>NC_083863.1:3105000-5623598 GCF_029169275.1 Apis cerana
TATGTTATATAAAATAAAAAATCTATTAATTTATGGTTAAAGCATTTAAAAACATTTTCGGCTATGAACAGATATTAATAAGACCGAAACTTTTTAATTTAAAATTATTTAATTTGATCAATTTTATGTTAAAAAATCATAGGAATTTCCAAAAAAAAGAATTTTTTTTAAATATATAAATAATAACATATGAATATATAAATATAATATATGAATTTATATAATTCATTATGTTTAAAAATATTAAAAAAGAAAATTTTTCATAACAAATTATTGATAACTTCTATCATATTAATATTTGTGATTTTATTGTACAAAATTACTATATAATTATTTTCGTATATTAAATAAATTATTATTTAAGATATGAAAAAAACTTTTTAATGAAATATTTCATTTTTTAGTAAAATAAAATAGAATTTTATTAATAATATTTAAATTAACAAAACTTTCTTTCAAACTTTCTTTAAAGGTTTATATTAACAAAAATATGATTTTTAAAATGATTTTTAAAATATAAAATAATAATTATGAATATTATCTTTAAAATAATAAAAATAATAATGTATTAAAAATAATTTAATAATAATATTGTGTTTCAAGATCGATAAATGTATTATATTCATATTAATAAATAAATATTATAACTATAATAGCACAATTGAAATATGCGAAATAATATAAATCATAAAAAAAACAATGAAATTCTAATAAGTAATGAATTAAAAACTATAAGAGCAATATGCAGAATTTTTTCTCGAAGATTTTTTACCTGCGAAAATTTTTAATAGACGATTAGAAACGATTACTGAAAACAAATGAAACAATTTTTCGAAAGAAATAAATCAATTTTTTTCAAAAAAATAATTATAAGTTATATTTGCATTTGTAAAAAAAATTTAGAATAAAATACGAAATTTCTTCTTAAATCTCAAACTGAATCAACGATCTTGGTCTTTTTCTTAATTCCATAAATCACACCTACTCTAAAACATAATAATAGTAATAATCTAATTATTACATAAATCATTAATAATATTAAATCCAATATAATTAATTAATCTTTTAGACGAAATCAAAAATCATGACATAACTTATCGGAATCCAGTAAACATATATTTTTGTTTCTTATACATTTAAAATGGATCCAATTTTTGAATTGCTAAATGCTAAAAAAATAAATACTAAAAAATATAAAAATATAAAATAATATAAAATAATATTATAATAACAAAATAATATAAAATAATAATAAAATATATATAATAATAATAAAATAATATAAAATAATATAAAATAATATAATAATATAAAAAAAATATAAAAAATAATAAAATAAAATGAAGAGACAAAATTTAATGTAAAAATTATATGTATATAAAATTTATATATTTAAAATATGGCAAGTTGTTATAGTAATATGCGTATATTGAGTTATAATAAGGAATAATTAGTCTCCATTGGTACATATAATTTGTAAGAATATTATATTGACTTACAATATTATATTGACTTATTATATTATATTTACTATTTATTATACTATTATTTATTATATTTATTATTATTATTATTTATTATATTTACTATAACATATTTTTAAATGTTATCTGATTCATAAGATGAGTAATAATTAATAATTATTATATTTAATAAAAAAAAATGAATTATTAAAAATCAATCAAGTATTATTGTTAAATAATCAAAATAAAAAATATTAATCGAAAAATATTTACTTAATTAAATTATATATTATATTAAATTCTTATGTACAATTACATTATTCACTTTTATAAATGCTATTAAATGAATGATATTGAATATTATAATTTATTTATTTATTCGATATGATTCGATATAATTCTTTTATCGAAATTTTTTTTTTTATAAAAAAAATATTTGTTATAATATTTTATACTACTTTATATTTGTTCAACACTTTCTTCGATATTTATATTTATTATTGTTCTTCTTCAGAAATATAACTGAATTAGGCTATGCTTCGTAATTAGCCAATATTTTTTATTAAATTTGTTAACAAAAATTTTAACGAAAGTTTTTGAAATTCAAGATTCTCTAATTAATGGATATTCTCATATTTTTGAGATATCCTATATAGAAAACATAAAATGCTTATTAATCTTTGCATTCTCATTAAATAGAATATATATTTTATTATAAAAAACAAAAAATTTGTTAATTTAATTATTGTCAAATATATACAAGTAATATACAAAGTAATAATGAATAAAATATTTGAATATTAATAACAATCATGTAAAATAATAATTCATTAATTTTATAATATTTTTTTTTCTGTGCTGAATAAAGAATTCTACAATCATTTAGATTATTTACTACGACAATAACGTAATTAAAAACAGTTTTACAATTTTTTATTACTAATACAGAAAGAGTTAGTTTATATTTATAATTTTATTTATACTTTGTATTAATAGAACTTTATAAGTAAACTTTTAAATACAAAATTTTCAATACAAATTTCAAATTTGGAATTTAATAAGACGTTCTTATATATTTTTATAAAAATTGAAAATATTCAAATTTTTTTTCTTTAATGTATTTTTTTATATCGCTTTTTTTATTATCGTTGTTAAGCAAATGAATAATTTCTATGTTCATCAATCGTTTTAATTCGAAAAATATCATTGATAATAAATCGTATAATTATAAAATAATTATAATTTCATTAAAATTATAACTATAACTGTATACAATATCCTTTATATATATATATATATATATATATAAATCACGAATGTTGATTTACAAATTACTATATAAAAAAGAACTTAAATATTTTAATTGAAAAAAAATATTAAAATTTGTTGTAATAGCTCAAAATTAATTAGTTTTTAGTAAAATTTAATATTCCTATATGTTTCTTTCTAATCAGTTTTTATCAATATGAATATAATATATTTAATCAAAAATTTAAATTTAAACTTTAAAATTAAATTAAACTTGTTATATATATTATGTTATTTACAATTTTAAGACTTTAATAATTTGGTATTCTAGAGTTGTTATAGATTTTCGAATGTAAATTGTATCTTTTGAAATGAAAATTATAATATTGTTCAAACACTAAACAGATGATCTCCAGATAAATAGATGACTTAGGATGATATTGCAAAGATAATTTTTAAGAGAAAATTTGGTAATCATTTGCTTTGCACATTTAAACAATTCGGCATGACTAGAGTGTCAATATGATCTTGATACTTGAGACGACATTTATAGCCATGCCAGTCTCAATGGCAATTAGCATCATTTTATCTGAATGGAATTACTACAAACATATGCGGAAGCCTCCTGAGAAAACAACGGATTTGTGAACGGCATAACCTCTCAGACTCATTCTAGGAAGCTTTCTTTAAATTAGGATACCGCTTAACCAGGAAGTTGGTTCGCAGCGTTATTGGACATTTATGTGCTCTCACTGAAGGTCCACAAGCTCACGAGTGGAACATGGGAACTTCAGAGAGTATCAGTGTGGAGGAAAAAAACCCTCAAAAACGTGCGAGAATTACAAAAATCAGAATTACAAAAAGCAAGAACTATTAAAACAACAAAAACTTTCAAAATTCTTTGAACTTCGAATTTTAATGATTGTGTGAAATATTATTGGCATATGGATTTTGCCTTTGATCGTCTGATGAATCGAACTTGTCAACAACAAACTTCGTAATAATTGTTGGTATATAATTATATTTCATAATTCCAGGAACGGGTTGGAGCTAATAAACATTTTGTAAATATAATTCTGAAAAATATTGCTAATCGTGAGTATCACAAAGATTCAGGGAAAATATAAAATCTCAACTTTGATAATATAATTCAGCAATAGGAAAATGTAGATTTCAAGTATTAAATGTTATTAAGAATGTGTTTATATTATCTGAAATAATTGAATGTAAAATACCAAGATTTTTGCATGTCATTAAATGCTTATGTAAACACTATGTAGCATAATGATATATTTGCAATTAATAATACGTAAGTATGTTGCATAAATAATCAGGCTATGCATGTTATGTAATACAAATTTTTAATAATATCTATAGTCACATTAATATAATTGATTATTTTATCATAAAATAATGTCTAACTTTATTATTTAATATATAACCTTATTAAAATCACATTAAAAAACAATATTCACAAAATAGTCACATTATGCTAATATGTAAAAATTAATTTCTCTTTTTTTAAGATTATTGCAATAATTATTGCAATATTTAATAAATATATTTAATTTTTTTTGTACATGATAAAATTATAATTAATATAAATATGACATTTAATCAATTTTATTGTTGAATTTATTATATAACAATATCTTTTGAATACATGAATTATAGTTAAGATTTCATTTTTTGTGTTCATTTTCTATAAACTTCATCAATTTTTATTTCGATCGAATTTCATTCAGAAATATAACTTGTTTTAGAAGTATTATTAAAATATTATAATAGATCATTTTATCGAGAATCAAAAGAAACATTGATAATAAAATTAATCATTGTTAAAACATTTAAATTTTGTTATAAAAGAATTTAATTTATATTAGTAAAGGTTTATCTAATTCTATGTATCTAACAATAAAAAAATATAAGATAAAAATTAGGATTTCTTTATTATTATAACTTCATTAAAAATTAAAATAAACTATCGAGAAAACAGGATGAAAATAATTGATCAATTTATCATATCATATATTATAAATCAATTATCTAATTCCAATTTTTTTTTATAAAACATATTACATTATTTTTACATTATTTTTCTATTTTCATAATATTATATAAAATGAGCTATCTAAATATCTCTATTACTGCTGATAGAAAAAAATATAAAAGAAATATAATTTGATAAAAATATTAATTTGATATAAATAAACATATAGAGATGTCAATAAGTTTGTTTTTTAAATAGAATAATTTTTTTTACAAATTATTTAATAAATATTTTAAGATATATAATTACATATAATTATTTAAAGTCATTGAAGATTGACTGCAAGAGAAAATAATTTATTTTATGTAAGTATGATAAAATTCTTTAAGTTCTTAACAATAAATGTTAATAATAATGTAACAATATAAATCATCGAATATAATCCATTTTATTACAGTATTCTTCATTTATCTTTACATTACAGTATGCTATATTTATCTTGTATTCATGTATTTTATTGTTAATTTGCAATATTCTATTTATCAATGACTTGTTCTTTAAAATATGTTATATATTTTAAATATGTTATATAGTTTAAATAAATTCAAAAATGCAAAAAGTAAAATAACCCACATTTATCAAATACTGTTAAATTATGTACGCAGATTTTTTGAACATATTAGATACTTATTACAAATATTATAAAGAAATTGAAAGAATAGTACTAGTAAATAAATTGACATTAAAATTCGATTCGCTCATATTTTTTTTTTTGTAGTTGATTTATAGTGATTTTGAATAATCATTGAATTATAGGTTATTGTATCTTAAAACATTTTACCAGAACTATCTAAAAAAACATATCATTCTATTTAAAAAGAAGAAATTGATTTTCATAACATTTACATAAAATTTTATATCATGTAACATCATACATTTATCAAAAAATTATTTATTTATTATTATTTAACTTATTTATTATTTACATCAAATTATGTAGTACCTTGATATTTCGTAAATTTTACATATTTTTTTTACTAAAATAACTAACAATAACAACTAAGATAATGAAGTGAGTTAAATATAATTCAATTTGCTTTATCTAATTATATATATTATATTATATATAATTATATAATTATATAATATAAAGATTAATATTAATATAAAATTAAGATAACAATAGAAACGCAATATAATTAATATATATAATATATAATATGTCCCAAAAAATTTAATTAATTATTGTAGCGATTTTAAGCAACTTTTTCTTCTGCAAAAATTTTCGTTTCAGTTTTATTAAAATTTTGTTCAAATTTTGTGAGCTATAGAAATAGGATAAAACACACGTATAATTTCATAATATTTATTATATGAAATAAATAATGTAAAAAATTATGACAATTCTTAAAAATATTAATATGTTAGAGACATTAGATTAAAAATTATAAAAAAATATTTAATAAAAAGAAGAACAATTTAATCTTTGCATAATTTGTACAAATTTTTTCAATGTTATTTAAACTAATATAACTTAAATAATCATAAAAAACAAAATGTGCTTAAAAATATTCGGTTTTATATTAGATTATAAATAGTTATTATTCATAATTGCACTGCAATATTTAAATATTGAAATTTTAAATTTTTAAAAAAATAAAGATCAATTAAAAATGATCTGAAATCAAAAAATTAATTCTGACGTAAATTCATATATAAAATATGTAAATTATGTAATATATACATATTAAGAACTGTTCGTTTAGGTTAATGTTCAAGTGAACAATGAACAATTTCGTTATTATTACATTTGTATGATTTAGTAAATTTATATTTATATATACATATAAATATTGTATTCATATGAATATAATTAGAATACAATTTAATATTTCATCAAAATTCAATATTCCATTAAGAAATACAAAATTTTCAGCATGAAATAAAGAAAATATCTTTAAAATATCTTTATAATAAATAATTTATAAATTGAACATAGAAGAAAAATTAAATATAGAATTCAATTAATATAATTTATTAAAATGATTAATATTCTATTCTATTATTTCTAATAATCTCCTAATTAATCTAAATAATAAAAATTAAGTAAAAATATCAAGTAAAAAAAATGTTGAAATATTAATTTTCTTTAAGGATATATACGTTAGACTTTAAGGATATATACTTAGCCGTTGGCAGAACATAAAAAAAAGCATTGCGTTGATTATGTAAAATTATTATCGTCACTATTTTTTTCTTATTATTTCTTATTATTTCTTATTTTTTTTCTTATTTATTTTAAATAGATTCTCAAAGTATTTAATTATTTTTTTATTCTAACAACTTGTTTATGGACCATCTATTATCATATCATATTTATTTAATATTATTTTTTAAAATTAATTTTAAATAAATTTTATTTTTAACGTTTAAATATATTTTTAGTAATAAATTAAATATTTATAATAAATATTTATATAAAAGTGATTAAATATAGATCTCTAATTCATTTTGTATTTATATTAGGTTTTTAATATTTTTAACTTTGATAACATTGAAATTAATTTTTAATAGCAAAAAATATTTCGATCAATTAATAATTCTTACCAAGATTCATGTAAAAATATTATTATAAAAAATTTGTTAAAATAGAAAAATAATCAAAAATCAAAAATGATATTTAGAAAAAGAGTTTTGAAGCCCGACTTCCTATTTTTCGTATATTAATCAAAAATCATAGTTTCGAGCTTGTATTAAAAAAATACGAATATATATATATTATTTCATGTATTTAAATATATGTTTAATACATTGTTATCTAATATTAATAAAATAAATCAGTAGTTCATTATACGAAAAAAAGTTTTTATTTCATTTTCATCTATTAATTCACTTTCCTCTATTAAATTTAAAATTGCATTCACATATTCATAATTTCATAATGAAGAGAATTTTAATAATTAATTTTAATAATTTAAATTTTAATATTTAATATAAATCTCAATTAAATAATTTACTTAATAATATTAGTTGCTAATATTATCTAATGATTTAATATTGATTAAATAAAAATTAAATAATTATAAATATACATATCTATATGTATCTATATTTTGTTAAACTGAATATAATCTTACAAGGAATTGAAATTATTGAAAAAATATTTTAATAAAATTTGATTTAAATATAATTCAAAAATATATAAAATTCTATTATTTAAAAAAATAAAGTTGAAATTAAAATTTTTCTATCATTTGATCTATGAAAAAATGGTTTATATATGATATTCTTCTTTAAATCAAATAACTTTTTTTAAAATATTTTTTATATAACTTTTATGAAATATTCGATATACACAGTTAAACAAAACATTTTATATAAATCACAGTTGATATAATCAAATATTTTAATTATTATATTATAATTTTAATTATAACCGATAATGATAATTGCATTTAATTTTATTGTCAACTAACATTTTTTATTAAGAAATTTATAAAAATTCCTTCGTTTATAATCGATATTTTAAATATAAAATTAAAAAATTTTATATAAATGAAAATTTTAGTCTTACCTTATTTCTTGTTTTTCCAGATAATAATTAAAGAATTAATTAAAGATATTTGATTAAATACTTGATTAAAATTCAAAATAAAAATGCACAAAAGACCGCTCAATCTTCTTATTAAATGATTAATTTAGAAACTCTCTTTGACTTCTAATGTGTAATTCGCACTATACTTTTAATAAAGTACTTTTATAAAATATTTTTATTAAAATCGATCGTAATAATCTTAAATTGAACTGATCCTGCTTAGACTTTTAAACGTTACTGAGAGACACAACATTATATACTACTGTGTCGCTGATAGACATCGCAAGTTAATTTTTCAGTATACTTTGATTTATCATCTTCCACTTCTTTCGAGTAGAAAGTAAAAAAGACTACATACAAAGTATTCAGATGAAGTAGAAAATTAGAATTAAAATAGAAAATTTAAGGAATGCTTCTGGAGATTAAAGCAAACAAAACTATACAAAAATGTCTGAATTTTATTTATTTTTATAATCATTTTAATTTTATACTAGATGAAACGAGATCAAAGATAGTTCTATTTTCACACTATTTGCACACTTCATTTTATTGACATTTCATTTCTTAAGGATATTTGTTATAATATTAATATATTATAATATATTTATATACATATATATATTATAATATTAATATATTATAACATATAAATATTGTATGCGTATATAATGAGTATATATATTTATATATGGGTTATTAAAAAAAATCATTTAAATTTATATGATATAGAATATATCATTAAGAATTACCATTAAGAATTTGTTACAAAGTATACAAAGTAAAAATTGAATGAAAATTCAGAAAAAAATTTATAAATACAAGTAAAAACATCAAACCAATAGTAGGAACCAATAATAAGTTAATAATCATAATGCTAATTAATAAAACAAAAAATAATTATGTCTTGGAATTAAATTTTCAATCTATTTGATTCAATCTATTTAAGGCTTTTTTATTCAGTATAATATATTTTATGCTATATAAATTTTGAATTGACATTTTTAAATACTCTATATTATTAGTAATAGTATATAATAATAATTATTATTATACACATACATATATTATTATACATTATTATATTCATATACACATATTCTTATATATTATTATATGTATATAAATATATAAATATAAATTCATCGCATAAAAATGTGAGATATTTTTAGAGGATAGATTCTAAATATCAAACGATGAAAAAAATTTATATACATATATATCCGATACAATTTAATTAACGAATTATAAATATATTAAATTTGCATTAGAGAGAGTAAAACAATAGAAGAGCGAAAACATACAATTGAAGTATTATAGCACGGAAGTATTATAGAATGAAGTCCCTCGTATGAAGTCGCTCGTATGAAGTCCCTCGACGAAAAATAGATATATATTTTTAAAGATATTTTTTAACAAATAATAACAAATAATTACTTTTGAATTTCAATAATGTAATAATAATAAATACAATGTAAGTATCATATAATATAACTATGTAATATTTTTATATTATTTTTAAAAAAAAGTTTGATTACTAATTATGCAAATTGAAAATTACGTATTTGTTATTCAACAAAAACTTATCTCGAATAAATTATAGCAAAAACTTATCTTGAATAAAATCTAGCATTTCCACAATATTTATCGTTAATTATATAACATGATTATACAACATTTCATTTAAAGTCAGATAAATCATTTTATTATACGCTTAATCTGCCGAAATTCAAGTAAATTAAAACATATTCTCATAAGATTTCGAATTAAAAAGGTTGAATATATTTTATATAATTGCTTAGTTTTTTTAATTATTTTCACAAAAAAGTCTGAATTTTATTCTTGAATAATATTGAATTATAATAAATGTTTAAATAATACTCAATTTAAATTTCAGATTACTAAATATAAGTTAATAAATCAATTGATAAAATCAATTTTTATTAAATTTATACTTAATTTTATAATTAATAATTAATAATTGATAAAATTGATTAATAATTAATAATTAATAAAAATATAATTAATAATTATACTTAATATTTTTTATTCTTATTCAGAGAGAAATAATATTCGATTTGAATATTAGATATCAATAATATAAATTAATATTACATTATTACATTAATATCCATAAAAAATATATACATACTGCAATTGTTTTTTTATATATATCTCATACGAATATTATAAATTTACTAATTTCTTTTTTTGCACTTTTATTTCTAATATATACTATTATTTCTAATATATACTAATACAACAAATGAATCGAAATTAGAATAAAGCAATATTATTTTGATAACAGCAAAGATTGTTGACTTAGGCTTTCGTATTCTTATATACTCATAAACATTAATATTCGAAATCGAATATTACTTTATTTTATTTTTCGAATATTATTTTATTTTTTGTTTTCATCTAGTCTTTTTTTCTAAGAAACTAGTATTCAATTGTTAACAATATTATTTCAATATTCTATATAATTTAACTTGTTGCGAAATCGAATTCGGAATTTAATTTAATAATTTAATAAAATAATATATATTCGAATACATATTTAAAATAAAGTTTTAATTGAGTAATTTTTATATAAAATTAAATTATATATAATAATAATAATAAATAACAAAAATAAATAACAATTAATTATCGATATAATTTTATTCGAAGAAATAATATGAATAATAAATAAAAATATTGTCCGTATGTAATAATAATGTGAAAAAAAAATGTAATATTTATTCAAATTTTTAATAAATATAAAACATAATATTAATATAATATAATTAAAATATAAATATTCCATTATTTTTTTCTATCCAACAATTTCATATCGTAATAAAAAACATTCAAATGAGATAAAGTTTTTTCAACATATCATTGCTCTGTTGAAATTCAAATTGATTTAAATATTAATAACTTTTTTTTTACACGTGGAGAATAAATAAGTATGTAAAAAAATATATTCAATTTTTTTAATTTGAAATCTTATGAAAGTATTTTGTTTAAGTGATTTGTTCCTATGGATTTCGACAAATAGCAGATTGAGTATCATATCACATAAACGATTCGCTTATAGGTTTAAATAAAATGTTTATATTAACAATCTTTTTATAAAATTTTATTAAATAAAATTATTGTATAATGTCAATATATACCAAAATTTATTTCAAATAAGTTTTTATTATATAATATTATATTACATTCAAATTCAAAAATAGTTATTGTGTATAAAAAAATATTAGTATATATTATAAGTACTTTTCAATTGAAGCTCTATATTATTTAATACACGCAATATATTATTTAATAATATGATTAATATATATTATATATTATATATTAATCACATTATAATCGATTTCGCAATACAGAATTTATACATTTCATAGATATAATTATAATATAAATATTCATATTTGATATTTGATATTTTTTTTTCCCATTGTTACACTTATCTCTTATTATATATTTCTTATTATATTACTTATTATATATTTACGAATCAAAGATTTTATGTTTTTAAATATTTCTTCCATACTATGTATCGTATAATATATCGCAAAATCTATTTTTAATTAAAAAGATGGAATAAATAAAGTTTCAATTTCAAAAAAAAAAAAAAAATATGGATTTATAAAAAGAAATTATCGTTTTATGATTACACATGAACTTTCGTTTATTTAAAAAAAAATATTATTTACATTGCATAAATATATTACTAATCGTTACTGATACATAAAAAATTAATTGACAATTGATATTTTTGAAAGCTTTTATATATAAGAATAATTGATAACAAATAATATATAAATAAACATATATATTTTTATTCCATTATAAAAAAACTTCCTTTTAAAATATAAAAGAAAAAGAAAAAAAAAGTTGAATTATTAAATTTTTTAGTTATTATTTTCTATTTGTCTTAAAAAAGGCAATATAAATCATCTTAAAAATTTAAAATTCGTTAAATATAATTTAATATAATTTATAATTTTCATTTAATTTTTTTTTACTTTTTTATATTTTTCTATATATTTTTATTTATTTATATCTAAATAAAATAAAATGCTCATATATCACCAATATTCAAAATTCTAAAATTTTCATATTCAAATTTTTAAATTTCTAAAATGTCTATCAAACATTTGTTTAATCAATAGTTATAAAGAAGCTTTCAATAACATCAAAAATACAATGTCCATTTAAGCTTAAGCTTAAAAAAAATAAATTTATAGAAATCATAATAAAACATATAATATTCAAATGAAGTAAATAGAAAATAAGAAATAATTTTAGTAACTAAACGAGTAAAATTTAGTAAATAGAAATGTCTATTAAAATTTATTTTTCAAATTATATAAATAACTTAATTTTATATTAGATAAAGTGAGACAAAAATAGAATATAACGAAGAATCATCCCATTCTATTTCCGTATTTTTTAATATAAAATTAAATTGCTTTAAACTTAATAAATAAGCTACAATTTACATTTTTGCATAATAGTTTTTATTTTAATTTTTAAAATAATTCTTTACTATTATCATTTACTTCATTTAAACATTCTATTAAACTTACATTAATATTTAGATACAATCATTAGACATTTTGAATTTGTTACTTTATATCTTTGAATAAACGATATCTAAATCAAATATAATTATTATATTTTTGTAAACATAGGATGAAGCATTCAAAATAGATTATCTGAATAACTTATTTATTTTTAATATTTTAATATTTTAATAAAAAGAAATACATCATATTAATGTTGTTTGATTTTGAAAGAGATATTTGAACGATCTTCAATTATAAATTATTGTATTCGTCTCAAAATACTTCATCAAAAGATAAATAAAACAATATATCGTTTTTTTTTAAAAAAAATTGATCTTAATATGGTATCTCTATCTATAAAAAAAATATTATTAAAAATAAATTAATATCAAATTATTTTCTTTGAAATTAAATTTCTATTCCAACATATTTTTTCTATCATCAAAAGTAAACGAGTTTTTATACTTTTACTTATTTTTTTTTTACTTATTTGAATACAGAATTCATTTCATTTTTATATTTTACTAATATTTACTACAAAATGAGTTCAATATTTTATTTTTTTCGTTTTTAATATTGTTTAAATGTTTAATTATATATAAAATATTTATTTATATAAAATTTATTTTTTTAAAAATCAATAAATATATAAATAAATATTACTAGAAATAATTTTTTAATATATTTACGAATTATAATTATATAAGATAACAAATCTAGAAATAGAAAAATAATCGAATATTAATGTTAGTGATTATACACTAATTTATACAATATTATATAATAATAATAACAATAAAAGTATTAGCGATAATCATCTGAATATTAATAATAATAATGGTGATGATGATGATGATGATGATGATGATGATGATGGTAGTGGTGATGGTGGTGGTAATGATGATGGTGATAATGATAATGATAATAATGATAATGATAATAATAATAATAATAATAATAATTGCAATTATTAATTACTTGTATATAAAATAATATCTAACTAGCAACACTAATATATTCAAACGATTTCATTCCTCTAATCGAGAAATGCTTAAGATTAAGGAAAAGAGGAATGAAATCATATGTCTACTGCAAATTTTTTTTTAAGATATAATTTGGTTTTCTTAAGTACTGAATATAATATTATCAATACGAGCCATTGTTATACTGTTTATATTTTTTACTATTTATATTCATTTTACATTTAAAAATGCATTTTGAAACCCGCCAAAAAATTTATCTTTCAAATATATTATTATTTTCGAAGTTTCTTCTATTCCATTTATATAATTATTTGCTTTTCTTTTACTACTTATAAATATATATATATATATATATGTGCTATTATGAAAGTTAGTTATTTCATATCATTTATAATAAAATACATTTATATTAATCCTATTGTGAAATTTCTTATTGATCCTTAATAGGTTACATGAAAAATGGTATCACATCGAACAATCTTATGCAATATTTCAATGTTTATATATTAATGCAAAAGATTTAAATAAAGAGATTTAAATTTTTTCGATAAAAAAAATTTTAATCGATACAAACTAAAGAATAACATTTTTTTTATAAAAAATTATTTTTATTCCACTTGAAACTTAATAATTTAATTTCTGATATATTTTCAAATTCCATCTATTTCTAATTTTTTAGTTATTAAATTATAAAATTAAATTTGTTCTGAATTTTTGATATGCAATCGCTGAATTGATAATATATATATATAAGGAATTGTAATATTTTTCATTTATTTATTTGTAATTTTAAAATATTGAGTTTTTCTCGGAAATTAAATAATATCGAGTTATTTATAGTTTAAGAAATATTTAACAACTTAAAACTTAAAGATATATTATTAAACAATATTGAATTAGATCTGTATCATATTATATTATTTAATTAATAATTTCTCAATAAAATATATGTAAACTATATTTCAATAAACAAATAAACAAATTGTTTAAATATCAAATCACTATTCAAATCTTAAGTGAAGAATATCAAAATAAAAATGTGATTAATATATCTTCTATCTCTTATAAGACATAAATATAAATCATATTTTTTATGCAATATTTATAACAAAATATTTTAATGTATCAGAAATCAAACATATTTTTTGTAATCACAAGTAATAATTTATACGGATAGCCATAAAAAATAATCAAAAATTCGTCATTATAATATAACTTATTACATAAAAATACAAAATTCGATCATCACAGTAAAAAATACAACTTATGAATAGAAATCATTCGGAAAATATTTTTTAATTACAAACAAACACAATACATTCATTTAAATATTTGAATGAATATAAAAAATGCATTTATCATGCGTGAGACATTAAATTAATATTCGATTTTTCTTAAAAACAAAAAAATTGTAGTAATTAAATATGTTTGTAAAACAAATATATTCAATTCGATACATATCAAGATTGATTTCTTAATAATGAAACTATATATGTGTATGTATATATATACATATATGTTTTTACTGTTATATTGTTTGAAAGTGTTTATCCTTTATGTTTTTTCTAGGATATCCTGTATCCATCAAATTAAATATAACTTTTATTAATATCTTAATTCAATAAAATCTATATTATAAAAACATAAATAATTACTAACTTTTAATATATTTATGTGCAAATTTTTTTATAAAAAATTTCAAAAAATTCAAACAGAAATAATTTTTAAATGAAATAAAAGAAAGAAAATTAAATATACAATAAACTTTTCCAGTAACATAAATAGTTTGAAGATATAATATATAAGTATATATAAGATATAATATGAAAAACTAAACAGATAATATAAAAGACTAAATTCACTTATATAAAAAACAAAAATTTAATTCATATAAAATTCCTAATATTATAAATAAATTTTATTGCAAGTATAGTTAGTTAGCATATCTATTTATCTAAATTATTATGAAGTTACATGTAAATAGCGAATATATTAACTTAATAACATTATATATTATATATTAACAATATAGTTTAGCAATATGATGTCAAATTTCTATGCCTATTTCAATTTACATCAATAATTAAAAATTCAACGTTTTTGCGAAGTATTATAAATTAAAAAAAGGAAAAGATAAAAAAACAAAAGAAATGCTATCGAGAGAATTCTTATTTGCAAATGTTACATATAGTCAGTATCATTATTTTTATTTATAAAAATGATAATATTTCTCAAACTTTTATAATAAAACTATATAATAGTTCGAAAAATAATAACAAACAATGAAAATAAAATCGTGTTCAAATATTTTTTTAAAGCTATAATCCTTTTTATATAGCCAATATATATATGAATATTAATTTCTTTTGTATGTCATACTTTTTTTCTCAAAATTTGTTATACATTAATATTACAACTAACAACCAAATATTTTTAAGAAATAATATTTTTCCTTTCTTTGAAATATAAGAAACAAAACAAATTATAATTTGTTTCAAATGTGTAGATGTAATTATTTTTTAAAAATGTATGTTAGAATCCTTACCTCCTTAATTCTTAATTTTATTAATCTTTTAAAAGATCGAAATTTTTTTTCTTTACCAAAAATTATCTTTGTTACAAAATACCTGAATCATTTACTTTATAAAATATTTGAATTAGTTACTTATTTTTTGTAAATGAATAAAATATTTTATATTATATAAGACCAATGACTTCTAGCTGAGACAATGATTGCATTAGCAATAAATTGGATTATTTAAATAACATGCACAATTACACGTTAAAAAGATAGCACAATGAGATTCTTTGGAGTTTTCAGTTAACTATCAAGATCATTCATCGAGCATCCTTTGCTGTTAACTTCTCTATTAATTCTTGCAATGGTGCCAATTCTCTTCTTTCTATCAAATTAAATTCCTATAAGAATAGGAAAAGAAAGTAAGTATTAATATTAAAAAAATTATAATAAATAAAATGTTTTTTAAAAATTTGTTAAAAATTTGTTTAATTTTAAATTTTTTACTTGAACAAAAAATATAAAATGTTTGAATGATGTATTTAAATGTGCCTCTTCGCCAAGTTGAACAACTTCACTAAAATGTTGATGATAAATATGAGCATATACTCTGAATAGTCTTTTCAATATTGTTTTAGCAATAGACAAAAAGTTTTTTGGGAAAGGAACACCTAAAAAATTAAAAATTAATATATTAATATGAAAATATTATGTTTAAAATAATATATATAACTAACCAATTTTTGAAGGAAATAAGGTTTCATCATCTAATTGATCCTGTACCCAAGTCATTAAATAATCAATATATTTTGGTGCAGAACATTTTATTGGTTTTTTGACAGTATGCCCATCAGCCCAATGGTATTCATATTTTGGTCCTGCAGACATGATGGGACAACTTTCTTCAGTACAGAATTCTGTGATAGTGCCATATAACATATTGATTTGGTTGAAAAAATCAACAGCTAAAACAATCATTTTTTTCTCTTTTTTATAATTTATTGAATATTACAAATAAAAATATACAATAATATGTTAGTAATACATACTATTTACTGCAACCCATTCATTCAAATCTTCACCTTCTGGAAGCATAACTGCAAGTCTTAAATTGCCAGAGCCTAAAGTGGCTGCTGCATGCTTCATCAAATCATATTGATGAGTTCCTTCTGGAATATTTTTCTTTGGCTTGAAGGTTTTTGAAGATCTGCTTCCACTTAAAAAATATATTTGAATAATAATTAACTTTTTATATTACAATAAAAAAATAATATTATAATTATAAAATTTTTATTTATATCTATATATATTCTATATATATATATATATATATATATATATCTATATATATTCTATATATATATATATATACTTTCTTTATATATTTTTTTTACATTATCTTCTATTTTATATATTTGAAATTAAATCATTTTATCATAAATTTTGTAAAAATAATTATATATATTAGAACAAAGATCAATTCATTATAGCAATCAAATGAAATGCAAAAATGAAAATTTATAAATAATTAAAATCAATTAGATTGATTAATAAATTTAATAAATGTAACAATTATATATAATAACATATAACATAATAACATTTCTTTAATATTAATCGAAACATTCGGAAAGATTCTATTTCCATGATATAATTCAATATATTTGATGTAGGATGAATATGCATAGAACATAAGTGAAAGTAGAGACGAAAAAGAAGATTGAAAATTTCAAAAAACAAAAGATTTTTTTAAAATAAAAATTATAACATTGTTATTTTTATCCATCGATTAATCGATTAAAAAAATTATGATAACATCAAGAATCTAAATTAACTAAGAATATTACTTTTAGAGTTGTAATAAGGCAGTTCCTATCAATATCTATTCTCATTGTGATCGATTCATAGTAACAAATTACTAATTTCTTCTTTGCTGTCATTTGTCATTTATATGTAAATGAGATTGGCATAATATCAATTAATTAACAAAAGAATATTGAATGCAAAATCCATTTTTGCAATGCATCGTATATAATGCAGAATTTCAATAAAATAAAAGCATATCGCGAAAGAAAATGTCGATTTTCACTGGAAATGGAAAAAAACTTACAATAGGAAGCTCATTGTGCACTTCTGGATGATCTATCAATTTCACTAATTCACAATTATACAGCTACACGTATCGTTAATTATCTTTACAATATATAATATACTTTGAGATTTAAGTATGAACGATTCTTTGTAAAATCGATCATACATTCGTTTCCACCAGCACAATATAATATAATTTTGTCAACTACTTTTTTCACGATCACCTCACTTTAATCTTTCCACTGTTGAACGGGATTTTATTTCTTTAGATTCAGTCACGACCTCTAGTCAGACGTGATTATAGACATATTTTTAATTCATCTGTAACTTTATGATTTATAATATTTAATTGTGCAAAATTTAATATCAAATATACGATAAATAATATTAATATATTAATTAAATATATTTAAAATCTAAATATATTACTATAGTATGTATAATACAATTGATATAGTAAATAAAAAATATTTCTTATGTAATAAAACTTAGATGAATTTAGGAACTTCATTATAAATATTAATAATAATTATATTTGTTTTTTATAAATAATATTGATATATTTTTTATATTATTAAATAATATATTTTATTTCAATTTTATTGAAATATAATTTTTTATTTAAATTAATAAAATATGATTGTTTTATGTAATAAGAGTGTTCATAAAGTAATAATTATTAATCATTTATAATACTTTTGAAATATTAAAAAACATAAAATATTTTTGATTAAAGCATATATTATTTGCAAGATTTAAATTATTAAATTATAAAAAATCATTCATTTTAATAAACAAAAATTACAAATATTATAATATACTTCATTTGTATGTATAAACGAGTCTTAAATATCGTTATGATAAACGCCATTTTGCTAATAGTTTTATAGAGCGTGGTGTTGGATAAACGTTCGCTGTCAATTAAAATTAATTTGTGATTCTTTTCAATTTATAGACTAGCAAAGTTGTAAGTATAAATATACTACTTGTAATTTATTAAATAAATAAGTTTTATTTGCATAAAAATGAAAATTAAAATATTTTTATATTATGAAAATTTTTCAATTACGAAGTACTTTTTTTTTTATCTTTTCTTACAAGTAAATTGCAAATGTTGCATTTTTCCATATATATATACACATACACGCACATATATGTATCTTTTAATTTACGATAAAATATTACAAAATTTTTATTATAATATTTTATTTTTATTTTAACATTTTATTGAATATCATTAATCTTTTTAAGTACTAACTTATTAAAAATTTAATATATGATATCATATATTATACAATATTTAATTTAAATGAAAATTTATATAAAAATAAATTATAATACTTGAATTTGAAAAATAAATAAAAATAATAATATTCACTAAATTTAACTATTTAATACAATAACTAAATACAATAATACAATAATAATACAAAATTTTATATATAAAAAAAAAAATCAATATATTTTCATAACTTATAATATAGTTTATTTTAGACTAAAACCATGTCTAATGGAAGTGGAGATCATGATGACGAAGGTTATGTTGTTAAATTACGTGGACTTCCATGGTCAACTACTGTTGATGAAATCATGAAATTCTTTAGCGATTGTTCTATTACGAATGGTAAAAATGGTGTTCATATGACAATGTCACGAGAAGGACGTCCAAGTGGAGAAGCTTATGTAGAAATGGATACACTTGAAGATATTGAGAAAGCTTGCAAACGAGATAGAGATCACATGGGACATCGTTATATAGAGGGTCTGTTAAAAAAATTAAAAATTTTTGAAAAAAATAAATAATATATTATATTCTTTCTTCAGTTTTTAAAGCAAAAAGAGGTGAAATGGAGTGGGTAGTCAAAAGAAGTGGTATGAACCTAGAAAATGCTATGGATGATGGTTGTGTGAGATTACGTGGTCTACCATTTGGCTGTTCTAAAGAAGAGATTGCACAATTTTTTTCAGGTATTTTATATTATATATGTATTTATCTATTTTTTAATAATATATATTTTTAAATGTTAACATATTTTTGTTACTATATTTTATTTTTCCTTTTTTTAATTTTTTTATTTTCTTATTTAATTTTTGTTGATCAAATAGCAATTTTGAATCGCAGAGATTAAATGTTTTTGATGATTATAATATATGTGTATCATAATATTAAAGTAAAATTTTTTTATATAAAAATATAAAAATAACATATAATATAATTAATTTTGAATTGAAATACAAGTAATTTAAAATTAAAAATAAATGACATATGTAATAATATATGTAAATGATATATTTTCTAGAGTATGAATGCAAGATTAAAAATATTATCAAAATATATCATGTGCTAAAATAAAAACTTTTAATATTTTAAATATTTTAATATTTTAAAGATCTTGTATATAAATTTTTGAAATGTGTTTTATACTTATCTTAAGCAATATCTCTGTGTTTTTTTAATCATTAGATAGCCCTAGTTAAGATTTAAAATCAATAAAAAAAAAATTTCTATTTTTTATGCAATTTTTTATTAAATTAAAAAGAAAAAATTTTTAAAATTTAATTTCTATATGTTACATATGTAATATATAAAAATATATTGTTTAAATTATAGAATTTAATTCTTAACTTTGGCATAATTAATATTTATTTTTTTTTCTTTTTTTTATTTTTATTGTTATTATTATTATTGTTGTTGTTGTTGTTGTTGTTCTTCTTCTTCTTCTTCTTCTTCTTCTTCTTCTTCTTCTTCTTCTTCTTCTTTTTCTTCTTTTTATTTTTCTTCTTCTTATTATTATTTTTATTATTTTTTTTATTATTATTAATATTATTGTTATTATTATTGTTATTATTATTATTATTATTATCATCATCATCATCTTCATCATCATCATCATCATTATTAATGTTATTGTTATTGTTATTATTATTATTATTATAATCATCATCATCACCATTACTACTACTAATATTACTACTACTATTACTTCTACTACTACTACTACTACTACTACTACTACTACTACTACTACTACTACTACTACTACTACTACTGCTGCTGCTACTACTGCTACTGCTACTACTGCTGTTACTGCTACTGCTACTGCTGCTGCTGCTGCTGCTGCTGCTGCTGCTGCTGCTGCTGCTGCTGCTGCTACTGCTGCTGCTACTGCTGCTGCTGCTGCTGCTGCTGCTGCTACTGCTACTGCTACTGCTGCTGCTACTACTACTACTACTACTACTACTACTACTACTACGACTACCACTACCACTACCACTACCACTACCACTACCACTACTACTACTATTACTACTACAACTACTCTTATTATTATTGTTATTATTATTATCATTATTATCATTATTATTAATAATAATAATATCATTATTATTAATAATAATAATATCATTATTATTATTGTTATTGTAAAAAATGCATATTTTTAGAGCGAAACGTTTTGCACATAATGTGCAAAGGATATTTTAAATCTTGCTTCTGTATAAGGGTTTTAAATAAACTGACGATACTATAATCAATGGGTATTACGCTACAATGTCGATGTTTGATTATGTGTGGGTCAGGGTTGGAGATATTGCCGAACGGGATTTCACTACCGACAGACTACACGGGCCGCAGTACTGGGGAGGCTTACGTTCAATTTGTTAACAAAGATGTTGCGGAGCGCGCTCTGCAGAAACACAAGGAAAAGATAGGACACAGGTGGGGCACTGACGCTAGCTGGGTTTGGGTATATTACGACTTTTCAATATCATTTTATGATCGTAGTACATGTAGGTATATAAATTTTGTTAGTAAATAGCGGGAGCGAATTTTTATGCAGATGCAGTTTTTTTATTTAATAAACTATTTAATATTCTATTTAATAAATGAGCAAATATTTTAATAAATATAAATTATATTTAAATAAATATATTTATTATATAATATATAGTTACAAAATATATTTTAAATACATATTATAAATTACATTCGTTATTTTATTTGTATGCTAATATAGAAATTAATCGAATAAGGAAACTGCTTCTCTTTGAACAAAAATAAAAGAAAGTTAGTCGTACGTAAGCGAAAGTACTGTTGGCCCAACTAAAACCTATGGGTGGGTGCCGGGCGGGAGGTACCCCCTTACATCACCAAATCCCATGGGAAGTGGGTAGGGCTAACCCAGGATGGGTGGGCGCTACAGAGGTAGTAATCATCGATCTAATTTGGCACAACTATTCGACAATTGCACAATTGTACGTTTTATGCAAAACAATATAATAATTTAAATTAAAAGGCTTTGCACAATTTTTCTCTAAAAATCACTATATATAGTTGATTCATACAGCTCTTTAATTGCACGGAAATATTACATTATATTATATAAAATAAAATGCGCTATCTTTAATTATTTTAGCTTTCTAGATTTTTTCTTTTTCTTTCTTTTTTTTTTAATAAAAATATAATATATATCTAAATATAAAACATTCTATTTTATTTGTATCGCTTCTCGATACTTATTATTTAATCTCTTCTCTCTTTTTTTCTTTTATTGCATAAAGTGCAATTGTAATTGTCATATACCTAAGGATCATCAGCATCTCAATGGATAATGGTGACATCAGAATGCAATGTCACCGAGGGAGGGTATCTACACACAGGTTTAATAAATATGCGGAGGTGTAGTATGAACAGTTAATCCATTACAAAATTTTCAGTATGGATTTTTTCCATAAGCCATTTATCATTTTTCTTCCTTTTATTTTTAATATTTTTTTAATGTTTAAAATATAAATAATCGATTAGTATCGGTATAAAATGGTTTATTTTACATTCGTATCGTTATTTATATCTTCCTTTATTTAAAAATCTTATGCTCGTTGATATTTTTGCATCGAATTTTCTCTTATTTGAGAAGGCAGCCGACTATACGAACGGCAATAATATTCATATGAAAATAATAACTATAATATCAATCTTAACAGATACATCGAAATCTTCCGAAGCAGTTTATCTGAAGTACGTGCTAGTATTGGTCCGAAAATGCGAGGACCAATGGGAGGTTTCAATCAGAGACCTGCTCCTTATGACCGTGGTTCCCGTTTTGGAGGAATGAATCGTTTCAGCAATAATAGTAGAGGTTCTAGAAATAGAGGTATTACCAATTCATTAATTATTTAAAATAGGAAGTAAGAATTATAGTAATATTTAATTGATATAATTTTAACTTAATTTAACAATTTTTCTGCTTAATTAATGCAGAATTTATTAACTCTTCATATTTCTATAAAAAGAGTTACTATGTTATCTTTTTCTTTAATGTTTATCATTCTCGCCTGCAATAGATTTGAATAAAATATAAAATTTCAGAATCTTTATAAATAATTAAATCTAATCCACTGATATCAAATCAATTGATATCAATTAAGCAAACATTGTTATATATTAAATTTTTTCTTTATGTGTGTTTTATCAATATTTAATGTTTTAGATTTTGATGGTGGTCCATGGGGAAGTGGTAATAATTTTGATTCACGTGGAGGAAGTATGGGAATGAGAGGAGGTTTGGATATGAAAGGTGGAAATTTCAGAGGTAGCGGTGATACATGGGGTGGTAATTCCGGTATTCATAGTATTCACATGCGTGGTTTGCCATTTAAAGCTACCGAACAAGATATTGCTGATGTAGGTTTTAAATTGATTAAATCATTAAATACTTCTCTCTCTCTCTCTCTCTCTCTCTCTCTCTCTCTCTCTCTCTCTCTCTCTCTCTCTCTCTCTCTCTCTCTCTCACACACACACACACACACACACACACACACACACACACACACACACACACACACACACACACACACACACACACACACACACACACACACACACACACACACACACACACACACACACACATTCACTCACTCTCACTCTCACTTTCACTCTCACTTTCTCAATAATATTCCATTGTATAATTTTAGTTCTTTAGACCTATTGAACCAGTGAATGTACGAATTATTCTTGAAAATGGTGGACGTCCTTCTGGAGAAGCTGATGTGGAATTTGCAACCCATGAAGAGGCTGTTAAAGCTATGTCCAAGGTTAATTAAATTTAATTGTCTTTACAACTTTTAACTACTATCTTAATATTTCTATTATATTCTATATTATTACAGGACAAAAGTCATATGTCACATAGATATATTGAACTATTTTTAAATTCAACTGGTGGTTCAAGTGGAATGTCATTAGGTGGCATTGGAAATTTCTGTGGAGGTATGTCTTTTGCTTTTTTATTATTTTCTTTTTTCTTTATTTTTTATGCTTTCATTAACATATTTTTTTTAAATTATTTTTTATTTTGCAATTATTTTATTGATATTATTAATATTGATATATAATGTAATTTTATATTTATATATTAGGTTTAGGTAATAACTTCAGGCCAGGATATTCTCCAAATAGGGGCTTCAGCTCTCAATTAGGAGGAAGTAATTATAATAGTTTTTGAGGCCGGATGTCGCGTTTTCTACGCTATCGACGATGAAACATTTCGTAAATCAAATATTTAATACTGAATTATAATTACATAAAATTTCGTTTTCGCATCATATTCAATCGGAGATTGATTACTATTGTTTCATTATATTTTACAAATTACATAAAGTTTATGTTTTATTTTCTAATATTAATATTAATATTACTGGTAATAAAATTAGTCATATTTTTTTATGGTCAATTTTCATTGACCAGAATTTATTATAATTGTTTCATCTTTTTTTTCATTTTCATTTATGTTCAATAAAAATATTGAACTTTACATATTATAAATTATAGTCTTAAATTAGTAGTGTAATTTCTATTTCTGTTATAAATTTAAACAATCATAAAAAAATTTTTATAAAAAAAAAATTATATTTTTCAAAATCAGCATAATTTTCTTGAATCAAAAAAGTTCAAGTCAAAAAAATTATTTCACATTTTTTTATTTTTTTATTGTTATTAATATCGATATTGTACTTCTTTACTTTAACACATTGTACATTTGCTATTTTATTAAGATCTCACAAAAGTGTTCCAAATTTTAATATTACAGCATAAGTATATTAATAAACTATATAATAGCTTCATCAGATTATTAATAAAGTTAGAAGTAATGTTTGCAATCATAAAGATATAGATAGTTCATATTGAAATGGAAATGACATTCAACAATTATGATTTATCATACTGTAATATATTTATCTAAATAATAATTCATATTAGTGACATAAGTTACATATAGTTTGTTAATTCTTTTAAATAAAACTAACTATTATATTTAACTATTCTAAGTGATGCAAAATATTTCGATTATAAAATCTTTAATAATATTCATATAATATTGTGGAAAAAAAATATATTAAAAAAATCCAGCAAATATCAAATATTGAATTTATTCTATTTTTGGCACTTATGAAAAATATGTTTTTGAGTCAATTATACTCGTGTTTAATTTTACGTGTTTAATTTTATCTAAAAAATATTGAATTAAGTTAAGAAGGAAAAAAAAATATTATGTATATATATATATATATATATATATTGTATATATATATATATATTATATATATACATATATATTTTATTTTTTTCATGAAATATTTCATTATAAAAAAAAATACTTTTTATTTTTCATTGCGAAAATGTAAACAACAAAAAATGATTGTATTTATTTAAAATCTTATCTTTTGTAATGAAAGAAATTTATATTCAATATAATAATAATAATAAATGTATCCTTATAAATTTATCTTATGGATATTAATAAAAAAAATTAATAAAAATAACATATGATTAATATTGACCTGTTTTATAAAGCATAATAATAAATATTATCTTTATAATTGAAGGCTTTCATTTATATCATAATATGATATGTTATATATTATCAGTATAATAATGCTTAATAATAAACTTTTTATTAAATTTAAAATATAATTTTTTTTATATTAAAAAATACTGTAAAATTCTTATTTTTTGAATATATGAATTTTTATATATAAAACGTCTTTAAATTGTAACTAAATCAAAAATAAATCATTTGTTTTTATAATCAATGAATATGTTATATATATATATACATAAATGATAAATAGTACAAAGAACTAGTGTATGCATTTAAGATGCGGCACCATATCGAGCAATTGGAATTTATTAATGAATATGTATATGTGTGTATATAGCTAATAGAGAATATTAAAACAATTTAGTTTTATGAAATATATGCAGAAAAGAATAATTTATTATAACTAAGATAATTATCTTAATGATAGTTTGAATGCGTGATAACAGCATATTTTATAAAGATAAGATATAATTCGAGAAATTTGATATTAATTTTTCAATGTAAGTATAAAAAATCATTTATATATTGATACATAAAATAAATTTTATAGCTCATTTATTTAAATATAAATTATAATATTTTTAATGTTACTAATAAAAATATTGTAATATAAAAAAATAACATTTTAATTATTGTTATTTTAATATCTATATTTGATTTATATTTATAAATATCGTTCGTATTTTTGCATTTTTAATTATTTTATAAAATAAAATTTATAATAAAAATACTATCATATTTCATATTCATTCAATAAAACTTTTAAAGTCAGGTTAATTAAGGATTATGTCAAGTAACTTATACAAAATTCCTTAAAACAGAAAATAGAATTTCACGCTTAAATTTAAAATCAAATATTTGTCCGGCTTTACTTATTGATAAGAAAAGATTAAATTTTTTATCAACTTTAATATATCAACTATAATATCAGTAATATTCATTTATATAAGTATTTTATCTATTAGAATTATATACGTGTAAAGTTAATATTTATTAAATTTATTCATTTTTACTTTTATCTAAATAATAAAATTACTAATTTTTAACTAATAATAAAATTATTAATATAGAATAATTATTTAAGATTTTATTTTATATAGTTATTTAATTATTATTTAAATAATAATAATACACTATTGAATTAATTCTATAAGATAATTTTATAAGATATTAATAATATATTAAAAATTACAAAATTTTTATTTAATTATTTTTTATTGTTTGAATATTTTTTGTCATTTTTATTATATGATTTAAGTTTATTTTATTTATTTACATGTATTTAATTGATTAATTTAAAATTTTTAAAGCATCAAAATATGAAGTAGGAAATAACATATAACATGATGGAAAATAAAACAGATATTCTTAATGATCAAAGTGAAGACAATAAAACTCAATATATTAATAGTGAAAGGTATAAGTATGTAATTTTTTTTATTTTTATTGAAATAGAAAATTAATATTGTTTCATATATTTCTAGATATGATGATGCCAATGAAAGACAACATTTTTTGCTTCCTAATACATATTCACGTTCGCCAAAAATACCAATAGAATACATTAAAGGAACAAATATAAAACGATACAATCCAGCTTTAAGAAATCTTATACCAATACGTCGCAAAAATCAGTATGTAATATATATTCAATTTTAAAGTAAAAAAAATTGTTTTTTAAATAATATTTTACTGTATATATTTTAGAAACAAGGAATATATGCCAGCAGATAGTGCTGGTTTATTTTCATATATTTTTTATACATGGTTAACGCCATATATATGGAAAGCATATAAAAATGGTATTGATTTTACGAATATTCCATATATTTCTACTTATGAAAGTTCTAAATATAATACTCATAGGTAACTGCATTTGAATATAATTACAATATAATAATATATAATATTATATAATATAACTTTTTTTATGATATTTAAAATATATTTAAAATATATTTAGATTAGAAATACTTTGGCAAGAAGAATTAAATAAACATGGTCCATATTTAGCATCATTTCCAAATGTAGCTTGGAAATTTGTAAGAACAAGAATATGTATAGCTGGATTTTTATTAAGTTGTTCTACAATTTGTGGATTTATTAGTTCTGTATGTTTTTTAGTTTTATAAATACTAATGTCATATGTATTGCTATAAAATTTAATATTTCTATTATAGATGATACTAATGAAAAAAGTACTAGAACATGTTCAATCACCAGAAGAAAATATATGGATAGGTATAAAATGGGCACTGTTGTTAACATGTTGTGATTTTTTGCGATTAATATTTTTTAACTGGACTTGGAATACTAATATTAGAACAGCATTAAGATTAAAGAGTGCTTGTACAACTCTTTTATATAAAAAAATTATTAGACTGAATAATCTTGGAAATAAAAGTACAGGAGAAGTAAGATTTTAAATAAATAATATTGTCACATTAGATTTAATTTCACATCTATCAGTGTTTTATAATTTTTTAGATGATTAATTTATTTACAAATGATAGTCAAAGACTTTTTGATGTTGTCATTTATGGACCTATGATATTTAGTGGTCCAATAATTATTATCTGTGGTATAATTTATATACTTTGGGTATTTAGTCCAATAGCTCTTTATGGAATATTTACTTTTCTTGTATTTTATCCTTGCCAGGTGAGAAATTATTGAGAAATATTTCTTTATACAATTTTTTATATTTAAAATTTCAACATTTTCATAATTCTATATTTATTTTTATATTTAAAATTTTACCATATAATAGTCCTTGTAATATTAATTTAATATTATTTTAATATTAACAGTATCTTCTATCCCGTGCAGTTGGATATTTTCGTTCGAAGACAGTTATTATTACAGATACACGAGTAAAATTAATGAATGAAATCTTAGAATGTATAAAATTAATTAAAATGTATTCATGGGAGAAATATTTTAGTCATAAACTCCTTGGTATAATTGCTATTTTGCTAAATAAAATAAATTATTATGATATGTAGCATTATAATTTTAATTTTCATTATCTTTTTGTATATTAATTAATTTTACAGATATACGAAAGAAGGAAGAATATTGGTTACATAAAACTGTATATTTCCAAAGTCTTGCTATTTCTTTGACACCAGCTATACCTGCAATATCTGCAATTGTTACATTTCTAGCACATTTATCTTCAGGCAGTAGTTTAACTGCTTCTCAGGTATACATTATTTTGCAAATTGAAAATGAATATTTATATTATAATTTATATTTATTTAAATTTCTTTGGAGGAATATTAGAATAAGTAATTCTAAACTAAATATATAAGTGGCTATTCAAAAACATTATTAATTAAATAGTAAAAAATATTCTGCATATTTAAAGTTATGAAACAAGTGTTGCATTTAATAAGATAAATATTGCAGGCTTTTCCAATTACAACATTTTTTGGAAATATGTTGAGAATGGCACTCTCTTCCCTTAAGGATTCTACACGACATTTTATCGACGCTCATATTGCTCTTAGAAGAATTAAGGTCTCCCAAAATTTACATTTAAATTATAATTTAATTAAAAAATCTTCCACATTTTAAATGTTTAATGGATGGGTATTTTTTATTTATTATTAACAAACAAATTCTCATGTACTTTATATCAAAAAGAATATCTTATATTATTAAAGTAGTTAAATAAAAAACTGATATAATTGATATAATTGATAAATATGCGAGAATTTTTTTATTAATAATATTATGTTTATATGTTAATATTAAATGGTCGAAAATTGCTAACATGAAGGGGAAAGTGTGGCACATATATAAATAAATACAAATAATTGCTTTTTCTCTTACTCCTCCTTATTGTATATACATTAGAAAGATAAACAAAGCTATGTATGTATGATTAAAATGCAAATGTTGGGAATAATTTAACATAACATAATAAGTTTGCGATATTCACATATTAAATTATAATATGTTACTTTTTACAGGTATTTCCTTTTGTAACATTGCTCAATTCTCAATTTCGTTCTTCATTTTTATTTCTACAAGTGGCGTTAGTTAATATCGCCGAATCAAATATAACACTCAACAGATTGCAGGTGTTTACTTTTGCATTTATCTGTTAATAATAATTACTAATTATAATAACATAAAAACTATAATTGGTTATTTTGCAAATAACATTTGCATTGCAAAGAAATTTAATTTGCTTTCATTGTATAATGTAATAGTTATAAAAATATACAATGCTTTATAGTATAGTTTATTTAATGTTTGATTGATCTTATAGATGCATTTGAATATTCTATAATAATTCATTGCACTTTTATGTTATGCATTGCATGTTAAATCATAATTTCTATGTGCTTTTAAAAACTTTTTATATGATATTTTTATATAATATTATAAATTTAATTAATTTTTTTAATTTATTATTTACTTAATTTATTAATTAAAATAATGAATATTGTTATTAAAATTGATTTGGCTTTGCTTATAATCATTTGATTTTCAAGTTAGTCGTAAATAAATATTAAAATTTTGATAGTCATTTTCAATAATTAATAATATTTGTGCAGAATATATTACTTTTAGAAGAATATACATGCCATATATCAAAACCAATTGTAAAATCACAAGCTGTAGCCATTGCTAACGGTACATTTGTTTACGAAAATTCTACGTTGTATGCTAAAAAATTAAAAAATATTAGAAAAAAAAAGTAAGTTCTTTGAAATTAATAAATTTTTTACTCTTGTTTTTTGTTTTTTTTAAATTTTTATATTTTTTTTAGAAAAATTGTATCATATTTAAGAAGCAAAGTTGAATTGGAAAAACTTAATGAATCATTCCAAGAAACTGAATATATTAAAGTACTTTCAACTATTAAGTTCGGAGTAGCAAAAGGTGGATTAACAGGAATTTGTGGACATATAGGAAGTGGAAAATCTAGTCTTTTACTTGCTGCTTTAGGACAATTAAAAATGATAAATGGTTGTGTTTTGAGAGAAGGTTCTTGTGCTTACGTTAGTCAACAGGCGTGGATTATTAATGCAACTTTTAAAGAAAATATATTGTTTGGAAATCAATTTGATGCTAAACGATACTATCAAACATTAACAGTATGCAGTTTAAAAGAAGATTTGAATATGTTACCGGGTGGAGACGAAACTGAAATAGGAGAAAGAGGTATAAATCTTTCAGGAGGACAAAAGCAAAGAATTGCTCTTGCTAGGGCACTTTATGCTAATCGGTATGTTTTTTTTTTATTGTTAAAACTTTTAATTTCTAAAATATACAATTATATTTTTTAAAAAAATCATTTTTTTTTTAAGAGATATATATTTTTTGGATGATCCATTAAGTGCAGTAGACACACATGTCGGTTCTTATATTTTTAAAAATTTAATTCTCGGAGCGCTCAAAAATAAATGTGTGTTATTTGTAACACATCAAATTCAAGTATATTTTCAATAAATTATATTTTTATATTATATTCTAATTATATTCTTAAATTCAAATAATTTGTATGTGTAATTAATTATGCTTAATATTATATTTCATTAATTATAGTTTTTAAAACACTGTGATCAAATACTTGTAATGCATAAAGGAAGAATTGTAGAACAAGGTACACATGATGAATTGATGCAATTAAATAAAGAATATGCTACAATGGCACATAGTGCACTATTAAAAACGGAGATCGATTCAAAATAGTATTTATCTTACAAATAATTTTTAAAAAGCTTTTGAATAATTATAATATTAATAATTATATTCAATTTATTTAGTGAAATTGCGATACCGATTCAAACAAATAAAGATTCTAATAATGATTCAAAGAGACAAATAATAACTTGCAATGCAGAAGATAATGATGAATATATTGAAGCATCAACAAAAATACATAAAAAAGGTGTGTATTAAAAAACTTTAAATTATCAATTTGTCACATTTGAGTTTATTATTTAGAAGCAATCCTTACTACTCAAGAAAAGATGGGAATAGGTAGTGTAAAATCATATATTTATCATATATATGTAAAATCTGCGGGTGGTTATCTTATAGCAGTTTTGGTATTTTTGACACTCTTCTTAAGTATTGGAAGTTCAGCATTTAGTTCTTGGTGGTTAGCTACATGGATTAAAGCTGGTAATGGGGTAAATATTTTCTTCTATTGTATATTTTATATTTTTTCTTTTTTTTTTTTTTTTCATTAATCTTTCTCATTTAAGAATATTATTGATTCCAATAATAATAAAACTATATCATCAAATAATTTAAATGATAATCCTAATTATTTATATTACCAAAATATTTATATTGGTTGCATTGGAATAATTTTATTAACAAGTTTATTGCGTGGTTTGGTTATTATGTATGCTACAATAAATGCTTCGACGACATTACATAACAAAGTTTTTAAGAAAATAATTAAGACAACAGTAACATTTTTTGAAACAACTCCTATTGGAAGAATACAAAATATTTTTAGTCGAGATATTGATGAAGGTAAGATATATTGTTTTTTGAACTGTAATGCTTACTGTGCACAAACTTTATTGTTGTCATGTTAATTGTTTATATATTTTTGCGAGCAATGAACAATTTTTAAAAATGTTTGTAAATTATTTGTAAATTTGTGAACAATAGTGCAAATCTAAAATTAAATATCAAGATAATTATATTTTTTAATTACTTTTTTATTGTAGTGGACAATTACATACCAATTTCTGTAGAAAACATGATACAGAATATAATTACTTGCAGTTTTGCAATTGTGTTTATATGTGCAATATTACCTTGGTATTGTTTACCATTAATTATCCTTGCTGCTATTTTTTTTTATATTAGTAGAATCTTTAGGTGAGATATTTTGATTTATATTTTAAAATAGAATTTACAATATTCTTCAATAATATTTTTCATTATTATTCTTCAAATATAGCAACAGAAAAATTTTTTCAGAGTAGCAATGAGAGATTTTAAGCGAATGGAGAATATTTCACGATCTCCTGTTTTAAGTTTCATTACTACTACCATTCATGGTCTAAATACTATTCACGCATTCCAGAAGGAAAAAGCATTTATAAACAAGTATGCTTCTTAAAAAGATAGATTACTATATCTTATTATAAAATATTTCAATAACAATATTACAAGACAATATTTTATTATTGTTTATAATATGTGAAAATACTCAAGGAATAAATTTGATTCAAAAAAAAATATTATGATCAGAATCATTTTTTTTTTTTTGAAGATATTTTTCGAGATTTTAAAATCATTGATATTTTTTTACAAAATGTTTAATAACATTCTTTCAATAATATAAAAAAAAAGATGTTTCAAAAAAAATTCTTTTTCGAATCGGCTACAAATTGCAAGATTTTTCAAAAAAAATTTTTTTATTTATTTTTATAAAATATGAAAATTATCATGATTTTTTTAAATAACATGATATATTTTTGATTTCAAAATATTGTTGTTGGTATCAAAAGGTATCTATAATACTAATTTTGAATTTATAAATCTTAAATTTATTAATACAATAAGAACATTAACATATGAAAGTGATTTAATAGGATGTTAGATCAGATATTTTTAGATAATATTTGTGCCATTAACAAATTCCAATAATAAAAATTATCAAATTATTTGATTGATAAATTAATAGATATATAGATCATGTCGCTAGTCACTAAATTTATCTCCATTAAATTTTTCTTACAAAGATGTTTATTTATTTATTATTATTTATAAGAAACTTGCATACATACAATACTATACAAGATCTTCGAGTTAAATTATTATATATATATAAAAAAGTATATTTACAAAGTTTATTTGTTGCTACGCATCAAAATTTATTCAAAAGAAAACTATTGAAAAATAGTATACATTTGAAGATTTATAAATATAAATACATAAAAAATCTAGTGTATAATTTCATAAAAAAAGATAAAATGATTCTCATCTTCTGTTAAATAAAAAATACTTTGATAATTTTTATTATTGTAAATATAAACATTATTGTAAACATGTGATATAATATCTTATTAAATCAAATTTCATAGGAATCATGCTAATATCCTAGAAATCAATGAATTTCAAATTTATAAAGCTCAAAGTCAAAAAATTGTTGAATTTGATATTAGTCAATATTACAATATTATAAAATAAAAAATACATTATATATTAAAAAAATCAAACATTAAAAAAAAAGACTTTATAGAAAATAATTTATAGAAAAAAACATTTTTTGGAAATTTTAAATAATTTGCAATTTGTAATTGATTCAAATCAAATTTTATTTGAAAATTTTGTCTTATATTTTTGGAGATTTTTAAAAAATCATGTTTGGAAATGGATACTATTAATGAAATACTACAAAAAGATAATCTATAATTAAATTAAATATTCAATGAAAAATCATTAAAAATAATTTTGAACATTTATTACAATAAATTTTTCCTTCATTAATTTCAAAATAATAAAATAAAATCATTTTATTATAACTTAAGATGAATAGATTTATCTTGATAAAAAAAATTTTTGATGATTTTAAAGTATCAAAAAATATAATGTTGAAAAATTTCCATAATATATTTTTTTGAATTAAATAATTTTTTAAGCATATAACTAAGATATTATTTTGTAATAGAATTACTAAAGACTCTCTTGTATAATAATTGATTATTATATTTTAGATTCGAGGAATTATTTGACTTAAACAATTTATGTCTTTATCTATGTCAATCTATTATGAGATGGTCTGCTGTAAGACTTGATATTTTAGCAATTGCTTCCTCTTCTATTACTGCTTTTCTTGTAATTGCACTTAAAAATCAAATATCTCCAGCTCTTGCTGGTTTAGCAATGGCATATGCTATGCAAATGACTGGCATTTTTCAATACACTGTAAGATTAATGGCGGAAATAGAAACTCGTTTTATAAGTGTTGAAAGAATAAGCTATTACTTGAAGGTAAATAAAATGATTATATACACATATATTTGTTATAACTGATATAGTATATAGTATATTTGTTATAATTGATATAGTATATATTTGTTATAATTAAATCATATATACATATATATGTATATAACATATTATAGACTTTACAAAAAGAAGAAATTTCTGAGCAACATCTCATAGATCTTCCTGATCAATGGCCTATTGATGGAGAATTAGAATTTTGTAAAGTCGAATTAAAATATAGAAAAAGTTTACCACCTGCATTAAATAATATTTCATTTATTATTAAACCTGGTGAACATATAGGTAATAATTAGTTGATAAGATTTATACAAAATTATATGATGATTTTTTTTAATGATGTAATGAATTTTAGGTATTGTAGGACGTACAGGAGCAGGAAAAAGTTCTTTAATCATTGCTTTATTCCGATTAGTTGAAATTTCTGCTGGAAAAATTAAAATTGATGGTATAGATATAGCAAAAGTAAAATTAAAGTTATTAAGAACTAAATTATCTATAATTCCTCAGGATCCTGTCTTATTTAATGGAACCATACGGTAAATATACAAATTAAAAAACAAATATATTAAAAATTTATTTTTAATATTTATAATTATGTTATAGATCAAATTTAGATCCCTTTAAACAATTTAGTGATTCTGAAATCTGGAGTGTTTTAGAAAAAACTCAATTGAAAGAAAAAGTACAAGTTATGCCTGGTCAATTGGATGCACCTATTGAAGTTGAAGGAAAAAATTTAAGTGTAGGCGAGCGACAATTATTTTGTCTATCAAGAGCACTTTTGCGTAGTGCCAAAGTATGATATTAATAAAAATTCTTTGTATTAATTAATAATAAACTTATTTAATTTAATAATCTATTATTTGATTAGATATTAGTATTAGATGAAGCAACAGCTGCTGTTGATCCAGAAACTGAAATTGCTGTACAAAATACAATTCAAAATGAATTTTCAAATACTACAATATTAACCATAGCTCACCGTTTGAAGACTGTTATTTCATGTGATCGCATTATTGTTATGAAGAATGGACAAATAATTGAATTTGATGCACCATCTGTACTTTTATCCAATTCAAACTCTGAATTCTCAAAAATGATGACTTCAGCAGAAAAAAACATAAAAGAAATATAATCAATATATCATTAACAATAGTATTATATTTAATAAATAAAAACATTAACAAATTAAGAAAATAAAAATATTTTATATATATATATATATATATACACATATAAAATATATATTATATCTTATACTAATTTAATATATTAAATAGAATTTGTTTGAAATATAAAAATTACATTTATTAATATGTAATGGTTATTTTTATTCAAATATTTTAACATTAAAACAAACGAACCTTTATTAAAGTGACTTCATATTTTTTATTTTACGATTATTTACATTTTTGATAAAATTAATATTGTCTTTTGAAATAGAAATATAATTACATATATCTACTTATTTTTATGAATTTTTTTTATTATTTCATTAATTATTTCATTAATTAAAATCATTTATTAATATATATAATAGATAGTTAATCAATAGTTTTAATATTGAAATAATATGTCTCAAAATAAAAATTTTGTAAAATCAGTTATTATCGATTTACGCGCCTTCATTCATTTAATATATTGATTTATGTGTAAAGTAACAATACTGCTCATGCTCATTTCGAATTTTTACTATTACTAAAAAACTTGTAACTGAGAACTAAACCAAAAAATATTTACCAAAATGCCGCCAATTTGTAATTACCAAGATGTCTATTATACAATTTCAATATGAAACTTCGTTGTTTAATGTTGAAATGTAATATATATTAATTGCCATAAAGGCAATTTTCATTATCGCTCAAATTGTTAAAAAAAGGTAATAATAATTATTTATATTATTTTTATTAAATACAGTAATTATAATAATTAAAAATTCTTAATTATATTATAAATCCTTATACATATTTTTAATCAGATTATAATAATTTTGTGATTTTCATATTATTATATTATTATTATATTTGTATTTAATATATATAATATATATTATATTTTAATTTTCAATAATATAATAACTATAATAATAAAATATTTATTATCCAATATTCAAATTTCTTTTCATCAATGTATATTGATTTCGTATACTACAATATTCATAACAATTTTATATTATAGGCTTCACCATTGCGAACATAATTCCTATTATGATGTTGGGGCGTAAGCAGAGCCTCAAAGGGGAACCTGTCTTGGCTGATTATGGCCCAGAGGAATCCCTCAATGAGAGCGCTGATATAGAATGGGTAAATAAGGTAATTTATAAAATAAAAAATATATTCATTTTTATTTACATGAAAAATTTATATCTTATTATGTAAGTGGTATATGTATTAATTGTTAAATAATTACTTAATTGTTATAGTTATGGGTGAGAAGGCTGATGAGATCTTGTGCTTTGATATCTTTAGCTTCTGTTTGCTTGAATACTCCAAAAACTTTTGAAAAAGTTCCTCCACTTCAGTATTTTACCTTTGTTTGTGACTTAATTATTACATTTTTATTTACTGCTGAAATGATTGCCAAGATGCATATAAGGGGTATATTGAAGGTAATTCATATAATATTATTATATAACAATTTACATAAACTGACAATCCTTTAGTTACAGAGGGATAAATCTTATTTAAAAGATCATTGGTGCCAATTTGATGGAAGCATGGTTATCTTTCTTTGGTTATCTATAATATTACAAATGTTTGAAATGTTAGGTTTCGCTTTAGAACTTAGTTACGTTTCAATATTACGCGCGCCACGTCCATTAATTATGATACGCTTTTTACGAGTTTTTCTAAAGTTTTCTATGCCAAAAGCTAGAATTAATCAAATTTTCAAGTAAATATTTTAAAAATATTAAAAATTTATTATAAATTATGATATATTTATATTATTCATAATTTCAGGCGTTCAAGTCAACAGATATATAATGTAACTCTTTTCTTTCTTTTCTTCATGTCTCTTTATGGTCTTTTAGGCGTTCAGTTTTTTGGTGAATTAAAAAATCATTGTGTTCTTAATACTACTACAGATCCAACAAATATAACTATAAATAGTTTAGCCATTCCTGATACTTTTTGTTCTACTGATCCTGAATCAGGATATCAATGTCCAGAGGGAATGACTTGTATGAAACTTCAATTATCAAAATATATTATGGGTTTCAATGGATTTGATGAATTTGGTAATAATAAATTTTATAATTTAAAATATTTACTACACAATAACAATCTTTACAAATAATTTATTTTTCAAATAATTTTTACTAAAATATTTTACATAAATAATTTTATTTTTCAGCTACAAGTATTTTTACAGTCTATCAAGCTGCATCACAAGAAGGATGGGTTTTTATTATGTACCGCGCAATAGATAGTTTACCTGCTTGGCGTGCAGTTCTTTATTTTAGTACAATGATATTTTTCTTAGCATGGCTTGTGAAAAATGTTTTCATAGCAGTTATCACAGAAACTTTTAATGAAATTCGAGTTCAGTTTCAACAAATGTGGGGTGTTAGAGGACATATTAGCAATAACACAGCATCACAAGTTAGTAATAATTTTATATATAATAATTATTACTACTATTAATATAATAATTAATTTGCTAATAAAGTTGCTAATAAAGATTGAATGTATATAAAAATATATATATAATTTTATACATAATCTTTATCATGTACAGTTTGTTAATATATTTTGTTATAGTTTGTTAATTATATTCATGAAATATTTTTAAAAAGACAAAACAATATTTTAAAGGCAAAAACAAACATAAAAGTTAATATACAAAAATGTCGATCGAGATTTATTTATTAAGTTATAATAATATAAATATAATTTAAGTTTATATTAGATAAAGCAAACCGAAAATATTCTGCAAAGATATAGACAAAATGGTTTTATTTTATTTTCTTTTCATCTAACATAAATTTCAATTGTTTATAAGTTAATAAATAATTTTAATTGAATTATTATAGATCAATTTTTATATTTGTTTCGATCTTTAAAATTAATTTTTCAAAGATATTTTATATTTTGTATATATAATCTTTTTTAGATATTAACTGGTGATGACAATGGTTGGAAATTGGTAACCTTAGATGAAAATAAACACGGAGGTTTAGCTTCTCCTATATGTCATGCCATTCTCAGATCTCCTCATTTTCGTATGGTGGTAATGTTTGTAATTTTGGCAAATGGTATTACCACTGCAACTATGAGCTTCAAACATGATGAGAAACCAAGGCATACGTATTATGATAATTATTATTATGCTGAGATTGCATTTACAATATTTTTAGATCTAGAAACATTGTTCAAAATCTGGTGTCTTGGATTTCGCAGTTATTATAAGCATTCAATTCATAAATTTGAATTGTTATTAGCAATTGGTACAACCATACATATTATTCCATTCTTCTATCTTTCTGGATTCACATATTTTCAGGTTTCAATATTCATTTTTATTCAGTTTTAAAATAAATTTCATTACAAATAAAATTAATTAAAAATATATAATGATAAAGAAAATCAATTAGAAATATGTAATGATAGAGAAAATCAATTTGAAATACAATGATAAATTAATATTATTTTATAATTAGGTTCTTAGAGTAGTTAGACTTATCAAGGCATCACCAATGCTTGAAGATTTTGTATATAAAATATTTGGTCCTGGGAAAAAATTAGGAAGCCTCATTATTTTTACTATGTGTCTATTAGTCATATCATCGAGTATTTCTATGCAATTATTTTGTTTTCTTCGCAATTTCACAAAATTTGAAACATTTCCAGAGGTAAAGGAAATATTTACAGATTTACGTATAATTAAATTGTATTGATAAAGAACTTTTTTAGGCATTTATGTCCATGTTTCAAATCTTAACACAAGAAGCTTGGGTAGATGTTATGGATGAAACAATGTTAAGAACACATGAAACAATGGCTCCTCTTGTTGCTATGTATTTTATTTTATATCATCTTTTTGTTACATTGGTAAAAATATATTTAGATATTTGTTTTAATTATTAAAAAGATTAAAAGATAATTTTAATGATTTTTTAAGATTGTGTTAAGTTTATTTGTCGCCGTAATTTTGGATAATCTTGAATTGGATGAAGACATTAAGAAACTGAAACAATTAAAATTCCGTGAACAAAGTGCGGAAATAAAAGAAACTTTACCATTCAGATTGCGAATATTTGAGAAATTTCCTGATAGTCCTCAAATGACATGCTTACATAAAGTACCATCAGATTTTAATCTTCCAAAAGTAAGTATTATTCATTATCCATATATATATCCATATATATATATATATATATATATATGTATGTATGTATGTATGTATTATAAAGATTGAAATATAGATATAAATATTTTTTATATACATAATTTAGGTTCGTGAAAGTTTCATGAGACAATTTGTATTTGAAATGGAAAATGAAGAAAATGAAGGAGTAAAGAAAATAAATGAAACTTTTGATTCAAAAATGATATATAGAAAACAACGTCCAGTAAAAATTTTAAATAATCCACCTAAAGTAAGAAATGTTGTTACCAGTCTTAAAAAAGCAGCTGTTATTTATATTATAAAGTGAATATTTATAAAACATAATATTTATAAATAATTTATAAGATTACAATATACATGCTTATATAAATTTTTAGTGATTCCAACAATCAAAGATTATTATTAGGTGATTCCGCTATGATACCAGTACCAGGAAAAGGTCTTCTAAAACCACAAGGCACTGTTAGTAGCGCTAAACAACTTCGTTTTGATCAAAAAAAGTAAAATTTTAAATTTATGTAATAATAATACTTGAAATAAGGAAAATTAAAAGAATATATTTTTTTATATTAATCAATTTATTCATATAATAAGGTCAATTAGAAGAAGTGTTCGTAGTGGATCAATCAAATTAAAACAAACATATGAACATTTGATGGAAAATGGTGATATTGGTGGAATAAATAGAGTTAGCTCTTCTCGCAGTAGACCGCATGATTTGGATATTAAATTATTACAAGCTAAACGACAACAAGCCGAAATGCGAAGGTAAAATATCATTTTTTTTTATTGATTTTATCATCTATCTATCTATCTACTTTTTCCATTTTGCTGTTTATTGTTACTTACATAGAAATCAACGCGAAGAAGATTTACGTGAGAATCATCCGTTTTTTGATACACCACTGTTTGCAGTACCACGTGAAAGTAAATTCCGTAAAATTTGTCAATCACTTGTTTATGCAAGATATGATACAAATGTGAAAGATCCTTTAACTGGAAAAGAAAGAAAAGTTCAATATAAAAGTTTACAGTAAGTGCTTTTAATATAAATGATTGCTTTGATTTATATTTTAGATTGTTATTTAAAATTTAAAAAAAAAAGAAAGAAATTAATTATATCTATATATATTTTATAGCAATTTTCTTGGTTTGGTCACATATCTTGATTGGGTAATGATTTTTGCTACTACTATGTCTTGTATTTCTATGATGTTTGAAACACCACGCTATCGCGTAATGGAAATTCCAGCATTACAAATTGCAGAATATGGTTTTGTGATTTTTATGAGTATTGAATTAGCTCTAAAGATTTTAGCAGATGGATTATTTTTCACACCAAAAGCCTATATCAAAGATGTCGCTTCTGTTTTAGATGTTTTTATTTATGTTGTATGTTGAAAAAAATCATTCCTGCTATACAATATTTAGTAAATTTAACGCTAATTCAATCGACGTTTAGGTTAGCCTTGTGTTTCTTTGTTGGATGCCGAAAAGCGTGCCACCAAATTCAGGTGCACAACTTCTAATGATTTTACGTTGTGTTAGACCATTAAGAATCTTCACTCTTGTACCACACATGAGAAAAGTTGTTTACGAATTATGTAGAGGATTCAAAGAGATTTTGTTGGTAAATAATTTTAATTAAAAATTTAAATGGTGCTTTTTTAATATAATCAAAATCATTTAACTAATTCTTCAGCACACAAATCCATTCTTTTATTTATTCTAAAATGTTACAGAGGAGTGATCTAATTTAGATAAAAAATGAATAAAAAATTTTTTAGGTATCTACTCTATTGATTTTACTGATGTTTATATTTGCAAGTTATGGTGTACAGCTTTATGGGGGTAGATTAGCACGTTGTAATGATCCTACTATTTTGAAACGAGAAGATTGTGTTGGAGTATTTATGAGAAGAGTATTTGTAACAAAAATGAAATTGCAACCAGGCGAAAATGAGAGTTATCCATCTATATTAGTACCACGTGTTTGGTAGGTTTATTCAAGAGAAAATATAAGATATAAGTAATAAAATACAATAAAAATGCTTCTAAGAAGATATTAAAATTTTTTAGGGCCAATCCTAAAAGATTTAATTTTGATAATATTGGTGATGCATTAATGGCACTTTTTGAAGTACTTTCTTTTAAAGGATGGCTTGATGTTAGAGATGTTCTTATTAAAGCTCTTGGTCCAGTAAGTAATTAATATTATCTTAAAACATTTCTTAAAATATTATTATTCAATGATTTTTTTGTTTTAGGTTCATGCTATTTATATTCATATTTATATTTTCCTGGGTTGTATGATTGGTTTAACTCTGTTTGTGGGTGTTGTCATTGCTAATTATTCTGAAAATAAAGGAACTGCCTTACTTACAGTTGATCAAAGACGATGGTAAATCTTTAATTAATTCATTTAATGAAATTTTAAATATTATATAAAAATTTTAAACAAATATGTTATGATTTAAATAGGTGTGATTTAAAAAAGCGATTAAAAATTGCACAACCGTTACATTTACCACCTAGACCAGATGGAAAGAAATTTAGAGCATTTATCTATGATATCACTCAAAATATCTATTTTAAAAGATTTATTGCAGTTATGGTGCTTATAAACAGTTCTCTTCTATGTGTCTCTGTGAGTTGGATAATTTTTATCTTCTTTGTATAATGACATCACACAAAACACTACAACACCATAACATCACTTTATAATTAATTAAAATTCTTTATATTCAAAAAATATAATAATTTTTATAAATATAATATATTTTTCGTGAAAGGATAGAATTCATTGACTGTTACTTTGAATCATTTGTTCCTTGCCGGCTACCATTAGACCGTGGTAAAAGTAAATCAACACATTTTTTTTTCGTTAACAAATATTTTTTTATCTTTTGTCCCTTAAGTGGAGAATCGAGGAAGAACACACGGAAGCACTCGCTACGGTGTCCACGATTCTGACACTCATCTTCCTCGTGGAAGTAATTATGAAAAATATTGCTTTTACACCACGTGGCTATTGGCAGTCCAGAAGAAACAGATATGATTTGCTCGTGACAGTTGTCGGTGTTATTTGGATCGTCATTCATTGTACAATGAAGGTAAGTCAATATTATTTAATAATGGCTCGAGAGAGAGAGAGAGAGAGAGAGAGAGGGAGGGAGGAAGGGAGGAAGGGAGAAAGAGAAAGAGAATTGTTATTATTGTTATAATTTATAAATATATAATATAGATTTTTAATGAATATCTTTCTTGCAGAATGATTTGTCATACGTAATCGGCTTTATGGTTGTGATTCTTAGATTCTTTACAATCACTGGCAAACATACAACTCTCAAAATGTTGATGTTAACAGTTGGAGTATCTGTTTGTAAAAGTTTTTTTATTATATTTGGCATGTTCCTCCTTGTTTTCTTCTATGCACTAGCTGGTACGATTATCTTTGGAACTGTAAAATATGGTGAAGGTATAGGAAGGTAATGTTGTGTATTTTTATATAATAAAAAATAATTCTAATATCAAAACAATTAAATGTTGCGAATATTTTTGTCTTAATGATGTTAAGAGAGACAATTATTATTTAGGCGTGCAAATTTTGAGTCACCTGTAACTGGAGTTGCAATGCTCTTCCGTATTGTCACAGGTGAAGATTGGAATAAAATAATGCATGATTGCATGATACAACCACCATATTGTACTCCTGCTGCTAATTATTGGGAAACTGATTGTGGCAACTTTCATGCTTCTTTAATATATTTTTGTACTTTCTATGTCATTATTACTTATATTGTTTTAAATCTTCTAGTTGGTAAGTATTAATTGATTATTTCAAATGTATATATTGATTATTTTAGAATAATAACTAAGAATTAATTTTCTATAATAGCTATTATTATGGAAAACTTTTCTTTATTTTATTCAAATGAAGAAGATGCTTTATTATCTTATGCTGATATTAGAAATTTTCAAAACACTTGGAATGTTGTTGACAATCATCAAAAGGGTTTTATACCTGTGAAACGGGTACGTTTATAAGAGAAATTATTATATGTTTAATAAACTGTTATAAATTGGCTAGAAATAATGATATATTAGTTTGTTTTAGGTGAAGTTTATTTTACGATTATTAAAAGGTAGATTAGAGACTGATCCACAAAAGGATCGTCTTCTTTTTAAACATATGTGCTATGAACTAGAAAAGTTGAATAATGGGGAAGATGTTACTTTTCATGATGTTATCAAGTAAATTTTTTGATAAATATATATATATTATTTTTTTAAAGCATTTTTATTAATAAAAAATATTTTTCTTCAGTATGTTATCTTATCGTTCAGTTGATATTCGAAAAGCTCTTCAGCTTGAAGAATTATTGGCGAGAGAAGAATTTGAATATATTATTGAAGAAGAAGTTGCTAAGCAAACAATCAGAAATTGGCTAGAAGGTTGTCTAAAAAAAATTCGTGCGAGTGGGGTAAGTTTAGAAAAAAATAATAGTTTGGAGAAAAATAAAGTACTAAATAAAATGAATTATTTAATTGATATTGCAGAAGCAACAAAATAGTCTTGTAGCAGGTCTTCGCGCTAATACCGAACAGGTTCAACAGCAAGAACATATAGAAGAGAAAGGAAAAGAGACTGTCAAAGAAGAAGAAATTGAAACAAAAGTAAATTTTTATATTATTTATTATATAATATTAAAAAATTACAATACAATTTTTATATTTTTTATTTATTATTTTTATTAATATTTATTATTAAATAGGATAGTGATGGAACTAGACATAAAATAAAAAAACCAGTCGTTCTTCCAAGATCTGATAGTATAGGTAGTGGATCAGGAAGAAAGTATTTAACTCCAACATTATCAGATCCTGCTTCAATTAGATGTGAAAAGGATAAAAATGCGGTACCAAAGAAAAAAAATAATAGACCTCCACGTAAATATATTTTTGCATTATATATTTATATCTTTTTATTTTGCTTTTATCCAATATGAGTTTTCTATTTGAAGCGATGCCGAAAAATAATTTGCCACATCTCACAGAGAGCACTGAGCAAAGCAGACAACAGCGGGAAACAATCAATGCAAAGGCAATCGTATCAAAACCTTCCAATATTATGTTAGAAGTTCGAGAATGGTGGAAAGAACAGTTGGCATATAGCAGTGAGTCCAGTGAAGACGAAGTTTAAATATTCATTTATATTTTTCATGAGTATAAATTAAAAATATAAAATGTAATAAATAAAACATGCTTTAATATTTTATGCTTTATTACTATTCTTAATGATTATATAAAATTTGCATTATTATATACTTTGCATTATTTCTGCTTTTTTTTTTCTGTATACAAATACAAATACAAAAATTTAATAAATAAGGAAAAAAATATATATCCAAAGTACTAATGTAAATCATTGACATTTACAATGGAGAAAAGAAAAGATACAATTTTTCTAATTTAATTAAAAGTTTTAAAACAAAGTTATTTTTTTAATCTTATTTTCTATATTATTGTTTATAAAGAAAAATATAAAAATATATTTAAAAAAATGATTTATATATTTATTTTAATCTAAAAATTTTTAGATACTGAAATTTTGCAATAATCTATTGAAATGATAAAACAAGTATTATTATTACATGAGAATTATATTTATATTTATATTAGTAGAGAAAAATTATATGTATATTTAATAATTTTTGTTTTTAATTTTTTAATGTATTATTTGACATTTTTTTTTAAGTTTAATTTAAATTTAATTTTTTCCTTACATCTCAATTTGTTAGTACAATATAAGGTTTCATAAAATGATTTTTACATAATAATAATGTGATTATGATTTTGTTTTATAGATTATAACGCATTTTTTATATAATCATATAATTTTATATGATTTTCTTAAAAATTGTATAATATTCTTAAAAATATATATTTTTTTATCAATTATTGATATTGAAATATGAAATTTATACAGAATTAGATATAGTAAATTTTATATAATAAAAAAATATTAAAAATTAAATCATGAAATCATTTTAATTATGATCAATAAAATTAATGTTATTAAAAACGGGAAAAAAATGAATATGAATATAAATAAAAAATAATTAAACGCGAAATCTATTTATTTTTAATATTATTATGTGTTATGAAACTTTATATTATATAGAAAATAATTGATTATAAATTTATTAATATTAATGATTTCTTATTACAATTCATAGAGAATAGAATATATTTATAAAGAGTTTAGTTTTATAGTAGTTTATAATTTATGATATAAATGAAATCAAGAAGATAGCTAATTTTATAGCTCAAATATAAAAATTAAAAATAAAAAGTTGAAGATATTATTTTTGAACAAAAATTGTATTTAAAAATTAATCAAGTACAATATATATCTATGTAATATATACATTTGATTAATGATTGATATTAAGGATTTTTATAATGAAATATTATCAATATTTAATATTTTCAAGATATGGAAATATAATAAAATGGTAATAATGAAATGAATCTCTCTATTAATAAATAAATAAGTCGCTCTAATAATTAATTAATTAATTAATTAATAATAAATAATTGATTATAATCAAAATATAATAAATAAATAATTGATTATAATAAAAATAATATTCTTATTTGTTTAATCTATAATTTTTAATTAATATATTTAAAATGTTAACCTCATACATATGAAGTTTTGTAAATTATAAAATCATTAATTAATAACATTAATAAATCAATTAATAAATAACTAAATTCAATTAAAGCAATTATTTTAATTAAAATTATTTTATTATTATTATCCGAATATATTTAATGTATTCTTTGTACATCTTAAAAACATGTTAATAAACATGTCCAGATATTATATTTCATATAAAAATATTTATAATCTATAGTGAAGATTAAATTTATATTTTTTTTTATAATGAAGATTAAAAGATTAAAAAAAATCAATTAATATTAAAATGCATATATAAATAATATTTGATTGATTTTTAATTATGTTTTCTCGAAAAGGATATTTTCGTAAATAAAATAATTTCGTTCTTCGCAGTTATGATTTCATTCAAAAATATTTTTTTGATCCTATTTGTACCATAAATTACGAATATATAATCTTTATATAATAAAATATAACAATTTGGTATATTCAACGGTAAATCATTTAATTAAACAAATTCTAAAATGAAATGAATATAATTTCAAATATTATGATTGCACGAAATTAAATACCAAATAATAAGATTATTTTCTGATAATTTGGTTATATATTATAAAAATATTATATAGTATAAAATACTATATTACTATATAAAATTATAAAAAGTTGTGAAAATAGCTATTACAATTATATAAAAATAATGACATTATAAATTTAGTATATATATATATATATATATATGTACTAATGTTAGTTATTATGTTAATGTTAGTTATTAAATATGTAAATATATAAAAAATAAAAAAATTTAATAGAATAATTAAATTATTTTTCATAATATATAATTGTTGTTGATATAATTGTTTTATTTTGGATAAAAATAAACATTAAATATTATTTTTATAAATTATAAATTAAAATATATTAAATATTCATAATATATACTTATAATATAAATAAAAACTTTAAAAATATAATTTAATTGAAATATAGATATTTATTAAAACATTTTGAATCATTAATGAATCATTTTTACAATTTTGTGTTACAAGATATAAAATAATGTATAAAATATATCTTACATAAGAAAAATATTATCATCCGCAACCATAATTTGATTTGCATCAGACATTTTATTAATTGCAGCAGTAATTTCATTAGATGTAAATTCTTGACTTTGTTGATTATTTATATATTCATGTACTCTAGATAATGGAAGTGATTGTGCTCTTTGTTGTTGAAATAATTTATAAAGAAGTGTTCTAAATACTTTCAATCTAAAATTACAGAATATATAATATATATAATATTAAGATATTTTTTTGAGAATAATAAAAAATTAAAAATAATTTAAACATACCTTTCTTCATTAATGATAGTAAGAGTTTCTGGTAATATAGTACAATCAGAATCAAGTGCTGATGATTGATTTGAACTTGAATCAGTTGTTTTCATTTGTGATCTAGTAACTCTTTTTGCAACTTCATCAATATAATTATCATCATCGCTTTCAAAATTATATGGATCTTGATCTTGTGAAGTTTCTTTTGCTTTTTTTGCACGTTTTTTCTTTTTTTCATTTTGATTTTCTCCATCTATACTTTCTTCACTGTCATTTCGTCTCCGTTTCTTCTTTTCTTTTTCCAATACTCGTTTAAAATAGGCAAACTCTACCAATTCTATTGCTGCATGTGCATCTTCTGCGGTAACATTTTTTGATAAACGAGCTTTTGCATGTGCGGTAGATAATCGAATCAGTGTTTCTAAAGTACGAGCTGTTACAGGTTGAGTCTAATATGAAATAATAAAAAATTAATGAAATAATAAATAAATGAAAATTTCTATTAAATAATATAATAAATAACGTAAAGTAAGATAATAAGAAAAATAAGAAAAATTATTTACTCTTGCTGTATCAGAATCTATTGATTCTTCTGATCGTAATTTTGAATATTCAGCAGCAATTACTTCACTAGCTTCTTCTGTGAGCTTTGGTTTCATACAACGAGCTATATGAATATATTTTCTCATAAAGTTTATGGTTAAAATTTGATCACTAGAAATACATTATTATTATACAAAGAATTATATTGTTATAAATTTAAATTTATAAATAGAAATCATTATTAAATATACCTCCTAGATTGTAATAATCCATGCAATAAGGGATCATATTTCTGATAAATTTGAGTTTCTGTTTCTTCAAAAAGAATTTGATCTGGATTTTTTGTAGTTAATATATCTATTTTACTACCTAGAGGTAATGCTTCTCCATCCTGTTCTTTTGAATTTCTATATCTATGCATTCTAACAACATGTTCACCGATCATTTGATCTTGTTCAGAATCTACAATATCTAACATGACAAATAATAAATCGAAACGAGAAAGTAATGAATCTTGAAGACCAATATTTTCCATTGGTGTTTTATATTGATCATACTAAAAAAAAAAAAAAAAATATTAATATAAACGAAAATATGTTAACATACATTTAATTTTTTAATTAATATAAAATTTACTCTTCCATAAACTGGATTTGCAGCTGCCAATACCGAACATCGTGCATTTAAGCTAGCATGTATTCCTGCTTTAGCAATTGTTACTTTTCCTTGTTCCATTACTTCATGAATAGCTGTTCTGTCAATATCTGACATTTTATCAAACTCATCTATACAAATAATTCCGCGGTCTGCTAATACCATAGCTCCAGCTTCAAGTCGACGCTCTCCTGTCTCATTGTCTATAGTAACAGCAGCTGTTAAACCTACACCAGATGATCCTCTACCAGTAGTTGGTATTGCTCTCGGAGCAGTACATAAAACATAACGCAAAAGTTGTGATTTTGCAACAGATGGGTCACCAATAAGCAGAACATTAATGTCTCTACAAATTAAATTAGCAATTTAAATTAATAATTACATGTCAATTTCTTTAAATAAAATTTATAGAGAATGTTAATATACTCGTAAGATTTGGAGTAAAAGGATAAACGCCAAAACAAATACAATAGTTGATATAATATCAGTTGAAATTTACTTATCAAATATATATATTAATTATTATTAAATTAATCATTATTATTAAATTTATCATTAATTTATATTATAATTATTTAAAATATACATTAAAACGAATCGCGAATCGAGATAGAAATAGAATAAAGTAGTTCTATTCTCATTATATTATTTCACTATTTTTCACTTTGCTTCATTTAATGTGAATTTAAATTAGATTAATAATAATAATTTAAGATTTTTATATTATCAACGTTTTATTTTGATCTTTATAATAAATCTTTCAAAAATATCTTACGAATATATTAACATTCTATATTATGTATATATATTATATATTATAGTTTAAAATATTTTACCCTCTTAATCTTGTACCATTAGGTAATAATTTCTCAACACCACCAAGTAATAAACATAAAATTGCTTTTTTTACATAATCATGTCCATGAATAGAAGGTGCTAATGATGTACTGAGTAACTCAAAAATATTTTTACATGGATTATTTTTTGCAAGTTTTTTACACATAGCAACATCATTATGCGAAATAGATAGATTAGCTTCTTTACTTAATTGCATAATATTGTTAGCAATTAAAATTGTTCTACAAAAAATAGTTTTATATTTATATATCTCAATATTATTTTAAAAATTTATTATAATATATCAAATGTATTTATTATATTATATAATATTAATATAATCAATATACTTAAAAGTTCCTGTTGTATATCCTCCTTGTTTACCAGGTAAACATCTGAAACTTCCAACAATCTGAACTCTATCTCCAGGTTTACAGAGATCTACTAAATCATTATCACATATCACATCTATGCTTCTTGGTAATTGACCAGTTGGTGCTTTCTCTGGCATTTCTTGAATAGTCAATGTTTGATGATCTTTATATGTAGAAAGACCAAATTCTGTTTCTAATGGATTACCATCTTCATCCTATATTTGAAAAATGTTAGAAATATATGCGAAATATATTTTTTTACTTTTAAATTATACATAAAAATATATATAAAAAATATATAAATTAGAAATTACTGTAGTTGGATACACAGCAGATTGTGGAAATGCTTCAAAAGATGTAAAATCAGAATAAGTTCTTTCCATTACTGTTTTTGTGACACTACAATAATGGACACTTCTTACAACCTTTGGACGTACCAAGGAACCTTATAAAATTTAAAGAAATCTAACTTCAGAATCAAAATAATAACATTCATATATAAAATTTATATAAAAAATTTTAACTTACATTTTGTGACTATACCTTCTACACATACTAAGTTACCTAAAAAATTTGATGTAAGAGTTCTTGGTGTAACATGTTTGTTTCCAAAACTTCCTTCAAATGCTATAAAAAGATCTTCTTTCACATAATTTGCATCAATGTTTGTGACAAATTGTTTCAATGCATTTTGAAAAGCTTGATGTTCTTCGAAAGAATTATTTAATAGACTATAAAATAAATTGAAATTAATGTTTTATGAAAATATATTATCTTTATTATAAAGATAATATAATTAAGATATATCTAAAAAAAATAAAAACTAAAAATAAATAAATTAAATGTATAATGTACTTTGCTGCACGAGCAGGATTCTTTTTTCGTAAATCGTTAACATTTACATATAATCTGCGATTGCCTTCTTCAATCATATTTTTAACAAGTGTAGTATAAATGCCTTGATCCTCCTAAGCAATGATAAAGATGTAAAAAAAATAATTTTATACTATTATATGCATATGTAGTAATAATTATATTATTACTAATATTACTAATATATTAATAAATTTACCATATCATCTAAAAAATCTACATATTCTCTTTGTATTTCTTCCAATCTTTGATCTCGATCAATGATATCCATTGTTATATTAATTTTATTACTTTAATATCTAAAAATATTTAACAAATATAAAATTTAAGATATAACTGACACATAACAGTTTACGCGGGAATGTAAAAATTATGTCATTTTTGAATCGATATATTTTAAAAAATCGATGTTTTCATATTTCGATACAAATTTGTATACTTTCTGGCTAATGTCAATATAAATTCTAAAATTGTATTATATTTATAATTATTTCATTAAAAAATTTATATTTTAATAAAAAGTTTAATAAAAAAAGAAAAAAAAAATAATCAAGTTTTACACGAAAGAATAAATATATTTTTTAGAAAAGATGCTTTTTAACCTAAACTGTCGTATAATATATTGTAGAAAAACTATCATTATGTATCATATAATAGAATATATTATAGAATTTTTAGATAGTTGATTTTAGACATTAAACATTAATATATTGATATATCATAATATTAATTGAAAGTTATTTTTCAAATTATGAATTATTTAATTTTGAATATTTATATATTTTATATATAATTATTAATCATCAAGATTTATTAGAAATATAATAGTATTTATAATTAAATATGATCTTCATTGATTTTAATGAAATTTGATAAAATGATAATTTTATAAAATGAACAACATAAAAAAATATTTTTAATTCTAGATATTTAATATATTATATTTAATAAATTATAAAGAAAATATTAAAATTTGAAAAAAATCTAAATTTTTTAATATGTATCAAAAAAATGACTAGGTTGTCGATGAAATAATCCAAAAAATTAATATATTAGCAATTTTTTTTCAATATATTAAGAATTAAAATAAATTTTTTATTTTTAATTATTAATATATTGAATATATTTATTAAATATTTATTGAATATATTTAATTCTTAATATATTGAAACTATTTAAATAACCACATTATAATTAATAATAAAATAAAGAACTATTAAATATTGAAATCTTTATATATTTTTTTTTTCATCTTTATGCAGAAAAATAATTATTCACATAATATTTTCTAAATAAATCATTAGAGTAATTAATCAGTAGAGATCATTTGATATATAAACAATATTCAGAAATTAAAGTCAATGATATGCTATGTTGATATATGCATGTAAATGAATGTTTGCTGGCTAAGAATTTATATGCTATTAAATTACAATTTTATACTTATATTGTATATATGTACAGAAATATGTAAAAATTAGTTTTTTATTTTCGTCATTTTTTATTTTTCATTTTTATTTACTTTTGTTATTAAAGTTAAAAGTCTTAAGAATAAGGTTTTTATTGTTTTTTAATTTCATATTATGTATTTTGATTGATTAAAAGCAGCTTATACTATTATAATTAATACTAATACAATTTGAAAAATCAATATGATTTTTTTTTGTTTTCAATATTTCAATCTTTTGTATTAGATACGTAAATGATTACATTGTATACATAGAATTGTATACATTGTATTTCTTGATGCTTAATGTATATAGTTTAGATTGAAATATGATTAGACAAAAATACTTTGAGCATAATTGGTATTTTTCTTATAATTTAATGTCATCCAATTTGCTTTTCATGAATTCCATTTTCTTGCAGTTTTAGTGGTTTTATTATATCAATTTCACTTAGTTGTTCTATATCTAATTGTTGCTTTTTTATTTTCTTCGATTTCCTAAAATTGTGTAAGTTATATAAGTTATTAGTTTTATGAAATCAAAACAAAAAATTATATATTCACGTACATTCCGAATAATTCGCCATCTTGTATAGATTCTGGAAGCTTTTTATTTAATGTTTCTGGAAGGAGTAACGACATTACTCCACCAAAAAGTACGCACGATCCGAAAATAACAAATGGTAAAGGCATCCAGATTTCAGACTGTAACAACATAATTGGGATGAATATATTCAAAATAATTAGAAAATTAAAATTATAAATTACCAAATGAATGACATATGGAGCAATTACACCACCAATTCGTGCAAAAGTTGAACTTGCTCCAAGACCAACATTTCGAATAACCGTAGGAAATTGTTCAGCAGTAAAAACATAAATAGCGCCATATGACGATGTAATCGTGAGCTTACCGATCATTGCTAAACATACTATGAGCCATTGTGAATCTGAAAATATTTATAATAATATAAAATCATATCATATAATAATATAAAATATTACAAATTATAAATAATATTATAAATAATAAAGATTGTAAATAAATTTATAAAAATTATTTATTTAATTATTTATAAATTATTAATTATTAATTATTTATAATTTATTAATTATTTATAAATTTTTATTTAAATTTATATTATTTTTTTTCAATATATTCTTCTTTAATACATATTTACATAATCTAATGTTATTTCCATTGTTTAAACTAATATTTAAGCTTTTCTTTCAAAATATTTTTGTTGTTTTTCATTGTCTCCCATAAATAGGTTTGTTATTATTTTTATTATATTATTATTTATATTATTATATATAGTTCACAATTAAAATTTAAATCAAATAAATAAATTTAAATCTAAATATTTAATTTAACTGAATATTTGAATTTAAATTAAATAGATATTACATTTAGATAAAATAACTCAATTTTTATAACCATAGATAATAATCATAGATAAAATTATATCCATAGATATACAGAGAAAAAAGTTCTATGGGATGAAATTATAAAAATAGGATGAATAATCAATAATGTTAAAAAGTATAAGATTCCTCTAATATAAGAAATAATGAATAAGTTCACATGTTGTGTGAATTAATGAACTTATTATAATTGAGAATCTATTAATTTTTCTCTAATATAATCATTTTCTTATACAATCATTTAAAAATCATTTAATAATGTAATATTTTACATTAATTGTAATATCTTTTTCCACATATTGCTTTATAATAATAAGCATGTTTTAAGGCTTGTAATATGTTTTATGAAGTAAAATAAATAAAATAGGAAATACAGATTCAAGTTTGATGACAAATGATTCTGTCATTAATCGTGAATGTAAATGACACACAGAGTTATGAATTAAAATATAAGACAAAAAGTTAAAAATAAAGAAATGTATTTAACATATGATTTTCACTTCTTTGTTATATCTTTATCTTCTTTATTCAATTATGAGATTATATTCATAAACTTTCATTCATCATCAAATATTACTATATTGTTAAAATCTAAATTTTCAATTATTCAATAAAAATAATATAGAATAATTTTCAAAAATTTATAAAATTTCTATATATTTAAATCAAAATATTCATAAAATTTCATAAAATTTATATACTTTTCTTGCTGATAATTAGTTATTCATTGAATATTCAAATAGTGTTTTTTTATAATCAGTAAAAAAAATACATGTTGAATTGTTTTGTATGTAAAAGGTCAATCAAAAACTATCTTTTATATATTTTTTTTATCTATGTTTGGATTATTTTTTTTTGATTGATTAATTCTTTGCCCTTTTAAAAGATTTTTAGATTTTAAGTCTAAAATATACAGACAATAAGTTTCTATTAAGATTAATATATATTTTAATATACATAAATGAAAAATATTATATTTTGTTATAGTCTATGTCCAAATATATTGTGAAATTTGAATTGAAATTTGTTAAATTTAATCAACATTATCAGTGATTATGGTTAAATAGAAAATTGCGAGTTATCATACAAAAAAAAACAAAAAATATTTTATAAACATTTTCTATATCTCATAATAATATTTATGAAAACAAAAATAATAAAATATAATTTTTTTTTACTAACCAACAGGTACAAGCAAAATACCAAGCAATGAAAGTCCAGATATTAGCATACATCCACATAAGATGATTTTTCTACCCCAACGATTTAATGTGAAGATTAAAAATGTATACGCAGGTATTTCAACAAGTCCAGAAATAACGAAATTAACATAATCATTGCCACCAAGATTAGACACATGCCAAGATAGTCCATAATATGTACCACTATTTACAAGCCTAAAAATAAAAGAAATGATTTTCTTTATGAATAGATATGGACAATTATAATAAGAATTGCAAAGAAAATTGAAATAAAAATTACCAATTAAAGAATAGCAGAATACTTTTTCGTCTTAAATTTGGATAACGAAAAAGATCAAATAATGATGGTTTCTTAAAATCTGGTGCACTTTCTTCACTATTATTATTAAGAAGCGTATCTAGAGCTTCACTTTGCATCTCTACGCCATTTTCTGAAGAGGCTCGTTGAAGAAGATCTTTTGCTTCTTGAATTCGACCTTTTGTTAATAACCAACGAGCGGATTCAGGAATGAACCTTGAATAAAATTAAATAATTGAATAAAAATAAAATTAAATACAAAAAAAATAAATAAAAAATATAATTTTATTTAATAATTTAAATAAGAGAAATATTATCTTACCACCAATAAAAAAGAAATGCAATACTAGGTACAGTGATAGCGACTTGTAGCATTCTCCAATCAGTTATAAAATATGCGAAACCAGCAGTTAGAATATATCCAGTTGTGAAGAATAATTGACAGCCAACTCCAGCTACCAAACGCTTCCTTGGACCTACCATTTCCAAGGCTGAAAGGCAACGTTGTCGTTCTCATTGTCAGTATTATAACACTATAATATTAAATAATACCAGTAAAGAATGCATATGATTCATTTAACATAAAGATTTATAAATTTTACCTATTACGTAGGCTACCAAAAAAACTCCACTAGTAGTCGAGCCTACTATTAACCTGAAGATTACATAGGAAATAAACTCGGGTGAAATTGCGACTAGTATACCACCAACTAACTGTATAACTAAAGACAGGAAAAAAATTGGTCTACGTCCAAATTTATCAGACAAAGCACCAAAAATCATCGAGCCAAGCATAACTCCTACCATGAATAACGAATCCCCCGTAGCTCTTAACCATGCCTTGTCGCAAATTAAATTCCACTAAAAAAATTAAAAAAAAAGTTTCTTATTATTTCTTAAAATAATATTCTATTTAGTTAAATTAATGATTAATGAATAAAAATTTTATAAAAAAATTTTAGATTTGAAATTTTAATAATAATTTAGATTTATTGCTTTTAATAAAATAAAATAAATATATCAAATATAAATAAAATATAAATAAAAATATCAAATATATGTATTTACCTCAGAGGTAGTGGTACTTTTATATTTGCTTCTATCATAGACATATGTCTCGCATGGCTTCAATTCTTGAATATTAACAGTATTTGAAATAAATGGTTTAAATGAATCATCTGTATTGACATGTTTATTAATCATTGTCTCATTAAAAATATTAAAAATATCCAATCTGTAACACTGTAATAATTCTTGCTGATCGTAATCTAACGGATAACTCGCATTCATCACGTGTGGAGATAAAAAATATGTGGCATTCTCCAAATTTTCATGTGGTAACAAACATCTAAAATGAAAATTTAATATATTTATAAAAATATAATCTATTATACAGTACTTAGTCAATTTTATAAAAATATTTATAAAAATATTTTATTTCAATTGATAGATTTAATTCTCACCGGGCATTCATTTTTGCGCTCAAAAAAACACCAGCGATTTTATGAAAAGCGCAAGATATTGCTGGTAAACAAAGCAACAAGTAAATTCTGCGCTGATAGTGGCCGAATTCTCCCATTTGAAGTATAACATCGTCGTATGCCATTTTTCTTTGATATTTCTAATTTTTCTTCGTTTGCGTCTCCAAATCCCCGTAGTTTTCCTATTCGGGGAATTGCCTCTAAAGCAATTTTTTTCTCTCGCTGAATCCGTTTCGCCGGAAATAATAATTTCTTGTCGCAAAGAGGTCTTCAGACCTATTGTCTCGATAGATCAATTCAAATATTTAATTTCTAATTTGAAAACTTCTTTTATCTCTTCTTTTAAAAAATGACTTTTTATTTTTTTTTTAAAACTTCGCTTATTCTTTTTTCTTTTTTTATTTAAAGTTTTAATTTTCTTAAATATCTTCAATTTATAATAAGTTAAAAGTTTGTGAATACTATATCATTTTTATTCAATAAAAATTAAAATTTATTATTATCGATAAAATAAAATATTTTTTAAGATTAATTTAATTTAATAAGATTATTTGAATGCTATAAGCATTCAAATGTTGAGTTGAAAGATTTTAATAGTTTCAGATGATCTGAAGAATCTAGCACTTGATGATTGTATTGATTCAGATTGATGCACGTGGATCTTCCTCTTTCACACTGAAATTCAAAAATTCAGTAGGTTCATTCTTCAAATCAACCCTAATATAAATTTAAATGAAATTTAATATGGATATTATTAATAGATTATTTATAATTATTTTTTAAGTAATATAATAATATATTAATTAATAATAATTAACTAGTATACTTCACAATTAATTTAATATTTAAAAACATAAGAATTTTATTTATTTTATATTTAGTTGATATTTATATGTAAATAAATAATAAAATAACAATAATTTTAAAAAAATAATATGAATTATTTATTACATTTTATAAAGTTTGTTTAATCATAATTTTTAATAATTTAAAAATGATTATTTTTTATTTAGTATAAAAAAAATAATGTAAAAGTTAAGATCAAAATATATCATATAACAGATGTTATAATTATTATGATAGGATGTAATTGTTTTAAAATGAAAGAATGCAAATTGATTTAATAACAACAAAAGTTTTTCATTCTCAAAGCATTAAGTTGATTTTAACGATAATAGCAAAGTATATTATGAATCATTAGGACCAACTTCACGATATGGACGTCTTATTCAAATAGAATGTCTTATAATTGCTACATGATACAATAAGTATTGCGATATAAAATATGTGAATCATTAATAATTCAACAGATTTAATACATACTTACTCAGTTTTAATATATTTGTATCTAATCTAAATTACAGAATGTCATCGAATACAAATTTAATCAAAATATTCACGATAATATATATATATCTATTTATTATAGAAATATATATTATTGAGATTACAATACATAAATACATAATACTGAGATTATAACGAATAATTTATTGGATAAAAATAATATAAGTATATAGTAGTATATTATATATATATAGTATAGTATATGTCAAATAAAAGAGATAATATTTAAAAGTTGATTTTTAAAATAAATTGATATGATATTATATAATAAATAATTGAATTTATGAAGTGAAAGGAATTTGCTGTGCTAAATATACAGGGTATTCGAAAAATGTAAGAATATCCATTAACTGAAGACTCTTGAATTAATTTCAAACAATATTTTCTTCTGCAAAAATTTTCATTATGACTTTATTAATAAAAAATACTGACCAATCGAACCTAATCGAACCGCAACAATTATATATATAGCATGCAATATATAGCAACAACAGTGTTGCTATATACCGTTGATCAAGCACAAACAAATTTAATCAACAAATGTTGAAAAAATTAAGGATTAAATATAATAAATATAAAATTAAAAAAATTAAAAAAATAAATATAAAAAAATTTTTAATTGATAAAAAATTATATTGAATTATCACGAACAATAAATAAAATATAATACAATAAGTAAACATATATTCTTCAACATATGTTGCTTGGACTTATTCATGTTCGAATGGACTTATTGATTCTCGTATGCAACAATATCAATTAGATTATGCATTTTATAATTATATTATTTATTGTTTTCATAATAATTTTCTTAATAACTCGTTATAATAAAACCATAATGAAAATTTTTTTAAAAGAAAATATTACTTGAAATTATCTCAGATTCAATCTTCAATCTTCAGTTAATTGATATTTCCATATTTTTGGGATATTGAATTTCTATAAATTCACTTTAAACTTTCCAGTAAAATATATATATTTTTATATAAAATGTGAGAAAAAAGTAATGAATTTAGTAAAATATATAATATATTATATATAATATATTTATATTTATATTTTTATACATAATATATTTAGTAAAATATAATTATAAACAATTAAAATATAAAATAAAAATATAAATAATAATAAGACTGTAAATTTGTAATTTCTTAAAAATAATTTTAAAAGAATTTTATGCAATGTTTAAATCAGTCAATTATTTTAAAAATTTTTATGTAATATGTATGTTATAACTATGCCAATTTTAAAAGTTTTAAAAAACTTAAAAATTTGTTTGAATTATAATAATTTAATTGTTTTTTATATTTTATTGGATATTAAGATTGGAATCATTTATCTTTCAATTTTAATTTTAATTATAAGATCAAAAAAAAATTTACTCGAAAATATAATCGAAAGAAATAATTAAATATAGAATTTTCTTTTTTATATAAAAGTTATTACTGATGTATATGTATAGATTAATTGTATTCAATTAGATTCATTGTATACAACAATTGCCATCCAATCTGTACACATATTAGTAATGATGACAAATTGAAAGTAAATAATTCTAATAATATAAGGTAATAATTCTAATCTGATCTATTTAATAAAGTTACAAAGATAACTAAACATAATTTAAACAAAACAATTTTTAAAATCTTTCAAATAATTAAATAATCGAAAACTATATAATTCTTTGAAACTATTTTGAAAAAATAAAAATTTATAATTTTAAATTGTTATTTTTATTAATTTATTATTTATTATTTTTGTATTATTTTGTATTTTGTATGTAAATTTACTAAATAACAAAATTTCATAATTTATTTAGATAATTTGTAAATTATTTTAAATTTTTAATAACTAATATATTATATACGTTTTATAATAATATATATTATTTTAAATTTAACTTATACATTATTTTTTAACAATAAAATTACATTGTTATATATCTTTTAATATAAATTTTATAAATATGTGTCAATGTTACAAATAATAATTTAAAAAAAAAATTGGCTAACAATTGCAATAATAAGCGGATATATTTAAAAAAATATATGTTATATTATATTTATAAAAAAAACAATTTCCATTAAGGCTGATTATCGTTCAAAAGAAATTTTTTATAAATTTAAAATTTTCAACTTAATTTCCATTTCATAGATTTAATTAATTAATTAAAAAAACATTTCCAAAATAATTATTATATCATTCATTATATATTTATCATATATTTTTATTTTGCATTAAACTGCAGAAAATATAAAATTGAAAATTAATATATTTTATTTAAAAGAGATTAGATATAGTAAAAAAAAATCTAAATATTTATATTAATGAATAAATATAAATATTTATATTATTATATATTATTATATAAATATTTATATTAATGAATAATATGAATATGATAGAATTATAAACATGTGCAATATTATTTAAATTTCCTAAAGAAAATATTTTACATATGCTATCACATTTTGAAAAATAATTATCTCTTTTTTACATTCATTCAATGGAACATATGAATCAAATATAAATTACATTAAACTTTTTATATAACTTTTTATATAGTTATCAGATCATTTAAAAAATTTTTTATTTAAAAAATTCTATAATGCATTTTTATAGTTTCTATAATAAAAGCATTCCATAAGATATTATATATATAATTCTATAATATAATTATTTTGATTTAAATTAAATTTTTAATTGAAAATTTTTTAAGTTAATCTTATTTTTTGACTTAAATTTTATAACTTAAATTAATGAATAATTAAATAATTAATAATTTTCTTTCAAAAAACAATATAAAATTACCGAAACTTTTTATTAATAATATGAATTTCATTTCCTATCATTTATTCTATCCTATTTATAATTGAAATATATTTAAATACAAATAATATAATATTTAAATAAATACAAAATTGTATAATTTTATTAATTATCTTCCTAATTATCTTTATAAAAATCTTTTTTAAAATATTATTTATTTAATATAATATTTTTTAAAATAATTTATTTTGATCAAATTATATAAATTCAAATTTTATATTTTTTATAAAATCACAAAATAAATTTTTTTTTAATTTCAAAACTATATCTTCTCATTTATAAAATTTCAAGAAAGTTTCAATGATCTATACATAATGTATACATTTATACTATACAATTCTATAACGTGGTTTTATGGGTCACATTAAATATTCTAATTACATTTCGATATAATTAAAAGAATCGTACGTGTTTTATTCTCCATAATATATTCACTGATATTGAAAGTTATTACACATTTGTTAGAAAAATTCAGCAGATTAACGAACAAAAATTCAACAGAATACGAAACAATCTTACACGCACTAAAGCCGAATGACGACTGACGGCGCTTTGGCCGATGATACACAGGAACTCAAGTAAATAAGTATATGACCCTCGGAGGTATAACAGTGGCGCCGCAACCATCATTTATTAATCGAATCTACCCTTCATATCTTCGATTTTTTTCATGATCAATCGCGATTGCCATTCCTTGGAATTCTTATCTATCCTTAAAACCGTTATGATCATTCAACTCAAATGATTATTTAAATATTGATCTATTATAATTATAAAATAAATAAAAAACTTTTAATTGTTGATATTTTATTGTTTTTTTTATTAAAAAAAATATCTTTGATCAATTTTTTTTTTAATTACATAGAATAGATTTTATATCTGATATTTTTAAATTTTTTATTATAGATACTTTAAACTTTCGATTTTTAATTATATATACTGTATATTTTTTCTAATTTTTTTTTTAATTCATCCATATTAATATAAAAAAAAATTGATTTTTATTAGTATTTAAAAATGCTTGTTTTTATTTTAAATTTCTTTATAATTTATTAAAAATTTAAAAATAAATTATTAAATCTAAATTTTTTAGTAAAGATTCTTACTTATAATTTTCTATCTCGTCTTTTGAATTTAATCTTAATGAAGAATCGTTAAACCTGTTGCTCCTTGTTCAATCACGTGATTCATCGTGCTTAATTTCTGGACATAAGAATAGACGTAGGAATGGAACGAATGGAAATCGTTCGTGTAGAAACATGTAAAAATCATATTGATATAATAAAAACTATTTTTTTTTGCATTTCATTTTGCAGAAAATCTCTCATATCTATTATCTTAATACTTATATTAAATGCAATAAATAAATTGTACATATAATATAAATTTTTCATTGTTTTTTAATATTAATTTTTTTATTAAATCATATAATTAATAAAATAGTTTTATATTATTAATTTAAATTTTATTTAAATTTTAACATATTAATTACGGTCCATATATATATATTAATATATTTATGTGAAACAATATTTTTTATAGCTATTTTTTCTATTGTCATCAATTTCATCAATTTCACATATGTGGATGTTTTTTTTTAATATTAAATTAAAAAAAATTTTAATTAAAAAAGTTTTAAAAATCATTGAGATATTAAACACAAGGAACTTTTAGTATAATATTTTATAAACACATTCATATTAAATTAAAAAAAATATTTTATAAATCATTGAAGATATTAATTATTGAGATATTAAATACAGGAATAAAACTTTTAATATATTATAATATTTTATAATTTTATCTGACAATTTTTTTTATAATTGGTTGATGAGAGCAGTAAATTCTAAAATTTAGTTTAAAATAAAAATTTTATTTTATCTTCTATATGAAGTTATATTTAAAAAAGTGAAAAATGCACTGAAATTTTAAGCATTGATTTCACTTTCTTCAAATGATATTTCAAATAATATTCTAAAAAAAGAATATTAAAACAATTATATTTTATATATTTAAAAGTTTTATTTAAAAAAATATTTGTTTATAAAATTAAACAATTAAAATTTTAAATTATATATAAAATTATATATATATAATTTTCAAAATTTATTTATTTATTAATATTTAATCATTACCAAAAAAAATTAGAAAAAATTATATAGTAAATTATATAATAAATTATATAATAATCATGAAAAAATTGTTTTATATATCTATAATATTCTAACATAATATTCTAATAATAGATATATCATATACATATTTTATCAATTTCATTAATTTCAAATTAGAATTTTTAAATTAAGTGAATTTTCTTGTAAAAAAGTGTATGAAAATTTTTTCTCATTGTATTTAAATAATATTTAAAATATTTTTTCAATTTGACATCAATTCATTTCTTCAAAAACTATAATGATTACAGAAAGGAATTATAAGAAATAAGTTATGAATTAATATAAGGAATAAGTTATGAATTAGCAACAAATACTCATTAAAATTTATTACATATAAATCACAACTAATTAATTAATAATTAATTAATAATTAATAATTAATTATTAATTAACATTAGTTACATGATTTAATAGAAAATATTATTACAATATTAATAATATTGATAAACAAAAAATATTATACGAACTTCTTATTTACTTTATTATATATAATATATATATGAACTGTGATATAATGTATTATAATTTTCGAATTAGAGACAATTTGATTTTTTAGCACATTAATAAAATATCTAATTAAAAATTTTAATTTATTAATTTTTTTAATCTATTATATGCAAAAACTTAAAGTATTTTTAAAATTAAAATTTAATGAATTATTTTAAAATTGAATAAAAAATATTAATCATTTTAAAATGATTTTAAATCAATTAAAATGATTAAACATATGAAATAAAATGGTATCAAAATAATTATGTGTATCTATTTTTTTTATGATAACTATAGTTTCTAATTCAAATATATATATATCTAATCTAATATATATCTAATTTAAATATAACTAAAAAATTATTTTAATGAAAACGATTTTAAAGAAAACAAATTCGAATGGTTTGAATTATTATAAGAATGTAAAAAAACATCATAACAAATTGGAAATAACAAATTGGAAGTTTATGATTTGAGAATTTACTAATAAAATTTTACTATTAAAAATTACAAGGAGCAATAATAGCAATAACTCAAAAATTGCAAATTTTGATTTATCATTGTTATATAATAAAAAATAAGTAATTTTGAAAAATTATAAATTGATCTTTAATTGCAAAAAAGAAACATATGTGTTAAATAGATAGAAAAATAATGAGTCTTGTAAATGAAAAAATAATTTATTACAATACATAAGATATTAATTATATTAATAAACATTTAGAAGAATTTTAAAGACGAGAGAAATTAAGATTTAAGAAATAATAAGAAAAAAAGTAAACTTAAAGAAATAAACACAAAAGTTATTACACAAGAATATTGATTGAGATTATTTATTAAATTATAAGCAATTGAAGTATAACTTATTGAAGTTTGCATTAAATAGATGTAAGACGAAGATAGATTAAAATATTTTTATCTCCATTACATTATTGCACCATCATGTTTTGTCTCTATTTCACTTCATGTATCACAATTATATAGTTATGTATAATTATAATTTAATAAGACGATATTTTTATATACTAACATTTATATCTTTGAATCAGTATTTTGAACATCTCACGAATAGATAATCTTGTAGAATAATTTTTAATTTGAATTTTATATAAATATTATAAAGTTTATTATTAAATCTTTTTTTTAAATTTTTCGAAATTCAAAAATAATATTAATATTTTTATATATTTATTTGATAGTTGAACTGCAATTCAATTTCTTTTTTATTTTTACTTACTTATTTTTATTTTTACTACAATAAATAAAATATATAATAAAAAAAAATTAACTCTGAATTTTAAGATTAAGATTATTTTATATGTACTTTTATTTTCATTGATCCAGAAGAATTATATTATATATAAGAATTATATTAGAATTATATTATAATTTTTTTATAAATTATAATTTTTTATAAATCTTCTTCTATAAATCTTATATTAAAATGATTTTATTATCTTAATAGATATTCCTTTGTAATTTAAAAATTATGTAAATAAAAATAAATCATGTACTGATATTTATATTCATTTACAATTTTACAATATTTATTTATAAAAGTATAGAAAATATTTTTCTTAGGATTTATACTTTTAAATTGAAATAATATAAATGAATATATAATGAAAACAAAAATTGTCTTATATATATATATGAGTTAATAATTCAAGTATTTTTGTTAAAAATTTAATAATAATACTAATAATAATATTATTTAAAACAGATTATTATAAAAATAAATTCATATTGTTGTATAAATATCATTTAAAAAGAGATTTAAAAGAAAGATATTTCAAAAAAAATATCGGTATCTATATTTTTATCGAATTCATAGAAACATTTATTTTATATCATTACATCATTATTATAAAAAAATATATTTGTCTGAACTTTATTGAATAAAACTCCATTTGTCTGAATTTCATTTATTGAAATAAAATTTTCAAATAAAGTGAACTTTAATTAAATTCCTATTATTTGAATTAGTGCCAAGGCGTCACTCCTTTTCCGCTTATATTGTAGTAGAGCAAAATGAAGCTGTTACTTGATGTACCACTAGAAAGAGAGAGAATTATTCTATATTTCGCAACAAAATGATAGCATATTCTATATTTTTTTAATATTTCTCAAAATTAATACAATATCTTCAAATTTTATATGTATATCCATATTTTTTTCTTAATAATACAAATTAACTGCAATTTTTTATTTGCAAATTTCTGTTTATGAATTTATTTTATAAAAATAGATATGATAAAATAATAGCATAAGTATGATAAAATATTATTATTTGACAATAGAAAGATTTCTTATATATTTTCATGTATTAAATCTGAAGCTGAAGCTCATAAAAATTGTCTATCATGTTAGATAAATGGATTTAGAAGATAAATGGATATAAAATATTTTTGTTATATTTACAAAATTGTATTTTATAAAAAAAATAATTTTTTTCCAATTTTATTATATATTTTCTAATCCTTTCTCTATAATTGAATTTGATTTATTATCATAGCATTCTTTTTTATTGAAATATATTTCTTTGATATTATTTCATTTTTTGAAAATTTATAATAAAGTTTTTTGAAAATTCAAATTCGATTTTATAGAAGAAACAAGTGCTATACAATAAAATTGCCAAAAAATTACTTTTTTTGGAATATTATATAATTTCTATATAATATATATTTCTATATTTCTATATAATAAAAAAATACATACGAAATTTTTCATTGTCAAATAATTATTTTATTAATATGTTTTATTGAATCAGTACTATTGTTATTTTCGCATCCATTTTTTACATAAGATCAAATTTATAGATAGAAATATAAATTGCAGTTAACTTTCTTTTAGATTATTAAAAAAGAAATATTTTGTATATGTATGCAAATAAAATTTAACATTGCATTAGTTTCGAGAAATTAAAAAACATAGAATGTATATATTATATGTAAATATCATTACAAAATATATAATTGATTGGTGTTCTCAGAAAAATAATAGAAATAATAAAAAATAATATCTTTTTAATAAATTCTTTTCAATTAGTTGGGATTAAAAAGAGCTTTAATAAAGATTTAGTAAGAAGATTTAATAAACACAATCTCTAAGAATAATCATTCTTAATAATATTTAATAAAAAGTATTCTTGTAATCTTCAAAAACATATTATTACAATATGAATATCTGCTATGTACGACAAACAAATACATAACAGAATAGACTAATAATTCGAATTAAATATAAATACGAATATGAATATTTGCTATAAATGAAAACAAATACAAATACAATAAATTAATTACATTAAAATACATTATATAATCTAAAAAATGAATTATATGATTGAATTCACTTATCTGAATTTTTTGGTTATTTAAATGAGAAATTAAAAGTAGTGAAAATAATTGATAAGAATAATTCTATTATATGAATTTCGATTATATGAACTGTTTATAATGAAATTTTATTCTATATAAAGTTACGTTAAAATATCAATATATGTAAATTCAATATACGAAATATCAATAATAATGAAAATAATGAACTATTCTTTCATTAAATGAATAATTTTTTTTAAATTAATAAAGTTTACATAATAATAATAAAAATTAATAATTCCAATAATAAAATAATAATTAAAAGAATAAAAAGTAAAAAAAAATTGTTTAATCATAACTATATTAATAATTAGACAAATATAATTATAGGAATTAAATCATATCACTTCTGAAGATGTAAACGAATTACACTGCGACACGTTGATAGTATAAACCGAGAAAATTGATCGTGTCGCATGCATACAACGCGTTTAAAACGATAAGGTAAAAAGTGATCGTTTACATTCGCAGCATTCCGTGGCAATTCAGTCGCGTAATGGAATAGGGATGTTCATTCATGAAGAACTTTAACTTGCTTCAATTATCGGATTTGTTTACATTTTGTTCAAATCTATTTGTTCAAGTGAATGTATATGGAATAGAATTATGCAAATATTTTGGCATAAGCAAGAACAAATAATATGAAATATCATTCGATAGATTTAAATTAGAATTTACTATATTATATACGTATGAAAAAATCAAATCGAAGCGTTTGTGACAATTCTTTGGCTGAATTATTTGGTTACAATGAAATTTTAAAATATCTTCATTTGCATTTGACAAAAACTGTAAATTCTAAAGGAAAAAAAAATAGATTTTTTTATTTATCTTCAAATAATTATGCCAATCAATTACACAAACGACAATTTACTTAACAACTTTACATGTGAATATAATTTTTTTTTCTTCAATCACTATGTAACGATGTTTTTTAAAGCATTTTTTTTTTTAGTTAATAACAAATCTATAATTATTAAAATATGATTTGTCAATGATCCATTATAATAAAACTATTTTCAGAACGTATGCATTTTAAGCATCCGGCATAAGCGAATTATGCAGATCAATGGGTATATATGTGACCAGTTTTAGATTTGTTGAAAAATACAACTCAATTATAAAATCTAATGGATCTTTGAATCTTTTTTTGACTCTTTTTGAATATTTTAAATATTTATGACTGATAAATTAATATGATAATTAATATAATAATTTATTTTGAAATTTTTGAAATTTTTCTCTTTAAATTGAAAGAAAAAATTTACATATATTAATAATTAAATATAATAATAATTAAATCAAAAAATTAATCTTTTACACATTTCGTATAAAAATTTTAGATGTAGTGATTTTTAATAATATAAATACTATCAAATATATTAGTTTTTGAATCTTTTATACATTATTATATTTATGTATTTATATTTTTTTAGAATGTTTTTTTTAGTATTTTATTTTTTGTTTTTTTTTAATGTGAAAAATTAAATTGATGCAAAATAAGTTTGAAAATTCTAAAAAGTCACGATTGAAAAAATAAGTAAATCGATTGCAAAAAATTATTTAAGATACAAAAAGAAAAAAAAATTAAGAACGATTTTTTAAATTATTTGAGGGATGAGAACAAAAAAGAATTGAAAAATAATTTGTAACAGGTTCGTTTGTGAAAAAAAATTGACGAAATGACGAAAAAATTAACTGAAATATATGCAATCAATTAGATATCTAATATTTTATAACATTAAAGATTAAAATAATAATATTACTATAATATTATAATATAATATAATAAACAATAATATTATGAAATTATAAATAATATTTTGTTCCTTCAGATCTTTTCGTTTCTATTATCCTTTTCTAGTACATTTTATATTTGATACATTTAGAAGAAACATATAATTATATTTTACATATTATAATTGATATGTTCGCTAATTATTCGAATGCTTTACAAATTATAATAATATGGAATGAAATTAAAATTATTATATTGAAAATACGGATTATCATGAAACGTTTCTTTTATTTACTTTACTTATTCTTTTTTTATTTTAAAGTTAAGAAATCAATAATTCAACTATTGACGTTCCATTAATTTGAATCTAATAAATTAATTTTAATAACTTTAAATTATGTTTAATATTAAATAATTTAAATTTCAATATAAATTTCATTTCAATGTATTACTTAAATATTATATATTAAATATTATATATTAAATTACGTAATATTACGTATATATTACGTAAAAATTACAAAAAAATTATAATATGATATATATATTATAATTACTATAAATCATTTAAAATTTCTTTGTGTATATATATATATATAAAATATAATATATATATAAAATAAATTCATATATTATTCAGAACATAAATAAATCAAAAAATGGTTGTTTCATTTTTTATGTCATTTTATATTTATATTTTATAAATTTTAAGAAAAAAGTATAAATTATTTTTCATTGAGTACAAATTAATTTGAAAAATCAGTTTCTAATCAATTTTTATATCGATTGCGTAATATTTTTTATAATCATAAACTTTTTTAATCATGAACTTATTCTTTCTTTTATTTTCTTTTTATAAATTTATTATTTGTAACATTATTTATAAATAAAAAACTTTAATTTTTTCAATTATATATTTTAATTATTTAGTTACAATATTTTATACTTAGTTAGAAAAAAATTATAATATATAATAATATTAATATAATATATAATAATTATATATATAATTATATATATAATATATAATAAGAATTTAAATTTAGCAAAACTTTTTAAAAATAAAATAAGATTTTCAATAATAAAAATATTTATTAAAAAATACATATATCAAAAAATGCATTTTCATATCAATTAATTTTAATAGTAATTGAATATTATATAATATATACTTGCCACAAAAATATATTTTTCATATTATTCATATAATAATAAAATTTATATTATTCAAATAATTATTCATATTAGAAAATATTAAAAAAATCATTATATAAAGATAGATGAAAATAAGGCGTATAAATCAGATTTTTTTTAATCACTTGTTCAATTAAATGAATGCGGTGATAGCAATAATAGCGAAGTATATCTACAATTTAAAATTTATGAATTTTAATATAATTTCTGATATTTTTTTCTATCATGTCATTCGATTATGTTATTTATGTTCAATTTATAACATAATTGCAGATGGAAATTATTTATTTCGTACGTATACATGTACGTACAAAAAACTCCTCGAGGCTTTTCATTAATCATCAATATTATTTGCATATATAGCTATTTGTTTGTATCATTGAGTGATTTTATGAATAAATTCATATAATGGAATATTATATGGAAAGTAAGAACTTAAATAGATATGTTGATATTGTAATGAAAAGTAATAATCTTGAAGAGTATAAAATTTAAAGAGAATTTTTCTTAATTGATTTTTTTATTATAAACTTGGCAATTAAAATATTAGATTCACGGGAAAATTGTTTGTTTAATATTTAATTTAATCTATATTTAATATTTTATATATATATATATATATTTAACTTCATTTTTATCTATATTTTTTATATAATTATTGTATTTTTCTACATTTTATATTTGTGCAAAACATTCTACTTTTTTCAGATAATTCAGATAATAAGAGATAAATTAAATATTACAATATAAAAAAATAAGATAATTAATATTTTTAATCATACGTATGATCAATTTAAAGAAAATATAATTACAATAATTTTTTTAAGCAATATAAAAGCAATTCTTATACTAATAATCGAAATAATGTGGATGAATGTATCAGCAAATGATTTATTTTTTTTCGAATTTCAAATTAAGGAAATATCTAACAATAAAAATAAATGATTATGTACATAAATTCTTGTTTCGAAAAATATAAAATATAAACTCAATAGATTAATATTTAGTATTTAGATTATATGATATTTACAAGTATTTAGATTAGTAATATTTAGATTATATGATATTTTTACAATATTTATATAATATATTATATATTATATAATATATTTATACAATATATTATAAAATATTAAAAATAGAATATATCAGTGGATTATAATAAATTAATTTATTTCCACATTTATAAAACAGATATTACTTTTACACAAATTCAATATCAAAATAATGATCGAAGAAAAATTAGATTACATTATAGATATATTATATAGATATGTATTATATAGATATATAATTTTAATAATAGTGTTAATAAATTAATAATAAATTAATAAAATATGTAAGTACTTCATTTTAATAATAATTTAATAAATCAATATTCTTTGAATAAAAAAAAATATAAAAGATTTTTTGTAAAAAAAAAAAAGAAATGATTATATATTTTTAATTCATTTATATACAGAAAATTATATACATAGAATTCTTAAAACAATAAATAAACGAGATTTTTTAAAATGAAAAATTATTTATAATTATAAAAAAATTTTTCATTTTAAGAAATATTATTTTATAACTATAAATAGTATTTATACCTATAAAAATATTAATTTCTTAATCCATACTTATTATTTCATTTCATATTTTATTTTATTTTATATTTAATTAACTAAGATATATTACTTTCTATAGTTATTCTATATTACTTATTCTATATTATTTTCTATATTTGAATAGTTTTAAATGTCTTGAATAGTTTTTTATCACCTTGTTTCACATTAAAAACTTATGTAATTTTTCATATTGATTTCATCAAATACTCGATGATTAATTTTAAAAAACAGCATTCTTTTTTTTCAGAAAATTGATCAACATTCTTTCTAAATTATTCACTTTAACATATCTATTCTTTGCATTCACCACTTGCTTCTTCGATTAATGCCAGACATAAAGTTTTTCTTTTTTCTTTTTTTACTTCCATAAAAATTCCAATGCACATCCCCTCTATCTCTTTGTCCTTCACATAAAGTCATGATTTCCATGGGCGTCGATAGAATTTTATTAGATTTAAGAAAATTAAAAATTATTAAAATTCATTAATTATCTTATTCTATTTTTAGAATTTTTAATTTCTTTTAATTTAAATAAATTTAAAAAAAATGTAATCTTCAAATTAGATATAAATTATGAAAATAAAAAAAATATAAAAAAAAATTAGTTATTAGATAGAAGTATCAATTTATTATCTATCTTACCAATTTTCCTGCAATTTATAAGAGATTACTGTATTCAAATTTGTTTTCATAAGTAATTCAAAGATCTATGTGCATAAATATTCTCTTTAAATATTTATAATTAACATTCATGCATATCCATCATGATCCAAAAATAAATAATTTTTAAAATTTAATATAATTATTTATTTCAAACGATGTATTTTTTAAGGAATACAAATGCAGCTAAGTTATATTTAAGTATATATTTCTTATTTATTAAAAATGATAAATTATTTATTAAAAAATATTTTTGAAAAATTTTAATAATAATATTAAATTACAAATTTTATTATATATAAATATATTATTATATATATATATATATATATAAATAATATAAGTAGTTTATTTATTAATATAAGTATATTAAATGAAAAAAAATACATGTTTGTTTCTTTTTTGATTATATTCAATATTAATTTTTTTTTCTATGAAATAATAAAAAAATAATTAAAAAACAGGAATGAAAAATAATAATTTTTTTGAAATTATTTTGAAAAAATTACAGCACAAGATTATGTTTATGAATCATTAAAAAAAAAGAAATATAAATAAAAAAAAATTTTTGCTATATAACAGAAGTTAAAATTAGAATATGATAAAAAAATAAAACTGAAACGTCAGTGTGTCGACGCCCATGGATGGCTACCCCCTTTTAGCTACTCCCATCGCCGTTGGAGGCCGAGAGAGCAGAACTCGAGAGCGAACTCGAAGGCTATTTATAGTAGGGAGCGGTTTCTAGTTCCCACTGCGTGAAAAATCGCGACTGGTTCCTTGTGAGCCAAAGAGAAGGAAAAAAGAGAAGGGAAGCTTTGAACTTTGGAGGGAGGTAAATGAAAGGAAAGAAAAATGAGTGATACGATAAGGAAAGAAGATAAGAATATAGAAAAAGACAAGAAGGCAAAAGCAGAAGACTGGTTCTCTCGATATAATTCGTCGTATTAACTTGCCTTCTTTTATCAATTTGTTTTTTTTTAAATGTTCGTTCCAAAAGATCTAAAGACTCGGGAAGGCCGTTGTCCTTGCAAGGGCGTTCTTATGAACTACATCTGCAAGGAAAACAAAAAAACCCGTTTACATCCCCATCTGATGAAATTAACAGAAATTCAAACACAAACTTCAGGACACTAGCGGGAAACTGACCGAGTTATCTATTTAACTGACTGACTTATCTATTTGATTAAATATTAATATAATTCATAATTAAGATCATTTTTAACTATTTTATTAATAAATATAATTATTAATATAATTGATATAATATTGATATAATTATTAATGACAACTTTTGTAATAGAATTGATTTGGATAGTTTTTAATTTTGATTTTTAATTTTTTATTCATTGTTTGAAAAAAATTGTAAAAAAATAAAATTATAAAAAATAAAAAATTATAAAAACAGTTATTGAAAAATTGAATAAAAGATTTTTATTATAAAAAATAATTTTAAATAACAGAAAAAAATTTAATTTAACATGCAAAAATGATAAATTATTCTTATAATGAATATAATTTTCAATCTTGCTTATATTTTATGATCATCTTAAAAACTAAAGAATGTGATAATCACAATTATAATTGAATTTATTAATGAAATATATGGAATATACATTGCACTATCCTTAACTTATTTGCGATTTATAATGACTACGATTATATAACTTTCATAAAATATATTAAACATAAATAAATTTAAAAATTTATATTGATTTACAATATCAATAATATTTTTAATTAAAAAAAAATATATTACTTTTTTTATTGTATCATTATTGTATATTATTGTATTATTTTATTCTTGTATTCTTTATTGTATCACTATTATTTGTATTATAATATTTTGTTTTTTTGTATTTATAATTATTTAGTATAATTAACTTATATTTAACTTTATTAACTTATACAATTCTAAGATAAGTAGTTCATACGAACATTGAAGCATTAATCATGATTTAAATTACATAAATATAAACACATAAATTATAATTTTCTTTCTATGAATAAATACCATTTTAAAAAAATTATTATTTATTTATTTATTTTTATTATTATTAATATTTTATTAATGCAACAAAATGCAATTACAAAAAATAAAAACAGAAAACTATCCAACATTCTTTTTTCAAATTCCAAAATTCTATTCTTTAATTTTCTTGTTAATATTTTATTTATTTTATAATGTAATATATTATTTTTAAGATTGCAGATTATCATACATTTTATTAATATGTAATCTTTCATTTTTAAGTCATTTAGTTCATAAAATAAATTAAATTAAATTTAATAAAATATTATAATAATCAACATAGTTCGTTTAAAATTATATAATTGAATAAAAAATTATTAAAAAATATTTAATTACTGAATGTTAACAATATCAATCATTGTGTAATTGATGTAATAATATATTATGTCATATCTGAATGAAGATATAATATATATACATATATACATATATAATACTTAAATATATTCTTTATATAGAATTGTTATTAAAGATTTAAAATAAACAGTATTAATAAATATTTAAAATATTTAAAATAATTTTAAATCTTTCAACAATATTTATTATATATATTTCTTATATTATATATTTATTATATATATTTATTGTATATATTTCACTTCAAATAAAGTTGTTATAGATTTAAAATAAATAATTTTAAGTTTTTTAATCATTTTCCAAAACAATAAATCATAATGTAACTTTTTCAATTAATTCATAAATTTTTTAAATAATCAATGCATTTATCTATTAATAATTTTTAAAAGTTTATAATTTTTTAAATACATTTCCTAATCAGAATATCACTGTATTAAAATATATTTTCACATAAATTGAATTTCTATTAAGTTTTTATATGTATTCCACATTATCAATAATGCAAAGTATTTTAAAAATATAGAAAATATAATAAAAATCTATGGATTAATTAAAGAATAAAAAAATATAGAAATATAGAATATAGAAAAATATAGAAAAATATAGAAAATATAGAAAATATAGAAAATATAATAAAAATCTATGGATTAATTAAAGAATAAAAGATTTATTGTTAAAATGTTTATTGTTATAATATTTTTGCAAACATATGTTTTATAATTCGATATATAAATATATAATTAATTATAATTAATTCGATAAAATATTTTTATATTTATTATTCTGAAATATTTTCATCAAATGTTTTTATCCGAAATATTTTCCCGCGTATATTTTTTTACATTTTTTTATTACAAACATGCGCATTCTCAAATTTTCTAAGTTACAAACTCGCACATAACTGGTATGTCAATGACCCACATTGTTTCAGACAAGTAATCAATGATATTAATATTCTTTTTATTTATTTGTTATGTCAATGTTACTTCCTAGTACATTTAACATGTGAACTTGGACCTCATATTATTAACAATGAAAATGATTATTCATATTATTTTATTGGTTATTGAATTGACCGGCGCGGCGTCGACTATTTGCCGGCCGGCTGAGTGTACACAGTCAATCAATAAAACTTGACAGGTTTCACGATAAATGAAATAATTTGTAATTTCTATTGTATGCAAAATATAGATTGAACTTTTATACCTGTTTGTCTCTGTCATAGAATCGTTAGATTTCCCAACAAATTGAAGATGAAAAAGATTCACAAGACACCGTAAAACGTCAAAAGTACATATGAACGAAAAAAGATAGGTCGAAAACCTTATGATACTGATTGTTTTATAAAGCTATCGAAAGATGGCAGCTCGTACAATTTACAAATTATTGAATATCTGATAATTTATAATATATATAATATATAATTAGAATTGTCTTTAAACTTTATTTGTTATCTTATATTATGTTTTATTTTTTAATTATTTAAAAAAAATATTTTTTCATTCAAATAATTTTAAATTTGTAATTTTTTATAGTGCGTGTAATATATCTTTCATATAATCCAACAATAAGATATAAAATCATGAAATTAATTTAATAAAAAATTAAAATATCTCTATTATTAAATTTTAATGACATTAAAATTGTTATTGTAATATCAATCGTACTATTAATGAATGTAATAATTTATGCTAATATCTGTCAACAATTTATATATATATATATATATATATATATATATATATATATGCATTTTATATTTTAAAAAATTATTTGGTATAAATAAACATAAATATAATCTATTGTTACGATATTATATATTATATTTATTTGACTAATTGAATGTTCACGTAAAATTGATTATTGATTTATATAGATATTATTTATATAAATATTATTTAATAATATTGTATATATAAAAAAATAGATGATTACATTTGAATAGATTTATTGATATTTTAAGTAATAAACATAAAAAAAAATTGATCTCAAATAAAAAGACAATAAATATTTTTTACTTTTAACGATATATTACAACATATATTTTAATTAATATTAATATTAATAATAATAATAATAATATATAAATAATAATAATATTAATATTAATTTTTGTATCATTTAACTAATATTTATTTTGCCTTTAGATTTTATAATATATGTATAAATTTTGTACATAGAACAAAAAATTTTTAATATTAAATCACACATAATTTCATTTGTTCTATATTTGTTTTAAAATATAATATATTTGTGTACTTATAATATATAAGTATTATAATTCGTAAATTATATATAATAAAATACGAATATATTAATATACGTCTCTATATTGAAATTAATACACATCTGTATTATAATCCATATATTTCGATATTCATGAAAGTATTTATGCATTTTAATTCTTGCGTATTTTAAAAAATATTAACATAAATATATTAAGTATATATGCATAATATATTTAATATATTTTCAATATACATTGAGAATAATGATCTATATTTTACTTTTATTTTCTTAAAAATTATTTTATTAATAAATAGTATATAGAATATACGCAAAAGCATTTATTATTAATATCGAAATGTTTTTATTTCGAATATTTTAATTAGCATTGATAAAAATCTTTATTTTTATTATAGATATTAATACGAAATCTAAAATTATTACATAAAATTGTATTGATATCACTATAAATATATTAAATATATATCTTCTTTTTTCCATAGATTAACGTATTTAACTATTTTCTATTCTTTTTTTTATTCTCGTATCAATTTATAGATGTAATTTTCGCACTGATATAGATATAATGCTTTAACATAGAACTAACTCTCTACTCGAAATGATTGGCATTGACTGGATAACAAACGCGTCATCTCTCACATTAATAGTATATATTCTAAATGGGACCACATAGTCGGGTTATGTGACAACAATTGTAACAAGTGTTATAAAAAGAATCAATTTGATATATGCTTTTGTTTATAAATGTATATACAATATAAATAGATAAGTAATACAATATACTATTTATAATACTATAACAATATATAACAATCAGAAAGTGATTTTGCATATAAAAATAAAAGAATAAGATTTTTTTATTTGATATTTTATTTCGAAAATTTAAAAACTTGTTCAATATAGGAAAATAATTTGCGACTGAAAATTAGAAAGTCAATTTATGCAAAATATAAATAAATAAATAAAAAATGTAGAATAAACTTTTCTTGTTTAAATTCTTGTTTTTAATAAAATTCATCAAACAGAAATCAAACAGAATAGTGAAATACTTGTATATAAATTTTCAAATTTAATTTTTTGAATCTTGAAATAATATATTTATATATTATATATTTATATAATATAAATAATATATTTATTATATATTTTTCATTTATTTTTGATTGCAGAGTTGTCTTTTATTTAAATTTAATTTACTTGTATTAATTAATTAAGTTAATTTTTTTTGTATTTGACTAATTTTTAAATTCGATTTTTTAAAAAAGTCTCAAATAAAAAAATGTTATTCCTTTTTTTTTAATTTTATATATAAAATTATTTTTCTATTGACATTTATCATTTATCAATCATACATATTATAATATATTATTATATATATTATAATATATTTATAAATAATAATTATATATTAATAATATATTAATATGAATAAAGAATATATGAAAAAGAAATAATTAAAAACATATTAACCATAAGGATTAAAATTATATTATATTTTTAATTATTTTCAAACGCAATAAAATTTTTTAAAATAAAATATGATTTCTGATTTGAGTCATAATATTTAAACATTTTTCTAGAAAAATAATATAATATACAATATATATAATACATATATACATATGTAAATGTAAAATGTAATAAAAAAGTAATCTAAATATAATAAAAAAATAATCTAAAAAGAAACTTACTTAAATTTTCCGACGAAATTAAAATTGTCCCACAATCAATAATTATGCACAAAGAAATAATCATACACATAAAACTACATTATTTTAAATATAAAAAAGTACAAATATAAAAAATTTCACAAATATAATTAATCATTTAATTAACACAAGAACAAATTTAAATTTTTTTTGGCTAATAATATTTACTAATGATGTATTAATAATATATTAATGTATATTATCAAGGAATATATTTGAGTGTATCGTTGTTCACGTTGTTATAAATGTTCGATTTTCCATAAAATTTTAAAATATATCAAGGGTAAAAAATCTCGTTTATTCCATGGAACAGAATCCTCCATATCTCGCAAAAGAGAGTTTCGTCTGTTTAAATCACGATCCGTACCGTTTGAATGTTCGTATAAGCTTAACTGACAATAAAATGAAGCTACATAATTTCCAGGTCGTGTATACCTATCTATAGTTGGTATGAACCAGATGTCATCAAGGACATGTTGAGCATATTTGTAATTTCGTATTCATATTACTCTTCATTGAGACGAAAATATATTTTCAAAATATATTTCAAATATATTTTCATATAATATATTTTGTATAAAAGAATATGAAATTGTTAATATAGATTTTGGAAAAAAAATATTTTTTTCGTTATATCGATAAATTAATAAAGCGATTCTATATAGTTTGGAAAAATAATTTATGATATTCATAAAGTCTATTCACGATAGACAATTTCAAATATAATCTAAGATTAAACGATATATTGATTAAATTTTCTATTTAATTGTTTTTTATTTGAAGTTATTAGTAAAATGTTATATAACTATTATATTATTTTATTAGATAAATTTATTCTTTAATTTCAATTATGATGTTTCTAATATGAGTAAGTACTCTATTATATAATGAATATAAATTACAAATGAATTTTAAAAAAATTTATTTTAATAACAAATTTAAGTGCAATAATTTTCTAATTATTTTATATAATAACAGATTTTACAATAAATTATTATAAAATGAATATAATATATATACTGCAAGCTATATGAATATTTTATATATACATATATAGTCCTAAATATACTGTTATTTATAAAATCAAAAAACAATTAAAAATATTTCAACATCAATAACATCAAAAACTTACTTAAATTTTTGATCTGACGAAATTAAAATTGTCTCTCGATCAATAATTATTACAAAGAAATAATCATACACATAAAATTACATTATTTCAAATATAAAAAAGTAGAAATATAAAAAATTTTACAAAAATGTCTTTATGATATCAATCATAATATAATAATATATTATCATGTTACATCTTATATATTATGTACTATTAAAAAATTCTTTCACATATCGAAAACTCTCTTAAAGCTTTCTATTATGCGATATTATTAATAAATATATATACGATATATTTATCTAAATATGAAATTTTCTACAAATATATAATTTTTATAATTGTCCAATCTATCAAAAATAATCAATCAGATTTATATTTCTTTTAAAGAATTTTCATTAAGGAATATACATAATGTGTGTTTACATAATCTGTTTTATATTATATTATAAATATTTATATTATAAATAAAATATAGAAAATTTAAATTAAGGGTTGCGCAAATAGCGATCTCTATCGAAGATGAACGAAATGATTTCGGACAATCTATCGATTCCTTCCGAAGATTTCCGAAAATAACCGAGATCGTGAAAGTGACATATATACGTCAGTGTGGGCCGACTTGCGTATCGTCGGTATTATCATTTAAGGGGTTTTCTATGATTTCTCGTAAAAGGATTACTTAAAGGATAACAATATACAACTATGAATTTCTTTTAATAATTTTTCTAAAAAACTACTTGCAAGTAAGAAAAGCGATTCACTGTCGTATGTTTGTGTAACTGGTGTAAAAAAAAATCTTATTCTTATACGTGTGCGTTAGAGTCGATCAATTTTCTAGTTGACGAATTTGTTCTTATTCAGTTAATTAGATTTACCCGTGAGTAAATTGATGTTAAATTAATAGCATTTTGACACTACTTCTTTTGAGAGATATATATTGACTTATCATTATGCTTGATTATTGTAACATAACCTTGAAATTACAAATAGTTTCCTTAGTTTTTTTAGAAAATTTCCGTGAAAATTATAATTTTTGTTATTATAGATTTGATTTGGTGGTCACCTACGGGTGAATAAAAATGGCCACCCCTCAAACTCCGGGTAAGTCAATTTTTTTTCTGTATGTAATTTTGACAAACATATTCTTATTTATCAAATTGACAGTAACTGTCTACAAAAAAAAAAGTTGTTATTAATTTTCGATTTTATGAATTTTGTAATTTAAATAATTAATTATTTCATAAATACTATTATTTTCATTCAGAAAAAAATATTTTTTTGAATAATATAGAATAAAAATTCTTTTAGGTATGGACCCTTGGACAATCCAACCTAGAGAACGTGCAAGATATAGAGAGCAATTTGATTCTCTAAAACCAATCAATGGTATTGTTACTGGAGAGCAAGCAAAAGAATTTTTACTTAAATCTCAGCTTCCACCTGTCATTCTTGGACAAATATGGTATTAATATTTTTTGTTGTTATATTTAATATTTTTAATATCACAAAATATTATCATATATATAATGTAAGAATATTATATAGGGCTTTATCAGATACAGATTCAGATGGAAAAATGGATATAAATGAATTTAGTATTGCATGTAAATTAATTAATTTGAAATTACGAGGCTTTGAAATTCCTAAGACTTTGCCTTCAACTTTAATACAAAGTATAAAGTCATTTTCAGCCAGTGAGTATAAAAATTAGTAAATAATTAAAAATATTTCAATTAATAATTATAATTTTTATTTTTTAACGTTTAGATGATACTAATATTACAAATTTAACAAATGGAGCTGCTAATATTCCATCACAGAATAATGTAGCTTCATTAGTAAATTTATCTGGTCCATCACAAGTTCCAGTACAGCCTTTGATTGGTGGAATGTCTATAGGATCTGTTCCTCGTCCTCTTATAGCACCTCCACCTGCGAATGGACCATTACCAGGACATATTATTAGACCTGTTTCACCAATGACTTTACCAGGTAATTATATTTAGAATTTTATATCTAATTTTATAATACGAGAAATTTTATGTTTAATATATAAATAATCATGATATGATAATCAGATATATAATAAAATTTAATGAAAGAAATATGATAAAAAAATTTTCATAAGATTCATAAAAATTCTTATATTAATATCAAATATTTTATTTCATAAATATAATCATGTCTTATTTGATTTTATAATTATATTATAAAACAATAAAGTTTTTACAAACTTTATTTTAACTATAAACAATTAATAATATCTATAATCCTTATGATTATTATAATAAAAAAAAACATTTTAATAAATGCACAGCAATATTTAGCATTATTTTACTTATGCATCATACTACACAGCATCACGACAAAGTAAACAGAATGTGGCTGCCACTACACATGCTACAACTTACACAGCATCAAAGCCACCTGCTCGACCTGCACCACCTTCTGTGGGTATGTTAAAGAAGTGGATGTTTATATTTGAATTTTGTTCTATTTTATACTATTTTAAAAATTTATTATAATTTTTTAAAGCAATTTTTTTTTTTATTGAATGACATGATCAGCTATATAATATGATATGCTGTGGTACATACATTGAATTAATTATTGCATGAAAGATATTTTTATAATAATAAATAAAATAATTGTTTATATTGTATTATATTCAATTATCAATATTATGATGTATTTTATGTATCCTATAAGACATGAATATTTATTAAAATAAGACATAATAAATTTTATAATGTAAAAAATATACTTTTTATTTTAGCATATATACATATAACACATATAATATCATTAAAATGATATTATATATTATATTTATGTTACTTATTGTAAAAAATCAATATATATATATTGAAAAATATATTTCTATACTTTTTTCTATGTCTATATTTTTATTTAATTATGATATATATATATATATATATATATATATATATATATATATATATATGTAATCAATGTTGCAATAGCTTTATTTATTGATATGTACACTGCTATTTTCCATTTACATATATTTCCATGCACACTTATACAATAATATAAATATTTGTGCTGCAAAAAAAGGAATCGTGCCTTCTACAAGTACTACCACTACTACTACTATTACCACTACTTCTAGTGGTGGTCCTCCTCAAAGACCTGCACCACCCACAAATATCGGTATGTTTCAAAATATAAATGAGATTTCAGAACTAGATCTATTTTGGATGAATGAATAAGATTGCATGTAAATTTAGATAGTTTCCCATATATTTAAATTTTAACATAAAAGAAATGATTCCTTTTTATATATATTATTGCCAACAGACATCTTCAAAATACATTAAATACAATAAAACTTCAAGTTACATTAAATACACATATTTTTGTTTGAAATTTTATTTAATTATAAGTTAATTTTATCTTTATTGCTAAGCTTTCCAATTACAAGTATAATTTATATTGTTTTATTTCTTAATTTTGGCTTTGATCTTGTATATTATATTTTTATTAAAAATTTTTGATAATTTTTTTTTTAAGTGGAATTATATATTTTTAGGAGCAAATTTCTCACCTGTTATTAGTGGTCCACCACCAAAACCAGCACCACCTTCGTTTCCTAATAGTCCTGTTGCTGCTGGAATTTCACCAGTAAAAGTTCCATCTGTTTCTGCAACAACTGTGGTTCCTTCAGTTCAATCTGTACAATCAATGAATGCATCTGCTATAGGTAAAACTACATATGTTTTTTTTATACTTTAGACTTTAACTTTCTATTATAGATATGTTTAAATTAGAATACCAATTAATTTGTCAATAAAGATTATTTTTTTTTTTTTTTTTTTTTTTTTTTTTACAGATTTACTTGATCTTGAGTTTTCAGGTATATTTTATTGAATAAATTTTATAGAAAATATAGTTTTATTATATTTCTTTAATTTATAACTAATAAATTAAACTAATGAATTAACTAATAAATTAAATTTTTTTTAATGATATTTTTAAATTTTAATTTTCTTATTATAATTCTTTTAAGTTCTCTTAAAGTTTTAATGTAAAAAATATTTTTACAATTATTTTATTTTTTTATAGTATTAATCAATATAATATGTGTATTATATTAATTAATCATTAATAATTAAATTATTTTTCATTGAATAACATTTTTAATATCATTCATGTATATATAAAAGAGCATATTTTATTTAAATGTTTACGTAATATATTACAGGTATACCTACAGTAGCATCAATTGCACCCTTAAATACAAATCCAACACCAATTGCTGCTTTTGGTATGGGACAAACAATGCCTATACAATCATTATGTACTGCTATAGTTGTTCCAATAACAAGTGGTTCTATGGTACCATCAATTGCATCAATATCTAGTGGTATGTATAATTTAAATTTTTAATTATAAAATATTCTATTTTATCATAATTATTATACATTTTTTTAGGAACTGTAGTATCCACTCCTCCAGTTGTAGGTTTACCTCTAGTATCTGCAACCACAACAAGTGGTACATTAGTAAATGGTGTAATTGCTCAAACACCAGTATCTACAAGTACACCATTAAGTACAATTGCACGTCCACCAAGTATAGATAGAGTTGGCTCAGTTGATTCACAACATAGTCAACATTCAGTAGGTTCCCCACAATCTGTAGAATGGGCAGTACCTCATCAAACAAAATTAAAGTATACTCAGCTGTTCAATACTTGGGATAGGACACGATCTGGATTTCTCTCAGGTCCTCAAGCTAGAAATATTATGGTGCAATCACAGTTACCCCAACAAGTGTTGGCACAAATATGGTACAATAATTTAATAACAGATATAAAGTTATTAAAAGATTTTTAAAATTTCTAATACATATATGTTTAGGGCATTAGCGGATATGGATTCAGATGGTCGTTTGAGTTGTGATGAATTTGTATTAGCAATGCATTTATGTGATATAGCTAAAATTGGTGAAAAAATACCTAATACACTACCAACTGAACTTATTCCACCTGCATTTAGGCGTCAACGACAAAGTAGCTTAACACTTTCACAAAGTGGTACAGAAAATGTAGATCCATCAGCAGGTATGCCACAGGTAATTTTATGTTTTCTTTATATTTAAATAAATATGTTGATATTATGATATTATAAATATACATATTATATATATATATTATACATATTATATATTATTTATTAATTATTTTTTTATTATATATATTAAAGTGATACATTATATATATTAATTATTTTTCTTAAAGACTTCTTTTGAAGATAAGCGAAAAGAAAACTTTGAAAAAGGACAAGCGGAACTAGAACGGAGACGTAAAGCTTTGTTAGAAATTCAGCGTAAAGAACAAGAAGAACGCGAACGGAAAGAAAGAGAAGAAGCTGAAAAACAAGAAAAAATTAGGTAAATAAGTATTTGTTGAATTATGTAAGATATATAAGATTATATAAGATATAAATAAAAGTTATATATAAATTTTATTAATATATTATTTTAATTTAAAACAAATATTATACAGATTAGAGCAAGAAAGACGAAGACAAGCAGAAATTGAGAAACAAATGCAAAGACAAAAAGAAATTGAGCAAGAAAAAGAAGAACAACGAAAACGAGCTCAAGAACAAAGAGAAGCAGCGCGAAAGTACCTAAGCGAATTTTTCTATATAAATTTGAATCATTAAAAATATCTTATAATATTAATTAATTTTTTTAACAGAGAAATGGAGAGACAACGACAATTAGAATGGGAAAAACAGAAATCTCAAGAACTTCAAGCTCAGAGACAAAAAGAACAAGATGTATTACTTAAATTGAAAGCAAAAAATCAAACATTAACTATTGAATTAGGAACACTTGTAAGTATTAAAGAAATAACTAATAAAAAAAATAATTAATATTTATATAATTTCTTTTTATAATTAAGAATGATAAAGTGAAGGAATTATCGCAAAAAATTTGTGATACTCGAGTGGGTGTATCTAGTGTGAAATCAACTATTGATGGAATGCGATCAACACGTGATGCACAATTACAAGAAATGGCTGCTTTAAAAAATAAACTCCGGGAACAAAATCAAAGATTATTAGCTTTGAGCCAAGAAAAAGCTCGGATTGAAGCAAAGAACAAATTAAATACAGCTATAGAATCAGCAGGTCAAGAAGCTATCAAAATGGCTTTCGATAACAAACAAATTACTTTAAAACAAATGAAGGATAAAATTGCTGATTTACAGCAACAGGTATAATAATTATATCAATATATAATAAATATATAATAAGTATATAATAAAATATATAATAAAAATATTATAAATTTTGTATATAAAATTAATATTTATAGATTGATGCTAAAATGGCTGATATAGAAAATAATAACGGGCAGCTCCAAGATATTAAAACACAATTGGAAACTTTAATAACTGATTGTAAGAATCTTTATGTAACTTTCGAAGACAAAAAATTAAAAGTTTTAGAACTCAGAGCAAGTAATGATACTGGTGCTGGTACTGATTATACAACTTCTGCATGGGGTGATAGTGCTTGGAATGATACTTCAGCAACAATTAACGATTCTGCTTGGCCCGTTAATGATACAACTACAATTAATACAGTGGAAGAAACTACTCCAGGAATTATGAAATATAGAGCTTTATATGAATTTGTAGCTAGAAATCAAGATGAAATATCCTTTCAACCTGGTGATATTATTTTGGTATTATTATTAGAAAAATATATTCACACATTAAAACAATAAAAAGAATAAAATTAAAATTAAATTTTTTTTTAATACATAAATATATAGGTGCCACCCGTTCAAAACGCAGAACCAGGATGGATGGCAGGTGAAATTCGTGGTCATACTGGTTGGTTCCCTGAATCTTATGTAGAACCAATAGATACTGGAACGTCAAATGATAATGCTTTCATACAACAAGATAGTGTGGAAAAGAGAACATTAGAGTTAGTTAATTAAACTAAAATTGCGTTTTATTTAAAAAAAGGAAACTTATAATTCATTATTATTTTTATTTTATTATAATTATTATTAGAGGAATTGCTGAAGTTCCTGAAAACGTATCTGACGCTGGATCACTTGATGAACCTCCTCCTGTCGAACCTCTTATACCTACTCTTGGATTAGGCACAATATGTGATATACAAGTAACAACTTTATATTATTATCGTCCTACAATGGATCAACATCTTCCTTTTGAGAAGGGAGATATCATTAAAGTTGATGAACAGCAAGTTAGTATATATATATATATATATATACATAATTTTATATAATTTTATTATATATATATATAATATATAATATATATATAATATACATATATATATATATATAATAAAATTTTCTTTTAATACCTTAGGGTGATTGGTGGCATGGCATATCCAATAGCGGAATTAAAGGATGGTTCCCAAAATCTTATGTGAAAGAAATTGTTGCTAATCAAAACACAACAATAGTCGATGGTCTTAATGAATATTACGTAGCATTATATCCATATGTTTCTACAGAAACTGGAGATTTAACTTTTAACCAAGGAGAAGTTATATTAGTCACTAAGAAAGAAGGTGATTGGTGGACGGGCAATATAGGAGATAGAAATGGAATTTTTCCTGCCAATTATGTAGAAAAGTGTGATGTTCCAGACCAAGTAAGATAATAGATTTATTTTTTTTAATTTATTAAGTAAAATTTGAATAACTTGAATTCCAATATAGAAAGCAATATGACTTAATATAATATAATATTAACTTATATATAATAAAACAATGTTTTGAAATTTTATATATATAACATTAATCAGGGTGCCTCTGTAATTACTAATATATCTGAAACAACTACAATTACTACAACAATTGAGGATACAACCACAAATAATCATGAAATAGCTACTTCGGTCAACCAAACAATATTGGTTCGTAATATTTTGATTTTAATGTTTTTATTCCACAACTATTTTAAAAATATATTTTCTATCTATTGTAAAAAGTTGTTATTTATAAGTTATTTTAAAAAGCTTAATAGATTTAAATATTAATGATTACTTTATATAGATGTATTAAAGCTAGATGTATATATATATATATATATATATATTTCATATTTAGCAAACAGAGAAAACTGCTGAGCAGCTTGAAGATGAAAGAGCAGCTGCGGAAGATAGAGCAGAATTGCCAGATTTTACTGCAATGGCTGCACAACAGGTAATTTAAAATTAATAAATATATATATAATTTAGTAATATTATATTAATATTTAATGAAATTTAATTATTCCTTTTTTATTGCTGGTGTCCTGTTATCGCAGTATTATAAGGTATTTTATTTATTAAAAAAATGTACCTGCTAAATATATTAATATATGACTTAATATCCATGTTACAGTTTCGTAACTAAGATATTAATTTTTAATTATTTATATATATATATATATTATATATATATTATATATATATATATAAAATAATAAAAATTTATTTTCGTTCTTCTTTTAATAGAGAGGGAGAAAACCTGAAATTGTACAGGTCATTGCACCTTATGAAGCTACTAGTTCTGAACAATTAGATTTACAAAAAGGACAGTTAATAATGATCCGTAAAAAAACAGATAGTGGTTGGTGGGAAGGAGAATTACAAGTATGTTAATTTATTATTTATTATGGATTTGTGTATATCCATTATAGTAAAATAATTAATTTTTCAATAATTATAATATTTTTATTTTGTTTAGGCACGTGGTAAAAAAAGACAAATTGGTTGGTTCCCAGCATCTTATGTTAAACCTTTAACTAGTAGTAGTAATCGAAGTACACCTGTTTCTCATGGATATCAAGACTCTCCTACAGATCCAAATATTGGTAAGTATTTTTTAGTTTTGATATCATTTACATTAAATATAGTAAAAAATATAATAACTCATTTTATATATAGAGCGCGTTATGGCATTATATCCGTATCAAGCACAAAATGAAGATGAATTAAGTTTTGAAAAAGGTGATGTTATAACCGTACTTGCAAAAGACGAAGCAGCATGGTGGAAAGGTGAATTAAATGGGATATCTGGTGTTTTTCCCAGTAATTATGTATCTTCTATGTGTAAGTAAATTTTTTTATTTTAAAGTTTTATATTTTGGAAAATTTAATATTTGTTTATCATAAGTTTTTATAAAAGGATAATATAATTTTAAAACAATTTTATAACATATTAACATAATAAAATTTATGTGAAATAATAAATATAATTACTACCAAATAATTTTAATTGCACGGATAGACGGACGACCGTCAGGTTTAGATTTTTCCTATTATTATAAAACATAAATTGATTTAATAAAAATATAAAATTTTTAAAAATTTAATAAGGCAATTTATAATTTAATATGACGGTCGTTTAATAGGACCAGATAAAATAGTTTTTTAAATATTGCTTTATCAATCAAATGTATTTAATATGTATATTTTAATATTGTATAATTTTTTGTTTTTTACAAAAATATATTTTTAGATAAGATTTTGATAAAATTTATTTTTAGATAAATATAGATTTTATCATAAATATATGTTATATTTATTTAAATAATATTTATACTCAAAATAATAAATTATACATTTGAGTATAATATTCATTTGAAATTAGCTATAAATTATAAACATAAATAGGATGGTTATCAAATATTTCGATATACTTCCTTGTTAAGATAAATATTATTTTCATTGTTCATGATTTAGAACTAAATATTAATTAATAATAAAATTATACAAAAATATTTCTTTAATTACAATTCGCAAACTATGTTATGTCTGCTTTCTGCTCTAATATGTCTGCATTAAAATTTAATACTTTGACATGAAAAACGGTATATTTATATTATAATTGTTATTTTATTTCTGGTCTATTTAATGTTAATTTCTCGCGGTATCAATTGAGAAACATGTTTTCTCTATTATATAGCCTGCCTGTCTGCCTGCATGCCTGCCTGTCCGTCTGTCCGTCCGTCCGTCTGTCCGTTTGAGGTAGCTACTTCGTTTTAATAATAAAATATTTATAAAATTTTATTATATATATATTTTATATTATTATTATTATATATCATATTATATATATTATATATCAAGATTTTATATATTATTATAACATTATTTAATATTATATATTTCTCAATAATTTGTTTGTTTCTTTTTTATTTTAAATTAAAAATATAAAATTAATTATAATAAAAAATTTAAATGTATATTAGAGAAAAATATTTCATTTAATAAATACATATAAAAACTATAAATATGATTATAATAATTATAAATCATTATTTATTTATATAATTTTTATTAAACGTATAATTATTTTATTTTATTATTTTAAATATATTGTAATTTTATAAAGTGTGAAAATTTAATACTGAAAATAGTATATATAAAACGAAATAGTTACTTCAAGCAATTTAAATTTGAAATGATTAAGATGATAAATGCATTTGCCTACAATATTTCGAAAAAATTCTTTTACTAATTATTATCTTTCGCCTTGCTTAACGTGCAGCATAAAGGATAGCAGAGCAGCACCGCAGCATTGCAGGCTAAAATATAAACGTCTCAAGTGCAATAAGAATGATAGCAGTCCCTACATTGAACGAGACAACCAACAAGTCTCATCGGTGGAGACAGTGAGCATAAAAATGAAAAGAGAAAAAGAAAAGAAAGACTCAGAGTTGGTTCTTTGTTTTTATATTATTCTAAATTATGAGTCTTTTTTTTCTGGCCAGGGATCCTATTTGGTCCTTTATTTTCATTGTCATTCAAATTGTTACCATATATCTTAATGACATTATTCTTTAAACTGTTGAATTTCTATGTATGGATTACAAACGCGGAATTAGCATTGCGCAGTATTTATATAATATATTCGTATAAGAAAGCGCTAAATATTGAATAGCTAATTAATATGTTATTACAACCATCTGACATGTGCACCAAATTTTACATCAAGTTTCTATTTTAATTCTGGACAGAGTTTAAAAATCGATAAATATGATTTTTATGTCTATTTGAAATAATATTTATTAATGATTAATATTTCAAATAAAAATAAAAAATAACATATATTTATTTAAAAAGTTTATTTTAGAGAACAATATAATATTTTTTGTTTATATTAACACTTTTAGCCCAAAAAAAGAATAAAAAGAAAATAATAAAAATGATTATACTCAATATGACATAATAGAATAAAAGCAACTTTTTGCTAGAGCAAAGACAATAAATATTGAAATATTTATTCAGTATTCATACTATTCTATATATTTAAAATGCTCATACTTTATCTATTTGAATAACTATTTGTAAATAAAAATATAAAACATTATCAAATATTCAACATTGGGCTTAAAGTGTTACATTAATAAAAATTACATGTATAAGTTCAATTATTCAATTTTTATAATTGAAGCTTTTGAAAAAAATTATTTTAAATATTTAAATATTGCCTATTTTTTTTTTTTTATTAATATTAGTATATTATTTGATGTACAATACAGATGGTTTGTACAATTATATTGTGCCGAGGCCTAGAACAAAAATAATGAAATAAAATGAATTAAATATCAATTAATTATTTTTCTGCTTATCTTATGAATAAAAAGAAAAGGAGTTGTTAAATCATAATTTTAAATATTTCATTTTTTTTTCTGTAGATAGATAAAAACTTTATTACAATGTATTTGAGTAATCTTAAAATTTTTTAAGAATTATACAATCTAATCTTTTTTTAAATCTTTTTTAATTTAAAATTCTATAAATAAAAATAAAGATAAAAAAATATACATATTTAATATTGTGCATAATATTCACAAAGAGAATACAAATATCTCTTTTAACTTCAATAAGTTTAACCAAATTTGTTGTTCCTATTTATTTATTCTATATATTTTTTATATATATATGTGTATGTATGTGTGTGTGTGCGCGCGCGCACGTATGTATATATATATATATATACATACGTATATATACATATATATATACATACATACATACATACATATAATTATATATTTGTTTTCTTTTGATTTGTCTAATAATATAATAGAAAATGATATGCTCCTTCTTCATAGCCTTTTATTATAGAGCCTAACTCATCATTATCATTAATAATCATAAATTAGATAATTATTATATCATTGGTGGGAATGATCTGTTAAGTAATGTTATATTGAACCAGTTTTTCCATCAATTTATCCTTGAGTAAATTAATTTATATAACTTAAAATATCTAAATATCATTATAAAAATATATTATACATTATATTTAATTATAGATTTATTTTTTATATTTATTATTATTATATTATTGTTTTTAATTATTGTTTCATACTGAGATACTTAAATGTTATTATTTCAAAATGATACTATTTTTTATTAAAATTTTTTTGTAAAATAAATTTTTTAAGTATTTCTATATTGCTTTTTAGTGTTTAAAATTTTATATATAAATTTTGTGAAACAATATAAAATATTTATTTTAAAAAATCATTGAATGCATTATGTTTATTCATTTCATTAGATCATTCAGGAGTTTGATGGAATAACTAGTTTTGAATTATCGTAAAAGCGCACAGTAAATCAGCATATTTATATACTAATTAATCCTTTTACACATTCTATATAATTCTTTGCAAGAAAAAGTGTATAAATATGCTTGATTGTGAAATTAAATATCGTGTGCTTAATTTTAAGTATTTTAGATGCGCTAATAATCTTGTAATCTTTATCTAACATGTTGACAATGTGTAAAGCAAGTTATGCAACTGGATATTCTTAGATAAAAAATACTTATGTAGTATTATATTCTTAAGATTGTTACTATTTACAAAATATCAATATTGTTTGTTGTAATATCGAATCTCATTATGAATCTCAAATTGTATGCGATATATTTTGAATGAAAAGCACTGTATGAGTGTGAACAGGTTTTAATCATTCTATATCTATTACAGCTTTTGTTCACACTTCATGTGGATATATTTAAAATTTTTCACATGCATATACATGCTGTTCTTATACATATGTACACATATCCATACATAATATACAGACATGTTCACAAAATTATTGATTGAAATAAAGTATTTGTCTGTTGTAAAGTATTGTGTATAAAAATTGTTTATTAGTGAATGTAATTCAATAACAGATTTAAATCTCTGTTAGAATATTTTATAATTTTAACATTTTATTTTAATAATTTTTATAAAATTTTATTATCAAAATTTAAATATAATTTTTTTATTTAAAATAATTTATCTAAAATTAAAGTAAATTTTTTTTAGAAAGACACAAAGAAAAATTGAAAGAACTTTTTACATACATTTTATGTGTAGTTAATGAGATGATAACTGACTTAATGGCTGGATTGGGTTCCATGGAAAGAAAACGACAAGAATACATTAAAGAACTTATCATGACTGAACAAGCATATATAGAGGATATGAGGCTTGTTCACGAGGTATTCTAAAATATATTATTAAATATTATATATTATATTTAGTATTATTATATATATATTGTCTCTATTTGTAATAAAAAATTATTATTAATGTTATTAATAATATTAACATAATATATTTTGTGTGTGTGTGTGTGTGTAGATAATTATAGTATAATAGTATAATAGTATACATATGTAATTTATACTTAATTTTTAATAAAAATTTTTTCACAGGTATTTGAAAAACCTCTTATTGAAAGTTTAGTTTTAACAATGGATGAAGTAGATAAAATATTTGTTAACTGGAGAGATATTATTGCATGTAATGATAATTTTTTGAGGTAATATTTCGTAAAATATTTTATTCAAAAAAATATATATACAATGTCAATCAAAATTACTTATATAATAAATTTTTTCAGAACATTACGAATACGACGAGATAATAGCGAAAGTGGGATTGTAAGAATGATTGGAGATATTTTATGTGAAAATGTAAATTTTTTTTATTTTTTATAACTAATTTTGTTTTATAAATCCATATTTATAAATCATATAAAATTGTACATATACAAAATTTTTATATTTTAGATTCCTAGAATGTCAGCATACATAAGATTTTGTAGTTGTCAGATATCTGCTGCTGTATATCTTCAAAGATTGACCGAAACTGTACCGGAATTTGTTAAAGTTGCTCAAATTTGTCAACAAGATCCACGTACAAAAGGAATGCCTTTGAGTTCTTTTCTCATAAAACCAATGCAAAGAATAACAAAGTATCCTCTTATTATTAGCAAAGTACCTATTTTTCATGTATTTAATTTTATATATATAATAAATAAAAAATAAATATTATATTAATTTATTCTAATCATTTTAGATTTTGCAACATACTCCAATTGATCATCCTGATAGGCAATATCTTCAAGAAGCATTAGCTAAAGCAGAAGAATTTTGTACTCAGGTAATATTCTGGAAATATTGATTCTTGAATAATTTAGAAAAAATTAAAAAAAATATATTATAATATTTATTTTTTGTTTATTTTTTATATAGGTAAATGAAGGAGTTAGAGAAAAAGAAAATAGTGATAGATTAGAATGGCTTCAAACACATGTGGCTTGTGATGGTCTTGAAGAACAACTTATTTTTAATTCTTTAACCAATTCTTTAGGTCCACGAAAACTTCTTCATTTTAGTATACTTCATAAGGTATATAAATCTAGATTATATAATCGTAGAAATTTTAAATAATCTTAAAAAAGATTAGATTTTTTTTATATTATATTTTCATATTTTAATTCATATATTAAGCCTTATATTATAATTTTCATTTTTTTTTTTTTTTTTAAGGCAAAAAGTGGAAAAGAACTTGTTGGATTTCTTACAAACGACTTTTTATTATTTGCTCAACCAATATTTACTAAAAGATCTTTATTCAATGGACAACAATTTTCATTTGAGAGAAATGAAAATCAAAAATTTAAGATGTATAGAAAGGTATTTTGTAATATAATAAATTATCACATTAATAATATAATAATATTAATTGAAATTTTTTTTTTACAGCCAATATTCTTAAACGAGTTATTTTTTTTGGGTGATTCAGAAACGAATGGTAATATTAATTTAAGTTTTAGCGAAGGTACAGAAAACTCTAAAATACTCAGATTAAGAGATCACAAAAAACCAATAATATTATTAGCACCTACCCCAAGTGAATGTTCATTATGGGTTAAAAGAATTATAGAAGCAAAAAAAAAATTTATGGAAAATGAAAAATCACGTTTGCAAAAACAAAGATCAAGTAAGTTATTTATTCTCATTATTTTTAAAAATTAAAAATTTGAGATGTAAAATATTTCGTATTTGTCTTTGTTTTATTATTATTGTGATAGTGAATGATATAAATATTCTATAATATTCTATAATATACATTTATGAAACATTTATAATAAATTTGACATATAGTAATATGTAAATGTGTATGAGTAAATAGAGCAGGCGCAATTTGGAGCTTGTGGCAGAATTCTTGTTACAGTGCTTGAAGGTTTCAATTTAAAGACAATAACTGGTAAGTGAATGCTCATGCTTAAATTATTTGTTTTTTTATGCATGTGCTTTTTAATTGCTTGTGTGGTTGCTTGGTGCTATTTATTATTTTGATATAAGTATATTATAAAAAGAGAAATAAAATAAAATCGTCTACAAAATCATTAAAGATTATTTATATTATAATTATAATTCTATCTATGCAACATTATTTTAGTAACAAAAATTTGGCATGATTGTAGTTCGCAGAAGACCAGTTCAAGGTAAACTTCAATTAGTAATTATGGAAGCTGAAGATTTAGTTATATTGAAGAAAGGTAAAATATTTTATTTGCATGCAAATTTTCAGATTCAACCCATGGATGGATATATATATTTCTTTCTTCCATAATCATATTTTGCATGTAATTTGTTTGTAGTTAAATTTAAAAGAAATTATTTCTCTTAATTATAGATGATTTAATATCTAATGATATTAAACTTAATAACATTAATTATTCACATATTAATTTTAAAAGCCATGCAACTGCAATTTACTTTATGCATATAATTTTTGCTTCATTAATAATATAAATATTATAATTAATACTATTATTCTAATTGGAATTATATTTATTTTTATACTATAATAACTATAATTTTAACAAAAAAATCTAATTACATAGGAAAATATAACACATTTTGTAAAGTTAGTATGGGTTCGCAAGAACAAAGAACAGGCATTGTATCAGGAACTGATTGTCCTTTGTGGGATACATCAATGCAATTTCAAGTTAAAGATTTATACGAAGATACATTGTGTATTACAGTTTTTGATAAAGGCTATTATAGTCCAGATGGTAAAATTAATTCCACAAATAAATTAATTAAGCATAATTTTAATAATTTCTGAATAAAAAAATAATTTAAATATTATTATAGAATTTCTTGGACGAGCAGAAATAAGAGTTGCTGACATAATGCGAGATAGCAAGGATTCTTGTGGACCAATACAAAAACGAATACGATTACATGAAGTCGAAAAAGGTAGCGTTGTATTAAAATTGGATTTACGACTCTTTGGTAATCAATAAATGGATTAAATTGTTTATATTCACAATAATATTCGTATTTACATATTAAATTATAATAATATAAAGTTATAATTATTATTGCCAACAAAATTTTTCATATGATTATTTGTAAAAATATTTCTTGCCTAAATGCAATTAAATAATTTTAATAATTATAAATTTAATAATTATAGGAGCATAAAATAATTAATTTTTATATTCCATATTTATTGTATTTTATTATATTTTCGAAAATATTTATAATATGTAATGCATTGTCTTAATCATTCAAGACTAATAATTTTGGTATAATAATTGGTAATAATTTTGTTTTATAAAAAAATATATCTTTATACATATATTTTAACATATATCTTTATTTTTTTATATATAAAATTTGTCCAATCACTTTAATTATTAGTCTTCCTTAAAGATTAATTATTTATACTTTTGTTAAACTACAGTATTATTTTTATTATTTTATTGTAAAATTAATAGTAATAATATAACAAGATAGCATTTGTATTAAATATATTGTACAAAATATAAAGCATTTAGATAGGCATTAATATAAATAAATCAAATATACAATAAATAATTTAAAGAAAATAATTTATTATATTAAATATTCAGCATATGATTTTGATAGTATATATTGATTTGTATATAAAAATTTATAACACATATGATAATATGTGAATTAAATATACAAAATATTATATATAAATATTATCTTAAATTTTTAATTTAACAAAATAAATTTTATGAAATTACTATAGGCTATCTATAAAATAGATGTTTATATTAAATTAATATAATTATATTAATTTTTTAATATAATAAATGCTTTAGATGATTCCTAATAATCATAATTAAATAGATTACGTGCAAAGTAGTGCAAACACATAATAAAATTTTTAAATATAAGATAATTTCTTAATATTACACCATTAAAAATAATGTTTCATTTAATTTTTAAAAATAATTTAAACTATAATTAATTGAATTGCTTGCATTTCATTGCATCCAATCCATCATCAAATTCAATGATCCAGAATTACAGATCATATTCAGACTTACTTAATTTAACTTCCTGAAGATAATAATATATCCTATTTGATGCACAGAATTTTAAGATATTTAAATCTCTTTTTAAAACAATGTTCGCCTCAGCATTACTTTAAAATTTCAAATTATTAAAAATTATTAAGAAAAAAAATTTTTTTTTGGAAAAATAGTATTGCCAAAAAAAGCATATTAATGATTCACAAAATATGTATAAATGGTATCTTACATCCTGATCAGAATTTTATCTTACAAGTTTATTATTTTATTAATTACAAGTTTATTATTTTATTTTATTATTGTTCTCTACTTATTGATCTTTATGAAAACAATCTCTAAATAAAAAAATACGAGTATCATGTTCTTATTTTATTTCTTTATTCTATTATTTTAGAAAAAAAATTTCTAAATTCTTTCTCCCATACAAGTTGATAAAATTCGGTTTGTTTAAAATATAAGATAGTGTATTCGAAATTTATTCTTATTTAATTAGCATACTTTTCTATATGACAAATATATTTTATCATCAAACTGTTGAATTAGCAGATTCGTGGGCATATGTATTCACTTCTGTTTTCAAGTCGTTAGATTCTTTATATTCTGAATGATTCTCATTTTGCATTGGGAATTCATAAATTGGTTTGAAGCCACCAAACATTTGTGGTTTAAAATTTTCGGCGTCAAATTCCGCTTTTTCTGTCTGTATCTCTTTTACATTTAACGTAGCCTCAGAAGAATTATCATCTGATTTTCTATTAATAGTAGATTCCATCGCAACAACGCTCCAACCATTTTTTGAAGGTGTTTCTGCACTGATACTTGCTACAAATGGCGGCATAAAGTTTTGTGGAGATGGTGCAGAGCTAGAAGAACTAGAAGGTTGTTGGGATGGCAACAAAATAAGTTTTTGATTTTTATCAATTTCAGAATTTTTTTCATCTCGCATATCTACATCTAAACGATGAGAAGATTGCACTGTTGGAGTATAAACATAAGCAATTGGTGTAGAAGAAGACAAGGCTGGCAAACGATGAAGAGTAGCTGAAATTACATCGTTTTTCTTCGGTGGAAAAGGTATAAAGTCCTGTAGATATGGTATGATATTCACGTTAGAGTCTTTTTCATTTTTTTCTTCGGTATTTTCTTGCACAGGATTTTCTTCTTGTCGCTGATCACTGGGCACCAATAATGGCGTTTCTCTCATTCCATTAATAAGAATAGAAGGATCAGGACGTTCTAAAGGATATGGAAAATCTGACATAATTGGACGTCTATTAAATACATTATGAATAGAAGATTTTATTTCTTGATTCATTTCTTGATTCTCATTGTCCTGGAGCAATGTTTCTGGAGGAAGTGGTCGATGAGGACCTCTTGTACCAACTACTACACTTTCGTCTTTTTCTTTAGAATCATCAGGATGAATATTTACAGCAGTATTAACAGGATAAACTACATAAACTGGTGATTCAGCCATTGTTTCATGATTTTCAAGTTTCCTTCCATCTGCATTTTGATCAATAATTATTCTATCCGATTCATCATCTGTATTTGGTATATTCATTGGTAAATTTGATTCTGTAATATCTTCTAATTCCCTATGCTGTTGAATCATTTGAAGAGTAGCTACGTGCGGTGAATGTGCTATTCTTCTCTTGGGAAATAAAGGAGGCTTTGGTGGAAGTTGAGGTGGTTCTTCCGAATAACGTTCTGACTGTTCTTCCTCTTCCAGTAATTTTTGATTAGTTAATCGATGTGCCAATTTAATATCTTCTGCTTTTGAAGTAATTGATACCGATGGGAGACGAAATCTCTTAACTATAGAATCCGTATCTCGAGAAGATATTACATTTTCAATTTTTGTAGCAAACCTAAGAGCATGAATTGGAGGAGGAGGAGGAGGAGGATTTAATCTCTGAAGATAAAATGGAGCTGGAAGTAAAGGTCTTCTTGTTGAAGGATAAGATTGAACAGGTTGCCTTACTCTAGTAGGATAAGTTTGACCAGCTGGAATTGTTCCAATGATTTCTGATCCACGATGCCCATGAGATGTCTTAGCGTTTGGACGAAATTGTGGAAGAATATTTGGTAAAGTAGAATCAGGAGAATAAGGACGTCTTCTTATTCCTATAAATTCTGAAGGAAGAGTAGGAGATGATGATGGTGATTTTCCACGAGATGGTAATCTTTGAGGTCTAAGATGATCAGGCTTTACTGTAAGATCTCCATAATTGTAGTGATAATAAAACTGTGAAGACAACTTTGGTTGTTCAGCTGGTGGAGTCAAATTCTCTGAAAGTTGTGGCAGATGTTCTTCATTTGAAATTAGAGGATCCAGTTTTACAGGTTTTAATGTTGTGGAAGAAGATTTTATTTCATTAGCTTCGTTTATAACAATGATATGATCCTTGATTGATTGTTTAGATTCATCCTTAGGGAATACTATATGATTAATATCTTTATCATTCTTTTTATTTTCTGATTCTTCTAGAAATACAGAATCCTTTATAAATGAATTTTGTGTTCTAGAAGGTTCTATTTCATTAGCTAGTTTTTGAGTTTCGATAGGATTAGGTTGACTCCATTGAGCATAAGTGTAATTATTCTCCAATGCAGATATTAAAGGTAAACCAATTATTTCTTGAAAATCTGTTTGTGAATCATAATTGCTTTTATTTGGTGATATATTGTAGAAAGGTCGAAAAGAGGAATCTAATTTGGCGGAACCACTATAAGGATTCTCTCCAATCGCAGTACCCAGAGAATAATATTCACCTTCAACGTTTTGTCTATTTCCAAGGACAAAAGATACCATATCCTGATCAGGTGGTATCAATATGTTACTAGTACTTTCTACAAGAATTTCTCCAGTTGGTTTTTGATTAATAATTGTATTTGGATGATATCCCTGATTCATAATAATATTATCTGCAATGCCATGTTTTCGATTATCATTTTCAAATGACATATGTTCATTATCTAAAGGCATGGATGTTACTGGACGTAGATAAGGAACTTGAAATGGTAATGAATTACTTTGTAAAATGCTTTCCTGAGATACTGGTGATAAATGTATTGCAGATGATGGAACTGATGTGTTTATTATTGTAGTTGTCATGGGAATGATTTCTGGACTTTTTTCAGTGATCATTGTTATATTAGAAATGGATGTTATAGTAGGCAATGTACTAGTTCTTATAACTTCATTAGTTGTCTCTTTCATTGAAACATAATCTTTTATTTCTTCCTCTTCTTCTCCAATTTCATAATCTTCGTAATTATTAATGTATTCTTCATGTTTTATAGGAAGTTTTGTTTGAGAATCTCGATTATGATGCACTATATTATTTGATCCTTGATGATTATTACTGTATATAGATGATTGAAGTTTTTCTATAGGAAGAATATCATCATAATCCTCTAAATAATCAACAAATCGTTTTGGAGTGGAAATTGAAGGTTTCCAAGTCGTTATAACAGGTAACTTCATAGAAGTTGAACTAGTAGTAGGTGGAGAAGTAGTTGTCGTAGTACTAGCGATAGTAGTGGTTGTCATTGGCGTTGAAGTTATGATAGGTTTAGAAGTTGTAGAAATAGTAATAGTATTAGGCGTAATCGATGATGTTGGTTTTAGTGTCGTCGTTGTCATTGTCGTAGTCATCGTTGTAACCGAAGTTGCTTTAGACATATATGGTCTTTTGGTAGAATAATATATTATAGTTTCTCCATGATAAGGTTTATGATTATAGGTACTATAACTATTCGATCCACTTTGAACTTTTGTATTTGCATAAGAACTTGATATCAATGGATACTTGTCTTTGTCATACTTACCAGAAGAATAATGTATAGGAAGATTAAGAAAATCGTGAAAATTAGGCGAATAAGGATTAATTTCGTTAGGACTAACATCCTCGGTTTCCTTATTGTTTTCTATTTTTTTTTTCATTAAATAAGAACTGTTTCCTTTTGAAAAATCCTTGATCTGTACATCTTCGTTAAATTCTTGATAATGATTGGTATAATTTAAAGCCTTAACAGGCTTCTCGAAATCAATCTTACCGGTGATGGGATCCTTTTCGAGTGAGAACGGCTTGCCACCATTGAAGGCGAAAGGATATGGCACGTGATAACGCGGCGTTTCTTCATCATCTGACGTTGAAAGAGCAACGGTGCTCTCTTCTGTAACAAAATCTAGGTCAAGATCATCCAGTTGAGCCGTCCTTGCCAAATTCGGAGAAGATTCAGTTTTTCCTAGCAAAGACTTTGGTGGATTGTTATCTATGTGACCGCCCATCAAATATTCGGGCAATATACCATTTATACAAGTCAGTATGATCATCAGTCTCCATGGATTAAATTGCATTGTTTTCGACAGATCTGAAAACAAATTTCATATTGTTTATTTTATTAAATAAAAAATTTTAATTATCTCTACAAAAACATGTAATTTAAAAATTGATCCATAAAAAATTTTATATATTAATCATAATTATTATTGATAAAATATATTATTATACATGAAGAAAATTTAAATATTGAATTTTTTTTAATAATGAATTTTCTTAATAATTTCTTAATAATGATTATTATTATATGTTTAAAAATCTATTCAGTATTTTTTTTATCTATATTTATAAAACTTGAAATTATTCAAAATGTTTATTGTTCTCATCAATTGTCAGTGCATTCAATAGTAAAGTATAAAAGAATTCTATTCTTTATTTTATATTTAATATAATTTAATAAATATAATTGAGAAATATATAATATATGATTTGTTGTATTCATTTGTCGCATCGTATGTTCATCGAGATTACTATTATATAAATGCTTCAGCGATCATGACATTTTTTATAATAAGAACAACATGAAATAAAAATTAATTAATTAACTGTTTACTCATGTAAATAAACATATAATAAAATAATAATCTTTAATTTAAAAATACTTTCCTCTCTTATTTATGAAATATCATTTGAGAAAAATCATAATAAAAAAAAAAAATAATTATTTATAAAATATCATTTAATTTATATAAATCATTAATAATATGACAAAAAATATATTATGATTATAATAATTACATAATAATCATAATAATTATAATAATAACAATTTGAAAATTTATAAAATAAAAATTTATTTAAAATTTTTAATAATTAATGAATTCTCTGACTATTAAAAAATTTTCAATATAAATTATCAATTAAATATAATAATAAAAAAGGACACAATATTTCATTTTTTATCAAACAGAATCACATATATTTCATATCATTTCGAATATATAACGGGTTTTCCCATCTTCTCTCTCTTTTTTTCTATTTCATATTTTTCTCCAGTAGTAGCATTCCAGTAGTTTTGTCGAGATTGTGCCACACAATTTCGGTCTCTATATGATCGGTATTTGACATTAGCATTTTGTTACTCGTACTTTCGAATGAGCTTTCGTTGTCACAAACTGTTGTTTCCAGGAAATTCCCTTAAAGCAATTGAGAATGCTTTCGAAGGATGTGATTTATTATAATTAATATTTTTGATTTATTATAAATACGTATGTAATATATTATTATTAATAATATATATAATAATATATATTATAAATATTATATAGGATATTTCCGTTCAAATTCCTTTCAAATTTCAACAATTTCTACAAATAAAAATAAAATATTATGTAATAATATAAATTTTTTATTAGAAAATTATAATAAAATAAAAAATGATATAAATATCTATATTTTCGAAAAATTACTTATTTTTGTTTAATATTGATGAAGTATTTTATTTATTGTAAATTCCAATTCGATATAGTTTTGTTTAATTTTATATATTTTATTATTATATATTTATTTTATATTACAATGCAATTTTCTTTATTAACTTTTATTAATTATTTTAATTAATTCATATCGTATATATATTTATGGTTTATAAATATTCTTATTTAAAATTATATCTATAAATCTAAATATATCTATAAATATAAATCTAGAATTATAAAACCTAGAATATAATATTTTTTATATATATTCTTATATAATATAATATAATAATCATTATTATAATAATATTTATAATAATATTCATTAAGTCAAAAAAAAATTTCATATCTTTATTATAATTTTTTAATAAAGCATTTATAAACTTATTGTTTATTAATGCTTATTAATAAACTTATTATTTATTTTTACAGTAAAAATTTTTATGTGATCAAGTTTAATCGGATAATGAAAAAATTTAAAACATTCTGCATATATATATATATATTTGTTTGTTTTTTAAATGTTTTTATGATTGTTTTTCAAAATTATTTTGTTTGATTATTGATGGAAAGTATCTTTTCTTATTATTTAATAGTATTATATATCATTTTTTTTATTTCAGTGATATTTATAAAATTTTAAATTTTATCTATTAATCTAATAATTATTAGAAAATCATGTTTGATAAAATTTCAAAAACTGAAATAAAAACAATTCATATCTTTTTTTTGCTCTCTTTTATAATCCTACTTATAAATTATAAATTACTTTAACATAAAATATTATAATTGATTCATTTTGTGCACAATTGATTTATTGATTTTTGTTTCTTTTTTAATTAAAAAATTATAATTGACATAAGTATTACATAAAAAAAATTTGCTATTGAATATATTAAACATTACGAAGATCTAATTATAGCAAGACATTAGCAAATCAAAATAAAAAAAGTTAAAATAAACGAATCTTATAATTTTTATTATTGGTTGAATAGCTGAAAAAATACAAATAGATTCAATGAATTGAATATTCTATTCTATATCTAAGATTTTTCTGTGATTATAATATTTGTCTCTAATATATTTGTTATTATGACTGCCTCCTAACTCAGTAACTAAATTGATATACAAAACATAAATGCATATATTGTTCATCGAAATGACTTACTGTCTTGATTTCGGAGTTTCATCCTCAAAAATTATTTTAAATTTGTAAATCATCCGCTTTTCTGTCATCAACAATCATAATAACATTTATTATTGATATTTTTTTTTTCTTCTTTCTCTTTTATATTTCTTACTATAAATGGTTTATTATGATTTCAATAAATTATTTTGAAAATAAAAAATCTTTTGTTAATCATTTTTTTGTTTTCGTTTATAATTAATGAAGCGTTTAATTTTACGTTAATTAAAAATCAAAATCTTTATTGGAGTTTGTAATATTATTCTATGATTTATAAATCTTTAATTTTAGTAAAAAGATTTATTTTCAATTTTTTATTATTTTTTTTCAAAGAATTTTTTGTTTCTTTTTATCAACTATTTCTTGATTAAAAATTATAATTACTATTTAACTAAAATAATATTAGTATACCAAATAATCAAATAATCTACTTCATTTTTTAATTAAATTGTTTACAATAAAATGCAAAAAATATCGCTTTCTTAAAATTTAATTTTTTTAATATATTTTAACGCGATTATATTATAACTTATTATATTTATAGTTCTGCGTGAAACGGTTTGTAATGTTTTATACCGCAAACTTGCCCTAATTACATATAACGGTACTATGATTGCAGAATATATATATAAATATATATATATATATATATATATATATTTAATTATATATTATGTCTATAAGAAAATTATGCAATATTATATCACTTTATTCTCATTACTGACGATTTAATTAATAATGAAAAGACTTGCAATTTCAACAAAAATTTATAATATTTCAATTTTTTTTATAAAATATTTGATTAAACAACTTTTTTTTAAATGTAATTTTCTATTATTTTATTTTATTTATAAAAAAAATTAAGAAATATAGATTAATTTTTAGAATTATAATATTTCATAAAGATGGATTAAAATGATTCAAAATATACATATTATATAAATTTTATCATATTTATATATTTATATAAATATATATTTAAATAATTATTTTTTAAAATATTTTTTAAATAATATTTCACAATATGTGATAGAATACAATTGTTTAAATTATAACGAAAAGAACCGACGTGACTTATGATTAACTAAATTCAAAAATTCAAAAATTAAATATAATAAAAAATTAATTAATTTTTAAATTTTAAATATTAATCAATTAACACATTTTCTTTTCAATATTTTATATTTTAAAAATAATGAATATTTGTAGTTAAAAAATAAATCATGATACCTGAATCCAATAATAAAATGAAGGTGGATGTTTTCCACTGATCTCAGAACCAGAATTCACAAGCATTTAAAACTCCATATAAGTAAACTCTAATTATCCTTGAGTTCGTCACTTTCGGTTTTCCCTCACAAAGAAAGCAATTAAAATCGCGAACCCAACAAAGATGAGTAGAACATACGACGAAACAAACTTACAGTCCTAGTAGAAGGTCACACATCGACTGAGATGCTTCAACGACTAAGTGACAGCAAGAAGACATCAGAGATGGTAGCAATAAGACAAAGAGGTGGAAACATGAAAGAACGTGAAATGTATTTTACAGGAACAGGACAAATCCAGAGAAGGAAATGGAATCTCGGAAGATTCTCCTTCAGAATGAAAGTATAATGAATCAATGAATTTTGATGACTTCGATTGTGTATAATAAAAATTAATTTTTATTTTTTTATTTTATTTTAATAATTTTGTATTATATTGTATTGTATTGTAATAAATTGATGACTGATATATAAATTTAAAAAAAAATCTAATTTTCATTTTTTTATAAAAAATTTAGAAATTGATATAAAATATAATATATATTAATTATTATTAATATATATATGATTATATAAATTAATGATATATAAAATAATAATATATAAATTTTACAAGAAAATTTTTAGATATTGATTAAAATTTAATTTATATTTTTAAATAAGAAGTAAATTCTGTTAAATTCTGTTATTAAATAATTAAGTTATAAGTTTCTCAAGATATTTTTGTTAATCTTGATTTATAAATATTATATTACTTTGATTTTTTTTAATGTTTATTATAAACTTTGTGAATTCTAATCATTCTTTACATTTTTTAATTAATATTTTTTTTAAATTTATTTTATAATTTTATATTTATTATATTTATTATAATATTTTATATTTATAAATTTATTTTAAATTTATAAAAATAAAATTAATTTGTCTAATTCAGTAAAAGAAAAAAAGATTTATTTAATATTTAATTAATATTATATTTGTTTCTTGTTTTATTAAAAACAAGAAAATTAAAAAAATGTAACATAAAAAATACAAACTTTTTAGGATTTTTTAAAATACATCAATATAAAAAGATTTTTTCCTAAACTATATCGATTATAGAAACATTCTTTAATGTATATATTATATATGTTAATAAAAAAAAAAAAGAAAGAAAAGAGATAATATATTTCAACGTATTTCACGGTTAGATGGTGGAGGTAAGAAAGAAGAATAGTTGAATCTGACTAATGAACTGCACAGAGTCGACAGAACGGTACGTGGAACAGTTAGACGACGACCCACATTACGGGGAGTTGTTCAGGGCCGGCCAACGTGCCAGTTTCTTCGAACTTATCCTCCGTTAACGCAAACTAGACATTTTAGGATTTTACTAACATCTTTCAATTATTTTTTCTCTTTTTTCTTTAAAATTGCTATCATTATATGAATATAATTATCTTTCTATTTCTGTCTTTTTTTAATTGATAATTTTCTTTCTTAAAATTTATACTGATGATTCACTAATAAAATTATAAATTTATTTTCTTCAATTATTTCTAATTCACATTAATCATTATTATTGATATTTAAGCACCAATATTTATTTTTACAAAAAAGTTATCAAAATATTTTAAAATTTTTTAGAAAAATTATAAAATGTAAAGTTTAAAATAAGTATTAAAGAATTATCGGATTATAAAAAGAATATTTTTCATTCAGTTAAATATAAATTTATTTATATAAATTCATTTTTCATAATAATTTCGTTTTTTATTAAAATAATGTTTTACAATAATAAAATTATATTCAATATCTATTTTCTTTTTCCTTTTTTTACAATAGATACTGGTGCTGGTAATGGTATTTTCAAAGTGATAATTTTTTTATCTTCTTTATTGGGTAAAGCACCAATAATTCTGGCGAGATCTGTCAATTTTTTTAAACCCATACGGTGGCTGAATATAGTTGAAAATAATTCCAAATCTAATGTAAAGTTGCAAATTATTAAAGCTAATATCATGCAATGTATCACTCCTTTATCTTTTACACTAGTTGGCCTCAGTCTGAAAATTACTTATTAAATTATTAAAAATATATTGTATTATTATATATATATATATATATATATTTTTTACATACCGTCCATGATTACTCTGAACGCTGTATGTATTTATTATATATGAATTAATTTCTTCAGATACTAAACAAACTTTAATACCACGTTTTTTAGCATCTTTAATTGGCATATTTAACCATGTTGCAATTGCTTGAATGTAAATTAACAATGCAGTTTTTTTAAAATTATCTGAATCAGATTTCAAGTATTGTAATGTTCGAATAAAAAATTTTGAATTTCTAAAACAACAAAATATAATTTAAATTAAATTATTAAATATTTTATATATATTATTAATGTATAATTAATATTTGATAAAATTAATAATAATATTGAAAAAAATGATAATTTTTAAAACAAACATACTCTTCTAAAGTATTAGAATTGTTATTTAAGATTTCCTTAACATTATTATATAAATTTTCCAATTTATTTTCTGGTACAATATCATATATGTTATATATATCGTTTACATTAGTTGCTTTCCTATTGCATTCTGGCAAAGTCGTATTTGTAATATATTCATTATTTGGCAATTGTGTTGATAATTCCATTCTATTAATTTCAACATCTGTAACAAAAACATATTTCAAGTCATCTTCTCTTAACAAGATTAATATTAAAATATATGAACGTTTATAAAAATAATTCCTCACTAGATACAGTTTGCTCAAGCTGTTCTTTAATAGATTCTACATTTATTTTTAATCTTTCAAATTGTTCTGTTCTTCTTTTCACCTTCTTTGAACCAAATTGTTTGTTTAACATAGCAATCTTTTCATCTTCAGCTTCTTTATTATCTTTAATTGCTGATTTTTCTAAAATTGGAGTCACTTGCCAACGTTCAACTTGAATCAATCTTGCTTTTCCTGTTTTTTTGTTATGAAATACAAGCATAGTACGCATCAGATCTTGAGTTGTATCTGGTTTATAACCTCTATAAACAATTTGCTGATTTGATAAAGCCAACATTGTTTTCTTTTTATTTTGATCATAAAATAATCCACAAGACATTTTTTTGGCTTCCTCATCTTTGAGCTCTCCATTTTGAAAATTAACTGTAACATAATTATTTTCTTAATATAAAAACATAAAAACAAATAAACATAAAGCACAAATTACGAAAATTGTTTATATTTTATAAATTTAAAAAAACAATTGACAATCTTAATTATAAAATATATACAAATTATATATAACAAATATTACTTTGCAATTTTATTATTTTTTAAAAAGATTTAAACGCAACTTTTTTTAAACAGTATTGTAATTTCTAATAAATATAAACATACATATAATAATACAGTACCAATAATTGGTTGAATTTTAGATGGTTCTATAATAACATCATCAATAATTGCTCGTAATAGTTTCATTTTTCAAAAAATATTATTTCACTTCTTTATTATATTAGAAATATATTATACTTATCTATATCTAAATTTTTAAATATTCTTCAAAATATCGAACAGTTCAGAAAATTAATTTTTTTTCCATTTCTCTTACCGGAAGTAGAAATATTATGGTTCAATTTCTATGTGATTTATAAAATGTAACTTATTTTAGAACATAACTGTCATTTATTTTTATTATGATTTATTTTATATTTTCATTGACAACATTTTATAATAGATAATAAAAGGAATAAGAATTTAAATGCATAACAAAATTTTATTCTTATAAACATTAAAAATTTTAAATTTGCTTTATTACGACATTACTTATTACGCTCCTGATTTGTATCATCTATATGAACTTTCGAGACGTACGACATACATGAATGTGTCAAATTTTTCAATGATTTGTGTTTGATATTTAATTACAAAAATTGATCTAATGGGTAACGAGGAAACTCCGACTGTAGTGAATAATAATGAAGTAAGAAATGTGGTTAAATATTATACAATAAATAAATATATTTATATCAATATTTTATATAAGATAAAAATTTTTGATTTTTATAGATGCCAATTCCAAAAATAAGGCACGATTGGTATCAAACAGAAAGTCATGTTATAGTTCCGATTCTTGCAAAAAGTGCAAAAAATGTTAAAGTTATTTACGAAAAAAATACAGTAAATATTTAATTTAAGATATTTTTATAGTATTTTTTCAATAAATATTGTTGTTAATTACAACGTGAAAGCTTTATCTTTTGATTGTTAATTTTATTTTATTCTTTATTTGTTTTTAGTTAAGTGTATCTGCTCTATTACCATCAGGTAATGAATATAGTTTGGAATTAGATTTAGCTCATGCAATAATACCAGAAGAATGTTCACATAAAGTAGATCCATCTAAAATAGAAATCAAGTTGAAAAAACAAGATGGAATTACATGGACTACTTTGGAAGGAAATCCTATTGCACAAAAGACAGTACAACATATACCAAAAGGTAAAACAAAATTTTTAATGTTATATTAAAAATTTTTATATTAAAATAAAATTTTAATTTTTTAAGAAATTTTACAAGCTGGAAATCAACCACAAAAAATTGGAAATGGAAAGAAACAACGAGATTGGGATAAAGTAGAAAAAGAGATTGAAAAACAAGAAGCAGAAGAAAATCCGATAGGAGAAGCTGCTTTGTATGCTTTATTTCAACAGATATATGGTAGTGGATCTGATGAAGTTAGACGTGCAATGAATAAATCTTTTGTAAGTATTTCTTTTCAAAAAATGTATAATAAATATACATAATAATATATAATAATAAAACTTTAATATTATAATATTTCTAAAAATAGCAAGAATCTGGTGGTACAGTGCTAAGTACAAATTGGTCAGAAGTGAGCAAAGGTAAAGTTGAGGTAAAATTACCAGATGGTATGGAATGGAAACCTTGGAATACATAAAATAGTTCATGTAATTAAAATTCAAATTGCTTATTATTTAACCTAACAATTTCATTTTACTTTTAATAAAATCACATATTAAAAATAAAATTAAAATTAATTAATTATATCTATAAAAACATCATGTTATATTTATTCAATTAAATATATGATATATGTGTATTTTTCTGAAAAAATTGTAATTTTTCTTCTTTATATAAAAAATAAAGAATCAAATGTATTAAATATGATTAAATTGTGCAATAAGATTTTTTAAATATATTTTTCCAGTTAGATGCATGTGTATAATGTATTTTTTATTTTATTGTATATAATTAAATATACACATATGTATTATATATGTATTTATAGAACATTTACAAATAAATAAATGCTTGTTATTAAAAATTATTTCAAATAAAATTATATTATTAATTAATTTATTAATTATTATTAAAGTGATTTTATCGTATTAAAGAGTTTAATATACATATACCAATAAATAATCCAAATACAATATAAGCTCTTGCTAATTCTATTGTATTATTATCATCTAATCTATCTTTTTCATTATTCATAGTTACATTTTGTTTATTATTTTCTATTATATTATTACTTTCTATTATTTTATGAAAAGTTGTATTTATATTTTTATTATTATTTTCTATTAATTTATTAAAAGTTGTATTTATATCTTTTTCTAATGAATGAAAGCTACTTTTCAATAAATTTTCATTTTTTTGCTGCGCTTCATATATAATATTTTGAATATTTACTATTCTTTTATTATTGTATATTATTGAACCTATCAATGATATAATTGCTAATATAGCAGATGCAAGAATAGATAAATATTTATACTTTTGAGCATTCATTGTTTGACTATCATGATATTCTTTAATAGCAGTGGCCAATAATGTAAAATAATCTTTTTCTTCTTTTTCTAATAAATTAAGCTGTGATATAATTTTTGCTTGATCTTGAAGATTTTTATTTTCTATTATTGTCAATTGAACATATTTTGGATCATCTCTTTTAATTTGTATTAATTCTGAATATACTTCTTTTAATTTGTCATTTATTGTCATTGCTTCACGATTTAAGTGTCTTCTTTCATCTTGACATTTGAACAATTTATCTTGTGCAAAAATTACTTGTTCTTTGGCTAATTCAACTTTATCCAAGCCTGTTAATTGTTGATACCATTGCCACCATTTAACAACTTTTTTTGGTAATGGACTTGGCTCAAATTGTGTTCCATTTATATTTTGAATTAATGTAATATCACGATTGATTTGCTGAAATAATATTAAGTAATTTATATTTAAATATATATTATAATTTTATAAAAATATAAATAAATAACATACCTTTGCTAAAATATCATACTTTGTAGCAACAGTACTTTGTATATTATTCAACTTTTTTTGTGCTTTTTCAGAAGCATTATTAATTCTCGTTGTTGCATTGTTAAATAGTTGATGTTTATTTATTTTATTGTTTAACATTTTGATTAATGATCGAAATTTTTCTGCCATTTTATTTACTCATATATCAGAATTATATAAAATTTACAATAAAGAATTAAATAATTTCATTTTTTAAATTTTCTTTTTTAAATCTTACTATATTTTTATGCTGGTTAATTATTATATTTTTAGAATCACAAAATGTAAATTAAATTTAAATAATCTTATAAATTTTTTTAAATATTATAAAGAAAAATAATTATATATATTTCATAAATACAAAATATTTAGTTAAATGTAAATACAAAATTAATAAAAATATTTATGTGAAATGTGTAAAGTAATACATTAAATATATGAAATTTAAAATTATATTTAAAAAATTTTATATTATAATTTTATAATTTTATAATTTTATTTATAATTTTTATAATTTTCAAAAAAATATTAAAAATTTTTCAATTTTTCAATCCAAGAATAGTCTAAATATGTAAAGACTTGACTTAAGGCTCATTTTCAAAGGTTAGTGATATGAAAATACAAATTTGTTTAGAAAATTACTCATTTATAGATTTATAGAAATTTTGCATTTTCATAATAATTTTTATAATAATTTTAATATAATTTTAATTAATATAATAATTTCATTTGTGAATAAAAGATTTAAAAAAAAATGAGAAATATATCAATGTATTTCATATATTTAATAGTTAACCTTAAATTTTTCAATGTATAATTATTAATAATATTTATTATTAATTTATATTTTTAGTAATTCTTTAAAAAATCAAAATATTTACCAATCACTTAAAAAAAATTTCATAATGAAAAGAAATGCACGACAAATATCTCGAAAAGTAAAAGTAATTATTTCAAGCGATTCTGAAAATGAATTTGGAAATATTTCAAGTGACGAAAATTATATACCTGAAAAAGTATCAAAAACAATTAAAAAAAAAAAAAAATCAATTATAAAAAATAAAAAAAAAAAAAAATAATGACTTGACAACATATGGTAATGAACATACAATAATACAACTTGAAAACGAGAAAGCAAAAATAGAACATATAAATATTACAGAATCAACAGATAAGATTTTAGAAAAGATACAAAATAAGAATATAAAGATAAAAGAAAAAGAAATACAAGATTTTAATAGAGAAAATATTAAACAAGTATTAAAAAAGAATACAAATTTTAATTCTACAGAATTTAAAGAATGGACTGATATAGATTATATTAGTGAAATGAATAATGTTGAAAAACATATAGCAGAGAACATTGTAAAGCTTTTCAATAATGATAATACAATTCCATTTATTGCAAGATATAGGAAAGATATGACTGGTGGTATGGAGCCAGATAAGCTACGAGCTTTAAAAGAAAGTTTTGATCATGCCAAAATGATTAAACAACGTGCTAATACTATATTAAAAGCTATTGACAAATTAGGACAATGGTCACCTGATGTACATTTTGCGATTATATCTGCTAAATGTTTGGATGATTTAGAGCATATATATTCTTTATTTAAACCATCATCTAAACGAACATTAGCAGAAAAAGCAAAAGATTTAGGTTTGGGATATATAAGTGATCTTTTATTGCAAGGTCAGGAATTACCACCATTATCTTCTATTATTGATTCTAAGAAAAATGGACTTAAAACTGAACAACAAATTCTAGATGGAATTATACATATTACAGCAGATATTATAAATAAAAATAAAACAATATTTGATAAAGTTAAAGAACTTCAAAATGAATCTATTATAAAAATACAATCTACAGAATGTAAATCCAAAAATAAATCTGTTGATACCAAAGAAAAAAATATGCATAGAAAATATGAAACATATTATGATTTTAATACAAATAATAGATATATTAAACCTCATCAAATACTAGCTATTAATCGTGGAGAAGCACAGAAGATTCTTACAATAAAAATAATTTTACCTGATTTTTTTGAAAGAGAATTTAAAATTTATTGTTATAAATATTATAGGATAGTCATGATAGTATCAAAATTACATTCTAAATTATTAAATGATAGTATTGATTATGCTTATACGAAATTTATTAAACCATTAGTAATACGACGAGTAAGAAGTGAAATGAAACGAAAAGCAGAGATAGCATCTATTGAAGTTTTTGTAAATAATGTTAAACAATTGCTTCTTACTCCACCTGTACGTGGAAAAATTATACTTGGGATAGATCCAGGATTTTCACATGGTTGCAAACTAGCAGTAATTTCAGAACAGGGAGATGTACTTGAAACAGGTGTAATTTATCCCCATAGAAATATAGAAAAGGCTTATAATGAATCTGCTAATGTTTTAGTAAATTTAGTTACTAAATATAAGGCAACAATTTTAGCATTAGGCAATGCTACAGCTTGTAGAGAAACAGAAATGTTTATAAATAAACTAATAAAGTCTAATTCATTTGAATCATTAGATGTTTCATATGCAATAGTTGATGAATCAGGAGCATCTATTTACAGTTGTAGTCCAGAAGCAAAATCTGAATTTCCAAAATTAGATATGAATTTAATTTCTGCTATTTCTATAGCAAGACGTTTACAAGATCCACTTGCTGAATTAGTAAAAATAGAACCCAAACATTTAGGTGTAGGAATGTATCAGCATGATTTACCAGAGAAACAATTGTTAACATCATTAAATGAGGCAAGTAAAATTTTTTTAAATTATATTGATTTATATTATTTATTTATAAATTATAAAATTTGTTGCATTCTATGAATAAAATTTATGAAACTCAATTTATACAATAATTAAAAAGAATAAAAATTATTACAGGTTGTTTCAGAAGTTGTAAGTTTTGTAGGAATTGATGTAAATACTGCATCACAATGTCTTTTGAAAAGAGTTGCAGGTTTAAATGTATCTCGAGCAAATAATATTTTAGAATGGAGATCTGAATTTGGCCCATTTAGAAATAGACAACAACTAATGGATGTGAAAGGAATTGGAAGCAAAGTATTTGAACAATGTATTGGATTTATTAGAATATTACCAGAAACATCAATGATTGACAATTCAAAAAAACTCAGGTCTATTAAAAAATCAAAACAGGCAATCAAAGCAGAATATAATTTATTAGATCAGACTTGGATCCATCCTGAATCATATAAAATAGCAGAAAATTTTTTAAAGTACTATAATATTGACTTAAAGAATCTTGGAACTACAGAATTTATTGAAAAAGTAAAATTGTATGCTAAAGAAGGATTTACTACTTTGGCAGAAAAGTTTGGTACAAATAAAACAACTATGGAAATAATAATTAAGGGTTTATCTATGAAAAAAGATGAGGATATACGATTGAAAACTTGTTCTCCTTTATTTCGGAAAAGTATGTTAGGTATTAATGATATAAATGTGGAAATGTTATTAACGGGTGCAGTACGGAATATTACACATTTCGGAGTATTTGTAGATATTGGAGCGGGTAAAGATGGACTTATACCAACGAAATGGTTAAAAAATTTTACAGTTTCAATAGGTCAGCGTGTGAAAGTAAAGGTTCTTTCAATAGATTTGGAGCGTAATAGAATTAATTTAGAATTAATTGATATTTTATAATACGTTTTTATACATATTGTGTAATTATTAATTTAAAAATATTATAAAATAAAAATAAATTATATTTTTATATAGAATTTCTATTTTTTTAAATAATAAAATATAATTTAGTAGTTATAGTAATTTAGTAATTTGTGAAATTAAATATAAAAACATGAGACATATATATATATAATTTATAGTTATTTCCTTTTATTACAAATAAAAATTATTATTTCTTTTTATTATAAATAAAAATTTTATAAATAATCATAATTTAGAACATATGTACTTTAAATTATGATTATCTTTAATTATTTATGATTTCAGTTATTTAGTGTTATTATTTAATACAATCATTTATGATCTAATATTATATATTTAAAAATATTTAAAATATTTTCAAATATTTAAAAATATACGATGTCAAGTTTCTATATTTAATAAGTATAATGTTATAACAATGAATTTATAATCTAAATCATTTTATAAAATACAAAAATATATATAAAATATATATATGTGTATCTTTCAGAAAATTATATCATATATCTTTCAGAAAATTAACAGTTTATAATTGCTAAATTTGTTTTGTTATTGTTATTAAATTCTTGTTATTATTATTTCTTAATTTATTATTATTTGATAGATAAATAAAATTATAAAATATTATTATACTGTTTGACATTGTACTGGTAATTTTTTTTTTGACAAAAAAAAGAATCGGTAATAATTTTGATAAAAGTTAGTACAATTATTCATTAAATCATTATAAGAATTTAGATACAATTTATTTGTTTTTTATTTAAAGCAAGAAATTAATTTTTTTCATCTATATCATCTTTTTATTTCAATATCTATAAGCGACAAAAATGTTTAAAATAAAAAAATAAAATATTTGAAAATTTAAATAGAATATTTTGTTTCTTAAAATCTATATAAAAAATATTTTTGAAAAAATTATTTTTTTATGAAATTTAAATTCTTTTTTTTTCTGTTTTAATAAATTTTAATTTTTTCTGATAAACAAATGATAATAAATAAAAATTTTTTGTATTTATTGTTTATAAATTTAACAATAATTAATGCTATAGTTAATATAATATAATTATCGTAACTTATCACTTTAAAAATTATCATTTAAATAAAAATTATCACTTTAAGTTTTGTTTATTATTAATTTCATAGTTGTCAAATATTTTATAGTTGTCAAATATAATTTTATTAACATTTTTGCAATAACACGTTTATATTCCATACGTTCCATGTATACGTTTTACGTATACATAGTAAATATATGCATCAATAAAATTAATTTCATCATAATATGATTGAAATATGAAATATTATTAAATATTATTATTACAATTATTATAATTATTATAATTAATAATATGTAAAATTTATTTAGGATAATGCATTTTTTGTTTTATATACGTATATGCTATACGTATATACGTATATTGAACCAATGTTTTTATTAAAAATGATAAATTCTTGAAAAAAATGATATTACAAAAAAACATAAATAAAAAATTTTATTTATCATTCATAAAAAAAACTAAAAGTTTTTTCCAATTTATTGAATTTTTCAAAAACTTAACATTTTTGTTCGTCTAATATACGGCAAATATCCTATATATATTTTTATACCTGTTTTCATTTCATCTGCTAAATATTAAAATTTTTTTTAAAAACTTTTTGTATTTTAAAATAATAAAATATATGATATCTCTTTATATATAATATAATAATAATTATAATAATTATTATAATTATAATAATAATTATAATAATAAAATTGTAATATAATAATAAAATATATGATATGACTTTTCAAAAATAATATATATAAAATTATTATAAAACAGAAAAAATTAATGTGATTCAAAAATTAATTTTTAAAAAAATTACAATAAAATATTAAAAATATTTATCTTTACTTTCAATATGATAATAAATAGCTTTTTGTTACTATACGTTTTAATTCTACATGAAGAATGAACTTGAATGAATTTATCAAATCAAACTTTCATTTAAATTGTCCGTGGATATTTTTGCATATTTTTCGCAATTTTTATGAACAACTTAAATCGTTTATGTTTATGATTATTATTTTTATTGTTTTAAGTTTTTAAAAAATTTTAAAAATTCTAAAAAATATTTTGAAGTTTTTATTTTAGTGTAAAATTGTTCGTTCTGCGAAATGTTTAAAAAATTATTGAAAAATTATATTTTATTTTCAAAAAAAGACCTTCGTTTAAAAATGAATCTCTATTTATTTTCTAAATAAAATATAAATTAATATTGAAAAAATGTATTATATAAATTGTTAAAATTAATATAAAATTCATATCATTATTTTCTATTTTTTTTCTATTCTATCAAGATTTTTGTTCTTTCACCATTCATAATGCGATTCATAATTTTTTAAATTAGTTTTTAAAGTGACACGTTTTTCGAATATTATCTTCACTGTTGTTTCTTATAATGTTCGTCATTATTATATATGAGAAGAGCCTTTCTACTGGCATTGAAGAAGACAGCAGTGTGTTATACTGAAAGAAGATTTTCTTTATTTCTGGATATTTTTCGAGTATTTTCTAATCAATATTTTAATCTTTCAAATAATATGATATCTAAAAATATCTAAAAATAAAATAAATAAAATAAAATTTAAAAATTAGAATTATGTATAAAAATATATAGAATTCAATATTTATTCAACAAAAGATCATTTATTGATCTGAAATGTTGCTTGTATCTCATCATGGATTTCGATCTGATTTTTTCAAAAATCGAAAAAATTATTGGATTTCGTTATTATTGCTGATAATGAATTAATCGTCTATTTTTCTTTTATTACTTGAATTATTTTCTTTTTAAATTCATTCATTATTTGATTCAGTTAACATTTTTTTGTACACATCAATCACTTATTTATAAAATAGAAATATGATAATACTGCCATTGCAACAATTTTTTGTTTCATCTATTGCAAAAATTAAAGTTTGCAAAAGAAAAATTCTTTAAATCCACACTTTACAACAAATTGGTTTACAATATATCTAGTTTTTACCAATTCATTAATTTTTTCGGCATCGATAAAATACACGACAGCAATAACCTATAAAACATGTTTTTTATCTTATAATATGTTTATTATTTCAATAATCGGTATAGTACATTTTAGATGTTCTTCGATATATATTATGTCATTATTTTGGAAATTGTTCTTAATATCAAGAATTTTATATATTTCAATTATTTTTTCTTTAAATAATATTATCTAACATAGCGAATCATATGGAGTTCCAACATATCTTACATGGTTTCTTTAAAATATGATCAATCATATTTTTGACAAAATGTGATTTTTTACTTGATTTTTTTTCTGTCTTCCAAATGCATTTCTCCATCACATTTTTATGCATTTAGAAAAATATTTTTTTGGATGGTTAATATTATATCTAAAGTCATATATAAATTTAATATGAATTAAGCAATGAAAGTGCTGCGAAAGAAAGTAATCAATGAATGTCCTTTCTTTCCTCTTTTTCTTATTCCTTTTTTTCTTCTTCTTCTTCCATTGATTCATTCTTCTATTTCTTTATTTTTTTCACCTGATGTATCTTTTATTTCATCTTCGATCCAAATTGATATATTATTACTTCCAAACATTTTGAATGCCTTTGAAAAATTGCTCGCATTGCGAATAACAATGGCGACAATTTTTTGCGGAATCAAATGGAATTTTGTATGTATACTTTCCAATAGTTTAATAATCTTATCAAAAAAATGTATTTTTCTAAAGCGATGACATGCCAATAAAAGACATGGATTTGCATTCAAAATGCAAATGAATGCACAGTCTCCTTTCCAACTAAATATTGGTTGTCGTGCAAATAAACTTCATATTCTTCAATTCCTTTTCTAAAGATTTTACTTTAACAAACATGATTATTCATTAACTTATTGTTCTCCGGCTAAAAATTTTGGCATTTAATCTCTCAAAAATATTTCTAAAGGATTGGTTTTTTACCATTGATAACCATGCTATCAATTACAAATTATACATATATACTATACATATATATAATTATATATATAATTATACATGTCAATTTTAAATTGTTTTTGAATGTATACATTAGAATTTGTTTCTAGTTATCATTTTTTCTTTTTTTCGAATTTACTTACGTTTTATACTTTTCGAATTCTTTTGAATGAATTCGTTTGAGATGAACAAAAATTAGATATTGATGTTATATGATTTTTTTTTTTTTGAGTACAAATAGCACATATTCCCACAATTATTTTTTTTGTTGACTTTCCTCGTACAATGGAAAAATACTTATTATTTAAAATAACTGATTAATTGTTAGAATTGATAGATTTGTTTAATACGATTTGTTTATTACGTTTATTATATCGCACATTTTAATGAAATAAAATTATAAAATCACAGAAAAGAAATTATACACAAATTGCAATATAGATGAAGGATTAGTTTAAAATTTCTTATTCATTTATTATAATATAATTGGAAATATAATTAAAATAAAATTCAGTTAAACGAATATTTAAACTGTGCTTCGAACTTGTCTTGCATTGGAAGATTATAACCAAATCATCGCGGAATGAAAATATAGATAAAAAAGCAGAAAGAAAGGATTCGAAAGAAACGAAAGAGAAAGTAAATTGACAGAAAGGAAAAACAATCAAGGGAAAAAGATTATAAAAATAAGAGAATCAGAATCTGAATGATAACAGCAAGTAAATAGAATTTTATGAAAGAATGCATAAAAACGCAGAAAAATCGTGGATTTTTTTCATGGTTTTTAGTAATATTTAAATAGATTTGAGTAAAATTAAAAAATATCAATAGATTACTTCTCACCAAATCAATGTTGAAAATCTTTTTTATATAAATATATATATATGAAATTAGGAAAAAATTAAATTTCGTTAAATTCGAATTTGTTTAAAAAATATGGAGCTTTAAATTTTATAATCAAATTGATATATATATTATTAATATATATATATATATATTAATCTAATTATCAAAAAATATCATTGGCAAAAGTTAATAAAATTCTTCAATAAATATAAATGATTATTGAATGAAATCCTAATATCAAAATGCGCTATTGGATATAAATTACTATTCTTTAAGCTCATATATATATATATATATAAAACTGAAACTTGAGCATTGATTTAATTTTCTTAAAATAATATTTAGAAGAAAATAATTTTCTTAAAATAATAATATTAAAATATAAGTATATATATGTATATATATATGTATATGTATATGTATATATATTTTAAGAAAATTAAATCAATGCTCAAGTTTCAGTTTTAGCGTTTTCTATTTTTTGAAAAATATTTTTCTAATGGAAACGAAATAGAATAAAATTTTTAATTCCAAAATGTTCAGATTTTAATTTTATCTGTAAAAAAAAATTCTTTAAAAAAGTTTTTTTTGATTCTTAAACAGATTTTTTATCGATAAAAAAATTACTCTAGAACTTATTATATTTTACATATACAAAGAATTATTATATTTAAATTAAAATTTTCATACAGTTTAAATGACTTTTTCTATAAAATATAAAAATATGTAATGAATAAATATTTTCGTGAGTCAGCGTATATATAATGAAATCAATTATATATATAATGAAATTAAATTTTTTTTTATTGAAATTAAATTTGGTTTATATTAGATTTACAATATTTGAATGTTATTTACGTTATTGAATGTTATTTAAAACTCTATTCTTTAAATATAAATATAAATATAAATATAAATATAAATATAAAGCACTGAAAAGATATCTATTAAGATTGCTAAATCAACATTGAATTACGTTTAAATTTAATTATTATTATCTTATCTTTTAATTTAATATCTTTGCTAAAATGATTTTTAATCATTATATTTTCGAAATCTAAAAAATAAAAAAATAAAAAAAGTTAATATTTGTTAATGCTTTAAGATAAAGTTTTTATAACATAATTTAAAAAGACAAAGTAAATTGAAAAAAATAAAAATAAAACAAACAATGACTATAAAAATATAATGGTAAAAATACAATAGCAAAAGATTTGTGTGAATCTGATTACTAAATGCTTATTAGAATGACTAAATACATACATAATTTTAAGAAACAATCATAAGAAAACAATATATATGTAATGTAGTGTTATAATATAGATGTAGTATTAGTTCTATAGTTACCATATAACTTTTATGCAAAATATTATTGATAATCGTTCAGCATGTTCTATTGTTAAATTAACGATTCACGCATCGAAATATCTGGATTGTTTGTAATTGAATAAAGAAATTAAAAATTAGCAATAACAAACAAATTGAACAGAAATGTTCAATGATCAATCATATCATGGGATTATCATGGGAAATTCAAATCTTTATTAAGATTCTTCTATCTTCATTAAGAAAAAAAATCATAATAGTTATAATAATAGTTAGCAAAAAATGAAGAGAAACTAAGAATCAATTCATATTTTTTTTTGATTTTCCTTTAAATTTTTATGTGTTTAGTTATTCTAATACATATTTAACTAGATTCGCATTAGACTAGATTCGCATTTTCTGCTATTTTATTTTTATTTCTATAGCCATTGATCTATTTTTATATCTTTCAGTTATGTTTTTCATTTTTATTTTCTATTATTAATTTTAGGTAAATTTTATCTTGAGGCATTAAAAATTAAGGCATTAATTAGCTTTTTTTAGCTTTTAAAAATATAATTTAATAATATATTTTTTAATAAGTGTTTTAATAATTAATATATTTATAATATTATTTTAATATTATTTTAATGTTAGAAAATTATTTTATTAAAAATTATAAATGTTTAAATATAATTGAATGTTGTTCTAAATCTATTTTTTGAATGCTTTGTATTGAAAGAATAGGAAAACAACTGAAATAATAATTGTTATTATTAAATATAAAATAATATCAGCTTTAATATTCCATCTAAATAATTCCATAAAATTTTTTATAAACACAATGAAAATCATCCAAAAGATATATAACGAATGAATTAGTATTTATACATACTCTTAATACATATTTATTCATTATGAATTTTTTCGGATCTATAGAATACAACGATAAAATATAAAACAATTTGGCTTAAAATTAATTAATTAATTAAATAATTAAAGTTACGATGATAATGATATAATAGTTTCATATTTATTGTTATAATATTGATCATGATAATTTCATTCAAAAATTTTACATTTTCATTTTTACATTTCGAAGAACTTTTGAATATTGGAATATTTCACTTTTTTATATAAACAATAAATAAGTAATATAGTCGCATATTAATGCAAATATATACATGGATTTATACATATAAACAGCATTGTATGCAATATATATAAACAATATGATTTTTATTAATATTTTTGAAATTAATAAATATTTAAATTTAAAATTTATATTTATCAAAATTAAAATTTTATATTTGATATCTATATACTTTTTTTTTCATTATCTTTTATAAATTTCAAGTTAATTGATCACATTTGAGAGCTATAAATTAAATTTTTATTAGACTAATAAATAATAATAATATTTTGATTATAAATATAACATAATATAACAATTAATTTTTTATTTACATAAAGATTATTTAAATAATTTATTTTTCATTTCTTACATGTAAATGTTATTTTCTATTTCGATTTAAATGAGCGAAATCATTAAAAAGAAAATTAAAAGATTTGAAAAAAAATCTATATAACTATCTATAATAATAAACTATATATAAATTCTATATTCAATGTATATATAATCTATATTCAATCTATATATATCATCAAAAAAATTGGATATATTCGATGGATATTAATATTGAATATCTATATTTTCTTACTGTGTTTTATATTGATAATCTGCTAAGAAATGATTAAAAAAAAATTGTTCCGCCATCAAAAGCTATTCTACAACATTAAACAGACAAAGATATAATTTTCAATTTTCTTAATAATTATATTTTTTTTTAGTTCTTGATAATTGCATATAACATTTGAAAATTTATATTCTATTTTTAATAAAAAATAAATAATAAAATATATTTATACTTTCTTTAATAATTCATATATTAAAATTGAAATAATTCAAAGAAAATTAATATAGATCCTTAATATAATGCAGAAGTGACAAAAAATTCTGACAAAACTATTCTATATTTCATTTCATATAATTTTCATATTTTCATATTCATTCATTCATATTCAAAATAAAATATATTTTTAAAAATGTATAATATTGATGCATGAACATATAGTAAATAAGTCGATGATTACACAAATGAAATATATTAACAAAAAATATAGTAACAAAAAATAAATTCTCTATACTAGCTTTATTAATTGGATATATAATACTATAATTTTATAAATATTATAATTACTAATTAATTACTAATTAATTATATATACACTATAATTTTTTCTTGCATATGAATTGAATGAGACAGCATTGAATGTATTAGTAACGTGTAAATAGATAGAATTCAATATTATAGTAACATTTGTGTAAGCAGTATGTATAATATTTAATACATAATTTATACTTAATAATATTTTTATTAATCTTGAAAATTAATCTGAAAATAAAATTTTATATTTTGCGTTCATCTCTTCACTTCATATTATTTGTCTTAAATTTCAAATCAATTGAAAGATTAATGCTTATTAAAATCATTATTAAAATCATGTAAGAAATATTTTAATTCATTTCAAGATCAATATTTCAAAATAACATGAAATATATATCATGTCTATTCTCTATCTTGTTATCTATAGATATAATTAAAAATTAAAAATTGTTTTTAACAAATTGTCTTTTCAATAAATTGAATAAAAGAATATAAAGAAAATTATGTTTTGATTTTTTATTATAAATGATAACATAACCTAGAACATGTTCGAGCTCAAAATATAACAATAATTTAATTAACAATGTATAAAGTTAAAATAAATTATAATATGTGACAATAGTTCATTCATATATTTATAATAAACAATTACATATTTATTATGTATAAATATTCAAATAATTTTTACAAAATATTTGAAATAAATTATAGAAGAAAAATATACCTATAGATTTTAAAAAAAAAATGTACATTAAATATATTTTTATTTTCTTTAAAGTTATTAAAATTCGATCAATTTTTTTTATTACTTTCACTTTATAGAAAATGTTATTATTATCTGATTATTTAAATCCGTTACTATCTGATTTGTTCAAAATTATAATCAAAGAAGGCAAGATTGTAGCAAATCAAATGACTTGTCAATTTTTGCCTTTTAATAAAAAAAAAGACAAATATATAATTATAAATGTTCGTGGATATTTGTTAAGAATATATGTATCGAATGCTCTTTCGACTGAAGTTGTATATGTAGAAACTGATATTTGTAATCCTTGATGTATTTTCTTAATGATAGTAGATTTTATTATTATATATGTGATACGTGTATCTATAAGAGATAAGTTTCTCATAATGTCACAATATCTGATGGTCAGAACACGATGCATAATTACAAAGAAATTATCTATATGTTACGTCAAAATAAGACATATTCACAACGAGATATTAATTAAATCTTCTAGTCACAATTTGTGATCGTCTCCGATGATTAGAGCATGATGCGTTGTTACAAAGAAAACTATTTTTTGATCATATTCGGTAATATTCACAACGAAATGTTAATTAGACTCTTTTTTACTTTATGGTAAAAGTTCATGTTTTCAAAAATTTCTTCCAAGTTCAATTGGAAAGATTATGGAAAAATATGGTAATAATCAGTAAGATTATGGTCAGCATCCTGACTTGTAAATTAAAGGAAAATTCCTCAATAATAATAAAAATAAAATGATGTTGATTACTGTTGAGTTAGTATCTGAAGTCATTCTTGGGATCGTGTTGCGCTCTAAGCAGACTGAAATATGTAAAATGTGAAATATGTGAAATATATAAAAAAATATACAATTGAAAGTGTCACTTAAAGTCTTTTCAAAAACGGCAGTTTCCTCAGAAATATCATTCTTTGTTTAATTTTAATGGAGGATCAGTGACCTTCTAATAATGGAAAAAGATTTCCGCGTGAAAAATTTTTCCGACTAAGTTGGTTATAAATCTTGCAAGTAATAAGTGCTTACGATGTAATAAGAGTTATGGTATTTAGTAAAATATATATTTAATTATCTGATTAAATAATTAAAGATAATTTAATATAATAATTATATTTTTATATTTTTTAAATATTTTCTATGTTCATTAATTATGGAATTTCTATATTCTATTATCGTAATTGATTAACTATAAGTTATAAAATTACTTTAAAAAATTAAAAATTATTGTTACTAACAAATGGTAATAAAATCATAATAATATCTAAAAAGTTATATTCTTTATATAAAATATTAATTACTTTCCTTTCATATTTTAATAATAAATTAAAGATTTTTTAACCAATTAAACATAAATTATAATATATTATAAATTATAAATTTAGATAATAAGTGATGACAATCGATAAATTAACGAAATAATTCCAATCTTTGTATTTATCAATTATATTAATTTGCAGTTTTAAAATAAAATCGAATTATTTTGATATCTGTATCCTAATCATGTTATGAAATCTTAAAATGAGCATTGAGAACAACTGGTAGAACTTGGTAGAAAGAAAACAAGGGATACCAAGTTTAGTATGTTGGTATAAGGGTTATAATAGCGTAACTATGAAATATAGATAGGATAATATTATGCGCCGGAGAAATGTGTAGATTGCAGCCTCAGGGTGAAAAGTTTTAGAGCGTCTACTCTAACAATGGAGCGTATGAAAAAGAAAGAAAAAATGGAACGCTTGAAAAGCATACCGGAAAATAAAGAGAAGATAAAAAGCAAAAGAGTTAGTTGTGTCGGAAAATTCAATGCCAAGGTTCCATCTTTACTTAAATCGAGATATTTATTGACTGATACAATGAAACATTGTAATACAACGTTTCGTGTATGCTTTTTATTTTTCTTGTATTTTTGTTTTTATTTTTATATTAACTTGTACTAAATTATTTTTTAAATTATTTAAACATGTGAGATAATATTTTTTTTAATAGAATAATTTTTTGTTTTAGCTATATCTATTATAAATTATAAATGTTAGAATTTTATTTTTAAATAATTTTTATATAAAATATAATAAATATCATTTTTTGTCAATAATTTTGTCAATTTAATTTTTACAATTATATTTACGTTAATATATTGTATGAATGATTTAATAGATTAAAGTAAATTAATCTTAAAAAAATGTGAATGAATAAAAAATATTTTGAATTATTAGAAACTTAAGTAATTTATTTTAAATTATTATTTTAAACTCAAATATACTCAACTATCATTCAATGTAATTTTTCAATATCTCTTAAGATGCTATTCCAATAAGGAATTAATTTGTGTTGCATCTTTAAATAATGAATTTTCTTCTGAATATCCATATAACATATAAACTTTATCTATTATTCATTTATGGAAAAAACAGAAAATTTCATTGAATAAAGTTATCATATTTATAATAATATTTACAATATATATGGACAAGATATAAGATATAAGATACAAGAATGAAAATATTACTAATATTATACATATATTATATTTGCTTATCAAATTGCAAATAAATAGGAAGTTGAATATTTTTATCGAGTGTTCACGATATCTGTTTTTTCGTATCTAAAGTGCTCCTGAAGATTACAATAATTTTCTTGGACAACTGAAACGTTGGCTGCGTGCAGAGTGGAGGATGGTCACGTAGTAACGATTTCTTCCTTATCACACGCCTCCTAGTTTTCTAGATCGTTTCACTTTTGCTTGTGAGCGAGCTTTCTATTTTCCATTGAGAATACGCTCGACTCTGCAGTATTATATGTCGCATCGAATATACGTCTATTCCGCTTACCATATCGATGCAACATTGTATCGTGATTTATCCGATTGAAGGAAATCAATTCCAACTCTTTTAAAACTGTGAATACTGAAAAAATTCATCTGTATTTCGCTCTTTTGAGAATTCGAGAAAATTTCAATTTTTTTTAACAATGAACAAAGATATGAATCAATACTATTCAGAATTGAATAAAATGTAATTTGATTAAAGATTATAATTAATGCAAATTCTATTATGAATTACAATTATTATTTGATTATTATAATAAGATGTTAAAAAAAATAATTAGAATTAAAAGTTATAATTCAATAATTACATGAAGTGATTATAATTTTCATTTTGAATAAATGAATAATTTATTTGTAATAAAAAATAATGTGAATATTATTTAGAAAATATATATTTATAAATATAAATTAATTTATTAATATTTAATTTTAATATTTTTAATCAATATTCATCAACAAAGAAATTTTTTGTAAAAAAATATATTTCTTATATGAAAATAGTTTCTTGAAAAAAGAATAACAATATGTCAAAAAAAAATTTTTGGAAAAGAAAAATAAGAATAAAACCAAATGTATTAATACGAATATATAAAACAATTAAGTAATGTAATTCTCAAAATTAAAAATTTCATCATTGCATGAAATAATTTTTTAATCTTCTGGAAAATATGAAGTTTGAATTATTTTTGAAAAATTATTTCTTTAAAAAATTGCATTGGATTTTATTTTTCTATAAATATTGGATGATAATAAATATCTACACGCGGTAATTATTCAAGTATTTAATTACAAAATTACAAAATTATTTTGATTATTTTCAGAAATCGATTATAATAATGTAAAAAACTTAATTGATTACTCCAACTTTGATGTTATTACTAAATTGTTAATGAAACAAGAATTTTCCTATTTTTTAGTTTATCAAGAAATTAAAAAGATATTCTATGTTTTATAATTATTATACAAGATTATTAATAACTAAATAAAATAAAATATAACCATTGCAATAAAAATATTAAAATAATTAGGAAAAGTATTATAATAGAATTATTTAGAAAACTTTGATATCATTTATTGATGAAAGATCATATCATAGAATAGATAAAAATCATAGAATATATATTTATATAAAACTTCAATTAGCTTAATTGAAAGGAAGAATTTAAAGAAGTACAAATGACTCGGATAAATTAAGATCCATTAAAATTCATCAAAGACAGGAAGCAAATAACTAGAAATCTTTTTATACAAATTGCATTTGTTTATAATTTTTTTTTATATTTTATATATTCACTTCTAATTGAACATAATATATATCGCATATAATGATTATAAATTAAACATCAAAATATCTATGTTTTTCATATATATATAACGCGAATTATATTAATATTAACATTCATAAAAAGAAATCAATGCTGATTGAAACTTATATAAAAGCGTCAATATAAATCCGTTATTAAAAATAAGAGAATAACGTTAAATTAATTATATTCATATAATATTAATATAATTTGAAAATTATAAAAAGATAATATGCGAATTGGTAAAATTAATTCACATCGATAAAATAAAAAAAAATACAATACAAATGCTTTACTAAAAACAAAAGAATATTTTATACAGACAAAAATGAAAAATTCCCACTAAGTTAAAAAATAATGCACAAATTATATAAAAGTTAATACATATCGCTAAAATACATTGAAAGATAAAAAAAAAAAAATACCAATAATACATGATATTCCCAACCAATCACCTATCTAAGTAAGTATCTGATGTAGCTTTGGTGATCGTTGGCTTGAAAATTATAAGTTCTTTTTTCGAAATACGTATAATAAAATTGACTTAAAAACGATAATGGATACAAAGCGATAATATCTACAATTAGTCAGTTAAACGCATTGAATAAAATAATATTATACAATGTATATGCGTACGTTCTTAAGAAAAAATTGATATTGTAAAATAACATTTATTATTTATAAAATTAAAAAAATCTTCAGAATCTTAATCGATTTAAATAGAGAAAAATCCAATAATTTGAATATATTTAATTTTATCGCATAATTAAAGTTTGAAAGGAAATATCAATAAATGCTTTTTTTTTAATACAAATCACTTTTCTTTATATTTTATATTTTGCTATAATCACTATCTATCAACTAATTAATCTATCTATAATTATCTATCAAATAATTAATCTAAAATGATATAAGATAATTTTATATAAGAGAATTTTAATAAAAAAAAACTAATTTTAGAAGTAAAAATTCGAAAGAAGAATATCAAATGTAAGAACACGAAGAACACAAAAATTTTTTTGAGAGTAGAATTGTGAAAAGATAGATATTTCAGTGTGAATGAAAATGACTGTTGAATAATTATTTTAAATGTAAAAAATAGCTTTCAATAATTTTATTCTCAAATGTCCTTAAGTATTAAATAACTATTAAATAATTAAGTATTAAATAATTAAATAATTGATGAAACATTTTGAATTAATATCAAGATGCCGAATAATTGTGAAGTTATTAATCTAGATTGTATATTGATATTTCAAAAATATTAATTAAATACATCTATATTCATAATATTGAAAATTGATATATTGAATATTATAATATTTTTTTAATGGATTTTAATATTTTTGACACTATACACTATAATTTTTATATATTTTTATTATATTTTATTATAAAATATATTTTTTTCTGTTATTCAAATAAAAGTCATTTAGGATTTAAGAAAAAATAATATCTGTTCAATATTCAAATTAAAATTTACAATTATAACTTAAAAACATTTATTTTTTATAACTATATTAGTATTGTCAAAAAGTTTATATTTTAAGTTTATTAAAAAATAGGATTCTATAAAATAAGATTAAAAAAAATTATTTGTAATAATGTTAAATTAATAGTGTATGAAATAATTATTGGATTAAAAAAACAAATATTTCTAGAAAATAAAATTCACTTACTTTTCGAAATATTTCCTTTTTGTGATTATTACATTTTTTTTATTTATTATTATTTTTTATTATTATATTGTTAGAACACAAATGAATATTTCAATTGAAGATAATATAAATAATTATAAAATATAAACATAATCAAAATAAAGTATTAAGATAAAAATTGATAAATATTCTCTGTTAGCATTTTATAAAAGTTAGAGCTTTTTAAAAATATTTTTAAAAATACATATTTTATGACATTGAAAATATTAAATTATAAAAAAGTGATTTTTTATTTAATTTTTATATTATATTATATATTTATATACTATATAATTATATTAATATAATATAATCAATAAAATATAAAAATACAATAGAATACAAAGAAAGGAAATATCTTGAAAAACGTAATTCAAGAAGCTTCACAATAATTATATATAATTTATATATAAATTATCAATGCTGCAATAGTTTATTTCAGATACACAAAAATTAAATAAAAAAACACTTTTTTTAATTTAATATTTTTAATGTCAATAGTTGTCAGAAATATTTTATTTCTTTTGAAATAATTTGTGGAGAATATATAATTAATTGAAAATTTATTGAAAAATTTTAAATCATTAATTCCTGTTCAAAAGATTTCTAAATTTAGAATATATTTGTATAAAATTATAATGTATAATGATTTTTAATTTTAATATAATTTTAATATTTTTTTTTAATATTCTAATGATTTTTTAAATATTTTTATTTACTTGGAAAAAATAAAATAAAACTTAGAATAAAAAATTTAATAAATATAAAATAAAAATAGAAGAAATGTCATCTTTTCTATTATCGATATAATTTGATATCAAAATGATAATTTTTTTTTCATATTTAAAATATATTAAAATATAATCTTTTTTTCATATTTATTTTTTATTCAATGATTATTTTAGAAAATTCTTATATTTGTTTTTAGTATTTTCTATATATTTTAAATAAAATATTGCATAATTGTATAATTACTTTCAATGTTATAATATATAATGACAAAATCTAAAAATCATTTTTTATTTTGTCATTTTTTATTAAAAGTAAAATAATTATGTTTTTTAATGTTATTTCATTTTATATTAAAAATTTATGCAATATTAATTTAATTTTTTTTTCATAAATATCATCGACATATAACTATAAACGAAAAAAAATTTCAACTTTAAATAAATATCTTGAAATTAGAAATTGAACAAAATTATGAACTTTTAGAAATAAAAGTTATTTATTGAACTTTTAACTTTTAAATTGCCTCTTTTTTATTATATATATAATATATATAAATAATATATAATATATATATAATATATATAATATATATAAAAATATATATAATATATATTTATACTATTATAATTTATTATTATTAATATTTATTACACAATAAAATTTTAATTCTATTATAAAAATTTAATTTTAACAATTTCATTTTATGTTCAATTAATAAAAGTTGTGAAGAATCATATATTATTATATTAACCGATAATATGTGATACATGTAATAATGAGATAATTCTTTAATTTTTTCTGTTTTGCTTATCTAAAAGCGGATATTTAAATTTATTATCTAAAAGCAAATGAATATGTATGATAATTTTTTTCGAATGTGAATATTTTAGAAATTTTTATATAATGTGAGTACTTCATTGAACAGTTTAAGATTTCAATTTCAGATCTATCTATCTTACAATATTTCTAGAAAATTTCGTTTTTGTAATTTTATTTAATTAGAATAAAGTTTCTTATTTAATTAGAATATATTTTCAAAAAAATAAATAAATAAAAATTTTGATGAAATCGATTAACTTCTTTCTCATCAATTTTAATGATTTTGAAATATGTTATATATTTATTATATATATTATAATATATTATATATTGTAAAAAATATAATTTTAAACAATTATTTTTTAACATATAATAATTGGAATTTTCGCTATTTAATTTTTGTGATTACATTCAATTCTATCTATATATGCATACTCTTGGTAGCATATGTAACAGTATGCGACCGTCTCTTTTTAATTGTAGCAGAGTAATGGATAAACAAATATCATCATACTTAGTATTAGTAGTATTATTAGAAATAATACGCAGTAGTATTATTAGGAATTAGTCTATCTAATTCCTTCTATGGTTTCCATGGATTCTTTGAAAATATAAAAAATCCCTAAATTTATGGATGATCAAAATAACAATGACCGAAAAAATTTTCTTACATATATATATATCACAAAAATTTTAAAAAAGATAACGTTCACTATAAAGAAGAAATTTTCATAAAAAATACTATTCTTAAACTCATCATACTGTATCATGCATGCATTATCATGGATACACATATATGTCACTAGGATGAATAATATATTTATTATTCTATTATTAACCTTGATTATACTGTATCGTATATAATTTAATAAAAATTCTAAATATAAATATTTTGATAAAATTTATAATAAAATCCAGTGTAAAAATTAAATTCGAACAAAGTTTTTAAACGTATGTAGAATATAAATACGCCTAAATATTGAAATATTTATAGGATATAAATATATACAATAATATTAATTGTTAGGATAATTAATTATATATATGTTAAGAAAAATTAATAATTCCATTTGATCTTTGATTGAAACATAATTTAAATATAGATATGTATAGTTTTTTAAGTAACTTTCCAATTTTATATCTTAATATAATAATATAATATAATAATATATATATCTTATATTTTATATCTTAATATTTTATATCTAATATATATATATATATATATATATATATATATATATATATATATATATATATATATATATATATATATAAAATTTGCAATAATAATTATAATAGATTTTGAATTATTTAGAATGCTACTTTTAATTTGTATTACTTTTAATCCCAGTCTTCCTTACTATCATCATCGAATAATATGGATACGAGTGATTTGTAAATAATGTGCGATACAAATTGCTATCCATCGGTTGGTCGAGTAGCTTTAGCGGACGTGCAATTTTTTGCTTAACACAAAGCGTTTCTCTTCTTGAGAAGCTTTGTTCACTCATGTCTCTTCATGTCTTGCTATTTTGATGATACGGGGCTTGCAGTTACGCACACAATGAATTTTTAACAAGATATAATATTTACATCAACCTCGTGAAATATTCTTCCCTCGTCATTTATAAATATGAAATTGTTTCTTTGAATATTTCGGTAATTTACTCCTACTCGCGATAAGGAAAATATCATATAATAGTTCTGAATACGAAGGTAGAGTTTTCATGAATATATAATATGAATACTTGTTGATACTTGTCGTTGGTTTTATGGAAATATAGTATGTATATACTGCATACCACAGATTTATTTCAATAATAAAAATGATAATATATATATAAGTATGTATCATATGAATATTATAAAAATATTCTATTACGTATAGAGTAAATAATCTTATATTGAATTTTATTTACTATGTCAATAATATTATTTGTAAAAATGTTCAAATAAAAAAATGAATTTGAAAGATTTGATATGTATTTTTTTTTTTTTACATGTGAACAAATACAGATAGAACAGAACCGATACAGATAAAACAGAACAAATAGAATATATAGAATCATCGTTTGAAAATGTTTTTATATTATTAATATAAAATATGAATTGATATAAGATAATGATACGTTTTACAGTGATAAAATTTTTTTAAATCTTGATTAAAAATATGTTTTTAAATTTAAAATAAATTGGGATGAATTACAATAATATAATTTTACTAATTGATAATTACTAATACTTTTAATTATAATATCTTTTTTAATATTAAATATTGAATATAAAAATAATTTTAATCAAATATAAAAATAATTATTATTTATAAGCATATTTATAAGTATAAAAATGTAAAATATATTTAATTTTATATATTGAATATAAAGTTTCTTAATATTTATTATATAATTTAGCGAATAATTAATTAAAATATATGCAATGTAAGTGTTTCGATTGATGTTAGAAATTATAACTATCTTTTTTCAAATATATTGGATAATTATATATATTGGATAATTTCTGTCAATCGAAAGCTTCAAGTAAAATTTTTTTGAGAATTTGTCAATTTCTTGAAATTATAAATGTGTAATCATATTACATTGAATATTACATTAAAATTTCATGTAAATGAAATTATATATAATATTTGAATTGAGTTTGTTTTTATAATTGAGTTTTTATTATTTATTGAACATCATTTCATTTATATAAACGTTCTTATAAAAAAATATAATTGAAAGTATATAGTTGTATTTATGATAAAAATTTAATTCATTAAATATTAGAAAATTATTATAAAATTATCTTTATCTTTATCTATCTTTATCTAAATCTTTAAATTTATAATATTATGTATTTTATAAAAAATATTTCATAAAATCTTTTTAAAGGAATATAAATTTCTATTATATATTATTTCTATTATTTTCTAATATTTATTAATTAAATAAAAAAAAACGAATGACTGAGTCATTACATTGATATCAAAAATAACATTCTAGAGAAATTTTATAAATCTTATAAAAGAAAAATATCAAGAGAAAGATATATAAAAATAAATGTTACTAAGAGAAAAAGAACTATTGCAGAATTAAAATTTCTCATTTAAAGATTCTTCATTTTAATTTAGTGAAAAAAATTTCTTTAGCAAAATGTTTCTCGGTTTGCAGACTTTTATCAAAGAATAATTTGCCAAACAGCAATGACTTTTAAACAACTACTAAGAGAAAGAGAATATAGAATAAGAAGAATCTGTTCGTATAGAACAACAAAAGATTATAGAATTATAGAATAATAAGATTATAGACTGGAATTGAACAGAAGATTAAAGAAGTAAATTCATATTTTCGTTCTCATATATTCAATTTATAAATAATCAAAGAATTCGGCAAGATTTTAAACAAAAAGCAAATAGTAATATATAAAGTAATATATAATAATTATAAATGTAAATTCCTCCATTATAATAATAATAATAATATATAAAGTTTAATAAAGTTAAATAAACCATTTTGAAATAAAATATAATAAATATAATAACTGCAGATATTATATATTTACAAAATTTACACATAATTTATACATACAAAATTTAAATATAAGGAAATATACATAAAATACATATGACACGCAAGAAAATATAAAAAATCCAAAATATATAGCATATTGTGATATTTGAATTAAAGAAAATATCTCTAACCTTCATTTTTTTATTCATAAAAATTTTATTTTGTATAAAAATTTACATTTTAATATATAATAATTGAAATAAATCATTACAATATGTAAATGTATTTTAAAATTGTTTTTGAAATATATGTACTTTAAAAATATAAAAATATAAAAAAAGGCAAAAATTTAAAATAAAGATTATAAAAAGATAAAGAAAGATATAGAATATATAAAATTTCTTATAATTATGAGTTATGAAAACTTTACCGAATAATATAAGATATAAAAAATTAGCAATCATAATGATATTTCAATTTTTGCACTAATTAAAAACAATTTAAAATTGATTTTAAGAAAACTTATTAAAAAGTTTAAAAATAATTTTAATAAATTTATAATTTTAGTAATTTTAATAAAAATTAGTAGAAAAATTGATATATGATAAAAATTAATGAATCTATTAAATGATTTAAGATTTATGATGATATTTTTGGCAAATATTCTTAAATTGTTTGTAATAAATAAAAAAATAATTCAAATTAATCATTAATGTTCATTATTTTTTGTACTTTTTTATTTCTCATATTTTCGTTATTCACATATTAATAATTTCATGTATTTTAATTGTCTTCATGTAGCATACATGATATTATAATAATTAAAATTTAATAATTAAATTTATAATAATTAAAATAAATTTTTTGTTTTTTTTATATTTGATTTTATAAAATTTACATCAATAAAATATACAAATAATTATGATACATATATATGTATATATATATATATATGTATACATTTTTATCATTATATTTATATATTTTTGGATATTAATTAATAATTTAACAATAAATATAGATATGTAATTTTTTTATAAATTATTATGTAGAATTTTATATGTTATTTTATTTATTTGTTAAAATATTGTTGTTAAATAAAGCTTTATAATATTTTTGTTAAAATTAATTATTATATGAATACTTTTTACGCTTATTATATATATGTTGAAACTGTTAAAGATAAAAATAGAAATGTTAAAAATAACTGTATTGTAAAAATTAAAAATGATTTATTATATTTTTTATTAGATTTGAAAAGTTTATAACTTAATAATAAGAGCGGATTTAAATTATTTTTAATTTTTAATTTTCTTTAACTTTAACCATTCATTTTATCCAATTATATCTCCATCCTAAATGCCTTTATGCCATCTTAAAAATTCGCATTAGTTCTTCGAAACAATTAATTATTGTAATTTTTCATTTGAGAAAAATTAATTAAGATTTTTTAATTTAGAGATACAAATAAAAAAGATGAGATATCAAATCTAAGGATAGATGAGATGAAAAAAAGTCCAATTTAAAAAATTTTTAGTTACAATATATATGAAATATTGGCATCAATCACATATTTACTAATTTTGAATAATTTTTATAATTATAAAATAATATTATATACTTTCTTAAAATTTTTTTTATCGATTTTTGAATATATAATATGTAAAAGATCTTGTTGATTGAAATTAATACGATCATGAATTAAATTTTATTATATGATTAATATGATTAAATTTCTAATATAATATAATATAATATATACTATCTTTAGATATATTATCTATACTTGCATATAATATATATTATCATTCAATATATTTCGCAATTCATTAAAAATTTTTTTTAATTAATAATAAATTAGAAATTAAATAATTTCAAACTGGATAATTATGCAAAGAATAGATATTATTATTAAAATGTATCGAATAATTATTTAAAATCGGTGGAATAATAGATCTTTTCATTATCGATTTCAAGTCAATTTTATAACACGTATTTGGAAAAAAGAATTAATAAATCTCAAGTCAACATACCATGTACAAATTACTAGTTCTCATTCGATCACCAAAGTTAAACTATGTTGGATACAGCTAATATTTGGATGAATGATTTGGAAATACTGTGTGTTATTAGTATTTTTTTTTCTTCTTAATTTCATGTATTTTATCAATATGAATTAATTTTTACTTATATATATATTATTTTTTAATTTTAATTTTTTAAATCTTTCAATTTTGTCAGTATACAATACTATATTCTTAGTAAAGCAGTTCATGTTTATTTCTTTATACAAATTTTGTTTAAACATCGATTTATTTCATGATTTAAAAAACTATCATACGTAATAGCATAAATATACTTGTAAATATAATCGAGAATAGAGATCTATTCGATGTATTTATGACAAGCATTGATATAATGAATGTTTGAAACGGAGATAGTAATGAATGGGAATTTTAAAATTAATAGTTGTGGTAAAAAGTCATTATAGTTGAGATTAGATTAATTATAAATAATTAATTGTGAATATTGGAATTGTAAAAATCGATTATAAAAGAATGCAATTCGTATAAAAAATTTCTAAATTATTTTCTTTCAAGTGTCGATTATATGGTGAGTTTTGATTTATTCTAGTTATTTTCCATTTTAAAATGTTTAATCAAAATTCTACTAAACCATTTAATCGAAGTTTGATTTGAAGTGTTAGAGAGCCATTCTTGTACTTTGATTTCGAAGTTATGAGCATCATTATCGAGACGTGTGTATGAGATATGTATATAGCAGATACTCGAAATAATTCCAAGTTTCCAACTCATCTTTAGTTCGAAGACGAATTTATGATGTAAACAATATATATTTTAAATATCTACTGTTTGAATTTTCAGTCTAAAGATGATTGTTTCTCAATTATTTAATTAACAACAATTATTAAATTTTTTTATTAATTAACAAATATTAAACTCATTATGAAACTCATTATGAATTTATATATTTATAATATTATTATAAATATTATCATAAAACTCGAGATTTTTATAACGAATTCTAAATAATAGCTATGCATTAGAATATCTCTAAAATATTAAATTTTTAAATTTAATAAATTATTCAGCAAAATTATGACTTCATAAATAAATTTTTTAAATAATAAATAAATTATTTTTTATTTTATTGACAGACAAGATACAAATATTGGTCTTTATTATTTTATACTTCTTTTGGATATTTGAAGGTAATTAAGTAAAGTATATTATAAGTATAATTAGGTAAAGTATATTATATATTCATGTAGTTAAACATATATTAGAAGAAGAAATAAATTTTAGTAATTATTTAAAAGAGTAAATTATTTGAAAAAGTAATTATTTACAAAATGCCACTATTTTTCGAATTTGATAATTTTTTTACGTAGAATAAGTTATGAGAAACAGAACATCTGAATATTTTTTAAATTGAAAGATATGAAATATAGATATCATCAGAATTAGAATAGTTTCCAAGTATGCATATTGAATATTATTGCATAATAATATTATTTTTCTCAATATTTTCTCATTTTTTTCGGTATATTTAAGATCATCAACATTTTTTTAAATGGAATTATATACTCTTCTTTCTTGTATATTGAAGTCGATCTAAACGAATTCAATCGTGTAACACAATATGACTTTCATCCCAGAAAAATGGAATAAATAAAATTCAACATGTAAAGTTCAATACGTTGCACTTTTATGAGAATCGTTACCAATTTTTTTGGATAATATATCTTTGGACATTCGTGAAGAAATGTAGTATCAACATAATAGATGCTCACGGGAATTCTTGTATAATAAGTTTCCAAATCATTGGATTGGATATAATTATGGATCTGTATTATGGCTTGTTCGTTCACCAGATCTTATATTTCTTGATTTCTATTTGTGAGAAAAAGTGAAAAACGAAGTTTATCATGAACAACTAATCACAGTAGAGAATAGAAGAAAAAATCAGTTAAATAAATATATCGCAGTTCAAGAGAATAATTTTGAACATTTAATAGAAATAAAATAAATGAATTTTACATTTATTATTATATTATATATATTTTTATTTATTTCATTTTTCTGGATTGAAGGTTATTTGAAAGTATTCATATTGTTACATTTTGAATTCGTTTAAATTTCGGCTACAATATACAAGGGAAAAAAGTATGTAAAAAAGATAATTAGATATTCCACTTCCTGTGATTTATCCTGTATTATTAAGATTATTAAATAATATTGAAAAGATTTTAGATTATATTGGACTTTGTTCATTAAAGAGACATTAATAAAAACATTTTTTTAAAACAATTTAGGTTAAATTAAATCAGAATAGTTTTAATCAGATTTTCAATTATTCGATTAAATTAACAAAACTAATCTAAAAAATCTAATTTAAATTCAATGCAAACAATTAAGCCGACTAACAATAAATATTTTATAATTTTATTGAATTTCGATTTGAGATGAAATTAAATTTAAAATTATCATAAATTCATTTGATGATTCAAATAAAATGTATTTAATTTGTCGTTTCATAATTTATATTGGATTTGAATTAATTTATATTAAGTGTTTAATAATAATGATCTATTGTAAATTTAACTTTAAATTGTTTTTGTTAATATCTTTTTAATAAACAACAAATACTAAATAAAACTTTCACAACACTATTCAGTATGATAATTTTGATAATTGATAATTATGATAAATTTGATAAATGAATCATCGAAATCGAAAGAATATATTCTTTTTTTAAATATTTATTCAAATTTTCTATTAATAAACAAATATTATTTCTTTTTTGTCAATGAATAAGATTCATATTAGTTCTCGTCATTCTTTATATTCCATTCGAAGACAATAAAATACATAATATAACTCGATTGAAAAGGCATGGCGCATATTTGCAAAATATAGATAGATATTTCAAGATCTCTTTTGTGTTATTTGTCTAAATGTCTAAATGTCTTTACCTATGTATTATACTGTATCAGGAGTTACTTAATTTCGGTTGAAACTCATAGTAGATTCTGTGATCCAATTATCGTGGTGCACCGCGAACGGTGATGCATGGATGACGCGACACCCTTCGACCGTCCCCTTTTCACATTGAAGGGGAAACCGGGTTTGCCGCTACCTGCGACGGTAACGATCCTCAAAAGCGGAACGGATGATATCTAGCTGTAGGCGACGAAAATTCCATTCCTCTGACGGATATCAATTCATTTCCTGCTAAAGTTTGCAACTATCATATTAAATTGTCGTATCCGAATATTCTTCGATGTTTATCGTAATTAATAAGTTTTCGCTATTGCGATGTTTATCTTTTTATGCGAATAAATGCTGTGTTCCTTTAGAATAGATTGATATGAAATTTCTTAATCGAAAAAGATCGTATGTAAGAACATTGTATGTAAATTTATCAACTTAAAATTTATGTTGATTATTGAGAGTAAGATTTATTTTATTAATTTTTATAAGTTTGAAATATATATTTAAAAATGTCATTTTAAATAATTTTTATATGTATTTTTTAATGTACATCTTTGATGTGCTAAATATTTCATATTTTAAATAGGTATTTTATAAATTCGAAAAATCTATGAAATACGAAAATAAAGTATAACAAACAACTTTTTGATGATTTAAATTACAGTAACTAAAATTACAATGATAAATATTAAATGTAAAATTGATGAAATAATTTTAAAATGATCAAATAACTATTTTTTTTCGAAATAATAATGGAAATATTAGCTATATAGCAATATGTTAATAATTTTTAATAATTAATAATTTTTTTATTATTTTTTTATATTATTATTATTTTTATTTTTTATCGAATAATCCAAAACTTAATCTAATAATATAAATATAATTTAAATTTATTTTAAATCTAATAAAAATTTTTAAAAATAAAATGGAATGACGACAATATATACGTAAGAGAAAGTTGTTTAGGATATTCATTTTGACCATATATTTCAAGACTATCAAAATCAATAAAATGCATTTTGTTTTCAATGATAAAATAAAATATTATATTTTCTTATAAGATGGAAGATTGAAATAAGAAATTGTAGAAATCACAAAATATACCATATATAATTCTTTTATTAATTTTTTTAATGTTTCCCAACTTTATATATTTATCTATATAGTATAGCAAGTTATCTATATAGCAAATTCTGTTAAAATATTAACTTTTGAGCGTTATGATTTATATCTATAGATGCATTTTACAATAGTACGAATTTTTCCATTATTAATATTTTTTTAAAAATTTTGTTATATTAATCTTCTATTATATTCGTATTATATTATATTATATATTGTATTCTATTATATTATATATTGTATTCTATTATATTATATATTGTATTATAGTATATTATATATTGTATTCTATTATATTATATATTGTATTATAGTATATTATATATTTTATTATATTATATTATATTATATATTGTATATTGATTTTCATTTGATTAAAAATTAAACAGATTTGTTATTCATTGTTAGTTTTATTTATTGAAGTAGCATTAGATAATAAATATTTTATTTTATTATAATGAATAACTATAAATTTTAATTTTTCTCAAAATTTAACATCATACTGATCAAATTTCTTTGCAAATAGCAAATTATTACATTACATTTAATTTTTATCAGGATTCAATATCATACTGATCAAATTTCTTTGCAAATAGCAATTACTTACATTATAAATCGCAAATTGTGATATTTACAATATCAGATTTCGCATATCCAATATTATATCCAATATCTAATTATTTTTGTTTCGTATATTTCAATAATTATTTGAAGTATATCATTATTTCTTTTATCATCTACAATATATTATCAATAAAATAATTGTTTGAACGTTCCATTTATCCAATGTTATAATTGTCGAAAATATGATATACATTCTCTGATCTTGTGTGTATATCTATATTTCAAATAAAATAATTCTCTTTCTATTATTCTCATTTATAAATATTTATTCAATATTACAATTACTTGTCGATTCCATTATTTTCTTTTTTATTCAATATAACATTAATAAAATATTCATTTGAATGTTCCATTTATTCAACGTTACGATTACTTATCGATTCCGTTACTTTTTTTTCAATACTTCGCCAATGAAATATTCATTCAAATGTTTCATTATTTCAATTTTTCAACATTTCTCGTCGAAACTTTCTATTTAACATCTTCTTCTGAAGTTCATCGTGTTGTATGACTCATTATATCTGTCGCAATTAACAAAGGTAGCCGCAAGGCAACTATTGAAGTCCGAGCGAAAAAATTAATGTTCCATAGTGATTCCGTCGATAGTACCTTACAAAGTATGACGCGAACATGCGAGGGCCTATGTAAGGGTTGGTTCACGACTGGCGTCGAGTGTCTCTTTGCACCCCGTCGATCAATATTACGTCCAGTGGCGTAGCATGGAAAACTATTTCTTTTTGCTTTTTAATTACTATGTATCATCATAAGTGATGCCATTTTTTTTAATTTTTCGCGATTAACGTAAAATTGTAACTTTCAATATATGATCTGAAAGAATGTTTCTTACTATAGAATGATGATATACTCTATATGTTAGTATATCTGTTAGTAATGGAAAATAATTAAAATAAACTTTATTTATTTTTTAAAATATTTTTAAATATTTTTAAATATGTTTTTGAAAAAATGATTATATGAAAAAATAAAAATCTCTAATTTTCTTTACGTTCTTATTAGAAAAAATAAAATAGATCTTATTTTAAATTTTTACAAAACAAAGTTTAAATAAAAATTTTTATGTATAAGTATATATAAATATTGTATTTTATTATATCTTAAAAAAAAGTTAAATATTTTAAAGATGGAACATTAATAATAATTTAGATTAAATTTTTTTAATTAATTATTATTATAATTATTATTATATAAATTATATAAATTAGAGAGAATATAATAATTTATAAAGCATTGAGATCAAAAAAGATCAGGAAATATTAACTTATAATATTTATAATGTACTAATCATATTTTTGTTTTTGTCAATTTTTGAAAATCAACTACCGTATTTTTCCTTTTCATAATATATTCATTAGTTAAAAATGAAATAGTTCAAGATATTCTAAATATCCACGGTAATAAAAAAAGATTTTTTTATATATATTATCAATAAAATGATGCATTTCAAATTATTAAAACAAGGAAAAATATTTAATTCTATTATTTATTGCTAATAATTAATATAATTGGAATTAAATAATAGAACAATATAAAATATAACAACATATCGTTATAATAATATTCTGTTTTAATTAATGGAATTATTGCAAATTGAGACTACAAGATTACATATTTACTATTGATAATATTAACTACTTTTTATAATTTTATCTATTTTATTTTTGAATCTCAAAGTTTTATATTAATAAAAATAATTTTATACTAATAAATAAAATTATAAATATTTATATAATTATATATATTTATATAATTATATATATATTTATATTTATATAATTATAAAAATAAATAATCAAATTATACTATTATTATTATATTCAATTCAAAATTTTGATCGTTTATATTATTTTATATTTTTTGCTGTAAAATTATATTTTATAAAATTTAAAATTTAATTCAAGAAAAAGAGAGAGAGAGAGACAGAGAAAGAGAGAAGGATATTATTAAGGATTTATATTAAATTGTCTATTCAATATTCATAAACATTTCTAATTATTTGTTGAAATATAAAAAAATTAATACATTACAATTTTTTTCAATTCTTAAATTATATATAAATGTTAGTATGTATTTGAAAGAAAAAAATGAAATTTAGGAATATAAAGTTTTCCAAACATATTGTGCAAGAAAAAACAAAAAATATTATTTTTTTCTTATAAAATCTTTTTATGTACGAATCTATCTTATAAATTGATTTTATTTGACTATCATTCATTCTAATCGTTTAGATAACATTTGGCAAATACATTTTCAAATAAAGTTGAAAAGTACAAAAAAATAATGATAAATTTATTATATCAAAACCGTCATCTTTTTTTTCATTGGAATTTTTATTCAAAGAATTCGAAAGTTGTCTAAGAATTGAAACAAAGTCACACAAAAATAATGACGAATAATTAAAAGAATAACAATTATATAGTTCTTTTAGATAAAAATTTTAAATTCAATAATTTTAAATAACTTTTAAATAATAATTTTATTTTTAAAAGAACACTAAATTAATTTCTAGATATGTACAAGATTTAAATAATATTAATTTTCATTATATATTGGAAATAACACTATTCATTTCACATTAATTTCATTATATTAATCAACATTATATTAATTTCATTTAATTTAAATTTTCAAATATTATACAGGTTGTATAATATATATATATATGTTGAATTATATTTGAATTATACTATATATTAAATTATATTATATTGAATTATACTATTATATTATATTATTAAAAAGTTTATATTGTTTTATATTGTTAAAAAGTTTGAAAACAATCAGATTTGTATATGAAATAAAAAATCTCTTATAAATCAAAAGTTATTATAAAAGTAACATAAATGATATTTATGATAAATGTTTATTGAGAATTATTTCAGGTAAAGAAAAATTATTAAATTAAATAGATAGAATGACTAAACTTATTTATTATTTAGAAAATCAAAATTTAATTTTATCTTATATGATCTAAAATTTTTATTTTATCATTATTTAATTATTCAGCAACTTTAATTGATAAACATATTTAATATAATGATAGTTTGATAGTTTTGTAATTTCTTATTGTTTCTAACTTTTTAACCATAATATATAATGAATTTCTTCAAATAAATATTCAATCACTTACAATAATATTATACATTATAAAATTTTAATTTTTTTATTTTTTTAAAGAATTTTGTTTATTTTTAATGAAACTTTGTGAAATAGAAATTAATGAATTATAATATATATAATAATATTTTCAATGAAATATCACTTCAAAAAAATGGAATTAATGTTCAAAGTTTTATTACTTTTTCATCTTTTTAAATATAACTTTATAGTGTATAATTTTATAGTAATATAAAATAAAGCAAAATTACATTATAAAATATTTAATTTTTAATATTTCATTATTCTAAAAAAAAAACATCTCAAATGAAATTATATCCAAAATTGAAAAAAATACTGAAATTTTTATTAATTTTATTTTTACTATTAATTTTACTTTTTCCGTAGAATTTTAAATAAAAAAATTATATTATATATAAAATATATATAATATACAATATTATATAATATATAATATACAAAATATATATTAAAATATACAAAAGTTTTTAATAAAATTAGAATTTTCAGAAAATGAATATTTTCTTCTTATAGAGTTCAAATATTTTTGTTTCTGATCATACGTATTATTGAATGAAAGTTTTTTGATATCGAATATAGAGCATGGAATCTCCTAAACGAAGTCACAACACGTAAGTTGTATTATGATTAATTGAAATAAATTATTTTATTTATTGACCAACTAACAGTTTCAATTCTCTTGTTTATCTATCTTTGACTAAAGCACAAGAGAAGCAGATATAAAAAGAGTGAAAGAGAGATAGTCAGAGAATTTTCTTCAATGAGTGACGGGAAATGGTAATACAATAATGACTTTATTAGGATTATCGATGTACGTACGTACCTCACCCTCTAACATTTTAGCTTTTGGCATGCTCGCTATACAAACGCTTTTATTTTAACGATTAGTCCATTTCATATTGTCTAGTAAGTAACTTCGTTAATTGCTAATTATCTTACAGTTTTAATCAATTATTATTATTATTGGATCGGTTGCATTATATTTATATATCGGTATATATTAGTTTAAGTATAATATAGAAATGTAAATAAAAAATATAATTGTTATAAATAAATATTATAAATATATTGTTATAAATGTTATACAACATTTATAACAATATATACATCGTTTGAAATTTTAGGAGATTATACGAGGAATAAAAAAAAGAAATGAAAATATAAAGAAAATTTTTTTAATTACAAAATAATCTATACATATATAGTAAATAATTATGATTTTCGATTAAAATTAATTAATTTATTAAAAAATAAGATATAATTGAATTATTATATTATTAAAATAAGAATTAAACTTTTAGTATAAATCATTGCAACAATCATTTTTCAAAATATCGAAAATATTTGCTAAAAATATTATTTTATTTTATGAAACAATGTATTTTATTCAGTTTCATGTTTTAAGAAAATACTAAAATAAAATACTAAAAAATACTAAAAAAAATTCAAGACTAATAAAAAAAATTATAAATGTTAAAAATATCAAATTTTTATTACTAAAAAATACAAATATATAAATAAAATAATATTTTATTATAGAATATTCATAAAATATTTTTAAATATAATAAAAATTTTGTTATATTAGAATTATAACTTTTTTTTATTTTTTAACAATTTATTTAAACAAAGAAAAATAATGAATACAATTAACTTTTTATAAATCTTAATTCAAAAAGAATTAGAATATTTTTATATTTTTTCAATCATAATTCAATTTTTGATTAAATTTTTAAATTATTCAAAAATTTTTAAATTGCCATTAAATATTAATAAATTATTTATTTTAATATAATGAATTATTTATTTTAACATAAATTATATGAATCAAGCAATTTATCATTAAAGTGTAAATATATATATATATATATATATAATTTATCGATTCTTTATTATTATTCAATATATTATGATTAGCTGTAAAATTAAAATTTATTTTATGATAATAAAAGTTTAAATATATATAGATATATCTAATCAGAAAATAGAGAAATACTTATTTTATAATTAACAATTCTTCTAATTGAAATTTATTTATCTAGAAAATAAAAAAAATTTAAAATCAATTTACAGTTAGTTCTAAAAATATCTGATTTCTTAAATATATATTTTTATGTTAATTTTTATATTTTAATGTATAACTTTTCTTTTTTATATCTTTTTTTCTTAAATAATTAGACTATTATTATAGAATAAAATTATAAGTACATAGAATGGATTAATTCTGCTATTTACTTAAATTTACTTAAAAATTGTTATATACATATATAAAAAAATATTTTAAATAAAAGTTATTTGATAATAAGGACATACAATGTCATAATTATGTTAAGGATTTCAATTGCACAATAACGCAATGAAGACAAATTACTACTTTTAAAAGAAAAGACTTTTTTGTCATTTGTCATTTGGATGCAAATGATACGTAACTTTGGTACAACTTTCAAATTAGACAATGCAACTTTTTTATGTTTTTGCAGAATTATATCGTAAATTTAAAATTTTCTAATAAATTGATAATTTGTCAATTGACAATTTCTTATAGATTGCTACATATTTAACTTAAATCTTGTAGAAAAATCAAAAACTCAACAAATAAGTTAATCAAAAATTTTGCTTCCTTTCCTACACACCTCACACTCACAAAATAGAGAACATAATACATAATTATTGAAAATATATATATATTTAAAAAAATTTGTTCATATTTATAAACTATTTCTTTTTTGTTCATTATTATATGTGAAGATGATTTTTGATAAGGAAATATTAATTAATATAATATGTGCGAATTTTTCAAAGTTTAATTGATCAAAATATAATCAATCAGAAATTGAATTAAATTTTTTATATTCCACATTTTTTATTAGATATGAAAATCATTTTGAAATTTTTAATTATGATATATATTTTAATATGTTTTTTTATGCGATTTAAACGAATGTTAAGAATGTAAAATTTAAAAATGTGAAAATATAGTTTGATTAATCTATTTAATAATTTATAATTTTGATAAATCCAAATAATTCATCAATAATTAAGGCGAAAAAAATATATATTTATTTTGAAATTTATTTATATTTCATTCTTTTATGTAATTTTTTTCATTCATTCATTTTTATGTTTTCAATTTATTTTCAATTTATTTATTATTAAACTTAATACGTGTAAGTTTTAAGACTGTCTAGCAATTTTTCATCAAGTTTAAAAAATGACAGAGATCTATAGACAGAATCTAATAGAAAAGAGGATGAAAATAATTATAGAAATTGACATTAAGCAAGTACAATATTGATGTAAGTCTCGAATTCATTTGAGAGTTATTAGAGATTGAGAATTAATCTTATATTTATGCAATGATATTGCAATGAAATTACTATGAAATAGTTATTCAAATGAGTATTCTTTAAAATATAATTTCCGATTGCAACTCTTAAATTATTTTATTTTCAAATGTATGTTTACTAAGAAAAAGATTAATAATTAATCAGACTAATGATAACCAAAACTCTGAATAATTAATTCCCGATAATTGCAAATTAATTAATATATTTCATATTTTTAATTTGTCATTTCGATTTTATTATATCAAAAAGATGAATACTTCAAATCTCAATCAATATATTAAATTTATGATTATTATTATTAATATGATTTACGTTCTCTATTAAAAATCACAAAATAAACTAAATTTTAATAAACGCACATAGAAATTTTTTATTACAGTCGAAACATAAAATATCGATTAAATAAAAAAAAAAGATATATTAACAATAATTACTATTACAGAAAATCATTAACAAAACTGTCAATATTGTTTATAAATCAAAACTTTTGTATCTTTTATTTTTATTTTATCTCATATTTGTATCCTTTTCTTTTTTTTTATAGTTTTTCATAAAACATATCAAATACAAACATATCATATGTAACGTAGCAAAATATTTTTGTGATCAATTATATTAAAAATTAGAATTAAAATAATGTAATGCAAAATTCGATTATTATTATATATTATTAACAAACTAGATTATTCTTTTCTGTAATAAATTATAATTTCTATTCTCTTCTATTCTTCTAAGAATTCAAATACAATTTCTCAATATCATATATTGTTCGCAAATGCTTTTTCATTAACGAGAGTAATTCAAGCTGCTTCAGTTGCGTTTACCGTTCTTGGTATCGTGCGATAAATTGGCTGGATAGACATAGTAATACTGTGAAATCCGGATGGTGTTAATGACCGGTGCCAATTTGGATACGTGCAATAAGTTCGGAAGCGTAGCATTTATAGTGTAATGCGTTGATCTGCGGAATAGTTTCAATGGGTGTTTCTCATTAAACTAATTCAAATTGCATCGCTTCCTTTCTAAATGACGTAACAATTTCGCGCCAGTGGATTTTTACGCCATCAAATTGTGAACTCGATCCGTTAGTTCGCGTAGATTCGTGAGTACCATTGCGAAATTGCATTCATACAGTACTCCACGAATCGAATTGTTTTAGCTATGATTAAATTACTAATTAGAGTGTTTGGAAAAGAAAATTTTGTAATTAGATTTTAGTAATATTTCAAATTTATCGTATTGCAAATTTAAATATTTAAAATTTAGATCAAATTTTGATGTTCGTTAAAATATATATCACATCTATGTTATTAAAATGAAATAATTCTATTTTAAGATACATTTCATACTATAATAATACAATATTATAATTATTTAAAATTATTTTTCTGCGAGTATGTATATGATATTATTATTATTATTATTATATATTAAAGTATTCTTCAATTTTAATTTTGTCAATATATATGTTTGAAATTTAAATTCTTTATATTTATATATGTATAATTAAAGTTCAAATATTTTTGATATCGTTGAAATTTGGTTATTTCAAATTTTTGAATTTAAATATATATATATATATATATTTTGAAATATTTGAAACAAAAAATATTATTGCTATATCATAATAATCTTAATTCACAGTTATATATAGTATATATATTATAAGGCAGCAGTAATATACAAAAGAAAAAGTTATTCAAAATATTGATTTCTACAATATATCTAAAATCATTCAAATCGGTAAGGATTCTTCTATTATGAATAACAAATATTTAAATATATCTATATGTATTTTTTCTGTTTTTTTTCTAAATAAATTTTATTAAAAATTAAAATTAAGAAATTTTACAATTTTTTTATTTTTTCTATATGGATTACTTTTATTAGATAACTATTATAATAAATTATAATAAATTAATTTTTGATTAATTTATTAATTAAATTTTTTTATTAAATAATTTTTATAATAAATGAAATTACACCAATTAAATTCTAAAATTTAAATAAAAATCTATTTATTTATACTAATTATTATATAGGTTTTAAGAGTTTTAAAGTTTCAAATATTTTATCTCTAAAATTTAGATATTTGGATTTTTAATATTATTTTAATTTTAATTTTCTTTCAGTCTAATGAAATATGGAAAATTCATTTGTTCGGCAATTTTTATCAAATGTTTTAAACTAAAAATATTTGAAAATATTTTAGATTAAAATCCTTAGTATTGTTCGAATTTATAATTATATTTATAATATTTATAATCGAACTTATATTCGAACTTTAGTATACGGATATTCATATTTATATTCTCAAATTGAAATACTAATTACAATAACTATTCAGAATATTCACATAACAAATTGTATAGAAAAACTATATTTTAGAACATCTGTAACTTATTAAGCATTCTAAATGCTCTATTTTATCTTTACGAATGTCCATTCGCGTTGTGAAAATGATCGACGACAATTGTTTATATTAAACAGATATAAATGAATTAGCTAGAATAGGAAAAGAGCAAATATTTCTTGTATTGTAAATACATCTTGACAATGCATACGAATGAAAACAAAGATGTAATGTAATAAAGTTTATTTTGGATTCATATATGCAATTCCTATATATGCATTCAACTATTTTTTAGTGAATAGCGATTCACGTATGTTACATACATCTAATCATAAAATACTCGTTTGATGACACTATCCAATTTATATAGTATAATATAGTATAGTAGTTTTAAAATAAGCAATTGTATGAGAATGACAATATGAATGCCATTATTTTTTTTAAATCATTTTTTTCATCTTTTTTTTTTAAATTCAAAGGCATTTATCAAAGAGTGATAAACCTATTGAAGATATAGGAAATTAAAATTCTAAATTTTGAGAGATGAGAATTTTCGTTTAAAATGTTTTAATATATAATAATAAGCATATATTAATATCTATCATACATAAATAGTAGTTCATGAATCGCTGAATTATGAAAGAAAACTACATAATCCGAAAAATAAATTATATAAAAAAAATTATATAAAAATATAGAAATTAATCAATTTAATTATTTATTAATATAGAATTAATCCACTCTGAATCTCATTATTTTAACAAAAAAATTATAAATAATAAAAGAAATCTAAATCTATCAATGAACTATTATCTATGTGAAAGATCTAGTTATATAAACTATTTATTTTTTAAGAAATTCTATTCTATTATTATTTGATTTTGTTTGTATTATTATTTCTATTATGTTATTGAAATTTTTATATTGAAATTTAAGTATTTCAATTTTAATTAATCATAAGTATCTATAGAAGTATCTACCTTTTTTTATTTATTATTATAACAATAATTATTAATATTATTATATTTATTATTAAAATTAATTGTTATAATATTTAAGTATATAATGTATTTTTCAAGACATATTTAAATTAAATTAAATGTTTTACTATAATTTGATATAATTTTGTTTTTAATAATTTACATTATAATAAGTATTTAATTAAAAAATAAATAATATTCTTATGATTGTTCGATTAAAACAAAATGAAGCAAGTATGAAAGTTAGAGCGAATATTCGTAAAGCCGTAGATTGTAAATATAAAAAATCTCGTATATTGGATTTTAATTAATATGAACAGAAATTGTTTGAAACTGTTTTTTTTTGTTGTAACCATTTCTTTTATCGGAATAAATTATTGCCGATTTAATACAGAATATTCTTCAGTATTTATAATAAAATAGAAAATATTAATGTACTGATTAATTACGATTGTATATACTACATTGTCAAAAATTTTGGAAAAATTTAAATTTTTTAAAAAAATAATTAAAAATTATTATTATTATTTTTATTATTAAAAAATATTTATAAATGAATAGGATTATTTTATAAATTGTCATTATAATTTTGATTTGTTTTTTTGATCTAATAACTGTTTTGCAGATTTTCAGCATTCCGTTTAATAATTTTTTTAAAATAATTTTCTGGAATTACCTATAGATCAAATATCAAATTGTATCAAATATCAAAATTGTATCAAAATTATGTAAAATTATGTTGTAAGCTGCAAGTTTTTAGCTTTTATCTTAAAAAAATTTTACAAATGAAAAACAATAAAAGAGAGATTTATGATCTGGAAAAGTTTTACAGTAATAACTCAATTAAACATTATACTTAAATACAATAAAGTTGTTTATTTAAATTTCCTTGTTTTCAAACTTTTTACAGTTAACTTTTTTAACAATTCTTTAACTAATTCTTCTAATTTTTCAAAAAAAGTTATTAAGTCAATTTTAAAAAAGTTAGTGTGAATATATTTAACCAATATTTTTATAGAATCAACATAGATATTTATATATTGTTAACTTATTGTTAGAAAATAAATGTCTAACTTATTGTTAGAAAATATGAAATATAAAGAAAACAATAATTTTAAAGTAATGTAAGTTACATTACTAATGTAATTTTAGACAAAAACAAATTTGAGATTTTCCATTACTACAATGATTCAAAATTTAATGTAATATTTATAAAAAAATTTTTTATAAATTTCGATTTCTTTCTTAATTTTTTATTTACGTTATTTATATTATTTTATTATATTATCTATATATATTTGTTATTTATTTCTATAATATCTATTATTTATTTCTATATTTTTTGTAAGTTATTTATCACAATAAACTTGACTGATGACTTGTGTGTATTTTGGAAATAAAAGAATATAAAGAAGATTGCATGTTACCAAAATATAATTATATTCTTTTTCTACAAATGTGCAAAATAAATGTTATATGTTCATAATTTATGAATAACATCGCACGTAATCTTTAATGATTTATATAACTTGTTGAAACAATTTCATATTTGATATATTTATTTAATTAACGTGATTTTCAATTTCTTGTATATCTTGTAAAAAACTTTAGATGTTAAAATTTTTATTTCACTATATACATAAATGAAATGAAGAAGACAATAAAATTTTGAGTTCAGATTTAAAATCGATTATTGGAATATCTCAGTAACGGAAAAAAAATAAAAATTTCATGTCCTATATCTATTATATAAGCTAATATTCTAATGGTTTGTTTATGTTATAATTTATATTTTATTAATTAATAATTTTGCATATTTAAGAATATTATCTTACATATTCAATATTTTTTTTAAAAATTGCATATGATATAATATAATTATTTTTTATCACTTTTTTCAATTCATTTTTTATCATATTTCCAAAGATAATTATTCAATATAATTAGTTAGTTATACTTTCTATTATAATACATTTATTGTAATATTTCACTCCTGATCGCATTCTTTTGAAGAAGAAATAAAACAAAAAAATAGAAAAATAAGAAAAAAAAAAAAGAAAAATTTGGTTGCTATTGTCGGCCATTACATATCTGAATCTACTCGAAGCTTTATTTTTTCATCAGATTCGAGGTAGAGTTGTAGGAGTGGTGGAGAGGTGAACAACGGGGGTGGTTTTCCCGCCGACGTCTAGACGCCGCGGCGCCTGTTCTCAGGCATCAGTTGCTTATGGAAGTACGGTCGATGTTTGAAATTTGCTTCTCTCTCTCTCTCTCTTTCTCTCTCTCTCTCTCTCTCTCTCTCTCTCTCTCTCTTCTATGCTGCCCTCCAACGATACTTTCTGTCTTTTTTCCTTTTATATACTTTATGCTTCTTCGTTAACAATTTCGATCAAGGCTTTTGGTTATTAAAGAAACGATAAAGTCAAGTCGGGACTAGAAAGGGGGGCAGGGGATAAAACGGGAGAAAGTTGAACGATAAGCCGACGCGAGAGTTTCCATGGAATGATAAAGAACGTTCGGGCTTATTGGGGACAAAAGTTTATTAAAATCCAGCATTTTTTCCGGAAGCTCTTGAGAAGAGCCAGTGGTTCATAGTTGAATGTATTCAAATCGAGGAATCAATCATGCGTTCCGTGTTGTTTCATTTTTGTTCCTCGAATGGAACAATATATGCGTATGTGTGATTAATTGCGATAAATGAAGAATAATTTTATGTACCCTTGATTTTATTTTGAACAATTGGTTCACAATCTTTTTTTGTTGTTTTCAAAAGATCAGTTCATTATTCAGATTTTCTGATAAAAATCTATTTGATATCTTTCCTTTTTTTGTTATACATATATAAGTTATTACAATAGAACTTCGATTATTGAAATTAATAGGCAGTTATTATGTTTGGATAATAAAAAGACCCTATGTAATAAAGTTATATAATAAAATTATATATAATTTTTTCTATAATAATAATATTTTTTATATAATAAAATTTTTCATATTCGTATTAATAGAGAAATAAAATATATAGAGAAATAATATATAGAGAATAATATATATATAGAGAATAATATATAGAGAAATATATAGAGAAAAAATATATAGAGAAATAAAATAACTAGATAATAGAATTTTTGAATAATAAAGTAATCAATTTTTTATATTGAACTTTATTTATTTAAATGGAAAACAATAAAATTAATAATTTTTTCAATATTTAAAATTTTTTATTGTTAAATCACACAAATTTTTTAATATAAATAATTGTATTGAGATATATTTTTTATTTTAAAAAAATATACCATTGAAATTTTTTAATATCTTATATAATTTTTTAATATTCTTCTAAATGAATCGATATCATGTATTTTTTATGATTCGCTAATTTTTGATTTTTAATTTTTTTATAAATATAATTTAATATTTTTCCATTTTGTTCCAATAGTTAAAATTAATAATAGTTAAAACTAAATGTTTTCCTTTAATTATTTTTATTTATTCTTTTATTGTGATGTCATATATTATTAGCTATTAAATGACTATAATATTCATTGTATGTGCATAAAATTACATATAAATATCATTATGAAACAACTATTTAAATAATAAATGATATTATAATAATAGAATAATTGAATGATATTAGAATACAAAAATATAGATATGAGATTCTATTAAATTTCATATATTTTGAATTAAATTTCTCTATTTTTTTTTTATTAAGTTTAAACTTTATTGTTTTTTAGTAATTATTTTTTTTTATATCATTTGTCTTAATTTTCTAATATCTCATTTTGCTAATTTTTTTATATATTCGCTATTTTTCATTTCTTTGATTCTTATTTTATTTAATAATATTCTAACTAATAATATTATAAATTATTATTTTGATAACATTATAATTCTGTAAATAATTTGAATATAAGAATTATATTAAAATATTATAAATAAAATTTTTTTTTATAGTTTAAACTTATTTTTAATTTTAATAATTTTAATAAAAAGAATACTGCATAGATTATCTACTATATTATATGGATAATAGAATATTCTGACGATAGAAAAATTCAAATAATTGAGAGAATTGATATTTCGATATTTAATGTTTTATTATGAAATCTATTTGAATGAATTTACAAATAACAAAAAATATTCAATTAGAAATAGCAATGAATAATTTATTTTCAAGTACTGACTTATCAAAACATGCATTTATCAAAAATTCAAATTTTTACTAACACAATTGGAAACAGAATTTAAATAGAGATCTGTTTTCTTTTATATAAATATAAATATAAATATATATATTGTAAATTTCCGTATATTAAAATTAAATATCCATAGTTTACTTATTATGAATTATGTATTAAATGATCATATATAAAAAATACTCACTTGCTATGATAATTCTTAGAATTTTCAAAAAACGTTTCTGAATCGTAAATCTGAATTGAAAATAATAAATTTTATCATATTACACACACAAACACACACACAGACACACACATATATGTCACATATAATACAAAATTTTTTGACGCATTTAATTTTATTATATTTAATATTATATTCGTTGCGGCTCGTACGGAATATTAGATATTTATTTTTGATATACCACAGAACAAAAATTATCACTGAATTAAACTTTCATTCACGATATTAACAATAAAAACACATAACAACAAAAAATGCATAAAAACAGAAACAGATAAAGAAACAGAAAAAAAAACTGTGAAAAGCATTGTCCAAAACATTACGATTTTCGTTGTTTTTCTCCCTCTGTTTTCTGACAGAGACAGCTATACAATTGTGAAACAAAATTTACCAGCAATCAGCCATCACGCCGTGCAAGATCTGGTCAACATCGATTGCATCATGCAAGGAGTGCACTGTGAAATATTTTTCACGTGTCAAACTGACTATGGTATCTGTCGATTCCAGTATAAACGACATTGATCATACTTTTCTTCGTTCCCTTTCGACCTTTTATCTTAATCTTGTCATCGAAATCGTTTTCAATTTCCGCCGGCGGAGCAAGGGAGGAAGGAAGGATGAAAAGATATAGAAGTAAGAGTGAGGTGTAGACACGTGTACAGCACTGTCGCCGCATCCGGGGAGCGGATTTTAATCAGTCGATGGCTCATGCGAATTAGAATGGACTAAGGGCGGATCGATTTTTAATCTCTGTAAGAGACTCGAGGGAACACGCGCGTTACATTCCATTCAGAAACATTACGTGTTTGCGCGCAGTTTAATAGTCGGTCCACGTGAGCGTACATCTTAATAGAACGATTATTATCGCGCATAATTGATTCGTATGATACTTTATTGATTACTATTTGTTTCTCGTAGAGATAAAGTCGAGAATTTTGATAAAATTGAGTTTTTCTTCTTCTTATTTTTCTTTTTATTGTTTAGTTTTAAATTAACGAAGAGCTATTTTCTATCTTGATCTTTATTTATCTTATATTTGAAGTTTTAGCTATGTATTGGTATCATATATTGTAAACTAATTTTATTATGTTATGAAAAATATTGAAATGGAGAAAAAAAATTATTTTTAGCAGATTCAGGAATAATAGGATCTAATTTTTTACAGCAAAATGTCAAATTAGAAATTTATGATTTCAAAATGCATTTACAGAATTATGCTACTATAAGACAGAGTTTGTATTTTATTATGAGACATTAGGCGATCTTACTTTTCATCAGATTACATTTTAAAACTTTATCCTCACAAATAACAATATAAAAAACTATTTAGTTACAATATTGTAATAGTATTGTGGTTACGATTTCCAAAAATTCAAATGCCGCTTTATTAAAAAATACAGTGATTAACTGATTTAAATAGAAGCAAACATAAGTCCATAAATGGAGCTTCATCGGATAATTGAAGTCCAAGAGAAAACAACTAGAAGCGTATTTCTTATGTAAATTATTTTTTTTATAGCTTTTGCATTTTGAATTTACTTAGAATTTAATATCAGTTATTTAATAGTTATTAATTTGCGGCGAATATTGACCGAGAGAAATCTAATATTAATTATAGAGATAAAAGTTTGAAAATAGGATAAGTTAAACCGAGTTTAACTTTAGAATACATATAACAATTATATTAATAATAAACATTCTAACGAAAATATTATTTAGTTATTTAACATTATTATAATAATTTTATTATATATCATAATATCTAGACTAATAGAAAATGATAAATAGAGAAAGTGTTATAACTGTTATTGATTCCAGATCGACATAACATAATTTTAAAAAAATTAAGATATTTATTAAATCAAAGTATAGAGAATGGAATTAAACAAAAATAATTTTATTTATATATAAAAAAGCTAAAATTAATTAAAAATTACAAGATTTTTTTTATTGAATTTATATCACAATAACAATGATATATAAATCATTTTTGTATTTTTCAAATCTTTAAATTGCACTCAATGCATTATAATGCAATTTTTCATTTGATGATAAGCAAAAAAGACAATAAATTTCTTTATGAAATTTTATAATGTTACAATAGAAATCACTAATGTTAATTTCGATTGTTTTTGATTTTTTAAATTTAAATTATAAATTTTGATTAACGAATTTTTAGTTTAAAACTAGTATGTAATTTAAAAGAGATCAGATTAAAAATTAAAAAATAAAATAAGATATTTGTAAACAAAATATTTATATTTATATTTTTTAAATCAATTAAAAAAATTATTTGTATGTATATATGTGTCTATTGCATACTTATATTGTTCGATATATGGATATATGAATCTAAATAAATGTCATTTTTCATATATAAATTCAAAATTTATTATATTTTTCTCTATTCTCTTCTTTTGTTACTATTAATCGTTACATATTAGTTTCCGTTCTATTCTATAAACTTATTAGTAAATTGTTAGATTATCAAGGTCTTCAACAATGTAAAAAAAAAGTTATTTAAAATGATAATTTGAACATATATCATTGAAATCAGAAATGTTTGTTATTCTACATATTTATTAAAAAATTTTTCATCATATCAAATATCATTTCAGAATAACTTATATGACTATAATATCAATATACATTTTATGGAAAAAGAATTTTTTCATATTTCTTCAAATCATTAAAACTTATTATTTTTATTTAATTGAAATAAATAAAATTATATACATATAAATGCAAGAAAAATTCAAAAATTTATTATAAAAGAATGGATCATAAGGAATTTCTCATTAAATTTCTCAAAAAAATACTTCTTTTTCTTCTTTTTTGCTTTTTCGAAAGATGAAAAAAAATCGTAGTGATTTTGATTATTTAACAGACCAATTTCAATATGATGCATTAATCCATGTTTTCGTTCGCTTGGTTATTTCAACTTTCAATAACAGGTTTTTTCTGCGTTATCCAAAGTGGCCTGTAAAATCCTGCGGGTGCGACATCGGCGTAAAATAATTCCCTGGGGTATGTCGCATAGATTAAAGGGCATAAAACTTGGCGAAAGCGTAATAAACTCTCTTTCTCTTCTTCTTCACCTTTTTTTTCTTCTTTTATCCCTTCTCTTTTCTTCCTTTCATTATTTCTCTTCTCTTTCTCGCGGTTGCTTCTTTTCCTTGCATTCGAAGATCCCTAAGAGCTTGTCTTACATTCAAGGACTAGTTTTCCTTGTTCAATTTTCTCGATGCTTCTCTACTTTTTTTTCGATGTTACGTGAATTAGTGTAATTTTTTCCCGTTTTACAGCGGTCTTCTCCTTAAAGTGAATTTCGTGCTGAACGTACACAGGCGAGATTATTGTATTTGAGCATTACATTGGATTGGTTGTTTAGTTGTTAGTATTTGGCGATCAATTGGTTTAACGATAGAAGGACTTCGATTAATTAGATTAAGAGAGAAATTGGCTTACAAGAAGTATCAAACAATACTATATATAATAAATAATATTGATCAGATATGTATTTTGGTCATGATACAAATTAATCTATTTGTTTTATTTCTTTATTCAATTAATATTCAATGATTTATTTTTTAATTATTTCGCTTAAATGTTTGAAACAATGATTTCTAAGAAAGAAAGAAAAAACAAGTGTATTTTTGATTCTATATGAATTAGTATATAGTAATAATTACTTTGAGTATACTTATATCTATCTATCATTAAAAGCAATATGAAAATTTATTTTATAGATTTTCTAATAATATACAAATATATATAATAATTTACAAATATAATATAATATAATATTAAATATTTATCATAATAATTTTTGTATTTTCGAGATTATTAATCATGTAATCATTTCAATTTAAAGAAAAAGTCAATCTTAAATTTAAGTAATTTTAAATTCTAATTTTTGGTAAAATAAAATTGATCTATGACAGTAATAAGTGATAATAATATTATTGAAATCTATTGAAATTTTCAACATAAAAAAATTATGGATCAAAATTATTGTTGATAGTAATGATTCGAAATTTAGAAAAATGATTAATGAATAAATTCATTAATTTATTAAATTGATTATATTATAATAATCATATTATAATAATATGTGTCATAAATTTATCGTAAATTTATCGTATTATCATTATAAATATTATAACAGGAAATACTAATTTATTTTATAGAATTATATTTCATAGAATTATATATTTCATAAAATATGCAAAATTATTGTAATTAGATATATAAATACATAATTTGATAAAAATTAATTTAATAATTTATCAACATCACATTTTTCTTTATTGATTTTACATTTTTTAAGTTAAAAGTCATCTTAAGGATTGTTGAATTTATTTTGATTCATTACAATAATATGAAATTAAAAATATATAATGTCATATAAAAAATTTAATGTAATCTTTTTTCTAAATTTTTTCGATCGTTGATCTTTTATAGTGTAGTGTATCTTTTGTAGTGTAATTTATATTATATTATATTATATTTAAAAATAAACATTTTAAACATAAAAAATCCTGACAATAGTTTAATTGTAATAATATATAATTGTAATAAAATATAATAAATATAATGTAAGTAAATACAATAAACATATTTATTTATATTTTTTATTTCATCAATTTTATGCATATACATAAATACTTTGTCATGCGAACAATAGAATAATCGAATTTCCAATTAACCAAGATTTCAAATAATTAGAATACTAATGAGAATTTTATATAACAGTGAGATATTGCAATTTATTTAATTCAAACAATTTAACTCATATTTACTCATTTACTTTATTTAATTTGATAGTAGTTTGCACTCCTGTCGCGTATTAATGAATATTTTATGCTGTTAGAATAGTAATAAAATTGTTTAATTCTGGTAAATTAATGAATTGAAATTAACGAAATTATTTTAAATTTCGAATTTTAACTTGCAATTATTATGATGAGTTTTTATATTAAAATATTCATTATGAAATTATATTTACAAAAAATATATGTACAAAAATGCATTGAAATTTTAAACGTTAATAAAAATATAAATAAATATCTATATATTCAAAATTTCATTAAATATAAAAGAAATTTTAATTTTTTAAGTTTTTATTTAAAAATACATTTTTTATTTATAATGCAATATTATAATATAATAATATATAATTCAATATTATAATATAAATAATATAGAATATAAAAATGAATTATATATGGAGTAACGGAATATCATTTTAAGAAAAAGAAAATCAATGCTTGATGCACATTTTAATTTGTTTTTCATTTCTTTCTTTATTGTACTTTATTATATAAAATAATTTCCAAATACAAAATTAATAATAATGCAAAATTTTTTCGAAATATGAAAAAATGTTGAAATTTTGATGATTAATTTCATTTCTTCAAAATGTATATTATAATAAATGTAACGATATATAATTAAATAATAAAATAATAACTAAAATAAATTAAATAATTTCAATTTCGCAACATTAAACATCAAATAAGATAATATATTAATAATTCTTTTTCACTATATCAATCTTTCAACACTAACCAGCCTTTCTTAACATTAATTTCGCGAAATTAATGGTTAATTATTTGATAATAAGAAAGAAGTAGGAATAAGAACGCGTACATGCTTGAGGTTCGCTTTGTTCGTACAAAATTGCGAATTCAAGCCTCGACTATCGATCCGACCGCGGTTCGAAGTTTCTTGGCTCCACTGATCGAAGACTAAATGTCGTTGCCAATTGCAGTTTCGACTTTCATTCTTTCACTCCCCTTGGCTAAACTTTTTCTTATATGTCGGTAAATGTAACAATGAAGCATATTTTCTAAAACAAATGAAAATTTTTTTTAAATCTAATATAATTATATAATATCTCATAAAAATGAAATATGTAATAAATGATAAATAATTAAGTAAGCTAAATAGGCTATTTAATGAAATTACTTGTGATGATTTAGTTTTTGAAATTATTTTTTAATTTTTTTTTGTATTGAGATTTGTAAGGAATTAATTAGTCACTATTCGTTTACGTTTATTAATTTTTATTTTTTTTAGATAAATTATTATTAAAAAATAAAAAAAATATTAATCGAAATGTTAATCGAAAGAAAAATTTTTTCATTTATCGCATTTATCAAATATCATGAAATTTCGATAATAAATTCTTTTATTTATTTATTTATAATTTTTCTAATTAATATTATTTTAATAATATAAAAATTTGATTATAAAAAAATTTTATAAATTTTATAAATTTTAAAAAATATATATATATATATGCTATAAAATTTTCATTTTATTAGTCTTTTATTAAATACTTTCTAACTATATAAATATATAAATATGAATGAATTACTTTTTTTTTCATTTTCAAGTAGTTAAATAAAAACTTAAGTTACATATAGTTTTATTATATAAAAATATAATAAATAATTATTTTATGTTTGATTTTTAATTTTTAAGAAATTAATTAATTGTCCATTAAGTTAAAGAATGAAAAAATAATTTATAGATAACTTATTTTTAAATAATTAAAAAAATATATATATATAAATATATTCTAATTATTTTAAATAAAGATAAAGATAATTAAATTCTAATTTTTATATTCAAAATTTTTAAAGATTTCGAAATTTATTAAAACAATTTAAATGGAGTTATTATTCCTAATTAAATGTATTTATAATAATTATTATATGAGTTTAGAAAATTTCGAATCATAAAAAAAAAAAATAAATAAAAAGTTTCGAAATTTCAAAAAAACTTGGAACTTTATAAGTTTTCGAGATTTCAAAGTTTTGAAATTTCTCATTAATTTTTAAACATTATGTTTAGACGATATAATGATTTAATGAATCTCAAAAAAAATTATAGAAATATTTTTAAAATATTTTTTCAAATTGTGTTGGAATTAAATAATAAAATAATTGTTCTCACAATTGTGACAAACACAATTCTTTCATAGATTTGGATAAAATTTATTTTAAATAATAATTTAAAAATAATTATTTTAAATATATAATAATAAACATATAATAAATATAATAATCATATAATAAATAATAAGTGTATTAGACGTAATTATTATGTAATTATTAGTCACAGAATTAATAGTCACAGAAGCAATAATAATATGAACATTTAATGCTGTATATTAAAATATCAAATGAAATAATAAATAAAAATAATTTATTTCATGAAATGTTAAATAAATTATTTAAATATATTTATTTTCATATAAAAGATTATATAAAATATTTGTATCATTTAAAAGAATAAACTATTTCTTATATGATTTTACAAAGATAATTTATAATTTTTTTTAAATATTTAATATTTTAAAGAATATAAAAATATTTAATTCTTTAAAATATTTATCTGTTCTTTTACAAAATTGTTCCACTTAATACGTAATTTCATACCTTTTAAAATGATTGGTACACGTTAATAGATAGCATGTTTTATATTTTATTTCCCATAGGAAAAATTTTAATGAATTGAAGTCTGGCGAATACGGAAGCCAAATAATGTAAATAAACGATACAATTATATTTATATATATATTTTTTTGTATAAGTTTTTTTTTATATTTATTTTTATAAATAACTTTAACTTTTATAATAACATGGAATGCATAAATGACTATACAAACATAAATATAATGTAATATAAGAATGATATTATCTTGTGAATTATTATATATTATATATAATAAATATATTATATATTATGAATTAGAAAAATAAAAAATATAAATTATTGTATTAAATTATTGTATTAAAATATTGTATTAGAAATTGAACTGGTTTATAACAGAATAATATTAAAAAAAATTTTAAAATTTAGAACTTAAAAAATATCGATAATTATGATTTTATGATAAGTTTTAATTTTATGATAAGTTTTAATAATAAGTTTTAATTTTATTGTTAAAGAAACTATAAAAGATTCATTTCTAAGTATTCAAATATTATAATATTGTACTAATATCGGATAAGATTTATGTTTAAACATATTTCATTTTGCTAAAATATAATTAATGTCATAATTAGAAAAATTATTTTTGAAGTATTAAAATTTTAGCGAAGTTTTTAATAGTTTTAATTTATTCCAAATCTAATCCATTTTTTATTATTTAAAATTTTTAAATAGAAAAATATATTTTTTATAAAAATTTAAATCATTATAAATCATTAAAAATAAAAATTTATGAAATATATGAAAATAATAATTTTTAAATTGTTTTTAGTAGTTTAAAAAAAATTTCTTAATTAAAATTCAAGTTTTAATTAATATTTCCAAATGAATAAGTAAAAAATAATCACAATACAAATAAACAAATTATTTTTCGAAAAAATAATTTTAATTATTCTAAATCTAGTCCATAATTTCTTCATTTAAAATTATTTTCATATAGAATATTCAATTATTTTCATATTTTCATAAAAAGTACTATTTCTACAAAATTGTAAATTATTACACTATTATAATTCATTAAATTAAAATCTATGAAATCTATGAAAATAATAATTTTTAAGTTATTTTCAATAATTTTTAATTCTAATAATTCTTAAAAAATTTTTTGATTGAATTCAAATTTTAATAACTTGAATATTAAAAATAATGAAAAGATAAAGAAATAAATAAAGAAAAAAATATCCTTACGTTTTATTTCGTCATTTCGTGCATATCAGAATCGAAAGAAAGTTTGTTCGGATTATAGAATAAATGAAGAACGTTACGTTCCAAGTTTAATGATCCACCAACCGGCGCTCATATCGAGGCATCATACACAACTCCCCAAAGGGCCTACGGATTCCGATCAATGTTCGAAGCAATTCGAAGCTCGTACATTCGAGATAAGTTGAACCATCCGGTGATCTAACGCCACGATATATCGTATACATCAGGGACCATAAGGTTACGTGTACTTTGAGTTGGCGAAGATATCTTGTTCATACTACGATTAGGTGTTAGGCTTGATATAATGTAAATTGGAAACTTTGTTCACTTCTAATGAGATATTTCCGTGAAAGGGATACGAATTTCCGTGGATATTCAGATTAGATTCAAAACTATACTTGGAGAAGAGATTGTGCCATTCCAAGATATTAGTATAACCCATATTGCTTTACTATTGCTAAGATATAATCGTAAAAAAGAATTTATGAAAATTTGAATGAGATAATTTTTAGAAAACTTTAAAATATAGAAAATGTTGTATTTTAAATTTAATAATTATTTAATAAGAAAGAAACTAATATTTATATCATGATAAAATAAATTATTTATTTTAAAAGAAATTATAAAGATTGATTTAATTATAATTAAGATGATTTAAAATGATTTATTGATACATTTGCAAACATGGCTGTTTAAAAAAATTATTCCATAAAAAATATTATTAGTAGAAAAAAATATACAATGTTATTAGTGGAATAAACAGTGAATAAATAAGTGAATAAGTGTAAATCAAGTTACGAATTATAGTAGTGGATCTTTAGTAATGGATTTTTATTTTGCTTTTAAAATGAAATTATTTTCTTAAAATTGAATCAATCAAATGATTTGAATTTTTTCAAGAAAATTGAAGCATTAATTTATTATATGACGTATAAAAAAATTTTTTAAAAAATTTTAAGTCGAAATGAGAAAGAAAATAATAAAAACTTTTTATAATTTTTTTATTTGAATTTATGATATTATTTATAATGAAAATTAAAAATGTATATATACAATTTTGTTAAAATTTATGTCAATTATATAAATGACATAATATATATATTATATTATGATCTATAAATTAAAAAGGTGAAAATTACAGTTTTTCTTGACTTTATAATAAATTTAAAATTTTTTCCATATCTATCACTTTTTTTTAATGAAATCATCAAATTTTAATGAAATTTTCATATATATATATAAATTTACAAAATACATATTTTAAATTTTCATTACAGTTTTTTAGATAAAAAGATTGTAAAAATAATCTTTATTATTTTGTTTATGATTCTTTCAGTTGCAATTTTTTCAAAAATTTTTTCATTCATCATATAGTAAATTAATCTTTCTAATTTCATAACAATATTTAATGGTACTATATATCTCATTATCTCATTATATTTTAATTTCTTAATATTTCATTCTTAACATAATTTTTATTAAATTGTCACAATTGAAACTTTAAATTAATATATATATATACACATATAGTCTCTATTAATCTATTATTATGATATTTTGAGTTGCTCTGAAAAAGAATTATTCATTTTTGTAAACATATATTTCAAATAATTTATATAATATAAATTGTAAATAATAATTTATATAATATAAATATATTTAATATTTATATTTTATATTTATTTATTATATATCTTAACGATAATTTGATTTATATTAATGAATATCCGTTGATATGATAAAAAATTCACTTTTATGAGATAAATATATTTCGTAAATAAACACGAAATACAAATGTTTTATATGTTTAAAAATATATTCTTAAAAAATAAATATATTATATAATAAAATAAAATAAAAAATATATTTTTAGAATTTTCTGATGATAAGACAAATTTTTCTTTATTTTTTTTATTAGATTATGAATTTTTACCTACAATTATAAAATTTATGAAATTATAAAATTCCATTGATATATGCATTTGCATAAACATTTGGACTCTATTCATTATTTTATCTTGAATCTTATTAATTAATTGATACTGATATATTATTCAAAATATAAAATGTAAAAATCAATTTGGAATACAAAAATTCATTTTTAAAAAAAAAAAATATATATATATATAACTAATTATTAATTAAAATAGTTTTGTGATAAAATCATAATTAACACAATTTTTTAATAAAAACATAATAAATATAATTTTTCAAAAATTTAATTTTAATTTAATAATTGTATTCTCAAAAAAAATAATTAATTTTATTTTAAAATATAAATAAATCACTTGTTCAAAATTGTTAATTTGATTTTGACAAACTAGTAGATATATCAAAACTGTTATTTTGATTTTGATGTATCAATATGTCATTAATTACGAATAAGTTCATTATTAAACAAAATTATAATTTTTAGTTTAATATATATTAGAAATAGATCAAATTATTTATTAAATATTCAAAATAAATGGATATCAAAATATGCTATAGATAATTTGTGTTAATTTACTTGAAAATCATTATTGACAATTAAAAATGCGATTATATTTAAAATCGTGCATAAATATTAAGAAACAAAAACCACAATTAGATTGTAATGCAGTCATAATAGCTTGAATTTCACTTTTAATAACTTTAGCAATTTTAAAAATTTAAGTTTTAGTAGTTTAATATAGGAATGAGTATAGTTTCCTCATATTTTTCCAAATTCTTAATATCAATTGCTCGAAATTAAGACATAACAGCGATAACATAACAACATTTCATAAGTCAGACTTGCGCGCCAAATATCTTGCGATTGACTATCGTGAAAGTGATGAATTCTGATTTCTATACTATGCGATCTCGCGAGGACCTTGAAAACTATCCTTCAATGCAACTATTGATTCTTTTCATCTCCTTTTAGTTTACATTTTCGATGAAACATAGCTTTTTTGTGCAATATTTAAAATCACGCTTAGTTGGACTTTAAGAATATAACTTTTGTGTTCAATTGTAATATTTTATGCAATTGTGAAAAATTATTATTGTCGATAAAGTTTTTCTAAAATTCGTGAAAATTTTTTATCTATTGTCTTAAGTTTTTTCATGATCATATTAGCATATATTGCATAACAATTTTTTCTTCAAATCTAATAATTTATGATCTAAAAATATACCGTGTTAAAACAAAATTTTAATATTATTTTAATATAATTTTTAAAAAAATCAACATTTATCTTTTTTTTATATTTCTTGTATTTTTTTTTGTTACAAAAAATTTTTTCAGAAAATTTTCTTTTTACGTAATATTTAAAATAGAATCTTTCTTGTTGGAATATTATTCAAGCTTTCTGTCATATAAACATTCTATTTATATATATATATATATAGAAAGATCTATACATAAGATATATGATTGCAGTTGTTTGTTATTCCATTATTACAATCAGGAATCATAGAAATATTTGTAATACTCTCTAAAAGAATACGTACATTAAAAATCTTTATTATAAATTTTTTTTATTTCTAATGAAATTTTATGAATATGTAGAACATATTACGTATGCATTAATTTTCTTAAAGAAAAGAAAATGGAATATCACTTTAAGAAAGTACTTAAAGCTTTAGTACATTTTCGTTCTTTTAAATATCATTTTGTAATAATACGAGATAAAACAAAATTTTAAATATTAAATTATAAAATGTTTATTTTTAATGCTTTATTATGAAACATATTCTTAAATGAAATTGTTTTCAAAATTGAAAAAAATATTAAAATTTTCGAAGGTTGATTTCATTCCCTCAAAAAGATTTCCTGTTTAGAACAAAAAAAAAATTCCATTATTATGTTTTATATAAACTTTCAATAAAATCAGAATAAGATAAATTCCTTTGTAATATTTCTGTACGTGAAAATTTTTCTGTATAAATGCATTCAATAAATAATTAGTATAAAGATTATAATTTTAATATTAATCTTTTTTTAATTATATTTAATTATTTTTTTAATTATATATTTTTTGATATTATTAATTATAGATATTACTAGTTTATATAAATATAAAAATATAAAAAGATTAATTTTTTTTTAAATTATAAATATACATTTTTTAATATATCAATTAATACATCTCAATATTTTTTGCAAATATTTTTTATTAATCCATATCTAAAATGCTTAAAAATTATTATAAAACATATTTCAATTTAAATTTTATGTATAAGAGATAAAAGACACAAAATGTACATATTCGCTTTTTCATGCTTTTCTTATCTTTCACGAAATAAATTTTATAAAATTTAAATAGAAATATCTATTAATCATTTTTAGATATATATGTAAATATTAAGAATTGATCATTAACAGATTGAAATTGATTAAAATTTAAAATAAATTTACGTAATATTTTTTTAAAGTAATATTTCTTTAAGTAATATTTCTTTAAAATGTTAGAATAACATTTATTTATAGTTATTATAATTAATTGCTTTTTATATAATTTTGATCATTTGAAATTTAATTGTGGTTATTTGTTACTCTGAATATTAAATTATTTTATAATTTAAATAACTTATTAATTTTATTAATTTCAACCAAAAAAAAAAAATTTTGTTCATTTCTGATAGAGATAATCGATTATATTATGATATTATATAATGATATATTAAAAAATATATAATATATAAATATAACACCAAAATAAATACTCTTTTTGATAAAATTCGACTTTTAAAATATTTTTTATTATACTAATAATAATAAAATATATATAATATAATACTGAGAAAATCAAATTATGTTAATAATTTATATATACATATAATGAAATCATATTATCATATTATCGAAAACGATAGATAAAATGTTAAGAAAAACGAAAAAGGCTAAAAAATCATTATAAAAAAAAAAAGAAAAAAAAAGAAGATTCGGATGGATAATTCGCAGCGATTCAAAACTGACACATCTTGAGGCCATCACTAGGGGTAACCATGGCAAGATACTTCAGCTTAGGGTGCACACATATCATGCTTGCAGGGAGTACGGTGTATCCATAGATATAGGGATGGAGGGGAACTCGTCGCGAGTTTAATGATGTACCGACCAGCGAGACAAGAGGGGAATGAGCGCAGGAAAACGTGGCGGGAAATGAGAGCCCGGCAGCCGTTGATATGCATTATGGAACGCTGTATCGTTATTGTTTCCCATTCGTTTTACCGATCCCCTGGCTTTCTCGACCCCGCCGACATCGTCGTCGTCGTTCTGCCTTCAACGGCTCGAAAAGAACTATTCTCCTGGCGATTGCGTGGCATCGCTTCGTGAGTAGCGTTTGGATTTAGGCAGATCCACGATACAAAGAATAGATATGTGTGTTTGTCTTTTTCGATGGAAATCGAAAAGATGAATAGGTTGGATGAAAAAATACAAAACTGATGCATTTGATTATGTTTGCTTTTGGTATTTATTTAGGAGGATGATATTTATTGTAGATGAATATGGGTAAATTTAAGAATATGAGATTGGAAATTGATGAAAAATTAGGGAAAATAAATGTTAGAAAATAATAGGAAGGACCATATTAAAAAACCTTATTTTAGCCAATGATAAATATTTTTGAAGTTTTAATATATTTATATTAAACCATCGATTTCTGATATTAATTTTTCTAATAGAATTTTAATAATAGAATAAAAGAAGAAATACTATAAAACATATTTTTCGATAATAATTATAAGAAAATCAAATTGTGTATCATTAAATTAAACTAATTTTTTCAGTTTTTAAGAAGGTAAATATTTTTAAATCAAAAATTATTAAATCACAAATTATTTATCTAATTTTATTAAAAAAATAATATTTTATATAAATATTATATATAAATATATATAATATATATAAATATTATTGATATTAATATAAATATTTTCAATTTAATAATATTGCATCTTGTTAATATGTAAAAATGAAAAAAAAAATTCATCACAATAATCAGTCTTCATAGTACTCACAAGAATTATATCATAAAATATCTAGATAAAAAACCAGATAAATATTCTAAAGTAGAGCAAATTTAAGAAACGATTTTGATTTCAAAGACTAAAATAAACAAAAATTAATAATAAAAATTTTAATTTATTTATTAAGAAATTTAATTTTATATTAAATAAAATAAGTTGTTTTTTTTTTACCTTTTACTTTTATTTATATACTATACTTATATACTATACTTATATACTATAAGATTAAATTGTTTATAAATTAATAAATTTTATTTATTTCGTTTTTTTGTATACTTACTTTCGTATTTATTTCTAAAATTATCCCTTAAATTTTTTACTTATTTCATCATGTAATATGTTGTACAAAAAGCTTATTTAAATAGTAAATACAAAATTTATCACTTTTTGGGAAAAAATTTTTTTTTTAGAATTATAACATAATATTCAATTCAATGTTCAAATGATAAATAAAATATTTGAACAGAATATTTAAAAAATATGATTTTTAAACAGAATTCTTTAAAGAATAAAAAATTCAGAATTTATTAGAATTGGAAATTTAAACAATTTTTAAATGTTTTTTTTAATATATATATATATATATATATATATATATATACAATAGTACCTATTTTAGCATTTGCGAGTAGGATTTAAACAATTATTTGGACACTTAATTTCTAAAAATTTGAATGAAAAAAAAAAAGAAATTTCAATCAGATTCTTAATTCTTAAATTTCATTAAATTTCATTCACAATTTATACTCCACAATAATATAATGACATATTTTTCTTTGCATTCCGTGTTTCTGAAAGCTGAGAATATTTAATAAAATTTTACATATACTCTTTTCTTACAATATACTTTTTTATAATATTATATAAAAAATAGAATTTTTTTATGCTATTTAAAATTTTTTTATATTTCATTCGATGTATTTGAAATTCACTTCAAAATTCTATTTTTAAGAATTAAAGACAGAATTCAATAAAAAATAAAAGTTTAAATAAAACAGAAAATATTATATTATGATTTAATTTACTTCAAATATATTATTAATTATTAGATCATTAAATTGAATGAATTTTGTTTGTTTTTGAGATTAAATATCTCTTTTTTCTACTAAATTGTTACATATTAATTTTGTTTATAATTTACTATTTCTATTTTTGTTTATTTTTTTAACATTTGTTTTACATGAGAAAAATATAAAAAAAAAATTATATAAATTTATGTAGTTTTACAAATAAAATTTCGAAAAAATTAATTAAGGACGAAAAAATATAATTTCTAAATAAGATTCTTTAAAGAATAAAGAATTAACAATTCATAAGAATTGGAAATTTAATAAAAATTAAATAAATTAAAAATTGCAAATTCATAAGATATAAAATAATTTATTTATTAATTAATATATATAATATATTTATATATATTCAGTGCTGGTATAAATTTGACAAGATTATAAATTTTTAATTTACAGAAATTCTTTTATCTTCTATGAAAATATTCGAACACGATTTTAGAAGAGAAATTCTAAGAAATTAAAAGAAATTCTGATTTAAAAATTCTAATTTCAATCAAAATTTTTACATAAGAAATATAATGGATTACAAATGGAATAATTTTTACAAACGGAAATTTTATTTCAGAAAAATTATTTAAAGAAATCCTATTTCAAAAAAATCTGTCCACAGATTTTTATAGTATTCTTTCATATTTTTCTTTTTCTTTCATAAATATAATTATTTGAAAATATTTTGTTTAGGATATTAGACAGAATATTAGGAGGAAGAGAGAGAGAGAGAGAGAGACCATTGAAATTTAAATATTTTACATATTTAATTATTACTTTATCTTATTGTAAAATAAAAAAAATTTAAGAATTCATTATATTCTTTCACAATTAAAAAAACTTTGCATATATAATCTCGATATTCATGTCTCATATTACAACACTTTAAAACTAATAGTTTAATATATATATTTTCATTCTTAACAATTTTCTTTACAAGTATTTTTATAAATTTGTATATTTTTATACTTAACTATAACAAATCATATAAATTATATAAATTCTGAAAAAAAATTTCAAATCATTTCCATTATTTGTATGAACTTGAGGTGAATTTGAAAGTAAGATGATGCAGAATGTATCGAGTTTCTTCGAAACCATGAAAAGGAAATACATTCCTTCATTGCAGAAGGATAAAGATAATATTGTCACAGGTTATCGTAAAGGAGGCGAACAATGCGAAAACTTCACTATTCAGTAACGGAATTCGTCGTCGCATGGTCGTTTCTCGAGATAGAAAACAACTTCCATTGAATATAAGATTGCGCATAAGTTAACCTAAATCTTGTTTCATACGAATAAATAATCTCTCGAAAGTCGTCGGTTCGGAATGTTTCGAGGAATAACGGGAAAACGATTTGTCTCATTATTCTTTTTCTTTATTATTTTTAACGACTATTGCATTTTATATAAATATATAACTCTATTTTTTACTCTATGCTGACGATTTTAAAATCTTTCATAGAATCGAATTCATTTTTTTCTGTGACAAAATTTAATAAATATCGTTAATTAATAATATTTATTTATATAAATTTAATTATTATTTAAACATATTCAAATATTATGTGTAAATACATATCTCGATTAGAATACTTGTATTGATTACATCTTAGTATTATTTTCACAATTTTTGTTAAAATAAACATTTTTGATTATTTTATTTCTAATATATTTATAAAATATAATTTAATAATTTTCTTATTAGTAGAAAATTTTTTTCGCAAGTGAAATATAAATTTAAGATGGATTTACGTTATGTAAAACATATTAGATAGTATAGATTATATAATTTTTTAAAACAATAAAAAATATAAATAATTTATATAATTTATATAACACAATATGATTGATTTATATTTTTTAACCGAATATTATGCTCTGGATATTGTGCACTATATTATATCATACTCCCTGTATTGTATAAATTTAATCATTTATTATATAATTATATATTTATAATAAATATATAATTATATTTTTAATATAATATTATTAATATAATTAAAAATAATTAAAAATAATATAATAAATTAATATATCTAATAATAATATAGATAAAGTATAATTAATATTTATAAATAATTAAAATAAATTTAAAATTGATTTTAATTACTGAATTGTTTAAAAAAAAAAATAAATTTATTTCTAAGTTTTCCAATAATCTACATATATTTCATAGACATAATATAGAACCTTTTCATTATAGAATTTTTCAGTTTAATAAAAAGCAAAAATCATTTTATCATTTCTTGGATATCTTTTTAATTCTTTTGACAAGATTTATAGAAAAATCATTACAACGTTATTTTTAAAATTAATTCTTCATGGGCAAGTATTTTTTTCACATTTTTTTACATTTTTCATGAAGAATATGTATTGTTTATATTTATTATTTTCCATTAATTTTAGGCGTTAAAAAAAATTTATAAATTCTGGAATTTTATTACTTTATTGGATACTTATTGGAATCTCTATTTATTTTTATAATCAGATATTTAAAAATCTTATCTACAAAAATAAAATTCTTTTCAAACGAATTTATTCCGGATTTCATTCTTAATATAAATGATTTAAATTGTACAGAGAAAATTAAATAAAATAAAAGTTTTAAATTTTTAAAATATAATAAATAAATTAACAACATAATTTTTAATTATTGCAACTTTTTTAAAAAAATTATCTTCGATTTAATAGTATCGTAAAATACTGTGAAGGCAAAAATACGTTGAAGGCAGCATAGGACACAGAATAATCCAAATCCTCTATATTTGTGATTGACAAAATTTGACTTAAGATGACATTCATTGCGAGGCGTGCTGTGGTTTTTAAGTTATTAGATTTCATACGCACTTAGTAATTATTCCGATCTTAATCCTAAGAGAGCATATAGCCGCAATTTCCACGCATTTCTCGAGCGTTATATTAAACGGCTTCCGGGTTTTGAATACCAGCGACGAGATCATCTCTTTTCACCTGCGAAAAATTTCTATTTATCCGTTCAGACTGAGAAAACACGCGGAACCTACCAAGAAAAAAAAGACTTCGAAATCCGGGTGCCACCGACCATTCAACCGACGAAACAGAAAGCAGAGGAGACGAAAAAGGACCCTGTTTACCGCGGTTATCATTTATTCAATGGGGCTGGCGCGGTGACGGGACCAACGGCATTGTTTGTCTCCTTTCGCGAAGAATCGATCGAGACTAAAAACCGAATGTAAGAATTATTGACATAGATAGAGGATGGCTTTCTTTGTTAGATCGGTTCAATATGTGATTCAATTCGATATTAAAATGTGTTTGGATAAAATTGTCGAGAAATGAATTCGTGTCTTCAATGCGAGGTTATTGAGAAGAGAGATATGGATGAAGAGCGATGAAATGAAGTTCAATATGTATTTAAAAATTTAAATTAAATCCAATCAAAGGCAACAGATTCATTTATAGAATTCATAGAAATAGAAATAGAAGATTAGAGAAAAGAAATGCAAAGAGTATGAATATGAAATAATGTAGAAATATGAAAAATTTCAACAAAATTTTGATTTGCACACATTGATAGTTTTCAAAATGATTATATTTTAAATATTACGATATACTTTCAATTGAAGTAATTGATTATCTTTCTTTTGTTTAATATTTTATATTTCGAAAGTATCTATTATACTAAATTTCTAAGCATGATTATTAAAATGAAATTTACTTTATAATTTATATAATTTTATAATTTTTAAAAAAAACAGAAAAGGTAAGTGATATTACATGATAATCATGATTCTAATATATATTATATAATAAAGATTTAAAGTATTCGTGTTTTTGATTATGATAAGAGAAAATAAAATAGTAAATTGAAATGAAATAGAAATATGAAAGAAATATGAAATATTTAAAATTTGATTAAAATTTGATAGTAATGTAATTAAAATTTTCTGAACTATAAAATATTACTTGAAAATAGAAATATTTTATTGTCTATCAAATAATTATAAGATCATCATGAATATATATTGTATAAAAAATGAAATTTATATATATATATATAATTATTGCAAATAAAATAAGTTTTTCATCTAATTCTAATTTTTTATTTAATATATACATAATGTATATATGATATATATTTATTATATTATATATATATATATCTAGACTACATTAATAAAATTTTTCTATTATTATATTACTATTATATTAAGTCAATATATTTAGTTTTAATTTATTTTTCTCAAAATTAATAATGTTTTATATTACTATTCGAATTTGTACGGATTTTGTCTTTATTTTAAAAGTAAGAAAATAAAAAATTTTGTAAAATCTACGATATTTATATTTATGCAATATATTTCATATAAAATTCTTCAAATTTTTTCGTTTTATTTTTTTATTTATTAATATTCTGAAATATGAATATTCTCAATGAATATTGCTTATTCAAAAAATAAAAAAATATATCCTATATTTATACTCTCTTTATTATTTAATAAAAATATTATATTTTTTATTATATTTTTTATATTATATTTTTTATTATATTTTCTTTATATTATATTATATCATATAATATATCATATTATATAATATATTATATTATATTGTATTATATTATTATATTTTTTAGTAAAAAATATTGATTATAATTTTTTTAAAATTAGAACAAATAATATGATTTTTTTTGAGAATATTAGAAGATATTAGATTAATTTAATAGAAGACATAAAAAAATTTTTTAAAAAATTGCGATTGAATTATATGAAGAAAAATAAAGATTATTTTTTTAATATTTTTACTTGAGTTTGTAATAAGAAGTAGTAAGTGTAATTAGTAATAATTGGAAATTGAAATTGAAAATTGTGTAATATTAAGCATAATTAAATACAATGATTCACAAAAATATTTGAATATTTTCTTATTTTTTGTTGAAATTTTAATGAATAATCTTTTATTTTTAATAAAATTTTATGAGTATATAAAAAATAATGAATACATTTTGTTTTCACTAAAATATTATTTTAAGGAATTAAAATCAATGTTTATATTTCAAATTCATATTTTTTTTTTTTTTAATACAATGAATGATACCAAATAGAATAAAATTTCAAATTAAAAAATATCTTAAAGAAACTTTGAGAATTAATTTCATTTCAATAGATTTCCATAAACAAAAAATTATCTATGTATAATTATCTATATGTTATATCTATGTCTATAATATTATATATATTAAAAAGAATTATTAAATATTTGTATATAATGTTTCATTAAATTAGAATTTTTGGGTTAAATTTCTTTGTAAAATAAAGTTCAAATATTTTTATGAATTATTAACAAACTTATTGATATTTAGTTTGAATGAAAGTGATTAGAAGAAATAAATTTGAAAAATTGTGTAAAAAATTAAAAAGATTAAATTTATATATTTATAAATATAATTATTTAGATTTATAATAATTGTGCTAATCGTGAATAGCATAAATAGGATTGAAGCGAACTTTTTTTTAATTAATCTCTTCAATGTAGTGTACAATCTCTGAATGTAGTGACGAAAAAAAACCAACAAACGGATAGATTGATTTGTTGTATATATTTTTTTGATGAATAATAATACGAATTTACACATAAACTTAATATAATGATACGATATGCAAGTATGCAACAAGTGGATATCCGATTTATTTTCATTTACTTTTAAAAACGGATATGATGTATTCTAATTAACAAAAAAAAAAAGAAATAAAATGAAGAATAGATAAAAATTTAGTTTATATAATTAAAAGGACAATAAATTAAAATTAATACATTTTATTATAATTATAATGGTAAATATATTATACATAATTCGAAAATAAATAGAATATTATGGAATTAATTTAAGCGATCTTAAAATTGAAATAAATCTTAAATATTTCTTTAAAATTTAATTATAAAATTATCATATAAAGTTCAATTTCTGTTTATGAAACTTAAATTCTCGTTATTTTCCTAAATCAAAATTTATTAAAGACTTGAAAAAACTAAAAAATTAATATCACAAATAATATTTTTTTTGTTTAAAACATTTTATTATGAGTAATTTTCAATGTTAACACATTTTTAATAATTATCAGCAATGGAACTTTAAGTTATTATTTCACTGTCATTTGTCATTATTTTCTTTGTTAAAATTAATGATTAATTTATTAATTTTAAATATATTTTAAATTTTAAATATATTTTTATGATTAATTTATTAATTTTAAATATATCTTAAATATAACATAACATTTGAATTATTATATTTAATAATATAAAATATATCTCAAGTATAAAATTAATCTAAAAATATTTAAATAATTTCAAACAAATAATTTTAAAATAATAAATAACTAGTAAATAAAATTATTATAAAATAAAACAACTACTATCATGAAGTTATTTGAATTGTTATGAATTAATCAAATAGTTTAATCAATAATCAAAGTTTTTAAAAATATAATTGTACACTTCTTTTTAAATAAACTTTTTTAAATATCTTTTATCTTATTTTTTATTATTTATTTATGTAAATATTTAATATTATTTGTATAAATATTTATGTTATTTTTAAAATAAATTCATTATCATTTAGAATTGTAAAAAGAATTCTAAAATTATTGAATTAAATTAATATGTTTCATAACAAATTTTAATTAAACTTTTTAATTTTTTCTCAAAATAAATGGATGAATAAAATATATTACGATATCTTACAAAAATACATTCTTCCAAATTAATACATTTTTTACGAAACATATAAATATATATTAATATATTTATCGCACCAAAGCTATCTTTATTTCTATTTCTCTTCATCTGATGCAAACTTAAATTGTTTATAATTTTAAATGTTTATGTAAAAGATTATTTTGATAAATAAAACTATAAAAAATTTATTTTGTGATAAAGAAATGCCAAAAATATATTATTTTATATGTTTTGCATATGCATATTTATATTTAAAAATTTTAAATATTTAAAATATTATATATAATATAATGTTTATATTATTTGTTCTGTTTATAGAATATCTATATTAAAATTAACTTTGTAATTTATTTTATTGTTTTTATTATTATTTTATTATTAATTATCTCATATTATAACTTTAACAATAATATTTTCCATAATATTTTTCACACATAATTGTATATTTTTCATATATTTGCAATTTTATATATTTTTTTAATTATAAATTTTCTTGTATACTTATCATATATTTAGAATATTACTTATAATCTAATACTACTTAAATCTATTTATAATTTAATAAATAAGCATCAACTGATATTTTTAAACTTTTGTGTTTATTTTTGCTTTTAAAATCGAAAACTCTAAAATGATTTCATGAAGATATTAATATTATAATATATAAATACTTATTAATATTTGTTAAAAATTAGAATGAATATTTTTTCAAGTGAAATTGAATTTTAAAAGTGAAAAGAATTTTAAAGTTGAACATGAGTTCATGTGTATATATATAGAAAAATATATAGAAAATATAAACACGTGTTTGACAAAAATAAATGGGAAGTTGATTTAAATTTTTATTACATTGTTGAAAAAATATTATTATTAAAGACACAAATTCATTTTCAAATATTTCAGAATTTAATGAAATTTATTGAAATTAAAAGTGGATTCAAATCTTTTTGCAAGGAATTAGAATTTTCATTTATTCTTTACAAATGAATATACAAGAATATTACAGAAACATTATATAAAATAATATAAATATTTATTTGAATAAAATTACGATTTGTGGATTTGAATTTTTACACAACGGTGGAAAGTGAAATTAAAGATATTTTGTTCAAATATGAAAAAACTATAAACTTGTAAAAAAATGTAAAATAATTTTTTCTTGTATTTTTATCATTTTTTGTTTTATTGATGATAAACAAAAATAAAATTATAATATTTTGCTAAAATTAATAAATCTTATTGTTTTTTAAATAAAATATAATTTAGCAAATATAAATAAAGAGTAAAGTAATTGCATTATAAAATATTATTTTTTAAAATATTGATGAGATTAAAATTTATATTAATTTATCACGAATAAAGATATTTTAATAGATTCGAAATTAGCAATAGTTTATTAAAATTTAGAATTTAATGTTATATTTTATAACTTCGAAATTATTCCAAACTTAATATGCAGATGAATAGATTACATAATTTACTTCAAAATTTTTATATATTTTAATCATAATTGCAACAATTGAATATTTGCTCAAAAACTTTTCACTTTTCTACAAATTAAGTCGAAAATATCAATATTATAAATCCATAAATATCACTGATTGAAAAGTCATTTATTCTTTTATTTGAGATATTACAAATTAAATAATGTTATTTTTTGGATATTTTGATATTCCCATTATTTTTCTTAAATATGCTGCATTTGTTTTACTTTTCTCTGCTTTTCTTCATAATTGATCAGTTTAATAAATAAGCTTTATTATAAACAAATAGTAATATAGTGTTACTATATAATAACATAGTGTTTATAACATAGTTAATTCTTAACTTAATGCGATGAATATGATAGACCGGCTTGATATGATAGACCGGCTTGATATGATAGACCAGCTTGATATGATAGACCGGCTTTCTAATCTCTAAACACAAGTCTGTAAGTATGTTAAATTATTTCAACATATACTTAATTTAAAAGAAACAGTCTGCGGAATTTAAATTATAAGGATATAAATGAAACCTGAGATAAATTTACGCGAATTCGTTTATTCTTCGTTCGTTGATTTATTATTTCAAAGCCAACTGTTTGGGTTTAACATCGTTAAATATTCAAAAGAAGAAATATAAGAAATCGAATCAAGAATAATTAAATGTTAAGAATGGAGAAAGATCGAGGATAAAAGAATGTTTCTTTATTTGGATGATTGTTACTTCATCATGTTACTTCATCAGATGGTCTTATGCATAGAATTTAATTTTTTTTTCAAAATCTATTTTTTGTTTTGTTAATATTTTATTTATAAAAGAATATTCATCGATTTAGATTTTGAAATATGTTGTCAATTTATCATATTTATTTTGAATAACTTTTTTTTATCGCCGTTCAGTCTTAGTTTAAATGTTAGCCTAATATAAACAATAAAAATTAATGGATTATAAATTATATTTCATTTATTATAGTTTACATAATTCATCAATTAATTAACTATCAATTAATTAACTATCAATCTATCGTTGATTATTTTTAAATGAATTATTTCATTTATTTAGAAATTCATATAATTTTGTTATCAATTACATTTCTTGATTTTTTAACAATTTTATCATTTTCAATATTATTTAATATATTATATATTTTCTATTCTCAAATTGCTAATAAATTATTATTCGAAAATTATATATGTAAATATTTAAATATAATCAATAACCTATATTAAGACATTTAATAAAAAATGTAGCATAACATTGCTTGATGACATTTTTGAGAGAAAGATTTAAAGAATTCTTGAAATTAGAAATTTACATATTTTTTTAAATTTACATATTGAAATTAGAAATTTCAATTGGAATGTGATTTTAGGTTTTGAGACGATATTTTTCCCATCATCTGTTCTTCAATCTCAATGTAATTAGCATCATTCTATACTAGAGAAGATTTATTACACTCGCGGATTAATTTTCTTGGAACATTTTCTGTGGATAAGTCTAATCTCCCTAGTCTAATTCTAAAAATTTTCCTTAAGTTGGAAATGTCGTACAACCAAAGGGTGGTCTGCGGTATTATTAACATTAACACCGCCGATGTGTTTCATTGAGGATTCGTGAATCTCGAAATGAATGTAAAGAATCTCAGAAATCACATTTGTAAAATTTGAGAAAAAATTAGAACACATTAAACTATTGAACTATTAAAATATGTTATACAACGTGAATTACATAAACACATTGAATAATTGAACTATTAGAACTATTCGAATTATTAGAAAACTTTCAACTATTAGAATTAATGAATTATTAAATTATATTAAATTATATTACAACATTTTTTAATTCTTAAACTTTGTAACTTGAAATTAACAGAACTTAGAATTTCGTGAATTCACATAATTATTCAAACATAAATTTTATTGGCATATGGACTTTGCTCTTCATCGTTTAAATCAGAATTTTTTTAATGATAGAACTTTGTAATAAATTAATTTTATTATTATATACCATATTTACGAATCAATTGTTAACAATATATTTATCGGAAATATCGAAATATATTGGATATATATACATATGTACTGGAATGTGATATATACTACCAATTATAAATTTAAATTTATCAAAAATTTTCTTGTAAACATTTCGAAATTTATAGTCGAGCAGCGAACATATATACAAAAAAAAACATTGAATTTGAAAAAGAATAATTATTATTAATTATCATTTTATTAATTATTAATCTCATAAATAACATATATTTATATTTGCAAATATATATTTTTTGTTTAAATATCAATTAAATTTACAATACATTGAATATTTTAAAAATATAGACTATTTCATTTTTTTATTATAATTTTTGATAATTTATAATTGATTTATAAAGTTTTTATGTTAGAAATTAATGCAACATATAAAAATGTATATATATGTTACATATATCATTTTTAATGCAATATATAAAAAGTATTACGTATGCATCATGAGGATTTTCTATGACGATTGACACATATATAGTCGTCTCATAAATTTTTTGAAAAAGCATTAAAAATAAAAATTAATTTTTTAATTTGGATTTTCTTTCATTTATGGGTTGAATACAAATATTATCGTCAATATGCACAACCATTTGCGTTCTATTTTTTGTCGTTTTATAATAGTTTTTATATTTATTAAAAATCAATATTCGCCATTAGAAAGTTTTTATTTAATAATTTAATAATTTTTTGTGTAATCTTAAACGTAATGATTAATATTCTCTGTTTCTTAGAGAAGTAAAATTAATTAAATTTATAATATTGAATATTTTATAAAATATAGACTATTTCATTTTTTATTATTTTTATAATTAACAAACTTATTTTTTTCATTATTTTCTTTATTTTTTGAATTAATACGAAAAATATTTTATATTTCATATTTATTTTCTTAAACGAAAAATTCAAACTTTACTGACATTAATTAATTTTGATATAATATAAAAAATATTAAAATATTAAAGGAAAATATTTCTGGAGTATAAAAACATTCACATAAATAACTATTTATCATACAAAATGATAAAACAATAGATTAAAAACTTAATGACAGCATTAAATGAGAGTAATAAAAATTAAAAATATTTCATTAATGGTAATAAAAATTTTAAAAATTAAAAATTAAAAATATACATTCAATATGAAATTAATTTTTGTTATTTATAATATATTTTTATATACGTTAAATGAAAATAATTAAAAAGAGATGAAGAAGATCGAAATCAACGATAAAACAAAGTGAAAGTAACATGATAAATAATTCAAAATCTAACATAGTTTTCATACAATTTTTTATATTAAATATGCAAAATTATTTATTAATTGAAATACATACATATCATGAAATAAAAAAAACATAACAAATTAATATGATTTTCAAAATAATCACATAATTGTATATACAGTAGAATAATAATTAAAAGACACAAAATAAATTATCATACACGAATAAGCGACAAACAAAGTGCACAAATCCATCGCACAATCAAAACGTTGCCGGAAATATATTCTTTAAAAAAAATTTAATACCTTAATAATTCAAATATAAGTATTCAAAATTTATTTGCAATTAAATTTAATCTGTATCAAATATAATGTCATACCTATCAAAATAATGCCTACCTATCAACCTATATATTTTTATTTAATATCATCATTTCCACTATATCATTTCAGATCATTACTAGTACAAAAATTTACTACAAATAATTATTCACAGTTAAAGATATCAAAGAGATTTTAATCTCTCAATTTCGATGATACATACAAATATACGTACAACTATACGAACTTTATACTGTCACACACGACAGTACGTCCTACGTTCAGCAAATCGTGAAATAAATCGATGTTTAGTCAATATCAATATAAAGAAATCAATATCAACTGCAAGTGGTATTTTACTAAAAAGATGAGAGCATTTTATATCGACGAAATTAAAAATTTGTACAGATAGTAGAAAATAATGTACAAATTCGTAAAAGTTAATACATAAAGTTGTAAGGTTAAAAAAAAAAAAGAATACCAACAACACACGGTGTTCCCAAGCGGTCACCCATCCAAGTACTAACCGTGCCCGACGTAGCTTGACTTTGGTGATCGAACGAGAACCAGTAGTTCCTACGTGGTATGGTCGTTGGCACGAGATTTATTAGTGCTTTTTTTGAAATGCGTGTTATAAAATTCACTTTAAACGAGAATGGAAAGATCTACAATCTATCAGTCAAACGCACTGACTTAGATAATATCGCGCCATTCATGCATCCATATTTTTCACGCAGCTCAAAAGATTTAAAAAATATAAATGAAAATACAGATAATATCGGTTATTAAAGACGGATAAATCATTGGAATAAATCGAAACTCACCAGATAGTCGAGAGCTGAGTAAAAATAAGAGTAGAAATCTTTTATTCAAATTGCATTTCTTTACAATTTATCTCTACGCTTTCAATATTTACAATCAAATCAGAATTCAACCATAATGATTATTTAATACAACATACTATTAACTTCAAAATTCCTATCCATTCCTACCATCTTCGTTTCCTCCTTCCTCAAATATTCAATCCTTGTCATAAAATAGACGAATTGATCATTATTCTCGATGACACAAGTATACGTACACTGTCACACACGACAGTACGTCTTACGTGCAGCAAATCGTGAAATAAATCGATGTTTAGTCAATATCAGTATAAAGAAATCAATATCAACTGCAAGTGGTATTTTACTAAAAAGATGAGAGCATTTTATATCGACGAAATTAAAAATTTGTACAGATAGTAGAAAATAATGTACAAATTCGTAAAAGTTAATACATAAAGTTGTAAGGTTAAAAAAGAATACCAACAACACACGGTGTTCCCAAGCGGTCACCCATCCAAGTACTAACCGTGCCCGACGTAGCTTGACTTTGGTGATCGAACGAGAACCAGTAGTTCCTACGTGGTATGGTCGTTGGCACGAGATTTATTAGTGCTTTTTTTGAAATGCGTGTTATAAAATTCACTTTAAACGAGAATGGAAAGATCTACAATCTATCAGTCAAACGCACTGACTAAAATAATATCGCGCCATTCATGCATCCATATTTTTCACGCAGCTCAAAAGATTTAAAAAATATAAATGAAAATACAGATAATATCGGTTATTAAAGACGGATAAATCATTGGAATAAATCGAAACTCACCAGATAGTCGAGAGCTGAGTAAAAATAAGAGTAGAAATCTTTTATTCAAATTGCATTTCTTTACAATTTATCTCTACGCTTTCAATATTTACAATCAAATCAGAATTCAACCATAATGATTATTTAATACAACATACTATTAACTTCAAAATTCCTATACATTCCTACCATCTTCGTTTCCTTCTTCCTCAAATATTCAATCCTTGTCATAAAATAGACGAATTGATCATTATTCTCGATGACACAAGTATACGTACACTGTCACACACGACAGTACGTCTTACGTGCAGCAAATCGTGAAATAAATCGATGTTTAGTCAATATCAGTATAAAGAAATCAATATCAACTGCAAGTGGTATTTTACTAAAAAGATGAGAGCATTTTATATCGACGAAATTAAAAATTTGTACAGATAGTAGAAAATAATGTACAAATTCGTAAAAGTTAATACATAAAGTTGTAAGGTTAAAAAAAAAAAAGAATACCAACAACACACGGTGTTCCCAAGCGGTCACCCATCCAAGTACTAACCGTGCCCGACGTAGCTTGACTTTGGTGATCGAACGAGAACCAGTAGTTCCTACGTGGTATGGTCGTTGGCACGAGATTTATTAGTGCTTTTTTTGAAATGCGTGTTATAAAATTCACTTTAAACGAGAATGGAAAGATCTACAATCTATCAGTCAAACGCACTGACTAAAATAATATCGCGCCATTCATGCATCCATATTTTTCACGCAGCTCAAAAGATTTAAAAAATATAAATGAAAATACAGATAATATCGGTTATTAAAGACGGATAAATCATTGGAATAAATCGAAACTCACCAGATAGTCGAGAGCTGAGTAAAAATAAGAGTAGAAATCTTTTATTCAAATTGCATTTCTTTACAATTTATCTCTACGCTTTCAATATTTACAATCAAATCAGAATTCAACCATAATGATTATTTAATACAACATACTATTAACTTCAAAATTCCTATACATTCCTACCATCTTCGTTTCCTTCTTCCTCAAATATTCAATCCTTGTCATAAAATAGACGAATTGATCATTATTCTCGATGACACAAGTATACGTACACTGTCACACACGACAGTACGTCTTACGTGCAGCAAATCGTGAAATAAATCGATGTTTAGTCAATATCAGTATAAAGAAATCAATATCAACTGCAAGTGGTATTTTACTAAAAAGATGAGAGCATTTTATATCGACGAAATTAAAAATTTGTACAGATAGTAGAAAATAATGTACAAATTCGTAAAAGTTAATACATAAAGTTGTAAGGTTAAAAAAAGAATACCAACAACACACGGTGTTCCCAAGCGGTCACCCATCCAAGTACTAACCGTGCCCGACGTAGCTTGACTTTGGTGATCGAACGAGAACCAGTAGTTCCTACGTGGTATGGTCGTTGGCACGAGATTTATTAGTGCTTTTTTTGAAATGCGTGTTATAAAATTCACTTTAAACGAGAATGGAAAGATCTACAATCTATCAGTCAAACGCACTGACTTAGATAATATCGCGCCATTCATGCATCCATATTTTTCACGCAGCTCAAAAGATTTAAAAAATATAAATGAAAATACAGATAATATCGGTTATTAAAGACGGATAAATCATTGGAATAAATCGAAACTCACCAGATAGTCGAGAGCTGAGTAAAAATAAGAGTAGAAATCTTTTATTCAAATTGCATTTCTTTACAATTTATCTCTACGCTTTCAATATTTACAATCAAATCAGAATTCAACCATAATGATTATTTAATACAACATACTATTAACTTCAAAATTCCTATCCATTCCTACCATCTTCGTTTCCTCCTTCCTCAAATATTCAATCCTTGTCATAAAATAGACGAATTGATCATTATTCTCGATGACACAAGTATACGTACACTGTCACACACGACAGTACGTCTTACGTGCAGCAAATCGTGAAATAAATCGATGTTTAGTCAATATCAGTATAAAGAAATCAATATCAACTGCAAGTGGTATTTTACTAAAAAGATGAGAGCATTTTATATCGACGAAATTAAAAATTTGTACAGATAGTAGAAAATAATGTACAAATTCGTAAAAGTTAATACATAAAGTTGTAAGGTTAAAAAAAAGAATACCAACAACACACGGTGTTCCCAAGCGGTCACCCATCCAAGTACTAACCGTGCCCGACGTAGCTTGACTTTGGTGATCGAACGAGAACCAGTAGTTCCTACGTGGTATGGTCGTTGGCACGAGATTTATTAGTGCTTTTTTTGAAATGCGTGTTATAAAATTCACTTTAAACGAGAATGGAAAGATCTACAATCTATCAGTCAAACGCACTGACTTAGATAATATCGCGCCATTCATGCATCCATATTTTTCACGCAGCTCAAAAGATTTAAAAAATATAAATGAAAATACAGATAATATCGGTTATTAAAGACGGATAAATCATTGGAATAAATCGAAACTCACCAGATAGTCGAGAGCTGAGTAAAAATAAGAGTAGAAATCTTTTATTCAAATTGCATTTCTTTACAATTTATCTCTACGCTTTCAATATTTACAATCAAATCAGAATTCAACCATAATGATTATTTAATACAACATACTATTAACTTCAAAATTCCTATACATTCCTACCATCTTCGTTTCCTTCTTCCTCAAATATTCAATCCTTGTCATAAAATAGACGAATTGATCATTATTCTCGATGACACAAGTATACGTACACTGTCACACACGACAGTACGTCTTACGTGCAGCAAATCGTGAAATAAATCGATGTTTAGTCAATATCAGTATAAAGAAATCAATATCAACTGCAAGTGGTATTTTACTAAAAAGATGAGAGCATTTTATATCGACGAAATTAAAAATTTGTACAGATAGTAGAAAATAATGTACAAATTCGTAAAAGTTAATACATAAAGTTGTAAGGTTAAAAAAAAGAATACCAACAACACACGGTGTTCCCAAGCGGTCACCCATCCAAGTACTAACCGTGCCCGACGTAGCTTGACTTTGGTGATCGAACGAGAACCAGTAGTTCCTACGTGGTATGGTCGTTGGCACGAGATTTATTAGTGCTTTTTTGAAATGCGTGTTATAAAATTCACTTTAAACGAGAATGGAAAGATCTACAATCTATCAGTCAAACGCACTGACTTAGATAATATCGCGCCATTCATGCATCCATATTTTTCACGCAGCTCAAAAGATTTAAAAAATATAAATGAAAATACAGATAATATCGGTTATTAAAGACGGATAAATCATTGGAATAAATCGAAACTCACCAGATAGTCGAGAGCTGAGTAAAAATAAGAGTAGAAATCTTTTATTCAAATTGCATTTCTTTACAATTTATCTCTACGCTTTCAATATTTACAATCAAATCAGAATTCAACCATAATGATTATTTAATACAACATACTATTAACTTCAAAATTCCTATCCATTCCTACCATCTTCGTTTCCTCCTTCCTCAAATATTCAATCCTTGTCATAAAATAGACGAATTGATCATTATTCTCGATGACACAAGTATACGTACACTGTCACACACGACAGTACGTCTTACGTGCAGCAAATCGTGAAATAAATCGATGTTTAGTCAATATCAGTATAAAGAAATCAATATCAACTGCAAATGGTATTTTACTAAAAAGATGAGAGCATTTTATATCGACGAAATTAAAAATTTGTACAGATAGTAGAAAATAATGTACAAATTCGTAAAAGTTAATACATAAAGTTGTAAGGTTAAAAAAAAAAAGAATACCAACAACACACGGTGTTCCCAAGCGGTCACCCATCCAAGTACTAACCGTGCCCGACGTAGCTTGACTTTGGTGATCGAACGAGAACCAGTAGTTCCTACGTGGTATGGTCGTTGGCACGAGATTTATTAGTGCTTTTTTGAAATGCGTGTTATAAAATTCACTTTAAACGAGAATGGAAAGATCTACAATCTATCAGTCAAACGCACTGACTTAGATAATATCGCGCCATTCATGCATCCATATTTTTCACGCAGCTCAAAAGATTTAAAAAATATAAATGAAAATACAGATAATATCGGTTATTAAAGACGGATAAATCATTGGAATAAATCGAAACTCACCAGATAGTCGAGAGCTGAGTAAAAATAAGAGTAGAAATCTTTTATTCAAATTGCATTTCTTTACAATTTATCTCTACGCTTTCAATATTTACAATCAAATCAGAATTCAACCATAATGATTATTTAATACAACATACTATTAACTTCAAAATTCCTATCCATTCCTACCATCTTCGTTTCCTCCTTCCTCAAATATTCAATCCTTGTCATAAAATAGACGAATTGATCATTATTCTCGATGACACAAGTATACGTACACTGTCACACACGACAGTACGTCTTACGTGCAGCAAATCGTGAAATAAATCGATGTTTAGTCAATATCAGTATAAAGAAATCAATATCAACTGCAAATGGTATTTTACTAAAAAGATGAGAGCATTTTATATCGACGAAATTAAAAATTTGTACAGATAGTAGAAAATAATGTACAAATTCGTAAAAGTTAATACATAAAGTTGTAAGGTTAAAAAAAAAAAGAATACCAACAACACACGGTGTTCCCAAGCGGTCACCCATCCAAGTACTAACCGTGCCCGACGTAGCTTGACTTTGGTGATCGAACGAGAACCAGTAGTTCCTACGTGGTATGGTCGTTGGCACGAGATTTATTAGTGCTTTTTTTGAAATGCGTGTTATAAAATTCACTTTAAACGAGAATGGAAAGATCTACAATCTATCAGTCAAACGCACTGACTAAAATAATATCGCGCCATTCATGCATCCATATTTTTCACGCAGCTCAAAAGATTTAAAAAATATAAATGAAAATACAGATAATATCGGTTATTAAAGACGGATAAATCATTGGAATAAATCGAAACTCACCAGATAGTCGAGAGCTGAGTAAAAATAAGAGTAGAAATCTTTTATTCAAATTGCATTTCTTTACAATTTATCTCTACGCTTTCAATATTTACAATCAAATCAGAATTCAACCATAATGATTATTTAATACAACATACTATTAACTTCAAAATTCCTATCCATTCCTACCATCTTCGTTTCCTCCTTCCTCAAATATTCAATCCTTGTCATAAAATAGACGAATTGATCATTATTCTCGATGACACAAGTATACGTACACTGTCACACACGACAGTACGTCTTACGTGCAGCAAATCGTGAAATAAATCGATGTTTAGTCAATATCAGTATAAAGAAATCAATATCAACTGCAAGTGGTGTTTTACTAAAAAGATGAGAGCATTTTATATCGACGAAATTAAAAATTTGTACAGATAGTAGAAAATAATGTACAAATTCGTAAAAGTTAATACATAAAGTTGTAAGGTTAAAAAAAAAAAGAATACCAACAACACACGGTGTTCCCAAGCGGTCACCCATCCAAGTACTAACCGTGCCCGACGTAGCTTGACTTTGGTGATCGAACGAGAACCAGTAGTTCCTACGTGGTATGGTCGTTGGCACGAGATTTATTAGTGCTTTTTTTGAAATGCGTGTTATAAAATTCACTTTAAACGAGAATGGAAAGATCTACAATCTATCAGTCAAACGCACTGACTTAGATAATATCGCGCCATTCATGCATCCATATTTTTCACGCAGCTCAAAAGATTTAAAAAATATAAATGAAAATACAGATAATATCGGTTATTAAAGACGGATAAATCATTGGAATAAATCGAAACTCACCAGATAGTCGAGAGCTGAGTAAAAATAAGAGTAGAAATCTTTTATTCAAATTGCATTTCTTTACAATTTATCTCTACGCTTTCAATATTTACAATCAAATCAGAATTCAACCATAATGATTATTTAATACAACATACTATTAACTTCAAAATTCCTATCCATTCCTACCATCTTCGTTTCCTCCTTCCTCAAATATTCAATCCTTGTCATAAAATAGACGAATTGATCATTATTCTCGATGACACAAGTATACGTACACTGTCACACACGACAGTACGTCTTACGTGCAGCAAATCGTGAAATAAATCGATGTTTAGTCAATATCAGTATAAAGAAATCAATATCAACTGCAAGTGGTATTTTACTAAAAAGATGAGAGCATTTTATATCGACGAAATTAAAAATTTGTACAGATAGTAGAAAATAATGTACAAATTCGTAAAAGTTAATACATAAAGTTGTAAGGTTAAAAAAAAGAATACCAACAACACACGGTGTTCCCAAGCGGTCACCCATCCAAGTACTAACCGTGCCCGACGTAGCTTGACTTTGGTGATCGAACGAGAACCAGTAGTTCCTACGTGGTATGGTCGTTGGCACGAGATTTATTAGTGCTTTTTTTGAAATGCGTGTTATAAAATTCACTTTAAACGAGAATGGAAAGATCTACAATCTATCAGTCAAACGCACTGACTAAAATAATATCGCGCCATTCATGCATCCATATTTTTCACGCAGCTCAAAAGATTTAAAAATATAAATGAAAATACAGATAATATCGGTTATTAAAGACGGATAAATCATTGGAATAAATCGAAACTCACCAGATAGTCGAGAGCTGAGTAAAAATAAGAGTAGAAATCTTTTATTCAAATTGCATTTCTTTACAATTTATCTCTACGCTTTCAATATTTACAATCAAATCAGAATTCAACCATAATGATTATTTAATACAACATACTATTAACTTCAAAATTCCTATCCATTCCTACCATCTTCGTTTCCTCCTTCCTCAAATATTCAATCCTTGTCATAAAATAGACGAATTGATCATTATTCTCGATGACACAAGTATACGTACACTGTCACGCACGACAGTACGTCTTACGTGCAGCAAATCGTGAAATAAATCGATGTTTAGTCAATATCAGTATAAAGAAATCAATATCAACTGCAAGTGGTATTTTACTAAAAAGATGAGAGCATTTTATATCGACGAAATTAAAAATTTGTACAGATAGTAGAAAATAATGTACAAATTCGTAAAAGTTAATACATAAAGTTGTAAGGTTAAAAAAAAAGAATACCAACAACACACGGTGTTCCCAAGCGGTCACCCATCCAAGTACTAACCGTGCCCGACGTAGCTTGACTTTGGTGATCGAACGAGAACCAGTAGTTCCTACGTGGTATGGTCGTTGGCACGAGATTTATTAGTGCTTTTTTTGAAATGCGTGTTATAAAATTCACTTTAAACGAGAATGGAAAGATCTACAATCTATCAGTCAAACGCACTGACTTAGATAATATCGCGCCATTCATGCATCCATATTTTTCACGCAGCTCAAAAGATTTAAAAAATATAAATGAAAATACAGATAATATCGGTTATTAAAGACGGATAAATCATTGGAATAAATCGAAACTCACCAGATAGTCGAGAGCTGAGTAAAAATAAGAGTAGAAATCTTTTATTCAAATTGCATTTCTTTACAATTTATCTCTACGCTTTCAATATTTACAATCAAATCAGAATTCAACCATAATGATTATTTAATACAACATACTATTAACTTCAAAATTCCTATCCATTCCTACCATCTTCGTTTCCTCCTTCCTCAAATATTCAATCCTTGTCATAAAATAGACGAATTGATCATTATTCTCGATGACACAAGTATACGTACACTGTCACACACGACAGTACGTCTTACGTGCAGCAAATCGTGAAATAAATCGATGTTTAGTCAATATCAGTATAAAGAAATCAATATCAACTGCAAGTGGTATTTTACTAAAAAGATGAGAGCATTTTATATCGACGAAATTAAAAATTTGTACAGATAGTAGAAAATAATGTACAAATTCGTAAAAGTTAATACATAAAGTTGTAAGGTTAAAAAAAAAGAATACCAACAACACACGGTGTTCCCAAGCGGTTACCCATCCAAGTACTAACCGTGCCCGACGTAGCTTGACTTTGGTGATCGAACGAGAACCAGTAGTTCCTACGTGGTATGGTCGTTGGCACGAGATTTATTAGTGCTTTTTTTGAAATGCGTGTTATAAAATTCACTTTAAACGAGAATGGAAAGATCTACAATCTATCAGTCAAACGCACTGACTTAGATAATATCGCGCCATTCATGCATCCATATTTTTCACGCAGCTCAAAAGATTTAAAAAATATAAATGAAAATACAGATAATATCGGTTATTAAAGACGGATAAATCATTGGAATAAATCGAAACTCACCAGATAGTCGAGAGCTGAGTAAAAATAAGAGTAGAAATCTTTTATTCAAATTGCATTTCTTTACAATTTATCTCTACGCTTTCAATATTTACAATCAAATCAGAATTCAACCATAATGATTATTTAATACAACATACTATTAACTTCAAAATTCCTATCCATTCCTACCATCTTCGTTTCCTCCTTCCTCAAATATTCAATCCTTGTCATAAAATAGACGAATTGATCATTATTCTCGATGACACAAGTATACGTACACTGTCACACACGACAGTACGTCTTACGTGCAGCAAATCGTGAAATAAATCGATGTTTAGTCAATATCAGTATAAAGAAATCAATATCAACTGCAAGTGGTATTTTACTAAAAAGATGAGAGCATTTTATATCGACGAAATTAAAAATTTGTACAGATAGTAGAAAATAACGTACAAATTCGTAAAAGTTAATACATAAAGTTGTAAGGTTAAAAAAAAAAGAATACCAACAACACACGGTGTTCCCAAGCGGTCACCCATCCAAGTACTAACCGTGCCCGACGTAGCTTGACTTTGGTGATCGAACGAGAACCAGTAGTTCCTACGTGGTATGGTCGTTGGCACGAGATTTATTAGTGCTTTTTTTGAAATGCGTGTTATAAAATTCACTTTAAACGAGAATGGAAAGATCTACAATCTATCAGTCAAACGCACTGACTTAGATAATATCGCGCCATTCATGCATCCATATTTTCACGCAGCTCAAAAGATTTAAAAATATAAATGAAAATACAGATAATATCGGTTATTAAAGACGGATAAATCATTGGAATAAATCGAAACTCACCAGATAGTCGAGAGCTGAGTAAAAATAAGAGTAGAAATCTTTTATTCAAATTGCATTTCTTTACAATTTATCTCTACGCTTTCAATATTTACAATCAAATCAGAATTCAACCATAATGATTATTTAATACAACATACTATTAACTTCAAAATTCCTATCCATTCCTACCATCTTCGTTTCCTCCTTCCTCAAATATTCAATCCTTGTCATAAAATAGACGAATTGATCATTATTCTCGATGACACAAGTATACGTACACTGTCACACACGACAGTACGTCTTACGTGCAGCAAATCGTGAAATAAATCGATGTTTAGTCAATATCAGTATAAAGAAATCAATATCAACTGCAAGTGGTATTTTACTAAAAAGATGAGAGCATTTTATATCGACGAAATTAAAAATTTGTACAGATAGTAGAAAATAATGTACAAATTCGTAAAAGTTAATACATAAAGTTGTAAGGTTAAAAAAAAAAAGAATACCAACAACACACGGTGTTCCCAAGCGGTCACCCATCCAAGTACTAACCGTGCCCGACGTAGCTTGACTTTGGTGATCGAACGAGAACCAGTAGTTCCTACGTGGTATGGTCGTTGGCACGAGATTTATTAGTGCTTTTTTTGAAATGCGTGTTATAAAATTCACTTTAAACGAGAATGGAAAGATCTACAATCTATCAGTCAAACGCACTGACTTAGATAATATCGCGCCATTCATGCATCCATATTTTTCACGCAGCTCAAAAGATTTAAAAAATATAAATGAAAATACAGATAATATCGGTTATTAAAGACGGATAAATCATTGGAATAAATCGAAACTCACCAGATAGTCGAGAGCTGAGTAAAAATAAGAGTAGAAATCTTTTATTCAAATTGCATTTCTTTACAATTTATCTCTACGCTTTCAATATTTACAATCAAATCAGAATTCAACCATAATGATTATTTAATACAACATACTATTAACTTCAAAATTCCTATCCATTCCTACCATCTTCGTTTCCTCCTTCCTCAAATATTCAATCCTTGTCATAAAATAGACGAATTGATCATTATTCTCGATGACACAAGTATACGTACACTGTCACACACGACAGTACGTCTTACGTGCAGCAAATCGTGAAATAAATCGATGTTTAGTCAATATCAGTATAAAGAAATCAATATCAACTGCAAGTGGTATTTTACTAAAAAGATGAGAGCATTTTATATCGACGAAATTAAAAATTTGTACAGATAGTAGAAAATAATGTACAAATTCGTAAAAGTTAATACATAAAGTTGTAAGGTTAAAAAAAAAAGAATACCAACAACACACGGTGTTCCCAAGCGGGAACCCATCCAAGTACTAACCGTGCCCGACGTAGCTTGACTTTGGTGATCGAACGAGAACCAGTAGTTCCTACGTGGTATGGTCGTTGGCACGAGATTTATTAGTGCTTTTTTTGAAATGCGTGTTATAAAATTCACTTTAAACGAGAATGGAAAGATCTACAATCTATCAGTCAAACGCACTGACTTAGATAATATCGCGCCATTCATGCATCCATATTTTTCACGCAGCTCAAAAGATTTAAAAAATATAAATGAAAATACAGATAATATCGGTTATTAAAGACGGATAAATCATTGGAATAAATCGAAACTCACCAGATAGTCGAGAGCTGAGTAAAAATAAGAGTAGAAATCTTTTATTCAAATTGCATTTCTTTACAATTTATCTCTACGCTTTCAATATTTACAATCAAATCAGAATTCAACCATAATGATTATTTAATACAACATACTATTAACTTCAAAATTCCTATCCATTCCTACCATCTTCGTTTCCTCCTTCCTCAAATATTCAATCCTTGTCATAAAATAGACGAATTGATCATTATTCTCGATGACACAAGTATACGTACACTGTCACACACGACAGTACGTCTTACGTGCAGCAAATCGTGAAATAAATCGATGTTTAGTCAATATCAGTATAAAGAAATCAATATCAACTGCAAGTGGTATTTTACTAAAAAGATGAGAGCATTTTATATCGACGAAATTAAAAATTTGTACAGATAGTAGAAAATAATGTACAAATTCGTAAAAGTTAATACATAAAGTTGTAAGTTAAAAAAAAAAGAATACCAACAACACACGGTGTTCCCAAGCGGTCACCCATCCAAGTACTAACCGTGCCCGACGTAGCTTGACTTTGGTGATCGAACGAGAACCAGTAGTTCCTACGTGGTATGGTCGTTGGCACGAGATTTATTAGTGCTTTTTTGAAATGCGTGTTATAAAATTCACTTTAAACGAGAATGGAAAGATCTACAATCTATCAGTCAAACGCACTGACTTAGATAATATCGCGCCATTCATGCATCCATATTTTTCACGCAGCTCAAAAGATTTAAAAAATATAAATGAAAATACAGATAATATCGGTTATTAAAGACGGATAAATCATTGGAATAAATCGAAACTCACCAGATAGTCGAGAGCTGAGTAAAAATAAGAGTAGAAATCTTTTATTCAAATTGCATTTCTTTACAATTTATCTCTACGCTTTAATATTTACAATCAAATCAGAATTCAACCATAATGATTATTTAATACAACATACTATTAACTTCAAAATTCCTATCCATTCCTACCATCTTCGTTTCCTCCTTCCTCAAATATTCAATCCTTGTCATAAAATAGACGAATTGATCATTATTCTCGATGACACAAGTATACGTACACTGTCACACACGACAGTACGTCTTACGTGCAGCAAATCGTGAAATAAATCGATGTTTAGTCAATATCAGTATAAAGAAATCAATATCAACTGCAAGTGGTATTTTACTAAAAAGATGAGAGCATTTTATATCGACGAAATTAAAAATTTGTACAGATAGTAGAAAATAATGTACAAATTCGTAAAAGTTAATACATAAAGTTGTAAGTTAAAAAAAAGAATACCAACAACACACGGTGTTCCCAAGCGGTCACCCATCCAAGTACTAACCGTGCCCGACGTAGCTTGACTTTGGTGATCGAACGAGAACCAGTAGTTCCTACGTGGTATGGTCGTTGGCACGAGATTTATTAGTGCTTTTTTGAAATGCGTGTTATAAAATTCACTTTAAACGAGAATGGAAAGATCTACAATCTATCAGTCAAACGCACTGACTTAGATAATATCGCGCCATTCATGCATCCATATTTTTCACGCAGCTCAAAAGATTTAAAATATAAATGAAAATACAGATAATATCGGTTATTAAAGACGGATAAATCATTGGAATAAATCGAAACTCACCAGATAGTCGAGAGCTGAGTAAAAATAAGAGTAGAAATCTTTTATTCAAATTGCATTTCTTTACAATTTATCTCTACGCTTTCAATATTTACAATCAAATCAGAATTCAACCATAATGATTATTTAATACAACATACTATTAACTTCAAAATTCCTATCCATTCCTACCATCTTCGTTTCCTCCTTCCTCAAATATTCAATCCTTGTCATAAAATAGACGAATTGATCATTATTCTCGATGACACAAGTATACGTACACTGTCACACACGACAGTACGTCTTACGTGCAGCAAATCGTGAAATAAATCGATGTTTAGTCAATATCAGTATAAAGAAATCAATATCAACTGCAAGTGGTATTTTACTAAAAAGATGAGAGCATTTTATATCGACGAAATTAAAAATTTGTACAGATAGTAGAAAATAATGTACAAATTCGTAAAAGTTAATACATAAAGTTGTAAGGTTAAAAAAAAAAAGAATACCAACAACACACGGTGTTCCCAAGCGGTCACCCATCCAAGTACTAACCGTGCCCGACGTAGCTTGACTTTGGTGATCGAACGAGAACCAGTAGTTCCTACGTGGTATGGTCGTTGGCACGAGATTTATTAGTGCTTTTTTTGAAATGCGTGTTATAAAATTCACTTTAAACGAGAATGGAAAGATCTACAATCTATCAGTCAAACGCACTGACTTAGATAATATCGCGCCATTCATGCATCCATATTTTTCACGCAGCTCAAAAGATTTAAAAAATATAAATGAAAATACAGATAATATCGGTTATTAAAGACGGATAAATCATTGGAATAAATCGAAACTCACCAGATAGTCGAGAGCTGAGTAAAAATAAGAGTAGAAATCTTTTATTCAAATTGCATTTCTTTACAATTTATCTCTACGCTTTCAATATTTACAATCAAATCAGAATTCAACCATAATGATTATTTAATACAACATACTATTAACTTCAAAATTCCTATCCATTCCTACCATCTTCGTTTCCTCCTTCCTCAAATATTCAATCCTTGTCATAAAATAGACGAATTGATCATTATTCTCGATGACACAAGTATACGTACACTGTCACACACGACAGTACGTCTTACGTGCAGCAAATCGTGAAATAAATCGATGTTTAGTCAATATCAGTATAAAGAAATCAATATCAACTGCAAGTGGTATTTTACTAAAAAGATGAGAGCATTTTATATCGACGAAATTAAAAATTTGTACAGATAGTAGAAAATAATGTACAAATTCGTAAAAGTTAATACATAAAGTTGTAAGGTTAAAAAAAGAATACCAACAACACACGGTGTTCCCAAGCGGTCACCCATCCAAGTACTAACCGTGCCCGACGTAGCTTGACTTTGGTGATCGAACGAGAACCAGTAGTTCCTACGTGGTATGGTCGTTGGCACGAGATTTATTAGTGCTTTTTTTGAAATGCGTGTTATAAAATTCACTTTAAACGAGAATGGAAAGATCTACAATCTATCAGTCAAACGCACTGACTTAGATAATATCGCGCCATTCATGCATCCATATTTTTCACGCAGCTCAAAAGATTTAAAAAATATAAATGAAAATACAGATAATATCGGTTATTAAAGACGGATAAATCATTGGAATAAATCGAAACTCACCAGATAGTCGAGAGCTGAGTAAAAATAAGAGTAGAAATCTTTTATTCAAATTGCATTTCTTTACAATTTATCTCTACGCTTTCAATATTTACAATCAAATCAGAATTCAACCATAATGATTATTTAATACAACATACTATTAACTTCAAAATTCCTATCCATTCCTACCATCTTCGTTTCCTCCTTCCTCAAATATTCAATCCTTGTCATAAAATAGACGAATTGATCATTATTCTCGATGACACAAGTATACGTACACTGTCACACACGACAGTACGTCTTACGTGCAGCAAATCGTGAAATAAATCGATGTTTAGTCAATATCAGTATAAAGAAATCAATATCAACTGCAAGTGGTATTTTACTAAAAAGATGAGAGCATTTTATATCGACGAAATTAAAAATTTGTACAGATAGTAGAAAATAATGTACAAATTCGTAAAAGTTAATACATAAAGTTGTAGGTTAAAAAAAAAAAGAATACCAACAACACACGGTGTTCCCAAGCGGTCACCCATCCAAGTACTAACCGTGCCCGACGTAGCTTGACTTTGGTGATCGAACGAGAACCAGTAGTTCCTACGTGGTATGGTCGTTGGCACGAGATTTATTAGTGCTTTTTTTGAAATGCGTGTTATAAAATTCACTTTAAACGAGAATGGAAAGATCTACAATCTATCAGTCAAACGCACTGACTTAGATAATATCGCGCCATTCATGCATCCATATTTTTCACGCAGCTCAAAAGATTTAAAAAATATAAATGAAAATACAGATAATATCGGTTATTAAAGACGGATAAATCATTGGAATAAATCGAAACTCACCAGATAGTCGAGAGCTGAGTAAAAATAAGAGTAGAAATCTTTTATTCAAATTGCATTTCTTTACAATTTATCTCTACGCTTTCAATATTTACAATCAAATCAGAATTCAACCATAATGATTATTTAATACAACATACTATTAACTTCAAAATTCCTATCCATTCCTACCATCTTCGTTTCCTCCTTCCTCAAATATTCAATCCTTGTCATAAAATAGACGAATTGATCATTATTCTCGATGACACAAGTATACGTACACTGTCACACACGACAGTACGTCTTACGTGCAGCAAATCGTGAAATAAATCGATGTTTAGTCAATATCAGTATAAAGAAATCAATATCAACTGCAAGTGGTATTTTACTAAAAAGATGAGAGCATTTTATATCGACGAAATTAAAAATTTGTACAGATAGTAGAAAATAATGTACAAATTCGTAAAAGTTAATACATAAAGTTGTAAGGTTAAAAAAAAAAAAGAATACCAACAACACACGGTGTTCCCAAGCGGTCACCCATCCAAGTACTAACCGTGCCCGACGTAGCTTGACTTTGGTGATCGAACGAGAACCAGTAGTTCCTACGTGGTATGGTCGTTGGCACGAGATTTATTAGTGCTTTTTTTGAAATGCGTGTTATAAAATTCACTTTAAACGAGAATGGAAAGATCTACAATCTATCAGTCAAACGCACTGACTTAGATAATATCGCGCCATTCATGCATCCATATTTTTCACGCAGCTCAAAAGATTTAAAAAATATAAATGAAAATACAGATAATATCGGTTATTAAAGACGGATAAATCATTGGAATAAATCGAAACTCACCAGATAGTCGAGAGCTGAGTAAAAATAAGAGTAGAAATCTTTTATTCAAATTGCATTTCTTTACAATTTATCTCTACGCTTTCAATATTTACAATCAAATCAGAATTCAACCATAATGATTATTTAATACAACATACTATTAACTTCAAAATTCCTATCCATTCCTACCATCTTCGTTTCCTCCTTCCTCAAATATTCAATCCTTGTCATAAAATAGACGAATTGATCATTATTCTCGATGACACAAGTATACGTACACTGTCACACACGACAGTACGTCTTACGTGCAGCAAATCGTGAAATAAATCGATGTTTAGTCAATATCAGTATAAAGAAATCAATATCAACTGCAAGTGGTATTTTACTAAAAAGATGAGAGCATTTTATATCGACGAAATTAAAAATTTGTACAGATAGTAGAAAATAATGTACAAATTCGTAAAAGTTAATACATAAAGTTGTAAGGTTAAAAAAAAAAAAGAATACCAACAACACACGGTGTTCCCAAGCGGTCACCCATCCAAGTACTAACCGTGCCCGACGTAGCTTGACTTTGGTGATCGAACGAGAACCAGTAGTTCCTACGTGGTATGGTCGTTGGCACGAGATTTATTAGTGCTTTTTTTGAAATGCGTGTTATAAAATTCACTTTAAACGAGAATGGAAAGATCTACAATCTATCAGTCAAACGCACTGAGTTAAATAGTATAAATAGTATAAAATAGTATAACAAATAATATTACATGACTATATTTTTTAATGAAGCTTTTAAAATTTAATGTGGAAATTTAGTAGGATTTTAATCACCGTCTGAAGTGAGGAATAATCATTCTGTATTATTTATTTGTTAATCGAAATCTGGTAGAAAATAATAAGACGTCAATTTTTCTTTTAAATTATATATTTATGTATAAATTATATAAATTATATAAATATATAAATTATATATTTTTAATTATTTTTAAGTATTTAGAATTCTATAAATTTATTGTAGAATTAATTATAGATTTATATTTTAATAATTCTTTTTATTATTTAATATTTTTTTATTTAATATTTAATATTTTTATCTAATATTATTAGATATCTAATATCTAATACCTAATATTTTTTTTTTATTTAGTATAGAAATTATCTATCTAATATAAAAAATTGTGGTGAGAAATCTATTATAAATATAATTATTTATAATCACAGAAATTCGAAAAATGTTTATATAAAATTGTTTTAATTGTACGGTTACATATGAGAGTTACTAAAATATGATAATTGTCTTTTGTTAATTGATATTGCATTGAGAAAATCATTCCAATTGAATTTTGATTATTATACATTTACTCATTGCCATGTTTTTTAGTGAAAAATAACTTCTGATTGCAATTTTTGAGAGTTTTTATGCTGAAATTTTTTAATAAATAGAATACGGATAATCAAAATCTTACTAGTTAATAGAAATTTTATTTAATTTTATTTAAAAATTTTTATAGAAACATTTCTTATATATAAATAAGTAGTTTTTTTCCTTCTAATTTTTAATTTGATGTTTTTGAACAATAATACTTATTATTATTTAATATCTCATTAATAAAATTTAATAATTGAAACCTAAAAATTTGATTGAAAATTATTATAATATTGATAATCAGAGTTATTTGCAATATTATAACTAATTGAGAATTTTTTAAAAAATATTATTACCTTCTTGGTTTGTTTTTAAATAAAAAAATTAATGTAAGTAATTATAGTATATATAGTAGATAAGTACAAATACATATAAATGGCCAGAAAAAAAATAATAAAATGTATACACTATGATTTATCATAATTATTATATATCAAATATTTTTTCATAATTATAATATAATTTTTAATTAATAGTTTTTAATTTAGTCAAAATCTTATTCAATTTTCAATTACTATTATCTTTTTTTTGCAAAAATAAAATTATGTTTATTTCAATTTATTTTATATATATTTTTGTATACTAATTATATAAAGAAAAATTATTTAGAATTAGTAAAATAATGAGTTATTATAATTTATTGAATATGATCTAATATATAGCAGATATGGATGTTTAAAAAGCTATTTGCTGTATCTACATTATTTTAAATAGAAATGTTAAAAAATAAATAAATAAATTATTCTACATAAATTTTTTTCATTTTGAAATTTAAGATTAATGGAATGTTACATAATAACGATGTCGCGTCGTTAATTCGTTTCATTAAAAGTTATAATTTTTTTTATTTTATTTTAATTATAATGTTATATGGTATAAACTCAAAATAAATCATTCATTTAAAAAAAAATATAATTATATTTTGCAATTTTTGACTTCCACTATTGTGCATTTCTTAAAAAAATCGCATTATGCGATTGTATAGTTTGTTGAACAATATAAAATGTTTCTTTACAATTTTTTTTATCTTCAATAGGAATAGAATTATGTAATTTGGCCCATAATTAGTGGACATAATAAGTAAGTATTAAGTTTATATATAAGTTTATTATATATATTTTATATGTATAATTACACTGAAATATTGTGAAAGTTTTTTTTACGTTATTAAAGAAAATTTTTAAATGAAATAGCATATGATAAAAGCAAAACATTGTACTTTTATTTATAATAATATCTATTCAAAGTATTATTATTTTTATTTTAAATTAAAATAATTTTAAATCTTTTCATTAAATAAAAAATTTATAAAAATTAATAAATTTAATAATAAAAATTTAATAATTTATAAGAAATTAATAATTTTTTCAAATATTTTCAATAATTAATCTAGAAATATTTTTAATTTATAATTATATTTTTAATTATTTTTCGATATCCTTTTTTAAATATAATTTTAAATATATTTCTTGATTTTTGAATTCTTAATTTTATTATTAATATAATATTCTTAGTTTTATATTATATATTTATTGATATTTTAAAAAAAACATATAAAATGATATTCTGAAAAACATTGTAAATTAGAATATTAAAAATTATGAAATTAAAAATGCTTTTTTTAATCTATATCAAATATAATTTAAATTTTTTCAATTAAAAATTATTTGCTGAAAACAAGAATTAAATTACTCATAAAAGTATAAAAATCGAAATAATAATTTTTAAATTATTCAATTATTTTTAAAAAATTTGTTAAAAATTTTTACAATATGTGTATATGTTTACATCTTATATATAAAGTTAATTTCCGTTCATCATTAGAATAATAAAAAAAAATTTTGTCCCTAAGTTTCGTTTCATTCTAATGTTTATATCTATGCTGATTTAATATTATCAATTAATATATTATTGACAAAATATATTATTGACAATATATTCATTGACAAAATGTTTCAATGAATGTTCAAAATATTTTAATGAATTTGTAAATGTTCACTTAAATTGTATATATTCTTTTAAATTGTCTGATTTATTACGAATTTTTTATTACAATATTATTTATGATTTTATTGTAAATAGAATTTGACGAATTTTTTTTATTATATTTTATTGTTAATTATTTAATAACTTGTAAGAAAACATTTATATGTTTCAAAAATTATGGCAAACCAGCAATAATTCTACATATAAATGTCAAAAAAAAAAAAATAATTTTTCCATAAATTTATTTTAAAAAAAAATGAATTTAAAAATTTATTTAAAAAGATATTCATTCATTAAATTAGATGTTTTGAAATTATTGTTTGCTCGTAATGCTCTTAATGTTCGTATTTGTGTTATTAAATATAAACAATATCGATAATATAGATAAAAACATAGAAAGTTTGTGAAGAAACAAGGGTATTTCTCTTATGGTAATTATAACATTTCATAAATTTATTTTTATTTAAGAAAAATTACGATTTTCATGAATATATAGATTCTTTTTGTTTAAAATAATAAATATTTTATATTCATTAAATTATTTAAATATTAATTAAAATCCTCATATTTGTCAATTATTTTTGCCATATCCTATTTTATTTGATCTTCTATCTATCGATTTTATCTTCGATATTCTATCGATAAGAACATTCATATTGAATGCATATAAAAAAAAAGTTGAATATTTGAAAAAATTTTTTTTCACACAAAATTTTTCTTGAAAAGTTGTATACAATCATACAAATCATTATGACATAAAAAATCTTTATAATATATATTATATGTAATATTTTTTATATTATATATTTTATACATATCTAAATATCTGATAAATTTTTAAATTTATTTTTTGAAATATGAAATGTTAAATGAAAAAAAATTCATTTCGATATTTTTGCATATTAAATCATTTTTACATATTAAATCACAAATATTCTATATATTGTATCTCTGTGTATTGTATCTATATATATTTATGTAGAATTGCATATATTATGTAATATATAAATTATGTAATAGTTAGTTATGTAATATATATTTTATATCACGATTTTTGAAGTATTTTATATAAATAATGTTTTTGTACTATCAAAATTTTAATGAATAAATCCTAAAGAAATTATATTTGAAAGAAAAAATTTTTCATATCATTTTTCATATCAAAATTAACGTTTTCATCGCTATTCAAATGCAAAATAATTACAAGATAAATATGAACTATTTCTTCGTTTCAATATATTTTCGTTATAAATATTTGACTGAGAAATTATTATATGTTTGTTTTTTGCGGTCGATCATTAAATTTATCTTGAAAAATCACAGAAGAAGAAGAAGAAAAAGAAAGTAAAAAAAATTCAAGCACGAATTACAGGAATATCCGGTTAATCTTTCTATCAGGTAAACTAAATAAAGGTGAAAGAAACTGGAGCAAAACTGAGATCTTAAAACAATTTCATAACTTCGATATTAATCAAGTGAAAAGGAAATTGAGATTGGATAGAAATTGTTTATTTACAGAATTTTTTTTTTAAATAATTTTATATATCTGTAATCTTTTAATATTTTAATTACTTAAAAGAAAAAATGGAAAGAAAAAGAAGAATAAAAGAGAGAAAAAAAAGGCCTGATTGAATATAATGAAAAAATAGATAATAGAAAGAAAATAGAAAAAGAAAAAAATGGAAAATAAAGATGAATAGATAACGTATTAATAATGAATAAAGAGGATCAATAGTAGTTTAACTTAGTATTTTTTTTATCATTTAACTCTATCATATGCAATTTATTAGTTATTAAATTATTTTTTTTTGTTTAAAAAATAATGTATTACAAAATGTATGGTTCATTTATACTTATTTATTTTTATATTTATATATTTATTATACAAATATTTTTACATTTATATTTATATTTATATTTATTAGATTGATAGATATTAAGGAATTCTATGTTTGTTATTTTCGTATTTAAGTTATATATATATATATTGTATTACATTTAAGATAGACACAAATTATATAGACTAAGTAAAGCAATTCTTGAATATTCTCTCTAAATAAAACTATCAATAAAAATGCGTGTTAGACTTACATTTCAAAAGTACTTGTAATTATGATAAAATAATAAATAAAAGTCGAGATTATGTAAATTTTTTTATTTTAGTTTATATATATATATATATATATATATATATATATATATATATATATATATATAAAATACATTATATATATTATATTATATATAAAATATAATAATTATATTATAAAATATAATAATAATTATATAAAAAGAAACTTTAAATATACATTAATATATTTGTAAAAAATATTTCTAGATGAAATATTATATTCAAGACAATATTAAAATTTTAAGAAAATTAAAAGTTTTTTATTCTATATACTATATTCTGTATATTTTTCTATATACAATCGGACTTCCAAATTTGTTGATTCAAAACTTTTCGCAGATAAGTAGTAAACTTATTATGTATATATGTATATACATATATTATATACAAATATGTAACATATATATATATATATATATATATATATATATATATATATATATTATATATATATGTTATGTTAATATTTTATTTATTATATTTATCATAGAATTAAACTTTTAATCAATTTGATTATTAATTTTATTATAAGTAATGTCAAATTTACAAAATTAAATAAATTTAATAAATAATATACTTGAATACAAATTTTACCAATTGCTATTATATAATTTATTATATTCTATCATTAATTGAAGTTCTAAATTCTTTTTTTCGTGGAATTTCAAAATAAAATTTATACATAATAATCTATCTAACGATAAAATATGTTATATATGATATATTATTTATAAGTAATATGTTTTGATACAATAATTTTTGAATCTGTAAACATTAATAACAAAAATAAATAATTTCAAACATCAATAATATCAAACATGATATGTACATTTGTTATATAAGATGTAGACATGAGCATAAAGGAATTAAAATCAGAATTTTTAAGTATTATTTAGAGATTTATATTTTTATAATCTATTATTACGTAAGTCTGAGTGATTTTTTTAAATGATTAAATGATTTTAAATGATGGTACATTGTAAATATAAGTGATATTTAAATAAAAAAAACACAAATTTATAAAAAGGGAAAATAATCATAGATTTTAAAAAAAAAATATAATTGAATTCTATATATAAAGCCATTTCGCTCGATTTTTTATTTGATTGAGATTGTTTCCATTGCAGATTTATTTTTTCGATACTATTTATTGAATCTATTAAAGTAAAAGAAGAATTGGATTAATCTGATTCAATAATATATCTGTTGTTTCTATTGCAAAAGTTTTTTTATTATGTTTTTTGGTTCTATAATTTTATTAACATGTAATAACATATTGATTTCATTGAATTATCTTGATCGTTCTTCTTCATTTAAAAAAGAGCTGGGATCTGGAATGGCGTTTGGATTAAATTAGATATATAATTTTATAGTAGATCATCTATCTCATAAAAAATTGAGCTATCTAACCTAAAAGTCAAAGAATGATGATTCACTTATTTTTTCAATAACCATAAAATAATATTTCATCAAAACATAAACGTAATTTTATAATGCATTATATAATGCATTGTATTTTGAAAGTTATTTTTTCATAAAATGTCAATAACTTATAATTTAAAAGATAAACATAAAAAACTTTCGAGAATATTTTCGATATTATTTTTATTTTATATATAACTTAATTTTTTAATTGAAAAAGAAATGAAAAATAATAATTGATGTATTGTATATAAATATAAAATATACAAAAATATAAAATAAGAAAATATACTAAAATAATTAAAAATTCGAAAATTTTATAGCTTTTATGATCTCATTCTATAAGGCTTCTCCATGAGACTTATTCTATATGTAAAGGCATGCAAAATTAAAATCCATTGTAATCCATTTATTAAATAACAAAACATATCTAAAGTTTATTTTTTAAATTTTTAATCCTAATTAAAGCATAAAATTCTATGCTATAGTTCTAACTTAGAGATGAAAGAAAAAAAATTATAAACAAATAACAATAAATATTTAAATTCGTAAAGCAACATATCGAAAATTATCGAATTGGATAAAGTAGTTATTAATAGATTTAATATAAATAGATTTAATAAAGGTGATCATTAGAAAAAAGAATGGAATCGTTTGTCCATTTAATAGCGAAGATCTTGATAAAAGATCTAAAAATCTCCTATTCAGTTCAAGCATAACATCATAAGGGTAAGGAGAAGAATAATGGAAGATGAATAATAAATTTGTAGTCGGTACGGAAACTTTGTAAAAAATTTCAAGTATTTATTTTATTATTTTGTGCTATACATAGATAGCACAAAAGGTGATAAACATTCGCTCGTTTTCATTTATATCAAATCAAAAGCGATATTGCATTTTTCATGATGTTTCATGGTATCTAATGAATCGAGAATTAATCTATTCAGGATAAATGACATATTTTATTACATATATAGATATAATTGATGGAAAAGAATATTGGATTGGCTTTAATTTATAAGTAGAATGTTAAAATAACCAAGTAATTCAAAATAATGTGAAATTATAAGACAGTTTTATTTTCTATTTATTGAATTTATATTATTATGATTTTCAATCTTCCATATAATGCATATTAATATTTGTAAAATATGATTAAATTAGCAACATTTATATATGTAATAGTGAGAATATATTATAATACTTCTACAATTTCAAGTACATTTCATTTCAAATATTTATCTTGTTTCTTAAAATAAAAAAAATAAAAGTAAATTTCTAAGAATTTTGAATTTAATTTTCTATCGCTACTTTATATTGTATTGATAAAAATGATAGATGGATATTTTAAAATAAAATTGAAATTGTAGAAAAATTTATGAATTTTTTTGACAATTACTACATGTAAAAATTGTTGATCATAATTTATAATAATATTGCATATTATTTATCATTTCATATTTAATTTTATTATTATAATTTTTTAATAATTTTCAATGCTATATATTATGATATTTTTTTCTTAGAAAAATATATCATTAAAAGAATATTATTAAAGTTTGGACAAAAAAACTGGAACTTTGTATATTAAATTATTATTATATAATAAAAAAAACAAAAAGTAAGATGGATTTCAAAATAAGATGTAAATTAAACTCGATGACAATACTTTTTTATTATTTTGAAATTGTGTTCATAATAATCACTATTTATTTTTTATCAATCATGAAATATATCATCCGTTGAAAACGGGTAATATTTATTTATCCGATCCAATTATTAATCGAATTATATTATTAATCCAATTTAAATAACATTTAAATTGGAAAACTGTGATTCTTTAAAAAAATTCAAGTGGAAAATATGGCAATATTTCTTATATAACCCAGATCTTTCCTCTTGGGACTTTCATGTTTTAGAACCAATAAAAAAGACTTTTCAAAGTGAAGATATGGCTCCCATAAAGAAATTCAAAGTGCGACGCGAATATGGTTATTGCAAGTTGGATGGCAATTTTTCAACGTTGTAATGGAAAAACTATAATATGATAAAAAATCTCAATATACATGAAAAATTATATATAGAATATTCAAGAAAAACCATTCAAAATTCATATGGTATATAGTATATTATATATTTAATATAATACATTGAATAAAAAAGCCTTAAAAACATTAATCGAAATCTTAACCATTTAAGCCAAACGCTTGGCATGTTCTTTGAAAAAATCTTTTAAAAAATCTAAATTTTCATTTTATTTGACAAACATACAGGATTTTGTTTCATTAAATCACTTATCGATAAAGAATTGACATACTTTTGTTATGAAGTATGTATGAGACGTGAATAAAGATATTTAAAAATTTATAAATTCTAAAAAGGAATTAGTAAATCAATTATGACACTAACATAAAAAAAAAGATTATATATTCTAAACGATTGAATTTTCGATCTATATTTACTAAATCTATATTTACTATTTATTTTTTATTTTTCATTCTCAATATGCTTTATTCCTTAATATTCCATATGAATCTTTCAAAAAATTTTTTTGAATATTCTAATAGAAAAGTAATAGGTATAGAAAAGTAATTAATACTTTTTTCAATTCTATTTTCAAATAAATAAAACTAAATTGAAATATGAATATTCCTTTATTTTTTTAATATAAATGTAATTTATTTTTCCTTATAGATTAATTTTTCCTTATAGATTATATCTATATATATAATATATAATATATATTAAACATAGTAAATTGTATATATATATAGTAAAATTATTTTACTATTCAAATTAATAGATAGACAAAATTGTTTAGAAAATAGAATATAAATTTTTCTTAGATAAATTATTCATATTTTGAGAAAAATATTGAGAAAAATAGACTTATTTTATAAAGAAAATTTATTGCAAATAGAGATAATGTAATAATAGATAATAGAATAATAAAATGATAGAAATCAGATAGAATGTTCGGTTAATAAAAAATTATATATAATATATTCAAATATTAGATAATGGACTATATTCAATGATAATAAAAATTTTATTAGATTAGATTAGATTATACAAATATATTAGATTATATAATTTAAAAAAGATTTTATTATCTCTCTAATAAAATTACTAAAAAATATTTTATTAACAATTTTTGGCCTAAATATGACAATAAAAAATACTGTGCTTGAACCAGTTAAAAGTTTATCAATTATTTATATATAGAAAAAAAATTTTTTTTATATTATAACAAGATATGATCATATATATATAAATCTTTAATGATGTAACAAAAATTAATTAGACATAGTTTAAATGAAATTATTTTATTCATCCATTCATCAATTCAAAATCTCATTTTTAAAATTTTTTTTTGTACATTGCAAAAATTTTTTAATGAAAAATCATTCAAAAAAAAGGAAAAATGAATATGTACGTAAGTTTTTTAATATAAAAATTTTTTAGTATAAAACTTTTATAGTAAAGAAACATTTAAATTATCATAAACTAGCAATACTAATATTGATGGTGTAATAATAAGAAATACAATAATATTGGCATAAATTAAGATTTTTAATTAAGAAATAAATAAGTGAATAAAAAGTTAAATTATAATTACATCGATAATATTAAATTAATAACTAATAATAAATATAATTATATTGAATTAAACTAATAAATAAATAATATTAAATTAATCACTTATAAATATAGTCAATTACTTTTTTTGATGGAAAATTTCTTTGAATGTGAAATCAACCTTCAAATTTTCATTATTTTTTTCATTTTTTGAATATAATTTTATAACAGAATATATTTTACAATAGAAAAACAAATTAAAACTTAAACATTTTATAATTTAAAGTTTTTCTCAATTATAATTATAACTATACATATAAAATTATATTTCAAAAAATGATAAAAATATTGATTTTAAAAAGAATTGATTTCACATTTGATAAGAAATATTTTCTGATAAAAGGATTATAATTGACTCGATATTTATTCACAACAACAGATAAATAAATTAACAAAAATTCAAAATTTCTAATATCTATATATTATACATGTCAACATTTAAAGACGGCAGAAGACCAAAGAATAAAATAATAATAAAATAATTAAATAAATTATAAATATATTATAATATATATATATTTTGTTTTTGATAGAATATAATCTAACTTATTTACCACTGAACAACTTTTTATAATTTTATTATTTATAATAAAATATATTTATTATGTTATTTTTTATTTACAAAATATTTTATAGTAATAAGTCTGTTTATGTTTTTTTATATGTATATAAAATTGTTAATATTTAAAATTCTAAATATTCTAATATATATATCTATATAATAATTCTAAAATTCTAATATATATATATATATATATATAAAATTGTAAATACTTATAAATATATATATAAAATTATATATATAAATAATAATATATATAATATGTAAATAATAAAATAATACTTAAACTTTTAAAAAAACATGAACGGATTATTACATAATCTAATAGAAATATTTTGTATAATAAAATGAAAATAATATAATAAATATATTTTATTATAAATAATAAATTTATAGAAATTTAATCAGCGGTAAATAAGTTAGATTATATTCTATCAAAAACAAGAAATTATTTGAATATATTTTCAAATGGCAAAATAGTTGAAAACAAATTGATCATCGGAAGATGGATGAAAGAGAAAAAAAGAATGTTTTTTTTCACGCAACGCGAAAAAAAAATAATCGATCTGTAATATAACTGACGAATAATTGCACGCAAATATATGCGAAAATATATTTTATCGTGCACAATTCTGGTCGAGAGAGTCTTCATGTTAGTTCTGCTGCGAAAAACTATAAAATTAGAGGTCGAAAATTGCGGTATACCGCAATGACGAAACTCTCGCACTTAATCAACTCGTACATACAAGTTGTTACAAGTATAACAAATATTTAGAACAAATTTCGAAATTCTAAATTGAATGAAAAATGTTGATATATACAAATATAAAGTTATCTAAATTAAATGCTATATTTTTAAATTTATAACTAAATAAAACAAATTATTCGATTATTATTATATTTCAATATATATTAATTCAATATAATTATATTATTTTTTATTTTAATATTATTCTTATATGTTGATGCTTTTCTTATTCAAAGAGCTATATGAAGTAATAATGAATATTTGTGAAACATTGGAAGATCGATTTTAAAAATTGTTATATAGAAATATTAAGAAATATTAGAAATAATTAGAAATATTAGAAATATTAGAAATATTAGAAATATGGAAATATATAGAAATATTAATTAACTAAAATTATATTTATATAAATCATAAATTGTTAATATAGTATAATATAATATATATAATATAATGTTAATAATAAAAATATAACATATAATATTCAATTATTATATTCATTATTATAAATAATAAATTTATATAAAAAAATGTATAGTAATATATTATTATATATTAATATTCATTATTCATAATTCATTACAATCATTAATAATATAAATATACTATTATAAATAAATTATAATATTTAATAATATTTATAATTATAAATTATAAATTATAAATTATAATACAATTAGTTATAAGTAATTTAAGTTTATATTGAATGAAATAAGGTGAAGATAAAATGAAAAAACAAAACGATGAAAATGGATATTTCACTTATCACTTGATCGTTATTATTGTCTTTTTTTTTTTTGCTTCGATTATAACAAATTTAAATTGATCATATCTTAATAAATAAATCTCAACCAACATTTTTGCATATCAATGCATTTTGAATTTGTTTTGATATACAAACTATAAACGGTTTTTAGATTCTCAAAAAAATTTCATGAATATTATTCGTGACTGCGAATAGCTGAATGAATGGTGGAATACCATTTAGATAATTGTATAATTAGTTGAAATATTAAAAGAATTTTCCTCTTGGATGGATGAAAAATAAGGTGTTTTTTTTTTTTTTTGATAAATGGATTATATTTAAATGGATATGTGATTATATGAAACCGTTATTTCTTACAATGTGATTCGATGATGGATTTTATCTCTTAATTAATTAAATAATTAATTAATTAACTAATTTTTGAAAGATCTATAAGGAAACTGTAACTAATGATATCTTCTGAACGATGAAAGAAAGTTTTTAACTAATTTTAACTTGAAATGAGTGTTGCACATAATAGATTTGTTTGCCAAAAATCTCGTGAAGATATGGTGAAGATGTCGAATGCTGTTAATTGGCATTAACGGATTACGAAAGTTAAAGTTATTTTAAATAATAATTTTATTTAAAATGATTGAATAATATTTATTCTTTGCTAGAATTGATTTGCATTTTATATAATTTTTGCAGTTTACAGTTACAGTTATTATTTATATTTTATATTTGTTTTATATTTTGAAAAATAAATTATTAAAATAACTTAATGAAGTAACTTTATTCTCAACTATTAAAATTTTGTTTATATCTAGTTGTTTTTAAGAATGGCTGGAGCATATCATGCTTGAAATCGGGATTATATTACTTTAGCCATTGAAGTGTCTTAAAAAATATATAAAATATACAAAAAGTTTTTAAAAAGTATACAATTGCAAATTTCACATAAATATTATTTTCAAAAATAGTATTATACTCTGCAATTATTTTAGACTCTTTATTTTAAGTTTAATAGAGATATATACCCGAAAATAATTGAAATTCTTGCAAGGAATTTTTCTTGAATTGATTTGATCATAAACTTTGCGACTAATTGTTTGTGAAAAAAATCAACTGATCATAACAATATATATATTAACATTATAGTTTTATTTGTTCAAAATTGAATTATAATATAATTTATTATACACATAAACAGTGCAAATGATTAATAATAGAACTCTTTTTTTATTTATTATAGAAATATTTATTAATAAAAAACAAAGATAAACTAATGTACATACAACATTAAAAAAAACTGTATATACTTATTTGAATAATTTTGTTACTCGAACAATTCTGATTATTTAAATGAAAAGTTAAAAAGATAATCGATGCATTTTTATTATTAATAATTTACTCGAATATGAATCAGTTATTTCTTTTGAATTCATATAAATGTAGTTCTAATGTACATTGAATAATGGCAGAATCAATGATATTCTTTGTAGAAAAATAAAAAAAAAATAATAAAATGTGACAGTTTTGTAAATTTATATTAATAATTCAGAAATGATTAAAAAATGATAATAATTTTTAATGAAATATAGCCATCATGACGCAAAAAGGATTAAAAAATTAAATAAAATAAATTGATTTTGTGAAAAAATGATATCATATTCCATACTTATAATATAATATTAAAAAAAAAATTTGAAATATCTTAAATAGTTTCATTTCAATTTAAAGACATGAAACTCAATAATAACTTTTGGATAAATTTTTCATATTTGTATCATATTTAATATTAAGTGAAGTGATAAAAACTATATAGATATCTATATTAATAAAAATTCATTTGAGAATTCGATAAAATTCAATCTTTGGAAAATTTAGCATTTTGATTATTAAATTATTAAATCTAATCTATATTCAATCAAATAAATTGAAACAATCAGATTTTGAAATAATTCACAAGATCAAATTAATTTAATTATAATTTGATTAAATTAATTAGAATTTGAAATATTTAAATATTTATCTAAGACAATACATATTATTATTTGTAAATAACCCGAGATAATCATATATTATACTGTTTATAATATAATATAATTTCAAAAATGAAATTTTTAGGTATATAAGAAAATAAATCGAAAATATAGGATATCTGTTTTATTTAAATGTGAAATATTTTTTAAAGAAAAAATATTATAAAAAAAATATTAAAAGAATATTATAAAGAAAATATTCTATTATGTATTTTCTTTGTAAAAAATAATAATTTTTTTCATATTTTTTTTTCTAAAGAAAATTAAATTAAAATTCGTTAATTACATAGCTTCTTATTATATATGTACGTATTCAATCTTGATTTTAATTAAAAGATATATGATCTTTTATTATACTATGATACTTTGAATTTTTTTAATATAACATATATTGAATTTAAAATACAAAGAGATTATTCGTGAATGATAGAAAGTTAATAATAAATTCTGAAATTTTGATAATAAAAATATTTGCAATAAAGTAAAATAAATTATTTTATTTTTGGATTAAAAAAGAAAAAATAAGAATAAAAAGTAATAATTTTTGAAATATAGTTTTGCAAAAATCATTGAAATTTATAAGATAATCTATAAGATATTTAATATCTACAAAATATGTCTTTGCTTTTTTTGTAATAAACTTTTAATATAATAAATTTTATATATAATATATACAATTCTTATGCAGAAATTGAATTTGGAAATTTGAAACTTCTGCGATGTTGCTTCGATAGTCGTTATAGAAATAGATCATGATTTTTTTATAACAATTATTATTTTTTTATATAATAAAAAATACTGATAATATCATATTATAAATTTTATATATAAGTAAGAAATTTATATCTTGTTTAAAAATTAAAAGATATATGATACTTTATTGATAAAGAAAAATATACTAAAAATAATATATACCAATATAATAATAAACAAAATTACCTACATGCATATGCAGTTTAAAATGCATAATTTGCATTTTATTAAGAATAATCTTTAATTTATTAAGAAGATATTATAATTTTTGAGCGGATATTTATGTACATATACTGTATTTTTATTTTATTTATAACCTATGAATAATATTATCGGATTAACCGGCCATTCATTTATCCAACCAGAGAATATAGCCAATCTTATAAGGTTCAGTTAGAAAAAATTTACTATACAGGATATCCCACAGATGATGGCACAACTTTGAAAAAGATGTTTATATATTAAAAAATAAATAAAAAATATAGAATAAAATTATTTCATTTAAGAATAATTCGAAAATTTTTCCAACCCAAATGAAGTTATTTAATTCCGGATTAGAATGAATTACTGATAAGTGATTACATATGAAAATAAACAAACGGGGCAACATAGAAAAAAATTTTAAATCCTTTTTTATGAAAATCGAGATTGAATATATACATACATACATAACAAGAAACTATATAAATAAAAAACAAAAAATAATACATTTTACAAATTTCTTATACTCAAAATCTTATTTTCTATGTTATTTTATTCGCATTTTTTCACTACTTACAGAAAAAGTAATTTTTATTATTATTCTGATTTAAATTACTAATTGATTATTAAAAATAATAATAATAATAATCATAATCATGAATCAAATAATTATCATATAGAATAATCTAATTTACGGAATTTTCAGAAATTTCAATAACATATCAAACTATTTCAACAAAGATAATATAAAAGAAAAAATCTTTGGTCATCAACTTTTTAACTTTTAACTTTTAATTGTAAGAATTATAATTAATTACAATTTTTAATTATTAGAAATATTTTATCCATAATTAGTAATTAATATATTTATAATCGTTTTCATGAATTTTATGTAAGTTTATTATGAAACAAAATTTATAGAAAAAAGAAATTTTCGCCACAAAAATCAATCAGATATTAAATATCGAAACTGCGAAATTCAATTATCAATTGCAAAACAATTATGGTGAATCATCTTTGACTGATTCAAAGCTCATAATTTAAACAATTGTACAGTGCTATAATCATAAATAGTTTTTTTAAGTGATAGTATTCGGTTGAAATATCTCTTTATATGCAATAATCACATTTAGTTGAACTTTAATTAAATCATTTATAACTGTAAGATTATAATTGATTATATTGCGAAATTTGAATGAACTAATGATAATTAATTCTAATTGTAATTGATTGATTAAATTTTATTGTGAAGTAACTATCATTCTGATCGCCATCGTCTAAAACCTAAACTATTAAAAATGCTAAAGCTATTAAAAATGCTAAAATTCAAATTATCGCTTCATAAGTCAATTGTGATTTTTCATCTTTAATATTAAGATATAACATTTTGAAGAATTTTTTTGTTTTGTTATTTTAAATTATCTTAGTCGCTTCATAAGTCAGTTGTGATTTTTCATCTTTAATATTAACATATAACATTTTGAAGAATTGGAACATTCTTTTGTTTTGTTATTTCTTTTAAATAAATTTAAACCTGTTTATGAGGTTACTTATCGGTTTCATCCCAATCTCATCAATCATTATTTTTTTTTAACTTTAAAATTTTCCGATTAATAATATAATAATCATTAATCACAATCCAGTGGACAATTCTTAATTTTATTATTAATTATTAATTTTCCAATACTCTATTTTTTGATAAATTTGTTGCATATTCTTTATTTTCTCAATAATTTTATTTTGTTTCAATTAGTAGCACTTCATTCATTCATTTCAATTCAACAAAATTATTATACTTCCGTGAACAATACAAATATAAATTCAAATATAAAAACGATTCAAATTTAAATATTAAAATATAGAAAAATTTTTTCTTGATTGTTATTATAATTTTGATAGAAGAAAGTGAATATAATAAATAAATAAATATTGTATATGATATAAGCAATATATACGGAATAATAATAAAAACATTCAGATAATATAGATTTAAAATAATGGGTATTTCGATAATCGAATAGAAGTACAAAACGTATATATGAATCGCAACAGCGATAGTTTTAACTTTCTTACATCTATAGGAGAATTAAATCATGCTCGGAGTAAACCTGATAAATCGTAACAGTCCAGCGAGGAGGATAATATTTTTCTCGATTTCTCAAAGCTCTCCACTGTTCAATAGACCTATTCGATACATCGAATACCAAAGTCTTGATTCGTGGTGGTTCTTATCTTTGCCACGGTTCCATGGATACGTTTCGAACGGTATAAGGTTGTAGGGAAAATTGTGATTCTTGTTGAAAGTAGCGAAGGATCCAGTAGATTTTTGTTATATGGAAACCTCGGAAATCTACACCATATTATGTTATATAGATATAGACAGTGCTACATACAGTGATTCCAAAAAATATTGGCACATCTTTTTAAACACGATAACTTTTTTAAAATTAGATTTAATATGTTGAATTGTTTTGAAAAGTAAAAATAAAAGAACAATTTAATTGATTAAATGAAAAAAGAAATCTTAAAAAATTATAATTTGTCAAAATGAATTTGTAATTAAAATTTAGTTTAAAAAACAGATTTTAAGGATTTATGTTAGTTTTATATATATATAAAGATTTACAAAAAAATATTTTTCCATTTCGATGATTTTTTATTGTTAAAATTATATCAATCAAAAAAGTAAATGATGATTTTATGAAGATTTTATGAAGATTTTACTTGATAATCATTGTTTATTAAAAAGTTATAATATAATTTAATCTAAAAAATCAGATTTTAAATAAATTTTTGTTTGATCGATTAATTTATATTAATTCTAACTTTCATTTTAAATCAAAATTAAATAAAAACTCATCTAATCGTTAATCAAATAAATGATTTGCATTAAATTTTTTTATTATTAAAACTATTTTTCTAAATCTGTCAATTGTTTGTAATAAACATGATTAAAATTATTAACTGATTTAATCTAATTTAAAGAAAACTATTTTAAAGAAATATTTTCATTAATAATTTTTATTAATAATTAATGAATAATTATTGTTATTGAAGTCTTTAGTATTAATTTTAATATTAATTATATTATTTAGAGTAATGACTTTGACAATATTTTAAAAAATTAAAAATACAAATTTATTTCACCAAATTATTTATTTTGTAAATATATGCTGAAAATTTTATTGATATCGGTTAATGCAAAAATTAATAAAAAGCATTGAAAAAATAAATATTTTTAGATTTTTGATCGAAACTCATAAAAAACAATAATTTTCGTTTTCTTTAACCGTTTGTAATTATGATAATATTAGTCTATTTCAACATTTCAAAATTTTTAGCATATATGTAATTGATATAAATTTATACAAAATGTATTTTTTTAAATTTTCATTAAAAGCACAGATAAAAAAATTGGAAAAAACATTTGCTATTTTTTTTACAATCCCGATCAATAGCCAAGATTTTTAAGATATTTTTTTGCATGTAAACTATTCTAACTTTTCAAAATAATTCAACGCATTAAGTTTAATCTAAAAAAAAAAATTATCGTGTTTTAGAAAATATATCAATTTTTGGAGCTACTGTGTATATATATATATACAATGCAAGTCATTCGCATTGATCGACTCTGGAATCGGTTTCTTCGATTACGTTGAAACATTCGAAGAAAAAGTGTATATCTGGTATCGTTAGCTACATTCATGGGAAATAGCAAACCTTTTGAAAGAAATTGGAATTGGATTGAATGGGAAGATGTTTAAGTTTTTTGTTCACTATATTAAATACATTTAATATACATACATATTCTTTTTATTCAAATACAGTAGATTTTTCAATTTTAAATACAATTTATTCAAAATTTAATCTTCAAATTTAAATTATTATTGAGTTTATTTGAGTTTGAATTAATTTTTCCATTTGAAATAATGTTGAATAATGTTAAATTGAATTAATTAAATTCAAATTCTTAAAATTAATATAAAATATATATATTAGAAAGTTATGATTCATTAACATTTAGTATTTAATCATCATTTAATTTTTATTTTGAAAGATAGATTATTTGTCTAACGTTATTTATTTTTATTTATTAAAAAACGTTATTTTAAAAATTTTTTTAAAATATTCCATTACATTGCTATTATCATTTTAAACAACAAATTGATATTCCTTTTAAAATTGTGATATTGAAATGCAATTTTCTATGAATTTTAAATCAATTTCAATTCAACAATTCATTAATGTTTATAATGGAAATGCATATGATATGTTCGATTTTCGAATTTATTTGAATTTTAAATTATTTAAATATCAAATCATTTGAAATTTGAGAATTACTTTTAATGAAATATTTTAAAATAATCAATTTATATAAATATTATGAAATTATAATTATAATAAGTAATTTAACAAGAAATTTATTCATTATAGAAATAGTATAGATAAAATTTATTATAAAATTACAATGAATTTACTGATTAATAATTATTTTAATATTTCCATATTTAACTAATTATTATATATTATGTTTCAATAACTTTTTCTCATTAATCACGATTTATGATTAAATATCATATTATATGATACCATATATCATGTGATTTCAATTGAGAATCCTGCAGCAAGAGGAATATAAATCCATTTTTGACAGTTCTTTAATTATTACGTGTAATACACTACGTAAAAAATTTTTTGCATCGTTCGATGCATGTTTGATGCAAATCCAATAAAATGACTGATTTATTGCAGATACTTGCAGATTTATTACAGACTGCCGCTATTACTATTTTATGTCAAACAGGAAATGATTGCATCATACAGTATTTATTCGTTATAAGCTCTCAATATTTATACAGTATTTATTCGTTATAAACCTGGAATAGATCGTGATCTGTAAGGAAATTTATTAAACAGATATTTAAAAATTATTAAGTTGTCAATTAATCAAATAAATGGTGTGATTCTCTAATGAAAATTAAAATAGTAATTATTTCAAAAAAAATAAAAAAGTGATGAAATAGAAAAAAAGAATTTAAATATTTTAACAATTTTTCTTTTGCTAGAAAATATTCGATTCATTCTTTAAAATTTATAGATTTTTATATTTTTCGGTGTTTGTCGCTTGTTTTTATAATCAAAAAATATTATTTTATTTTTCATTAGAAATTCAAATGAAAAAAAAAAGATCTTTACTATTTATTTTCTTTGTAATTCTAACTAAAGTTGTAATTTTTCTAAAATTTTTTTTATATGTCATCTAATAATTTTTTAGCAAAAAGCTATATTGTTTCAATTTTAAAGAAATTATTTTACTTAAAACAATGATTTAATATTATTACCAGAGTTCTATTTATATCATTTTTTATTAGCAATATCATTAACATATTTTTATATTAGATCCGGACCTATGTATCAAATTGTATTATATAAAATTATTTATGTAATAATTACAAGTATTTTTATATTTTATCATTTATTTCATTTATGATTATATGTAAAATTTAAATTTTATAAAATATTATAAAATCATAAATATAAATTATTATTTTTGTATGTATAAATATGTATATATTTCATATCCACTTTGTTTTACATATTTTTTTCATTTACATTTATTATTTTAAAATTAATTAAAATATAAATATAAATACAATTATACAATATAATACTATATATATATATATATATAGAGAGAGAGAGAGAGAGAGAGAGAAATATGAATCATATGTAATTATTCCAATCAATTTTAAAAAAATTCACCAAAAAATTAATAAAACTTAATAAAATTATTAAAAATTAATAAAAAATTAATAAAATTAATTTTTGCAATCATCAAAAATCATTATGATTTAAATACTAACTGTTTTAACTGTTTTAACTTGTTAAAACTGTGTTAACTAAACTGTTTTAAACTGTTTTAATCAAAAATGAAAAAATATAAATCTATGTGTTTTTGCAATCAAAAAATAATATTGTGTTCTAGACAATCCATATATAATACTAGAGACGATCCAATAATACTAATAAAATCTGAATTAAATCACTTATTCTGTATTCATCCAATCTATATTAAACAATGCAAAGCATTTTCTTATATATATTATATGTGATAATACAAAATTTATCAAAAATAAATCTACCTCTTTTTTGATATAAAATATCAATTATTATAATTAATAATTAATATGCAAATATTAATATAAAAAAATATTCAATATAAGTAGATAATATTCAGCATGATTCACAAGAAAATACCAAAAGCTTGTAAATACAAAGTATCATACGCAACAAGGTATTATTTAATTAAAAATCAAGCCGACACAGATAAGTATGGTTGTTATTATTCTACTCATTCTTTTCAATCAAGTATTATAATACCCACGTAATACCGTTGCAGGAAATTATTATTATATGAAAATTATTATAAAAATTTTCTTTTGATATAGAGTTATATGAGTACATGTGTTACAATTTATACGCACCTAAATCTCATAGGCGTAAATAGCTTCCATTATTTACTATTTTTAATACTAATAATCTATCATTTTCGCATGTATGTTTATTTGTGAAGACAAGAAATCTCGCGAGACGACATAAGAATAATAAGAATATTTTCTTTCATTCAGAGATATATATAATTTTATTTGGAAATATAATATTTTTGGCCAATATACGTAACTTTTATTTTAGAAATTAGATATTCAATTTTTCTCGAAGATTTTATGTCAACTATAAATAATATTTATTTATATTCGATGGAAATTTTTATTTATAAGGAACGATTATTTTGACTTCATTCTGTCATTCGATAAATATTGTTTCGTGTCTCTTTAATTTTTCAATTATTATACCAAATTTCTTCTAAAAAATAAAAAATAGAATTAAAAAATAAAATAAAATAAACTAAAAAATAGAAAATTAATACTGCTGATATATACAAGTGTATTCAGATGTAGAAAGATTTCTAAAAATAATAAAATAAAATTACAGTTATTCATAACATCATATAATTTTTAAAAAATCTTTGAGACAAATTATATTCCTTTATAATTAAATCTTTACAATTCCAATATTTAAAAATAATTATTTATAATTAAATCAAATAGCAACTATGACATTTATTTAACACAATTACTAATCTCAAAAATCTTATTTATTAACATTACCGTTTCCACTTTTTTGAACTCTCATCTACATCAATGTTCGTCAAAAATAATTATGAATAGATCTCTATTCTCGATGACTTAATTTACATGTATATCTATGCTGTCACAGTACGTCTTACGTGCAGCAAATCGTGAAATAAATCGATGTTTAGTCAATATCAGTATAAAGAAATCAATATCAACTGCAAGTGGTATTTTACTAAAAAGATGAGAGCATTTTATATCGACGAAATTAAAAATTTGTACAGATAGTAGAAAATAATGTACAAATTCGTAAAAGTTAATACATAAAGTTGTAAGGTTAAAAAAAAAAAGAATACCAACAACACACGGTGTTCCCAAGCGGTCACCCATCCAAGTACTAACCGTGCCCGACGTAGCTTGACTTTGGTGATCGAACGAGAACCAGTAGTTCCTACGTGGTATGGTCGTTGGCACGAGATTTATTAGTGCTTTTTTTGAAATGCGTGTTATAAAATTCACTTTAAACGAGAATGGAAAGATCTACAATCTATCAGTCAAACGCACTGACTTAGATAATATCGCGCCATTCATGCATCCATATTTTTCACGCAGCTCAAAAGATTTAAAAAATATAAATGAAAATACAGATAATATCGGTTATTAAAGACGGATAAATCATTGGAATAAATCGAAACTCACCAGATAGTCGAGAGCTGAGTAAAAATAAGAGTAGAAATCTTTTATTCAAATTGCATTTCTTTACAATTTATCTCTACGCTTTCAATATTTACAATCAAATCAGAATTCAACCATAATGATTATTTAATACAACATACTATTAACTTCAAAATTCCTATCCATTCCTACCATCTTCGTTTCCTCCTTCCTCAAATATTCAATCCTTGTCATAAAATAGACGAATTGATCATTATTCTCGATGACACAAGTATACGTACACTGTCACACACGACAGTACGTCTTACGTGCAGCAAATCGTGAAATAAATCGATGTTTAGTCAATATCAGTATAAAGAAATCAATATCAACTGCAAGTGGTATTTTACTAAAAAGATGAGAGCATTTTATATCGACGAAATTAAAAATTTGTACAGATAGTAGAAAATAATGTACAAATTCGTAAAAGTTAATACATAAAGTTGTAAGTTAAAAAAAAAGAATACCAACAACACACGGTGTTCCCAAGCGGTCACCCATCCAAGTACTAACCGTGCCCGACGTAGCTTGACTTTGGTGATCGAACGAGAACCAGTAGTTCCTACGTGGTATGGTCGTTGGCACGAGATTTATTAGTGCTTTTTTGAAATGCGTGTTATAAAATTCACTTTAAACGAGAATGGAAAGATCTACAATCTATCAGTCAAACGCACTGACTTAGATAATATCGCGCCATTCATGCATCCATATTTTTCACGCAGCTCAAAAGATTTAAAAAATATAAATGAAAATACAGATAATATCGGTTATTAAAGACGGATAAATCATTGGAATAAATCGAAACTCACCAGATAGTCGAGAGCTGAGTAAAAATAAGAGTAGAAATCTTTTATTCAAATTGCATTTCTTTACAATTTATCTCTACGCTTTCAATATTTACAATCAAATCAGAATTCAACCATAATGATTATTTAATACAACATACTATTAACTTCAAAATTCCTATCCATTCCTACCATCTTCGTTTCCTCCTTCCTCAAATATTCAATCCTTGTCATAAAATAGACGAATTGATCATTATTCTCGATGACACAAGTATACGTACACTGTCACACACGACAGTACGTCTTACGTGCAGCAAATCGTGAAATAAATCGATGTTTAGTCAATATCAGTATAAAGAAATCAATATCAACTGCAAGTGGTATTTTACTAAAAAGATGAGAGCATTTTATATCGACGAAATTAAAAATTTGTACAGATAGTAGAAAATAATGTACAAATTCGTAAAAGTTAATACATAAAGTTGTAAGGTTAAAAAAAAAGAATACCAACAACACACGGTGTTCCCAAGCGGTCACCCATCCAAGTACTAACCGTGCCCGACGTAGCTTGACTTTGGTGATCGAACGAGAACCAGTAGTTCCTACGTGGTATGGTCGTTGGCACGAGATTTATTAGTGCTTTTTTTGAAATGCGTGTTATAAAATTCACTTTAAACGAGAATGGAAAGATCTACAATCTATCAGTCAAACGCACTGACTTAGATAATATCGCGCCATTCATGCATCCATATTTTTCACGCAGCTCAAAAGATTTAAAAAATATAAATGAAAATACAGATAATATCGGTTATTAAAGACGGATAAATCATTGGAATAAATCGAAACTCACCAGATAGTCGAGAGCTGAGTAAAAATAAGAGTAGAAATCTTTTATTCAAATTGCATTTCTTTACAATTTATCTCTACGCTTTCAATATTTACAATCAAATCAGAATTCAACCATAATGATTATTTAATACAACATACTATTAACTTCAAAATTCCTATCCATTCCTACCATCTTCGTTTCCTCCTTCCTCAAATATTCAATCCTTGTCATAAAATAGACGAATTGATCATTATTCTCGATGACACAAGTATACGTACACTGTCACACACGACAGTACGTCTTACGTGCAGCAAATCGTGAAATAAATCGATGTTTAGTCAATATCAGTATAAAGAAATCAATATCAACTGCAAGTGGTATTTTACTAAAAAGATGAGAGCATTTTATATCGACGAAATTAAAAATTTGTACAGATAGTAGAAAATAATGTACAAATTCGTAAAAGTTAATACATAAAGTTGTAAGGTTAAAAAAAAAAGAATACCAACAACACACGGTGTTCCCAAGCGGTCACCCATCCAAGTACTAACCGTGCCCGACGTAGCTTGACTTTGGTGATCGAACGAGAACCAGTAGTTCCTACGTGGTATGGTCGTTGGCACGAGATTTATTAGTGCTTTTTTTGAAATGCGTGTTATAAAATTCACTTTAAACGAGAATGGAAAGATCTACAATCTATCAGTCAAACGCACTGACTTAGATAATATCGCGCCATTCATGCATCCATATTTTCACGCAGCTCAAAAGATTTAAAAAATATAAATGAAAATACAGATAATATCGGTTATTAAAGACGGATAAATCATTGGAATAAATCGAAACTCACCAGATAGTCGAGAGCTGAGTAAAAATAAGAGTAGAAATCTTTTATTCAAATTGCATTTCTTTACAATTTATCTCTACGCTTTCAATATTTACAATCAAATCAGAATTCAACCATAATGATTATTTAATACAACATACTATTAACTTCAAAATTCCTATCCATTCCTACCATCTTCGTTTCCTCCTTCCTCAAATATTCAATCCTTGTCATAAAATAGACGAATTGATCATTATTCTCGATGACACAAGTATACGTACACTGTCACACACGACAGTACGTCTTACGTGCAGCAAATCGTGAAATAAATCGATGTTTAGTCAATATCAGTATAAAGAAATCAATATCAACTGCAAGTGGTATTTTACTAAAAAGATGAGAGCATTTTATATCGACGAAATTAAAAATTTGTACAGATAGTAGAAAATAATGTACAAATTCGTAAAAGTTAATACATAAAGTTGTAAGGTTAAAAAAAAAAAGAATACCAACAACACACGGTGTTCCCAAGCGGTCACCCATCCAAGTACTAACCGTGCCCGACGTAGCTTGACTTTGGTGATCGAACGAGAACCAGTAGTTCCTACGTGGTATGGTCGTTGGCACGAGATTTATTAGTGCTTTTTTGAAATGCGTGTTATAAAATTCACTTTAAACGAGAATGGAAAGATCTACAATCTATCAGTCAAACGCACTGACTTAGATAATATCGCGCCATTCATGCATCCATATTTTTCACGCAGCTCAAAAGATTTAAAAAATATAAATGAAAATACAGATAATATCGGTTATTAAAGACGGATAAATCATTGGAATAAATCGAAACTCACCAGATAGTCGAGAGCTGAGTAAAAATAAGAGTAGAAATCTTTTATTCAAATTGCATTTCTTTACAATTTATCTCTACGCTTTCAATATTTACAATCAAATCAGAATTCAACCATAATGATTATTTAATACAACATACTATTAACTTCAAAATTCCTATCCATTCCTACCATCTTCGTTTCCTCCTTCCTCAAATATTCAATCCTTGTCATAAAATAGACGAATTGATCATTATTCTCGATGACACAAGTATACGTACACTGTCACACACGACAGTACGTCTTACGTGCAGCAAATCGTGAAATAAATCGATGTTTAGTCAATATCAGTATAAAGAAATCAATATCAACTGCAAGTGGTATTTTACTAAAAAGATGAGAGCATTTTATATCGACGAAATTAAAAATTTGTACAGATAGTAGAAAATAATGTACAAATTCGTAAAAGTTAATACATAAAGTTGTAAGGTTAAAAAAAAAAAAGAATACCAACAACACACGGTGTTCCCAAGCGGTCACCCATCCAAGTACTAACCGTGCCCGACGTAGCTTGACTTTGGTGATCGAACGAGAACCAGTAGTTCCTACGTGGTATGGTCGTTGGCTTAAAAATTATAAGTTCTTTTTTCAAATTATGTACAATAAAATTGACTAAAACAATAATGGAAAGATTTATAATCTGTCAATCAAATACACCAATTTAAATTATGCTAATTAATTACGTATGTATTACATAATATTTGAATGTAAATTTTTTTTTATGATATCCTGAAATTGATATGCATAATTTTAATAAAATCTTGAGTATCTGTTTCAAATAATTTGGATTGAATTCAAAGAATTTATATCTGAAAATAAATGATTGGAAATGCATGTTTTTGTACAAATTGTATTTCTTTGCATATTATTTCTCTTCTTTTTTTTTTCATTTATAATTAAATTTAGTATATAATAAATATATCTTTTAGTACTCGAATGGTGATGCACCTCATGTTTTGATTCGAGAATTTTAAGGCATTATTTGGATTGATGTGGCCATTTGAATGATAACAATATTTATATTTGATTTTTTTTAGAATATTGTTTTATGTATAGATTCCTAAGCTTTTTACATATAATCTTATAAAATATAAAATAATATATCAAATAATTATATTTTCTTATCTGAAAATATACTATGATTGCGGATTGACTTACATTTTCGGCATTAGTCTGAGTTTCACAATAGAAATATTATTTTCAAATAATAATTATAAGTTTTTGAATTTTAATAAATTAAATAAGCATGGAATATGGTAATAAAATTAGTTCAAATAAAATGAGTTTGATTTTTCGTTATTGAATGAAATGAAATTATTAATTTTAATTCTATTCATTAAGAAATTGACAATAGGGAGAAGGAAAGCAGTAATGAAAATTAACAGAAAGTTAAATGTTTGCTCTCAATGAAATAAGAAAGATGAAGGATATCAAACGGCATTTTACTGTGATATTTATCCTGATGGACGAAAGATGCATTTTGGCGATTGCTTTATAAATATTACACAAAACAACAATATAGAGTTTAATTTTCAACAAATTTTCTTTTTTTATATGTAAAGATATATAAAATATTAAAATATAAAAATTTTATATGTTGATTTATGTGTGAAATCATTTTAAATTTTTTGTAAGAAATTCATTGAACATGCAAAATCTCGATTTATTGATTCGATCGAACGAAAAATCTCGAGCATAAAGGGATATACGATAGCTATAATGATTGTCTAATAGATACCAATTTCAAAACGTGGTGGTGAGACATCTAATTGAAAAATAATTTATTGTTAAAGTAAGTGTTCCCACTACAAGAATGATAAGATTAATATAAAATCTGAATTCATTTGAAAATTTTTTGTTAATAAATATTGCATTGAAATTGAAAATTATTGTTTAATAAGTCATTATTGTAACATTATTTTTTAATGAAAAATAATTTTCTTAAGAATTTTATTTTCAAATATATCTTTAGTAGTTGTTAGAAATAAAATAGTGAAAACTATCGATATTTAAAATTTCTGATGATTGACATCACGAATTAATGAATTGATATTGTATAAAAATGTATAAAAAATTTTTTAAATTGCTTATATTTATTTTAAAAAATTAATGAATAAATGTTTTAAATTTCATATAATATATTTTCTATATTTCCTATATTTTCTACAGATATGTTTATTAATTTATTCTAAATTTATCTAATTTTTAATATTTTATTGTGATCAAATATTTTATTTAAAGTATAGTTAAATTTGTTTATGACATTCATTAGTAAAAATAATTAATAAAAATAATATTAAAAAAAGAGATATATAATATACTCATTTATGATGTTTATATGAAATATGTGAAATATATATAATATGAAAAATATATATTTATATAAAAATTTGCATATATTTATATAATTACTTCGAAAATTAAAATTAATTATTTTCCAATCTGTATTATTATTTTTGATATCGAAGAAAAATTTTAAATAAAAGAAAATCATACAAAATTAATTTTTATTTTTCCATCAGATATTAATACTTTACTTGGAATGAGATATAAATATAAGAATTCTGTGTTTGCATGTTTACTTAAAAATAAAAATATTGTGTTGCTTTTAAAAATATTTAGTTGTAAATTTAATTGCAAATATTTGTATTTCAGACTCATTGTCCTAATTCAATATATTATTCTCGAAGTTGTTCTTTGAATACGAAACAATTTTGAAGTTTAGAAATGTTTTTATAAAGTTATTAAGAGTTATTGAAAACTATTCACTATTCACTCAAGCAAGAATTGAAATTATGAACTTAATTATAATTTATCAGTATCAATAAAAAAAATCAATATATTTTTATATATTAACGAAAATTTATGTATTTTATACTCATATATTAATTATGTATTACAAATAATTTCAACTATTTTTATTTTTACTAAATCTTTTCAATTATATTATATTTAGATAAATCACAATAAATATTAAAGATTAGTTTACAAATCATTTAAAAATTAAAATGAATAATATTTATCCTTACAATGCACATACATATTTAATGTACATACAATTAATAGAAATTCTTTTTATAAAAAATAATAATTTATTTATATCAAGAAGGACAATAGAAAAAATGTATATTAAATTACAATAATTTTTAAAAAAAAACCTATATAAATTTTATAGCATTTGATTTAAATTGTTATATTGACATTCAACTTAATTTTGCTTTTAAATATGTTCGTATTTATTATATTGAGAACTGCTTGAGAAAATCGAATTTATATTGATTAGATATAAAATTGTGTTATAATGAAATCTATATAATGAAATCATAATGAAAGTTCAACATGCGATAATTTCTTTTATAAAAATATTTTCTTTATAAAAACGATATTTTGATTTGCGAATTATTTTAATTTTATGTAGAAAGTACTTAATGTCACAATCCAATATACAAAGGATTAGAAAAAAATATTGTAGCGATATTCCTGGAGAATTGAATGTTCTCATTATAAAATAAAAAAAGTTTCATATGTTTTATTATATAATTCAGATAGCGTAAAATCTGCTAAATGGCAAGGAAATTAATAAAAATCACAAGAATTTATTGTAGCCGTTGTATCATATAATCTTAAAAATATATATATTAGACAGTAGATAAAATTGGAAACACATCATATTATAATGAATCCAAAATTGATAAAATTTTATTCAATGGACGTTAATGAGGCTAGATCCATAAAAATCCATAAATCACCATAAAAAGAAACAATAAAATTTGATAGTAGATCTCTTATTCTGTAAAGATATATTTCATAATATATAAAATTATTGTAAAATTATTGTATTAATGAAAAAATGAATCAATACATGTATTATATAAGTTTTAAATACAAAAAGAAATGATGAGATACATTACGAGAAACGATAGAGAACAATTGATAAAAGGAGTATTGTGTTCTAATAAGAATCTAAAAGTATATGGTAAAAATTGTGCAATATTAGTTGCAATTATTTTAAACATTGGATTGATTAGCCTAAAATCTAGACTTGAATCCAATCGAAAATTTATAGGCAATATTGAAAAAACAATTAGAACATGATATGCCATTATATAATCTTAATGAATTATGAACAATAAAAGAATAGCGGTATATGACCTTTTCGGAATTATGCAATATAGTTAAAAGTATGTCAAAATGAATTGGAATTCTTTTCGATGTTCATGGATTATGCAAAATATTAAATTTATTTAAATTTGTTATATTTCATTTATTTTTAATAACAGAGCAAAATTGAGTTGTCAATATAATTGTATAATTATAAAACTATATAGAATATAAAACAAGAAAATTTTCATATGTTTGTTACATTAAAAAAATTCTTCAAATATATATATTATATCAAATTTCTTTCATTTTCTAATGTAATGGTGATATGTAAATAAATTATTATTTTTTACAGAAAACACTTGTATTTTGTTTCTTATTAATATATACATATTTTGAAACTATATTGTTTATTTCATTACTTTTGATGTATTTAAGATTATTTCTAAGATATTTATTACATATATTAATTTTAATGTTAAAAATTATATTTTACAATGAGTTCAGATAATGTAATTATTTAGTTAATTCAGTAAAATAGTAACAATTAACAATCGAAACTAACAATTAACAATTCATATTTTCAAAAATCTAACAACAACAATTCATATTTTCGAAAATCTAACTTTCTACATATATGTATACAGTAAAGAGTATAAGTGAATCAATATTCGCTAAAAGATTATCAGTATTTTAAATTGTTATAACTTCGTAAAAAAAATCATAACAATTAATTTTAAATTCATTCTAAATCATAAATATTATGATTTAATATTATGAAATAAAATAAAAAATAAAAACAAAATTAAAATCACCATACTCGTGATGATTTTATAATTAAAATAAATATATAGTATATATTTTGTATAATATATTATGTTTAAGTTATTAGTTATTTAATAAGTTTATAGTTATTTAATAATTAATATTTAATAATTAAATATTAATAATTTCTTTTATAATCTATCATTTATAATATAAATTATTATCATATTCTAATTTTGCTAAGTGTTCGATGATTTAAATATATTTAATTTTTATATAATAACTTTGAATTCATGATATATTTTTCAAAGTTCGACAGAATATATTTAAAGTTAAAAAAATTTTGTGACTTTTGAAGAATCACTTTAAAAAAAAGACTTTCAATCTTCAAATTTAGTATTGATAGGTATAAAAAAAAATTTTCTTATCTTCATTTAAATATATAAAATTTTCAAAAAAAATTTAAAAAAAAAATGTCTTTCTTTTCCTTGTTACATAATGTATAAATTTCATAGAAAAAAAAGAAATTATGAAAAGAAATTCTGAAAATAAATTTTTAAAATAAGCCAGGATTATTATAGAATTTTTTTTACAAAATTATAATAATTAAAATGTCAACAATTTTTAGCAATGATTTAAATATCTAATAATGATAGATGGGGATATACACAAATAACCTTAACATTCAAATAGATATTGACTTGAAGATAAAGATATTTATCAGAATAGTTAGTCGAATAGTAATTGAAAAATTAGCCCGCAAAATCTATAACAAATACCAAGTATTTATTTAATAATATTTGTTTATTTTTTAGTAATTAGAAGTAATTAATCTACCTTTTAAATTTTAATTCATTTAAATCGAAAAATGACATAATGGCAGCAACTAATAAATTAAATTAACTAAATTAGTTTTTACAATTGATAAGAATGTTTAATACATGAATTTAATTGATGAAATAATATATGATGAAATAATCATATAATTATCATAATCATATAATTTTCAAAAAATAAAGTTATTTTATTAAAATAAAACAAATACTTAAATCACTATTTACTAATAAAAGATTATGCGTAAAAAAATCTAATATATGTTTTTACTTATATTTAATATTTATTTACATTTATTTATTTCTATGAATATCATATTGAAAATCATACCTAATTTCGAAAGAAAATCAAAAAGTCTGCAGAATCATACATCGATTTTTGAATAAATTATTTTTGTATAATATGTTATTATTATTCAACAAATATAAATTGCGAATAATAAAAATCGCGATACAAGATATCTCGTTACTAGTATCATATCTACAATAACATGAAACCGAGATCTTCTTTTATAGCGAAAAGATGAAAAATTGACGATTAAAAATTCTATCAATGCAACGGATACGGACAATGTCGTATTTTCATAATACAATCGGAATTGTCGTTAACGAAGAAAGATCTTTCTTTATAATGAGGAGATAAATGAAAGAGATGGGAGATTGTGGCATGAAAGGGATTTTGAAAGTTGTACGAATTAAAGAAATGAAGCGATGCCGGCTGACTGATGATAGACAAAGGGAATGCAATTATGAACTTTATTTTATGCCTTCGCAATACGATGGTGCGCATCGCAATTAACTCTTTGCGTTCATGGGATAACAGGAATAAAAGTTTACCGTCGACGCGGATATTTCATACGGAAAACTTTTCGTTGCGAAATTATTAGAAAATGCAAAAAACTTCTTGCCATCCGTATTTTGTTCCAGAAATCGTAGACTAATTGCGCTTTTCATATCTATCCCGCGATATAATAAAAAAATGGCTGCATGTTTCGTTACAATTAGATGTCAGAAATAATATAAAATATGATATATATATATATGTAGAATTCATAAGTATACGCACATTTAGATCAATTTGTTGTATTTGAAATTGATCAAAGTATAAAAATCAAAATGTAAAAAAATGAATGAGAAGTTGATGATTGAAATCAAAAATTAAAAATTATCTGCTAATCTACTTGATTTTATTGATTTTACATGTAAATTATTTAATGTTTGTAATTTTCCAAAAAATATTTTAAGATCATAAAAATATATAATTTATGAAATATCTTGAAAATGTAGAACTTATAAATTAATAAAACTTTATGAGATTTAATAATTATAAATATCAACTTTGCTATTATAAATAAAAAATATGGCTGAATAACAATTCAAATGAATAGGATATGATTCCTTATGAAAAGTTTATTAAGTTCCTTATGAAAAAAAATATTTTCATTCAAAGTTTTTTATTCAGAAAAATTATTAATTAATTTTCAATTAGATATAAATGAATTATTGATAAGAAGCTATTTTAAATATGAAACTAAATAAAAATGGAGAATAGAATAGAATAAAATTTTATTATTTAAATTTTTATTGATTTTTTAAAAAATCATTGAACATATATCAGTTAAATTATATAATCAACAATTTCTAAAATTTGCATTTCCAAAAATTAATTTTTAAACAAAATAAAATTAATTCCACATTTTTTGTTTATTTAAAATATAGTTTTTAAACATAGTTCTTATTATTGAATTTTTATTAATAATTTAGTTGTAATTTATTCGAATTGAAAATTATCCAATTTCATTTGTAAAAAATTAAAAAATTAAAAAATTTAATTTTCATAAAAACGAAATCTTGACGATAAAATTTTATGCTATTTTTTTTTATTTTATTTTTTTATAAGAAATCACTTGTTTGTTAAATATATTGTTTGGTCACATTCTATATATTAATTTTTAACTTTAATTTTTGTTTATTTTAGTCTTTAGAATCAATTCTTCTAAAACGTTTCACGAATATATTATTTATATGTAATAGAAAAAATTGTTGAAAATGAATCCTTAACAATATATTTCACTATAATTTCATTTAAGTCAGTGAAGAAATAATTTTTCAATAAGTTATCTTTAAAAATAACTGTAAAATTATTTATATTATTTATATATTGTATTTATGTGATTAAAATATGTAAAATTGTTATACTAAAATATTTTTGGTTTACAGTTTAATATTTGGATCAATATTCATCAAGAATATAGAGTATCAAAATTTATCATATAACGGAATAAAATTTATTTTATTGATGAATAAAATAGATATCAGAGATATTTGTTTAAAATATTATATCTTTTATAATAATGATATCACATATTTAGTATTTATTATTCTAATTGGTCACTAATAATAATAAATATAATTTTAATATTTAATAAACTGAGATTATAAAGAAAATAATCTATCTATGTATCTATGCAGAAAAATATTAAACAAAAAAATTGAATTTCTTCAAAGAATTATCAACGATCAACGATCAAGAAATGTATAACGATTCAATTTGTATATATATAATTATGAATAAATTTTTATAATAATGATGTCATATATTTAGTATTTATTATTGTAATTGGTCACTAATAATAATAATAATAATAAATATAATTTTAATATTTAATAGAATGAGATTACAAAGACAATAATCTACCTATGCATCTATGCAGAAAAATATTAAACAAAAAAATTGAATTTCTTCAAAGAAATTATCAAATATATATTCAATTTGTATATATATGTATAATTATGAATAAATTTATGTAATTATATAAATAATATAAATATAATTTATTATATTATAATTTTAATTTAATCCTCAAATCACCGAAAACTGATAATTTTTTATTCATATTTGAATTGTAAACATTAAATTTTATTTATATCGTTAGAAGAATATAAGATGGTTAAAAGTGTTTCTGTTAAAAAAAACTTGACTGAACGAAGATTAATTATAAAAATGATCTATATTTATGAACTTCGATCCATTGATAAATTCTTTTAATGATAAGTTTTCCATTGACTTTATAATTTCTCTGATCGATGCTATTCTAAATATTAAACTTTTGACTATTTTTTTTATTAAAAAATTAAAAAATTACAGATATCTTTATTTAATATCACCATGTTATTTTAAATCTATTCTACATATTTACATCATTAATTTAATTAATTATGTTAATTTTAATATATTGTTATTAAGAAAATTAAAAAACATACTGTATGCTTATTTTATTGTATATTCTATATTGTACTATTTATATTATAGTTTTGTAAATATATTATTAATACTGATAATTCGCTCTTATCAACTATGATGGTAATGTTGCCGCAAATGTTGCAAATAATTTATGTAATATTAAATTACGTTTTCTACTATTATTAAATATATATTATCCATCGATAGTACTTTAATAGTGATAACGGATGTGTCGAAAAACAGCAATATTTTTTTTTAATTATAAGTGTGTATTGCTAATTTCATCCTTACGAATGTATTATTGAAGCATTATCGACGGATGGTACAGAAGACATCATACTAATCGACAATGTTTCGACAATAAAAACAAATGTATTAAAATATAATATGCTTTTTATAGTTAAAAAATTAGAAATCGATCAGTTTTAGATATTTTTCCTCCTATTTTGAGACAAGATTAGATGAGAAAATTGGTTTCGATTAAGAAACCTTTTATCGTCTCTTCGTCGTTCATGATTTTCAATGAATTCTGGTTCGTTTATTGCCGATCAAGAAACGCTCACAATTCGATTCGGTTACTTTCCAATAGAAGTTTCATCTCGACAAGACCACTTTGTAACCATTGGATTCGAATTGCGAATTCGCCTAGCCTGGTTCGGAGAAAGTGGTTGATTTTGTTGGAGGATTGATACTTTCAACAAGTTGTAATAACAAAATAAGTAATTCGATTGAGTTAAGTCGTGTTTTTCTTTCAGGATGACTAGTCCAATTTGTTTTTCTATTTTCTTCCCATAATTTTTCACACAGCTCAATGTGATTTGCGAAAAAAGCCACTTCCTTTCTTTTAAGTGCTTGAATATATAACAGTACTTTCTTAGGTCGTGAAAATTTATGTTAGTAATAAAAAATACGTAGATATATTTATTTATATTAATATTTTCCAGTTTTAATTTTTTGTTATTTTTTTATAATTTTTCAATTAATTAAGATTTGAAAATAAATTTTGAAATTTTAAAATATAAATAGATTGCAAATTTTCATGGAAATACATATTTTTTGTATTACATATGTTTTGTATATTTCATGTAAAAACATAAAACATAAAAATGAGTATGTTATATATTTTTCTTTATAATATTAATTTTATTTCATATAATCATTGAATGTTATTTTATTAATTATATTCAAAAAATAAAGTTTTTGGTTACAATATAATGATTTGTATTGTGCATGTCATTCAGTCTTGGAACTTTTAGAAAACACATGAAGATTGGTTTAAAACACAAACGTTTATAACGAGGCTATTTTTGAGAGAAAGTTTTTAGCGATAAACCAGATGCCCCAACATTTCTCCCTTTCTCAATAGCTGCAAACGTGTTATAAACCAGGTTTCTGAAGGAAAATTCAGAGGCTATGTGTGACATTGTTGATCACAGCTTTCATGCAGGAAATGGTCTCGAGATCTTCCGTTTTATGTCAAATATCACCTTCCATCAAGAACATTCGGTAACATAATTGTTCGGTAACATAATTTCCAAAAAAGATAAAAATCAAAGATGCTGTAACAAGCAAATTGAATGAATCGAAAAGAAAAAACAATTCTAATCATCAGAAGAACAAGATAGACATCAACATCTTCAATATTTATTTCGCAATGAATTCATCATTTCACGAGATTTAGCATCATTAAATTGAAACTGAATCATTGGAAGCGCAACGACAACGTAATCGAAACATTCTCAATTGTTTGGTTGTTCGAACCAGATTCTCTCAACAATTGAAATCCAGTTTCTATCAGCATTCATTAATACTGAATAACGACAACAACACTGTCCATCAATACAATCCAGCGTTAGTCCAGTTAGAAAAAAATTGCTGTTGAATCCCATCAAATTTACGGTAACGAAAATTGAGGAAATCTGCATTCTGCAAGAACAAATTCAGGGGCTTCCAACAACGTGACATTAAGGAATCGACTTATCAATATCGGCCATTAACCTGGAAATTTTCTTACACTTCACGGAGCAAATCCATCATAGGAATCCCCAGAGTTGTCTACATAGCGCAAATGAACCTATTTTTGTTTATCATTATGTTATACTCGTCAATTTTTTAATTTTGTTCCTAATTTTGTTCTCATAATAGTCATAATAATGAAGTATCGGAGGGCACACGCCTTGATCAACTAAAATTATCACGCACCTTGAAAAAGAACTCGAAACATTTGAATAGGTTCAAGAAGAAACATTAGGATTAATTGCATCCGACGAGGCGAATTTGAGGCAGCTCAACCAAAGAAAAAATTCGAAGATCTATATTTAGAAATTTTTGAATAGCAATCTCGATGGATATTGTAAAGAACCAAGAAAATTCGAAGGCAGAATCGATCGTGGTAACTCAAATATCATTTCTATCTCCATTCATATCGGATTCCTAAATTAAATATCTGATGAAACTATTCCTCTTTTGGCGGGAGCTAAATGTCATAATATACAAAAATCCTAATTTCCACGATGCATAATGGTTCGAACAAATGTATTAAAATGGATAAAATTCATTTTCAAATTTATAAAAAATAATTATTTCAATGTAATATATAATAATCATATATTAAAACTCTTATGCATTAAAATTTTTAATCCTCTTTTTAATCCACTTTTTGTTTACAGATTAAACAAAATACATGTATATAAACAGAGAACTAATCGATAACTGATCAGACTGATCACATTTCAATAATTGAGAAATATTTTGTAAATTTATTAAAAAGCATTTAAATTTCAATTTTTTAATGGATATGACATCTCGAAACATCATATTTTAATTTAATATCGTATTAAATTGTATTACAAATTATATATATATAAGTATATATATATATATATATATATATATATATATATATATATATATATATATATATATATATATATATATATATATATATATATATATATATATATATATATATATATAAGTTTCTTATTTTTTTTTTTTTGTAAATTAAGCTTAAAATTAAGTAATTATGTTGAATAATGATTTATCAATTTTTTTATATATTCCACGCAATAAGAGTTAGATAAAAAGTAGAAACTTTCTACTTTAATTTACTGTCACATTTGATTTGTAAAATTTTGCAAAACTATACTTAATTTATATAATTAATTTTGTTTACAAAGATATGTATAGGCACAACCGAACATTTGTCACTTAACAGATTTTTTAATATAGCAACTGATATTTATAGATTAATTCTATCTATATTATAATACATATATTTCTATATAATACATACATGATTATTTATTTATTACATCTTAAAGAAATAAGTAATAATGATATTTATAACTTTAGTAAGCAATTTTTTTATTTCTTTCAATCTTTGAATGATCGGTATATCTTTTTACAATGCTTTTTTCATTTTATAATTTTTAGTTTCATTATTATTATTATTATTATATTATTTCATTAAATTATTATTATTTAGATTCATATTTGGCTCATATATATTAATTTATAGAATAGGATTCTTATGGACATAGTAAAATTTCTTTTTTTCATAAGCATTTTTTTCTTAACATCTGTTTCTTTAGAATACCTTTTTCAATTCTCAAGATTCAGTTTATCGTATGTTTATTAAATTTGAAATGCTTTCTAAGTTAATTGTTTGCTATAATTTTTTTGCTATATTTATCATGCAGATTTTTTATGCGGTTACTCAAGAATAACCAATGACTTGAAGATTATTACATTTTGCATTTTTTTTTTTTTTATAGAATAGAATAGATTCGATTATCTCTCTTGTCAATTTAGAATACAAATTGTTCAATCCATGTATTTCATCCTTATTATCAAGTCATCGGATTCAAATTCAGATTCAGATTCAAATAGTGAATAAAATTTTTAATTATATATTTCTATTATATTAATATTGTAAGTATATTTTTAATGTTATAATAGATCATATTTAAAAAATTATAATTTTATTTCGTTTTTTTCTTTTTTATTTATTAATTTTTTTTCTATTTCATTTTAAGTTTTTTGTACGTTTTATTTTTCTATATATTTGTATATTTGTATATTTATATATTTTTTATATATTGATTATTTGTATTTTCTTTTTTATTCTATATTAATTAAATGAAATGTTAATTTTATTATATATTTAGTTATATTTTTATACATTTTATACACATTTTTAATGAAATAATAAAAAAACAATATTGTTAATTTTTTAAAAATTAAATTTAATATAAGCTCAAAATCTGAAAAAAATAATTTTGTCCATTTTTTATTTTTCGAACTACTATGCGACGTGCAAAAATTAATCCGTTCAAAATCTTAAAGGAAAAAATTGATGAAAAAATTAAGTCTTTAGAGGCAATCGGGTCAAATTATCTAAATCACTATTCAAGAAATATTATACAATGATCCAAATGATCCAAATCATAATAAACAATCACGTGAAAGCATTTTTCGAACTTCCGGTGTGTTCGCGATTTATTTCAAAAGCATTGGATGAGTTAATCGATCTAGTCAGGAAACATTACAATGTTTGAAGGATCTTAATAAACCATTTCTCGAAGCGTTCCCGATCTACGCGATAACGAGAAAGAGCAGATGAGCAAACGCGACAACGGATGGACGGAAAAAACATAGAGAACTGATCTTCTATCCATAAAAGAACCTATTAGAATTCACATATGATACCAAGTTCAAGAAACTGCGAATCGACAATATATATTAATTCGTTTTTCGCATAATCGTGGATTATCAAACACTAGAAATTATATTTATGTTCGCTGTTTTGCAAGAAAAATCATTTCATGCAATATTGTCAACGATTGATCAACTTAGACATAGAAAAAAGAATAGACTGGATCAAAAAAAAAAAAAAATTATGCACAAATTGTCTCCAATACAATATTGCACTGTCAGATTAACAGAAAACATTATACATTGTTGCAAAAAAATTCTACGTACATTGACTACGATAATTTCCTTCGAGACATGATAAGTATAATATTCATTCAGATATTATATAACAATTGCGAATTAAAAAAGTTCTTAATTAATCGATCATACAAATCATACAAATCAATTGATATTTCTTCAAAATTACTGCACTTCAATATTTGAGAAATGAATAATTAAATCCATAAAATATCATTTAATTAATTCGCGTAATAAGTAATGTTATTGCCTTTGGAAAACCTGCACCTCATCACAATTCAAATTGCTGTTTTCAACTCGCATCCATTAACTTCTCTCTCTTCAAATCTGAAATCTTTGACCATATTGACTGCGATAATTTTTTAATTGGCAAATCTCTAACGAATCGATATTTATCGCGATTTTTCGCAAATGGAGGAGCGCCAACAATCCACATACAAAAATTAAAACAACATTTTTGGAGACATTTTTAGAGAATATCACAGGAATGATATTTGGATTAAGCATTCCAAGCATTCCAGGATAGCGAAATCGTCTTCGATTGAAATTCAAGAACCTATGAAATAGATGCATTGTCATCCTGGAAGCGGATGATGAAAACAGCATGTGGCAAATATAAATGATCCGTGAAACTATTGCATCTTTGACGTTGGAGCGACATTTATTATCGTGTAACGTAATATTGTATATTTAGTAGCAATTAAGTCAATACCTTATCATCAGCAAATTAAAACTATCTTATTCTCAAGTTTATATTACAAGCCCGTATTACAATATTTACATGTCTCTATCAATCATATTATGTATAATGTACATGTATAATATTAATCGCATTGAAATACGTGCATTGCATTTTCATTGAAGGAAGCCGATCAAGAGAGGTAGTATGTTACGTCGCAACAACATACCATGTTCATTCGGTTTTGAAATCTAAATGAGATGCGTTAGTTGATTTATATCTATATTAGAGATAATATCGTTACAAATATGAGTTATCGTGTAAAACGCGAATATGAGGCACGCCACGAGAGATGATAATATTGGTTATCATCGAAATTAAATATATCAATTAAAATCTGATATCAAGGAGTAAAGTTAATGTGTTGTCCCCTCAAGAATATTGTATTTTATAATAGACGAGTTATCATTGTAAAAATAAATCTAAATTAATATCAAAGTTATAGATAAGTATGTATAAATAAAGTTACAATGAAGGAACGAGATGATGAGTAACGAATGAGAGGCAAATGCAATATATTTATATTGAAAGTGAAAATTTTTAGACAATTTTTAACGATAAACTAGATACTTCAAGATTTCTTCTTTTCTGCACTATATATAATAGCCGTAGACGTATTATAAATTAGAGTTTCTGAAGGGTAATATGAAGGCAATATGTGACACTTTTCTTGACCATGGCCCTTATCTAGAACGAAATCTTTGAGATATCGCGGTCTTTCATTTCAGACCCCCATCCTTTTCATCGAGAACGTTCAGGGATGGACATGTCAACGTGTCCTTTGATTGGTTTTTCGAAAAGACAAAAATCAGAGATGTTGCATCAGAGACACAAGTGAATTGAAGGAACATCGAAAAGAGAGAAAAAATTTAATCATCAAGAGAATAAAATCGATCATCTTCAACCAGATTCATTCGTCAGCAATACTCATTTCGCATCAACAAGTTATCATTATTTTGATGAGATTCAGCATCATTAAGTAGAAATTAAATCATTGGAATGTAAATGACAGCGAAATGCTCTCAATAATTGGAAAAATTCCAAATCCTTTATATGTAGACGGTAAATATAACATTTTAGTTAAACATATAATATATAATATATTAATATATATATAATATATAATTAGACATTATAATATATAGATATATAACATTTTGTAGAAAATTTTTTTTTAATTCATTTTTTTCAAATAAAAAAATTTATTAAAAAATTATGAGAAACTTTTATAATATTATAATTTTATATGATTAAATTTATATAAAATAAAATTTAATATTATTTTATAAATTTTTGACATATATTTGACATATATTTTGAATACTATTATTATTAAAATATATCGTGTTTTGTTTATATTTTGATTATATTTGTATGCATTAATTGATTATCTGAATCTGTTTTGCATAAAAATTCATAATATAATTATAAGATATAGATGTATTTGTATACTTTGTTAAATATTAATTTTTAGGATAATATTATTTCTTAATTAAAATCCATTTAACATTTTTTTAAAATGCTTCTAACAAAATTTCATCTCATGAAAAGAATATAAAAAACTAAATAGTATTATTTATGTAACAAAATAAATTTTTCTTCTACAGAAATTTTCAGTTTATTAATAATATAAAAATAAAAAAAAATATAATCTGCAGCCAACTTTCCTTGTTCTAGCTACCGAGATGCAAGAATATTACCAGGAACGCACAGAAAAAACTGTGTAATAATGTTACAGTCAATACTTAATAAATTAGTATTATACTTTCTTATCAATAAAATAATTGTATATTAAAAACTAAGTTTTAGAAAAAAAAAATTTTATTTTATATTTTTTACTCATTATTTTTTCATAAGAACTCACCTCTTAGCATAAGTCATTAGATCGCATTTTTATACGTGGAAATTTATTCTTCATTAAATACATGAGATAATTCATTTCTCATTAAATACAAATTTTTATAGGTATCGTTGACACTCTCTTAAGATGTAGATGATAATTTGCAGTATAAATCAGATATAGTATGTATATCTTCATAGAATTCATATTCATTAATCGCAGAGATAAATTCGAAAACATTTCGCGTTATTGAAATGCGTTAAATAAATCTCAAAGGATAAATCTCTAAGGATTGCTACAAGAGAGAAACAAGCGCATCTATTCGCTTGAAAATCAAAGTTATTGACTTGAAGTGCACACGAAAGCTATTCTACAAGCTATTCTACAAACTATGAAAATATCGCCTCTATGTTCCGCAGTCTTTCTTTTATCCTCTTTTATAACATGGTAAGCAATGATCACATATGCGAGATGTTTTCTTTCTTGTGAAGAATTTTTAACGTGAAAATTTTTATCTCTATTTAACTTGGGAATAAATTTAATTTTAAGGAATTTAATTTAATTAGTTTATGTTAGTAAATTGAATTCAAAAATAAATTAAAAGATTTCGTATAAAAATTTACTTATTTTTATAAAATAATGTGATAATTAAGATGATTTAAAATCACTAAAATATATTATGATATATATAATAATATTAAATCAGACAATATAATAAAATCTTGATATTTTGTAATTCGTGTTTTACTATATATTACATTTTGATGATAATGATATTATTGATTTTTTTTAATTACATAAAAATTATTATTTCATAAATTATAATGTCATAATTTATAAATTTTATATTATTAAATAACTATAGTGATATTATAAAAAAATCATATACAAAGTAAATAATATATAACATAGATTGAAACACTTTTGCAAAATTGATTCAAAAAAAAGTCAGTATAATAAAATGTTGATTATTCGAATTAATTGGAAAATAAGAAATTTTCCATGATTTTTGGATCAATCAAAAAAAATCAAATTAAAGAATACATTCTGAAACAATGAAATTAAATAATTTTCATATATTAATAAATATTTATTATATAACAGAATTTAAACATTTAGATATATTAATAAACATATTATATATATATATATATATATATATATATATGTACATTATCTATATATTATCTTGTGTTCGAATAATCGAAAAGATAATTAACCGAAGTATAATTAATATTTTATTGTGTATAATTTATTGTAATTTACTATTTTAATTCAGGTTTATTAAGTTAATTTATTTCATTAACTTACTTTATTAAATTATAAGCAATTTAAGTTTGCAATTTTAATTAGATAAAACAAAATGGAGGCAAAGACACGGAAATAAAATTGTTTTATTCTATTTCTGGATATCTCACTTTATTTAAGACGAATTTAAATTGTTTATAATTTAATAAATAAGTTTCAAATATTTTTATATACTAACAATTAATCTTTAGAATCAACTTTCAAAGATGTCTCATAAATAAATATTAATATCCTATAAAATGATCAATAAATTTCTTACGTATTTAATTCCATTTATAAATATGCCTTTTTTTTTAATTAAAATTTTTTTCTATTTATTAATTTTTATTTTAGAGAAAAAATATCTGTTATAATATATTTTGTTATTATTCTTAAAATATCAGAAAATAAATCTGAATGAAAAAAGTAATGAGAACCGATACATATATTCACGCTTTCTTTGTCTTTCATATATCAAGTTTAATAATATTTTGACTAAAATATTTCGAAAATTAATACTTTGTTTAACATTGTATGGAATAATGAGAAAAATCGATCTATGTAAAAAATATGTACTATTTCATTGTCTATATGGATCGATTGAGCAATTGTTAACATTATACCTATATATACTATATAATATAAAGAATAGAAAGAAGTGTCTTCTGTTATGTTAATTGTTTTTATGATTGCATATTATTAGAGAGCGTTAATTAAAGAATTGGCTAAGTAAATAAATATTCTTTCTTGAAAATTTTATATTTTTATATTTTAGTATAAATTTTAAATGAATATTTTAAATTATCTATTATAACAATACTTTAATTTAAGATTCTGAAGAATACCAAAGTCACTTTGGGAATTAATTAAGTTTCTGTACTTATATTCTGCTTACTTATAGTTTAATTTTTATATTGAAAGTTTTTATTGTTTTTTAAATTTTAAAAATTTAAATCGGTATCTTGCTGTCAAAAATTTAAATATATATATATACTTAATTAGAAAATCTTTTTAGCTGATTAAATATGAAAGATAAGTAAGTAATATTTTGTAATAAATTTCTTAACATATTATTTTATTATAGTTATTTTATTAATAAAATAAATTATTAAAAAAATAAAAAATATTTTATTAAAAAATTGATTAATATGGAAGATATTAAAAAAAAGTGAAAATATTTTAATTATTTTTACATTAGATTTATTTTAATTATTCAATCAATTAATCAAACATATTACATAGCAATTTTTATTTTTTATTAAAATTTTTATTATAATCAAAAACTGAAAAATTGATCTATTTCCAGTCTCTTTTACTCTTCAAATTATTCGCTTTTCTGTTTTGATATTCTTCCATAACTACATTGGTAATGAAGTTGTAACCTGAAACAATTGCACAAACCACCCTACTATTGTACTACTATTGTATTATTGTCAAATTATACGAACTGTAATTCTTGAGTTTCAAAGTGCTCAATAATTACATCACTTCATCCCTCGACAACCATTGGTAGGAATACGCGAAAAGTTCGACTGTTTCGCGTAGGAAATTCTCGAATCTGGCCAAACCTGATCTAACAAGGTAAACGTACCAATCCGTCCACGTAGGTTTGCCCTAGAGACTCGATTCGAAGGCTTCGGAAAGCCCTGCGACTGCTTCCGATCCGGCGGCGCCATTGCATCCACTGTGTGCAGTTCATTTGAGCGAGTTACGCGATTAGCTTCGCGAACCCTTCACGGCTGCTCGTTTAATCTGACAAACGCCGGACGACTTTCAACTTCGTTCTCCACTAGCCCTGCGGGCTTCCGTTTGCGCTTCTTATTGAGACAATTAGCGACTGTGCCTCTTCCGTCCAGATTTTCCTTACTCAGTCAAGATAGTGGATCTTGAGAATTCGTTTAAAGAAACGATTCTTATTGTTGAATTAAGGGATTTTTCAATTGATTCTAAATATCTAATTAAATGACTGCTTCTGACTTTTTAATCTCTTTCCTTATTTATTAAGGAAGATTAAAGATTATTAAGGAAAATTAAGATAAAATGTAATTAGGATTAAAATTAAAAATTTTATTAGAATTAAAATAAAAAATTCACGTTTTTAAGAAACATGTATTCGAAGTATACATGTATATATTTCGTTTAAGACAAGATTTATTTTTATGAATTTTTATGAATTTTTATTAAAAAATATTGTTATTATTAGCAATGTTTTTGAAAACATGATTCTGATTTTTTATAATTTATAGATATAATTTATATTATTTTTATAAAATAAAACTAATAATTATTTCCATAAAAAATTATAAATATTGATTAAATATTCTTTTACAGAGTTTGCTTTTAAATTGTACTGTTGGATGCAAAAAAAATCTCAGAATACTAAGTTCTTTTTTCTAATAAAATATTTAATTAAAGTTTACAGTTTTTTTAATAGTAAATTTTATTGTTAATATAAAAATATACAATTATATTATATTATATTATATTATATTATATTCAAAACTAGCAAAGTTACATATATTTTGTAAATCAATATTAGCCAACGAATATTTATTTTTTTAAAGATATATAATAATATCCAATACAATATAATTTATCCAGTACAATTTTAATCTAATTTATTATTATTTTCGAAATGTGCTAAAAATAACTATTATCATTATAACTAAATTATATCACATTTGTACGCTTCATACTTTTAGATAAACTATTTATTGGTCTTTTCGATTTGTATGTGCTATTTCATAAATTAAATGTATTTAATTTCTTAAGAATCAAGTTAGATTTTTCATGAATTGTAATAGACATCTTATAAAAAAAAACATAATCGAACGATATCAACTATTTAATAACAAAAAATATTATAGTAAAGATTGTTGTTTAACATCTGGATAGATAGCACATCAATATATTAATGTTTAATATATATTATGTTATATAATATATATTATATATATTTTTAATATATATTAGTAGAATATATCTGTATATATAATTTTTATATAAAATTAATAATTTTTCATTAATATTTTAGAAATTATCTAGAAATTATAAGAAACTAATAAATAAATGTTTGAAATTAATTAAATTAAATTTTTTTATGAGCTATTTTCCTTGTTATTTGCAAATCAAGGAATTTCGAAATACAGATAAAATTTTATAATAATTTATAAAATAAATTATTTATTTTAGAACATTTATTAGAAAAATTTATCATAAATGGATCAAATTATCGAATTATTAGATATTACTAGATGTCAATTTTAATTGACAATTAATGACATTATTATAATTATTAATATATTATATATATTAATATATTATATAATTATTAATATATTCATATAAAATAAAAATTATAATAAATATCATGTTATTGTAGTATAATGTAATTGTATCTAACTATCTTATAATAGAATAAAATATTAATTTATTAAACCTTTTTTTATTATAATGGAGAATATTTTTAATTATTTTTGATAAATAAAATGTCTATTGTTATAATAGAAAAAATTTTAATTTTATATTTTAAAAATTTTGATTTAACTTTTTTTAACTTTAATTTCAAGAACTTTCTTTCATTTATTCTGATCGAAAGTTGATATGAGAACTTTTTTTAAAAAGTTCTTATGATTCGTTACAAATAAAGCATATGAAATAGTTTTATAATTTTTCAAACTTTGCTAAAATAAGATTTCAAGAAAGAGAATTTAAAAAAATATTTGTTTATATGAAAAAATAAAATATAGCATAAATGTAATATAAATTAAATATCGTTTAATCTTAAATATTATATCTGATCTTGATTTAAGTTTATTATTTTACGAAATATTATATGTATTATATGTAGTATGTTAATGTTAAAATTATATATAGTATAGTATGTTAATCGAAAAATCGATTCCTAATATAAAAATAATAACATAAATAATCAACATAAATAATTAATCTAAATTGGTTAAACAAATTATATAAAAATATAATTTTATTTAATAACTTATAAGCAATTTAGATGATAAGCAATTAGATGAAGAGAGAGATTGAGATTGTATAATAATATGACAAAAACTTTAATCGATTGGTATATTTAATAAATAACTTCAACTAATATTTTTATAAATAAATTTTTATGTTTGGTTTTGTTTCTAAAATTTTTATTCATATTAATTCTCTAAAAATATCCCATGAAAAATTAAAAATTTTATACATATAAATAACATAAATAAAAATGACAAATAATATTAAAATTTTCAATCTTTGTAAATTCAAATCAATCCAAGTCTAATTTAATTAAAATCAACTAGAATTGTTGGATGTAAAAAAAAAAAAATGGTCATTTGAAAGAGAAAAATAAATTTAGATCATTTTTTTTTTTTTTGATCAAGCGAGTTTTTAGTTTTTATGCTTAACAAATATATATCGACAAATTATAAGAATATATATGTATATTCACGAACATGTAATGTATTCGAAATTATATAAAAAATAAGTATATAAAATTTTTCCTTATTTCAAATGAATAAAAATATAATATTTTTTAACTTAAAATCAAAATTTTAGTGATAAAACAATATTTTTGAAAAAAATTAAAAAAATATTGTCAAAATTGAAATCATAAAAAAATTATGGAAAATTATTAAACAAGACTATTATTTTTCAATTTTTTTAAATTATTTAATAATTTCAGAATTGTAAAATATTTTAAAATAAAATTTTAAATATATATATATATATATATTAAATATATATATATATATATATATATATATATATATAAATTTCGAAATTAAAAAAAATTATGTACAAACGGGCAATCTAATGATTCATTATTAAAAAATAAAAATCAATTTAAAATAAAAATTTTTTGTTTAAGATTGGAGTTTTCGAATTTAAAAATCCGCTCCATATGTATCTACTTATGATTATAAAATACAAATCGCATGATGTATAATATAATATTAATATAACGTCATATAAATTTATTTTTATATTTTCTTTATATTTTTTCTTGAATCCAGTAGATTATATGTACATACCATGTCATTTATATAAACATTTCTTACATTTTTTATGAGGAATTAATTAGTACTCGTTATATAACTTTTTGTATAATTTAATGAAATTATAAAATTCTATAAGGACAAAATTATAAATAAAATAAATTAGCAAATATATGAAATATAATTGTAAATAAATATAATTTTTTATACTAATTTTTTATACTAATTGTACTATACAATATCAATTATCCAAATTTATTGGCAGACAAATTAGTTTTTTAATAATCGATTAAAAAATCATATATGTAAATAAAAACAGTTAAAATTAAACAATTTTCAAATATTATTTAAAAGAATACATCTAATATTTATTATATAAAAGAATATATCTAATAAACAAACTATTATAAAAAATTAATTAATCATTTTTATACTTATATTATCTTACGATACATATATATACATATATATAAAACATTACTACATAAATTAGTTTAAAAACATATTATAATTTACAGTTATATTTATTTTAATATTAAAGTTACAATTTACATTTTTATATAAGTGATTATATAAATTCTTGATATATAAATGCAAACTATAAAACATTATGAATTATAAATTATAAAATATTTACTATATATATAATAAATATTTCAAATAAAAATTGAATGGTTTTGAAAAAAATCATATTTGATGTAAATACTTAATATAAATACTTTTCCTCTAAAGATTATATGAAAATAACATAATAATATCTTCTTTTTAATAAAATTATTTAATTTTATTACATATTTTAATATAGTTTATATTGATTAAAATATTTCAATCAATATAACTTATTATTTTCTATAAAAAATATCAAATTTTATTTATGATCAAAAATCATTTATTTTTATACATTATTCATAAATATATAGACATCTAAATTGTAATAATTACTTAAAAATTAAATTATAAAATGATAAAAAATTATATAAAAATTATAAAAAATATTATAAAATTACTATCAAATATAATAAATTTTGTCAACAATTTTTATATATATATTTTTGTATATAACATATTTTAATTAAATATTTAATATTTTATTAATAATTAATTTTTATTAATATATTTTCTGTTCTTATAATTGCTTTTATTATTTATATTTTATTATTAATTTTTATATAATTTTATAATTATTATTTACAATTTATATTTATTACTTTTTTTTATTTTATATACTTATTTTATTTTATTTTATTTTATTATTACTTACTAACATTTTTTCATTCAGTTAGCATAAATATTAGAAAAATAAAAATTTGCATGTTACTTTTGTCTAAATGATAATGATGAATTAATTATTTAAAGAATTCAAATAATTAAATTATTTAATTTGATATAAATTATTATATATAATAACAGAAATAAAATGGAATATAGCAATAAATATTAAATAATAATAATTCGTATATTAATTATATTAATTAAAAACAATAAACATGGCGAAAATATACAGGATGGTTCATCAAATATTACCATTTCGCTGTAATTTTTATTATTATTGATAAAAAGTAGTAAAAAGTAAAAAATTTTTCAGATAGAATTGATATTCTATAATTCATATTTGTTTTTCATATAGTGAATTTTACAAATTTTAAGTTTCAAAATATCTCTTAAATTAATGATTTTTAGACATAAATTTAACCTATATTGATTAAATTAACTTTTGGATAATAACAATGATAAAAATCGAGATGATAATATCCGATGAATCGTTAAATAATCAGACATTCTATTGTAATAGAAATTTCAATCAAAATAATAAATTTTATTTCTTTAATGATCTATCTTATAAAATTCAATATCTTCTCAAATAATTCCATAATAAAAATTCATATAATTTTTTTTGAATCATATATTTTTTGATATTTTCATTCGCAAGTTCGTAATAAATAACAACGAGTTTTGAGAGTATGTGTCTATCCACCTTACGTTACGTGACCATTTTACATTATGCAACATAATTATCCGTTTGTCGAGAGTTTAATTAAAGCATTATCGATGCCACGATGATCCGAACTGCATATCTTAACTTTTCCACCGGTATACATAATCGACGGTGTACACGGCCATTCGAGCAGCAGGATTAAAGTTTTTTGGTTCGTTAAAGAACGAGAACTGCTGCCAATTAACTTGTGAAAGAAACTTGTTCTTGGACCAGAGAACACGGAATTCGACAAACTTTTTTTCCTTCCACGGCATACGGAATTGCGATACAAATTCTCGATTCGATCGAGACACTGGAAGAAGATCGTTCAACTATGTAATGCTTGGAGACGGACCAAGATGTTTTTCAACTAATATCGATTTCTAGTAACAAGGATATAGCTTTACAAATACGACTCGTCCAGGAAGAGATAAAAAATAAAATGTTATATTATATTATTAGCATCTGTATAAAGCAATGCGATGTTATAGGAAATTAGTTAATTTCATTCATGTAGCGACAGCAATCGTTGCAAATTTTGTTTTTAAGATATTATCGATATTTGTATTACATATTTAAAATGACAATGAAGATTGAAAGTTTAGTTAATGAAATATTATCTATTTTGAAAATCAAATATCTTTCTTAAATAGAAAATATTTAAACATCTCTCATATTTATCATACATTTTTCATAATTAAGATATATGCTGAAATATATAAAAATAACAAAAATTATAAAAATACATTTGTATTATTCTTATCTCAAAATGGATATTTTTTGGATAATTCTTGTATATAACTTTTATTTAACGCAACAAACTATAAATAAAATACAATTATAAATAATTAAAAAATTCTATAAATAAAAAAATATTTAAAAACTTTAGTATTTAAATAATGAATTTTTTTTTACTTTTCCCGATAGTAAAATTATATATACATATACATATACTATACAATATTATTCTTTTATTTAAATTAATAATGACAATGTCGAAAATGAGTTTTTCTGTTCTCCAATTAATGTATTTATTTATTACATTATATTTATTATATATCTTGTATTTATCTTTTTTACAAGCGACTTTCACTATATTTTTTTTTAATAATAGTTATATCAATATGTTATCAACTCCAGATTCACTCTAATTTAATTTTCCAGCTATAATTTCAAAAAAATCCGATCACGAAATTTACAAATGATAAAAATGGTAAAAAAGAGAATAGATTTTATATTAAATTTTATATTAATTGTAGCGTCAAATATTTATTACTTTTTAACATAATGAAAAATCTTCGATATTATATATTGAAAACTGCGTATATAAATATTATTTATATATTAAATGCTATTAGATATTAATTCAATGTAAATACAACAGTCTTCAATAATCATTATCGACTATTGACTAGTTATTAAGTAGTCGAATAGTTACATCAATCTTATGTTATAGAATATTCCTTATAATTAATAAAAATTTTGATTACTTCTTAATTTCTTAAAAAATTAAACATATTTGATTTATCAAATATGATGTCAAAGCAGTAAAAAAAATCAATTTGTAAATAAAAGCATTTGACAAAATGATGGTAACTACTGAGCTGCTTCGAATAGAACTGTAATAAGACTAATTTGAGATTTTTCATAAAAAAAATTGAAGATTTTATTTAGAATATTTTATAATCATATATATCAAGATCGATAATTAAATTGATGACAATGACAAAGACTTTTAGAGATATATTCATCACATTTAAAAAGATTCAAAATTCAATATATAATACTGAAAATTTTTCATTTTTGGAAACTAATAAATAATTTAATAAATTTTAATTTAATAAATAATTAAAAGTTAAAATTTATATAAATAAATTAAAAGTTAAAAATTTAATATAATAATTGGGTCATCCATTCTTTCTTATCTCTGCCAAATTTTACATCAATCGCTCAAAAAATTTTCGAAACTTTATCCAATTTTTTTTTCATCAATTTTCAAATTGTTGATTCTTATAAATTTGAAATAAATACTATTATTAATATAAATGATGTTAATGGTATGTTAGTTTGTATTCGTATTATATTTCAGGATATATGAATTCTTTATTTGTAATTAATTAATGAAAACGAAAATTTTCATGTAACGTTAAGAGATACATTAATATCATCATATAATTTATTTATTAATTATTAAAACACAGTAATATAGGTTTAAAAGTCTAAAAGAGCCGAATATAAGATTAAAATACTTAAAATATTTAAAAATGTAATAAGCTCAATAAACATTGATAAGCATTTACAAAAATTTTTATAACTAAATATTTTTCATTATGTTATATATTGTATTTCATTGAATTCTTATTTAAAAAAATACAATTTTAACAAATGTATTAATATTTTTGAAAATTATAAATTGGATATAGATTATTATTAAAATAATTAAAATAAAAACATTATTTAAATTTTTATCTTAAGTGAGATTAAATATGAATTATATTTTCAATCTACCATTTAATTTAATATATTTAATCTAAAACCAGATTATAATTAGATGAATTTAATTTCGATATATTGTAATTAATTGATCAATTATCTTCTCATAGTGGCTTAGAATTTGTAGTGGCAAGTTAGAACTTATAGTAAGTATAGTATAAATAATACAAATAATACAAATCAACTCAAATTAAATTATTTCAAACATTAGAAATGTGTAGTATATAAAGTATATTATGTATAGTATATAAAGTAACGTTTCTGAAGAGGTCATTTAAGATAACCTTGACAATATATATTGAAACTAAGATTAGCAGAAATGGTTCCTTTAAAATTTCATATTTACTGATAATTCTTTAGAATGTACATCATTTATGCAAAATATTATTGACAAATAATTGACATGGAGTATCAAAAGATAATTGACATAAAAGACAATTTTGTAAATCGTGGAATTTTTTGAACTAGTTATAAAAATAAATACAGTTTAATCCATGTATACTTTTTATAGAGATAATGTATTATAATAATGAATTGATATTATAATATGAAAATCAATTTAAAATTTCTGATTTTTCAATAAATTATGAAAATTAGGAGAAAGATTCATATTACGTCCATCATTAGTTATATACCAAGAGATATATCGATTATATAATGATAATTGAAATTTCATGGAAACAATATCAATCCCGTAGGAACAATCGATAAATCAATTAGAATTCCAGAGTTCTCGTTATTCAACTTCCGTTTATCTCGATCATTTAATGGTTCGTCACAAGGATGTATCGTTTTAGTTAATGCTCTTCTAACCGTGAAGATAAGCAGAGATAGGAGAATGGAATGACCGGAAAACGTCATTACTCCGCGACCATGAGGGGCAAAAAAGTTTTCACGACGAAAGTTTTTTCGTCGGCCATCGACTTTCGACCTTCGCTCGATAGTACGCGTTTCCGAAGGGCAACGGAGCGGATGTAATGGTTAGAATTCATAACGAAACAGTGTATGGAGTGAAGGAAGTTACCAGACGAAATCGTATTGTGATATTCGATCAATTTGTAGTCTAATCCAGTATCGTTCCTAGACTATTGGCAGATACGTGAAAAATAATATTGTAGGGGAATTGCAATAAGATATATATAAATGTAATTTATGATTTTATTAAATAATAAGAAATAAATTAAATTGCTCAGATCTTTCTTTCTTGTAATGTTCTATCCGTGTATTCTTTTGCTTTAATGGTTTTCTCATAACTGTTCTCGAAAATCATCCACATATTTCATATATATATGTAATCTAATAATAATAAAGTTAAACAAAGAAATATTTTTTAAGTTTTATTTGCATAAAATGAAACAAAGATTTTAAAAAAAATAACTATTTTTTTTAAGATGAATATTTCATTTACAAAGATAAATACAAAACTAGTATATAATAAAGATAATTATATAATATTTAGTTTAAATGAAAGTAAAATAAATTGATTTCGTTAAACTTATCTTTTTTACTTTTTATAATACAAATTCATTAATAATTTTTTCTATAAATAATAATATATTTATTAATCAAAATTTTAATAAAGCTTGTAATCAAGAGTCTATTGTATCTCCATTACATATTAATTTAATTTCTTTCGCAAATTATTAAAAAAATAAATTCCATATATTATAGGAGAGACTAAATATAGAAAATATTTCAAAATACAATTAAATATATAATAAATAAATAAATAAATAAATATATATATATATATATATAATTCAATAATTGAGAATAGTATATCATAGAGCGTTCAATTTTTTTAATTTGTAAAAATTGAAATAGGAAATATGCAAACATTAATATTTTATTTGTCTTATTAATTATCAGAAAATAGTTGATTCATTATTAAATTCTACTATTAAATTCTATTATTAAATTCTAAATATTCGTTAGATAGAAAAGTTAAAATAGACATGCTATTAATAGTAGATAAGAACTAGTAAATTGTTAAAATTTCAAGTTAAAAAAGTGATAGAAGATGATTGGTTATAAAAAATATACAAATAAAATGATCTTATCTATTTATTATTATCTTATCAATTATTTTTAAGTAACAATCGATTTGGAATGACACATGCAATGTTTTCATAATTAATTACAGTTTCGCAAATTATAAAGTTATAAAATATATTGTTCTGAAAAACATGCTAATCATTAGAAAAAATGTATTATACAAATTATTTATTCAGCTTGCAAAAGACAATTGTTTTACATAAAATAAAATAATTAATATTTAAATTCGACGATTTTATGATTCTATTATTGCATTACAACGGAGCATATTAAAAAATAAAATTCTAATATTTAAAAATAAGTTTATATATTAGAAAAAAAATTGCTAAGATGATTAATGAAATGATCAATTTTTAAAAAAATAATTTGATTGTATTCACCATTTTAAATGATATGATCATTGTATCATTTTAAATGAAATGATCATTCATTCGGAAAATTTGATATGATATTCATTAAAAATCTGCCTAAATGGATTGGTAAATGGATATAAATATCTTTTTGTAATTTTTTTTTAAATTTTAGATTTTTTCGAAATATCTATAAAAATATCTATAAATAATAATATAAAAAATAAATTTAAATGATTGATTTCTTTTATTTATCCAAAGATTATTTAAATTGCATTTAGATATGATAAACATTAAATGTATGTATATAAAAATATATCTTTTATTTATTGTACACTTGATTTTTCATGTATATATACCATTTAATCATATATTATACATCTATGTATAATATTTTTTTATAATTTTTTTTTATAATCGATGGAATTTAGCAAAAATAAAAAATATATTATATTCATTGTAAGTTTTTCTAGATTAAGAAAAAAAATTAGAAATACAAATTAAATTTATATAAATTATAGAGTTACAAACTTTCAGTATTATACAATCAGTATTATTATTTTAAAATTAATTGATGATCTGAGAAATTTAAAAAATCTAATACTCTAATAGTTTTCTTTTATTAATTGAGTATTACAATTAATAATTATAATAATGCTGTGTATATATGTGATAATAATAAGAGATATAACAGACAATATAAATATATACAATGTAAATATCCATTTGATCATTCGATCAATGAACTGACTACTTATGTAATTAAATTATGCTAATTTTGCAAAACAGCAAATGACATTTCTATTAAATTATAAATTTAATAGAATTTATAATTTATTATAAATAACATAATAATAAATATAAATCTTAAAATCAATTTATTGAATCAATTATTTCAAAATATTGAAATCTTTTTTAATATTTAAATTCATTAATTGATATAATGATACATATTTCTATGATATAATGATTTTTTTCAATAAGCAAAAATGTTCCTAGTAATATATATACTTTATAAATTTTTTTATAAAAATGTCAAAATTGTTAAAATTTAATAATATATTATAACAAAATTGATATCATTAATCATGCGATTATTATAAAATAATACGAGGAATTTTTCAACATTGAATAATTCAATTCTTTTAATGAAAAATATAAAAATCTGTAGTAATTAATCAGTAATTAATTTCAATTGATGCAATGTTCTGTTTTTCAACAGATATTAAAACAAGCATCAAAATATCTTTTATCTTTTTGTTTTAATTAATAAATTTTCGTACTGTTATTCTTATATGTATAATTGGCTAATTTAGAAAATTATCTTTTTATAACCTCAGTATATTAGAAATAATTATCTTAATTCTATATTCTTTTAAAAATTTTTTATTTATTTATTTAATTTACTTTTATAATTTCATTATGTTATAAAGATGATTTATTAAAGTAAATGAATAAAAGAAAACAGGTATTATGTGATAAAAGAATTGCTTTAATAGTAAACACACGATCTTCATGGTGTATAAAACTATTTATTTGAAAGAAACAAAAGAAAAAAGATTTCATTATATTATTCAGATTCAAAAAGAAAAGAATAACCGTATTCTTATTATTACGAAATATTATTATGAAATTATATTACTACGAAATTATGTTTAAATTCGACTACTAATAATAGATTATAATACAAAATAAAGTAAATAATGTATTTTAATAATATACATTTAAAAATAAAATATATTAATTTTTTATTTTTAAAATAATGTTATTTTAAAATTAGTATTTTATTAAAAAAAAAATTATTTGAAAATATTTAGTCTTTATCTTTAAATATTTTTTTTTATTATATATTTAAATATTTTAATATTATTACAATAATATAATATATTATTTAATTTTAAATATTAAAATGCATCATATTTAGAATATTATTAGTAATTTGAAATACTCAGAATATCTAAACTATTAACATTATCTAATTTGTATCATTATAAATAGTAAACAAATTATTAACATTTGTATATTATATATTATTATTATATTATATATTATATATTATATATTAATATTTTATATATATATTATAAAAGTGTATATTTTTGATTTAATCTATAAAAATATCTATCTATAAAATAATCTAAATAAAACGTCAATTTGGAAAAGTTTTTTAGCAAATATTCAATTAAAATTATAATTAAAATATGCTCAAAATATTAAAGTAAATCATTTAATTTATTTATATATATTATTTATATATTATTTATACATTATTATATATATTATTTAATTTTATATTTTCATGTAAATTTAGCCAATATTCTGAAAGTATTATATAAAATGTAACACAAAATATTAATTTTCAATGGTGCTTAATTTTGGAATGCTGAAGATGAAGATAATTTGAAATATAAAATAAAGGATTATATTATTCAGATTATTAGTAAATATTAATAAAAAAATATTGATTAACTTACAAACAAAATTAGTCATAGACTATTTAATGAAAATTTTAAAAAGAAATTAGTTATATCATAACAATGAATAAATAAATTTTATAGAAATTAAGACTGGAAATTAATATTTATCTAAATATATAAAAAATAAAATTATATAGTAATCTTAAAGATTTGTATTAAGTTTTTGCATTTAATTTGATTATGAGAAAAAATAATTTTAAATTAATAATTTAAAAAAAAAAATTAAAATATATAAATATATATTTTTTTTAATTTTATAAAGTGAAGATAATTTGCAATAAATAAATCATTTTTTCAAATTAATTTATCAAAATCCTTATTTTTCATTATTTTTTATTTTCAAGTTTCAAATATTTTTATGTTTTTTTAATACTTAGAATTTGAAATATAATAATAAATTCCTTCAATTTCTGTAATTTTATTTGTTCCTAATTTCTGTAGTAATTTTTTATTAATCTTAAATAAAATGATATAAAGGAAATGTCACAAATATGTTACTAATAATAATAGATTATAATATAAAATAGTAAATAATATAATTTATAATATATATAATTTAATAATATATATTTACATATTTACAACAAATATGTTACATTTCTTTTATATTATATTAGCATGATTATATTATGATAATATTAGGATTAGATATTATTAGAAAAGTGTAATTTTCATCATTTTTTATTATATTTATACTCCAATAATTTAAAAAAAATTGTAAAATAAGTTTTAAGAGGATTTCTTCATTGTGAAATTATTTCAATCTCCAAATCTATTTGAATTTTACGTGAATTCATTCACATGTCATATTCATTTCACAAAAAATTTTTCCATACAATCGATTGAATTTTTTTTAATTTTTTTAAATTTTTGATAAGAAAATTTGGAATATCTTTATTTTTTTATTTATATATAAATAGAAATATTTTTTAAGAAAACAAATTTAGAACTGAAAAATTGAAGTGAAAGTTGAAGTAGATTTAAAATAAATTGAAATTGAATTGAGAATGAATTGTACAATTTTTTTTATTTTATACAGTTTAAAATATCAACATTTTTTTTATTTATATAAAATATATTGGAAAATAGAAGTAGATAAAAATATTTATTTTCATAAAAAATGTAATAACCGATATTATTTATATAAATCCTAAAAAAACAATTGCACGAATCTAGCAGAATTAAACAAATTAAAGAAAAAAAAAGAAACGAATACATTGTCTCTAAATATTCTCGTCTTACATCGTACAGAAAAAAAATTAAAATTTAAAAAATCTAATGAAACATCTCAATATAATGATCCTATCTAAATTCTTCTTATGAAATACTGAACCAATATTAAACTATTTTTCCAAATCTTTCTTTAACTCATAGTAGCTCGTCGTTTTAATAGGTCAGTATCGAATCACATACCTATGACACTATTTCGACCACGTTCCTCGCGAAAACGATCCAAGTGATGCGGTGCTGAGGTGATTGTTCGCCGTGCTGAAGGGTCTGCGGATTCAAGCTCGGTAGATTGGCCGCTTTGTTCGAACGACCAACAACTGTCCCCATCTTCACGAACTCTTTCTTTCGTGCATTTTTCTACCCTTTCCCCGCGCTCTTTTCTTCCTAGTTTCAAGCGTTTTCGAGCAAATCTCTGATCCACCTCCAAGAAACCGAAACCGATAGTGCTCCGAAGTGTGACCTATCTGACAACTACATTTTTTCTTGCACTTTTCTCTCATTTTTTTCGCGTTCAAGCCAGAAATGAAATTAAGTAAGGTAAATGTCTCGATATCGATGATTCAATAACAACTCTTTTAATTTATTTTAAGTCAATGTAAATATAACATAAAATTGTATCGTTAAAAAAAGGAATCCAAGAATTTTTAAGAATTTATAGTAGTTATTAAGAGGAATGAAAAATATCCAATCAACATAAAACTTGCACGTAATCCTCGTAAAATCGATTTTCTATTGCAATATAATCGCAATATAATGTAAACAAAAGATTCAAAAGAGCTCAAGATTTTCAACATAATTAATATTATCAATATTAACAGGGATTATTCATAGACACGAACAAAATAAAAATCATTAGCAAAGCTAATAATAGTTATGTACAAAATGCATATTTGTTATTTTTGAATAATAAGCAAAATGTGAATTGATTGAAGAAACATTTTTTTCATATTCAATCTTAAATAAATTGAAAATTTGAATTTTCTGTAGAAAATAATCTTTGTTAATATTACATAATATTATATAGTAGTATTTATATATAGTAATATTATATATATACTATATATACTATATATATATATATATATATATATATATATATACTATAGTAATATTATATATAGTAATATTATTCTGAATGAATACTTCTGAATGAATCCTTCTGTTTACATTCAACGTTGCGAAGAAACTCACAGTATTAAATGTTCGTCAATGATAAAAATCGATTTTACATTGAAAAGATTGATTGCAGGATCTATGTTGATTGAACTTTTTTTGTTTTGATAAGTATTACAAACCTTTAAAATCTCCTGAATCCTTTTTTTATATAAAACACACTTTTTATATAAAATATAAAATATACAAATTATTTCATTAAATTATTTGTTTTATTTATTAAATTAGAATTTAGATAAAATTCCAAAGATTGATCACAATAACTGATCGATACAAAAATTTTAAGGAGAAATGAATTTCAAATATAAAATTTTAATTTCAGTTATTACTAATTTTTGAAATACATGATGAAAAATTTCAGTATTATATTATATATTGAATTCTATCTGTATATAAACACATTTATATAATTGTTTTTGTTATAGAGAATAGATTTCATTAAATATCTAATAAAGTTTCGATCTATGTATCTATAGAGTATCTCATATACTATATAACTTTTAATTACGAAAAATCAGAAATATTGACGACTAAATTCAATTTTTATTTCAAAACTTAATTTGAAACGTAATATAAATAAAATAAACAATTATCACATCAAATATATTTTTATCGATAAATTGGTTTTTTTCTAGATATTCTTTGTTTATAGATATAAATTCACTATTTATTAATTTCTCACATATGTCAAATATATAAATATTTGTGTATTAATATTTTTCGTTATAAAGAAGATGTTAAGCATTAAGTAACATTGTACTTCAAATTGATTTTCTTATTAATTAATCTTTGAATGATTAGATAAAATTACACTATAAGCTTAAAGTGGCAATAATTGAAATACTTATTTTATTTTACTCGATGTTTCAAATAAAAAAACATTGGTGTTCTAGTTCCTTTAAGAAAATTGCATTTTGTGGATTAGCTACGACATATTTATTAAAGAATCGTGAGATACAATAATTAGTTTTTTGTTTGAAAGAAACTAACATAAGGAATTAAAGTTTAAAAAATTTACTTGATTATTCCATGGCTATCTTACGAGAAACTATGGTTGAATAGAAATTAACTCGAATTCACGGGATCTTGTTAGAATCCATGGAAGTTGTTTACTTCATGTACACATTTCTCCAAGGGACAATTTGTAACAAGTTGAAAGTTTCACTCTCTGACTCTATCTGCCAATCATTCTGCCTCTCCTTGAAATTCGGCTCTTGACATTTCAATTGCTTACACAAAGACTCACGTTTCAATACATGTGACAAATTTATATTATTAGATATATTATAATTTTATGCAATTATATTTTATAAATTTATATAATTATATTTTTGTATTAGATAAAAAATCTTTTGTAAATATTATAAAAGTAATTATTTATAATAAATAAACATTGACATTAATCATTAATTTAAGCAAAAAAACATTGATGATTATTTAAAAATATAATTTCAATAATCTTGATAAATATTCAAGATTGTTATTCTGGTCAATTATTTTATATATTTCTTTATATATTTCCTATATATTGCTGCTATTCAGCTTTGATTTTTACAAAATTTAAATGATTTGATTTTAAATATTTACAAAAAACTTTTCTTAAACTTATTAGTATATTCATTATAATGTAAATTCTGACATATGTAGTTATTTCATTTTTATGTAATCTAAACAATAAAGAGAAAATTAATAAGTTAGGTTTCGTTGATTTATTATTTATATATATATATATATATATATATATATATATATATATATATATATTTATTATTATTATATATATATATATATTTATTGTGGCGTGAATTGTTTTCATTTTTCAAAATTATTTACAATTGAAAACTATACCGATTATTATTGTAATTATTAAATATATTTAGAAAATTATATAATTTCGTTATGGTTAAATTTTTTATTTTTTTAACTTTTTGCTATAGATACTATATGCTATAGGTTTATAAATTATTTGTCATTTATAAATTATTGACAATTATTAGACAAGACATTAAAGAAAGAATATGTATTAAATATCCAAGTAAAATAGAGTTATTATTATTAATATTGAATTTCGAAGATATGAATATAAAACAAATGTAATTTTTAATATTCATTTAATATTGAATAAAAATTATTTTTATATTGTGCAATTTATTGTATAACATATTGTATAACATATTGTATAATATTGTATAATATGAGATTTGAAAGATTATTTAAAGAATAGTTAAACATATATATCATAGATATGAATTTTATATTATAACAAAAGAAATATTTGACATTTGTCATAAAAAAGAAAATTTGTACTATATTTACAATTATGAAATAATTTTTATTAATATTACTATTGATAATGATTTATCGATAGCAATAATTAATGATCTATCCATAATTTTGAACTAATATACATCTAAATTAATTTTTCTACTTCTTACATTCTTACATTCAATATGTTACGAAAAAATTCATTTACGATATCAAATATTATTCATAAATTATAAAAATAGATTGAAAGAATTAATATGTTGATTGAGATATTTTTCATTCTTCATGATGAATATCTATTAAAGCATTTAAAATTTTTAATCTTTTTTAACATCTCTTATATATTTAAATATCATTTTATTATTTAGTAAACTTTAATTATAATAACGATTAATGAATAATAATGATTTTATTTGAAATTTATTGTTTCGAAACTTTTAAGTACATAAAATAAAATTTATCTTTCTGTTATTTATATTATATAACATAATATTTATAATCTTTTAATTAATTTATTTTTTATCAAAAATAAGTATCTAAATATTTCCATATATTTTTTTTTATATCTTTTTATATTACTTTGATTCTGCTTTATGTTATAGATTGAAATGGGATAATGAGAAATTTTGCATGGTTTTAATTAGAATAGTGGTTTGTAATACGGAAGAAGTATAACAACAATAGAGAAACATGATTACGATCGCAAATTATTCGCGCTCGTTTTTCATCCTAACTTCGTGAAACGGTTAAAGCTAGTCAAATGCAAGGAAAGTTTGTTAAACAAACGTTACGAAAGAGGAATCTATGTCATGGCAAAAGAATATTGTGGAATTTGTTGACCATTTGAGAAGAATATTTGGATATATAGAGTAAATTATGATTTCTCAATAATTTAACAAGTTGAACAAAGTTTTCACTTTATTATCATTATAAATACTGATATACAAAATTTATACATTATCAATAATCAATAATGAAATATTCGTTAATCTAGTTTCATTTCTTTTTCTATTTTACAAATTTTTTTGTTTAAATATAAAGTGATTTATCCAAATAAATATTGAATTAAAATTTCATAAATATATTAAATTCGCCAAAAAGTTGATATAGTTTGGATTATTTAATGAAAAATATTTTTTTTTAGAAAGATAAGTATTTTCATCCTAAGTGTTCTCCATTTTATTTTATGACTTCTTCAATTTTTTATACTTTCAAAATTTCAAAATCTCTATCATTCTTATATATAAAAAATGGATTGAATTAATGTTGTTTTATCTCTTCAAAATCAAAAATTTTTTCTTTGTTAATTATTATTTAGATAGTGATTTAGATAGTGTTTTATTTAATGCCTGATTATAAAAAAAGAAAATGTGTATTATGATAAATTATATCTCAACATTAAATCTAAATCTCAGAAAGTATTAAAGTATTTTTTTATATTAATTTTTTACGTTAAAAAAATAGCTATCTATTTTTTATATAAAAATTAATAAAATTTAGTAATAAAATTTACAAATATAGGCATAAAGAATGAATCTTTGGATTTAATAATAATAATTACGTAATTAAAGATTTATAATAAGATTAATAATAATAATTATGTAATTAAAGATTTTAAATGTAATTTTAATTTTGTTTTTTAATAAATAAAATGTATTGAATTTATTGAATTAACTTTATTTAATTTATTATTTTCAAACTATAAATGTTAAAAGTCTTAAAAAATTAAGATCAAGATTTATTTGAAACAATTTAATAATAATCAGATGAAAATTAACAATATAGAGAATGTTTTATATCTAACTATTTAGATTAAGTTATTTAAATAAATAAACAACTCCAATGTAATTTTTTTTTTAATATTTGTAATCTTTTTGGTTCATTATATTAAGAAAAAATTATAATCTTCTGCTAACAAGGCTTTCATAATTTTCATATTATAACAAAAAATAATTAAGAATATTGTCTAACAATGTCGCAAGAATTTTGATGTAAATCAAAAACAAGTGAAAAATAATAAATTTCATCTTCTAATATTTCATAAAATTTTTCATAAGATGCAATGTTATACAATAAACATTATTCTATGTTCCAATATGGCAAAATATAGATTAAATGTATTTATGTATTAAATACATAATGAATATATTGGCGAAAAGAGAATTACTTATTTTTGTTACGTATATTATTTTTGTAAATAATAAAAATGTTACTAAAGAATTTTTTATAATTTATATTAAATAATCATAATCATTTGGGTAAGCGTTCTTAAAGTGATTTATTTCCATAATATATACATCTTATATTTAAATTATTATTTTTTTATTTTCATATATAAATTTATAAATTCAATTTTTTATAAATGTTTTATAAATATTGCTAATATATTTATGAGAAGTTAAATATACAAAAATATACTCAAATTATAATATACAAAAATATGAAATATTTCAAATAAAATTATATTTAGAGAATGAATAAAATTTTTTATGCTCATCCTTTTTAATTATAATATAATAAATTAAAATTTAAATTTAAATAAACATCCAGTTTATTTATTAGTTAACTATATTTAAAATTTAGCAAATAAATATATTTTAAATTTACAACTAAAGTTTACAACAATTTATACGAATTGGATTTTTAAAAAGAAATATGAAACTAAAGAATCATATCTATTTCTTTCTCTACATACATTTTATATATTAAAAAAAATTCTTTGGAATAAAATAGAAGATTTGCAATTATAATCTTTTGAGAAAAGACTATTACATAAGAAAATTTTCAAGATAGCAACGTTATTTTTACACTACGTGCCTCGCTTTAAAACTTCTTTAAACCCATACCGCATCTTAATAACAAGAAAGTGCACAGAAATAGAACACAGAGAATACGGAACAGAGTTTAACAGAGTTCCATTGGTTCGATCATGCATTCTCGTTTAACAAGCAAAGGTTTAGGCTGAGATTAACTAAACTGCTCGTTCATTGATCCGTAGTCAGGTTCACAAAGAGCATTTGTTAACGAAGTCGTATTTACCGGAGGAATCTGTACGTATAGCTTAAATTGTTCGTTCATACATTGGTTAATCGCTGTCGATTCATTATAGGTGATTTTAAAAAAAAAAAAAAACTCTCCAAAGAGTAAAAATAATCTCGTGTAAAACAATTGACAATATTTTCTAAATAAAATGAATTTGAATTTTCCAAAAAACTTTCATATTAGAACTAGTTTTTGTTGTATCTTTTCTTGTATTGATCTTCTTTTTATCATGTATAATTTATAAATAATCAAAATCACGAAGTTTGAATTAAATAAGATATTTGCAAGTATGCATTTATTTGGAATTATATATTTCTGTCAAATATATTCCAATAAATACTTTGTTTTTGATAATTTAAATTTAAATCTAATAATAAATATTGAAAAATAATCAATAAAAAGTTTAATATATATTAATTGATGACAAAATATTCGTTTCCAAAAAATTTTAATTTTTGAATTTGGAAAAGAGTTTTTTGTTTTGTTTAATATTTTATGTTTCACGAACATTAATTACAATAATCATACTACTAAAAATATCTAATATGCGATTAAATTTATTCTCGGTTATTTTGTTTTCAGTTAATTCAATAATATAATTAAATTTCTGACTGATGCATTGATTACTATGCCTAATTTAATATAATATGTGTTTGTTCAAGACTAAGATTATATCAAATTATTAGAAATTTCAAAAATTTATTTCATAATAAATTGGACTATGCTATTTACATATATTTAATGTTTTTAATGTGTTATATATGTCAGATAAAATTGAAAGAATTTGAAATTGATATAATAATAAGTAAATTAATAAAATAAAAAATTAACATGTTGTATATTAAAAATAGGTGTAGTTATTTTATATTTTTCCAAAAATAGAAAAAAATAAAAAAATTAGATTAAATTGAGACGAAATATTAATAAAAAAATAAAAGATTAAAATAAAAAAATCCAATTCGGCTTGCCTGTTACTTGCTAAAATAACATAAATAAATAAAATTATGTATTTATGTTATAAGTATTATTTTGTTTACGCAAGTGAAACAAAAGTCAATGAACAATTATTCGATGGATCTAATCAATCAAGGAGATCTGTTGATAGAATAAAATATTTTCTCAGAAAATATAAAAATATCGATTAATTAAAAAGAAAATTTTAAGAAATATTTTCTTTTACAAAAAAATATCATTTCGATTAAAATATTGGATAAAAATATCATTTTGTAAAGAGTTGTTGTTGTGTAAACAAAAAACATTAGGCAATTATTGGCCATAGATTTGCTGAGCCACTTGCCTCTTTAGACAAATTGAAACATCTTTATGCAAAATGTAATTAAATACATAAAGTTGCAGAATATGATTATTTGCATTTTATATTCAAGAATATATTCATAAATTAAATTTAAAAAAACTAAAGTATAAATAATTTTTTATCAATTTTTCAATATAAATAATTCATCTTAAAAGAAATATACAATTTTTAGATTTGAATTGTAACATATATAAACGAAATTATATATGAATAATATTATTCATGATATATGAATTATGATATATGATATATGATATTCAATTATATATGAATATATATATATGAATAAAGTTTTCTTTTTTTCAACTATTCTTTGCATAAAAATAGAATAGTTATTCTAATTATCACTTTAAACGCTCCATTAAAACACATTTAATTATTTAGAGCACCATTACTCAATCTACACCTAAATAATGAACAAATATTGGATCGATTCCAAACGAAATTTATTTCAAATAATAATTTAAGAATAGCTATTTAATATATTTTAATTGAAGTTATTTAGTCAATTGAATTTAAGATAAGAATAAATTGAAGAAATGAACTATTTGAGCAAATAACTATTTTAAATTTAAATTTATTTTTTAATGAACAAGTTATATTAAAATAATTTTCAGGAAATGATATTCATAAAACAGAATAATAAATATAACAAATATAATAATATAATAATAAATAAATAAATAATAATAATAATAGTAAGTAAACGTATAATAATATATTAATAAAAAGAAATGATAAAATAAATATTTGATATTATATATTGAAAAACTAATTATTTTTACTATAAATCATAAATAACAAATAATTACAAGTAATAAATAATTTATTTCTTATTAAATAAATCATTTAATTGCAAATATATTATTATTATTTACTTATTTTTTGTACAAAATATTTCAATATATTATATATTTCTATATTATATCATTTTAAAAAAAAAAATTATTTCTCAAATAATTTAAAAAAATAATTTTAAAATAATTTAAAAATATAAAATAATTTAAAAGTATAAAAATTTCTTAAAATATCTAAATATCTAAATCTATATTGAATTGCAAAATAATAACTACTTGAACCATTCAAACATTAGAAATGATTCGAAACAATTGTAAATCAAATCTCTCAAGAGAAATTTATAATGTATCAATTATTTTTCATGTATATAGAAATTATTATATATATATCAAACAAATTTTATTTATTTACATATAAAATAATTCTGAATTAAATTTTAAAAAATTTTATATTACAATCATTTAGACTGCAAAACAATTACAATAAAAAATATTGAATTACATGAATTACAAAAAAAATTAAGAAACTTAGATTTAGAGATTATTTAATTAACAAGTAATCTTATATTGAGAAATAAAATATTGTTATTATTCAATATTATTATTATTTATATTATTATATAATAATATAAGTAATTAATCAATATTATTATAATTAGATTATTAATTTTATTATATATAATTAATACGTATCAATATTTATTAATTAAAATTCATTTTAAATTTAAAATATATAAATATTTATATGTTTAAAATATAAAGAATTAATTAATAATTGATTAAATTTATCTAATTCTAATATTTTTATAATAATTAAAAAATTATTTTGTCTGTAAAACTATATTCTTGTTAATAATTGTGAATCTTTATTATTTATAATTCTATTATTGATATCTTCATTATTATTTATGGATCAGATATGAAAGTTATTATTTTCTTTTTAATAACGTATTTTTTTCTTTCATTTTCTTCTTATATAATTGCGTTTTTGATGTAAATTATATTTTTACTTTTTGATAACTTTTAAATATCAAAAAAATTTTAAATGTCAAAAATTCACAAATATATAAATCTTAAATTAATAATAAGCATTCTTTTATGTATATTATATGTATATTTTTTTTATACATTATATATTTTACATTTGTATTGAATAAAGTAAATTATATAACAATTATTAGATTAGATTTAGATAGAATAATCGATTATTTAGCAAATAATAAAAAACTTGTTATACAATTATTTAAAATACAGAAATCCTTATCGATAATTTTTCAATATGTGTAGAAATTAATATTTTGAACCACTTTTTCCTTTGCACATTACCACCGATTGACCTTGATTTTCAAGATATTTGTAAAGAAAAATTATTACTAAATTTGATAAGATTTCTCTTATACGTACACAGCCATATGCGCATTTAAGCATGCCACGTATCTTCTGTTAATGCAAACACATGATGGCAATAAGCAACTAAGGCGTATAACGGGTGAAATAAAAAATCTATTTACTTATGAATTGTGATAGGTGAATATATTCCAAATCCAATACCAAGCGTAGATATTCCAGGAATTCTTTTGATGCAAAAATAAAATATGAAATCACTCATGAACAATTGAAACTATAATACAATCATAGATATAAAAAATGACACTGATATTCATTGCAATCGTTCAAAGGTTGTTTTATATTTTATTTTTGTATCTATAAAATACGTAAGCTTGGCATTGGATTTGAAATATTGGATTTTAAGTCCATTATAATTCATAAGAAAATAACTTTTTCATCAATCTACTCGTTATATGTTTTGAAAATTGCTTACTACAATGTATTTATAGAAATAATACCATGTTTACACAATACGCAGTTACATTATATATATACATATAAGAAACATAAGAGAAATTTTATAATAATAGTAATAATCTTTTTTTGCAAATATCACGAAAATTAAGATCGAATGATAATAATATGCAAAATGAATGGAAAAAGTTGAATTTTACAATATCAAAATCCTTATTCTAAATAATTATCAAACACTTATTTGCCAATAAAATAATGTGTATTTAGATAATGTTACGATAAATGAAGTTATATAAAGTTTGAATATCTGCATTAAAGATACAAAATTCAAAATTCGTATTGAAAATGCAATGCTCGCTGTATGTTCTATGAATCTGTTGTCTTTGTCCATTTCTATATTGTTTTATAAAAAAACTATGTGCACTGCCAATTCTATTGATTATTTTATACTTTTCGATGTTAAGAAAAATCCAATGAAAGATTCTGAATCTGAAAATATAATAGTTTGCTCATCCATATTAGTCAAGCAAAAAAATTTTATACGTGTATAAATCAATGGAAACATATACTTCATATATTGTTTTCTGTTTATTGTATGTCAAAGATTTTGATATTCTTATTTCAATTAAATAAAAAGAATTAAAAAATAAATTAACTAATAAAAGATTCTCAAAAAATAATACGAGAATTAAAAAATGTGAGGATGGATCGAATTGTTGAAATTCTATCTTTATTTATTTTCTCATTTGTTTAAAACAATTTCGTTATTAATAAATTTAAAACATTCCATTCATATTATTAATAGTTATAGATATTGAAAAAGTTTATCGAAATGCATTTCAGATGTTTTGTCTATCTATATTTTCAGTTTGTACTAACCAGAATATATAATTGACTTTATAAAAAGAGAACAAACGAATAAGAAAAAAAAATCGTGAGTGAAAAACGCGATGAAGTTAAAAAAGATTAGAAAAGTAGAAATTGCTATGGACTAGACTGATACGACAAAGACTGTAAAAAGTATATAAAAAATTAGTCACGTGAGATTTGAGAGAATGGAAGAGCTAGAAGAATATAGATATAAATAGTAAGAAGATTTCTAGCTCAAATAAAAACAATAGGAAAAAAAAAGAAAGAATGGAAAGAAGAGAAAAAGGAATTAGGAAAGATCTAGAATGAAAACAAAAAGAAAGAAAGAAATAATGAAAATGCAGATTATATTCTAATAATCTTCTTTTTCTTTTTTTTTCAAAAAAAAATCAAATTTTTTTTATTAATAATAGAAAATTAAAAATTTAATAGAAATCTATCAAAATCCATCAAAAGTTTCACATTCTCGAATTTCAAAACTTTTTGCTATTTTTTGTAATTCAGAATTCTCGAAATTTAGATAAAGATATATAAAAATTATAATTAAAAATATATAAAATTAAAATTTTTACAAATTATTATACAAAATTTATTACAATCTTATATTATATTATACAAAAATTATTACAATCTTAAGCCAAAAAATTATTCATAACTTTTTCATTTTTAGGTATTCTAATTTTTTTTAATTAGTATTCTAATTAGTATTTAATAATAATAGCATTTAATAATAATACTATTAAGTTAAATTTTATTAAATTAAATAATTATTTTTATTAATTATTAGTACATATATATATAATATCTTCTCTTTGCTTTGATTACAATGCATATTTTTTTTACATGTTCCATATTTTATCATATTTTTTATTTTTGCATGATTTTCATTCAAAAATATTCAAAAATTTTTTTTTAAATTAGCTAATGTGATGACCACGTGATTTATATACAAGTTTTTTAAGTAAATTAAGTAAATTAAGAGATTCTTAATTGAATTCGCATCGAGAGATTTATCTGGCTATGAGTATTATAATAAAAAAACATATAATAAAAATATATAAAAAATTATAATAAAACATAAAAGATATTATATGCAGGATTTCAACTGTTTAAATGCATAAATAAATATAATTAAAGTAAAAACATTCGTTAATTATCAATGATACATGTTCTATTCGTTCAAATTGGTAAAAAAGCCATGATAATTTAGTTTTTAATTTTAGCTAAAAGTCAAAAGAACATATACATGCTATATACATACACTTCCATATACATACTTAACAAAAATTAAGAAACATTTGCAAATATATTTATATTTCTTATTCTTTAAAATAAATAAGTTTTACAATCTATACATTTAATTTATAAATAAAGTTTCCATTTCCAATAATAAAATTATATATTTGTAATTAAATAATACATATTATAATGCATATTTATAAATAAAATTTTCGTCAATTAAATTAATTATTATTATATATTATTAACATGCATCATAATATACAAATTACAACATAATATATAAATTAATAATATGTATATGTGTAAAATAATTAATTTGCGATTTAAAAAATTGCAATTAAATTTCGTTTAAGTTTTTAAAAATACAAAAAATATTGAAAATTATAAATTCTAATTTTTTTTGATTAGAAATTTTTTTTTTTGATTAGAAATTTACTTATAGCTAATTATAAACTTGAATATAAACAATTCTAAAAATTAAACTCTATAAAATTTTAATTATTAGCAAAATAAATGCTTTTGAAGAAAATAATAAAAAATAGTAAAAAATATTTGAATTTTAAGAATTTTGAATTTCGACAATTTTGAAACCGAAATTTCGAAACTCTAAAAAATAGAAAAGATTAATAAGAAGATTAATAAAAATAGATTTTTCTTAACTTCATTTTTTAATATAGAAATAACATTTTAATATAGAAATAAAATTATTAATTTACAATTATAACTCAGAATTTTTATCGATAAATATCAATAATATTGATATATTATTTAATAGTTTGATATGAAGATAAGATCATTAAGATATTGATAACTTAAATAAAAAATGAAAATGACTAGAATTCGTATTTTTTCTTATTCAAATTTATTATCAAAGATATTGTTAATAAATAAATTTATTATTTATAGATTAATAAGTTAATGATATTTCATTAATTTCTTTAATATAATTATATATAAAATATTATATATAATAAAATATTGCTAATATTAATAAGAAGAATAAATAGTTGACTTGAATTAATTACGATATAGTTTTTCAGTAGAGTTTTTTTTTTTGTAACTTATTATAGATAAAAAATTTTACGTACCTTAATACTAATACTAATAACTTTCAATAAAAAAAAATAGGATTTATTTACTTTTTTCTGTTAACACTATCTTAATGATATTATTGATATATAGAGAACAATCAATAAAATATCAATAATTATAACTTTATTAAAATGTGCAAAAATCATAAACTTTAAAGATACATTTTCATCAGTGCGCCATAATATTTACGAATAGCTTGTAACATAGAGTTATACTATATAAAAGGGAACGTTCTCATTAGGAAACATTTCATGAATATTATTCATGTTTCATAACTAATCTTTTCGCAAATATTTAATAAATTCTTATTTACAAATTTTTGATAAGATTCTTCTAAATGAAATGAGATCAAATACAATATAAATGTAATAATTAATTACAACACAAATATATACAAAATATATACAATACTATATTATTTATACTATATTATTTATAATTGACTAATTAGAATGAAATAAAATATTTTACATCCTTTTATTTACAATTTCTATACAAATTGTTATTTTTTTTACAAATTTTGATTTTTAATAAATTTATCGATGTTTTATAAGTCTTGATTATTCTTGAAAAATAGTAAATGTAAATACATGAACGGATCGATTTCTCTTTAGAAATTGATAGATTAATGTAATAGATTATTGTTCGCGAAAACTTCGAATAATAGTTATAAAAAGTTTATAAACTATTTGTAAACTATATATGATCTATTCGTTGATGAAAACACATCTTAAAGATGCGTTTTAATCAATTTGTTAATTATATTTGTTGTGCATTTTTTGAAAAACCAAGAAAATAGACTTATAAAAAAATATCGAATAATGTGTAAACAATTTTATTTAATTCTAATCGCTTGTAATTAATTACATAAAATAGTTTAAATTATATTATATTTTCATTTAAAAAAAATCTTATTGAAGAATTTTATTGTAAATGTATTTTAAATGTTTACGAAAAGATAATAATTAATTATGAAATATAAGCAAATAATATTCATGAAATGTTTGAGCGAATATATCTCTTTTAACTCTGCATTACAAACAGTTCACGAATAAATATAAACAAACTAAAGATTTTTAGAAAATTTAACTGATCGCAAATAGTTTTAATGTTCAAATTCGAGTAATAATTATTCAAAATCTGGGAATTCTCCATGAATTATTCCTTAATGAGGGCATTTTTATAAAATCGAAATTTCGAGTGATAATTATAAAAATTATAATTATAAACAGTTTATTAGTGTTTGTTAATAAAAATTTACTTAATGAATAATATTTTCGAAATTTATAAAAGATTTATAAATTGTTTTGCGAATTATTCATGAACTATTCATTTGACACACTTTTACAATATTTACGAAAGTTATAAAAAGTTTATAAATTGTTTGTGAATTATTCGAAAATTTCGCGAAAATTATAAAAAAATTTATAAATTATTCGTGAACTGTTCACGAATATTATTTGCGAATAGTGTATTCCAACTGTTGAGGACGCATCTTAATATTATTCCCCGAACGCGAAATATACCGATTTCCCTTTGCGGGAGGCTAGCTGATCTGGCGGTAATCTGGCCGGGAGATCTCGACAAGAGGAGAGCGTAGATGGCGAGTTTAGACAAGAGCTGCCGCTAAATGGATTCGAGTCGGTGTGGCAAGTAAAGCACGACGCGAGCTAGACGCTTTCACTCGCGACGCGGTGGATGCTAGAGTTCGACAGGTTACGGGAATCGCGATTGCTTTCCGCGTGAAACAACGACGCGTTCAAAGTGCGTCTCATGGTAAAAGCGTGGTGGACGATGCTTTACACCGATATAATATGTAGAAAATCACGTTACATGTTTTTTGTTGTAAAATGGTACGATATCCTTTGTTTCTTTGTCGCAGTGGTTAATCGTTGACTGCCTTTAATTCGCAAATCCTTTCCTTTATCAAAAGATTTGATGTTTGAGATTATATTGGGACAAATGTAAAATTCAAATGTGGTATAAATGAAATTTTTGTCACGTAGAATCTTTAACGCTAATAATTATGTATTTTTATATAGGCTGAGTTTTTATATGATGATATTTTATAGTTAATTCAAAAAATTGTTAAATTCGTTGAAGAAAGATAAAAGCAAGCTGATGTTTAAATTTACTTTTTTTATTTTGTCCAAAAGATAAAGGAGTTTTCAAATTTTTAAAATTTATTAATATTTGATACATTTTTGAGATATCTTTTTTCTCATTTTTCGTTACAAATTTAGAAATTATGATCATTTATTTTCAAAAAAGCAAATATCCTTGAAAAAAATTTATTATTTTTGACAAAATTTTAATTATTTGAATAAATGCTTATATTTTCTATCTTCTACCTTCTATTCTACCTTCATCTTATTTCTTTTAATTTAAATTATCTATAACTTAATAAATGTTTCAATCGACATTATTATAAATGAATTTTTAAATCAAAAAAATGTTCCGTGAATATATTAACATCTAACAATTCTAAATAATATTACAGTAGTAAATACAAATTCTAAATAATATTTAATTCTTGTAAATCACTTATAACATGATAATTATAATTCTATTGTATCAAAAATTGAAAATAATGAAATTAAATATATATTAAATTAAATCGTACAATTGCTAAATCTAATATAATATTCGTTTTTTTATTTTTTTTTAATTTTATAAAATTATTTTTAATTTATCATTTACAAGGAAAGGCTGGAAATGGACCGATTTTAATTAAGTTTTTAAAAAACGATCAAAAAAATAAATATATATATTTTTTGCTATAATTCAAGTTTAAGAAATGAAACTAACTTCCATTTTAATGATTTAAAAACTGATTTATTTAATGGTTAGAGATAGAAGATTTTTTTAACAAAAATTAAATGCTTCGTATCAAAGCATTGTGAAAAAAAAATCTTTAATATTTTTTAAAAAAATTATCAATCATATTTATTTAAAAAATTATAACATCAATCATATTTATTTGAAAAATTATACAACTGCAAATTAATTAATAATAGTATTAACAGTATTAACTACTGTATTACTGTTTATGACAGTTATTTGATCAATGTAGATATTAAAAATTTTTTTTTATTTTTAATATTTTCATTTCGATATGATAGAAAGTACCTGTGTTGAAAATTTTTTTTTCTATTTCTAACCATTACTGAGTTAACTTTTAAGACATCGAAATTTAAAGACTATTTTCATTTCTAAATTTGAGTCACTATAGTTAAAATATAGAAAAATACCAATTTACTATTTTTTATTGTTCTTCATAGCTGCAAAGTTTCATCAAAATCGATGCTTAATCATATCTTTCTTCAAGTTATTTCTAATATATCTTTAATATAATTCCTAATATATATAATATAATATAAATTTTGAAAAGAGATATAATTAAATAATAAATAAATCCTATATATTATTTTATTTATTTTTTTAATGAATAAATTAATTTTTGTCTTGATCCTAATCGTCTTTTTAAACAATGTCTTATGGACATATTAACATCCTATAATTTTATAAAATTATACAAATTTTTAAGTATCAAAATATTACTTGTCATTCAAAAATCATGACAAAAACGAACAAATTGCATTAAATCCAGGATAAAAAATGAAATTACAATCATATATTAAATTTTATGACAAAAAATGAAAAAGAAAATGTAGATTATTGAAATTATATGTATATTATTAAGACAAATATTTCCAATATAATGGAATTTTTTATAAAAATGATTATGATTACAAATAACAGCACCAATAATCAAGTAAAAATATATTTGATAAGATTCTTTTAAGGGTCAAGATGTACAAGTTAAGAATCTGGGTCTCGAAGAAAGAAGAATGGGTCGAAATAGGTTAACGGTGCTCGGATAGGGATCGCGTGACTATGAATTTTTTGCGAAATTAAATGTTTCCTTTAAAACCGCTTCGCTATTTAAAAAAAATCTCGGCGAACATGCTTCAGTGAGAAAAGTATCGAATCAATATTTGTTATCGGACAGATTCCAGATGTTCCGTGCGATTTTCGGCTCGCTCGAAGTGGAATTTGTTCGTGCGTCAGCATTAAACTTGAGGTTTTGCATGGGTGCAGCTCTAGAGAAATCGATTAAACCGGGCGTTGAAATTCGTACAGTGTAAATACACATGGGGGTCATTTTCTAAAATGAGATTACGTAACGAGTTTCAAAGCCGTATATATCAGATTTTATCTTGAGCTTTGTTTTCTCCATTTTGCTAAAGAGTGTTAAACATCATTTCGTGATTCGAACGAAATAAAATAACGTTTGAAATAGTTTTTATATTTGAGCTCTGTGTTCAAAATATCTTTATTACACGTATAACACATTCCGGGACGAAACGGTACCACATTTTACATTTTTCGATATTTCTTGAGGTTAATGCATTATGCAAATTTTTTATATAGAGACTTCAAAAAAGATATTGGCATATTCTTTGGGAACAATTATTTTTTTAAAATTGAACGTAACGTATTGAATTGTTTTGAAAAGTTAGAAAGATTAATTAATTAGATGATATATAAAAAAAAATTGTAATTTAAATATATTTTATAGAATATATAATAATTTGTAGAATCAATTATATACATGTAAAAAGTATCTTCGAAATCGGTAATGTTGTTACGAGTTATAAACAATTAAAAATGAAAATCTATTTTTCACAACTTTTTAAAATCTAAAGATTTTTATATTTTTCGATGTCTTTTTTATATTAACTTTCAATGAAATTTTAAATATATATATAATTAATATAAATTTTCAAAGTGTTTTTTTAAATTTTTATTATAAGCTCAAATAAAAAAGATATAAAAGTAATTTTTATTTTCTTCAGAATTCTGATAATTGCTATTTTCGTTACACATTATTTTATTTTTTTAATTTCTTAAAACTTTCTCTAAAAATTTAAAATCAATTTTAAAAAAGTTATCGCGTTTTATGATTGTAATTATGATTGTAATTATAATATTGTCAATATTTTTTGCCAGTATTATTATAATCCTTATTAATATAAAATCAATCATCTTTTTCTAGAAATTTAATTTTATATTTATGTTTTTATATTTTTTATGTTTATGTGAAAAATGAATAAGATAAAATGATTATAAGTGATTATAATGATTACATGATTATATGATTATAATAATTATAACAATAAATATCAATGATATTTTATTATTTAAAAATTAAAAGATTTCTTGTAAATTCGAATTTGATTGAAAAATTCATTAATCATGTTATTTATTATTTATTATTATGTTAAATTTAAATATCAATTTTTTTATCAATTTTTTACCAAATTTTATCATATTTAAATATTCCAAAGAGAATATTTCAAAGATGCTTATTTTTATCAATTACATTGTTAGTACTATCTCTTATAATATTAAATTTAATTTATAATCAAATATAAGATTTTTCAATCTGAAAATATCACTTTATAATATCGAAGTTATAATAGTTATGATACTTATATATTGGAAAAAAAAAATGATTATTTTTGTAAAATATTCTCGTAAATATAATAAAAATCGATATTTTATATCGATTATTTATTTATATTCTGAATACAATTTTTATGACCAAATTTTGTTTTAGTATACGAAAATACATAAGCAATCTTTCCATTTTTAAATAAAAAAAAATATATTTCTTTTATTTTTTTTTTATTTTTTTTTTATTTATTGAATTTTTTAAATTATTTTCCATGAACATAATGAAAGAAATTTAAAGTATTTTTTTTATTTATTAAAAAAATTAGAATTAGAATTAAGCCATAATGCAATTAAATCATTTCAAAATATTAATTTAGTCTTTATTTATGAAAGGAACATGGTTAAATACTAATAAAAATCATAATAAAAATCATAAGTAAAATTGGATTACAAGGATAAAAGTGTTTTATTAATATTACTTTTTTTTTACACATATACATATGTATATTTATGTGTACAGATAAATATATACTTTAGTTATATGTATATGTAATTAGAATTATATGTGAATATCATATATAGTGAACAATATGTATATGATATTAATGAAAACATATTAAATTAATAAATATTTGTTATATAACATAATTTTATGATCTAATTTCATATTTAGTAAATAATCAATATTTTAATATGTCAAATATATCAAAAAATATATAAGAAATATGCAACAATATACACAATATACAATATACAAAATTTTTTATTTATTTTTTTAGAATCACTAAATGGCAAAACAAATATATATCTTGGTCATTTTTTATCTATTTTTTATAATTTTTTTATAAAAAATATTTGCATAAATCTTCTTGCACTTTAATAATAAAAAAAAGATGATCATTTTAATTAAGCAAAAATTTGATTTTAATTTAATTTTATCTAATTTAATTAATTGTAAGATTTTATTGTATATTGTTTCAATATATATTATTTTATCATTCAGCAACTTCGGTTATTATAAATAAGTTTAATATGTAATTTTTAATATCTTTAATATCAAAATTTTTTTATTAAAAAATAACAAAGTAAATTTATTATTTCAAACATTTCCTGAATAAGAATATCTTTTCAAATTTATCTTATTATTTATTTTATTATTTGACTGGATGAAAAAATTTACAACGATAGTTTAATTTTAAAATATTATATTATACACAATACAATCAGAATTATTTCCAAAATTAATACTGGCAATTATTAATAAATACAGTACTTTAGAAAGTGCAGCATAAGCTTCAAAGGTATTTAACTTTACTTTGGGAAATTACTCGTAATGGCGACCGTACCATCGAAAAATATTATCGCGATTCGCGGCCGCGAAAACAATTTTTCGCTGTTGTATTATCGCTGATACAAAAAATCTCTCTATCTTGTTCTTGCAACCATTGAATCGTATTTTTTCCCCTCGTGTTTACAATGCATTAACTACGTAAACCGTGCTGTTGCGGCTTTTAACAAATACTTCCGAGCGCTAAACTGAAAAATGTTGACTCCAAACGTATTTTAACGACATTTAAACATCATTTAACCATGTTTGCAATGTTTAAAAGGGAAACGACTTATATCCCTATTAATTGTTTGCACTCCGAATATAAGCTATGTTAGCTTATAATTGTAAATTAATTTTGATACTTTGCGAAAAACATTAAAGTGGATATAACATTTTTTTTTTGATATTTAAAAATATATATCTAGTGAATAACTATGTGCTATTTAAAAAATATGCAATAAAATAATTGATTGAAAAAGTTTGAGTATTTAAATTGTAACCTATAGTTTAAATATAGCTTAATTATATAGCTTATTTTAATTAAATTTATAAAATTATAATCTAAGATAAATAACATTAAAAAAAGATTTTCATGATCCAGACATTTTTAATTATTTTTTAGATTAAGATAAAAATTTTTATAAGATAAAAGAACGCAACATATTTGTTTAATAAATAAAAAATTATTGCAAAAATTGAAAATAAATAAAACTATATATAAAATTAAAATTAATTAAAATTATATATAAATTAATAAGCTTATTAAAACTTACATTATACTTATATATATAATAATTATTATATTTCAAACTATAATATTAAAAATATATAAAATTTAAAATATTAGTTTAATTAAAAATAAAAATTTTGTTAAGATATACATTTTGGAATTTCAAATCAATTATAATCAAATACATAATATAGGAACTATAACATTACATAAATATTGATTTTCAATTTTAAAAAAATATTTACAATAGTCATGATTTTCAATGTCATAATCGACTTATTGTACCTATATAATATCTATATTTCATATATGAAAAATCCATTCTTCTCCTTTTTCGTCTCAGTGTATTTCATTATAAAAACTTATTACTACATTTCAAAAAAAGCATATTTTTCTTATAATCTCAAAATATTTTAAATTTCTATTTTTAATATTCCGAATTAATAATCCGATATTGAAATTTAAAATCTCGTGTCACATTTTATTTCTCGGAATATTTGTAAAATTCACCATAAAATTGAAAATAAAAATAAAAATAAATAGATTAATAGAAATGATTCGCTTTAAGTTTTGACCATATTTTAACTATGATTTCAATAATTTTTTATTGAAAAATTTTCAAAATGATTTTTTACTTTTTTGCAAATCAAGCAAAAATATTAAAATTTTTACATAAATATTATTGGTTAACAGATCATTCGCTCTTATTATTTTTTACATTAATTACATAATACATAAATTAAATAATATTAATTTAGTTTTCTAGATATATCGACGTTCCAAATATATCGCTTTATAAACTACAATTAAAACTAAAAAATAAAGATGAAACGATTCTATTTTTGTCACACTGCCACCTCGCTCTATTTCTGTCTAGCTTTATCTTCAATGCTTTCATTCGCTCATAATTTAATAGAAATAATATTTAATAGAAATAAACTACAACAGAATTTTTGAATAACAACTTTTATTTATATTTATTTTGATCATTATAATTAACCATCCAAAAGTATCATATAAATATATTAACATCTTATATAATACGTTAATTTAACTTATAAATAAAATAAAATTAATAAAATAATTTATTAATAAGATATTTGTAATATTTATTAATAAATAAATTATTCTTAATTTATTTACATTAATAAAATAGATATTAAATAAAATCAAAAAATATGAATCATTATAAATTTTTTTTAGATACTTCGAAATTTGGAGAACAAATGCAGAGAAACCGGAAAAGATGGTAATTCTAACCATTTAGTATTTTATGGCGATAATAAATCGATTTATTTTTCAATTTATTTACAGAACTAAAAACATCAATATGAACAAAATAAAAAAGTTATTGTTATGATATTTGCGATAAAAAATTAAGGAATTATTTTAAAATATATTGCAATAAAAGATTATAAAATATAAATATACACTAATATTGATAAAATCTTATATTTCTTATTTCTATGTACAATTTTCAATTGTAATTTTTCAATTTTTATTTTGAATTATGTTTAACGCAACATTAAACTGATCTCAGATGCAAAAGGTTGATGAATAAAAAAAAATTCTTTTTTTTACAAAAACCAATTTCTTAATCGATCAAATCTATTTAAGAACAACATATATTTCTAACTATGATGAAATATAAAGAGAAAGTTTCGATGATGCTTTATCTCTTCATGATTCATTGAATTTACGTTAATACCGCCCACGCTAATCGTTATGCGCGAACGTATTCGGAACGTTTAAACGTAATACGTTCACGAGATGGGCACACCTTGCGATATCGCGATTTTTCCGCAACGATCAATCGCCAAGAAAAGGCAAGAATGTTTGCAAAGTTTGATGAAATGGTTTCGGTTACTCGGAGCACATTCTTAATGCTCTTCAAATGTACATGGTTCAGTCACGCCTAGAAGCATTGAATAACGTTTAAACGGACCATGACTGAATTCTTAATGTAATTCAAGCCTCCGGCGTATATACTTTCGATTTTATCCATAGATAGCTTTATTGATATCTCTGACGTTTTATACCGTGAAGACTCAACTACTCAAAGGGTTTAGGATTGCAAGAGGAATTAATTTACAGTTTCTGATCTCTTTACGGTTGGATTGTATAATGATAATTTTTTTGACAAGTATTCAGGATGTTTTGCGATACAATTTTGATTGACGATCTATGAAAAAAATAGAAGAGTGGTGGCATGAGTGGGATTTTGTTAAAGATAGCCAAAAAAATTAAATGATTATTTAATTCTATATATTTAAAAAATCAATATAGTACTGATAGATTTTCTATTTTTAGAAAAATAAATTTTGTTTTGTCATTCATAAATTAATTATATTAAATGAAACAAAATAATATTGACATATTAAATAATAATTTAAATTATTAAATTATTGTTTTTTTGACATTAAAATTATAATATTATTGATGTTTTCCTTGAATAATATAAATATCACAATTTTATTATATTTTTAAATTTATAACAGAATATCGATTATTTGAGCTAATTGAAAGACGAATCCTTTCAGATAAATAGTTTTTTAAAAAATTGAAATTATAAACACATGACAAAATAGAAATTAAACAATTTTTAAACACATTAAAATATTATAAGTAAACAGAATTTGTTTTATCTAAATACAATGAAATATTTTTTGAGAATAGAATATTATAAAAAAAAAATATTAATATTATAAAAGTTGTTTAAAATTAATTCATTATGTAGTATTAATATTTTTTTTATAAATTATAAAATATTATAAAATATATTGAGATTATATGACGGTAATCTTCTTTTAAAATTAAAAATTAAAGTTGATCTTCATATAACTTTTATGTGTATAACCTCTTTAATTCATAGAAAAACTATTAATATTGCATTATCTTTTTATATTAAACAATTTATTATATTATAAGAATATTTTTTTTCGCAATATTTCTTTACAAAATATTTTATTATCAAATAATTTATTATCAAATATAGTAAATATTTAATATTAAAATATATATGTTTATAATATATATTTAATATTAAATATAATAAATATATTTATATTTTATAAAAAAAATTGATTATAAAAAATAAAATATTTATATATCACAGGATATTTGATATATCAGAATTTTCCAATATGTTAATATTTTCAGATATACTAATTTAAATAGATTCTCATTTTGTTTTCGTGTTCGAATAATCGACGTTTTACTGTAATTAAACTTTTTAGATCATTTAACAGTGATACGAAAGAAAACAATCTGCTACATATATAATCATCCGAATCAATGACATAATGAGAACTTTCGTATATACTCTCATTAATAAATATAACAGTATTAAAAATTTTATTTTAAATTTAACTTGTTTGTTATTACATTAAAGGAAGAATATTTTATGATTGTTGAAGAAATATCTAATAAAATGTGATAATTAAAAAATGAAAAATAAAAAATAATACTTCATAAAATGTTTGAAGAAAATAGAATAAATTTTATTTTGTAGCATGAAAAAAGTTAATTATTATTCATTATTATGAATGAATTGGCAACAGTTTCAAATTAGATATAATTGAATATGTCATAATATACAAAACAATATAATTTCATCGTAGGAAGATTTATCATTTTTGAAGTAATCACAATGTTCCATTCAATGCGTGTCCCATTCATACCACCTTTTCTTTGTTATTTTATCCAACTAAAGAGTATGTATTGAAGAGTTCATTTGTAGCAAATCAATATAAACTTTAACAACGTCGCCCATTAATTTTTTAGAGAACAATACTTTATAATGCATATACTGTTTTTATTTGTAACTATTTAATGCATATCTAAAAAATATCTGAGTATCTAACAGTATATAACTTTTATTAATTCTAGAATGATTGAGTTTCATACCGTAACTTGTCATATTTTGATCGAAAAAACAAATGTTTTAAAAATATATATAATGAATATATAATGATATAAAAAATTCTATATATATTTCAAATTAATTTGAATTCAATACATCACAATTTAATGCTCTACATTCTTCGCATATTATTATAACATTTGAATGCTTTTTATATCATTTGCAATTATTAATAAATTTATTTTTTCTTTGTTAAATTATATTTTGTTTAATTGTCTATATTATTTTAATGATTAGATAGATAAATAATAAAGTTGATGATCATGAATATTTTATTGTAAGAAAATCAAAATCAAAATGAAAAAATCAAAATAATTTTTTGAAACATTTAAAACCATAAGTAATAAATAATTTTTAATAAATAATAAACAATAATTTTATGAATTTTTAAATGAATTTTTCTACAAGATTTTCTACATTTTCTGTAATGTACTTATAGTTGTTCTAGAATTAATTTTGCTAGCAAAATATTATATTTTAGTTATATTTAAAGAAATAAAATATTAATAACAATATAATTATAAAAATATAAAAAAATTTATTTTATAGTTTTTTTCAATAATATCTATTTTTGTGGATTTCTGTTGAACAGTATTTGTTTCTAATATATGGTTAAAAAGTATAGGTATTTTTGAATTATATCTGTATCTTATAAAAAGTACTTTGTTCTTTAAATTTTATTTTTGAAAAGAAATAATCAAGTTTACTCTTAAAAGGTTCGCAGAACATCAGAGAATTTTTGTTAAAAGCTCAGACGAAAGAAAATTCTTTTATAAAAAATTAAATATATAATTGAATATATAAAAATTGAATATAATTAAAATAATTATTTTTTATTAGATACTAGCAAGTATATCATCATTAGAATTAAATAAAATTTTTAATTATTATCTGATTGATTATATATCAATCATTTATGATATAAAATTTATATTTACTTATTAATAATAAAATTTAAAAATTTACAATTTAATTTTATGATATATATATTACTATATAGATAATTTAAATATAAAGAATAATAATTTAAATATAAAGAAAGTATAAGACAAGTATAAGTAGATAAAGTGTGAATAATTGATTTAGAATGAATAATTCTCTTCCACATTTCACGTATTTCATATTCCACTTTTTCGGCTTCGGTTCATAATCTTTATGAATCATTCATTCTCGACTTTATCAATTTCTAAAAGATTATATTGATCAAATTTCTGCTAATGATTTCATAAATGAAAAATATTTTTTTTTTAGAATAAATAAAATAAAAAATGAAATTATTTTGCTTCATTTTTGTCATTTTTTATTTAAAGAATATAAAATATTTTATAAATTTTACAAATTAGGAGTTCAAAATAAAATAAAAAAATTTCATTAGACAAAATAATATTAAATTAATATTAATAATATATATTATATTAATATAATATTAATATAATATATAGTATATATTAATATAATATGTAATATAATATAATATAAACAAAATAATAATACGATAAATGAATTATATAGATTGTGTTAAAAGTTTTTATTTTTATAAATATATTTTAAATAGAACAATAAAAAAATAGAAGATAGCAGTAATTATATTGAAAATGAGAATATTCAGAAATCAGAGCTGTCAAAAAATGTTAATATTATATTTTCATCTTATTATTGTATAAAGTTGTACAATAAAGTTATATATTCTAATTATAATTAAATTATATTAATTTATATATAAATATAATAAAAATTAAATATTAAATTAAATAATATATAAATATAATATTAATATAAATATAATAAAATATATATAATATTAATTAAATGTTCAATAAAATATCATTAATTAAGTAAGAACATGTATTCAATAAAAAATAAAGCGATATCTTTTATTCAAACTTTATTTTTTCTTTCTTTCTTTTAAAATACACATTAGAAATAAATAAATGACGAAAAGTAAATTGTTTCCAAAACTACATCTCGGTCTATAAAAATTTAAAAAATTCTGCATTATACTTGCTAGTTAATTAGAAAAGAAAAAAAATTCTGAAAAGGTTTATGCGTTTTTTCCTCTTCAGAGAACTTCTCAATTATTAAATTACCCTCCATCGATCTCCATTGCGCGTCTCTCATCACAGCGAATGACCACATCGCGTAAAATTGAAGCGATGACAGCATCTTGTCGCGAAAGAATAACAGGCTGAAATTATTTAAAATTCGTCGCTCCGAAGCGGAACCTGTTTGTGACTCATCGTAACAAGATGTGAGAGTAATAAAGCTGCGCCTTATCCAACCAGAGCAAATTAGAATGCGCGTCGCGTCAAAAATGGTCGCGTCTCACCTTGCCAATTGTTTCCGGATCAATTTATAATTTATCGATCCTCTATAATCCAAATCATTTACTGACATGTTTTATATTCGATACAATTTTCCAGAATGGGTTCAGTTATTGCGTAGAAATTTATGCATTTTGCATAGAAATATTTTATCGTCGTTATATTATCGCGATAAGGATGCAAATCCAATTTTATTTCCACGTGTTATTAAAGCTAACTTTTTTTAATCCTTTAAACCGATTTTCGTATTGATTTCCTACTTCTGATTATTAATTTATTTGAATCAAAAAATTTAAATCAATTTTATATTATTTTTGCTAAATACATTGCGATATAAAATATCATTATTCATATTGTAAAAAAACTATCTTTTTTATCGATTTTGATAATTTTATTTTCGAATGTATTATATTATAGAACGAGATGAACAACTTCGTTATTATTTTTTCTTATATATAGTTTTCTTATATAGTTATATATAGTTTTCTAATAAATATATTTTCTAGTAAATATATTTAACAAAAAAAATTAATAATTATATTATATTATAAAAATATTAAAAATTTTACTTATAAATAAATATATACTTTATAAAAAAATGAATATTAATATGCAACTGCTATTTATATCAACTTTATCAACTGTTTATATAAACATATCACAGCATCTAATTGATATCCAAAATGTATAATGTGAGCTGATAATACTTTCTAAAATATAAGATAATTAAAATTACAATCTAGTTTCATCAACCTATTATTATCAGTGGATAAATAAGTAGTTATTTTATAATTATTTATTTATAAAATTTCGTCCTTTGTAAAGTGTATACTGAAACATATGATTGCCACTTATCAATTGTTTACATAAACATATCATGACGATTGGTAGCAAAAATAACTCTTGATTGTAATTGACTACAATGACTAAACTTACAACAATAACATATTCAATCTATTATCATTAATGGATAAATACACTTATCTATCTATCTAGATTAGTAATAAAATTATAAATATTTATAAATAAATTACAAATATTTATTTTATTTCGTGACCTGAATATTGCATTCAAATATATTAAATAAAAATATATTAAATTAATTATTTAGTATTGTTTATCTTATTTATCTTATTTGGTAGAGAGATGCCGCATCGCAAAATGTGCAAAATGTATCACGATTAAATCTTTTTCAAATTCCGAAAATTGGTTATTCTAGATATATTTACATATAAAGAGTATCATAGAAGCAATATCCTTTTATTTCGTTATCTTATTGAAGTTAAGTCAATTATTAATTAATAATCATGTAATATGGATTTTATTTGCAATTTTATCATGGAATATTTAATATTTCAATAATTTATTATTATTATAAAAATTTATTATTAAAATCAATCGCTAATCAATTATTATTAAAATTAATTGTTAAGATTAATAAATAAAATAAAACAAATTGATCCTCTTATTCTTTCTATGATAACAGATTTCTTCTTCGAAGGTACTTAAAAAATTACGCAAATAAATCTTTATTAAAAATTAAGCAGTTGTATAATAATCATTAAGAAATTTATTAATAAAAAAATAATCGTAAATTAACAATCGTTAATAAAGAATATAAAGAACATATGAAAATGTCATGAAAAATATCGTTGAAAAAATATGCATTTATAAAATTGTTATAAAAGATAGTTGTTTGATCAATATAATTGAAAAAAATTGAAAACTATTGATAAAAAAATTATTATTTAAATTTATTAAAATTAATTTATTAAAATTATATATTTATTTCAAATTATAAAATTTTATTTTAAAATAAAATTGTAACATTTTTTTTATGACATTTTGTATTAATCTTCTGACTTGGATAATGTGGAAACATAGCAGTATCATTTATTGAAATATTGTTATTTTCATTATCTATATACAATTTAGAATTATCTACTTTTTCTGACACAACCATAAAAGAATATTATTTAGAATTTTTACAATGAAATATAATAACATAAATATGGATATTTAAAAAAGTACATGAAACAAACTTAAAAATACTTATATACAGTTTAAATTTCAGCTTACCTCAGAATGATGATCTGGAAACTTCCGCATAATTTAAGAAGATATCATATGATAATAGAAATAATAAACAAGAAAAAAGACCTAAAAAAACTCAGAGAATACGACTAATCTACTGCATGCTAGAGATAAAAATACTCACAATAATAAACATCAGTTTAATCCGTTGAAAATAGTAAAAAAAATAAGATTATAAGATTATAAGAAAGGGAAAACTAAATGTGATCCTTAATGAAATATAATGAGAAATAAAAAAAATAAGAAATAAAGAAACAGATTAATTAGAATGAATATTAATTCAAAGGATAATTGAAACTTCCAATATTAATTAAGATAGCGTTTAATAACTTTATTGAACTATAAATAAAAAATGGGATAGAAATCTAAACATAAAAACATAAAGAAAAACAAAAATGGACAAATAAAATAAGATAAAAAATAAAATGAAGAAGAAAGATTAAACAAAAATATTAGAAAAATATTAAAATAAAATTTATAAATGGAAAAATAAATTAATCAAACATTAACGAGAGAATTCTGTTCAATGGCTGACATTCCATAATCGCGAAGATCCGAGATCAGCAACAGAGCGAGGCCTGTCCTTAGTTATCGCCAGGCTTACTGTCGAACTGGTTTCACGCAGTTTCAGGCAGCATAATTATAGCACCACATCCCAGGTGGTCTTAATAAATGAATACCGTAATAAATGACCGCATGTGTCTCGCCTAGCAAAAAGAAACGGTCTGGTATCGAAGGTCTTTTCCTTTTTTTTTCTTTTCAAATGTTCTTTAAAAAAGAATGAAACATTCGATAATTGCACAATATCATTTTTATACCTTACAGCTAAAGAAACTTAGTGCTATACTATCGCTTATGTGAGCCGGATTAAGCGTCCGCTTTATGCGACCGCACAGGATTTACTGTTAAACGATCGCTATATTTCCTGCCGCGTAAAGATTCACTTTTTATCCTTGTGCTCCTACGATCGCATTGCGGCTTCCGGTAGAACGTGCCTCGAATACATTATTGCGAATGGAGAACGATTAATTCGATACGATGCGACGCTAGATCTCTGCTGTATTCTTTTAATAAATATAGAATTAATAGAAGTAACAATTGTTTTTGTAAAAGTATCAAAATAAATAAATAAATAAATAAAAAAGAAAATTATCCGTTTTTTTTTTTTATATACATATATACATATTATGATTATATGATATATATAAGTTTTAAATCGATGTGACTAAGAAACATTATTATTCTTTTAATATATACAAATAGAATTTTAATTAACTATTAATTTTAACTTTTAATTAATATATAAAAAAAAAGTTTAATTTTTTTTTAATTAATGCAATCGTAATTTTGTATGAATGTTACATGAGAATATGTATATAACATATTAGATAGAATAGAATGTAAATATTTATATAATTTATAAAATAAAATTTTTATGAATATGAATTAAAAAATTGAAATTTAAAACAAGATTTCCTCATTTTTCAAATATTACAACAAATGCTATATTTTGAATATTTACATATCATGTACGTTCTAGATTTTTTAAGATTTTTGACATTGAAATTTTGCATAAATGCATAAATATTCACAATCTACTTATAATGATGAAATTATTCCAAATGATGAAATTATTCTAGCAAGTACATAGAATTTTGTATCAAAATTTATTTTAAAGTTTGTGCAAGGATTATGTTTTCAATGTTGATTTATTTTCTGAACGCATGTTTCAATATTTGCGTAGGTTTGTTAAACGTGTAAATAAAAAAAATTACTTTTTAGAAGGAATTGTAAAATTACGGTATTGAAAAGTGCACCATTTTTAAGTATAACTCAATTAATTGAGGAAAATAAATAAATTTTTTTCGAATAAATGGCTAAAAGATCTGCATAAACTAAATTTTTCTATTTTTATCGAATAATAATTTATAAACTGCTTTAAAATCAAAAATAACGGTAAATATAGGTAATACGTAATAATGATATAGATAATATATATATAGATAAATATAGCTATTAGCGGTAATAATAGTTAAAAAATGAATTTGTAAAATGAATTTTACACATCATTTTTGAGAGAAAAATTCTTTTTCTCTAGAAAAGAAATATTTTTGTATATAGAAATATTTTTGAAACAAGAAAAAAGATAAAAATCAAAACAAATAAAATCAAATAAATAATTTAATAATTACATCAGTTTGATTTTTAAAAATCTATAACAATTACAATTATTCAAGACCAGTGAAAAGTTGCAAGATCAACTTTTGCAGCTTTTTCCGGATAGCCTACATTTGCATATCTCGCTGGCCTCGTGAGGGTGAATCCTTGACGCAGTTTGCGTCACTACCGTTGGATTTGTCGCGACAGACTTCATCGGCTAATCCTCGGTCAGACTTTACCCTCGTTCATCCCGAAAAGCACGCGCTACGATTCCAATGTTTTCGAAGGGTTTGCCACTATGTTTATCTGTTTATCCCGGGAAAATTCGAAAAAGCCAAATGGTTAAAACACGCATGTGGCACTGTGAACATAACGACCTAGTTTATGCTTCGAATTCATCCGCGAGAAAGAAAGGAACAGTTTAACACGAATTGTGTAAGTAAAAGTGAGACAAAGAGAAAAGAAAGGAACAGCATAGGGGAAACGCGAACAAGAATGTCGTGGCGGATCAGGGTTGAGAGAGATAGAAGGATAAAAACAGAAAAAGGATATAAAAGAAACGAGGATAAAATAATAGTAAGAGAAGGAAGGAAAAGGTTTGAAGCAGAACACTCGTAGGACAGCTGAGACCTGGGATATAGGTAGGAGAGGGTCGAATGGGATGTTGGTAGTAGAGAGGGTGGCGTGGTAGGGAAAAATCCAGCATGGTTAGAGAAGTAGAGAAGGAAAGAGCAGCGAGAATAGTGGGGATAGATTGCTGGAAGTAGCGGGGGAATCGGTGGTGGGGGCAATAAACACGCCGGCGCCTCAGTATCGTCGTGTCCATCGAGGGAGTCGGTTTGTGACGAGTTTGGTATTTCTTGAACGGAACAAAAGTTTGAAACAACTCAATTTATGAGGAAAATTCAATTCAATTCGTGAAAAGATTGATCGTGTATAATTTGTTTTCATTGTTGTATTTATAAAAATTTATCTGTATAATGATAGTACCGCGTTCCTTCAACGACGAGGGCTAGCCTTGCCCTTGAAACGGCAGCCGGAGTTTCGAGTGGCCGATACAGCGTAACGCGCACGACGACGTTCCAACCAGCTGTGCTCCGGAATCGCGAATCGCGTGTGTGTTGTGTTCGACGTTTTTTCTTGTTTATCTTTTCTACGTGCGAGTTTCTCATCTTCTTGTCTTCTATATTCGTTCACGTTACCGTGATTCGTGACAAAAGAAGACAGTCGTTGCCGGTTTTTTTTTACGTATTGCTTTTGTTAGTCTTGTTTGGTGTTTATTGGTGAGAATCTACGGGACGATAGGAACAAAGGGACGGAGCCAACAGTTGTGAAAGGGCAACAGAGACAGATAGAGTGAGAGAGAGATATCGTGGTGTATCGATCGAGAGTGGAGCTCGCAGTTGACGTAAGTCGATGAATTTTGTCTTTTGCGAGTATGATCCAAGTGACAATGATATATGTGTACATTTATATATGTATGTTAAACATATTATCATGTATATGCAATAACATATTTTATAAACGCGAGTTATATCGAGTCTCTTCAGAACAGTGTTATATTTTACGTAAGTCATGTAGAATTCTACGCGCGCAGTGGACTGGTTTTTTTTTTCTCTCTTGTCTTGCCGCGTTTCAAGAGCTTGAAATAGTCCAACGCCAGAGAAGTTCACTGCCTTCATTCGATTGTGTCATTGAGATTAGATGATATGATTCTTCGATGAGGAGACGTGCGCGATTGTTTCATTCAGACATGTATTTGTATGTTTATGTGAATATACAAATTTTTTTTACGTTAGTTTTTTATAATGCTGCGCCACTAATTTTGTTTTCTCACGTGGTACTATATAAATATTCTTTAAAAAAATGTATTTTTCGTTTTTTATTATTTTTTCGCTTCGATTTTTTCTTCATTTTTCTCGTTGATATTAATCTCAAATGATATTGCAAGTTTCATTATAAATTTTGAATAATTTCTGTTTGAATACATTAAAAGGACAAAATTGCGAAAAGAAATTTCAAAAAAAAAAATGTCTTCGTTCTAGATACTGTACGAAATGCGCACGTTTTCCCACGACCAGATGGTCTATTCACATAACAGTCCATTCAACTTCTTCACAAACGGTTACCATGTTCTGCGAGGTTCCATTAAACTTTCGAAAATTTTCCGAAAGTTTACCCCCTTAATGGAGGCTTTAATAACTCTACAGAAAATAATGCCTTTTCATTCGGATCTTTGTATCGCAAAAATTTTTATCATTTTTTTAATGTTCAATTTTAATTTTATTGAAAAAAAATTATAATTATCAATTATAATTATAGAAATTCGCAGAAAAATAGGACTTCCACTTGCAATGTAGACAATTTATATCAATTTCTTGAGAATGCTGATAACAGTAAATTCGAAGAAGAAATTATGACTTTGTTTACGTGAAGTACATGATCGATAATAATTTGAAAATGAAATGCTGAAAAGAAGTCGCTTAATCAAGAAGGGTCATTAATCTTTCATTTAGTATAACCGTTCAATTTAATACAATATTGGATTATAATACGAATTTATAGTCAAATAATTAGTTGTTTATTGTACGATTAAACACGTTTCCTGTTTTTATTTGATTTGCTATTTTCATCTTAAATGCTATTACCAACGGATATTCGTTACAAATGTATTTATATGTTCGAAGAAATATCCAAGTATATATATTTATGATAAAGAAAATTATTGATCTTATAATTAAGCGCGATTGGAACGTGGAAATATTTTACTTATTTTTACTTATTACAACATTTTTTTCCTTTATATAATCAATATTTTTGCAATGAAATTGTTACTTGAATAAAAGAATTTTAGGAATGATTTTCATTATTATATATATTTGTATATGATCTTAATTTACATAGCGTATCATAGCAATATAAAGTAGTTACAGTATACAATAGAGGATAGATTGTTGTTTTATATGCATTCTGGTACACGTTAAAATATATGTTTAAATTTATTACAAACTCTTGGAGAAATTAATTACTCCTATGTGATTATTGATAAATTGCATCCAGAAATTATAGATGATCATCAATGGAAATCGATTTATCATATGAGTTTAATCGAATTGTACTATTGTACTACTTGAAATATTATGTATATTAAATTAGTTTAAAATACTTTAAAATATATATCTTTGTATTTTTATATATTTTTCTTTTTTAATTTTTTGCTTGATATTTAATATCTATACTTTATTTTTATATAAAATTGAATTATGAGTTGATGTCTCTTATATAAGACATTCTTCATTGGTGCATTTAAATGACAAATCGATGAATATTGATTATTCTATACTATTATCTAAGAACAGTTAACTACAATTATAATGCAAATTAAAATGACGTAATATTAACAAACAAATTAACCGTTTCTAAGTATGGTACAGTGTAAATTAAGATTTGCTGTATGTTATTTTCATTAATTAATCATTAAATACAATCATTCCGTTGATTATTTTCATACAAATACTACATAATGATGCAGTATAATAATATACGTGAAGAGATGTGCAATTATGGCTTACTAACTTTAATTAGTTAGCAGAGTACGCTTACTCGATTTTAACTAAAATTATTTTTTCACATAACTTTTCTTCGATAATTGTTTACGATATATTTAAAAAATAAATAAAAATAAATGCCTATTCTTTTCACAATTATTAAATCGTTTATATAAAATGCAATAAAAAAAATTTATAAAATTCATTTATATGGACTATAAATAACGATAATAAATATTTAAAAAATATTAAATTAGTACTTTTTTTTTTATATAATGAATTCGAGATTTTGAATTTATTTAATGAAATCATTTGCAATCATTTCTATTATGTAACATGTGACATACTGACATTATTATTATTAGTATTATTTATTATTTTTACTATTATAATAATATTATATGAGTAAAAATATTATGTTTTATTGAACTTATCTCGATATTCTTTATAATATAATAGTTTTTTTATTTAAAAAAAAATATCAATTCTTTTACGATCTTTTTTATTATATTGTTGTAAAATGCTATTGTTAATAAGTACTCTTATGACACAATTTTTAAATTTAAAAAAAAATTAATTTTTGAATATTGAAAACTTTTTAATTTTAAAACTTTTATTGTACATTTATACATTTATTGAATATTGAAAACTATTTAATTTTAATTTTTATTTAATTTTAAAACTTTTATTGTACAAATATACAATATTTATTGTAGAAATATAATATATAAGTATTATATATTATATTATATTTATATAATTATTTATAATTCTTAAATAGAAATTTCTAAAAAACTAATTTTCAAATTTTTGTGGAATTAATATTTTTATTTTCAATTTTCCGTTTTCTTACTAATCGTATTTTTCCAATTTTTCCAATTTTCATTAATTTTATTAAATTTTCTATATAAATTCTAATTATAATATACTTCTCTCATAAAAAAAAAGATAAATTTGAAAGAAGAATTATTTAAATAACCTTTAACTTTAAAATTTTTGTTTGATATTATAATTGTGAATTTATTTTAATTTTATATCTTATAAGTACTAAATCATGTTACATGAAATATTTGGTTTATATTTATTCAAGATTTGAACATTGATTTATTAATTTGTTTGGCTATTTTTAAATTGAAAATTGTTTGTCATCTTTGGAAAGTTTATTATATTCTGTATTATTTTTTTTGAATTTTTATTGAATTTTGAATTTTAAATTTTATTTTTTTCTAAACGAATTTTTTTATATTTATTACTCTGTAATTTGTATCTTTTTTTTATAAATAATTGTGTAAGCATTTTCAGAATAACAAAATTCTTCTCCAAATATTTTTCCCATAGATTTTCAAAAGTTTGAATCATTCTTGTGTCAGAAAATATTCAGAGATAGAGTTTCTTTAGATTTCAAATCTTCAAAAAGCTTATCGCTTATCGCTTTTAAAAACAAAGACTTCTTCGAAAAAGAAGATTTTTTCTTAGATTGCTGTTGGAAAAATATCATGAATAGTTTTATTTTGATTAAGTTGAAAATAATTTTCAAAAATCAAATATAAATTTTTTATATAAAAAATCTAATATTTTATATAAATTGTGTATGAAATCCTATACTTAATAAAAATTTCTTTAATTAAATAATAAATCATTATTTCTGAATAAAAATAAATATGAGAGATCTATAACGAAAAAATAATATATAAAACAAAAAAGATAGATGATTAGATACAATGATATAATTATAATTATGCAAAATGATGATTATTAAAATTGTTAAAAATAATTAAGGCAGAAAATCAATATAAAATAATTTAATATATTATTATAACAAATATAAAGTAAATAGATTTTTATTTTTCTATTTATTCCATAGTATTGTATTTATCTATATTATTTTTATAAGAAATGAAAAACTGTATCGATTAATGTATGAAAAATTATACAATTCTACTTGACAAGAAAAAAAATGTTATTAATGAATTTTAAATCTTTAAAATTTGTAAAATTCTTCCATTTTCACAGAAGATTTAAATATCAGATAATGCAACATTTTAAACTATTTGATTTTTCTATAGGCACCATAAAGAAATTTTTTAAAAATTGATAAGAAAATAAATTTTTGACAAGTTCATTTATATTGTTCACTAGTTATCCTATTTTAAATATAAATAGTTGACAAGTATCAATTACATATCATATATATAGGCAAAATTCAATATTACATTGTATATTATCAATATACAATTTAATATATGATATTAAAAAATTTTTTCAAATAATTTAAAAACTAAAATTATTAAAAATATTAAAAATTAATTATTAATTATAGAAAAAGCAAAAGAAAAAGTTATTTAAAGTGATACTCTTCAAATTCACTAAGATATTCTAAAAAATTCACTAAAAATTCAGTAAAGGAGAAATTAATTAATCATAATTTTTATTATATTATTTTATATATTTTATATAAAATATAGTTTGTAATCAATAATGAAAAAAATACATTTATTTTTTTTCTTTAGAAACATCATATTTTTTAATAAAATAATATAAATAAAAAAACTTATGATAAGTTTCATATTCCTAGCCTTGATCTATTTGTCGGATTTAATCAAAATAATATAAGCCTATCGTTAATTAATATAATCATAAAATGATTAGATATTAATGCAGCCATGGAGGATTTATATATACTTTTATAATAATATTTGAGTGAAATACTATAAAAATTTATTACAAAAATATATTTTAGAAAAATAAAGCATCATTATATAGATTAAAAATCCTATTAAAAGCAAAAAGTCGAAATTGACGCTTATATATTAAAAGGATTAATAATTTATTGAATATTTACTATGTCTTAAGCAAAAAATTTTTATATTCTCCATTAATTATAGATATAATTCTATCATAAAAAAACATAGCTCATTTCTTGTATAATTATTCTATCTATTCGAAATTACCATGTATAATGTTATCCACTTAAATGCATTTTTTCTTCGTTTGAATGTCGCGAAGTTATCTCAATTCTGAGAATTTTTTCAATTGATAAAAATCTTTGCTTTATTACGATAAAATGAAATATTTCGTTCATTCTTACTCATTCAGTCTTATTTTTAATACATTCGACAAGTGAATGAAATGATGAAAAACAAGCAATTCCTAAAACATCTACATCTCCGGATGAATAAAAATTATAACGCGAATTTAAACCTGTGATATTTAATAAAACTTTACTGTACTATCAAAGTATTCAAAGTAAAAAATTATATGAAGACAAATGGTATGTAACGAGAATATATGGTAATAATAAAGATGAACAAATTTGAAAAATTTTTTTACATCCAGAAAAGGGAATATTAAGATGTCGTGTGCTTCTTTTTGCAAACACTCGAAGAAATTCCCAGTTATTCCCATATCGGGTTTTTAAAAAATGTAGCTTGCAAATGAAGTTTCGTCACTTGGATAGTTGGACTAAGCTCTTGGGTGTGTACTGGGACTGACCCATACCCCAAGGGATGTTGGCAGAGCTGTAACACAGGTAGTGACGTCATCGAGACAGCTGTTTTTCTCTTTACAAGTCAAACTTGCTCTTCTTTTCGTGTGTTTTTTCCTGTCGTTCTGAATCGGGTAAATGGCTCCTGAAATGTTTTATTCGTTATCTTTGCAAGTGTTAGAATGGATGTTGAAGAACATTTTTTTTTTAAAAGCTTAGCTTTTAACGAATTTAAATGGATAAAAGATGATGTTGGATCATTTTTAATCCCTACATTTTTGTATTTGAAATGAAGGAAATCATTAAATAGATTATATGTATTTGCAAAATATGCAAAATATATATTTGTGATCATTTCTAAATTTATATTTACAAATTACAATTGACCTATTACAACTGACGGATTGTTAATAGTATACGATCAATAGATATAAGTTTAAAATTACTGATAGTATATATTGTAATAATGTGTAAGACAATATAAAATTAATATGATAGTAAATGAAGTGCTTTCAAAAGAGTTCAGTTATTTATTATGAAATCTTGCGTAATATATGTAATTTTTTTTGTAAGTTTTTAAATATATTATTATATATTAGGATAAAAAAAATATAGAGACAAAATTCTTCTTTTACTTTTACTATAACTTTTACTTTTACTATAATTTTTAATAGCGAATGAAAATTGTTTTTCTTATTAATATTTAAAAAGTTAAAATCTGAATTTAATCGTAAACTAATTAAAAATTATTATTTGATTGTTATATAATAATATAATATAATTCTTTGATTGTTATAAATTTTTTCAATAATTTATAACAATTTCTGTTTTTAAGAATTAAATTTTGAATGAAGAAATAGAAAAATTTGAAGAAATTTAGACTAGATCAATTTGGAATAGATCAAGAAAATTCTATTTTCTATACTAAATCTAAAAAAGAATGTGTTTCTAATTATTAAAAATCATACAATTTTGATTATTTAATTCATACTACTTTAAATATATTTCAATTTATTTCAGAGTAATAGTATATTATAATTCTCAAATTAAAAAGTTATCGCAAAATTAGTCGCACATGAATTTAATAATTTAATAATTTTTGATAATTTTTGAAGCAATTTGGAATAGATTTGGAATCAAAAAAACTATTTTTTATATTCTAAACCTAAAAGAACTAATGCATTTTTCATATATTTCATAAGAAAGAAAACAAAAAATAATCATGCAATTTTAATAATTTCATTTCACTCTCTCTTACCTTAAGTATAAATATTTATACTTAAATTTAATTTAATTTATATTTTTATCTTTAATTTTATCTTCAATGTATAATCCATGAATTCGATTGGATATTATAATTCTCAATAAGGTTAAAAAATGATCCCAAGATAGAGTTTGCCGAGTTCGTGAAAGAAAATCAGAGGGCAAATTAGTTGGACACTTTCCACGAATTAACCAGCCTGCGGCTCGCATGGAACGAGCAAGGACGTTCCATACAATTTCTCTCCGCGGACACAAGCTTGTCCAGGTGTTCCGATTCGCCCATGCAAATATATTCCCTTGCCTCCCTGCCACCCCCCTCTATTTATCTCGTTTACTCGGCTGCTTCTCTCCCAAAGGTGTCCCGAATTCGTCGTGGCATCGTGTAAATGGAAGGATCGCGTCGTCGTTTTCGAGGAACGCGCATCCTTGTGGAATTCTCACCAAGGTAACCTTTGGATCGAATTCGTTCCACGGAGATTCGAGGGAACATTGAAGAAGTTTCACGTCGTTAACCCGATTACTTTTTTTTTTGGGCAGCTTTTTCTTTGTTACATGTGTATGTGTCTTTTGGTTGCAGTCGAGGAATACTAAATAGATATACGAGGAATATATAGATAGTTATATAAATAGATATAAGAGATTAACTCTTAAGATTTATGATTATATATGTTAGAAAATACTATAGTTTGAAAATTTTAGGTATTCCAATTATGATAGTTTATCAAAGTTAATCTTGGAATATTATTTTACGGAAAAATTTTTAATTTCTGAAAATATTTCTATTAATAAAAATTAATGAAAATTTTAATATTGATGAAAATTCATGTATATATAATATATATAATGTATGTATAATAATATGTATATAATATATAATTTGCATTTAATTATTTATGCATATAATTGGATTGAATTATTAACGCAAAAAATTGTTTATTTTTTATTAATAGTAAATAAGTTTCCAAATTGTGAATTTCCAATTTAGTATTTTAATATATCTTTATATCTTCTTATGTGAAGAATCTTCTTATAACAAATATACAATATATATAGATAATAATATAATAAATAAATAATATAAAATAATAATATAAAGTATAAAACGCAACAAATTATTTTTTTTTAAAAAACTGTAAATATTAATTTTTTCCTAAATTTTTGATTCATCTTCAGGTCCAAAAAATTCTTTCTTTTATTTTTTTTAAATAAGAATAATTTAATAAAATAATACATATAATACATTTGTTGTTATTGAAATAGCTGTCATTAAACCAACCTACTTAAAACATTTTTATTATGTAAAGAACTAGTTAAAATTTCTTTTATCTATTCTGCATAATTAAAAGATTATAATAAAAAATCTATATAAGATATGAAGAAAAATATTCTTCTTGCAATCTTATAGCGTATGCAATAATATATGCAATTATTATATATGTTTGCAAGTAAGTAATCAATGCTTTGAATAAAGTAATTTTTAAAGCAATATATTATTTACACATAATACATATCTAAAAATAATTAACTGATTTTATTGGAAAAAACAGAAAAAAAAATATTTTTTAACTCTTAAAATGAACTACAAAGAATTATTGCTGCGACCATTTTAATTTAAAAAAAAAATGATCAATATCTGTAATAGTTTCAAATAAAACACTTTGTATATATATAAAAATTTAAAATTTGAATAATTTTCTAATGAATTTAAATGTTTTGATATTTTTAAAATTATGAATTAAAATTATTATATCATTAATAATACAGTGCTCCCTTGCTAATTATGAAATAAGTAACTTAGCAATTTATTTTTAATAATTCGTTAAATATTTTTATCACATTTTCTTTTCTTCAATCCCAGTTCTACATTTCCCATATGAATTCCGAGTAGAATATCTCGTATAATTGTTCATAAGCTTATATCGTAGCATATAGTGATTCTTCGCTAAAAAATGAGGAAATGTAGGGTTGAGTGGATAAGACTCGAAGAAGAAATTGTGGAATGGTAACCTTCGAAGAGCGAATGCTCGAGCGGTGACGTGGCTGTTTTGACCTGTGGAAAAGGAATTTTCTGCAGCGATTATATTTATTATTATTATTTTTTTATTTTTTGTTATTATAATCTATTATAATCTAATCTAAAGCATTAAATCGGCTATTAATATTTCATAATGTAATATATTATATCATGATTAATTTATCTCTATTCTGATTGTTGTATTTGTTACACATGAATCTTGGAGCAAGAAATAGATAAATTTATTTTGCAACAATTTTGCAAAAGAAATCTTAAAATTGTTTGTAGAATTATCATTTTAACTTAAAATTAAAAAAGAAAATATCAAATATAAAAAATATATTTTGCTGGCATTAATAATGACACAATTTAAAATATATATTTTCGAGATATTTTTTAAAATTTACATTTTTAAAAATACTATAAATATCTTATTAAATATGTCATATTATATATAATAAAAATAAATTTAAAATTTTTTGAGTTAAGCCATTATCAATGTCAAACTGCGATATATTTTATATAATTATTTAATATTTATTATTTATTAAGTATTCATTAAATTGACAAATTTTCATTTCATTCAATTCACTTTTGTTCAATTTTTAGTAAATTTTTTTCAATTAAAAAAATTAAAAATAATTATTCTTCGTTATATAATAAACAATATAATATATAACAATAAAACACATAATTTTTTGATTTATTCTGAATTTTGAATTATTCTGAATTTATTTTTTTTATTACAGAAAACATCTCAAAATTTAAATCGTTTGTTTTTTATTTTGTATTTAATTTACATTATATAATATAATTAATACATTATAGTATACATTTTTTTTATATCTATTTAACTTAATAATTTAATAAATCTCTTGAATCTATTTTTAATTTGTTTAATAAAGATTCGCAATTCAATTAATATTATTAATAAAGTTTTTTTTACAAATCACAGTTATTTAAATTTATATATAATATTATTGTAATTATATATACCATCAAATATGCATCATATTTATTTTTCATAAAAATATCTTCAACGAAAATTGGAAAGTTATATTTCGTTAAAAAGTAACGATAAAAAGATAAATAAAGAGAAAATTAATTTCTATTATCACATGTTTCGTTTTATTCATGTAAATTATTTATAGTTTATTCTTTGTATACGATTGTAAAAAAAAAAAAAATAGAAATTTTTATAATAAAGAGTAACGATATTCGAATTGTCATTCAGAAAATTTTTGCTACAGACTGGTAAAAATGAAAAACTGTGGAATGTGATGCTACATTTTATTGCCGTACAATTTCTCGTTAATTGCGTTGACTCAATATTTACTTGCGTTGAATAAATACAAGTTATCGTTTCCAATATTTTTGATAAACATGGCGACTACCATGTACCAGGATGAAATTCAAACGGTAAATGCAGTTGATAGATATATTTATGTGAGATAAAACATATTTATAAAATAATAATAATAATACAGCGCAAACAGAAAGTATAAAAGTATTAGTATAGTATATAGAATATAGTATATAGTATAGTTTAGATAGAAATATAGATTATTAATCATTAAATTAAATTAAAATTATTAATATTTTATTCAATAATATAATTTTTGTTTAATATATCCGTTTAATGTTTTATTTACAGAATTGAAAATAATTTGAGATAAAATTTTATAAAATGATATATTTTTATAATCAATAAATATTATTTTAAAATATTATTTATAATATTTTCATTTATAAATATCAATATCGTTCAATCGTGAGCAAATATTATTTATACTTGGAAAAAATTGATTCAAAAATAAGAGATATATATTTCGAAAAAAAAATTCTTATGTTTAGTTTAAATATGATATTGATTCGACTTATTATAAATACGTCTTATTATATATATTATATATTATAGAGTATATTAATATCGTAGAGGGATGATTTTATATGAAAAAACAAATCGACGATATAAAAAAATAAAATTTTTTCATTTTTTTTTGTTTTTGAGTACAAATAAAATTAGCTGTTTTCCTATTAGATGTGAATGAATTATTAATAAGAAATAATTCTATATGAAAATAAACAAAAAATATGAAATCTTTTTCATATAAAAATTAGATTTTGAAAAAACTGAATTTAAAAATTCAATTATATACATGTAATCTCATATTAAATTTCAATTTTTATAAAAAAAAATAACAAAATTTTATTCTATATTTCTTAACTACTTATCGAGAGTTTACTCGTATCAAATTGGAAATTAACCGATATTACTTATATTTGCAAAATTTTTAAACTCGATAAACTTTTTTCTCAAACTTTATTTCAAAATTGGAAAAGAATTTCAATGAAAAAAATTTATTTCATATTTTCAAGTTTTTGTTTTTCATATATTGCCATAGGATATTCTAATATATCATAATGTAACTTTTACTAAATTATTTATACTATTATTTACATAAATATTAAAATTAAAAACAGCTTATTTGAAATATTTTTTTTGTATTTGAATGAATCTTTTTTCAAAATATATTTGTATAAATCAGTACTAAATATATTTAAAATTTTATTTTTTTATGTAAATATTATTTCAGAGAAACATTTATTTACAAAATTCTATGTTATACAAAGAAATAAAAATATTTATTTCTATTCTATATATCTATTTCAAAAATCATATTTTCTTCAGTTAATCTATTAAAAAATATTATTTTTATAAAAAATAATAAAAATAAAAATATAAAAATTATATTAATTTTTATCTGACATGAATAAAGATTAAATTATTTGAAATTTGGATTAATACGAGTTAATAATGTTATATAGTTCTCTTAATTTATCTTTTTTATTTTACATATTACATTATACATATTTTACATTATATTATACGACAGTAAAAATTACGATCTTTCCTGTAAGGAAATTTGATTTGAAAGGTTCGTCGAGTGCATATGTACTCGACTATGGAACACGAAGCCTTGGGTCATCGATTTGCTTCGCATTTTACGCGCGATAGTATGCTGAACGTGCAATGTGAATTTCGCGAGAAGATCGTATTCGAAGTTTTATATTTTTCACACAATGCATACGAACAATTTATTGTATTTGTTCATTATTGTACACGGTGTGCGGACAAAATTTGAGATCCGTCAAATGTATTCTTTCTCTATTGTTGACTTTATATTGGATATTGATTTTACAATTTTCTCGATCGAATTTTTTTTTTATTTTCATTGATGTGTACCATTTTCATTAACATTCTCTTTTATCAAATATGTCATTATTACTTCAATTTTAATTTTCTAAAAAATATTTGAGAGACTTTAATTGAAATTTTAAAAATCTAAATATAATTTATTATCCTCTTCTTCAAATTAAAAACTAAATATTTTATACCAATATATACTTTACTTCTGAGTTATCATATTATGTATCAGTTATTCTACTTTCACACTTCAATCTAAACTCTTTCTCTTTTTTCTTTTTCTCTTTCTCCGTTTTGATGTTTTTTTTTTAAAGATTGAATTTTACATATTTGCAAATATTTATTTTTCTTTTATAAAGAATTATGCAATTAATTAGAGATAATAATCTACATAAATTATTTTTATTATAATTATTTTTTGCAAGATTAAAAAAATAATTTTCATAAATAATTCTTGAGATTAAAAAATTTTAGAAATTATAATATATGCTAAAATTTTAATTTTTGGCAAAATAGAAATTCTTTGGAAAAAAAATCAATGGTAATTGTAAGAATTTTTCAAGTGTTTCGAAATCTCACAAATTTTCGATTTCAAATGTCAAAAATTTAAAAATTAGATTTCGACAAAAATTTAGATTTAGATTTCGAAAAATCAAAGATTTTTAAAAATTAAAAATCACAAAATTTAAAGATTTTTTTGTAAAATGTTTTTTTATAATATTAAATATATTTACATTAACAAATCCCAAAATTTAATATAAAAATTACAATGTTTCTTAAAAACAAACATATAAAAAATTTTAACAATGATTTAACCTCTACTAGTTTTTATATGGGATAGATGAATTTATAGAAAAATGATATGAGTTGTATAAACATATTACTATATAAAAAATCAATATATGTATATTTATATTTTCTTATCAAATTATAGTTTCACATTTAATTTTTAACAGCATTTATTTTATAATTTGAACTTTTTGTTCTAATTATTTCAATCATTTTCATATTATATATTATTATACATTCACATAACTTCCATTCATAATCATAATATTTTATCTAGTCATTTATTTTTTTTATGTATTATAATCTTTTTTTGCTATTTGTGTGCAAATGTGTCACTATTTCTGCTTTCATTTAAATTAAAGTAGTAGTCCGACTAACCTCTTTTCATCTCATCCAACTATTCTATTTTTAAAAGCAAGATAGATCAATTTTAATTTAATTAATCTTTAGAGAACTAACACATATAATGACAAAAATTAATAATTTATAGAAAAATATATATATTTTTTTTTATATAAATTCTTGTCAATGTTCGAACCATTATAGTAATTTTTTCAAAAAAACAAATTTTGAAAAAAAAATAAATTAAAAATTATTAGAAATGCTTTAAATTGATATATTATGAAGAAGAACTTAATATAATATGTATTAATTTTCAAATATACTGGATATTAATTTTACAATTTTCTCGATCGAATTTAATACGATTTTTTTTTCTACTTTTTTATAAAGATAAAACTGTAAACAAGAAGTTTTTTCATCCAAAGAAAAAAGAGAAAAACAAAATATTTAAATGAATTTTTATTTTTGAATGCAACACATATAACTAAAATAAATAAATAATTGTAACATTAAGAGGATATTTCAAGTGTTACTTAAATGATTCATCTATAAGAATTACCTTTCCTAAATTCATTTTATAAATAAAAAAATTATTAGAAAAAGATAAAACTTCCTAAACAATCATCCATCATATCTGAAACTTGAGAAAAACTAAATTGTTTCTAACTAAAAAGCAAGAACCACTGTCAAATAATTCCAAGTTTTTTCAACTTAAATATCAGGTCCATAACCAGGATCAGATATTGTGCCCGTCTCGTTTGCAGCATGAAGTCAAGCTTTTTCCTTCTGCAAGGATGAAACCGGAAGAACGTGCAGACAATCGAACGTCGTGGACGTTTCTTCACCATTGGCGGCGAGCTCTCCCTTCAAATTTCGTCTCAGAGAAAACGGCTCGTCTTTATAGCGTAGACCGCTTTTTCACGTCGTTAACCCGAGGCCAACTATATCTAACTATACTGCACACGATATACAAACTGCTGCTTGCTTACATGAAGTTATTACTCGTGTACGGAGATTGGTTGCTGGCGACTCTTCGCTCACTTTCCCTTCCTTCTTATTCTTCCGATACTATAAAATGGAGATATGCTTTCTCGAGGCTTATTTCTGAGAAGTATGCCTTGCACGATTGGCGAATGATCTCTTCTTCGTAATTTAATTTGTTTCACATCGCACTGAATTTTAAACACGTGTACAAATGATTTACAACGTTGTTTTATGCGTGGAGAAAAATATCTGAGGTTAATGTAAAACGTTTAATTTTTAATTATATAAAGTTAAAGTTTTCGCGTGTAAGTCGAAATATATTTTTTTTTTTAATAAATTGCAAAGTTTCATAGGTATTTTAAGAAATTTTTTAATTTTTTAAGAACTTGGAAACTTACTTTATTGCAATTTATTTCGTTAAATTTGCTTCGGTATGATTTTTCATTAACGTAGTCTATATAACTTAATCGTAGCTTAATCATTTTCATCTTCATTTCTTATTCTTGCTTTTAGTTTTATAAAAATGTGAAAAAATTTTCAATTTACAATATAGTTTCTAATTTATCATACATGATTGTTAAGTTAAATGTTTAAATCTTTTCGCAATAAAAATAAAAATTTGGCGAAAAATAGGCGAAAAAAATAAAAATAAGATAATGAAAATTTCGCTTAAAACTGGCTAAAGGATTAAGAATCAAAAAATATATAATCTTTTAATGAATAAAGCGAGTTATAATTACGAAATGTTAGAACTTTTATTTTAAAAGAATATATTAAAAATCTTAAGAGAAATATTATAATGTATTCAAATTCCAATTTTTCGAACAATTTGACAAAAATTTATTTCATTAACAATATTTTTTCGAAATTCGAATATCGATGTTTTTGTATATCCCTAATTTATATTAATTTATTATTAATTTTTTATTAATTGAAATTTAAAAGATAGGGAATGTTAATACATTCATGAAACATCATTAGAGAATCAATTGTAAAGTTAGTTACTTCTAAAATTCAGTTAATTTTAGAGATGCACTCAAAAAATTGATTTAAAAAAATATAATATACACAAATATCAGTTAAAGTTTTATTTATTAAATTAAAAGTTATAACAATTGAAATTCTATTGAAGATATATTTTATAATATAAGTGTTACTATAGTGATAAGATTTTGTATATTGGAGCTTTTTTTAATAAATTTTCATATATTATCTTATTTTGAAAATTCTGATTTTAATGAATGTAATTCGTGTTCACATATGTAAAGAGATATGTGCAGCAATTTCTTTTTGAAAAACGTCTTTGAATACATTTCAAATTAATTTTCATAATTTTTTCATCTTTTGAATATAATTTCATTTGGATAATATGATTAAATTTAAACATTTTATATTTTAAGTTTTGCTTTATTCCGTATCATTAGAAAATTATATTTAAAAAAGTAAAATAATGCTGAAATATTAGGGAATGGTAATAAAAAAACTCTAAAAAAAGAATTATTCATAAAACTATATTATTATTCTTAGTACAATCGAACAGATAATTTCTCATGAAAAACCAAATCGAAAGAAAAGAATAAAATTTTCATGAAATGTTTATTTTCGACTAAATCAAAATTGAAAATTTTTCAAATACAAATACAAATGAAATTGACTAATTTTCGATTGAAAACGAATGAATTGAATTGATAGATTTTTTTCACTCTATTCTAAAAAATATATATATATAATAAAATTTTATCATTTAAATCCTTGTTTTTGAGAAAATCGAGATTGAAGATACATAGTCAAGGAATCGTAATTGGCAAATTCCTATCAATAATTCATATCTAATTTCGAAATTAATCAATTTCAATTGTACTAACAAATTTTTCAAATTTGATTTATTTGAAAAACCAACTTTAAATGAAACAAATTTATTCCTATAAATTCCTTAATCTCGTATCACAAATAATGGGATACTGTGCATTATAAAAAAAAAAAGTTTCGATAGAAGAACGGTGCAAAAATTACGACGATATCCATCCACGCAACACGGCTTAATAAATTTACAATTAGATTGCTTTCATATAGCACGAATGTTTCCATTATAATTCTCTTGTTGACATTCCTCTGATTTGTATCAGTCATAGCTTTCGCTCAACATGATTTCGATATAACAATCGAATTAATCACGTTGCAGAACGATTAATCGTATTTACAATGTTTCGTGTAAAATATAAAATAGAATTATTATTTGTTTTCATAACATAATCGGTTAAACTTGCGTAAACTTCTACGAATATCTAAATAATTCGACAATCATTATTACAAATATTAAATAATATTAAAAAGTTCCTATTTATATCTTATTTCGAATTCGCAAATCCAATCAACCAAAATCGAAATCTGAATCATTTCGCTCCCAGAGCTGCTAACGAAACATCCCCCTCCTCATCCCTTCCCAATCACCCATATTGAATATATAATTCATGTAACCAATATAATTTTGTTGAACCGAGTATTATTCATCGTTAATAACAAGCGACATCCATTTACGTTTTTGAAGAAATCACGGGGGGAGGGGGGTATTATTTCGTCGGAACAATCAACAGTGCGAATAACGCACGGTATTAATGAATAAATCGATGGAAAGGAAGGGGCTAACAAATCGTGAAAAACAGAGGGCGAAACGTGGCTACATTTTATCGGTGGGAATTCGATGGCGCGTGAATCAATCGCGAGAGAAGCAAGCAACGAGGAGGGCCACTCCCGTCCTGAAGCCAACCAGGAATGTTTTCCCTTGCATTCCGCGAGTTTCGTCGATCGGTCGAACGGACAAATTTAATATTGGGAATATGCGGGCCTCGATAGCGTTGGATATTATTCGAATCATTTTTTATATATATATATATATATATTACATTAAGAAATAAACTGTTAACTGTTCATCAATTGATTCACGTACGAAAATAGGGATAAATAGAAATCTAATGTTTAATAGACGAGATATTTGTTTTGCACGTTGTGTTAACGCATTCTAAGTAGCTAAGTCTAAATTATGTGATTTCATTCGTATTGATTCATTTCTGTTTTGAATTTGTTTCCGTTTATGGAAGTTATGTTATTTCTTCCTGAGTGTATATATTTTGACATGGATAATTATTTGTATGTAATAAATATGAGTATGGTAATTGGCAATGGGAATTCCAGAGGAAAATCATATCTAATTTATTGCTATCGATTTTTTCTTTGAATTTTTTTTTTATTTTAAATTTTTATAAGTATCATTTCTTTTGAGTTATGCAAGAATAATAATAATAAAAATTAAATTTTTGTAATTTTTTAATTTTATCTGTAATATTTTTTTCAAATTTTTTGTACATATATATACTATATTTTTATAATGAAAAAAGATTTGCTAAAATGTTTTATATTAATCAGAGTATACTCGTGTATTTTTCAACAATCGGTATGTCTTGTAATTGGTCAGCGAAAGAGTTAAAAAAAAGTTAAAAGTTATCTGATATTTTATCGTTGTTCGATTAAAAATAGAATCGAAATGGATGATATAAAGTTCACAAATACGGATGAGCAACTTTCATTTTTTTATTACTGCGATATATTTTTCCTTGTTTTTCCAGATAAAAAACAAAGATAGATATATATTCGCATTTTGTCTAGAGATATCACAAAAATTACTGGAATCTTAAGATTATATAATCGCCACAGATCAAGTCATTGATGATAAAAAATCATCCCCTTAAGTGATTAAAGTTATTAATACGAAAATTCCAAACTTAGATAATGGATGTCAAAAAAAATTGTTATAAAAATTGTTATATTTATGCGATAATTTTAATCGTTAAAATATTTTATCCAATTATTGAAAATTTATATCCAACAATTGAATGAATTTCAAGGAAAAAGAATAGATAAAAAGCAAAGTTGCGAAATTATATTTTTAATGTATTCATGTCATGTATTTTCTAATGATATGATATTAAAGGATTATGTCGAATAAATAACTTGATATATGAGACTTTTAATCAAATTAATATATCATATAGATATAATTAGAATATAGTTTTCTTTAAAATTACTTTTTCCTTTATAAAAAAAACGATGCACGCTATTTTATCTTTCTATGCACTGTCACAAACCTGAAGATTCCCGTCTTTTATCTTCGTTTACCAATTTATTAAATAAGTAAGTACCTGTTTCTCTACGTATTTCTTGTCAATCTACATTATTTCTTGTCAATCACATAAAAATTTAATTGCATTACATAGATTAAATACAATAGTCCAGTTAATTATTACAAGTCCTGTTGCAGAATCGGAATTTTAGTTATCAATGAACGTCCATATTTTTAAGTTTATGAGATTATTATTGATGGTTTCTTTCTCAATTTTTTACTTGTTTTATTGAGTTATAAAAAAAAAAAAGAAACAAGAGGACAACTCTTATGAATGAAAAAGATAGTGTTTTATCTTTTTACGATCTTAACTTTTTCTTTGACATTCATGACTAGTTGCTTTCTAGAATTTAGCTTCACGTTTACTGACAAACGTTAAAAACATTAATCTTATTTGCGAATTTATATTTATATTTTTTATCTAAGATGAATAAATTAAAAATAACATAGAAAGATAACAATATTAACAAATAATAAGTAATAAGTTCTTCTGAAATATGTTTGCTACATAAAAAGATAAAAAATATAAAAAATTTTGTAAATTTGTTAATTTATATATATTTTTTTTAGGATAATATGTTATTTATTTTCATTGCAGATATCTTCATAAATTATAGATAATAGCAAATTATTATTGGAATTAGAATATATTGTTTTTGATTATTTTAAAATTTTGTACATATGCGACGTATTAGGTGATGAATTTCAGGCTTGATCTTTGAACAAATTTTTTTCTTAAATAGCATTAGCAAAAACATTAATACAAAGGATAAATTTTCAGACTAATTAAGCAGGCAAAAAATGCGTCAGTTAATTGGATAGCTATATCGTAAGTAAGTTCGAATAGATTAGAATTCTTTATTAGTATTCTTAAGCACAATAATGCTTACTTTAATGTTCAGATTTTTATCTTTTTTTCCATTGTTATTTTCATCATTGAGAAAGAAGAACTCGGAGTGAAGTTCAACCGTACCGAATAAAATAAACTTGATACTAATTTTTTATTTATCCTCTTTTGCTTCAAGTTAAATTCGCATACTTTTTCAAATAAGCGTTTGGTTGATTATGAATGTTAAAATTGCACATTATTATATTTGTTTTGTAAAAAAATAGTATTTTTACATAGAATTGAATTTGAATATAATAGATTCGAAATTTCTATGAAAAACTCGAAAAGTAATTTCAAAACTGCAAAAATATTCCTAAACAGAAATAATAAATAATGATCAAATAGATTCGAAATTCTACAATATTTTAATATTTTATTAGAAATTCTCTATTTATTTGAAATCAATTTTTTTGCTATATTTGAAAGTCGGTTTTGCATTTAATTTTTATGATCTATAATAATCTTAAATGTAATAATTATCTATATTACAATTATCTGATTAAAAATTAAAATAAAATTATAGAAATTCTATTTATTATATATGATTTTGTTTACTTTTCTGAATTTCTTCTAAAAATTTTATATTTTTTTGATTCTCACAATATGAATATCGTTTACGAAATATTCAATTATCTAATATTGAAATATATATTTAGAAGTAAAGTTTCAAAATTGATTGATTCATTCTAAAATTAGAAATTTACGATTATTAAATAATTACAAATCTTAAAACGAATCATTTGTTATTTCTTTTTGAAATGTTTTTCATAAAATTTGACTTAAAAATCTACATTGATTTTGAACGCTAAATATTTATGAAAACATTTTTAAAAATTATTCAATAATTATTAATAAATTTTTTATATATTTTATTTTTCAATATAGTAGTTATTTATAGTGATTAAATTATTTGAATAAGAATTCTAAGATGTGAATGTAGATATTTTTAAATGGACTATTAAAGAACATGCATTAGTGTCTCTTGAGATCTTTGTTAAAAGACCATCGTAATGGAGAAATGTTGAAACACTTGCCTAAAACAGTCCAACTGGGAAAACTAGCTAGAAGATGTTCCAGATCTCGTTTCTACTTTCTTGTCCTTGATTAAATCTCGAAAAAATGTAATATATCTTTTAAAGAATAGTAAAAAAATAGTAAATAGTAAAAATAGTAAAAAAATGATTCATTTAACTACAATCTCTATCAATTCATAATTTTTGACTTTTCGTATTTTTAATAAAATTTAAAAGTTCGAATGAAACTTAATTGCAAATTTTACTAATTAGTAATGTATTTCATACAAATTATCATGTATAATTTATAAATTATGATGCATTTTATTACTTTTTATTTATACTTATACTATGCTAATATATTCCAGGAAACTCTCCGCATATATAACCAATTGAGAATGTCGGAAGTTTATTTAAAATACTTGTATATTTACAAATAATACCAATTATTAGTTAATTTAAAGAAAAAATTCTGGATAATTTTGATAATTAATGATTGACAAAATCATCCAAAAATAAAAAATATGATAATATAGAATATGTTGATACATTATAATTAAAGCAAAGAGAGGAAATATAAATTATTAATATTATATATTTTTTATATTGTTAATAAAAATAATAGTTAATAAAAATATTATTATTAAATATCGTTATTATTAAAATCATTAAATTTTAATAAAAACATAAAATATCGAAAATTATTATTTTAAATTAATTATTATATTAATTTAATTCTATTTTTTGGTTAGAGATTATAGACAATTTTTTAGAATATAATATAATATATTTTTTACTATAAAATTTAATATTGTTTTTTTTTAATTGAAATGTTTATTCTTTAAACAAAATAATAAATTATTACATATATTCTTTCTATATTTCTTTATAAGAAATCGGAATTATATATAAGAGATTTAATATAAGTTACATTCTCTAAAAATGATTCATTGTTTCAATTCAATTAATAAATCAATTAAATAAAATTAACTAAATATTTAATATAATAATTTAACAATGATTTGATTGATTTGCCAAATAAAAGTTTTAACTATAAAAAGATTTTTTAATTATGTAAGTTATTTTCAGAGATATGATTGATTTATTAATTTATATATTAGCTTCTTAATCCTTTATATATCTATCTTATATATATATTTATCTTATAATATAAATCAAAATAAATAATTTTTGAAATATGATATATACAATATAATTATACGAAATAACTATTATATTTGCAACAAAAATTTGTATACGAAAATTTATCTGATTATTATTGTATTATAAAATTTTGGAATGTATGATAAACAATATCAAAATGATTAATAAATGTAAGCGGATTATTGTACTACATGGGATCGATAGTAGTTCCAGGATTTTAATTTTAAAATAATGGAATATTTATTGAACTAAATTGACAGAATAAAATGATAAAAATATAATAATAAATAAAATCTTATTTATGTATAAAGAAATTAAAAATAATTAAAATATATAAAATTTATATAAAATATATAATTTTATATAATAAAATTTTTATAAATTAAAGATCATTTTTATCACAATTATAACAAACATATAAATCATTTTTAATACATTTTTCATGCATGTTAAATTCTTATTCAATTGTCATTATTACACTTTTATTTGATGACAAAACAATGATATTCTTTATCGAATATTCGTTATTGGTCGTTACTATCAATCTCAACCAATATTACAATTATCCTATTACAATTATTCCTAATCATATTTTTCTATTTAAATTATAAATTTTAAAAAGATTCACAAAAGTGCAATGACCATTATTATATTTAAAATTAAATTAAAATTTTAAAAAAAGGAAAAATAAATATTTACGTATGAAATATTTATATCTCTATGTAAGTTATTTAATTGTAAATCATTCATAAAAGATTATTTTAAAAATATTCAACATTTTTCCTTATATATATATTTTATGTATTTATAAGTTAATAATAATTGCAATCAAACAGCTTGAATATCTAGATTTATATTTGGAATTATATGAATGAATATTTAATGTTGCCTTTTTTGTGTTTGATATATTTTCTTTTTATTTTTATTATTTTTATTTATTTATTTGAATAAATAATTTATTTTCAAATTAATTAAATTATCGATGTAATTAAATAATTATAATTATTAATAATTATAAATAATTAATTATTATATATATTATTATACATACATGTTTTTATATTCATACATATATATTTATATGTAACTTATTTAAATATCGAATATTTATAGATATTTATATCTATTATTATTTTAAATACAGGATATTTATAAATATAAACAGTGAGCCCCTCTTTTTTATGAAGAAAAAGATCCGCTAATCTATGTTATTATAGGATCAATTTATTCATATCTTAATCTTTTATAATACAATTCTTTTTATATCTAGAATAAAATTATTCAATAATGAAATCTGTAAAATTAATATAAAATAAGAAGAATTAGTGAAATCACATAAAAATTTAAATAGAATTGTTTGAACTCTTTTGAAATCATATTTTAAAATCTTGAGTACTACAGTAAATTTATCAAAAAAAATAATAATAATAATAAAATATATAGGATATTATGCATATTTGTAGATTATCATTAAAGATAATTATTCTAGAAATTAAAACAAACATAAAAGTTGGTAAACAAAAATACAGTTTGTGTTGGAAATTGAGATAATCATATGACTGTCTTACTTCGTCTAATATAAACTTAAATTACTTACTTATTTACATTGCGAATTCTTATCTAAAATTAAATTTTTATGAATAGAATTAAAAAAATGAAACTTAAAACAATATTTGCTTCATTTTACAAATATCATAACAAGTGTTATATTTTAAATATTTTGTATCTTTTTCATATCATATATATTCCTTAAATATTTGTACATTCAAATTTTGCATACATAAAATATATAAAAACTGCAATTTTTTTATATTTATATATTTATATATAACTTATAATAATAAATAAACCAAAATTTTTTCTGACTCTATCTTATACGATATTTTTTTAGATATAATTATTAACATATTAACATATTATTTTTATTTTTCATTCTAAAATTTTTATTTTCATCTATTATTATCCATAACTCGTATCAACTTTCTTGACTTATCGTCATAAATTAGAATTATCATAAATTAATTTCGAATCCAATTGGACCCCATCCCTGCCGAACCAAAATTTATTAGTGATCACAACCCAGTGAGATGTGCGGCCCCTCTCCATCCAATATCATCGAAGAATCGATGATGAGGCACATACAATATATGCATGTATTCGAGGGAATAAGCACGTCTCGATACGCGTCCGTCATCGAGGCATGCAGGTTATTGACATTGAAGGAAGTGAATCGATAGTTGGAGAGCGCCTCGATGTCTAGTCACGGAAGTAGAATACTGATTGCTGGCATAAAGCTCATTGCGCCATTGCTGCACGATCTGCTTAAATATAGTAGAGTGACTCAAAGAGAGAAGAGAAGGGAAGCTTGCATTAGAGTTGCTTTTCCACTGTTCCGTCGAAAAGACGTGAACCCAGTCAAAGGTGGTTTAAACAACGAAAATTTGGAAATAGCCCTTCTATGACTTCGCCATACGGATATAATTGTATCGATGACAGCCATTTCTCGACTATGCCATTCTTCCTTTGATTTGTACATAGCGAATCGATATATCGGAGCATTGTCTTTTCAATTGAGGATTGTGAGTTTTCTTACGTTTACTGTTATCATTTAATGTACGCAATATGATGATGCACAATAAAAAATTTTTATAAAAAAATTATCAATAAAATTTAACAAAATGTAAATGTTTCTTCAAATTACTTGCAATTTTTTGCAGGTATGACATATTTGTTGTAAATATATCAGAATAATCAGAATAAATTATATAAAGAGAATAATGTAAAATTTGTATGTATATTGTATATAAATAAAAACAAGAAATTCTTAATTAAAACTAATAAATAAAGTTAAATTCATAATTATGTAATAAATCAATATCAATGAATATTTTTATATATTAATTTTTAGATTTGTTTTCACTTTAGTTAGTTAGTTAATTTTTTTTTACTTAGAAAAATCATGAATATATTAAGATTATGTGATTTGTATTGTAAAATTTTTAAATTGATATTTTTGAATATTTCAAAATCATAATTATATATTCAATATATAATTCAAAATGAAGTCATTAGTAATATTTCTGATATATAATGTATAAAATATAATTATTTAATAAATAAATGTTAATTGACATTTTTGACATAAATTTTCTAAGTGTTTGTTTTACTCTCTAAATTTTTTATATACCTACTTTGCCCGAATATTCCGTATATATGCACTTAGGTCTCAAAAGTTGTTGAAACATGACCCTTGTTTTCACATGGATGTTTAATGTGTTAAGCTGCATATGTATTTTTAAAACATTCACATATAAAACGTTTTTTATTATTAAAATATATGTTGTAGACAAACTTTGTGTATTAACAATGCAAAATATCAACTCTATAGATTATTTATTTTATTTTTTCTGTTAGAATGGCGACTATCATCTTCATAATCTAAGAATTTGAGGAATTTCTGAATGAAATAAATATTTTTTTAATAACTTTTTAAATTATTGTTATAATTATTATAAAAAGTAATATATTAAGTATAAAAAATTTTATTTCTAATTCAATAAATATTAAAAAATTATATAAAAGAATAATTTATTTTTTTGATATTTATATAATTATATAATGATTATTATATTTTTAAATATAGTTTAACTATACATTAAAAATTAACTATACATATTAATTGAAAAGAATCATAAGTACATATTTATTTAATATATGTAATTTATATCAGTAAAATATGCATGAAACAAAAAGAATGACGGGATCATTCTACTTCGAAATACAATTAATGATTCTAATTTATGATTGAATTTTCTAAAAATATTTTTTATTATTTTCAACAATATATATGTATATATGAATCACATGACTTATATTTAAAAAAATGTTGAAATATTCCTAAAAATTAAAAAAAAAAGTTCCATGATAATTAATCTTTTCGATATGAATATGTACTATCAACCTCTACTAAATGCGTTTCCTTTACTATTCTTTCAATTTAAAAGTTACAAATTTTAATCTAAAACCAATTTTATAATAATTAATAAAATAATAATTAATCTATTTTAGATTTAATAAGAATTCAACAAATCTAGAAACAGAAGAACATATTGATTTTTACGTGAAATTTTTATGATGAAATGTATGAAACGACAGATTTTAGTCAGTTTTTCAAGGGCATCATTTCGTGACACAGGAAATGACATAGCTAGAATGAACTTGTCGGAATTGATGCGAGAAAATGATTCTATTTTCGTTTAAGGCAATATATATATATATTGCTAACTGAAGAATATTTGACATTTATATTAAAATAAAAAATTGATCAATGCGAATTAAAAATTCTTATTAATTATAGAATATTATATTTAATATTAAATACATTTTACATTATTTTATTAATAATTAACTAAAAAAGTTATAAAAAGATATAATTATAGAAAGATTTATTAATGTTATAAAAATTTTTATATTTAATGACGTATTTTTAAAAATATTCTAATAAATTAAAGAATATTATTTAAGTAAATAATAAACTATAACAATTAAAAACGTATCATTTTAAGTAAATAAAGATTTTTAAAAGAACTTAATCAGTTTTAGAACTTATCCCAAAAAATTAGTAAACTGGTTTAACAAATAGAAAATTATTAACTGACTTAAAAATTTTTGCATTATTTTTTCTCTGAATTTTAATTCAGATATTCGTTTATCTATATTTCAAATTAAATTTGAATATTTAAAAATTAGAAAACTTCAAAAATTAAATCTACGATAAGAAAAATCATTTAACGAAAAAAAAAAAAATAAAATTGATCAAGAAAATTAAATGTTGGAAGTTCACGTCCTAGAAGCCGCGCAGTCGGAAACTCATCCATCAATCGATCTATCGATCAGTCGGCGATCGAGATTCCGAGTGCTTGTTCGTGATCGACACGAGTACGGTGATGGATAATAAAGGTAAACCTAGGGTCGTGTACACACCGTGTACCTAGCTACGTGTGTAAATTGTGTGTGTAATTGTACACAGAGGCGTGTAGGATGCACCTAGCTCGATTTCTGCGTGGCACCGGTTACGATAACGGTATTACTTGCGTCAACATCGTTCGCCGTGCCCCTCTAATAATGACTCTCGGTTTTTAAAATACCTACTGCACCCTAACATCTTCCTGTTCTCCCGTCAAACATTTCTATCGTAATTTAATCGAAGTAATCGTTTTATAGTAACAGTATATATTTATATACGAGTTTTCCGTGAAATGAAAAATTTATATCTGTATGTACAAGTTATTAGTAAATTGAATGGTTCAATTGCTATGCCTTCTCCTATAATTAATTGATTTTTTAAAAATTTAAAAAAAAATATAAAGCAATTAGTTTAAAACTAATAAATATATTTAAAGACTAATAATTATCGTAATAAACTTTTTTTAAATTATAAAAAATATTTATAATTATATTATAAATATTATATATTATTATATATTATTTCACGAAATAATTTTTCTATTTTTATTTTAGAAAATGCAATTTATGTTTAACTTAAGAATCATTAATAACGATTCTTTTAACAGTATCGCGATGGTTTTTATTCCTTAAAATAAGATTTCAGTCGAGATAGCTTAAAAGATATTTTTCCAATCTTTTTTGATTGAAATTTTATCAATTAAAAAAAAAATCATAGAAAAATTGGACAATTATTGAAAATAAAAAATGATTATAGATAAAAAATGATTAGAAATAATAAAAACTTTAATTATATTATAGTATAAAAAATTATAAGTTTCAGTAATGTTTCTTTACTATGAAAAGTTAAAAAACAAATAATTGAAACAATGGTTTATTATTTATTTATTCAAAGTTTTCATTAATGTATTATATTCATAATATTTGATAAATTTTTGATAAGTTTGATAAAAATTTTATTTTATATTTTAATTTAATAGATATGATAAAATATTAAATAACTGCATAAAAATCAGGGTCCAAACTTTGCACTTATAGAACATAGAATCGAAATGTAATCCCCATATGGTTCAGTTAAAGATTGGATTTCGTGTTTTTTCGAATATAAAAAAGGATAGAGTAAAAAAAAAGCAAATGTCAAAATAAACATTTGGACGATATTTTCACGGTGTGTAAGGGAAATTTTCTTTAATAACAAAGACTATCAGACATTAATGTAATAGATTTAATTTTACTATATTTTAACAATTCTTTTCAAACAATTTAATTAGGAAAAAATAATATGCGTAGAAAAATATTTAATATTTGATTCTATTCCAAATCAACAAAAATTGTTGGAATTTTAAATTATTAAAATATTTATATATATAATATATATAATATATTTATTAAATGAACTATTTATTTTATTATAATAACATATTAGTGATTGCATTAAGATTTTTTTCTTCTGAATTTTTTGATTTTTATGACAAATTTTTAATCGAAAATATGTCATCAATATGTCTGATATTTTTCCTCGATAACGCTATATCTTTGCAGCGTGACAAATGTAAGTATTATATGAAAGAGGAAATTTACGATTAAACCTTATCGCTTGTCTTATCATTCTTGCAATATTATTTATTTAATCAATTGATTTTAAACAATTATAAAACTCACATCGCCGTTTATTTTTCTCTTGCTTAATTTCGTAATTTTCCATTTATATATATTTTGTATAACATATAAATTAAATTCATAGATGTCTGATTATTAAGCAAATTGAATTATTATAAGCAAAAGAATATAAAAATTAATTATTTACATAAATAATAAATTACAAAAAATAATGATAATAACAAATGATATTAATATATTTAATTATAAAAACTATCGAAAAATAAAGAATTTAAAAAAAAAAACTAACTGCTATTGTGAAATCTTTAAAGTGAATATTTTATAATTTTATTCTTAATTAACATACAATACTTACTATACTTAATTTAAGACATAATTTACTTACAGATTTTTATTTTTAATTTAGATTTATCAGAATTTTATTAGAAAGTTAATATAATTATATTTTTTATCTATATTCTGTTATAACAGATAAGGATTAATTAATTAATTTTATCTATATATTTATCGTACATACAATAACAAACAAATTTATTTAATACTAGATTTATGATCTATTATCTATTAGCTGCAAAGATATTAAAGAAAGTCTCATTTCCGGGGTTATCGGTAAAATAAGAATTGTCAGTCAAAAACTCAGAGAAACAGATGTGCTTAATCAACTAAATATTTAATATTTGAGATATAATATTGTAAATATCAATATTGAATAAATCATTTCTATATGAAGTGCAATAAATGATGAATATAAATCAATACAATATCATTTTTCATATGTCGCATGAAAATATTTACAGTACCAATTTTCTTCAATAAATAATTATTATTAAACATATAAATTTGCAAACATTTAATATAAATATATTTATATTATCATTTATAATCTTAAATTATGATGGAATTATTTTTATAATAAAAAAAAATAACAATAGATATTCAAAAATAATATTCCTATAAATTTGATAAATTCAAAATATTTTTATATATTTTTCATATAGTGTTTATTTTTTATATTAGCAAGAAGAATTTTATTATACAATCTACAAAAATATATCAAAATAACTATAAATACTTTGTGTAATGATTTTATAATTCTATCTAATATTATGAATATTTACAAGTTTATAATTCTAAAAAATATTTTTCTCAAAATTTAATATGATTATATATTTGCAAATTAAATAATATTTGAAAAGAATGTAATATAAAAAATGAATAAATATAAAATTTTAAAAATATTTAATAGATTAATATGATTTTAGCGTCTATTGCGATTATGTAATCTATTCTTAATTTGATTAAATCCTTTAATTAAATCAATGATCATTAATGATTCCTCATAGTGCAGACAATGAAGTATCGATTATTGATAACCTTTATGAACAGAAGGGTCGAAAATAGAATATGTTTGAGTACGATTAAATGATAATTATTATTGCTATTTTTATTATTAATAATATTGTAGTTATTTTTGTTATTAGAGAGATTTTTTTATATAATTAAAATTTTTAATTAATTTATAAAGAATATATTACGTTATAAATATATATTAAATTATATAGGATATAATATGTACATTTGTAAAATATGTATCACTAATTTATTTATATAGATTTTAAATTTATATTATAATTTTAAAATTATATATTATAATTAATAAGATTTTAAAATAAGATTTTAAAATTTATATTATAATATTAGTAAAAATAATTTTATTATAGTTTTCTAATAAATTAGTATTGTTTGTCCGAAAAAATTAAATTGAAAAATTATTTTTTATTAGAAGATTCAAAATATTTTGTTTCAATATCATATTGAAATTTTTTTTTATTTCTTATCTATTTATAGATAAACTATTTACATAATAAAATTCTTTCATTTTTCAATACTATTATAATTAGGAGTTTTAGAACATGATTAAATTTGTTTATAATAATTAGATTATGAATGAATCTATTTATATATGCAAATATTTTATAAAAAATAGATAAAAAAAATGAAATTTAGATAGAATGTATTTTATTTAGAAGATTCTAAAACATTTTTTATTTTGCATAATGTATATTTTTTATACATTGTATAGATTTTTTACATTTTTCATGCATATTAATGATTACATTATAAAATAAATAAACTAATGATTTTTTCGTATTTTTTTTTTTGACTTTCCAAATTATATGCATATCTCATTTCGCAATATTGATAATTGAAGATAAAGAAAATAAAAAAAAATGTAAGAAAAATTTAGGAAATAAATTCAAGAAAATTAAATATTAAAATCAAGAAAGGAAAATAAAGAGACTTTTACGTGATTTATTTAAAAAACAATAAAGAAGATTGGATACAATATTTTCTCAAAAATGGCTACATTATTGATACCTTCAAATATTTCAACAACTATTGTTATTATTAATCATTAAATTATATTAATTAAAAATATATTATTAAATTATTCCAATTTATATTATATTAAAATTTTTTATTATGTCCAATATTAGATACCATTTTTTCATTCTTCTAAACTTTATACCAAAATTTGATGTTAATTTATGATAATTATTATTAAAGTAAATATAATATAATTATTAAGATAATGTTGATTGTTTTATTGCTTTATCTTGTATACATTTGCATATTCTGATATGTTACAACTGCATAACAGTTCATTTATAAATATATATATATATATCTTGTATACATTTTATATATACATATATGTCCAATAATAAATATGATAAAAGGAAAATTAAGAATATATTATATGTTCATTTATATTGTTTATGTATGTTAAAAAATATGCTAAATATACATGTAAAAATATTATACATATAAAAATTCACAGTTATTTAGTTATTATTATTACAGTTATTTTAAATGGAGGAGAATTATTTTTCATAATAATTTTTAATTATCATTATTATAATAATATACTATTATTTATAATTATTTATAATAATATAATAATATATTATTATTTTTCATGATAATTTTTAATTATAGACCAAACATATATAAATTATTTTTATACTTTTAAATGAAATTAAATCAAATCATGGCATTTTGTTCGCGAAACAACTTGCACAGAATAGGCAAGTTTGACCATCGTCTTAGCAACTAGAACAAGCTTCCTCGATTGAACGTCTAAGAATCGAGCTCGACCAGTGAAGATGCATCCGCAGCACTGTCTGTGGCACTATGCCAGTTTATTATTGATTCTCTCTTCTTCGTTCTAGAATTTCACATTAGAGTTCTCCTAGATAAAAGCAGAGATTTTTTGTTTCTCTATACAGATATTCTTAAATTTTATCTTCTTTAGTTATTATTATTATTATTTTGATTTCTTTTTTTTGTAATTTCTAAGAAAAAGATTTATTATTAAAAAATAACAATATATATATATATTTACAAGAAAAATTAAATTACTGAAGAAAAATATATAAAATAAACAAATGTGATAATTTTTAAATTTGCATCTTTAAAAAAATTTTCAAATTAATTAACAATTTAAATATTATTGTGACAACTAATGTTTGTTCATTATTATTAGAAATAATGAATAACAAATAAGAATTTTATACATCTTAAAAATTTACCATGCTTCGCTATGACACACCACTCGAATCTATCGAAGGAGCCACTTGCAATTTTCACAAGCAACGAAACAGACTCCCTTTCACGATCGGCATGTTAATTGAAAACAAGCAGCCTTTACTCGTGCTAAATCGTAAAAATGCAAAACATTGAATTGATTAAATAGAAGCCACTCTTCTCCGTCTATCGATCGATGACATTGAAACTATAAAATTCGCCCGATAAAACTTCGCGGGACACGTAAACACTGAATACAGAGAGGGAGAAAGAGAAAACGTAATCGCAGAACGTTTGAATTGTGGACATAGATTGGATATAGATAATTTGCCTCCAATATCATTGCGACTACATATTCGTTTCTTTAATCTTTTTTATTTTTGTCGCTTGTTAAAATAAAGATGTGCAATGAAAAAAATACTTTTTTTATAACATATATTATATATATATATATAATATATAATCATATTTGTTATAAATAATGTGATTGCAACATATTGTTTTTTGTTCTTTATTTTTTAATAATTAGTGTGATATATATTTTAAAATACAATATGCAATCAATAATAGTATTTCATGTTTTTTTTTATTTTTTTGAAATTTGAATTAGTTTGGGAACGATGTAATCTGTGGAAAATAAATGTGCGAATAAATATGGATCTCTGATCTGTATATATTTTTAATACTTAAACCTCCTGATTTTCAAAATCCATCATCATTCATCAATTTTTTATTAAAAAAACAGTTTTGGAATTTTTATTATAACAAGAAACTCTCCCGAGTATATAAGATTAAATATGTATATATGCAATATAGTTTGAATAATATGTATTTTCATCTGTATCACGTATAGACTAAGAAGAAGATGAAAGAATTAAAAAAAATATACTCACAGCGATATTGCAAGAACAAAAGTTGCTCGTTTAAATAGACCTTTACTTACATTAGGAAATATCATACTCGCATGATTCCGCAGATTTTTCAACTTTCTGTCGAGGTCGCTTGGCATTAATATCTTGTTTACATTTATTATATCCTTGATCGAAAGTACAAGGATGCTTGATAGATTGCAAATGTTCCATTATTCATGGATGTGAAAATATTGATAATCAATTTAATTATGTTGCATTGGAGAAATTGAGTTTACGTGTAAAGTAAAATATTTATATAATTTATAAAATAGTTATTTGTTTGATATTGTAATTACTAATTTATTTTAATTAGATATTTACACTAATAGTTGTTTAATTAAATCGTATTTTTCGATTAGAGTTGAATGTAATAATTTTTTATTTTCAGTTTTATCTTTATGAAATGTAAAAATGATAAAAATTTTTATTAATTTCTTTGCATCAGTTTCTCTGTGTTAATTCAAAATATTTCTAATAATTTTCAATGCAAAATTTATTAAATAATATCTTAATTAAATTCAGACTAGTCTATCTAATCCTAAACCTTTTCAAGAAAGATATATCTTATTGATATCGTGATAAATGAGATACCGCAGTTTACCCAGCACAGTATATTTTTATTATGCATTACACGACGCATTCAAACGTTTCGTTTAAAATAAAAATAAGAAATTTAAATTTTTAAAATAAGATAAAAAAATGTTATTTATCATTTTAAGCTCTTTTTACCAATGATAAAATTAGAAATTTAGAAACTAAATTTTTTTCAAGTTTTCATGTAAAATCGTTCGTACAATATTAAACAAGATATAACTTATATATTATTATATACTATATAAAAAAAATTGTAATGTAAGATATCTTCTTTATAATTGACATATTGACATAAATCTATAATGTTATTAATATAAAAAATTATATTAATATTAATATAAAAAACATTAAATTATATCTTGAACATTTGAAAATTAGATATGAAATAAATAAAAATATTTATTTTAATAATAATTATAAAACTGATATTAAAACAGTACAAATAATTCAATTGTTGATTTTATGATTGATTGCTTACTGATTATTAATAAAAATAATCTTGTTTACGACATATTTGAATTTATTTTAATCGAAAAAAATCTCAATAAATCAATATTATTATCATAAAAATAAGATCAAGATTACAGAAAATGAAATCCTTTTTATCGTATGATTACATTTTTACGTCATCCCTTCTATATCTAGTTATATCTATTTTTTGATATGTACATTTTTAGTTGTATTTGAATCAATTTAAAAAAGAAATAGTATCTATTTTCCTCACTAAAATTTTAACTCTTTACAGTTGAAGTTAAATTTGTTTTCGTTATCGTTAAAATTATAATTATCGTTAATAATTTGGTTTTTAAACATATACATATTTTTAATGATATCTATTATTATTATAATAATTTTATTTTTCATTATATTTGTTAATTATTTATTAATTTAAGTCTTATTTTTCGATTTTGATTAGCTTTCGGTTATAATCTTCCTCTACAATAAGATACTCATTACACTTATAATATATTTTATAATATATTTTAAGCTATAGTATATTTTCTTGTCTTTTCGTTCGATGTCTTAAAAGAAAATTAAAAACCTGTCTTATATTGTAAATTTTAATTAAGCTTTATATTTTAATAAAATATGCTTTTTGTATTTATTCTTTTCTAATAATATTTTATTAAAGAAATATTCAATTTCACAGGGCCATTATCATTAACTACGTAATAAAATTAGTCAAAGTTTGGAGAGTCAAAAACATTTACAAAAAGATATCACTTTCCGATCTCGATGATTTCTTAATATGTTATCAAAATCATCACATTAAGTAACGTAAGATTTTACTTGGCAGTCGTCGTTAAGCTTTATTTTAATTTAATCTAATCAAAATTTAATATAATTTCATGAAATTAAGAGTTAAATAAATTTTTTTTGGCAATGAATTAATTTATATTAATTCTAAAATCAATTTCATCTTAAATTAAAATTAAATAAAAACTCACTTAATGCCGCTATAAAACAGGCAATAAATTTGATTAAACCAATCTAACCTAAATTGTTTTAAAAGAACATTTTGCGACAACTTTTTAATGAACATCAATCGCCAAATAAAATCTTCGAAACATTATTCTAATATTAATTACAGATAACTGATATTAAAAAATCATTATGATAGAATTTTATAAATAATTACTATTAGAAAGATTGATATTGATATTTATTAAAACTCGATCATTCAAACATCAATGCATTCCACAACAAGTCACAATTGTCAACACGTTAAAAATCGCCTAAAGCTTCACCGAATTCTTTCAACAGCCACAAATCTCAATATTCGACCTTCCTCCAATCGAATCCTAAATGGATTCGGGTCGTTTGCGGCCGATAGATTTTACAATATTCCAAAATCACGTGGCACTTTATCACGGAACGAGACGAAATATATCGGCGATCAGCGGGAGAGGATGGTGGATTGTGGCCTATCGAGGGCCGCCTCCATGAAATTCCACCGTGTCCTCGTGAAAATTCAACGAGGCACCGTGCATGCGTAGCGATCAAGCCTCGCTGCGAGGAACGATGGCAATTTGCGTGAAAATTCATTCGAACGTTGAATAAAGCACTCGTCTGCTTGTATGTTGACAAGGGATGAACGAAAAAGAAATAATTTAATCCTCCATAAAATTTTATCGGGTTTTTGTCGACAATTATTATTGAAATAAACAAATTTATTATTATTATTATTTTTTATTAGTTATGATAAATTTAACGAAAGAAACTAATTTTTACATAGTAATTACGAATATCGTATTTCAATACGGTTTTGTCCATAGTAAAAAAAAATTGTCTAATATTACATAAGTAAAAATAAAAGTGAAATTATATAAATTTGTTATATAACAAAAAATAAATATATCTATTTTTTTATTAAAAATTATAACGAAAATATGAAAAATAATCTAAAAGTTTGTAAAGTTACAGTAACTTACAAAAGTAAAACGATTATCGTTAATTATTTTCGGTTCCAATTGATTATTCGAAGACAAGATGAGTATTTAAGTTAGCACATTTGAAAATGTTTATATTCTGGAAAATTGTGAAATATTATCTGAAAATAATTAATTTATTTCTTATTATTTGTATGAACTTATGAGATATACTTATTGATAAAAGAATATATATACTTATTGATAAAAAGAAATAAATTAATCGTTTACAAATTTATATTTTTTATTCTTTGAAATGAAGGTTGGAACTGAAAATAGTATAGGAAAATAATAACCTACAATATCAAGAAACCATAAAAAAATTTTTTTGAATATACTCGAATAAAAATAAAAATTTATTTGAAAGAATGTATCTCCTAATTAGTTTGAATGATCGAAATTCTATGTTTTATCTGGAAAAATTATCTTATAGAGAAACTTATTTAATACAACAAAAATTTTAATTTTTGTATATAGATATAATAAATCATATATTGAGCAATTTTTTTATCACTAAACAAAACAACCATTAATAATAAGAGAATTATGATTTCGACAATAACAAAATTAAAATATTTCCTAATATTGATGATTTTTTGGATGAAAATAGCTTAATAAATACATTTTTAACGTCAAATTGCATCGATTGATTAACATATTAAAAAATATACGATAATTCTATTTATAAATTCATGTTTGACCTTTACACAACCTTTACAAAAAATCTTTCCATCTATAAAAAAAAATTTAATATTAAAATGTGTTCTTGAAACCATTCAACGAAACGTTTTCCGCTACGGAAAATAATAATAATAACATAAATCAAAATTGAAATTGAATCCCTGCAATTATTCTACCAGTCAAACATTTAAAAAGCTTCACAAGCAACAATAAAAAATCCCTTCAAAGAAATTCAGAAATGAAATTTTGCCCCGGACGTAAATGGAAGCTGCTCACGGAGGGTTAAAAAAAAAAAGATGGAAGAAAGTAAATATGGTAGGAGAAAGAAGGGATAAATAAACGCTTGTGCAAATAACGTGGCGCGGAAATAGTTGTCGAAATCGTTTCAATCTGGAATTTTTTTGCCATTTTCTCCCCTCCATTTTTCCTCCCTTCAGATATTTTTTTTGTCCCCTCCTTCGGTACATATTGTTTGTTAGGTTTTGTTCACAATGGTTGATCGTAAAATTCGCGGACAGAATTGAAAATTTGATACGACGAGTCGCCGCGGCGCGACGTTTCGTTTCATTGTCTCGCGGTATCACGGATTCGGTTGGTCGCGCCGCGAATTCAAAACGAATTCGAACGGTAAACGACCGGTGTAAATTATTATCGAGCCCACTAAACGGCGTTGCCCGACTTTTTCTGCGATGATGTGCTCGCCATGCGGTTTTCCATTCTCGTTTTTCTTTCACTCGCATCCTTGTCGTGTGAAAATTGCTCCGGTAATTTGCTTCTCCGCGATATGAATTTTTATGGATATTTTTCGAGGATGTGTTTAATAATGGAGATAAAAATAAAAGTTTTCTTCCTGATGAAATTGAAATATTTTTTAATTATTTGAAGAGAAGTTGATTTGATTAAAAGAGAAGAAAAGAAACAATGTTACGTTTAAAAAATTGTTATTTTAATTTGAAAGAATTATTTGGTTAGAAAGAAATTTGAAATGAATTGTTATGAAATATTAATCTGTTAATTGTATATGATGAATATACTCGTCATAAAAAATGGTAATTTTTTTGTTATGAGGAGTATTTCTTCATTTTTGAGACACAATTTAGGTAAACATTTAAATAATAAAATAGAACATTATAACTAATTAATGATTTTTAAATTTTTAATAAATTATGCAGTAATTCTATATTCTATATCGTATCTATATTGTATATTGTCTGTATTGTAAAAAATATATATAAATATATGAATTATTATAAATATATAAAATTGTATTTTATATTTTTATATTTAATCGAAATTATTCTCATATTTAAGATTAAAAAATTAAATAATTATTATTTCAGAAACAAATTATAATAATTTATTCCAACAATTTATCTTAGATTTAAAAATATTATTTTTAGTTAGGATTTCGGCAAAACTTTCCATTGTGCATAAAGAAAAAATTATACAAAATAATATTTTTAACTTTGCATTTGAAATGATATTTGTATTATAAATAATGTAGATTAAAGGTGAAATAAATATTAATATTAATAAATCTATAAAACGATTTTATTCTAAATTTAATCTTTAATTACGTAATTGATATTACGTAAGAAAATATTAATTATCTTTAAATACAAAGAATTAAAAATCATACATTTCAAATTTATTGAAATTAGAGAATAAACAGTATATATATTATATGATGACATCTTCATTTTAAATAATATTTTTACAATAATTAATTACAATAAATTGACAATTTTAAAATTTATATAAATCAAAAAATTTAAAATAATTTAAATTTAGATTTAAAAAAGAACTGCAGAATCAATAATACTTTCTCTTTCAATATTTTTTATGATCCACAAATAAAATTTTAATTTTAATTTAAATATACATTTATAATACATTTAAAAATATAATACATTTCGAATTATTTGGATAAATCACGTTCTTAATACTATTGGATAAATGTAGTTATTGCATCATCTTTTACGATATGTTGCAATTAGTTTTAAGATGATTCGAGCATGCGTATTAGATTATGAAAGATAATTACAAAATTAAATATAATACTAAATATAATCAATATAAATTAATGTTATAATACCTATAATAAAAAATCCATGATTCAATTAGAAAAAAAATTATCATTTATATAATTTATTGATTCATAGAAAAATTCATTATTATTATAAATTAATATTATGTATCTTCCGAAATTATTAAATTTTTATTTTATATTATTAATATTTTGATAAATATTCTAATAAGTAATTTAAATGGAATACTTTGTATGTACTCCATTATTTCTTTATATCAAAATCAATGAAGTTAAAAACTATAAAAAAAAAGTCTCCTTACATTTGAATCGTTGACAGAATTATAATTAATATAATTGAAAAGAGAAAAGAATAGCATTATCAATTGAAAACAAAATGTGAAATTATTAAAAAGAGAAAAATGGCAAATAGACAAGAAATTTAGCAAATTATGTATTTTGAGAATTTTTGAGAAATCAACGATCAATAATAAAATAAAATAAAATTAAGAATTATTTACAAAATATTGATTAATGACTATTGTAGTATTCTGAATCAAGGAAAGTTCTGACAACGAAAGTGTCTTCTTATTTTGAAGCATTTGTAATTTTTAAAAATTAAAAACTTTTTGCTATTTAATATGTAATTTTATATAATTCAAAACTCTCAAAATATTAATTAAAAAAAATAAAAATTAAATTTCGCAAATCAAAAGAATAATTGTCACTATTAATTGAACTTGTATTTAAAAAATTTTTTAAAAATAAAATTTCTTTAATTCTTGACAAAATATATTATAATAAATATATTATCAATATTATATTATTATATTATTATATTATATTATAATAATAAATATATTATCAATATATTATCAAATATATTATAATCAAATCTTATTATTGCAACAAATCTAACTATCAAAAAAAAAATTCTCCATGCTTCAATATGATTACGATCGAATATTTATGAATTATAGAAACTTTTTGAATTTCAAATAATATATAAGATTCTTTTCCTATCTAAAATATCAAATGTATTAAAATTAAAGTAAAACTTTATTACTAAACTCCATTAACTAATATACTTTTTTATATACTAATTCTATAATACTCTTATCACTTTTTAATTTTTTAAATATCTTCGTTTCAATGGTTAATCATATATGTATACACTATGATATTTAAACGTGTTCAAGAATAATTTCAAATTAATTTTTATTATAATATTAAAAAAAACTATTTACATTATATATAAAAACATTGTTTATATTGTTGTAAACAGAATGTTCGAAAGTTATTAGATCATTCATAATGGAAATTTTTTATTAGTGAAAAATTTCTCGTTTTATTATCCAAACATATCTACTTCTTTATTAATTCCGATAATTTAAATTTTACTTTAAATCTAAATTATATTTATATCTAAAATTTATGCAAACAATGTTTTTATAAATGATAAATTTTATTTTCATTGTAAAATGATGGAAATATTAGCAGAAACTATCGAATCTCGCGGATCAGGCCAATATTTCGTAGAACGAAATTGATAGTTAATAAATTGTATCACTTTTCACAGTGGTAACGTGGTCACGTTACACTATACGTGCCATATTCAATCGAAAAAGCTGATTTTTAGCCGCTTCGGGAATTCCAACACGTTGTCACGGAATTTTCTTTTGAATTCAAAATAATTTTATATTTGTAAATTTTATTTGAAATATTTATATAGATTTTTTTTTTCAAAGAGAATTTCATTTAGAAAAGCAGTGGCTTTAATAAATATGTTAGAAATTTTCATTAAACTATCGATAAAAAAATGTAAAAAGTTGTAGATTAAATATTTGAAAAAAAAGTTTTTTAAATTTTATTAAAATTTTCTAAATAAGTGTTAAATTAAACACTTATTTAGTAGTGAGATTAATTCGCTATTGATAATACATTTCAAAATATAAATTTTAGAGACAAAAATTTTTAAAATATATTTTCGAAAATGTTGAATAGATCTTATTAATAATTCTTAGATATAATTATTAATTAATTATTGAGATTTTTAATAAATTTATAGAAAGATAAAAATAAAACGTAAATTCGTATTCAATAAAAGCAAATTTAAAATTTTTTCAGCTGTGTCACTATCAATGTTAAAATGATTTAAATCACACAGAAACTAAATCGATAAACTGCATTGATATAAAATATTTGATTATAAAAGATATAATTTTGATTTATTCGGTTTTTGAATAGCTCATATAATGAAAAATTCAAAAATTAAAATTAAAAATTAGTGTAAATATTTATACATAGTTTTTCAAAAATTTTCAATTTATATTTTTAAATTATATTTAAAACGTTCTTGAATATTTGAAAATGATTTTATTTTTGATTTTATTTTTTAACATATCTCATTTCATCAGAATTTTCGCAAAGAAGACTAAATTACGGGTTTAATTAACGAGGAATATTTCTCGAGAGTGTAATACTAGTTGGCACAGATAACAAGATGATATAAATTATTATAAAAATTCATTAACGAGAAGTATTTTTTAAACCGATGACAGGAATTGAAAATTTAATACAACTTTTTTTTTGCCATTTTATCATCACAATTTTATGTTTAAAAGTTTTATAAAATTTCATCATTTTCATAATCAGTTTCGTATTTCGTAATATTTTTTTTATTATTAATAACAATATATTGTAACATAAATTTGTCACGTTTTTGACGAATTCAGTTAGTAGTGACATTATTAATTCGACTCATTAATAAATTGCAAATATTTATGCAAATTAATTATGCGAAAAATTTTTATAAATGATTATTCACTAGACTACTTTGATTTTCATCACCATTATTATCCATAGTAAAAAATATTCACGTTGTTATAAATAATTTCAGGAGAAGTACATTCTGATTTTATTAGAACTAACATTTTTCATAATTGAATATGTGAAAGTCATTAATATTTTTTTTTAAACGGAATCACATATTTTTTTACTGTATCAATTGATACAAAAACTCTTCAAAAAATATTAATTTATATAAAAAATCATTAAGTTTAGAAGATATTGTAACCTGAATTTGTAAAACTTACCATATAAAAGATAAGAGAACAACATGAACAATAGAATATAGCTTCGTATGTTTCTTGTCTTTCACGTAAATTTTATGAAATTCAAATTAAAATATCTTTTAAACTAATGATTTTTTCGACATAAGAAGTTTAATATTTTCTCATGGCAAATACCAAGTTACGTCAATTGCTGTTAAAAATATAAATCGTATTTAAAAGAATATATTTGATCTTTACGTATCCTTTATATGTCGACAAAAAACTAATAACATTAAAATCTGCCCTTCTTGAAAATATTCGATAATTATTAGTTTAATACTTTTTTATAAAATTGTATCTGGTGCAGTAAAAAATATATGATCTCATTTAAAAAAATGTTAACGATCTTCACGTGTTCTCTACGCATCCACCTATAAACTAGTAACATCAGAATGTATCCTGAAACCACTCGGTTCCATATAAAATTTTTTGCTACGAATAATAATGATAATGAAAATCCAATATCTGATATAATAATATCTGAACCATCCTGTATATACAATGTTGAACTGATCGAGAAATTCGAACAAAATTTAATCGAATTTTCGCTTACAATTTGTTATCAAAAAGATATAAAATGAAAGCATTTTTGAACAATTTCGTTATTGGTAATGAAAAATATATCGTTTATAATAATAGAAGAAAAGAAATATTAAGCATTTGATGAAAAACACTTTTTAATTGTTTTACTTAATAAAATAATAAATTTGATCAAATATTATTCACAATTAATAAAATTAAGAAAAGCAAAAACGAGAAAAGGCTAAATAAAAATGGTATCGTATTTTTGTGAGACTATATGTATGAATATCAAGCAAAAATTGCTTTCGATTTAGATGTGCATCTATTATATAGTTTGGATTTTGCACTTTTCTTAAACATTGTAAAATGTCTTATATAATAGTGTGAACAGATTCAAATATGTGTAAAAACTTCTTTTATTTTTTTTATCATATTTTCTATGAAGAGAATCAATAAATTTTAAAAGAAAGAAATATTTGTTACCAATAAAATGGTAGAAGATCATAAATCAAAATGAAAGATATGAAGATAATTGATTAAACTTGTGTATAACTTCTTAAATAAATAATTATAAAAATAATTTTAAAAAATGAGGCAAATTTATATTATAATTTAATAAATATTATCAATATTATTGAAATGATATCGATATTTTAATTTTTTTTTCAATATAGAAATGTATTTGTATATTGATTAATTAGATTGCGAATGTATAAATTCAATTTTTTTCAAATATTTATATTAATAAATTATAATAAAACAATATTAATAAAATTTTGAAATTTAAATATAGATTTATTTTAAACATTATAATAAATATTGTATTTTATGTTTTTTGTATATTATATGTATTTTGTAAATTTTTGTATATTCAAATTTTTTCTAGAAATATAAATATTTATTAATTTACAATATTGTGTAATTATATTTATTGAACAATATTTATCGAAAATTCATGTTTTTTAAAAAAATATCAAATAAATAAAAAAGAATGAATTATGTAAATATGAATGAAAATAAACAACAGAAATAATATATGATAATCATTCGTACAATCATATTTTGTTAAATATATTATACAAATATTATTGAACAATAAAACTTATTTAAAATATTATATATTATAAAAAAATATGAAATTATATGGTATCTTCATAATTATAAATTGTAAAACATTATTAAATAATATAAAAAATAGAAGATAAAGATATATGTAATTTATTTTTTATTAAAATAAATTAATTAATAAATAAAATAAATTAAATAAATAAATAAAATAAATAAATTAAAATATGAAAATGTAACAGCAATATCTATAACACAAGAATCATTTGTAACACACATTGCTAAAAATTCCATTGTTTTTTCTTAAAACAAAATATTATTCTTATTCTTTCATCTATTCTTTTTTCTATTTTCTTTCTTCTATTTTCTTACAAATTAAAATATATTTTAAAATTTAAACAGAATATAACAATTGCTTGCTCACGAAGAAAATAACAATTTAAATTTTTATATACAAATATTTAAAACGTAAATTATAAAAATATAACAATTTATAGTATATATATATATACTATCTTCAGAATTTGATAAATAATATTTACATTCACAGAAAATTAAATTTTCTTTTATAAAAAAGAATTAATAGTTTTTATATTATTTAATTTACTATATTTATAGTCTTATAATCAACTTTTACAACCGTAGCAAAGTAAATTTTCTTTTGTATATTCTGAATCTAACTCTTGCATAAAATATATTGAATCCTCTTCCCTTCTTATGTTTAAATAAATTTTAATACTTTCAACACATATTATATCATTTGTTTTATCAAAAAAATAATTTTTTGTTTTTTTATTTTTGTTGTATTTCTTGTATCATTTCATCATTGTTCTCTGCATTTTTAATTCTTTTCTTAATTCTTGTTTATTCGTTCTTACAAATTTATGTTCCGTAAGTTTTTTTCGAATTATATTTGTATACAAGAAAGATAATGAAGTTCGATATATATAGATTCCATATTTTATCTGAAAAATTTTACATGTAACTTCCCATCGTATTCAATACGAATATGAATTTATATTCAAAAAATGATTGAAATGCAATCATTGATCCATAATGATGTCAGCTTTTATCAGCATTTCAGTCTGACTATATAATTATATATGATTATTGTTTGGCAAGGAAATTTGAATATTTTCAAAAGTCATATTTTATTAAATTGTCTATAATGATCATTATGTCATTATTTTTAAATATTCTTGATATAAAAAAACATTTGTATTTTACATATTTTTAAAAAACTTTCATTATTGCAAATATTAAAAATAATAAAAAATAATAGTTAAATAAAATTTAAAAAATAATTAAAAAAAATTTTCAAAAATATGTATATCTTATTTTGATTAATTATGTACGTAAATTATCATTAAATAAATTAAAATTTAATTGAAAAAATTAATAAAAACTTGATTAAAAATTTAAAATTTTTCAAAAATATATTGTATAAAAACACAAATTTTTTTTAAATTTTTCTATGTAACTAAATTCTTAAAAACATGCAAAAAATTTTTTCTATGTTATTTAATTTCCAAGATTTTTAAAAAAATATCTTTTTAACTCTCAACTTTGAGAAACTTGAGAGTTTACACAACAATGTAAATAGATGCTTTTTCTTATAATAATAGAAATTTAATTTGAAATTGACATAAAAATATATAATATATGCAATAATATTGCAAACTTAACATTAAATATTGAAAATATTTAAGAAATTATTATAGAAAACTAGAAAAATATAAGATACTACAAAACTGAAATAAAATGTTTTCATTTCTGATCTTGCATGGTTATGATTGTGAACATGAATGAATTTGTCTCGACATACGATATAAAAACATTGTATTTAAAAAACTGAAGATCATTTTTGTTTCTTGAAAACAAAGATATAAAAAATTTACAGCTAGTTTATAGAAAAAAATTTTCTAACATTTTTTCCTGATATTCATCATTTACGAAAAAAACTATAACTTCTGTTCTTAATTTTGCAATTTTTGTAATAGAATGTTTTTTTCGTATATTAATAATAAAATATAGTTATATTTATAACTTTGATTCAAACATTTTCCATTTATTATTTAAATTTTGACTCTTGTTCTTCATTTTAATTGAGCAGTTCAACTACGATTGAGTAACGAATGTATTATAAATATCATCTAAGTCCTAATAACTATTGTTTATATTGTTTTTTCTAGAAAATTTTTTAGTGCCATTGTAGCCAATCTTGTAGTACAAAAACAATTTTTGTCATATATATACAATGAAACATCGATTATCTTGGATAATTGAATAAATTCATTTGAATAAATGATTTTTCGGATAATCGATTTAAAGATCTAAATTAATTTAATTAATTTAATCTAAATTTGTAATTTATTACAAATCAAAGTAAAAATAGAAATTAAAAAATTTCCAAATATAAATATTTATTGCATAATATGTATAAATATATAACAAAAAAACATTATACAAAAAATAAATTAATTATTCATATTAGATTAAATTAAATATTCTTATATTAAATAATGGAATATTGTATAAGTCGTGAATTTCTTTTAAATAAACATTTATATAGCATCTATTTGTTTTGTTTTGTTCAATGCAATTTTTTAATGCAATATTCGATGCATTTTCAGCAATGTAAATATATTGTTATCATTTTTATTGCGATATCACATGAACCAGTGTTATATTCTGTACTGTATATTTATCAAAGAAATATAAAAATAATACTATCATTTATAATTTTTCCTGATATTATATATTTTTATCTATGTTTATTATATGATCATCATTATTACAATCTTTGAATTCAAATATATACCAAATTTTTCAATTTATGATTGGTTTCAATTTAATTCACATTATCATTCTACATTATCATGTGCATTCATAGTGCACAATTTCTTTTACATTTATTCAAGAATAATAAATAACTTTTCCAATGTGCTTATGTCCAATATGCAAGTGCAAATTAAGCTTCTTATTGAACTATATCACTCTCACGTCATTATTATCACAAATGCTATAATAAATTCTTTTGACAATCTTGAAAGATTCAATGATCGATTGATCCATTCATAGTTGCCCTACTGACGTTATATTATATCGGCAGGTAAGAAGAGAATCGCTTTCATATTTCAAAGATTGTGATGAAGGATGAGCTGGTATACAAAAAACTAGATATAATCGTTTGTTTTTTGATACATTGCAATTCTTTCGCATCAGAACGAAATATCTCATCAGAGTTAATGTTTATTACAATATACTTTAGAAGAAATATCTTTTATAGTTAATACAATATTCTTCATATATACGAAATATCTCGCAATCCAAAATCATTCGTGCGACGAATTATAAACGAGATATCTCGTTCAATTGTATAAAAATAAATATTTGTAAGAATATTTGTATTCAGTTCGTTTAATTTTTTCGATGAAATTAAACGAACGATGTCATTATCATTAAACTTCATATCTTCGTTACTTTCTCGTTGCTACGTTCGTTATCATTAATAATACGATTTTTTATTAAATCGCCAAGAACATAATTCAAGACTCATGAAATATTCCGAAAAGATTTATCGAAATATGAAATACTATCGTCAAAAACGGAATGACGTTCAGTTATAAATATCAAAAAACAGGAAAACAGGAGATATCTCGTACACAGCATGACATTGTTACGGTATCTAATTCAAATCCATGTCATGATCGACATAAAGTGGCAAGATATTTCGTCCATCGATGTGATTACGAAATAAACATTTTACATAATATGTGTTTATAAAATTTAAAACGAATTGTATTTATCTCTTAGAAATATTGAAAATCATAAGATGTGATGTTATTATTTCGTAATAAATAATTCGTATTTGTTACTAAAATTTCGAATAAATGCAACGTTTTAACAGATAAATAGTCAAATAATAATGAGTTGCTCGTCATAAATGAAAAATCATCAAGAATATATATTCGAAACTTTCCATTGTTTCTATGCGTTGTAAAATATATCATCGATATCGCGTAGCGAAATATTTCGTTCATTGATGCGAAAGGACAAAAATATATATTTGAACTAGTCCATAAATATAACATATAAGCATTGATCACTTACTGTTTATGTATTTTTTTTTTAAATTGTCTATGTATTTTTGCTTTCTTTATAATTGTTAAATGTATTTTATAGTTTTCGGAAGAATTTGCTATTGTACCATGATTGTGACATAATCTTTGTTTTGATTTTATATTTCATTGCTAAAAAATTCTCTTCTCGATGCAAGATTTCTTTTACGAAGGAATGCTTTTTAAAATGTTTCATTACAATTATAAATATGATTTAAATTGTAATTTCTCTTCAAGATTAATAAAAACCTGAATAAATTTTTTAATTGTTGTATTAGAAATCGTAATGTACATAGTTTTTTTCCTCAAAATGTTTCCATCATCTCAATTTTGTTTTAGTTAATCAATAGATACTTTCAGACATTTGTTATAATCTAATTTTGTATTGAATTTGTAAAGCTTGCATCAATGAATCTGAAATAAATGAATGATAGTCATTTTTGTAAGATTCATTTATACATTTTTTATATGAATTTATCACCATTTATTTAAGTTCTTTTGAAATTCTAATAATTTTAATTCATTATTTTTAATATCACCAAGTATAAAATTTTTAATATTATATTCTGCGACTAAATTGGACATATTTTTGTCATTTTTTAAATCTTCAATAATATTTAATTTATATTCCAATTTAAACACTATTTCTTCTTTTCACACTCGTGAATGCATGAATCATGAATCAAACCTTTAACGCACTATACGCCTTAAACTTAAACGAGACATTAAAATGAGACATTTGAAGAAAAAGATATATATTATTAGACACATAATTTAAACATGAAGTATATACAAATCGGTCACAACATATTTCTATGTTTAATTTTAACAATCTATATTTTTGTTAATTGTAGAAGAGATGAATTCAAATTTATTTCTTCAATAGGATATTTATTTTAGAAATATGAGCAATTTATTCAAATAACTTGTATAATAAAATAATATTAAAAATTAAATGAAACTATCATATCACAAAAATATTTGAACACTTTAAAAAGTTATTTAAAATAACTTATTTATAAAAGTTATTTATAAAATTTTTATTTATGTTAAGAATTAAATATTTTGATATTTTTTTGGTTCTATAATATGTTTTAAGCAGTTTAAAATATTTGTAAAATGTATATAAATTATTTTTTATTAACAATCCTATTTTAGATGAATTTATCACTTTTCTTTAGTACCGTTTTTTTCCATCCATTTGATCCAACTTTGTATAAGAATACTACAATTGTACAAAACTTGTTATCTAATATGATAATTCAAATTCATGATATATTCAAATATAAAAATTAAAAATATATTTTGTTCATTACTTTATACTCGTAAAATTTTATTAAAAATAAAAAATTTTTAGTAAAAAGAAAAAATATTTTTTCTTTTTTATTTTTTTAAATAGAAAAATATTCAAATTTCATGAATCATTATATACAATATATCAAGGATATATGATGATAATTTTGTTAAGTAAATATAAGCAAGAAGTGACATACATGAATGGAATATATAATTAAATAGTCAAAATCTAAAAAATAATGAATTTTTCTACTTTTTATATTTGTTTTGTAATTATATGATATATTCGATCAATATGTAATTTTATAAGTTCATAACTAATAATAAGTGATAGATGACTAACTTTTTTCATTTTTTAAATTAAAATTTTTCTATTTTTCCAAAACATTTTGTATTGTTACTTCTGATTTTTGAAATTTGATCATATAAAATTTTAAGATATTTTTTTTTAATAGAACATTTTTAATCTATCAAATTACATTTGTAATTATTTATTTATGGATACATTATGTAACATATATTTAAATACATATGAATTATCATTTATATTAACCTCTTTTTACTTTCCTATGATATTTATATTCTCCTTATTTTTCCTTGTTGCATTACTCTCTCAGATAACTTTGAAAATTTTATTTTAATATAAACTTTGTACACTAAATATTGTGATATACTATATATATTTAAAAAAGTAATATTGTAATTATAATATTTAACAAAATAATAACTGTAAAACAATTATGTAGTAATATGATATTTTATTATATTGTTTCTATCTATAAATATTTATATTTCATTTAATCAATTTATGAATGAAACGAGATGTACTTCTTCAAAAAATAAAAAATAAAGTAGATGAATAAATAGAGAGAAACTTATTTATTTCATTATACTGATGCTAATATTGGTTATAATAGTAGAATAACGAATCTTTCTAATACTACAAATTAAAACTAGATCGATCGTTTACTTTTCTTTTTATTTTATTCTAATAACTTTCTTTTTTTCATTTCTCCTTTATATAATGAAATTACTATTTTATAAATATACAATTATATATACAATATCTATATATCACGCATTAATCCTTCATAATACAACATACTTTCTTCATATATATTTATACTGAATAAAAATTTTTCAATTTATAGATCACAAAAATGCGATAAAAAGATTTCCTTGAAATATATCAAAATATCCCAAGTATTCCGAATAATTTCACAATTTCAAGATCATATTGGAAACAAACTCGATGTGTTTTGATCTCGAATTTCGATCTAGCTTCGTAAAAAGTGGTTGCTCGGAAATCCGATGGTCGAAATTAAAAACCGACTTCCGGTCATGAGTTTCTCTTCACCCGGTTTCCTCGGCTAGCCCAATTTTGACCTTCGACTTCTATTCCCTCGTATCCCTAAGTAACTCGATTAGTTCGGTTCGTAGGGGTCGGATGAAAACGATTTTCCACAACGGTGGTGGGTTCACGTGGTCGGCAAATATTTGGATCTAAAGAACCGGTTTAGTTCGTTAATTCGCACTCCCAGGAACGAAGGATAATTGAATCGTTCCAGTTACCAGAAATATCTCTACGCTCGTCCGTTGCCCCACCAACACGCTGATGGATTCGAAAATGAAAGGATGCCTCTGTTGATAGGATACCTCTGCTTGAAATACAGTCGAATCGTTACATGGTACAATATTACTTTTGATGAATTTTTTTTTAAATTTATATTTTTGAAAGTATTAAATACAGATTATTAATTATAATTATCAATCATTTTTGATAAATTTATATTAAAAATAATGTAATCTTGTGATAATATAGATCTTAAATGATTAAAAAAATTTTTTAATTGTACCATTATCTATGATAAAATAACGAAATGTCAGTCAGAATATTTTTCTGCAGCAGAATTTAAAAAATTACATTCAATTGATATTTGAAATTTTTATAATGATTTATAAAATATTGCTCGATAAATTATTAAATAATAATTTAAAATTCAAGTTCGAAAAGCAGTTTGTTGAGAATCTATTTGTAAAATCTATTTTATCTTTAAAAAGAAGTTTTTAAAAGTTTTGATTTCGATAAAAAATATAAGAATAAAAATTCCATTATAGAAATAATTATTTTATAACTATTAAAATTTTCATCGTAAGAAATATGGAATAATTCAACAAATTAATATGAATATTCAGTATTACAATATTATATCAGAATATGTATAGAATATTTTTTTGCTACTTTACAAATTTCAATTGATGCAATGATAAAATGTTTGATAAAAAAAAAGTTCACATCATTTTATAGTCAAATTGAACATTGAAATAGATACTGGCGTCCCAAAAATGTTGATTTGGATAATTAGAAACGCTTGAAAGCGTCATATAATGAGATCGCCATAATGGGAATATAATGTGTTGCATAACAAAAATTACGATGCGAGATATCTCGATTATATTAACATTATGCATATAACGTACGATGTTATAAAATCAAGATATCTCGTTCTTCGAAACAAAAGAGTTAACAATCATGTAGGATGTTTCTTTTAACTTGCGATGTTAAAATATCTCTAATGAAGGACAATCTGTCATAAAAAAACATTTTTATAAAAGTTACTCAGTATAAACAGGATATATTATGCGATACACTAATAGCTCTTATGTAAATGGACATGAGAGATTCGTATCGTATGAAAATAATATAAGTTATATTAAATGGAATCGTATAATTTTTAATATATTAGTCGATGTAATTTGTTATTCTTAAAAAAAAGTATTAAGCTACTTGTGTTGAGAAATTATTAATTTAGAAGATATTTTAATTTACGTATGAAAAACAAATTGTATTTTTAAGTATTTCTTGTTTTTCATACAATAAATCTTATAAACTTGAAATTACGTCATCTTCTGAACTAATGATATAAATAGTTTTTTAATTTTTATGCTCAATCTGTCCAATTATTTCTCTCACTAATCTTATAATAAACTTGAAATATATTATAAAAAATTTTATTTTGAATATTTTCTTTTTAATCAATGACTTTAATTTTCGCGTTTTCAAATATCAAAAAGTTTGTGATATTTTACATCGAATTCTGTCTATATAATATGCCTTCTCTTAAAGCTGGCATCCAGTTAGTTTTGTGCAACATAGGTGTCGAAAATTTACTCATGGATTTTTTTTTATGGATTTCCTTTCCTGTAATGTATATATAACAGAAAAACTTTAGTGATTGTAATTTCGAACAAGATTTCTTTTTATTTTTGCATTTTCTGGGAATTCGAAAGAGGCATAATGCAGTATAATATGTAAAAAGTTTTTTGTGAATAATTTTTTACCAATAATTCGAAAACTAAAGCCAACTATATAAAAAAAAAATTGCTTAAAATTATGGCTTTTTATTGTTTAAAATTATGGAACATATTATTTCAAAATGATTTAAAACTAATCTATAAATTCATCAATTTTATTTAATATCAATATTTATTTTTCCATAGAAAATAACGAGTTGTATCAGCTAATACATTAAAAATATGATTCCATTTAGAGAAAAATCAAAAAATACAAAATAATACTATATAATAATAATGTATTTTTCTATAAAAATTTTTTCTTGATTAGTTTTCATTAGACATTTTTGGGACATAAATATAAAATATATGAAATATCATTATATTTGCAAGATGAATATCGATCATATGTATATAATGAAAAACGATTATATAGTTTGAACAATTCTATTGAATTTTATATACAATATTTATCATGTATACATAGCTCTTTCTGTATACAGAAAGTTTAGCTTTGATATGAAACAATTCTCCTTTTTTCTTTAAAGTTTGCATAAATCTGCTAGTCGTGATCTAAACAAAATACAGACTTCTCAGTTTTATAGATCACAAAGCGAAGCAACACATATTGAATTCTTTCAAGTTTGTTTTTTTAGTACATAAAGATTAAATTATCGATATTCTTGTCGGATTTCAAAGAACTAGATAATAAGAGAAATATAAAAAGAATTGTTAAAAATAAAGTTTAATCGATTAAAACTTTTTGATACGATTGAATAATATGAATATAATCAAATAATAATGTGAATGTAACAATATGATATCTGATATTAACGATGATTCACGTAATAAATATTGAAAAATGATAAGATTCTTTCTCAGAATCTTATTAAATGATATAATAATTTTTATATGTAATAATGGCTTGAAAAAAATTTTTGTATTCAATTATCTGATATAATTTATAAAATACTTAATTAAAATTAGATTAAAATTAATAAAAATTAAGATTAGATGGAGTGGATTTAGCAGAAAATGAATCATAATATTCTGAATTTCATTCGCAAGGATAAAACAAGATTTCCAGTTTTCTTTTTATTTTCCTCAATCAACCGAAATTGAATTAAAATTGGTAAAAGTGATTTGGTAAAAAATGAACCATAAAATTTTCTGAATTTTCATACTCAAGAATAAAATTAGCTTTTTAAATTTCCCTCATTTTTTCATACTTCCTTTCTACGAGAATAAACGAATTCAATTGTACGCGACATAAAAGAAATGTTGACACTCGAAAAGCTTAGGAATAATTGTGTTTAACAAGAAAAAAAAACAGATGATAGCTCTTTTTACTGTTTTATGACATCATTGACCTGGTCGCTCGAGTTTAATTGCAAACTTTATTACATTCAAGAGGAAACGTGCTTCCTTTCGCTAACTGACGATATCACGCGGAAGAGGTAGATTCGAAAAGAGCTCGAACTACGTCATTCCAGGCGAAAATATATACCTAGAGGAAAAGAATGGTAGAGAGAGAAAGAGAAAGATTGGAATGGAAAGTAGACGGAACAAGTAAAATTTCAGATTAAAAGAAAAGTGAAAATTATATTACACAAGAGGAAACCAGGAAAAAAGAAAGAACATTCTGCGGAAAAATGAAAGCAGTGTGGATATAGATATAAAAAATACAAAAAGTTTTAAATGACAAATGCGAATAAGAGACCAGAAAAAAGGTAACGAATAAGAAGAAAAAGATAAATCCAAATAAAAATCTTGTGTGTTGAAAAATTTCGTCGAAAGAATGAAGATACGATAATGTTAAACAATAATCACTGCATTTGATCGGTCATTTTATAATATTTTTAAATATTACTAATCGTGATCATGGCAATTAATAAGTGAAAAAGTGTCTCGTATAAAAATTGATAGAGAAGATAATATAATTTGATATTATTCGTATTTGAAATGGATATAAATAATGGATATAAAAAGATTAATTTTGTTTCTTAAATGGAATTATATATTTTTTAATATATTAATTAAGATTATTATTCCATAGAGAAAATTATATAATATATAAACGATACTTGTAAAAAATTATTAGTTTAGAAAGCTTTGTAATTTAAATTTTATAAAACATGAAAATCAAAGAAAATTTTTGTATTTATATTTTTCTTATTTTGAGTACGATAAATTTTACAATATTTAAGTTTTTTAAATTAATAATTTTTTATATAGTTCCTTTTATATAATTTCTTATTATAAGAAACTTTTTAATAGGTTTTTTTTTTGTATTTATATTGATTATATCTATTAAAAAAGCACATGATGATGTGTTAAAGAACAAAATTGATTTTCAGATACATGTCCACTTGTAAAAAATTAATAATACTAATATAATTTTTATAACATTTTTTTAGAATAGAATAAATAATCTATAAATTTGGAATGATTGTGTTACTTGATTTAATCTACATTACAATAGAATATCATGAAACAAATGAATATAATTTTTTCTTATTAAATCATAATTCTACAACGAACATGGGAAAATTTAAAATTTAAATATAATAAATTAAATTTATGATATGCGAATTAATATATTTTTAAGTTTTTTAATATCAAATTTATTCTGTTTTATGAAATTGTATTCGGATTTGTAAAATCGTTAATTGTATAATATAATAATAATGTTATATTAATACATATTTAAGTTTTATATGAATATCGTAAAATATCTTTTAAAAAATGTTTTCACAAAAGTTATTTCATATAAGCAAATACATTATGCAGTATTAATTAGTTTTTTTGTAAATAGACATATGAAGATAATTTTCGTTTTTTTTTTTTAGATGGAATTCTGTAAATTTGCATACAATCGTAGCAACTCGTTATTTTTTATAAAAAAAAAAGTATCGAATTGTTTAGTCTAAAAGATTACTTTAATTCCAAGTTAAGAACAAGGAAAACATGAACAGAAGAGCAGTGCATCACGTGTTCCTTATCTTTCATATAATAAGAACTTCAAATTTTTTTACAATATTTTCTAAATTAATAATTTTCCAACATAAATAGATTAGTATTCTTTTTTTTAAATAGAAAATAATGTACTACAGTAGTGTACAAAGAAATAAATAATATTGCTACTTATCAAAAAATTTAATTACATAATATTTTATTTTCTCAATATCAAACAATTTGTGTAAGAACATCTTTTTCATAATATTCTTTTATTAAAAGTTATTTCACATATACGTAAAGGACTTGTAATACTTATCAAAAGAAGTAAAAAAAAATGTACAATCGATACTTCGAAATCTTGCAAACAATCGATTTTTATTTAATAATTAAAGAATTCACATTCGATATTCTGAATGACCATATTAAATATAAACAGAAGAAAATTAAATCAGAAGAATATCAATTCAAAAATCTCAATTTAATTATTATTAACATTCCTAATATTAAGTAATATTAACAGAACTTTATAGAGCAAAATAAAAACTATGTAAGTCAACACAAAAAATATAATTTTAATATAATTTTAATAAAAATATAACTTTAATATTCAAATATATAAATAAACAACACGAATCTTTTTACATTCAATATTAAACAAATGTCGAATATTTGCACTTCCTTTACGTGTATGATCTCTGTTAATATTAATTAATATTATTACTATAAATAATAATTATCTTGAGCTGTTTTCGAACTAATCTCAATGTTTATATTCAATGTATATTTCGAAGAAACTCGCTCATAATATCAAATGTTCATTAATAATAAAAATCAATTTAAGAGAATAAAATATAAAAGATAATTTTTATAAATTTTTCATAAAATTTTAAATTAAGGATTGATCGCAGAATTGATTGGATCTATATTTTTTGCTCATGCTTTGATAAATCCTGAAAAATATCTTGGACTCTTTTTTTTTTTTTAACACTCTACATATAAAATGGAAATGCTGTATAACAAGCGAGATTTTAAAAACTTTAATTAGTTCATTATAGGATATATGAATTAATTCGCCACCGATATATGAAATAGTTCAATCAGAAATTAAAAATTTGTTGGACGTGTGTTCGCATTCTATTTACCTAAATTCGAAGGTATTTACCTAAACGAAACAGTTTGAGCGATCGATGGAATCGGAAAATTCATTCGGCAGGCCAATTAACGTCTAATTACGAGCAACGCGGAGCGGATATACGAGCAGAGCGCTCGTTGCATACCGGAATTCGGAATTTAGGACAGCAAGATCGGATAATTCGGCCTGGCTCGCGGAACAGATGATTAACCCAGTTTTAGGAAAAGTAAGTTTTACCAGGTTAATAGCTTCCGGGCTGATAAGAGCGAGTATCACCGCACCCTATTTTTTTTTATCCTCTCTTTTTCGCCTTTTCTCACTTATTTTACGTTAGAAGCACGTACCAATTCCACGACAGATCAGGATGATTAACGTTGCTCCGGTTCCATCGTGAAAAACTAACACGCGATCCCATCTCGTAATTTTTCGCCAGTTTTTCTTCTATTTGGACGATCTGACGCGCGAATTTTTCATTGGCTGATGAACACGCTTGTCTGTTCTTTTTCGTGTCGTCACTGGAAAAGACGAATGATTACTTCCTTGAACTTTTTATTTTTTTTCTTTTTTTTTTCTTGGATTAGTTTTAACACGTAGACAGAGAGAGAAGGATGTTTTGCGAATAGAATTTTTATATTGCAGAAGTTTAATTACTCTTAGTGATTCTTCTGGATTTAAAATTTTGTATAAAATGTAATTCATTATACAAATGAAATCAATGAAGATTTGAAATAATATTTACCTAATTTAACTGAATATAATAAGATAAAAGTCGAATAACGAAATTGTATAGGAGGCTTCGTTTTCGAACAAATTAAGTTTAAAAATTTTTAAAATAAAAATGAAATTAAATAAAAAATGTAGAATATTTTTTTCTATATTTAAAAATTAATTATCAAGAAAATCAAATTTGAAATCTCGATTTTCGCGAAAACTTGCTATAAGAACAAGTCATAAAATTTTATTTTATATTTTTTTGTTTAATTTAATGTACAGAATTTTTACCAAAATTCTTTATTCATGTCCAATTAAGAATTAACTAATTTCACTTAGTATTTGAAAAATTTTTAAATTCGATTTATTCAAAAAGCCTCGTATGAAAAAATATACTATTTCGTTTTATTTTGAGCTATAAATATAAAGCTTAAATTACAATCATTTGGTAAGTTGGCCTCTTTGTGATTTTCATATTTATAACTTTTGAATTCTGATTTCATATTTATAATTTTTAAAGATAAAAAATGTTAAAAAACAAAAGGATTTTTAAATATAATATTTACATGATATAAATATAAAAATATAAAAATTACATCAATAATAAGTTTGAATAACGTGACCTAGAAAACGAAAACAGAAATATATATTATAATATAAATATAAAACTAAAAACTACATTTTTTTTTTTCTTTTAGCAAACTTGTTTTTTCCAATGCACTTGTCGAAAGATTCCTCGCCGATTTCTATGAACTTGAAATGTATTATTATATTATTTTGAACAACTTTTATTTATACTACTACTTAAATATCTGGCTGTCGATTTCCAGTTTTCAAGTTACATGCGAAAGTATTTTTCATGCTATATGTTGGGCTAACTGGTTTAGATAAGATTTATTTTATGTTCGACATAAAAAGATTTAATCACTTGCGATATTTATATTGTAACGAAATGTATACTTGAAATTAATGTTACGTGTACTTATATGCACTTATATGTACTACATCTCACACAAAGATAATTTTATATAAAGCTAAGAGACTGCAATGTTTAACAATAATTCATTCACAATTGACGTTTATGAAATATAGAACTAATATGAATATTTATTGATATTCATATATAAAATACGAAACAAATTTACAATAGAAAGTATATAAATTTTCTTTTTTAGAGAAACATGTTTTCTTTTTTTCAAGAATTCTTTTCTATTATTGAATCAAAAGTTTTGATGGGTTTCTTGTAGATATGTGATCTACACTATATTAATAGACAATATATATAATAGACAATTTATTGTGTTTAAATATATAAATATAATATAATTCATTAAAACTTTTATCTAATATTTTTATAAGAAATTCTACTTCAAGAAGATCTATTGTAAGGCCATATTTTTATGTAGTTTATGTCAAATATATAACAATTTATTGAATATATTTTTCAATAAACTAGTAATGCAGATTGGATTAAACAAAAATGCAATTGCCATAAGATGGATGGGCAAAATTTAAAAGAAAAATATTTTAAATAGGATGTAAAATTTCGACAAATAAAATATTATTTTTATTTTAATAACTTGAATTTAATTTATTGAATTGAATTGAATTTATTAATTTTGTATTTTATATATGTATTTAAAATATTTTTTAACTTGTAAAATATTTCTTATGTCTATAAAAATAAATTGAAAGAAAAAATCTTTTTATTATAATTTTTAGTTTACTATTTTTATTTCATTATATTTAATTATTATATTTCTTTTATTTTATTATATTTAATTATTTTCTATCTATTTTTTACGGAAGAAAATTTCTTGAAACTCAAATTTTAATTTAAATTCATAATTATCACACTTTTGCAGTCAATTTGATGATTTATAATAGTATATGTAATATTTTTATTAGAAATAAATAGAAGAAAAAAACAGCCAAGTCGTGCAATGAGATATATTTATTCTTGTTTCTTAATAAATTATATATAAAAAATTGTTGAATTTATAATTATTTGAAATATAAATATAATAAATAAGCCATATATATCTTATAATATTTAAAAAAAAATAATCGCAAGAAATGACGCATATAAAATTATATGATTCTATTTAAAAAGTAAAAAATTCATTTTCATACAATCTTTATGTACCTGAAGAAAAATTAATTAAAAATAGGTTGTATCTTCTCTGAAAGCATTTAATTCTTATCTAAACTATTTTCTTGTAGAATAGATTATTCAGCGAATAGATTAGAAATAATTTGCATCTACTGATTAAAATTGGACATCTTGTACAATAATAAAATAATTTCTGTATAATATGATAAAGCACAACTGATCACCGGCTATTTATATCAAGAGAAATGATTAACATCACATTTTAAGATTAATGAAACCAACTCTTTAAAAAATTATCTTTTCTTTTTTACATCATACATTTTTTATAAATATTTATTATTCAACAATCTATTGCAGTTATGTTATTATTCTGCCAGAACAGAATTGTATATATATATATATATATATCATACCAGTATGAATTTAATAATGAGAAGAAAAGGATATAACGAGAAGACGTTTATCATGATTGTGATTGAAAACCGGACCGATAATAAGGTGGCGTTGACGCGATAAAAGTGACACGAGACGCGATTTCCTTGCTCAGCATTTCTGGGCTTGGACAAGGTGTTAATTAGCGCTAATTAATTCCAGAGAATGCTAATCTCCGCTAATTGATTCGATGCTAATTAAGCCTTTTCTCGACGATCACTCTCTCTTCACTCCTGTACAGCTCTTTAATCACGATCGATCGATCGATCGAGACGTGTAATCTTTTTATAAACATGCTAAAAGATAAATATATTCGATTACAAATATATTTTTTTAATAATTTTTAATATGAATTCAACTTCTCTTTCGAATCGCTGAAAATTTCAACTGTTCGCCGAAGAATTTGGAAGAATTCCAAATTCCAATAAGTTCGTGGAATATTTTCATTTGATTTCTACTTCGGGATAAAGTTACAAAAATATTGGTCGTAGAAATATTTAGATACTAATATAATTTTATATGTTATTTTCTGTATATTGAAAGTATATAATGAACAAAAACATGTATTACACTATAGTTTCTAGTTAACAAAAATATATAAATTATTGAGTTTATATATATTTATTATATATATATATATATATATATATTTATTTATAAGTTATTTATCTCATATATCTATTTAAATAATAAAAAAGAAATTATAGATAATTCTATGATTGGAGATTGACAAATCTATAATAGAAAAATAACAATAATAATAAAAATATTGATTTTGATATTTTTTTAGTGTATAATACATTATATACAAATGTATATAATACATTTTAAGCAGTTTAAAGTATTACAAATTATTTTTTTCTATTTTAAAAATGAATTTATCATTTTATTTTAATGTAATTACATTTACAACATGTCCAAATATTCTTATAAACTAAATTTTTCTTCCTAAATTTTTCTTTAATTTGTAATATTCAAATAATACATTATTAGATATTTTTGAAGTATAAATAATCAATAAATTTTATATATTTGTTTTCTATACATTTCATTAATATATTTTTATATTAATATATATAAATATCTTTCCCAAAATTGGAAATCTAATAATATTTAGATATAATACAAGATAAACTGAAGAAAAACGAATTTTTATAATTTCATTTTTTTTATAATTTAAATAAATGTATGAAATAAATATTTTTAGAAATTGAAATATAACATAATATATACTTCTTTTGTTCATTGTTTATTCAATATATGGAGTATTTCATTTCATTTTGACAAACTTAATTTTCTCAAATATTATTTCTTGTAACAAAAAATGTTTTACATGAAAATTGATGCAGAGCATAGTATATAAAATTATCCGAATATTTTTGCATATATATATGTTCAATAGATGGTTAAATACTCAAGCATTCTTATGCTTGATTTTTTTTTTAACATAGTTTAATATGGTTTAATATGCTAACATAATCAGCAGTCTGATCAGTGAAGTTAAACTACATTGGACGAGGATGTGGTTCCTAAATGGATTCACCATTTAATGGACCATCAAGCAACTTTGTATGATGTCGATGTCATTGGTAGTTGTAACTCTATCTAAAATTATAAATTTTTGAATAACGATTGATAATAATTCTGGATAATATTCTGGATTGAAAATATTAAAGTTTAAATACTTTTCGAAGGTGTTGGTCATTCAAATTTAGATCATTCGCATTGCTAGACATTATAATAAATTCTTCGGTTTGAAGGTGAAAATACGCCTTGATATATTTAGAATTTTCAATACCGTCCAATGCACATTTACATATATCTACATTATTATTCATTTAGTTTTTGTTTTGAATACTTCGATTGATTTGGTAACAATTTTGTATTTGAATTTTAGCAAGTTGCAAAAGTTGATGAATTATTAACAATAAACAATATTTATTACTTTCTTGTGAAATCAATGGATCGATAAATTAAAAAATTAAAATTATTCCGTATGTATTAAATTTTTTTAAATATCTACATATTTATCATTGATAAACTAAGAATTGATAAATTCGTTGATAATAATTTCTTGTTGATAAATATTAAGAAAATCTTATCGAAATTTTAATATGAATAATCTTTTTTTAATGATTAAATAGTTTATAAAGGATATAAATAATTAATAAATTGAACAATTTAAAGAAATAGTTTTCTCAAAAAATAAAAGAATAATAATAATAATAAATAAATAAATAAATTTTTTTGTATAACGGTATTCTTCTGTTCATAGATATTATAATTTCAAAAATAAAAACATTGTACATCACTTCGTACATAATTTTAAAGTTAAAATACATTCTGCCAAAATTGTATATTTGAAAAAAGAATAATACAATTTAAAAATTACGATTTTTATTCGAATCGCGTAAAAATATATAAAATTGAATGTATATCATATAAAAATTCGCTTACAAAATTTTAATATAATAAATTCTAACTATAAAGAACAACAATATTTTTTGTATTATGTACTTGAGTGTAAATTATAAATTATATTATTTTTCAATAAGTGTGAAATATAAAAATTTTTTTAAATGTATTATATGTATGTTTGACTATATGTATCTTTGGAAATTGAAATTTAAATAAAAAAAAAAAAGAATTAAATAGACAAATTCGATAATTAAGTAATTTAAATAAAAGCTTATTTTTAAACTTGAAATTAAAATTCCAAAATTTAGATATATACATATATTATTATTGTTAGTGTCATAAAATATTTTTTTTATTTAAATTATTTTTGTTGTGTGTATATTTATACATATTTCATTATAATTTTTATTACTATTATTATATATATACAATATATTTATATTTATGTATATATATATAATCCAATGCTAAAAAATCAAAGAATTTTATCGAAACAATTGCTAATCTAATATCTGATTTGATTTAAAACAAGATATTCGAAAATATAAAAATGTAAACATTTAATGAAAAAATTATTTCTCGATTCTAATTCTATAACTCGATAATCTTATAAAATAAAACTAGTCACAATTTCCGTAAACTATCGATAAGATCTCAAGTAACAGAAAATAGCAAAATTTTCATCCAAATACAAAAGAGTCTCGATAGTTAACTCTTCTATCGTTGAAAGAGGTACTTTCATCCGCGCGTTTTCGACTTAATCGGCGAGATATCGGATTTCTGGAGGACGTTCGATGGAGTCGTTAAAATACTTGATCGTTATGTTTCACAGTATCGACACAGACCTTATGAACGATCGGTTGAATAGAAAGGCCGCGCGTGATATAATTTCGCGATCGTGCCGCCAATTTGTTCAATGCTAACCACGTATGTAATTTTAACGTCCTTGATAAACTGTACCACTGAGCCCATTTCATGCTGTGGACCGTAATTTTATGGTCGATAGATCATTCATCGCCGATGAAATCAATTTGACGCCTGATCTTGTTGCTCGTTTATTGTTTCAAGGAATAAAACGGACATGTAAATTGAATCGTAATTCGATTCACGTGATTCTTATTTAGTTGGTAAAAAAAGTAATTGATAAAGTTTTATAATAAATTATAACTATCGATGATAAAATTCGTTTTCTTCGTTTCCACGATATTTATATTGCAATTGAATATTTGAATATTTTTCTTATAATGTGTAAGATATTTGTGTTGATTATTATGCATCCTCTTAGCATCCGCTTTTAAAATCTACGTTAAAATAAATATTTTTGTTTATTTCGTTTCTATTCAAAGTATAATTTAATTTCTAATATTTTAGAATTTATCTTCTATAATAGAATTTTTTGCAGAAAAATTAAAATAATTTCAAATAACAAAAAAAATAAAAAATTTATGAGCCAGTTACTGTATATTTTAAAAAAAGAACTAGTTAATAACGCTTTAATTACTGTGCTCTCTTACTTTTTAAATACTAGTAATGATAATGAATTGTATGGTGCTTCATATGGTATTTACCACAAAGTAAAGTTAATAAAAAAAAATTTTACTAAAAATAAATTCATTTGAATAAAAAGAATTTTTCAGATAATCGATCAAAAAGAAGTAAATTTAATAATATATCATGAAGTAACAATTAAATAATTTTCAAAAATTATTACATTAAAGAATATATGTATTACGAAAAATAAATATTTTAATGTATTAATACATTAATTTGTAATATCAGTTTTAAATATACTTATCCCATTCAAATAATCAAGTAATCGACATTTAAAATCAAAATTCTATTACACATGATTTATATTTTTAATAGTAGAATTTTGTGCAAACTATAGAATTTAATTTTTAACATTGATTAGATTATAATTTTATATATCTTTTTATTTTAATTTATTTTGTATATGTGATAAAAAATTTTTACGTTCTTATTGTTTTAAAATATAATAAAATAAAATATTTTTTGTTATTTTCTATTATATTAAAATATATAATATATAATTATTTATAAAATTATTTATTTAATTCTTCAATTTTTTATTCTTAACACTTACTCTTAATGCGCAATATTTTTTATGTTATTGTGGAAAAGAATGAAAGAAGAAGAAATATTGAGATGTTTATAACGGCAAAATTACAAAAACAAAATTAATGTTAAGAAAAAATCAAATTTGTCTTCTTTAGATATCTATATTTTCTCATTTTAAATTCCATATATATATATCGGATATTTGTAGAATATACTATGTTTCAATTTAAAAAGTTATACATCTTTAAATATGTAGAGAACAAACTTATGTTTAACTTTTGTTAAACTTATATTCTTCAAATATATCTATCATCTTTCTACGTGTTTTACGTTGAATGCTTCGAATGTAAGTGTACTACGTGTTTTAGTTTGTAAAGCTATCTACCTTTAGGCATGTTATAATATCTTTACTTATTCTTGTACGAAGACTTCAAACGCACTACTTTTTCCAATATTTTATCGAAACAACTTCAAACATAGTATATGCTATGTGTTTCACTTTCGAAATCCATTTTTATTCAAAAACTCATAATTTTTTATTTATGTATGTATAAATAAATAATTATATATAATTATGATCTATATTATATGAATAAATATAATAATATTGATAATTATATGAATAATTATACAAAATATAATAATTTGTGAAATTCATTTTAGGTGTTGAATGTATCTAAAAATTTTTTTGTTTAATCTTTGATGCTCGCGCAAAGATTTAATTTATTTTTAATCTAATTATAACCATTAATAATAAATTATTAATTAATCGATTGTTATTAATCAATTAATTACATAAAACAAATAAATCTTTCTTAGGATTACTTTTGATTTAATCATCATGTTCCAAAAATTAATTTGAGTATATATTGATGCTATATACAACAAGTACTAAACTAGTATAGTATATTTATTAAAAACTGATTACTTAATATTCTTATTAAAAAATTGTAATCTAATTTCAAAAACATTAGACTAAAGAATAAAAGTAAGTTATAATCAATAGGAAAGGATATTATTATTTTATTTATTTATTATTAAAATGCAATATATGAAATATAATGATTAGGCAAATAAGAAATGCATTAAAAAAACATGATATACATATTTGTTATAACTGGAAGCAAATTATCTATCTAATGAAATGAAAATATGGTAATTTATTAAAGTTTTTTATCTATATTTAGTTTCTTTATATTAGCATAATTAGAAAGTGTTATATTAATATTTCTCTTATATTATTTATTGTTATAATTTGATTTATAATTCATGAAAAAAGTTATCAATGCGACATTATCTTAATATAGTTATATATATATATTATTTATATTTATTTGTTAAAATTAATAGGAAAGAAGGATTAATGTAGAATAAATAACAATAGTATATTCAAAATTATTATTTATTATTGAAACGAAACAAAAGCAAACAAAACTTCACATGAAAAAAGTTTTTAGTCAAATTTTTTTTTTACAATTATTAGGAAAATAATATTTTATTGTACATTATTATTTCATAGCATGAAAGAAATTAAATTTTAAAACAATACAAATTTAAAAAAAAAAATTTAGGAAAATATTTCTTCCTAAATTTTTTTCTTCGATAATTTTATATCTTTTCTTAATTCGTCTTTATTTTGTATTTTTTAAGAAAATAATTTTTTTTAACTTCATAAATTTTCAATTGTGTTTAAATTTATTTAATTAAGGCTGTTCAATGGCTATTTTATTATTATTTTCTTATAAAAATTTCAATATTATTTTATTATATAGCTCGTATTATCATTTTGAGAGAAAAAATCTTCACCTGCAAATTTTTTATGTTTGCTATCAAAAAATAATTTAAAATATATGTACACACATATTTAACAAATTATTACATAATTTTTCATTATCTGGTTGAATTCCAAATCTTGTATTTTGGATTTTTTTTTTTTAATTTGAATATTCTTCGTGAAACTTCTCATCTCACTTCTATCAAGCAAATATGTAACATACATTTCTTACGTTATCTTTAACTGCAACACCTCACTCGAAAATCATTTTCGATCTTTTAATTGACACATTGTTTTCATATTGTAACCGTTTTTTTTTTTTGTTCTTTCGCGAGGAAAAATTTTGTCTTCGCTTTATGAAATAAAAATTCCATTTTTTTAATTGAATACGATCGCGAACGTTTTCTGCCTATTGCTCATTAATTTCTTTTGACGTAGCATCTTATATTTTTGTCCATTATATGTAATTTTCCATCATTTTATTTTATCGTCACACACGAACGGTCACATTTTTTTAAAAATACTGCCTGTTTCATTATATTTCTTTTTCAAAATAAATAATTGATAGCACTTTGATTATATCCAATCATTTTTGTAACGTTTCTTTGAAAGATTCCTTGCTCAAGAAATTCAATTACTCTTCTTTTCATATCGTTTGACTTATGATGACGTGGTGGTATTTCGCATTGAATATACAATATATTGCCTTACACTTGTTTTTCGTATTTTATCAATATTCAATTTCGAAAATCTAATTTTATTGAGATTGTTGTCCGAGTCATTATCGAAAACTTTTTTCTATGTAAAATTTTTTTTTGTTTTCTTTTCAATAATAAATGATAATTTTAAATATCTTACTCTAGAAATTTTATTTAGTTTCTCATTTTCAGTTTTAACAATAAAATAATATTTTATAATTATTATAACAAGTGTTTTAAAACAATGTCATGTTTTAAAATTTTTTTATTAGATTTTTTTTTATTTTTTTATTTAGAGATTGTAAAAAAATATTTCGATTAAAAAAAAGCAAATTATTACTATCGATTCCATATCGCGTTACAATTATTCTAATATGTTTATGAAACGGCTGTAATATCTTTTTAAACAATTTAAATATTTTATCAATAATTTGAACATAAAGCATAATTACTAATAATTATGTAAAATTACGATATAAAAATATTGTTATTGTAAATATAATATTTTTTACATATTCAAAATTATTATTCGTCGATAATTATTTAGAAAAGAGATCTCATCTATTTTAATGAATATATTGTAAAAAAAAATACAATTTTGAATAACTTTTTTCTATGCATATAATCGTGATTTGATCTTAATTTTTTTGGAGATATTTATAAAAAAAAAATATTTCCATTATTATATAGAATTTTATCTAGACATCTGTAACTGCTTGTGCGTAAGCAGCCATCTACTGTTTCTATATATAAATACATCATAGTCGATCGAAAGTGTATAACGGACTTTCCTTATAAATTACGATGAATTTAAAATATTTCAAATTCATGCCATGTCGAGCTTGAACATTCCGTAGATTCAAAGAATGCAAAAATAAGATACAAAATAAAATTCCTGAATGAAATTACAATGATCTAACTTTCAACGATAACAATATCAGAATATTTATAGAATCTCTCGTGAATCGATATGCTTACGCTCAAGCATACTTATGAAATAATGAACGTATAAGTACAAATTCAATAGAAACAATCTCTTGCGAATATGTTAAAAATTAAAACCGAACAACGCATAAAGAAAAATCGTTCAAAATCTTCATCCTGAAATGTATTTAAATTTCATCAAAATCAATGAAGAATTTTTTTTTTGTAAATGATTCAAATAATTGTGTAATAGAGTTTTAGAAAAAAAGTCGATTCGTGTTTTTTTTTTTCATATGCATCAACGTACACTTGAAATATTCTAAATATTCCACTTCGTTTATAAAATGAAAAAAAAAAAAAAGAAAGAAAGCAGTTCGCGATTCGTTTTCGCGATTAGAATTTATCATGCTGTTAAAAAATTTTACCGAGCGAGCTGTTTTACCGATTGGCACGATCGTCGACTCGCCGCTTCATTTTATTAAGGTCAAAGGATAGTCGGCTGATACTAAAGGTTGATTTACACCACAGCGCGCCAGTAACGGTACGGTCACGGTACGTTGTCCGTGGAGTCGTGCTCCTGTCATAGTCACCGGTGTATAGCAGCGATACAGTGCCAGTCGCACAACGCCGGTCATTTCTCTCTCCACTCTAATTTCCCTAAGCGTATTCATGCCCCGGATCGGATGCACACCGACTACCGGTCTCATTAAATATTATTCATCGCGCCTCCACCGATGAAACGCGTATACGTGACAGCGTTACGAGCTCAAATATAGTGGTGATATTAGCGGGGATGTAAAAACGAGTATAACAGAATTTCGTTTATCGGAATAGAAGTGAAGAGAGATCGAGATAAGATGGTAAATACGATAAAATGGCGGATGTCATTTTTTTTTGCTGTTATGTAATTTTCGCATCTGAGTCGATAATGTAGTTTAATGTATGGTAAATAAACTAGATATTAAATGATACGATAGAAGTATAAAGAAAAATAAAATTAATATAAATTTGACAGATATGATTTATAAAAATTTAACAATTTAAATTAGCGAATAGAAAGATTTAAATAAATTTTACAAATAGCGTAAAACATAAACTATAAATGTAATCGGTTGAATTATTTATTACTTATTTATTATTATGTATACTAGTCCTTTAAAAATGTTTCATAAATATATCAACATTTTATGAAAAATAATTGAATAAAATGAAATAATGAATTTTTTATTTTACTATAATGATTCATTTATAATTTAAGTATTTTATAATCATTCAATATAATAACATAAAATTATATTATAAAGTCCAACATATAAATTTTTGATCATAGGCTATTTTGTTCATATGAATGCTTTAAATTCTTAAATTGGTGATATATACGGAATTACGGATTTACGGAAAAATTAATTCGTACCTTAAAATTGTATTCATTCAATATTAATATAATCATCTTAAAAATAAAATGGCAAATTCACAAATTAGTTTTATAAAATTTTATAACAATCAAAAATATATATTTATGAAACAAAATCATATAAGACTTGTAAAATACTACAAATATCTTTTCATACAAGAAATAAAGAAAATATATTCATTTTACTTATTTTTACCATCTTCCTCCCTATTTTCTTTATATCTAACCAATATCTTAATTATTTCAGTAATAATATTTTTTTTCCAACTTATTATTTTTTACTATATATTTTTCCTAACTCTTATTATTTATATCTAACTATAATAATATTTGGACATAATTAAAGATAACGATTAAAAATATCAAGGATATTACTAAAAAGAAATACCAGAAAGAAGTAGAGATAAAAATGGTCGTAACTCAAGCACAGCCGATATCTATAGGAAAACATCCCTTCGAAACGGTTATTTCGATTCAACGGGTGTAATATGTAAAGAGATTGCATGGTATCCACCACGATTTCCTTGTAAAGTGGCGCATCGATTTAGGAACCGCGAAAACCCCGTCCCAGAGCTCCCACCTATCGAAAACGAGTAAATTATGCACGAATTATACCCGTCTCGCTGACTTTATATACGAGCCGCACGTACGTTATTTATTGCGACTCTTATCCATAATTATGGTCGTGGGAGCGGCGCGCACGAATGGATCCTTTGGAAAAATATCGTAATTCTATTGGAGTTAAACCTTTCGAATAGAAGAGAGAAAAAGAGGGAGAAGAATAGAAGTTCGATTCACATCAATGTTTTCAAATCTCTTTCTTTAAAGGCTTTACCTTATGTTTTTTTATACCTCTTTTAGTATAATAATTAATCAAATTTTGAAGAAGTATTACTTGGAATAGTTAATTTATATTTCTCATCTAAAGTTAATCTAATCGTTAAAAATTTTTTCCAAAATATGTGTCATTCAGAATTATAATGTATCTTCAATCTTATCTATTAATATTCATTTTTATTATTTTTTTTTTTTATAAATTTATGTGATGTGTTGATCAAAATTTATGAAATAATTATATTCTTCACATAAAATGAATATTAATAATTAAATATTAATATTACATTATTTAATTGATCTAAGAATATCTCACAAATACTTGCTTTTTTTTCAAAAAAATTAATAATAATTACATTATTACTATTCTAAATTATTCATGTATTGAAATAAACATTTTTATGTATTTTTTAACTTTAAAATAAAGTTAGAATGATCTATGTGTTTTATAATAATGTAAATTAATTTTTTTTTAATAAGGCAAAGAACATTATAAAGCTTTCAGTATTTTTTAAAATGAAACTAGATATTATATTAAGAAGGATAATATTTAGCTTTGAATGTTTTTTGCTCCATTATGGAATGCTCTACGTCTAGATGATTAAATATACTTGGAGCATCACACAATAATGTTTTTTTCCGAGAAAAGATATTTAAAATTCATTCGATTTTCACAAAAATTATGTTTTTGCCAAATTCGAATATTTTATCAAAAAAGAAAATTTATTATTGATATATTTATTGATATATATTTTAAATTAATATTTACGAAAGTTGAAGATTTTCAGATTATCGTATGAATTTTTATAATTTAAATTAAATTAAATTAAATTTAAGAATATTAATAAATTAATTATTATAAAAATTATATTCTTCTTATATTTTTATTTATTTTTTCAATAATTTATAATTTATAAAACTTTTTATAAAAAATTTATATTTATATATTTTAATAGCAGAATGAATTTTAAATGAATTTGTTAAAAATATATATCTATATCCTGTCACATTCAAATATATAGAATATTTCAGTATATTAAAAGTTATTTTAGTCAATTTTGCATATTTCATTAACAGAACAATATATTTCAAACAACATTTGTTATCTTTAATTTATCTATTATAAATATATAACAATTATATTAGCAAAAAATTGCTAATTACTTCAAAAATTACAATCGAAAATTACAATTTATTACAATCGAAGAAAAGTAATATTATATGTCAAACGCACAGTTATTTATTCAAGTTTTCTTTTATTTTTCAGAAAATCTAAATATATTTAATCAAAAATTAGTAAAATGAAAAAATGGAAAAATTTTATTTAAAATTCTCGTTTTATTTTTCAGTAGAATCCTTATATCTTCTCATAAATACTTGCTAATTATATCGTAATTTGAAAAAAAAATAAAAATATGAGATAAGATTAAAAAAAATGAGATATCAAGGTTTTGACTTATAGATATATTAATGAGATCATTAACAATGATTAAAACTTAAGTAAAATGAAGATTATAACGATCTTTCACAACAGCGGTTGCCGTTCATTAATGTTCAGCTTAATGGACGATTTTTCTTCTTGCTGCAACAGATGGTCTTGCGCATGCATATTTAAAATTTATTTTAGTTTATTTTATAATTTTCAAAAAATTAAATTTTGTAAATTATTACACATTAATCATATTTTTAAAATACTATTTCATTATTATTAAAATAATTTTAATTAAAATAATAATAGATTTAAAATACATTAATAAATAATAAAATAGATTTCACGATCATTCATTCAGATATTAAAAACAAACTTCAGGAAAATTTTAAAAAAATTCTAAACAAAAATAATTGGAATTTGATATATTAGAACTAATGCTTATTATCAATTTCACTTATATAAGAATAAAATTTACTTATATATGATTAATAATTAAAATAAATTGTGATTAAACTGGTTGTAAAACTAATTATAGTTATTAAACTAAAAATAAATTATATTAAGAAATATTTATTATTTGAACTTTATTAAGAAAATGGATCTAACAGAGATTTTCTTAATTCTTTCCTTATTTTAATTATTTTTATTTATTTATTTTATTTATTTTATTATTACTTTATTTATTTTATTTTATATATTATAATGTATAAATATTATGTCTTTTTGTATGTCATATGCATTCTGTAGATTTTTAAATATTCAAATAAATGTATAAATATTTCAGAGATTATATTGTTACATTCAAGATATATGTTATTAAAACTTACATAAAACACAATTTTATAATTTGCACCTTTCAAAAATTAATATTTAAGTTAGTATAATATTATATATATTACATATATTATATATTTATCATAATATTACTCATATATTTATTTTTCTGATTTTATCTTAATTTGGAAAAAATGAAAAGTTTTCATTTTTTAAATTTATATATTCAAATTAATATAAAATAGATTACATTAAATTTTCAAACGTTATTCGTTTTATTTTTTAAATTGCTACTATTCTGTGACTTCTTAGATCGGAAAAAAAAAAAGGTATCTCATATTCTTATCCTTTCTTCTACTGTCACACTCTATATATTTATTACCACATTTTATAATCTTATCTATCGAATAAATACTTGTCTCGTTAAATCGATACAAATTATCGTCAACTTTATCGCGTATTTATTCAAAAAATTAGGACATGACGAATAAAAAAAAAACAGAAAAAACGAGAAAAGGAAGAAGTTCAGTGAAAAGGTTAATTAGCGAGTAATTAACCTATTAGTAAGCATTGAGAATTGAAGTAGCTTTTGTTTATTCTCTGTCTCTTTCTCTTTCGACTACATCGACTTTTTCCATCATTGACCTGTATACGATTTATTCCATGCCAAATCGATTATTTTTTGCCACAATGTTTAGAATTTTTTGAAATTGAAATATAAATATTTTTGCTATTTATGTGAAAGAGTTTATATGTCAAATGCGAACTTTTGCTTTCATTTTTTTTTTTTCATTTCGTAATTTATCAATTTCAATAAAATATTAATAAAACTAATGATAAAACTAAAAATTATTTTATCATACAATTTTATTTAAAATTACTTAGCCGTAAAATTACTTATCATAAATTCATAACAGTTTTAATGTAAATAAACCAACAATCATTAATTTACCAAGTACAGATTTGCTGATAATTTAATTTATTATTAAATATGAAAGAAACGCAATTCAATTTTAATTAATTATATAATTCGATTATTCAATATTCCTAAGATCTCTAATATTAATATGCTTTTGCTATTCCTTTTCCCATTATTTTTCATTCGTCAGATAAGAATCATCATTTGCATGTGGTATTGAAGCGGACATCAAAGCTTTACATAAATCACGAAAAAATAAATCAATTTTCTAAATGGAATAATTATGAAAAAAGCATTGTCAATTATAGAAGTAATGTTGCGTGTTAAAAGAAATTTATTTTTATACCTGCATTTTATACTTTTTACAAGCTTCAGTGAATCTCAATTTATGTTATGGATCGTCAATTCCGCCAAATTTAAATTAATAGCAGCATAAAAGTACAAGCACTATCTGATCATCGTACCATAAAGCCACTTAGTTGATTCTACGAGCACGGATCTTTCGTTATCTAAGAAATTAGTTTAAGAAGAAAACGAAAAAAACCAATTTGCCATTAATTTCCTTCAAACAGACATAAATAAACTAACTAGTGTTTCACTTTCATATAATTTCGAATAATTTTGTTATTTATCAAATTAAAGTCTGATTTAAAAATTAAACATTATCAAGTTTAAAATAAAACGTCATGCTTTTTACCATTTTTTTCATTTCTTTCTTGTGTACAATGATATTTATCATCTTTTACTTTATGTAAATACATTCAATGCATTTTTTTATAGTTTTTTAATAGTTTTTTTTAAACTGATCCATCATTAAAAATATATCATTATTTAAATGACAAACAATAATAACTGAATTTATTAAATATCATGACGAGTTCACTATTGCTATTAATTATTATTTTTTAACATAAAATTATTACATATTTAAATATAAGTAAAACATTTCAAATATTTATAAGAGTTATAAAAAAAATGATAGTTATATTAAATTTGATTCATCATGAATAAAAATTTGCGTTTATCGCAGATCATTGGATTTTCTCCAAGGAGAAAAACTTATCGGTACCGTAATCGTGCCACGCATCATCGCGTTTGTTTTGATTACAATTTTATAGTGGATATGAATTTAAAGAGCGAAATTTAAGAGAAAAGATCATAGAATATATTTTTCCTTCAAGATTCGAATCTTTAATTTTACAAAACAAAAATATTTTTAATAAAATAAAACTCTACAAATAAAATAAAGAATTCACTAAAAAGATCGATCTTTTACAATTTAAATAATAAAAAAAAGTTTATCTTTAATAAATATGGAAATAAAAATTCTTTTACGAAAATAGTTTTCGAAAAAATTTTCATATTTTTTGAACAATTTTGAAATCAGAAAATCCAAATTCTTTCTATTTTCAATTGGAACATATTTTAATTTCAAAAAAATCACAGGCGATTTAGCGTGGAATGGAATTTAGCAAAAAATCACGGCGGTTAAAGTAAATTAAGAAACAAATAGAAGATGAGAGAACGCACCAGAGATTAACGAGCATTCACTGTTCGTCTATGTCGCATTTTTCCATCGAATCGTTCCTATGGAAACAAGTACTTAGAGAACGAATTTGGGAAAATGCGAATCGTGATTCGTTTGTTTTAGATGTTTTTATAAAGAACTAAATGGATTTAATGTTTTCTAAAAGCTTTATTCAACGATGAAACTTTTTACGGAATGAAAATAGAATTAGCAATTCTTTTTTTTCACGTTAAAATTTTGTTCAACAATTTTGTTAACAATTCTTTCTTTCATGCATCATTTCATTTCATCTGACTTGAAATAATAATAATAATACTAAAAATAAAGTATAAATAAATGAAATCAATGTTTATTCAACATTTAAACACAATGCATTTAAACACAACACAAAATAGAGACGAAACGCAGATAGATTTAAAGTTAGTTATTAATTAATTTACAATTTACGTGATGAGATTTGGCTCGATGCATGTTTTGCAAGTAATAATGGAATCATTAGAAATTATTTCGAATTATATAATTTCGTCCCGTTTAAATTATAATAATGCTTTAATATGTATTATGCTAATAAGAATACAATTTTTGAGGCATACGCATAGAAATTTAAAATACACATCGCAAAATAAAACACTTTTTTCTATCTTATTCATAAGAAATGATTTTCTCTTTCGGTTCTTACAACCCAATGAAATAAGCTAAATCGAAAAAGAAGCTGCCAACAATTCTCAATTTCTACTCCCTACGTAATTAATTCCAATCTTGATCCAATCTCTATGATACCGATTCGAATAGTACTGTATGTGTTACATCTCTTAACATTTTGTGTATCGGAAATCTATTAATAGGTTTTCGATACCAATGTTTATCGACCGATAACCCATTCATCGGTTTTCAATTTGAGTCGATTGTTACTGAATGGTAAATTTAATTATGAACAGTGGATGAAACTTATCTCAAATCGTGAAACACAAGATAAATTTCATAATATAAGGATTATTAAGATGCTATAGATACAAAAAGAATTCAAATTTTAAAAAATATTCGGCAATGAAAAACATTTAGCAAACTACGCGAATATTGATATGTAAAAAAGCAGTTTGAAAAAACTGAAGTCGAAGTCTTTAAGCAATCGTATTAACAATACGAAATCAGCCTAATTTGATGAGGAATAGTTGGTTATGTAGTTTCGATATTTTTCAATAAATATCTTTCAATAAATTTAATTCTAATTTATTCCCTTTATTTTTTTTAATATCTTTTACGTTATTATCTTTTCAATTTGTCATATTCTTCATTTGTGAGATTGCATAAAGAATCTAAAATCAATATTGTTGAATATTCAAGATACTTTGTAGAAGAAAAGAGAATTAAAAAACTCGATTTTTTTTTTTTTTTTAAATAAGCAACAAGATAAAAATTTCAATTTTCTTCTATCAGATTTTCTGAAGATTACTTAAGACAGCAAATCGAAAGTTGCCAGCTTGAACAGGAAGATAATTGGAAGCTTCGAAGTTTCTTTTCTGAGAAAATTGAAGTTTATGTGGAAAGTAAACTTGAAGTTTACAAGCTACTCAAAAAGAAACAAATTAAACCTGCGAGAAACACATATTGTACAAAAAATAAATTAACCACGGATCACTGAAAAATACAGTTTTTGCATTTCAAAAAGAAAAACTTAATTAATCTTTTCAATATATCCGATTTACGTTATGAAGAATATATAAAACCGTTATTAATTTAAATTGTAATCGTAATATTATTTTCTCTCAATTTTAATTCTTTTTACGCTTTATAACAGAAAATTAAATTGTTTGTATTAAACTAATATTTGTGTTAACGAAACATTACTTGTTTTAGTATCAAATAATAAATGGCAAAACATCAATGCAAGCATTCAATGATTTTTAATCATTCAAAGTGTGACAAAGTAATAAATAATTATTAGGTTTCCTAAGAAAATATGTAATAATTTTGATTTTTTAGCTTTCGTAATAATTTGCTGTGCGTAATAAAATTTATTTGATATTTATTACTTTTGGGACGATTAATTAACATGTATGTGTGAAAACCATAAAATATAATCTTTTTAAATCTAATCTTTTTAAATTTTTTTAGCATTGTCTAAGATTTTTGTTAATATTTTATTACCACTAGTTGTTTAAAAGTGCATATTTTTCGGTTTACTTTAATACATGTATTTATTTTTATTTATATTTTGTATTTTACAGTCTGTTCGTGTCAATTCGTGTCAATAAATGAATAATATCAATGGAAAAAATTATAATCTCAATAAAAAAAAATAGCACAATAATTCTCTAAAAAGAAATTATAATTTTAACATAATCTAATTTAGATCTATTCCTTTAGTATGAAAATTAATAAATTTTCAAATGTCGTAAAATTAATATTCCAAATATAATAATTAGATATAATAGTTATTTTACATTAAAATTTATATATTTTTTTTTAATTAACTCAATATTCAATATAAAATGACATAATAAAAAAAAAATCAAAAATTTATATATATTTATTTATATATATATACCAAAATAAAATTCCGTTTTTCGTTTTTTTTATTTTTTTTTTTAAACATATTAACAATTTTATCCCAAAGAAATTAAAATATTTTCTAAAATATATATCCAAAAAATTTTCTTCAAAACGAGAGAAAAATTGTAAATATATAAAAAAATTTACAATATTTTTATTCGATTTTTACAAATAATAATAATTGCATATAAATCGAAAAGAGAAAAACAAAACAAAAAAAAAGGAGAAAAAGCGCACAAAATCCTTATGGAAGAAAAAAATTAAAGAAGATATAAAAACTATATTTGCAGCACGACGAAAGCAGCGATGAATGAACAGGGAGTCAAAAACAGGAAGAGACAGCTGGTATAAAAGGGGAGAAACATTTTCTCGAGGGGTTGATTCACCCCTTGTCGAGTATGAAGCGTTCTAATAAACTTTTTGTCCGCAACTTTCGGCGCTTCCACGAGCAAATTAACAAAAACAACGATTGTACCCGTTGGCCTAGTTTTGTGCCTAGTTTGTGCGACCGACGTTACGTACACGATGTTCCAGATAGTTGCGAAACAGCTGCACAGATAAAACATCCCTGGAAATCGAGGATTCTTTTGTAATCGTTCCTATCGCGAACATTTGATATCTCGTTCCTCCACGACTGTGTCTGTCGCGTGAACAATTCCCTTTCATTCTGGAAATCATTGAATCTGGAAGATCTGATTGTTGGAGATGATTGGAAATTCTATTGCGATTTCGCATTTCATATAGTTAATATAAAAAAATCAAAGTACAAAATAAATTGAAATCAAAGATAATTATTAGATGAAATATAGAAATAATGGATGTAGAAATAATACAGAAATTTAAATAATTTATATGTGATTGTCGAAAATAATTAAAAATCAATTTCATATAGTTAAGATAAAAAATTAAAAGATAAAATAAAATAAAATCAAAGATAATCAGATATATATATAGAATAAATAGAATAAATAAATATTCTATCTATATATAATAAATAAATATAATCGACATATAGAAATAATTCTAAAATCATTGAATTTGAAAGATCTAAACATAATTGTCGGAGATGATTGAAATTGAATTGATGATTCTATATAATTATTAGTAATATATAATATAGAATTATATAGTAATATATAATTAAAATGAAAAAATCAAAAAACAATAAAATGAAAAACAAATAAAACAAAAATATAGTTATTTAAATATGAAAGAAAAAATCTTATATATAAAAAAATACATAAAAATTATTTAAAAATTAGAGAAAAATTTATAAGAATACGTTGTATTTTATTATGTATAAAATAATTTAATTATTCTTCAATTCTAAATTTTTCATTGTCTTTTTAAATAATTGTTTAAAGAATATAAATTAAATAAAAAAATATTTAAAGAAACAATATGCAAGAATAAAATAGACATGAAAACAGACATAGAAAGAAATAGAAGAAAATAATACAGAAATAAAATTGAAGTTATTAGAAAAGCAAAATATAAGACAAAAACTATACTTCTATTTCATTTAAAATATTTTTTAAATATTAATATTTTTATTTATTAAAAAAATTTTTCTTGAGCAATGCAAACTAATTAAAAAATTGTGATAATTAAAATAAAAATATAATAATAATAAAATAATTTTAAAAAATTAAAAGATATACATACATGAAAATATAAAGAAAAAAAATGTTTGCTATAATTTTGAAATAAATTTTGAATGTATATCAAAACACGAAATTTAATCAAATTTTAATTTACAAAATAATATCTAATAAATTAATAATAAAATTATCCATAAATTTCAAATTCTTGAAAAATATAAAACATTTATTAATAAATTATGCAAAGTTTTGTATAAAATATTTATATAAAATTTAAATTTAAAAATTTAATATATATATATATATATTATAATAAATTAATTTATTTCTTTATTCATAAAATTATTTTCCTATTAAATTTTATACGTTAAAAACAATCAATTTCATAACACTATTATAAATAAATATGTGTATAGAATAATAATCTCTGACACATCGTGATGTTCGAATTTTAATGTAATATGTATACGCATATCCACTACATGTTATGTATATGGTAGATTTTAATAAAAACCAAAACTACATAATCTCATTATCAATTCCAATAGGAAATTTCAGATCGAGATTTAATATCAATAAATCAATATCTTATAGTTTCATAAATATTCAACATAATATGAAACTTATTATTTCATATTAATATAATTATATTATTATTAATATAATGATAAAAATAATGATAAAAAATACAAGCAAATATATTTTTTTAACATTATTTCAAATTTTTAAATCTTGTTAGTATTTTTAATTATTTTTAAATTTTCGTGTTATTTTAATATCTTCTTTATAAATCATAATTCTTTGTGAAGTAGCAATTCTACATATTTAAAAAATTAATAAATATAATTTTTTTTTCAAGTAAAAATATGTATCAATATTATTCTCAACCCACTAAATATCCTCGAAATGGTGGACGTGTCACGTTAGTTAGAGATAGGCTGCGGTTCTGGCCGGAAGTGTCATTTCCTCCGGTTTCATAAATAAAAACCGATAAAACATTAAGAAACGACGGGCTCGTGGCCGCGTTAGAATGCAGAATCGACGTGACCATTTTAATATCGTTATAAATCACGAGCATTCGCTGTCGATTGAGTGAAAGTATCGGTCTGTTAAATGCCTCACGATCGAACTCGAGAAAATTACTCGTGGGAGAGAAAATTGTGCTTTGATCTAAAATTACACGAGTATTCCTCTCGATGAGAAATACAATAACGAGTTGATATTTGATTAACGTAGTTATCGAATTTTTATTGTATTTCTTTCTGTTGTATCTTTATTGTTAGGTTATGTCATCACTGTGATATATACCGAATAAAACATGTAAATTGGAAACTATTTTGATTATTACTTTAATTATAAAATTGCGTAACTATTTTTAATTATTTTATTGGCTATCAGAAAAAAAATTATTAACATTTTTAAATTGAATAAAAATTTTGAAATTAAAATTTTAATGAAAATAAAAAATGTTTATAAATTTAAGATTTATAAATTTTATAACATTCAGAAAAAATAATGGAATAAAAAGAATGGAAAAAATAAGACAATTTTTTTAAAAAAATGCTTAAATGTAATATTTAAAAAGTAATATAGATAAATATATTTGAAAAGAATCAATATATTTGATATAGAGTGATTGTATTATGTGCATCAAATTTTGTTAATAATAAAATATTATATAAAAACAGATTATATTTCTAATTTATTAAATACTTAACTAAATGTTTGATTTTTTTGACTCTTTATTTTTTTAATAGGTTTTTATTTTTTAATATTTTTTTTCAATTACAAATATTTATATTTATATGTATATATCAATAATATTAATAAATTTAAGAAAAAATTATTGGGTTTTCAAAATATTTACCATTTTATTATGATTTAATTCAATTTAAAAGCAATTACATTTACTTTATATTTGACAAGTATTATTTTTTAATTTTTATTAAGATGACTATTTCTAAAATGAATAATGTATTTTATACAAATTTATTTATGAAAAATTTTCACATTATTCACATTCAATTATGTTCTCCATGAAATTATTTAAATTTTAATCTATTAACTATATAATTTTATTGTATAAATGTATTTTATTATTTTTATTAAAACTATTTTTATTAAAAGTAAAAAATGATGAATGTATTCCTTAAACATATAAAATAATATTTACTTAATGCATAAAATATTTCAAATTATACAAAACTCAAAAATATAAATTTTTAAAATTAAAAGTTTATGAAAATATCAAATTGAGTCGGATTCAGAATTTTTTTCGACAGTTTTCAACAATATAACAATATACGTAAATATCAAGATTCCCGAGATTTTGAGAATTCAAATCACGTCTCGGGACGAACTTTGTTAGGTATCACCGCGAATTGGAAGTGTTTACAAACAATTAAGTAACTCAACAAAGCTCGTTTCAAAGCACAATTTGGCTTCTCGAAATCCCTGGAATCCAAATACAATACAACATCGATTATCCGAACTAATTAGGAATTAAAATTCGTTCTCATAAACGATTCCTCGGATAATCGATCATTTGATCAGCAAGAATCAAATTTGCTAATCAGATCATAAAATAATTAAAAATTAAACGAATATTTATTAAGCATAAAAAAAAAACTAATAAAATAAATACATTCTTTACAAAAAATAAATTTATCATTTTTAATCACCATTCTATAATTGATGATATATTCCAGAATATAAATTTTATTAAATATGTTCAGATAATATATATTCGTTTAAATAATGAAACTTCCGACTAATCGATATTAGAACAAGCGATGTATTTACGTATCATTTTTTAGAATTCCAATATAACGAATCTGTAATAAAAATATACTTTATCGATCTTTCTCCATTGATTTCTCATTCGTCAATGATGAAATAAAATTCTAAAAAAAAAAAAAAAAAAATACTTTTAAAAGCATATCTGGATGTCAAAAATAATTAAGCCGGACTAACATGGCTACATTACCAATGATTGAGATCTTGGTACATAATGGTTTTTAATCAAGAGCGAACCAACGAATATCAACGGGGATATTTTCTTTCAATTACACGCAGTTATCGATGCTCACTCGTGAAAGCGAGTTATATAGGGAAAGCCCTCCTCTTCTTTTCTCTCGAATGGAATGTTGGACGAATCGAGTCGTATCTTATCGGGGCGCAGCGACAAGCTGCTCTTTGAACACGGGCCAGAACTAGAAAAGAGAGTATCGATCTGCAACATCTGTGACATCCATGTTCAAACACTCAGGAATTATTCAGCCTACGACATTTTATTTCGTTCGACGATGAAATGTCAGGGATCAATGCAGATGAATATGTCGCTGGAATATTCCAAAATGATGACAACAAAATGTTCGATCATCGAAATTGGACCAAACATCAGGATAATGTAATAATGATAATCACTGAATTAAATGTAATTAAACGAGCTCTTTTAATAAACCCATAAATTTGCATTTATCATCGAGTTGCATAAGTACAGTCGGCCACAAAAATTTTTATACGTTTTAACTATGCGCATGATATGTATGCACATATCCAATCGCAAAATTATATATCCATACGTTAGTTTACAAGAAAATTTATCTATGAGAAATCTTTATGAAAAATTTTCATAATTTTCATAAAAATTGCAAGTATGTAATAAATAACGAGTTATATGCAGAGCATTTTATATTTCGATGGAAAATCTTGAGTGTGTGAAATCAACGATCAAATCTTTTTATGCTTTATACGCAATTTCAATATGAAATTTCTTGTAAATTCTTGAAATTAGCTAATTTCTTAAATAGATACGGATGGAATATCAATAAATCATTACTTTACATATGAAAATAAGCAAAAAATATTAACTTTCTACTGACTTTCTATTATCTATAAAAATATATGAAAAATATAGAATGACATTTTACTGTTTAAATCCTTGTTTTTGAGAAAATCGAGATTACGAGATACAAATAAAAAATTCATGAATTTTCAAATTCAATTTTCTTGAAATAAAGCAAAAATGTATTCTCTCTCTTTAAATAAAAAAATATATTTTTTACACATTTTTTCACATTCATATAAAATAATTCATTCATATTTTTATTAGCTAATTTTGCTTATACTTAAAAAATTTCCAAATTTGAAAATAAAGATTATTGTAACTAATTATCCTACGTATTTTAATTATTCTTGATTTTAATCTTATTTCGAACCATAGAAATAACTCTATGAATTACAAATTATTCTGTATATACACGAATTTTCATTAAAATCAGAATTTTTTTATTAAATAATATACAAAGATTTTTGTGATTGACTGTATATCGCTCGCTCGAAATTCACCAAGGCGAATCGTGCAGTTTCGTTGCCAAACGATTAAAAAAGAAGAATAAAGAGAAAAAAAAAATAGAAAAATGAAAGGAAAAAAACACGAAACACAACTGTTTGAACATGAGGATTACGTGATCTTCAGTGGATCGTAAAGAAAGTGGGACGAACTTAAAAAAAAGCGATATATTGCATTTAAAAAAAAACAAAAAAGAAACACAAGATTTCCAGTAAATATCGTATTAAATTTTAATTACACGCCGATCAACAATTCACTGCGGTTCATTTCGTGGCCTGTGTTCTTATCTGTTTTCGTTAATGCTCATCGAATTAAGTAAGATATATCCTCCGTATCGATAAATTCGAGATGCATTAACTTATAAATTTATTTTATTTTTTTTCGATAATTGATTTAATTATGTTGGTTTGAAATACGCGTAGAAATTATTCGATGCTAGATAATAAATGTTAAATAAAAATATAGAAATGCATTAAACTTTTAAGAATTTAATTTTAATAAATTTTAATAATTATACATAAATTTATTGCATATTTAATTAAATTATTAAATAATTTATTATATATAATTTACATTACAATTTATTAACTTATTATATATAATTATATAATAATAATTTAATTTAAGGTAATCTAATATTAATGTACAAATATCAAGTTTATACATAGATGGTATAAAATATAAAAGATTTAATGCTTTATTATACCATAAAAAATATTTTCAGAATATTACATAAAACACGAAAAAAAGATAAAAATTTGAATGTTGATTTCACGTGAGATTTAAAGATATTTTTTTGTGCAAAAGTAAATAATTTTATATGTAATCTATTATGATCTAATTTTCACTAAAATTAGATTTTTCAAGAATTATAAAAAGTTTCTTTGTATAAAATATGAATTTTTTTTGACTGATTTTATATAAAATATAAAGTAGATTGAATAATATTTATTTATAAAAAGTTATAAAATATTCATTATGAAATTCTGTAAAAAAATCACAAAAGAATTTTGTTTTAATAAGTATTTAAATATTTATAAAGATAATTCAAATGATTCACTTTCACAATTAAATTTGACAGGATAATAGATATGTAAAATCATTTCAATATAAAATTTAAATAAGTCTAATTAGACATATTTATATAATGAATATGTTTTAAGTATAAATAACTATCATAATTGCTATATATATATATATATATATATATATATATTATCATTTCACAAATATTATTAAAAAAATCAACTAATATAATTAATATAACAATTATGTAACAATTAATATAACAAAAATTAATAATATTTGTGTTAAAATACTTTTTTTTCAACTTACTTTTATTTTCTATTTTAAATTAATTCTAATTATAAATTTTACAAAAATTACCCCATTCGTTACAAATTTTCATATTGTTTATCATATATTTATCATATTGTTATTATATATTTTTGAAAAAATATTTGAATAAATTGAATTTATTTTATAGTAACAAATAGCATGAAATTTTATTTACATTTATAGATTAAAATAAGTTAATATTTCGAATATAAGAATACTTTCGAGAGTCAGTATACTATATATATATATATGTACCACATCGTAAAGAAAAAAATACTTCTTCAGAGAGTCGTACCTCTTCCAAAATTACATTTCAACCTTCGAGACAACCTCCATGAAACTTAAAAATTACGATCGACACGGTTCCTCCACGTTAGATATATGTAGACGTAACTCGTCGACGAATTCTCATGCCGGTGTCTGAGCAACATGCAATTTCGCAGTTAGTAGACGGATTTGGTGAAACGGACGAGTGGTTGTCGGTTTTATTGGCTGTCGGTTTTAAAGGCAACGTTTCTGCGAAAAAAGTAACGTTGCACACTCGTCGTCAAAGGACAACCCGTTGCTCCGTTCTCCACCTTCTCCCTTTTACCCTCGATGCCAGATCGGTATCGAACCGTATCGAATCGATGGATTTCGACCGGTGATTGCCATCGGTCAGAGCTTGTACCAGAGAGGTTGAAACAGATTCGATTGCATTCTCCTAAAGGAATGCAATTGATACGACCGATTGACCTTTCTATGCGACACGTGTTTTTCGATTAACATCTTTTGTTTTCATTATTATTTTCTTCAATTTATAAGATGTTAAAAATAAAAAAATGGCTATGGCTATGAAGAATGGTTAACGAAATGGGTAAGAATAAATCTACCGATATCTTGATGAATTCTGACTTTTAAGTATGTTATAGACAATAAGATTTTTCTACGTATTGTATTTAAAAGAAAAGTATTTATAATAATGCTTTTTTACGATTTTTTGATTATATATATGTCTTTAAATTAGTATATCCTATATATAATGTTATCGGATTTTACGAATATTTTATCGTTTTTATAAAAAAATAATTGAATTATTTCTTCAACTAATAAAAAATTGAGTGAAGAAGAGAATTGAATGAAATTAGAAGTAATCATTAAAATTAAAATTGTTATATATAATATTTATCTTTAAAATTTGTTTATAAATTTGTTTATAAAGACAAATTTTTTGTGTATTTTTTTGTGTATAAAAAAGATAGCAGTAATTATTTAGAAAGAGATAATTATTTAAAAAGAGCTTCTTTGTTGATTTTGATGATCTTTGGATATATTACAAAAATCACATTTTAAATAACTTTTTCTTATGCGTATAATTGATTTTCGAGATATTTGCAAAAAATTACATTAAATTTCATTTATACATACATAGAATGTCCATGATATCTATACCAGCCGCTATTTTTTTATTTTTTATATAAATATATAGCAGTAACAGGCAATTAATATGTAACGGGTAAATCGATCAAAAACTTTTTCACAGATTTTAATGGAATTGAAATATGTTAACCATAACTTATAAGTTTAAATGTAAAAATAAAATATAAAACATTTCTTGAGCAATCGAATAAAAAAATTAAATGAAAAATCATCTGAAGTTACAATAATTCTAAATATAATAATAATAAATGTAATACATCAATATCATTTTTATTATAATTTCGATCGTTGCAGGATTGTCAAACAAGGTTCTAGATTTGCAAAATCTCTTGTTATATTCTGATTTAGTACTAGAAAAGGAAATAACTGAGGAAGAGAAATATGATGTGATTGTTATACTATCTATCAGGACACGTGTGTTAAAATATGTTTTCACACTGATACTAAATATCGTTATGATATTGTATGTGATATTAAATTTAACGACAATGCAATGATAACATTTAATATCGTGACCGTAAAAAGTACAATTTAGTCGATAAATCTTAACACATCAATTCCGATAAGCGGCGAAATAATCATATGTTACTTCCTTTTCAGATAACTTTTTTTCTACAAATCACAAATTTTCAATCTGCAAATCTAAAATGCACTAAATTATTGTAATTTTAATTTACTTACAACTAAAATTATTTAATTTATATTTTATTTTCACATTTCGCGGATCCGTAGAAACTATAGTATGCTATTGTACATTTTGTAATATATTTGTATAAATAATTAATAAATGACATATATAAAGCCGAAGTAATAATAGTAGCAATTTCATTTTTTTTAAATTTAATATCATGATTAATGGTTCTACATATAAAAAAAAAATTGTTCAAAAATTTTGGATATATTTCATAACATATTTAAAAAATCATATTTAAGATCCATGAAAATTTTGTATATCGATAAATGGAAAATGAAATCTGATGTTATTTTTTTTAACAAGAATTTAATTTTCCTTATTTTATATTATTCCAGTGCTGTTTAACAGAACGACGCGGCGAATCGAGTCGTGAACAATAGACAATGTAACCTAAAGTCTCAAACCCCCACTCCGCTACTTTTGCTAGTAACTTTACCCTCAATATTGCCTGCAGGCAATCGTGGACGGCCATGTCCGCAAAACAACAGGTTTAACGACACTACACTGTGCACAAGATACACATTGTTTCAAGAGGTAGATTGAAGATAGTAAGAGCGAGATCAAGAGCTTGTCGCTGACAACTATTACAATTCTGTTATGTAACTGACCTTAACTAATTTGGATTCGGCAGCTAAGTATTTCGTCAAGTTTCGCTCAGAGTGGGGATACTATAATCGGCATCGCCGATCAGATCCGGAAATTGCCGAGGAAGTGAATCGGCAGCGAATATAAGAACGCAAGAACAATATTACAATATTAAGGTTACTTACGGTCACTCTTCAAAAAGATTATTCAGATATTCATATTGATAATTTTGATTTCCGTATATTAAATTAGAAATTTATTTATTTATCAAAATAAAATTTTCAATGTCTGATTAAGTGAATTCTGAATGTTATTTTAATTAGTGTCAACATCATTCTAAGTAAATCAATGTTTGTTAAATCTATTTATCTATTATTATCTATTATTTGATATTATTGAAAAGTTAAAAGTAATAGAGATTAATCCGTGGATTTCTGCTATGTGAATATTATATGGTTAATGAACTGCTTATTCTTCACCGAATTCATATAAATTGAATTTCATAAAATATGTATATCTATAATAAATATACATATATAAAAAAGACAATAATTTTATAATATATTGAAATAGAAATTATATATATATCAAAATGAACTTTTAATTTTGTATTATAAACCATTATTCAAAAAAGAATACAAAAGAAATGAATTTTTATAAAAATATTGGATATTTTATAAAATCTAAAATAAAGAATTATTTATGATAATAATTTTTTATAGAAATCTTTTTTTAATAAATAATATATTTTAAACAATTTGACTTATTAAAAGTTATTTTTTATTAATATCCAAAGTTACTTAATATCTTTAATAAATTTCTATTAAATAATTTTATAATTTTTTTTTTATATAATTATTATTTTTTTATCAATTTTATTTCAATTTATAAAATTCATTTAGATCTATGTATTAAAAATTGATATTTGTATTTAAATATTTAAATATGACTGCGCTTTTACATATAATAAAAAAACCTTATATACAAGATTTATTATATATATATTATTACATATTATATATTATATCTTATAATAAACATTTTTTAAATGTTTTCTCTATTATTTTTATACATAAATTGCAAAGAATATAAGTATAATAAATTTTAAAATTAAGATATTCTAAATTATTTTCAATATTTCTACTTTTAACTATTATTTCAAACAAATCTATACTTGTCAAATAACAATATAAAAAATAAATAATAAATTCGAAATAAATTAAAAATGAATTTTGAAAAAAATGTTAAAATAAATTTCAATCATATATCTTTTATTTCAGTTTGAAATAAAATTTATATAAATATATATGTATGCTTCCTTATCTATGTAGATAAAGAAATTAAAAAATAAATATAAATAAAAAAATTAGAAAACTAAAAATATAAATCAAGAAATATTACAAATATAACGGTAATTATTTTTAAATTAAATTTTACGATTTTGTACCAAGAAATATATCAATCTAATTTTCATTCGTAGAATGATCGTCAATGCTCTTATATTCTTGGACGATTTTTATGCTTCCATCATACTTTCTAAGATTTACAGTCGATTTTTATCCTCTTAGCGCCGTTTCAAGGCTTCGCGCATACCGGAATCCTATGATAGAAGAACGAAAGAGAGTGGGAGAGTCTTCCAGAAACTTGTTACGGCATTCTTCACGGAAGTCGCTTCTGCATGATCGTATGAATGAATGACTAATGCATTGTTATGAATTAAATATACAGTCGTTGTGCTTCATATACCGCATATATATAGAGGAAAAAATTATATTATGGTATATATTGGTAAATATATGGTAAATTTTATAATTTTTCTCGAAATATAATTCATAATTTAACATATTTTAAATTTTTGTTTAAAATATAAATTAATTAAGAAAATTATGCGTGACAAAAAAAAATGATGCGAAAAAATAAAAGTGAAAGAAAAACGATCAAATTGAATTTCAAACCATTATGAAAATATGAAAATATATAAATTGTTTATTTATATTATTTTAAAAAATCTTATAAATATAAAAAGTATATGATTTCTTAATTACAAAAAATTCTAATATTTCAATTATTTATGAATAAAAAAAAATATACAATCTTTTTTTAATGTACATTTGCTATGTATACAATTCAAATGATTAATTTAATCCACATTTTTTTCTTATGATATAAATATTATAAATTACAATAAATTATCAGTAATTCCACAAAAAAATCTTAAATACTTGAAATATTCAGATTTATAGTCTTGATTTATTTCTGACTCATTGTCAAAACTCTTGCGATACTATGTAATAGCATTTTTAATTGTTTTTTTATATGGTTTTTCCTATATACTCTTTGTTATAGTTATATTTAAAAAAATATAAAAAAGTTAAAAATTAAGTATATTTATTTATTTAAATTTTTTTTGCGAAATTTTAATACTTTTAATATATATTTGTAAAATTGTACAAAATGTTATAACGCCTATGTTAAACACACCAAAATTTTTATTCATTTTTTTTAATATAATATAATTTATCAACAATATTATTTTTTGCACTTTAAAATAAAATTTCGTTTGAAAAGATATCATATTTAAGTGTAAGAAAAAAAAATATTTTCTTGAAAAAAAAATTATATTATATTTTTTAATTATAAAATGCATTGTGTGATAATAGCAATATTTTAAATTATCAAAAATATAAGTTGAATAAAATAATTAACATTTAAAATTTAAATGTGACAAATGCTGTAAATTAGATTATTTAAAAAACTAATAATTTTATTGTTCAAAAATCCATTCATATATTTATATAATAAATAAATTTATATAATTTATAATAAATGTTATCATTAATTGAGATTTTTGTATTGTTCAAATTATAGTTCATTCGTCAAAATAGCAATATAACTAACTTGTATGCTGCAAATACAAGAAATACTTATTCTTCATTTTTTTATAAAAATTTATATTTTTAACAAAAATATTTTATTTTTACATGATGAATACTTGTCCAATATTCCTCATTACCCGAAAAATGATTATTTTTTTAGACAAATATACTCGTCAAATATGATTAAATTAAAAAATATATTAACTTAAAACAGAAAAAAAATATAAAAAACAAATAACTTTCTCATAACAAGCATGTCAACAACTCCTTGAACGCAGTTAAACGATAAAAATATAAATTTTTACGAATTAAATGTCAAATTAAAAAAATGTTAACGTACGAAGTTAACTTGAAACAGAAAAATAAAAAGAAAAAAGTAATACAAAAGTTAAAAGTTTAAATAACTTTCATTTACAAAAGTTTACATTTCCATCCGATCCCTGATTCGAGATTCAATTGTTCCTACCATTGAAAATGCTCACTCTGCTGTCTCTTCCCGCAATGGAACAACAACAAACGACCAATACACATGGAAAGTAGGTATCAGCAGATTCTGCGCTTCCCGTGCAAAACCCGGTTACACGCTCATGTCCGCGCGCTCTCGCCAAACATTTGTTTTACTACGTGCAACCAAAATTCACTCGATTCCGGACAAAAGGTAGAGCGATTTAACAACGGGGAGGGGATTCGGGAAAAGTGGAAAAACGAACCATCGGTCCTGTATCTGCGGCAACAAATCAAGCACCCCCGTGAAAGCATGGGCGGATGGTGGAGATAGAGGAAGAGATAGAGACCAGGAAAGCATGAAAAAGAGAGAAAAGTGACGAAGAGATATATATATATATAAAAAATAGATCGCGCGTAGATTGTCAGAGAAGATCCGATTTTGGACGGTGGTCTTGTTCCATAAATATCGAGTTCGATGGTAATTGGCCGATAACAGGGTCCATGCTTCGTGAAATATATTTATACGAAGATCGACATCCAGTTAACTGTCACGATTCGATGTCTCGTTTCGAATAGTGTGTTCGAACTTTTTTGATATCGATATTCTTTAGAGAGAGATTTTTAATCTTGATCTTAATTGGATTTGATTTTTACAATTAGTAGAACTCGAGTAGCCAACTGAATAACTTGAAATAGGTATAATCTTAGAAACTTAGAATAGATACAATCGGATATATTAATTGCATTCTTAAGCATTCACATTTGGGACGAAATATGGATGCTAAGGGAGTGATTTCTGGAAATTCAATTGAAAAAGAGAGGAGATAAATGTGAGTAGGACATCTATATCTATTGGTATGATTTATCATTGATATGTGTCGAAACAATTAACGATTGATATTGATGTTTCATTCGAAATTCATTCTCAGAGTTCACTTCGAGTTTATTTGAATTGGTGAGAATAATAACGGACGTTTAACTGAGCAATAGTCGTTGTAAATCGAGAATTGAATATGAATATAGTCTTGATGATGATAAATAGTCTTGAGTATATGAATCTATTGAGTACAATAGAACATCGATTATACGGAATTGGAAGACAAATCTCTTCGAATAATCGATTAGGAAGAAACAAATTCAAAATAAATAGAAATTCATAAATTTCAAATATGGATGTTTATTAAAGAAAAAGATATATGATTTTTCTTATAAGAGGAAAATAAAAAATAAATTAATCATAGTCACGCGTATTTCAGAATGTAAATATTTTCAGATATGCTATTTTAAATACATATTCATTTTGTTTTTGAATAATTGGTTATTGGATAACCGGAATTTGGATTGACGTTCCAATAATCGATGTTTCACTGTATGAATATCGAATATATGAATATTTAGAATAAAAGAGGAAAAAATAAAATTGATTTGAATAGCAATATTTATTCTATTCGTTATTGTTAGTTTGTAATTTATTTCTATATTGATTATAATATTATTTAATTTTAGAGATGTATTCAAGAATGTATTTTAATTATTATGTTTTTTATTGCGGATTTTAAATAATCAATTGAAATAGATATTTTTTTTTTTGTATATAAAATAAAATAATATAAATGCGACGAAATATTTGAAATATTATTTTCTTGAAATTCTGTCATGTAAGTAATTGCAACTTTATATTAATATAGTTGACCCTTCAACAACGCAAATTCTAACAATGAAAGTTTATACGAGAATATTTTTTTTTTTTTAACAGATATCATCACAATGACATAAAATCATATTTTATACATATATTTCTGTATGTTTTCCCATTTAATTGATTTATTTATATACACTTATATGAAAAAATATTAGATATTATATAATAGATTTTTTTTTCATGCTTTTGTTAATTATTTTGCATTTATTATAGCCGAAAATAGACAATCGTTTTCTAAAATATAATACTGCATTTCAAATGATTAACACATCAATTAAAAAAAAAACAATAAATAATGACAATAATCAATTCGAAATTTTCTAATTAATTTTATAAACTTTTGTTTATAGGAATATATATAATAAAACATATATTTAAGATGTTTCATTTAAACAAATCCATTAGAATATCAAACTATTAATGATATAAAAGTCGATATTTAAATACTGTCATTCAGCTTGAATGCAGAAATTTATTCTATTTTTAAATCATCTATTAATTCTATTATTTCTATAAAAATTTTTTAATATTTATTAATGATTTTCTATTTCAAATTATTAAACATTGTATGCTCTATTTTTTAAATATCTCTACAAAAAAAAGTCTAAACAAATTGATAAGATCATTTTTTCTTATCCAATAATTACGATATAAGATATAAGATCTTACAATTTGGTTGATAAATAACAAATATTAATTTGTTTAATAATAATACATAAAAAATATTTTATAATAATAAATTAATTAATAATTTTTATCTGTAATGTACTACTTGATTTGTAATTAATTAATTACTATCACTTTTCTTTGGAAAGATTCTAATACTGTATATGTATATTTATTCGGAATTTATTTTTTTAAACTTATTTAAAATTATAAAACATTATCATTAAATAATATATTAGTTATCACATGATTTTTTTGTTTTACTTTTGAATTTTTCAAAAATTAAATTTTTAAAATCAATCTTTCTCAGATTTTCTTATTCGAATTCTGAATTATTCAAAAATCCATTGTATTTTTTATTTGAAATATATTCAAAATAAACACTACTTATTATCATCGCTTATTATTTATTTTACCAATTGTTCTTATTACATATTTTTCATAAATTTAGTAGAAATCTTATTTTACTAAAATCTTATTAATATCAAATTCATTAAATTTTCTCTTTCATTTTTTTTCTCCAATTCCCTATACTTATTAATACTATATACGATATAGAATCATTTATGAATATTCCATGCATTACTTCTATGCATTTGTTCTTTTTTCCCTTTCCTTTTATCTCTTTTCACGACCTCCATCTTTCTTTTCATAAAAATAGGCACATGCATTTACTCTCGTTTATCAGAATAAAACACTTTAGCCGGAAGCTTTACAATTTCAGGAATTGTCGATCGATAATCGATATGAACTTGGCCTTGAAGAGTTCGGGGAGGAAAACGACGATTGCCCAGCTTCTAGCATATCATCTAGCGACCCTTTTATTACAGTTATAATGCAAAATAGGACGAAAAAAGGAAAAAGAGAGAAGAGCAAGATAGGAAAAAAGAGATATGGAAACTTCATTAAGAAGGTCTTTGGAAGCTAGTAGATACTTTTTTCAGTTTCTGATTTTTAATTAATTATATGAGCAAAATATAATTTTAAAAATTGTTATTTAGTAAGATATATTTTTTATTACATGATTAAATAATTATATAACCAAATGTAGTAATAATCGAATTATTTTTATGTTTTTCTAATACTTTCCTTGTTAACATTATCTTCCATGTTCCTCATTAACTCTATGGAGTTAACTATGGATATTATGAATTAAATAATATTATTAAAAATTTATTCTAATATAATAATAAAATAATATGATAAAACGATATTAAATATTAATTATTAATCTTTTATAATTTGATAATAAATTAAAAATTTGATAATATAATTTGATAATTTGATAATAATTTGATAATAATTTAAATCTTTAAAAAACAACAAAAACTTAAATATAAAATAAAATCTAGATATAAAATTTAAATTAAATATAGGAAAAAAGTTCCAAATATTCATTTTGATTTCAATATTTTTCGAATTCTTGAATTATTTAAGTATAAAATAAAAAAATTATTACAATATTCTAATAAAGAAATTTTAAAAAATTCATTTAACATTTATAATATAATTGTAATATATATATTATAAAATATAACAATATAAAATCTTTAAGAAAAAATATTTATTTATATAATCATTTTTTGGATGAACAGTAATAATTTTTTAGCAATCACTTTGTCAAAAAGAAATAATTGGCGTAGTAAACTCACTTCCTTTTATTATATATTTTTCTGCGATATATCATATATCAAATCGCAGAAAAAAGTACAAATTTTAAAAAAAAATAATTTATTATTCTTAAAATGAATCAAATGACTTGAATTTTTTTGAAAAGATACAAAATTTCAATTTACTATATAAAGAAAATTTAAAAAAAGTTGCAATTGATCGAAATCATGAAAAAATAGTAAAAATTTTTTACAATTTTTTTTTATCTAAACTTATAATTGAAAAGATACATGTTGTAGATTTATATCAATTATACATACGTTAAAAAATTTTATCAAAATTGGTTAAGCTAGAAACAATTAAAAATAGTGAAAATTGCAGTTTTTCAGAACTTTCGTAATAAATTTAAAAATTTTTACATGCATTTTTTCGATACATGTTCCTCTATCAATTTCGATCAAATTTTCACTATATGTACATAATTAACATAATGTAAATTTCATTACAAGTTCATAATTTCATAAACAAAAATTGCAAAGAATAATTATTTTCTTCGCCATTTTCAAAATTTCTTTAAACGTTATATAATAAATTAAACTTTCTAATTTCTAAACAGAAAAAAAAACAATTCAAATTAATCCAATTTTAAAAAAAATATTATGTTTCATATACGTTATACTTTCTACTATCTTATACTCGTTATATAAATACAATATTACGCATTAACAATTAGTCGACTAATTCTTAGAGTCAACTAACTGTCTCTCCCTTACATTACTCTGGTCCCCATAACAACGATCTCGAGCATCAAGCAATCCAAGTTCTAGAACTCGCTTATTCTCCGTTTCTATTATACTTTGCACTGTGCACACGCGATAATTAATCCCACAGGCGGAGTCCCGTCCTTGCTCGTTGTTAAATTACTACGTTAAAACCTCGTTTTCCGCCTCTTTTTCTTTTCCTCTTCGCGCGTTCGATCGCGGTTTCGAGACGTTTAGCGCGATTAAGCGCGAGAAGTGTCGGTCGGGTTTTGAAAGCTCGTGTTCGAGGGCCCGAGAACTCGTTGCGTTTCCCTGGGCACAGGTAATTCGCGATTGGCGAAAGCGAGCTTTTGTTCGAGGCTTCAAACGTTTAAACGAAGAGGAATATTGGCTGTAGATTTGTTCGGGAATGGGAAGAAAAGGAGGGGGTAACGCGTTGATGTGAAAAAGAAAAGGAGGTTTCATCGGTTATCGAAAGGTTAAATTAGTTGAAAATTGGACGAAAATTGATGATTCGGAGGTTGAGAAATTGAAAGGAATGATTTTAGGCAGTGGATTGTATTATGGGGTGAAATTTATGATATTTGCTATGTTGAAAAAATAAACGTTATATTGTATTGAATTTATTTTTTTATTTGTAAAATTTATACATATTGTTATGTTTTATTTTTTAAATAAAAAGTTAAATAAGTTAAAATTAGAAATAAGTATTGAAATAGTTGAAATGAAGTAATATTTATAAGATTAATTTCAGGATTATAGGATATGAATAGAAAATATTTATTTAAAATGTAATAAATAAATTTATAGATAAAGTAGAGATTTTGTGGAATATTGGAAGATTAGATAGAAAATTGGATAAAAATTGAAAAAAATAAAAGGAATGATTTTAAACAGTGATATCGTGGAAGAAATATCTAGACTATGTTGAATAAATAAATATTATATCATATGATGTTTTGAAGGTATATTTTTAGGTATATTTTAGTAAAAAGTAAAAAGTTTTAGTTGAAATGAAATAATATTTGAAATGAAAATTTATTTTATGATGATAAATATATGATAAATATATCGATATTTATATATTATAAATATAATTCATATTTTATTAAATAAATTTATTATTTAATTAAGCTACATTATGATTGAAAGAAATAAATAAAATTAAATAATAATATTTCAATCAATATAAAAACAAATTATTATTGCAAATTAATCGTATCTAAGCTAATTAAAAAAATATTTCTATGAAAATATTTTTATTTTTTTCAATTATTATTTTAGAATTAATACTATTATATTAGAACTAATTTAAAACTTGTAAATATTTGGAAAATTAATTTGCAATTCTTATTTGACGAGAAATGTATTAAATGAATAGCTATTATCAATTGATATAAATACATTTCGGTCACCGAAATGTTTATATAATATTTTAAGAAAATTTATCTATTAAAAAATATCTATTCCAATTATCTATACTCGAAAATTTTGATTTTAATAAAAGTTTATTGTATATTTTATACATAAATTATAAATTCTTTTTTCGACAATGAATCTTTTTAAGAAAGGAAAATTAAAGTTCTTACTTCTAAAGTTTCGACAACATTTCTTAAATATAATTTTGCGAATAATTTCTTTTATAACAGAAATTAAAGTACCAAAATTAAATATTTTTTACATGAAAAGATTTCTCATTCTTTGCATCGTTACGAAGTTATATTTCAGAAAAGAAAAAAAAGGTATCTTTGAACATCACAAAGAAAAAAAAACTGACCCATACAAAATTTCATTATAATCAAAATTATTAAATTAGATGAATTTCCTTTTAAGATCGTGTATCTTTTGTAACAATATTTTTATAACAAACAAAACAATACAATAAAGTTGATAAATTGGAAAACAACATTTGCAAAGTGTTTATTATTCATATTTCTTGGAAGAAAGGTAAACTGAAAAGAAAATACGATCAAACGACACAATTATATTACTTGCACTCGGTGCATTGTAAATGCCAAGCAGCTTTTACCTGGTTTCTGTTGCTCTATTGCTTATTACCGTCGCTGTATACCGTCATTCTAGCAACTTGTGTAACAGAATCTATTAAGCTGAGTTGCAAGGCGGATGACCAAGCGTCGATTTTGTAAGCTCGAGAAACTACTCGTGGAAACTCCTCTGTTGAAATGGAACATGCTTCATATATCGTCGTTTTACATTCAATTTTCTACGTTCTTATGTTCAATTTTGTTGCATATTTCGCTATTGAAAAAGTTAAATATTGTTACTTGAAAACACTGATAAGAAAATATAATAATTTTGAGAAAAATGAAAGCGTTACAATTTACTTTTTTAATATATTGATAAATTCAGATTGTTATTTCTTTAAAAGATTAATTGTATAAGTTATTAGTTGAAAAGATATTTCAACTTGAATTTTATGTATAATAAATTTTATAAAACTCAAAAATATCTTTTTAAATAATAATCTTTTATTATAATTTAATAGTTTTTTTTATAAAAATAATATATTTTAAGAAAAATGTTTTTGCATTAAATAATGTATGATTCTATGTAAAAAAAAAACTATCCTTTATATATCCTATATATTTTCTATTTATAACATCATTAATAAGTTAGATACTTTTATATGAAATTTTCTTTATGTAATAAATAATTTATGAATTATTTGAAGATTTAATCATTTTTTTATGTAATTCATTTTGTATTGCTGTAAATTTTATTTATTGTTTTTCACAAAACTATTTGAACATTATTTTAATGTATAATTTATTTAATTCGAAAATTCATTTTAATTCTTTCATCAATGAAAGTTTATATATATATGTACGAAGAATATAATAGATTACGTATAGAATAATTTTTTTTTTTAGGAAATTCAAATTCTGAACATATACATATTTTATTTGAAAATTTATTCTTTATCTTGTTATAAATATATATTTAAATGAAATAAAAACGTATTAAAACTTAGAATTTAATTGCACATTCTTAAAATGATAATATGAATGAAAAAAAATTATTTCATATTATAATCTATGATCAGCCTATTAATTCCACACTGATCTTAATAAATTTGAAATATGTTAATATGTCGTAAAGATTTTAAGCGATTTTCTTTGAGCATTGATTTCATCTTTTTAAAATACTTTTTAAAATTTCAATAAAATAAAAATTGCACCACTATTGAGTATAATCTATTATATTCATAAAAGTTTCTTTAAAAATGAAAGATTATTCATTAACATTTTCTTGAAGTGAAAATAATATATCAAAACGAAAAAAATATTTGAAATATGTTGTCGATTTTAAGCAATTTTTTTTTTTGAGTATTGATTTCATCTTCTTAAAATATCGTACAATCCATTACTCTCGTTAAAATTCCTTTAAAAATAAATTTAAAAATAAAAAATTGTTCATTAACATTTCCTCCCATGAAATGAAACTGAAAACGACATATCAAAACGAAAAAAAAAAAAGAAGGAAGAAAAAAAAAAGAAACATAAAATTACGAATCTACCAACAATGAATACTTCCTACGAGAGACTTAAATTTCAAACACGACACACTCCCAAAGGAAGCGTATACTTATCCAAGAAGCAAATTTCGCGCGATTCCATGGATGCTTCGCTCTTTTTCCCATAGCGTGTGTCACGGTGTTGAACTTTGGGCCTTTGTGTGCCGCACGAAATTACACGGCCACCGTTTGTTACCGCCGACATAATACGTCGTTAAGTCCCGTCAATGAACTTCCTTATTTAACGGTGCGCAACTGGACGCATTGAATCCCTTGATTCCGTCATACCACGAACTCTTCGAGTTTCTCTCGTTTACGCCTCGACGTAGCGTCGACCTGCTTGATGTAAATTGATCATTTGCATTAGGCGTATCTTTGCTCGTTGAGCGAGCACACGGCCTACGAATGAGCCTCTCGAGACAGCGATGTGTAACTAAGTGTATACTTGAATTATATACAGGGTAATCCGAAATTCATGATACAAACGAGATCAGGAAAATTCTGGGGTTCGAAATGAAAATCAAGAATAACGAAATTGTCAAAGGAGGCTTTGTAAATCAAATTTCACAATTTTTCAAATAATAAGTATAATTATATAAGTATAAGTAAAATTAGTTAATTCTCTGTACGAATAGGGAATAGATTGAGAGATTAGAAATTATTCTATAGATAAATATAAGCAAAATATGTGTAGAGTAGATTTTTTTTTTCATTCAAGAATTAATTTTCAATCGAATTTGAAAATTCATCGATTATAAAATATTGTATATGTTTAATTTGGATTTTCTCAAAAACAAGGATTTGTATAAGTAATAAAATTTTATTCTATATTTCTTATTTATTTTCATATGTAGAATCATTTATTGATAGATCAAGTTGATTTTATTTGAAAAATTTTCAAACTTTCATAAAAAAAAAATATATTCTATATTTTCATTTTATTTTGAACTATAGAATCTTCCAGATTTTATTTGTACCATGAATTAAAGACCACCCTATGTATACCATATTGTATGCTACTCGGATTTTGATATAGCGCTTGGAGGGTGAAATTGAATGAGAGAAGTATGATTCAAATGTTAGGAGTTATTGGATTGGTAAGAAAGTAATATCGATTTTACGAATACGATAAGTCTTTGCTTTGGAACCGTTTCAATTTTGCTTAAGCATTCTTCATTATGTGATCTATTTGTACTGAATGTCTATTGATTTTAGATTAATAAATAAAATTATTAATCTGTTGATTGTTAGTTTTCAATTATGATTATGATATGATGAATCAAATTATGATTAATTATAACATTCATTTGTCAATTTTTTTCTTAATATCGTAGTTAAATTCTTATGTTAAATTTAATATATTTTTCTTAATGATACACTTTTTTTTATCTAATTGTAAGTTATAAAATTTTGCAAAATTTTAATAATTTAATATATATAAATATATATTAATATATTAATATAAATTTTAATTTATAAAAAAGAATGAAAATGTTTATGGAAATATGATGATATTATTTTTTTATTATTAATACTAATATATGTAAGTATAATAATTATGAATTATTATATGAAATAGCTTTTACATTTTAAATTATTAATTGAACATTAAATGTAATAATTCTTATTTTGAATTTACAATTCAATATAATTATTCCAACAATATAAATTGTGAAAATGACTTTTGATATCTAGAATGCTGAAGATTCAAAAAAATAAATTATTATTAAAAGAGAATTTTGAACAAAAATAAATTCAATTTTATTAATGATGAAATTAATAAAAAAAATATTTATTGCTTAATTTTTAATAATAAAACAATAAAATATTAAATAAAGTTGCAATACGTTTTGATAATGCAGTTAGTAATTACTGATTTTTAATATTACACTTAATAATAATTATCATTATAATTAATATTATAATTATTAAAAATTATTATTAATATTTAATATTATATATTAATATATTTATATATTCAATTTATTACATTTACTGCAAAATTTTATTGCAAAAATTTGTTGAACATAGTTGTATATTTCTCATGCATAAATATAATAATCTATAATATGTATAATGTAATAATAATAGAATAATAATGACAAAAAATATAATGTATTTTCAGTGATGAACGTTTGAAAAAACACAGTAAAAACACAATAAATATTTCCTTATTAAAAGAAATTAAAAACATTGTTAAAACATTATTAAAATATTTGTTAAAATATTGTAAATATTACAATTAGAATGATCATTAGTATGTTAAAACATATTCTAAATATTATAACTAACTATTGAGACAGTAATATCATTTTTGAAATACAGAAAAAGGTTCAGTTCAAACTTTTTAAATAATCAATGAAAAAATCGTGATATATTAACATAAAATTATTATACATATAATGTTATCAATATATTAATTTCAACAAATAAGTTGAAATGACTGATTATAAATTTTTTATTTTCATAACTATAAAAAAATACGACATATAATTACGAATAAATTAATGATTTTTATTCAGAGCAAAAATTTATATAATAATTATGTATAATACATTTAATTATTTTCATAATGATGTATTTATTCAATATATATAAATATATTTAATTATATATTTATTATAGATATTATATATTGTTAAATTTAATGTTAAACATATACATAATAGCAATTTCTCAATCTTCTTGCCGCATGATCCAGTATTTATTATCATTCAAATGTAATAATGTAATAATGTAAAATTTTTGAAAAACCATATACATATATAATCTAAATAAATATAATAATAAAATTATACATATGTATTTAAAAATGATTTATACACAAAAATCAATATTTAACGGATTTCATTTTTATTGAAATTTTTATTACAATTAGATTTTAACCGACATCTTTAAACATCTATTATTTGTCGACCAATTAAAAATTTAATATAGAACCATGATTTATAGTTATATACGATACAAGTCAATAAAATCATCAACGTCTTCAATAAAATCATTCATTACATCATCGATTTTCGCTACGTTAAACGCAAATCCATAATAGTATGTACCACAATGTATACAGACGACGAGTCAATTCATTTTTCGCGCTTAAAAGGTTACGGGATTAATATGAGTCTATATGGCGAATACGTGTGCATCGCAACCATCGTCGTCGCTTATATATACATATATTCGCATGCTGTACCAATTGAATTCGATAACCCGGACGTTTAATCCAGATTTTAGCCGGCATCTGATGAGCTAAAATGAACTTTCAGCCGATTGATCTCGAAATTGATTCGATGGAGAACTTCCATGCGCATTTCCAGTTGTCTGGCATGCTTTAATATCTCTTATTATCGATTCTCCTCCAACGACCGATCGATATCCACCGCTATCATGACTATTCTGCACGATACATACAGTAGACAATGACGTGAACAATGTTATTTGTCCAAGTGTCCGGCCATAATCGTTATTTCATATTTCATATTTTTAACAAACAGATAAATCAGAATTTATGATATGATAAATCAAATTAATATAAAATTTTTCTTGCTGGTAATAAAATAATTTTTAATAAAATAATTTTTTATTGTCGTTTCGATATTACGAAAGTACTGATATTATAAATCTAATAATATTATAAATCTAATAATGAACCATTAACTATTGAATATATATATAAATTGAGAAGGGATGCTACAATCCAATGGATATCTTCTGCTCCAAAGTTGAATACTAACAAGTTAAAAAATTAATTATTTGCAATTTCGAATTAATAATAATTTTATTTAAAATAGTTAATTTATTCATAGTTATTATTAGTTAATTTTATTTATATAATCTCAGCACTACACGTAAAGGTCAAATTAACTGCAATTATTCTTTCTGCTTGTGAATAATAAATTAGTAATAACGTTATTCTTACTTTCCACCGTTAAAATTTTAGCTATCTCTACTCATTTAATGATCATATCTATTTTTGTCATTGGCTAGATAATCCACGAATAATATATTTCCTTCTCTCTTTTTTCTTTTGGCTAATTTATATACTCTTAAATAATTCTAAAAACACTATGCTGCCTTTTTATGTAATAATTTGAAATTTTTAAATACTTAATAATCTTAATAAACTTAAAACACGAGTATTTTTTTTTGTGTGCCACGAGTTTTCTGCATACGAAATACCGAGAAAAACGGATCCATGAGGAGAACGGAAGACGCAATCGGGACTCAGGGAGTCGAGAGGGAAAAGTAGGTCGAAATTGTTCGATAAAATCTTCGTTCCATATACGGGCTTCGTTTGCAACGGAACTGGTTCTGTCTTTACTTCGCTTTGAAATTTATTAAGAACCTCATTCTATGAGCGAATGCACGGTTCTGGCCCTAATTTAAAGGACGATGAAGGATTTTTTTTTTCTTTTTTTAGACTTCAAACAAAATAGGTATTATGTAGAATGGATAGGGGGATGAAAACAATAATTTCACTTTCGAATATAGTTATACAGATATTACAGATGTATGACAAATAATATCTAACAATAAAAACTATTAATAAAGAATGTAAAACGTATTATATATTAGAATCACACAAATATTTGAACGTATTATAACTATCGTTTATAACGGTCGATAGTAACATGATTTTATTTTTAAAAAATTAAGATATTTATTGAACTAAATTATAATAGATATTAAATGAAACGAAGCTTAAATAATCTTATCTATGCATAAAGAAGTTAAAAATAAATAAAAATAAGATTTTTACAAATTAAGGATGATTCTTTATCGCAATTATGACAAACATATAAATCACTTTTAATGGATTTTTAATCTCTATACTCAATGCATTGCACCCATATTTCATTTAGTAAACTGATAAACAAGACAATAGTATTCTTTATCAAATATTCCATATTGCTTTCAATTGCAAACGTACACAATCGTCTTCAATCATGTTTTATTAAATCAGAAATTTTTATTGATATAACAGATGCATAATAATGTTAAATAACAATCGCTATTACATTTAAGGAGATTAAATGAAGGATTAAAAGAAAAAAGTAGATTCAATATTTATAATTTTAAATTATTTTAATAACATAGAAATTAGTTATAATTATAATCATAATTATTCTCTTCATTGTGTTAATAAAATCCATTAATCGAAATTGGAAAATAATAACAAGCTTTTATTATATAAAAATAAAAATATTTATATTAACATATACGATATTATTAAAAATTTTATCTAATTGAAAATATAAAAATGCATAATATTATTGTTCTTCTTTATAATCGCAATAATTACTATATAGTATATTCACTTAATATTACCATGATTTACTATTTTTATCCAATATAGCAAAAAATGTTTTATGTATAGTTGAATAATTTCAAGAAGAGCAGATTCTAATGTTATTAATTTTTTGAACACGTAAAAGCTAAATTGATCGATTACTTGACATTCTTGATAAAAAAAAAATATTAATCCATTTATATCGAAAAATCATTAATTTAAGAAATATCTTAATTTGAATTTCATAAAACTTGCATAAAAGATAAGGAACACGCGAAATGATATTCGCCTTTCGTGCTTTTATAACATTAAATTATACCCTCTATAAATACTACGAATATCTAACATTATACGAACTGCTACGTAAGCACTTGAAGTTATAATCGTTTCTTTATATTTAATTTTCTCTTTATTTTTATTTATTTATATAGATAACTAATCTAGTTTTGAATTAATTATAAATGGATAAAAATTAAAAGATACAAAATGATTAATTATTATGATATAAGCTTTTAATATATTTCAAGATGTAGCTATTTATATTTTCAGTTCAATTAAATCAAAATTCATTATCACAAGATATGATTTCTGTCCATTTTGTTCAATGTCATTTAAAAATCATCATATATTATCATATATTAAATAATAAAATATATGTATGTATCGTTTTTATACATTTTCAGATACATATATATATTGTTAGTTCAATTTCATGCTATTTTATGCTATTTTTATCTTTCGTCTATTCTATACCTCATTATTTTCGAGAGTAGAAATTTTTCATAAAAAAAAAAAAATTGCATAAATTGAATGAAATAAACGTTCTCACGTGAAGCATATTTCTTCACCGAGCCACTCGATGAGATTAAAGCGTTAATTGCACTGGGTCGCGCCGCGAAAATAAAGTGGCAATTACGCGGCATCGGTCAACGAAATATTTCCCTCATTTTGTTTCTTCTTTTTTCTTTTCATTCCCTTTATCTCCCTTTATTCTGTCTTTATCGTCCCATTATTTCTCATCATTTCTCTTTTTTTTCCACTAAACACTCAGAGATAGGGTAAAAAAGAAGGAAAAAAATACGTGAAAGAAAAGAACGAAAGACTATCGAAAACGAAATACAACCGAGGATCGACGGCCAATTAAGCTGATTTATTATTTTAATTGAACCGTTTAATTGGCCATCTGATTATTCGCCAGCCTACGTGATTTGAAACTAACGGGGAACCAGTTCGAACCTTCTAATCGATACGTCCACACGGTTGGGCACACGCTTGCGTACTTCCGGTCCTACGCACGTGTGCTCTCTTTATTTCATCCGACTTCGATTATGTTTGATTCCGATGTGGAAATTTCATGCGAACAGGATTTTATGTGTGAAAAATCGAAAAAGATTGAAAAGAAAAAATTGTTCGAAATCGAAATCGAAGTCGAAATTAATAGTATATAATGTTAATTAATAAACTTTAGTGGATGTAAAGATGGTGTAAATGGTTTTCAGATAAAATTAATAGAAAATTTTATTATCGATAAAAATATGCTTCATTCGAAAATTTGAAATAAGTAGGAATAAAGAAAAATCTGTATTTCTTACAAATTAATCCTCTTATTTTTACTTTGTATAAAAATATGTATAATGCATAACGAGAATATAATGTGTCGTATAACAAAAAGTGCCATGTGAGATGTCTTATCTTAGTAAATATTTATTTTCAAATTTTTAACGTTAAATATAAGTAAATAAAATCAAATTCACGTTTCTCTTAAACTTAAAAATGCTTGAGGATGAAAGATCCGTGAGATATTGGAAGCACCCCAAATACTCGAATCTTGCCTTAAAATCTCGGGAACTTCATCTACCCCCTCACTCCATCCTAAGAACCACTGTACCGATAAATCGAGCCGCTATCATCGTAATTTACATCAGAGCGCCGGAGATGGCCAATATTACGCTTGTATAATAACAACGAGACGCAACAACAACACTATACCCAACCTCCGTATAATAATACCCAAAGCTTGTCGCTGAATCGCGTCCACACAGCGATATTACTGAACAACAACGTACCCACTCACACTTTCAAGAATACATCTCTAGCTCCACATATGTATACACGCATAAACAAATATATATATATATGTATATATATATATATATATACCTTTCAACATGTCCAGTATACAGTCCCTTGTTCGTGTACTTCGTGCGCTCGCGTGTAACTTGGAGGGTCTACGGCGCGTATAATGTAGCCTTCGAACAATGCGAGGAACTAGCGGCCCATTATAACCGGAGGGTATTGTACCGGATGTCTCGAGCCGCGCACACGATGTCCCCGACGAAAGCGGTCTGCAGCACGCTGCGTTTCGCACCCACGCACACGCAGAAATCGTCGGCCGATATAGCCGAGTGCATGCGTGCGTCATTACAGTTCCCCGATATGCCGGTTGCGTGTACGCGACTTGCCTTAGGAGCGCCATGTGCTCGCAACATGTTCGTTCCGTCATCGAGGATTTCACGTTAACCGGCTTACATTTTTGGATCCGTAATCTTCGACCGTCTTCTGTGCTCTCGTTGTTAGATATGATCGATACGACGAAGAAGAAGAACAATGTTCGATTTAATAAAAATTACGTTTCTAATGTATCAATGTAATAGTTGTAGAGGATAGCGCAACAGAATTTCTAAACTATAAAATAACGGAGACTTTATATATATTATTTATTGAGGTTAAACGAATAAAAGAAAGTAGGTATTACGTGACAGAAGAATTAATTTAAGAGTCGCATTATTCATTGTGACATAGAAATTGAACAAGATAAACAAAAGAGGAAAGATTTTATTAGATTCGTAAATTTACAAAGGAAAACTTATTGATATTTGACTTCGCAACTCTTTACGACTCTACTAGACTATACGGACACGAACTCGAACGATCTTAGCCGAACTTGAACGAATTAAAAAAAGATATTATCTCGAATTAAGTAGTTTTACCGTACATGCATTTAAGTTTGAAAAATAAAATATTTTAGTACTACTTTACTTTCGAAAACTTTCTATCTGGTATTTTTTTATTTTTCAAAATAGAATAAACTGTTAAGAAATAAATTAAAAACAGTGACATTTCAAGTTTTCTTATGAAAAATTAAAAATAAAATAAATAAAGTAGCAATTTATTGTTAAAAGTTCACAATATCTGTTAAATATGACAAAAATTTTGTTCTATATATATATAGAACATATGTATATATATTGCTTTCATTTTCTATAAGGATTTATAATCAAATTTAATTTATTTTTTCAAACAAAGAATATAAAAAAAAATTGTTTAAATAGTTCAAAATGTTCAAATAATATAATTAAATGAAAAGAATCACATTATCATTACTATTGCATTATTATAATATTTAGGTTGTCATCTGTATATTTATAGGAAATTTAATATAAAAATTCATATAATAAAAATAATGCAAAAATATAAACAAAACGAATTATTTAATTAAATTATAAACGTTTTAAACGAAAATTTTGATATTAAGAAGAACTTACAACGTAATAATTTTTTGATATTTCATTTTTTTTATCGAAATGTAAAGATAATCCTAAGTTTTTTAATTATATAATAATTTAATTCAAAAGAATATTGATATTGATATAAAATCATAAATCAATAATTACCGTGATATTTTTTAAAATTGATTTTTAATTTAAACAATATTCAAAATGCTGTTCATTATAATCAATATAAATATGTATGCAATTAATATATATATAAATATTATTGAATTTACATCATTACATAGTTTAATAATCCGATTTTTTAAATATATTTTTAATTGCTGCACATGATTTCCAATAATTTTTATTTTTTAAATGCCTCTAAAGAAGGTATATAATCAAGTCTGGAGAACGTGTCAACCATGAAATTTATTCCCTATACTCGATCTATCGATTAAGGAATAATCTTTGCAATAGTTGACGTGCTTGTCATGCATAACATGCAGAATAACGCATTATTAAAATTGTTTATACCGATAAATTTAAAAATAAAAATAATAATGCTTCAAACAAGAAGATAGAATATTTATATTCTATTAATGATTTCTTGAAAAAAGATATATAAATTTATAATTAATTTTTAATCTATTTTTTATTTAGCATTTAATATTAAAATAAATAAGAACTTTATATCATAAGAAAAAAAATTAGAAGAACAATTTGTAACACTTTTTTTTACATAAAAAAACTTGTAAATAAATTCAATGACACAAATAACTCAACTTTTGTATATTAGTTAAAATTTAACAAAGAAATCAAAATCAAAATCTTTTACAAGATCCCATAAATTTCCATAAGCCTTTTATAATAAAACATTCACTTTCATCTCTATTCTTGTTCCAATTCTGCATACATTTACTACATTAACAAGAAATAAACAGAGCGTACCAGGGACAGTGTATTCCACTAATTTTAGGATTCCATTACACGGATAACGAGTTTTGAAAATCGATCGATCGGGCCAGAAGGCCGCGGGGGCAATTGCTTATTCAATAGGTGCTCGTTTCGCGGCCATTCAAAGCAATCCCTCGAGTAATTCGTGTTCTCGTAATTCAGACGTGTACACAGAGCGGCGGAGAGGTGCGAGAAACTCGTTAAACTTGGAAAAATAAAAATACACGCGACACTGTAGTTCTCTCTCTCTCTCTCTCTCTTTCTCTTTTACATCCCCCTAGTGATGTTCCTCTAGTGGAAAGTAGTAATCGGGGTCGAATCGTTTCCAGACATGGAGAAATCGGCGCCGTTTGTTTCTACGGCGAAACAGATGTTGCATTCACCGATTTTTCTCACTGTGATCGTGCACACATTTAATTTCGCTGAATCCCTTTCTCGGCTCGCGTCTTCTTGAGAAATATGGCGGCTGTCTTGACTCATCTATTAGTCCCTACGACATGATTCCCCTTAACGCGATGAAGTTTGAATTTTCTTTGAATTTTTGGAAATATTTCTATATTTTAAGGATTTAAATTTATCGACGATTGATTTAAATCGATTAATATAAGATATTTAAAAATAGAACAATTTTTTTAAACATCAATGCAAATAGTCATTTTTTATAATAAAAAGCAAATAAATTGTTTAAAAATCATTAATTTAAAAGATATTTTGAAATATCAGGTGTTTTTTTTTCTTTCGTTCATTAAATTTTATGAAATTAAAGTATTTTTTAAACTAATGATTTTTTAATACAATTTTAATAATTCTTTTATTAAGATTATAGCATTAAAGAAAAATATATATGTTCTATATGAGAATTTTATTAGCTAAATCGATTCGTGTACTTAGAAAATTATAATTCTATTAAAAAAAAATAAACTTGATTTGTTTTCTACGATTCGATCTTTCTTGCATATAACATCAAAATTTTAAACATTCAGTATTTGTTTAAAATAAAATTTTTTTCTACAATTATCAATTATCTTCAAAATATTCAATTAGATTATTCGTTAAATTAATTTAAATAGATCTATAATTAAGGAGCTTATAGAAAAAACAATGATAAATAATATTTTAAAGGAATATGACTTATAATTAAATTTAGAGATAAATAACAATTTCTATGTCATTTTAAAAAACAAAAATAATCAAATACAAAAAAATTTATTTTCTAATCTTCCATGTAATGTACTTTAATGTAATATACTTTGCAAAATTAATTTTTGAAATATCGGAAAGATCTTCAGTTTTAATTTTTCATTATTTTCCTTAAATACAGATTGAAATATATTTCTTACTTTTTTTAATTCTTATTTTTATTATATTTTTATTATTGTATTTAGTATGCATTTCACAATGAATATATAAAATATTTAAATGATTTAAATATTTAAATGATTAAAAATTTTCTTTAATTTATTCCAAATCTAATCTAAATTTATTCATTGAAAATTATTTTCATATAATTAATTGATAAAAATTATTATTTTCTAAAAATTAAATTATTTAAAATTACAAAATCAAATAAAATAAAATAATTTTTAAATTATTTATGATATCTTAGAAATTTAAAAAAATTTGTTAAGTTAAATTTAGATTTTAATAGCTAAAATATTACTATAAAAAGTAATTATTATTCGATATTAGAATATAAATAGCAAAAAAGAATTTTATTCTGAATAAAAATATATTTGCTATCTTATATTCTATATCCTATGTATATTATATTAGATTCAAGTAAAATAGATGATATTTAATAAAATTTAATTTTGTCTCTAATTTTAACATATAAAATTAGTACATATATAAATAATATAAGATCCAAATAATAAGTGTAACTAGCAAAAAATCGTAACATAGTTAAAGCATTATATAAGTTACACCAAGATATCAATCATCGTGCCAATTTCGCATGACGAAAGTGACTCCAACATTTGATCGCGAGGTAAAAACGTTTTTCTTTTTTTTTGCACCGGTCTTGATTAATGATTTTCTCAAAACCTGATACCTGAGTTTAGGGAAGCTTCCACTTGACCGAAGCCTGACCAATTCGATTAATCACGGGTGTCAGAGATTGCGTCGATTGTACTTTGCACCATTTCTTTCGATAAGATTTCATCTGTGGTTTAGTTTTCAATTTCGTGCATGTCTTCCGTTAGAATGAATTTCTAAAGAAATTTAAAAAATTGTAAAAAGAAATTCCTATCTTTTCTAACTTTATTTTTAAAATTAGATTTCTATAATTGAAACATTTAAAAATATAATAGAGCGTTAATTATTCGAACTAATGCTATTATTATTGTTATCCCATTATTTTGGTACAAATGCAGCTATTGATTGTAGTAATAATGTAGAAATTAGATGAAATTGAATGAATTAATCGATGATAGATTTAATATATTTTACGTAATATACATTATATTTCGAATTAGTGCTATTTAATGAATAAATGTAATGCCTATAATTATAAAATGAATAAATATATGTATATTTCATTATTTGAATAATTTCAATTTCAATTTTCCAAAGTACTCCTCAATCCCAATTAGTAATTGACTACTACTTCTATTGCATAAAATTTTTTGAACAATTAAAATAATTTTTTAAAATGCTTTTAATTTTTCAATTCGATTTTTCTATTGTCATTTAATTTCATTGTCCAGAAAAAAAAAGAAAAAAACGAAAGCGTTTGCAATAAAAAGTGCACGAAATCATGGAATTTCCGATCAAAAATACGGAAAATTCATGTATGACATTGTTATACCTTTGGGAACAATGATTCATTCGTATCACTTGAAATATTATTTTACTCGATCCCTTTCTGTTTGTTGATGATCTATAGACTATAATTGTGTACTAGTATGCATATAGTATGATGTAAATTTAATTATTTATTATCGAATATTGTCTCGCGTTAAAGTTCAATAAACATTAACACTGGTTGAACATGATCTTTTGTGGACATTTTCCGAGTGACGAGATCAAATTATTATTTTCTATTTTTAAGTTTCAAATTCGACTCATCGATTGTTTGGTTCGTATTCTATATACGTGACATTCAACGAAAATAGTCATTGTTATTACATAAATTATTTAATAAAATACATGAAAAAACATGTGAAAATTCAGATAGATATAAACATTGAAGAGAGATTCCATTGATTTTAAATATATTATTACAATTTTATATAGAATAATATTTTAATATATATAATAATTTTAAAAATATTATTAATCTATTCAGTAATTTTTAGATTTTTTTTTAATATTACCATTACCAATATACAAGTATTTATTTAATATCTTTTTCGTAATTTATTTTATCTAAATGTAAATTATATAGAACGGAAATATAATAATTATCTATTCTTGTATATATTTTAATTTTTTAATATAAACATATTCTTTAATTTTTCAATATTTTACATATATATATATGTTCAATCCTGAATAAGTTAAATTCGATTTGTATTATTAAAATATTAAAAAAAATATTAAAAGATAGAATTTCTTTAGTTAATTTCTTAAATATAAACAATTTAATTAATATTAATGTTGTACAAACTACTTATAATATATTGTATATTGTATAATAGTAAAAACATAAATTTCACTTATTTTTGTATTAATAAACTGTTTATTATAAATTAATTTATATAATGGCGAAATTTCACATCGAAAAATATTCAAATTTATTCGTCATAAGACATTCGTTTTATTTATATGATTTTATCATATCTAATATATAATATATTTGTAAAAATAAATATAAACTTTAATTTCAATTGTTATGGATGTCGGATCAAATACATACAAATTATATCCTTACTACAATTCTTTCTATATGTTTTATAAAAGCGTTTCATTTCTCAATAATTGATTTGTTTGCTCAATAACACTTTGTTTAGATTAAATTACGAGACTAGTTTTTAGCCATAGTTATAATAAACATTATGAAATTCCCTGTCATATATTCTCTTATGACAGGAAATCTGCACTATATCACTTAAACATATGTCCATCAATTGAGGATTACATAAAGTTTATTTGCTTTGCTTCCCGTCTGAATATTTTCGTCGATATTAATTTTCGCCATTTAATTTTTTGTTTCTTATGCATGTAAAAGAAGTAAAAAATTTTATACATTAAATGTAAAATATTTAAAATACTTAATACTTAAAATGTTTTAATATATATATTTAAAAAAGAAACCAACTATAATATTATTAAAGAAATATACAAAATAAATCAGAGCATATTCTAGCTATGTATTAATATGAATAAAAAGATATAAAAAAATAAATCGAAATTATAGAATAAAATTTTTTTTTTTGAAGTTTCGTTTTCAAGTAAATCGAATTTGAAATTTTATATAGAAATTTTATTTCTTAAATGTTTCAAAGAAAATTTCTAATTTTGATAATTCATTTATACTTAATCGAAAAATGAATTTCGCTTATTAATTTTTTGAATTTAATTTATTCGAAACTTCAAATAAAAAAAATTGTATTCTATACTTTCGATTTATTTTTTCACACAAAATTATTCTCTGCACGTTTTGACCTATATAGAACAGTCTTCGGCACATATGATATCCGAATATTATTGATTATAAATATATATCATAAAATCCATTTTCGAATGTTTATTTAAAAATCATTAAATTCCTATTTGTATACCGAAAACATATAGTTAAATATTTAGTAACTTATATAGACAGCAGTATAAGTGTAACTGTTATTCTAAAGTCTGCTATATGCACTCCAAACTTATAAAAAATTAATTTAAGATCTTGCGATATCATGAAAAAAAAAAAATTCTATGAAAAAGAATACAAATTAGTCGACCAACTTCAAGTCTAGACATTTGATAATAGCGTTTTTGCACGAAGAGGTTGGTACCCCGTATAGCACGAAAATTCCCCAAGGCACAATTTGGAAGTTTCGCCGAGCAAAATGGGCCGAAAGTCCGGGACTTAATTCGCCCCTAGTGTTACGGATGGCGCTGCATCGTAAAGTTTCGAAATGCTTTTTAGAAGGTCAAGACAGATCTCCCTCGGCGGACGCATTTTCCGTTGCGTTTCTGTATGCGTGTTCGTTCTAATTGCGCCGCATTTCCATGAAACAGATTCCATTCCCGCTCGTTCACGCCACGGGAATATGCCATTGTTTCGCCTCTGATACTTGGAAATGTGCGATTTTATATCTGAGGATAGAGACGCGTGATGGGATTGCGAAAGGGGTTTAGAATATTTATTCGTGATCTGATTCGTCGAATTTCGAATAGAGCGGAATTTAAATGAATGATAATCGAAGGAAAAAAAAAAGAGAAAATTTTCAAAGAATTGAAAAATAAAATTTTTTAATTATTAATGTTATGTTATAAAGTTATAATAATAATTAAAGTTACGAAAAAAATTTTAAAATATAAATATTTTTAAATTGTTAACGAATGATTAATAATTATTTAATTATAAAATAAAGATAATTTTTTATCATAATATCGTTTAATTTCATTGATTAAAGAAATGAAATGTAAATTTCGAAATGCAAAAAAAGTTTGGAATATTTATGATCCGATTCAATATTTTTCAAATAGCTGGAAATAGAATGAAAATCAAATAAAAAAGGGAAAAAAAGAATTTATAATTTTAGAAAAGAAAAAAAACTATTTTATCATTAAATGTCATTCTTAATAATTGCATGAAGAGGAAAAAACTTTTTTTCGCCAAACACCGAATACTTCGGGTTAAATATCTGGTTTAATTAACAGGAACAGTTGTCAGCCTCAACCACGACCGCAAATGGCAATATTTTCAGGTGAGACCGCGATTCCTATTAATTTCATTCACCGGCTCGGTTCGTATTAATTTTAACCGCGAACGGAATTGTTGGCGAATATGGAATTTATTTCGTTCTATCAAGCGGACAGGAAGAGCCGTTAATTTTACCCATCACCTTCAGCTCTTTTGTTGGAACTTGTCAGTCATCTGCTCATCTGGTTGCTAATTTCATCCTCGACCGATGTTACTTATGATCTGTCGTTTCATCCTTCCCCTGCGCCAGAAATATAGCTAACTTCGACCAATGTCCCTTTTATGATCAGTTTGAATGTTTGACGAATGTCATAATATGTATATATTTAGACGATGAAAATATATATCAAGATTCTTTGATGAATATCGGATTAATTTTCAAAGATAGATCATTCTAGCCTTTTCGTTACCAAGAATGATATATATTCAAGCAATTCGTGAGATGCTATGGACGAGATATCTTGTTTATTTCTTTACTAGAATCCCAGGATCATTAGAATCCTAGAATATCTCGTTTAATTTGGATAAAAGTTTAATTGAGTTAGTTTGCATAAAAGTTGAATCATTTACAGCATCTCATGAACGACATTGCTTCGCGAGATATCTCGTCTTTGGTAGTTCGAAGGAGCTAGTGTGAGTAATTCTTGGTTAACTGTCGCGCTTTCTGTTCGTTTAACTGTCTGTTAATGGAATTCTAGAGACTCCAGTATTCGAAACATGCATGTAATCTTTAGAAATTTAAGATATGTATAAAAGAAAACGCAAACACATTTTATAATTGTAAGAAATGTTTTTTCTCTCTCGTTTCTCATAGTAAAGCGAACGAAAAAAGAAGGAATTAGCAATTCCTAGGTTTTCTATCATTCTAGATAACTGATATATTTTGATTCTGTGGTAAATATTTTTTTCATTATAAAAATTTTTAATTTCATTGTTGAAATAAAAGTTAATAGTTGTCTATAACTCTAAATGGAATAATATAATTCCTAATACGAAATTTTAAATAATAATTAATTTTTAATGAAATATATCATCTCTGTGACAATTTTATCGAAAATGACTGTCTTCTCATTTTACATTATCCGCTTTGATTTAAATTCCTAAAAATCTTATTCCTAATATATAGCTTATTTCTAATATAAATTTAAATTTTAAATAAATATAAATTTTGAAAAAAAATTTAAGATTCGATAATAGCGAAAATAAATATGATTGTCGAATATAACATTTGTCTTTTTCATTTTATAATACTATCCATTTCTTTGGATCTAATTTATCTCTTGTGTAAATTTTGTAAAAAAATTTACATAACTCAATAATCTGATAAAAATAATTTTTAAGTGTTTCCTATTGTTAGTTTTTCGTCGTGAATATTTTTTAATTTTTAAATATTATAATTCGTTGTTTATTCGATATAAAATTGATATTAATTTAATCTAAATGTAAATTTAATTACGGTATTTACAATTTATTAATTTCATTTAATGAATCGAAACCATAATCTCTTTCTTAAATTGCTAAATTAATGGATACAGTTTAGATTGTTTCCTCTGAGAAATGCCCTAGAATTCTTGGAAATTTGCCTTCAGCGAAAAGGGGATTAAGACATCAGGCCTCAGAATACATGTATATATAATGCAGATTCAACAAAGTGACCATTCGACATACTAATCTCAACTTGAACAATTCTTATTAAAATGTATTTTATACAATTTAATGGAAAAGAATTACAAATAATCTTTAGAATGTTACGATTATTTTTGAATTGGATTATATTACATTCAAATCTTGTATATTATTATATTTTAACAAATAAAATACAAATCTACATTATTGAAATTATATCTAAATTTTATATTTAACGGTCTACAAAATTTATGTACATGCATATTTTTAATCAAAATATGAACAATAGATAAATATAATTATACAAAGCATAGGATAATATAAATCTAATGATTTTTAATCCAAATCTAATAACTTTAGACAGAAATATATGTTATTATAAATGAAATCCATATCCATCAAGGTTATTAAATTGTTATGAAATTGTAAATTGTGTATCCTATAATAGTAAATAATCGGATAATTATAACGTCCACAATTCACGTTTTTCATGATGTTGCAAATAACATCATTCATCCATCATATGCGCATTTAGAGATACAATATGGTTTTGCATAGTTTTGTCTCTCTCTCTCTCTCTCTCTTTCTCTCTCTCTAAGCAACATCTTTCTAAAAAATGAACAAATTCTCATGAAAGAGCAATATCCGTTAATACTTATTTCATACGGATAACATCGAGTTCGGGTTATCTGGTTGATGTTCCTATATCAACTCGAACAGAATGGGGAAAGATCTCTAAGCTCCAGGGCTTAGCTTGGACCACCGTTGGCGTAAAGTCTCTCTCGTGTTGCTCCCTTTTGATCCCGAACAACGCCAATTCTCCCCTTGACGGATTCAGAAACGCCGCCAGGCATTTGATACACATGTTTTCTTTTTTAGGGGAAAAAATATTGTAAAAATATATTTCGAAAGTTCTGGATATAAAAAATGTTTTAATGAAATTATTTAGTAATATATTGTGATGTTGATATTTATATGACTATACAACTATATAGTTATATACAACTATATAGTTACTGTAAAAACAAGATAGTTAACGTGAGAAATTATTAATTCAAGACATATATTGAATTATAAACTAATAGCAATATAAATGTTAAAAAAAAATTTATTACATAAATTATTAGATTTCTATAATTAATCGATGAAAAATACAAAAATCTGTATTAGAATCGAATTCTAATTGATAGTATTGTTATATGGTTTTCAAAAATATAAAATTTCTTATTTTAGTTAAATTTTTGATTAATTCTTATAGAATTTTTTTAATTTAATAATTTAGTTTTACAATCTTATTACATCAAAGATGTAATGTTGAGATAGATATAAAAAAAAAGCAATTTTATGGAAAGAAAAAGTTTAAAAACACATCTCTTGTGATACACTAAGCTTATTTATCTAGAAGAAACAAAGAAGAAGAAATTTGATAAGAAAAATCTTATCAAATTTAATATAAAAAAAAATTATATATATATTGTAGGATATTTATGGAACACTTTTGATCGATTTTAGAGGATAAAATAAACAAAAAAATGATACACAAAAATGTTGATTAACATTTATTTATTAAGTTATAAGCATTATAAGCATTATTTATTAAATGAAGAGAAACAGAAACAAAAATAGTACAAGAAAATTTTTTTATTTTAAAAATATTTTATCCAACTTTTTATATTTTTACATTTGTAAGGTATATTTATTATGTAAGATATATCAATTTTATGTAACTATATAACTTAAATGGATTCTATTACGAATAATCCAAGATCAATAAAACGAAGCATGTTTAAACTTCTAATTGATTGTGTGACAGATCAGAAATTCGATGAATATTTTATAAGATATGTACATATTTTTTTTTTATTCTTTGAAAACGCTTAATTAGTTGGATTTAATACTTTTTAATATATTCCAAAGATATAATTTTTAATTTCTTGTTTTATGAATTTAATTGGAGTATTTTCTCTATATCTTTGTTGTGAATTGTACGTTTAATTTCGTCTTCATTTTCTTTCTTTACGTATCTTTGATTATTTTTAATTTTGATTTAGCGTACTTCATAGAATTATGTTAATCTCACTTTATTTTTGTTTTATTTCTTCTAATGCAAATTTCAATTATTCATATATTAATAAATAATTTTTAACATTTTTATATATCAATTTTTATTTTAACCTTTAATTTTATATTTTAACTTATTTATTTTAACTTTTAAAATATCTTAACACTTTGTATAAAACTAGTGAAACTATACACTAAGTTTCGCACGTTACACTTCGACTCTACTAGACTGTACGAACACGAATTTAGACGAGTTCAAACGAATCTAACCGAACTTATCCGAATTAAAAAAAGATAGACAAACAGTCTCTAATTATTCGGGCTCCCTGCGATTTGAAATTCTAAAGAAAAAAATAACTCCAAGAAAGGACAAATAAACAAGTTTGTTCTTATTAGCTGTTTCGATTTTCGAAAAATTGAAAAATAGTTTCGTTCGATATTTAAATAAAGCCTAAAATTGATCATTGATTTTATATAGGAAAAGTAGATTGGATTGATATCCATTGATTAATATATCCATTGATTAATATCGTCTTGATGATTGATGGTTATTCTCGATGAAACCGGAAGCATAGGCTAATTATCACGCTTTACCACGTTTAATTCTTATTTCATCCGTTTCACTGATTTTTCTTTTGTTTTCTTCGGGTAGCAACAAAGATTTGATCAAGTCGAAATCGAACTTGGAAGATTCTTCTCAATTTCAAGCAAGTCTCGACTAACTGGATTGGACTAATTGTTTGGATTTGTTTCAAGTTTAAGGGGATTGGGTAGTTCGTGAGAATATATATTTTATTTCGTGGAAAGTAAACAAGATTGAATAAATCGATAATTCAATTATCAGAGATTAAAGATTTTGTAATTTTTTTTTTAAAGCGATATTTTGTTTTATAAATAAAATATAGAATATATATAGAAGTGTATATATCTAATTGGAATGTTTATTATTAAAAAATGCTTATAATAAAAAGTATATAGTTTTGTGTTCGATAATTATTACATGTAAATTTTATATTATGCGAATGACTATCATTCTATATAAAAAAAAATATAGATTTAAATCTATTCAACCTTATATCCAACCATATTTTTTATTAATAAAAAAATAAATTAATAATTTGTATTTATTGTTTATAAAAAGTTAATAAAAAGTAAATATATTCTTTACATTTGCAAATTTAAAAGAATTTGGAAAAAATTAATAAGAATAATAATAAATAAAAATTTATTAATAACATATTTATTTATGAATAATATATCTATTAAGTTAAGATTGTTAAATCGAAATAATAATTTTCTAATAATTTTTTTTATTTTAATTATTATCATTCTCTTAAATTATTTTTTCACATATATCTTTTTATATATATTTATTAATTCTTATTAGTTCTTCTTAATATATAATATTTATTAGTTCTACTATATATTTTTACTCGAGTTGAATATTCACTCACTCAACATTGTTTATATATCATATTTAATAAAAAATAGAAAATTATTTATGCAGTAATTAAAAAAACTTTAAATTTTTTAATTCGTTACTTCCTTTATAAAAAAAATATTTGATTGCTAAACAAAATTTTAAAACTTATTTTCCATAAATTATCTATACAAAGAAAATAACAAAGAAAATAAATTACAATTTAATCGTAATTAATTTGACAAAAAAAAATCAATTTTATAATTGGATCATTCTTAAGCAATGAAAAATGTTACTATTAATAGAGAATCAAGCACGCGATTACTTAATCGTAACCACTTTACTGGACAATTTTGGTAAACCTCTGACCACTCTCGGTTGGAAACATACTAATTCGCCATTCTTTTTCCGTCAGGTCACAAAATCCAGAGGGAATTAGAGCGTGCACCGCGGGGCCAGTTGGTAAGTAATTTGCTGAATCCTATTAGAGTAACACTCGTAGGTGAAACTCGCGTGAAACTCCGGCCAATGACAAGCGTTAGTTCTTTTTCTTTTGTCACGATTCGCGTGCCAGCCTCGAGGACACGTAACTGTGGTCTCTTGATGCTGTGCAAAATAATTAACTTTGTACTGGTGAAAAAAATTAAACCGTTCGCACGAAATCGTTGCTTCTTGGAGAATGGAATGAAGTTAAATATCTGTGCAATTTTTCTTTACTTCGAATATTATTGTAAAGAATATTAGATGTTAGACATAAACGTTTATATTAAGTCATTACAGAAATAATATCAAAATTCAAGTAAATATCAAAGAATTTATTAGTAATTTTTAAAACAAAATTGAATTATTACAACTATAGTTTATAAAATAAATAATATCCTGTAATATATTTTATATATTAATATTTAATTTTTTTATTTAATATTGTCGAGAATATTGTCTTTCTGGTCTTCAGCATCGAAGGGAGATTGTCCTTATTAGAATCATATAATAAAATATTGTACATAATAATTGTAGAATAATAATTATTCTAATAATTAATCTACAAAATTAATAATAATATAAACTTTTAATAATAAATTTCTGTTTGCATTTTTTATAATTTTATTAATTATTATTAATCTCCATTGATCCAAATATTCCATATATGATTATCACGATAACCGATATATTAATAAATAAAAAAATTGTTGTTGGATGTTGGAAATAGCAACAAAATTTTTTAAGATTTAAATTTTTTATAACATTGTCTGTATATATATCAAAAACAATAATAGAAAAAATAAAAATATTTTAATTAATAATTTATCAATATATTTATATTTAATATTTTTTAAATAATAAAATTTTTGAAAATACAGATCATAAATATACATATTAGAAACTTTGTATACATATTAGAAACTTTGTAATTAAAAAGATAAGAAATATGTTAAAAAGAAAATTATACATTTTTCTATTGAAATTAAGCTTCTTAAACGATATTATTTATGAGATAACATGTAGTTGAAATTGTAATTGAATACAATTCAATTTTAACACTAGAGAAAAGAGTAAAAATATGAGATATCTTTTTATTTTTTGACTTTATGAATCTTAGAATAGAATATAAATAAAAAAAATAAAACGAATAATTTCAAAAAATTTCATATGAATACGTTAAAAATATATTCTTAAAAATGCATAGAATCTTATATTTAAATTTATGAAATTCGAATTCGTATCTTTATGAATCCTCAAAACTCTTGAAGCACTCGAACCTCTCAAAACTCTCGAAAATCGAAACTCTTGAAATCCAGAATGCTTACTTTTTTTCTTTTTATAATTTTAAAATATTAATTTTTAAATTCTTCAAATTTAAGATCGTAATCAAAAAAAAGAAACTACTCGCAATTCTTTTGGTTCGTAAACAAATTTTATTCTTTACTCTTTCGAGAGTTTCGAATTACAAAAAGTTTTAAAAGAATTTAAAACTTGTTGAACTTCAAAGGTTTCAAGGTTTCTACGTTTCTAGTGAACTCCTTATAATGTCGACATCTTTCCATCTTACATAATCAAACCAATAAAAACTTTCTTATTCTCCTTTATTTTTATAATAAATAGACGCAGAGTTATACATGACAGTATTCATAGGTACATAAAAAAAACATAGAAAATTCAACAAAATAAAATTTCATGTATATATGTATATTTAATATATATTTTTAAAAAAAGAAAACATGTTCGCTTCTAATAGAAAAACAAAATTGTCTCCGTGTTTTATAGATACGGAAAAAAAAAAAGTATGAAATAAAGAAAAAAAAAATCTTCAAAAATAATCAAACCCCATGCGTATTCGCACTATTCGCAAAACCTTCATTCCTCAGCACATTGAACAGTTTTCGTGTACCAGGGGTGGGAATTTTCAATATCTACCCGACATAAAATTTATGCGAACCAGCACGGAACCCTCCTGTGTCTCTCCACGAATTCCAGTTCGGAAAAAATCACTGTACGAACTTCCATTTCTTCTACCCCCCTCCCCCTCCCCACCTGTAATCCACTTACAAGTTTTTCCCTTTTCTTTGGGAGAATCAGCGCGGAGAAAAAAAGTCTTCTTTGGACGGCAAATAGGATTCTTTTTTTCATGTGGAGCGCGCGTGTTCGCATATCGCGTGCAAATATTAGATGGCTGTTCTGATAGGTTTTCACAGAGACGGGAAGTATACGCGAGCGTCTCTTTTGCCGGAGCGTGGAAACGTATCCGGAATTCGTCGCACGCTCGTTGGAACTGCTCGGCTCTCACAGGATAGACACTATTTTGTTTGGAGAACTCGGCTTTCTCGCGAATATTCGAGTGGTTTGGGAAGGGGGGAAAAAAGAGGAAAGTTGGAAGAGCGTTTCTTGGGACCAAATGTGACGAGAGAATTCGCGTAATGTAGCTTTGAGGATACGGAGAGATACTGAATTAAACAAAAGTTGTTTCGAATGAAAGAAAATTAAATTTTATTATGGATGATAATGTATTGATATTTTTTTATTGCGATTGATTGAAATATATGTATCTTTTTGTTAATTAATATTTAAAAAAACCTTGATTTAGAAGAGATAATTATTTTTTTGTATGTTTTAAATAATTTGTTATTTTATTATACTGTGAGAGACTTAAATCTTTATATTTGGAATGCCTGTATCATATTAAGATTGTTGTACTCGGATCAGTTAATAAGTTAATTACTTCCTTGTTCCAACTTCTCTTCTAAAAGAGATATGTAGTTACCATTAAGTAATTACATACAGTAAGTAATTATTATTAATGTGTAATAATAAAGTAAAAGTATAATATATTATCAGCTAAATTGTATTTATCAGTCATATACAATATTATTAAATAGATAATAAAATTATTAATATTTTTTATTGATTGAAAATATACATTTTTTTGTCTAATATTAGAAATTTTAAAAATCTTATAGAAGGGATAATTATTTTTTTGTTTCTTTGTTTTAAATATTTTGTTATTTTATTATACTGAGAGAATTAAGCCTTTGCATTTGAAAAGTCTGTATTATATTAACATTGTTGTATCCAAGTCAATTAATAAGTAAATTACTTTGTTCCAATTTCTATTCTGAAAAAGATATGTACTTGAATAGCTATATAGATGCAATATTGTTATTAATGTGTAATAAACATCAACTTAAATTGCATTTATTAATCATACATTATAATTAAAGTAGATCTAAAATAAGTCATATAATAATGCATCGTATATTTAAAATATATTAATACTAATTGTAAATAAGATTTTTGAGAGCAACAAATTATTTTTAGCATTATATTAATTATTCCATCGAATTAATTAAAACAATCTTTATTTAAAATGAATCTGTTAAATAAATTAATGTATAAAATTATGTTATTATTATTTAATAAATAATGAATAATCATGAATAAATAACAAGAATAATAATAATAATAATAACTAAAGAATATAAAATGATTGTTTATATAAAGTGGTTCATCAAACATTATTATTTCGATTTTCATTATTATTATTATCCATATAATAAATATGTTGTTGAATTTCAAGAGAAGCATATTCTGATGTTATTTTTTATAGATAGAGAATATATCAAATTCACTAACATTTCTCTTAAATGGAAATATTTTTACAATTAATACAACTTAATATTCTATACAAAAAAATATTAAAAACTATTTATATACTATTTATATAAAAATTATTAGTTTAGAAAATATTTTAAAGAAAACTTATCACATAAAAAATAAACAATATATAAACAATAGAATTTTTTTCTCTTTTATGATAAATTTTACAAACTCCAAATATGTAAAATATCTTTTAATGGTTTTTGGATATAAGCAACTTAATATTTTTTTTTAAATATGATAAAATAATTTAAAAAACATTAATAACATTTACATATGCTTTACCTATAAAAAATCTAATAATCAAAATATATATTCTTCCATCAATCACTTTTATTTTTTCATTTCATCTTTTCATTCAAACATTTTTCGCTATAATAACAACGATGTAAAACAACGATGTAAAAATGGTAATATCTGCTAAATCACTCTGTAAATTGGATATAAATTTTTCGAAGAAATATAAAGTAAATTCCTCGGTTATTTATGATAAATGCTTACAACTTTGACAAATTATATCGGACAGTAAGACTTGAATTTAGATTTATGTTAGCGATAAAAAGTATTTCATATTTTTTTTTTAACACATTTGCGAACAAGATAACTGTAATCGTTGATAACCAAGCGTCGTTCGGGGACAAGATGGTTGTAGTTGTTTTAAGTGCTCCAGGGACAAAATGATTGCAGCAGTTCTGGTTATACGTGTTGAATCATAATGTTTCACAAAGAGTCACTGTTTTCTTCTTGGTATTCCACAACATAAGATAATACATTTCAATTATCGCAAAGATGTTATTTGAGTTTTACTATAGGTATTACAATCGGTATTCAATTTTTATTGTTGTAATGTTGACGTGTTATTTGAATAGAAATCCATGTAAATTTATATACAAATTTTTAAATTTTGTCTTGTTTCATGAAACATATGATTTTAATCTAAAGTTTCCGAGAACGTTTTTAAAAAGATTAATTTATCAACAAAATTAAGTTAAAAAAATTAAGTTATAATTTACATAATAGTTTTTAAAATTTTTATGAATTAAATTTATTAATAATAATAAATAATAGATAGATAATAGATAGTATTATTTAAATATTAAAAACGAAAAACATTATGAAATATATTATAAATTGATAAATTGATGAAATTAAAAAAAGAAATAAAAAATAAAATTAAAAATTTTATTTTAAAATTGACTTTGTATTATAGAATTGATAGAATTAAATTGCTTCCAAATTTTGCGAGTTTATCTCGCCATCATCAGTTAATTTGAGATCAAAAAATCATTAATGCTATTAAGCAAGATAATGCTCTCGTATCATTTATTAGAATGCAAAATATTAGATTATCCAATAAGTTTATCCAAATATTTTTAGAAAAATATTTTTTTAATTTTTTTTTAATAAATTACGAGTTATTTGATTATATTTATATAAAAAGATTACTTTTCGTATATTTATATAAAAAGATTACTTTTCGTTTTCTATAATAATAAAATTAAAAAGTAGACAATGATCATAATGATTGATAATAATTGTAAGGAAACAGTGAATTTTCAGCGGACATTTTTTGCAATTTTGAAAGTAACTTCAAGATATTTATGTCAATAACTATTTTCTTTACTGTTATATCTTTTCAAAAATCTGAAAAAATAATGAGATGGATATTTATTGAATATTTCATTTCATCATACAATCGTTGAATCAATTATTTAAAAAATTATTCATAAAAATAAAAATTTCTTTGAAATGAAATTTTTTTAATTCAGAAATTTTGTTTTAAATATAAATAATGTAAGTTAAATTAAACTAGATAAAAATATATTAACTTCAGTTCTAAATCTTTCTCATTTATTTCAAGCAATCTAAAGTAATTTATGGAAAACAATTCAATCTATTAGTTTATTAATATTAGATTTCAACAACAAGAATTCTTTTTACTGTCAAATATTCCATAATTTTTAATTCAAATTAAAAGAAAATTTTGAACGCAGTAAAAAAAAATCTTAAAAAAAATTCAAACTTTACAATAATTTGAACAATATTCAACTTTTCTTGGTTTTAATCGCTTTTAAGATAAAAAATAAAATTTAAATTAAAACAAATCTAATACATCATTTAAAAAATTGTATGCAAAAGATACAGAAGTAAAACATGCATAAGTGATATTTAACTATGAACACTAAAAAATAGAAAAAAATATATTATCATGGTCTCATGATAAAGTAAAACATCTCTCTATAACAATGATAAAATATTTCATTCAAAGCTAAAAAAGTTAAAACATCGAATGAGAGAATCAATCAATATACAGGAGTGCATGCAACATTTTTATTTATCTGAGAAAATAATGTATTGGCTCGTGAACTTTCTTCTGAACTTCTGATTATAGTTTCCTCAAGTATATTCTATCATAATGAAATTGGAAGTTGGAAATATTTCCACGTTTCACAAGGAATCATAGTAAAGATATTCCAGAAGAATTCTAATAACGGAATAATCTAATAAAAAGCAGAAATATTATTAGAACTCTAGTAATAAAAAATATATATACAACATATTTCTTATTTGTAAAAAAGAAATTACAGTTGAAATTAATCGTGTAATTTTTAAAAAACTGTTTTGAATTCTGAAATTACAAAAGCAACATTCAATTTTCAAAATTTAAATTGCATCTCCAACAATGATATTTATTATTTTGTTATGGAAATATAAAATTGTATAAAAAATATTTTGATTGAATGTAGTGAGTAGTGATTGGCAAATTGATAAATTGATAAAAAAACCGGTAATTGGTTAAAAAATTGCTTTCGAAAAAACAAAATATTCATTATTATAGAATTGAATGAAAGAATCGAAAATGTATAAATATTTTGAATATTTCGTGCAGAAAAGATAATTTTTAATTTTTAATTCTTTTGATTATATTATCGAATAATATATTTTTTTTAATTTTATATTATATATTTATTACTATAATATTTCAAAATATTACATTAACAATATTTATATAAATGAGTAAATTAATAATTTATTTAAATTAAGAAAATAAGAATCTTTACTTTATTTCAAATCTAATTCAAATTTCTTCATCCAATTATTGGTACAAACATAGAAAATATATTATTTGCTATAAAGAAAAACTAAATTATTATAAATCACCGAATAAAAGTTTATAAAACGAAAATAATTATTTCATTCCATCCCAATGTACTTACACATGCAGTTTTCATTTTATAACAGTTCACACGTGCCAATCTAATAAAATCGAACCAACTCCTCTGAAAACCCACCTGTCTCTCCGAAAATCTTGAGCCAACTATAGAAAGACGAAGATCCAATCCACGGGTACTCTTTTCCACTCGAAGAAACCTCAACCTCTCGAGCCCATAATCTCTCTCAAGTGATTCGTTCGGTCTGCTCGAACGAAGTGCCTCGTCGAACCTCTCATTCCACCAGTTTGGTATTCCGTAAACGTTATCACGTGTGAATTCGTCGACCGTGTCAAGTGTGCGTCTTCGGTACCGTACGTGAATCTACTGCGAGAATAAGTCGTGTGTTAGAGGCCGTTGTTTCCTCACGTTCGACCTTTCGTGGACGATGAGTTCACGAGTTTTCATGTTGCTTCTGTCCGTCTTCTTAAGTTTTATAAAATGAATTTCGAGGGATGCTGTGAAATTTATTTACGAAAGAATTTGTTTTTTTTTTTTGTCTTGCAATAGTAGTAAGAATATCATGATCAATTTTAGTATAGTATGAGATGTAATGTCAAAATATAAGGTTCATTAGATATGTTATTCTTTTCTTGTTAAAATATTATGCAAATACAATGTATAGTGTGTCTTTAGTCTTCGAAAATTTATTAAGAAGTTGGAAAACTAAAGAGTGATCCAATATATGATTGGTCAAATATTCATTGAAATATTTATTTTGAACTGTAAAGAAGAAAACTGTAATGAAGAAAAAAAACATTGGAATAAAATTTTTAGCAAACATTTATTAAAAAACATCTCAGATCTCAAATGATTTTTTAATTGCCATAACATCGAATAATTTCTATTAATAACTTTTTAATAAACAACTGGCATTGTCAGAATGTCAAAATTTTAATAATATATTAAAAAATTATAAAAATTTAAGGATTTTTTAAATAATTGCTAAATTTTTTTCTATAAAATAAATAAGATATTTCCAGTTTAAAGGATTGTTTTGAAAAAAAATTCATTATCTCAATCAATTAGAATTTTAAATGATTTTCAATCTATTTTTAATATCTATAATTGTACGCAGATTAATTAATTAAAACTTTATGATATGCTAAAAAATATATTATATTTTTTTTATTTATCCAATAAAAAGAATATCTATATATTTTTGTCTAATTTAATTATATAATAAATAATAAACTAAAATTTTATGATATAAAAAATATATTATAATATTTTACCAACCTGATAAAAAGAATATTTATATATTTTTGATTAATTTGTGAAAAAAAGTAATATGTTCTAAAAGTAATATTTTCTATTTTTGCTAGTTTAGACAAATTATGTAACTTTTTGTTCAAAAAATTCTTTTAAAATCTTCTTTATTTATTTAATTTTATTTTGTAAATAAAAAAAAATAATATTCAAAATTATACTTAAAATGATAATTATTTATTATTATCTCTACTTTATATAAAAAAAATGCACCTGTAGATCTCTGATGGTTCACCAATGTGTGTGTGTATGTAATAAATCGCAATAAATCGATTGCAAATGAATTAGGTTATTTGTACCAATAATTATGCCCAATTAATTATACATATATATGAACATATTTTTATACAAGATAAATTATAATATAATATCAAATCGAAGATAATTTTAAAATAAATTTTAACTTCAATTAAAAATTTAATATTTTATATTTTATAAATTTTATTAACAAGTTTAAAAAACATCCAACAAACGAAAATTTAAACTTCATCAAATTCATTCAACATATTTTCCTTTCAGCAAATAATAATTTATTTACATTATATTCATAAAATATATGATGAAAATATGGAAAATAATTAAATTAAAAATAAATTTAATACTTTTATTTCTTTTTAAATGACAATAATCGGAAATAATTTTATATTTCTTTTTATTATTGTGTCTCTTATAATAGATTCTTTGATAAAACATAATTTTATTTTGAGATAATAATAATAGTACATAATATCTAAAACACAAAAAAAGTATTCAGTAAGAGATTACAATATAAATAAAACACAAGTTTTTCACTTTCTGAAATTAGTTCATACATTTTTCATATTTTCATTTTCATTATTATTTGAAATTCTAATTTGAATACATTAAAGAATAAAAATGAAATAAACAATAATTTCTGTTTTGATAAAAATTCTGAAAATAATGTTACGTGTCAGGGTAACCGGTACAAATATCCACATAGTATATAAAAATGCCAAATGTATTTTTCCAAGCAGAAACGATTCGACGAAAGAGTCATCCGTTTCTATATAGAAAAATTTCTTTCGTTCTGTCATAAGTAATGGGGGAATTGTAGGGTGACAAGAATTTCTTCCCTTTCTTCGTAATAGAGCCAAAGGAAGAATAAACCCATCTTTGTAATAAGAAGGACAAAGCAGGTATATCGTAGGAAATTTAGGAAAAAGGACAAAGCTTAAGGAGATTTGTATCAGAATGAAAAATAACGAAAGTCTCAGGATATTTAATTATTATTCTCTGATAAATTTTTTAAGATTTTGACATGGAAAAATATAAAAGAAAAAGAGTCCGTTTAAAAATCTGATGCAATCCAAATTTTTCCTTTTGAACTTATCTTCTTTTTTCCTCAGAAATTAATATTACTTAAGTAGAAATGAGCGTGTATATCAGAAACACGTATGCCAAAAAACTAAGATTTTAGTTTTATTCGATATATATATTCCGGTAAAATTAAATAAAGTTTAATACACTTTATTTTTTGTTATTGTATTATATCTTTTAATTATACATATAATTGTACATATAAAGTACTTACATTAAATACACATATTATAATATATATTATAAATTTGAGTTTATATATTCATACTATATTATATTATATATTATAATTTTAAATTTTTATAATATTATCCCATAAATTTCTTTCGCACCACGTTAGAAATGACTTTAATAACTGGCTATTTTTACATGAACATGCAGACTTATCTATTAACCATTTATGACATCGATTTCAGTCGTTCCAGAGTTCTTTTAAACTACGTTTCGTTGGTGATACAGTTTCTTTTAGAACTTTTTACTACATCGTTCAATATTGATAGCCGAAGGAAGCATTTGCGGTATGTTATGCTTCATAGCTTTAAAAAAAGTGATAGTGCAAATGATAATGCAGACGAGATTCGTACTGTTTACGGGAATACTATTACGACCATCCGCAATTAGTTTAAGAGATTTAAAGTTGGCAATTAGAGCTCGAAAGATGAAGGTCGCAAGGGCCGCCCAGCAGCGACGGATACAGATCTTATCAAGGCCATGCTAAAAATCCACGATATATTGTGCGAGATAATGGATGCCATTAACATTCCCCAAACAACATAATCACCTGATCAAGATGGGATATGTCGATCGATGTAAAATTTAGGTTTCACAGCTACGAAGACCTTATGAACCGCGTTTCTACGTGCGATTTGCTTCTCCAGTGAAAGAAATCCTTTCTTAAAGAGGTTCGAGACGAGACTTGGATTTTGTATCAAAATGTGTATTGATTTAAGAACAATAGACTTCAATCGTCGTGAAACTTGGACTGTCACCCGACGAAAAAAGTTCTTTTGTCCATTTGGTGGGATTGAAAAAGTGTACTTTATTGTGAGCTCCTTGAGTTCAATGAGAAAGCATCAATTCTGCAAAATATTGCAGCTTGATAAACTGGAAGCTATTATAACAGAAAAACGGCAAATCGACGAGATGTTGTTTTTCATCAATGCAATCAACAATGCAAAACCGCATGTTGTATTGGCTATAAGAGAAAAGCTTATAGTTAAAAGTTTGATTGAGACATTCTATCGCATCTTCTATATTCTCTAGATCTATCCGACTATTACTTCCTATCATTAAAAAAATTCTCTTCATGATAAATGGTTTTAATTCAAGTTTTAATTCAAGCGAAATAAAAACGCATCTTGAATATTTTGCAAATAAGCCCCAATAATTTTGGAAAGAGAATAATAAAGCTTCCTAAAAAATAGAAGAAAGTGATAGAGCAAAACGTTTATATATAACACAATAAATCAACAAATATTGTGTATTCATTTTGTATTATAAAAAAGGAAAGAAACTTATGGGACATAAGTAATAAATTATTATAGATATTAAAATTTTTACCACTGTGATTTTTATATCATATATCATCTAAATAAAAATTATCTTATATATTATTCTATCAATCTAATATATAAATATAAAATAGAAAATAACTGTTCCGCAAAGAATCAGAAACATTGAGACAAATATATCGAAAAAAAATGGGAGTTTACTATTTTTTATAATTATTTTTTAACAAATAATTACTAAAAATAAAAATTATAATATAATATATTTTTATAGTTTTAAATTGAAATAAAATATTTTTATATTGTAAAGAAGCTTTTATTATAATTTAAAATTATAAACAACATAGATACATCAAATAACAAATATTTATTTATCTTCAATAATTATTTATTAATCAAAATAATTATAAACATGTAATGAACTCTCAATTCCGACATTGTAATAAAAAAATATGATAATAAATATCAGCGATATTTAATTTACAAATTTTGATAAACTCATCGATAGAAAAATGTTTTTAAGAAAATTGAATTTTGGGACAATAACTTTTTGAAACGATTGTTTTTTATTGTCCAAAGAAAGAAAAATGAAATAACAATGGGAAAGGACGATAGAATTATGGAGCAGATTGAATTTATTTGGATTTGTTATTTTCTGAAGGTATTCACGACTGAATCGCAACGCGACACGATGAAATAAAATGAGGAGGGCCTGCGTCTAAGGACAGAGAGAGAGAGAGAGAGAGAGAGAGAGAGAGAGAGAGAGAGAGAGAGAGAGAGAGAGAGAGAGAGAGAGAGAGACGAGCGAAGTGAATAACGTCGCCGATTTATTTACGACTCGTTTCATCTTACGTTCGAGTTTTTTTTCATTTTCCGTTTATATCATTGCCATCCTCTAAAATCGAATGGAGTAGTCGTTGATTCCCTTCAAATCGATTCGATCTAAGAATCATTTCTTCAATCTCTTCAATTTTCTAACTCGGAAAATATGATAAATAACAGATGGATTTGCAAATATGAATTAGTGATAGGGATATGGATAAATATCGAATAAATAAAATTTTTTATAATTTAAAATGTCTAAGATTATAACATAATTTAATTTTATTAATTCGTTCCGTTTTGAGAAAAACTTTTTGAGAAAATCGAAATATCAAATTAAAATAATACAAAATTGATTCAATTCGAATTTCATTATTTGCTTAGATACATTTTATTATTTATTTATTACTTTAATTTTATTTTTAATATTTGAATATATAAGTAGTTTGACTTTTATAAATCAAAGTTTATAAGTGAAACTTTTATCACCTGTATCTCGAAATAAATAAATAATTATATGAGAAAATTCTCTCTATGAAATTCTTTCTCTAAAAAATATAGCAGAAAATAATTTAATTTAAGGAACTAATGATATCATAATTCATATTATAAATAAACAGAGATGGAAAAATAAATAACAAACATTTTATTGTATACAATATTTTACATTCTTTATTCTTCCATCTTCATTTAACTGTATAAATCATAACATTACTAGGTCCTTAATTATATATACTACTTTCTTTTATTCTTTTTAAAAAAGAAAATTTTTCCGGCAATCCTGACATCGTAACTTGTCAATAATCTATTCAATATTGTCTATTCAGTACACAATTCTCTTTTCGTTCAATTGTTAAAATTGTCTGAAAACGACAACAAAGCGCGAATTTTTTTCTTTCTTTCAATTATAATTGGAAAAATAATAATTCTTATATCTCTATGTTTCATTCAAATCTTTCACATTTAAAAATTTCAATAAGACAAAACTTATAATTCAAAGATTCTAGTTCTTTTCTTAAAATCGAAGTTATAATTGTGTAAAAAGAATTATTGATTCAATCCTTTTCAAACGAAACAATATCGTATTTTCATCGTTATTTTAATCGTACGAGAACAATCACCGGAACTCGTTCAAAACTCTCGCGTCAATCAGCTGTACGATATAGAATGTATAACATACATATATATGTATGTTATTAACCCTTCACCGGTCGGACGTTGATCTTACGAGATTGATGCAATTTAGCTATTTATAATTAAAAATTTCTTTATTTTCTAAAGAGATACTAGAAAAAAAACAATAAAATAAGTCAATTTTCAATTATAAAAATTTATTTTATAAAGAGATCAAATCAAAGCCTAAATTATTAATTTGTTTTCTAATCCAAAAAAGAATTGTGTTATAGATCACAGATAATTCGGTGCTCGCCAATTTTTTTCATAATTCAAACAAAAGAAATTTTATAAAATGAAAAATAATATTTATCAATTTATCCTGTTTTATTACAAAAGATATTCTCTTTTTTTGTATATATGCCAAAAATGATTCAAACATATATCTGATCTGTTTTATAATCCAAACAAAAAAAATTCTGTTGCAGATCAAAAGTGAATGATCATCAATTTGTTTCATAATCAAAATAAAAAATTCCATTATACAGATGAAAAATGATCCAATACTCTCCAATTTATTCTATAATCCAAGCGAAAGAAATACTCTTATAATTAAAAAAAAAATAACCCAACATTTTGCAATTTGTTTTATAACATCCAAATGAAAAAATTTTGTTACGGGCCAAAAATGAAACCGGCGTGCACGCAATTTCATCGTTCGATCCTTTTGAAAGTTAATAATATAAATACATTCCTTTGCATAATAACTACTGGCTCGGTCCTTTTTTTGGTTGCCTCGCTTGCGTGACTTATTTCAATTTAGATGACGTCGAAGGACGTTGCCAAATCGTCCAAACCTAATCCCTATCGCGTTTCAAAATAATAACCAAGCCGTATTTCTCAAACAAGTTGACGCATCTATTTTCTGATATACGCGTCGATGTACATATTGCCAATGAAATACGCTTATGACGGAAGTAAATACGCACAAATGCGAAATTTCACGCTTTTGTACTCGTATCTATTTTATTTACTAACTCACGACACATAAGTAATTCCCATATTCGACTCGTTTGCACGCTATGTTAATACGCTATGTCAATACAGGATTTACAGTAATCTGTAATCATAGTTATACTTTATATGGAAATATATTTAATCAAATGATATATATGTTGCATGAACGAATGTATGGGAAGATAAATATGTATAAAATTGATTATTTTAAAAATTAAGATAAATACAAAAAATGATATTTAAAAATATTTGAGATCTATTTATTAAGTTATAATTCAATTTTGCATCAAATGAAGACGGAGATAGAATCATTTTGCTATAGATAAATAAATATTCCTTCTAATCTGTAAAATCTTTTTAAATTTTTTAATTTATCTGAATATCCTATAATAATCTGAATATAACTGTATTTAAATCTTTCCAATAATGTTTATTGACATTAGATTAATTTTAATATATTATGAGTGTTATATATATATAAAAATATTATTATATATATATAATATATATAGTATTATATAGTACAAATTTTATTGTATAAATGAAAAAAATTATAACGTGCAATATTAATAAAAATTGTTAACGTAATTAATTGAAAATATTCGAAGTTTTAGCTTAGTATCTAATAACGTTAATGATAATGAACTTTTATTTTTCAATTGTCTGAAAACTGAACTAAAAAAGAACTAAAAATGAAAAATTATATCATATTCAAACATTTATATTTCAATCATTTCAAAAAAAGTTCCAGAAAATGAAAGAAAATTATTCTTTTAATAATTGTGATAAAAAAATTTTTTAAATATCATAAAAATGTATAATGATAAATTAATAACATCTTATGTTTCTTGTTCATATTAAATGCGCAATTTTTATTCTAATTACAATAAATAGAATAAAACATTAAAAATAAGTTCTTATTTTTACTTTTCCTTTTTACAATGTATGTACATACGTCGCAACAAATGTGAAATGACACACTATGAGCAAACTGACTATTTACGTACTTAAGTCTTCGGTAAATGCAACGTCATCGTCGACACCTGTTTCCGGGTATACCTTTTACTTATTGGCGCCGTGCACTCACGTATTCAACCGGATGATTCACGCTAGAACCTTGTTTCTGACAGATGCTCTAAACGCGTGTCTATATACATAAGTATATGTATATACACGGAACGATGATATGATCGAGGTGAATCGATACGGATCGCGTTTTGTTATCGACAGAGTTATGCTATGTGCAGTGCCGTGATATCATAAACCGAGTGTAGAATTGGCCATGCATCATCCAAGATATTTTTATGTCACATAATCCTCAGGGCTATGTAATACTTGTTAATATTCTCATGTCACATGCAATATTATTAATAATTCAGAATAGAATGACATAACAATTGAGATAAAAGAAATTTAAATATAAAGAAAGAATAATTAAATATAACAATAATTAGTTGTTTTTAACGTAATATATATTTCGATATCATAATCGATTTATTATAAAAGATAATTATTAAGACAATGAGGAAAAATACTTTCAATCTTATCGTGAAATATATTACACTTATTTCGGAAAAGTGATCTATACTCGAATAAAATAGCATAAAAAAATTGTCCAATACTTAAGACTAAAGTTATATATTTGCTATATAAAAATCATTTCGGAAAATATATATTAATTATCAAAAAAATATAAGAAAAGAAAACAGCACACCATTACAAGTAATAATTAAATAGTTTTAAATAAAAAGCAACATTCTAAAGAAACACGAAATATAAATACTAGCAGAGCTTTTATTGGTCGGATATCTAAGTGTTTGAGAAATTCTAATTATAATTTCAACTTAATTTCAAAATTCGGATTTTTATCATTATATTAAAAGTTCTAGGCAGGCTTTAAATTATAATGAATATTTCGAACATATTTGGATATCCAGATAAAAGTTTTATTATAACTAAATGTAGGATTTAATTATTCAAAATTTAGAGATATTTTCATAAATAAAATTTCAAAAATATTTTATGTTTATATATCAAAGCTACGAATACAATTTTTAATTCATGAATTCATTTGTAGACTCGTATCTAATTGTTGTCTGATAAGTAAAAATGAAATCTGTTAGTAGTGTGTTATAAATATATAATAAATATATTTATATTTGAATTTATTGAAAATCTTATTTCCGTTAATATCACCAATTTTGATATTTGGATTGAACATAATTTCTAAATTCGTCTCTAAAGTAATCTCTATATCGTAGATGATACACAAAACCTCTGATTTCTTGCACGATCGATAATTCAGAACATAGAAAAAATGATACATCCATTTTATATCTTGTCCAATAATAAAATTATTGTAATCTCAGTTGTTATCGAATTACACAAATACAGCTGAACACTTTTATCTATATATATCATATATTATCTGCTATTGGATGAACTTTATAAATCACGATAGAAAATAGCAGTTAGTTGCACGAAAATGAATGACATTTCTATTTTAATAATGTTTAATCCAAGTAATTTTAATATTCCGATAATTACAAATAATAATTCTATATTTAAATAATTCTTAATTAAATTCTTTTGTTTCTATATTACAGTGATAATGAATTGTATATTAAATTTCTTATTTTACTATGTTCAATGTTCATTTTTAATAAAATATATTAAATTTCTATATATTTCTAGTTACTTAACATTAAACTCAAATTACTAAATTTATTAAAAATTAACTATTCATCCTAAATCTAATTTAATATTTTTCTCGCAGGTCACGTATAAACAATGAATAAAAAAAACAAGATCTCTTCTTTATCAACAATATTTAACACGCACGCACAAAAGAGATGATAATTGCCTAAATTTAAAGACGGCAGAGTAACGAGTGCTCTCATCCATCCCAATCCAAAAATTCGTAGACCAAATAAAACCTGCAGAGCCGTAATAAAAAGGAAAAAAGGAAAAAAAGGAACCATCGTCCTCATCGTTCGAATAATTACGGTACGGTAGAATCGGTAGAAAGCGGCGGGTAACGAACGAGAGGGTGTCGCCGACTTGCGTTAATCCGACCAAGGGGGAGGACTGAACGTCAGCGCGTCGAATAATTGCGACCGATTCTCGATTCGAAAGTGAGAAAAAGATCGGAACCATTGACGCGGAAATCGTTCGCGCATTCCCTACGTAGCGAAACTTGAATGAATTGGTGGTGGAGTGTCTAGGACGGTGTGAGAAGGGGGAGTGAGGCCCCCTTGGTTGGTCACGCGTGCTCACTTTTAACCGCGGAGGGTCCCCGTTAATTAAAGATTCTTAGGGCACGGTTTGAAGTAGTGAGCGGCCATGTATGTAATTGTGTATTCCCCTGTTGGCAGGCCTGTTAGAGAGAGGCTTTGTTTTTAAGAAGGAACAGTAGGGGGCTCGTAGGTCTGCGCACGCCCGCAGACAATGGCCACCGACTACAATACGAGGTCTGTGTTTGTATTTCGCTGCCTGCTCGATATCATCTACGATCTCTTTCTTCTTTTTCTATTTCACCGGTAATATCGGGACTGGTATGTTCTCTATCTTATGTGTATACGTATGTGTAACTTATCTTTCTTTGTTCCACGTTTTGTTCCGACTTGTGGATGTACTAGACATGCAAAACTGGTGGTCAGAAGAATTTTTCTTTTAAGTCGTGTAGTATATGTTTATTGATAATAAGGTTCTTTTAATTAATTAAAATGTAATATTATTTTATCATGTAAATATCATTTAATAATTCTAACAAAAAGTTAAAAAAATATAATTGTTTAGTTTTAGTGATTTCTTTCAATTTTAATAATAGTACTTTAGTTTTCCTTTTTTTTTTTAGAAAGCTTTATTTTATAACTAAAATAAGATTTAATCAATTCAAAGGAATTTAAAAAATTTTTATTCATCTTTTATGATTTTTACTCTTCCAAACGATCAGAATACAATATGAAAATGTTGGCTATAAAAATAGAATGTAAAATAAAATAATACAATACAATATTATACATATGTTTGTCTGTAAATATAATTCTTACTTCATATTTCTAGGTTTTCCTCAGTTTTCTAACTTTTATTTATTTCTCTGTGGGCTTCTGTACACTCATTTTCATTTCTTTCCTCATAATTCTCTCTGTCTTTTCTCTTTGTTTCCATTTCAACGACCATCTTTATTCGTCTGTCGCGTACCTCGTGTCCTTTTTCTTTTGTTATGTTTCTTGTCTCCTCTTTTCCTATCCGTCGCGCCGATACACTAGCGTTTTAGTTTTCCATGTTGCTTCCCTCTCCGCTTTGCGCGTACTTTTGTGACCCTCGTTTCTATGTTTCAACGTTTCTCCCTCATCCACTGGTCTCTCTACTCCTTTCAATCGGCTCTTGTCACTTTGTACTGTAGCCTCAGTAAGTAATATACAACGCAAGAATGATTATTTTCGCGAATTTTACTTTTAAAATTAATTTTTTATATAGCTAAATCTAATTTTTTTATTCTTTCTTTTTTTTTTAGAAAAAAAAATAATTAGTATTTTATTTTCTTACATTCATTTTTTTAATCGAAAAAAAATATATTTTTATGATCTTTTCAGTGGATAATAAAATTAAAATTAATCATAGATAACCTTGTAACATATATAAGTTATTAAGTATAAATTTTAATATATATGAATATATGTACATATATGCAGTTCATAATTTGTAGCCATTCTTATAATTTTGATTTTATGTAGAATAGACTATAAATTGCTTTTTCATTTTAAAATTATACATATGTAATTATAATTATAATATATATAACTAATATTAATTATATATATAACTTTTTTTATCGTTAAATTTTTTAATTTTTTTGCAAATTTTTCGATTTTTTTTCTGAATATTAAGTCGAAAAATTATAATAAAATAATAAATAAAAATAATTTTATTTTATTTATAATATGAATGTTTCATTATTTTAAAGAGTAAATTTCAAAGAATATATATATACGCAATAATAATTTTATCACTGATAAAATCATTGATACATTATTTGATTTATTCCTTCCAATATCAGGGTTTTGTTAATGATATGTACTATAATTTGTCTCGAAAAGGATGTAAAAAGAATGTAAAATAAAAGAATGTATGTACAATATGTAATTTACTATGTATAATATGTAAATTACTATCAATCATGTTCATTGAAGTTAATGTTTTATTATTATGAAGCAAAATAGAATAGAATGTCATATCGATAAGCAAAGGAAAAGAGATTTATTTAAACATATATGAATAATTTCCAAATGAACCAATGTTCAAAAAGGATTGAGCTAAAGTCGTAAGTAAGAGAAGATAATTGACCAAGGCCAAGGTTAAAATGGCCCTAGATATTATCGTAAAGGATTGGTCGTTAATAATATCGGTAATTCGAGCAATATCTAGAGGCTGGAGGAGATAACTGAAAGTGGCGCTCGTTTCGAATCAGCACCGCCCCCTTTCGTTCGCAGAAAGCGATCTACGAGATACGAGAATCACTTAGAGGCGAGAAATTGCTTGTATATACTTGAAGTGAATAAGTGAGGTGGAAGAGAAACGAGGTGTTTAAAATTGGTTGAAGCTTATGCTCTGCTCATTCGTTTAATAAAAAATTGGAACAGTAATCACAATATTTTATCGTCTTTTATTTTTTTAATCTCTTAAGTAATTTCTAAAATTGAAAAAAATGATTCAAAAAATATTTTTTGTCTTTTATTAAATCATTAAATAAAAAAGTAGAAATAATAAATAATCTTTTTATTAAAAAAATAATAATAAAACAAATAAATGTGAAATATTATGTAGAATACTTGATTTGAACATCTCAAGCAAGGACTAATCGCAAATTAAGATAAAAATATTAAATATAACTTAAATTTTTTAATTTATAATGTAAATCGATAACAACAATTAATCAAATTTTAGTCAGATTAATTAATCTATTTATATATATTTGAATATTAAAACATTGAAAAAATTATAAAATTAAATGCATAAAAATAACTTTTGATATTATTAGCAACTTTAAATGAGTTTCCAAGAAGTTTCGATGCATATGTCATTTTCGAAAAATTGAGAATTAGGAAATTTATCAACTTCTATGTTCGAATCTTTTCGATCTGATTTGTAGCCCTAAACTTTTCAAGTAGAAAATGACTGATCATTCAACTGAGTAATTGCTTTCGATTGCCTATAAAACTTTTCTGCAAGACTTATTCTTATATAAAGTCAATAAAAACTATTATTTAAAATATATTATTAAATAAAATTACGCTCATTTTTTTTTTATTTTAAGAAGGTCAATTCAAAATTATTTCATTGTATCATTAAATTTATTCTATAACATATACAGCATTCTGTAACATATTAGCATTAAAAAAAAAAGAAAAGGTGCATTAATTAAAAAAAATTCAAGATCATTTTTAAATCTTATAAAATTCAAAAAAAATTAAATTGCAATCCATCTGATAAATACTTTTAAATATAACAAATTGCAAATTATTTTAAATAAAATAATTTTCATTGAATCATCATCTTTTCAGATTCATTTGTTATTCATCACTTGTTATTTCTGAACATTCTTTCATTTTCTTATTTAAATGTTATTATGATAAACATATTTCAAAATATTTCATTATTTGATCATACATATATGTATATTTACCAAATACAAAGGTTTGCTTACAAATAATCTACGTTTCTCGATGTTCTCGAGAATCGCAACTCACCGTGATTGGAGGGAAGATTGCGAAGCATATTTGTCTCCTCCATCGATGTTTATCGAGCAAGCATTTGCTCGTCATATTGTTTCTCCTATAATCAGCTCTTTGTTTTTTACGCACCCGACTTGATTCGTTCCATTAAATCCACCCTATTTATGATTTAATTTTTTCTCACTAAAGATACATTTTTCCTCGCGCAAATTCGAAATTAATATAAGATGATATTATATATTATTTATTATAAATATATCATAAAAATATATTTTAAAATTATATTAAATTACTTATTATTTATATATTCATATCATTTACTTTTCTACTATATATTATTAGAAGATATTACTTAATTACGATCTCGTTTATCTATTTTTATTAGAGATTAGTTAGATTATTATTAATTTTTAAAAGAGACGAATAGAAATACGACGAGTACGAAATTCGATTATATTTTAGAAACATTTATTTTCACAAAAATGAACGTGACTTTTCTCTTACCAAGAAAGATCAAGAAGAATATGATCCAAGAATTAGATAATTGAATACGATATAAGAATTATTGTATAATTTTTTTTATCAAGTAATCCAATCTTATTATAATATTCCATAAATAAATAAAAATAAATAATATAATAGAATAACTCGACATGATAATAAGACAAATATAAAATGGTCGATCCCAATATCGTATTCTCAATGATACGCAAGCTTAGGAGAGCCAATAGTTGGTGAAATATGCGGGTATATAAAATATCCGGATACATTTTACCCGGATATTCTACCAAATATCGAGTAGATGCTTAAGATAATGCCTCGGATTTTTATGTTTGTACGAGATATATGATAAAACTAAAAAACAATCACATCTATATATCACGTATATAGATATCTTTATTCTTGTATAAAAACACCGGTAAATTTATTATATTTATAATACTTATGAAATTACTTGAAACTTGTAACTCTTCGATTCGCCAATAATTTTCAGGCTAAAGAAAATATAAATCTATCGATATTTTCCCGAAGAAATCCGAATTCCAACGTCATCTCGCGGGAAAAAAAATAAAAATTACCCTCCCTCGTATAAACACCATATGTATTCGGCTGACATAACTCCGTATATGATGGAAACGTGGATATTTTCTCTGGATGCTTCACGAGGAGGCGTAGGTAACAACCAAAGCACTAAAGCTTAATACCCAATCCAACAGTGAAACATCACGAATTCCCACGGTTCTCGCACGTTCCATCCCCGTCTTCGGCATTCAGCTCATGTGCAGACGTCCGCTTGTAACTTACCCCGTGTTACGCCCCCGGATAACGGCGCGGAATTCTTATTCCCATCCGCCGTTTGGATCGCTATCGCGCCGCGAAATTTACCGGTCCCCCGTCGCGTCTCCCTCCATGACTAAGCTTAAGTTCGGTGTGAACGCGCCCTCAGGATCGCTCTTATCGGCACCGGTGCGCCGTCGCGGCCCTCGTTTTCCACCCCCTTTCGGCTTATCTCGACCCTCTTTAACCGGCCGATTCGCTCCCTTTCCCTCTCTCCCTCCCTCCTGCCTGGAAACAATACCTCGCCGCACTTCTCCCGCTAAAAAGGTATCAAAGTTTTTAGCAACGGCAAAAACGACACGAACGCCTCGTGGAATTGCCTGTGACAAGGGATGGATAGTGGGCGCGGAGAGATGAAGGGGAGAAACGGCGACGAAAAGGCTTTATCACGGTTGTTGTTTTCTGTAATCAGGAAAGAAATGAAAGAATCGATGATAGTTGGGGAATATAGTTGGGGTCGTTTTTGGTCGTGATTTTCGAGCAATCTCTTGTCAAAAAACATAATTTTGTCAAGCGTTCGAAGTTTTTAAAAAATATTTAAATATAAGTAGCAGAAGCGATGACAGAAATTTTAATTTTATTTAATTAAAAAGTTAAAATAAAAAGTTGAAGCTTGTGAAGAAGAGTTTTATGAAAGTTATCAAGGCGTAATTAATTTTTCAATAAAAAATTCATAAGTTCGATATTTGAAGATTCATGGTGTGTTGAAAGATTAGGAATACAGGATCTATGATTGTTAATATATACTGTAATATTAATATTATATCAATTTAATTGTTTCGATATTTTTGTTCCCATCGTGGATCGGTTTTAATATATGTTGTTTAATTTTTCGAATACGTAAATGAAATTTTTCAGACACGGTATATGATAAGTATTTGAAACTTGGTTGTCCTTGGTTATGTTATTTACTCGTTATAAAAAAATATTAAATATTTAAAGAAGTCCTTCGAAGATTTTTGTTCTATAACTGTTTGAATCGAAATCATAATTTATGATTTATGAATACAGATTTAATTTTTAAAAAGAAAATAAATAATTTATATTTATATATATATTACTAAAATTTAAATTTGTAAAATTTGAATTGCCTCTATTTCATCACATTAGAGCTTTAGCTCTTTCTTGGCTCTGTTATAACAAAAAAATTAAATTTTTTGTAGAACAATTTTTGTTCTGATTTTACAATTAAATTAAGGAACTTAATAGAGTTAAACTGTATCGATATCATATCAATATCGAAAATATCAAAATTATTCGAATCTGATTTCTAATCTTCAAATATTTAACAAAATATTCATACATTGAAATTGTATATTCATGAATTTAAAAAATAAGACAACTTTGATTTTTAAATTAATTAGAACATTGATTTTGTTATAGACAAGATTTTAAACTTTTTCTTATATATAATACAATATAATAACTGTCGTTTAGTTACATATAATTTTCGAAATATTTGCAAAAAATCATAATAAATTATTCAAATTATACCAATATCGAACTTTCGAATATTTAACGAATAAAAATAAAAAATAGTCAAAAAAAATTGAACTTCAAGATCACATTATATTATTGATATCAAATATGAGAAATAAAAGTAAAATATGAGAAAAGTTATCTTCAAAATATTAAATGAAAAAAACAGATATAAATATATCGATACTAATTTCTTTCGATATAAATAGATAAAAATTCGAATAAGCATCACAATTTCTTTCAGTAATCAGAATACATATTGCTCACGATACTTATTCACGATTTCTTGTTACTGTTAAAAATCGATATTGCTTGAGAAGCATCATGATTCACAAAATCTTTGTTAGACAATACAAGTCATACGATGATCATTTAGTAACCACATGAATGGTTAAATGTTACCCCTATTGGCAGTTCGAGAACTACTTCACTTCGTTTCTAAGGGAATTTTTAAAGGGGAAACGAGGTTCACGTTGCTGCTTTAGCTTTCCATTCTATATCCCTATGGTTGCACTTTCTGTTCGTTCCTTTTTTTTTTTTTTTTTACAGGAAAATGAGCTCTGACGCCTCTTCGATGTACGCGTACCCCTTTGGCGTGGTCTTTTGCCGAGACTGGCTTTGAGGTTGATGTTGTCTTGTTTTTTAGGTTCTTTGGTTTAGTGTTCTTTTCTTTTTTACTTTCCCCTGTTTTTTTTTTATGTTTCTAGCAAGAGGTGTAGTAATCATTTTTGAGGGTTGTTTGTTTAACCGAGCGTATAAATTGTGGTAAAGGTAAATTTAGGGTTGGGCAAGATCAAAGAGCAATTTGATTTTATTTTATCCTTGTTCTATTTTATTGTTATTTCATCTTTTTCGACTGTTTTTATATGTACATTTCAAAAATATATGACTCGTTTATTTAAATATTTGTCATTAATAACAAAAATAAAATTTCATTTTTAATCCGTTTAAGCGATTATTTCGTATTATACAGTCATAAAAATTTTCATACATTATCTTATGAAATTTATTTAATTTGAAAATCCTAATTTTAATAAAAGTATGCAGAGTATATGGATTATGTATAAGTGCAGCAATTTCTTTCTCTAATTTTTTTATATATATGAAATTTATCAACTTCAAATTTTCATCATTTTTTCAAATTTTAAATTTTTTTAATAATTTTGCTATACATATATTTAAAGTTTCTTTTCTATTTCATATTATTATAAAATTATATTTTTAAAAAATAAAAAAAAAATAAGAAAGAATTGATTTCCTTCTCTCTAAATGATATTTCATTAAAAAAAATTACTTTATATATTTTATTATGCACACAATATTTCATATAAAATAGAATTGAATATAAAATAGAATTTGGCAGTACAGTTGTCGTTATTTATTGTCGTTGAACTTGCATAGATGTGTGAATATTTTATAATTGATTGTATATTATCCCCTTTATGCCAGAGGCACGAATATCTCATTTAATAAAACATAGAATAAACATTGTTTTTTTATTATTTAATTTCAGCTCACAATATTTTATAATTAAACTGAACTTTGAAATAAATATTTCAAAAATATCAATAATTATTCTTTTTATATTTAAAGTAAAAATTTCCATAAATTATCAAATTTGTGCCTCTGATATAAAGAAAATAATATATCGATCAAAATCATTGTACAATTGAAATGACGTATATTCGATATACATGTCATATGCATAAAAATATATTATATTATTTTATTCAATGTTATACATATATTAGAATAACATATAATAATAATAATATATTATATAATTATAATAAAAAACTAATATAATAATATAAAAATGAAATATTAAAAATGTTAAAAAATTATATAATAATTTATATATATATATTATATAATAATAAAGTAATAACAACGATCAAAAATTCTTAAATATATTTTCTAGAGAGATATAATTCTATCTAACCCTCTATAATTTTATTTTTGTATTTAGAAAAAAATTATAATTTTGAAACAAATTTTGTTCACATCTTTTAATTGTTTTAACAAATCATTATAAATTTCTTAATTAAAATAAAAAAATTGTGTATCATTGTAAATTTTAGCAAAGAAATCAAACAATTTAAAAAATAAATTTAAATATTATTTAATTTTTTAAAACTTATTTGATTTTCAAATAAAATAAATTAATCTTAAAAATAATAAATGTACGAATAAATAACTATAAAAACTTCAATTTCCTTCACATTTTGAAATTTCTTTTAACGAATAAGCTCCGAAAATTTACAAAAGATCGAATTTTATATACCTTATATTATTCTAAAACAATGTCACATATAACAAAAGAGTGTATTTAAGGCACTTATTACATTATCCCGAAACCGTTTCGTGACGGTTGATGGCGAAAGAGAGCTATCGTAAGCCTCTCTTCGTGCTAATGAAAACGACGTTTTCCGCGAGAAACGTTAGGATTAGCTGAATTCATGGGACAAAAGGCTGTGACGCCTTAACGTTATCGTTTGTACGTTGCCAGACCAGTTGGAAGAATGCGTCCATGCAGATTTGCATCTTGAATGCGAAGGATTTCAGAGGGCCTTTTACCAATTAAAACGAGCTCGTGCCTTTCGCGTCTAAACAAGCGGTTGCCGCGCTTGAAAATATTCAACGAGACGCGTGCAACTTTCCACACTGTTGCTTTTAATCGCAAAATAGGCAGAAAGAATGAAAAATGCAAAGGTGAATTAAAAAGAGATCTTAAATTCGATGATCCGCGTTTAAGTGCGAATCAAGATACATCGTCTTCTGAAATTTGTATAGAGAAAAGAATATAGTGATATGAGTGAGATACCTTTATTGTTTTTTTTTAACATTCGTAACATAATATGATATTTACATTCAAAAAGTAGGGGAAAAAGTATAATGAACGAGATCAACATGTACAATAGACATTTTTGTAACAGGAGGATAGATTTTGTATTGTGTAAATCTCTGTTATACTAATCATTTAATTTGTATAAATATAGCTTACAATTATAGTTTTAGTAAGTGAAAAATATTTTTATTGAATAATTTCATTAATAACAGCTACTAGCAACCAATTTTTTTATGAAATATTAATCTTTATTGAACTAATAATTAAAAAATAAAATAAAAATGATAATATTCAATTAGATATAATTCAAAAAATATCAGAGATGTATTAGTACAATTTATATAATTATATATATATTTGACATAAGTGTCTCTATGATTTTAATTTTGACAGATTTTAAAGTTGGTTATTTCAAAACTATTGATACAGTTGTTAATTGTATTTAAAATTAATAAATTTATTAGATCATTTGTTGAATAAATTATAAATAAATAAATGTTTATTCGTGCAAATATTTTATTACACGTAAAGAAATCTCAGAATAGTTACAAAAAATAAATAAATAAAAATGTACTACATAAATATTAACTTTTATATAAAATTAATAAGTTTTTTCTACACTAAGACAAGATTGATTAACTAAAAATTCAGATAAAATTTAGAAAAAATTATGAACTAACAACTGATAACACAATTATACATTATCATATTTCAAAACAAAAACACACCAATCCAAAACGTTAAAATTCAACGTGCAAAACATTCTCTAATTATCGATTCAAAACAAGACTAAAGAACATTCCTTTTGGGAAAGCCGCTCGAAGGAGCGGCTAGATCACGCGAAACTTAACCAAAAAGTATCCTCCTTTATTTAACGAGGCTGCGTCCCCGTATTATTTCCTTGCGAAATTCTCTTTTCTCAGTCCCGCCGGGCACATGGTCTCATGCTCTGTTTAATGCAATTTCCACTGACCTTATCTGGTCGGACAGTTGTTCGGACAGGAGAACAGAGCGATTCCCGCGGGGAAAGGTCTCAACGGGTATCCCCACAGGCAATAAATTGGCGCTGCTCGAATCAACTTTTGAATTACGGCACGAGAGAGCTCGTTACGAGAGCCGGCGAAAATCCTGTTAGCCGCATTGCAACCGTAATGAACTCGTCCAAGGCGAAAAGGAACGGTTACAGCGGGACGGAAGTCGTTGCCTTTCGTATTCGATTTACCGTGGACGGAGGCCGCGTCTCGGGAAAACGTCTCGGTCGGTAATTAAAAGTCCCTGATCTAATGTACCGGCGGAAACGTAGCTTGAGGTTTTGCCGGTTAACTCGTTCGATTGAGACCGATGATTCGGTTTAGGTTGGGCGTGGAATGGCTATCTCTAGAGGGAAAAACTGTACTATAAATCGTAACGGTTTGTTGCATCATCGATTACGCAGAATATTTATCCCTATGCAAGATGTTCATAGGATGTTTGTTATTTTAGTTTTCTTGATTATAGATTTTTTAAAAAATAGAAAAGGCAAAGATTTATTTATACGTATAATACGAATAAAGTTTTTCTAATTTGCAATGATTAGACTTTGCATGTTTATGCAAAATAAAATTTTTATGAATATGATTAAAGAAATGGAATTTAAATTTTTTCTTAATTCAATTATTATTATACATTCTTTCGAAAAATCTTTTATGAATGAAATATAACCTTATTTTGTGATACTTGATATAATATCATTGTCATACAATAATTAATAAGAAAATTTAATTGAATGATTATTTAAAAAAAACATGTATATTACATTTCATAAAATTTATAAGAAAATGTAAGAATTATTCGTTATTCACTGTAGCAATGGAAAAAAAATAGTTGGTTATAACATGCCTCTTTTTATATTCTAAAAATAAATAACGAAATTATTTTATTAAATGCAAATATAATGTTGAGTTACATTGAACTTAATAACAAAAGTTATTATTTTTGAACAACAAATAATTTTCTTTCTTTTTTTTTAATTAAAGTATCCAACTAAGATAAAAGTTTTGATAACATAATTTCTTTTTCCACTTCCTTATCACTGTTCATTCTCTGCGCAACTTTTGATCTTTAATAGTGCTCTTCTTTTCCCCAGAAAATTTCGAAAAGTTTGTAACATAAAAATATCACATTTAGATAGCATTTAATTCACGCGTAGTAACATATTTTTTTAGAATCTACAATAATTCTCCTTTATCTTCATCATCAAAATAAATTTCTACTAATATGAGATTAAAATAAAAAAAAGTGAAATTCCATTATGAAATATACAAAATTGGAAATATATGAAATTATTTCAACGAAAAACTTTAAAAGTTGACTACAAATATCCTAGAGCAACAATCTGAAAAAAAGAGACGGAGAGTCGAAATCGTAACGTCGAATTCATTATCGATACCGCAGATATATCGGCTGATTTCGCATCGAACGTTCTCGAACGATCCGATAAGTTTTGCAGTTGAATCTGCGAAGTTAAGCGGATTGGGAGAACCGGGAAAGGATTGGCCGCCACACGCCCTTAACTTTCAGGCCCGTCGAGCTCAATCTGTAATCCGATATCGATTGAATTCCCCTTCGATTTTTCTCTCTCTCCTTCTCTGCTTTTCTCTTTTCCACTCTTTTTTCTTCTCTTTCGTTCCACTTATTTTTTTTTCTCTCTTTCTCCTTCTATCTTTCTTTTTTCTCTCGTTTTTCCTCTTTTTTTCTCGTTTTTCCTAGTTCGACAGCGCGCAGTTGAACGACCCTCCAACTCTGTCGCGCGACATCGAACGCCGAACGAATCTCGTTTCGTCTCGTTGCGACAGCTGCTTCCTTGCCTCGAAATCGAATCGATCGAATCAGGATATCCGCGTATGAGGGTGAATTAATTGATACCCGGCTCGGAAAAGTGTGAACCCAGGGGGTCAAGCGGCGAGGATTTTAGCGATAAAGGGATTTTAATGGGATTAACGCGGCGGAATCGGATGTACCCTGATCGACGTCACCCTACCGAAAGGAAAAATGATATATCTTTTGAAGTATATTTTTTAGGGGGTTAACGTAGCGCCTTTATGTCGCGTGAGCACACGGTAGAAGTTTATATGAATTCGTTGGGAGCATAGCAATTCATATAACTGGAAAATTTATGTAATAACGAGCGATCCACCGATTATTCCCATTGCTTACGAGTTTTCGAATAATTGGAATTTATGGGTTCAATTGTATAATTAAGATCTTGAGTCGTATTTAGATATAAAGTTACAATTGTAAAATTAATTTTTTTATTTTCATGTCGAACAGAATATTTTTATTAAAAATAAAGATAAAAATTTAGAAAAACGAAATGTTTAAAATATTAAGCATTAAATTAAAATAAAATAGTAGAAACACAATTAATCAGTTTCATTGAAAGATTTTGTAAGTTTAGGTTTCTTTAAATTTGTTGTAAATGTTTACACGTATTTGATTACGATTTTGTATCAGTTTAATAACTATATTTAGATTTGATCATTAAGCCGTTGAAAAAGTAACTAGTTAAGTAATAACTTTATTTAAAATACATAAATAGCATAATTATATATAAGTATTATGTATAGTAGCTATAATAGTTGATCCATCCTTCGTATAAGCTCAGCCATTTAGAGTTATAATTATCTATAGTTATTTTATTCGATGCTTTGAATGATAAATTATTGAAGTAATTTATTTTCAACTTTATTTTCAATCGTTAAAATTTTGTCTTCTGGTTATATTTATTGCATCTGTGTTTTGAAATTAATTCTTCGCAATTATTTTTTATTTTTTCTATCTCTATTTGACTTTTTTCTTTTTTAAATTTTGTCTTCTGTGACATCATTTTTATAATTATAATTATTGGTGTTACTTTTACATCGAAGTCTGTTTTCGTTCAAATAACTAAAAAATACGGCAATAATTCATGTAATAGAAATAAATCAAAATTAATGGTCTAAATAATTAGACATGAACCAAATTTTACTATATATCATTTAAAATTTTTTCATATTTATAGTATTGAATAAAAAAAAGTAATTATTTAGAATTTTTTTATTTTTGAAAGATAATAATTGTGAAAAATATGAAAAATTTTTTAGATAAGAATATTTGAAGTACATTGTAATAATCTTATTGTTTTATTGCTTATTCGTTTTTTCTTTAAGAAATTGTTTCTGCTGCTTTTAAGATAAAATATAATATTATTTGTAATTTCTAAAGTATATTATGTATATATTAATACATGTTTTAAATAAAAATTGAATTGTATATTTTGGTATTATTCAATATGAACATAATTTTTCTTTTTTTAAAATGAAATTATATAATTTTTAATATATTAATGTAGTTCTTTATTTTATATACAAATTATTTCTATTAAAAAATCTATTATTCTAAAATCTAAATTGTAAATAAATTTATAAAATTTATTGTAATATATGAGAAATAGAAAATAAAACGATCTTCTTTGTTCATGCTTTTCTTGTTTCGTCATCAAATGTCATGAATTGAAATATTTTCTAAATTAAAGTCAACAATTTTTTATAGAATATAAGCTGCATTAAAAATTATATGATTTCATTTAATAAAATCCATTAATAATCATTCATTTAATAAATCATTTTCATATAATGTCTATCTATGTAAAATTTATTAATATTATATAATTTATTTCTTTATAATAAACATCTTTTTAATAGAATTCCTTTATATTTTAATGTTGCGAATTAAAGTGGCATACTAATAAATCAGTCATTAATTTGACGACTATCATTAATTAATTCGCTCAATATATTAAAATTTCATTACTTTTTAAATCTACAATTTGATTTTCAATAACAAATCTTTTCTACAAAATTAAAAATTATCTAATACAATTATTTCAATAAAATAAATTTTTACATTTTATCTTACTATGTCATATTAATATTTTTTAAAACAAACATAGACAGGATATTAATGTATCCATGAGATATCTTTGAAAAGTTGATTAAAGTTGATAAAAGGAAAAATTGATATACAAATTTATATTTGTCTTTATTTTTAAAATCGACTTTCTAAAAGTTTTTTTATTAATATATTTTTGATGAATAATTAATAAATAATTAACATATTGTATCATGTTAAATTATAAATATATAATGCATCATTCTTAATATTTTTCTCTCTGATTATATATATTTTCTCTTTAATAATTGTAAATTTATAAATAAATAGATTTTGTGTAATTTCTTTTTTAATTACGTATAAAACTCTATTGATAAAATAAAATAAATTAAAATTCAATTAAATCTGGAATCGAATTAAATAAAGAGTTTTCATTCTAAAAATTCCTCGAACATATATATATATTTTGAGAAATTTTTATGGAAATATTAATTATCGTTAAGAATTTTTTTTTTGAAAAGTATACTTGTGAATAGATATTTTAGAATTTATTTAATAAAAATTTCATAGAAATAAGTTGTTTAAAAAAAAATTATTAGAAAGGATTTCAAATAAAACTACCAAAGTTGATTTTATTTAACAATGTAATATTATATTAATAATATTACGTATGTTTATATAAAATAAAAAATATAGATATTATTAAAAATAGAAATAAATATTATTCAATAATCTTATTCAATAATCTATGGTAATCGATATTTATTCATTTTTTTTATATTTTTTATAACATTGATGAATAAAATATCTATTAATCATATTTTTTTATAATAGAAAAATTTTATTTTTCTTCTTATACTTTATAAGAAAATATTCAAATTAAAAATTTATATTTTTAAAAGCTTTTTTTTCTTATCAAAACTTACAATATGAATATTTTTAAAAATTTTACTTTCTATATCAATATATTGAACAATATTTGAGAAAATTTTAAAACTTTTCCGAATCCTCTTTTATAATTAAATAAAAATTCTGCATAAATAAATGCAGAATGAAAATTCTTCTCGATGTTACTTAAGCTAGATCATGACTTGAATCATTTTGCAAGAAAAATCATTATCGGTAGCAAAATAAAAATCATTTTTAAAACACACATATTCCTTTACGAAACAAGAAATATTTTCATTACTACCAATGAAAATCCGACACAAATCGATTTGCTCATTTCTTACAAACGATTATCGTTGCTCTTAAGTCCCGATTAAACCATTACGTATCGTCGAACAGGCGGGCCGATCATAAAAAGCGGGAAAATATTAATTAAAACTGCGTCGATTCTGTTTTCATTATTTTCATAAATCTTCGTAATTAACGACCGATATAAAACGATTTACCTTGAGACATTGCACAACTATTCAGCCTTTTCAACAAGGGCTTCCAGCATCTCGTTGGATGAACGAATTTATTCGGGTCGCGATTATTATGCAATGCGGCGCGGATGCGTTTAAATAATTGCAGTTACCTTTTAGAAAGTGTCTCCGTGAGCATTTATGCAACAAGGAGTACCGGAATGTCGCCGGTTCTTCGAATCTCTCCTCGGTCTTTTTACGACCAGTGATGGCGCCGATGCGACTGTCGCGACCTCTTTGTACCTCGGTGTCTCCATTTTTGTGTTGAAAGTGAAATTATAATTCCTTTCGCGACGATTTTACGTAAAAAAGATGGAGTTAAAATTTTAACAAAGAGATTAATTAGATCGTGTGAAATTGCTATCTTTGATATAATCGAATTTCGATCATTTAAATCTGTATAATTCGAAAAAGATTATAAGATTATAATTTTATGTATCCTTTCTGCTGCTGAAATGTTTTTTATTTTTAACATAATAATTATTTGTTATTTTTCTATATTTCTGCATTTACGCAAAAGACATGCAAAAATATATAAAATATAGTATATTTTATGACATTTGAAGAATAAAACATATTTCTATTTGAAATTTCATTTTTCACACAAATTTGATTTTACATAAAAATCCATCTGTCTAATAATAACAAATATTTTGAATTTTTGATTTTAAATAATATGATTCTGAGAAATTATTAAGAAATCACGATTATAATTTTTATAAAAAAAAAAATATTTTTGAAAAAACAAAAGTAAAATTACTTTAAAAACATACTTTTAAAAAAAAGTTTAGCAAAATTTTTCTACAAAAAAAATTCATTTCTTTTGTTGGCATATAACCTTAATGATTTTTTATCTAACAAAATAAATTTGATATATATATATATAAACAGTGTTTTTATATTTGATAAATTCTTTTAGTTCTAAAAATGTTAGTTTCTCAAATAAAATTCTATTTTTGAGAGACTAATTAGACAGTTATTTAAAAACTAGTTTAAAAACTACAATTTTCGTTCCACAGTTGCAGCAAAGCGACGTTTTTATTCGCTATTTATTTCTTAGTTATAAACTTAGCAAAGCATCTTTTCATTGTCCACCAGTATATATCTTCAGACGCAACAACTTTGAAAAACGTCCTCATATCGCGAACAGTTCCATTTGCAGGTCCTACAGTAACATAAATAAGGTTGACACAGTTACGAGTTCTCCTTTGTTCCCTTTCGTAAAAGCTTTCCATCGTCTTCCATACACCTGTCTCTGCAACGTGTCCCCCCAGAAAGACGGTGAAAGACCGACCTCTCGAAGAATCTGTAATTTCTTGTTGGTGAGGGACAAGCGACACTTGGAAGGGGAAAAAAGGCCACCGTTTCCAGCGATAACTTTTTCGTGTCAAGATTCATATTTCCGGTGCGCAATGCGAATAACACATGGCCTTTTCTTGCGTATTTCCGGCAGACCGCTGGTATTTCTGTTTAATAAAAGAATAGTGATGTAATCCTCGGCGGAAGTGTTTTTCATATCTTTCCTCTTCGTCGAATATCAATCAATTAAAATATCGCTATCTTTCGCAGATTTTGTGCGTTGACAATAATCGTCTCAAATACAATATGTAGAGAAGAGACATTTTTGTTTCAAATAAGATAAAAAAAAAAATTAAAATATCATTCTATTTTAATCGATAACATTGAAAATATATATAATATTATTAACATATTCTTATATTATGCATATTTTGTGTGTATAGTCGATAGTGCATAATAAAATTCGTCGAGTGTGTATGATAAAAATTGACAAATTTATTATTCACAGCTGCGACAAAATACCGATGCAACTCTTAGATACATAATTTAGTATAATATTTGTACACCATTATTGTTAATGAGAGCTTGAGTATATTGATAATCGATATTACAAAACTTTTAGAAAATTAAAAATGGTACACAATACATCTCTAATATTTATTTGGTTATTGAATCACTTCAATGGGTTAATCTTTTTCTAAAAGAATGTATTATGTTCCTTTCGTAAATTGATTAAAAGGGATATTTACGAATAGAACAGTGTAATAATATTAATATTATTTCTTTAATTATTATTTCTTTAGATATCAAGATCAATTGAATAGTGTTGATTTATTTATTCGTTAATATTGAAAAATTTTTATTTAATAACATATCCATAATAATCTTAACATTAAAAGTTACATTATTTTAAAAACATAAATATTCATAAATTAGAATTAACAAAAAACTATTTATTCGATTAGAGAACAAGATTATTTAAATAATTCCGTGATCTGTACGATTCATGAATTAAACTTATCGTCCATTTGACAACGTCGATCTGATTGACAGTTCATCGGTATCGACAATATGCCAGAACAACTATCATTCATTTAAGGTCAACGTCACGCAATCAAAAAATGGACGTCATATCCATCATAGAATTACATTGTAAGTAAAGATAGGAGAAATATGGAACAATTCAAATTACTTGAATTTATAAAATAGCAGAAAATTTTAATTTCTTTCAATTCGATATGAAATTTAAAATTCTTGAAAACTTTGATAGATTTAAAATCTTATAATTTTTATTAACAGAAAATTAGAGAATTAATCGAAGTTATCTGATTCCAACTCAAGAGAAAAAATGAAAAAATAAACAATGGAATCGATTAAAATTTTAAAGATTTCGAAGTCTTCAAGATGATCAAATGTTTTCAAGAAATTTCACATTTATTATTATTTATTATAAGTGATTAAAATTGTATCAATTGTGAATAGCATTCAAATTTCGAAATCTAGAACTTTTAATAAATCTTGCAAGATTTGGAAATCTTTGGATAGCTTGAATTAAATGAATTTTTCATCGTATGCGTTGATTCAAAATGATTCGAAAAATTTCAAATTCTAAAATCTAATTAATTAATCAGAATCATTAATTAAAATACAATAAAAAAATAAGACAGAGAATAAATATCGTTCGTGTAGTCGCTTCTTATGTCTTACAGCATAATACTAGAACAGATGTTGATTGAAAAAATGGACATAACGAGTTTCAAAATAGCACAACAACTCTTAGTTGTCTACATATGAATAAGACATCATATATTTCGTAATAAGATGAAATAATTAAACATTCGTTATCTTGATGCAATCGATAGTGTTTGATTAACAAAACATTAATATTAATAAAACGATGCGATCGTATCAATGCTGAGCTATTATCGTTAATAAATAAATCCCTAATAACATCTTTAATAATAACCTTCAATGAGAAAACTAACAAAATACAGTACAAGTACGATATTAATCAAAAGAATAATAAAAATTTTCAATATAAAAAAAATTTCTAAACAATCGAATAATCAATAATATTTCAATACTAATAAAAAAGTACAAAACGTAAAATCAAATATATTAATTATACTTGTACAATTATCATTAATTACATTTTCACGATTGGGCACATACTTTTTTTTTTCTTTTTTTCCAATAAAATTCAATGCAAAACAGTCACGTTGATCAAAAAACACGATTGGGTTGCGTAAACTAGAGCAGAATAGAAAGGGATTGAAACTCTATTCTACATTTTCACCAAAGAAAGATATATCAATCGATTAAGCTCCATTTCCAAAGAGAGGGAACACCCTTCACCGGTCGGTAATTTATCGATCGTCTCGTGTTTCGTAACGAAACGTAATCGAAACGCGTCCAGCTACAGTTACGCATCAGGCTTAGCGCCCCGCGTAATAAGCCATACTTTGTATTACCTAAGCTCAAGAATCCGGGATCTTGACGATAAGCCTGATTTACGAGGGTTACCAACCATCGTATCGAACGTCGGACAAACCTCTGCTCCGTTCCACGATTTTCTTGCTTCTTCATGGAATAAATTTTCAATCTTGACGCGGATACTACAGTCGTGCTGATGTGTGTGGATCGGGGAAACGAATGTTTCCAACCTGTCTTCCGCTGTTGTTTAGCCGGGAAATGGAGAGGAACCGGGTAATGTCTTTTCTTGCGTGCCGCTAAGAAAAATACAGGAGGTGGAGATAACTGTGAAGCGTACTATTGCCAGTGCTAGGATCAGGGGATTTTCCCCCACGGTAAATTAAGACCTCCAGCCGTGTTGTGCGATCGAACCATTGGACAAACATTTCGCTCTCTCTCTCTTTTTCTTTTTCTCTGCTGCTCTGCTTCTTAGGTATATCGTGTTGGGCCCCTCGGATCTGATTTCGTTTTTCATGCGACGATATTGGTGGTCTTTTTTACTGTAGATAAAGCTATACCATCTATAAAATTACTAACTTAGGATAAGTTTAGGATAGAGTTTAACTTTTCTCTACCTTAAGCCCGGATTAAGTTTCATTTTTTTTTTTTAGATTAAATATTTAAAGACAAAAATTTGCTTAGGTTACAATTATAATTAAGAAGTAAGGATAAAGTTACATATACAAAGGAAAAATTTTATTTGAGTTTTTATATTCTGTACATGGAGTATATAAAGAGAATTAATATATTCGTAAAGGTTAAAATAAGGATAAAAGTTACAAAAATATTGTTTATTTCTAAGTTATAAGTAAGTTATAAGTAATTTAAATTTGGATGAAACGATACAACAGTATGACGAAGATAAAGCTGTTTCATTCTATCTCTTAAATTGCTTATAACATAAAATATACTCTCAATCTGATATTTTTATATATCAATTTTTATGATATTTGTTTATCGATTATGTATAATATATTATTAAGATATTGTTATATTTCTGTAATATTAAATAATATCAAATAAAACTGATCATTTTATGATCATATTACCAACCATTAAAATATTTTCTAATTATTAGGTTAACATAATAAAATCAATCAAAATAATCTTATTGATCAATCAATACAAAAATAATTTTATAAATTGTTTTACATATATGACATATTACGTATTGTATTACATGTAATGTAATAATGCAAATATTTAATAAAATTCGAATCACTATAGAAGAAAATGTCTTTGAGTTATTTTAAAAATTAGAACAAATTCTAATTTAAATTTTAAATCAGGAAACTCGGATGGATAGTAGCTTTATTATTACATGAATAATTTGATTTTATTTTATTAGGTGTATAAAATTTTGTCGACTTTCATAAATGAATAAATTTTATTATTTTAAAAGAATAATTTATTTAGCCAATAAAAGTTGATTCTCGAATGACATAGATGGTGTAGATATTTAGATTTTTTTTTTTTTTAGATTTCACAGTTATCATTTGTCACATCTACGTATGCATAAATGTTACATATTATATTTCATATATAGATTCACAATTTGAAGTATTGAAAAATTAAAAATTTTACGCTATTTTCGACTATGTATGAAGTTAGGATCCTTAATCTTTTTATTATTTGTGGATAAATCATATGTATGTAATCGATATTATTTTTCCATCGATGTATCACCTATTAAATTCTTAAAGTAAAAAAATGAAAATGTGTAATTTTCAAAACTTCGAAATGTAATGGAAATAATGATTGAATAAAATTATATAAAATATAAGCTTATAACTATATTTTATACAAAAATTATATATAGGATGTATTTAAATATTATACGTATACAATAATTTATATATAAATATGTGTTTAAAGAAATATAAAGTCTTTATAATGTGCCAGAATATTCCTAATTTCAAATTCATTTCGCTTTTTTTTCAATTATTAACAATTTAATATAAAATTAATTTTTTTATATATGATAATAGATTAAATGGAATCTGTTATAAAAAAATATATTATCATTCATATACAATTGTGTAAATTATATATATATATATATATATAATAAAACACAATGTAATTATTTTCATTATTTTTTAAATAATAATTGTATTGAAAAATACTTAATTTAATAGTTGAATAATTTTAAAAGACATATAATTTGATGTAAATAATTATTTTTATAATTAGATGCACAAAGAATATATAAATACTCAATATTCAATATTCTTTATAAAAAGAACTATAAATTTATCATTTTTAATTATCTTTTTTCATTATATAAAAGACTAAGAAAGCATGAACAAACTATCACGCCACATGTACTTTATCTTTCACATAGAAAGTTTTATAAAATTAAAATATCCCTTACCTAATTTTTCGACATAAATTAATATTTTTTTTACGATGAGAATCAAGCGCATTAAAAAAATATATAAGTCTGCTTAAAAAGAAAATATCACCTTCGAATTTGGAAAACTCGAAATTGGCCATCGAAATAGAGTAAGTTCTAAAATCTCAAAATATTTTTAATAATAAATAGAAATAAAATTTATTTAAATTTGAAAAACGATCATAGAAGATTAAAAAGACACTCTCCATTATTATTTTCAATTTCAATATAGTATAATCTAATATTAATGAAATTACCTACTTTTAACGTAGCGTGAAAAATTAATAAAAAGAAAATAATAAAGATTGGTTATATTAATCTAATAACACGTACAATAAAATTTTAATTGATTTTAATAAAAGCTTAATAAAAGCTTCGTTCCATTATTTTTAGATACCTTTTATCAAAAGTAAATTCGTTCAAGTTTCAATCAACCGAAATCGATATATTTTTATCATCTGTCGCGACGACTCAGAATGTCTCTCCTTTTTCCTCCCTCCTTCCCTCCCTCTATCTTTTATTTCCTAATTAAATTCCAAGATAAATTAATTATCATCCGGAAATTCGAGGCCAACTCTTAAATAAATATCGTCGTACCCAAGAGATGTCCAGTTGGCAGACGACGACGTTCGACTTCCTAATGCGAGTCCTCGTTTTTTATCCGGCGGACTCGTTTTTATCCGGACCGAGCGGAAGATCTCGTTTCCCAGAGAAATCTCTTTGCACGCGTCCCGCATTAGAAGACCCAGGAGAAGAAAGTATCCTTGAACGTGGTGAACATTCGCGCGATACTGCTCCACGATTTAATTATTTCAAGCGGATCGTTCTGGGTTGGAGAATTTTTAGTAAATAAAGTTTCATTACTAGGTACGAGGAAATGGAGTGTCCCTTAAGTAGATCTCTTTATTAAAGCGAATAAACATTTTTTTTCTTTCTTCGTAGAAGAGGATTTATTTGCGGATAATTCTGTTTTTTATTATTATTATTTTTTTGGTGGAAATAATAATGAATATTTAATTTGTTTTTTCTGTCTGTGAGTGAAATTAGACTGACTTTGAAAATGAATGATTAACAATAAAAATTCTTATATTATTTGTTATTATCTGATATTATTGATAATTATATGTATTTTAAATAATATCTTGATAATATAGATTGATAATAAATAATATAGATTGATAATAAATAAGGAGCGAAAAAATGTCTTATTGCCCGCTCCTGATTCCAATTAGTTGTGACATGAATATAAATAAATTAAATCAATAAATTAAAATATTCGTTAAACTAAATTTTAATAACAAATGAAATTAAATGAAAATAATTTTATAATTATATATAAAAAAAATTAAAAATAAAATTATTAGATTTTTTTAATTAAAAATTATTTTATATCATAATTATAATAATAAAAACCATTTCTTTATTCATTTTTTATGCGTATTTATTATTACACTAATTTTTCATTTGAATTTGTTTATAAAAAATAGTAAATAGTTTTCTTTATTTTCTTTGTTTATTATAATATTACTCGGCTTCGAATATGCTTTCTTGAACTTAAATTATAAACAACTTGAAAAGGGAATATTTATATTACAAATTTAAATTAACAAGAAAAAAATTATTTTGTTCTATATACAATTATTTTGTTATATACACGTATTCTAAATATAATTTTTCATCATAATACATTTAAAATTTGTGTTAATATCTATTATATATTTTGAGATATTTAACATTTTATACTCGTTTTATATCCTATACGTTTATTATACAAAAGACTTTCTACAAAACATATATTTTGTTGAATACAAAATTAAAACGATTATTACATCGTGCAATTAATCTCTGAAAGCCGATTACAATGAGCATTCACAGATATCTATATGGATGTCGATTAAAATAAGCATTAATGAAAGAATTTAAAATAAGAAATTTAAAATTACAAATTATAAATTACGATTAAAATTACAAATTTAAAATTGATAATATATCGTATAGCTAGAATACATTTAAAATAAAAAAATGAAAAAAAATTTTTTTTATCTACAGTAACTTGTGAAAGTATTTAGATACTATCTTTTCTAGAAAAATTTATAAGATATTCAAAGTCTCAATTTTAATGAAAATACGTAGAGTTATAAATTGTTTTAGAAAAAAAATCTTTTTGATGTAATCTTTTTGAATAAAATCCACCATTAAAATTTCAGTATTCTTTGATTCTTTTGAATACAATTTCGTTTAGAAATATTTTTTACAACAGAATACAACATTTTACAATAATACAGTATTAAAATTTAAAATACAAAAAAATATATTTTACGTATACATATACATTTAAAATTTTATTATTTCATTGCCTAGAATTACAAAGTTAATTAAAAAAAAAAAAACGAAAAAGACATTTAAACTTTAACCCTCCAATTTTCTGAATTTCTTTTATAAAACCGCAAAATAAAATTTTTGTTTCATTAAAACAAGATTTTATTACGATGTAAAAAATTCAAAATAAGTATCGTCAAAAGAAATATTTTCAGCGAGAACTTATTTCTTATATTATTTTTATATATTTATTAAAAGAAATATTATTATCCAATTATAAGTAAATATATTTTTTAGAAACATAATTGATGAAATAATCGTTTAACATTGTTAAGATAATCTTAAAATTTAATGCGGATTTTTTTCATAAAATATAAGACAATTCTATCAAGAAAATAAATATTAGAGATTATATTTGGAAAATTATCATCATTGATGCTAAATTTTTCGACAATTAAGAAAATATTTTTTGTGCAATTTCACGAAAATGCAAGATCTAACAATAAGATTTTAAACGATAAAGAAATATCTAATAAAAAGTTTTCTACCAAATGCAATATAATATTCATTAAAAATATTATAATTTTTGAAAATATATAAATATAAGATGTTATGGTAAAATAGAAAATAGTATAATAAATCATAAATTTTATTATGTATATTATGAGAGAAAACTTTGAAAAAACAAAAAGTATTTAATTAAGAAATCATAGAAAATATATTTATTACTGTGAATTCAAAAGAAACAAATATTTTTTTTTTAAATATTTTCTATCTAACATATTTTCTGATAGATATCCAATTTATGTAATTGATTTTATTATACCTTTCTATTGTACCTTTCTATTGTATGTTTGCATTGATTAATTATTATTATTATTATTATTACATATATTAATATTAATTATTAATTATCTTTATTCAATTTTGTCCTTGATAGAAAGAAACTTAAATTATTTACTTTTCGTATTTACTTTATATCAGACTGCGTTTATTAATATTTAATATTTATTAAAAATTCATATTTCAAAAATCATCTTGAACATTTTATCAAATTTTACATCTCAAAGCTACGTTTAACGAAGCTCAAATAATACTTATTTTCATATTCAATTTTGTCTTTGAATCTTCCAATCTTCGTCTTTCTACATAAACTGAGTTAATCACTGAGTGTAAAGGGTTAAACCGTTGCAACGAATAATTTTCCCAAAATGACTGGTACACCTTAATATCGAAATAGATTAAAGTAAACAAGTAGCGTTCCTTAAGTTGTCGTCAACAGCGGGGAAGAAGAGTGATGAAAAAGGCCGTTAAGTGTTTTTCGTAGCATTTACATCGCCAACAACCCTCGCCCTCTCTCCAAACGCTTTTCCAACGCTCTTATTTCTTGCTCGAGTGTACTTCGGCCGAAAAATTGGCCATTCCGTGTACAAGTCGATTCGTTTGGAGAGCAAACTGGTAATTTGAGGGATACATTTTTGGTGCAAGATTGATTGTAAATGAGATGATGAAAAATAGTGAGAGGATTGTTGTTGGATAACTCGAGGGGTAACTCGAGAATGACAGTGAGCAAGATGGATGAGATGAGAGTTTTTTCGAAATGTATTTAAGAGAGAGAGAGAGAGATTGGATGAAACAACGTATTACGTGAAAGTGATACTTTGATTAGAAGAAGAATTCAATCTTCTTCAGCTTTGAATCATGAATGATTCATGTATAGCGTAAATATTGTTTCCATTTGCATTTCGAGTGATCAAAATCAAAAAGATGAGAAAAAGAAAAAAAAAATTAATATTTTTCACTTTGGATGTACATAACGAATGATTCATGTGTGTACGAAAAGAAAACATTGTTTTCATCCGCATTTCATTCAAAGTGAACATTCAAAATGACTGATGAACCAATTTCTTTTGATAAATGGATGGACGATTCATTCATAGAGAAACAGTATATGACTAGATATAAACTTGTTCAATAACAAATAAACAGAATAACGAATGTTTATGCACTTTTGTGCTAGCAAAAGTTGAGAATATCTTTCCATAGAAAGATGAATATATGGAAATATTTTTAAAGATATATCGAAATTATAAATATCTTTGAAATAAAATTGAATATCTGAAAATTACCATAAAATAAACAAAAAAGCATATATACGTAAAAAGTTGGATTTATTTTAATACTTGATTAAACGATATATAAGCCAAAATAGAAATAATTTGGACTAACTGACATTTTGAAAACTAATAAATTGAATTCAATCATTGAATAAATATAAGTCTACTCCAGCTTTCATTTCTCAAATTCGATATTCATAAATCTTCAAAACTATGATCAATATCCAAAATAAACAAGTGTATTATATTTCTTGAGATTTGTATTAAGAAAATCAGATTTCACGCTTCAGTATCATAAATGATTTATGTACAATGAAAGATATAAATATTTGCATTTTATCCAAAGATTAATAGATCACTGCAATTTTTATGCAGTTAAAACAAATTCAGATATTCAATATATAATTTTATATAAAATTTGCAAAATATTAATAATTTTATTACATAAATTTACTTATATATAATTAATATTACATAAAAATTTCTTCATGTTTTTCTTTTTTTTGATAAATTGTCTATCTGAAAGAATTAAAGAAAATATTCTAGAAGACGTCACGTAATATATTGCTTCAATATATTCGATATATCATTCTTATATTGCTTCTACAAAATTAACTATTCAGTATTTTTCCAGCTTTCAATATTATATCAAAAGTTTCATTTAAAATATGATTAAATTAAAAATTTATTTGTAATATTCGATTATCAATATAAATAAAATTAATGTCAGGAAAAAAAGTATATAATATACTCGTATATTTATGAAAAATATGTAAAACATACGTAATGTAGAAAAATATGTGCTTGCATAAAAATCTGTAGTCTAGTGATCAATAAATAAAGTTAAGATTCTTTATTCATACTCTTGATAAATTGCATTCGATGATTTATTCGTAACTCTGAAAGCTCACACTCAATTTGTAGAATAAAAAACTTTATATACCAACACAAAACGAATTGCTTTCAAAACTTTTGAACTATAGTGTACATGCTCCTTTCATCTTTCACATTTATTATGGATGAATCATCCGTGATGCACGTTCAAAGTGTAAAGTGTAATTTTGCCTTGATATCTTGAAGATGGTGAATCTTCTTACGATGAAACTATATTTACTTTATCATTACATAATCTATCTACATAAATATGTAATATATATATATATAATATATTAAATAATATATGAAAATAAATGTCAAATCATACGTAATATTAAATCGAAACAAGTTTATATGAAATATTGATGGACGATTAAACATTTTTATGCTTCAATTTAAATTTTATTTTATGCTTCATTTTATGCTTCATTTCATACTTTGTCGAAACTTAAACTTAATGCATATAATGTAAAACATTAGATACGTCATTTCTCTAGCATAATAATAATATAATATAATATAGTATTATACACATTTCCAATTTTATTAGTATATTTATAGAAAAGAAATCATCAAAAATTCATAAATAGGATATCAAGTAATTATTGATTTTTTAATTTTGCTAGTAATTGATTAATTTTAATCAATATACTTTCAAGATTGTTTTATTTTTTAAAAATAATTATTTTTAAATTTAAGGATTATTTTTTGTTTTTAAAGTATCTAAGCTTAGTAATAAACTTGACATTTTTATTGTATAATATTAAAATAATATTATCATATTTTATATATTTTTAAATATAATTTAGGAAAAAGTTAATAATATTGTAATTTATATTTATACACGAATATCTTTTATTGAAGCTTTCAGTATGAATCTAAAAGAATTTTGCTTTCCAACGTAGTACTGCATTAACTTCTTTAGGAATCAGAAAACTCACTGATATTGTGTGTGTATGCCTTAATAAAAGATCATAAAAATCCAAGCTATGAAAACCTTAAAGAAGTTATGAATACACATCCAACATAACTAATTTATAACAGAAATGAAATACATTTTTTTGAGAAATAAGAAATAAAATAAATGAATAAAATAGAAAATAAAAAAAGAATAATTACTATATACTGTTATAAATAAATAACTGATCTTTCTAACGATATTAATTGGAACACTCTTAATTTTATTATTATATTATCTTAAAAATATTTTCTATTCTTTCCCTTACTAAATATCTTTATTGTTTGTTTTATTTATTAATTCTTTCACGTTTAATGTTTTTTAAAAAGGACATTTACATCATTAAACGTTAGACAATTATAATAGTACTTTGCCAATTGTGCATCTAACTATCGCAAAATAATCCTCATCTGGAATTAAAATTCCAATTTTTGAAGCAGATCTCTAAAATTCTTAATATACGTATCGTAAAACAAAACGTTATCTATCTCATAGAAATATTTTTCTTTCTCACATTCCAGTAAAACGAACGAAATCGAAAAAATAGTTAATTCTTAGAAAATTTATTTCTCTGACACTTTATTTACTACACTTTCCTTATCCACCTACCATTAAATTAATCCTAAACAAACAATTGAAATTAAAAAATTTATTTTCATTCTTCAAGCAAATGCCTTATTTCATGAAAATAAAACAAAAATTATTTAAATTTTTCAAATATCAATATTCAAAAAATGAAAGATCGAAAATAATAAGACTGGTAAGTGTTTAAAAAATAATACGAACGATACGAGGAAACGAATAAGAAGGAAAAATATTCAATTTCTATCATCATAAACCACGTTCCATCGCATCTAATATCTCAACATTTTACGCAAATCCTCCAAGGAAAGTTGCTAAATACACTTTGGGAATAAAAGAAAGGAACGGGATTAACGAAGAAACATTTTTAGATCCGCCCTAAGTAAAAGTGTTCCCCCGGCCATTAAGGATTGCGCTCAGAGCGGAAAACAGGGAAAAACATTTGGATAACCATGGCGTTGATGACGTTTCCGCCTCGTGTACATCTATTAACGCCGCCATTTGCACGTATAATGTTCCGTTTTACCAGACTTTTCATTTCCACGCGGATTTTCCACGACACGGGCCCTTCTTCCTTCTTTGCGCTCTCTCTCTCTCTCTCTTCTTTCTTCTCGAGGGTAAAATTACGTTTTAATTCAAACGTGGTAACCGGTGACGGACACCGGAAACGCGTGTAATATTTTTCGAGATGAGGGATCCTTTTATGCGGGCACAAAGTATAAGTCGTCCCATCTCTCTTTTTTTTATCCTTATACACTGGGATAGTCAAAAGTTTAATAACGGTGTTATCAAATGAATGTCGCTGAAAGTGTTGGCTTGTTCGGAAATAATTTGCGAGCTCGCACGATGATAATGGACGAAAACAATGGTTGAATCTCGAAGTTCGCAAACATTTGTGAATAGTTGTGAAGAGAATAAATGTTAAATTAACGAACTAAACGAACAATCAAGCAAATTGTTTTTACCTTTTGGTAAAACAAAGCACACATTTGTGTAAATGAAACTGTTAACAGGGATAAAAATATCAGATCGCGATATGTATAAATCGTGAAAATATTGTTGTAATTGTATAAAATATGTGTATATCAAAAATTAATTTTTTTTTAATTGAATATTTCTTTTATTGAAAAGGATGAAATAAATCTTTAAAGTTTCTTTTCATTTTTTTAAAAATATAATTTTATGATGGTGCGAGAGTAAAATTTTAAATCACAAAATGTTTAGATTTTAGTATTCATCGTGTTATAAATATATTGTATTCCAGATAAAATAGTACTTATGAAAAAATGCTGTGAGAATTAATTTCAATAAAAAGAAATTAACTCAACGTATAGCTTATTATATTATTATACATATAAACTTTTATTAAAAAACATGTATTACTATCTTAATTAATATAATATTTAAAATATATGTATATGGTATAATATACACAGTATACAGTACACAGTATAATATTATGTATATTATGATTAGGTTAAGTTAGGTTAAGACAAGGATCATGAAAAAATAAATTAAATATGCGTATGAATGAATAATGAACTAAGATTAATTCTATATTATTCGAAATTAGAAAATTATAAAATATTAATTTCGTAATTAATTACAATTTCTGTTATTATTTATATTAATTATTATTTTTTGAATATATATGATAAAATAAGTTTATTTTTATTGAAAATTTTTTATTGAAAATTAAAAAATTATAAATTTATAATTAAAATTGTATCTATTAATACAACTGAAAAATTTAACAACAAACATGTAATCAAATTCATATTCATTCATCATATTCATTTGCACATAAATATAAAATATTTTCATTTGATAATATACTTTAAAAGAAAGTTTTATAGAAAAATATATATCCAATTATATTATATTTTTAAATTAAAAAATTCACTTAATATGTATAATATAATAAGATAATTTATCAAAATGTGATAGTTATTTTAAACTTTCATTTGCTATTTGTATTTTTGGTTTTCTCTAATTTTCTCGTCTCTTTTCAGTTTTTAATCATTATTGAATTATATTTTAATTATTATCTTCCAACTCATTTGTTCGGTCGAAATTCTCGTAGAATTATTTAACAACGTGTCAAGATAACGAATATAATAGGGAGAATGGAGTGAAATTATCGATTCTGCGATTCATATGCTGATCTGAATTACGTAATGAAACATTGAGATGTAATGGATTTAATAGGTTTTCACGTTTTCGTAATTTCATTTATTATAATATTTGTAGCTGAATTTTAATTAAAAAAAAAAGAAAGATTTAACAATCGTAAAATATAATTATTTTTAAAATGATAAAAATTTGAGATGTTACATAAAGAATAAAAAAAAAATGCTGAATTCATCTAATTTTCTATCAAAAAACAATTTCTAAAAATAAATATTTTAAAAATATCCATATCGCGAATATATATAATCTTTTATATTAATAATTTATAATTAAATTTCCATAAGATATTTTTCAGTTTTTCAGAGTTTGAATTCAGTTCATCAGAATTTGATATTGCACACTGTTACATAATAAAAGTTGGATAATTGTACGAAAATCGAGAACCAGGAATTGATGGAATAGTGAAGTCGAAATTTAATCCCATGGTTCGATCAAAGCCAAATATAGAAAAGGATAATAAATGAAAAAAAAGAACGAAAATCAGAATAAACGAATTTTCTGGTAAAAGAAATCCACACTATTTGAGTTGATTACGAGAAAAATCATAAATCTTTTCATGCAATTTTTCGATATTAAATTCTATTTACTATATAATATTTGACATCACCATTTTATAAATACTTGCTTTCAAGTATTAAAAAATGATTATTTTGTTATTATTATAGAATTATTTTATTACATTATTTTAAAATTATTCTACGATATTTTTTATTTTATATTATTTTCAATAAAATATATTTTATTTTTTTTATCAATAATGATTCATTTGCAACATTATGAAACCTGCTATTATAAAATATCACTATTAAACCAAGAAATGCTTCTTCAAAACAAGTTACGAGTGACGATGAATAATTTTTTGAAAATTTTCGTAATGAGAAATATTTAAATTTTCGATATTTTTGAAATAAAAATTATATTTTGGACAGAAGAAAATTTCCTACAAATAATGAAGTATTTATTTCTTTCTAGATTATTATAGAATCAAGTTAGGAAATATACGAATATTTAAATTTCAAAAAAGATACATACGTATTCAATTGGTTCGATATATTGACAATCAACAATCATTGAATCAAACAAAGAGTATATCATTTTTTGATGGTTGAATGTATCTCAACTAGCGACGGAACAATAAAACGAAAATTGTCTGTCATGGCTGTACACGTTTCCAATTGTACCTACCACGATTGTAACCGTACTGCTTCGATCAAAACAAGCGCAGCTCGTTTCCTGAATGAAACGATCAATAAAAATATGTTCTTTATGTTTCGATCTATCTTTCACAGGTTTGAACAATATCAATTTTTTATCAATACTCTATTTTTAATAAATCTGTAAAATATATTATATTTGTGTCTTCTTTTGAATTTTGAAATATTTTTTAATCAAAATGAATATCAAATAAAATTTAAATATTTCTTTCAATATAAAAAAATAAAAATTATATATCTTGAATTTTAATCTTTTTAAAATTTTGATTTGAAAAAAAACGAATTTAAATTTAAATTGAAATAAATAAAGCAAGAAATAATAATATGATCGTCAATTTTATATTTCGTCTAAGAAATCAAATTCATAAATTATTCAAAATTTAGATAAACTAATAAAGTTATGTATGATAAAAGAAAAATAAATTTCTCTATTATGAAAATATATCATTTTATAAAAATACATAATATAATAATATGTTAATAAATATGTTATTTATATTATATATTTATAACTTATAAATATATAAATAAATTATTTCTTTAGAAATTCTCGTAAAAGAGAGAACAATATGAACAATAAATTCTATTAATAATAATAAAAATATATAAAAAAATAATAAAAAAATAATTTTTTAATTATGTTTATTCGATTATTAACAAAAAATATTTAATTCTCTTTTTCATACATTCTACTAAGAATTTTATGGTTTTCGAGGACCAATATATTTACACATAGTTTCGAAAATTTTTAATCCATATTTCCATAGAGTTATATTGCTAAATAATATTCACTACATAAAATTATATCATATTATATTACGTTATCAAAAATTTCATGAAGAATTTCAATATCTGAAATATCAGAAGATGAGTTTTGAAACTCATATTCTATACTTATTTCAGATTTAATGCTCTTGCATAGTTTGACAGCATTCTTAAGTATTTTCTTTTATGATTTTCGAGAGTGAATATATATTAACACATAGTTCTGAAAATTTTTAATTTATATTGAAAAATATAGATAATCGATTAAATTTATTTATAAATATCTATTCTATCTATCTTTTATCAAATATATTTCTATTTGATTTTTAAAATTTTTTAATTTGAAAAAATATTTATTTTTTAAATAAGCAAAAAACTTTTTTGAAAATTAAACTATTATATTCATTATTAACATCTAATGTAAACATGTATACTTTGTTTTAATAGATAAAACATCATAATTTATTCTTAAACATTTTTATTACAGAATATTATATAACATCATATTATATCATATCATATGATATCATATATTATGAAAGAATATTATAGAAAATCACGAGAGAATCAATTGGCCAGCAGAAAAGAGTTATAATATCACAGTTTATGCTGTTTCTTTCAATTCAAAAATATATACATAATAATAAATTTATAATTTATATTATATAATTCATATAATTAATTTAAATTTAATCAATCTCAATTTCATTTCTAATTTTTCTCCATTTCAAAATTTTAATATGAATTTGAATTTAAACCGAAAGTAGATATTTATATTTCACTACGAATTTGCATACATAATTTTAATGTTTAAATTTTAAATTTCAACATTTACATATTATAAAATTTTAATCCTGAATAAAAATGGCGCACTACTAAAGATAACGAATGAAAATATGAAACTCGTTTCACCGTCCATTTCTCGATCCATTTACCATCCTCCCACCTGACATCTTTTGTCCCAAAATAAGAACAAAACGAAGCAAAGTTGGTAATAAGTCCTCTTGCCGGAACAAAATGCACACTACCATTTCTTCCATTCGTATTATCTTCGCCCTTTGTTCCACCGGACTTCTCTCTAGTCGCTCGCCGATTTTTCAGTCAAAATAACTCCTTTTCTCCGCCGGCCGACTTATCGCGCTGCTAATTTCGCGAGGAAACGAGTCTAATTTTTTCGTCGCTCGAGGCACGTGCAACAGAATTCCAAAAGGCGCCACTTATCACCCTGTTCAGATCTAAACGACGAAAATCCTTTTTAAAATCCTTTTAGAGGAAGTACTCGGTGAGTCAAGAGAGTTGGTGGAATTATAATACGTATTTTTATTATTCTGTTATCATGAGAATAATAATTAAATAAAACTATAATTAATTATTCAATTATGTATAATTCAATATAATTTGCGCTTTCGTTAACAAGATTTTTCTTATTTTTGTTACAGAAATACAAAGGTACCATCAAAGGAAAAGAGAAAAGAAAGAGATTCATCGAGAGACACGGTAAGCGTTCATTTTATTATGCTATCAAAAGAGTAACACATGGGTGATAAGATGGAAACGATATAATACAATCTAACGTTTTTGCAAAATAAAAATTTATAATCAATATGTCTTTATTTTCTTTTTTTAATGGTCATGATTCAAGTGAACAACAATTAAATAATTAAATTCTACAATAATTATAATATAAATTTCTTACTATATATTCAGAATTAACGTGTCAAAATTAAAAATGTTTTTCACTTCAAGATCACAATAAATAAATAGAAAGTTGCATTATATAAATTATGTTTCAAAATAAATCTAATTTCTTAATTATTTATAAATTTATATTAATTAATTATAAATTTGAGTTATTATGAGATCCTGTTAATATATTTATGAAACACATTTTTGGATATTTATTTTTAGAGTTCAAAACATATATAGTTGATATAAAAATATCCAGTTAAATCTCTCTCTTCTTCGTCTAATACAAACTTAATAAATAAATTTTGATATTTTTTTAGAAAATTTTAGATATAATTTAGATTATTTTAGATATAAAAATATCCAGTTAAATCTCTCTCTTCTTCGTCTAATACAAACTTAATAAATAAATTTTGATATTTTTTTAGAAAAGTATATTAATATCCCATAATAAATTTAACTTCTTTGAATTCGATAAAATGTCTCTCAATGTGTAAGGAATAATTCGATTTATAAAATACCGATATATTTTGATTCACAGAAAAAGAACAAACAAAATCATAATCTTATTAAGATTTTCGATTAATTGTAAAATTCGATCCTCTCGAAATGAATCTTTTGTATTTTATTTGAATTAAATTTACAAATAACGAGTTAAAATCTTAAAAAACTTAAAATCCAAAATTATTCCGTAACAATATTAATTAACATTGATCAACTCCCTCACTAACTTGACTAAAACACTAATTTGAAAGATATTTAAAAAAAGTCGAAGGAAATTTGTGGAAACGATCAAAAGAAACCGTGATATTTGCATTTTCCTTGATCAAATCCTCGTTCCCCTTTAAATAGAATTCCCTTCGTGGCAAGCGAAATTTCAATTCCTTCGTTTCGCGAATATCGAAAATTCTGCGCACGGCAAGCAGAGAAGAGGAAAGGCGAGGAATTACATTCGCGTTATGTGATCTTGGCGAAAACGTGGGAAACGTCGAGGAGAAAATCCTGTGGCGTCCATAGATACGTGTATACAACCGTGAACAAAATGACGGCCGCGTTCATAACCGCGTCCATTTCAATCCTTTTATTTCCAACGCATCGAAACCTTTCAGCCTTGGGAATCGCAACATTTTGGATAAACGAATGCAACGCTCGCGTAACTACCTGATCAGCCTTCCCTTTTAGGCGCTTTTGAAAATTACGAATTACTAGAAATGCGAAAGGGATTTGCGTCTGCGTTTGGAAATGTTAAATCGAATTCTAGGTTACACATGTATATATGTGCAGAGGATGTAGATCAAAGGATGCGGTTCAGAGGATGTTTTTAACGGTAACTTCGCTGGAAATTAATTAAATTGGTAATACTCGAGAGCGAAGTTTATATGGTTTTGTATTTTTATAAAAAAGTTCCAAGTTTCAAGTATTTATATATATAAAATCTTTAATTTTTTCGTTAAGAAAATATGATATTAATTATATTATGATGTCTTGTCGTGTGGAGATTATATAATATTATTATTCTCAAAAGTCGACGAAGAAAAAATTTGATGGAAAAAATTAATTATAAGAAAAGAAGTTGAAAAAAAGGAAAATTTGTATAATAAACTAAATTAAAATAAACTATTGTTATTTTTTATTCTTTATGCCTTCTATTACCATGAATGAATCCTTCCACGGGTAGGAAGATATTTTACACATTTTACATGTTTTTAATATATTTATATTGTATAAATTTAAAAATTTTAATTTTATTTTTCTCTTAAGAATATAAAGCTGAATCTACAGAAAAAGATTATTAAAATATTATTTAATTTCGTTTACATGATCTTTTCCAGTTTCTTTTACTTGTAAATTTGATCTCTTGAAATAGATAGATAGATAGAAGATCTTATAGATTATACTTATAGATTGTTTGCAATAATCGATAATAAAATATTTCTGAGTTATAATTACAATAATTCCAGAAATGAATGTTTGTATTATAATCTATGGATAATATTATCTATTGGATATTGAAATATTTATTGACACCGCATTATTAAAAATATATAAAACTTGTTACGATTAAATCTCTTTTACATTCATGTTCAAAAATTATTTATTTTAGTTACACATTGATTGAAAATTGGTAGATATTTTGGAATGTGATTTATGGGAATGACTTGTTCTGAAGAAATATAAGGAAAATTTAAAATAAATCAAACGGGTTAGAAAAATGAAAAATTGTTCACTTCAAGCAAATGCTATTTATCATTTACAATAAAATTTGAAATATTATTAAAAATGTTAATATTTTTTAATATACAAATATTTATTTTTTTAATTTATAATTTATAATTAAAATGCAATAAAATATATAATATTTTATTTTTCATTTCTTATTTCTTGAAATAGATTGATTTATATTATATATTATTATATTGATTATATTATAATATTATATATTATTATATTATACAATTAGTTATTATTTTCTTACGTTATTCATTACAAATTTATATATTATATAAATACTCATTTTAAAATAATGTTGTACAAATCGATGTTAAAATATAATATTTTATATATATATATATATATATTCGAAATTAAATTAAATTTAAATTTTTTTATGTAACTAATAAAAGAGAAAATTTTTTAAAAATCTTTAAGAAAAAATTTTAAATTGAATTTTAAATTTGTTTATTTTCATTTAAAAAATATAAACTATTTACAATTATTTTTCAGTTTAAAAGTTTCTTCTAATAATAGAAAAATATTAAAGAAGTGTTAAAAGAATTTAAGAAGAAACAAAGATTATAAGTAAATTCTAGACATTATATAAAAATGCAATGAAGCATTCGTGTGAAAAATGATGTTTTGTAAATGTATGTAAATCGAAAAAGTAGAAAAAGACTTTCTTTAATATATGATCTTTAAGATGATAAACGCTATATTAAAAGAATTAGGAAAGATATTGATAATAAAAATCAAATTAAGAAAAGGTAACTATCATATTATTACGATTAGATTTTATTATATTATATAAATTGATTTTTACTTTTATATTACTTTTATCTTTATTTTTATATTTATATAATATAAAAATAATATAAAAATATTAAAAAAAAAAACAAATTAAATGTGAAAAGTTTTAGATTTTATAATGAGTTCCAATTGATTATTGTATAATTTTTTTTAATGAAATTATAGAGAAAAAGATATGAATGTAAGATAGGATAGAAATACAAGATATCAAACTTTTGATTTATATGTAGTATTAATAATTTTGACAATAATTTCGTTTCAAATATTATTAAACCATACAATTACTGTTACTTTACTGTACTATTAGTGTTACTTTACCATAACAATTATTGTTAAAATATTTTCGTTTAATTAGATTTTAAGCATTCTATATTTAATTGTAATAAAAAATTAACATGCCTGTTAAAATAAAATTTATTTTAGTTATTTAGTTTATATAATAATAATAGTTTCAGTATATTAATAATGATTTGAAATCTTCGTGTTTTTAATTATGTAATAAAAGAAAGTGAAATGACAAATTCGTAGAAATATAAAATAATAATACAATTAAAATTTTTCGAAGAATTTAAAGACAAATTATAGATATAATATTTATTATGCTAATTATACGCTTATCATGATTTGCGTCTAGAAAGCATAATTTACATATATGATTACTGCAAAACAAGATAAATTGTCCATTTAACTTTTTTATTACATTTCATATGCTATCATTATGCTTATATATTAATAAAATCTTACTATTAATACTTTAATATAATTCCATGATTTATTTTTTTCAATAATAAGAGTGTCTCATATTATTATCCGAATTTATACTAATTAAATTTTTCTTTACTTTTAGAAAAAGGAATAAAATCAAAAGTTCTATAAAATCTGTAATATTTATACATATATTCATATGAAACTTTTCAAATTTTTTTACGTATACATATAATTAAAATACATAAATAAATTTAAAATACAATGTTTTATCAAGTGAATTTATGATACAAATTCATCTTCTACTACAAACTCTAAATAAAAATCATCATATCCTCCATGCCAAAATAAATCAAAAGGGTATATTTTCCATCGAATGACATTAACCCATCACGTAGCCGCTACGTGACGCCAAAAATCAGCGTATCGTCTTGATAACCATCGTTGCATTTGCCAAGCGAATTACAAAACGAACGTATCACTTACACCCACGAGATGCTCATTCGCTCATCACGTACCTTTACGTGATCGCCTGAAACCTTCCTAAGATCGTCGTTTAACTCTCGTTAACGGTGGTACTTGGAAGAGAAAGTGACATTTACCACCCGCCGGTATTATATTCCTCCCGTGTTTTCTTTTTTCTTTTTTATTTCTTTCTTCCTTTCTTTTTTTTCTTCTTCTTCTTCCTCTTTTTCTTTTTCATACGAACCCGGTGAATTAAAATTCTTTGAGAAGTGGCGTTCCAAGTTTCGCGCAGGTTACATCCTTTTCAACCGGTGAGACCTCGACGTTTCTCTTAATATCCCTTTCAGGAACACGGGCGCATGAAAAAGATGTTGAATAACGTTGAAAATAACCATCGCGCGAGCGCTTTCAGGCCGCGTTAACGAGCCTCGCTGCCAGCGATATTTCCCCGCACACGTGTCGATACAACTAAAAATGAAACTGACGAGGAGTGTGTCTCGCGACCAAGGGTTACGTTATCGTCGGGATGAACATCGCTGGGTATACTCCCGTTCATAATTTATTGGATGTTTAAGCAACGAGGATGATGAGATGACACTCAAATGTGAACTAACGTGAGATGTGATATTAGTCGGTGTTTCTCAGTCAGTGTTCGTTGTACCTTTTTATAATTAGGATTAAATTAGGGACTGTTTATAAATATGCAAAGAAAAAAGGACGTAAAAGGAAAGAGAGTGTCTCAAAAATATAAAAAATCGAGAAAGAGATATTTTTTTTTGAAAGAAGTAACTACGTTTTATGAAATATTGTGAATAGATTATATATAATGTAATTTTTTTAAATGTTATTCCGAAGAATGAAATATTAGTATTATTTCCTTTTTAATCTTATCTTCGTACAAGATAAGTAAACTTAAACTATAAAATATTCAAGTTTTAATGATTTGTTATGTTATACTATTATAAAAAATATTTCTAATTCAAATTGTATACAAAATATAAAAATGATAAAAAGATGATGATTGATTTCACATATGATTACATTATACACAAAAATTTTTTTTAAATTAAATTTTTCAAAATATATAAATTTTCTTATATAAATTTATATAAATTTTTCACAAACAACATAAAAAAATATATATATTTCTTCCGATATAATTTTCATTTGTATGATATTTTAATCATATTCTAAATAAAATTTCTGGTTACAATATAAATTAAAATACCATAGGATGCGATAATTATAAATAAATTATTCGAAAAATTCTGATATATTCTCTAAGAAAATATATCATATGATAACTTGTAGAAAGATTTTTTTTCAACTCAATTTTTTCAGATAAACAATAGAAATTGATCAAAAAAAATGTAAGAAAAATTTTATATAATAATTTATTATAATCTTATATAGCTAAATTTACATAAAATAAAGTTATTAACATTTAGCGAATAATACATTTAATATATATTTCGAATAACTTGAAATAATTTTTACATATTAGTTAAATATCTGAATACTTGTTTTAGGTATATAAAAATCTTATAATAACATTATTGTATGTACTGTATCGTATGTACATATACGTAATATATTTGCAAAATATGCAAATATGCACAAAAAATATTCAAATATACTCAGAAAATTTTTCTAATGCACCTGCCTACTGTGTATTTCACTCACTTTCTAATGCGTAGGTATAATCTAGAAATGGAATCTCATATGTTACTGTAACAAGAGAAAAAAGAAATTTAAAAAAAAAAAATGAATAAACGAATCTCATATGAATACCTTGTTTTTCTGTGTAGCTCTTAAAATGAAAGGTATCGTATGGAGAAATCCTATTTTATTCACGAGAAAGGCTTGAGTAATGTAACAGATTTAGAGCAGGACCGTCTGCAATCTAGGTTTGGGTTAGGTTTCGGTTAGTTTCGGATTAGATCCTTCTACGTAACTTTATCCTTTTGTTCTCAGTTTCTACACGTTCTGTAATAAATCCTTGTATATTTTGTCATTTTATATTCAATTATTTTATCATTTTTTATTATTATTAACATTATTATTATTATTATTATTATTATTTTATAATATAAAAAAAGAATTAGTCATTTTTAAAGATAAATTTATTAAATATTTATTAATATTGCGAATCCAAATTTATTAATTGAGAAATATCAAATCTTTCATTTGAGATATTGAAGATAAAAAAGTTAATGATAAAAAATGCTTTTCTTTATTTCATATTTTTTATACAAAATATATAAGATGTCTCATTTTAATATAAATACAATTATTTTCCACGTATTCGTTAATTATCAATAATGTTTTATGATATTTTAATTATCAATTATCAATAATGAATATGATAAGACATATTTTAAATAGAATTTATTGCTTCAAAACAGAAATAATTTAATATAATTAATTTCTTTAGAAGTGAAAAGAATGAAGTGAAATATATGGTTCTTAAAGAATATAGAAAAATTTAAAAAAAAAGATGTAAAAGTATAGTTTCTTGCTATATTATGTGTATATATATAATTTATGTTATATATAATCTAATAATTTTTTATAGGAATTTTTTACAGGAAATGACTAACTCCATTAATATATTTAAAAATATATGATTAAAATATATGAAAAAATATTATTTTGTTATTTTATAAGTCTATTTCAATGAAATTAATTATAATCAATTATAAAATTTTCATAATCATCTTATGTAAATTCAACAAGTTATTAAGATTAATAATAATAATTCTATTTTATATTTAAAATCATTATGAATGTATAATGTTGATATAAATATGAAATTATATATATATATGAAACAATTATTTATCAATATTATTATTATTATGTTAAATATAATAGCATCTAAATTTTTTATAAATTTTTATTTAAATAAATGTTAATAAATTTTTAATTAATTGTTTCAACGATATATTTATTATTTTTTAATAATTTTTAAAAACTAAATGCGTAAATCCTTGATAAAATATTATTTTATATTAAAATCTTATATTATCTTATATTATATAATAATCTTATATTATATATAAGAACTTGATTATAAGTCAAAGTTTTGATTTAGTATCGTAAAATTTAGAATACTATATTTTAAAGTTTTCTCATTATTTTCTAATCATTTAGCATTATAATTAACTTTATAATTTATGAAAGGAAACTCAGCAATATTTATTCACAGTAATATTTATTTTCTCAAGTATATCTTTGAAGAAATAAATAAAACTAACCATCTTCATGTTAACAAGTATCCAATGATTTATGAAATAGAATGAATATTTATAATCGTAATATGTATATATTAAATCGAAATAAATAGTGAAAAATAATATAATTTCTCAATTCTATATTTCTTTTTAAAATCTAAATTATAACAAAAATTATTATTCTAAATTTTTGCTCAAAATATATGATAATATAACATAATATAACATATAATAATAGAGATTACGTGTGGACCAAAAAACAAAAAAGTGAAAAAAAATTAAATTTAATGCGCGTAATAAGTATAAAATATATTTTTGGAAATAAGTATTAAATTTTTTATTTTTTACGTATAAATCATATGTTTACTCGAATGATATTAAGTTTATTCTTTTAATTTTATCTGTAACACGCACACGAACATAAAAAAATGTATACTAAAAATGGATAACTGGCGCGAGTAAATTTATTTATGATCGGCAAGTTTATTGTCTACAAGGGTAGCAGGTCATTAATTGCGGCTTTTAGTTAGATTATTTCTATGGCGCATGGCGCATAGGCCGTGCCAAGGGGAAAGAAGTGGATAAACGACCTGTTAATTTGTTGTAACTTAGTCGATTCCTCGATCGTATGCAACCACAAACTCGACGTGGGCACTAAATGCCACCGAGAACCGGTTCTCAACCGTGTGTGCACGACTTAGGACGCACGCCTTACTGTTGTTAAATTTATGTACGTTCCACTGTCGACACGTTCCGCTACAAAAGCGACTCGCGTTAATTGCGTTAGTCTTTCTTCGATTGCTCGATCGATAGAGCAGCCTTTCGGGAAAAAATATTGAGATATAAGATTGGAATATCCATTATGTATTAGGTCGCAATTGACATTATGTATTTAGGTTAGGTTAGGTTAGTTTATGCTAATGTAACTTAGATTTTTGAGAACTCAATTTACTCTGACACGCGATAGGTTTGATATTGAAGTTTGTTAGTAAGATATATCAAACATTGGAATATTCGTTATATATTAGGCAGTAATTGATATTATGTATTTAGGTTGAATTAGTTTATGGTAATGCAGTTAGATTTTTTCGAAAACTCAATTTATTTTAACGTGTGATATATATTAGATTTGATATTGAGATACATCAAAGATTATTATATATTAGGCTTGATATTAGATTCGATTTGTTTATGGTAACGTATTTAGATTTTCGAAAATTCAATTCACTTCAACACGCGATATGGATTAGCTTTGAGATATATCAAAGATTGAGATATCCATTATGCGTTAGACTGTAATTGATACTATGCATTTAGGTTAGATTAGTTTATTGTAATGTATGATTTTTCAGAAAGATCAATTTGTCATACGATGCACGTGATATTAACTGATATTATCTATTCAGGTTATTTTATTACCATAAAGTAAACTAATTATGCGCCGAAACATTTAAGGAAAATGCAATTTAGTTTAGCACGCGATATATTACGTTGTAGATAACATTAGTATTTAGGTTAGGTTTATTTATAGCAATATAATTGAATTTATGGAGAATGAAGAAGAAGAATCAATTTATGAAGAATGAAGAATTTTTTGAACTTTATGAAAAATTAATTTAACACGATTTTTCTTTTTGTTAATTTTACAACTACACAAATAGATAATATCAATATAATGTATAATATATATTTATCAGATTCAAAAATGTATGTAATTAAAATTAATAAATTTGCTTAATTTAATTAATAAATTTTTATTTACTTAATTAATAATTTATTTTATTTATATTTTAAATTTAATTTCTTAATCTTTAATTATAAAAATAAATAAAAATAATAGTAGATAGCAAAGTACCTCTTATTTAAATACAGCAGAATATCGATTATTCGAATTCCAATAATCAAAATGATCGATTATTCAAGAATAAATTGAGACACATATATATGCATTTATATATTTATACTAAATTTAAAATATTAAATTTAAATCTCAATATTTTATTATCTCAACATCATGAGATAAATATCTTGGGATAATATTTAAAGACAATTAATTAATTTTTCTAATATACTCTTTATTATATATTCATAATAAACGTTCATATTTAAAAATTGAATATTAATTTCTAGTTGTTTTATGATGTATTGAAAAATTTGATTTTTCTTAATCAATTACCCCAAAACTTGTTTATTCAAATAAATTTGTCTCTCAATTAATTTAGATAATTTTCTATAACTATAATTAATTTAATAAATATACAGGTATATTTATAAAATATAATAAATACATACAAAATCAAAATAAGACACAAAAGCAAATAGATATAAAAAACATAAAATATACAGAAAAATACGAAATACTTCTACTGAATGTCTTCATTAATTATGAAATAATAAATATTTTTCCTTCTGAAAATATAACAGCACTCGTGAATTAAAAATACGATTCTTCTGATTGCATCGGTTTCGAAACATCCCAACTTATTCAAGTTCCGTAACAAATTAAATTATCGTACAAGCCGCATAACGAGATTTCAACGATTAATTCTCTTACATAAACGCAAATTGAAAGTCAAAATAACGGTCAAGCTTGGCGGAGAAACGAATCAAGGGATACGATTCCTTCATCTCCCTATTGCATTCGTAAATGGGCGCGAATACAACACGAAACCACGTGCGCACGCGCATGCGCGGAACTATATCCCATGTGCATCGAGGAATCCACGAGGGACATGCCGTATATCTGCCAACTCGATCTCTTCCTCCTGTGTCCCACGTCTGTTTTACGTGACTTCGTGCACGCGTGTATTCGCAACTATGAATCTCCCTCAACGATCGCACAAACTTGTGTATACGTCCACGACTTCCTGGTTTGCACCTGACCGTGCCGGGACTAATTAAGGAAACCGTTTACCCGATGCGGTACGTCTGTTCCCTGTCGCGAATGAACAAAATCGAGAATTCGATCGAGAATCGAGACGAAAATGTGGAAGGAGACGTCGCGTGCAACACGCGGTTCTTCAACGGTTAGGAAATGGGGTAATTTATCGGTAAATGGATCTTTATAGATTTTTAGATATATTTTTTAAGAATCATTATTTTGAAAATTTTTTTTTCTTTGTAAATGTAATAGTTACTATTATTTAATTAAATTCATATGTAACATATATGTGTATATATGTAACGAAAATACAATCACAATTATATTTAATATGTGAATATCTTTTATTGTACTGCAATATATGTTTCATTATTCGTGATGCATATTTAGATTATATATTATATTTAAATAATGATTTATTTCTTATGAAAAAATGAATCGAAAAGGAAGTCTAAAATTTTTTTATATGAAGCTTCGTTTTCAAGAAAATCGATTTTGAAAATTTATTGTCTATCAATTGTAAATTTCGAGTTGTTGAATTTTTATAAGTTTTTATAAAATTTTATAAAATCAAATATTCTAAAAATAATAATATAATATTTCAAAAATGTAAAACTACAAACATGTATGATATATTCTATTTACAATTATATATACAGTATTATGATTCGATTTTTTAACTGTTTTTAACAGTTTAAAAATTTTAAACAGTTTCTATATTGATGAATATATTTGTATAAAACAATATATTTTTCTTATTTATGGAATCATTCCATAATATTATGGTATAAAAATAACAATAATAATATTATTAAATAGAAAATAGATTTATGTTTAATAAAATAAAATCAGGAATTATATCTTATAATTGGCATTAACTCGTTGAAAAATTAAGTTTCGAAAAAATTAAATACTTAAAAAACATTTACATGTAACTATTATAATTGATCTGCTTTTCACATAACCTCGACCATTTGACATTACAATTATTTGCGATTATTAATGTACTAATATATTGATTATTAATATATTGAATAAATTACTAAAATAACTTATCGAAGTAACTTTATTCATAACTATTAAACTATAAATTGTGTAACTATTAAATCGCTGCATATAAGGCATCAGAAATCAATTAGTATAATATGTTAATATTTCATTCTTTAAAAATGATTTAGATCAAATATTTCTTTACTATTCAAACTTTCAATAAATTAATTAAATAGTTCAATAGTTTAATCTTGTCTTAATTGTTAATCGAAAATTTAAACAATAAAAAGATTTTTGAACTAGATAAATCATTTTCAGAAAATGTAACAATGATTGGTTTCTAAATTTTCCATATATATAACGAACGTATGAAAAAAATTTATTCTTTTTTTTTTCGATTTATTTTTTTTATAAAAAATCATCTCCTGTCCGGTTACGAATAATAGAACATCTTACAAGTAATGATATACAATTTACAGTTTATATAAACAATATAAAAAAATATATACAATATAATAAGAAATTATTTTATATATAATAACGTATACTTTTACATTACATATACATATATAGATATATAGAATTTAATGGAATAAAATCGAAATCGATTTGCTAATATATCTCAAAAACTAACAAAAAAAAGACTTATTGTAGAAAAAAAATTATTCACACTAATATTCTGAGAATAAATTAACAAATTTATTGAGAACAGAAAAAAATAATACATTGATAGTCACAAAAACAAACTATATTAAGAATGTTAATTCATTTTTATTAGAGATAATAAAATTCGATCATAAAATAAGTTGTTCGATTAAAAAAAAAATGGCGAATTTTTTTTTTGTCTTTCAATTAAAGACTAATAATTTCGCGTCCATGTCTAAATGTAGCAAGATTCGATTGGTTTTTCGTTCACGATACGTTGCGAATATTACACGACCTTATCGATAGTGCTAATTTATTATCGATTCTTGTTCTATCGTGTTCACTGACATTCACGTGGGCAGTATGAAACGCATATCGGTGCAAAATGGACGCGCGCAGGTGTCACTTTCACGCCTTCTTTGGCAGAGATGCATCCAGTATGCATAGATGCACGCAAAACATGAGAGCGCATCAGGGATCGTGTTACGAGGTGAAGGAATCCAAGATGTGACCGCAATTTCGATTCTATTAGCATATTTTTACCACATGGAAAAGAAGAAAACGACGAAGAAGGGTGTATCGAATTTAATTTATTGCATCGAATCAAATTTCATCGAAATCGAAGTCTGGCATTTCTTTTCATTTTTCTTTTTTTTTCTTCTCTTTCTTTTCTCTTTTCATGCTCTTTGATTCTTTCCTGATCAATCGTACGTAGATGATATATATGTATAAGTATTATGTTTTTATTCCCATAAAAGTTAATTTTAATTTCTAATTGGTGAATTTGAAAGAAATAAATCATCTAAAATAAGTTCTGAAAATATTTTTTTACAATTATTAATTTATTTCAATTTTATATATTGTACTCATAAATAGAAATTAATTTAATTAACTCGAATTTATGTAAAATTTATGTAACTATTTTCATTTTTTCAATAAGTTAGATGTAAATTTTTTATAATTTCATTTAAAATTTAAAAATTATCAATTTTTATATAGAATATATCAATTTGAAACATTTCTAATAATTTTTAATACAAAATTTATTTTATTGAGTAATTTGATTCTAATTTGTAACTAAATTCGAATTCATCTGATTTTTAAAAATGATAATGAATTAAATGAAAAGAACTTAGTCAATGCATTATTTCTTAGTCAAAAACTGTAAAGAATCAATCTATAAGTGAAAAAGTAGGAATTCAAATTTCAACAATGAAAATCATTAAAATAATTAAAGCAGAAAGTTAAAATAAAATATTAAATATTATAAATACATTTTTGTACGATTTCTTTTTAAAATAAAACATAATTAAAGAAATTTTTATTTATAAAAATAATATACAAAAATAAATTAATTAAATTAATAATTGTGAAATGAAATAATCATTTTACAAATTATTAAGTAATCCACAATTTTTATATATGAGTTAATTTATCTTATGTACATAATGTGTAAGTTAGTTTGATAGTTTTATTACAATTTTTTAATACTTTTAAGAGAAATATTATATTATATTGTTTCATATCATGAATATTCTGTTAATATAAGTTCATTTAATATATTGTATCATAAAAAAAAATTTTTTATGTTTTCAGTGATTATATACATAATTCAATTTCTAAGAAAATGATGATATTTTTAAAATTACAATTTTTTAATTGAAAAATCAATGAAATTAGATAATTGTAATATTAACTATAAACATCTTCGAAACTAAATAATATATCCAGAATTAAATCCATTTGAAAATGAAAATTCCTAATTGAAAATTCTCCTTATGAATTCCTGTTTATTAGTAATAAAAAGAAAGCACATCTCCCATAACTTTATATTTTTTCATTTAAAAACTATTATACTATCATTTTCTATTTTTCTATAAAATTTCAATTTAAATACCATTGTTTTACCGTTACTTGACATTATTTGTTATTGATTTATATTGCAAGGTTACAATTTTATTATTAGAAAACTAGATCACCGTTAATTTACATTCTCTGATATTTACAAGAGTTCTATTCTAAGGTTCTATTACTGACAACTACAATGACTACAAATTTATAAAAAAAATAGAATGAAAAATAAAAATCGAATAATGTAGAGAATTAAATCGAAATTAAATCAATGTACAAAATTTAAAAAAATATAAAAAATAAAAATATAAAAAAAAATCACAGAAAAAAAAATAAAAATCACATAAAAAAATTCTATTCAAAATACGAACAGATGTTGAAACTTTGGAGATTAATCTTTCCTCTTCAAGAGGACAAGAAAATTATTCTATGCATGTATTCCATTATGTCCTATATATGAATTTTAAAAATTAAATATTGAATTAAAATATCATTTTCTTATTAAAATCAAAATTTTCGAATTTTTGAGAATTCCGTAGAAGCTAAACGAAACACGAATAATCGAATCATATTGTTCATTGCCGAAATCGAATTATGATATACAAAAACATTTCTTCTAAATTGAAAAATCTATCCAGCTATCCACGGTGAGCTTTCCAATTTAATGAAAGGATAAGATAAGCAGCGGTTGGTTACCTTTCGGATATAGGAATTGCGAATATTACGCAAATGAAACTGGCAAGTAGAATGCACGACGAAGGGATGCACGTCGGAATTGAAATTGTTCTCGCTCGCGCGTACTATCCACGTGCACACACGCGTGTGCGAACATGTTCAAAGCCGAACACTCGCCGAGATAATTTCCATCGCCTTTTCCTTCCGTAATCAAACCATCCGCGGCTTCTGTGCAATTACGTGGCGAAATTGATTTAAAATCGGATGCCCTCGGATGCAGGAGGGGAGGATCACGTTACAATTTCGTTGAAACGTTGCGGGAAGAACGAAACGGGGAACCGACGGGAATATAATTACCTGGAGGACGACTCTCGTTTCACCTCTTCCTATTGGTCTTTCGATTTCTGCTCATGTTGTCTCGAACGATGAAATTTTGTCAATGTTATTTGTTGGATTTTGGAATTGTTGGAATTTTTAATATTATTGTCGTTTTTTTTTTTTTTTTTTAGAAAGAACAACCTCATTCTTTGATTTAATGATTGATTAAGGATAGATATTCATATGGTTTAATGGTAGATATAAGGATAAAAAATTATTTTAAACTTTTATGATAATATTGATAATAAAAATAAGCATATATATTCATTAATATTTATTTTTTGCATAGTCTATTGCAATATTATCTACAGGATATTTTTGGAAATCAGATTAAAAACAAATATAAAAGTTGTTTTACAAAATGTCGGTTGAAACTTACGTTATGTTATTCATTCAGAATTAAATTTAATGCAAACTTAAATTACTCATAATAAATTAATCTTAATTTCATATATTGTTAAACAATGTTCAATAAATATATTAATATCTTGCATATAGAATATTTCATATAACAGGTTTTAAATAATAGAAAATAAAATTGGAATCATATATAATTCCGAAGATTGCAAATTCGCCTCTATTTTTTTAAAGGAAAAATTTTAAATTTTTTATACATCAAGCGATGTGCTTTTTATCTTTTATAAAAATATATTAATTTGTATTCATATTGGAAATTCGTTAATGAAAAAAAAATGATAAAATATCTTGTGTTTATAGTCTCCTTGTCTTTTATACATTATTTTATATATTATTACATAAATGAATCTAAAATATCTTTTAAATAATTAATATTCGATAATTATCTTAGTACTTCTTTATAAAATATAATATATAATAAAAGAACATTTTGAATATTTTGTAAAAAAATTGTATAGTTTTATTTAAAAAAAAAAAAAGATAATTTGAAATCTTAAAACATTTTTATTATCCATATTAATGCAATATAATAAACATAAATCTGAAATAGCCGAACAAAACTTAATATAATTCTGATGTACGAATATCATTCAATATTATCCTATAAAATTTTATTTTACCGTTTAAGGGCTAATAAATTTGATCGAATTATATAAAACACTTTATATATAATATTATCTTAATATGTACAAATTGTTAAATAAGCAAAAAAAAAAAAAATATAAAATAAAATCTGTTTGTCGAATTTAAAAAAATTAAATTTATATATATATATATATATATTTAAAACTCAAACATTATAACATAATAAAAACATACTAAAAAAAAAAAATCTCCAAAAAAATCACCAAAGATTTCAATCGACATTTCAGATGATTTAACTCGTTTACCATCGAACAAATCTCTTTGAGCGAGGAGTGCAGTTACAACGTGATGAAGTTGACTTTGTAGAAACACGTATCGACAACATGGTGCACGACAACGGATATCCATCGTCCTGCGAGGCCACGTGAACGACACAGTGGATGGTTAGATCGCGAGCCGTGAATTCGTGGCGGAAGATTTATTAGCATAGGTGAAAATGCGTTTTCTCGCGGATAAATTCGTCGCTGCGTTAAACGCTTCGCTCATTCATCACTGATGAAATTCATTGACGTAATGGTAAATAAATACAATCTTGCATTTCGAAGAGAGTAAATTAAATAAAAGAGTTCATCAATGGGATAGATAATCGATGATTGAAATTAAATTGAATTAAAATTAGAATATTCGTGTTTATACACGGAACATGAATAAAGAAAAATGTTGTTGAATTAAAAATCTATTAAAAAAAAATTTATGTTGATTACGTAGTAAGAAATCTCATCATTTTTCAATTTTTATTCGTTGCATTTTTCTTTCCATTATATTCATATAATTCATATACTTATTGCCATGTTTGATCTTATTTAGACAACAAAAGTTCCATTACTTATTATCATTTTATTAATTAAGAAATAATAATAATAATAATATAATGAAAGAAAAATTATTTAAAAGAATTCAATTTTATTTTTGGTTTCCAAGATTTAGAAGAATTATTTCAAAATATATTAATCATCATATTATATTCTATGAGGGTCGACTGAAAAGTAATATATATTCGTTTATATCTTGAAAAGAATTATTGAATAAAATTATTGAATAAAATTGAAAGTATAATTTATTAACTTTAAAATTATATGCTTATTTAACATTATTCATATTTATAAATCACAAGTTTTTTTTTTATTCCATTACAGAAATGTTTCCATTTCTCAGTTTTGAATTTAAATTTCATCATTTCATTGTTCATAGTCAAATGAAGATCTTTCTAAAATATATAAAAAAATTTGAAAGCATAAAATACCAGAATATGAGTATAAATTTAAATTGAAATTGATTTAATTTCTTTAATTTTTTTAATGCATCTTTAACAGAGAATAAACGATGTACAGTTAATGACATGGTATGTTTATAATACAATGATTAAAGTAAATAAAATGATATTTTGCACATTTATAAAGAAAGAATGTTTATTTTGATACAAAACTTTCTACGTTTTTTTTTTTATTTCAGAGGTTACTTTTCAGTTGTTGCATACGTGTATATGATTGTTACTAAATAATTGATATATCTTTACAAATTAAAACTTTTAATTAAAGATTTGAAGCTTTCACAATCTGATATCATAAAGTCACTGTTGCATTTAAAAATAAACTATATCATGGAACAAAGATTCCAACATTTCATAAATATGTAGTTCACTTATCAAAGATCAAAAGATATACTGATAACAATGATATATCCTTTATGCGAATAATTATGTAGAGAATTCACAAGGGCTTATAATTTAAATTGATCAAAGTTAATCCATAAAATGATAATAGAATAATAACGATAATTTCAATTCAAATTTACCACTAATATTTAATTTTATATCCTACGTTGAATCACGACAGCCCAGAGAATATAATACTAAAATAGTAACGGGTCTCTTGAGCCCTTCGAGGCACATATTGGATGTTAAATCTATTCTGTATCTCACTGGTGGTAGCAAACCTATGAATATATCATTTTGGATCTCGAAAATCAGTGTTTATCGTCGAAATAGTTGAGAATCCGAATATTCATATAAATGCATAATTGCAAAATGGAACATTGATCTTAACGTAAGTTTCGTTTAATGAATTAATCCCTCCCTTTGTCTGCATTGTATCGCGGATTCCATTTAGGGTTGTTCGTCAAATATAGGGAGGAGCGCAGAGGCAGCAAGAGCGCAACGCTTACCTTTGTTCGTGGTAGCCAGGGAGAAACAGATCTCTCGTAGAAAGGCGATGACCGTGCTTGAACATGGATAGAAACCACGGTTCCCTTGTTTTCCAATTAGAGAACCGATACGATGGTGTGTAGAACAACGGAAGACTGATTACGGATACGTGAAAGAAATAGTTTTCCCTGCTAGAATTGCGAGAATTTTGTAGGAAAAATTTTTCCTACAACGTCGATCGTTAACGAATGATAAAAATAAAAAAAATTGCGAGAATGAAGAAAATTTACGATGGTAAAATGTTGCAGAGTACCTGTTGCTGTGTATTTCGATATTCACTTTCACAGTTATATACGCGAGTTTAAAATAATAATTTCTATCTATTTTTATTATTTTTTAATATATACGAAGTATAATTTAATGTTTTTCCTACTAATGGAATTTTTGTTGAAATGTTTAAAAAGAAAAATTTAAAATGACAATGAAAATGAAAAAGAAATTTTGAAATTAAGTTGGAATTTATTTAGGTTTTATTATACAAAGCGAAAAATTAATTAATACGGGCAAAAAAGACTTTCTCTTAACAAATATTACAACCTAGATACTATGTTGTTTGCTATTACAAAGTGAGGTTATGTTTCATTAAATTGCACCAAGAAAATTTGATCCTTTATTATATAATACAATGAACCAAATCTAGAATTGATTTTAATTAGCTAATTATTTAAAATAAAAAACGAAAATATTAAACTTATTTCAAAATTAACTATTTTCCAATTTAAATACAATTTAAATACAATTTAAATACATTTTTCATATGAAAAGCAAAAATGTTTTTTTTGAAACTGAAACGTTTGTTGTGTATTTCTTAAATTGTTTTATAAAAAAAGTTACATTAATTAAACTGAATATTAAAAATTGTTTTCGACATTAAAGAAATAAATTTTTTAAACTTTAAAATATAATAATAATTAAATTAATGATTAAAATTTATTTTAAAAAATAATTATCTTCAATTTAATAGTTAAAATTTATCAAAGAAATCTAATCTTAACTTAAGTTAAATAACTTAAGTTAAATACAGTAATCAATCGAATATAATAATCAATATTAAATATCCTATTTGTTATATTTTCATTAAAAAAATGAAAAAAATGAAAATAAATACAAAAAATAATTATCAGACAAACTGATGTGAACAAAATCACATGATGTGTAAGTACATTTGCCGGATGGATTATGTTGGTTTAAATTATTACGTCAGCTGGCAACCCGGATGATCACATTGATCATTCTCGTCAGCGACACGCTTCCGTCACTAATGGAATTCGCTGACCTCGTTCGAGTGACTGACTTATCTACTGCTGGATCTGTTATGTTAGAGGGGAGCAACGATCGATTGCTAAGGATATTCGGAGTTCGAATTAGGGTGTGTAGATAGCGTATTAAGGATGTGTAGATTAGGTGATTAAAGAGATTTGTAGATATTTGTAGAATTGAGATTAATTAATATTGAAATCAATCGAATTGAGTATGATTTTTGAGTATTAAATCATTAATATATATTATATCATAAAGTTATATTATTACATCAAAGCATAATTGAATTCTGTAATTAATAATTATAATTATTAAAATTAACTTAAAATGAAAATATCTCAGAAAGAAGTGTAGTTATAAAAGAAATATTTTTATAAAAATCGGTATAAATATAATATGTATATTAATAGTCTTTTGGAAAATGGACGCATCATATAAAGGTAATTTTTATTTTTTAAATGGAATTCTATATTTTTTTAATTCATATAACTCGTTATTAAGCATCAAAAGATTATCAATTTAAAAGATATAAAAGATAGAAGTTTGTAAAGATAAAAAAAAGCATGAGATAAACATTGTTTTGCACAATTTATAATCCATTGTGAAGAATATGCAATATCTTGATTATTAAATTGATTTTTCGACATAAATAATTTTTTTATAAGAAATAGAAGGAATATATAATGCATTAATTAATACAAAAATTGATTAATTAAAAATTACAAAATTAGAAAAGATTATACATTTAAAAAAATGAATAGATATAAATGTATATAATATTCATTTGATCATTATATCCATCTTTTTATATCAAACAATTTTTATAAAAACATTTTTATAATTTTAATCTCTTGTGAAATAGAGAAATTCCACTTATTTTCATTTAAATGTAAAAAATATTTCACACCTTAGATAATAATAAATAAACATGTAATTGTAATTTTGAAGTGCATAAATGAAGAAAAATTCATTTACATTTACTCTCAAAAAGGCAATATGAAAAGAATGAAATATAATATAACATTTATTACAATGTTCAAGTTTCTATTATAATATTTTTCTCCCAACAAAATAATTTCCTCTTTCCATTTTCTTTTTTCATAAAACCTCAATTTATTTAAGAATAAATAATATTTATAAAAAAAAAACACAACAAATTATTTTACTAATAAATAATAAAATCATAAAGAATCACTTTACACTCTAATTATACTCTGATTAAATTATATTAAAATCTAACCTCTTCATTTCAAATAAAAGAAATATATTTTTATCATTTTAATGTTTCGAAATTGATTTTTTACTCATTCTAAAAGAATAAAATAAGATCATAAAAAGTTTACATTACATATTAAGGATTAAGTTAAGTTGAGATCTAATTTTTTCACTCTAGATAAAAAGAATTATAAATTGTTATTTAATTTTTCGAAATTCATTTTTCATTTATTCTGAAAAAAATGAAAAAGAAACACAAGTCTAAAGATTCTTTCATTCGTGAAGAAATTCTGGCTGCGTCTGGAATTCCACGCGAGTGCACGTGTGTACCAGGGTCGGCGAGAAATTAAAAAGCAGCCGACAGGGAGAGTAAAATGAAGCCAGCCCTGGGGGTCGTACCCTCGCCAAGTATCTTCTCCTTGTTTTCTTACATTTTCCCACATTTTTCACATGTTTCATGCAAACAATACGGTTAAACATGTTCCATATTGCGTGAAGTAATCAAATTGATTCACATATAGAGAAAAAGTTTACTTTTTATACTCTTCTTTTACGTTTAAAATAATATCTAAAATTGAATAAAATTAAATAATATATGAAATTAAATCTTACATATCATATTTATGTATTTATTATTTGTTATTTTAATATAAATTATTATTTACGACATAGTTTATATGCAAATTAAAAACAAAAGTCAATTATTTTTTATATTCATTTTATACATATTTTATATATATTGGTTCATACATTCGATTTCTATTAATTTAATTCATTATTTTTATTTTATTCCTCTTTTTCGATCGATCGATAAAAAATATGAAATGTAACTAATTGCAAAATAAAAACTATTATGCTAAATAACTATATTATATAATATTCATTATATGCACACAATACACATTATATACAGAAATAAAAATATTAATCCTAATCTTATATTTAATATATAATAAATCAAATCATAGATATATTTTGTTTTTATATAGACAAAAGTAAAAATTTGTATTAATTGAAATTCTTTTTTTAAATCTGATAAATGCAATCTTCCTATCTTTCTTCATCTAATGAAAATTTAAATTGCTAATCTTAGTAAATAAATTTTAACCAATATTTTTATATCAATTTTTATGCTTCATTTGATCTCTAGAAAAGTATTCCATATGATATGAATAAATAATAACATCCTATATATTATACATTTCAATGGAATATTTTTTAATTCAATATTTTTTAAAATAATCGAAAATTATATGATTATCCTTCACAATTAATTTTTATTTTTTAATTATTTTATTTTATATATTCAAGTAATAATTCTATATATATCATTAAAATAAATTTTCCAGTGCAATTTAAACTTAAATCGAGCAATTTGGATTTATTTTTACATTGAAATTTTATATTTAAAAAAATCAATGAATTTATGTACTTTTTATTGCATTGATCATATTTTTTACTCTCTTGTAAAATTTATTAACAAACTTTGTGGAAATACATTTTATGCAAGAATACAAAGCAAAATCTAAAATACTTTATATAACAATGTATGTAACCATTATCGGGAAAAAATCAAAAGATGATTATCTGCAAAAACAACGTAGGAGTAATTTACTACCATTATCCTAACTACCATATTGCACTCACTGATAAAAACCTGCTGGAACAGGTTGAAAGGGATCCAGTTGTGGCTGAAGGATCAAATTGTCCTCCAGCAAAGTTAACTTTTTTGCTGGATTTTGCAACGAGCTGAAGACGCGTTGTGTATTTGCCCGAGAGCATTTCGGGGTGTTAAAGATGTTGAAAGCGGCCACGAAAAGCGGATGTAGAGAGGTGATGAGGGGATCAAAGGGACGAGAAATGTGTTGAAACTGAAAAGGATGTATAAAGTGGTGTCTGGATTGGAAGATTCAGCTTGTTTCGTCTTGTTTGGATTTTTCTTGCATCTCGAGTTGAATGAAGTTTGATTATGGAAAGAATACTCAATACAGTTTATTAAATATATCCATTTAAAAGAAATCAGTAAATAATAAATTCGTTTTTCATTAATTTATTATGCTGTCAAGTAAAAGTCCAAATAAATTTCACCAACAAAGAGAAAAGAATAGGAATATTAGAAAATTATCATTTCAAAATTATCATCATTTAGAAAGTTTCGAAATAAATAAAGAATTCAAACGAATAATTTTGGGAAATTATAAATAAAATTTTTATGTGAAAATGTTACATAAATATAATTTTTAAGAACATAAATCTTAAAAAATTTGCGAATCTTTTATTTTTTTCTAAATTAAAATAAAATTCAAAAAGAAGATGTAGAAATCCAAATATAAAGTAAAGTAGTATAATTTAAAGTAAAAACTATATTAAAATGTAAATAAACATTTTAATAATGTAAAAATATAAAAACATTATAAAATAATTTATTTTATTTTATTTTACAATAATCATATATGTAAATTCTATTCTACGTAATCACAATATATTTATAATAAATATATGCATTAAGTATATCATTTCAAATTTCAAATTTTTAAGCTTTCATTTTCTTTCTTTATTGTTTTTGATACTTGAACATGTGATTGAAATTGTGATTATTATAATAAAAAAATAACTTATATTTTTAGTAGTTTTAATTCTTATCGTTATATCCTAATCAAAAGCATAATAATATTTCAAATATCTTTTAATGTTGGAAAAATACGATTATAAAAAAATTTTGAAAATGATTAAATTATTTTATTAATAAATTAAATTTTAATAATTTTAATATAATTTTAATATATCATAATATAATTAAATGATTAAATTTTAATCATTGTTAATTTTGGTATCCTATTTCAAATTTCTTTTTTCTTTAATTTTAACAAAAAAGTAATTAAATATAAAAAAAATAAACAAATTGTAAGTTTGCTCAATCTCATAACAATATTTACCAAGTTATATAGAATGTTTGGACGAAGTAAATAGAAAATATAATTTTCTAGATATTAAAATAGAAGTTGTTTAAACAAGATAATTTCAAAATATAAGCAATTTAATTTTACATTAATTGAAATGAAATGATAGTAGTACAAATGGCTCTGTTATATTTTATCTTCATTTCATGTCATCTAGTGCAAGATTAAATCAAATAACTTATAACTTGGAGTTATATATTTATAACTTTGAAATAAATTTAATTTTTAAAATTAATCTTTAAATTTTTTTATCTTTTACAATTAAAAATTAATCACAATTCTCAATATTTTTCACAAATATAGTATTTAATAATATAACATTTAATAACTAAATTCTATTAATCATTAGTATACATGTAAAATATATATCAGAAGGAACTTCATATGGGAAGTACAGAGATAAGTACATAAATAACATGAACAAACAAAAATTCGGAATAAATATTTTTCATTTAGAAATTAATTCTCAAGAAAATTGAATGTATGTCGATTCCTTAATCATGTTTCCTTACATGTTTAATTTTCATTTTTTCAAAAATAAGAATTTAAATTATAAAATTTTTTGCTAATTTTCATATGAAGAATAATTATTTATCAATAATTCATTCGTATTTATTGGAAAATTAATCAATTTAATTTATATTTGAAAATTTTTCAAACTTAAATCATTCAAAAATGAAATCTTATTCTGATTCATTCAATATAAATACACATGTAATTTATATTTTCTTATTTTGCTTAAATTGCATATTGTCTTTATTTTTTTCTCCTATGTCTTCTATTTTATCATATTTCATTTTTGGATAATTTTAATTTTTTTTAAATAAGCAATATTTTAACCAAAAATTTTTTTCTTTAAATGATGTATACAAATATTTTAAATAAATTCCTGACAATATTAATTTGTATTCATAGATGGAAAATTTCCTCGTTATAAAAATATAGTAAAAAATAACAAGATATTATATATCATAATATATAAATTATTAATACGTATTCGTAAAACATATCAATGTTTAATTAAATTTGCAATTAAATTTCGTTTAGATCTTTAAATTTTACTAAAAATACGAAAAATGTTGAAAATTATGAATCTTAATTTTTTGAATAATTTATTTAATCAACTATGAGTTTAAATACAGAAGAATAAAATCAAACTTCTTAAAATTTTAATTCTTAGCAAAATAGATATTACCAAAAAAAAAAGATTCAAGAATTTCGTAAATTTAAAAATATTTAAAAGTGTCGAAAATTGTGAATAATCCTAAACCAGGAACTGTATTTCACTCGAACGAATCCGTACGATCATTCAATTAAAAAATATTCTCTAAAGCTTCCACAAAAATCTCTCGAAATGCATCTCTCTTCTCATAAATCCCCGCGACAAAAAGGTGAATTCCTTCCGATAAAATAATTTCTTGACTCTAATAATAAAATCTCCCAACCTTTATTCTCTTATTCTCCTTACTCGTATATTCTTTCTTCCCCCTTCCCCCAATCTTTCGTTCGACAATTCTTTCATCCCTTTCACGGTACAGAATTTCAAAATTCGTTCCACTAGACGATCTCATCGAGCGTGGAAAATTTCTCAAGGTCGATTCGCCGGGGAACGCTGTGTCGAACGGCCGTTTTACTTTTCATCGGCCGGATGGGGAGACGAAAGGGCGCTCGTTTCCGGAGGAAAGGAGCGATCCTCGACTCTGCTCCTCCGCGGCCTAGATGCGCCAGAGACGCGACTGTCTCGATATTACAAAAGTTCGTCTAGACTGGATCGCGCTACGAGCAAAAAAAGGCGCCTTCTTTTCTTACGGCGAAAGATTGCGACGTGGTTCGAGGATAATTTGCGAGAAGCCGTCGGGCTACCACCGTTGAAAAGCTATTTTTCCAGGATCCTAGTCGCCGAATAGATAGTTTCTTCGGTGATAGTTTCTTCGGGGCATTGAACGTGCTATGATTGTTTTTTTTTTTTTCTTTTTTTTTTAGCTTGGATAGATTCGATGTTGAAAAAGGAATAAGGATGAATTTGGAGAAGCCTTGAGAATATTAATAGGAGAATCTGAAAGTAATGAAGATTAAAAGTAAGGAATTTTCGTTTCGTATCTCGAGAACGAAAGCAGTTAGAACGAATGAAACAAAAAAAGGGAATGGAAGTATTATTAATTTAACTATATAATATTTTTGATCTACTTTTAATTACCAAGTGTCGTTTGACAAGTTTTTTTTCATTCCATCGAAAAATTCTGCAGATGTATTTTTAATAAAGGAATTAATGAAATCATTGTTACCTTGATTTTGTTAATTGGAAGATTAAGAATAAATATTCTTTTCGATTTTGGAAAGAAATGAAAATCTGAAGGAATCAAAGAATAATAGAAAAAATTGCAGTGTGACAGAGCATTGGCATTGACGTTGCATCCATTTCGAATCTCGTTCAATGTTTATAAAATAAAGATGCAGTTATAAACAGAATGCTCACATAAAGCTTATTTCGTTTCGGAAATACAGACGAAAGTTCGTATTTTCAATCGATTTTTCTAATCTAACACGTTGACTGGAATATTTCCAACGAAATTTTCAGACCACGCGCGTCACTGTACCAAACGTACTCCACAACTAGCTTCTTCCACCGATATTTTAGTGACTGGTCGCAAGAATAATCTTTTGTTTCCATCGTTACATTCCTGGGATCCTTACTTGTCATCTCGCCACTCTACACGAAGTTCGAATCTTTGCCAAGTAACGAGTGGTATAACTGTTAAAATTTCTGTCCTCATTTTCGTTCTATTGTCGAAAAGAAAAATGGAAAAGTTATATCTACATCATATAGTAAATATATAGTAGACAATAACTTTTTGTCCAAATTGTTCTAACCAAGCTGTGTATAAAATGCTTTAAAGTATATTTACACACAATATAATTTTTTTGATAAACCATTTTTGTATTACTTTTATAACAATTTAATAATTTTACTATATTCTGTGGAATATCTTTCCAAATACCTATGAAGATCTTTTGTAAGTAGTCACTTGAATATTAATAAGTATCACTTGAATATTGACGCAACAGTCAATGTGCTAAAGAAGTTTTGCAACAATAACCAATGAAAATCATTAACTGTTAATTATCATATGATGAATTGGGGAAAATTTTTGAATGATTTAAAAAAATTTTAAATAGTATTTCGAGTAAAGAATAAAAATAATTACAAAATTTTATTTTTCGTATTATATTGATCAATTTGAAATAATTATTTTTTTTTGTATTAATTTCCTTTTTTTTGTAAAAATATTAGAATATTGCAATATTACAATCGATTTTTGTAGAGATTCTTGTAATTAAAAAGAATTTTTAATAATTAATAATATCATGTTATTATAGCATAAAATAAGTGTAATAAAATATGTATACAATGTAATGTAATTTATTTTAATATATAATTTTATTAGAAAAATATATTTCAATTATATATTTTTCAGTACGAATTTGAAATAATTATTTGAAATGAATATTTCTTATTCTAACAAAGTATTATTGCATGTTCTTTATTTCCATACATGAATAAAATTCTCTCTACCATAACTGTGAGATGTTCCATAATTATATTTATATACTTATTAATAAAAATTGAGAAACTAATCATTCACAAATTTCTTTAGATTTTTTTGAAATTTTTTATTTGATCTTTATGCAAATATATTCAGAAAAAAACATATTGCTTTTTAATATATAAACTGTTATTTTCTTATATTATTTTTAATTCCAATTTTATTTATTTTAAAAAATGAAAAATGTAAATTCGCAAATGACTTAACTTGTGTTAATAAACTTGTGATAATAAGTATATAATATAGAATGAAATTAGCATTTGAAATTAGCAATAATAGAATAATTATTTTTTAAAAGTTATTTTTAAATAAAGTGATATCTAATTTTCTGCCTGAAATCTGTTGCAAATAATGAAAATACAAATTTAACAAAATTATAAGTTAATTAAGTTGTATTCATTTTTTCTACACATTTTGCTTATATTTTTTATTATATAATAATCATAAAAAATAATATTTGAAATGATCAATGTTGTAAATTTAAAAGCATAAAATTTTTATTTGAAATAATTATTATATCTTTAAAAAGTTATTATTTCAATTCATATATTTCAAATAAATATTTTCAATATATAATTATACTTGTATAACAATATATATAATTCTATGTACGTATAAATCATTATTTATTTAAATTCGAAAAATTATATCGAAATCTTTTAAAAGTTCAAAAAGATCATTGTTAATTTCTATAAAAGAAACTTTTGATGCAATATTTGTGATATTGATACAATTCCTGATATCACTTGTATTTATTATATATATACATTATATTATATAGGTTACATTATTTATTAATATATTATATAGATTAGATTGATGATTTCATAATCAATTAAATAATTTGCATATTAATATATTCATTTCGCCATGCAAAAGCCCGATAATATAGTTCACTCGTTACTGCTTATTCATAAATTTTTAATCAAACATAACACACTTGATACCACATCTATTATATTTATTAGCTCGCGAAAACATTCGAATATTTCTTTATTTTTTGATGAAATGTCAATCGACAATTTTTTATTTTTAATTAAACTTTGTTAGTATATAGAATTATTTATATGAATAAATTTTTTTTTAACAAATACATCACATATTAAAATCGATGTTCAAAATTTTACAGCATTTTGCGTTTTTTAAATATAACTTTGTAATGATGAGAGATCGAGCAAAATTTTAAATTGCAAAATGCTCATCGTCCCATTACGAAGGAAATTGCGAGGCAAAATTATATTCAAAAAATAAAAAAGTGTTGAAATTTTGGTGGTTGGTGATTTCATTATTTTAAAATTTCATTAACTTTCGTTGACAAATAAATTGCTCCATGTATAATTTATGTTTCATATATATACAAACTTTATTTCTTCAGAATTACAATGAATTTCCTCGTGAGATAATGTTTCAAACATCTATTTCAACCATTTCCTGTGATTTTCTCTTCTCAAAAATAAAGAAAATCATTTTCAAACCAATCATCGAAAGAAGAAATAAAACGAAAGAATCATCGATAATCATATCACAAAGCATACAGTAGAATCGAATAGAAACGACAACGATAAATGCGAATGAACAAAAATTGCAGAAACTTTATTTTTATTCACACCTCGTTATATTTTTACCATTTTACCTCGATTTCCTCTGGACCTCGATCAAAGTCCCGAAGACCTATCTAAAACAGATACAAAGAGGGCAAAGGACTCGATAAAATCGGTAGCCGGAAGGGAAATCGGGGTCTGACGCGGTTGTCAGATAAATCGTGGGTGATACGTTGCTCTCTTTATTCGAAGAAATACGGTCGGAAACCGACCAGGATACACTCTTCGTTTCCGCTGCATTTCGCGGCCGACGATAACGTTTGCGGGTAAACTTGAATTGGCTGGCTTCCTCTTCCTCACGCTCCTCTGCCTCCTCTTTCGGTTTGTCTTTATTTTCTCGCGTACGTCGAACTGTGACAACGATATCAGCCGATTGAATTCCACCAGGAACTTCTCACCAGTGGCGATAAATTTCGCACGAGAGAGAAATAGGGGGTGGGGAAGAGAAGGGGCAGGGGGGAGGGGGGAGATGCGCGTGAAAATGGATGGAAAGGGAAACGGTGGCAAAAGAAACATGGACAACCGCCCCATGGGCTCGATCATGACCTCTCTCGATTCACGCGAGCGTATTTTTCATTCATGAATAGGTGAATAGATTCCACTTTCTCCGTTGAAACGATGCTACGAATCGTGTGTAGAAGGAAAATAATTGAGAGTAATAAAAATGTAAAATAGTAGCGCGTAATTTTTATCTTTTTTTTTAAGTAAAGTGATTTTTTTATTTTGTTGAATATAAGAAGTTATATCATATAAATATTGTTTAATAATTATGGTTATAGATATATAAAGTTATAAATATATTAAAAATATTTATTTGAAAGGGATTTCAAATAAGGGATATTGAATGTAATTAATTGAGATAATAATTTTTTAAAGATGTATTAGAATTATAATTATTTTAAATAGCATATTACGCTTTTAAATTTATACTAATTGTTAATTTGTTATAACAAAAAAAAATAAATACAAATTTAATTAATTTATTATCTTCGTTTCATATTTGCTAAATATTTATGTATTTCAGTTATTAGTACATTTAGTACATATTTATATTGGGATCTATTATGATTTATGTCTTTTTTCTATTTATATATCTTTTTATATTAAACGTACTTAAAAAATAATTTTTAAAAATTTCTTTTTAAAATTATTATTAAATATTATTAATCATATATTTGAATAACAAAATTGAAAAATTTGCAATTGAAATGAAATTGAAATTGAATTTTACATTGAATTTGGATTAAAATCATCTATTTTATATTTTAATTATAATTTTGGGATTAAAAAAATTTGCTAATGTTAAATCAAGAGAATATAATGGCTCGAAGTAAAGATAAAAATTTGTTTCTTAATCATTGTGAATATTAACTCGAAATTATGAATATTAATACATTTGTATGTATACGTTAACAATAATATTTATATAAAAAAAGAATTTTTATATTCAATGCTCTCTCTTAATAATCTCTTTGATTCTATAATTAATTGAAATGAATGAGTCTAACCTAAATATTTTTGATATTCTTGATATTCAATAAAATACAAGACAAAATTATACCGATTAAATACAGTGATAAAATTCATATTACTAAAAACGACAAAAAATTTTGAGATTAAATACTTTTTTCCTTTTCTAATTTCTGTTTTATATTTTTTTTTTTATTGTTTTGTATAAGTTTTTGTTTTGAGTACATACAAATGAGTTGAGACGAAATGATTTATAATTTTAAAGAAATATCTTGAAGAATTTCCTTTAATTTTAATTTTCCTAAAATTTTATATTTGTTTTACATATAAGTTATTGCATATGAAATATCTGATTACATAAAACTATTTGGAATTTAATGATTAAATGTACTGTTGAATAATATTTGATACATATCAATTTAAAACTCGAAGAATACAATTTGAATAATATTTTCTCATCAATTTCTTTTATTATAAAAAAAAATTATGTAGTTTAATGAATTATGTTTAAACATCAAACTCTGATATTTTTTTAGATAAATTTTCTTTAGATAAATATAAAATTCAATATAATATGTAAAAAAAATTGCAATTAATAAAATTATAAATAATAAATAAATAATCTGTCTCTGTGAAAAATTTACTTGTAGTAATAATAATAAACTTAAATAAATATTAAAAATAGAAAACGAACCAAGAATTTAATAAATAATAATCATTTAAAAATTTTAATTTTAATTTTCTAATAAGAATATAAAAATGAAGTCAACGGAATCAAATTTTGACTAATGTTATTTTTATAAAAGTTATAAATATTAAAAAATAAAAAATTTATAAAAACCATTAGAATTCATAAAATATTCCAAGATAAAATGTAAAAGATTTTAAAAGCACTTTAAATATAGAAACAAAAAGCAACTCACAAATATATTTTCTGAAGTGAAAAAATATCTTACATCTTGAAATACATCATACAATACAATACACAATTTTATTCCATCAAACGATAGATACTTCTTATAGTAGAACTAAAACCAGTTAACACATTGTTGTTATTCTTGATTTATTTTTCTAATAGAATTTTTCTAATAGAATTTTCCCATTTACACCATAAATTATAGAATTACATCCTATATATTCAAAATATCAAAATATGATGAATATTTTTAGAAATTTTTATTAAAATCAGAAAATCTTCCATTTTCAAATTAAATGAATTTTCTTGAAAGATAATATATGAAGACTTTCGTTACCGACTGTTTAAAACAATTATCGTTAAAAAATTAAAAATAGATTAAAATCACAGATTCGTTCGAATTATAAAATATTTTTTAAAATTGACAAACTCTAAATATTTTTATATTCTACTTTTAACGAAGTAGAAACGATTCTCTCGAGAAAGATAATACATAGAGAGTATTTGCTGCGAATTGCATAGATAGCTAGTGGGAAGCAATGTAACAATACAATTTCCATGTATAATAATCGTATTCCGATATAGCAGCTACTTCTTGCTGCTTATGCATAATGTTCACCGGAAATGAAAACACTATCCCCACGTTCTTTCCATAGTCTGCACATTACCCGTTTTGCGATAAGTACATACTTTGAGGCTGTTCATCATTTTTCTTTTCTTTTTTTTTTCTCTCATCGTTGGCAAGTGTTATTTCATTATATACAGAGTGTGCTGAAAATCGTAATATAAATCGAAAAGGGAATGATTTTTCGCAGCAAAAATTAAATTAAAAAAATATAAAATAACAAATTTTGAATTAGACTTTATTTTATATATATGGAGAATATTAGCAATAAATGAATTATGCTATAAGCGAAAAATGTTTTCTTAAATACTTAAACAATTAGTAATCTTTTACAATTTAATAAATCTAAGTGAAAAAAATAAGTTTTATTTAAAATTTTCTTTTAGTTATCTATTATATTTAAAAATCGAAAAAATTTAAGTAAATTTTGAAGTAAATTTAGGCAACAAAAAAATAATGCTATATTTATATATATTCTTAAAGTTTTTTATTCTCTGAATTTAGAATACTTTTCTTGTAAATGATATCCAATAATATATTTACAATTAATTATATTTACTGAAAATTACTAAAAAATTTTTTAAATATATATTGTGAGTCTTTACTTTATCTAATATGTACTTCATTTATATATATATAATTTTATACATATTAATAATTATACCATTTATGAAAAATATACAAAAATAATCGAATATATAATTTACAAAAGAATATAAAAATATCCAAATATAAAAATATCCAAATTAAAATACTTATGTACACATCATCCGTTTAAAGAATAAAACTTATCTCTTCTAAAAATTCCATTTTTTTAATTATTTTAAAAATTTCAATTTATATAAACATCCGCAGTGTACTAATAAATCAAATACTAAATTAGATACGATAGAAATGGTAAGAGACCATTGTTAAATCATGATAAGTTTTCTAAATACAAAATAAAAATGATGAAATCTGTTCATAATTAATTTTCTTGAAAACGAAGCTTTGCATGAAAAAACTTATTTATTCTCGTTTGCACGAGAAGGAATCACTTCACATTTAAAAAGGTGACTTTTATTAACGAGAAACAAGTTACGACTTACAAGTAATCGATTTCTCACGGCGCGAGTATCTAGTATCGCAATTAAATAGAATAAGCAGAAAATATGTGCAGGCATTAATGTCCAGGGTTATGTCTAGAAATGCACGGATCAACAGTACTGTACTTGATGAAGTTAAGTGGTCGGCAAGCTAATTAAGTTAGTTAGTTTGGAGGTTGGCTCGCGGTGTTAACTTGCTGAATGTTCAGAATGTGGGAAATGTTATTTATGATACTTTGAGGATACCACCCTCGTCGAGCTTTAAATGTTTACGAATCTAACTTGGAAACTTTATATCCTGTTTAAACGAAGTATAATATACGAGAGATATGAGGAGAGCGCATATATAATTCAAGCTATTCTGATTATTTAATCATGAAACGTGGATTCTTCCTGTGAAATATATAAAAAATGAAAATTAATCTTTATGAAAATTACAGAAGAAATTATTGCCTTTATATGTTTTACATAAAACAATACCTCGATGAACCAAGTCTCGAGAACAAAGCTAAAATTTTACTCGTAAAGATTTTGAAATAATTGAGATTTCGTTTCCAAACAATTTTAACAGTTGAAACAGAGAAAACAATACTGAAAAATTATTAATAGATTGTAATAAATACATGTAATTTTAGTTCAACTTGTACAGATTATCGATCGGCAAGGATTGAAATCCGCAGAATTCCAATTACGAAGATGAAATATAACAATAATAAACACATGGCGAATAATTCGATTCACAACCACAAAAAAGTTTATTGCGATAGAAGAGAATGAATAAAATTTTTCCGAGAGTAAAAATTCAATTTCATATTCGATTGTATTATTTATCTTACTTATAATTATGAACGATTATTTAAATTTTCGTTACGTTAAATTGTTCCAAGAAATTTCATTATACTCATCAGAAGAATTTCTCGCTAGGAAACTACGATACTGATCCCAAAGGTGTAGAAGACTAAGACGATTTACCCGACGGACGTGAGAGTCGCAGAGAGAGAATTCATAGATGGACGAAACAAAGTTGCACGGAGCTAAAACACACACGGCTGCCCGTGAAGAAACTCTGGGCTGAATTATCCGAGTTAGCGGAAATCGCCGGAAGCGGTTGCTTGAGCCAAGAAGTCAGCCAACTTGCCGCATACTTGGGCAAACTTGGCCGCCTGCACTATGGAATAATTAATAGGATATATCGTTCCGGGCAATGGAACGATCGTGTGTTCACACGTGTTGCTAGAAGCGGCCGTGCAACTTTTATGTATTTCGAGAAATCCATGCGCTCCCTTTATATCGGACGAGAGTTGGGCGATGTTTGGTCCCATGGTGGAAGATGTAAGCTACGTTGCTGAAGGAAGGAAGGAAGAGTCGAATTCTAGAAAAGAAAGGGAAGAGAGAGAAAGAGAGTCTTTGAACTCTCTTAGTACATTATCGATCATACGCATCAAATCTGGAAGATATGCATTTTTAAAAAAACTATTTGCGAAGAATTTTAAAGGATCAAGGTAAATTAATAATAAAATTTGCTTCAGAAGCTGGGATATAAATATGTGTATGTTTTGTATATTTCATTGGAAAAATGATACTCTAAAGTAGATTTTAGAAACACAAAAATTAGTACACAAAAATATTGATCAAGGGTTATTCGTTAAATTATGAATAATTGAAATTTATGTTATATATATAGTGAAACGGAAAAGACCACCGTTTTTATTTAACGCGAATTTAAATTACTTATAACTTGATAAATAAGTTTTTAACATTTTTATATACTAACTTTTGTTTTGTTATATATATATGTACATTTTTATATACTAACTTTTGTTTTGTTATATATATATGTACAAGAATATTTTGTATAAAATTTTTGTCAATTTTGAGCCAGTAGAATATAGTCACAATTTTAAAAGATTAAAAATATTAAAAAGGAAGCATGTAATATTTGTGAGATATGACAATACATTTGAAATATTTATTATTTTTTTTCAGTTTTTAGACAATTTTCGAATTCCTTGATAGAAAAGATAATTTTGATAAAATCATTGATACTTTTTTAATATTTAAAAAGTAAATCCGTGAAAAGCGATATTAAAATAATTTTTTAATATTCTATTAACATAGCTATACTAAAAATTAAAATTTTTCTTTATAAAAAATAGAGGATATTGTAATTAAAATAATTATGAAATTAATGAAAATTAATCTTTATGAAAATTATAGAAGAAATTGCCTTTATTAGATAAAATATTTTTTCATTTTATAAGATAGACATGTTAAAATATTTAAAGTTCTATACATCTTTATGATAATCTTTAAATAAAATTCAAAAATACATGCGAATTTTATAAAAATAAAAAAAATATATTTTATTATATTTTTATAGAAATGAACGATACATTCATTGGAGACATGGCCAATCTTGATTCGGCGATAAATCGACAATAAATCGATTAATTGTTCCGGTAGTAATGATTTATCCGTGATTTTTTTTTTATTTTCTTTCGATGAATGAAACATTCTGAATGAAAATCTCGCGCAAAATATTGATTTATAAAACTTTTCTTTCTGTGTTTCTTTTTCTTATAGAAAAAAAATATATATATCAAAGACATTCTTTTATTTTTCCTATTATTTTTACTATTATTATTTTATATTTATTCCACAAGTATATCGAAAATATTACACTTAGTGCGGAAGATTATTTCGAAACTTCAAACGATATTTTAAGAGGAATAATTTTTAAACATTAATACTGAGAAAATTACATACACGACTTTCATTTAATATCAATTATAATTAAATATATCAATTTATCGACTGCAAAAATTGATTTGATTAAAGATTACATTCATCATATTCTATGTCTATCAGTATATAGGAAGAGAAAATTAACAATAATTACAGTCAGGTACTAAAATGCAAATACAATAATCCATAATCACGGAGAAAATTAGACACAGTTCAGCTTTCACCACTTGAAAAGATCGTTTAACCAGCCGGATAAGCGGTCAGGTAAATAGATGTCCTATCAGATTGTGTGTCACGAAAGCGTGACACGCGAACACGTTTTTGAATTAACACGTTACATATTCAACAAACCGAATGAATGGCATTGATCGAAAGCTTGGATTAAGATAAGGAAGAGCGCGAAATTATATATGGTTATCCCTGTACTTATTTATTTCGACAAAACGATATGTTCAGGCAATCTTGGTAATAATATCTGAAAAGAAATAAAAATATTTGTATAAAATTATTTCTTCGATTTTCTTAATAATAATATAATTAATTCGCAAATCATTAATTTGTTTCTATATTAATTGCAATATCATTTGAAACGATTATTTTATTATTACGAATGTGTAATAAATATTTCAATTATATATTTATATCTTTTAATATGAATTTAAATTAATAATGGAATTTGTTTCTTAGCTTTCCTTTTTTTATTGATTTAATGAACTCGAAATATGTTGTAAAGAATGTTATTTTGAGCAATTTTTTCCTTTATCCATAAATCATCAACGTCTTAGTTTCCTTAAAATCATTTTCCAAAAACTTTCAGTATTATTATACTGAATTCCGTTTATATGTATACGTTCGCACGTACAATAATATGTAGTAACGATCAGTTTTCACAGATTTTTGTATAAATATTGGTGAAAAAATATATATCATCAGATAATATACATTATATGTATATACATAAATTGCTGATGGATTTGATTGGATTGAATGTAGTTTTTTAAGATTTTAAAACGTATACATGGATACGACAAAAAAAACTTCGATCATTGTAATCGTCCAAAAATTATTTTATATTTTATTTTCGATTGATAATCATACATACTTATAACAATACATATATGTATTCATATACGTTACAAAGACAAAAATCTTCAAATCTATAATCAAATAGATTCGTTATACAATACATATGTTTACCAGTTGAAAATAAAATATAAAATAATTTTTGATTAAAATTACCGTGATCGTAATTTTTTTGTCGTATATATGTATGCATCTACGTCTTAAAGAAAATATTAAAAAAAGATATTTAAATCCATAAGAAGGACTTTCGATAAATTCGATAAGTTCACCCGTTATATGTACATATGGTTAACAGGCGGCCTTAAGTGGCGGTCTAACACATACAGGCGTGTATATATAGATAGAATTCAACGTATAATATCAAAAGCTTTTTGCGAATAACTCGAAAACTAAAGTTAACCATACGTGTAAAGGAAAAGATATTTTGATCAAAATTAAATTCTTTACACTATTTCAAGTTTATTAAAATTGTTGATTATTAATTAAAATAAATGTTTCTTTTTTATATATGCAATGAAATATCTTGTTTTACAAACAATTGCTATTATATATTAATCGTGATTACGTACATTATAGAATGAGTAGAAAGCTGATATTCATATGTTCATTTACCAGTGAGAAAATTATAAAGAGAAATTTATTTCTTTATTTTTTTACTTATTTTCTCTGTTAAATAATAATTACAAGAAAATAATATTTGAAATAATAATATATATTTAATCACTATATTATATTTTAAATATTTTCTATTGATTTGTATTTATCAATATAATTATAAAATAAATTTCTTAAATATTATTTCATTTCGATAATACTATTTCAATACTTATTTTTAATCCTTTTTTTCTTGAAAAACAAAAATAAATTTTTGTTAAAATGCAGAATCGTTTGTTATATTTCGATTATTTTGAAATTAAATTATAAATAGAAAATTACATAAAGATAATATTTATTTTATTTGAATATTTTATTCCTCGTTTGAGTTAATCGAGTTAAATTTTATGTTATAATAAAAAGTCTTTTTAAAATTTCTTTTAACATCTGAATAAATATAAAATTTTTATAAAATTTGATAACTTTTACTATTTTACTTATCTGATATTTTATCTAGAAAATTGCAATTTTTCTAAAAAATTTTTTTAAAAAAGCAAAAAAAAAAACGAAAATATTGAATTTGAAAGTTTTAAAAATACAAAGATAGACGTTTATAGAAAGTTTGAATTTTTTAATTTCTTAATTTTTTGTCTCAAGTTTCGTTCCAAATATCTTATTTTGATCAAAAGTTAAAACGTGTTGACATATTTCACAATATGTCCTCTAATCCTCTTTTCCATTCTTTGTTGAAATTTCATTCTAATATCTTACTTTGATCAAAAATTATTAAGATTGCTGACATATTCAAAAAATATGTTCTTCAACTCTTTTTTTCACCTAATGTTCTTCCTTTAATCTCCTCACTCTTCGAATCTAGTTGAAGTTGAAGTCAAAATTAAAAATCAATCTCTCCACATGGATCTAGCATATCCACATGGAATATGCATATTTCAATAAATCCATTCGGTATAAAAAAAACACAAAATTTTGGTTTAAGATTATTTTAATATTATTTTGAACATCTGATCATTTAGAAATTAAGAAAATCTAAAGCTGTAAATTTGCAATTTTAAATTTTAAATTCGTTTTCCATTAAAAATGGAAATTGTTTTACAGTTTATCTGTATAGTTATCCTTTTCTATGCTATTTTGTTTATCAAACCATGATAAATAAGCAAAAATATCAGGTGGTAGCAGCTAATATATCATTTCACATAATAATCCATCAAGTGGGTGAAAAAAAAAAATGTAGGCGAGACGGTCTTATTGTCACGCGACTTGCAGACGCGTTAAATCCGCTGTTCGTGTCGTGGCTGATGACTGCTTTTATGAATGAACATATACATCTTCCTCCATTTTTCTTGTCTAATATAAGCACCTATCTTATCGCATTTAAAAGTGATTCATTTTTCTGTCTAGAGAAAATTAAATATTCTTTCTAAATTGTATTTTGAAGTAGCATAAAAATTGTCAAGTGTTTGTTAGAATTGTAATAACGACAAAATGCTCATTGAATCGTTATTTCGCTATTTGTTTAATTTTTTTATATTTCATTGATTTTTATATACAGAATGATTTATATTCAAACAGAGGCTGAAATATTTTTGATTATATCGAAGAATATTTTACATAAAATTTTAATAGTTTTGAAAGAGGATATTATTAGATATATACATATTATTCACTTGTTGCAACAAATGATGTAACAATTATAATTTCAAAAATTACTATTTTAGAAAAAACAATTTTAAATATTCTAACAAATTAAAAATGCATAAAAATACACACATATGATTCTACAGATAAAAAATATATGTAACAATGATTTTTTTAACAATTACTATAATAATTATTAAAAAAACTCCTAATTTTGTGTTATTATTGTAACAAGTAAACGATATATACAGTAGTTATTGTTTTTTTGAATTTTTATAAATAAACATGTCGAGGACATTCAAAGATCAATATTATTTTTTTAAATAAAATCATTTATTTAATACATTAATCAGTACATATTATTATTTCCTAAAAAAAATTTTTTAATCCCTTTAATACAATAAATTTTATAAAATTCAAATTAAAATATTTTCTGAAATAATTTTTAAAATTATAATAAATCCTTAATAATTTTTATAATAATGTATCAATTAGTGTATTAACAAATACATGATTTTATTTTAAAAAATTGATTCTTGAATGTTTTTTTACAATCATTTACAAAAATTTCAAATATATCGAAAAAAAATGATCTCCTGAAATTATTATACTTTAAACGATTATATCATATATAAATTCTTAATATATTATTTTTTTATTCAACTGTATATGTTAAAGTAATATATTATGATACAATATATATAATAGGATGCGAGTTTAATAAAAATAACATAACATAATAAAAACGAAGGATTAATAATAATATAATATAATGCATATTCAATAACGAATCGTAAATCTCGAGAGATTGAACTTTTGCCTGATATTTTTGCCTCTTCGATAATCAACAGTTTCAAAAATATTTCAGTTTCCAATTTTAGAAGACTCTCGCTCGACATATGAAATCCGAATATTACGAAAACATGCTTATTAAAACATTTTTATAATTAAGAACATTCTGAAATAAAAAAAAAGAGGAATAAAAACCCAAAAAACGTTAGTAGAAAATTAAAACGAATTGACGTGTAGTAACATGGAATGTCACAGGAAAGGAAGTAATTTACGAAAAAAGCTAAATAGAAAAGTTAAAAAATCGCAGTTTAATATGAAATAGTCTGAGAGTTGAAAGAAAGCAAGTGCAGACATCTATATGACCATATACCTGCTTGTGTATGCTGTCGCGAGATCATTAACGCGCGTATTTCAAATAGTAGCGGTTGTTTATTTGCTGATGTTAGAACGAGCAGAACATTTTTTTCTTTTCTTTTTTTGTCTATACATATATAAAACTTCTCGATGTATACAAGGTGTCTCAGATTTTGATATCTTGATTTTCTTAGTATTATTATTCATAGCGAAAAATGTTTCGTATAAAAGTTGAAGGAAGCGCATTGTGCGTGTTATTAATTCTTCTTTCGTTGGTAAAACGCGTAAAAATCAACTTTATTTTTTTTATGGAATTATTTTTCAATATTCATCACTCGATATTTTTCATGAAAAAAAGTATTAACTTATATTTATGTCTAAAATTAGAAATATTTCAATTCGAATTTTGTAAAATTCGTTGCATGAAGAATAATACTCGAGTTAATACTTTTCTATAGAGAAAATTCAAATTAAAGTAAATTAATAATTTTTAGTATATGAATGTATGAATTAATACTTTTTTTTATAGAGAATTTCAAGTTATTAAAAAAATATATAATTCCATTTATAAAAGAAACAAAGTTAATTTTCATACAATTTTTACAATATCCATTCACGAAAGAATATCAATATAACATCAAAATATACATAATAAAACCTTTGATATCATTCTTCAACTTTTATTCGAAACATTTTTCGCTACGAGTAGTAATAATATTGACTAAAACCAATAATATCAAAAAATGAAACACTCTGTACGGAATACGTTAAATCGCATAATTATAATATACGCAGAAAAAAATTTGTTTCGTTCCGTTTTTTCAACGAGCCCTTCATCATTCCGTAATAAGGAAAAAGAGGAAAAAAGAAGTAATAATCGAGGATACACGGTAAGCAATTATTGAACATGAAGGACGCGAAGAAAAAGAAAGGAAGGAAGGAAGAAAAATGGTAAAATCGAGAAAAAGGAGGCGCGACGGCAGAGCAGACAGATAGAGGATGAGGTTACATTATGCACCTCGAAAGAAACGGTCGATTTATCGAGAAACGTATTCATTAAGGAGGAAAACAGGCACAAGTGTCGCTCGACCTCGTTACAGGTCGTTGCAATTATGTTAGAACACTCTTGTGCATTCTTGAAAATGTTGGAAATTGAAGGAACGAAGTGGAAGAGTTTGAGGAACCTCTATTAAATTCATCTTCGTCCCCGTGAAAAAAAAAAAAGGTCTTGTCTCCCTCGATACAATTTTCGTCGAAGCGTGCATCTATTCGCAGTCACGGCCCGCTGAATTTCAAGTTTCAGTTTCTAAAAGAAGAGAGAAGTGACCCATTTTTTTCAACCGAATCGGATAATATCCGATCCATCCTTTAATAAATAATTCGCGAAATGGGTATTACAAAAGGAAGTGGAATATCTTTTGTATAGTGGTTTAGAGGAAGAAACGAAGAGGAAACTTTCTATTTCTTTCTTAATTCGTATTAACTCTTTGTTTTTAAATCTTGAAAAGGAAAATTCTCTTTTCATCTTATTAGTTTAACTAGCATTTAAATGTTTCTTTATTCGTCGTTATTAATCTGTTTACCAGATTGTTTACGTTGAAAAAAAGAAGGAATAAATGATAAAGAAACAAAGAATTATTAATAAAATTAGCTTTCAAGTTGTTATGTCATTGTAATTATTATATTAATATTATGAAAGAATGCTTTTTCTCTCTCGTTAAATTAAAATGCTATGATAAACGAATATTCGCTACAACGAATGCGAATAATTAAACACAATTTAAATACATTAAATTAAATTTGTATTATTTTTAGCATATTTTTTTTATGTATATATTCTTATTCTTTTTTTTATTTATTATTACATTTATTATTTTATCTTTTGTATAAGATATTCGATAATTGTATATTCATATAATATCATAATATATCAATCATAATGAGTGGATATTATAATGAACGAGATTTTAAAATGATTTACACAGTTTGTTACATGATACTTCATATATATTTGTATCTGTATATGTGAATCGTATCAAAAGATCACATTGTATCTGAGAAACATAAAATGAAACATATAACAAAATATCTATTTCCTTTTGTAAATAAATAGAGATAATCTGATAAAATGTTTTCTAATAATATTCTAATAATTAGTAGAATACTTGTTTTTATTTCTATATTGCAAAATTATTGCAAATATAAAATTTTTTTGATATATTAATAATTATTTTGAATGTTTAATAATATAACTTGGAAAAAGATACTTAATAGAAAGTATACCAATGAATTTTTCTAGAATATTTCGTATTATGAATTTATAATATAAATGTAGGATAATAGGACAAAGATAGGACTTGAATTTGAAAAATTCCAATGTATATATATATATATGAGTAGAATTCACTATTGCCATTATCATGCCAATTATATATATATCACTTAATATATTTATAATTAATATATTCATAGATATATAATTTAGCATAATTATAACAATGATTAAAAAATCATTGGAAACATGCTATAAAAATTCTTTATAAATAACAGATATGAGAAATTTTATTAATCTGAATATAATATATTATAATTTGCTCAATGCTTTTTATCTTATATTTTTTATACAATAAAAACAAGCAAACAGTATTCATCTTTTTCATTTCATCTTAAAAATCGTATATAAAGCAAAGTATTAACTGCTTTTTATTCTAGTATGAAAATTCTCTTTTATCTTTCTAAAATTAATTTATTCCATACTTATATTACATCTTTATTGTGACAAATAAAGTTTCATCAAAGTTATTCGAATAGAAATTTATTCATCAAATTTCCAAACCAAATTCACCAATTCATCGATTCAAATTCAAAAATAGCTTTTCAAAGCTATAAATAAGCTTTTCAAACATCTATAAATAAATAACGAATTGTCAAAGAGATTGTCACGAGACAAATCATCGAAATCGATTCTGAGCTTACTCTCTTAAAAGCACGAACGAATTGGCAAAATAACTTTCACAAGACAAATTCATTCTGCGTTTCATACTTCAAATCAAATGCTAAATCTAAAAGAAACGAAGAAATCAAGAGTTTAAGATATTGCTTTGAATGCAATATGTCGTTTGCAAGTACACTCGGCGGCTGCGTCTTGGCAGAAGAATAATAAGCCGTGGAAAGGTGCAAAAGGAGAAAATGGGGGCAGATGATGGACCTCCTTACGGCTGGCTCTCTCTCTCGAGATAAGTGGTTAGCAGTCGAGAAACGGTTTCGATTAGCCAGCTCGTTGAACTCTCTCGTGGTTCGACGTGGCGACGATCGACATCGAAGGTCCTACGAGGATTCTATCCTGTCTTTCTTTTCCACTTTCTCTCTCTCTCTCTCTCTCTCTCTCTCTCTCTCTCTCTCTCTCTCTCTCTCTCTCTCTCTCTCTCTCTCTCTGTTCGTCTCTTTCTATTCTTTTCCCCCTCTGAGGCCACGAACTTTCTATATCGCGTTTGGCTGCAGGTGATCTATGATGACGTGAATTGTTCAATGCTGAAATTGGAGGCAATTGTTTCGTTGAGAGAACGATCTGGATTCTTTTGGCTGAAATTGAGTTTCGATTATTTTCTCCATTTAATCCTTTTCTTCTTCGTTTCTTTCTTCATTTTTCGTTACGTTTTTATAAGAAGATTGTTAAGTTAATGATTGGATAACACATATAACATATTAATACATATTATGTTATTGCAAGCTATTGTATAGATAGAAGGAGACACTTTTGTTTGGAATAAAATTGTAAAAAAATTAAATAACCGTTAAATCTCTTTTTACGTTTGCATTTTGTTTTATTTAATTGGTTGATTTGTAAATCATATATTGATCGATTGGTATTGAATAAAATAGATAATATTGATATTAATTTTATAATTATATAACTTCTTTAAGCATGACAATATCGTTGATTTTAAATAACATAAATATCTCAATCTTACTATACTAATAATTTTATTAATGCAACAAGAAAAAAATGAAATTAGGCAAATGATAATGATATTTGTTTTTGCTACATACATGATAGCATCGTAAAATCTCTAATGTATTAGTCAGAAAATCATTTTGAATATTTTTGTAAAAGAAACTCACTATAATTAAAAAATAAGGCCAGATAAAAAAGCCAGATAATTAAAAAACAAGGCCAAAAAATTCTCGATACATAATTATCACATGACCATCCGCAAATAGATAATATCCTAACCATTTTTTTTTAGATATTTTCATGATAAAAATATTAACTTTAAAACTTATGAAATTTGTTTATGAAATATCATATCTATTTTCCTATATATCTTATTTATGAATGTGACAAAAGTATCGCAAATTTAATTTATTCAATTATTATTAAAAAAAAATATCTGATATTTTATATTATTATTCTTGAAGAAATATCTGATAAGGACATTATAGAAAGATTCAATATTTTTAAAATAATTATAATATTCCATTTAATATCTTCTATTCATGCCACTTTTTATTTATATTTAAATTTGGGCCTAAAAGTAATAATTATTTAAAAAATTTTCATAAAAAAATCATTAACAAAGATTTATTTTTTATTTAGTTATAAATTAAAAATAACAATCGTAAAATATGTAGATAAAAAAATAAAATAAAATTTTTCGAAAAAATTTTTATATGATTAAAAAATATCTAAAAGAAATGAAGAAGAAAAAGATTAAATGGAGAAAATAATCGAAACTCAATTTTAGAAAGAATCCAGATCGTTCTCTCAACGAAACAATTGCCTCCAATTTCAGCAGTGAACGATTCACGTCATCATAGATCATCTGCAGCCAAACGCGATATAGAAAATTCGTGGCCTCAGAGGGAGAAAAGATTTTAAAACATGTTAATATGAAAATAATGATTTTTGGTGACGAAAATTTTATTATTTGTCAATAACCATTATTAATAAAAAGAATTATATTTTAATTGTATATAATAGTTACTGATAATAAAAATATTATTTTGCTTGTATTCAATCAATCAAATTTTCATTTATATTTTATTATTATAAACTAATTTTTGTTTAAATTAGTAATAATCAATTAAATAAAAATACGGAAAAAAGATTTATCTAAATATAAAATATATCAACATATTACACGAATAGAAATTATATATAATTTATTATAAAATTTGTTGAATAATTACAATCAAAATATATTTATTTTCATTATCGATAATTATTTTGTATGAAATATAATTTTCCTCATTGGTAACTATGCATTATTGATGATTGAAATATAATTGAAATATAATTTCTCTTTTCGATTAATTACAATCGTTATTTATAACAAAAAAAACTTTTAATTGAAAAAATAATTGTTATCTCTTAACTTTTTTTTCTTTATTATTATAATTGTTATTATTGATTTATATTGATTTTAATAAGAGGAAAAAAGATAAAGATTAAAAGTAATAAGATAAATTTGAATATTTTTATATATTCGAAAATTTAAAGAAAGTTAAAAAACTGCTGCCAAATCAACCATCCAACGACCATCCATCCAAGTTTTAAAACAACATACATTTCTTTACAACTTTTTCACACATTTCTTTACAACTTTTCTCTTCACACATTTCTTCGCGGAAACATCGTTCAAACTGTTGCACGTGTAATATTTTTTCTTTAAATGGTATCTTCTCGTTTGTTTTTAGAAACCGGAAAGAGGAGAAGACGGAGAGAAACCAAAAGGAAAAGTGGAAATTCGACCAAGAGAACAGGTGTACCGACGGAGGGTAAGTCGTGCAACGGAGCGTGCATTTTAAGAAATTTTTCAAACGAAAGTTTTCCTTCTTCTCCTTCTATCCTTTTTTATTTCTCTCGTATCCATCGAACAAGGACAATTCTAACAAACTCAAACGGAATTTCGCTTATGACATACTTTTTCACCGAACCTACGTGTTTGCCGACGGCTTATCCTTCCCCGCCGTCCATCTTCTGTAAACATGTCATCTACGAATCCACTGACGCGGTTATGCACCCTTTTTTGGTTGCATAATGCGTTACTTTATCCCTGAATTTTGCCATCGTTTCACGGTCAATAATTTAAAAATTTTTTTCTCTTTTATTGTGAAATATATGTAATATAAATATTCTTTTAAATTTATTATTTTTAAGGAATCGATAAAAATTTATTAACGAAAAATAAAATCGTGTTAGCTTTCTATATTGTATATCATAAAAAATCTAAATTATTTTTTCTTTAATTATGAGAAAAATTTGCCTCGAATTTTTTAGATTTAGCGTACAAAAGATATAATGATCTTTTATATCGATTTTTTGATTTTTTAAATATATTTCTAAATAAGTTCTTTATCTTTTTAATTTTTCTTTTTATTTTATATAATTCTATACAATATTTTTATTAATTTTATATTATAAATTTTTAAAATAATTTAAAAATTAATAAGTTAATTTTTTAAAATAAATATATAAAAAAATATTTACATTATGAATTAATTAATTATTAAAAATTGAATAAGATGAATAGAAACAAACATTATTTTCTGAAATTAAAAATTAAATTAATAAAAAAAATATATAAAATCAATGAAAATAATTTTTAAATATAGTTTACGATATTTTAAAAATTTGATTAATTTTAATAACTTAAATATCAGTATGAAAAGAAACTTTCGTTGATTATTAAAAATCGTGAAAATAAAAAAGAATTTTGTTTACTTTTCGCTTCACCTTAATATATATTCAAGTAAATTATCTAAGATTATAAATTATTTTTGAAATTATGTCGAAAAAAGTTTTACACAAATTAAAGTTACGAAACAAAGATAATTTATAAATGAAATTTTACTAAATATAATCATTTTTAATATAATCGATTGCACTTTATTAATTCCTTCAATGAAATATTAATTATTTATATTAAAAAATCATTAATTCAGAAAATATTTTAATTTGAATAAAATTTGATTACAAAAAACAAGGAATGTAAATTGACGAGTATCGTTTTGTATATTTCTTATCTTTTAATTAATAAGTTTTATAAAATTTATAAAATATATTTTTTAAACTAACTTAATTTTCAACACAATTCATCCATTAAGATTTTTATACAAAAAACAAATTTAATCTATACATGAATAATATAATTCAAGAATCATGATTTTAGGACAAACATTTTAAATATTCTATCTAAAAATCAAAATATTAAATTGCAAATATTAATTTAAAAATATATCAACACAATTCTTAATTAATAAAATATACAATAAATACAAATAATGATTTTTTCAATATCAATAATTCAAAAATTTCAAAATTTAAATCGTTATTGTAACAAATAAATAATATTCTCTACATTCATTATTTACAAAAAAAAATGGATCACAATCGATCGAATTACAAACAATTTCGAAAATAAATTTTAATTTCCAATCTGGAATAAATCATTCTATATACATTTTTCACTTACATAAAGGTGAAAATGCATCTCTTATACATATAAAAAAAAAAAATAAATAAATAAATTTTCACAAAACGTATCACGTCCACAATACCTCATAAATCGTAACGTCTTCGCGCCAGATACTACGTTCTAATCGAATCAGATCGGCGAATAAACAATCCCCCGTAGAGATTGGTTCGTTATTCATGCGCAGAACGTGCAACGTAAGCGATTCTTGAATCATTGAAATCAGCAAAAGGTGGAATATACGATCGCTTCGCAAGCATCCACCGTGTGATCCATCGCACTCCATCGTCGAACGTGCGAGATACGAGCCGGTGTGCCGTCCTCGTGTCATCTTTATTCCGGTGGCTTGGTCGACAGCCACTGTATCTGAGCCTCGGCATCTAATAATAAACGGGTCGAGCATTGTTGGAAAATGGGTCGAACGCGACGGCATCTACCGATGTATCGAACGCGCATGTACGAAGTACGCCACGTGGCTGTGTGCGTGCGAGAGATGCAGACTGTTTGCATAATACCGTGCCACCCCATCCTTCGAGAGCTGTCCGAGCTGTGACACGTGACGGAGCGAATGAATGCTTGCAGGAATCGGCACAGTTTCCAACTTAGAATGGGAGAGGAAGACGCGAGAATTATAGGTCGTTTGTGTCTATATAAGTGTGTATGTGTGTATATATAAGATGCTGATAATTTCTTTATCGGAGAGGTAATATTTAATATATTTGTGATAAATATATATGGAGCATTTTTTCTTCTTTCTTTCTTTTATTGTGAAAATTAGTGTGTTATATATTTATACTTGTATGGTATATTTGTAGGTTAGTGAAAAAGTGTTGATTTTATATTTTTGTAAAAATGTGTTAATATTGGTACTATAGTAAATAATTTAATTGAACTTTAATTCTTTTAAAAGAACTTTAACACAACAGAAATTTTTGTATCAGAAATTATTCGAATTTTTTAATATATCTTAAATAAGATTATGTACTTCTTGTATGTGTATCACATATGTGTATATGTATAATTTGATACATATACTAGCATTAAGTATAAGTTTATTTTTGAATGTGAATATAATTAACATATATATTACAAAGAAGATAAAAATATCGTTAACAATTAAAAATGTTATCAAAAAATAATCTGATTTTAAGAAATTAATAAAATTATGCAGAAGAAAAGTGAAGAAAAAATAATAATGAAGTTATTTGTTCAAAATGATTTAAACATGTACAAGAAAGTTTATTATATAAAAATAAATTAATAACTTTAAATAATTTTTTTACTTTGCAATCCTTTTATAATTTTTATTTATTAATTAGAATTAGAAAGTATGTCTCAAAATCAACTGAAAAAAGATAATTTATTGTAAGTTGTTAATTAGAATTTAGCAATTATAATTCCAATGTATTAAAATTCCATTATTTATATGACAATTTCTATTTTTTAATGACTAATAACTCTATGTGCTAATAGTAATAGTTAATAATATAATTTTATGTTTATGTATATTCTAATATTTGCATAATTTATCAAACTTTGATTTCCCCACAATAAATTCTGAAATTCTAATTCAAATGGTATATTCTGTCATTTCAATTAATTGAAAACAATATATTATGTTCTTTCAACTTCTCATTATTCCAGATTCTTAGTTGATGGAATTTCAATTTCCTTCTAATAACTTATTATCTACTATCTACTATATTGAACTTATTATATTACTGCCACACTATTATAATTAATTAAAATCATTTATGTTAGTATTCAACTTCTCTCTACTCCAAATTGTTAATTTATAATTTTCAATTTTATCATAGTTATTATATAATTAAACTTGCTGTAATACATTATACTCCCTATGCTTCCCATATTATTTCAAAATCAAGTATTTCAAATTCTCAATTCATAAAATCTTAATTTTACAATGTATAACTTTATTATATATATAAATAAACTTGTAAATTTCATAATATTATGTGATTTCAATACATAGTAATACTTCTCTTTAATTTTCTTTTTACATATTCATCAAATTTCAATTTACCCAATATACTTATAGATGATTTTGATTTCTTTACTACGTAATATAGAAAAATTTTTATTTTCAATTATATATATTTTGAAAAATACCAATTTTTTAAAATAAATACGATTATATAATAATCATTGCCAGCAACAATACTCATTTTTTAAATTTATTACAAAAACTTATTTATTAATAGTACTTATATATTCTCAATAAATAAGTTTATTAGAATATAATTGAATAATATTGATTTTTTTTCGAAAAAATAAATATTTTTTTGATTTTAAAATTTTTTAGATTTAAAATGCAATTAACGCAATTTTAATATAATTCTTTTATTTATTGAAAAATCAATATTAATTATCGCTAAATTGCGAAAATTAATGTTATTGCGGAAGTATTATATATTATAAGTGATACAATGAATATGCAGAAAATATGACGTATAATACATATATATAGAATAAATTTAATAGATATGCATACTAGAAAATTAGGAAATTATTTATTAATAAAATATATAAAAAAATAATTATTATATTATTAAATTATTGAATCTATAATTGCAACATATAAAAATCAATATATAAATATTAAAAGCTTTAAAACAATGTTTACAATTATACTAAACTCTATTAAAATTTTTAATTGTTAAACTTTTAAAATAAACTTTTAATATATTATCATTAAATTATTGTATTATATAAAGTAATTTAATTGAAAAATTTTATTACAATTTTATTTTTCAAATTATACTTTCTATTTTATTACAAATTATTCCAAAAATACATTAAGATGAACATTATTTCAAAGAAGATATAATCATATATTTTTTAATATATCAATTGTTGCAGTTTTTTAATCTATATAAAAATGTATAAAGTTATATATAAAATTAATATATTTTTTATAAAATTTATTGAAAAGTAAGAAAAAATATAATTTTTTGCATTAATATTTTCTTTCATACGGTAATGGATATCCTAAATGGATATTTAATTTATTGTCAATGATATGAAAAATATCAGAAAAGATTGACTTGAAAAAATACATGTAATAATAAATAAAAATTTGCTTATTTTAAGAATAACCATCGATAATTCAATCAAGAATTTCACTTATATTTGAAAAAATTTCACATTTTATTTACTCAAAACAAAATAAAAAAAATATTTACTATTTTTCGCATAAAAGCATCTTCTACTTTCCTTCTTATATCATCAATTATACAACACCCGGTATATAATCACACAACTTCCGCATCCCACTTATCGTGAAATATATACATTGCACGTATATTGTATAATCTCAACTATATAATCCCACTCAATTCATATTATTTCCTCAAGATTAGATCTTAAATACAAAAAAAAAAAAAAAATATCAAGCTCCGATCGATATACGACATACACTCAGAATATACTGGACATAATATAAATAAATCATGCAAACTAGAATAAGATATATCATCCAACGACGAAATACATTTCCATCTCAAATTTTTTCAAAACCTGCAATTACATCTTCCACAATCCACATCTCAACTCCACACACATTATGCAATCTCGATTATCGTCCATGATATCCCACTCCATTTTCACCCCCGAATTCCAACCCCCAAGGAACCATGTTCCTACTCCTCTCTCACGGTCCTTCCACCCTCGAAACAAGATCACCTCGACCATGACGACCGTGGGAGGGAGAAGAACACCCTGGAGCCCTCGACTAACCGTTGAAAGCCACAAATCTAAATGTCGCGCGTGGGCGACGCGATAAATTTTAGGAACGACGGGGAGGTGGGCTAAAGATCGGTCAGCTCCGTTCCGATAATACAGGGGTGGGAACCACCGCAAATCCAACTCTCCTGTGAAACTGGCGCGATAAATCCACGTTTATCTGTCCAACAAGGGTTAATCAGTCGCGGAAGACGGTGAAATAGGACGGCCGCTTCTCTCTCGCGTTTGAGCGAGTTTAATAACTTCATTCCCGATTAAAAACAACGAGACGGGCTGAATAATCCGCGACAAAGGGAGAAAAATAATAAGAACGGAGAAATAGTGGTGTAATGGTGGTGTAGTTGATAGATACAAATGGAACGTTGGGAAGAAATAAATTTTCGACGTAATTGTTTCCTTTCCTTTTTCCGTTTTTCTTTGGGAAGGAAAGAGATCTATCGTATGGAACTGAAACATTCGAGAAATCACGATAATAGTCGTAAACTGTATCTAAGAAAATTTCTCTGTTTCTTTTGCGAGATAAAAAGATTTGATTAATCCTGTTATTTTTGGAAATATTTAATGAAGAAATTTATAATAAAATAATTGTTAACAAATATAATGATGTCTTTTATAACCGAGGCCTTTTAGAGATATTAAGATTTATTATTAAATTTCTTAGTAAAATAGCGAGTGCTTAAATAACTTCAAGGATAATGCAAGGATCATTCGATGATAAATAATGAGGATGCAATAAAAAAATACTTATGAGAAACGCCTCGAATGATGAATTACCATTATTTCAAGCATTCCTTATAACATCTTTTTAACACATCTTTTTTTTTATCTCCTTATTATCGAATGTTTTTGCATATTTTCTAAATACTCGTTATTTTATGCAAAGATTACAAATAGAAAATTATAGCACGTCATTTAAAAGTTTCCTTTTTATATACAAATTTCCGATACAAATTTTCTAAATACACTATTTCCATTATGAATAAGTAAAATATTCATAGAGATGAAAATTATCGATTCACTTTGTAGATAGAGGAAAGTAGAGAGAAAGGGTTTGAAACATCTGTTACAAACTCTGTTGTTTTCTTGAGTTAAATTTCGGTCGCAGAATTTGAAACCATGCCCGGACTCTCTGTGCTCCATGGACCTCTGGCCTCGTTCATCACTGCATAAGTTACGTGAAACACAGTTGGTCAGATACTCCTCGCCTTTTCTCTCTTTCTCTTTCTCTCTCACTTTCGTGTTTCTCTGTAGGCACACGAATCTCGACGAGCAAGAAAATTGCTTTTTAGTAACTTTGGTAACTGTACAAGCGATATAATCCCCCGAAGACGCAATCTGTGTCGCCTGTGTAACTGGCAGCTGCGAAACACTTGCCACGTATCACTACGTGACCATCATTCTCCCGTTAATGGAAGAGGAGGAAAGCCACGTTATTTATTTCTCGTCTATTTGGAGAAAAATCGTTGCCCGATTCGTGATCGACTCGTGGAGAAAACGTGTTACGTGTTATCTTTTCATGAGATTTTATAGGGACGTGATGTTATATAGACAAAAACGTGTTAGTACGTGTATCGAAAGTTGATTCAACGTGATACTTGTTCTTCTATGAAATTTTTTACAAAAATGTCGAATCGAATAATAAATATATTAAAATTAAAATTATATGGAATTTAATAATATGGATGTTATTTTGTTTCGATTTTAAAATTTGAAATGCAAAAACGTTCGCTAAGCTATTATTATTGTACGAATATTATTGTGCCTTTAATGTCATTTTCAAAGTTTTTTTTAAATACTTTTATTGAAAAACAAAATATTGAAATAAATATTTTTGTCCGATTTATTTTTAATTTTTATTTTATTCTAATTTTTATTATTTCCCATATAATAAATATATCTTTTCTCATTTTTTTTATAAATGAAATGTTAATGAAATGTTGAAATATTATAACACCAAATATTATGTACTACACTTTTTCATCAGAAAATGATAAATAAATTATTTTTTAAATGAAAAGTTTCTCGTGGAAAATGCAGTAATTGATCGCATCGAAGAGAGAAATTTCAGTACACTATTGTGACAATAATAAAAGCAAAATTGATTTAAATTTAATTATTATTGGATCGTGTGAAAGAAAGAAAAACAAAAATATTTCTAAAATTTATTTCTAAATTAATTAAATTTAAATACATCTTATTACTTAATTATTTCTTTAAAATTAACTATTTAAAATTATTAAAATGTTATTTTTAAATATTTATAAATATATTACATTTTCCATTTATATTAATAGAAAGCATAGTATTTTATTTCTTAAGCTTCGTTGGGCAATTTTTAAATTTTTTGACAATTCTACAGAAAAATCACATCAAATGATTTTAAAAAATTAAAAAAAAAATATCTTCGACATTTAATTGGAATAAATAAATTGATATCCCCTTGATATCCACAAAATTTATTTTAAAAATTATTTCGATTTAATTAATTATAATTAATTATGCATAAAAATAAATTAAAGGCACAATAATCCGTACAAATATAAGACTGTTAATATATTCATGAGATAATCAATAATGCAAACTTTAATTGCTTATAATTAAAGTTAATAACTTAATAAATAAATGTCAATTGACATTTTTATATACCTTTTGTTTTGGTCTCTAGAATTAACTTTCTAAACGTGTCCCACAAATATATTAATATCTTGCATATGAATAGTTTATAAATAACTTAATAAACCTAGTAACCTAAATAAGCTATATGTTACAATCTACATATATATATACTATCATATAATTCAAAAAATTTCCAAAAATATTTTTCTCCGATTTGTTGAACAAAACTATCACAATTTTTCCAGACAAATCCATCAATATTTACTCATAATTTTTCAAACAATAATTCTAAATTAGTATTATGACGTAAGAGAGAGAGAGAGAGAATGAAATAATAAATCTAAACAACTTTAAATATAACATTACGTATGTACATAACTAATAAATAAAATCACGAAATTCCAATCAAAATCGTCCCGACCATACCACAATTTTTCAAACAAACGTCAAACAGATCCAAACCAAAGCACTGATTTACTAATAATTTTCAAACAATATATCCCTCGAAAAATAAGTGTTTTGATGCAAAAAACGGAATGAAAAATTTCTTGAAAATCGGAGGCAAGGAATTTATTTCCTTGTTTTATGCTATTTAGCCACGAATGGAACCAGACCGAAGCAATTTTATCTCAGGTGAACGCAAACTGATATAGGGGAAGCTTTGTGTCCCGGTGAGCCGCGATACCGTTTGTCCTTCCTTCTTCCCGCCGACCCCGAAACCCTTCCTGTCTGCCCCAACCACCCCCGCCACACCTTTCCAACCCTTGCTGGGATTAACAACGACGCGACCACTAATGAAACAGGCTGGTCAGATTAAGCCGCGGTTAACGACACACCTTGGACACCTTCCCCGGCATCTTCTTCTTCCTTTCCGTTTCCGTTGTTTCGCGGTCGTTTGTTAGTTCGTTGTTGGTCTACCGTATTTTAGATTATTCATTATGCGATTTTCTTTTCACGCGAGATGTCATTGTTTGATTTTGTACGAATGGTATTTGATTCAATCGATGTTGAAAGAGTTTTCTTTTCATGCGAGATATTGTTTGATTTTGTATAAAGGATATTCGGAAGGATTTAATTTAATCGATGTTGAAAGAATTTTCAATTATACATATTTCAATTTTGTAAAGTATTTAAATGAAATTTATTTGAAAGTATGTTTGACTGGTTGCAATGGTAACAATGGTAAATTTGGTAAATAATGCAAGAAAAGATTTCGATAAAGTAAATTGTTCTTTGTTCCATCATTATGCGATTTTCTTTTCACGCGAGATGTCGTTGTTTCATTTTGTATGAATGGTATTCGATGGAAAGATTTGATTTAATCGATGTTTTAAAAGAGTTTTCAATAGGTATTTCGATTTTAATGGAATTTATTTGAAAGTATATTTTATTGATTAAAATAGTTGCAATAGATCTTTGATGACTTGTATTTAAATGGCAAGTCTGATTCGAATGAAAAGATTGAGAAAGTTCTTATATTATGTAGAAATAGTCTATTTCTAACAAGTACGTGTATACTGGAAAATTTATGTGATTTGTTATGCCTTTGTGAGAATGCTTGAAATGTAGTGATATATTACAAAAATTTTCGAGCAATAAAATATTATCGATCGTTTATGTGAATATAGAATTATTTAATCAGGAAATTACGACAAGAAAAATTAATGAACTTGTTTATCTCATATAAGAACGGGATTAATTCTAACAATAAGTTTCACGTAAATAATAAATTCCATTATCTGAACTATCTCTACAATCAAGAGAGAAATACCAAACGAATTTCATCATGACTCCTTACTATATGAAGAAATAATTCGCAATTTAAGGAATCATTTCTCCATAAAATCGATCTGAGTCAGAGGACATAAAAGAGACTAATAAAAGAGTTCTAGAAACTAATAAAAAAGTTAGTAATCGAAGATTAAAGTCAAACAATTAGATTTATGTATTTTAAATAATTGTTCAATTTCCAGAAACTATTTTATAATTGCTCCAACTTTCTACTAATTCTCTTATTAATCATTAGAATTGGCCTATGGCTAATATTTGTGAAGAGACGATTTCTTTTTCTGTGATTTATTCCCAATATATATTCACGAATATTATTGATCAATTTATTATACTTTTTATTATATTCATTTGCTCACTATTTGCAAAAATATCTACACTACAAATGAATATATAGTTTAAGAGTTGTTGCAGTGCAAATCCAGTCTTACAAAAAAAATGCCAAAAAAATATCTCAACTTCAAATTTGTCAATGAAATATAAATAAAATTATTTCTTAAAATATATTGAATTTTACACGTAAATATTGTTATGTACAAATATTTGTCATAAACAGCCACTTTATAGCTTTGTGTGTTGTATTTTTTTCTAGCTTAATTGCAACAATTCATTGAAAAATAATAATCTATAATCAAAATTATATTTTAATAAATCATTATTGATTGAAATAGATAAAAATGCGGTCTCTTTGTAATTATAATGATAACAAATAACGAATAATATTAATACTATTTATTTTATAATTAATAATTATTTATATTTTAAAATGTCAATTTTAATGCATTTTGAATTTGACATTTTTTTCTATCATATTTTAGAATACTGCATTCTATTCTTTATCATTGAATTAAAATTTTTTCCAAGTTTTATAATTATTATAAAATTCGTTTGTACTAATAAGAAATGGAGAATGTCAAAAAGTGCGTTTCATATTATTATATATTTGAAATTATAAGTAAAAATTGAAAATGATATAAAATTAAACAAAAAATAAAATAATATTTTATTTCGTTCTTCAAAAACAAAAAAGATATATAAATTGTGACATAATATTGAAAAATATTCATTTTGCAAGAAATTAAAATTAAACATTCTCTTTCATCCTAACTCTATAACTCTATAATTTTAATAGCATATCAACCATAGTATATCAGAAATGTGATTCTTTCTCATGATCTCTGCCTCGCTACATACCAATGTCTACACATTTAATCAATAGAACTATGCACAAAAAAATAGATGCAGAATAATGAATACCCATAGATCACAAAGAAAAACAAAAATGAATTTTATTTCGTTATTTTTGTAAATAATTTCAAATCTTTTTACGAGATTTCAAGATATGGATATGGATATAGATATATAGCAATAATGAAAATTCTATATTTGTGGCAATCGATAGGAGAACGGATCGTTTAGAATAAGAATAATAAAAATGCTCGATCTTTTATTATTCGCCTATAATCGCGCATGATTCGATTAGTTTAAAATAAGATTCTTAAAAACAGGATATTAATTTTAAAATCGAAAGGATATTGATGATTAATCTTTGATCTTGTTGGATTATTTCCGTTTTATTTCGGATATTAACATAAGCATCGCTTATGATCGTCGTTTCTTAGGAGTTTATTGGTTTATTTATAGGTAGTCGTTATGTGATTTGGAAATTTGCATATTAAGATGTGCTATCAATTCAGCATACAAATATATATTGCATCTGGTAAAGGAGATTTGTCACATAATAGAGTATTTTTTATATTTATATTACTTGAATAATTTTCAGCTAACGTTGAATTCCAATTTTGCAATTATTTTCATATAGAATTGTCTATAAGTATAATATAAACGTATGTAAATGTGCTTTGCCACATAATAGAATATTTATATTAATCCTATTATGCACTTTTGAATTTCAATTGTAATAAAATTTTATATTTATCATCCATAATTTTAGTATGATGCTATTTATAACTTATAAAAAGTGTTAAATTTTAAAATTCTATAATTTTATTTATAGTTATTTTATTTATATATAATATATTCGTCGAAAAGAGATGAAAAGCAAATTAAAACTCGAGAATCTTCTACTTTTCGATACCTTTGAATTTTATTTTGATCAACGTTCAAAGGATAATAATATCTTTAAAAGTTTGAAAAATTTAAAAGATTATATAAAGATATCTTTCTTTTTCTTGCTTTTTTCTTGCTTTTTGGATCATTTTGGTACAAAATATAATTTTATTTTATTTTATTCTTTTACTTTCAAAATCAACGAAATCAATAAACTCGAAAAATTTATTACAATTATTTATTAAAATTAAAAAAAAAAAGAATTCGAAAATATTAAAATTTTCAATTGAATTTCTTAATATTAAAATCTCTTATCTTACAAATTTAACGAAAACTATTGGAATAAAGAAATGTCAAAATGAAATTGTAAAGAGAAAATATAAATCGTCTAATTACTAATACATCCATATTATATTTTCTCTTGATATCAAACACAATCATCTGTCAAATAACGACCATTTTCGTAAAACAAAATTAAAAAAAGCCTGAAAATAATAACCAATGCAAGCCAAGCCAAACAATGTCAGACCTTCCATAACTCACCCTTCTAAAAATATCCACGGTTCCTTCAACAAAAACATTCGACCAAAAAACCATCGTTCATAATATACATTTGACAACAATATTTACACTCATCGTCCTTTCATCCTTTCATAAAAAAAACTTCGAACAATCATTTTAACGTCCACCCTATGCTGTTCGATTCTCTGCAACAGTAGCCAACATAATAACCAGAGAACGTCGCGTCGACTGGAACTCGGTAATTAGTGACCATTTTTCCTGTTGAAACGCGGTATATAATTCGAAAGGCGTGCATCTCGAACTCGTCTGCAATTCACCACTCTGCTCCTCCTCTATCCACGAAAAGAAAGAAAGGAAGAGAGAAAGAGAGAGAGAGAATATATTCGGTTTATAAAGCGGCCGGTTTGAAGAAAGGGGAGGGGATGAAAGAGAAAGGGGATAAAAGGAGCGAGGGAGGGGGTTGTTTATTCTGTGCAAATGCGGCAGGATCGTTTCTCTTCGAGCGGTGCAGAATGGGATACTAATTCGAGCGGACGAGGTTGGTTTGGGTTGGATGGATGGAGGTGGCGTGAAAAGGGCTGCGGACGCGACTTTTGCGAAATCACACGGTCGCGGAGGGATTCCATTGGTTGTTCGCGTTGGTCCGCTTCGAGGGTATTCAAGTTTGCAACGTCCTCGAGGGGTAGTGGGTAATTTGTTGCTTCGGGCCGAGGACAAGAGGTGAAAAGAGCTTTTCTTTTTGTGAACCCTTCGTGCGGCAGATTTTAATACCAAAGCGAGAGTATTGATGCGTGGTACTGCGGATGACAGATCGGGGGTGCATCTTGTGTAGAGGTAATCCTTTTCTCTCTCTCTCTCTCTCTCTCTCTCTCTCTCTCTCTCTCTCTCTCTCTCTTTTAGGATGAAGAATTGTTTGAGGAACAGAAGAGAATAATGAGAAATGGATGAATTTTTAAAACAACCGATATAAGTTTATTAATTTGTGATAAGATTTTAAGAGGATGATTAATAAAAAAAAATCAGAGTAAGAGATTGTTGATTTAGCACCTGTTATAAATGACAGCATATGCGAAATAATATATTTAAATATATGAATCAATAAATAACTTATCTTCTTTATATAAGATATATTATATAAAGATATTTGTTTTATGATACCAAATTGCATGAGAAATATTTTTTATATTATCACAATTGAAAAAAATGATTATTTTCAAGTGCACCTCGATTATTAAGAACTATTAAAAATTGATATTATATAATAATGTTAAAATATTTTTGGATAAAATAATTTATCTAGAGATGAAACTCAAAAATTTTTCATACAATATCCTGCAATTTAATTATAATATTGAAATTTATCCCATTAATATGTTATCCATAATTAATAAAATTAGTGTTCTTTGCATATACATACATGTATACACTATCCATATTTATTTTTATATTTTTATTTACAGTTAACTTATATAAAACGACGATTCTAATTTTATGTAATTAAAAACAAGTACATATAATAATATTTCAAAAAATACAAAATGATCAAATGCTGAATTAAATGCAATATACACAGTACACAAATCTCATGTAAAAAAATTCTTACTGTTGTACGAAAATTATCCTCAAATGTACATTATAAAGAATGAATTCATATTTTTAGAAATCACAGAGAGAGAGAGAGAGAGAGAGAGAGACATAGACTCGATTTCTCTAAAACCACAATCGGAACAATCTCAAATGAAACCGCAGCAATGTTAGCTACGACACTGCGACTAATATAGTATATATATATATACACACCAAACGTATATATATGTATTCATGTGCAATGTTATATGAGTGAAAACTTCGCGTGGCACCTTGTTTCAAACGACTAGGCTGTCCTAAAACGGACATCTCGCACGAACGGATTGCATATGACAGAACGTTCACGGACCAATTAATTCATGGAGTTCGAGCTGCTAGTCCATTCACCTGACTTACGAAGCAATGGAGCGAGGAAGGATATACGGGGTGTCTCAGAAATAAAAAGAATTTCATTTTTAATTTTTCAATTATCAATCATCAATACAGGAAGAAACTTTGGGATTGAATTATTACGAATATCCTCGTTACACAGGCATCGAAGTAGAATTAAAATTAAATTAATAATACGTACAATGTTCAGTCTCGAAGTGATACAATTTTCAGGAAATAACATGTATTTTCCTTTCTTCTTTATATTTAGATTTTTAATTTATAATTTCAATCGAAAGAATAATTGTTTGATAAAGAGTAAATTTTACGAAATATGGTTTGTTGTTAATATGAGATTATAAGATATGCTGTGAAGGTTATGTATGATGTGAGATACGTTATATCATTTTTTTCTTAAAATGGAATTTATCTAGCATTTATGGATATAAAGCTGTTAAAGAATTAATAATCGTGTAGATTATTTAACTCGAATTCAAGTGTCTTCAATTTAAGTAATTTAAGACAATTTGAATAATATGAATCACTTATTTCACTCGTCTTGAAACCGTTTTTTCAAATTTCCGTTCTGTTCTTGGAAATTCATATTAAAACCTCGTTCAAATTATATTTATATAGTCAAGTTATGTTTAAGTTGTTTAAATTCAAATAAGTTGATTTGAATACATTATTCATTTAGTTATATTTTAATTTCTCAAATTTTTATTGTAACATGCATTTATATTGTTGATATTCCATAAAACATGATCTTCAACTTTGCATAAATTTCTAAAAATTTACAAATTGTTTTATTTCTGATTCATCATAGACTAATTATAATTTCAATATCAAATTGATAAAAATTCAAACATTTATACAATATAAATTCATACAATTTTGAAGAATGTTAATTTCACTTAAGAAGGATTGATTTGAAAATATATTTCAAATGAAATAAAATAAATTTATTCTGATCAAATAATTTCAAGTTACTTGAATTCAAATTATTAGAAGCAAATGACTTCACTAACAGGATAAAAACTTAAAAGAATATTTTAAATCAAATGAAATAAATTAATTCACATTATTCAAATTATTTTCAATGCTATTTGATTTCAAATAATTTCATTAATCTGTATAAGATTTATTTACTTGAACAAGAAACTATTTGATCAATGTAAAGTGTTTATTTTAAATATTGATTATTTTAATTTTCAAATGAAATTAGAATTCTTTTCTTATCTTTTGAAAGACATGAATTTATGATATATATTTTGATTATATCAATGATCTATATATATAGTTAAATTTAATCATTAAATTCTATATGTATAATATCTATAATTATATTTAATATAATTAAAATTGAAGATTATATATTTATAATAAAATATTTCAACAAAGATCTCTGTCAGATGTAATTTTTGATAATTTTATTCAAATTTCCAGTTATTAATCAAATCATACAAATGATACAAAATGTATTTGAATTAATTACAATTATAAATACTGCATTTTATAAATTATAAATTAATAAATATTACAATTATATTAATTAATATCATAATATATAAATATTTTTTGTAGATACTATTACTCATTTACTGCTTTAATCAAATTATTTGCATTATTTGCAGGCAAATTTTTCGATAAGAATTAAATTATTGAAATAATCCAAGAAATAAATCTGATTATTCTTCAACTTCATACTACATAAATAAAATACATTCAAATTGAAAAAAGAGATTTATTTATCACATATCTATGCGAAACGTACGAAAGAATATTTCAAAAGATACCATACAATGAATAATAATTTGATTTATATGTATACAATATATAAATTATATATATAATATTAATACACATAATTACATGGATTAAATTCTCAAATAAAAATTTAATCATATATTATTACATATTAACGATATATTAGGATTAAATTACTTATATATAAAAATATATATAACCAATGAACCTAAATATTAATTACCCTCTGAAATACGAATGGAAAACGGTATGCTCGCTTAATAACAACCAACACAAATTATCACAGAGTAGTTGGAATAAAAAATAAAAAACAAAATATCGCGAGTCACAAAGAGTTAAGAGAAATAGGAAAATTTTTCCTGTTTCCAAAGCACCCTGTATCTGAAAAGTAATTCATACGAGTAATATCCGCGTTGAATTGACCGGGCGTATATGCATATATAGAGGACGCACACGGTTATCGCGACCGAGAAATTACTATGGAAATAGACATGTGCTACCGGCGATTATTATACCGGCCAGACAGAAAGTTACAGGCGTCTGTCGACTAGATCGATTTGGGTGATACGTCCTACGTGCGAGTGGTTGGGACGTGGAATGTGTTCGACTTGTCTAAATCAATTTGAGCGATTGTTACGTATAAATTGGAACGGGTTTGTTAGATTGGAAAGCCACGTGTTACCTATCGTGATGATGGTTTAGGTGAACGAGACGTTCGTGTGATTAGGTGTTGCCACGTTTATCATGGTTAAATATATTTTTACCTTATCCTTTCGCTATCACGCGTATATGCGGCGCACCAGTTTTTGCTTTCCAGGGTATAGAGTCACGTATACAGAGTGTCAAATATCTCGTGGAATACGAATTAACGAGATTTGAAAAAGTCGAATCTAGAAATTGGAAGATTAACGTTGATAAAAATATCTGTTTAGGCTTATTATTCATGCGGCTGAAACAAGTTTTGATATTCAAATTAATATGTAGAAAAATATAACGCGTTAAAATGTTACGTATCAAATTACGTAGTATTTGCAAAATGTCAATAATTTTATTACATATTGTAACATATGTTATTTATATAAAATTATGATACTGTAATAAAATTTTTGTCGGAATTAATGAATAAAATAGTTTATTTGAAAATATTGAACTTGTAAAAGGAATCATTTTACAAATCATGAATATCTATATTGTTTCAACAATATTGGATATTTTTGAAAGATATTAAACTTTTCAATGTTAAAATTTTTTAACGTAATACTTTTATTTTAAAAAATATATTTAACCTTTACGAGTGTTTATATATAAAAAAAACTTTATGCGTTTATCTATAAAAAAACTAATAACATTAAAAATATATCCTCCTTGAAATCATTCATCTATATGTGAAATATTTTTCTTTATGGATAATAATAGTGACAAGAAGAAACATTACAAGAAAAAAGTGATAAACGAAAAAGGATAGCCTTTATAATCAAGGAGTAGAAAACATTAGAAATAGAAAGAAGAAAATGATAAAAGAATGGGACGTAAATGGAAAAATGAAGGAAAAGAAAAGATAAGAAACTTGAAATCGATAGAAGATTTCATGGATAAGAAAAGAAGATAGAAAATATCGGAAAAAGCGAGAAGAAAATGCAAAAAAGGAGAAATGAAAATAAAATAATGTTTGATTATATTGGAGAAACGATAATAAGAAATTTTATATTCATAACATTTATGTTATCGTTCTTTGGAGAGGAATAAAGAGGAATAGAGAGGAATATGTGATGTAAATTAACCAATGTAAGAAAACAATATTTACTGAAGAACCCATTCGTGGCAAATCGACATAAACTTTGATGGTTTCAACTATTAATATTTCAAAGAATAATATTTTACAATGTAGTTACTTTTTGTTTGTATTTTCTATATTTTGTCTAAGTTCTATTAATTTCTTTAGCTAAATATTATATTTTATTGCTATTTAGATTAAAAGCAAAATTATAAAAATTTATCTTATTTTTTATTATTGGTGTCCTCGCAAAATGATATTTGAAAAAAGGAAATATTTGGAACCATAGTTTTTTTATTTCTTTAATATTTATATAAATAATTTAAATTTAATTAATATTTAAAAATTGAAATTAATTTTTTATTTATATTTACATAAAAATTTTCACAATTTTCAATATAACTATTTACATGAAAATACATTTCATGAAATAAAATAAAAATAACTTATAATTTAACAATAAATATTGAAAAAATATTTATTGTATAAATCAAATATTTATATATATATCAAATATTTTATATCTGTTGCGATTTTTAATTTCCACCGAACTTTAATTCAATTCTAAAAATAAAATATTATTTTATTTTATTTTATTATAGATATAAACTCTATTAATATATCGACAATAAATAAAATAGCAATAACAATTATTCTAATTAAAAAAAAATCAAGAAAATTTAAAAACAATAATTAAAAAAATTTTAAGTTATATATAACATCAGATGTTCCAAGTTTATTAATATATATTAGAAATGAAACATAGTGTAAATATGGCATACAGATCTGATCAAAAGTTTATTAAGATTATAAAAATTGCTAGCAGCATATAATATCATTAATCAAATATAATATTACAATATAATATAATATATATTTTATATTCATTAAAAATGTATTTTTATATTATAATTATGAAAAGAGTTGCTTGAATAATCAAATTGTTTAGTTATTGCAAAAGAATATCTCAAAAAAAAAATTGAGAGACAATGATATAGAGAAATTTTTATTACCAATTTACTATAAAGTAAAGGAATTACGTGGAAGAAATTTCATAAGCTGTCATATGCAAAGAAATTTTTACCTCAAACGCAACATGGAAGAATTTTTATTTAGAATAAAACATTTTAAAGAATTTTAATTCTAAACATATCGTATAGAATTACTCGCGAATTCAACTCTCAATAGATACGCAAAACCAATAGATTTTGTTTCGTCGAAGTATAAAAAAAAAAAAAGCCAGAACTGACGAGAGATACCTGCAAAAGTAGTTGTACGCAGATTCCAGGCAACAATTTTAATCCAAGTACCGGGTAGGCGTCGAAATCTTGTCGTTACGTGGCACATTCACGTTCCACGAGTCAACCCACGTGTCTGCCATTTACCATTTACCATTTTCTCGTTTTCTTAGGAAAATTGGCGCCAGCTATAAAGACTCGGCCATCTCGATTCGACGTAACAATTCGCGACCGCTACCAGCTGTCGTCGTAGCTGTTTCTATATTTTCTTCAGAGAATCAATTTTTGATACGTGACACGGAGCCATCTTTACTTTACGATCATTTTTCTTGATTGTGAAGTTTTATTATATAATATAATTATTCATATTGAATATATATTGAATCTCATAAATTTTATGAGAAATTTTCAAAGCGTTTTAATATTTAAGTTGAATATAAAATTATTTTACGAGTAATGAAAAATAAGTATCCTGTATTAAGACAATTTTATGCAAGATTAGCAATATTACATTTAAATAATCTATAAATTTTTGATACAGTTGAGGAGGATACTCGTACAGATAGAATTTTAATATATTTTATATTTTCATATATCGTTTTAATATAATTGCAAATTAATTGTAAATATTGCAATTTCTATAACTTTATTTTAAACATTCTAAACAAATATTTTATTGCAAAAGTAGACGTCTAAAAGTATACCAATTTTTTCAAAATTTTTATGTAACATAAATATATAGAAAACATTCAAGATTTGGAAGATATTATCCAATATGAAATTTGATAGATCAAAAAAATAGTGTAACATTACAAAATTGGACATTATTTTAAATAATATTAAAGAAAAAAATAAGAATATGAAGTAAGACAAAAATACAAAATGATTTAATCAATATATAGTAATCAAATCTTTGCTTGAATTTTTACAATTCATTAATATTTTTATTCAATAAATATTTTTCATTTCCAAAAGTTACAGAAAATTAGTAGTTTCAAAATATTAATGAGAATTATTAATTTGAAACAATGTATCTTTGATTGTGATATGTATATAGCAAGAAATAAAATAGCAAAATGATATTATAAGATACTTGAAATTTATTTATAGAAAATAAAATGAATATAGATCATTGTTTAAATGAAAAACAAATTTGAAGAAAAAAAATTTCTAAAAAAATTATACATTCACAATTTCATTTTATACAATGTAAGATATAGAATAAAATTTACATACATAATCATTAAAAAATAAAATAAAGTAATTCTGTTATTGCATTTCTGAATTGTATGTCATAAAAACTTATTCATTAATATTTTAGTATTAAGTTTTATAATATATAATTTATTTTAAGATTTTTTTTTGAAATCAAAGAAACAAAGAAAGTATTTCATATTCTTTCTCCATTCAAAACATTAAACAACTAATTTGATATTTTATTATTACTGAAATATTTTTAGTAAATATTTTTATTAATAAAATAAAATTATACAATATTTAATTGAAAACTGACCAATCATTTTAAATAAATAATTTTAATAAATGATTTTGAATCACATAGTACAATAATGAATTTAATTGTGAATCATAACATTTCAAAAAGAACTTAATCATTAATATCTGTTTTCTAAAAATAAATCAAAATTAAAATAATTACAATGATGAACAAAAATATTCACAAATCTTTTAAAACGAAATAACTTTTTTAAAATTGAACTGGATGATTTAAAATTTTTTAAGATGTTAAAAAAATTAATTTATTAAATAATATGTGAAATAATTTTTTTAGATTATTATTAGTGAAAAAAATTGTGAAGAAAAAAATTTTTATTGAATTTATAATAAAAATTTAAAATATATCTTTTTTAAATCTGTATATGTATATAAAGTTTCATCGAAATCAGTTAACATATAAAAATGCTACAGAAAAATTAAAAATTTTTAGATTTATTACAGACTAATCATCAAAAATTTTCGTTAAATTTAATTATTTACAGCTCATAGCAGTGTTAATCAATTTCGATCCAATTTTATATAATGTATATAATGTATATAACTTATTTAAATCTACACAAAGCATGTTTTAAATTTTCATTAAATAAAAAAATTAAAAATCGTTTACTTTTTCTTCAATTTCGATCAATAAGAATTTTAAAAAATTTTATTTTAATTACATTAATTAATAAATTGTTTCTTCTAATATCTTAAAACAAATTCAAATCGTTCGAATTCATTTTCCAATTTTAAAAAAGTATATCTCGTTTTAAAAAAGTATATCTCGTTTTAAAAAGTATCTCTTTTAAAGGATGTACGAATATTTTTGTCCACTATAACCAAAAAATAAAATATATCATTCGTTCTCTTGTCGATTTCAAAAGTGGAAAAACGCGATGCACAGCATTGAACGCAATATCGTAAAAAGTGAACCAGCTGCTAGAGATGCTGCTAGGAAGGCTTCTTAAAATTAATCTAATCAGACGTGGCAGAGCGCGCCTAAGTGGATTCGTACATTAACAGAGGGCGTTTAGCAAAGGTGGCTGAAACAGCTTCGAGCGTATTCCAGCCTCTCTAGATTTACCTAGCCCTCCTATTACATCCGTTCATTGACTTACCGAATAATTGGTAATTAGTTCGCACACGCAAGAACGTTTTAATACAGTTCCCTTTTTTAACCCTTTTGACATTATATCTCCTGAACTTTTTTTTCTTACAATAATAAAAAGAAAATTTATAAAAATATAATCCATATTTAATTAACAAAAATCTTTAATCTCTTAAATAATGATATTATATATGATATTATATTATTTATATACATGTCATGTTCAAATCATCATGTGGAAAAAATATATGTATTTTTTAGAAATTTTTATATAATAATAAAATAATATAATGTAATAAAATATAGTATTAAATTAATATAATAATATATAATGAAACTTATATATTTATCATTGAAAACAAATCATGAAAATCTTTTTTCTTCAAAATGTATCGGCTCTCTCTAATGAAACTTCTATAATATTCGAATCAGAAAAATCTACCTAAAAAATTTTTGTATGAAATGAAATTTTATTTATTCTATATATGATGAAAATTTTTTTAAATATAAAGTCGTTTTAATTTTTGATAACATTGATAATATTGCTATAAGTTTTTTTAAAAGAACAAATCTTATTTCATCATAAAACAAGATTTCAGTTGAAAAGACTCAAAAAGATATATTTTTATTCATTTTTAGAAAAATTATATACACTTGATTTATATAATTTTAAATATACTTTTAAACATATACATTCACGAATATATGTATACATAATAATATATATTGCATGTATTGTCAATGTATCTGTTAAATCCAAAGATTAAAATCGATCAATTAATAAATAATTAATAAGAATGTCTTCTGACAATATCAATAGAACATAATTAAGTTTGGATTAGGTTGTTTACAATGTCTGAGGAGTCTAACGACATTCTAATAAGGATTCTATTTATCCTGCTTAATACTTTTTAAGTGCATTAAGCTCTTAAAATATTTAAATTAAAATAAATTTAGATAAAATAAAAACTTGACTAAACAAATGATGATAAAATAAAATTAAAAAAAAACCGATTGTTCAAATTAAGAAAAATTAATAAAATAAATATTTCTTTAAAATATTATATATTCATATAATTTATGATATACTATATTATATCCGTATTATTCATTTATTCATATGTATGTTCACTTTTATTCATGTATGTCTTATCCTATCTTAAACTTACTTTATTAATATGAAAAAATATACGAATATTTCAAATTAAATGATAAAAACAAATACATAATTTTATTAATAATTAAAAAATACATATCATATATCAAAAATGGCCTTCAGTTCCAAAAAAAAAAATGAAATATTTAAAATCTCTCACTCAAATGCATCATCAAAATCACGACGAACCTTCCACCATCACTTTAAATTAAAATTAATAATCTCCATGGCTAATATGTCCATTTCGCTCAAAGAGATTATAAAAAGATTTGCCGGATGAGTATAAAAGGTAGATAGCAGGACAAAGATGAGATTTAACGTGAAAGCTCGTATAGAAATTGCCATCACGGGTAAAGCTAATGCCAGCGAATAAATTATCGTCTATCATTCAAAGATACGAGGAATACGAAGACAAGATTGAGCGATTCGCATCGGTCAATCGAGCGGATTGCGTGCCAAGTGTAATTAATTGTGTCGAATCGTGACTCGAGAAGTCAAGAAAAGTCACTCGAACTGATTAATCAACGACGATCGTGCACAGATTAAGATTTCTTGTTTCGACTGTCCAACTGATTAAATATGCGATTAATTATTTACAGCGTCGAACAAGAATATTGGCATACTTCGTCCACTTTTTTCCATTCCACATCCACATTTGAATATTTACATTATATCGAGATTTGTATGATACGTGAATCTCTAAATAATAAGATTTCTTAATTTTTTATTAAAGCATAATTTTAATATCTAAAATTTAAATATATCACAATTGTTAAGTAACTGTATAATAAAGATAGGCAATAAATAAATTGCAAATTTTAGAAATTCAGATATTCAATTAATATATAAAAAAATATATTGTTTGTTCGAAATATGTGTTAAATGTTTGCAAAATATTAATAATTTTATTTTATATGTAAATTTAAATACATAAAATTATAATACTATATAAAAATTTTCTTATAATTTTTTTTAATAAATTTCTATCATTTATCTGAAAAAATTAAATTAAAAGATCTTTTCACAAGAATTCGTTACATAATATATTGTTTGTACATTATCTTGTTTTTTCTACTAAATAAATTATTCCTTTTATTTTTAAGAATTTTTTTCAATTTTCAATATTATATCTTAACTTTCACTATTCATTTATATTGTTTACATAAAATATACAAAATATGTATATTTGTATGTATAATATGAAAAAGTTTGCATAAAAATTTATAATAATAAAAAATACATAAGGAAATATTTTTTGAAGCATATATTTTAATGAAGCATAAATATTAACACGCCTATTATTTTCCAATATATATAAATAATCATTCATATTCAATATTCAATATTTTAAACTTTAAGTTTTAAAATTATATTTTGATAAAAAATGAGAAAGAAAAAATATTTTAAATATATATAAAGAACATTACTGAAGAAAGTGAAATATAATATGAAATATTTTTCTTCTGCATTGTACATATCGTCTGCACAGTAATAAATGATTAAAATTTTCAAACGATAATTCTGTATCTAAGAGCTAGATTAATTCATTTTTTCCCAAAATTCAGTTATATCTATACATATATAATTTTTCTTTATTAAAATAACTAAAAACATGTGCTATATATTAATTAACTGAAAAACAGTAGAATAACAGAATAACATATAAGACATATTTAAATTATGCTGCCTCTGTGTTGGACCAATGTACTCAAATGTACGCCAACGCCAACGTGTAGACATATTTATCCATTTATCCGTTTCGATGTTCGCAATGATCAATGATTCGTAGGCGAATATCGACAAATGTATGGATATGGACGATACTCGGATACATTGGCCGTTATGCTCATTGGCGAACACGTTGAGAAGTTGACCTACTTCAATATGTACAGATATTGTACGTTTATCAGAACATATTTCTTCCTCTACTTTCAGTAAAATTCAAATGAAATTTTTTGAATATTTTTTAACTATTCCTTTATTATTTGTTAAACAAACGAAAAGAAAAAAAGAGTTAATAATAAAGAATTTTCATTTTTGCTCTATATTTTTACTCAATTCGTTTAAATTCTTATATATCAAATATAAGATTTGAAATTAATATGAATCATTTCAAATCTAATGTTGATCAACATACAATCAATATGCATTTTCTCTGCTCCATTAATAAGACAGAAAAAAAGACTTAAGTTACTTTGGTTTTCGAAAACAAAATTTATTAATTAATAGTAAATAAATTATAAAATATAAATCAGAATTTTTTTTTCATAATATTATAATGATGCATTAAATGAAACAATCAGATATATATTTAGAATGTTTTAAAAAAAAGGATTTTGAGGATTTTATATAATACTTATTCAGAGAAAAATAAAAAATATCAATTCAACGTAATAATCTTGGGATCAATCTTTTCAATATAAAATAGTTTTTCGTTATTCATATAACTATCGTTTATAAATATTTTATATCTATGTATTGTTTCTTATTGAATGTACATTAAGATTTTAAAATATGTGTTATTTTAGAATTATGATAAATTGTTATTAATATTACAAAGAATATTTCATATAAATGTCGTATAAATTTTCAACATTCATAAACAGTTATAATACTGAATGTCATATACATTATTCTGGTATCATCGAAATCTATGATTTATAGATGTAAATTTTGCATTTCAATGAAATATATCAAATTATATAAATATTTATATAATAAATATTTATTTACTATAAAAAACAAACTTTGCTTATTATATTTGTATCCATGAAATAATCTTTGTTGATATTAGTAATAAAATTCGATATAACACCGATGTAATATATTATATGTTGTACTGTACATGAGAATTTTTCTCATATAACAAAAATAATATAAAAATGTACAAAATTATTAATGTCATGTCCAATAAACATTTAACAAATTCGTGTAATTATAATTAATTAAAAAAAAATCCGAAAAATACTTTTCTAATGTTTTCATATAGCATTATATAAGGAAATCATGTAATCTTACATCAACAATAAAATAATCTACTTGAAATAATATATTTCTAAATCAATTTCTCTATCTATATGCTACAACGAATCAAGAAGAATTATGTTCACGAAATACTCATAAATAATAAAATATAATCTTAATCAAAAATTTTTTGTTCCTCGAAATAATACCCTTAATACCCTTAATAATTTTACACATTTTTTATGCATAATTTCTAATATCTATTTTCCTTCAACCCTTTAACCACATACACACACACACAGACACACACACATATATGTATATCAGTCCTTTCTCCATCATTCTTCGCCATTCACCAGCTTCCTTCCACCAATTACACTCACCCCCAAAAACGTTACGACCACCTGCAACCCTCGAGGTGAACTTTTACCCCCTCCCCCTTTCTCCTTAAAACCCCTAATACATCCAGAGGTGGAGAGAGAAAAAAAGAATAAATTACAAATTACGCACAAGATAGCCCTCTGCCACCATCCCAGGGCTAATAAATGAGGAATTCGGGCGGCGTCGCGCGAATATTAATTACAGAAATTGTGGTCGGCGCGTTAATCCGCCTCTCCACGTTCCGCCGGAAGTCCGTCGTCTTAAGTTAATATCACGGCCTCGGGCCGCGTCGGAAATTGCGGCCGAAGTTGGCCAAGAGTGGAGAGGAATGATTAAAGTCTCGCAATGCCACCCTCCTCTCCGCCCCAATCTTCGAGAAGGTTACAGGCAGACGAATCAATTAGCCCGAGAGACGGTTGACCGGCTAATTGCACGGTCAGAGAGAGTTGGAAAAATGGCGAAAGGGGGAAAGACGGACGCTTAGAAAGACATGGAATGTTTTTCTGTCGAATTCAGGCGACCGAGGAATTTCGATATTAGTCCGAGATGGAGACGGAAAGAGACGCTTCGACGGAGGGAGGGCTGAGGAGAAGGGCGAACGGTTGTTACTTTTGTCGATTTCCTCGCATTTCGCACGGTTGGAGTCTCGGATGGGTATAGTTAAATGATCTTTTGGGTAATAAATCTCAATAATAAGAGTCAATATTAAATTTTTTCTGAAAGTATCTGCGTGTTTTTAATAGAGGGGGAAAAGGATATCACGATACCCTGCTGATTAATTTTCTTCCGGGCTGATTTATAAGAAAAATATCTGGAAGATAATGGTAAATGGTAAATGGTGTAATATTCTTTATTGATTGGTTAATAAAGAAATATGTTTATACTAATAAACATTAATAATCTTCAAAATGAAGGTTTTTCGTCTTATATATATTATGGAATGGAATATATTTTGATGAAAGATCGATATTTGTAAATAACTTTATTTAATCCTTTATATCTTCAGATTAAACTAAATTTCTATCAAATTATGCGTATTGATGTATGAAAGATTATAAAATCATAAATTTAACAAATAGAAAATGAAACTATTTGTAATTTCATATTTGTTATTTTATTACACGATAAAAGTTATTTTTATTACACATTTACCTAATTTAAAACAATAAAACTAAAAAAATATACAAAATAAATTTTTCTCTTCTCAACTATTATATACTATTTATAATATATAAATTTTTCAAAAATAATTTGTATATGGCTTATGTCATAATTTCCAAGTACTTCTTAATGGCTATGCAAGAAATGACAGTTAAGAGAATTGTTAAACAACGTCGTAAGAATTTTTTTTTATTTAGAAATAAATGAAGAATATGAATTTCAATCATCTTTTAATATTTTAAACATGGAAATTTTATAGAATTTATATGAATATAGCAAATATTGATTGTTCTATAGTTTGATATGATAAGTATAAGTAACTAAATACCTCATTTGCGAATTATGAATACATAGAGAATGCACATCACTTGACAAACAAGATTCTGCATATGATGTTTGTTTATAAATGCTGGTACGTAAGCAAATATGCATCTGGCATCGAAGGAAAATCAATATTGGATTATGTCATTCATACATCGTGTACAGACTGTCCCGTTATTCATGATGATGATGAAAGAGTAAAAAAAAAGAATAAAATTTTATTATCCGAATTTTCGAAATTAAGTTTGAAAATTTTTCAAATATAAATAAAATTGATCAATTTATAGATGATTAGTTTAGAATAAAACTTAAGAATAAACAAAAAAAATATATAGAATAAGATGTTATAGTTTAAATCTTTGTTTTTAAGAAAATTGAGATTTTTAATTTTCTCGAAAATTAATTTTCAAACAAAAAAGATTTATTCCATATTTTATGTTTATATTCAATAAAATTATTTCCTATCGAGAGTTCATAACTAATCAAGAATTAGCCAATTTCACTTAGCATTATAATGAACCAATAAGGAAACTGTTCGAATAATAAAACATAAATTTTTTTTTAAAATGAATTATATTTTGAAGAAAATAATTATTAACAATGAAAGGAAGATTTCTCTAGTTATTATACGAATTATTTTTTCCAATATTATATTCTTTTCTTTGTTTTCTAATTTCTTAAATAATTCCGATTTCATTTCAATAATTAAATATTAAACATTTCAATGTCATTATATATATATATATATATATCATGTTCAATGTCAATTTCAAATTAAATTTTATTTTCATTGCATTTACTTATATTATTATATTGAGTACAGATAGTGCATTCGAATAATGATGGATATCAGAATATTCCAATAATGAAGAATCTATATTATATTTGAAAATTTTTCAAAGTTAATTTCAAATGAACGAATTTTATTCTTCCTTTTCGATTTACTTTTTGAGAAGAAACAACCGTTGATTATACAAATGACAAAATATCCTATTATATTTATTATTTCCTATACGTCTTGTTCTCGCTTCTTTATAAAAAACTTTAAGTGTAAGCAATACGTGTAATATATCTCTCTAGTTTTTCAGGTGTTGTTACTTTCCCTCGCAAAACTTTATTTTAACGAAGTTATTTTCACTGGATTTGCAACGGTCATCGCCCACGTTGCAACTTGAGAAAATCTCCTTTTCAAGAGACGCTAATATATAACGAACAATCTGGAACGAGCGTGTTTTTCCGCGACCCTTCGCCTTCAAAACATTCTTCGACGTTTCCAAGCCGTGGCGAAAACTCCAATGGCCGTACGTGCCACGAAATAATCGCGTAAGCGAGCGCTGGCCAACTCCATCCATGGAATTCCCGATTCGGTCACGTGCGGCTCGCTCGAATGCCTAACGATTCTCGTCGCTGCTGCTACACCGCACGCGAGCACCGCATTCTCAATGCACAATGCTCCTCTCTTTATTCCATCCTTGATTCCGTCTAATTTTCCTAATGATCGAGTTTTCTTAAATTCCCTTTGTTTTTCTCAAATTCCCTCGACTTATTTTCTTCGTATAAATTGTGGGAAATGTTATAAAATTTGCGAGAATTTTTGTATTTAAGAATTAACAGTAAAAGATTTTATAACTCTTAACACAATGAAAATTTTATTTGCTTATTGTATAGGGTTTTTGTTTTATACGAGCATGCTCGTATATCTGAGAAAATATATATAGATATGGAAAAGAAAAGAGAAATGTTGTTTGGTATGAATGGATACATAATGTATCGTATAATATTTTTTTAATCTGGAATATTTCAAGTTAATTTATTGTTAAATGGAATCCTTTTATAAGTAAGTGATAGTATGTGATATGTAACATATGTGTGATATATATGATTTAAGGTATTTTATTTAATAATATATAAAGTATATTAAATATTATTTTTACGCGATTGTTATTATAGCAAAATTTTTTTAGATAAATTTTTTAGATAAATTTTAAGAAGAGCACATTCTAATGTTACTAGTTTTTTTGTAGACATATAAAGATTATTAACATTTTTTTTAAATGAGATCATATATTTTTTAACTGCATGCATAAATGCAGTTTATATATTTTAATATTTTTTATAAAAAAAAATATTAATCTACTTATGTTTAAAAATTTTTTTATTAGTTTAAGAAATATTTTAATTTAAAGTTTATAAAATTTATTATAGAAATATAAAGAATTAATAATATTTTCAATTACTCGTGTTCTTCTTATCTTTCATATGGCAATTTATAAACTTCAAATTAAAGTATCTCTTAAATTAATAACTTTTTAACAAAAGTAGGTTAATACTTTTTATAAAAAATATTAAGATATATCATTGATGCAGTGAAAAATATATGATTCCAATACATAGTCCTCTATATATCTACTCATAAAGAAAATAACGACATCACAATGTCCTTCGTGAATTTAATTTTGTATTTAATTCCTGTGAAACATTTTTTGTTACGAATAATAATGGTGATGAAAATCAAAATAATAATATCTATAAATATAATGAAGCATTTTATATTATAAAATCATCAATTAAATATTACTCATTGCTTTTGGAAATATTTTTATTATTATTTGAAAACAAAAATCTTGTGTAATCTTTGATGTAAATAGTTGAAATTTTTTTATTAAGGAATATTAATTTCATGCAAACTTCCAAAAAATCAAAAACGAATATTATTAATAAATCTATTAACAAAAATGTAACAAAATTTTGACTTATTTTATCATTATCAAGCAAAAAATGTATCTTTGACGCGATTGATACTCATTTTTTTGATTTTATAAAAATTTGAAAATTGAAACTCCGTAGGAAATTTATAAACTGTATATTTATTACATAATATATAATACTATTTACATTTGATATAAATAGCAATTTTTCTATCAACTCTTACATTGCGAATTTCATTCTTATTCAAATCTAAATTTCATTACTTCGTATTTGAATATATATGATTTGATCAAAAGATTTGCATTACATTATTTTTAAATTACGTATTACTTTTTTACCGTTACAAGCAATATTCGAAAAAACAATTTGAAAATGATCAATACGAATTAAGAATTCATCAACAAAAAAAGAATTTAACTTTCTTACGTCTTTCAAATTAAATATTCTCATCACCAAGTATCAAAAAATACTAAAATACTAACAATAATAACAAAGAATTAATTTTCCCAATCGTTCAATCACGCATCATCGAAAAGTTCAATTCCAATTCGAATTCGAGCGTTCATCAGCATATGCTGCAAAAGGAAGAATGCAACGGTTGATTTCTCGTTGCTTGCCGATTAAATTATCGGCAGCCTGTTACATTAGCAGGTCGAACCGGTCCGCGGTTACAGGATACAATCGTCGTTCACCGGTGTTTATCTATTAATTATTAATTTATTCGAGGCAATGGGAGGGTGATACGTCGGGTTAAAATAAAGCGCAGTTAAAGCGGCCGACAGCGGTGTCCCGGCAATTATAAGAGGCCACAGAAATTATTCGACGCCCCTGGCCTCGCGAGTTAACGATCTGTCGCTGGTGTTCAATTTGTCTGGGGTTATTTAATACGCATTATTTCATACGCGCCACGCTGCCACGCATTAATTCCGCGCTGTTGGTAGAACGCGACTGGCACCGCCGGCTGCTTGGCGAGCTGAATTGCGGAATAAACATTGCGGTGGAAATTGCCACGACAACTTCGAATCGAGAACGAAAAATTTCTAATGGTAATTTTAAACACTCTGTAATTGGGAATGTAAATGGAATACTTTTTTAAATGTATGGACTGCGTGATACGTCAACCTTGTAGCGTTACATTTTAGCAAAACTTACTTCATAATTGAATAGAAAAAATTTGAAGATAATTTTTTAGAAAGTTAATTATTAGTTAATTTAAGTGACAAAATATTTTGTAAATAACGTTAAAATATTATCTCTTAGATATGTATAATTCTAGATAGTGTAACATAATTGATCTAATAATAATAATATATTATTATATTATTATATAGGGTATTCATTTGAATTGATGCGGAAAGTATTAGTTATACGATATTAAAAAATATTTTTCAAACATTAAGTGGTTTGAAAAAGCATATCATTTAAAAAATTTTTTCAAATCATAGCTTGAATCATAAAGAATATTTAGAAATCAATTTTGTTTTTCAATTAGAATCGTTAAATTATTAAATCACTAATATCAAAAAAATCATTAATTTAGGTTTTTTACTTTAATTTCATAAAATTCAATATATAAAAAATATGGGATATGATATTATTTTTTAATTATACTTTTCTTGTCTTTCATATGAAAGTTTTACAAAATTTAAATGTTTTTGTTTTTGATATAATTTACAATTAATGATTAGAATTAGTAATTTTTTATAGAAAATGACTAGAATTATGTTGATTTATAAACAATCTTATTCAACAAATCAAACGTTTTATGTTTCGATTTAAAAAAAAAATCTTTTATGTTAAATAATATATTCTTTAATTTTATAAAATTCTTCAAATATTTTCTAAAAACAATATTTTTCAAATAGTTTCCTAAATATTTGAGTAAATTAAATTGATTTAAATAGAACACCTTGTATATTGCTTATTTATATTAAATATAGATAATATTAATAAAATGGATATTCCATATCATGTATAATTAATAGCCATATAGATATCATATATGTACAGATAATGATACTGATTTTTCATCTAATGTTATAACGTAATTATCAAATTGTTCACGTGAAAAATAAAACAGAAATTAATCCGGTGACCGGATATCGAAGTATTGGAATATTTAAATGAAAATGAGATGCTTAATTTCTGATAATGATATCAAACAAAAACGATCATGCTATTGCATACTGCGTAGGCTATTTGCATCGCCATCGACTTGTTTTCACTCGCAATACTCTATTTTAGTGCGTGTTAGACCAAGAGAACATTTAATCGATAAATGCTTATAGATTATCGTGCTCCAGTAAAATACTCTCCTCTCTCATTACGATAAGGGAAATCGACGATATGTAATCTGTTTGCGAAATTTAATTGAAACTCCCGTATGAACGTAGAAATTTTACTTAGGGCATTACCTTTTGTTAGTAATCTTTTGTTTAATGGAACGATTGATAGAAGATATAGATAACTTAAGAAAAACTTATAATTGGACATTTTAGAATACTTGAACTTTGTAAAAAATTTTTTATCCAGTATAGCCAATTTATATAATTTAGTAAAATTTATTAAATTTTTATTAAATTTAATAAATAATTAATTTAATAAATAATATAGAATTTCTAAATAAAATAAAAAATAATTAAAATATGAATTAGAAAAATATAAATTAGAAATCATATTTAATTTTGAAAAATAAGTTATATAATAAATTGTTTTCGTTTCCTCAATCTTATGCAAATATATATATGATTAGCAATTTTGTTCAATATGATTTTAACCAAGAATTGATACATAAATCTGAATAGTAGAGGATTATCTCAGTCAAAATTATATGTGATAAAATTATATATGATAAAATTAATTATAGATTTATTGGATACAAAATCTGGAATACCTTGTTTCACTTAATAAAATTTCAATGAGGAAAAGTTAATTGTTATGAATTCATTCAATGATGCAACTCGAAATATATCATATATCTATTAACATGTATTTATATCTTTAGCTTTAATTATATGATAATTAGGAATTTTATTATTAATTTTAATTTAAACATCGACATAAAGAAAATCTCTTTTTTATAATGTAATCGGTGTATTAAAAATTTGATATAAAATAATTTTCTGAACTATATTGAATATTAGAAGAAATTTAATTTCTTAATTAGAATATTTCATAAAAAATATTTTTTAAGGATATAAAAATTATTATCATATTCGTCTTTTTACGAAATTGAAAATTAATAATATCGAATAAATACATACCGTTAAATCGATTTTAAAATCTTTGCAAGTATGAATATAATATACTAATATATTATATCGAAATATAACATTACTTGAATTATAAAAGGTGGCTGAATAAATTATTAAATTTATGATATTGATAAGCCAGATATTAGAAACTAAATCTGTTTTCCTAGTTAGTGTGAATTCGCAAATGATTGACTTCGTTATATATTTTATCTCCTAATAATAGGAGAAAAAAATAAAAGATTTAAATTCATACTTTCTTCAATAGCCCAAGTACTCTATAAAAATTTATTTCGTTCATAAATTAAATTATTCATTTTATATTCAATAATGTTTACTATGCAAAGAACTACAAAGTATCATATATTCTTTCTAAAAACATGATACGAATTTCTGCCGTTCCATATATGTTTTGCATTCAAACCGGTTGCGAGTATGAAATACACTTTATTGTTTGATATTTGCATATAAGTCGAAATCATTATTTCTCAATTCCAATTAATATATTGTTGTAGGAAAAGCAAAAAGAAAGTTAAAAAATTTTACATGTGTGTAACATATGTTCGCGTTAATTGTATTCGATGTCATGGAAAAAATTATTGAAAATTTGAAAAAAAAATATTCCCTCATGAGAAAAGATTTCATTTTAATAAATCATATCAAACAAAAATTCTATTCTTTTTTTAAAGAATATGATCAATATTATTTTTTAATAAATTTTAGAAATCATAATAAGTGTATGAAAATCTGGAAATCTAAATTCAAATTAGATTCGATCTAATGTAAATTTATACTTGTCCTAAAAAGAAGATTAATAGCATTCTAAAAAATATATAAGAAAATTTACGAGAAGCAGTTTCGACTCTAGGCACATAACAATTAACTTCCGATTTAAAGAAATGACTTCGATTATAGGTTAGAACATACTTACCTGAATTGTAGGTTGCGTGATGCGAATAAATTCACAATCATTTTCATAATCGAACTATTATTGTTTTTTCACTCAACATAAAACACAAATATTTATAATATATTCATTTATATTGAAATACCGAGATTCAAAATCAAAATCAAACGAACATGGTTGACATACGTACGCGCGAAAACGGAAATGAAAATAATTACGCGCATTTCTAAAGTTCGATCGCGTCATTTGAATTTGTACGTTACAGGAAACAAAGTTTACTCGTTCACTAACAGTCAACACAGGTATACTGATGCACCACTAATTACTATTCGTAATCAGATGTCTGACCGACGTAGCAAATTAGCTAGTTACCAGTTGCGCCAATAGTCAATACCGCGCATCGATCATGAGCCATGGAACGGCTACAATTGGTCCGTTGATATCCGCAAACAATTTACGTTGATTTCGGTTAGCACACCGCCCTCTATACAATTGCATTACGTTTTATCGTATTGCTAGGGAATTTGCATTCTATTACTTAATATTGTTATATAATATTGTTTGATATTTCTCATTTTTTTTAAACAAAAAAATTTATCATAAATAAAAAATATGATGTATTTATCAAAAATATGATGTATTATTATAGAATATATATTCATTGTCAATCAAATATCGATATTTTTATCATATTTATTAAACTCTCTAATTTATCAAGCTAAAGAACTTTTTCTCACCCAAAAAGAAATTTACCCCAAAGTTGCTCTATTACGAGCCAAAGTTTATTCCAACTTTTCCCTCTTTTCAACAAGCAGAACATCCATCCTGAAGCTATTGGCGGATCAATTTAACAAACTTTTCTTAAACTTTCTAATAACGAATCCGTGTTTACGAAGCTGACTACATAGTGGCGCGGAGAGCACGCGAAGCACGCCTTGACGATGATGAGAGGAATAACTCATTAGCTTTGTAACGTGCCGGCCACGTGGGGCGTACCAGTTTGAATTATACGGCGAATTACATTAATACCGGATGACAGAGATTCCCGGCGCGCGAGAGATCACTTCCAGCGCGCATACATCTGCTAGGGTCAGAGCTACTTTGGACAAAGTTTTCGCATAATTTTCGAATAAAGTCGAATATTTCCCTGGCTCAAAGTACGATGGTAATACTTCTGTGGAGAGGTTGCACCTGTGGTGTGTAAGTTGTAAATCTTTGAAGTGACTTTCGCGCAGTAAGTAAAAAATTTCCAACCAGTAAGAATGTGGAGGGAGAAAGAGAGGGAAAGATGGAAAGAGTTCTCCTCTTTTATCTTTTGTGCAGATATTCTTCTACTTATTTCTTCCAGTAGCTTCTGTAGCTTCGACCAAGAGGAAAAAGATAAAAGGACTAACTTTAATATTAAGGCAATAAACCGGCGCAGCCTTGAATTCTTCCGGGCGATATATCTTCGACTATGACATCGTGTTCCTTCTGGTAAACGGTTCTTCTAGAATCCGCAAGTGCTTTTCTTACAAGCAGTATTGCGGTTCTATTCGAGAGATGCACGTTAAAGTATTGTCCTTTGTGAAAGACCATGTAATCTATTATTAAACTGTTACTATTTGGAAAATTTTTCATATGTATATTAAATTGAATAATACTTTTTTATTTTAGAAGATGATCATTAAGGTAAGTTTTTAAATATATAATAAAACAATATAATTTATATTTGCCTTGAACATGAAAAATTAATGAGCATCTATTGTATTTATATAACATGTAAATATATTTTTAATAATATATTTAAAGAAAATTGAATATATTTAAAAAAAAATACTTGAAAATATTCTCATATGATTGAAAGTTTGATTATCTGTCTACTATATTTATATATCAAAAAAATAGATATGATGGCTAAAAATCTTTTATAGTTATTATTTATTATTTATTATATTTAATGAATTAATTTTAATAATTTTTATTTAATTAATAAAATATGTTATTAAATATATTATTAAAATTAAATTCCAATTGAAATATATTTTTATAAATCTAACATTATCAAAAAAATAACTTGAAAAATTATATAATTATTTTTATCAAATATTTAATTTTATTAGAATCTTTCAGAATAATCTATTTCCTGATTTAACACAATATATATAAATTTTAATTTTCATTAATACTATTGTGTATTTCGAAGATTGTAATCAATCTTTGTCGTTCATTAATTTTCGAACGAATCTTATATAATGAAGTAAAATAACTATCGCGAAGTATCTATCTTTTCTATATCAACATGAACAAAGTGCTAGAAAGTAAAAAGAGAGAAGCGCTGGGCGAAAAGTAGCATGATTAATTAATGTCTTGAAGATGAGTCATTCACTTGACTTGGTCAATGAAAGACTTGTGCAATTGCAAATTAAGAGGTTGTCTGTGGAATTTCTAGAGACGTTTTTATTTTTTTCGTCTAATACTGAACAAATTAGAAGACTTTAATCAAACCAGATAAAAAACAAAAAAAGAGAAAAAAATTTGTGAAATAATTCTATAATTTCTTCGTTTAAAATTTTTCTACTTATTTATACTCATTTTTATATATTTTTTTAATAGAAATTCATTTATAATTATTGTTCCGAATTATACTGATTATGATATCAACATTTATGAGTTTGCACAGAGGATTAGCTCGAGAAATGTAGGTTAAACATCGAGAGAAATTCTTTTTCTAGAAACATGAATCATGTCAGATGAATCGTAGTCCTCATATTTTATGATGCTTATTCTACGTAAAAATGATACGTGTTTCGTGTTTTATGCCGTTGTGAGTGAGTCATAATATAATAATACCGCTAAATCTTAAAATTATTCTTTAAAAAAGAAATAATATAAGCATATTTCATAGAATGAGAAAATTACTAGAAGATCTTTAATCAATTATTTCATTTCTAATCTCCTGAAAAGAAAATTTCAAGAGAAATTATGTTTAATAAATTCTTAATGAATTTCTAACTTATGATAATTATAAATGAAATCTAATAAAACTTTTTCTATAATTTCATTGAAAAAAATGTTATTTGAAGTTTAATTCAATAAATTTAATATATCAAAAAACAAAGTTTCTTGATTTATTTTTTTATTTAGCAATTTCAATTTTTCATATTAATTACAAATTGTTTGTTTATAAATTTTTATGTTAAAACTTTAAACTTAAATTCAATATTAAAGCATAATTCAATATATCTATAATTTACTTTTTTGTATATAAAACAATTTATAAAATATTATTTAACATTAATATTTATTTATGAAATTGGATATTTTGTATGCATCAATCTAATAATTATTTGCATATATCCTTCAAAAATTATGAGTTAAAAAATTTATTTAATAAATATTCAAAAAAAAGAAAGATCAAAAAAAATACTGAAACATGTAAAATATAATTTATAAAAGATTAAACAAAAAAAATAAACATAAAGAGAAAAAATAAAACTGATATGAAAAAACGGGTAACATTTATATTCAACAATATAAATTATTATTTGAACATTTTGCCAAGAATTTCAAGAATTTTCATTTTGACCAATCATACATGTTTCCAACATGAAACATCAATTTCTTTTAGTCTCGACTTACGAATACAATTCGACCAATTTCCTCCATTATTTCAACATCCCATAATTATCCTTTTTTTTTTCGCGAGACAGTTACGAATAATAGAAAGGATCGAATAGAAAGCGAAATAAAAGGGAGAAGAAGAGACACGCAGACTAGGGAAGTAACTAGTTTGGTCAGATGGGGTTCGACTCTTGCCAAGCTCCAGGCCGCATTGCAGATGCACGTGCAATTCCTGAACGGATTTTCCATTTCATTTGCTTTGTTTTCGTTGAATTTTTGTGGTCTAAGATTTCTCGAGAAAAATTAAAATCAAATTAAGTATCAAATTTATTTTCATGGAAAATTCGAAAAGTGAAAATGTGTCTAATTGGAGAAATTAAATTTGTATTATTATAATTCTTTTCTTATTAAACTTTGAATTTTTTCTTGCAATATCATATAATTCTAGTAAGTAACATCAGACTTGAGTAGTTAAATTAATTGTTGATTGATACATATGATAATTAAATTAATTATAATTATGATTTATTTTTTTTATTTACAATGCTTGTAATTTACAATTTTTGTCGTATGTTCATCAGAAATTGCTATAAGAAAATTGTTAATCGTTAATTGCAATAATCGATTAAAAATTCAATATTTCAATAATCACTTTTTTTAGAAAAGTTTTTTATTAATTTATTTTAGATATTTATATAGATATTTTAAAGATTACATTGTTACATAATCTTAGTACTATGATAACTTTAGTGAGACCTGTATTAAACTCTCGAAAAGTAAATGTCTTAAATGCTTTTGTTCTTCCAATAGTAATTAATATTACATATTTATTATACTTTGTACTTATACTATTATTTTTCACTATTGAAAAATAAATTATCGATCTTAAAGTGATAAAAATTACTTGAAATATTAAAAAATTTTTATTATTTTATTTTTCTATAATATGTAATAATAATAAAAATAAATTTTTAAATTTTCAAAAAAAATGTAAATTAATCACATTATATTTTGCATATATATTATATATATATATCAATATATATCAAGAATGTGAATGTAATGAAACATCGATTAACTAAAGATTTCTTATTTATTGATGAATTATTAACAAAAAATACACTGGCTAATCACAGAACGCGGATACTTGCCAAACCTCGACGAGTAACATTGGGCACGTGCCAAGCTCGAACAAGCAAATTCAAGTAACATGTATTAAAGATTATATTGAATATAATAAAATATAATAAAGAAATCCGAATTTTTATTGAAAAAAAATTATACACAAATAATAAATGAACTAATTAATTGTTATATAACGAATGAATCGAATTTATTTATCATTCAAAACAAGTAATGCAACATTGTAATAAAAATACATAATAATAGATCAAAGTAAACAACTTTTCTGCCGAAATGCAAAATCAAAAAAATATATAGAAAACAATTAATCGAAACGATATCCTTAACAATACATTTTAAAATTAAAAATCAATTGAGACACATATTTTCAACGAGTGTAATTTGAGAAGTATCCAAAAAAAAAAAAAATAAAATAAAAATGTTCACACTCTTGAACTTCATCACGAAACTTCATCAAAACCTGAGCTCAAGTCCGGAAGAGGCGGAAGACGTCTCCCTCGACACGGTTCATCGACCACAAACATCAAGGCTCGTCCTCGAGAAATCCCGCCGCGGCGAGAGGTCTCCATCTCCCTCTTCCTCGTTTCCCGCGGCCGGGCGCTACTTGTGAAATTAATTAACAACGCGTCCGTGGGTAGCAGCGCGTCGTGACACGAAGTCACCGTCGCTGGAAGCCGATAGGTCATGCACGTGTCGTCGGGTTGAATTGTTAATCTACAGTGACACGCGCAACCGGGCCGTATCGGAAATAGTGTGGTTGCTTCGAGAGTGCTCGTCTCTCGGTTTGCAAGTAGAAAGAACGGCCGAAAGAGGACCGAGCGAGTGGGAAAGGTATGAGGAGGCGTAGCAGAGGTACATTGTACCTATGTACCGATGGTCGATCACTCGAGCCTTCCCTTTTTTGCTCTCCCGTCTTTTCATCTCCCACTTTTTTTTTAACCTGAAATTGTCGAGTAGGGCGGAATGAATGGAAATCTGGAACATGATACGGAGGATGAGAAATTCACTGTTTTTTAACTGGTGTTCTTCATTGTTTGTTTTTGGTTAGAATTATTGGACTGTTTGAGAGAGATTTGTGCATTATAGTACGGCAAGAAAGTAACGAGAGACTAAGTAAAAAGTATGAAATATCGATTCGTGAGATTGTAAATTTTTTTTCAAAGAATTCAATATAATGTTTATATTGGTCGTATTTATTGTTTAAAAAAATTTTCAAAATTGTATTGCTTCAATTTGTTTAATTCCCTTATCACATTTTATTGAATATCAAACTCAGATTGGAAATATGGCTTGTTTATCTTATAATTTTAATTTTAATTAAACTTTTCTAATAATTATATAACCGATATAATTATTATATTGAATTTTTGGAAAATTTTTCGAAAAAAATCTACAATCTTATGAATTGTTTTTTTATATTTTTACTTATCTCATTATTTTCTTGCCATTATATAATAATTTCTTATTTAATAATTATTTAATACCATATGTTAAAAATGTATTTTTATTTCATTCTAATGTTTACTAGGTAGTTTGTAAGTTTTAAATAAATTGAGCATGTTTCTTGTTCGTTTGATTTTGATCAGTTAAAATTTCAATTCAATAGCAATTATAATATTGAAAAAATTATGTAATTAGTTTCAAAACAAATTTAGAATCTATAGATTTGAATTCTTTAATTTCGTTAAGGAAAGACAATTACAGTATTAATAATATCTTCCTTTGATTTTATATCATAAATATAAAATTATTTATAAATTAATTATATTAATTTTTTTTGTTTTAAGTATTAACATATATTTACACGAATACTTTTATTTATCAATTAATTCATATAACGAAGATTCTACCATAAAGAAAACTAAAAACTTTTTCAGTTAATGAATAAGTTTATCGAATTCAACAAATAACTCTAACTTCTCGCAAAAATCTCTTTAATAAATAAAAATATTTACAGATATAAATATTGACAAATGGTGGATTCGTTTGCAATCTTCTTTATCGTTACAAAGATAGATCTTGTTGGATTACTTCTATCTCTGCTTATACAGTGTACGTTCCATCAAAGATTTTGAATGCCTTTCTTTTCTTCAATCCTGCTCTGCCAGATAGCTTATTGCGGGTCAAGAGTATCGATTAAATCCCCCTTGAATTTCTGTGAATAAAATTAACTGCGGTTATTTCTACCGACCTTCAATCTGGATAATTCGATATTCTATCTCGTGTTGATTGTTTTCTCCCGTATAAAGCGAAACAAACGTTCAAACAAACGTTCTAATGAAATAACGTTAAGAAAGACGTATATACGGTTCGGTCGCAGAAGCGGTTTTTCCAATTAAATTTGCTCCACGATGAATGTACAAAATAGGGAAAAACGCGTTCGAGCAAAACATGCAATTAGAGAAATAATTGGCAATTAATCAGCTTGGCCGTGGAAAAATCCAAGGGTCCCGCCCGTTCTAAATTCCTCGCGATTTCGTTCAATCGTTATCGCACAACTTCGGTAATTGCCAGTGATGTCTCATTAAATCGCGTTACGCTCGACGACCGTTTAATTAATTGACGTAACCATGTTTTTGAGATCCACTTTCGTTCATGCAACAAGAAATCGCGAGAAAAATAAAAGAAAAGAAAATCGAGAGTAAATCGTCGTTCCTCCGTTTCCTTTCTTTCAGCTGATCGAGAGATGTCATAGAATGGTGATTATATTGATAATATTGATATTGTTGATATGTTATAGCAGTTACAAAAATAATTAAAGTTTGTGTTTTTTATATATAAATTTATTATTGAAGATATTAATGATTATTTTTGAATAAACGATATTTGATTGATTTTTCACATACTCAAAATATTATTAAGATATTAATAATAGAAATGGCACAAATAAATTACGATATAATTTTTCAATAAGGTCTATTTATTTTTATTTTCAACTTAATTAAATAACGTTAATTTCTACGTTAATTTTTTTAATAATAACATTCAATAAAAAGAAATAGAAACTCTAATCGCTTCTATTTTAACGATATCATCGGCATATCGAAAGTCATCAATAAGATAACGATAAAATATTATAGCAACCAATAGTAATAGAGAGATTGGTTAAATAAAATATCAAAGCCGAATTTCGGCTTTAACACGAATCAAATAAACGCTCTGAATAAAGTATCTCTTGGGATGGCTGCTCCTTTCGGCGTGGAATCGAGTTGTTAGAGCTGACAGAGTTTCCAATAATAAATGATAAAGCGACGCCCTCGCGAATCCGATTCGAACGTGATAAATCTATCTGGCCGGTTCCTGTCTTGTCAGTGAATTATTGGTTTCACGAAGTGAAATTCTGTTGATATTGTATTTAGTTCTTGGACTCGTTATTGATTGACTTTGATGCGATGTTTCTTCTATTGTGTCGGGGAAAAAGTTTGAAAAAGTTCATCGCGCAAAAGTTAGAAAAGGTGTTGGATAATAATTCCGAGCAATATTTAATTCTGTTTTATTTGGATGAATTTGATAAGAATGTAAAACGAATTTTTATTCATTCACAGTATTTATGAAAGAACATCTTTATTTTAATTTTGTATTTTTTTTTATCAAAAATATGAAAGATTTAATTGTCACATATCTTTCCTTAATTGTAATTCTCATATATTTTTCCTCAATGCCATCATATTTTTTTGAAATTTCAAAAATTTGTTTCGTAATATATCATTGACTATTTAAATATTTTTAATGTTTCTTATATATATGCCATGCTCAAAAAAAGAATCTATTGATAATAATTAATATAAAGTAATGAAAAATCGATATAAAATCGTGTGATGCAGCAGTCGATATTAATAATAAATATGTATTTGTATAAACTTGTACTGTATAAATATTTATTATTATCTACTAATATTATTTTACTAATCTACTATCTAAAAATAAAATTTAGATATTGTATAAATATTATTACATTGTTATAAAAAAAACAATTCTTTACAATTTTTTAATATCAATATTTAATTTTTTATTATAAATTACAATCTCGATAATTTGTTCTTTTTTTTTAAATAGCTTATGCAATAATGCAATAAATAATTCTTTGCAACAACAATTTTTAGAATTAAAAATCATATGATAATTTCAGCTACGCATTTTATGTTATCGCATCGAATGGAACAATATAAAAATACAAGTGAAGTTAAAGATCATGTATGTAAAATGCTTCGAAGTTTCCCCGCGTAATACAATTTGCATGCCTTTCAAGACTAGAAACAAGAACAAACGTTTCGGCTCCGTTTTGCGATAAGGGGTGGAAAAGTTCTTCGGAGTATATCCACTTCGACAAGTTGAAGGACGGTACATCGGACACAGCTCTGCACTCTGCTCGAAAATTGAAAAAGTTGAATGAACGAAACTTAAAAACTTACATCGTGATACCATCGTTTTTCTCGCATCCTGATTTTTACGAATTTCATTAATTCACTCTTCTCCCAATCGTTTTCCATTTTGTTATTTCATCGGGATGAATATTACTTTCGAAAAATTATTTTTGATCTTTGCAATTAATATTAACCTTGTTACGAACGATGATAACTTCTTTTTCTCCATTCTATTTTTCCTGATACGAGTAAGTTATATATTATATAGGATAGACGGGAAATATATAGAAAAGTAAAAATTTGAAACAAAAATTTTTATACAAAAATATTATCTACTTATTTGATATTATTGTGAAAAAGAAATTTCGATGTATTAATATTTAAATAATCTGATTTTAAACTATAAGGAATCAAAATCTATTTCGTTCACAAAGTGTGATTATTTAAAGATTAATAAAGTAAAAATTGTATTGCATCATATATAAAAATTTACGAGTTCTATATTAAATTCCAATGAAAAATTAAGAAAAATTGGAAAAATACTACAAAGATTTTATTTTTTATTTTAGTTAATGTTAATATTCCTTTCATTTTTCAATAAATTTGCCAGGAAAAAATGATAAAATAATTGATAATAACAATTAAATTTTTACAAATTCTAAAAAAAGAAATTAAAAATATCTCCAAATTATTCGAATACTTTTATGTCGTAACTAAATGTTCATTGAATTAGTAACGTAATTACATACTTATTATTACTTTTATGCTCAATCTCGTATTACGAACAAAATTTTATCACCGGAAATAATTGCGAGAAAAATAAATCTTTTTTTGCGATATTAATATTAACGATAGATTAATTCATAACGAGTCATATGATAGAAGAGATTAATGAGAAACTTCCGATGTAAATATACATATTAACCTCACGAATAAAACCTTACGTTACCGTTCGAGATTATTCGTGAGAAAAGTAATTATTAAATTGTACAGTATATCGAAAAGGTATAAAGACAATAGTGAGAAAAAAAATCAAACTGGATTGCTGTGAGAAGAGGCCGCCCTATTTACGAAATGTTTTTATAAATTGGTTGATGAATAGATTTCGTATATGTTCTAATCGCGAAATATATGCATTTTGATGATGTTCAATTATCGTTATAAAAGTTAAATTGAAAAAGAATAGTGCAATTTATGAGAATATTATATTTGGAGAGATCGTTAAACGATCTTTATTAAAAATGATTTCTATTATTATTATTAAAAAGTAATTAACTTATATGTCTCATATTTTTTCGAATTTCTAATTTATTTCATAATTTTTTCATTATATTATATTATTAATTTCACGTGATTTATGAAAAACGTGTATTGATTATTTTATTGTTTTTCCTTTCAAATTCCAAATGTCATTTTTTTTTATATTTTGGATCAGTTTATATACAAATAACGTGAATTAAAATTCTTAATACAAATATGATCTAGAGTATGGTATGCCTTAATGTAAAATATACATATTTAATAATAAAATTCCATCAAACGCTTCATTTTTGAGAAATCGAATCTAAAAATTCGAATCATAAAAAGAATTTTGTTAATTATGGATTTTATATTTATTTTATATATATTAGAAATTTGATTAAATAATTTATATTGTAATAACAATATAATACTATAATAAATAAATCTAGTTAATTCTTTACAATATGTACAATCATCTTTATTAAATACAAAAAGTTTTCATGAAAATTATTAAATAATGTCACGAAGAAATTGGGATGTCACACGTCACTTACATATTAATTAGATACATAAAGTATTCAATGAATTTTTGAAATTTTCTCGAGAACAAGATCTTCAACAAAAAAAAATCTTATTCTAAATTTCTTATCTATTTTATTAAATGATTTTTAAATATATTTTGTAAAAAAATGAAACAATATTATTTTTTTTAAAAATGAAAAAGACAAATAAGAAAGACTTTTCTAATTGAAAATGAATTACAGATTCTGATTAAATCAATGATTGGTTATCAATGAATTGGAATAGAAACTTCTAATTCTAACACAATAGAATTAATAAGCTTTTGATCGCATCGGGATGTGTATCTCGATAAAAGTTTTTCTCTTGATATTTCATGCTTCGTTTCATATTAAAACACTGTGAATGCAAATACAATATTCGAAATTCTGATTAGTGATATACTGTGAATACTGTTATGAATAGTTTCCTGGACGATTTGATTTCACAGTCAATGATTTGGTAATGTATATGTTGAAAATGTATACGTAATAGAAATATAGAGCGTAGATTTTCTAATGAAATTTTTTGTGGATTATTTACGTCAAATTTTATCGATATTCTTTTAAAATGAAACTTATTTAAATAGTGAAATTAGAAATTAGAAATTAGAAAGATAGTAAAAAAATATTTGTACACTGATTAATTATATATTATTTCTATGAAGATTTAGAAAAGTTTTGGAAAAAATATGAAATAAATAGAAAATATAAATATGAAGGATAAGAATAATGTAAAAGAATAATCGAGTTTTGAAATAATTTAGATCTCTCATAATCTCATTTACTATATATATACATAAATTATTCTGTTTTAAAACTTTATTATTTTATTTATCAATCATATTTTTTATAATAAATTTTAATTTCTTCTTTCTTTTCTTACATATTTTTTATAAATTATTTTACTATGATACAATTACATTAAATTAAATTAATCTATTATATTATATAATTAAATTAACCTATATTTAACATTCATAAAATTCATTGCAATTATTTTTAAATTGTTTTTAATTAATAAAAAAAAGATAAGATCATTATGTTCTTTAATTTTTTAATACTTTACTGCTCACATTTGGTAAAACTTTCCTAATTCATAATTATGAACGATCCTATATTCATTCTATATCTCTATTTTGTATTATTTTTATTTATATTTATATAAATAATAATATTTTTCTTTTATTTATTCGATACTTTCTTTAAAATTATATAAAAAATTATATAAATTAGAAAATAATAATTACGAATAAAATTATATTAATAAAAATTATTATAATTGTAGAATATTTCGGTTGTAATTGTTGTTTAGAATGTTAAAAACTATTAGTTTCATAATTACGAGATATTTTTATTACTAATTTTACTATAATTGTAAAATATTTTTTTACATCATATGTTCAATGTCCGCCTTATTTTGATTACCACTTTTACCTACACATTTCTTTATAAATATACATTGCATTGAAAAATCTTTTTCTAACATTTCTTTGGATTTGTTCCAGATATCATATATCTGGAATAAAATCTATTAAAAATTTAAAATAAAAAAAGACTTGACATCTTCCAAATTAATGATTTTTAAATTCGTATTTATTAAGATTTCTTTGTTTGTTTTGATAAACATATTACAACTCAAAACATATATAAAAACAATTCTTATATATACTCATGTATATATATTATACTCATATATATGAAATTCAATATGAAATTTAATAATTTGGATAAAATTTCGAAACAAATAATATACAGCGATTGTAAAAAGTATATACGTATATATCACCTGTTTCGAAATTTCATTCAAATTATTAAATTATTCACACGCGTATATCCCGCGAGATTCAGAAATATCTATATCAAACGACCACATGAAATTTCACGATCATCGATATAGGGAGACACGAGAAAGATATCTCGATTCATCTCAACGGCTAAAACGTATCTGGGTCTCAGTTAACTTGACGCATTCCGTTCGTTTGACCTCTAACCAGAGAGATGAAATATTGTACATGCTCTGCGAGACAAATGTGAATCGACTCGTATAAATCTTGATCAATTTTCTTTTTTCTTCCTTTTTTTTATATCAGGATGAAACGTAAATTGAACCACTGAGGCGATACGAAGCATCGAATATTGCAATATATCTGTCGCGTATCAATTTCTATTAGCATTAACAGATATTCGAGTAATAGAAATGTCAAGAAACGTCCCTGGAGTTGGCTCTGTTATCGTGAAGATATATCTTGAATATTCTGTACTTGTATTCCCAATTAATAGTAGATTGTTTTGGGTCATGTAGTGTCACGGAGAATCAAATATGAAATTTCATTATTAATTTAATATTTAATCTAATCTAATCATGGATAATATTATAATACTATAATACTATAATAATACTTAGTATTTTTTTCAAAATTTCTCTATTTTATATCATTTTAAATTTAATATTTAAAAAAATGGAAAAAGTAATGAAACTTCGAATATTATAATTAATCTAAAAATGATATTCCACTTGAAATAAGAAATAAATATTTGCATAAAAATATTCCTTATTATATAATTATATAATTATATAATTATGTTAAATACGATTTATTTGAAATAATAATTTGAAATAAATTTATTGTTAAAATAAATCAATGTATTTTTTAAAATCAATTTAAAATATTTAATTTGTTATATAATCATTTAAAAAATTTTTATGCATTTATTACAAGGAATTTTTTTTAATGCAAAAATTTTGATTTTAAAGAAAATTTATGCATATATAAAGCACGATAGATAATTAGAGCAATTATTTCAACCCTTAATATTTTCTCATCTTTTAAATATTATATCAAATGAAAATATTTTTTATAATATGGAATATTAAAATCTAAACATTTCAAAGATTCACTCTATTTTATATTATTATAAAGTTATACTTTAAAAAATAATAAAACTTCAAATATTAATTGAAAATTATATTCTACTAAAAAAAAAGAAATTGCTATATATAATATCACTATTATTCATAAAGCTTTATTTAAATCATAATTTTCATTAGTTTTGATAAAAATTTGTTAATTAAACAAATGAAGTATGTCATATAAAATGAAATATATTTTTGTAATTAATTATACGTTTAAAATATATTTAAATATAATTTTGATGAAATTCTATTCGTCAAAAAACACTAAATAATTTCAAATATTTATTTATTAAACAAAAAATATAAATAATTTATTCTTTGATAAATATATTCGATATTATTCATTTCTTTTTACCATATCTTAATTTATTATTTCTGATATTATTAATTGCTTCTATTTATTTTTTTTTTTAAATATTATATATATTTAAAATAATGAATCCAAAGTTAAATTCAGTAAATATTGTTTCAGATAATTCCTAATATGTATTAAAAAATTATTATTTTAATTAATAATTTCATTTAGTATATTTCAAATAAATATTATCGTTATGACGTGAAATAAATCTTCAAATTATTTTTCCATTTCAACAAAATTATTTTTAATTTTCCTTTTAATACATTTCGCTTGAAATATATCCAACACTGACAAAATCCAAATTAAATTTTCAAGTTAAATTAAATAAATAGAAAAACTTAAATTAAATTAAATTTTCTTATTAATTGTAGTATGCAATTTCATTTATATTTCAAACAAATTTTATTCTTGAATAATAATCAATATCTTCAAATTTTTCATCGTTAAAATTAAGTTGTTGTAAGTTAAAAGTATCCAAAGAATTATAAAATATTTTCTAGGGCGTATCGAAATTATTTAAATTGTAGTCGCAAACGAAAGAAAGTCCGATCCCGGTATATATCGAATCAAATGGAAAATAACAAATTAAAATTAATTGCAATCGAATGAAAAAAAAAAAGAAAGAGAAGAGTAAACAACCGTTCAAAAAACAAAAACGAAGTTTAGAGCGCAATCAGTTTACTTCACCATGAAACTTACTTCTCCGAGCTAAACTTCAATTTCCGCTTATTTGATTGGTCGAATTGCATCAGACGTCGTAATTAAGCCTGGTCGAAAAATTTTTACGCTGTCATAACTCCAGAACCGTTTCTTTTGTTCGTTCTCCCCACGAAAGAGAATAGGGAGGGGGAAAAAAAAAGAGGAAAAAAAAACAGAAGTAACTATCCAATCTAGTTGGAACGCAAACACGTAGAAATTGTATTCAATTTCCAGGATTTCTCTTTCCCTCACAAAGTTGCAATCAGTCTAATATCTCGAATCTCGTTAATTAAGCTCACTCATCCTCCTTCTCGTCCTCTTTTCTCCTGTCTCGACGTTTGTTTGACCACGATTAGAATCAAGTCGGGATTTAACAGCTGGCAAAACGTAAATCCCGACCGATGAATATTATGGAAATTTTTTTAATAACTTCTCTCCTTCGTATCCATAAGCAACACTGATGGTGGATAATGAATTCAACCCTAAATTTCATTTTCTTTTTTTAAGCTCATCACGTGTTTTTAATTATAATAGAAAATTAATGAACTCATTGGAACGCGATTAAATATTATTTATAAATTATTTATAATTATTATAAATATTCATATCTTTATAATATCAGAAATCATTGTATCAAAAATTGTGAATATTTAAAATATTAAAATAGAAATATTTGTATAAATATATTTATATTCGTTTGATATGATTAATTTGTATTTATTTGTTTCTGCATTAATTAAAATATTATTTAAATTATTAATTTTAATTATTAAATTTTTGTCGTTATATATTTATACGTTGTATTTATTATTATTAAATTGATGAATATTTGTATTAATGTCCGAGTTTTAGTTTAATTAATCTTATCTTTTAGGTGACAAGCATCAAAGAGATAAGTCTAGATCAATTTTAAACGCTTATAATTAATACAATGAAAAAAGAAATAAAATTAGAATTTACATTCAACAAATATTTTAATTGCATATATTAATATAGATTTGATAAATAATTGATTGAAATAAATATTTTTTTTATAAATGAAATGAAATATTTAAATAATATTTTTATGAAATTTTATTCCTCAAGCAATTACGATATATACATATTTATATGTATAAAATAAGAAAGAAATTTTATGAATTAATATTCATAAATAATTTATGCATCAATAAATATACGCATCAGAAAATATGATGAGAAATCTTTCTTTCGTATAATTTCTATAAATGTTCTAATTTCTTAGTTAATATTTTTCTTGTTAAAAAATGAAAGAAATAATTTGAAATATATAATCAATATATCAATGTGTCAATATTATTTCAAATAATTATTTCTAATACATTTTAAAGAAATCTTATTTTAATTGATAAATTTATTTATTATATTTTAAATAAATATTTTCCATTTATGTATCTACTATATATATCTACTGTAATAAAATATAAATATATATAAAATAAAAATTCAAAAATTATTTATTTTAAAAATATTATTTCAATAATTACATACTTTTTATTTGAAATATTATATTGTATATTATATGTATTTTACAGCTTACTGGCTTTATATAAATGATTAATGAAAAAATTGTTAATTGTCTAGAACATAAAAATACTTACATATTATAATGTTAATAAAAAACAAATGTACTTATTTGTTAATAGGATTGCAAATAGCATTTCAAATGAGACATAGTTACTAATTAAATTTGGATAAAGTTTAATTTGGATTTCTAATATCTAAAAGTTTTAGTTTTCTTAATCTTATACTTTAAAGTAACAAGCACCCAAGAGATAAACCTAGATCAATATTGAATAGTCAAACATTACAGACGCAAACAAAATAAATTTATATTTCCTAAAAGAAGTTTAACATCCTAATAAAAATTTGAAAATTAAATAAAAAAAATATTTTTCTTTTTTGTCCTCTTAAAGTTCCTCTTGCGTACATACAAGAAGGAGAAAAAGGAATAAAAGAAGAGAAAATAGAAATAGAATGGATCGAAGGGAAGAGATGGTGACGTTTCAATAAGATTCTAATCACGCTTTTAGTTAGCGGCTACTCGCCTCTGTCCTTCGTACTCGTCCATGAAAAATTAAACTGCCGAACATGATATCCGTGGAAAGCCTCCCCATCGAAATCCGTCGTAATTTACGAGCGTATACAGCTTATAAATATTTCAGGGCCAGCTTTCAACGGTCTGACGCTACCAACGATAAAGATCGTTCCAAACGTGCCACGACTCTGACTCCGTTCTAAAGGATTCTGTGGTTGCCGAACTCATTTCCGTTCCCGAATTTCGCCATTTTTCTTTTTGGCCTGGACTGGGATCGAACGGTTCGTTTTGCCATTTTTCTCCCTTTCTTTTCTTTACAATTTGTTCCATTGCATTCTTTTTTAAAGAAAAAATAAGAGAAGGTGTAAACTGAAATTTATTCTTTATATTTTTAAAGTTCTTTTAAATTTTTAAGTGAATTTAATCATCCATGAACATTCTGTGTGTAAAACAAAATTTTGAATTCTTTTAAAGAAATTTTTATTTTTACTGATAAATCTTTTAAATATTATATTTCATTGGATGAATGATTGTGTAAATTAGAGATTTCAATAAGTAAAAATTTATTTTAATTTTTTTTGAAAATCTAGAATAGGAAAGAAATAGATAGTTATGAACATAACAATAGCTTAAGTGAAATAAAAATACATTTGTCTACAGGGATTAAATGTTTTAATAATTGTCAATTTAATAAGTGCCATTTTATTTTATTTAGTAAAAATATATAAGAAATAATATAAAAATAAATTTTTTTAATTAAAATTGAGATTTACAATTAATGAACAAAAAATATAATCAGTCACGAAAATCTTATAAGAAAATTCATTTTATTCAAAAATCCTTTTTAGAAATTTTAAAATGTATGCATGTAAGAATTATATATATATATATAAAATTTTCTTCTTTAACGAAAAATATCTTTAAATACGTGAAATACGTCAAATTTTCATTATTTTTTTATTTTTTAAATATCATTTCGCAAATATTGAAAATATCTCTTACAATAAGATAATAAAGTACTAAATCTGAATTTTGTATAGCTATTAAAACATTTGTTTTATATTTCATTATATTAAAAAAAAACAGAGAGATTGAAAATTTAAAAATTGATTTGTTCTTGAAGTTCTAATAACAAAATAATTCTCTATATATAATTTATATAATTTATATATAATTATTATATATAATTTATTATATTATATTTTACTCATATAAAGTTAAAAAAATTTCATATAAAATTAAGAATTATTATTACTATTATGATAAATGATTTGCTAGTTGAATATAAAAATTTTTATAACTAATCATATATACAGATTTCTAATATTTAAAAGTGAATTTTAATAAATAAAGATGCAATTTAAATAATATAACAAAATACGATTGTATAAATAAAAAGTAGCGAAAAACCTAATTTTTATAAATAAGTAACTAATTTTTCTATTTATTTCTTATAAAATAATAAAAATTGTAATTGGATTATAACTAGATTAAATGACATTAATATAAAATAATATGAATAAAATAATTTTTGAGATAGCGATTAGAAACATTAGAATTTTTTGTCAATTACTATTAATTAATTCTTAATAATTGAAATACATAAACATTTTTCTATTATAAAAGAATTTTTAAGTATTATTTTGCAAAATTAGGCAATTTTTTAAATAATCTATATATGATTAAATCTTACTTATGTAACTATAACAAATCTAATGATATTTATTGGAATATTATATATTATCAAATACACAAATTTGTAAATGTAAAACATATATAATGACTTGAATAAGTTTTCGTTCTTCCAAGCTTCTTTCTTAATTACCGCAAACGCTACTGTCCAGTAAAACGTTTCAATGTCCACTACCATAATTAAAGCGATCACGAAGCACGAACGAGAACCGATTAAGGTAGTGCATCGGCACAGAAGCACGTGTATAGAACCAAGACAAGATCGTTGTATCTGGATCTGAGTGAAACGAGGCCGTTGCTCAATCAACCAAATATGGCTAACCATGAACGCATTAACGATCTCGTATACATCTAAGAAGATAAGAAGTCCAGTCTTTCCTTTTTCCATTGGAATTTTCACATTGCTCGTTACACGCATCTAATACTCTTTTTCCTTCTGTTATCTTAACTATTCGATTTAATCACTATATTTATATATATATTATTTATCTCTTTAATTATATTATCTTTTTAAAAATCGAATTTACTATTAATGAAACGTTATGCATTTTTTTATGAAGTTTTTTATTTTCTAATTTTCAAACATTTAACATTTTTAAGATAATATATTTTAAAAATTTTTAAATTATGATAAAGAAATTTTCTAGAAATTTAAAAATTTATTTATAAATATGTAACGAATTTTTTTTTTTAATTTTTTTTATATTGAATTGATTATTTGATTATTTTGATTATCTTTTTAATTTTTAAATATTAAAATTATCGAATAAATCTTTAAACTAATAAAAATATTTAAACTAATATATTATTTATATAAATAAATAATTTTTATATAAATAAAAACAAATTTGATTTATTTATTTTATTTATTTTAAAATCTTTTAAAGTGCAATATAGAAATTTTATAGAAACCTATAATTTTATAAATAAAAATAGATAAGATAATAATTTTCAAATACTTTATAATAAATTTTTTTCCCTTTTTTTTTAAACTTTTTAATTTTCAAATTATTGAAATAATAGTAGAAATATTTTTATAACATATCTTAACGAATTTTTTTGAAATATTTAGCAACAAGTTTTCCTCTTTTCCTTTCCTATCTTTAATTTTTACATATTAAAATTTTTACGCTATATTTTAAAATCTTTCAAATTACAGTATAAAAATTCTGTTAGAAATCTAACAATTACAACATATCTTGACGCGTAATTTCAAATACCTCGCCATAGATTTTCTCCTTTTTCCTTCCTTTTTTTTCTTGAGTGTACAGTGACTGAAGGTTTAATTAGTTTCAATGGATCGATCAACAAGTATGCCGCGAAAGGTGTTACTGGTATAATTGTTCCCGTAATTGGACGATCTTGTCTCGTCTTGTACGATTTCTCCTTTATTTCATCGTTCATCCCGACTAGTCGCGCAGAATGCGTAACACGACGTTTTTGCTCACTCACGGATTTGTGTTTTCGTTTTAATGGACACCGTGAAGAAGTTTTCTCGTTAAGGATACTTCAATTGCCGAAGACGAAGCTATCGAATTACACAAACCTCTCGTCTCTTTGATACATTTAAGAAGAGGAAACGAATGGATTCGATGGTGAAATCAAACTTTTCCGATAACTGGTTCCAACTCTTTCTTATACTTGAAATTAAGTCGGGTAAATATATTTACTTTGAACTAGAATTCATTCAATAGACGTTCAAGAAGATATTCGATAAATTATTTTCTAATTAGAATTGGCATACTTTTCATATTTTCTTATTTTTCTGCAATTCCAATATTTATACTTAAGTATGATAAATATAATTATAATTTCTAAAAATTATTTATATTGGAAATATTTTAAAAGATTATTGAATTTTTGAAATAATGGAAATAATCATTTAAATTGATCATTGATTACTGATACTTAACAAATATTTTTTGAATCAATTATAATAGGATAAATTGAAACTCAATAGAATTTTCTTAAAATAACGATATATATTATACATTTTTATATAAATAAAAACAAATTTGATTTTAAAAATATAATAATCAAACTATTTAATAAATATATAATAATTTAATAATATAAAAAATATAATTTTATTTTTTTAGATGAAAACGACAGATCTGAAATATTTCTATCAGTCTAGAATTTAAAAGAACCTGACAGTTTCCTAATAATAAAAATTGAGAAAAGTATAAAAAAAATTTAATTAGCCAACTAATTCAAAAAAAATATTAAATTCAACATTGAACAATTTATATACAATTTAGAAAATAATAAATTATAACAAAAATGAAAGTATATACAGAATCTATATAGACAATCAATTTGATTATAAAAAAATAAATAGTTCAATTATAAAATCTATTACATATCTATTATATTACAATTTTTTATTAAAATACTAATACATATGTGATTAATAATTACATTAATTTTTAAATAGATATACATATTTTTTTTTTATAAGTTAATTCTTCTAATAAAAAAATATTAAAATAGAGTTGAAAAATAATTAATTTAATATAATATATTTAATATATTAATATAATATATTTTCAACAAAATACAATATTAATTATTACTCAATCATGTTTTATTTAAAAAAAAAATATGCCTTAAAAAAAAACATTTTATGAAATATTCATCCCAAAAATTCAAACTTACAAACTAACAATTTTCAATTTAACTAAAAATGATGCTCTAATTATAAAACTTATAGCAAATAATCATTTCTAAAAAAAAAATTAAGGATTTAGTATTTGAGTAAATTTCTCATCTTAGTACTTATTTTAAAATACTTTGTATGAAATTAAGAAAAACAATAAATTTCATATGTAATTTTAATTTTACAAGTCAAAAATCACTTCGAAATCATGTTATTATCATCTTTGAATACGTTCTAAACAGAATAATACGAGAGAAAAATATGTATATTTATTATGCAACCTTACAAAATATTGGTGGTACAAAAAATTAGTCTTACAAATTTCTGAAAAAATAATCTTGAGAAAAAAATCTTTGTAGATTATTTGTCTAGAAGAAGACTATTTTAAGTAAACTACCCTGTATACATATACATAAGATTCAAAGAAGCTCCTCATAGACTCGACATTTTTCTCGAGAATCTCTCCTCGATCTTCAAAATGCAACGAGAAGAGGGAAAAATGCCAACTTCCCTTTTTAACAATTCCTAAACATAGTCCTGACGCGACAAGGCGGAAGACGAGCCGTTGTGAAATCGAATTCCCGTCAGTCCACTTGTGTAAAATTGAACCACCCTTCGCCCTTCCTCGATTCCACACGATAATGGCATCGAGGCTTGGTCCCGCGGTTCCCATTCAGGTGAGACGTCTCAATTTGCGTGTTCTTCGCAAGGTGAATGCGCCGCTTTATTAACCAAGCAAATTTAAGGTCGAAGGGTGGAACGGGTGTTGTCATTCAGCCAACGAAGTAACTTCGACTCGATTCTCTCTCTCCCTATGGTATGGCTTGATCCTCATTGTTCAAAATGTTCCACGCCTCTCCGAGCCCGTTCCTCTGCTCCACCCCATTAAGCATCTTCCTCTGTTTTCCTCGTTTTGCCTTTGAGGCCTCGTTCTCGTTATCGTCGTATCAAGGATCGCATACGATAAACCCGCCCTCGAAGCCGGAACAGGAGAGAACTTTCTTATTCCTTGTGAAATCTTGATGAGGATATAAGATGATTCTGTGGCTGCTCGTCTCATTTCCTTTCCGAATCTTGCCATTTTTTTTTTTTTTTTTTTTTCCGAAATTAAAGATCGATTCATTCTGTGATTTTTTTAGATTTTACTGAAATGAAAAATTGAAATGGAATTTTTTATTTGATAATTATATTCGATGATTGATGATTGATTATGAAAGTCTATTTTTGATAAAAATTAAGTAATAAATAATGTTACATTTATAATAGGAAATAAAAATTTTTATATATTAACAATTTGAAGAACTTTTTTAAAATCCAGTTAATTCTAGAAAAATTGATTCTTAATTTAAGTTTTCATTAGATGAAGAAAAATGAAAAGATATTCCATTGTATTTATGAGATTTTTAAAGAAAGAATTTTGATTAATAAATTTCATCTTTGTCCGTATATAGAAAAAAATTAGATAAAATGAAATATAACTAAGATTTAATTTGTTTATTATGTTTTATGTTTATTTGTTTAATATACAGATCTAATATTTTTGTTTCTACATATAATGTATATTATACTATATTATTAATAATGAAAAATAAATTCATCCATTTGTAAAATATATTTGTAGAGTGATTTCAAACTTCAAAATATTTTTCAATTTCAAGAACTTATTTATATTATAATATTTATGTAATATTTATTTAGAATTATATATATTAAAATCTTATATTTATTAATAGAATTATGAGAATCCAAAAAATATATTTCATTAATTTTTTATAATAAATTTAAAAATACCGTAATTATTGGAATTATAAACAATAAAAAAATGAGCATAATTTTATTTCAATTTTTCTACTTATAACAGTTTAAAATATTATAATATTTATAACATTAAAATTTATAATATTTGATTTATATATTTAAAAAAAATCATAAAAATCATTTGAAACAATTTATTTATTAATATTATAATTAAATTATATGTATATAAAAATTATATAATATTAAAAAATTAAAAAAATTAATTTTAAATAAATAGAAAATTTCTAATGTTTCATTCTATTTTAAAATATTTTTTTCACTACTGAAAGTAACTTGAAAGAATATTTTCTTTTTTTAAATATTATAAAAAATTCGAATTTAATCTGTCGAATTTAATATTCAATCTTGATATAATTGATCTCATTATTAAGAAAAAAAATAAAATTGAAAAAATATCGAAACTAGATCGAAATAACATATATAACGAATAATATTTATATTTGTTACGATTGAATTATCATGAAATATTCGATATTTTGTTGCATGAAATTAATTCTCAAAATTGTCATAAATCCCTACGCATCGTTTGCCTTTTCGAAATATTATACTCGCATAATTTTTTTCGATTACCATTTTCATATTGCTGCGCCGAAAGTTGTGCTCATACTTTTCATTGTATCATGAAAATCTCGCAACAGACATGGGCCATTAATTCCGATCACCATCCTATCGATATCATTCACCATTGTTCCAGAGATCCTCGTATCATGTGCTGTCACGAACGAAAAATGCATGGTTTAAATATCCTATTGTTTATTGAAATTATCAGTCTATACGAAAACATAACAGTTCATCACGATAGATCAGTTTGATAACAACATATTGTTATTTTATTATTTGAAGAAATATCAAAGAAACGAATATTTTTCAACAATTTATTTTTTATTTTTTTTTAAGTTGTAATTTATAGAAAAAAATTATAAAAAAAAAATCATGAATATTTCTTTTTTTAAAAAAAGATATAATACAAAATAACAAAAAATAATAATAATTATTTAATGAGAATAAGATAATTCTCGAATAAAATTATTCAATATAGATAAATCAGTAGTATTTCATAAATTTTTTAAACAACATATTTATTTATTTATTTATTTATAATATTGTATTTAATATATTTTATATATTTAAACATAATATTGTATTAAAAATGTTATAGTATAATTAAAATAATCAATATCTAATAAAATAGTTTCTATTTAATTCTTTGAGGGAAACGAACAGAAAAAATTGTATTTTTTTGCATTATGCAAAACTTATGTATCACTATATAACTATATATAACTATATAACTATATATAATTTATATCTAATTTTCTATAAATATAGCTGCATTGAATTTCAAATAATAAATAACAAAATAATCGTAATTTATAATAATAAATGTAAATGATAATCTTGAGAATTGTATATAAAATAATAAAAACATATAAATTGTTACATAAGAAATGCTTCATTGATTTAATTGAATTTGCCAACAAAATATTGACAAAAGTTTTAAATAAAAGTTTAGAAAAACAACTTAAAATATATATTTTTTTAAGATATTTAAACTTAATTGCATTTATAATCACAAAATTTTTTCTAATCTTATTGTTATAAAAAAATTCTAATTTAAAAATTCTAATTTTAAAAAAAATTTATATATAGAGCATAATAGATCAGATATTAATTAATTAATTAATTAATTAGACATTTTGTTATTCACAAAAAATCTCTAAAAAAATCTAAGGTTAAAAATTTCAACATTTTCTTATTATATTTAAAATATAAGAATATTATTTGTATTTGAATTACACAAAAATAACACAAAAAATCGTCGAATAACACAATATTTTAAATGTATTATTTTTAAAGTTTTTTTTTAACAATTTTAAGAAAAACTATTTTTATTTAATTGAAATTTTGTAATCACATTTCCTGTCAGAATTGTTATAAAAATTTTCGTGTAATTATTATAAAAACTTTTATATGTAAAAATCCATTTAAAAGAAAAGATACTTGTTAATTTCAATTTAATACTTGATAAAAAACGAGTTAACAACTTATAAAACTTACTCAGTAAGCAGTAACATTATTTTTGTTAACAATAATGACTTTTTTTGAATTCAAGTTATCAACAGAATCAGAATCACAGAATACATTTGTACAATTCTAAATCTCATATAATACGGAAACAATTAATTATGTTATTTGTGTTATTTATATATAATAACGATCTCAACAAATTTAATACTGAATTTGCACTGGCTAAAGCTGACATTGTTTACAAGTTCTAGTCTGAATACAATTTACTGTTTGTGAACAGTTCTAAAGAGGTCGTAAGTAGCTCGCAAAAATCTCTAGTCAGTGTAAATACGCAGTATGATACGCATCTACAAAACGAATACTTCATGACAACTTTAGCCAGTGTAAATAACATAATATTCAACGCGTCGAGGATAATAAGAATTTCAACAGAAAATGATAGAAAAATAAGATTTTTTTAAATAAATTTTTCTAATTTTTATATTCAATTTCAATCCATACATTTCACCGACATATTTCAATCTTCTTTCTTTTTCTTTGCTGATTCATCGTTATCGACAAAATCGATTAGCGTGAGAACTATATCCGTCATCTTGTCATAATTCGCATCACCACTTATCCAATAAATTGCTTTAATTACATGACAGTCTAGTTAATTCGCCGACTCAATTTATGCTGCGCCACCAAACATAGAAAAAAAGAGGAAGAAGAAAAGAAAAGAGAAAAAAAAGAAAAAAAAACAAAAAAGAAGGGCTTGGCGAGAATTAATTATAAATATGAGTGAGCGTATCTTCGTTCTGTTTCTTTTGTATTGTGATTCGCACGGATAATGACATCGACATTTGAGAGTCAGGTCACCTAATTACTCAGTCTTCCTGTTGCTATGAATTTGAACGCTCAACGCCTCGTTTGCTGCTTATCCCCACCTTATTATATTTCATGCGTTCACGCGTTCACGTTCCTACTTGCTATAATTCATCGGTTAATTACGACACATGATGTGATGGAACTACATTTTCATAGTTTTTCTGTCAATTGAATTTGATTATAACCTATTTTTCTTATAATATTGATAATAATAAATATTTGAAATGAGGAAAAAAAACATCTGCATTTCTTTAAGTTTTAAATTTGCAATAATAGTTTGTTTCTGTATTGATTAAAATATTATTTGAAATAATTATTTGATTTTATAAATACAATAAGTTAATATCAATTATATACTTTTTAATTTTTATATATGTGTATAATATTATATACAATTTCAATTATTTATTTTTCAGATATTATATAAATAGAAATAGATATTATTTACTTATCCATAAGCGCTATAGAATTGCAGTTTAATATAAAATGAATATTTTTATTTTATTATCGATATTACTTTTATATATATTTATCTAAAAATTATTTTTTTGTAATATAAGATAATGATATTGATAATCATTTGATAACATTTTATCATTATATTTTATTTAATATAACAATATTTATATATTTTTTTTTTACAATAATTAATGAGTTGTATAGATTAAGATTGATAAAATATTAAATGCTTAAATTCAATAAAGATAAGCGATTTTATCTTTGTAATCTCATTATATATCTGTTTTTATTTTTTTCTTTTTATTGAAAAAACAAAAAAACATATTTTAGTTTTATTGCTGAAACATCATTTTTATATATATATATTCTTATATAGTTCTTATATATATGTTCTTATATAAGCAACTGATGGATATTTTCTTTTCTAGATATATATACATAGAATGAAATATTATTTTCATGAAATCCTGCAAGTTATTATTATATTTGATTAATATTTGTTTTTATATATCATAAAATGAACTTAAAGTTAAGAAATTAATATTTATAAATTCATTCATAGATAAGAAATTGTAAAAAAAATTTATTTTTTCTTATATGTAATGTAATAATTGCATTTATTTTTTGTCTCTATTTTTTTATTCTCTACTCTTTTTTATTTTCTTTTTCAATTAATAATCACGAAGAAATAATATTAAAATAATAATATTTAGGCACATCAAATATTATTTTAAATAATTATTTCTAATATTTCTTAAAGAATTTTTATTTCAATTAATAAATTTATTTACTATATTTTAAATAAATATCTTTCATTGATATATTTTTATTATTTTTTTTTATATTTATACATAAAAATAACTAAAATAAATCTTTAAATATTTATTTCATTTCAATAGAATTATTTCAATATATATCTCAATATTTATTTTCAATATTTTTTACTTGAAATATGCTTCAGTACTTTATATTGAACCGTATATTAAATTCGTTTCGAATTCAAATTTGGAATTGAAATTCTTTTTGTTTTGAGAAACTAAAGTAAAAAATAGGATTTTATCTTTTTAGTAAGATTTTCATTTAGATTAATATATATTTTTTTTTAAATAATAATTTAATAAGATTAAGATTAGTAACTTTTCTTTCAGAAATTAAAGAAAAGTGTAATAGAAATAAATAATTTTAATTAATAATAATAAAAAACAATTATTTCTTATTTTAAAAAAATATTTTAAGATATAAAAAGAATGTCTGAAAATAATTATCAATTTTTTTATTATCGTAAATTATAAATCATAAAATTAATAAAATATAAAATATAAATATAAAAGTTCTTATTCTACATTATATATAAAATAAATAATTATAATTATCAAGTTAAAATAATCGTATAATAATAATTTAGCTCTTCATAACAATATATTACGCCAAATACTAAGATCAGTCATAATAACATGATTTGCATCTCTTCCTAAGTAGATTACTCTAATCTCGACTAACGACAGATCCAATTTGCAGTGTTAAGTCCATAATACTGCAAAACTACTACACGTTACATTGAGGTTAGAATATGAATTGTTCATATCTTTTTTTTTCTTTTTTTGTTATTTAATCCTCTTGAGATGAATTTTTTTTTTTAGCAATACTGATATAATGAATATAATATATTAATAATAAAATAAATTTAATTTCATTGTATAATAGGATTAATAATTTTATCTCAATAGTAACAGAAAAATTGTAATATGGATTTATAAATATGGATTGTATTTTTTAACTTATATATATATTTATAAGAATATATTTCAAAATTCTTTAATTTTTTTTTTAATTCTTCTTTTTCTTTAATTTATTTCAACTATAAAAAATATTTTCAGAAAGATTTTCATTTTCATTTTAAAAGTTATTTCTATTACTATACATGTATATTATATCGATTGTATAATATTTTCTTGTTTTTTTCCACCTCTCATTATTTCATAAGTTTCTGAAATTCTCTTTCGTTTGTGTTCGTTTCGTTCCTTTTTCTATATTTTTTGTTCGTTTCTTGTCTATACTTGTCTATACTTATACTTCAGCTTTTATTTGATCTTTTGTCTTTGGATTGCCAATATTTATTTTGATATTTTATCTTCGAATATTCATTGTATAATTCCAGATAAATTATTTATTTTTGATATATAATCATATATACTATTTCCATAATTTTTCTAATTTGCTTTTTTTTCTTTTTCTCAAAAATTTATTTCAATTGGTCTCGGTACTTTTCTATATTTCGACATATAGGTAATAATTTATTTTAATATAAAAAATTAAAATTAAAAATAAATTTAAGAAAAACTGGATATGGATATATGTGCAAGAAAAATATTAATAATTATTATTAAAAAATTAAATAAGTATAAAATAATGATAAAAATAAATATCTAAAAAGATTAAAAATACTAAATATTATAATCAAAGAAAAAAACAATTGAAAGAAAAATTGCCCCATTTTTATTTTTTAAAATAAAAATATTACTAACAACAATTTAAAACTATATTTCTTTCTTTAATAATTAATTTCTTTCTTTAAATGAAGCATGTTATATCATTTGCTGTTACATATCTTTAATATTAAATATAAAAGTCACTACCAATTTATGCGATTAACTAACCAATAGATGGACATAGTATTACCTTTTTCTTTCATTCAGCAAGCATTTTCTTTGTAATAAATCAACCAGATTCGCAATTTATCTTTCGAAAGTGTTTAAATGAATTTCTCGAACGAAATACATTGTTGATTTTCCGACGATAATTCCAACCAACTTCTCCGCTATTCTCCATTCTATCGGAGTTTCTTGGGATTCGCACGTTTTAATTGTTATAAATCTGTCCCACGTCACCGTGAGAGCTCTATGAGAACGAGAAAGCGTGTTTTCCTTCGATTTCTCTCGCCATCAATTGTTTCTCTACTATTCAAGTTGCTTTCGAATATAATACTCGAGAGATGCAATTAAAATACATAAATCGAAGTTTCTTCTCGTCTTTTGTGAAAGATAAAAATTATAATATAAATAAAAAAAAATTTTTAAGAAGAAACAATTTAGAAAGAAAAATCAATGAAATTAAAATTGTCTATTATAACACAAAATTTTGCATTTTCCTATTTTTTTTTTTTTTGTTTCTTTTCAATTTTTCATACTCTTCCATCTTTATTTTTCTATTTTCTTTTTTTTAAATTTATTCATTCTTCCTCAACTTTGTGTACATTTCCTCATTAATAAGTATTAAAAATAAGTAAAAAAGTAAGTAAAATAAGTAAAAAATAAGTAAAAAAGAAATTCAATCATTGATTTTTAATACCGGTCTCAATCAATATTAATTCTGTTCACAATTTTTCTTTTTTATTCACATTTTTCAATCTCCCATATTTTCTCTTTATACATGTAAAATTATCTTTAGATATATTTAAGTGATTATACTTTAAATATAATTTTTAATAGTGTTTAATCATATTATATTGTTTAATTATTATTTAAATATTATAATGATAAAATTCATTATTTAGATTCAAATTTTTTAATTATATTCATAAAAATATAAATTTGAATAATCATCCATAATATAGTAATAAATAATTATTACAATATTTTTTAACAATGATTCGTACAAGCATTTAAAAATAATTTTTTAGTTATATTTTAAATGTTGTTATATAAAAAGAATTAAAAAAATTTATTTATTAATTAGATTATAACTAATTTTAAAAATTAATTAAAATTACATAAGGATCTGCAATAATTTTATTTTTTATCATTATTAAATTTAATTTTATAATAATTCTATAATACTGAATACTATAAAATTAATCCGTAAATAAAATATCATATAATAAAGGAATTATTTTTCTTATTTGAAAAAAAAATGTTAATTATTTAATTTATTTAATTTATAATTATTTGCAATCAATTATCAAATTTATTAACAATATAGATATATATAAAATCAATATTGAATTATGTATTTAATTTTAATATCATTAGTAAATATTATATAATATAATATAATGTTATAATATAATATAATATAATTAATTAGTTTAATTTTAATTTAATTAGTTTATCGTTAATCATTTTGATAAGATTTGTAACATTATAAATAATTATAAATATTATTACCTATTATAAGTCGATTTTGAATATTAAAATATTTACAAATATATAAAACATTATATAACAACAAATATATAAAATATTTACAAATATATATATTAATATGTTTGAGGAATCTTTAGAAATCAAAACAAAACACAACCGAAAAATTGGTATACAAACATTGTATAAAAATTCCAAGAACTATTCTATCTTCATTACATCATTATTTTACTCTATCTCTTTGTTTCACTTTATTTAGTAGAAACTTAAATTGCTTAATAATATATAAATTTCAACCAAAATTTTTATATATCAATTTTTGTCTTTTATCTTAGCCTCAAAGAATCAAAGATGTATATGACATGTATAAATGATTGATTAATATATATTTTTTTTCCATATTTATCATATTTTTCAAATATATTTATGAATAAAAAAACAATTTTTTCATTGCAATTTTTAAACATTATCAATAAATTAATATAAAATATAAATTTCCTAATATCTTTTATTTAATTTTGTTGCTTAATCTTTGATAATTTGTTTAAATCTCTCTTAGATTAAACAGAGAAAAAGTTAAAGCAACAGTCAAGTGGATCATACGAAGAACAACTTGTTTTGATCATCAAGGAGACTGCGATTCAGCTGCATGGTATTTGAAATTCATACAAAGCGAAGTCATGACAGACCTGACCTACTTAAGACTAGTGAATACCACAACCCTATTTGGATTGGAACGAATGTCTAGTCAACGATGTTCATTAAATTCATGTCTGGCAACAACAATGACGATTTAAAGGAAAAGATCTCGGTTATTCCATCATACCATTTCGTGTATCTCGGTTTATCATCTATTCCAGATTCGATTTTTCAATAGATCGATTCAATAGATACTGATCGAAGGTTCTTCTCGAGGATAAACGAAGGTTACTGGAATTTATCACAGTTTTCCCATTCCAGAAGGAAAGTTTTTTGAACAATGTTTAAAAGAAGATTTGTATTAATTGCCGATCTTTTCATTGTTTATCTTAAAAAAGAATAATTGAAAGCTTTATAGTAGAAGAAAGAAGCATTTAATCCTTTTAATGCTTTAAATCGATTTGTAACAATAATATAAAAAATATTTATAAAATTATTGCTTATGATTTTATAAAAAAACTTAAAATATTGATATCAGTATTTAGATTTTAAACAAAATTATCTTTATAAATTATCTTAAAAAATAAATCACATCATATAAATTATTTTTATTGAAATAAATATTACAAATGATATAAAAATTAGAAAAAAATTAACTTTATTTAATAAATAATTACTCAATAAAAATTAAAACTAAATTAGATTGATTTAAATAATTAATTAATTAATTATTTAATCCATAATCAATATTTGATATTTACGTATTTATTTATATTTTTATAATTTAATGATCTTAATAATCCTATACGCCTAATATTAATCATATCTTAAAAATAAAAATAAAAATATCATTCGTCATTGTTCTCATGACTCTTTTTGACAGATATATTTGTTATTATCTTTTGTTATTATCTCTTTTTATTAAAAAAAAATTACATCACTATATTAACCATAATTTTTTTACATTTTTCTTATATTGGAGATATATTTCAATAATTCGGCATTTAATAAGCCGAAATTATCAATCGAATTAACACATCGAAATCAATAACTTTTCAGATTATTGAAATTGTATTTTAATTATATTAAAATACTGTCATATTGATAAATTTTCGTTTCAATTTTCGATAATTTTTTCGAAATTCGGAACTATTTCCGATTTGCATCAAAATATAAAAAAATTAATTTTTATTAACAATAAATAATAATATAATTTATTATTATTTTATTAATTAAAAATATCATTTTTTATTAGTTGCAAAAGAAAAGCAAGTCTGACTATTTCTGGAACAATTTGCAAAACAAAGAAAACAACAGAAAAAAAATATTTATAATCATATAATTAATTATAAATCAAATTTGATTCCATACAGAAAAATTAGTATTATACGATGCGATTAACAAAAATATTAAAAAAAAAATTATTATTTTTGAAATATTATCATAAATATAGCAAAAAATCAATATTTATTATACATTATATGCACAATATATAAAAATACATAAAAAAATTTTTCTTTTTTCGAACATCAAAATCTTGTTTATATATTTTAACGTAAATGCTATCATAACGTAAATAAATCATTTCATTGTATTTATTTTTACGTGAACAGATCAAATTTATTTTGAAAAAAATATTATCTGCAGTTAAACTTATTATGAAGGAAGAAATATTTTATAATGCTATTGAAAATGGCGTATTGTCACAAGATATATATAAATATAAAAAAGATATTTATAAATCGCTTGTTTTTTTTATCGATATCTGCGTCTAAGTTTACAATGTAGAATTTTATTTTGAGTTACATTATACGTAATAATTCAAAAACTGTCGAAAATACCTACCCTTCTCTTGTTGCATGGTTTTCAATCGTGTGACGAATTGACATGTGAAAATCTATCATGATCTTTCAACTCTCGATACAAAATTTAAATACGTAAAAATTTCTTGGAAGAAATAAATTAAAACTAATGAAATTTTATGATTTTAAAATCAAAAATTAACAATAAGTAGTCGAACAGTGATGTCAAATCACTTTTAACTTATTTTAAAATAAAAAATATAAACAAAATATAAATAAACTTACAAAATATAAAAATTTTTATTTTTAAATTATACGAATAAAAAATATATATTTATTTGGAAATTAAAATTTAAAAATTACAATTGATTTATTATTAAATTCTAACAAATTAAACAAGTTCGTTAGAAAGTATCATCTTCTCCTATTTTTTCGTGATGTTATATTAAATCGCATTCGAAATTCCATTTCGCTTGTTGTTCTTTTCACAGAATATGATTATTCTGATATCAGAAACAGGATTTCATCAATCGTTATAAAAATCAAACAAAGCTTCTGAAAACTCGTCAGAAATAACGCGACACTTTCAATGCCTTTTATCCATACGCGAAGATTATCCAATTGCGCAAATAAATTAACCGATTCCGTTCTTCCATTCGAATTCGTTCTTTCAATCGGTTCGATCGCAAATTTGTTACCGTTAATTTGTCGACTACGATATCCTCGAGACAACATCGCAACATTGTTCACAGATAAAAACGAGCAGTGTGAACGTCGACAATGGGTTGTCCGTGTCAAGGTTTATCTATGCGGTTGATAGTTGAGGTAGGTCCGGGTCCAAATCGTCGCGGCATACGAGGGAATTTCGAAAATTCCCTATCAATGACGCGACGCACGCGATAAGCCAAAACCACCGGCATAGTCTGGATGGTCGAGCAGTAAATTTTCAGTGTACCCCAGTGCAAACAAAACGTTTGATTTGTATTGATGCCGGGCAATTTTCGTGAAACAGAAGTTCTAGTTATGAGGAATCTGCAAATATAATCGTCGAACTCTAGATTTCAATAATAAGTGTGTCTGTTTTTCTTAGAAAAAAATAAGAAATATTAAAAATATTCAGTATGTTTTTAATCTTGCGATGGTTTTATAATTTTTATTTTTTTCAATTCCTTTCTATTTTAATAATTCATATTTCATATTTTTGTTACATTTTTAATAAAAATTTTAATAATAAGAATAAATATTTTAATAATAAAACATTTAGATATAGAAAAAGATATTGAAAAGTTAAAAAAATTTTTTTTAATTGTAAAGTATAAGATTTTTCTTTAAAAAAGTAAAAAGAATTTATTACATTGTGAAAAATATCATAGTATATATAAATATGATATATACAAATATGATATAAAATTCGAACTTTTATAAAATTATAATTTTATTTATTTCTATTTGTTCTGCTATTCAAAATTTATTCAAATTTGAAATATACTCAAAAGTATTCCAATACAATTATCTTTTACAACAAAATATCTTTTAGTTATAAAATTATATATAAATCTATATGATATAATAATGAAATAATCAATTATAAATAATCGTATAATAAAAAAACACTTTTTGTTATTTGAAAAGTTTATATTAATTATCTACAATATAATACATAAATTATCTAATTATTCTAAATTATTAAGATTTTTTAAAATCTTCTTTAAAATTCAAATTATGTCAAAAGATAATTTAATTTAAAAAATATATTGATTTAAATTTTATAAATTTTATTATATAAAAGATAAGAAATACGTAAAATAATATTCTTCTGTCATGCTTATCTTTCATAAATCAAGTTTTATAAAATTTAAATTAAAATATTTCTTTAATTATTCTTGATCTTTCGATAAATCAAAATTCTTTTGAAATTACTTTTTATTTGAAAATTTTTTGTGAATAATTCTATTGATATAAATAAAAATAATGATACTTAGTAAGTGATGATATAATGATAGATGCTATATAAAAATATAATAAATATTATTTTTAATTGTTAGTTCATAATTAATCATAATATTGTAAAACTAAACTTGTCAAATTAAAATAACTCTGTCTCAAATTGATTATAGAATTAGAATATTTGCAAACAATATTTTATAAATTTATTTTAACTTTAAAAAGAAGAATTACAAAATTTAAAACAGAACTTGATCTCTATAATCTGAAATTTACTTCTATAAGTAAAACTTTCGATATCGGTATCTTCAAAAAAGAGATACACAGTCATTTATGAATACATCTTAAAAGAAAATTAATCTTTTTTGAAAAATCTGATCTTTATAAAAACTTGTATATTGTATAGATTATAATGGATTATATGTAGAATATTTTTCAACAGAAAAATTGTATACATTGAATTGAATACATGAAATCAATTTGATTCAAATTTTCGTCATTTTTTCATCATATTTTATACATTTTCATTATCAAATTTTTACAATAGAACAATAGAACTCTAATTATTTTATAATTTAAAATTTTATTTTATTTCGTATCATTTATATTTAAAAAAATAATATTAATTACTTTAGGAATCGATTTCATTTTTTGGAAGCAATATTTCATTAATAAAAAAATTTTACTCTGTATTATATAACTCATTATACATTCTTATAAAATTTTCATATAAGATATAATTATTGTTGGATTTAATGACATAATTTATTAGTTGAACTTTCATAAGAATTTTTTTTAACCGCCTATAAATTTATAAAATTTAAAAGACCCTGTTTAATTCAAAATGCAAACATGTTATTCTGGAATGTTAACGTATTCATAACATCGTAAATTAAGCGTGTTTTCATTTATGAGAGTATCAGATTTTCAAACGGAAGTCTCAACAAACGCAAATACACGGTGAGTAATAATTAGAAAAGTCAGTCGCCGAGGTATTTCCTTCTCATTAGTGGAACTAGTTTGTCATTGGCCCTCCACGTTTTCCCTCGTCTCAAGCGTACTCCCATAATTTCAATCCACCTGTCTACCGCGAACAGACAATTATCACGGTCGTTTAATACGAATTTCAGATCGTTCACCGTGCAACGAATAATACCGGAATCAGGCTTTTCATTAGATGTGACTGGATCTCTCTCCTCATTCGATAAACTGTTGTGAGTGGAAATAGGATTGTTTGTCACTTTGTTTATCGTAATCTTCGCGTGTAATAACGAATTGTGTAATAATATATTGGAATCATTGTAGAAAAATTTATCTTTTATAAATAATTAATATACTTTTTTTAAACAATTGTAAGAAATTCTGATTATTAAAATAAAGAAAATTTGTACAAAATTGTACATTCAAAATTTTTAATCTCTTTAATTTATGTAACAAATATTTTTAATATTTTTTAATATTTTCATAATAAATATTTATAACAATATATATATAATTTTTTTATAAGACATTCTGATTATTAAACTATAAGAAATATATATAAAATTGTATATTTAGGATTTTATAACTTTTTAATTTATATAATTACATAATAATTTATGTAATTAAAATGTTATTATATATTAAACATTTATATATAAACTTATGAATATAAAATAAAGTTAAATGTATGAATGAGATTTTATATAGTGTTTAATTATCTGAATTCTAGTTGAATTTTTATTATTACTGTTAAATGCTATTGAACTTATGTGAATATATCTTTAAAATATAAATATAAAAATGTAATAAAAAATATAATTAGAATATAATAATATAATTAGAAATTGATTCAAAATAAATAAAAAATTAATTCATAAATATTAAATAACTATTATGCTAAGAAAATTGTTTCTAAATTTATAATATTTGAATATAATAGTGCATAGCAATATTATTATGCATTTTAGAAAATTTATTATTATTTTATTACATTTTTATTTCAATTTTATGAAATGTTATATGAATATGAATTTCTATTAAATCAATAATTGAAATTAGATGAATTTTTATTATATGAGATGTACAATATCTTAACAAATTCATAAAAATCGAATTTTACAAAAATAAAGTTAAAATTCAAACTTAATATTTAAATTAATAATAAAACAATATCTGTTTTTTTCCATTTTATACATTGCTATTACACAGAAAGTAATAAAATCTTTTACATATAACATATATATTTATATATTACATATATTTTATTGCTCTTGATTTAAATTAATATTTTTCTTAATACGATATAAACACCATATGTTATTTACATTTGAATTTGAATGGCAATATGATATAAATAAATCTTAATAATGAATTTCTTCATATAATTATATATATTTTCTATATAATTTTTCATATTCTTATCTGTTAATTTCTAAAATAATGTAATAACAATAGTGAAGAAGATTTATGAACTTCTAATTGCACTTTTAAATATTTAAAATTTCATTCATATTCAGTATATAGACAATATTCGTGAAATATTTTTAAAAAGTGAATTCCATAATTAAATATAAAATAAACATAAAAATTTAAATATAAAATTGAAAATTATGATTTATTTATTGAGTTAGAAGCAACTTAAATTTATGTTAAATGAAGCAAGATAGACATAGAGAGAAATAGTTTTATATTTTATACTTCGTCATACTATCATGTCTATTTCTATTTCGTTTTGTCTAACTTAATAAATAAGTTTTATCCAACATTTAATTTCATTCAACATACATATTAACTTTTGTGTGCGTTTCAAGATATTCCATGAATATATTAATGTTCTTTACAGTGATTATATATCATACTGAATGCTTTAATAATTATTTTTTTAACATCATTAAATTTTTTAATGCATAGTAATATTCGACGAATATGTTATTAAAAAAAAATAATATATTTTATCCTCTTATTTATGATAACTTTTAAAAATCTTAATTCTTGACAAAAATTTCCAATTCAATTAAATCTAATCAAATGAATTTTAATAAGATTTAAACTTCGACCAACTTTTGAAAAACAAAGAAGAGAAAGAGAAAAAAAAACTAGAAAATAAAGTATTCAAATGCTGGCATTTATTAAGATGCAAGACTCTGGCCTAGACAGAAGAGGGTTGGCACGAAATAGTATAATTTCAATGCAAACAAGTGTCGAGAGAAATAACCAAATTCCCTTTAATTACTGACAATAGTAGTACAAAACAGCAAACTTCATTTGAAAAACAAATAAAAAAGATTTTCAGACTTTCAAACCAAGTTATATGCATTAATATATTTGTTACGGTTAAAATTACAAGAATAAGTAAACTTAGGATTACTATGGATTTAGTCTTATTACATAACAAAATTCTACAGATCTACAGAATATTTTTTTTATTAAAGGACACTATTTTGTGGTCATTTTTTTTTCTAGAACATTCGTTAATTATGATTTGAATTTGAACGCTAACTCGATTAAAGAATTCGTATGAAAAATAATTATTATTAATTTTTTTAAATAAATAGAAATTATTTATAAAAATCTGAAATTTTCTACAATAAAATTTTCATTAATAAAAATTCATTATTATATAGACATTACTATACATATTGAACAAATTAACTCTGAAATATTTGCAATATATTATGTTCCACAATGTAACATTAATTGAAAAAATGAAAACTAAAAAAAGAATAAATGAAGAAGTGTTTCATTTAAGACTTGTTACGCGACACAGGTCAGAGCATAGGTCATGTTCGATAACGTGATGTGAATTATGAATAGTTAGGATTTTAAAGAAGATTGAACGTTGACCCAATACATAGCCAAAGCATAAGATGAATGAGAAATAATCAATAATAATATTACAGATAACAATACAATGGAATTAACAAAAATATAAAGACTTAAACATCTGTTAATTACAAACTTTGACTAAGATTATATACGAAGAAATATTTATTTAGATTAATTTTTATTTAATGCGATATATTTAAAAACAAAAATCTACTTTTATGTGACAATTTTTGTTTCTCGATTTTTCTAGTTTGAATTTCTTTTTTTTTTCAGATTTTTAGAAAAATAACTAATTCTGCTGTTTGAATTTTATAAATAGTAATGGATACAAAAGAAATGAAGAATGAACACAAAATATTCCAAATAATAATTTATAATTTATAATTTATAATCATAATTTATATGTCTTTCAATTAAATAAAATATTATCAGTCATAATTCAATAATATTTCATTTATTTAACTCTTTTATTATCATACACGTTGCATATAACACATTGTGCTTCGATTTTATAAGATAAATGCATAATATCCTATCTATTTTCATTAGAAAGAGATTTATACAGATCTCAAAAATATTGGAACATCCGTAAATCGGAAATTCTTGAAATTATTTCAAACACTATTTTCTTTCATAAAAATTTTCGTTGCGGCCTTGTTAACAAGTTATTAACAAAAAACACTGGCTAATTATGGAATGCGTCGAATATGATAAATATTTTTTTATCGATAAAATATTACATGGAATGATATCAAAAACAATGAATAAATAAATAATATAGTATTCAACACTTTCTTTGAGATATATTATATATATTGGACTTGTTTGTTTTCGGTCGGCGACACGTAGCTGTGTCACAGCTCGACTAAACTACGCATGATTGGGCAACGTTTTTTTCTTACTAATTCGTTAACATAGTCGTAACCGAATATTTTTGCAAAGGAAAATGTTGCTTGAAATTATTTTAGAAATCTCTTTTGGAATATTCTCTATATATTATAATTATTAGTGTGCAATTGCAACATATTATTTTTCATTATTTTAAAACTTTCTTCTTGATTAACAAAAATTGTACATACTTATGATTAGGTAATAAATTTCAGGCTTGGACTGTGAACAGCAATTTTTTTCTTAAACGATAATAGAAAAAAAATGAATATACGAAATCCTAAAACAGAATATATGCAACATATATAGGTCTAACATACGATCATATCAACAGACGTTCTAATTATATCGTATGATAACAAAATTGTCGTCCATTCAACGCAATATTAATTCCTTACGACGATATCTCCGAAGTATCATTAGTTTCTAGCGCGAAATTGAGATACGTGATGTAATATCGAAAGTCATCACAAATTTTATTATACTTTAGAAATTCTGAATATTTTTATCTCTTTAAAATTTTATTTTTGATTAATTATATGGAACGTGAAATTTTAAATGAAATTAAATATTGATCTCATATCATTAAATTAAATTGTAAGTTGTTAAATAAGCATTCTAATAATCTCGAATCCAAATGTCTATCATATTTGTAATGCAACAATTGTTATGTTTGTCGATTGCATTGTTTGAAATTGAAATTAGTTTGTTTTTCATTACATAATCTATAAGATATCTATAAGAAAAATGTATAATTTCATTGAATTGTTGATGTAAAAAATTCATATATAGATTACTCGTATAACCAGCATTAATCGCACTTGTCATTTTACAATATGTAATTAAGCGTGATCTTTGAGAGTTTAGTTTACAACCATGCTTTATTGCTGGATCAGTGCTTTGTCCTACATCAAGAACCAATAAAATAAGAATATAATAGTACAGATAGCTAACGTTACAAAGTAAAGAAGAATATAAACGAACTGGTATTTTATCTTATATCAGAAACTACGACATAAAATAAATTCGATCCGTAATACGCTATCTGATGATGATACATCTCGAATAATAAAGCTATGTCGTCATGAAATATCCTCGATTGGCTATTTATCGATGTAAAAAAATCAAAAATACAAGGTTAAGTCAAGAATGTGAATATTTTTTTTGAATATTTTTTTTATTGGAATATTTTTCATCTGCACATGCATAATTTTTTATATGGCACATGATTGCTCATTTTGATGAAATATAGACACTTGACGATTTACTAAATTGATTTAACCAATCAAAGAATATCGACTTTGGAACTGAATATAAGATTTATTAAAATATCTATATTGGAGTTATCTATAGGTGGGTTCGTTAAAAATTGTTTGAAATGCTTTTCTAGAACAAAGATTGAAAGTAACAATACTTTCAAGGAATAAAATGTTGAAATTGACAATGCTTCTTTCTATGTTTCTAAAAATTATATAATTCCATAGATTAAGTGCAGTTTACATTTTATAAGTTATTGGTAATCTCGTTGTAGATATATTGCTTTCTAGTAAACTTAACTCGCGGCGATTAATTTTCAGTTTGACAATAAGAATTTTCATGTGACAACCATCGCATAATAAAAATTTTGTTAACTTTTGCGAGAATTTAAAATATTTATTACTAAAATTGAGTTCAATTATTTACTAAACATGTAAACCAGATTGAAAGTTATAAAATAGGAAATATTACTGTCTTGAGAATATTGATTTATGCCAATATTGTTATTATTATAAAACAATTGGAAACTAGTTACAAATTCTTATATAAGATAAAAATGTTGGAATTTTTAAATCGATTATAGTTTCGAAACAAAGGATCATATTTCGTATTGAAAAGAAACGTTCTAAGAAACTTAAAATAAAATTTCCGAAATTTTTTTATTACATTTGATAATGTTCAAAATTTTCAAAAATTTCCAAATTTTCTCGAATTTTAATGCGAATCAATTTGATTTTTTTTTTATCCTAAATTAAAAGAAATAGCTTTTCGACAAGCTGTCTGAATTTATAAACTCATCTTTACATAAACGGTATTAAATAGAATTTATAAAACGATTTATTAATAAAGTTATAAATAAATTTGAAACATGAGGATATTATTTCAACTTAAGTATTAAACTTCATATTTTATTCAATCGTGGCTTAACTCCGTTTCATCCGATATCTTCAAATATTTATAACACGTACGTTAAGAAGCTACTATACCAAAATACTATACGAAAATGCAACACGAAATACGAAACCATAGTAAAAAATTTACTTGTTTAATTTGATGGATTTACTTAATCCAACATAAATATATGTAATATATAATTTTCTCTGTTCCAGGCGTAAAATAGCTATGCAGCGATACGAAGCGCGGTGCTCGTCCGCGACGAGGCGATGAGAAGGCTGAATGGAGGCCGAGGAAGCCTCAGAGCCCCCTGGGGCTCCGACGAATTTTCCCTCAGAGAAGCACAACAAGATGAACCGTAGTCGCACACCGTATTCATTTTTTAACTAAATCATCAACTACCTTTGCAACTTGTACAAAATTGCAATTAAAATATAAACAATTGATTGTCAACCAACGAAATAATCAAAACTTTCGATCCACTTTGAAGAAACGATTTTGAAGAAACCGCGTTTTTACATATCTACGAACAGGGCGATCGATCATCCAATTAGTTTAGAAAATTCAAACAGCAGACCTCTTCACGAACACGGCCTCTGATATATTTCTCATCCAGACGCACAAACCACTTCGAACCACTTCGGAATTGTGTTTGATATGAACGTAAATCTGAAAGAAAAAAATCTATTAACGCGCGATAACCAAGAGTTCTGAGCAACGAAGTGTAATTACGATTAGAATCGTTTAACTCTTATTAAATAAGGAAGGAACAATTGTTTGGAAAGATGGCCGCACCGGTGATAGAGAAGAAACGATTTTTTTGCCGCGAATGGGCGTTCACCAAATTGTCCCATTGTTTGGAGCAAAGGCCAGCCTCGAAAACCTGCGGTGTTCTGGTCGTCGGTGGTCCAGGAAGCGGGAAAACTGCGTTCAGTGCGGAATTAGCTTGGCCATCGGCCGGTGCCAATGCCAGACATCAAAGATCTTTGAACAGGAGATTATTAGCCAGGCACTTTTGCCAAGCTAGGAGCGAGGCATCCTTGTCACCAGCACAATTCGTCAGATCCCTAGTTGCTCAACTTCTGCAACCCGGTTCGGATGGAATTCATAGGTAAATTTGAGGATTTAATTTCTTTAGACTAGTTTTCCCTTAAATGACAATTTGTTTTGCTGAAGAGTGTTGAAAGTAAAGTTATGAACAATACTTCCTCTAGCATTAAAAATAGCTCGATTTCCTTTCCACATGTGAATATTTGATATTATCTATTGTGTCAGATGTCACGTGATGGTGTTTAATTTTAACAGAAAGCTAACATAATAATAATCGTACATTTTGCTTGGAAAATTTTTTTGCAATTACTTTAGTTTCCGCTCGGCTATCCCGAAGTTTGAATATGAGAATATGAGACTTTAGAGCAGCACTGTATACCATTTTATAAGCAATTCTGAAAAATAAATTATGGAGAGGTTGAAACTTCAGCTTTTACTTTCTGCATTATTTATTGCGCATAGCTCTTTATGGCTATTTGGACGATACAAACAATATTGAACAGCATTGTTTTTCAAAACCAGTTTTTACTCTTGGCTCAGGTTTCCTCATACGTTGAATTTGGTTTTATTATATTTTGCTAATCCTATTTCATTACTATTCTCTATTACTTATATTATTCTAAATATTGTCTATGATTATCCTTTGTTTCTAAGTAACAGTATTGAGCCTATTTTATTATAAGTATTTATATAATATATCCTGTACATGATATTGCATGCAACTGCTGAATATCCTTATATTGGACTCTTTAATAACTACTTAAGTTCACTAATACAATGGTCAAAATCAAATAATAATTTCATAAATTTATACACATATATTTCATACACGCAAAGTTTTAATTTTTTTCAAATATTCCTTAGGGTGTCTTCGAGCTCTCCAATACCAGGAAGCACAACGACCACCAATGCCACAACAGTACCATTAACATCGAGGGAAATGGTGGCAGAAGCGTACGCGGAAAAGCTTAGAACCGATCCAGAAATACAGGCAGCCTTGCAACCAGATGTTCTTGACAGAGATCCCGATGACGCTTTAAAGAAGGCACTACTATTTCCTCTTCTCGAGTTGGAACCACCAAAAAATTGTCTGTTTCTGTTAGTCGATTCCATCGACGAAGGTCAAACTTTGGATCTCCCACAAACTGGTACCAGAGATTCAAGAAGGGAAAATGATAATGTTAGTAGAACGATTGCTGAATTGTTGGCTAATCATCATCACCTGTTCCCTCAATGGTTACTGTTGGTTTGTACTGCTCGGCGTCAGAGCAAACCGATCTCGAGGATGTTCAGTGGCTTCCGGAAAATCCCTTTGGATGATTTAAGGAAGTCCTTAGTGGTCAGAGACATTCAGCAATATATTCTCGCTCGGTTAGATCAAGAAGATGCGCTCAGGTGTGTATTAGATTTCTTTCTTTCATAGTGTTTATATGAAAACATTGACTTTTTTTTCTGATTAATGAATTTAATCTTTTATCCTTTATATAGGATGAAAGAAGCATTTAAAATAATATTACTCGTTTACTTTTGTTAATAAGTATTAATAACATCAATCAAACTTGCTTAATTTCAAGGAGAATGCACAATTTAATAATTGATTATCTTGTAAGTGTAGAAAGAATATTAAGATTATCTTTTTTAAATAAAATCACATATTTTTTATTTACATTGTAACAAAGCCTTCATATTCTGATAAAAATTTATTGTCTGAAAGTAATTCATTTTCAATTATCAAGTAAAAGTAAATTGTTGGATTTGTATTAAAACATTTGCTTCAGATCATCCTGTATAATTGATATTAAAGAAAAAAAGAATTTGTTACTTTAAAAAATGTGATTTCACTAATTTTAATTTTTATATAATCTAGCAGTGAAGACATTAAAGACATTAAAGACATATTATCCAATATTGAATATATTGAAATATTGAAATATGTTGTTGAAGATCATTTTATTTCTCTTTATACTTGTATTTAATTTTCAAATAATACAAAAATTTGATATTAATACTCGTGAGACATTGTTGAAAAATTTGTTCTAGAGATTAAAATAAATATTAAATTTGATATACATAAATTTTTTATTAACTTATAAGCAAAAATAGATAATCGTTATATCATTCTTCACATAAAAATTATTTGTGTGAAAAATATTTTTGTGTATAATTCGAAAAATAAAGCCAATTGTAAAAAAAAAATATATTCAAAATAATAACAATCCTTAATAACCTATTTCAATATGATGACATTTTTTCGATCAAAAAAAAAACAGATATATTTTTTTTTATAAAATAATTAATAATAGATAAAGCGATAAAAACGACTGAATTTTCATTCACCCAGGCAGCACATCTCGCGCGACACAGCCGAGATGCTAAACCAGCTGCACATCAAGAGCAATGGCTGTTTCCTGTACCTAGAAAAAGTTCTCGACGGCGTGGCCGAGAACTTTATCGTGCTACGCGAGGTTCGCGAGATACCAGGCACTCTGAACGGTCTCTACCTATGGCTGTGTCAAAGACTCTTCAGTAGAAAGCAATTTGCCAAAGTTCAACCTTTGCTAAACGTGATACTGGCCGCGAAACTACCAATCACACAAGAGATACTCTACAAATGCGTAAAAACAGCATGCACGAGTATCACCATAGAAGACTTCAATCGACGTTTGCACCTTTTACGCAGAGTCATCTCTGTCTCTCGTGCAGGAGCGTTAATGTTATTCCATCATAGTTTCGCAGAATGGTTGCTGGACGTAAAACATTGCACGCAGAAATATTTATGTTCCGCTATTGAGGGTCACGCAATGCTGGCCGCTTATTATACTCTTCGTGGACCGGAATTAAACGCTGACGAGATCTGCGTGTTAGGACAACATCTGCAACGAGCCATAACAAGTATAGCTACTACAAATTGTAATCTGGATGTGCATACGCTTCAAGTGGTTTGGATGGTAGGCAGTGGAGCGCCTATAGAAGACTGTTACCTGGATAGTTCTGAATGTATTCTCTGGCCCAGGCAAGAGGTGAAATTGTTGAAGTTGTTGATTGATGCCGGAGCCAAACCATCCGAGAAAATTGTCGAAGATGATGCCAATAAGGATGCTGTCTCTTCTAGTCAAGTAATTAATAATAATCTTTAGCAGTTTATTTTCAGGAATAATTAATCCATTAGGTAGATAATCTGTAGATCATCCAAAAAAAAAATTTCTCTGGAACGAGTTTTTATTTCTATTGAAAAAGTTTAAAACTCTTTTCATTTAATGATCATTTTTATATATTAAATTAGAAGTTGTGATAATTACAATAAAAGTTGGATAACTATATAAAATAATTTATGGCATAAATTCCTGGTAAACTCAACTGTGAAGATTCGTCTGTAACTATAACGAATCTCTTACTCAACAGAATTATCAGCAGAGATGTTGCCAGAAGGGATTCTACGTGTCTAGTGTTTGACATCAAGTTCTACGTTAAGGATAGAGTAGCTAAACAGAGACAGTACGCTGTTTTCTTTATTGTTAAAAATGATTCCCCTTTGGCAAATTTCTGCATAAGAACAGTGATGTCATATTAGTATAGTACGCATTACATGACGGATATAAAGGAAATCGTTTTCTTGTAGTTTGTTCATGTTGCTACTTTGTAATGTCACTGACAGCTATTTTGTTTATTTGACAACTCTGCTATATGAAAACATTCTCTATTATATGGAAGCATATGAATGTCACATTGCTTTTCTACTTCTCTATTATCTACTATCGATCATTTTGTTCCATATACTAGCAACTCTGTTCAATATTCATCTCCATCATTCTGAGGATTTCTCTTAACATCTATAACAAAACTTATATATTTATTTTAATTTTTGAATTAATATAAAAAAAAATCTCTTTCTGTTTCATTCATTGTATTTGTTTATGTTTAATGAAATATAAAGACAATTCCGAGTTGAAGATCATTAATAGATTAGAAATTAAATTTATATTTCGGTACATATTTTATAAATATCTTTTTTAGATCTCGATTTTAGTCGATTAATTATCAATTTTTATTTCAGGATTTTTTCAAATTTTTTCAAAATCTAGAATAATAAAAAATTAGAAAATAAAAAAAAAATCTAGATTGTTTGTATCATATTTGAAAGAAATATGAAATTATTAAAGAGAATTAAATTATGATTCTTCAAAGTGAATTTTTCTTCATCTTGTTTTTTTCTTTTTCAAATACAATTCCTTTGTAGAAATGAAATTTATATAAGAGATAAAATGATCTTTGTCGCAGGTTTCGCAAGATGTAAGCCCTATGGATGAATCTCCCAGCGAACCATTAACGGAACTACTCGGCGAAAGCGGGGACATCAATCAAGCTGATTCTTGCGGACGAACAGTACTGCACACGCTTGCTGCAGATGGTAATGCATCTCTGCTGGAGCTGGCTCTAGCGACGTGTCCACAGGTAAGAATCCCCATTTTTAAAGCGCAACATCATCATTTGTAGTAACCTATCATTGGAAACATTTTCAAAAGCATCGATCAACGTTCACCATATATATATATGTATATAGAACGTATATAGAAACGTATATATAACGTATATATAACGTATATACGTTTTTATATATAAATATGTAAAAAATCGCAAAATTTGAAAAAAATAAACTTTCGCCATTTTTAAAACATAAAATAAAATCTTTTTATAAGATAAATTTTGCAAAATTATTTGTTAATATATATGCAGTAATATGAATCAGTTTCTATTATATTTGTGTTAAATCATTCACAAATTCTTATAATTCCCAATGAGGAAGAAATAAAGCAATGAAAAGAAGCTCAATTCATAAAAAATTTAAACATACAGAAGATATGTTTTATAAAAATAGAAGATATAGAAGATCGAGAGATTAAAACAAAATTGGTGTATAAAAATGTTAGTTGAAAATAATTTATTTAGTAATTTAAGTTTTTATTCGTTTTTATTTATTATTATTTATTTAAGTTTTTATTTTATTTTATTTAAAGCAAGATGAAAATAGGATTAAAATATTTTTGCATTTTCCATTTCGATTCATCAAATGGAAATTTGAATTGTTTAACTAAATAAATATATTTCAACTAATAAATTTTTATATATCGATATTTTTATTTGTTTTGATTTTTAGAATCGATCTTTCAAAGCTTTAATACTATTTATAAATGAAATTAGGCTTAATGCAAAGATGATTATAAAATATTAATCAAAACATTACCTCTTTCCTATTATCGTAAATATAATATCTGTCAAAAATTTACAACTGCAATATATTATTCAAAATGAATTTTTTAAAATAAGTGTTTAATATATAAGTATAGTTATATAAAATATAATATATATACATAGTATGGTTTAGAAAATATGTTAAATTTTTGATAAAAAGAATTTTTTTTTAAATATAATTTAAATTGAAACATACAATTATTTAAAAATAAATATTTAAAAATATAAAATAAATTATTTAAAAATATAATTTATTTAAAAAATTTAAAAAAAAATATAAAGATAAAAAAAATATTCTATATGAAGTAGATATTCACATAAATTGAATTTCTTTATATCACACATATATTTTAAAATTTTTAATTTCATAGGCAAAGTTGGAAGCTACTGATCGTCACGGTCAAACACCTTTGAATCTTGCTGCCAGGCATGGTTATGCGGATGTGGTACGAGTTTTGTTGGCTGCTGGGGCTTGTGCAGATCATGCTGACTGCGATGGATGGACAGCTCTCAGGGCTGCTGCCTGGGGTGGACATACTCAGGTAATTATTAAAAGATAAATAAATAATCATTAAATAATCAATAAAAGATAATAATAAGAAAGAACATTACATTATCATCTATCCTCGACGATCATCATCTTTCTTTCTATTAAAATTAAACAAATAAAATCGTTAAAATATTGTATTATATACATACATATGAATATTTAATTGGAGGGGATTGCAAATATTGAAATGTAATAAGAAGTGAAAGGAATATAAATAGTGAAATAAAAATATAGGTAGTCGAAATGCTGCTGGAGCACGGAGCAATGGTGGATTGCGCCGATTGGGATCAACGAACCGCGCTCAGAGCAGCCGCTTGGGGTGGCCACGAGGACATCGTTAAAGCGCTTCTCCAGCATGGCGCCGACGTGAACAGAACAGATGACGAGGGTAGAACCGCCTTAATTGCCGCTGCTTACATGGGTCACAGCGAGATCGTCGAACATCTTCTAGACTTTGGCGCGGAGATCGATCATGCCGATAATGATGGAAGGACTGCACTCAGCGTCGCTGCCCTCTGTGTCCCTTCCAATCATGGCTATGCAAAAGTTAGTTATGTTCCCCTCGTATTCGTGAATGTTTATCGCGCAAGAAAAACGCGTAATGGGACAAATGAAGATGAGATATTTGCAAGATTTATTGCTGTACAAACACAAATAATATTTTTTGTTTTACGTACTTCTAACGATGAAACTTAAATTTATTTAATATCATTCCATTATCGTGTCATACTATTTTTTATTACCACATATCATGATCTATATACATCTAAAACACATAAGAAAATTGAAAGTGTACGAGAAATTAAAGAATTAAGCCTAGAAAGACTTAGACTCAAGAAAGTTTATAGTTATGTAGAGAAAAAAGAAAATAAAAATAAATATATGTAATTTCATACGAATGCTGAAATTAAAAAAATGACAATAAATAATTTTTTAAAAATTTTTAAAATGAAAAAAATAATTTTTTTCTTTTTTTTAAATTTTCTAAATGAGAATGTTTCTTAAATGAGCTCGAGTCCTCTTCTTTCTAGGATTAATTGATTTATACAAATTGTAACAGACATTATAAATCTTTAATCATCTTAATATAAACATTGTTTGATTAAATACCATGAAAGATTAAAACAAAATATAAATATAATATAATATAAGAATAAATGTTGAATAAATATAAAATAAATGTCTATATATATATATATATATATATATATATAAAACGATCAAATCATTTAAGAAGCATGTAAAAGTTTTTAATTTCATTGAAACATGAAAAATTATTTACTAGCAAAATCTCTTATAATTGTCTTTACTAAACGAATATAATCTTCTGTCACAGGTAGTTACGATTCTATTGGAAAGAGGAGCTGCAGTCGATCATCAAGATAAGGATGGTATGACACCATTGTTAGTGGCTGCATTCGAAGGACATAGAGACGTTTGTGAATTATTGTTGGAATACGAGGCAGATGTAGATCATTGCGATGCTACAGGTCGCACACCTTTATGGGCAGCTGCTAGCATGGGCCATGGATCAGTGGTTGCTCTTCTCTTATTCTGGGGATGTTACGTTGATAGCATTGATAACGAGGGCAGGACAGTTTTGAGTGTAGCTGCTGCTCAAGGTGGCACAGATGTAGTAAAACAATTATTAGATCGAGGTATAATATTTCTTCTTTTCCAAATTTTCTACTTTTTTTTTCTTGTTCTTTTTATTTTTTTCTTCTCTTTTCCTTTTCCAATTAATTTCATTATTAAATTACAAACAAAGTGATTATAAAATTTTTGATTTTTAGGCTTAGATGAACAACATAGAGACAATTCAGGTTGGACACCCTTACATTATGCAGCATTTGAAGGTCACATCGATGTTTGTGAAGCATTACTAGAAGCAGGAGCCAAAATTGATGAAACTGACAATGATGGAAAAGGTGCACTAATGTTGGCTGCACAAGAAGGACACGCTGCATTAGTTGAAAGATTGTTAGAACAGCATGGAGCGCCAATTGATCAACATGCTCATGATGGAAAAACTGCTCTCAGGTAACTTGATAATGATATTCTAATATGTATTTTGTATAAATTTTATTTTTTAAGATATCTTCAGAATAATAAAAAACTGTTACAGACTTGCAGCTTTGGAAGGTCATTATGATACTGTTAGGATACTATTAGCTCATAATGCAGATGTGAATGCAAAAGATGCTGATGGAAGAAGCACTCTTTATATTCTTGCTCTAGAGAACAGATTGGCAATGGCACGATTTTTGTTGGAGCATGCCCGAGCAGATGTAGAAAGCAGGGATTCAGAAGTAAATGAAAAATTTTTATAATAATTTAAATCTTATACAAATCGTAGAAAAATTTATAATCTTCTTAATAAATAAAATAGACTTATTCTATAAAAATATATCATTGAAAATTTTTGTCAAATTGAAGATTTTATTTTTATAAGTTGATTTTTATATCATTTTCAATACTTTTTTATTTTTTTTCATGTGATTTTATGCACAATATTACATTAACACATATAATATTGTTAAAATTCATATTACATTAATATTGTTCAAAAATTTTTAACATTTTATTTCTATTGTTTATTTGAAAAAATTAAATTGAAAAAAATTTACAAATTTTTATACAATTTAATATTGCTTCTAGAAATAAACTATTCCAACATTCGATCATATCATATTTTAATTTATATCAAAATAACAAAAGTTTTATTTAGAATATGAAAATTAGAATATGAATATTTTATTAGAATATAAAATTATAAATTTAATATAATATTACAGGGACGAACTCCTCTGCATGTAAGTGCTTGGCAGGGACATGTCGAAATGGTAGCTTTGTTATTAACAGAAGGTAGTGCCAGTGTAAATGCTTGTGACAATGAGAATAGAACTCCTTTACATTCTGCAGCCTGGCAAGGTCATGCAGCCATTGTCAGATTGCTCCTTGAACATGGAGCAACTCCTGATCATACTTGTAATCAAGGAGCAACAGCTTTAGGTAATAATAGTAATCAAATTTCATCTGTAAAATAATAATAAAATTAGTATAAAATAATTATTAAAAATCAATATTAATTAGGTATCGCTGCACAAGAAGGTCATGAACACTGTGTACGAGCACTTTTAAATCACGGTGCTGATCCCAGCCACTCTGATCATTGTGGTCGAAATGCTATCAAAGTGGCTGCCAAAAGTGGCCACGACACAGTAGTAAGACTGCTCGAGGAATATTCGGCTAATCAACGAAGTCTAAGGCCTGGCATCAATGGAGGTTTATTTATTATAATTTTTATAATTCATTTTTTGATCTGAAATTGCATTATTGTAATAATTAAACATTGTTTATTATAATACAGGTGGAAGTAGTAGTGCTACTTCAGTAACATCAAATTCGACAGCAGAAACAAAACCATCATCTGCAATTTTGAATCCCCTTTCAACTCAATACAGTCCGGCAGAGTCGCCGGATTCGACAAAAAGAAGAAGTTGCGTATCTCTGGGAAATAATTCCAGCAATAGTAAATCTAGTAGCAACCTGACTGGTAGCACAAAAAGCGATCAGGGAAAATTTAATCAGAACTCGATGGTGAATCAGGTAATAAAAGTAGGTAACAACGTTGTTGCTTTTTTTATTAACTTTCTTGTGTAATTTAAGAAGTCAATTCAAATTCTCCGATACCACTTCCAATCGATTCTCATCATCTTTTTCTGACTGCATGTTTTGTTCATTCCGTTTTTATGCACTCGTGTACAGATCGTCTTTTTTTTTTAATTAGATCACTTTTCGTACGAAGATTTTGTTTAACTATTACCTCAAACAATCTTATCTCATATTTAAAACATTTGATTGATTCTTATTTAAAAAGTTAAAGACCAACTCGATCTATACACGCAACGAATTTGATTCTTATGGGAATCCCGCATCATCTGACTGCTATAATTTTAGACACCATTATCTTTCACGCAACAACTGCAACAATGCTCGAGGGGAGCCAAGAGTCGTCCACTCAGTAAACTTTTATCACCTCTGAAAAGTGAACCGCAAAGTCCTATCTACGCTTCACCACCTCATTCGCCGTTAAGTGACAGCCTGATACCTTATTCGCCAACAAACACAAGTCCACCTAGTGCTCAGACCGCGGCGAATGTGATACAGAATCAACTTGGAGTATCATTATTAACTGGAAATCAAAATATACCATATAAAGTGCAGATCGGAGGATATAATCATACATCGGCTATTTACGAACCGATTAATATAAAAACCGAGATCATTGATAAAAATGAAATTAGCAAACCATTTGAATTAACGAACGAAATGTTAGGTTTAAGCGTGACAAAAGACAAAAAAAATGGACTTGATGAAAAAAGAAATTCAGCCGACACTCATTTCACTAGAGATACTCATATGAGAATAATATTGGGTAACAGTGGTGCTGGTGTTGGCAGAAGCGTAAAACATGCTTCAGATCATACACCTGCTAGGTAAGATTTATTTTAATAAAATTATTTATTCAAATATTTATAAAAGTTCTTTATATGCATTGCTTTAAATATTAATTATGAATATTTAATTGCAAAAAATTTCTAAAATATAAAATATTCTAAAATATTTTTGAAAAAACTAATTATAACAGATTAAGATAATTTTTAAGATAAATAATTTTTTATTATAGTGCAAGTAATGCAAAACCAAAGCGTAATGGTTTGGTTTCCAATCCAGCCATGAGATTAGTAGCAGGTGTTAGAAATGGAATTGAAAATGCAACTAATAGAAACAAACCTATCACAACGCGAGTTAATGGATTTCAGTGGAAAGCTGAGGCACGAAAGGAAACACCTTTGTAGGGACAGGTATTAATATAATTTCATTTTTGAAGGTCACAATAAAAGTCTAGGAAAACAAATATTTTATATAATTGTAAAGAAGGAATAAATAAATTTAAAAAATCTTCAATTCATATATTGTATAAATATTTATAATAATATATTTATTATATTTTTCTTTGAAATGCACTGCATAATTTTATTATGTTTCACAAATATACATAATTATAAATTCCATTCAATCACTCACTTAGTATTAGAAATTAAATTTTTTCATCCCTTCAAGTTTCATTTAATTCAATTTTAATTTAAAGATTATTGAGTGATAAAGTTTTAAATTATTTTTTTTTAAGACAATATTTGAATGATATATGTATATACAATATATATATTATATAAATATTATATTGTGTATATGTATATATGCGTGTGTATGTGTGTGTGTGTGTGTGTGTGTGTATAATATATATATATATATATATATATATATACATACATACACACACACATAACACATACACATATAATATATACATATATATTTATATATGGGATGTTAATATATTTGTGATACATGATATTTTGCAGGCCAAAACAAACACAACAATTGATATATAAAAATGATAAATTGAAGTTTATTTATTAAATTATAAATAAAATGAAGATGGAAAAAAGACAGTAATATAATTGAGATTCATCTGTCTTTTTCTCTGTTTCGCTTTATCTGATGCAAACTTAAATTGCTTAATAAATAAGTTTTAATCAATATTTTTATATATCAAATTTTGTATTTGTTTTGACTTCTTGAATTTTGAAAATTTTCTAAAAATGTTCCATAAATACATTAATATCCTATATATAAAGAAATAGAAGTAGTTAATCCTTATACACTGTAATTACAGTGTTCAATTTTGGAAGTGGTATCAGTAGATTTTTTATATTCCTTTTCTACTAAATTATAACATATAAATATTTTGCATGATCAGAAATAACTCTTATATAATTTTAGATTTTACAATAAAATTAGAAATTTAGTAAACAAAAAATATGAGTTTTTAAGAAGATTTAATGTTTTAATCTTTTCAGAATAACCATCTCACTAATCAATATGTTTAAGTGTGTTGTATTAAATTTGTGTTTACGTAAAATGTTCGAAACTAAAAACAAAGAATTAATTAAAATCTTAATTTTTTGTAATATAGGTTGTATTCTCAGAAACATCTCAGCGGGATTCTGGAATCCGTTATTGCGGCTGGCGAATCGTAATCACCAAAAAGCGGAAGTCAATAAATAAATTTTTCTCTTTTTATTTGAGCAAAATCAAATTACCTCACATGAAAAAATAGATTAAAAAAATAATAAGAATTGCAGTCAAAAGGAAAATAATATAAAAATAAAAATTGCGTAATATAAAAAAAACCAAATATTAAACAGTATAGAAAAATATGTAGATCTAGATATGTAAACTTTACGAAACGTGACTTTGTATAAATGTAACGTTAATAAAATTCTTTATTGATCTCATTAATACTTCATATAAACGAAAAAAATGAATTAATTATTGAAACCTTTAAAATTTAAGTAATTATGATTTTAATGAAAAAAGATGATATATTATAAAAATTTTTTCTTCAGAAGACTGGATGCAAATGAAATTCATAATGTGATGTGAATGATGCATTGTAAAGATATGTATAAATTATATTAAACGATTAAAAAAAATATAGCATGATAATGCAAATTATCAATTACAAATACGTAAAATTATGGCCTGAAAATTAATAAAAACGTGTGTAAATACACATCTTTCATGTATTGTGCACGATCGTATTTATTATATTGTAATAGATGCAAAATAAATAAAAAGCAAAATATCAATGTTATTTATTTATTTACGTTGTAAGGATCCTTTAAACCACCTTTAAATAATTCGATCATAAATTCATTAAAACAATTTTTTTTTAAACAAATCTAGTTATAGATGAAACTAAATTTATCTTATACATTATATCATGATGATTCCATCTATCTTCATATCATATAAAAGAGTCATAAATACATTCATTGTCAAAAGATATCTTTCTCAAGGTAATATCTCCTATTTTTAAAAAAATGTTTCATTTATATTCCTAATATATTAGATAAAATTGTAGATATTATAAAAAATAATTTGTTTCTGAAAACTCTATAAGGAAGAAAAAAAGAGGAATTTTGTTTTGTCATATTGTCAGATAAGAAATCTTATCTTTTATATATAGAAAATATTCTTTAAAATTCTGCATTAATATTTATGCAAAAAAAAATAAACAAGTTTAATAATTTTAATATATTAAAATATTAAAATATAGTGAAATAACAAAGATATAAGATAAAAATATAAAATAAAATATTGATAAATTAATATAAAATGAATACTTTTAAAAAAATATTAAAGCAAAAATTAATATTAAGAACAATTATTGGTGTATGTGCTGGAATTTTATTAGGATTTATTCTTAAAACTTTTACTCTTCAACCATGGTCCAAACGAGATATAATGTATCTAAAATTTCCTGGAGAACTATTCATGAGATTAGTAAATTGCTTAATACTACCTCTTATAACATCTAGTATTGTGAGTGCTACTTGCAACTTAAAAAAATCAGGTTAATCAACTTAAATACAAAATTGATTTAAATTATTTTTCTATTTACTAGCAAATAAGAATTTCTTTTTACGTAGTAAAAATTTTTTATATATATATAGGTCATATAGGAACAATGGCACTATATTATTACATTACAACGACACTACTTGGAATTGTATTAAGTGTTACACTTGTTCAAACAATAAGACCTGGTGATTTACTTAAAAATAAAAATATCATATCACAAAATGCAACCAAATCATTTATAACAGTGGATACAATTTTAGATTTATTTCGGTATTTTACTCATAATATTAGTCAAATCCTATTTTATGCTTTTATCTATTAAATTTATTTTTTTATTTATATTACAGAAATTTCATACCAGAAAATATAGTGAGTGCATGCTTATTTCAGGTAATAATATTTTATGTTTTTATTTTTTACATTTTTTACATTTATAATTTAATTATATATATAATTAAATTTATTATATATTATATAATTTAATTTAAACAACAAAAAAAATAAATAAAATATTTTTAGTATCAAACTGTATTAGAAAAATCAAAAAATGAATCAGGTATGTAACATAATAATAAAGAAGAATTAAATTTATAGAACTTAAATTAAAACTTAATTTCTATTTTTTAGTACCAATCGATGAATGGGAAATAAATCATATTAATATAGCAGGAACAAATGTTTTAGGATTAGTAGCCTTTAGTTTAATCTTAGGACTTGCAATTGGAGATATAGGTGTTAAAGGAGAACCTTTAATAAATTTCTTTCAGTCTTTATCAGATGCAATGATGAAAATTATGAATTGGACCATAATGTAAAATTATATATTCTTAAATATTTAAACAAAAGAAATAAATTTTTATTATATGCAAACATTTATTTTGTAATAGGCTTGTACCAATAAGTGCATTATTTCTTATTTCTGCAAAAATTCTTGAAGTGGAAAATTTTAATAATGTAATAAAACAACTTGGAATTTATATTTTAACCGTTTTCAGTGGTTTACTTATACAAGGCTTAATATTACTTCCTTTGTTATATTTTATATGTACTCATCAATCTCCATACAAAATTATAGTTAAACTTGGACCAGCTTTTGTCACAGCATTTGGTACATCATCAAGGTAATCAATTAAAATAGATATATTTTTATTTTTATTAATAAAATTATAAACATTTAATATCTATACTTTAGTACAGCTACAGTTCCAGTAACAATATCATGCTTAAAACATATTGGAATACCTTCTAAAATATCTAGATTTATTGTACCAATTGGTGCAACTATAAACATGGATGGTATAGCACTATATGAAAGTATTGGTGCAATTTTCATAATTCAATTGCATGGATTACAATTTTCATTATTTAAAATTGTTATAATCTGGTTTGTATTCTATAAATTAATTGTATAAATTAATTTGTATTGTAATTAATAACATAGTAATATTAAAAAAATTTGCAGTATAACATGTACTCTATCATGTATTGGTGCTGCTGGCTTACCAAGCGGTGGTTATGTAATGTTAATAATGGTATTAAATTCCGTGGGAGTTCCAGTAGAAGATGTTTCATTAATTATTGCAATTGATTGGTTTGTGTAAGCATCTTGTGATGCATTTATATAATTTTAAATATCTATTTATAAAAATTAACATAAATTCAATTTTTAGAGATCGTTTTAGAACTACCTTAAATATCGTGGCGGATGCATTAGGTGCTGGTATAATAACTTATTATTACAAAAAAAATACAATGCAAACTTCCATTCAAGAAGAAGAAATAGAATCATATATTTCCACATAACATGTTATAATATAAATTCGATTTTTAATAAGTCAAAAAATATTTAAATATTTAAAATATAAAAATAATAATAAATCATAATAACTAATTAAAACACAAAAACTTATATAATAAAAAAAATTATTATAAATTCATAATATAAAAATTAATCATTATAAAAGAAAATAATAATTTATTAATAAAAATATTTTTATATTTTAAATATAAATTTTAAATATATATATTTTTTTACAATAAATTATTAAAATAAATTCAGAATTGAATATATTAAAAACTTAATATATTGTAGGTATAAATTTTCATTAAAAAAAATTCAAATTCTATATGCAATAATATATATGTATTTTTAATAAACAACTATGATTATTTCAAATGATCTTAAAATATAAACATTTTAAAATTGTCTTTTATATTTTTTAATAAATGTATAAATACAATTCCTAAATTTCAAAAATTCAAATTATATTGAACTTTTCTGTTAACTATCATATAAATACTTTAAGTATTCTAAAATACACTAAAAATCTACTGAGAATGTTTCGACATAATACAAACATATCTGTATACAACATATTCTATGTTACTTACTGGTGAGTAAACCTAACTTCTTTGACGCGCTGCTGCAGCGTCTCTTGTGACATTTTCTAGAAGTGAAAAGTCTATCTATGTGAATACTGCATGTATAGGAGAGAGATTTCAGAATGGCGACTGTCTTTACTTAGGAGAGTACTTATTCCCGCCCAGAAATTGTATAATTAACGTGTGTCTTTGGAAAGTTCCATGTGTTTTTCATCACATATTCACTGAAAATGATAATAGAGAATCCAGATCAATTCAAGGCGTGGCTCACTGCCGTCTTGGAGCCACTGTAAGTAGGCCAGCTTGTCCGAGTACGGTTTTAAGTGTATGTGTATGCATTTGATGTTGTAAATGGCCGTACATGTGCTATGCTTTACACCCTATGCAGAATTATATTTACATGTATTACCCTGCCTGCCCTTCAATGATCATCGATAGATCATGTTTGACACTGTTCCCTCGCCGAATTTATTATGCTTTTAATAATAAGTAATCAAATAATAATGTGTCTAATTTCTAATATATTTCATATCTATTTTAAAGCGAATGTATTTCGAATAATTGAACGTAGAATATTCAATTCTATTGCGTTTTAACTCGCAACATGAATTTTATGTATATTTCTTTTAAGTATCAAGATAAAAATATGTTTTTAATTTACTAATCATCCTACATAAACAACTTAAGCAATGACTTATTCTAAAATGATTTGTTGATAATAATGCTTAATTAAAACATTGTTTATCCTTAAAAAGGAATCAATATTTGAAATATCTATTTCTTTCATCAATAATTTTCATTAAATAAACTTTAATAATCACTAAAATATCTAATACTTAATAAAATAAAGAATGCTTTAATTAAGTAGAAATGTTAAGTAAAAAGATTAAAAGTATTTAAAATTATATATATATATGTTGAATATATTTTTTATATTGTAAGAAATAATTTTTTTATTGATATAAATTAATTGATAATATGTAACTAACTTCATTTATTTATTTGTAATTTATTGATTTAGTAAAATTTAACCTTTTGTTTTATATTTTACAACCTGTATACATAATATAATTTTATAGAATACAAATAATAAAATATATACTTACTATATAATTTATCATATTATTATATCTAATAATTATTTATTATATAAACATGATTATTATTTAAAACTTTATTACATAAATTAATATATAATTTATGTATTTATTATATTTCATATCAATGTCTTATAATTATTGTTTCAAAAATTAATATCAATATAATTTTTCAGTTGTGATGCAGATCCTGCAGCATTAGCAAAATATGTATATGCTCTTGTTAAGAAAGACAAAACATTGGAAGAATTACGAGGTGGAATGGTTGAACAACTTGATGTATTTTTACAGCAAGGTACATTTCAAGATACATTAGATTTAAATGACATTAAAAAATTATTTAATTTATTTTATTTTATGATATATTTCTTATAGAAACAAAAAATTTTGTGGAATTGTTATTTAAAACGTTAGAAACTCAAGAATATGTTCTTCCACCTCCAAAAAGTGATCCAGATGGTGGTGGGACACCACCAGGTATAAATCCACCACCGCCTGCATTAAACACAGAAAAAGTAACTGAAAGTACAATTCCAATTACTTCTATGAATACAAATCCTCCTGCTCCATTACAAATGAATGGATCTGCACCTATGGCAATAGGCAAACGTGAAACTAGAAAATCAGATTCTGAAAAAGTTGATAAAGAAAAAGAAAAACGTTCTAGGAGTCGGTGAGTTTCATTCAAATTATATATTAATAAAATGATAAAATATTTATATAGTTTTTTAAAACATAATCTAAATATTTTAGAAGTGGTCGAATGAGATCACGAACAAGATCTCGTTCACGTTCATGGGAAAGAGATAGACGTAGATCAAGGAGCAGAGAACATATTCGTCGTGATCGAGAACGTGACAGAAGTCGACCATGGAGAAATGAGTCGCCACCAAATACGCGACGGCATGATAGAAGGTTTATATAAATTTTATTTCAAATAATAAAACAATTTAATTTATAGTTTTTTCTATAACATTTAATTTTTTTAGACGAAGCAGAAGTCGTAGTACATCGCCAATACGTCCAAGAATACGAGATGGTCCTGATAATCGCGATCATAGAGCACGATTTAGAAATAGATCTCCAACACCACTTCGATCTAGATCTCGTTCAAGATCATTAGAACGAAAAAAGATAGATCGCTCTGAAAGAATGGAAGTAGATAGAACAGAAAGAATTGATGGAAGTCCTGGTGGTGGTACTCCAACTCAAGATAGTAATCATGGAGATGTAGACATGAGGTTGTCTACTACTAGTCAATCAATTCAAAGCGTCGTTGCTGTTGCCTCTAGTGTTCCGAATAGCCAACCAGGTTTTCAAACTAAGAGAAGATGTAGAGATTTTGATGGTTTGTATTTTTCAAATTATTTCATAGAAAAATATAAAAAATGTAATAATAAAATATAATTAATATTTATAGAAAAAGGATATTGTATGAGAGGTGATCTATGCCCTTATGATCATGGTACAGATCCAGTTGTATTAGAAGATGTAGCTCTAAGTCGTGTTCTCACTTTTGGGCCACATAGTGCTCAAGCACCAGGAACAGTACCTGTAACAGCAGTTCCAGAACCACCTCCAGGACCTAATGGAAATGCTCCACCACAACATCTTCCTCTTGCCAGTTTACCTCCTCCACATTTAAGAAATCAACATCATTCTAATATGGGTATATTTTTTATATAAAATTATAAATTTTGTATATTTTCTATATATAAATTTTTAATATATATATATATATAGTTATATATGTATATAGATATAATTATTTTAATATAAATTTCAATAGATGCTTTTGCGGAATACAATCCAGATGCACCAAGTATGGAACCCCGAATGCCATGGGGTAGACATCCCCAACCTGGACCTGCAATTTATGGAAGAGGTCAACGGGAATTAATTAGTGTGCCAGTAATTCCACATACAAACTCGTCCGAAATAACACATACTCAAACGAATCCATTAAAACGTAAACAAACATTTGATTTTAACCGTCTTGGACCAAAACAACGAGTGGTACATAATCCAGCTAATTGTTCTCTGGAATTAAAAAAAGTTCCACGTAGTCTGAACAACATAACCCAGTTAAATAATCATTTTTCAAAATTTGGTAAAATTGTAAATATCCAAGTTAATTTCGGTGGAGATCCTGAGGGAGCGTTGGTTACGTTCCAGTTACCAGCTGAAGCAAAGGCTGCATACAGAAGTACAGAGGCTGTGTTGAATAATAGATTTATCAAAGTTTTTTGGCATAACAATATTAACAACAATGCATCTGGTGGTGCTATTGAAAATGTACCACCCGGTAAGTTATCAATACATGTTCTTTATGTTATTTTTTCATAAATCTTAACTTATCAATTTGTCAATTATTTTGTAAAAACTTCAATATTTAATATATTGTTCATTTTATTTAGGATGTCGACCTTCTGTTAAAGAACGATTAGGTGCTGCTGTTACTGTACCAGCAAAGACCGAAGAAAATGAATATATACCCACTCGTCGTTCAACCGAAGAACAAGTTTCACAAACATTGGTTCCAACATCACCAAAAACTACTACTGTTCCTACGCGAGAAGACAAAGTTCTTGCAATAAAAAAGACACAGGAGATATTAGCTGCTAAGGAAACATTAAAAAAGAAACAAGAAGAGAAACGTAAAGAAGCATTAAAATTAACTGCTGATTTACGTAAGAGGAAACAAGAATTGTTAGATAAGCATTTGATAGAAATTCGAGCTCTAATTGACAAAGCTGAAAAGAATCCAGAACAAAAAGATGCAATTATGGCAACAATCAAAACAATGCAACAATCTATTGACAATTTACGTAAAGATTTGGCTGCAAACGGTCAAATTGGCGGAAATAAAACACAAATCAAATCTAGAGAACAAACTCAAAAAGAGATTTTAGATGCAGAATTAGATTTAATGACTGCACAGCAAGAAGGACAAGATGCTGGGGAATTGCAAAAAAGATTAAATGAATTACGAGCCCAAGCTGCCGCATTAGGTTTAAATGCAGGTTCAGCTATTGGTAGAGGTACAAGATCCAGTAGAGTTATACGAGGTAGTCATGCATTATCATATAGGGGTCGTGGTAGAGGGAGTTTTGCCCATGTTTCGGTAGATCATAGACCGACAAGTCTTCTAGTCTCTGGTTACGAAACCGAAGAAAAGGCTGAAGTTTTAGCGCATTTTCAAGTAAGATTAATTCTTTTATACATACATATTTTTATATATTATATATATCATGTATATTAAAATTTATATTTTTTTATATTTTAGCAATTTGGAGAAATAGTCAATCAAATAGTAGATGACGCAACACCTTCGATCGTAATTAATTTTAAATCCAGAAAAGAAGCTGAAATAGCTTTAGTAAAAGGACGCACATTTCAAGATAGATTATTATCTATAACATGGGTCTCTGGACATCATCTTCATCGTGGTGGTGGTGGTAGTAATACAAACGCATCCGTACAACTTTCTTCACGTTCTGAACAAGCACCACCTACTACCGACGAAGATATTGATTTAGAAGTGAGTCCTTAAAATTTAAATTTATCATGTAACTTCTAAACATTTAAATCTAAAAATGCCATTATCTGTATTTTATTTTACTTTTATTGAAAACTTTTACTCTTTTTCTGATATACAAATAAATAATAAAAATATGAAATATTTTGTTTGTTTTTTTTTTTTTTTTTTTTATATGATATAAACCTTTATTTGTAACAGGGTAACGCTGAAGCATTACTTCTTGAAGAAAATGAAGAAGAAGAAGATGAAGATGGTGAATCGCGAAGCTGGCGGCGATAGCAGCGTCAGCGTTATTCGTGACAAAAATTTGGTACCAGCTATAATGACTGTGTGATGATCTGGGCGAATCAATATATGCTCAGCACTTGCGCCATTGCTGCACTGTCGTTTGATGCATTAAATACCATGATTTTCACAAAAAAATCAGGTTACGAGCTCATACACGTTATCATGAGTGTTACACTATTTGTTAATATTATTAAATATATACATATGCGCATGATAACGGTTAATTTTTAAAGAAATATACCGTATCAAATTGCGTATCATGAAATAGAAAACAGATATACAAGTTTCCAACAACAACAACAACAACAACAACAACAAAAACTAACCAAATTTATCCCATTATTTGTAGAATAAAATCGCTATGTTTTGTATGGGAAACATCTTATTCTGAATTCAAAGTCCTTTTTCTTTGTGTGTAGAATTGTGAATTGTCTCTTGTTATTTCTTTCGAGATATATCCATAATAAACAAGTAACCAGACTTTTAGATATAGGTAGATACTTATAATTTTCAAAAATTTTACAATCGAAAGTGAAGAAACTATATTTATAACTTGTAAGATACAAATACAATTTATTATTATATAATTACCAAGTAAGATATAGCGTATAACGCTTCGAAGTAGTGTAATTGGTTTTTCTTTTTTACTTTCACTTAATGTACTATTTAAAATTGTTCCTGTAATGATGTACAGTGTATTGTATAATTGTCATGATTTTCTTTTATCAAATATCAATGAAACTAAGTTGATTAGAATTGAAAAAACTTATTCGTGCATAATTTTACACTAGTTGTTTCAATATATACTGAAAAAAATAATATATAATTGTTACATATAAATTCTTAAAAATAATTTCCAAGGTAAGTATTAAATTCCGCAATAAATAAAACTCATAATAATGCGTAAAATTTAGAAAGAAAAAAAAAAAGAATCACTATATTTCAAACGCCTTTGGCATTTCGTTATATATATAAATAAACTTATTTGATACATTTTGAAAACAATTTTAAGTAAAATCCTACCCAATATTTTGTTAAACATTTCACTTTTTCAAATTAAATTATGTAAATAACTTTCATACAATTTTTTACATATTAAATTCTAAAATTTTAATCTACTTAAGACTTTCTTTTATTCCTTAATTCCAAATTTCAATATTATTTACTAAAGCATTTTAATGGTGAATATTAAAATTCTTTATATTTTAACATTTTAAAATTCTTACAAAATATTTATAACTTCTTTTTTATTCTTTTATAATTATTTAAATACATTAAAAAACATTTAAAAAAATATTTTTATAGGCTAACTTATATATTAAGCAAAAAAAATGTACATAATAAAAAAACAGTATATATAAACATATATAACAATAGTAAAAACAGATACTATATATAAACAATTTGAATTAGAAAGCAAAATTCTCAAAAGAAATTATTTAAAATAACATTTTATATTATGGAGACAACCAACCAGCTAGTAAACTACCTAATAATAATTGTGCAACTGGTAATATTGACAATGGTAAATTTACAGCTGAACCATGAGCTGAACCATGATAAGCACCACGTAAAATCCAGCTACCAAGACCAACTGATTTGTGAGTACTTGTAAAAAGTGTAGCTAGTAAGATATTTCGAGGTAACCATCGAGAGCACAAAATCCAACATAAGCAGCTAACAAATAGTTGTCCCGCACAGGCTTGAACATAAAAGAATACTAATATCATAATAAAATAATAAAAGACATGCTATATTTGGAATCAATTTAAATTAATAATATTTAAATACATATAAATTGTATATACATGCATTAACATTAGATAAAAATTTTTAGCACATCGCTATTTAATGTTCATTTGATTATATCAATATAAATTTTAATCTAAATTATCATAAACTTACCAATTAATACACATAATAATACATCAGAAGCTTGCAAAGATGATGCATCTACTAACAATGCATCACAAAACCAATGATATGCTGTAGCTAATAATAATCCTTGAGAAAACCAAGATGATTTAATTTTTGGACAAATATTGTACTTTAAAATAATAATTTGAATTGCAATACCAATAATTAGTGGTATAATAGTACTATAAATGGTTTCTTTTATGTTTATACCAACCAAAGGTGGTGTAGATGCTCCTAACTAAAAGAATTAAGATTCTTATAAAAGAAAAATAATATTTTAAATTTTAATAGTAAATATTTATACATATATAAATATAATTACCACAAAATATAATAATATAGGAGATATAAATAATCCTCCAAAATGAGATACTAAAGTAATCACAATGCTTGTTGATAAATCTGCTTGTGCTAATCGACATAATACAAAACTTGTATTAAATGGAGGTGGCATGCAATAAAGTACCTAAAACCCAAAAAATTAAATTATTATCAATATTTACATATAATATAATTAAATATATTTTGCTTTTGTGTGTATGTGTGTGTGTGTGTATTTACTTCCATTCCTTTTAATAACCACACATTGACATTGGCATAAGTCAATAAACATACTCCAAGTCTCATAAGAAAAGGCATTAAAATATATATGAAAGTCATTGTAAATATTAAAAGAGAACCATTGCTTAATGTTAAATAAAGCGTTTTTGGATCACACAATAAACCTGCTTCTAAGTATGTTAAAGGAATAGCAAAATATCGAATGATAACATTTCCATTCAGAATACCTATAATAAATAAATAAATAACATAAAAAAGATACAAGTATATTTACTTAATTATTATTAATTATTAAATAGTAACTTAAAATTTTATTATATATATTTAATTATTTGTTTATAAAATAATACCATTTGTTTTACCAAAATGTGGTTTAACAGAAGCAAGCATCATACACAAAAGCATTAATAAAAAATATCCATATCTATATAAAAGTTCATTTTGTTTTTTTTTTGGTTGAATATCTTGCATATAATTTTCTTGCATTTTTACTTAATTTTATGCATGCCTGTAATAATTTAAATATTTTAATATATATTTTTGAAAATTTTTATTTATGTAATAATATATAATAAAAGCAAATGAAATATGATTTATAATAATGAAAAAATATTAATAATAAAAAGGATGCAAACCATTTTTATAAAATTATATCAGCCTACAAGCAACCAGTTTTTTTCTGACTCTTCTTTGAAGAAATTTCATGCGTTGTCTTCTTTTTATACAAGAATTTATACGTGCACATTTGCATAAAATATTATATTTACTATAATCCTATTTAAACATGCTTAAAATATTAAGTAAAGAAAATCTTATTGTCTATAATACTGTATTAAATCATACATTTATTAATTATTCTATGCTATTTTTTATCATTAAAATTCCTGTAAAATTCATAATTTAATTAATGTAATATAAAATTAAATATATAAATGCATCTAAATTAAAGCAATACTTTTAAAATTTATAAAATGCAATGATATTCTTTTAATAATAAGTTTTTTATTCTAAAATTTGTATTATTCAATTTTTTTTTTATTGAATGAAATATATATACAAAATAATAATGTTTTGTGCAAATTAAACTTGCATTCAAACATAATTATATATTTACACTTGTTGTGTGTGATGTTAAATTCAAAAATTCTATTTTAAAAAATGAAAAATTATGACATGACCGTAATAAATATATTTAAACTTTTCGTTACAATTCATTAATATTTGTTGAAAAACTTCAAAATCATTAATCACGAATATTTTTATATGTATTTAGTTGTTCTAAATGTCTATTATTTTTGACAATTAACTATTTAGATAATACAATACTTTGATGCATATCGTATCAAAATGTATTAAGAAAATCCGATTTCATTTTCTTACGCATGCGTAGTTACAAAAAAATATTTTTATATATTCTTTTATTAAAATTAAATTTTTATTAAAAAAAATATTAAAATAACAAAATTTATTGTTTATTTAAATAATTTGCATAAATTTAATAAGATATGTTTACAAAAAAAATATATTTATGATAAAAAGTTTCTATTGTTAATTCGTTAACAATTTATTAATTAAGTGTTAATAATTCAAATTTATATTCATTTTATAATATTAGTAAAATCATTCATATCAAAATATTTATACTTGAAATAAATAATAAAAATATTTATATCAGTTTTATAATTTTTATATTATTAATTTTTAATAAAGAATAAACAAAAAAATCTATTTGTTAATTATTTATTATAATAATATTAATAATAATACAATAATAATATTAATAATAATAATAAGATTAATGAAACAACAGTATATGTAAACATGGCATATTACCACAATACCTTTACTGCCATAAGTAGGGGTCCACCCTTCTTGGCACACAGTTTGAAGCTTAAGAGCTCCTTTATCGATTATTCACATTTTTTTCTTACAAAACTTCGTAACTTTTATACATAGCACGGTCTATAACTACATACATAACATTGCTTTGTAAACGAGGTTATACGCTCACGAAAATTAATATTTAATCGCATTACTTTTAAAACTTTGATAGTGTAACAGAAAATTTTTTAGTTGATCTTATTTTTAAGAATTGAATTTATACTGAAAATAAAAGACATAAATAGTTTGTAACGCAAACTACAACAAAAAATCTCATGATATTAAAAACTCCAATCGAAATCATTTTATAAATGGTAATGCAAAGCATTACACGTTATATTTTTTTTTTCTAAATATAAATATTGAAATGCTCCAGTAACGCAAATATATAAAAGATCACATATTAGCATGCTCAGATACAAAAATACTAAATCAAGATACAAAGGCTTTGATTTGTTTATTAACTAAAAGCCAAATAATTATACATAAGATTCATCTATTCAATGTTATTTTGAGGAACAAAAGATATTCATTGGATGTATTTATATGATACAGGACTTTGAATTCACTATATTATGATAAACCATTAGTTTTTGTCATTTCTGATCAAGAAACACAATGTATTACAAAACAAAAAATGAAGTAAAAAAGATCATTAGTCAATCTGTCTAATATAGCAAAATTTGTAATACTTTAAATTTGACACACATTTGAAATGAATATATTTTTTTTTTTTTTTTGAATTTTTGTATTAGTAAATAGAATAAGAAATATCTAATCAATAGTACCACCTATATTAGAAACATGGATTATTATATATCAATATTTATCCAATATATATATATATATATTATATATATCATATATACATATATTAGAAACACAAAGAAAACTTGTATAATATGAATTCTAGAGCATGCCAAAGATAATATGACTATAAAAAAATATTATAAAAATAATTTAAACTTAAAACATTTTACGTTCAAAGATTTTCTCTATAACTGTTTGTAATTTTAAGAATTATTTCCTTATATAAAGAATACACAGAGTGAAATTGTAAATTTCAGGTTTAGGAATTATATTTAAATAAAGTTCTATGTTAATTGTCAATTTCTATTTAGTCATTATCAAAAATTTTTCTATCTTCTTAAACATGATAAACACAATATGTATGTAGGTATTATTTGTTATTTGTTCATTATTAATTTAAAAAGACATGTATGTATACAAAATTATAAAAAATATTGAATCTAGCAAAATATAAAAATTATTTAATATGATACATTTAAAGTAACAGTCTTTTATCTGATAACTATGAAAATTACAGAAAGAAAAAATTATCTGAATTTTTATAAAAATTTGAAAATTAACGATGGATAATACAGAGATTATTTAATACTTAAACACTAAACAATACACGACACTGAACTATTATTATATGTAAATATCTATATATAAAAATACAATGTATTTGTAATAAACAATTTGTCACAGTTTACTGTTAGTATTTTATTTTATATACTACAGTAATTCTTAAATAAAAACGGGAAGAACGAAAATATCACACGATGATATGTCAAAATGTTAGGTAATAAGTGATATTAAAAACATTATTTCATTTCCGTCAATATTCTTTTTATGATACTAATTTTACATTAAAAAATATTGTAATATTGTAAAATAATTGTATATTGTAATTACACAAAGTACATAAGTAAATACTTGTAACATTAAATGCACATAAGAAAATATTTAATAAAATTATTCTCATTTTATAAAGAAATAGATTTTTTTACAGTTTTTATACTTTATAAGATAAATAGACCAATGAACAATAGAAATAATCATTAAATTTTTCAAAATTTATGTACTTATTTTTATTTTATATAAAAAAAAAAAGATCAAACATAATATACATAAGAAAATAGTATTAAACTACTGTATTATCCATCTAATGAAATATAAAATATGAAAGTTATTTATTTGTAATTTTCATAGGTTAATTCAGCTTATATTATTAATGTAATATCTCCATCACACGTTGCAAAGATATACCCATGATTATTTTACAATTTCACTCTGTATATATCATATTTTCTTGCTATCAAATTAATTATAGTTTTACTTCTAAATTAGAGTTACTTTATATCACAATATCTCAAGGCACTTAAAAAAATTTCTTTTTTTCTTAAGCACCTTTTCCCCTTCTCATTTAGTCTGACATAAATATAACATAGAACATTCAAAAGTTTGTAGTGCTATTGCTTCTATTGACCTTTTTACCCACTGCTCGAGACGATGTTCTAGTTGGTGTAGGTCTTAGTTTGTAGCCTCCTGCATTCATTGTATTATTAATAGCCGCTACATTTGGAGCAATAGTTTTTAGACATTTAGCCGCTTCTTGCAGTTGCTTTGACAAAATTTCATTTTTTAATTTTTCTGCATTCAGTTCCCGTCGAAGTTGTGCTTTTGTTTTATTTCCAAATGGGCACAATACTCTGTGCTGTATAAGACAAATTGCTGATGGTCTCATTTCAGGATTTGGATGAATCATTAACTATAAGAAAAAAAGAAATTTATTATATCATTCTATAAAATAAATATTTAAATAATAGAATTAGAGAATGAATTTACTTTAAGTAATTCATTAAGATCACGACTATAATGGGATAATTCCTTTAAATTTCCATTTCTAATATCATGCCATTCTGGTCCATTTTTAGGTAGTGGACCTCCACCACCTGCTTCATAAACAGTTAATCCAAAAGCAAAAATATCAGCTTTTGGTAAATGACTAAAGTCTTCGCGTAAAATTTCTGTTGGCAAATATCTACAATCTCCTTCTTCAACTTGAGGATTATTAACAGACGTAACATGACCCAAATCTCCTATTTTATAAGTAATTTCTTCTTCGATAGTTTCCTCTTCGTCGAAACCATCATCAGCTGAATCATAATTAACTGCGAGTAACCTCTTTTCTTTGGAAATAAATATGTTTCCAGGTTTAATATCCATGTGTACTAATTGCATACTGTGAATATATCTTAAACCTTCAGCAACATGTAACAACAATTGTCGCATTTCTGCTTCAGTGAAATGTTTTTTTTCCTTTTCTAAGTTGATAATTGCATCTGCTAAACTGCCGCCATTACAATATTCATTTTGAATTATCATATGATTATCTTCTGCCCATGCAGAATAATATCTCACAACGTGTTGATGTTTACCAAGTACAGCATGTGCATATACTTCATTTAAGGCATTTTTTTCATTAATACTTCCAGCAACTGGTTTAATACTTTTTTTAATAGCATAAGTGCATCCATCTAATCGGTTAATACATTTATAAACTGAACCAAATTCACCTGTTCCAATTAAACCAAGTTCATGGAACTCTTGATGATATCGTAAAATATTCGAATCTTGCAATGCAACACGTTTTGTAGCTTGTTCTATTTCGTTATCAGAATCTTCGGAATCGGCGAGATCGAATTTTGGTATTTGAATATCTGGAGATCTAAAATTAAGAGAAAATAATTTTTATTATGAAATCAACATATTCATATTGATATATATTATCAAATTGGTCAATTTTTATATTTATACTTACCCATTAAGACTACGTTTAGATCTAGTGCGTTTTCTTGCAGTTAACAACATTCCATTTGGTGTAAAAGGATTTACATTAGCAGTAGGTTTGTCAGATTTATTTTGATAATTACATGATCTAGATTTGTCTAATGAAAATAATCTGGTACATTTAGATGGAAATGGAGTATGCATTGCACTCTTTTCCATTAATGTCTTTGGAGTAGCAGGAGAATCAAATAAACGTAAAGCTCTAACACGTTTATATGGTGGACTACATGCCATTGATATTTTTTGAGAACATATATTTTCACGAGGTGGAATTCTAATTCTTGATGTACCTGTAATTTATATTTTTTTAAAACAAATATATAATACATATTTAATACAAAATTTTCCTTGCATTGAAACTACATGCAAAAAAATTTGTGTTCACTATTTCATTATCAACCATATATTATCAACCATATAATCAATATATTTTTATATATGTATTCTTTCATATTTTTTTTTCATATCTTTGATATTTTTTTTCATATTTATATTTGTCTTTTTTATTTTTATTTTTTTGATATTTTCTATTTATTTCATATTTTTGATATTTTATATTTTTTTTCATATATATAATATTTTAATATTCAATCATATATATCATATTATAATATATTTTTTTATTCATATTTTTTTAATATTTTCTTTTTGTTTTATATTTTTAATTTTTTTTCATATCTTTGATATTATACTTCTTTTATATTTTTTACATTTCTTCATATTTTTATGATATATATCCATATATTTTTTTTATTTATATTCTTTTTCATAATTGATATTTTTTTTATTCATATTTTTTTAATATCTTCTTTTTGTTTTGTACTTTTGATTTTTTTCATACAATTTTTTATATTATATATATACACACACACACAATTATTTATTATAATATACATTACTATATATCATATATATCATATATATCATATCATATATCATACATCATATATATATCATAATTATATTTTTATATAAAATATATAATATTCATAGAACTACTATATATTTTTTTATTCATTTAAAAATATATAAAAAAAAATATGAATTGAATTTATTTACAACAATAAAAATATATTTTAAGTTAATAAAAAACAATGTAAAAAAATAAGTATAAAAATTTACATTTTTTAAAAATATTATAATTCTCATAAAAAAATAAGATTTAAAACTATATATATATATTATAGAAAATGGCAAGAATGAAATTTTGAATACAAAACTTTAAAATTATATATATATATAATGTATCTGATTTATCTCGAAATATTTCGAAAAATAAAATAATATAAAAAATATTTTAACATTTTTTATATTTTTATATATATAAAAATTGTTTGCAAAAAAATATAATATTATACATATATAGTTTTTATAGTAAAACGAATAAAACGTTAAGATTATATAAATTTTTTAAATGGACCCATATAATTTTTATTACACTAGTTAGTGCATTTCATTATTTCCTAAAATACTAATTATTTATATCGAAAAATTTTTAGTTTAATTTAACATATTGTAATTTGTAGTTTATTTATTTATATAAATTTATTTAATGTAAAATTTATTTATATGAAAAACAAGGAGAAGTGTAAAAAATTCACATGTTCAACTTATCTTTTAAATTTTACAAATTTTAATATATTTTAAAATAAAGATAAAGATCTTTTAAAATAAAATAATAAAGATTTTTCAATATAAATAGCTTAATACTTTCATAATATTTATTAATAAATAATTATTAGTCAATTAATGCAATAAAAATTGTATGATTTTATTTAAAAAATTATAATAATTATAAGAATTATATGTAATAATTATTTAAGATTAATTTTCATATAATTTGTACACTTCTATCTATAGAAAAACTATTATTATTAGATAATATATCTGTTTTTATTAAATAACTTTTTTTTGAAACATTTTTTTGTATCATTTATATTTTTCGAGATATTTGAATAATTCAAAATAAATCAGACATGTGTATCTTAGAAACCGACCAACAAGATTTAATAAGCGATTCCTAAATGATTTCAAATAAATCATTTGATAAATCAATGATTCTAAATAAATAAATAAATTTTTCTTTTGCAAAAATTTTGATTTGACAACTTTATAACTTACTAATCAAAAATATAAATATTATTTTCTGAAAGGCCTTTATCAAATGAAATTTAAGGAAGAAAAAGAGAAAGATATCTCTCAAATTTTAGCTCTGAATTAGTTTTCGAAATATTTATGAAAAACACTTAATATTATACATTGAATTTTATTTAAAGGTGACATAATGAAACAATTCGCTATAAAAATTATTATTATTTAATATTTAAAATTGCTATTTTGAAAGAATAAGCAAAAAATTAATGCAGTCAATGAACTAACTCATATTATAAACAAATGGAAATTTAAGTTTTGCCACTTATGATTAAAAAAATGAAAAAAAAATTTAAATGAATTTAATAAAATTTTTTATGAGAAAATTATGTAATGTTATTTCTTCAAAAGGCAATTTTTACAACGCTGAAAATGTTTAATAGCTAGTCTCAATATCTATGAAATATCTTATATGTAAAATCTTTAATTGCTTATAAGAAAATTTATAAATTTTAGCGGCATTCTGACCGGAAATCGTTTTTAAATTCTAAAATTAATTTAATACAGAATTGCTTTTTTTAAAAATATATTTAAATAACAGCAATTATTATATTTGCTAAAATGTTTTGCAAATTAATTTTTTTTTGACATCGTATTTGATATTTAAATCAAATATGTTTAATTTCTTAAAAACGAATAATTAGATTTTTAGTGGATTATAAAATATTCTATAGATATTAGATAGATCGATATATTTACTTATTATATATTAGTCATAAACTACTTGACATTTGATGACTAAAATGAAGACTTATATTAATAATATTTGAATAGGCAGCAATCAATATATTAATAACTGTATTCTTCTATATGCAGTTTTTAATGTATAATACGAAAATTTTTCATTAATATCTAGAAACTAATATTTGAAACTAAAATTTTAGATTTAAGTCCATTCCTTCTTCTTTATTATCCTTCCAAATTTTATATCAATCAGTGATCGATGTCTTTTACAATTATAGTTAAAAACGTTAGCCAATCACATGGTGTATAAAATTGTTGCACCATGATAGAGCATAGATATATACCATTAGAATATATTGTTATATTCATAATATAATACAAATTGAAAAATTAATATAATCAGCATTTATGATCATACTGTAACATTTAGCATACCGAATTACGTATTTTATTTTCGCGTTTTCTACGAAAAATAAATATTTCATGAAAAATTATAAAAATGAATATGGAATAATTTTAAATGCTGCGATAATTTAAACATATTTCATAAATAAAATTAGACGCTGCTTATTTTACGCAAGAATTATACTATTAAGTACTTAGACTTATTTATTTATTTTATTTATTATTTATATCTATCTACTCTAGAACAATAATATATTCTATTAAAATTTCAAAATTTATGAAATATTTCATAGGCATTTCAGGAAATACTGTTATAAACAAATGGAGATAGAAGTCACGTGATGTGAAAATGGCAATAGAAAAGGAGAAATTTCTGCAATAATATTTGATTATTTGTTCAAGTCCGGTAATTCGCTGGTAATACATACCCAACATTATAATCGCAGCGCGATATTTCTACGATTAACTAATATATCATTAATAATTCCTAATAATAAAACCGAAACAAAAAAAAAATTAAATTAAAAAAAAAATGTTAATTAAAATCATCACTTTAGAAATTATCAATTAACTCTTATTAGTTGATTTCTGATAAATATATAAGATATTAAAATATTCATAGGATCCTTTTAATGAATTTTAAAGGCCAAAACAAATATAAAAATTGACATACAAAAATATCAGCTGAAGATAATTTATTAAATTATAAATATATAAAGCACTATTTTCGTATAGATGATGCAAAATAGAGATAGAGTAACACAGTTTATTCTCTATTACATTATCTCTCTCCATCTTATTTTTTTTATTGCATATATCATATATTTATAATTTAATAAATAAGCCTCAATCAAGATTTTTGTATATTAATTTTTGTATTTCTTTTAGCCTTTGAAAATGAACAAAGATATCACATTAAAAAATAAACTTAATAGCAAAAAAAAAACATAATATATAAATATGCATACTATAAATTTAATATGTTATATTTAAATTTTATATTATTTTGTGTTCATAATATATTCGTAATATATAATATATAATATAATATATAATATTTGTTAATATTTTAATATAATGGAAAAAATTGTTTGTTAGCATTCATTGTAACATTGTTATAAGATATTACATTGCATATATACAAAAATATGTTTCAAATAAATTAGAATTCCCAAAGCATAACTAACAATAGTCATAATTATTAAACAAACTATTATAGATATTGGCATAATATAAAAATAAGCTGAATTTTGCCTTCACAAATAAAAAATAAACAGAAATATCTTTATAAAACAAGATAATAAAAAGAAACCATTATTCTTTATTTTTAAAATTATACACTTATTTTTTCACATAATCATTATTTATTGTAATATATTTTCTCTAATGTTGTATTAATTTTTATAATCTTAAAAAATTATTCATGAAAAAATCTTGAAACTATTTTTTCATTTTTCAAATTTTTTCAAATCATAATTGTTTGCTCTTTTAATATTTAATTTCAAAAATAATTAAAATTATTAAGTAAATCTAAATTATATAATAGATATGTAGTTTTGAGAAAAAATTTTTCATAAATAGATTATAAAAACCAGTGAAAATGTATAAGTGTTATAAATGATGATTATATAGAAAAATTATATAATTATATAAATTTAAAAATAAAAAATAAAAGTTTTTTTTTACTGCTATTTTATAAAGATATGTCTCCCCATTCATTTTTTATTTAAGTGAAGGAAAATTTTTTAATTTATTACAATGTATTTTTTTTATAAATTAATAAATATATAAAAATTAATCATTTACAAATATAAACAAAATACAAATAAAATAAATAAAATTTTAAGGACAAATCTTAGAAAAGATGTTATTTCTATTTTTTTAAAAATGATTTATTTTTTATTATTTAAATAACTACCATTGAATATAATAATATTTATTTGAAATATTTTTTTTTTGATTTTTTTATATAATTTAAGAATTAATAATGCAAAATATTCTGCTATAATATTCTACTATAATAACATTATTTAAAAATATATTATAGAAGAAATTTATATCATATATTTTCAGTAATATGAATTCTCTTCGTCATATCTTTCTATATAAAATATTCTTTATTGTAATTTTTTAAATATAGAAAAAAATATATCAAATAAATGTCATTAAATTCGATAGCAGCTATTTAAATAATGAAAAATAATAATATATAATATATAAAATAGTAATTTATTTTATTTAAAAAAAAAGAAAAGTACCATTTCTTCTTAAGACTAAGCATTTTTTCTTTCTAAATTTCTTAAAATTTTTTCAATTCAATTTTTTATTGTTTTACTTACTAATTACTTTTTACTTAAATTTTTAATTTTAAAAAGGAATAATGACAATATCTGCAATAGTTTTAAAGAAAATAATTTATAATAATTTTTATCAACTTGTAACATCTCATCAATTTATATATACATTCTTTTTTTTCAAATTTTTATATAACATACATATATACAATTAAAGAAAATCTAAAATAATAACAGTACATAGTATAATTATATTTACTGATTACTTTTTGATTTCTTTTTTTAATTATATACGTGCAAGCATGATGTAAAACAATTGTCCATGAAAAATATCAATTTTCCCACACCATGCATATCGCTTAAAATAATATAAAAAATTAAAAAGAAAAAACATGCTTAATTATAAAATAAATTTTTATAAATACAAAAATAAATATAAATCAATAAAATAACTGTATAGAATTACGATAATAAAAGAGTCATTATAGAATGAAAATTAATATAATAGAAATTAAATATTATACAAAAAATATCTAAAAATACTAATAAAAAAAAAATACAAATAAAATTAATTTTTGATATAACTACATAAAAAAATATATATATATATATATATAAGATAATAAAGAATACCTTTAAAGTCAAGGTCTTGTAATCTTACAGTCAAAATCTTATATAAAAATAGCTCGCAAAAAAAATAAAAGAATTGAAAATTGTACTAACCTGTCATGTTACTGATTGGCGTCTTATTGTTATTAATTGGCACAGATTGATTATTTTCACTGTCACTACAGTCCATTGTATTACTAAATGATAATTTTCTTGGTTGAAGTGGGGGTGAACATCCAAGATCTTCTGCTGAAGAATCTAAAATATCGTCAACATCACAACCGGAGCTATTTGTACGACAGCTAATGTTTAGCTCCTCGTCCTGAATATCGCATGCGTCGAAATGCAACTTTTGTGCAACTTCCATGTTTTCAAATTGTCACCATACGTTTCCTTGTATATAATCACCTCGTATACACTAATAATACTGAAATAAAATAAATACTAATTGTAATATCTTATCAATTACATTTGAAGACATTCATTCAAATAATCGCTCGTACCACGCTATGTTCGTTATGGCGGGTGGCCCAATGTTACTTGGGAAATTACAGCTAACCAATTGGAAGCTTCTTCGAGGACGAGAAGCTATTGAATTTGATATAACGCGTTTTACTATTGGTTGTGATTATTCACAATGTTAATACATAGTAGCGTCATCTGCACACATTTTCGAGGGTGGAACCATTCTCAGTCTAATTCTAAAAACTTTATGTCACATTTTATTTTGGAAGTCTCACCTAGAATCAAAGAATATTTAAAAAATATAATTTCTTGTTGAATAATAGATGAAAACAACTTCTGTCTTTGCGTTGATAATTTCATTTAATAATTAAAGAATCTTCTATAGAAATAAATCATATATTAACAAATATATTATTAACATATAATTATAACGTATAAATTTCAATTCAAAAATTTATAAAGCATAAAATCAATTTGAATATAAATTTTATAACTATGAATTTAAACAAAATGTCATAAATAGATCAAATTATTTGAAATTTATTTAAAAAAATAATGTATTGTTAATGATTATCATATTATTTATTAATTGCAAAAAAAATACTTTATTTATAATATTCTGTTTCTTTTTTAAATTATAAATTTCAGGAAATCTAGACACAACATATATAATCTGACTTCCTGAAAAAAAAAGTGAAATTGTTCAATTTAAAAGAAAAATACAATGAGAATTAACATGCAGCGAACATACTGTGATTTAAGATAAATAAAAAAAAAGATTTTCTATTAAATGAAAACATCTGTAACTCATGTAAGGAAAGAAAAATCTTTTGCGTCTTTTACCTTATTCAGACAAAGAGCCTTACGGAGCAGTGAAAGAATTTTTATCGAGCAGCTGCAACCTGTAGCATTTGTATACACGACATTGGTTTGTATTGGTATAGTCGGATCAGTGGTAGGGGTAACATAGTAGTTCGATGTGCGATATGATGGGAATTTAGTGCCTACGATGGATTTTTTCTAAAACGATGCTACGACGCCTTGCGGTGGAGATACGAGATTCATAGAATAAAATAGAAAGGATAGTTGTTTCTTTATCATACATTTAAAGTAAAGACGTTCAACTACTAAAGGATAATGGCAAACGTAGAAATCGACATCGTAGGTGATATGCAAATACCACAACAAAAACAAAAATCTAGCACTGGGTAATCTTCAAATACATGATACATGGACATGATGATGAAAAATAAAATGTCAAATATTTATTATCTAACCTATAAGAAAATTTTACAATGTTAATGACATTGACATCTTATTAATATATTTGTTAGTTAATTAAAATAACCATATTCTCAAATTATACTTATTTTTAAAATTTATTATGTAAATTTTTCTTTATTATTAACATTTAAAAAATATTTTTTAATGTTTAATTATTTTTAATAAAATATTAGTAAAGTATTATAATATTTATAATATGTATATTTTTTTTATAGGTTTGAATTCTTACAGATACCACAACTTCCACTTAATAACATAGGATATCCTCAAGCTCATGAATGGATTGAACATAGAAAAGCAAATATTAGATCATGGTCTTTGTTTCTTAATACAAGCAATATAAGACCTGCTCCTAGTTTACCAAGATTGAGTAAAAGAATTGTTAGAAATATTGAATATTTCCAAAGCAATTATTTATTTGTATTTATTGGATTAGTTATATATTGCTTGTAAGATTTATTACATTCAAAATTTATTCTTTTTAGAAGAATAATTATACTTTTTAGAATAAGTATACTTTAAAATATAATAATCTCAAAATTATATTTTAACATTAGGATTACATCACCATTGTTGCTACTTGCTGTTGTTGCATCTCTTGGTACTTGTTACAAAGTTTCACAGCGTCATGCTAAACAAGAACTTATGATATTTAATCATAAATTAACATTAGTTCAAGTTTATACTTTGGTAGGAATTTGTTCATTGCCAATTTTTTATTTGGTTGGTGCTGGTGCAGCTCTATTTTGGGTTCTTGGTAAATAAAATAATTCTATTTTTATTTTGATATGATATTATAGAATGTTATACATATTTTGTATATAAAAATCTCATTTTAGGTGTATCCTGGTTTTTAATAACTTTACATGCAGCATTCTATAATATAGACTCTGTATTATGTCCAGGAGAAGATGAACTCAATTCTTTAGTTATGCAAGAAGTATGATCTGTATTATAAAAGATTTATGTACAATAAAAAACAAAAATACAAATTTTATGTAATATGTAAATAATATAAAATATTACATATTTATGTATTAAAAGATATATGTGAATCTTGATTTTAAATATTTTGATGAATTTTAATTTGAAATAATAGATGATATATCAAATAAGAAGAATCTTTACATAATTTACATTTACATTTTTATAAAAACTATAAAAAAATAATTTTGTATTATTATCATTTAAGAAAATAAAAAATTATAATATAAATTTATAATAAATTAATTTTATATAATAAATTATATAAAATTTTATAAATTAAAATAAAATTTATTTTTTTCTTTTATAATAATTTTAATAATACTTAAAAAACATTATTCAACAAAATATATAGCAAGAACATTAAATAAATGTAATTTTATATAAATAATAAATTTAAATTTTTTAAATCAATATTATTAAATTTATATTTTATTATAGGAAAAAAATTTATTAATTTAAAATTTTTAAATTTATTTAATTTAGAATTTATATAAATTACAAAATAATTGGCATCAATTTATTATCACGTAATCATTTAATACATTGTTGTATCGCTTACATGTTAATATGATTCACGAAATGCATACATTTATACATGAATGTATATTATGTATTTATCTCATCATTGTATGATATTTTTTTCGTATTTTTTATATAATAAAATTAATGCATTAAAATACGTCACGTTTATAAAAATACACGTAATCATTTAGATTAATTGTTTATAAAAAAATATAAATAGTAAAGCAAAGGTTAAAAGTACTGTATAATGGAATTATAATATTCACAATTATGTGACAATTTCCTGCTTCATATCTGAACAGCATCCGGAATTAAAGGTTCCCAATGGAAACATAAAAATTTTGTAAGCATAAATTTTAATTATTATTTCTTTCGTAGAAAATTTAATGTTATAGCTAACTTTACATTAACAACATAAATACGATCTAATATTTTATATTGTATTAAAATTTATTTATATTTTTTGAATGGTAAAATGCATTTTTTTCAAAATTGAGATAAATACTAAAAATAATTCATGATTTGTTTTTAGAATTTATTATTTATTTCTAAGTTTTTATATACATAATAATATACTGTATATTTTAATTTTCACATGAAAATATTTATACTTTTGTATTAAACTTTTAATTTTTAAAATTTAAAAATTTATTTGTCACTTATTATTTCTTCTTTAAAAATATAAATAATATAAACTTAATAAATCTTAATATAATTTTTACTTATTTTAATTGTTGTATTATTATTGTTTATTATTTTATTTATGCCTTAATATTCATTTATTTTGTAAAAATATAAGTTAAATTCAATATAAATTCAATTTATTATTAGTTAAAATGCTTTTATAATTATATATTATAGCATTTTTTTATATATAAATTTTTTTTATTTGGCTTGCATGTAGTATATATTATTTGATTCAAATAAGTAGAATTTGAATATTGATCAATTCAATTAAATATGGAAGAAGAAGATGAAGAAGTTTCTACACCATGGATACAAAGACATAGAAATAATATATCTGAAGCAAGTCTTTATCGATCAATACAAAGTAATTTAAATGCAGAATCTGTACAAACATTATATCAAAGTGTTCCTAATATCTCATTAAATAATATTGGAAGCATGAATAGTATGCATAGTGCAATCTCTATGGAAGATATTCAACAAACACATAATGACGATACATTAACTTTTAATAATGATACCAATGAAACAATTATTGATGGTAGTTGTACAGATTTAAGAAACAGTAAAAGAAGTTCAAGATCGGTAAATTTAAGTTTATAATTATATACACATTTTAAAAATATTATAAAATATAAATAATTAACATGAAACATTAACATCTTTTTTTTACAGGCTTCAAAATGTGGAACAATTTTTAGTTTATATTTTCGTGATGAAATTCGTACAATTGATTTTGTACTTGTTTGGGATGAATATAATGTAGAAGCTCAAACGTACCGTTGTACTGAATATAGACGTGTAAGTTACATAGTTTATATAAATACATATAATTAGAGATATAATTTTTGTTTTGTTTTAATTTTTCATTTTTAATTTTTAGATATTTGAAAAAAATTTAGAAAAGGAAGGTTTACAATTAGAATATGAACAAGCAGAACCAAATGGTTTACATTTCATAAAAATTCATGCACCTAAAGAAGTATTAAGACGGTATGCTGAAATATTAAAACTTAGATTGCCAATGAAAGAATTACCTAGTATGATGATTTTTGAAAATCGTAGTAACACATTAATTAAAGAAGTCAATTCATTATTCAAGAGAATTATGAAAAAGTATTATGTAAACCAAACAATATTTCCAACTCTGAAACATAATTTTACAGCTGTTTATAGCCGTGATAAAGAATATTTATTCAATTTGGATTCACCAAATTTTTTTACTACTGCAACACGTGCTAGAATCGTACAATTTATTTTAGATAGAACCAGATTTACTGAAACTAAGGATGATGACTTTGCATTTGGAATAGATAGATTGATTTCGGAAAAAGCATATATAGCCGCATATCCTCTTCATGATGTAAGTCATTTTTTTGTTTTTTTCATTGTATCTTTTATTATTTATTATGCTAATTATTTTAATTTTACGCTTAAGTTACATATATGTATTCATATTTTCTTCAGAAACTTTAGGATTATAGAATTATTATATGGAATACTTAGGTATATCTATATATGATAATATCAACAAAGCTTATTATTTTATGCTTGCCCATTTTAAGTTATTATATCCCAAACACTCAATTATATGTTGAAAAATTTTTAAAGGACAATAATAAAGGACTAATTTAATGGTTAGTTATTCATTTTCAATTATTTTGATCTTATATTAAATACAATGTGATATATAAGATTTATATTACATTATTATATTACATTTGTATATTACATTTGTTGTGTGTTGTGTAATTCTTTTCATATACTTATTCATATTAATAAAATATGTCTTTTAATAATTGAATTTTAATATAAATATAATTATTTAATATAATAAAATGAAATTATATTTTTTTAATTAAATTACTCTAATATATGAACATGAAAAAAAAATAAAAATAAATGCAAAATTTTTAATGATTATTTTTACTAATTTTTTTTATATTTAATTATTTACATATTATTATATCATTTAATTATTTAAAAATAATTATTTTTTTGTTATTTTATTATAGGTTTTGTTGGTATATCATGTTTAAGACTTCAGAAACTTTATAAAGTGTTGCTTTTTTAAATATTTTCTGAATATTTTATTTACAGAATATACAATATAATATGAAAAATATTTTGAAAAATATGATTTTATGATTTTATTTATTTTTTCTAAAATAAAAATTATAATAAAATTGTTAAAAATTATAATATTTTTGAAAATAATTATATATATAATTATTATAATTATAGTTACTTATTAAATAATATTATTTTTCATATTTATTTTAAATTTTTTTAAATTTACAAATATAGTACTTAATAATTGAGTACTATATTTATTATTTATTATATATTTTTATGTGTTTTATATATTCTTAATTTTTTTATAGTAAATAAAATATAGCTAAACAAAATAATATTAATAACTTAATTAAAAGTTTAAACTTTTAATATTAACTGTTTATATAGAAAAAAAAAGATTGAACTTATCTTAATTATGAAATAGGTGCCAATAAATTATTAACAAGAGAAGTTCTCCAAAAATTTTTTATTTCTACAAATTTATTTTAATCCTTATATAGATAATTGAATGCCCATTTTTATCATTATTTTATGAATACTTTTATATGAAAAACTATTTTTTTTTATATGAAAAAAATTTCTATTAAAAATTTAAAAAAAAAACTTCAATGTTATTTATATGCTATTTTTGCATTATATAATATACGAACGAGTTTCTAAATAAGAGAAATTACAGATAAATTTAATTAAATAATTATTATAAGAAATTTAGTTAAATAAATTATAAATGAAAATTTTATAAAAGAATTATATTTATTATAAAAATATTATTTTTTTGGTATTATTTTTATTTATGATTTTAAAAATATAAATCATGATTATTAAATAAAAACAGATTAATATCATTATAAAGACTCAGAATAAGTAAATGTAATACATATATATATATATATATATATGATTGACTTTAATAAATATAATATATATATTAAATATTTTCTTTGTTTAAACAATATTTAATATATTATAATATGATATATTATGAAAGAAAAATTAAGAATATCTGATGTATAAAAAATTAAAATAATTGTTATATATTTGATATGATTTGAATAAATAATTTGAAGTATTTATAATCAGTTTCTTTCTATTTAAAATAGTGAATTAAATTTTAATTATCTATTCAAGAAATTGAAGAACTAATTAAAAAAAAAATCTTGACTTCTAAAAAAAATTTATTTATTTTTCAATTTTACTTTTTCATAATTAAATAATACCTAAATAAAAATAAAAGAATATTTTAATCTCGTTATACATATTTTATTTAAAAAAGAATAATTTTCAAAGTATGTTTGTTGAATCCTTATTTTTTAAATGTCTTTAATATTATTTTTCAAAGAAAAAAATATATTTATATTAAAATTTATGCTATTTTATAATTATTTTATAAAATCGATTGAAATTCCATTTGACAAAAGAAATCTTAGAAAAAATTATTATTTTTGCTGATATTTAATATTTTTTTTATAATAAATATTTTCTAATTTTTTAAGTAATAAATAAATATCATTTGATAAATTAAATTTAATTAAAAGAAAATTTTTGTTTGAAAATATTATATAATATTAGTTTATGAATTGTAAAATAAAATAAAAAAATAAAAAAAAATAAACAATATTTATTAAAATATTATAAATATTATTTATTTAGATAAAAACAATTTATTTAAAATATAATTTATTTTTAGGGTGATTTACAAGCACCAGATTCTATGAGATATCTCTTGTACAAAGAATGGGCAAGCATAAAGAAATGTCTTCATTATCAACCATTAGATTACATCAAAGAGTATTTTGGAGTAAAAATTGGACTTTACTTTGCTTGGCTTGGATTTTATACACATATGTTGATACCTGCTAGTATTGTTGGTCTTTTATGTTTCATATACAGTTGTGCGACTTTATATTCTAATGAACCAAGTGAAGATATTTGCAATTTTAATGGTACCATTGAAATGTGTCCTTTATGTGATCATTTTTGTGGATATTGGGATTTGAAAGAAACATGTTTACATGCAAGAATTACATATTTATTTGATAATCCATCTACTGTTTTTTTTTCTATATTTATGTCATTATGGGGTATGTAATGGTAATTTTAATATAATTATTCTATACATATATATAAATTTGTTGTATAAAATATATAATATATATTTTAATACTTCTTAATAATTTAATACAATTTTTTTTGTTATTAGCTACATTGTTTTTGGAATTATGGAAAAGATATTCAGCAGAAATTACTCATAAATGGGATTTAACTGGTTTGGATGCTCAAGAGGAACATCCTCGACCTCAGTACTTAGCACGTTTAGCACATATAAAAAAAAAATCGCTCAATATTATCACAAATACAGAAGAACCGAAAGTTCCCTTTTGGAAGATGAGAGTTCCTGCTACAATTCTCAGTTTCTCTGTCGTTTTGCTGCTGGTTTGTAAAAATTAAGAAAAAGTTAAAATTATTAAATTCATTTTTATATATATTTATTTTAGATTGCAATAGCAATGGCTGCTGTCTTAGGTGTTGTTTTATATAGAATGTCTGTTTTGACTGCTTTAAGTGTTTATGGACATCCTATGGTAACAAGTTATGCAATACTATTTACTACAGCTACGGCTGCTAGTATTAATTTGTGTTGCATTATAATATTTAATTGGGTTTATGTTTGGTTAGCTGAATATTTAACAGAGGTATTTTATATCATAATAACAATATATTTTTATTCATGATATATTATTATTAATTTTTTTTATAATATATATTTTCATTTTTATAGATCGAATTACTTCGAACCCAAACTGAATTTGATGATAGTTTAACATTAAAAATATATCTACTCGAATTTGTTAACTATTATGCTTCCATATTTTATATAGCATTTTTTAAAGGAAAGTTCGTTGGTTATCCTGGAAATTATAATCGCTTCTTTCATTATCGACAAGAAGAATGTGGTCCTGGTGGGTGCCTTATGGAATTATGCATACAGCTAAGCATTATTATGATTGGCAAACAAGCCATGAATACAATATTAGAAATGTTGTTTCCATTATTTTACAAATGGTTAAATACTTTAAAAGTACATGTTGGAATGACAACAGAAGATGGACAAAGAAAAATTACTACTAGAAAATATCTTCAATGGATTAAGGATTATAAGTTAGTGGAATGGGGTCCAAGAAGTTTATTTCCCGAGTATTTAGAAATGGGTATTGGTATTAAATTTGTTGAAATAAATTAAACTATGTGATTAAATATATAATATTTAAATCTTAATATTTTATATTATATTACAGTACTACAATATGGGTTTGTTACTATCTTTGTTGCTGCATTTCCATTAGCACCATTTTTTGCATTATTGAATAATGTTTTTGAAATGCGATTAGACGCGAAAAAATTGTTAACAATGTATAGAAGACCAGTCGGACAACGTGTTACTGATATAGGCATATGGTACCGTATTTTAGATTCCATTTCTAAATTATCTGTTATAACTAATGTAAGTTCTAATAATTGAAAATTTCTTATAAAAAATATCTTATATAAAAACAACTTTTGATATATTTATAAATTTTGTAGGCATTCATTATAGCTTTTACTTCGAATTTTATACCTAGATTAGTTTATCGAATAATTGTCTCTGATAATTATTCTCTAGAAGGATTTCTAGACCATTCTCTTTCGAAGTTTAATACAAGTGATTTAAAAAACGGTACTGAACCATTTTCAACATCTAATCCGCGAGTTGAAATATGTAGATATCCAGATTATAGGGAACCACCCGATTCATCAAATAAATATCAATATACTATTATGTTTTGGCATGTACTTGCGGCAAGATTAGCTTTTATTGTTGTCTTTGAGGTATTATTATTATTGAAATTAATTTCAATCAAAAGTTTTAATTTGATTATTAATAAAATTAATATTTTCCAGAATATTGTTGCTCTTGTAATGATATTAGTACGATGGTGTATTCCTGATATGAATCCAAAGTTAAGAGATAAAATTCGACGCGAAGCATATATAACTAATGAAATAATTATTCAACAAGAAACGCTTCGTGCTTGTGAACGATCTACTGATTTAGATGCAAATCAGCATTTAATTAGATTAAATGAAAATGCAAATCGATGGAATAGAGTCATGAGAAGTAGTTTATCTAATTCTGAATTTGATTTAGAAATTCACGGAAGTCCTGTATCACCAGCTAACACACATTCACGTGTTAGTCCTGCCGCATTATGATCATTTTCAGATCAAAAAAATAAAAAATTCAATAAAAAAAATTATAATTGTGATTCTAGTCACATATATTGAATTTAATTGATTTGACAATTTTTAAAAATATATAAATGTATTATATATTTGATATATATATATAATACATATGAATATAAATCCATATTTGAATAAAATAAAATAGAAAATTTGATAATAATTATGGAAACTAAACAAAAATTGATATACAAAAATGTTCCATATTGTTTATTTATTAAATTATAAACAATTTAATTTTACGTAAAATGAAACAAACATAAAATAACAGTTTTATTTTTGTCAAATTATATTTTTGATTCTTTATCTAAAATAAGATTAAATTTCTTCTGAATAATAATAATAAGATCTTAATGATGAAATCTTAATCTGAATGAAAAAGAAAGAAAATATCTAATCTCTATTTATAGCAAAATATCATATAAAAATTAAATAATTTTGATGTGATATTATATATATATATATATATTTTTTTTCTGTAGATATATACATATATATGTAGAGAGAGAGAGAGAGAGAACATATGAACATCAATTTTAAAATAAAATGGCTCATAATGAAAATCGGTTATTCTTTACTGACGAAAAAATTTTTTAAAAATTGAATCAAATTGAAATCAAATTGAATTTTTTTAAGATGTTAGAAAGATATTCGAAAGATAGTCCCTTAGTTAGATATTAATTATTAGAATCAATTTATTAAAAATTTAAAAAATATTATTTTCAGTCAGAATCACAAAGAAAAAAAAAGCAAAGATTATAATTTTTACTTTTTTATTCAAGCCAAAAAAAATTTTTGCTTTTTGCTGTAAATGCAATAAAATGTAAATGTAAATTAAATAAGTTAAATATAACAAGTAAGTATTTGTAGATTTAAATAAGTTATTTACATAATATCTTTTAACTCATAAAAATTTCATTAATTATGAGTTAAAAGATCAAAAATATTCAAATTTAGAATTTTTCACGATTTTTGATATATAATTAATAAATCTAAAAATATTTACATTGTTCAATGCAACTTTTTTATGCATCAATTGATTTTGATGAAATTTTATAAATGTATAATTTACTTAGATTGATATATAAAATACTTTTAAAATTTTTTTATAGATTTAAATAAAAAAATTAAAAATCGAAATTTATTTTTTTTCGTAATTTCAATCAATAATAATTAAAAAAAAATTGTTATACATTATATAATAAATTTCTAGCACTTTCAAATCTTTCTAGCTTCTTAAAAAAATTCAATTTATTTGATTTAAAAAAATGATTCCCTTTTAAATAATAATTGATTTTCATTAAGAATTATTATATATATATGATAAAATGAAATATAAATCTGTTTTTATCTTTTTTGTCACATATTAAATTTTATAAAATTAAAAAAAGAATCTCAAATTAAATCATTTTTGAAAATATAGAAAATAATGAATTATATTATTTTATTTAAAAGAATAATCTTTATATGTATGTTATCATTATAAAAATTAATATAACATAAAGTTATATTATATTCTTCAATATGAAATGTTTGTATATAATATTTTTGTTCATAACATAATTTACTTAATAAGTAATTTAAGATGATCATTTTAAAAAATTATTTAAAATGATTATATAAAAAGACTCTTGCAGTTATATATTTTTATGATTATTTAAAAAGAAAAAAATATTTTTATTATCAAGTTTTAATTGAAAAATAAATTGTCTTTATTGTCTTTATTGAAAAATATATATACATATGAATTTTATATTATATTCTTTGCGAATGAAAAAAAAAACTAATGATTTTTCTAATTTTTATTTAAAGAAATATAAATATTCTATGTTGACTAGTGTTTTTTATCTTTTTCATTAAATTATATATTTGATTTAAAAATTATTTGTTATAATATATTTTTAATAATTTATTTATTCAATTATTATATTATTTATATATATTTGTTATTGAATTATTTTAACAGTTTAATTTTATAATATAATTAATAAGTCTCTGTTTAAAGTTCCTGCAAATGATACATTTTGATATATTTGGATTAAGTTTTAAACATGAATTAAATGTATTATATTTAATTCAAAATATACTAATTAACAATTGTTAAATAATGCCAATTTTTTAATATCAATAACATATATTGTTGTATATATTAATATTACTGTAATCTATCTTTCTTATGCATAAATTTGATGATAATATTTAATTGTAATTTTTTATAAACTTTGTAACTTTTAAATATATTCAGCTCCCATAATTGATGATATTTAAATTGATGATATTTATATATATAATGTATATAATATTTTTATGAAATTGTAATAATTTTTTTATTATATTATATATAATTTAATTATATAATATATTATAAATATATATAATATAATTTTAATAAAAAATTCTATAATAATAATAATAAAGTTTAAATTATCATTGAAATATTTATATAAATATTTTTGTATAATTTTAAATTTTATAAGTTTATGTTGATATAATTATCTAAAGCACGGTATGCAGAGGGCGATATCATAGAACCGGTATGAAAATGGGACACTATTTATTCTCAGTCATTCCGAATATTTGATTTAAAAAATTTATTCTTATTTTTTACTAAACATTAAAAGAGATTCAACAAAATTTGTTATAATATTTTAATGTGAATTCTTATGTAAACAACGAAATTTAATTTAATTTCTAAGAAAAATGGGAACCGTTCACGCAAAGGTACACATGTATTATTAGAAAATTACGATATAACCTAAAATAAAAGCTACTAATTTACACCATGAGTAATTTCTAATAATAATTTTTAGTACTATTATTTTGAATATAATAATTTTATAAAATATTTTATAATAATTTTATAATAATATTTTATAAAATATTAAATTTGTATACTTCTAATTTTATTATACAGATTGTTATTATATTTAATTAATTCTTTACATTATTTTTTTCATTAACGAAAATATAATGTAATGATTTATATTTTTCTTTTTAATGTTTTAGGAATCAAATATGTCCAGAAATATAAATGAAACTTCAAGTAATAATACTGAAAAACAAAATTTTAGAAAGAATAATTCTGTAAGTGATATGTATATATTTTTAAAATTTATTTAATATTTTTTATATTTTTTATTTAATTTTTTTTATATAATACATTTATTTTTTTTAATATAAATACATAAAATAATTTAAATTTTTATTTTTAATTTTTACATTTTCAGGAAAAGATGAATTTATTTGAAAAAAGAAAAGAAGAACCCATTGATCTTCATTCAGTAAAGGTATCAATATAAATATAAAACATTAATTTTTTCAAATTAATAATTTTACAAATTAGTAACTCTAATTTTAAAATATTATAAATTAGGCAAGAGTTGACAGAATACATGTAGATGGGCTTATAAGAACGAAAGACGATATAATAAAAGCTCAAGTAATAGAACTGTTTAAAGCTCAAGATTTTTATGATGTTGTTCTACGTGCCTATAAAGTGAGAGAAAAGTTACAAGGTTTAGGATGTTTTGGAAATATTGGAATTTACATTGATACCAGTCAAGGTCCTCGTGCTACCCCAGAAGGCGTTGAAGTGGGTCTATATAATTACACAATAATTCAACAAAAAATAAGTAATTTCTCAGATTTAATTCTTTCCAGTTTTCTCATGAATTTTTTATTTAATGATTAATATATGTTCTTTTAAGAAATTTTAAAATCATGTTCTTTTTCAGGTCACTTTTATGGTACGTGAAATAAGACGCTTAACAGGTGGAATTAGTACTATGGTTGGAAATAATGAAGGTTCAGTTATTGTTCATGCAAAAGCACCCAATTTATTTGGAAGAGGAGAACGTTTACAGATGGAATATTCTTATGGTTCAAAAAGTTCAACTAATATAAGTATATCTGCTGTTAAACCATTTATAGATAATTGGCGTCATACAGTGTATGTAAAATTATTTTATTTTAAAAATTAATAATTAAAAATAATTAAAAATAAGTTCTTATAAATTTATATTTAATAATTTTTCTTATAGATTAACTGGTAGTGTGTTTAACACATCAAATAGATTTCCATGGTCTGGTTTTAGTCAATGTGATAAAGGTTTTTTATTAGATATTGGTCTTAATCCAGACGGAGCAGGTACACTAAAGCATAACTTGCAATATGAAGCTACATATAGGGAAATAATTTCTTCTAAACAAGTATCATTTCGCGTTCGAGAGCAATGTGGTCCAAATTTAAAATCTGCTCTACGACATATTTGTTCTATTGACAAAAGAGATTCGTTAATATTTCCTACTATGGGAAGTTTAGTGCAATTTTCGACAGAAGTAGCTGGTCTTGGCGGAGATATAGGATTTGTTAAAAATGAACTTACTATGCAAACTAATTGGTCACCATATGAATGTCTAGCAAGTATTTTCGAATTTGAAATTATCTCTTATATATAATTTGTGTAATTAAAAAATTTTTATTAGACCTTCCAACTGGGTTTTCAATCTGGATTGCTTCGAGGAATTAGCAATGACATGAAAATAAATATTGCTGATCATTTTTTTCTGGGTGGACCATTAAATCTTAGAGGATTTGATATGAGAGGTTGTGGACCTCGTCATGATGGAAATTCTATTGGTGGTGATGCATATTGGGCTCTTGCATTGCATTTATATACACCATTACCATTTAGACCTGGTCGTAATGGTTTTGGTGATCTATTCAAATTGCATGGTTTTATCAATGGTGGAAACGTATCCAATTTTACTTTTAAATTTGGTATGATATTTAAAATATTTTTTATATTTTAATTTGTAATTATTTAGGAAATAAGTAATTTTTCATTATTTGCAGCTAATGATTATAAAGAAAATATGAAAATTTTTAAAGAAAATGTTCGTTGTGCAGTTGGTGGAGGTATTGCAATGAAACTTGGAAATATAGCGAGAGTAGAGTTAAACTTAGTTATGCCTTTGTTATTTGTCAGGAGCGATGTATTGCAACAATTTCAATTTGGTATTGGGTTGCAATACTTATAAATAATTCCTATTTCAGAGTAGTATAAATTATACCTACATTATTTCTACGTGAATCATATGCATTTAATGTAAAATAAATTACAATTATAAATTTATAACTCTTATGAAAATATATGCTATCATTAGAAATAAGTATCAAAAAAAGCATTTCCAATAAAAATTGATACAAATCTACTTCTTGATTATTTTTTTAAATATATTTACATTATTAAAGTTGTATTTTACATATATAAACATAATTAATACATTTATTTCATAGTTTATATTAAGTATGAATTTTAAAAAAAATTAAAGATTTCATCAGTTAAAAATTATGAATCAGCTATGAATCAGTTCATTAATATGTTGCATATTTGTTTTTAAAATTGTGTAATTTTATCTTTTATCGATTTAAATTAATATAATACACATAAAATTATTCTAAATATTATTTCAAAAAAGGTTCTTTTTAGTTTCAAATATAAAGATTTTGCTAAATTATTTATTCTTTTATTTTTCTTAAATTTATATCTTAAATGTGAATCAATTATAACAGCGCCCCTACAATGTATGTATAATGACCTATGCATCAGTTAGTTGAAAATGGCCGCTTAAAAGTTATCGTTGAAATGTGTGTTTTAATTATGTATCATTTTACAATGGAATCCTTCGAAATTATTCAAAAATTAAAACAAAATATTGTGATTGAAGTAAAAAGATTTATCAGAAATCTATTGTTAAAATATAAAAAGTGTGGTATTACAAATAATCAGTTGTCATATTGCGAGCAAAATATACGTGATAATTGTCACAGTGGAGGCTATCTTTGTTGTATGTATAAGTGAAAAAAAAATATATTTTATATAATTAATATTATTGTGTTTAATATTATAACATTAAAATCATGTTAAAATATAAATAATATTTTGAATTTGAATATATTATTTACTAATTTTTGATTAATTAATGTCTGATATACGTGCGATATCCTTGACGTGATTATAAACATATCGATTTCAAATATATTTTAAAAATACAAATATAATAATTTGAAATTTAACATTAAAATTTATTATTTTTTATTAAAATATGTAATATTATATAAAATTCTTATATTGAGAAGTAATATATATTATATCATATACAAATGTAAAAATTATGATTATCGAATATTTTTGAACAATATTTTAGAAAATATTTAATAATGTATATATTTATAATTTTTTATGCGCAATAATTAAATTTAATTTATTTATTTATAATTAATAATTTTTTAAACTATTTATTAACTATTTTTAAACAATATTTTTAATATTTAAAATAATAAATTAATTTAAAATATTAGTATTTTAAATTTATATATTAATTTAAAATATTAGTATTTTAAATTTATTTTACAGCTAAACAAAGAAGATTTATGAGAACCGAGAAAAATTGTAAAGAAGCAGCAGTGTGTTGAATGATGTATGTAATAAAATTTAAATTATATTTTTTAAAAATTTAAATTAGTTATTTAAATATTTTTTTTGCAGCAACTTCGCTTCAATATTAAATATGTATTTTATGCAGAATTTACCTCTAGAAACAACAATGGAAAAAATGTATTCAATAAATAATGTACTGAATGAAAAAAGAAATATGTCAAGTTCAAAAAAAGAAAATATGTTCCATAGTGTCTTTAATATTTTAAATATACTTTGGGAACAATTCTCTAAAGTTCCTGCTTCATTTATAGCAAATATTAATTATCCATTGTCTGTAACAGTTGTGAACAATGATGGTATAATTCCACATGACTTTTTTAAAGATTTGTCAAGTAAAAGAGTACGATTAAGTACTGATAATGTATATATTCAGAATGTAAAAGAATCTTTAAATATTGTTAAAAATACAAATAATGATATATTTGATGAAAAAAAATCTATAAATAAAATTTTTAACAAAAATGCAAATGATAATTTAAAATTTAATTATGAATACATTGGTAGCAAAAACAAATATACAAAGAGATCTGACAAAAAAGAATCACATATTAAGGAGAATATTAGATATGATCCAACTAATTGTAATTATTTAATATCAGTTCAAAATTTGAACAAATCAAATGAAGAGGAAATGTTTGAATACATTTATTTTGATAAAAACATACAAAAAGTATGTACTAAAGAAAATTGTTATAATTTTGAAGATATTTATAATAAGCACATATTTAATAAGGAACAATTTTTTAATTATATTAACAACAGTATGAATGATAAGATAATTTCTTTTTTAACATCTAGTACAAATACATTAAGTATGCAACCAATCCAACAAGGTATAGTTTCTGATCTGTTCACAAAGGTATTGCAAAAAGCTTTCAATAATGTAACAGATTGTTTCTATAGAACAGAATCTGTTGAATCGGATTTGATAATTAAACGATCATTCTCACCGAAGCAACGAAAAAAACTTATTGCAGTGGCGAAAGGTAGAGGCCGGGGACGAGCAAAGTCGCAACTTAGACGTTCTGGAGTTAGCCAAACAAGACATAGAAAAGAACGCATTAAACATGATATTGCTATAGATATAGAAAATGATTTTAAAACTTGGCAAGAATTAAAAGTATCTCATAAAACAAAAAATAAAAAATTAGAAGACTGTTTTAGCTTAGATGAAGATACAATAGATACTGTACAATATATTGTAAAAGAGACAGTGAATCCTGTAACATATACATTTGCCGATATAAAACCCAAAATTCAAAAATCAAAAATATGTAGAAATATTAATAAAAGTATACCTAATTTTTCTAAAAAAATGGAAAGTATATTTGAATGTACAGAACAAACAAATATTTTTCATCATGATTTTGTTGAGAATAGATATAATGTACAAAAGAATACATTTCGACCACGGTTAATATCAGAAAGTTCCATTGATTCAGAAGATAGTTATTGTATAGTATTTGAAACTGGCTCTGAAGTAACTTATAAAAGTGATCTTGAAGATAGTGAAGAAAATGATGAAGATCAAATAAGTGAAGATGAAAAAATTTATAAAGATGAACGATCTCTATCTCCTGTTCAAAAAGTAATTAATCATTGTGATCTAAACTTGCTTATTATAATTTTGAAATAATAATTAATAAGATTTTTATTATAGGTAAAATTTAATTTAAATCCAGAAATTCATATAATGGTTCAATGGGACTATGCTTATCGTGCAGCTCGAAAAGGTCCATGGGAAGAAATGGCTAGAGATAGAGAACGATTTAGAGGCCGTATAAATTGTATAGAACGTGTTCTTAATCCAATATTAACAACTCAACACAGAACTTATATTTGGCAAGAACGATTTGCATCTGAATAAAATTCATACTTATTGTGTAAGGTAATTGTATCATTTAAAATTAGTATTATATACTACAATAGAAGAGATGATGTATTTAAAAAAAAATGTGTATAATAACTTTTTTAAAATAATAAAATAGGCTGTGAATAAATAGAATATGATGTCTTTTAATAATACAATGTATTCATAATGATAAAAATGAAGATAAATTTTTCATTTTTTAAGTTGCAACACTAATTGGTATATATCATATATTTTTTCATTAAAATTTATAATAATACAATTTGTATGAAGTCAATAAGTTGTAAATTTTTTTTGACTAGTCTATTATATGTAAAAATATTAACAAATATTAGATTATTATAAATTATATTAGGTAATAAATAAATAAATACATGCATACTTTTAAAATATCAATATATTTATTGAAATATATCTCACTTATATTTTTTTAAAATCTGTAAATCCAATTGTAATAGATTCAATAATTAAAGATTTAAAAATTTCATATTTTCAATTCAATAAAAATTCATATTAGATTATTTAATTTGATTTGCATGCAAAATACTGTAAATATGAAAATATTAAAATATGAAAAAATGTTAAAAAATGAGAATTTAATACATAAGTAGAAATACACTCTTTTATTAACATTTTTAAATATTTCAAAATAATATAGAATAATATATTACATTTATATGAAGGATGTTAAAATATTTATAGGACAAATATTGATTGAGATATATTTATTTAAGTAATTTAAATTTTTATTAAATGATACAAGATGAAGATAGAATGATATTATAAGAAAAATAAAACTATTTCAACAATATTTTAATCCATTGCTAACTTAAATTGCTTATAAATAAATAAATAAACTTTAATTTTTGTAATAATTTTTGTATATCAATTTTTGTTTTGGCCTAAAATCTATTCTCTAAATATTGTTTGAATATAATGACATCCTAAATATTGTTCTTAGTGTCTTAGTTAAATTCATTTTATATATCTAAATTACGGAGTATAAATAACTTAAATTATATATACACTAGTCATTAAATGTATAAATTAATAATCAATCAATCAGTTTTGTTATGTATAAAACAAATTATTAGAAGATTTTAATTATTCACATTTTTTTTCCAACATACATTATCTCTTCTATGCAACTATTTTGTAATAAAATCAAAATCTTTTCACTATATTTTCGATATTGAAATTATTATATGCATTTTTTAAACATAAAATTCAGAAGTCACATATTTGTGATATTCTATATTCTATATATATATATATATGTTTTTTTCGTTTTTAATTTGATAAAAAATATAAATATATGAACATTAACTATTAATTTAAGAATATATTCATTTTATATAATTTCATTTTCTATTACACTTATTTTTAATACAGTATAAATGTAATTAAATATTAGGTACAAATTTCTAAATATTGAACAAATAAAAAATATCTTTAATTTCCATTTTAAGCATACAGCTTATATATATGTCTATTTTATTTATTAATTTATATTATTTGTTTTTCTCATTTTTATTAGAAAATTTTCTTATTATAAAATTTTATTGAAGAATCTGAATATTTGTAATACATAATATTGAAAAATATATCACTTATATTGACAATATTAAAATTAATGGAAAGTTTAGATAGATATAATTATAATATACTATGAATTGTAATTCCTGAAATTAATTTATTATTATGATAAGAAATAAATTGTATTTCATCATTACTTATAATTAATTAATGCATACATAAATACTATATATTGCTGAGAAGTTTTCCAAGTTGATACAAAATAAGAAAATATTTCTTTCATTCGCAATCATTATTATATGATATTATTTGTAAATATGAAATTTTCGGCTAACATACCATTTTGGAGTGTTTTTATAATTACATTCAGTTATCAGAAAAAAATTGATCACATCCTTTTAAAGGATTTCTTGTCAGCTATGTATAATATTCATATGTGAAATAAGGCATTGTATATTATACGTAATCAAAAAACATCAGAAAAAATTTTTAGTAAATAATTTAATTTACATTCAAATATACTTTTGTATAAATAATATATATTTTTGTCATTATTTAATTATTATTAATTGAATTTTTAGGTATTTTTGAAATTATTAATTTACATATTTTATTAAATATAAATGTTCCCTGGAATTTGATTTGGATTAATATAAAAAAAATTGTTCTTGCCAAGTTTACAATGTATAATGTATTTAAAATTAATTAGGAATTACTACGTGTACATACAAAAGTTGGTAATATATGTGACTGTATTATAAATTGTAATAATTAAATTATAATCTACTTTATTTGCACTTATTTAATAGTTTCTTTCTATTTTTAGTTTAAAAATTAGTTTAATTAGTTTAATTTCTCTTAATGTAATAATGCAAAAAAAAAGATTTGTTCTTCATATATATACATAGTCATTTATATTTAAATTTTATCAAAAAAACTAAAATATTATTTTTATTTTGAAAATTAGAGTAATATCTTATATGTATCTAATATGTAAATATTATGGATATATATATTTCATTGAATAAATACATTAATAAACACATTGATTTATAATAATTTGTAAAATATTTAATCCAAAAAAAATTTTCAATGCTTTTTTAATAAAGTAACTTCCATTAAAAATAATTAAAAAAATATCAAATATCAAGATGAAATCTTACTTGCTTATATATAATATAATAAATATATATATGTTTTCTATATTGTATTTATAAATAAAATATATATTGTTATACTATTGTTTCTAATTTAATGTTATTATAAAAATATTATTAATTTTCTTGTCATAAATAATTTGCAAAGTTGCTTAGAGTCTAACAATGAAAGTAATAATACAATCCAAATTATGTCAAGGACAAATTACGTGATTGTGAGTACTTGTGGTAATAGCGATAGTCATAAAATTAATGTTGTAATTATGGATTCTATTTCTTAATTATTATCGGATTGTTATGCGAATTCATTTTGAAAAACAATGTTGTTTTGATACTATACTATTTGATTCCAACAGAACATAATAAATATTTTTAGCAATATTAATAATATAGTTAATCGAGATCATATGAAAGTTTTTATTTAAGAATAAAATATTTTTTTCTTTGAGATATAAAATTTTTTTTTAAGAAAAATTAAATATTATTTTTCAATTAATGATTTACAACAATTATTAGAAATAAAATCAAATATCAAAATATTAATATAATAACAATTCATTTACTATTTGCATGCAGTTATTATTTTTCAGTAAAATAATCTTTTGTTTGATTTTAGAATTATATGGAAATATTAATTTTATGTTTTTTTTCGAAATATTAATCAATTATATTATGTAATGATATTTAAATTATATATATAACTATTATATTATATATTTAATAATAAAATTAAATATTACACAAAACATTCATTATAATTAATTCTTAAAGCCATTACTATAATAGTAAAAAGTGAAATAATTTTCTTCAAATCAATCTTTCAATATAAAAATGCATTTCAATTTAAAATAATTTAAAAAACGCTCTTATGAAAAAATTTCATTGCTATTCATGTTATATATAAACATATATTCTAAAAAATTATTTTATTGTAACATGCGTCTATTTTATTTATAATAAATTTTCCATGTGAATCAAAAAATATGTTTGGAAGATATCAAATTATTTTTAATTAACAAATATGTATTAGTTTTTGTAATTACATATTTTTAAAACTTTCTTTCTTTATTTATATTTTATTGGTACATTACTTAAATAATTAATAATGATTTTATCTTATTGAATTATAACTATAACTATACATATTTTACATGTTGCATCGCACAATTTTTGATTGACATTTTTATTTATACAATTGTTTCTCTTAGAAACAATTTTCGTTAAAATTATATAAAAAATTTTTTTAGAAAAAATGAAATCTTAACTATTTTTTAATTTAAAAAAATAATTGATTGATGATAATTGATTTACATGCAACAATATATTCAATATTGTCTATGAAATATACCGAATATTTATTGTGAAAAAAATACTGGAGAAAATATTAACCGGAAAAGGATGGGCATAATTTACCTGGATAGTTACTATAATAGAGAGGAAAAGAGGAACAAAATGGATCATTACAACATATTTTTCGATGTATTTGTAATTGAGATATTAATAAATCAGCAATCTTTTACTATTTAATGATAAATCACTTGGTTATAAAAATGCGAAATTATTGACTAATCTTTATAAACAGAATTATTATGATTTAAATTTAAAATAACACAATTTTGATATTGTTATAACAATAATAATATTATAATATTATATAATGAATTGAATATAATGAAAAATATTAATGAATTTTAAGTTTAAATAAATAGAATGTATCAAGATTTATTTTTTAGTTGAATTATAATTTTTTTATTATTTATTTTACATTATTTTTTATCAGTTAAATTTTGAGGATTTTTAAATTGTATATATTATTATGTATAGATAATTTTTATTGTAACAGGATGTAATAGGATCTTTCAGTTATTACAATATTTTATTAATATATATTTTAATTCTTATGAAAATTATGAAAATTAAATATTAAATAAAAAAAGAAATATAAAATATTGATAAGATTAAAAAAATTAAGTGATTTTTTATAAATAATTTCTAGTAGATAAAGTATTAATTAATAATGAATCAAAGTCATGATATTTTTCATTTAACAAAAATAACATTCAACAAAAATAAAGATTAGAACAAATCTATATTTATGATAAATATAATATTTTTTAAAATATTTTTTATATTTTTAAATTTTTTTAAGAATTTAACTTGTTAAGAAATATATATTTTTCTTTTTAATCAGAAATCTTAGATATTAGTTTTTAACTAAATCAAATATTTTTCAATTGTTTAAATGTTTTTTTTAAATATATTTTAATTTTTGAATTTTATTTACTGTCATTATTCATTAAGGAATGAATGTCATTTTTATTTCATTGTAATAACATTATGTTTTTTTATTAACATTGAATATAAAATTAAAATAATATTAAAGCGGATATGAATTATAAAATTAAATTAACTTTATTTGTAATTTCATATGAGTCATTATATATTGAGTGAAAAAAAAATATAGCTTATTCGAGATTTATTCGACGCGATTTGTTTTTAATTTTTCACGATTAATAAAAAGATAAAAATTTTAGAAGATTCATTATATAGCTAAATAATGTGCAACAAAATTATTCCAATTTTCAGAGTTAAATATCAAGTAATAAAATATTAATATATTTATTATGTTACTGTCACATAATCAAATTTCCAACAATTATATCATGTTATTTATTCTTAAGAGAGTAATTTTCATTATTGATATTTAATAATAGGTAAGAATGTCATTATGTGAAATAAAAAAAATCTAATTTTTATTATGTTTGTGACGAAAATAAAAAAATAAATCATTTCTAGATCATATTATTCTTTTAAATACATATATATTAAATATCTGTTCTTTAATCGCAGATAAATATTATACTTTTATCTGTTTTTTTTTATAAATCGTTAATAATTGAGGTTATGTATCATATTTTATTTTTTATATTTACTATTAATAAAAAAAAATATTTCTATAAAAATATAAAAAAGTATTTTCAATTATTCATTATTCATTACTTCATTTATTTATATTATTTATATAAATATATAAAAAATTTATATAAAAAAATTAAATCAATTTGAAAATTTTATGTATTATTTATAAATTGACCTCAAATTGACATTTTTTTTTAAGATAAAATATTTGATTAAATATATATAATATATTTTAAATACGTCATATTTAAATATATGTATGTACAAGTATAATAATGACAAATAATAATGAAAATTTTTATATATATTTGTACATCTGTATAAACATATATAGATATAATTCAATTTTATGTATATATATTACGATATCTGATTTTATAGGATTTTTAAAAAATGATATTAATTTAATATGATTTCACATTAGAATATTTTAATTAATTTTTTATTTATTTTATTTTTCTTGGTATTAAATATTTTACTAAAATATACAGAAGTGTAAATAAATTAATAAAAATATCATATATTAATATCAAAATTTTTCATTATATTTTTTATTTTATTCTTAATTCTATTATTATTATTATTTATTATTATTTTTATAATATTCAAATTAAATCAATTTCGAAATTATTTAATAATAAATAAATAAGTAATAAATAAAACAATCTAATTTTACAATGGCAAATCTCACGTAAGTGTATTTATGCAAAGTCCTTTTAATGAATTATAATCAACAATCTGGTTCTTTTAGATTAACCTTCAACGATAGTCATTTTCCTTGGAATACTTGGAATACTCTGAAAGTTTATTGATATTATTAAATCTCTCTTAACAGATAAGTAATTGCAACGAGTTGAACTTGACATTTTAAATGACAATCTTTCGGACTAGTAGATTATTAAACTCATTAATATTATTATGAAAAAAATTTATATAATTAAATAACAACAAAATATATATTATAATATATAATTATAATATATATTATAATATATTATTAAAATAAAAATATTTATTGGAGCATAAATTTTTTATTATGTATGAATCATTATTAAAATTATTTTAAAAATCAATGTATCCAAAAAAAGAATTTCCACTCAATTGAAAGTAAATAATATAAATATATACATATTAATGTATTTGAATAATTAATTCTAGAACTTAAACATAAAAGTTGGTATACAAAAATATTGATTGAAATTTATTTATTAAATTATTAATAATTTAAATTCATATTAAATAAAGCAAGACAAAAGCAGAATATAATAATGATGTAAAACGGAGCAGTCTAATTCTCTTTCCATCCCGCTCCTTCTATCTCGCAAACTTCAATTAATCATAATTTAATAAATAACTCTTAATCAATATTTTTGTACATCAACTTTTATAGTTTTGATTTCTAGAATCGATCTCCAAAAGTATCTCATGAATATATTAACACGAATAGAAAGATTATAAATTTTTTTTTTCATTTTTAATAAGCTTAAAGATCAAAATAAAAATTCTTTTTTATTTTAATTCTATTATCATTTAGAAAAAAAAAATTTCTATTTTCATTCATTTTCTTCTGAAATTTGTATTATTTGTAAAAGAAGTTACATAAAGTGTTAAAAAAAAAATGCAATGTATAGAACCTAAAAAAGACGATATTAAAGATTCATGGTAGTGGGGTAAGAATTGCATATGTTTGCACGTATTGTTATTATACGGAATTTTATTTAAGGAAGTGTTGAGACTTCGAGACGGTATATGATAAAACACGTACAGGCTTCTGCTCCAGAACTCTTCAGGCTACGAACTGTTGCTCAGTCTTGCTGACGGGTCAATAAAATCTCTCAACTTTTATAATTCTTTAAAAATTTTCATAAAAGAGATTCTTAAAGAAAAAATCAATAATATATTTTAACATCAAATTTCTAATATTTCAATGAGTTAGAAATTTCTCAACAGCTTGCAGAATATAATAAAAAATATTTTAAAATTATGAATATTAAATTTCTCTAATTTTAATCTTATATATATATATAAGATTATATATATATATATATATATATATATATATATATATATATATATATATATATATATATATAAAATATATAATATTATTATCAAATATTTAGTTAAAATAATCCATTAAAATAATCCTAAAATAAAAATTTCGATTTACCATGCAAAATTAAGAAAAATTCCGTCCAAAAATGCTATTTTTTCAATCGGCAATACGTCATCCATCCAACATTGTTTTCACAACTGTTCACTACAGTATATAATTGACGAATCGCGAAAACGATGATCAATGTAGGTCGCTCCATCGACGATGAAGATATTCGTCATCTGTTTCATCATCTGGGCGTTTATAAACCGGGGAACGGTACTCGCAAGCAGCCTCGATGCTCAGAAAAATGATGGTCAAATAGAAAATTTGGAATTTATACTACCGTCTTCCTTGGAAGGTTTCTCAATTGATAATTACCAGAAGTATGGAGACGCAGAAGATCAACAAATCGATTTAGAGACATTAAATAAAAAGATATCTGATAACTTCTTTGCTTCGTCCACACAAGCAGTATCAAAACATACGGCGTCATCGGCGGCGCTTTTATCAGCCTTGAACGAGAAACTTGACATCAATAAAGAGAAAACACCATTGAAATCTGAAGAAGGACCTTTGAACGAAGTTCAAATTCTAAATAAGCCATTCTCTTTGGAAAAATCTAAAAAGGAAATTGGCGCAGAATCAAGTAAAATCAAACGAGCCGCAACGATCACAAATTCCAAATGGGATAAGATCGAGGAAGAATCGGCGAATAAAAAGAATAAAGAAATTGTTACGAAAACATACGTGAAAAAGGGTCCAGTGATTAAAACATGGAGTTGGACCAGCGGAGAAAACGAATCGAAGAATATTCCCTCCAGCGAGGAAATTCAATTTCTTAAAGAAGAAAAAATAAAGGCAGAAGCTAAAATTAAAACGGAAATGGAAGCACGAACGAAAACTGAAGCAGAAGCGGCAGAACTTCGACGGCAATTGAAGCTTCAGTTAAAGACCCTTAAAGAAGCACAGTTGAAGGCTGAGAAGGAAGCAGAAGCTCGAGCAAAGGCGGAAACTTTGGTGGCGTCGGAATCCAAAGCTTTGGCTGCAGCTCGAGCAATAACGAAAGCCTATTCCGAGGAGATTGTGCATGCGGAAGCGAAAGCAAAGATTGAGAAAGAAGCTCGTTCTAAGTTACAAACGAAAATTATAAAGATACTCGACACTCGTACCAAATTTGAAGAGGAAATTGCGATTACCAAAGAGTTAAAGGAAAAAGCGAAACTTTCAGCGGAAGCTTCGTTAGCAGCGAGTGTGGCCGCCAAGGAAGCTGCGAAGGCAATTAGAGTTGCTGCCATGGCTCGAGCGAATGCTGCCATGAAGGCTTTAGCCGCTCAAAAAGCTACTCTTATTCAATCAATTGTTTCCAGCAATGTTAAAGCCTTGGCTAACGCTCTAAGCGTTGCGATCGAACAAGCTATAATTTCCTCGAAAGCTGCAGCAGACTTGCAAGCTGAAGCGCTTGCTATAACCAATCGAGCAGTAAAAGCAGCTGCTGCAGAAGGGGCTACTATCGATTATGCGAAATATAGAGCGGCAATACTTGAGAATGCGATTAAGAGGGCGAAAGCATCTATAGAAGCGGCTGGTAAAGCGACTGCGGCTGCTATTACTTCCACTAATAATTTAGCGCGTTTACAGATAAATAATCAGAACTTTGCTGATAATGTGGCCAGCCTACAGGAAAGTACGATTTCAAAAGCAGAGACAGCGTTGATGGAAACGAATGCGGCGGCTAGAGAGGAAATTGCCGCAATGGCGATAACGGACGTTGAAGGTTCGACCATCGAGGCGGCAGTTGCGGCTCGTGTGAATCCAATTCAAGCTGTGAGAAATGGAGTTGTTATCGGACTGGAATCGTCTGCGACTGAATTTAACGCGCAACAAGCAGAAGCATTGACGAAAGTAGTTGAGAATCGAGACAAGTGAGAAGAGAAAATAGCAGAAGATTATAAAAAATTATTTACGATGTTTTGATTTTTTTCTAAATAAGAAATGTGAGGAATTATAAATATAATGTCACATAGCATTGAGGAGATTATGTTTTATTATTTCATTTCCCTTAAATCCTTTGGAATTAATATATATATTATAACAAAAATTGAAAAATATTGCTAAATAGAAAGAAAATAATAAAACGAAAATATTGGATATAAATAAAAATTGAAAAATTAAATTATTGTATATATTTTAATATACATATCACAATTTATTTTATCAATAAAGTACGCAGTTAAAGTAATATAATTTATTTTATTTGAAAACTTTTATGCTATTTTCATACGAATACATAAGAATTTTTTTGCATGAAAAAATGAAATGAAACTTAAAATATATTATATATAACATGAATACAACTTTTTTAAATTGATTCGTATTGAATAAAGAATTATATTGTTATATACAAACATACAACAATTTTCTTTCATATTAAATATTTATTACACCATTATCTATACTAGAATACATTTTATTTTAAAATTGATAAAGTAATAAAATTCTTTTTTATGATGAAATTCAATACATAATATATAAATGAAATTCAATACATAATATATAAAATTTGATAATTCTTGAATTTTATATTTCATGAAAAAAATATAAAATTATATAAATTAAATATAAACGCAAAAACATTATTATTTAATATAAATATCAAATAATAAATATCTGTTCAAAATTTTAAATAAAAAGTTTAAAAAATTAGAATTATTAAAATATACATCATATAATTACATTATGCAAATTTTATTTGATTTTAATATTTAAATATGTTTCAACATTTCTTATATGATAACAGTTTTACACGAAAAAAAGAAAAGTATCTGTTGATCGTCGATTTTGTTGCATTGAATAAAAAAATGTATAAAAAAAATAATATTCACAAAAACAATTTAAGAAAACTAAAAACTGTTATAAATATTTAAAATCAGAATCTTTATCTTTAATTTTCTTAAATATTCTTAATTATTCATTCTCCTCGTTACATTAAAACTAGCATCTTAAAAATTGATCAACAAAATCAACAAAAATTGATTCTGTCCATTTTCGATAACAGCGCTTAATTAAACATATCCACCTTCAACCTAAATATCATCGAAATCATCATTATCACTTGCAAAGTGCGACCTGAAACAATATTTTCAATCACGTTTAATCAGACCAGACCCCATTAATTATTTTCACAACTGTCAACGCCGCTATAAATCCGTCCAACGTTTCACACCTGGTATCAATTCGCGAAGCGTCGTCAAACATGAAGATTCCAGTATTGCTTGCAACGTGCCTCTACCTTTGCGGATTTGCGTCCGCCGGTTTGGAAGGGTCGGGTAACCCATTGCCCGAGCTCGTGAAAGGTAGCGCATCGGCCACCGCGTCGACTGCTGTGACTGCTAGATCGGGACTTAGAGCCGGACAAGTAGCTTTAGCTTCGCAGAAGGATGCCGTACTCCAAGCTGAAGCTGCTGCATCCGCCGCGTCAGAGGCACGCGCCGCTGCCGATCTGACGGCTAAACTTAGCCAAGAATCGGCATCAATGCAATCACAGGCCGCCGCCAAAGGGAAGGAAACGGAGGAGGCAGCGGTTGGTCAAGCTAGAGCTGGTCTCGAGTCGGTATCCATCGCCGCATCGGCCACTTCTGCTGCCAAAGAAGCATCAACCGCCGCCAGAGCCGCAGCATCCGCACTATCCACAGCCACGGTGCAAGCGAAAATAGCCGAGAGAGCAGCCAAGGCTGAAGCTGTTGCCTCAGAGGAAGCCAAGGCCAAGGCGATTGCAGCAGCCAACTTGGCGGCTGCGGCTAGTGAAGCCGCGGAAACAGCCCTCAAGGCTGAGAAAGTGGCCGAAGAAGCTATCGCAAGAGCGGCCTCTGCAAAGGCTGCTGCAAGAGCTGCTGCGGCCGCTCTAGCCTCCTCGAAGGAAGCAGCCACGGCCAGCGCGAGAAACGCCGCGGAATCCGAGGCCAGGAACGAAGTAGCTGTATTGATCGCCGAGATTGATAAAAAGAGTAGGGAAATCGACGCAGCCACTTCGCTTAATGCGCGTGCCGCTGCCAAAGCAAGCTCCAGGAACGTAGAAACGGCGACAATCGGGGCTAACATCGACTCTTCGAAACAAGTCGTATCAATTCCAGTGGAAATAAAGAAATTCCCGGAGCCAGAACTGTCAACATCATGGAGAGAAGATGAAGAGGTTACGAAAGGAAAAAAGGAGGATATAAATCTGAATAGCTTCGAATTGAAGAGCAATGTATTTTAGAAAGAATTGGATAAAATATCAGGAAAAGCGATTCGTTTGAGAATAAATTTCGATCATTATAGGATGTATTAAATGCTTCCGGAGAAAATGTTGTCTATGGTCAGACAGAGATTGTAATAATGAAAATAAATTGGTTTAGCATATATGTAGCCTTTTGATCTTGTTCTTTGCCTTTCTATTCTTTCAAAATAGAACATTCAATAGAAGTTTCAAGTTGGAAAATTTAGTTTCTTATTTTTCATTTTTGAATTTCATATTATAAAATTTATATTAAAAATGTATTGATTAATCTTGCAATCATGTTTGACGTATTCAAATAAAGTATATTTAAAAAAACTTCATATGTAAAAAATTATATATTTTTTTCCCTCTTCGATTGGTTAGAATAACTTAATTCATCATATATATCTATATAACTTATATGTATATCTATCAATGAAACAATAAAAATTAAGCAATTTTTTATTATATACTTTTTTTATATATTCTTGGTGATATTAAAAATTTAAAAATTGATACAAAAAATTAAAATATTCATATTTCTTCGATAATATTAATATAAAAGACGAATGAAAAATGTACTTCATGAAATTGTATTAAAAAAAAAAAATCTGTACGATTATTACGATAAAAAAATGAGTATCAGATTATAGTATATATCATTATATTTTGATTATAAAATCGTAGCGATATATAAGAAAGATAATATAAACGAATATTTTGAAAATAAATTTATTTCCATAATTTAAAATTTTATATGAAATACTATCAGAATCCATCAATATTTACTTTAATTTTAATTTTTATTTACAATCTTTTTTTCATATTATTACAAATATTTTATTATATATTTAAATTCATTATATGAAATTATTAATAATATTAATATTAACACATCTGATTCAATATTTAATATAATAATTATTTACCAATAATAAGTAATTCTTGATTTATTGAGCCAATTGTTAAAATAACGTTAAGAAATAAAGATGTTCTTCATATTATTAATTTGTTCATAATTTTTATTTACAAAAATTTATTTTTTGCTAATTCAGATTTATAATGTCTACATTCGTATATAATAAAAATAATTAATCTGAATAATTGAATAAGTTTAATTTTTAAATAATTGAGCAACAAAATTCAAAGATATTTAAATAAAAACAAATTATGATAATATTTAAAGAATAAAAAATAAATTACATTTTATTTGAATTATTTTGTAATGTAAAATATATGTTCATAAAAAAATATAGATAGATATTAAAAATGAATTAGAATAGAAAGACTTGTAAATTTGTTTTAATTTATCGCAATCATATTAATTCATTTCTTTCTTAAATCAAATCAAAAGATTAACTCAATTTAGAAATTACACATTTTTCTCGAAAAAAATTTTAGGATATGTAATAAAAATAAAATATTTAAGCATAACCAATCGTTGCACCTAAATAAATACAGTTCAAAAAGAAATTCCACAAAGTTTTTCTCTCTCCGAATCCTTAAGATTGCTTAAAACAATATTTTAAAATGGCGTAGCGTATCAATCCAAAACAATTTCATTCAAAACACCTGCTGTTTTCACAATTGTCCCATCACCCACTATATAACCGTGAATGATCTTACGAATCGGCATCAATCAGGAAAGCTGCGTCAAACATGAAGATTCCAGCAATATTCGTCACATCTCTGCTGGTCTGGGGATTGGCCGAGGGCCGTGTGATTAATCACGAATCCCTGAAGACGAACGTGGATATTCAAGTAGCACCAGGACAAGTCGGTGATGGATCTGACGCAACTAGCTCCTCCATAGAAAACGCCCTAAAAGTCGCTCGAGCGTCTGAGAACGTAGGCCTGAATCTGGAATTGAACGCAGGCGCGCATGCTGCCAGTGTTGCCGCTGCTGCCCAGGCCAAAAATACAGAGGCTGCGGAAGTAGGAGCAAACGCCGCTCTGGCCGCCGCCATTGCCAAACGAGAGGAAGCGATTAAAGCCAGCGAGATAGCAAGCCAGTTATTGACCAATGCAGCAAAGGCAGCAGAAGCGACTGTATCGGCAACGAAGAGGGCAGCACAATTGACGGCTGCAGCGAAAGAAGCAACCAGAGCTTCTGCAGCCGCTGCTGAAGCTGCTACGGAGGCCCAGGTAAAGGCTAACGCTGATTCGATTATCACGAAGAGGACTGCGATTGCTGAGGCTCAAGCTGCGGCAGAAGCTCAAGTTAAGGCGGCAATCGCTAGAAAAGCGGCAGCGAATTTTTTGGCTAAGGCTCAAGTAGCGGCTGCCGCGGAATCCGAGGCCACGAAACTCGCGGCCGAAGCCACAGTGGCATTAAGTAACGCCGAAGTCGCCGTGAACCAGGCTAGAAACGCACAGGCAACCGCCTCGACTCAAGCTTCCGCAGCTGTCAGGGTAGATTCTCAAGCAGCGAACGCTGAAGCAGCCGCTGTAGCACAGGCCGAAACTCTCTTGGTTACGGCAGAAGCCATCGCAGCTGCAGAGGCTGAGGCTGCGAGCAAAGCCGCCTCATTTGCAAAAAAGATCGTCGATGAGAAGAAAATACATGTAGAAAAGTTGGAATAAAGAGGACATAAAGAATGATGGATAGATTAAGTTGAAGCAGAGTTGGCAGAACAAGAAGTGGAAGATCGTTGTCAAAAAGGCAAACGCGATTATCTTGATAATTTGATTTAAACACGATGATTATTGACAGATATTATGAAGAGAGATAATTAACACAGTTGAGATTCGTTCGTGTAATATTTTAATGGAAATAAATTGTCGTAGCAACCCGAATTTTGATGAATATTTTTCTAACGATACCTCCTATATTCTTATCCTTTTTTATTTATTCCATGAAATGAATTATTTGTTCAGTGAAATGAATATATAACGAAATTAGATTCTTTATCTTTTGATTCCCATTATTTGAAAGAAATTAATAAATATGATGAAATATAATGAGTTAACGAAGTTCTATGTACAATATAGAATAAATTTAATCTTATAAGAAAAATTTGAACGATTATATATATAACAATTATATTATATTTAATATATTAATTATTATTATATTAAGTCGTATAAAAGCAATTATATTTTAATTTGCTTTATTATTAGAAAAATTTCCTTGTTTACATTCTCAAATTTTATATCGAATTTATAATAAATGTATTTATTCTTTTCCGTTTTATCAAATATATTTATTTTTAGACAAAATTAAATGAATATTAAAATATATTTGATCTTGCATTTTATTTTTTGTAGACAAAATCAAATTAGAATATATTTAATCTTGCGTTTTATATTGGATCTGAAATTTCATTTGTAATATATTATTGTTTCGATGACAAAATAATAAAATATTTAAATATTAAATAAGAAAATATTATATGTTGTTTAATACACCGAAATCCTTTTATAAATATTGGTTTCATTAATTAATATTTTTATTTTTGATACGTTTTCTGAAATAAAATATATGTTATATATATGTATATATATCTCGTTAAAATGCTGATTGTTGATATAAAATATTTTATAAACTATTATGAAAAATTTAGAATATTGATTATGTATTTCAAATATTAATATACTATAATTTATTTTACAATCCAAAGTTTGTAATCCAAAATGATTTGAAATGATAAAAATAGATTAAAAAATTTCAAAAAATCGTGAATTCCGTCGATACACACAGTATATATTATCTCATAGTATACATTACAAATCTTTACATCATTCATAAATAAAATCTAAATTCAAAATATTGAGAAATAATATCAATAACGAACCATACCTTCGTATTATTTCAACAAATATTCGTCTTCAAACAAAACTACTACTGAAGCAACAAAATTACATTTTTTTCTCCGCTCGAATACAATCGCACACCTGTAAACACTACTAAATTGGGCAGAAATATTAAGATACGAACTTAATCAAAGTAAGAAAAACAAAAAGAATCGGACAATATTTCTTCTCAACTATTTACACAACTGCAATCCTCTGTATATAACATACGCGGGCGGGAAGGAACGGCATCAATCGACAAAGTTCCGTCGACCATGCAGATCCCAACGTTTGTCGTCGTATGCTTGCTCACATCGGGCTTGGTGCACGCAGGCGTCGAGGAATTCAAGTCCTCGACAACCGAGGAGGTGATCGGCAAAAACTTAGAAGTCGACCTATTGAAAAATGTGGATACTAGCGCGAAACGAAGAGAGAATGGCGCCCCAGTGCTCGGCAAGAACGTATTCAAATCCCTGGAGAACATCAAGGCGTCGGCGGGCGCGGATGCCAAAGCATCAGCCGTGGTGAAAGCGTCCGCTCTGGCTCTTGCAGAGGCCTATTTGCGAGCGTCTGCATTGTCAGCCGCCGCTTCAGCAAAGGCAGCCGCTGCCCTGAAGAATGCGCAACAAGCGCAATTAATCGCCCAGGAAAAGGCTTTGGCCGCGTTGAAAGCTCAGTCCGAGGAAGAGGCAGCTTCTGCTCGTGCGAACGCAGCAGCCGCTGCGACACAGTCGGCAGTGGAACGCGCTCAAGCCTCCTCCAGAACAGCAACGGCCGCCCAAAACGTAGCCAGCAACTTGCAGAAACGGACCAGCACCAAGGCCGCGGCTGAAGCCGCTGCTACCCTCAGACAATTACAGGATGCGGAACAAACCAAATGGAGTGCCAACGCTGCTTTGGAAGTCTCCGCTGCTGCAACTGCCGCAGAAACGAAGACCACTGCCTCCTCGGAGGCCGCTAGCGCCGCCGCCAAAAAGGCGGCCGCGATAGCTTCTGACGCGGATGGCGCAGAAAAGTCGGCATCTACCGAAGCACAATCAGCTGCGAAGATCGAAAGTGTGGCAGCCGCCGAAGGATCCGCCAACTCGGCCTCCGAGGATTCCCAGGCCGCACAATTGGAAGCTTCCACCGCGGCGAGAGCCAACGTGGCCGCAGCTATCGGGGATGGAGCGATTTTAGGACTTGGACAGGACGCGGGTGCCGCGGCTCAGTTGCTTGCACAGGCGAAGGCATTGGCCGAAGTTAGCTCGAAATCCGAAAATATTGAGGATAAAAAATTTTGAAAGGGGCATTTGATAGAAATTTGAGTGGAAATTTTTCTTAGACCATTGAGAATTTTGATTGGGAAGAATAGGAGTTGATTGTTTGGATATGATTAGAGAATAGGCTGAGAACGGGGCCGATTAAAATTAAAAGTAAAACATTGTCGAAACGATCTTACCTACGTGATAATAAAGATCCACTATTTTAGCAAATATGTCTTTTCTGGTCTGATTTCATTGCGTCCTATTTTTTTTCCATGAATCCTTTTTAATCTTCGACGATTATTAATTTTTATCCTGTTGATTTTAAAATAAGTTTTTAAGATATTTAAAATGGTAGAGAAATTTTCATTAATAACCGAAAATTTAAGAAACGTGTTGAATAATACACGTATAATGTTTATTGGTACTTCTGTTTTTAATTCCTTTTCTATTTCTGTATACTTTTTATTCCTTTTATATAGAAATTAATTCAATTTCAAAATTACTGATGGGTCTAATACTACTCTATATCTATCTTGATATGTAAGAATTTATAATTTCATAATATGTATGATTCATATGTATACATTGAATGATTTAGATTAGTGAAAGTTACAATGAATAAGTATAATAAAAACTTGTAATAATTAGAAAGCGTATAAATATATATTAAAATTATTTTACTTTTATCATAAAAGTATAAATTTTCAATTTGTATATATGACAATTTCTTTTTATTTTAAAATCAATGTCTAATTATATAACATTTAATTATATTAACCATTATTATAACATTATATTAACATTTAATTATATTTACATTTGATTCAATCAATAAATATTGAATTATCATTTTACAAACGAATACACAAAAGTAAATAATAAGTTAGATTATAATATTTTCAAAATCAATATTTAAATAACAATTACATAACATATGCGTTAAATATATGAACTATAAATAAATTTATTATTATCATTATTATTTCTTAAATGATTTCTTGTAAGATTAGACTGTTTTACTTTCCACTTTCCATTCTGAATATATATATAAGTATAACATTGATATTAATATTTTAATTAAATATATACAAATTAAATATTAAAACTATAACATCAATAATAAAATAATCAAACGATTAAAATAATTTATATTTATAGGGAACACAATGCCTTTAAAAATAATAGTTTTTTTAAGATAAAAGATATAAAAGATAAAAGCAAACATGTAAAATAATTACGATAAATATAGAAAATTACTTTTAATTAAAAACAAGGATGGAATATTTTTAAATAATGAAATTATATCTATTAAAATAATCAATACACATAACGAATATTTAATTCTGTAATAAATATTTTAATTTTTAATTAAAATATTTAATTAATAAATAATATAATTATTTATTCAAATCTCTGCGATATTTTCAAAATTTGATACATTTTAAATACAATTTAAATGTATCATAAATATCTATAACAATCTATGTAATCAAATTACTAACAAAATTTGAATCTTATTATCTCATATTCCAAAATTCAGTTTCAAAATAATTTTCAAAATTATTTCTGAAATAATAAATTTTCTTTACCAAAATCCTACAATCACACGAATAATAAATAATCTCTCCCCAAAGAAGAAACAAATATTATATTCCAGACTGGAGTCCACCTAAATAAACCCAGATTTCCCCATATAAAAATATCGATAACAAAAAGATAAAGTTACATATTTGAATATCCGTGCAACAACATTTACAAATAATAACACCAATGTTTTCACAATTGTGAATATCGGTATAAAACGAGGAAATCCCGCCCAAGTCGGCATCAATTTTGCGAAGCAGCCTCGAAGATGAAGATCCCATCCATACTCGCGGTTTCCCTGCTGATCTGGGGTTTGGCAAGCGGCGCAAGCGAAGAGGTGGAGACACGGGGCAAGACCAAGACCTCGACAGTGGTGAAAAGCGAGAAAGTGGAAGTCGTTCCCGCTAAGGATGAACTTAAATTAACGAGCGAGCCCATCCTTGGAAGAAGAGTGGGAACTGGAGCATCCGAGGTGGCATCTAGCAGCGGTGAAATCATCGCAATAAGTCTTGGAACAGGGCAGGCAGCGGCAGAATCTCAGGCCGTGGCCGCCTCGCAATCCAAATCGGCAGCGAACGCCGCCATAAGCGCAAGCGAGCTTGCCAACAAAGTTGCTGCTCTAGTTGTTGGCGCGACTGCGGCGCAAGCGAGAGCGGCCGCCGCCTCCTCAGGCGCGTTGAAGGCCAGCTTGGCGACCGAAGAATCGGCGGAAGAGGCCGAGGCGGCCGTGGCTGTCGCCAAGGCTGCCGCGGAAAAGGCCGAATCCCTGGCGAGAAATCTCGCGTCGGCGAGCGCTCGTGCGGCTATCTCGTCGGAAAGAGCGAACGAATTGGCTCAAGCTGAGAGCGCGGCAGCGGCCGAAGCGCAGGCCAAGACAGCCGCCGCCGCCAAAGCAGCGGAAATCGCCCTTAAGGTCGCTGAGATAGCGGTGAAAGCGGAAGCAGACGCGGCAGCTGCCGCCGTGGCAGCTGCAAAGGCAAGGGCCGTAGCAGACGCGGCCGCTGCCCGTGCTGCAGCCGTGAACGCCATCGCCAAGGCGGAAGAGGAGGCCTCGGCCCAAGCAGAGAACACCGCCGGTGTTTCGCAAGCTGCCGCCTCCGCTGCGGCGGAATCGCGAGCCGCTGCAGCAGCCGCCGCTGCTACTTCGGAGACAGCGGCTGAAGCTGGCCCGTTAGCAGGGGAGCTGAAACCACCACAATGGAAACGGATTCCTGTGAAGAAGGAAGAGTGGAAAACATCAACGAAGGAAGAATGGAAAACGACGAATGAAGAATGGGAGCCGGTGGCGAAATAAAAGGGCGCGAAGTGGCGAGGTCGACAACACAGGAAGTTGCATTTGAAAGAAATTGGACATCTTTAAGGCAGAGTATATTGTAGAGTTTGAGAGGATAGCGCGCATACGAGAGATGATTAAAAGATATTAAATGCGAATCGAAATTGTACGGATGACATTATTAAACTGTTGTAGCAAATCAGTACATGTTTTACTACATACACTTCCTGGCACACATATACCTTTCTCTTTCTCTTTGTCCTTCCATTGTTGGCGATTCGTCATGTGGAAATAAAATAAATGTCAAACATATACGTTGGAACAATGTTGTTGAAATCTGATGATAATATTCTTAATTGGATGGTCGAAAATTATTTACCGAAGAGAAATGAATATATATTGGTATATTGAATTATTCGAGTTATTCTGTTATTAGTAAATACTAATATAAATATATATGTTGGTAAAACTCGTTTGTAAAAGGAATGTTCGTGGTACGAAATAATCTCTAATCTCGAAATATCACGAACTTGTTTCGAGATCGATGATTCAGAAGGTTACAGTCTCTTCACTTGGAAGAACGATGTTAGTGAGCAACTTTCCCTTTCTTCTTTACTTTCCTCCCTGATTTCACGTCGCGATCGTGTTGGCAAAATTTCATTTTGTTAATTAGAGATTGATAAAATATGATCACGAATAAATTCACTCGATGATTAAATTCAATAATTAAATTCGTAACAATTGATAAATTTTAAGAAATCGTATTACTTATAATTCGTCTTTGTTATAAGTTCGATTGTAACTTTTGCATTACGTAAACGTTATTAACCATAAGATACCTAGTCTCGATTCCTTCCTACTCGTTACCTTAAATGGCCCGGAAGAAACTCTCTATGACCTATTATTATATTATATTCTTCTACGCGACAGTGGTTCTCTGACGAGAACATTAATCGAATATGAGATGCTTTAATGAAACAGCGAAAGTTGTTACAAAGTTAGATTAACAAGCACAAAATATTGCCAACGAAATAGGCACACGTACATCTCAATTGCTAGACAATTACCACATTGATTATACGCGATACGCTTTTACAAGTTTTTGTAATGGCATAGTTGTGATGTGGTAAGCAGTGTTTTGTGAAAGATTCAACCTCCAAGACATCGGCAATATGCGTGGAAAAACGATAAACTAGCCCAGCTTCTTTTCTTCGAATACAATGATTTCATGACATATGATAATGAATAAATCGTTAGTTTCCTTTGTTGTTATTCTAAAATTAATACATATAAATTAAGTATATGTATTATATATGATCACGAAATTTTAATTTGTACTGGGTGTATTACAAATATAATATCATAGATTAAGATATAATTCTCTTAAATTTTCTTAAATAAATCTTCGATTTTGAAAAAATTAATTCTTAAAATGTACCAATAAAATTTAACGTTACAATATGTGTATTCAATTTTGATATTAATAAATTAAATTTTCCAAAAAAATAAAATATTTATATTTATAGCTCTCATCGATAACAAAGTATAATATTACATGTTATTATCCATAGTTCCATATAAAATAATAACTCTATGATTACAATTATTACGTATAATTATTTTAAAAGTAATGTGTGTAAATAAAAAGAAAGAGATTGTATTAATAAAATTTAGAGTTTAAAATTGAATATAACTGCATAAAACGAAACTTTATTTTTAAAAAATTACATTTTTTATCTTTGATTAATTTTTTATTTTATTTAACTCAACAGTATCTATATATTTTGCAGAATAAAATTTACTTAAAATCTAATTTGTTATAATAGAAATAAGTTTATCACTAAAACTACTATTTAAAAGTAATTATTACTTGTTAAAGTAATTATTTTTAATTACTATTATATACATCATTATTTCTTTATAATATTTATACCAGTGAAAGATTTACAATTAACTAATATATCCCACGTATCTATTAAAACAATCTTTATTTTCTCATAGATACAAATCATATAAAATCGCTAATTAAAGGAATATAAATAATTATATTGTAACATTTTATAATTAAATAATTACATTAATTGAATAATTAATTAAACCAATTTTTCGATCATCGCTAATAAGCGAATAAAAATAACGATTCAAGAAATTCAGATCGGCAAAAGCAAAAAAAAAAAAAGAAAGAAAAAGAAGAAGAAGAAAGATCCGTAAATTGAATGGTAACCCAGTTTGTCATATGTATCACTCGCAACTGGAATGCATTGGTCGTGGATTTGATTCCATTTGCATCTTTTGACAGTGTGAGAGTGCAACATGTATACCCTATATTGTCTCGTACTCATATACCGTTCAGGTGTACATGCGCGTCCACCGTTGGTGAACGAGGAGCTCATACGATCGAGCATCGGGGGACGTGAACGATCCTTTGGTGACTGGTGGTTCAAGAGGTGAGAGACCATAAATGTTTGGTGGGGACAATAGGACCCCGCCCCATGAACAGCTATAAAATGCCGGCACGGGAATCGGACCCAACCAGTCTTAATCTGTATACGAAGATCCTTTTTTTTTCTCTCTCCTCTTTAGGTCTAGAGGTACGTTGGGTCTGCTCTCTCCTTCCTCTCTCTCTCTTTTTTTTCTCTTTCTCTCCCGTGTCATCTTCAAGATCATGAAGTTCGCCCCGATCCTGTTGTTTGTCATAGCGATTGTTTTCGCTGCCGAGGAGAAGAAGGAAGAAGAACGTCCTAAAACGTTTAGAAGACTCATTCCAGCAGATGTTCTTCGCGGTAAGTTTCCTTTTTTTTTTTGCTTTTTATTATTTTTGAAATTTGAAAAATTCAAATTTAATTGTTTAATATAGATTTCATGACATAAAGGCGGTATTATGATGTGAATACTTAATGTTTTTTGTTAAAAGTTTAGGAAAACTTGGTAAAAGGATTTTGTCGCCAATTCCGAAGTTAATAAAACAATCCAAGATTCCGAGAGATTAATTGTAAATTTATAAAAATATTTTTGCGATGTACATTTTTAAGCTAATATTTTTAAGTAATGTAGGTGACTTTTTTTTAATAAATAAATTATTTGAAATATAATTTTGCGGTGAATATATCAATTTAAAACTTTAGTAAACTATATTATATTAATTTCCTTTGAAATATATTGAAATTATAGAGTATTTTAAAATTTAAATTTTATATTACATTCTTTGTCTATACAATTTTAAAAAGAAATTTATAATAAAAAAAAAACTCGCGTTCACAATTATCTTTTAACAAAACAATTATTAAACCAAATTACCATTTTATTCTCATAATTTCTTTCACATAATTTGCATTTAAACATATTTAAGAGAAATTTTATTTAAAAACGTACAGTAGAATAATAGCAGTTCGTCAAAAGACGAATACGTACGTGACTCGATATGCATATACGTGACTTGAAAATAGAACAATTTTTATTACTTTTTTTTAAAAAGGTGAAATTATTTATAAAATGCATAAAAAATTTGTTCTATAAGTCAATATTAACATCAATATTAAGTCAATATTAAAAAACTAAAATTGAGTAATGAAAATAATTAATATAAAAAAAATAAATAAATAAAAAATATACGATTATCTCGTTAATTGATCATCTTTATTCTCTATTTCAAATTATTGATCATTCGATTTGAAAATCATTTCCAGAATTGTAAATGAAGTGATTATTGCGATAGGTTTGCAAAAATGGATATAAATCATAGTTTCATCCAATTCCTGTTTCTTCGATTTTCCACTTATGATCGAAGAAACAAGTCCTTGAGATTGCGCTTTTTTTTGATATGATCATTGTGCTCTCATAATATTCACGATAATTGATTAACACAAGAAAAAACATAACTTTTTTCAAAACGTAACGGGATATAATTATTCATAAAAAAGGCGCGTCTATCTATTTAATTCATTTGAAGATTTATAACAACATACACGACAGAAAAATAAAAAAATAGTAGCGAGACCACCGGACCGCGTGAAAGTCTTCATGGTGTGAGGTCCGTTTCTTCTTTCTCCGATCCCGCAACCTGATTCATTTCATTCTCTCTCTCTCTCTTTCTCTCTACATACATGGTATACATATACTCGTCCGGTAAAGTTCCAGTTTCATAATAGAACAGGAAAGCTGTTCTCGAGTTAAAACAGCAGTTTTCTTCCTACTCTGAAATTAAGTTGAAATTTTATTATTGAAGATAAAAGTTTTCATAATCACTCGTAATTTTTTATTTATTTTATCAAGTTTAATGTTTTTCATAAAAATTCATCGCGTAATAATTGTCATTATTTTTTTCAAGAAATCGTAATGTATATTATAATTTTATGAAGATAAAACATTAATAATCAGGAGCGCATAAAACATACTTAATCGCAACTCTTCAAATACGCTTTATAAACACAAATAGTTAACTAGTTAGCGATTTTTATCACGTGAAAATCTACAATGAAGTCACGATACTTGATCACTTATCGGTAACAATATATTGTCAATATATTGTCAATATATCGTTGTCAACATATTTCAAATATACCGATCATTCCAATAATTTATAATTAGATATCTCTTGTTAGATGAAGTTTAAAAGCAGAGATTGTGTCTTGTTGATTCACATACTTTGGCCTGGATATTGCGTATTTTTCGCACCAGACCTAGATTCCGATGAATAATCGAATCACTAACAAGTTGTTGCCGGCGAACACCGAACATGGTATTTACCGTACATACATGTACATAGTGTCTTGGTCATCATTCAAGTATTAAGGACATTCTAATTATACGTCACCAAAATAAGAATAATGAGATTAGATGGTATTACAAAATTTTTAATAAAAAAAAACATCGATTTCTTACTTTGTTTTATAATTAAACGAATACTGTTCTCGATTAATTTATCGATAAATAAAATATAATAATGATATAAAGCAAAGAAATATTTTTAAATTGTATTTTTATCATTATATTATTATTATATAATATAGTATGCAATAAAATTTTTTAAATAATTGAATGAATTAATTACGAGGAAAATGCTTACATAAATTTTAATGAATCTTTAGAAGATTTTAATTTCTAAAATTTATATTTATAATATTATTTTGAATAATTAAATTATAATCAAATAAATTAAAATATAAAATATAAAAAATTAGTTAATTAATTATTAGTAAAGAAATAAAAATAACTAATGTCCATTTAAGTGCAGTTGCACGTGTTTCAAGTTAAGTTTCACAGTCACGAATACCAACCACTCCGGGTGTACCAGTTTCGAAACAGGATGATTACAGAAAGTAGGACCTGGGTTGGGTCATCGGCGACGAAAGTAGGATCCAAATGAAAATTCGTGGAGAAAGAGACCGATTGCAATCTGCTTCTTCTCTTTTATGACTTTCCAATATGAGATTGTTACTTTTTCGTTATTATTTATAATTCTGTTTTTATGCAATTCTAATGTTTACAATTTGTGATCAATAACTAATATTTTAATATGTGCATCATTAATTAACATAACGTATCATTAATTAAATATGTATCATTAAACAATATAACAAATAATGTATCATTAAATAAAAATACCATGCACTTTTTGAAATAATATAAATTTGCTAATCGAATAAATTAAGTAAAAACGAAATTAAAAAATTATAATTATTTTTTCAATTATTATCGAAAGTAACAAATTATATGCATTAATGCATCACGTGCGTGATTTTAACGATTATAAAAAACATTATCAAAAAGCTAAACTTGATTAAATATTTATCAATAACATCCATTATTATTATTTCTTTTTTTTTATTAAATTCTTTTTTTTTAATTAAATATTTTAATGCAATATCTAGCATATAATTTTTTTTTAATTTCATGAATTTCTTGAATAAAATAACAAAAAATATTTTGGTCTATTTAATGAAAATTGTATTTCTCCCTTGATTATCATGAGTCACTGATGAAACCACGGAAATACATCAAATAAAAACGTACTGGTTATAATAAAAAAGTCAAAGTGAATGAACGTAATGTTACATCTATTAATATGAAAGTCGACCCTCGCCAGATGAATCTTTGTTGGTGAAAGTTTAAGAACATCTGCTATAAATCATCCTTTAATATTTCCTTAAATAAATCACTTCAAACATAAAAAAAAAACGTTTTTTTCATACAAATTATAAATCAATTCATGTTTTATCTAGATTGAAACGTTTTATCGAATGATAATGAAAAAAATGAAACTTTAAGTGCAGATAACAATACTGAAAATATTAATTTTTTTGATTCACATTGATTAATATCTTTTTTTCTTATTTAAAAAATATTATCTAATCTTAAAAGTGAATTTTTTTCAGCATTATAGATATCAGCATTATAGATATTTTAACAAATTTATTGAATAAAATCGTTATCTTTCATTTTATATAAATACATTTGATCTGATATGAATCTTTTTATTATCGATAATTTTATAATTTTATTGATAATATTGCACAATGAGATTGATTTTATCATCCCTTTCTCTTTTTGAGATCTATTAATTAATTTTTTATATTAATAATTTTATATTAATAATTTTTTTTCTCTCAAGTTTGTAATTCCTTTATTGGTTAACGTATTCGCTTTCGATTTTTTTCTTCCTTAAGTAAACATATTCCATATGCTTCGATGTAGAAAGGAAAGTGAAACTGCTTACCTATGTACTACTTTACTTCCGCAACGATTATTCGATTTGCAGCATGTATCAAAAACTTTATACTTTACTAATGATTATCTATTAATTAATCATTAAGAATAAAATTACTTAATTTGATCTTAAAATAATTATTTTATTATTATATATAGAGATATTATTTTAGGAAAATAGGAAAATATTATAGATTCTAGTAATTAATTGATAATTATTGATAATTATGAATTCTATTATCATGTTATTGTGTAGTATTTTAATTTAATTCCTTAAATGGAATAGTTATTTGGAATAAAAAAAAATATGACTCTTATTATTCGAATAAATCTTATTGAAAGAAGATAATGATGACAATGTATACATAATATTTCCTATTTCTTTTCATTTCGCTTGTTATCTTTTGTTTTTTTTGTTACGTCACTTCTTTTAATAGAAATTTAATAGAAATTTAAATTATATAATATATTAAAAATTTAGATTATATGTATAATATAATAATTATAAATAATTTAATTTAAAATAAATTAAAATTTAATATTAAAAATTTATTAATATTTAATGTTATAATATTAAAATAAATTAAAAATTATAATTTTAAATTATTTACGAAAAATTACTTTCTCTTATTTGCATTACTACATTCTTTTAACATATTTCGCGTACATAAATATTATATCATATGTCAATTTCAAAATTATGCTCATAATTTATGTTTTGTTTTCTAATGAAAGATACTTAAATAATTTTCATTACTTTAAACAACAAATATTATTTTTAAACGTTATACTTTCAGTAATAGAAATAGTAATAAAAGAGAAATAAATAACAAATAAAAAATCATTTTTCAATTATTTTAGGTTTTTAAAAAGTACTTAAATAAAGAAAAACAAATAGTAAAGTATAACAATTAATTTATTTAGTTACAGAGTTTCAAATAATTAAAGAAGTGATAACATGATGTGAAAGTGTTTTCCCCTTGAAGTTTCTAATCTGATCATCGTCAATCCTGTCATCTATCTACAATCCATAAAGACATGTTATAATGAAATATTATACTTAAGTTTGTCTGTATAAGAAGATGCAACGAGATTCATTGAAAATAGTTATATGTTAGAAAGTAACGACACCTTTCACAAGTGTACAAGTAATCAAATAATAGTCGGCCACGCATTGTGCACAACAGTGACGCGTTTTGTCAGAGAATTGCAATTTGTACAAATGATTGCTTATATATGATGAGATTTTACTTTTACATCATAGTTAGTAAAAATCAGTTGATGATTCATTTAGAATATAAAGTATTTTATTAAGTTTTCAAAGAAATTATATGTAAATATAATACATGTAATATGTGAATTTATATTACTTTTTTTTTTTTAATAAATATATTGGATGAAATATTTTTACAACATTTTTTTTATGAAAAATTATAAAAACATTAATAATTAAGAAGATTAATTTTTTTAGATTTTTTTTTTGTTTAGATTTTTTACTCTTTAAGAAATTTAATTTGCAAAATCTTTCGGATAGAAATTTCCGGTTAGAAAATTTTGCTATATAAATATTTCTAATGATCGAATTACTTATTTCTCTAGAAGGAATAACTAATAAGATTTTATTGTATAAATTGTTCTATTATATAACCAAACATAATATTTTCCAATATATTAATTCTATATCATCTTTATATAATATATTTTATATAATTTGAAAATTAATTTATAAAACATTATTGTAAAACATTATAAATGACTACTCAATATTATGTTATTTAATTAATTTTATTTATCTATACCATAATAGTAGTAGTAATAAATTTATATATATTATATAATAATAGTATAAATTATCGTAAATTAATATGTCTTATTTACAATTAATTAAAATGATTTAATATTATACAATCTAAGAATTTTTGTAAGAATATTTTTATAATCAGAAATTCGAAATTTTAATTTCATGTTATTAAAAATTAAATGTTATAATACAATAAAAAAACTATATATTTATATAAATTCATATTTTTATATAAGAACATAAATAAAGATAAAGAAAAACAATATTTTATATTTTTAGCATAATATATATTTTAAATATTTTAAAACATATTCAAAAATATATATATTTTCTGTATTAATGTTATGTGTGTTATATAAAATAACTATTTTATCAAATTAATTTTATTTATCGATAAATTTTTCTATCATTATTTATTGTATTGATAATAATATATCAATGCTGATTATAAGCTATATTAAATCATGCTTTTATTTTTCTTAAGTTGTTAATTTAGATGCACTTTATATTTTGAACAATTTATTTATGTGTTATCGCAGCAATAAGATGAATTTTGAATTGTTTTTGAAATTTTTTTTTAATATTTAAAATATATAGAATTCCAAAAAATAGAATATTATTATTGGAGAGTTGCTTCCAAGACAGTTTTAATTTCATTATTCATCAAACTAATGAATAAAATACTTATTCCAAAATTTAATAAAAATATAAAATATGAAAGAAAATCAATAATTAAATATATAATGATAGAATCTTATAATATAAAAATATAAAAATTTTGACATACATTAATTTTTACCGATAAATATTATCAATTTAAAGAAAATATTTATATTTTATTGTAATTTATATTATAAAATATAATAATCGTAAAACGCATTATTTGCATTTGCATAAAAAAATTTATTTATAAAACAATTTCAAATATATTATTTGTAATTATTCATATTTCATATTATTCTTAATAATTAATATTTTCAATAATTATTATTATTTAATATTACACATTAATATATTGTTGTGTTTTATTTTATATCATCCATTAAAATTTTTTTGACATATATATATATTTAATCTATATTTGCACATTTTTCATGTATAATAATTTTATAATAATTTTTCAAATATAATATATTATATGTTTTTTTCATATTTATCATACACAAATATCCGCATTCTAATAATAAATATGTATAAATATAAATATATATATGTATAAATTTATATAATTTTATTTAATTTTGTATTTATAGATTTTCCCGGTATGTGCTTTGCTTCAACAAGATGTGCCACTATTGAACCAACAAAATCTTGGGAATTGACACCATTTTGTGGTCGTTCTACTTGCGTACCTGCTGATGACAACTCTGGTCGACTTTTCGAACTTGTCGAAGACTGTGGACCACTTCCAAAAGCTAATCCGAAATGCAAACTCTCAGATAAAACTAATAAGACCGCTGCATTCCCTAATTGCTGTCCCATTTTCGAATGTGAAGAAGGAGCAAAACTTGAATATCCAGAAATTCCAACTTTACCACCACCCACGGAAATTATAGAAACTGAGAGAACTTCAGAAGAAGTTCCGACAAAAGCTTAAAAAAACAGATCATAATCTTTACAAATTAAATTGAAGAATCGATTGAATTGAATCAGAAATTAAAGATTTATTATAATCTGAAATAATAAATTTAATTAAAAATACATATATATTTGTTAAAAAAAATACATTTTTGTCAAAAGTAAAAAAAATTTTACTTCTAATGAAAAATATTGTTTCATTCATTATATGTTTTACTGAAATATATAAAATTCTTATATTTATGCGATGATACAAATATAAAATTTCAAACTTACATTATATAAATAAATATATGCATACTAGTAAAATCATCAGTAATTCGGTATCTGTTCTAAAATATTGAATTTGTTCATTTTCCTAGTCCCGGAAACCGAAACTTACTAGATGCTTTTGTATGTAATTCTATTTTAAACAATAATTGTCGCGTAAACTAATTTTGTTTTTTTTCTCTCTTTTTCAGAAAATAGAAAATTCTACATGTAATGTAAAAACATGTGTGACTGTAATTATATGTAATTAAATTAATATCTATTTAATTAAAAAAAATATATAATGTGTATTTTTATCCTATATTCATAATAAATATATTACATAATATCTTTGATAAGTTAATAATTTTTTTTTAGGAAAATTAATTTATTTTAGGAAAAAAATTGTTTTGCTAAATTTTTTGGAAATAGGTTATTTCATTATTCTTAAAGTTATATTCAAAAGTAATAAATCTTTATATATATATATATATATTTCAATTATAATATATTAATTAATTAATATATCATTATTATATATTATTATATTATATATTAATTAATATATAATTAAAATATATTAATATATATAATTCAAATTTAAAAAAAAACATTTATAATTAAAAATTATAATTACATTATAATTTATTACACAATATTATATAATGTTGTTACATAAAAAGATCTAAAATTGCATATTATATTTTGTGATAAAACTTTATTATATTATTTTATTATTAATAGTAATTTCATTATTATAGTTAAAAAAAAATTTAACATATACAAATCTAAAATATACTAATTTTTTATTTTTAATATATATAATAATAATTTATCTAGCAATGATATTTTAAAAAAAAAATTGCAAAATGTTTATCTTGTTATATTAATTTTGATGTTGGTATTATAAAAGGATAAATGAGTTTTCATTTTACTGTTATATATGTTGGCAGCCTGGAAAAATTATTCCAGCAAAATTCGCTGTTTAACCAAATTTAATGGACGTGAGTACGAACGTGAATCGAATAGAACAAACGTAGAAATTTGAAAGGCTGTGTATTACATTAAAAATTTTTCTAATAGCTTACAACGAAAATGAGTGAACTTGTGTGGGGAATAAAAAATGGTGATTTGGAGCAAGTGCGAGATATCGTTGAAAACAAGGCAAATATATGAAATGTTAAATCATCTTTTTCTTCTGTTGCTTTTTGATTACCGCTAATCAGGAATGTCATAAAGATATCTTTCTTGGAGTTTAATATTATATTCTCCGATTTTTTTATAATTTAAAACACAGGAAAAGATTCTTATTAGCCGATTAAACTAATGATTGTAAAAATCATTTATATTTCTTTTTTAAATTCAATATATTCTTCCTTTTAAAAGTAAATGTATATTAATTCCTTTAAATATATTTCTGTTGATAGAATATTGATGTTAATCAAATGATCGATGGAAGGACACCCCTACATTATGCAGCTGATTATGGTCAAAGTGAAGTAGTCAGATATCTTTTGGAAAAGGGTGCAAATGCAAATGTAAATATTATTAATATTAAATGAATATATAAAAGTGAAAATATTATTAAACAATTTTTTTTTAATAAGTTTTAATAAGTTTTTAATAAATTTAAATTTTATTTATTTTAAATATAACAAATATATAAAAAAATATATAGAAAATTTATATAGTGATTTAAATAAAATATTCTTATAGGCTACAGACAAGCATGGAATAACAACATTATTAGCAGCAATTTGGGAAGGACATACAAATTGTGTAAAATTACTATTAGAAAAGGGAGCTAAACCAGATGGATTAACACCAGATGGAACTAGTTATTTGGATGCTGCTGAAAAAGATGAGATTAAACAATTGCTTAAATTTCACTAGCACAAAGCCAAACAAATCGTAAAGCAATAATTTTGTTATTTTAGTATTTTAATGTTCCTCATAGGAGTATCACTATTGCTTTCTCTTAATTTTTTGCATATGACTAGACTATCATATTTATGCACTTTAAATTAAAAACAAAAAATATAGGTACACAAATGTAGTTTTATAATAATATATTGCACTTGGAGCGTATAATCATAAACTCATATTCTTATATGATTACTCTTAGAGATTTAAAGTATATATAGTTTCAGCTTTAAAATAGTATATTATACAAGTTGTTTTATAAACTAACAATAGAAACAAATTTATTTTTAAAGCATGTAACATTATATAGCAAAAAATATTTTGATACATTTGTAAGAAGCAGCATCGTGTTTTAAATATTTGTTATTAATTTACAAATCAAATTTTTTTTATACATTTTTTTACAACTACTTATTAAAACAACTTTTTGTGACAAAAAGTTGTATATATTAAAATGAATGTTTGAGATGAAAAATATACTATATAATTTAATTGTGTTTCAAGAAAGACATGTATAAATTATAAAAAAAAAATTAAAGAACTATCTTTATGATATTAATTACATGTCTTAAGAAGTTTTAAAAGTGTATAATAATCAAAAATAATAAGCCAATGCATCATTGTTATGTATATTGTTGTATTTCATTAACCCATATTTATCATTTATTTATTATTTATTATTTTTTGTATTAATATTATGTATAAATCTTTTTATAAAAGTTATATATATCAAATTTCAGTTATTAAAAATGTAAACTATATTTTTTATAATCATAAAATATGCATAAAATTTCTTATCAATATATCAAAATTTCTTATCAATATATAATCAGAAATTTGCAAAAATTTCTTATATAGTTAGAAGTGAATTATCTAAAATTGGACATTGAAATATTTTCGAAATTATTAATAATATCAATAAAACTTTGGATAAAAGTTTAATCATTTCAAGAAAGATATTATTTAACATAATTTTAAATTGCGAAAAAAATTTTGCATACATAATGAATTAGTTTTTTTACAATGTAAATATAATAAATATTATATAAAATATTCGTTATTCGATATAACATCGAAAATTAAAAAAAAACTTTGAAATATGTACATATCAACATTATTTCTTTATTTATTATTAGATATTAAAGTATAAAGATTTTTCACGATATATAAATTTGGTGGAAACACTGTAATGATATGAACAACTTTTAGTATATTAGAAAACTTTTTTATTAAAATATAATAATTAATATTTAATATTAGAAAATTTTAGAAACAAATATGTTTTCATATGTTAAAAAATATAATAGAATATTTAAATTTCAAAAAAATAATGTTCTTATTTATCAGATAACTATTTAATAACTTAAAGATCACTTAATAATTCTTCAAATTCCCATTCTTTAAATAATCCTATCGAAAATTACTATTACATATATATGATATGAAAGATATCTATTAAACATATATACGAAAATAATGAATAATATTTAAAGAATTATAAATAACAATTATTAATATAAAAAAAATAGATCATGATTTAATAGCAAAATTTATAAAAATTTATAAACAGTATGAAAATTTTTCAACTAATTTATCTTTATGCATCAGCCACAAATTATTAAAAACAATTTATGTTGTAAATGTTATAAATAAATGTTTTTTTTATAACTGAATTTATATATTTGTCCATTCTAAAAAGAATTAATATTAGTAATTCATCATTTATGCGAATATTGCAAAAATTTCATTCAATATTTTTATTTTTCGTGTATTTTACATATAATATATTTTATATATAATTCTACAAAAGAAAAAAAAATAAAATTCTACGATAATAAATGAATCATAAATGCAATGAACTTATAATTTTAATTAATAATGTAAAATATATCACAATAATATATTAAATATTTTAAAATAAAACTTAAATAAGTATTAAAAATGAAATGTAATTTATTTTCTTTCTGTAGATTTTATTATATATATATTTAGACTTATTTTATTTTATATTATTAATAAATAATAAAATAAATTAAACAATCATTAAACGTATAATAAAATAATGTTTCTTTAAAAATAAATAAAATATATATTATATATTATATAATTTAAAATCACAAATTAAGAAAAAAGAAAACAAATTCATTTATTATATAATTAAATTTTATTAATTTTATATAAAATATTTATATATTATAAAAGTCGACCTCTACAATTAGATGCACCACACTTGCAAATGATAACTTTACCCGGTATGCTTCCAACGTCATAACTATAATTCCATGTTAATTCTTGACCTGCTCTTATATAATTTAAAGCAAAAAATGCTACCCATGGAAATCTTACATCATGTGTATCAACAAATACATTTTGCACAAAAACGTTTGGATCGCATGAATGCTAAAAAATTATCGATAATTATATTTTAAATTAATAGTAAAGATAAAAATATTATTTTTAAAAATATTCTTTTAAAAATTTCAATATATCTTACATTTAAGTAACGTCCGATATTTCCAGTTGTTTTTGCATCCATTATATAAACAGCCTCATCTTCTCCAAAGAAATCTCTTACTGATTTAAATTTAGGTCTTTCAATTTGTGTTGGTTCGACTGTTGGCTCAAATCTACTTGGTTCACGTCTACCACTTCTATTTTCTTCTTCATCACTTATAGTAATCGCGTCTTGATCGTTTGAACGATTTTCATTAATAGAAGTTTTCATAATGTTTTCGGAAATTTTAGTAGCACTTCCATCTTCGCTATTTTCTTCAGATCCATCTTGATTGATATCATCTCGTTTTCGCTTTCTTAGTCTTTTTCTATTATTATTTATTAATGTTAATATAAATTGTCATTTATTAAAAATTAATTACTTTTCACTTACCTAATAGAGGAGGGTTCTGTAGAATCAACATTAAAATTTACATATTTACTAATATTGAAATCTTCGTCGGAATCATTTGCATTTGCTTTAGAATTATCCTCATCATCACTCGTCATAGATTTTTTTTTATCTTCTGGAGTAGATAATGGCATTTCTGGCTCTAAAACATCACTTTCATAGCCTTCTTTAATACCTTCTACTACTTCCACATAATCCAATTCTGCTAAATATTCATCACCATAATTTTTACCACCTTCATTAGCTCCCTGATAATATGAAATAAGTTTAATTAAAAAGTTTAATTAATAATATAATTTGTATTACATGTAATTAATTTAACTATAATTTTTTTTTACCTGTTCAGTAAGTAATCTACCAGCATATATACAAATAAAAGATCCAAGAGGAATATCATTTAAACATCGTATACCCCAACCTCGAGGAGCTGTTTTGAACACTTGTAATTTTAATGTTAATGGATGTTGTACTACTCTATTCAAACAAGTTTTTACAGCACATTTACATCCAGAATTGCATTCATAAATTCCAGTAGTAACTGGTTCTGGTAAACGTTTATATACATAACCAACAGATGTATTTGGTACTCTTCCTCCGAGAGTAGCACCTTGTATCGTTAATTGCCAACATTGACATTTTGTTTTATCCTGTAAGATAATTTAATTAATGATTTCATAATTTTAAATTGTTTCATAAAAAAAAAAAATACTTGGCAATCGTCTTCACAATCGCAGCTACATAAGAAATTTGGATCTAAATTAAGATTAACTCCTTCTGTTGGTTCTCTTTGAGTGCTATATCTAATTGTATCTGGTTGAGTATGATCTAATTCATTAACACATGGTATTGGTACATTTTCTACACCATAACTAAGATCCTTAAAATTAAAAATAAAACAAATGAATTATAAAATATGAAATATTAATTAAATTTAATAATATTAAAAATTTAATAAAATTTTATTTACCTTTATATTAATAAAACATTTATCCAAGACAAATTCTGCTAAACAATGTACCCAATAATCAAAATCAAATAAATCGACTGACATTGGACTACCTGTTTTACGAAGATATTGATGTAATTCTTCCATGTTTCGTAATCTAATACCACATGGTGCTTGATATAACGTAATTTTTTTGCCTTTTGGATATTTACAAAGTTGTCTATTCCAACCACAAAGTAATGGTATTGAAAGAGGTGAATAACCTTTTAAATCATCAGGTGTAAAAGATATTCCTTGAACACACTGAGGACCACATTTATGTGGAACAAATTTTTTTGTTTGAATTTTATTCTGTGTTTGATAATACTAAAAAAATGAAATGATAAATTTTAAATCTTAAAATTTCAAATTTCTTCTTAGGAATTATAATTCATTTATTCAATGTACTTACAACTATACTATGAGAAGGTTTTGTTTCTGTTGTAGGTGTATATGGACTTGTATCTACAATATTTTGTTTTTTACTAGTACTTTTTCTAGCAACAGCACGTGACTGTTGTGGTGCACTTGTAATTGTATTTGTTATTTCGTTTACTGTATTTTGTTCTTTTTCTAATTGAGAAAGTCTTTCTTCTTCGGATTCTATATTAGATGTATATTCTACATATGGTAAATTATTTTTCTAAAATATCAATAAACTTTATTGTTATTATTAATCAATTATTTTATAAAAATAGAATAACTTAAATACTTCACATACATTAGAAACAGCAGGCAATCGATGACGACTAGGAGAATTGACAGATGCATGATGACCTTGTTGTCTAGCATTAGCTTTCAAAAGTTCGATATATAAAGGACCTAATCTAGCAGATCCTCTATAGATCCATTCTGTTCTTCCATCAGCGTCAAAATGCATTTGTACTAAACTTGCATCAACTTGAACAACTCTTGCAATCCACCATTTTCCATTCCATTCTGTTTTTACAACTTGTCCTGTTTGCAGTTTTACCATTGGTCTTTCAGGATATGTTTCAATATATTTTTTTACAAAATCACGAGATTCATTAGGTACATCTTCCCAAACTTTAGAGGAACTTTCTGCGACTAAATAAATATCTTTGTGCACAACATATTGAGCATATCCATCATCAAAGAATATCAAATATCTAAAAAAAAATAACAAATGTACTATTTTGTTATATTTATTATATATGTATATATATATATATATGTAGTATAAAATATAGTATAAAATATAAAAGCAGGAAAGTTTTACTTTCTTAAGTATAAAATGAAGATATATCTTTATGAAACAACATAAAAAAAAATTTTATTTTTTTATTTTTAAAGTTATTGTAATATATTTTCGCTATTTGCGTTAACTTAATCCATTTATAAAAAAAATTAACATTTTTTTCAAAACAATACTTATAAATCTAAACTTAATATTTAATGATTTTCATCTATTTTTGAAATTAAAAGAACACTTTTAAAAGACACATAAAAAAAAAAAGTGAAATTTATCATGAAGAAATAATTTTAAGACTTTTTAATAAACAGCTTATAAAAACTAGTGCAGCATTGAAAACATATTACAATAAACAATGAAAAAGTAAATATATAACTTTAAAAATAAAAAATAAAGGATTTTTTTTACGTTGTTTCATAAAAATATGTTCATTTTCTATTCAATTGAAGACAAAACTTTTTTGTTTAGCCTCGTATATACATATATTGTATAATACATTATTTAATATATTGTATATATTTATTACTTATTTATTTATATGTAAATACATATAAAACATACTTATATTCTATACTCTCTACTATATTCTATATTCTCTACTTATATATATAAAACATACCTATACTTATTTGTAGCTTTTGGCGGTTCAGCTATAACTCCACTATAAAAATTACTAGAAACATCTTTAAATATTGCAACTACTCGTGTACCAACTGGAATTATTACTTGACTAATTACAGTAGCTGCAATTTGCTTGCCAGAAACAGTCTTAATAACAGAATTATACTTCTTTTGTAATAACTTTACACGACAATGCAAAGGAGTCTTTATATGTACTGTTTGAACCTATTGATAAATAAAACTTTGAATAAATTAATTATTTATATTTTTAAACGAAATTCAAATAATAAAATTTACATACCTTTCCTTTAACCCATGGCATAAGTGGATGTTTCATAATATATACAATGCTATCTACATCTATTTGTGCTCTTACAATTGGACCAATTGGAGGTAAATCCAAAACTATAACTTGTCTATTATCTTGTTCAATTGGTAAAATCTCTGGTTGATTATCTTGTAATATTGAAGAAGGGGGAACTTTCACTTGTGTAACTTTTTTTGTTGCCACTAATGGATAAGAAATATTATCCAAATAGCCATCATCTATTTGAAGTTCTTGAAGCATTTGAATTTGTGGTCTAAATTCATCATATAAAGTATTACGTAATGTATCCATGGTACGCATTAAATTTTTCACTGTCTTATCCAAAATTTCATTTTGTTCTGTTTAAAAAAATTATATAATGTAATGTAAATGTAATAAATATATATAAAATATATTTTGCAAAATAATAATCTACCATCTATTTTATTCCATTGGTTCTTTAATATATTATGTGCTTGCTTAATTTGATAATCAACATCATATTTTTTAAAAATATCATTCAATGTGCTATCTAACATTTCTTCTATATCCATAAGCATATGTTCCGGCAAATATTTTTCTAAAATACAAATATATTTATCAACAATATTTGAAATACATGCAATGCATTATAATATAATTTTAATTTCACCTTCATCACATGTATCTTTCTTTTTATCATCATCTGAATCATCACTATCAGAAATTTCTACCTCCATTGTATGATCCGGAAATTCACATTTTAACAATGGCTTATGATCTACAAAAGCTGTGACTAATTGCTATAAAAATTAATATTTTGATACAAATATTAAAATTAATTTTCTACTTATAATTTATTAAAATAAATATTTTAAAATTCAAACCTTTTGATGTTCTAAAGCAGCATTAAAACATTGTCTACATATCATACGCATTTTCTTTTTTTCTGTGTTTACACCATAAAAAGCACATGCAAAAGAAGGTGCTAATTTCATATCAAATCCAGAAGAACATTGAAAATTTATACAATTAGTGTTGCAAATTTTTGAAGTTCTACTTTCTTTTTTTGTGTTATCTTCTAATGCTTCATCATCCGAAACAAGTTCAATAACTTCCATTTTGTGCAATATTAATTACAAATGTTATTATTTTGTATAACTAAAAAAAAAATAAATTTATAAGTAAAAACTATAAATATATAAAATATATAAATATATAAAAATAATATTTTAGTTTAGGTTAGATAATTAAAATATTTAGCTTATTAAAGGTTACATATATAAAATATAACTTGTCAAAATAATCTTATTAATAATAAATAAAAACAATTTTGGTAACTAATAAAATTATTTTTGATAAATATGTTTTTACCTAATAGTTGTTTTTAATTCTTAATTTAATTCATATAAAAATATATAAACATTTTATATTTTATAAATTCTACACATTTAATTTTTTTTTATACTTATTCATATCATAAGTGAATAAAAAATTTAAATAGTAATAAATAAAACGAACAACATTTTTTTTTTATTTACACTGAAATGATATGAAAGCCGGTTGAATTAATGCCACCATGATGCCACCTATTAAAATATTTATAGTGGGAAAAATTGTTCCATAATTTCAAACAGAAAAAAAATATTTATAATATATAATTTTAAATTTTTTTAAATATAATTAGAAATTTGAATTATATTTTAATTTAATTTAATAAATTGACAATTAAATTTTTTTATTTAAATGAATATTAAAACAATTCGCAAAATAGATTATTGTACGAGATAAAAAAAACTTAAAAATGCACATGTTTTGAATATTTCTTTTATTTTTATTTTATCATATTTATCAATCAATATGTATTGTATCTACCTAGCCATTAGTATATTTAAAAATCACAGTCTTAGTTGAAGAATTGACAGCAGAAAATACTATCTGTATCCTATCCATATAGCAAATATTTATAATGTACATAGTTTGCTTCTGCATACATACCATCGTATGTATCTTAAATGAATAATTATGTATATGTATTATGTACAATAAATTGGATTATGCTGATCTACACTTTCACTGTTGTGCGTAATTGATAATAATTTTGCCCATTTTCCATCAATATAAAATTTTTTCGTTTATACATTGTATTCTCAATTAAAAATATTGAAAATTTCAGCTAAAAGAATAAAAAATTTCTCATTAGATTGTTCAATGTTTTTATAATAGTTATTATATATATTTAAATTAATAGCAAAAAAAAAAATGAAATGATATAATTTATGAAACAAATTTTTAAATTTTAGTATTATATAAACAAAATTTACAAAATATATAATATATCATAATATATGATATTCTATATAAAAAATAACAACTGTTTTCGAAACATTACTGTAGATATTTACATGAAATTCTTTTGCAAATTAAAGTATATAGGATTCAACATTTAGAATTAAAAGAATTAGGAATGAATTTTAAGAGATGAAAGAAATGTCATTTTCATTTTTTTTAAATGAAATGACATATTAGTTATTTATTTATATTTATATTTATGTATCTATTATTGCATTTAATAATATTTACTTATTATTTATATTTTTTTATATTTCATAGATTAATTAAAAAATCATAATGAAAAAAATTATATATAAAAAAATGGAAAAAAAAATTTACGTCACATATATTCGACAGTTTAAATTTTTTTATCTACATTCTTTTACGTATTTTTCATTGCAAATCCTAAAAAAAATTAAATATCAAGTAAATATTATTATTATGTTTATATCAAGTAAATATATTATTATGTTTGATAATATAAAATACAAACATAATGTATAATAAATAATGATTCAAATTAAATTAAAAAAAATTAAATTAAAAACAAAAATACCATTCGAGTTAAAAAGAAGACGGTATCTTTTCTATCTTCCGAGACTTGTCTTTATAATTTTTTTTATCCTAAATAAATAATTATTTTTTTGTATACTATTTAATTTGCAAAAAATATCATATCGATATTTGTAATACTTTCGGAAAGTATTGTCATATTTTATGCAGAATATACTATACAAAATAAAATTTGCATTCTAATATTATAATAAAAAATAATTCACAAGGAAGACTTAAATATACACAAAATAGTCAAAATATAGAAGTAAAAACATTATTTGGCAAGAAATATTTTGTTGAAATAATTATTGCTTTAAAATATGTTTTTATATAAATGTTAAGAATTTAGAACATAGAATTTTTGAATTAAATTCTACTTAAATTAAGTAGAAATAGATATTTTTAGACATCTAATATTTAATATATTAAGAATTGTCCAGAAGGCTTTGTCAGCAATGATTTATAATGAAATATACCACTTATATTAATATAAAATTGATACTGCATATTGGATTTTCAACTTATTAAGATATATTAAAATATTTAATGGTACATTCATTATAAATCTAATATATATAGTGCACATATACAAGGTTTTTACTTTGATTAGAATATAAAAAAAAATGTTTAAATGATATAATATAATACATTATTAATTACTTGATGGAAATTGGGCATTACATAATATTAAGGGCTATTCTTATTTGATTAACTAATGAAATAATTTATCCATATAATTTAAAAACATGTATGCATATAATGTTTATGTAAATTTGATTAATATGAAAACATTCTTTGTCATTCTATTTTCAAACTATTATATAAATATGTAAGACTACGTATTTTTTATAGAAAATTTTATAATGAAACATATTGTAATAATAATTATATATTAACGAATATTTTAAGAACATTAAAGTATTAAAAGTTATCTCAAATAGAATAGCCTGTATGATGTACACTTTAGAAATCTCTAAATAGTACGCATCATATATTTACATTAATTTTTGTTATTTACAGAAACACAGAAGTATTATTACTTCTAATAGATGTAAGTTGATCCATGATTTAAAATGAAATATTCAAATAAAAATGTATTAGTATATGAAGCACGTTTTATGATTTTACTTACAAAATACAACTTGTATTTAATTATTTGCTGAATGATATATTATAAAATAATTGTAAAAAATTTGAACGATTATATAGATAAGCAATACTATTAGAACTAATAAAAAATATAAATATATAAACAATATTAAACCAAAGTATTTTGTATGATAAAAAGAAAATAAGCATATATTTAATAATGAAAAAAAATATGTTTACACAAGTTGTATTCTGTAAAAATATTCATTGTAGCTTGTACACAAGAAATATATATTTGCATATTATCTTTTGTTTAAGTCATAATTTAGAAAAATATTTTGTTAAACGACTTAAATCTTATTTTTCATATATGACACTAATATAATGTCTTTTATCTAATCATTGCAACATAATAAAATAATGTGCCTACATAGTTACAATTGCATTAAGTAGAAATTATTATGAATTTTTATCTTCCTTTTGTTTTTAAAATAAGAATAAAAGATTTTTTCAAAAATATAAAAGTAATTCAATTCTTTGGTTACACAAGGAGAGTTAGGTTGTATACTTTCCTTTTTAAATGGCAATAATTAAATAATTAATTAACATAACTATTAGAAAGTATACTTTGTAACGATGCTTTACTATTTTTTAAAAATTACTAATTTTTAATTACATTATCATTGAAATATCATGGATTTAAAAATTTTATGTATTATATATGATTTAAAAAAAAAAAAAGATATACAATCATAACTCAGTCTGTGTAGCTTTTAGACTACAAACCACAATAATTATATTTGCACTATACAAAAGAATATATATGTTTTTACTTATTAAAATTAAATTATCTAACAGAATGGTATTTGTACCAAAAACAAGAAGGGAATTCTTCTAGTCCTAATAATATTAAAGAAAAAAGAAAATTACAGTACTATAAAATGAATATCTACAAATATGAAATACACATTATGAAATTAAAATTGCAATGGTAATCGATTAAATATAGTAAATTTCATATAAAACATTTCCATTACATTAGAAAGACATATATATCGTGAAAATGCTTACATTTTGCCATCTAATTCGGTACAAAAGACGCTTTTTTTTTATCTAAGCTAAAAAGGGCACCTGATGATAATTTGAACAGTAAAATATGAATTTACTACCTACAATCTTCTAATATGAAGACAAATATTCTACAAAAAGGAATGATGTGTGATGTACATTAACGATTAAAGTTTCATGAAAAACGTTCAGATTTGTTAATACTTAGATTATTTAAAAATAGCAGAACATCGTCTTATTTGCACAAAAGCATGTATATTTGTACACCTTTTAAAGTCATTATTAAGACTTTAAAAAATTGTTTTTGTTCTAGCTTTATATTATGCACAAGTTTTTTTTCAATTTTATAAGTCAGAACGAAAAAAACAAAAAAAAAAAAAAAAATATCGAGAAATGTAGCACACTGAATGTTACATGAATGTATCAATGTAAAGAATGGTATGCTTAAAGTACCGCTCGTATTATGCAGCATGCATGTGCAATACTGTAATGAGTGGTGTATGTGGCACCAGGAATGTAATGTAACGAAAAACATTATATTATGTGCTGGTTTTCGTCAAACAGTAATACACGAGATCAGCTGCTGACAAAGTTGACTGTATTGTAATTGGTCCCCACTAATTCTTCGCATTTTAATGCCTTTTACTTCCTTTTCTTCGGATTCACATACTCTAAGTTCAATTTGAACACCACCTGGATATTCTAAACTAAGCCCACCACCTTTTACTTCTTCTCTAGAGAAGATAAATCCTTTTGGAGGGGCTCTTGCGTCTATAATTTGTTTTACACGGCCTAATATAGCTTCGGAATTTAATCTACTCGATTCATCTGATAATGTAACTTCAACTTCTGTAGGTATTGACGTATTCAATGGCCTACCAATACCACGTGTGATACTAGGTCTTGATGGATCACATGGTTCAGAAATGATGAAGCTGGGAAGAGGATTGTAATGAGGTAACGTGTCTTCGAGTGAATCAGGCGATGGAGATGGTGAAGGTGAACAACTAATAAGTGTTACTTGTCCTCCAAGATCAGTTACAGATATTTGAGGCGGTACCTAAAACAAATAAATATACTATATATTATAGCATTTTATATGTATATATATATGTGTATATATAATATGTATATATAATATTATATTATAATATAATATTATAATTGTTATATGATTAATAATATATTATATAAAATTACTATGTAAATTACTATATAAAATTAATCATTTTAACAATAATATTTTTAATATAGAAAATTATTAAATAATAAATCAATATAATAATAAAATTGATGTTTAAATTATTTACTCTTGGTATTTCCACAGGATGTTCTTCTTGAATCATATCTAATGCTGGACTGTTACTAGGTGAATAACTAACTGGTGTGGTAGCTGGTGATCTATGATGCCTTAATGGACTCAAATCTAATGGCGTTGCTGGGGGTTGTGTTGGAGTACCATGAACTATACTACCTTGTACTGCTGTTGTTAAACCACTTAAACCTATTAATGAAATCATACTATATTATATTATAATTTTTAAAAAATTATATATATATATATATATATATATATATATATATATATATAATATATATTATATTACAAAATGAGAAGTACCTTGTGTGATTGCTGCTACTCCTCTTTCATGCACAGGAGATCCAGGAATACTTGCAGGACTATGCGATGGAGATGCTAACCTTTGTAATTGTTGATATTCTTGTTGAAGTGCCTGAATTCCAGGTCCAGGTGGACCCGAACCTTCGGATGCTCTCCGAACAGGTGAATATCTTTCTGTAGAAACATGAGTGCTTGGTTCCTTGTATGAATCTCTATTACCTACTAAAAGCAAAAAAAAAAAAATATATATATATATTATTTAAATATTATAAATATAAATTATATATTTATGCATATGTATAACTATATTAATAAAGATATACAATAATTTAACTTTCTATTTGTACAAAATCCAAAGAACCACACAAAAATTACCAGTGCTAGTATGATACAATGAAGTCTTCCTATGGTGTGGAAGTGTAGATCCTCTAAGATGTGTTGGTAATAGTCGTGATGGGAGGTAAGCTCTATTCATCCTAGCTTCCACTTCCATTACCATTTCCGGATTTATAACTACATGCATATTACCAACCAACGAGGCATGGTAGTGCAGTGGATACAAAAAAACCATGCAAAATCAAAAATAAAATCAAATGAAATACTATAAAAAATACATTGCAAATGAAGTGCACATGTGTATTGTGTATAAATTTAAAATATAACTATTATTCAAATATATTTACATATAGCATGAAATAATATTATATATATTAATATTATAATAATATATAATGATAATACTAATATTGTATAATACTATAATATTAATTATTAAGTATTATACAATTCTTATAATATTTATAATATAAATATTTTAATATTAAATATTGACAAATTTCGTCTCTTAGAAACATTTATCATGCAATATTTCACTATTTAAAAACGAAAAAGAAAAAAAACATACCAATATGCAAATATTGCAAAAGCAAAAATATAAACAAGGCACAATAATACTTACAGCTTACAAATGAAGAAATATGATAAGCTTTTAAACTAATTAATATAGCAAATCATTATAATCAACTTTCATTGAAATAAAATATATTGTAATAAAGTGCATTGATTATGTGCACACGAATACCTGAAAGGCATAATCCACAGTACCTGGTCTTTGCATGACGGCAGTAAGACCACTTCGTCTTCTTCTATCACTACCTCCACTTCCACTTCCAGTATTATTATTTGTATCACTATTGCCACTATTAACTCCTACATTTAATGACTGAGCACATGGTACAAGAGTTGGACTTCCACTTTGCATCTGAATAGAATATAAACAAATTAATTGTATTTCTAATTAACTATTTTATAAATATTTAATAATTTATGTAATATATATGTATTATATATTTTTCTTACAGGTTGCAAATGTTCTCTACTGCCAGGTTGACTCCATCCTCCATCTTCAGCACCACCAGAATTACTACCATGTTGCTGATAGAAGACATGAAGATTAGCTCCACCATCTGAAGCTCTTCTTCCAAAACTCCCAGCTGTAATTAATTAAATATTGTTATTAAAAAACAAAATAATTCATTAAAATAATATATTACTTACTTGCACCCATCACAGGAGGAGGTTTTAACAAATGTTGATCTTTGATTTGAAAGTTTTGAGGAGGTTGATGTTGAACCAAAGGAAGATTTAAGGGCAAATTTGTGTGAGGTAACACTTGAGGATCAGTATTATTACATTGTAATATAGGAAGCAGTCGCAATGCTGGATCGCCTGATGTGTGATTATAGCTATAAGGATATGATTGTGGCTGATGTGCAGTATCACCAGGTCCAACTGTGTGTCTTCTAGTTGTATGATAAGGTGTGCCAGGTGTAAGTTGCATTCCACTTCTTTCTTCTGTTTCTGCTTCTGTATCACCAAACTTTTCAAAAAGAAATAAAAGAATATAATTTTGAAGAATATTTATTTATTATTATTATTTAAAGAGAAAAAATAAAAGAAAATTAATATACCTTTTCTAGTTGATGTGCTCCATCAGGGGCATAATCTCCTGGTATACTTTGAATACTAGGTAAATTAGGCATTGGTTCTAACCGATCAACAAGAAGATTATATATTGCTGACACATGATCAAATGCATTTCCTTGAACTGCTTTTAATAATGTTTCTGCACTAAGACCTGGTAATCTTAACATATTTTCTATTACTACCTGATTTATTTGAAGTGGCACATTTTCAGGATTACACCTAAAGTATATATAATGTATAATGAAATACTCATAGAATCTTTCCCATATATTTATTATAAATATAATTCATATTATTAATATTTGTACATTACCCTCCTGGTTCAGGTTCTGTTACACCATCTCCACCCATCCAAGAATGTGCTAAAATTTGTGAGATACTTAAACGTCGTTCTGGTTCTACTACTAACATATGTCTAATTAATTTTTCACATTCTACAAAAAATTAATATATTAGTAAAATATACATATAAATATAATGACATATGATAAATTAAAAATATATAAATTTTTATATTTTTTACCTGCAGACATAAAAAATGGTATTCTAAATTTCCCTGAGATTACTACAGAACGTAATAATTGCATTGTAGGTCCATCAAATGGTAATGCACCACAAACTAATACATACAAAACAACACCTAGACTCTAAAAAAATAAATATATTTTAATCATGTTTCATGTTTTATTATTAATATTTTTGCATAATTTATTATTTTAATAATAATAATATCCCCATTTATCATATTTATATCCATATATTATATAATACATACATATATTATAAGTTAATCACATACCCATACATCAGCTCTTGGACCATCATAGTGTTTTCCTTCAAAAATTTCTGGAGCAGCATATGGTGGTGAACCACACCAAGTGTTAAGTGGAACACCTGGAGTATATTCATTACTAAATCCAAAGTCTGCAAGTTTTATATTATTGTCTGCATCAAGTAATAAATTCTCAGCCTGGAATAATAATATATATAATTATTTATAATATATAAATGTTAACCATTTTATTTTTTTAATTTTTCATAAATTTTTTAAATATTAAAAAAATACATTTTAGATAATTAAACCTTAAGATCTCGATGAACAACTCTCTGTTGGTGAAGATAACGAACAGCAAGAACAATTTGACGGAAAATTCTTCTTGCTTCTGGTTCTGGCATTCTCCCATTTCGTACAAGATGATCAAATATTTCTCCTCCAGGAGCATATTCAGTAACTAAATATATCATTTTCTCTGTTTCCATTACTTGATATAGTCTTATAATATGTGGATGCCTTAATCGTTTCATTATATGTACTTCACGAAAAATTTTGGCTAGATTTTCTTCATTTAATTTTGTTTTATCTATTATTTTAATAGCAACCTAAAAAAAATATATTTATTACAAATTTATATTTTTTAAGAAATATATATTAAATTAAATTGGATTATTAAAAAATAACACTTAATGTATGTTTCACATAATTAATTTTTTATCTTAAAGAACTTCAAGTATATTATAAACATAATAATATATATTATTTGTGAATAAAAAATATTTATAAATTTTTCAAAATACACTAAATGATCACTAAAAAAAAGTTATATTTTTTTCATATAATTTGTATTTTATTATAAAAATAAATTCCATAATATCAAAAAACTAAAAACATCAATTTTTAATATTATATTTATTTGATTTAATTTCTGTATAAAAATAAAAAAACATACAAAAAGAAAAAAACAAAGAAAAATAAATGTAAAAAAAAAATACTATATGTAGATAGAAATTCATTTAATAAATTTTTATGAATATTAATAAAAATATTTTTATTTTGAAATGATATTAAATCTATTATCATTAATAATAATTTGAAAAATTATTGTAATGAACATATTTCAATCGATGTAATAGTATCTGTTGGTAACATCGGTCCATGAAACATTCTTTGAAGTTATAAATTTTCTTCATATGATGACATATGATACATTATTATTTTATAAAAAGCTTTTATAATGTATAAAATATGATATAATTTATATGTCCACGTTGTTATTCAAAGATATAACGACAAAATGACGGTTTCATGTTTGTGAGAAAAATACTTTAACAATGCCTTACCTTCGATTTAGTTACAACATGAGTGGCCATTTTAACAACGGCAAAATTTCCCTTGCCAATAGTTTTTTCCAATTCGTAATAACCGACACGAATAAGTTTGTTGACAGAAAATTCCTGCGAAACCTCATTGTGCGACGTCGTCGCGGATGCCATTTTTTAATCACTTGTCTCACTCAACTCGTTACCAATCACTTACTGCTTAGTACATTAATATTTCCGCTAGAGGTGCCACAATTCATCGACATCTCTGCCATCTAGTAAAATAATTTAAATTAAAAAATTAAAAGAAATTAACTGTTATTATAAAAAAATTATAATAAAAATTCCGAAAATAATGTTTGAAATTATTAATAGTATAAAATAAACAAAATCTACAAAAAAAATGCATTAATTCTCTTTAATTATTGATTAAACATTGTTTGTTTACCTTTTTATACAATCACGAGATAAATCTTTATACGCCATCTGTACAAATAAATATTACCCATGAAAATTAGTGTATATAGATTTGAGTTCATTGATCTTTTTCGCTTAAATTTCAAAAGCATAGAACATATCATTCTTAGAGTGTATTCATTTATACCATCATTAAATGAATGAAACATGAAAACTATAACTTGTTTCTTAAATAAATCAATAATTTTCTTATTAAAAAATATTTACTTTTAAATAATTTTTTATATTGATAAAAATATTCATATTATTTTTTTTATGGAGGAAATCAATGAACTTTCATTATGATATATTTTTTTACATATATAATTTTTTTCCTTTTATGTCATAATATTAGGTTGCTGTCATATTATTGCTATACTCACAGTATTCACCGCGAAATTGCTACGTAGACGAAAACAGATTGTTGAACATTATCAGAAAGTGCATTCTAGTTAAAATGCAATAATAAAAAAATTGAATTGTTTCAATAAATATAATATAACTGATTATTTAATATTAAATAACAATGAGAAAATAATACTTGAACAAAGTGAATACTTTTTATTTATTTAAAAAACACATCTCAAAAAATGGAAGAAAGTACAGTTTTATGGATGCTTTCACTGGTAATGTTAATTGGTTCCTGTATAACTGGATCTTTACCATTAGTCATGAATTTATCTGAGGTAATCTCCTTTTCATTTGACGATAGATGAAAAGACAATTTTTTTATCTATCATTTTCTATGATTGTCATATACTTAAACTACTGATTACAGATTCTACAAAGAACTCCATGATCATGAACATCATGAACCTTTAATCTTTCTAGGATAAATTACAACTGGTTTCAATACTTGGTGCTGGACTTCTTGTAGGCACTGCACTAGCTGTAATTATACCTGAAGGTATAAGAGCATTGTTTACTGGTGGAAGTAATAATGATCAAGGAGTTTATAGTTAGTATTTTATAATAATATATTATTTCATAACTGCACAGTTGTTTAAATTTATGTAATTCAATTATATTTTTAAATTGCTATGAACTTTTTATTTTACATTTAAAACAAATTTTTTTGGATTTTATTATTTTAAAATACATAAATGAATTTTTCATTTAATTTGTTAAACAAATATTTATTATTATTATAAAATTAGTGTAAAATTTGATAAATACATTAATAAGATTAATGAATTAAAAAAATATATATATTTGTCATATTTGAGTTTTATTATGATATTATGAGACAATCTTTATATATATCAATTTTAGTAATAAAATTAATATTTAAAATAAAATATTTAAAAAATATTTAATTTAATTTGATTTTATTTAAATATGATTTAATATTTTTGATTTTTGTTTTTAGGTGATCCTCATTCTTTAATAGGCATTAGTTTAATACTTGGTTTTGTATTTATGTTACTGATTGATCAGTGTTCAGCTAGAAGAAGTGGAGTGAGAGAAAGGAGTGTTACTGCTACTTTAGGTCTTGTAGTTCATGCAGCTGCTGATGGAGTGGCATTAGGAGCTGCTGCAACTACATCACAAGCTGATGTAGAATTAATTGTTTTTTTAGCAATAATGTTACATAAAGTAAGTAATATAAATTGATTAAAATAAGTCATTTAGTATCTAAAAATAAGAATGTCACAAAGATTTAAATTTAAATGAATAAATCAAAAAAATTTTCACAGGCACCTGCAGCATTTGGTCTAGTATCATTTTTATTACATGAAGGAGTAGATAGAAAAAAAATTGGTAGACATCTTTTAGTATTTTCTTTAGCTGCTCCTTGTCTTGCTCTTGTAACATATTTTGGTATTGGAAAGGTAAATTATTTCAAAATTAAATAAATTAATGAAATATTTCTTAATTTGTAAGTATTAATATAAAATTAATATATTTTTTTATAGGAAGGAAAAGAAACACTTAGTAGTGTAAATGCAACTGGAGTAGCAATGTTATTTAGTGCAGGTACATTTTTATATGTTGCAACTGTACATGTTTTACCAGAACTAATGACAAGAACTAATAGCAACTATACTCATCTACCAAGTGCCGAAAATGCTGCAGTATCATCTTCTGGACTCAAAGTTAAAGAAATATTAGTTCTAGTATTAGGCTCTTTTTTACCTGCATTAATTACAACTGGACATCATCATTGACAAAATGTCATACAGAAAATATACCTGTTTTTTTACTATGTGTAATTTAAAATGTCCCTTTCATTAAAGAGTATAATATTTTAATATATTCCATGATTTTTTTTTTATAAAATCATGAAATAACAATTAAAAAATTTATCAATTATGATATCTGTTTTAAGAGATATACTTTTATGTACTGTAAATAATTATAGAAAGAGCATATCACAATTATTATATATTTGTATAAATTTAATGATAAAAACGTGATATAAAGTTATATAATATAATGCAAAAAACATTGTATTCTAATAAGTTTTTATTCTTCAATGAAATTTCGTAATATATTATTTATAGATAAATTTTTAATATTAAAAATAAATTAAACATTCTTTTTTTATTATTACTATTTCATATTGTTTCATATTATATATATTTCTTCTTCTTCTAAATTTCTTTAAACATCATAGAAAATAAACATAAAAGAAAAAAAATATTTTATATCTTATGATAATTTAAAAAAGACTTCATATTGTAATTTAATAGTACCTGATTGGATAATATAATATGATACAATTTGAATATAAACCTAATGGTATTAAAATTAATAGATTTTATTTTATTTACTAAAATTTATATTTTTAATTCTTGTATATGAAAGAAATTATAAAATTTTTACATAAAATTATTTGATTTTTATAAAAATACATTTTTATGTAACTATATTTTATTTTATAAACAAAGATTTAAATAATAAGATTTAAATAATTGATAAATAATAAGATTAAATAATAATAAGATTTAAATAATTAAGAAATAAAATTTTATTTATTATTTACATTTGTATATATAAAATTATTTATAAAAATATAATAATTTTTAATAAATATAATATCAATATGAGGATATATTTTTTGTATGAGAAATTTCTTTTGACTAATGTAATTAATATTATTAAAATAAACTAAAATATATTTAATTTTTTCTTAAAATATAACTAAGAAAGAAAAATAAATCTAAATAATTATAAAAAAAATTATTTTTTTTAAATTATAAAAAATTCGATAGATGAATCTAACGAAATTTTTTGAATTTAAGCGCTAATATAGTTGGTATGTGTGTGTATACGTTCAGGAATTGAAATGATGATCGTGTCTTTTATTATCACAAGCCATGGTAGAATATACAGCTGTAATTCACAACAATGGTGGTGCCGGTCGTGTTTTAGGTTAAAGTTGTGTGGTTTTCAGTAATTTTAGTCCAATTAGTATTGTAAAAAATGGACAATAGAATCACAATATGTGACCCAGATGAAGAAGAAATTAATAATGAAATATTTCGGGATATTGAACCACCAGTCACGTGGATCAACGATGATCCGACCTATGATTTGGATGAGATCAACATGTTCTTCCATAGGGTGGATTCAGATCAGATTATATATGAAGAAAAAAAGAAGAAATGTAAATTTATCGGTAAATATGTTATGGGTGATGTTCTTGGTGAAGGTAGTTACGGAAAGGTGAAAGAAGTGCTGGACTCAGAGACACTTTGTCGAAGAGCCGTGAAAATCTTAAAAAGGAAGAAACTTCGTAGAATCCCAAATGGAGAGCTTAACGTTCAACGGTACGATAAATAAATTTTAATTTTTAATTTTTTTTATATTTTTATATTTTTTATTTATTAGATAAAGTAGACGAGATCTTTCTATATATTCTTACTTTATTTATCACATAATTTATGTTATATTAATATTACTATACCCAAACAAAGAAAAAAATTATTCTTATAGTATTTATATTAATCCAATAAAAATGAAAATAATAATAGTATTATTTAGATAGATGATATAAGAGGAAAATAAAAGATAATTCTATAAATAAAAATAAGTTAAAAAAAATTTTTTTTCGTTTAAGACTTTATTTTCAAATAAATCAAATTTAAACAATTTTTAAATACAAATGAATTTAATTAATTTCTAACTGAATATTATGCAAATTATTGATAAAAGCTTATTGTCTATATATATATAAAAACAAAAAAATATAAAATATGATTTCATTATTTAAAGTTAAATCCTCATTTTTTAAAAAATTAAAATTTATATAATTATATAGTTATATAATTTATATAGTTATGAAGAAATAATAAGATATTCACATAATTGATGAATTTTCAATTTAAATTATTTCAAAATCTAGTTTTTAAATGAATTAATTTTATTTTACATTTTTTTTATTTTCTTTATTTTCTTATTATATATAACAACTTTTTATTAATTTAGCTTTATCTATTTAATTAGAAATTAATCATATTCATGTATATTTAATAAATTTTCAAATTCGATTTTTTCAAAAATAAAATCTTAGATAAAAAAATATTTTTTTCAACTCATTTTTCATATAGATTTATGCTATACTTATTTATATAAATTCATCTTGAGATATCTTATATATACAACATAAATAAACATCTACATAATTAAAATGTGAAAATATTTTTATTATTTTATAATTATTTATTAAAAATCAAAATTATTTAAATATAAAATTTGATTTTTCTCTTTATAATGTACATAACATTAAAAAAAAAAAGAAAAAATAAGTTATATGGATTTATAAAAGTAAAATTTTTTTTATGTCATATATTTAATTACTTTCTAGAATTCTAAATGCTATTTATTCACATTCATTAACAGGGAGATAAGACTATTAAGGATATTAAAACATAAGAATGTAATTAACCTTGTAGATGTTTTATATAATGATGAAAAGGAGAAGATGTACCTAGTTATGGAATTTTGTGTATGTGGATTACAGGTAAAGTTTAAAAACCTTACATGGTTTATTTTAGAATGTGTTATACACATATATCTTTAAATAAATTGATATTTGATCATGTTTAAAGTTTCAGATACAATGTGTGCAATATATATGTAATAATTAATTCAACATTTCTAAATATTTATTTTTTAATAAAATTTATAAACTCATCTTTTCTCATAATAATATTTAAAAGTGATTTATCTTACATATTTAATATAAGAGTAAAAAAAATAGTTTTAAAAATATAAAAAAAAACGTTAATATTTTAATTTAATTATTTTCATACAATATGCTTTTTATAATTTAACATAACAATTTCATGTACTTTATAAGAATCTATTTTTATGCAAATTTTACAAATAATGAAAACCTGCATGAAATTAACAACAATTAGATTTCTATTTATTAGATTTTTTGCAGGATATGTTGGGAAGTACACCTCTCAAGAAACTTCCAATTTGGCAAGCACATGACTATTTCTGTCAGTTATTGGATGGTTTGGAATACCTCTACAGTAAAGGGATAGTACATAAAGATATAAAACCAGGGAATTTATTATTAGCTTTAGATGGTACCTTGAAGATTAGCGATTTTGGAGTTGCAGAGGTACATATATATGATAATTAATGAATTTTTTTATTTTATTTAATTATAATATAATTTTTTAAGTTAAATATTTAAAATTATCAAATTATTAAAGTTATATTAATGAAAAAAATTATAAAAAATTCTATAATTTTTAATATACTTATTAGGCATTAGACATGTTTTCTGAAGATGATACATGTAAAATGGGACAAGGTTCACCAGCATTTCAGCCTCCTGAAATTGCAAATGGCTGTGAAACATTTTCTGGTTTTAAAGTAGACATATGGAGCAGTGGAGTTACATTGTAAGTCTTTTCTTATCTTTTCTTATAAATTAATTTTATTTTTATAATTTAAAAAATTATTATAAAAAATTTATTTTACAAATTGAATTTTAATCATCATAAAATAAAAATTTTATGTATTTTTAATAAAATTATAAATATTTCACAGATACAATATAACTACAGGTCAATATCCTTTTCAAGGCGATAATATTTATAAATTATATGAAAATATTGGAAAAGGTGAATACTCTATACCTGAAGAAGTTGAAGAACCTTTAAAATCTCTTATACAAGGAATGTTACAAAAAGATGCAGATAAAAGGTTTACTTTGCAACAAGTTAAAAAACATCCATGGACTATATGCAGGCATCCTAAAACACAAGAAGAAGTACCCATACCTCCTCTTAAAGGGCATAAATGGCATAGTATGACCGTACTACCGTACCTGATGGAGTATCATTACGGAAGTGACGACAATCCTATGTATTATACTGAACATCAACTAAATGGTATGTTTGTTTTTATATTACTTTGCATTATATTATGTGTTATTATATTTATGTATTAAAGCTTAAATTTTTGTTGCTATAATATTTATATTAATTTGTATATTCGCACTTAACAGAAAGGTAAGATAAACTTGCATGCACAAAAACACTAATTAAAAAAATATAAAAATATAAATAAATCATATATTATTTGTGGCTTAATATAAAGGATCTTAATGTATTTGTCAAAATATTTTTGAAGAATTGATTCTAAAGGATAAAGCAAGTACATAAATTGATATAAATAAATATTGAAATTTATTTTTTAAATTATAAGAAAATAAATTACATTAGATAAACAAAACAGATAGAATAAGACAGTGATATAACAGAAATAAAGTCTCATTCTATTTTTATTTCATTCATTGACGCAAATTTAAATTGCTTGTAAGTTAATAAATTAATTTACATTTATATTTTTATGTATCAATTTTTGTATTTCTTTTTTGACTCTAAAATCAACTCTTCAAAGATATTCTATGAATATATTAATATTCTATATTATAGCTCAGAAGCAGTATTTTTAAAGTGGTTTGATAATTACATTATTTTGCAACTAAATTAATAATCTTATATATTAAAATCATTTTATAATTGTATTTTAATAAAATTAGCATTAATATTTATATTTTATTTATTTATAAAAATTAAATTACATAATTTATATAAATTATTTTAAGTAAAGATAATAAAAATTATTATTAAAAATTTGTTAAATATGTTTAAAAAACTTTCTTTTTTTATATATTATTAGAAAAAAGATATTATTGGAGAAAAAATATATTATATTATTTATATTACAGTATAAATTTAATTATAATTAAAGTAAATAAACACTTGAATAAAATACAGCTTTTGCTTTTCAGATTCTAAACGGAATAGTGAACAATCTTTTTCAAATCGACTACTAGTATTCTTATCAAAGACATGCACCATTCTGTAACAATGACACGTTTATATCTACCTGATGTTGCGAGCTGACAAAAACGGGTACTCTCTATATAGTGTATACCCAGTTTTACCTTTCTCCTTCCTTCCTTTCTACATTTTATAACACACATCTAAATTTATATTAATTATGGTATTGAAATTTTTAACTCATTAATATTTAGAATAGCCCTCTGTTATTAGCTTCTGCAATGTGTCATGCATATTTTAAATTATGTGTAGTAATATTATTGCAAAAACAATCTTGTTTTTTATATTGCACAATAGATTATAAAGTTATATTATTTATACATAAAATAGAATTAACCCTTATAATATAAATTTATAAACAGATTTTAAATAAATTCATTTTTTTGTTCAGAAGAAAAACGGCTTCAAGAAATGGACAAAATTAGTGAAGACCAAAAAACTACTTGGAATAGTCACAACAACAAACAAAATTCACATCAGAGTAAACGGAGATGGCGCAAACCAATTTCATGTATTAATGTTAAGAAATTTCCATCTTGTAAGCCATCGTGATTTAACTCATTGTCATACTTATTTTTTATCATACATTTTACTGACTATGTCAGGTATAAAGTTTCTCTGCAACGGAGATGACTGAAAATTTAATAAATATTAAAATATGCTAGAATAACTATCTAGCTACAGCTCGAATTGAGTATAAATTTAAACTAATTCAAAAACATTAAATGTAAACATTTGTGATATTAATATTAAATAGTCGTAGTAGATAATTCATTATGATTTATTAATTATGAAGTTAATAACTTGACATCCAAATAAAGTGATTTTCTTTCACGTGCCATAATGAAGTTACAATTATTAAGGTATATGTTATTAAGTGTTCTTTTTGTATAACTTTTTTCTTTTCTTTCTTTTCTATCAACTTAAATGATAAAAAGATTGAAAAAGTAATACAAAAAATCATCAAATTATTTTGAATTCTATTTTTTAATCATCATGCTTTGCTCTATTACTCTTGTTTTATGAATTAGAAAAAAACGTGTTACTTTGAACAAAATTTATGTGAGCTATTTTACTAATTTTGACACTAAAATTTGACATTTAAAATTTATATTTTTTATTCCTTTAAAGCAAAAACTTTTGTTTATTATTTTGTTTTGTTAAACAGATTTATTTATATAATACATTAACAAACTATTTCTAAAACAAAAACTTTATGGTTGATGTTATGATGGAGGATAAAATAATTCAAACATGCAAATATATAAACGTATAAACAGAAACATATTAAATATGTCACAAATATTATTTTAGATTGACAAAAAACTTTCCTCCAATATATGTACATGTTAAAAATATTTTATATATAATTGTTATTTTAGAAAATATCTGTGTTTGTAGACTGCATATATATGATAGTATTATCATCGTAAGATGACTTGTAAACACTTAATGCAATTCTTGTAACATGACTTAATATAAAACAAACATCGATTCTTCTATATACAAGAATATTGAGAATTGTTTCACATATAAATACTTATAATAGATATTATCAAAGCGTACTTGAATATCATTAAGGATAAATACAATGTATTGTTGATCTGTATGTTTACTTTTAAATTTCATATTAAATGTTCCGTATTCATGCTTTAATATTACACCAAATATTGTTAAAATTGGGTGTGATAAATTTAGCATGTAATAAATCTTTATACAGGAGCACATTATACACATACATATTTCAAGTATGAATTGTAAATCTATCAATTAAAAGATATAACCAATTCAAGACATATGTATCTATTATATATCTAATATGCTTCCACAAAAGAATAATTTATTTCATAAAAGATATATTAACAAAAATTTTGTCACATTAATAAAAAATATTTTTTTTAAATAAGCAAAAATCAATAATATTGATGTTTTTTTAAATATCATCTGCGCAATTTATACAAAGATAAAATCATAATGAATTGTTATCTATCATGTAAATTTGAAGTTACAGAGAGAATATGAATATAAATTGTCCTCTCTCTCATTATCTTTCCTTGATGGAATTAAGGTGCCTAAATACTGCCAAGTACTGAAAGCACATAAAAATAATTATATCTTTTGTGATTGTACATATTATAAACAAGAAAAAATTATATGTAATTATATTTAGTTACATGAAGAATGAACAAAGATGATAATTAAGAAGTAGAAGTTTATATCAAATTTGTGATAATGTAATTTTGTTTTCTTGTTTAAACATTTTTTTTATTGTAAAATTTATTATATGTTATTTTGAAAAAGCATACGGGATATTAAATAAGAAATATATAATAATAACAACTTTATGGTGAAATAGGAAATATTCACTAATAACATCAAGTTAACTATTTTGTTAATTAACTTTGATTATTTCGTTATTTTATTTGTATCTTTCAAATTTAGAAATATGCAAAATAAAATTAACAAAATTAGTAAATCTAATATATAAAAATATATACAAAAAAAATATGTGCGTAATATTTTTATATATCATAAGTATATTGTGTTCCTCAAATTTATTATTTTTTCACGAATATATATATATATCTAAATTAAAATTATTATATTTTACTACTACAATTTAAAATTTTTTTGCTTAATGTTGATTCGAAATATTAAAAGAAAAGAAAAGAAAATTATTCAAAATAATATAATAATTATTATAAAATATATTATAAAATTCAAACTATTAAAAATAATTTTTAGAACAAATATAATTTATTATTATTTATCATTTTAAATTGTTAATATTTTTTATAATAAATAAGTGGAATTCAAATAAAATAAAAATTTAAATTACAATAATAAAAATATGACATACGCACAGTGGAATAAAATTGATAAAAAGTCTAAATTGCATTATTATAATTAAATATATTCTGTATATTTAAAAATTTATCTGTATAATAATTAAAAATTGCACAGAATTATATATATTAATGTAATTAGCTTGTAATTTTAAATTGTAATATAATCGCATTTGTATTAAAATGATGTGAAAACAAAATAACAGTAATATCAAATAAGCAAATTGTATGCTTCATTTTTAATATTAAGTTAAGTAAATGTTATATAATAATTGTAGAAAATAATTTTTTTATTATAATATTCTAGATTTTATTTAATTTTTATACATATTGCTTACAATCATAAGTTCATATTATAATATATATATATATATATAAATGTAGAGATATTATTATTATAGTAATGTTCTAAAAATTTCATTTGCTAGAAATGATTCATATAATTAATATATAATTTATATTTATAAAATTATATATTTATATAATTTATAGAAAAATTAATATAGAAAAATTAAATTTATAATTTATAGAATTTATAGTATTTATCAAACATAACAAAAAAATTTAATAGCAATAGATTTTTTCATATAAATAATTAAATTATATAAGAATTTTGAATTACTATTTTAAATAATTTGGAACTATAATAGTCAGAGAAAATTTTTTTACGCAAAAATTATTTAATATAAAAATAATCATCATATAATCATATTGATTTTCTTAGATTCTTAAATAAAATTACTTAAAAGATGCCATTTCTGTTTTTTTATGGCCATATTTTATATCGAAATATTGAATGCTGCATCAATAAAATCATTTTTGAATGGTTTCTATGTTAAGAATAAACATAATAATTATATAATTAACATAAAAATAAACTTAATTAACATAATAGTATCATTGTACAAAGCAATTGTTACAATAAGAATTGTAATAACAAAAATATTAAAATAAGAATAATGATTTAATATATACAAGATATATAAAAAATAAGTATCATGGCCATCATAATGTAATTCTATATCTCAACTATTGAAGATTTATAAAAATGATAAGTAAAAATTTATAAAAAGATTTTTACCGTAAAAATGACCTTGACATAAATTTTTAAGATCAAAGTTTTTTTTATTGTATCAATATTTATTGTAAGAAACAAAATCGCAAATGAATTATTCTTTTAAAAAAACAAATCTAAAGTTTTGTAAACTATTTTATTAAATATTTTTATATTTTTATTGAATTATTACAATGTAGATAATATGCAATTGAGTGAAATATGTGAAAATTTAATGATAATAAATAATTCATTAATTAAATCAATAATTTAATCAGATCAATTTTATCAGAAATTAATATTATACCATTAACGTACATCAGAAATCACAGTGAAAAAAAACAATATTCAAAAAACAATTATTATTGCTCAATAACACCTCAAATGAATAAAAAAAAATCTTATACATCTTATTCAGTTAATCACATAATTGATTTTTCTTGGATTACACAAGTGGAATACAAATTGGAATACAAATCACGCTTTTTAAAATGTATTATTCTCAAAATCAAAAGAATGACAGAATGATTCAGAACGATGTAATTTCAATTTATTATTTACTTTAATTTAATTTATTTAAGCAGGAATCATTGAGATTTATAATATCTGAACTGACTTGTTAGAATTTAAATGAATTGCGATATTTTATATAACTCGATGATATAGACGATATTTTATATAATTATATGATGATATAGATGATATGATGTTTCTAATTTGTCAATCTTCGAAAAATATTTTAGATTATCAGAAACAAATCTGCTCCAGATATGTGATCTTTTTTTTCAGAAATTTAATAGTTAAACTTATATTAGATTTAAGTTAATTCAATATTATAAATCTTAATGATTCCTGCTCAAACATTATAACAAAATATTCTTGCAAAATATTCTTTAACTCAAATATTGTCATTCTTTTAATTCTGATAATAATATACGTTTCAAAAAGCGTGGTTTACAATTAAATTTGTGTAATTCATCAGCAAAAATTTTATTAAATTATATGATTATTTAACTCAACACTATTTATATAATTTTTTTTTATTTATCGAGTTGTTATCGATGAGAGCAATGATGATCTGCTTTTATTTTACTGTGATTTCTGATATGTATTAGGATGATATAATGTGATGATAAAAAATATATAATATTAATTACTGATCAATAAATTGTTAATTTATGAAATTAATAAAAAATCATATTGAATTGATATTTCGTTTAGATGTAATTGTTTTCTTCATTAAATTTTCACATTTTCATATATTTTCACATATTTCATAAACTAATATGTAATGTATTCAATTGCGTGTTATGTACATTGCAATATCTCAATAAAATTATTGAATAAAATAATTTATGAAACTTTAGATTTGTTTTTTAAAAGAATGCGATTTTTATTTCTTGCATTGAGTACTATATAATGCAATAAAAAAAATTTTGATCTTGAAAATCTATATCACGATCATTTTTGCGATAACAATTTTTTATAAATCTTCATTGATCGAGAGATCGTAGATTGTAAATCGTAATCGTAAAATCACATTATAGTCATGATAGTCATGATATTTATTTCTTTATATATTTTATATAAAGCAATTATTTGCTATTTTAACTAATTTTATTTATATTTATATTATGTTGTATATTATATTACTATTATTGTAATATTTTTATTTTATAAATATTTATATTTGTCTATGTTTTGATTGTCATTTGTATATGTTATAAATTATTATTTATTAAAAAACATAAAAATATCATATATCATAAAAAAAATAAAGAAATGATTTTTATATCTCCATCTATTTCATAGATTCTATTTACAAAAAGATTGATATGATCATATGATAACCATTTTTATATTAAACAATTTTTAGTTAAAAAAGAAATTTCTCTAGCTAACATAATTCCGAAGATATTCAAGATAATTATTAAATCAAAAAAAAAATATATATATATATATATATATATATGTATATGTATATGTATATATGTATATATGTATATGTATATGTATATATATATATTGCAAATCAGAGATAAAACTATTTAACAATATGTATATAGTAAATATATTTAGAAATATGTATATAATAAATTGTAAATCCATAAAATAAATTATTTCAACAATATATGCAAAATTATTGATTTATATATTGATATTATTGAGTATATTATATTGAATATATTATAATCAAAATAATTTTTATTTTATTAATTAATAGAGAATATTAAAATATTCTATATATTCTATATTTTTCATATATTTTATATAATTTCTCATTAAAATATTATTAATGATATATTTACATATATTGTTTTTGAAATAATTTTAAAAAACATTAATTTATAGATTCTATAATCATCATGATAAAATATATATACAATATACATAGAATTACAGTAATTAATAAAATAATAAATATGTTGTTGTATGAATATATATTACATACAAATACAGAAATAAAAAAAAATTTTTTAATAAATAATTATTATAAAATATGTAATATATAATAAATTTTGCTAAAAATTATATTCAATGTTATAAAAATTGTTATAAAAATATTTGAAAAATATGTCATTAATATGAAATAAATTTATTTTATTATAAATTATGACAACATATTAAAATTGAAAAAAACATTTTTTTGTTTTTTATAGAGATAAGTTTCTAAATAAATTCAGTTCATTTCTAAACAAATATAATAATTATATATTATGCATTTCATATATAATTATCATGTCAAATATAAATTAAACTTTCAAAGTTTTCATAAGAAAAAAAGAAAAAGAAAATAATTTAAAATTAATATAATTATCTATTAATAATATTTAATCTTTTTAATTATCTAATTTAAAATATGACTCTATATTTTTATTTTTCTTGATTGCCAGAATTAAAATATTAAATTTTATGAAATATAATAAAATCATAAAAATCAATAAAATGAATATCATTTAATAATTATTTTTTTTTTACAAATAACATTTAATAATTAATTTCTATACAAATGATTTCAATTTGAAATGCTTTCTATTCTTTCTTAAAAAAAATTCTAAAATTTTTATTTTTATTAAATTTACTTTTTTTAAATTTACTTATTTCTTATTACATTTTCTTAATCTTTTGAACCTTAGAAATATTTTTTAACTTAACTCTATATATTAATAAATATTTTAGAAAAAAAAATTTAAATATGATTTTGATATATTTAAATAAAAATTGATATTAAATTGATATTTATAATAGACATACTATCTGTTTATTGTTATTATTAATTATAAATTATCATTATTATATATTATTATTAAAATTAATTAAGTTTGATATAAAATACAATTTCAAAATGCAAAGGTATATAAGAATTTTATTAAATATAAATATATATTTAAAATTCATCTAGAGCAATTTCAGTATTAAAATTGTTGTTTTGAAAAAGTTGACAAAAGAATTAGTATAAAAAATAAATTCATTCTGATTATCAGATGAGATTCTATTTTAGGTACATGATATGACATTTTTATTTGATAATACTAATGATTAAGCTAACTTTTAAAGTAGAGAAGAGTAACATTACATGATTGCTATAGCGCCTACCAAAATACATTTCCGTATACATTTTCATTCGATACTAAATTATGATTTTTATAATTACGATATTAAATATTATAATTTTTGTCGTTATTATATTATAATAGCATTGAATTTATTATTATATATTATACAATGTCATAACAATGAAAATTTTGACATTTATTGCCACATGAAAACATACCTTAATGAGTGGTATATGTAGCAATGCGTCATGTTAATCTCTTTTTTATTAATTTTTTCCCTTACTACAAATGAAAATGTGATGTCATGTATTAAAAATTTTATCTAATAACCGTAGCTTATTCATATTATAGATTGTAGACAAATAATTTTATAAAAGGAATATTATTTGTAATTGCAGATGACGTTGATGATATTAGAGAGAGAATGGAAATAGAAGTAATGTAATGTCATTTTTTTAAAAGAAAGTTTTTACGATACGTTATTTAAGATCGGATTGTCAAGCGACTTATAGAATTTGATACTATATTTTAATTAAAAATAATAGAAAAATTAATTGAGAATTACTATTATATAAATATATATATATGTATGATAAATATACGAGAATATTGTCCATCAATGTAATAATTTTTTGTAATTTCGTATAAATATTTTGATGTTTTAAAAATATAATATGAAGAAATAAAATTAAAAAAAAGAAAACCTATATGAACTCAAATACATGTAATGTTTATTATGATAAAATAATTTTTGTTTATTTTTTTTAAATATTTTATTAACACATATATATTTTATCAAATCATATAAAATATATGTAAGGATTATTCCACATTAAATCGATAATTTTTTGATATCTTAAATTTCGTATAATTTAAAATATAATGTAATTCATGTTAAATTAGAGAACTTTAAATCATCATTTTGTTAGTTTTATATTTATTTAAAAATTATAGGTTTTTAAATTTTGCGATTTTTATAAATTTTTAACTCGAAAACTATTCATTATATTGAATTTATTTTTTTTTCATTTTAATAAGATGAAATAATATGTCATTGTTTTTAAAAATTTTTTTTAACATTATTGTTTAATTATTTTCTTTATGATTTGTCATTATGTGTCCTTCGGTTTTTATCTTTTCTCTTCGAGAAAGAAACTCTGAATACTTTGTAGAAAATAACAAATTAATCACAAGCAATAATGCTTTTTCAAATCAGTAATATATTCAATTTCTTTAAAGAAGAAAAAAATATTCAAAATACAAAAACAAATATATTGTTATTTTAAAAAAATTTTTTTAATTGAAATTAATACTTAATTGTTGATAAATAATAATTTAATAGTAATAATTTAAATAATAATTTAATAAATAAAATTTTAAAAATTTAAGAAAAAATCAGTCTAATTTTATGCGTTATTTTTAAATAAAATTGTAAAATTTAAACATAAATATAATAAAACATAAACCTCATCAAAACTTTAAATATTGATTCTTTAGCGATAATCAAAGAAATGAAATGTAATGCTGATTTAAATATTAATAAATATATTACTATTTTCTCCTTTAAATCAATAATTTTAATGGCTAAAGTTGTATTAATAATATATCTATTTTATCAAATCTATGTTATCAAAATTTTAATCTTCGTATAAAACATTCGTTATTAATGAATTTATAATATTATAATAATATATTCTAAAAAAACTTTAAAATAATAATTATTAAAAGAGAAAATAAACATATTTATTTTAGTGTATCTATAATAAAATATACTTATTACTTAAATATACTTATTACTTAAATACTTAAATACTTATATTTTTTAAAAAATAATAATTTGAAAATTATACTTATAATTAAATTATATATAAAAAGATTAAATATTTATTTTATTTGAGTTATTATTTATGAAATTTAAATTTTTCAAAATGAAAATAAAATTGCCAAAAAATCATTGAAGAGAGAGAATATAAAAATGAATCATAAGTAAGAATGAATTTATAATATTTATTTATATTTATAATAATATTATAAGCAGTCGAATAGATGACAGCAATCGTATTACTTTCTCCATTAACTTTTTCTAACAGATTTTTCCTCTTGACTACTTCTATTCAAAATATAATATATATGTCGGATTCTATAGACAACCGATTAATATTACATAATAAGATTTAATTGTATTATTAATTAATTATAATTGAAATTGATATAATTGTAAATAATGTTAAGTATGAAACATAAAAATATATGAAAAGATATAAAATATCTTGCATAATTTGAAATTTTTTGAAAAATTGAGAAAAGAAAAAGTGATCCATCAGAATAATTTCAATGGATTTTTAGATTTTTAAATATTATCGACTTTGAGAAATAATATCTTATGATGAACTTTCCTTTGGAATAATGTATCGTATTGTCATTCTATTACTTATTATAGAATCGTTATATGTAATAGAAATCCTTATTATTAAATTAAAACTAAATTAAAACGAACTGATATTATAATATATTTTTACATCTTTTAATAAACGATTTAATATTAATATCATTTAATAAATGATAAAAATTATACAATTTTGATATTAGAAATCCTTGGGATCAAAATTTATGCGAAATTGTGATATTTTATAATTAATTTTATATATTATTATAATTCTAATGATTTTATATATTTATAATTTATTTAATTAAAAGAACTTGTAAACAAATTTGAATACGATTACATTCTGTCAAATGACTATCGCTTGACTGATATTATTATTAAATATCAATAAAAATAATAATATAAATAATATAAATAATAAAATAATAATAAAATAATTGATATTGATTTTAGCATCTTCTGTTTATGAATAATAACCACGCCATAAAATCAAAATTTATTAAAATTTATAAAAGTCAAATTAAACAATATATATATATATATTTATATTCGGAAAACAATTTAATTAAACAATTCAGAACGAATTTGCATAATGATTTTTATTACATAACCCATATTGTTGAAGAAATAAAATTTACAGCAATATTTTACAAATTTATGATAGTAAAAATTGATTATTAAATAGAATATTATTAAAATTATTTTTTGGACATCATATTCTTGTAATTTTTTAAATAAATAAATATTCGCAAAAATTTTTCTATTCTAATAGTTTTTTAAATAAATAAGTAACTATTCAGAAAATCATAAAAAAATATTTATTTTAATCTTTTTTGAAAATCGTGTATTAATATTTATTAAATAAATTTAATAATATAAAAAACAAAATATTTTAAAGAACTTATTATAAGATTAAAATATTTATTATAATAATTATAGTTTAATTGTTATAAATTATAATTGTAATATTTTTAGACTATGTTTTTAGTTTACTTGAATTAAATGGCATTCTAAACAAAAAATCAATATTTAAACATATATTCAATATATATATTTATATATATAATAATAAATATATATTTTTGTATATACTATATATATTTGATATATATTACTTGATATATTTGATAATAACTGCTTATAATTTCATAAAAAAAACCATGGTCCTATTTATGTTATATGATCTTGGTTTTTTTGAAAAAAAAATTTTTTTTAATATTTTTTATTGTCAATTCTAGTATTTGATGTCATTAAATTATGGTTCAAAACACAAAAAAAATGTAGAAAAATAATTATATGCAACATTTTATATAATTGTCACATTTTTTTTTGTATTATATTGTATATGTAAATAAAATTTATTTATATTTTATAAAAAAAATTAATTTTTACTTTATTCTTATAATTTTAAATATTCAGAAATGTTGGAAATTATAATTTCAGAAAAAAAATGATTTATTTACAATTATTTACATTATTAAATATAAAATAAAATAATCTTGGTAAATAATATGTTATATATAAAATTAGAAAGATGAGAATTTGGAGAAATTAAATAGAATATTATAAATTCTATCTTTAATTATTTATTATGAATTTTATTTATTATTTTATTTATTATGAATAAATAAAAATTATGATGGATAAAAATTTAAAGTAACTGTTAAATTTTTTAATTCAGCAAGATATATTTTGAATATAATAGATTGTACTTAATGCATTATTTTTGGGCAATTCTTTATACATGTTTGTATTTATTAAATAACTTATTATTATTAATATATAATTTTACTAAAAATCATTCACAAACAAATATGTAATTTCATTTGTTTCACATAGCTACTTGTAATATATCTCTAATGAAGTATCCAACATTTTGAATTACTTTATTTTCTTACAAATAATATTACATTTTCTTTGTTATTTTTGCTTCAATTTGATTCATATATTTTTATATATCATATCTAAATTTAAAATAATAATGTCATACATAAAAATCATAATAAATTATAATAACTATATATATATATGTATATAATAAAATATAATAATTTGTTTCAAATATATAGATATTAAAATAATATGTATAAAAATGATTATAATTATTCCATAAAAATTTGATACAAAATATAAAATATAGCTAGAAACTTTATGTTTATTTTATGTATTATATTCTTATAAAAATGGAATTATGAAATTATGAAAATAAGTGAATTTCAATATAACAAAAAATATGATACGAAAACAAATATTACAAATATAATAAATCGTAATATATATATTTGTACAGAGATAAAAAGAAAATTTAAAAGGAATATGAATTAATTATTTACAAATAAATATTAGTCAAAAAGATCACATCATAAATCAAATAATGATGAGCAAAATAATAAAGCAATATTAGTCAGATTATAGTTTTGAACAATATATTTTCATCATTATACTTCTAATTTCATCAATATAACTTTTAATTATAACAAGGTTAAAAATGCTTCTTTTAATTTAATAATTCATTTTTTTTCTAAAGTTCAGTTTTATTATTGATTGTTTCAACAATTATTTCAATAATTATTTTATATCATTTATTTATATCGTTTACTATTGAATACAGATTAAAGATATGATATCCTATAGGTCATAGCAATTTACTGGCGAATATCTATGTAACAATCACTAGAATATAAAGTATTTTATCAAATTTATTTAAATATTATATTTTGTATCTTTTTATTCATTAAATAAGAAAATAATAGAAATCATTGTATTTTTTATTATTTATATACAACATATAGATACTCGTTTGTATTATTCATAGATAAATTTAATTCATTTGAAAAGTGGAAATCAACCTAATAATTTCTATGTATGTATATATATATATATATATATATCTGAATGATAAATATTGTACCAAACATTGTGTCACAGCTGATTGTGAAAGAAAAATGTAAACAAAAACATAAAATTCATCATTAAAAAAAAAATTTATATATCGAAAGGATTACTTATTTGTTTAATTTAATGTAACATCAAATGGCTGGCGAAAAAAGTATTCTTAGTTTACGATTTAATCAAGATCAAGGTAATTATTATTCTTAATGTTAATTTCTGAAATCTTTAACAATTAAAATAAATTTATTTTTAATTAAAATAAATTGCTTAATAAAATTTAATATTTTTTCGTTTGAAAATTAAAAATTTGAAAATTAAAAATATTTTTATTTTTATATCAGAAATATATATATCAAAAATAAAATAATATGAAATAAAAATCTATTTTATTATATTATTTATATTAATAGTTATATTATTATTTACATTATACATTATTTATTATTATGTATTAATATTTAATTATTGACTTTTAGTTTGATTATTAAAATTTTAAATAACAGTAGTTTTAATAATAATTTCTTATTATTATTATTTCTTAAATTATTTTTATTATTTGATAATGATTTTTTAATTTATATTCTTTTAGGATGTTTCACATGTTGTATGGAATCTGGTCTTAGAGTATATAATGTAGAACCATTAGTGGAAAAAGCTCATTTGGAAAATGATATAATGGGAAGTATAGCTATTGCAGAAATGCTTTGGAGAACAAACATCATTGCAATAGTAGGTGGTGGTACAAGACCAAAGTTTGCAGAAAATACAGTACTTATTTATGATGATTTATCTAAAAAATTTATAATGGAAGTTACATTTACCAGTCCTATTAAAGCTATACGATTACGTAGAGACAAGTAAGTTCATTAATGATATCAATTTCTATTTTAGTTAATATAATAGTCATAAATATTTCATTTATATAAGAATAATTTTACAAAACAGAATGATAGTAGCACTTCAACGAGAAATACATGTTTTCTCATTTCCTATGCCTACACGAAGATTATTGACTTTAGAAACCAGAGATAATCCAATGGGATTAATTGAAGTTGCTACATTAGCTACTGCACAAAAACAACTTCTTGCTTTCCCTGGCCATAAACAGGGTAGTGTACAATTAATTGATCTTGGTGCTACAGAAGCAGGAAGTTCTAGTGCTCCTGCAACTCTTGCAGCACATCAAGTATGTTTTATAAAATATGTTATACAAGATAAATAAAAATTTAAATAATGATAATTTTTATAAAGTTTACATAAAAACTTAAATAATTAAATAACTAAATAATGGATTACTATGATTTTATTTAGTATTTCTTTCTATATATAAACATTTTTTTTTATATATTATTATATATTATTATATGTTATTAGGGTGCATTAGCTTGTCTTGCAGTTAATAATAGTGGAACAATGATAGCAACTGCTTCTACTCAAGGTACATTAGTTAGAGTATGGGACAGTATACGTAGACACTTGTTAGTGGAATTGAGAAGAGGTGCTGATCCTGCAACACTTTATTGGTAAATATTATTATATATATATATATATATATATATATTATATACAATATTATAAATTAAATATTATCATATATTATATATATATATTTAATAAAAAAACGTAATATAAATAATTTTATTTAAATTATAATATTACTTAAATAATATTTAATAAACATAAATAATATAAATAAATATTATAAGTAAATTTATAACATATAATATAATATATAATATTATAAACAAATGAATTTTATATAAAAATATTTTATTTTTATTTTTACTGTTTTGAATTATAATTTTAAATTATAATATTTCAGCATTACATTTAGTAGAGATTCGGAATTCTTATGTGCTTCTAGTGATAAAGGAACAGTACACATATTTGCATTAAAAGACACACAATTAAATCGCAGATCGACGTATGTAAATATAGTACAAATTTTTATAAATTCTAATGATTAAAATTAATGATTGATTTATTCATAGTTTTTCAAAAATGGGGTTTTTGGGAAATTATGTCGAAAGTCAATGGGCATTGGCTACATTCACAGTACCACCAGAATGTGCTTGCGTATGTGCATTTGGAACAAGAAGTTCTGTCATAGGTATAAAAAAATATATATATTATTATATTAAAATTATTTATAATGTATTTAATTCTAATTTTTTATTTTATTTATTCTTTTGTAGCAATTTGTATGGATGGAACATTTCACAAATATGTTTTTACTGCCGATGGAAATTGTAACCGTGAAGCATTTGATGTCTTCCTAGATGTTTGTGATCATGATGACTTTTAATATGAATTGTATATTATATTTAGAACATGTTTTAGAATATCTGTAGGAAAGTTTCCAGTCATTTTAAATAAGAAACTTCTTGCAGCAATATCTGTACAGTATAATTAGGAAAATAATTATAAGAAGAGTACAAGTCACTACATTTATTGATTTCTCAATATAACATACTGAATGTTCTTCAGTCTATTTTATATACATCAACATTTTAGTAACATATGTTCAATACATAATAAAAATTAATTTTATATCTTTAACTTGTTTTTTCTTAATAAAAATTGTAGTTTTGCAAATATACATATTCTTATTTATATTTCTTTGCTATTTTTGTAAGTTTTACTATGGGATTGTGCCACTTGTTCTCGAATTCTTTCTGAAATTTTTATTTTACATATAAAAAATAAAAATATATTTTTATAATTAATAAGTAAAACATCATATACATACTATATGGCTCTGGATTAATCATAGGACTTATCATTGTAAAATAACAAAATATTCCTATAGTTCCTACAAATGTACCTACAAATGCTGCATATCTCCATCCTGTTAACCGCTAAAAAGTAAATGTGATTAAAATTTATTTTTCATTTTATACTTACAAATCATAATTTATATTACGAATTTTATTTACGATAAGAATAAAATGTTATAATTATATTTATTATTTTTATATTGTATAAAAAATAACCAAAAAATATAATGTTATTAGATTATACTCAATTTAAACAAATTATATCTTATTTTTTATAGTATTATTTTCTAACAGAAAAGGCAAAATTGAAATATTCAATTTGAAATTTTTTCAAAAGAAATTTAATGATAAATACCATTATTTTTTTTTACAATAGCTTCAAATTATAATACATTAATACGCCACTAGATGGCTAGATTAAGAATTCCTTTCTCACTAGTGGTCAAAAATTTATTAATTCCTTTATATAGGAGAAATAAAAAATTTAAGATTGTACTTGCTTCGGCAGTACATATACTAAAATTGGAACGATACAGAGAAGATTAGCATGGCCCCTGCGCAAGGATGACACGCAAAATCGTGAAGCGTTCCACATTTTTTATTATATTTTATTATGTAAAAAATATAATTTAATATTTAAATGTTCAAATGAAATATAAATCTATTTTCATATAACTTAAAAGAATTATAAATTATTAAAAAAAAATAAATAAAATATTTGTAAATTTTTAATATATAATTTAATTATTTAGATTACCTATAATTTTTTAAGTAGAAATAAGTAAAGAAGATAAACATAAATTTTTTATTAAAGAAATAAAAGTTTTTAGTATATTAATATACTATTTAATTTTTGTTATGTATTTAATTTTTTAATACAAATTACTTTTTTTTATATTTTCAATTTATTTAATTTTTATTTATTTATCTTTTGTTATTTATTTTTATATTTAATATATTTTATTACTTAATATTATTACAATATTATTTACATATTATTAACATATTAAATAAAAATTTATTTAATTATTTTTTTAAATTTATTTTATGTATATTTAAATATTTCAAATGTGAATAAGAAAAATTTCATTTTGTATATATGTTTTTAGTATATATATTTTTTATATAATATATTTGTACGAAGTAGATAGAAAATTTAAGACCCGATCTAAAAATTAAAACAAATATATGGATCTATATATAAAATCATCAATTTTTTTAAACATAAAGAATTTAATTTTAATATTAGATGAAATATATAAAAATAAAGAAATCATGTCTCAAATCGTGATTGATTGTTTTATCTAATGCAAAAATAAATTGTTTATAACTTGAAAAATAAATTTCATTGGATATATTTTTGGATATTGCATATCAAAAATTTATGTCTGCGTTTGTTTTAATTTCTAGAATCATATTTTAAAATTTTTACTTATTTCGTATTCGAAATTTTTTATATAATAATATAAATAAATATTATATTGATAGCTATTTCATCACTCATTGAATTATGTTAAAAAAAAGAATTCATTAAACAAAAAAAATCCGCTCATATATTATGATTTCATTGTAATCAATTTAATTTTATGTAATATTTAATATATAACAATAAAAGAAATCTTATAGCAAAAAGAAAAAATATTAATAAAATATTTATAAGTTATATTAAACAGTAATTTAAAAACTAATTCAAATACATATGTAGTCTATCTTTTAAATACCGGTTATATCATACGTAAATGATTTATAAGTTAAAATATAATACAAAATGAAGATACAATGGTTATCAAATTTTATATTAGCCGGTACTATTAGATTTTTATTAATGAATTCTGAATATCAAAAAATCATTAGTGATCGTGTGGAAGTTTCTACTGCATTGAATTCTTGGAAGAGAGGTTAGAATAAATGTCAAATATATTTAATATTAAGATTAAAAGAATTTTTATTGTGTTTATTATTTTTATTACAAATTATAAACATTATTTATATATATATGTGTGTATATTCATATTATATTATATATGTATATTTATGATAACAATTATTATTATTTTTTTAATTAATTTTTAGTAACTGAAGGAGTCTATTTATATAACTTTGGCATTGATCCTTATACAGGAGATTTATTTCATGAAACACCTATTGGATTATATGTTTTTAATTTCATACAACAACATTTACCACAGTCAATATTATTTTGTTTATTTGTGTTCACTGATTTATTAACAGCATTATTTCTTGGACTTACAGCAAAACAATATGCGACTGAATTGGTTAGTTAAATTTCAATATTATCAAATATTTAAAATATGATTTTTATTTTATTGGAATTATATTTTAATTCTAGGTTTTTAAAAAAAAGGAAAAAGAAAAATTATGTAATGAAAAGATAGAAAGCCATAATAATGCTTCAATAATATATACTTCAATAATGTATGTCTCAGCAGGATATTTATTTAATCCATACATAATACTTAATTGTGTAGGGCATACAACAACAGTATTTACAAATTTATTATATTCCGTAGCATTAATTTCAATGATAAAATCTTCTATATTTTGGACTTGTTTATCAATTTCTTTATTAACATTACAAGGATTTTATCCTATTTCACTCATAGTACCAGCAATTATTTATATTGCTCGTTCTGATAGTATAAAACAAAAAAGAAATATTCTTAATTTTATTATAGTATTTATAAGCATATTAATTGGTCTATTTTATATTTCCTATTATATCATGGGAAATTGGTCATTTATTTGGAATACATTTGGCTTTATTTTAACAGTTCCTGATTTACGTCCAAATATTGGACTGTATTGGTACTTTTTTACAGAAGTATTTGAGCACTTTAGATGGCTTTTTATTGCTTCTTTTCAAATAAATGTTAGTTTACTATATATAGTACCATTAGCATTGAGGTTACGACATGATCCAATGTTACTAGCATTTTCTTATTTAGCAGTTATTGCTATATTTAAATCATACCCTTGTATAGGAGATGTTGGATTTTATATGTCACTTTTACCACTTTGGAAACATTTATTTCAATGTAAGTATATTTCTTATTTAAATATAAAATATTACAATATTTGTAAAAATGATTTTTTTTTACAGATACACAACAAGGATTTATTGTAGGTTGTTTTATGCTATTTTGTACAATTTTTGCACCTACTGTTTGGTATCAATGGATTTATTCCAGATCAGCTAATGCAAACTTTTACTTTGGAGTTACATTAGCATTTGCTATAGCACAAATTTTTTTAGTAACAGATATTCTTTTCGCAAGTGTAAAACATGAATTTGCTGTGCGTCATGGTATTAATAAGGACATTAATGGAAGTAATACAAAGCTTCTTTTAGAATAAAATTGTATTTTAAAAAATTTGATATTAAAATTATTAATTGAAGTTTTAAATTTTATAAATATGGTTTTCAACTTGTTAATGAAATCATTTTTAAATAAGAAACTCTTTTTATCATAGAAATATAAATGAATTAATTTTAGTCCCATAGATTTTGTATTGTCAATATAAATATATGTCTTAAAGATATGTAACATAATAATAATGAATATAATCATTAAATAATTAATTATATTTAAAGATATTTATAAATGAAGTAATAAGTTAATTTGTTTTCATCAGATTACAGATTAAATATTCATAAATTATTAGATTTTAAAAAAAATTTAATGTTTAATAACAAATAATAATAATTTAAAAAAAATAAAAATTTATTTATTTATTTTTATTTTAATTTGAATATTTTAATTATTTGTATTAAAGATATAAGCAATTAGGCCTGAATCTACTAATTAACTTCCTCTTTATTTTAATAAATTTAAAATATATTGTAAAGATTGTTATTTTAAACAAGTTTTTCCTTTATGCATTTTAAAAATAATAAAGATTGATTTTAATTTTCAAATTAATTTTCAAATTTCGCAAAAAACTTTTGGAACTATATTGAATTCTGTCTACACATATATCTACATTCGTAAAATATGCGATCATCACTTCTCAACTTTTTGTATAAACATGGTATAAAGAATGAACAAATATTATCATATTTAGTATCTATTCATGACCAGCTTAAACATTCGAATGATTTATGGATAATCAAAAATAAAATATAAAATAATTATTGAAAAATCGAATTTATTGAATGATCCAAATTAATTTTCTTATTATATATATGTATATAAATCATAAAAGAAATTTTGAAAAAGACTTGTTCAAATATATCCATAAAGAAGTAGATTTTTGACAAATTTACTCATTATATATACATACAATTGTTAGTTGCTAAGTTGTAGTAAAACTGATACATATATAATCATGAATAAAGATTTATTATTGTGTTTATTAAGAATTCAATAATTAAATTATTTGATTATATCATTTTTCGTTGTTTTTTGTAAAAATTAAACTCGATCGCTTTGGATTCATTAAATTCATTAAAATCGTATAATAAAAAATTATTTGCATAGAAGAAAATTTAACCACCAGATTGATTTAATATTTAAATAATTTATTTATGTAATATAAAATGAAATATAAAAATATAAATAAAAAAAGGATAATTATTCGAAATAGAGGATCTTCATTGATTTTGATTTTTGAATATGTTAGAAGATTTTAAAGAACTTTTTTCTTTGCATATTATCATTTAATCTTGGTTTTCAAGATAATAATAGATTAATAGATAATAAGAGATTTTATGATATTTATTTTTTTCTTAATTACTTTATAAAAATTCGATTTTTAAATATTTTAAGAAAATTATATAAATTCTTATATTATGATTACTTTTCAAAAGTAGTATATTATATTATTAATATTATAATAATTATTAATATATAATTAATTAATATAATTAATATTTTATTAATATATAATTAATATTAAAATTAATATTAATACATATTATTATTAATGTTATATTATTAATATTTGAAAATAATCTATAATTCATTTTTTTCATTATATATTTTATTATACTTCTAGATGAGTTCCGATTTTGTTTAGTATCATTACATTTGATAAAATTTATAATGCAATAAAAATTTTGAATTTTTATAGTTTTTAAATTTTATAGCTAATTTAAATAGAAATATATTTGAAAATTACATTTTGCATTTACTTATAAGATAGGTAAGAAACTCTTAAAAAATTGTTTAAATTAGGTTTATATATTATATTTTTTTTATTTTATTTTAATAGTTTTTACATTTTTAATAATTTAATTTATATTTAATGTATAAATTAATGTATAAATTAAATTGTATAATAAATTAATAAATTGTATAATAAATTGTATAATAAATTAATATACTAGAAATAATTTCATGAATTATTTTATATTTTCTAATGAAAATTAATTAATATTGTAAATATAATTAATCTACCTATGAATTGTTTTGTATTCTATTGTAAATTGCATTGCATCGGTTGGTTTTTGAAGAAATTAAATGTTTAATATTTTATTAATTTTATTATAATTAGAATTAGATAAGTATTATATCTATATGTATATGGTTTTCTTCGTTTCTATTATATGTATATAATATATACATATTTACATATAAATATTTTTTATTATATATTCATATTATATATAAAATATTTTCAATATTTTTTTTCGCTAAAATTTAATTGAAAAATGAAAGTTTATTTTAAAAAATTATTTTTTTTCAATCACAGATGTAAACATTATACAGTTATAAATTATAAAAATTATTACGAAAATGTTTATTTTATTGTTCGATCTCCACAACATTTGACAAATAGCATAATTTCTTATACTTTAATTTGAAATGAATTTTATTTTTTGAATATCTAGATAAAGTTAATTAAAGAATTGAAAATTCAATCTTTGATATTTCATTTATCAATTTTAAATAAATTTTAAAAATAGAAAATAAAATTTAAAAATTAAACGAATTTTTTAATAGTTTTGTTCGGTTTTTCGGTGCAAATATTCTGTTATGTATCATACTCTATTCTTTACTTTTATCTTCAATTGTTTTTAATTTAATGAATAAGTCTTAACCGATATTATTGTATATCAATTTTTGTGTTTATTTTGACTCTATTTGATTCTTCGAAGATATTTCATGAATATATTAATAGCTTGTATATATTTAGACATCATTGAATGATCAATTTGAAGCCAACAAAATAAAGTTGATATATATATATAGAAATTTTTTATTTATTAAGTTATAAATAATTTAAGTTAAATGTAAATTCAATAAAGCAGAGAGAAATCATGATAGCGCGTATTGAGATTTGCATTTAAAAAACAAAAAAAAAATATAATAATTAGAATTCTACATTTACATTTTATTTTTCTATTTTATTATAGTTAATATATATATTTGAAGTTATATTATTAAAAAATCAAATTGTTATTTTAACAATTATTTAGAAAAAACTTTCTCTTCGATTTTGATGATTTTTGAATATGTTGTAGAAAACAAGATTTTAATCTTGAATAATAAATAATAATAGAAATTATTTACATATATCATAATTGGGATGGAAGTAATATGGTACAATTGTTACTTTATAGATATTAATAAAATATTAATATCTAAAAATTTTATTGCAAACATCAATAAATTTTATTTTAACAGCATTTTTTGAAATAAAAGTTAAGAAATGTTAATTTACAATTTGTTATCAGAAATAAAATAAAATGTTATAAAATAATGTTATAAAATTTTTGAATATTTAGAGGAAGGCAAAAATATGTGAATAAATCTAAAATTTTAATTTCTAATTTTTATTAATTTGTGAGATACTAATAAAATTTTTGGTAAAATTCTGCCTATAAAAACATAACTATCTTCACAATAGCATTTTTTCTCCAACCATCATAAATCAGTTATCATAATGCCGATAATGATTATCATTTTAATTATTCTTTTTTAATTTCACTGATTGAAAAATATTAGATTTTATACTTGTTTGTTATGCAATAGAAATTTAGGATTATGAGTATACAGTCATATAGAAAAATACAGTGGATTCCGATTATTTGAGAAAAAAAACTAAGGCTTCTTGATCTATGAAGCAGTTATCCCAATTATACAAAATATATATTATATATTTCTATAGAATAAAGTCTTTTATTTTCCAATCCAATAATAATTTTTTCAGTTTTAGATTTTTTCATATCGATTCTTATGTAATATTTTATTATATTATTTAATTCAAAAAATATTAAAAGAAAACAATTTTTTAAAATTATTTTAAAAAATTCTGCCTATAAAAACATAACTATCTTTGCAGTAGCATTTTTTGTAATTTTAAAATTACAATACCATAAGTATATTTTTTTCAATTTTATGAAGATTATAAAAAGTTATAGCAAGCAGAAATAAAAGAGGAATGCGAAATATTAATATCAAAAGATGATAATACAAAGGAATGCATTATTTCTAATTAGGGGGAATAAGAAGGATGGAATAGTTTATTATTATATAATATTATTATTAAAATTATAATATTATTATTAATATTAAAATTATTATATAATAAAATATAATTATTATATATATTATTATATAATCTTTATTTCTATGTATGATATGTATGTATGTATAATAATACAATAAACATTAGCAATTTGTGATCATTTATAATATTGTTAAGTTTCAAGTTTCTATAATCAGGGATGAATTTAAAATATGTTATAAAAGGCTTCATTTTGAACAATTTTTTTTTTACACATAATCGGTGAATTTTGTTCATAAATGTGTTTTTATAATAATATATGCTACATACATATAATATACATATAATGTATAACAATAATAATTGTTATAAAGTACAAATAATTGTAAATGTATTGAAAACTTTTTCTTTATATTTATCTTCATTTATATATATATGTTTTTTTATTATAATTTTAGTTTATGAGATCGATTATTTCTTTTTTAATAATTTAAATTTTATAATGTTTTCTTCATAAAAAAAAATTCGCAATAGATATTTAATTTATTTTGAATAAAAATAAATATGAAAAAAATAAAGCCAATTTACTCCTATAAGAAAAATTATCAACAAATATTCAATTTGTAATAAAAATAAAAATTAATGAAAATAAATATCAATTCATAAATATTAAATTCTAATTGAAAAGATCATAAATTATGTAAAAAAGAAAATAGAAATAAATAAAAATTAAGAGCGATCTATAGTTATATTTTTTATATAATTAAATATTAAGATCGATGAGAAAAAAATTAAGCGACAAATTGATCAACGAAATTTCATAATGAAATAATAATTTAATGTTTCATTAATAAAATTAATTGTTAATAATATTAAATAATTTTACCAATTATTCAAAATATTATAAAAAAAATTCTATTTAATAAAGAATTTTTAAATTCCAATGATAAACATAAGAAATTATGTTTAATAAAAAAAGAATCAATAAAATATTAAAGATAAATTCAAATTAAAATTTAACAAGACGAATTTATTAAATGGTATTTTATTTTTTCATTATAAAGAAAAAAATAATACCCGCGACAAATTTTGAATGAATATGTGAATTTTTATATGAAATAAGCAAAAAATATGCAAGAAATATTTAAAAATATTAATAAAATATTAAACTTATATTTAATGTTTAATGTCATTTAAATTCAAATATAGAAAGATTTTATTCAATTATTAATTAAATAAAAGTTGAAGATAAAAATAAATTGAAATTAGAAACAAATACTACAATATGTATTAAAGAAAGAAAAATTAAAAAATAAAATTAAATTTTAAGAAAAATTAAAATTGCATAGTATAACATATTTTAAATGAAATATTGTATTTATTTAATTTTAATTATTTAAAAAAAAATCTATTCCAGCAGACCTGACATTTTATCTGATAAAAATAACAATGAGTAAAATGATAATATAAAATAATGAGCTAAACAGAAATATCAGAAAAATACAAATATTAATATAAGAAATTTATTAATGTAATATTATAATATTAATATTATTTATTTTATGTATTATACATAACATATACATTATACATAAAACATAAAAAATATAATGTTTTATATAATATTCTATCTTTTCAAGAACCATCAAACTATGTTATTATTATTATTATTTTGATTAATACAAATTTCTTTCGTAAAATTAATTTTATATTAAATTAATATTTTTAGATTCAATAAACTTTATTAAAAAGTATTACTGATTTTAATGATCTGAGAAATGTTCGAGAAATTAATTCTATATATAAGACAATATCATAGCATTTTTTTATGAAAAATTACCATAAATTCTAAAAAAAATATTTTAATATTATTTTGTGATAACTTGAAAAAAATTTGATGTTACTTAAATAATAATACAAGAAATATTGAGTATATTATAGTAATATTTCTAATCAGAACAAAGAAAATTGGTAAAGTATATACTTTATAAATATATCAGTTATATCAAAGGTTGGTATTAAAAGTACTAAAAGAAACAATTACAAGGAAAAGAAATTTCGAAGAGAATTATTAAATAATCAGTTTGAATAATATTAAATAAAATAAATTTCTAATTAATAAAAAGAAAAAGAAACATACATAATTTCAAAAAATCAATAAGAAATTAAAGATTATTTATTTTTTTTGGCATAAAATTTAAGTTATATATATTTAATAATAGAAAGAGGTAATTTTATCATATATGATGCTAAAAAATATATATAATTAATTGTTTTTCATTAAATGAATATTTTTGATGTTGTACAAGAAAAATTAATTTGTTTTTTTTATATTAAAACTTAAATCATTTAAAGTTATATCAAACTTTAAATAACAAATAGTTTATTCATATTGTAATTTTCATTACATTATATAATATAAATCTATTATTGAATTAATGATATAATTAATCAATATATTAAAGATATTCTAAAACAAAATTCATGAAAAATAATTAAAAACATCAATATTAAAAAATAATATTGTATTGCAAACAATGACAATTTTAAATAAAAAATTAAAATTTAATTCAATATTTAATTTAATTCTAAATTTTGTAAAAATAATATATTGAAAAATGCTTTATAAAGAATATTTCCATATTGATAAGAATATCTCTCCAATAAAGAATATCTAAACATATTGAAAAATAAAGTTGACAAATAAATGCTTTTTCAATTAATTGATTGATATTTTTATACAAATATGAAATAAATAAATTAAAATTTTATTGTATTTTAAATTTGCTTATCATTGTAAGTATATTATAGTTCTTATAAATGTGTATATGTGTATTTATATTTATTTATGTATAGATATTTGATTTTATATTTATTATAAATATATATTTATGTATGTATTTATATATATTATAAATCTTTTTTAGTTTATCTTTTATAAATATATACAATTTTGATAAGTTTTCGATTTTATTATGAATTACTATTACTTATTATAAACATTTTAATTTATTAGATATACACACACATATATGTATATATGATAATGAAATATTTAAAAAATAAATAAAAGTTATTTTGATCATTTTGATTTTTCTTCGATTTCATTAATTTGACATTTTTGTTGCAAAATGTCAAAATATTTGTATGAAATCACGAATGTCATGATATAGTGATGACTCATTGCATCATCATGTCATAATTTTCTATTCTATATTTCTCTAACTTAAAGTTAATTTGTTTTCTATTATTTCTAATGTAACTTTATTAGAAAATTATCGTATATAATTAGGATCATAATAGAAACTCGTATATATGTCTATATTATATATTATATATTTATTTAGTATATTATAATATAATAGATTGTAGTATAATATAATATAATATATTATTATATATATAATATATAATATAAGTTTACAGTTTACTTTAGATACAAGAAAAAGTTATATATAGATACTTAGATAGATATATCTATAGCTTTTATATTAACAAAATTTTCAATATTTTAATCGATCGGTATTACAAAATATATAACATAAAATTCTATAAGATATTAAATCTATTCTGTATTTTATTTATGATTAAATATAAAAATTAAATGTCAGTGATAAATCCATTTTGTACCTTGTCTTTAATATTGTCTTGTCATAGACTAACTGTCATTCGCTTTCTCTTTCGCTCATTAATCCAAGATGGCAGCCCCTACGGATGAGCTTAGTAAGTGATTTCGAAAAAAATATCAATTTGGTTTGTATAAAAGCAATTTATTTTGATAATGACATCAATTATACTATTGATTATATCATTTCTTATGTTATAAAAATATCATTTTTAACATAATAATATTCTAAAGCTATTGTTTAAGTTTTAAAAAAAAAGTCAATTATCATGCTGTTTTGTAAAAAACAACTTCATTTATATCATTTTTTTTGTTTTTATAATTTTTATCTAAATTTATATTAAAAGAAAATCTTTATTTATTTCTCTGTATATTTTTATTTTATTTTATTTGTATGTTTGCATTTATTAAATAAATAAATTTTATTAAGTAACTCATAATTATTTTCCTCTTATCATATATTATAATAGTATAGTGTATAACATATCTTTTATATTATTTTAAAATTTAAAATATTGTATCTTGTTTTTTATGATTTTATTATTAAATTTATAAAATATATTCATTAATAGTATTTTTTAAATTTATTTTAAGAATACTATTATTAAATTAATATAATTTTTTAAATATATAGTAAATGATTGTTATTGACTATTAATTATTGATTATTATTATTGATAATATTATTATTGAAGATTATTAATAGAATGATTATTAATATTATAAAAGTTAATATAATTATTTATTTAAATTATTTATTATATATATAATGATATATTTATTATATAATAATAATTTATTTATTATTTATATATTTATATATTTATATATTTAATTTATTTATATAATAAAATATAATGTATAACATATGAATTAATTATTATATATATAATTTATTGTTTCATAAAAGTTTTGCTCGAGCGAGTATTTTTCCGTTTGGGATCTGCAGATACTGATGAACAATTGCAAGCATCAGTTTGCAAATTTTTGCCTCCAGTTTTATTAAAGCTTTCTAGTGCACAAGAAGGTGTTAGAAAGAAAGTAATGGAACTATTAATTCATATAAATAAAAGAATAAAAAGTAGACCTCAAGTACAATTGCCAGTTGAAACACTTTTATTACAATATCAAGATCCAGCTGCCAGCTCATTTGTAATTGTATGTAATAATTAATTTAAAAAAATAATTTAAAATATTTTTGATAGATCAAGAATTTTTTTTTCACAGAATTTTACAATTATATATATAAAATTAGGATATCCTAGAATGGAAATGCAAAAACAAGCAGAATTAATTCCAAGTATATTAAATGCTATTGAAGGAAAACCATTATCTCATCAAGATAGGTAAGTATTTTTTATAATGTAAATTAATAAAATATAAATCTAAATAAATATATAAAATATTTCAGTTTATTATTCATAATTATGCCTGCATTGGGTCATGTTAATATTCCTGTGGATTCAGACAAACGAGCATTTTTTCTTGGTCTACATGACAAACCTTATGTCTCAAAACAATTACTCAATTTTATGCTTGATGTTTTATTATTACCTTATGGGTAAAATTATTGTATTTACATATTATTGCATTTATATTTTAATATTTCAATATTATAAGAAAATTTTTTAAGAATTATTTATAATAATTTGTTATACAAAATTATTCTAGATCTGTAGGACAAATGCAAAATCAACAATCAGATCAAGCTATTGATTGGTCATGTTTTCGTGTACCACCAGGATTGAGTGAATATGCATTTAAACGAGTCATTGGTGAAAATCCACCAACAGCAGAACAACTTGAACAAACAAAATTAGGAATTGTAAAATTTCTAGCTGGAGGTTTTTTTCCTGATTCAGATATTCTTATACATTTGATAGTAGCAGCTGCAGATACCAGATTCAGTGTTGCTAATCTAGCTGATTTAGAATTGAAAAAAATTGTTAAGTATGTTTAAAGAATTTTTTTTTAATTTTTATTAATATTTTATTAGAATATAAAATTGTGTTTTATGAATCTAGCACATTAGATTGGTCTTCAATGCAATTAGCAGCACCATTATATTCATTATTCTTGGGTACTGATACTTTGGGTATTCAGAAGGAAATTAAGCCAGAAATGAAACGATTACCTGCAGGCATACGAATTCGTTTAAAATTATTGCATTATCTTTGCCGCGTTACTAAAGCTGGTTTTATTATTCCACCATGTATTCAGGTATATTTCATTATCTTATAGTTTATATTAATTGTTTGTTAATTGTAATTAATTTATAGGTAGTTTTTCATTCTTTACAAGAAGGAGATGGAAAGACTACAAATGCAAAGTTAAAATCAATGGCATTGCAATTTACATTGAATATTGTGCAACAGTAAGTATGATATATTATAAATTATTAATGAATTTGAATTTTAAGTAATCATTGATACATATATATTGATATTTTTTAATATTTTAAGATGTAGCCTTGCACCATTATCTCGCATAGCAGGAATTATTTTAAATGGCATGATAAAATTAATTTTTGAAGGTGAAGATATTCATAAAATGATGGCATATACTGTTATTGGACAATTAGGACAAAGAATTCCATCAGTGATAGATAAAAACTCAAATTTATTATGTCATTTATTTGATACACTTGTATCGGTATGTAAAATTAATAATAGAAAAAAAAATAATAAATTTATATACATGTTTACTAAAATGTATTACTAAAATATTTATATTTTTTTTTAATTTAATTTTAAGACGGAAGGAGATTTACGAAGAACAGTAAGAGATACATTAATTTCAATAACATCTGCATTTATTCTTAATAAAGATGATGAAGCCAACATATCTCTCATGAATGGATTATTATCTACTTATATTGAATCATCGGAATCTAATGTTAGGCATGTATATATTAGTATATATATTAGTATATATTAATAAATAAATTATATACATGATATATAATTTATAATTTATAATATGTTTATAATATTTAATTATTTATATATTATAATGTTTAATTATTTATATATTTTTTTATTTATTTATATATTTATATATTTAAAAAAAATATTGTTTAAATTAATAATATTTTTTGAAAACAGATTTGTAGCTATGCATTATGCAGCTACTGTATTTCCCTCTGATGATGTACCTTCTCGTTATCTTTTATTATTAGCATCTGGAGATGATAAACATGAAATAAGAACAGAAGCTATGAAAGTTTTATATGGTACTATGCATAAAAATGAATGTGATAAACAAAATTGTAACCATATTTCATTACCAGATTTTAAGAAACTTGTTACTTATATTTATTCAAAAATGCAAGCAAGAATGTCAATTGGTAATGAAAAAATGAATATAGAAAATAAAATACTTCCTTATAATATCACTGTATTTACAGAGGTAATCAATTTAATTATACATAGAAATTATATAAATTTTTAATAATTTATTTAAATAACTTTTTTCTTACAGATAATTACTTATCTCCGAATTTGTTTAGCAAGAAATGCCCATGTTACTAAATATAATGAATTATTACAACATCCTTGTGAAAGTACACCACTAATTACACGTTATTTAAAAAATCTGTATGAAGACAAAATAGAAATATTACATCATTATCTTGATATAATTTTAATTTTTAGTCATGCTTCTGCAGGTAAAACTGCATGCAATATTTTTGATAAACATGAACAATAAATTAAGAATTATAATAAATTATAATTATGTAATGCAGATCAAACTTCATTGCAAGCTTTATTGGAAATGATTGGTTCTATCCCACAGTTTATAACAAGAATTTATGAAAATAATCTATCATGGCTTCGTACTTTACTTATATCTACTAAACCAGATATAAGACAATTGGCTGCTAAAATTTATGGTTTAATAACTGCTCAGCTTTCCAATAATGAGTTTGAAGCTCAAATTTCTGAGATTATGGGTATCATAGATAAAAATAATTTAGAAGCTCAACATGGTTCATTATTAACTTTAACATATATGATGGAAAGAAGATTAGTTTTTAAACGAAGTAACATAAATAATGATTGTTTTAATTGGGATCTCTATATTAATGTCGTAAGAATGATATGTATGTATATATTTAGATGTAATAAATTAATATTAAATCCATTTTCTAATTTTTTTAAAAATATTATTATAGGCAATTTTCTTCATAATAATACAATTTTGTTATTGGATGCTGCAATTCAAAGTATTGGTATTTTGGGTAAAACATGTGAATTACCATTATCCAATGAGGGCAAAGAAGAACCAAATAAAAAAGAAATTGTTGAAATATTATTTTCAGTATTAAATAATGTAAAATTAAACACTAAGGTTATTAGATATACATATTTTTATAATTAATTGATTTATTGAATTTATAAAATAAAACTAATTTAATTATTTCTAGATTAAAGAGAAGGCTGCACTTTCATTAGGTTATTTATGTGTAGGGGAAAATTTTCCTCATACATCATATATAGTAAATAAAATAATTACAACTGTCAAAGAGGTAAATATGTAATAATTATAATTAAAAATTTTAGAAATATTTTATGTTTGTTTTTATCTGTTAGACAAAAGATATTGAAATCCATTTGATTATGGGAGAGACATTGGTTTGTTGTGTTCAAGCTGAAGCTTCTCCAGAAAAACGAGATGCTTGGACGATATTACCAAGTGAACATACAGTACCTTACAGCGATACTAGTACTGAGTTATTAATACATACATTAGATGAATTACTTCATATATATAAAGATCCACATCCTAATTTGAGACAGGTATTTATAATAAAAATACAGTTCTCTAAAATTATAATTATTTCATTTTTTTATTACAAATATTTTTTATAAGGCCGTCTGTGTGTGGTTATTAGCACTTCTGAAATATAATATCCAAAGAGAGTGTATTAAAGAAAAATTTTCGTCATTACATTATGCATTTATGGATTTTCTTTCAGATGATAGTGGTAAGTTATATATATTTGCTATTTATAAAAAAAATTTAGATTTTTATTAAAAAAATATATTATTATAGATATAGTACAAGATATGGCAGCAAAAGGTCTTAGTTTGATACATATTAATAGTAATAAAGAACAAAAGGAATTTTTTGTTTCTAATATATTAGATCAATTTACACAGGGACGTAAAACTGTACAACAAGTTACTCTTGATACAAAATTATTTGAAGAAGGTCAATTAGGAAAATCTCCAACAAGGTAAACTGATAATTAAAAATTTAGATATTATTATGTATTTACAATTTTACAATATTAATTTTATAAATAATATAATATTTTATTTACAGTGGTAATTTATCTACATATAGAGAAATTTGTTCTTTAGCTACAGAGTTACAAAAACCCGATTTGGTATATTATTTCATGCACTTAGCAAATCATAATGCAGTATGGACATCTAAAAAAGGTGCTGCATTTGGATTTGCAGCAATTGCTGAAATAGCAAATGAAGAATTAAATAAATATTTACCCAACATAATTCCACGTTTATACAGATATCAATTCGATCCCACTCCCAAGATTCAGCACAGTATGTCTAGTATTTGGCGAGCAATTGTTCCATCAACAAGTAAAGCTGTAAGTAATATGTAAATTAAAATACATTTTTGATTTTTTCTTTAAAATTATATTTCATATTTTAATAGATTGAACAATATCATAAAGAAATTTTGAATGATATAACTGATAATTTAACAAATTATGAATGGCGAGTGCGAATCAGTTGTTGCAATGCACTTGCAGATTTATTAAGAGTAAATGTTCGTTTAAATTTGGCGAAATGTGCTCCAGAATTATTAAAGATATTGTTTCGAGTAATGGATGATATTCACGAAGGCACTAGATTAGCAGCCACAAATACAACTAAAGCATTAAGTAAAGTAAGTTTTATATTGAAAATATTTATAAATTGTAATAATTATATTTTTCAATGAAATATAGGTTTGCGTTCGATACTGTGATTCTTCTTATGGCAAAGAGGGAGAAGAAGTTCTACAAGCAATTTTACCTGTATTATTAGATATTGGAGTTGTTAATGTTGTGAGCAGCGTAAGAATAGTATCTTTACAAACTATATCTCAATTAGTTTCGAGAGCAGGTGTTTTGCTTAAACCATCTTTAGTTATATTAATTCCTGCTCTTTTAAGTACAATTGGTGAATCAGAAAATCCGAATTTATCATATTTGAGTAATGTATGTGGAACAATGTCAGAGGCGCGAGATGCTATTGATAACATTAGAGCTAGCGCTGCTAAAGAACATTATGCTACTGAAACAATGACAAAAGTGAGTTATTTAATATAAATAGACAAATAACTTTAAAAAAGAATTTTATTAATTATTATATTTCCCTTTAATGTAGTGCATTCAGTATATTGATGCAGATATTTTAAAAGAATTAATGCCAAAGATAATAGAATTGATAAAATCTAGCATTGGTTTTGGAACAAAAATTACATGTTTGCACTTTATTATTCTTTTAAGTACTCATTTTAAACAAGAATTACAACCTTATAGTGGTTAGTAAAAAATATTAACATTATATTTATCTTAAAAAAATATTTCTACAAATTATTATAATTTAATATCTATGTAGGTAAACTTTTAAACGTGTTAATGAATGGATTATTGGATCGTAATTCTGTCGTTAGGAAAAATAACGCAATTGCTATTGGACATATAGTGGGATCAGCAAAAGAATCAAGTCTTGAAAAATTATTTAAAATGCTTAATACATGGTACATGGAACGAGGTGCACATAATAATTTTTTTTAAAGATTGTATTTATAACTATTTATAAAAAAAAAAAAAAAGAATAAAATTTTATTTGATTCTTAATTTCAGATGATTCAACTAAATTAGCAATTGGTCAAACATTACAAGCTATAAATAATTATAATCAGGAAATATTAAGAAATTTTTCGAATATTGTTATACCTCTTACTTTTTTTGCAATGCATGAACAAAAAGCACAAGGTTGGTATTTTGAAGTTAAATTTGTAAATATAATATTCATCTAAACTATTTTCATAGAAAATGAAAATGTAATCGATTTATGGACCGAATTATGGAATGAAATAACTCCAGGAACAGAAACTGGAATTAGACAAAATATAGAATCAATAACAAATATTTTACGCACATCATTAGAATCATCATCGTGGAATACGAAAGCTCAAGCGGCTAATGCGATTCATACATTAGCAGAAAAATTAGGTAGCAATATTGATGCAACTATAAGAGATATTTTATTAAAGGTATTAATGGATGGTTTACGTGGTAGAACTTGGGATGGAAAAGATCGATTATTAAATGCTCTTGCTACATTAACATGTAATAGCAAGTATGTAAAAATATATAATATAAAAATATAATTAATAAAAAATAATATAAATATATAAATTTTATACATATTTTTTAAAAACATTACTATTTACTTTTAAAAATTAATATTATAATTATAGAATGGCTCTTAAAGAAAATTCTGAAATGTCTATGAATATAGTACAAATATTATATAGGGAAAGTAAAAAAGAGGCTTTAGAATATCGTCGACACGCTTTATATGCATTTGGTACGATTTTACACGAATTAAATATTGATAAATTTAAAGAAGTATATGAAATCGTTCAAGAAATTTGGACAATGGTATGTACTAATAATAAAAATAAAATGATAAATCATACATTTTGGTATATGAATATTATATAATCTAGCTGGCAAGAAAAGATGCAGATGAATCTTTAGTTTCTGAGGAGAAAATAAAAAGAAATGATGTTATAAAATTATATGAAACTGTTTATGAAATACTTGGAAAAGCTTGGCCACTATATAAAGAAACTCAAGGTAAATTATTGATACAATTATTAAATAATTAAAAATTATTAAATATCAAATTTATTTATCAAATCAAAAAAAAAATCAAAAAATCAAATTTATTTATTTTTATTATTTAATCTCTTGTTAGACAAATATTGCGTAGAATTTATAACTCATTATGATAAGATGCTTCCTATTCAATCCACAACTATACAAATATCAATGCTATCATCACTTAATTTATTTGTGGATAAACTTGCCTTATTAAAAATAAATATTTCGGATTTGTCAGTTGAAGACAAAACAATGCTGGATTTAATTTGTGATATATTTAATAAAATATTAAAATATAGTATGGGTAAGCATATTGTATATTTAAATATAATTAAAAGTATATATTTTATAAAATTGTAAAATTAATGAATTTTTTCTATATTCCTTATAGGTATTTCATATACCAGAATAAGAAAAGAAGCTTTAAATATAGCTTTATCTCTTGGCAGAAAATTACGTTATACTAAAAATAATGAAAAATTTGATAAAATGATTTTAATAATACAAGAAACTTTACCGGAATTAACAAAGGATAATGAACCAGAAATTCGAACCAGAATTATTGATATCAAAGAAATGCTTAAGATATGAAGATAATAAATGTTAATATTTCCTAATTAATGTTATGACTAAATTAGTAACTTTGTGTTCAATCATTTTAAAATAATAATTAAAATATATAATATCTGCTAATACATATTTCTTTAATAATACTTTATTATATAAATGTAGCTAAAACAATTTTATAGTAATATATCATTTAATCAATATTTCTTAATTTTTAATTTTACATATAAAAACAGAAATTTATATAAATTTATAAATATTTTAATCTTATAATGCTAGAATAATTTAACACTTTCTAAATATTACATTAATTTTATTTTAAATTTTCTAAATTAATAAATTTACATTTCAAACATGTATTTGTATGCTTTCATAAAAATAGGTAAGTATAATAAAATTATTTTGAATATATATAATAATATATAATAATAATAATAATAATAATAATATATACATTACATGTTATTATCATATTTTACATGATTTATCATATTTTATATCATTTTTATATAATTATTTATGGATGTTAATAAATTTAAAAGATGAAAAATGCAAAAAATTTAAATGAATAAATTGTACGTATTTGTATTATAAATAAAATATAATGAGAGAAAAAAGTATTCATATATTCTTTAAAATGGAATAATTTTTTTTAAAATTAGAATAAATGATTTGAATTTTTTTAATTATTATTGGTTAGAATTTTGAAGAAAAAAATAAAAATCATAATTTTCAATTTTTTTATCTGAGTAATGTAATATAAATGTAATGAAATTTTAAAACATATCTTTTGTTAAAAATCATATACAAGATTTCATCGAAATTAAAATATAGATCGAAAAATATAAAAATTTTAAATTTCAACATTTTTTATCGTTTTCGATTTTGGTAAAACTTTGTGAATATAATTGATAAATGAATTCTTAAATTTAATCTAATTTCTTACATTTACAAAAAACATTTTTTAAATTTTTATTATAGAATCAAATAAAAATCATGATTTTTTTTTCTTCAAAATCAATATCAATTTTTAAAAAAATATCAATATTTTTTTTACATATTATATAAATAAATTATTCGAATATTTAAAAAAATTCAAGTTATTTACTCCAATTTTAAAAAAGTCATTTCGTTTTAAAGGTATATGAATATTTTTTTCTTTCACTATATATGTTACATATATAAATAATAAAATAATATAACAAAAAAAATCCTTATAATTTCTATTTAACATTTTAATTTATTTTAATTTTTCTAATAAAATTTTAGCACCTGGATTTTGTTTTGATTTTAAAATATTTATCATTGGTTTTAATTTAGAAAGTATAACATTTCCAACAGACATTGTTTCATTTTCTAGTAATAATATTAATAAAAAACATCCCCTATTGCATTCTATCCATTTTTCTACAATATTTGTTTTTAAATAATTAATTAATATTTCTCCAAATGTACATTCAGTTTTTTTTTGTAATTCTTTATCATTTTGTATAAGTTTTTTTAACATCATATGTAAACCTGCATGTTCAATTGGTTTATATTCTTCATCTCCTTCTTTGATTTTTGATTTTGAGTCTGAAATAAATATAGCAATAGCTTCAAAGGCTCTTTTTAATTTTTCTCCAATACCTATTTTCAATATTGCTAATGTTACCATTGCAATAGAACTATTAGATATCCAAATTGAGGTATTTGTGGTTACAGATTCTAGAAGTAAATCAGAAATTGAATATAAAAGTTCTTTTTCTCTTATATTAGCTGGTTTTTTACTTATTGCATTATTATCTCCTTGCTCCAAATATTTTACTATACTGGGAGCAAAATAATGGGAATTTCTTCTAGCTATTAAATACAAAATTACATGCTTTCCGTAATCATTTAATGCTATATCTATTAAATCATTTTGTATTTCTGAGAATATAATTTTCTTGATTAAAACAGTATCATCTACTGAATCAAATAATGCTAATAGTATTAAATATCCATGTTCAGACATCGAAATAGTTTTTATATTCCCTTTTAAAGCTTTCATAATAATTTTTCTATCTTTGTTTGTACCATGCCATATACACATTGCAGCAACTTTTGAACCAAATTTTGTTTGAGACAATTCAACTATTGAATTTTTTAACATAGTAATTATTTCTGTTCTATCTTCAATGGGACAATCATTTAAGAATTCTAAAAGAACACAATGCAATAAAGTAGAATTTAAAATTTTCTTATTTAATATTTTCATTAAATTTCCTTTTACTGCAGATAATGTTGCTGTTTTCATATCTTCTGCAATTTTATATGTATCAGATAATGTTTTAATTTTTTTATCTTTAGCTTGTTTATACATATCACCATAAAATTCCTGTTTAAAATATATTTTTTCTATTTCCGTTGCCCATGTTGAATAAATAACTTCTAATAATGATGAAGATACAGAATGACACATAAATCTTATTACATTACCATAAAAAACAGAAATAATTTCATGTCTAATCTGCTGAGATCCATGTTTTAACATTATTTTAATACAGTTTTTTGCATATTTTGATTTAATCATAGACAAAATTGATGGTTTTAATTCTTGAAAAATAGCTTGTCGAATTTTTCCATCACAATATTTAAGTATCCATTGAATAATTCGAGACATATCATGTGTAAGTATTATTCTATTATAATTATTTTTTAACATATTATGTGTTTTTAAGATTAGCTTTTTACGTTCTAATTTTGAACAATCAGATCTACGAAACTTTTCACTAAATTGCTTTGCTGTAATTGTTATATTATAAATATCATTAAAACGTTTTGCTTTATATTTTTCTTTAAGTTCTTTTTTTTGTTTCTTAAATTCCATCCAATTAGGTTTTTCTATAGAGTTTTTTATTATTTCAAACTTATCATTTATATTTCTATTGTGGTTTTCTTTGTCATTTTTTGTCAAAGTTTTTTTGTATTTTTCTTCTGTTTTTTTAATTTTAAGTTCATTACTTTTAATCTTTTTTATATTACTATTTATATTATCATCATTATTTTCTCTTTTATTTTTTTGTAATTTTGATTCGCTGTTAATTTTTAATTTTCGTGTTGTCATTTTGTAAATTTCTAAAAATGAAAAATATAAAAAAAATATAAAAATTAAGAAATTAACAAATGATTTTTAATTTATTTTTATTAATGATAAATTATTTTTGCAATTTTAAACAAAATTTTAAAATTTATAATAATTAATTAATAATACGTGTAATTAATAAATTAAATTAAAAAATAAATTAATTAGCGGAACAAAATTAAAAATTTGATATAGATTAGATTAAGATTTCTTATAAGATTTGTTATATCTTCTAAGATATAACAATATAACCTATAAAAAAGAAAAAAATAGAGTTTATATCAAAACTTATAATTAATTTTAATAATTATTTCATGTCAAAAATTTGTTTAAAATTGTAAAAAAATATATATTATATTAAATTAACTTTACTCAAACTTTATTATTTAAATTGGCTCCAACACGTGTACACACAATTATTTACATAAACCTAAAACTATATAATTATATATTATTTATAGTCGAATATTGAATTCGGATGTAAACAAAATCACATAATCGAAATATAAGAAATGTAAAGTCAAATTCACAATTCTAACGCAGTTTTCCTAAGATATAATCTAAAAAATTAAAACTATTTTATTGCATATTAATTGCTTGACTTAGCTTAGTTTGAAGTAAAATTTTTAATTTTTTAAAATGTTTTTATGGATTTTAACATACAAAATCGTAAAAACAACAATCTTAATTATCAAAATTTAAAATTTTTATTTACAAATTATTTACATTTAAATTTAATTTATATTACATTAAAATTTTTCATTTTATAAAGATTTTTTCAAGCTATGAAATCGTGTTTGATTTTTATCTAATCCGATAAAAAGAAATAATAAGAGACATCCTAAATCATCTTTTAGATAAAGAATTTAAATTATTATTTAAACTCAATTCAAATTAAATCATGTGTTAAGTTATCATAAGATGAATTAAAATTTGACTTAAATTAAAAGATTTCAATCTAATTTAAATATGATTGTAAAACAATAAAATGTTAGAAGACAGTATCGATAGTGATTTGCAAATTTGTTCATGCACATGATAATATATTTATGATATGACATATATGTGATAATATATTTTTCATCAGATAAATAATGATATATAAAAATATATATAATATATAATATATAAAAATATATATAAATATATAAATATTTATTATAACATTAATTTTATTACATGAAAAATATTACATTCAGAAATTTAATTATTTTTTTTAAATTATATTGTCCAAAGAATACAAAAGTGTTTTAAAATGAAATTTATGATTAAAACTTATTAATATTTAAAACATATTAATATATAAAATATATCTAAATATATATCCAAAATTCAATTTAATTTGATTATAAAAAATTTATTGTTTATTATTATGATTATGCTTGACTATTTACACTTAATTCATTTAATTTGATTTTTTATTTTTATTAGAAAGCTAGAAATAATAGAAATAATGATAAATAAATAAATAATAAATAATAAATAACATTCTAGAATTTATATAGAGAAAAATATATAAAAATATATAAAAAAATATTCAAAAATATTAATATTTCAAACTAATCGATATATATATAATATTTAATATATATATGTAATATTGTATTAATATAATTAATTTTTTAATAAAAATCATAAAAATATTATTGTTGATATCGATTGTTTAATATTTTTAGGTTGCAAATTTTTTGAAAATGACTTCAATCAAGAATATCATAAAGATTTAAAAAATCAAAATATTCTTTGTTTTCGATCCATTGGTCATTTTTGCGCGGGAAAATAATCTTGTAAGTAAATGCAAGATTGTTAGAAATATATATTATATATATACATATAAAATATATAGAATAGTTTGTTGTCGTCATTTTTCATTAGCAAATTTTCATGTAGCGATTACAATAATATGTAACTGTATAAATATTAGCCTAAGAATTTAATTACATATAAAGTTAATTATATAAATAAAGTTTTATTATATACCAAATATATATGTATATATATATATAATTATATAGGCAAATACAGATATAATAAAATTATAAATTAACTTTTCAATAAGAAGTTATAGATGATTATCCAATCAACATGTTTGAATTTCTACAACCTGTCGTTTGATTTTGTCGCTTTGACTTGAATCATACTCTTGTTTTTACGACCTTCAAAGTTTGTCTTTGTAAAATAGAGGTCATATTTAAACAAAAGATATTCTTAAGTTTTATTAATATATTATATAGTGAATTGCATTAAATTATTTTTATTAAGAAATACATTGTAATTTGTTTTATATTTTATTAATTTATTACATATTATTTCATTGTTTTTGAATAAGAATTTAATATATATTTTAGTCTTGAAAAATACGCGTTTGCAGAGTAGTCAGGTATGAAAATTGAAAAAAATAGTATTTTCAAAAAAAGTAATAATGTTTTTTAAAATGTTATAAATTTTTATACTGCATGTTCTAATTATATGAAGTAAAATATTAATTGTGATTTTATTTGTCTTTATTAACCCGTTATATACTATATTTATATATAAATATAACATTTAAATTTTAATAGTTATTTGTAATTGTGTATTTGTATATAATTTTTATAATTTTGTATAAAAGCTATATTATTTTTATATTATTATATCTATTGTAACTTTGATAACTTTATATCTTTTTTATAAAAATATTGTTTAATATTTTTAAAAAATGTAAGCAATAATAATAATAAATACTTTTAAATATTATTTTAAAATATTACTTTACATGTAAGATACTTTATTTTTTAATCATTTAGATGTTATTATTATAATATTTATATACATATATATATAAGTAAAATTTTATATATATTAAAAAATTATTTTATTTAATCAAATTAATTCAAAAATACATTATATGATATAATATATGATGTAATATAAAAAATAAAATAATTTTTTAAGTTTTTTTTAATTTATTTTATCTTATTTTAATATAATATATAAAACAATAAACATGATAATAAGATTATATTATTCTTGTTTCTTCTTAAAAAATTGATTATATTAAAAATAATTAATAATATTTTTTTGTATTTAATCTTTTCCTTATTTATTTGTAGGTAATACAACATAAAGTAGTATTTGCTTAAGTAAAAGCAATATATAGCTATAATAACATAGTACTAATTGAAAAAATCATTGCCTTTAATAATAATTTCAGCTATATGATTTATTTTGAGAATGGGTTCCATACTTACAATAAGCTATTTCTTTTCTGATGCAACAAGGAGATTGATAAGGAAACTTAGGACTATTTTCCAATGCCTTTACAAATGTCATTATTTAAAGTGCCTTTATTATTATGTAAGTTTAGATGTAATGATGATAATGTATCTTCATAACCTTTTGTATTTATATTATTATATTATTAATAAATGTAATTAGAGTTAATAATATATCATTTTAATGTCTTTATATAACATTTAGATAATATAACTATATAAACAGTTATAATATAACTATACATTCTAATCAAAGGAGGTATTTTATTACATATCAAATGATTATATTCAAGCTAATATTTCAATATTAAAATAATACTGAACTATTGGAAACAATAACACTTCTATTAAATTTATAAAAATTTATAATAGTAGTAGTAGATAGATAAAAAAATAGTATAAATATATACATAATATAATTGATGTTATGTAGTATGAAGTCTACTCTATATTTATATTGTTACAAAGAGGTAATCTAAGCATATAGAATGAAAATATCTCTAGGCTTTATGCATGTTCATACAGCATAACTTTGTAATATAATATTATGCTTTTTGCACGCTTGCTAACTGCTTTGTGCTGATAACTTATATTAAGGGACTCGTGAGCTAAGTGTTTATCCATTTACCATATTTGATGTGTAAGTACTACTATCTTGAGAAAAGATTTTTATTCTAAAAGATATTATAGATATATAATTTGTAAATTTTTCATTAATTTATTATTGAATCTATTATATATTTTTATTGAATAATTATTTTTATATCTATATATGTATCTTATTTAATTTTTTAATTTAAAATCAAAAGTGTTTATAATTAAAAAAAGTATAATTATAATTATATAAATTAATTATTAATTAGAAGTAGCAATTGTAAACATTGAAAACAATTGAAAAAAATAATTTTGAAGATTTAGTAATATTGTTTAAAAAAATAAGTGTTTGTGTTTTTTAGGCAGTGGTTAAAAATATGTCAGAACACATGTCATCAACTGATAGTTACGAATTTGAACAAATAAGAGTCTTAACTCTAAATAATGGAGAACATCTTGATGGTATATTATATAGATTAAAGAAAGGTATGTAAATTTTATATTATTTACAATATTGATAAAAGTAAATTTAAATAATTTTTTAAGAATTAAAATGATTTTTAACAGGATGGAGAGTAGAATTTCGTTTAGGCGCTTCTCTTCTTGGGAGAACTGTTGATCTTTTTATAAATTATCCATTAGGAGAAAATAAAAAATTTGAAAGACGTACATATTATCTCTTAGAATGGATTAATGAAACAGCTAATATATGTTTATCTCTAGCTGGTTCATTTCATTATTATCTTATAGATCCTAAGTAAGTATTAAATATAAAAAAATTTCATGTGTTCACAATCTTAAATTAATATTAAATTCTTAGTTCTGAAGATATGAAGCCTATTGCTTCTGGATATCTCCTTGTAGATCCAGAACTTAAAATAGGGAAACATGGAAATGATTTACCATTAGATTGTATTCAATGTCAAACTGTTCTTGCAAAATGTTTAGGATCATTTTCTACCTGGGAAGACAAATTACTAGTTGCTAAAAATTCTGGATATAACATGATTCATTTTACACCAATTCAGGTATATTTGATTTATTAAATAATATTTTTAATTATTACATTCAATTTATATTTTAAAAATATATTTTAAGAATATATTTTAAAATATTTTAATATATTTTAAGAATATATTTTAAAATATATAGTATTTTATTTATAATTTATATTTTAGGAATTGGGATATTCTAAATCTTCTTATAGTCTTAGTGATCAATTAAAATTAAATCCTTCTTTTAATGATGATAATAAATCAATTACATATGATGATATTGAAAAACTAATTAATAAAATGCGCAATGAATGGAATGTAAATATATAATTTTATATATTTTATAATTTGTTTATAAATATTTTTGTAAATTTTTTTGTAAATATTATGTATTTTAGATGTTAAGCATTTGTGATATTGTTTTGAATCATACAGCAAACGAAAGCCCTTTTTTGGTATCTCATCCAGAATGTACATATAATTGTTTGAATAGTCCTCATTTACGTCCTGCATATATTTTGGATGCTGCATTATTTGAATTAACAGTGCAAGTGGCTGCTGGAGAATGGGAATTTAAAGGTATTCCTTTGGTAGTTGAAACTGAAGAACATTTAAATGTAAGATAAATAAATTAAAATTAATATTTAATAATAATTATGATGCATTATATATGCATATTAATTCTTGTCATTTCCAGTCAATTCGTCATGCACTTCACACATATTTTTTGCCGCTTATAAAAATACATGAATTATATATAATAGATATTAATGAAACTATTGCTGAGTTTTTGAATTTAGCACGAAATCAAATGCCTGAAGACATCATTGAATCAGAAACATCAGAAGATATTAAAATAATACAAGATTCAAAATTTCGCAGATTAAAAGCAACTATAAATATGCAACTTGCTTTACAAAAATATAACATATATAGGTTAATAATTAATATTTTAAAAAAAGTATTAATTTTATAAAATTTTGATTTATTTAATCTTCTTTTTTATGTTTTTTAGAACTGATTGTTTTGATGAAGAGACTCGTTTGAAACGTTGTGCTGAAGATTTAAGAAAAAAATTGCAGGAACTTAATAATATAATTATTAATGAAATACAAAATCATTTAAATGCTGCAGTTGAAAATACAATTGCTGGTATAAGATATTTTAGAGTACAAGTTGATGGACCTAAACTTAAAGAAATAAGTGAAAGAAATCCACTAGTTCCTAGGTATATTATTATATCTATAACTATATAGTATATAAACATTTGTTATTTTATTATTATTTTTATATAAATTAAATTAGAAAATGTATTATTATACTATGATTATGAACATGAATATAATTTTCAGATATTTTACTGATTATGGAGCACCTAAAACATTAACTGAAAGAGAAGCAACAATGTACTCAGATGCAGGATGTTATCTTATGGCTCATAATGGATGGGTAATGAATGGTGATCCTTTAAAAAATTTTGCAGATTCTGATTCTAATGTTTATATAAGAAGAGAACTTATTGCTTGGGGTGATAGTGTAAAATTGAGGTACTGCAATTGTTTTTGGAATATTAGTAAGAAATTATAAAATAATTTAATTCATTAATATATTGAATTTTTTATAGATATGGAGATAAACCGGAAGATTGTCCTTTTCTATGGCAGCATATTAGTACATATGTTGAACAAACAGCTAAAATTTTTGATGGTATTCGATTAGACAATTGTCATTCAACTCCTATTCCAGTTGCAGAGGTATATTTAATTTTTTAAAATGCTATATAAATTTATGTTTTTATTAATAAATTTTGAATTTTGAATATTTAATGTACAGTATATGCTTGATGTTGCTCGTCGTATCCGTCCAGATTTATATGTTGTTGCAGAATTATTTACAAATTCAGATCAAAAAGACAATATATTTGTTAATCGTCTTGGTATCACTTCTTTAATCCGAGGTATATATATTTTTATTTTAAGTTATAAAATTATAATTATTTGTTGAATTTGTTAATCGTTTTGTTATTATTTCTTTAATTCAATATATATATTTATTTTAAATTATAAAATATATCATTAATATATAATTAATTGTAAAATATTAATATATAATATAATTATTATTAAAATAAAAAATATTATTAAATATTATTTCTTTTTAAAATAGAAGCTATGTCTGCATGGGATAGCCACGAAGAAGGTCGATTAGTATATCGATATGGAGGTGAACCAGTCGGTGCATTTTTGCAATCACGTAAACGACCTTTAGTACCAAGCATAGCACATGCCCTTTTTTTAGATTTAACTCATGATAATCCTAGCACTGTGGAAAAACGTAGTGTGTTCGATTTACTTCCAAGTGCTGCTCTTGTATCAATGGCAGCATGTGCTAGTGGTAGTAATCGTGGATATGATGAATTAGTTCCTCATCATGTAATTTAATTTTATATGTAATATAATTTTATATGATTATATGATATTAGTTATTTTTATAATTTTATATAAAATAATAATTTTATATAATTACTAATTATTTTATTTAAATTTTATTAAAAAGTAATTATTTATTTTATAAAATTATAATAATATAAAGAAAATTATTAATAATATTAAAAGGAAATACTTATTAATTTTTATTTATTAATTTATTAATTTTTTATTAATTTTTACAGATACATGTTGTAGATGAAACAAGACAATATTCATTTTGGACAGATGATGAATGTTTGATAGATGGTATCAAATTTGTAGGTTTTAAAACTGGAATAATTGCTGCAAAGAAAGCATTAAATGATTTGCATTATATTCTTGGACAGCAGAAATTTTCTCAAGTATATTATTATAATTCATAATGTATATAAAAACTATTAGTTTAATATTTTTAATTATTAAATTGACAGGTATTTGTTGATCAAATGGATAATGACATAGTAGCTGTAACAAGACACTCTCCAACAACTCATGATAGTGTAATTTTAATTGCTTTTACTGCATTTAAACATCCTGATCCTAATGCTAATGATTTGAGAAGACATGTGAAACCATTACGAGTGGAAGGTGTAATGGAAGAAATTATTTTGGAAGCATCCTTATGTCATATAGAAGCAAAGTAAGAAATTAAATCAGTAATATTATTTATACATTTATTTTTACATATTTATATTTTATAGAAATATTTATATTTTAGAAATGATATCTCACCTTTCCATTATTCTGAAAAATATGTACGAGATGAAAGTTATATAAATGGTCTCTCAGAATATATTGTAAATCTTAAAGAACATATACAAATTTGTGATTCAGAAATTTTAGAAAAAGTTGATTCTGGTGATCCTAAAATAACTCAACTTAATTTTGTAAATTTTCAACCAGGTTCTGTTATTGCTATTCGGTAATATTTGATTATAAATTTTTTTTTATAATTATATTATATAATTTATTATTATATTATATATATATTATTATATTATATTTTTATAATATTTATTCCTAAATTTTATATTTCATATATGGATATTAATATATTTTAGTGTATCTCTTCATGCTAACATAAAACCAGCTCTTGCAAAACTTCATAATACTATTTCAATAATCACATCACAAAAAAGTTCAGACATACGCGTTATTGCTTCACGTATGGATTTGATAGATTTAAATAAAGCTTTATATCGATGTGATCAGGAAGAACGCGATGAAACTTCAAACAGATTTGATGTATATAATATTCCAGGTTATGGACCACTTGTTTATGCAGGATTGCAAGGTAAATTAATAATATAAATTATATATATATATATATATGTATGTATGTATGTATATATATATATATATGTATATATATATTTTTCTAGGTATTATTTCTTTATTAGCGGATATTCGTCCTAATAATGATTTAGGTCATCCAATGTGTATTAATCTCAGACAAGGTAATTGGTTAATAGGTAAGTGGTAAAAGAAATATTAAAATCATTCCATTTTATTTTCAAATAACATATGATTAATAAAATATAATTTTATATAAATATATAGATTATACTTGGCAACGGTTAAAAGAAGATGATGGAACAAAAGCACTTGGAGAATGGCTTGAAGAAGCTACTGAACCATTTAAATTAATACCTCGTTATTTAGTTCCTAGTTATTTTGATGTTATAGTTGTAAACGTTTATATGATACTTCTCGAACAATGTTATAATCTAATGTCAAGGTACTTTATATTAAATATTTATTTATTTTTTATATGTTTTATTCATTTATAATTATTATTCATTATTAAATATAAATGAACTAATTTATTTATAATTATTAGCTTTGTGAAAGATGGTTCTACTTTTGTCAAGATCTTATCTTTGGTTTCAATACAAATGGGAGGAGTAATAAAATCAGCTCCATTACCAGATTTGTCACCAAATATAGATTCTCCTAAACCAAAGATTAAACAATATAATGACGAAAGTGAACAAATATGTATGACATTATCTGCTGGTTTACCGCATTTCACAACAGGATATATGAGAAATTGGGGAAGAGATACATTTATTGCTTTAAGAGGACTATTAATATTAACTGGCAGACATACAGAAGCACGATTTATTATTCTTGGTTATGCTGGAACTTTGCGACATGGTCTTATACCAAATTTACTTGATAAAGGAAAGAATGCTAGGTGAAGAATAGATTTTTATATATTTTAATTCATAATTATTATTGCATTTTTCAAATAATTTTATCTTTTTTTTTTAGATATAACTGTCGAGATGCTTTATGGTGGTGGTTGTATACAATTCAATGTTATATACAAGAAGTACCAAATGGTTTAAAAATTTTAACAGATAAAGTTTCAAGACTGTTTCCAACTGATGATTCTCCTCCATTACCTGCGGGACAAGTAGTATGTACAAAATATTCATTATAAATAAATTATGTATATTAATATTATTTATTATAAATTTATCACAATAAATTTTCAGGATCAATCATTACATGATGTTATTCAAGAAGCTCTTTTAGTACATTTTCAAGGACTTTGTTTTAGAGAAAGAAATGCTGGAAAACAGATTGATGAACATATGACAGATCGTGGTTTTAATAATCAAATTGGAGTACATCCAGAAACAGGATTTATATTTGGTGGAAATGATGCAAATTGTGGTACGTGGATGGATAAAATGGGATCTTCTGAAAAAGCTGGTAACAAAGGAAAACCAGCTACTCCAAGGGATGGTTCAGCTGTAGAAATAGTGGGTCTCAGTAAAAGTATTCTTAGTTTTTTAGCTGAATTATATAAACAAAATCTTTTTCCTTATGGTAGTGTGCAAAGAAAAAATCGTGATGGTAAGAAATAAATTTTTTTATATTTATTCATTTTATTTTCATTTTTTTTTTAAGTACATTTAATGTTTATTGTAGGTTCTGTTGTAACATGGAGTTATAAACAATGGGCAGATAAAATCTCATTAAATTTTGAAAAATATTTTTATATTAATGAAATAGCAAGAGAAGGAGAATTAAATTTAGAACTTATTCATCGGCGTGGAATTTTTAAAGATAGTCATGGAGCAACACAAGCATGGGCTGATTATCAATTACGGCCTAATTTTCCAGTTGCAATGGTTGTTGTAAGTATTTAATTTTTATATTAATTAATATTTTTAAATCATATATATATAATTTTTTATATATTATATATTTATATATGTATATAAGTATATACGTATATATATTTATTTATAATTAATTATAAATAATTATAATTATATTATATAATAATTATATAATAATTATAATTATATTATATTATTTTGAAAGGCTCCAGAGTTATTTAATCCAGAACATGCATGGACAGCATTAAAAAAAGTAGAAGAAATTTTATTAGGACCACTTGGAATGAAAACATTAGATCCTGCAGATTGGGCATACAATGGATATTATGATAATTCTAATGATAGTGGAGATACTAAATTAGCTCATGGTTGGAATTATCATCAAGGACCCGTATGTGCTTTCTAATAATATTAATATAAAAAATTCTAAAATAAAAATAATATAATTTCATTTATTAGGAATGGATTTGGCCTATGGGTTATTTTCTTCGAGCTCGATTGTATTTTGCTCCATTAATTGGTGGAAAAGAAGAATTATGCCGTACAATTGAATCAACTGAAACTATTATTTCTCGACATTTTATAGAAGCATCTACAAATCATTGGAGAGGTCTTCCAGAACTTACTAACAAAGATGGGGAATATTGCAAAGATAGTTGTAGATCGCAAGCTTGGAGCGCTGCTTCTATCCTAGAAGTTTGTATATATGCTGATAACATATGGTAAAATATATTTTATTATATAATTCTATTAATAATTGATATTATACTATATTTTTAGGTTCTTTATGATTTACATAAAATCAAACGGGAATTGCGTTCTGAGGAGAATGAAAAAACGAATTGATATAATTTTGCGTGTGTTCACCACCGCCAATTACACTTAGAACATTTACGATTAGAAAAAGAACGTAGTATTAGAAACAAATGTCACGATAACAAATGGCATATATTTAACACAGCTATAGAAACACCGAGCACGGAAACACACGCATTTGATATTTCGCACGTAGATAAAACTAACATGCCACCGTGCAAATTTATAAAGGCTGATATGACACCTACAAGTGATGATGTTTTTTTAATTCAAGGACTTAAAGAAAACGAAAATCAAATAGATGTCAAACATGATTATATATCACCTACTGTTATTAACAATTTAGAAATAATTGAAAGTACATCAAATACTACCGAGTCAATGATAACAGAAAATAAATATCATAAGTCAGAACAATTCATATATGGAAATGAACCTTTAAAATATGAAAGTAAATCTTTAACCAAACTTAAAGATAATATAAATGATCATACTTGTACAATATTAATGACACCAAATACAGGGGACAGTAATGCAATGACAAAATACTCATCAAAAATAGATCACGTTTATGAAGAAGTTAATGCTCTTGAATGTGATATTATAAGTTATTACGAAAAATATAGTCCTACGACAGCAAAAACATTAATAAATACACTTTTTCTCCCTCGATATAAAATTTGTAAACAATGTGCCAATTTACAAGGCAGTCCAGTATATTCTGATCGTTTGATATATGCAAAAAAACCATTATATGCAAAAGAAGTATATTTGCGTCAACAGAATGAAACTTTATATTTCAGATATTCTTCAGAAGATAATAAATACGACAATACATTATTTTTGCAATATGATGATATTCAAGATTGTTTATTAGTTTATAATTATTTAAAAACTAATGCCTCTGGTATATTTTATTTTTACGGCCCATCACGAGATGTATTTGATTTGAAAACAACATTAAAACCAAATATTTTTATTATAAATAATAATACCAGAGGAGTAGTAAATACAGAGTTATATCATCGTTGCGCAAGTAATTTTTATACGAGAATATCAAATAATGGTATTATACCTAAAGTGTTTCATATGAATCATAATAATATTTTAAGCTCTATAAAACATGTTGGATACGATACTGATTTGCAAAACTGGATGAATTACCGTAATGATATTTTACGATTACATAATCTCAAACAAGATGATGTAATCGATTATCGCGCAAATAGATCCAGTTTATTACTATTAGAACCTCTATTATTAATGCCAGAATTAGGAAATTCTAGGTATAGGCACGGAAAAAACCGTATTTCACAATCAGAGCACGTAAAAATAGTAAAAATAATAATTGCCTATACTCTTTCTTTTTTTATTTTAGCAACAATCACTTTTTATATAGTTTATTTTACATAATGAAATATGTGAAAAATATTTTTATTTCACATGATAACTATCAAGTTCAATTAAATATTCATTTATATTAATTAAAATTATAAAAATAAGAATTATATTAAATTTATTCTTTCATTTTTTATACAGAAAATATATTTTAAACTTAATTTTATTTATTTAAAAAACTTGCGAATTTTTATGAAAGAATTTAAATATTAATTCAATTTTTTGAAGTGTAAAGTTTTTTATTAAGTTTGTATCAATCTTACATAATATTTTATTTATATATTTTCCGCATACATAGTATTTCTATATTATAAATTTAATACAATGTAATCATTATTTTCGTAAATTATTATTATATCTATCATAATTGTTCTAATAAGTTATTGAGACATATTATTATTATTAAAAATTTATTGATGTTTACATTACATAAGATTTACGTTGTTTTAAGAAATTATATATGTGCAATTTTATTGAAACCATAACTATAATGAAATATAAAAAAATATTTAATATAAGAAAAAATTTTCAATTTTGAAAAATATATCTATGTATGTCCTTAAAAATTTTAAGAAAATGTATAGGAGTAAGCACTTAAATAAGATTATTCAAATTTGTTATTTCTGATTATTATATTACATATTTATTAGCAGGTACTTATTGCACGTATATTTTAGATATATAACATTTTTAACAATTTTCACATCTGTATGAAATATTTGCAATAAAATTGATATATATATATATCATTTTGCATAATATAAAGTGTTATTTTTTTCCTATATTTTATGCATTATATAGAAATAAAATTATATTATAAATTACAATATAATATTTAATATACAATATATATATTTAGAATGATAAATAAATTATATTAAATTAATTTGAAAAAATAGTTTTTTATTTACAAATTTAATCATTTACAAAAATAATTAAAATTTAATTTCAATCTGTAATAATTAAAAATATATAGAAATTTATATGATCCATTTAAAGAAAATAATAGTAGAATATCTTCCAAGAGATTAATAAAAAAAATTAATCAAAATAATCAAAAAAATATTTTTATAAAAGTTGAAAAAATAATTTTTATGGATACAGGAAAAATTAAAGTCAAGTTAATTTTTTTAAATAAAATTCAATATTTTTTATTTATAATATAAATAATAGTATTTATCAAGATAAATACAATAATCTAGTATATATCATTTTATACAATAGAATGACATAAATTAAATCCATAAGAATTAAATCAAATTTTAGCAGAATTTTATTATGTAAATTAAATTATGTGTTATATGTGATATTTCTCAAAATTTTATTAAAATTTCTTAAAAGAATTTTTATTATGCAATATAAATAAAATTGTAAAATATAATTTTGCTCACAAATGTTATACTTATATTATATATACTTATATAATATTATAAATTTATAAATAAAATATATTTTTATATTTAAATAAAATTTATAAATAAAATTTATATTTTTTAAATATAATAAATTATGTAGTAATATAATTATTTAATCTTAAAGTAGTGAATTATTCATACATGTATAGAACAAATATGAATATTTAAAATCATTTCTCTATTATATTTTGATTTTATTATATTTTAAATATGTATATTTTTTTATTGTGCATATACTTATAAACAGAAATTATAAAAAATATAGAATGTTTCAATTAATAAAGACTACTTAAATATTTTTTTATTCCTTTATTTTTAATGAAGCAAAAAATTTTTTATGACAATTTAAATGACTTTAAAAATAAATACCATGAAAGAAAATTTTTTTGTATTATTATTTTATTTAAATTTTTTCAAAATTATTGATATTTTTTAAAAAAAGCCTATATTTTTTTTTTAGTTTATTTTATATAAAAGATTGTATTTAAATCTGATTATAATTTGCAGATGATTTTGAATATAAAAAATGCAATTAAAGTAAAATGAAATTATAAAAAAATATTAATATGATACTTGAACTAACTATACATATAAAACTATATAATATAAAACTAAAAATGTTCTAAATAATGTCAATGATAACACTAAATTTTCTGATGTTCATTCATGAATATATATATATATATAAAATTAAATATATATATATAAAATTATATATATATATAAAATTAAAAATGTTCTAAGTAATGTCAACGATAACACTAAACTTTCTGATGTTTATTCATGAATTGTAATATTCTATTAATTATTACAGATAAAATAATAGCATAAACATAAATTATATATTTATATTTTTTGAAATGATAGATCAATATTAGTAAATTTCTTTAAAAAAATTTCTAAATTATTGAATTAATATATTCAGACTATGGATTCAATTTCATTTTTTAGATTTCTGACTTTTTTATATATATTTTAAATATATTTTCATTCACTATAAAATAAAATGAAAAAAAAAAAAATGATACAAAAAAGATTTATCAAAATTAGTTAAATTATATTATATTTTTTGTGTCATTAAAATCTAAAGGAATATTTATATGATCTTTTTTAATTAATTTATTTTGAATAATAAATATATTAAATTTAAATCATATTATCAAATTTAAAAATTATAATATCTCTATAAAAATCATATTACTATAATAATAAGAAGTGATAAAAATTTGCTTATTTGTTTATACTTTATTTGTTTCTTGAAATCTAAGTATATTATTTTTATCTTTTACATCATTTTATGGTTATTTAAATATGCTACTTATAGTATTGTTAAAAATATATCAAATGCTTTATGAAATTCAACATTAGATTAATGGAACACTATTTATAATATTTTATTAATATTGCATTAATTGTAATAGTGTTTATCAATCATGTAAATTTAGATAAAGTAAATTAAAATTTAAGAAAGATTAATATATACATTTGATATTTAGCAAGTAATAAAAATACGAAAAACAAATTTTCAACTATGTTATTATGTTCATGCTTTAACTATACTATTGTTTGTAATATAATTTTATATGATTGTTACTTATTAAAAGTTGAACTTAATTATATTCACAATTTCAAATTTAATACATATAAAGTTTTATTATATATCAAGAGTATAGAATTAGAGTATTTTTTAATATAAATGTAGCTGTTCTCTAATTTATTACTGAGCAAAACTTAAATATTATGTATTAAGTTCTACATACTTAAATATCATCGAATAATCCTCTCTGTGGAGCTACACAATTAGTATTTGCAATAAATGCTCTTGCTGTATCAGTATGTTCTTCGTAAAAATCATCAGCTTGGTAACCTCTATCATAACTATTATTTGCACCATAACTATCAACTCCAGATGCCATGCCAATATAATATTCCGTAGGATCAAAATCATGTAATAATCCAGCTCTAGCAGATTCTACTGATTCATCTCGTTTTAAAGGACGAACTATAATTTAATTAAATAAACTTTTTTTAAAACTTTTATAGTATACAAAATAATAACTGATAGTATAATTGGAAATACAATTAGGGTGATTCTATATAAAAAAATAAGTTAAAAATATAAAATAAAATTTTTTTATATGAAGATTTGTTCTAAAAAAAAATTGACTTTACATATTATTACTAAAAACACATGCACTTCATTGTATCTTGATCTCATAATTTTCTTATGATAATTATTGATCAAGAATATACATAAACATTTTTTTAATTATTTTGTTGTTTTAATTAAATGAGAAATTGATTCTTTTTTTTAATTAGTTGAAATTTGAAATTTTTTCCGAACTCTTTTGATGTGATTCCATAAATAAAAATCAAGTGCTGTAAAACAGAATACAGTAGCCAAATTTTACTATCCAATCTAGTATTAAGTTTCAAAGGAATTATATTAAATCAATTGTTTATTCTGAAAAAATTATAAATTTGATCAATTAAAAGAAAGAATCAATTTTATGATCAATTAAAACAATAGAATAATTAAAAAATATTTACAATACAATAAACATCAAATAACAAATATCAAAAAGCAAATCTGAATTGAAAGAATAAATTACAGTGAAATACATTAAATTAAATTAAGCGCATGTATATTTGGCGAATAATTAAAATTAATTTTCTTGAAAACAAAGCTTCAGAAAAAATTTTATTTTCTATTTTCTACTTATTTTTTTGATATAGATTTTCTTTTCAGTTATATTATCAATTATTAATCATTTTATATATTATATATATAGCAGCTATAAATATTTCATATATTTCCTTTTTAAACAAATAATATATAAATACCTGTATCAGTACTTTGTCTTGAGGTTCTGTAGCGAGATGAATTGGCAGCACCGCTAAATCGTTCTTGAAATTCGCGTCTTCTACACATTAAATCTTCCGCTCTTTGTCGTTTGCGTCTTTCTAAAAATATAATATATATATAAATGTAATAAATATGTAAATGTATATATGTAATAAAATAAATAAAATAATTTGAAATATTATATATGAATTAAATAATATTTGATTGTATTAAAATATTAAAATAAAATAAAATAATAATAATAATAATATAAAATAAAAAGTTTTACCTCGTTTTATTAATTCTTGACCTTCTTCAACAAGATCTGTTGTAAATTCATCATCATCAAGAAATTGTTGGAAACCTAACATAGAAAGCAATCTACTTCCTAGACTAAAATATGTTGCTAAGCAAAATGCTAAAATAGCCATTGGAAAATATACATTAAATCCATCAGATATAATAGAAATAACATCCATATGTCCCATTACCTAAATAAATGTATTATAAAATAATTTAAACTTATTACAAAAATTTAATAATTATTTGTCATTTACCTGAGTGTAATGAGTTTCCAAAATGTGAGTTTTAATAATATGCGAATCCATATGTATAAGACCCAAAAAATTCAAACACATAGGGGGTGTAAGACGACACAACATCATGCCACTAAATATTAAACTATATTCATTTGTTTGATGATGAGGGGCCAAATAATATAAATTTAATACACGAATTTTCAAAACGGTTGAATAAGCACAGTAACAAAGGTAAGCAATTATCAGCATTGATAATACCTAAAGAAAGTATATTTAATTTTATATTAATTTTTAATTTTTAAATATAATTTTGTTTAATAATATCAAATTCATGTATATATTTTTACCTCAATCGTAAAGTAATCGTAATTTTCTTTAGCTAGATTCAAAAATTGGGCAAACAGTGATAATACTGGAGATTTATTGAAAAATGTTACTTCTGACCATACTACAGCAATAGAAAGACATCCAGTACAAATAGCTACAATTTTTTGTACATAACTCTTTATGATACATTTCCAATACCATTCTAAAAATTTTAAAATATTTATAAAAAATTATAAATATTTATAAATAATAATGAATGATATATTTTATAATAATTAATATTATATTTTAATAATTATAATTATAATTATATCTTACCAATAATTGGATTATAAATAATACAAAATGGAAATGAACGATGTGTAGGAAAAGTTGGTTTAAATCTTCTATCATCATTTAGTTGATTTCTTGCTATATCTTCTAAATCAATTATTTTATCAACCAAAATTCCCCATTGAGTTTCTATACGTTGTAAAGTTTGCAATGCTTTTATAGTCTAAAAGAAAGAAATAAATTATTTATTATGTATATATATATTTATATATCTAATATATATGTATAATATATTTAATAAAAAACGAACTTGTCTATGTAGACGAATTAAAGCTTTTTCTGATGGTGTATCTGTTGGTGTATCATCTGGTAATTGTCTTCTATTCATTCTATCTTTTAATTCTGCTGGAATTTTTTGAAAAATTGTTTCTAAATTACAATGAAAAGGATGTCCTGGTCCAATAGAAACTGATGCTGCTTGTAAAGACTAAAAAATAAAATAAACAAAATAATTATAAAAATCAAATATTAATTAAATAAAATTAATTAAATTTAAACTACCTCAAGTATATCATCTACTGTTTCTTCCGCTTCACATTTATCCAAACTTAATTTAGCAACTTTAAAGTAGCTATAATTTAAAGTATATCCAGGTTTGCTAGCATTCCATAATCCACGAGGAACTTCCACAAGTGCATATCCAAGAAGTAATACCAATAAAAATAAACCCCATGTATTTGATGCAGATGATGCTATAGCTTTTAATTTTTGACTAAAATAAACATATACACATCATATATATATGAAAATATAATCTAATATTTATTTTTCTAAATATATTATACTAATATATTATATTAATATTATATATTCTAAATATATTATAGTTACCCATCAAGATCAAAACCAGGCTTTAATGCTATATATATTAAAAGGACACCACATATAAACAAATAACTTCCATAATATATAGCATTATCTATCAAAGCAGATTTTAATTTTCCTTGAACAGTGAAATCTCCTGCTTTTATGTAAGACTGCATGAGAGGCAATATCAACCATGTTAAACATTGTGAAGTCCAATATACAATTCTCCATAAATTTGGAAATATATGTTCTGGTACATTAGGCCAAGGTTCTTTACAAGTATGAAATGGAATTGCTGTTGTACCATCAGACATTAATTTTGTGCTATTATGAATATTTTGTTCAACACATTGTCTGAAAACAGTCTGTATAAAAATAATATGAACTTTGAATTAATTAATTTGAATTAACAATGTGTATATTATTTTGATATTATTGAAATTAATAAATATCTACTTACAGATGAAACATCTAAAGGTAAGATAAATATTATTAACAATGAAAAGTACCATGCTATGAGTACAGAGATTGTAACAATAATATGATGTCGAAAAATATTTCCATATTTATATAATAAAGTGGCAGCAAGACAAAATGCTAGCACAATTTCTGTCAAGAATATTCCAAGAACCATTTTGATTTTTAATCTTATTTTATCATAACTGAAATTATATTTATTTTTCAGTTTTTAAAACTTATTCATTTTCATTTGCATTATTATATTCTATTAGTTCTTGAATTTTTAATTCAGCATCTTTTTGCATTTTTTCTAATTTTTCTAATGTAACTGATTTTAATGGAATTAATTTAGGTTTACAAAGAATATAATCCAAATTTTCTTCCTGGTATAGCAAGCTTTGCTTAGGAAGAATAACATCAATCTTTTCTGAAGAATTATCCATTAACTCTGACATTTTGACTGGAATAAAAAAAGTTTATTAAAGTTATATATTTTAAACAGTTATTTTAAAATTTTTTTTTTAAACATTTTAAAATATATATAATAGATAATTTATCTATTATTATATATATTTCATATATATTTTGTAACTTAATTTATACAAATATTTAATATGAAATTTATTACTTTTAATATAAATCGTTTTAATATACAGTATATTGTTATATATTGTTATATAAATAAAAAATTTAACACTTTAAATACTTTTTTGATAAGACATTAAATAATGAATAAATGAAAGTAAAAAATAGTTAACAGAAGGCTAGTTATAATCACATTTCACATATTTACTTTGATATCTTTCGAAGTTATTTATATTTTAAATTACGTACATGTATATTATAACATACTTTTATCATTGAGAAATGTATTTTATCCATTTCTTTTTTTTTTTACAGTAAAATCGTTAGATATACATTGTACGATACAGTAAAAAGTATCGACGTCACATGCACACCGTCAAATTGTCATTTGCGAATAATATGATACATTATTCTGCACACAACATAGTTTACTGTAGATAGATATAAGCCATAGTATTCAACTTGGCAACATTGCTTTTGCAAATATGTAAGTAAATGAATTTATATTTTATTATTGCTGTGAATGTATCAATAGATTATAATTAATATCTTTTTAGAAAAAAATTAAATATATATAATCTTTTTAATATTTACATATATATATTATATAATTATAATAAATATTCAAAATAATATTAAAGATTTAAAATTGATATTCACATTTGAAATATTAAATATTTTTTTATTTAATAAAAACAACATAAATAAAACATTTTTAAATAAAATTACAATTTTTAATAAGCTAAATAAAAGTATATAAAGAATAACATTAAATAAGTGAGGTTAAACACTTTCGTAATTTCATAAAAAAATGTTGCTAAGAAACGACTTTTGAAGACAATTACAAACATTAAAATTACATTAAAAAAAATTAAAAATATAATTATTATAAGTATTTAAAAAATATGTAATATATATTAATATTTTATAATAACGTATTTATCTATGTAAATGTATGTATATATCATTTTTATGTAAAAATTTTATAATTTTTCTTGTTAATTTATAACTTATAATATTGTTAATTTATAATATTTTAATGAAAAAACTATGTAATATATTATTATTATTAAATTAAGTTTTGTCTTTAAATTTTACTAAATAATTATGTTATATGTGAAAAAAAAATCAATCAATTAAATGTAATTATAAAACAAATTTATATTTTATATTATTTATATATATAATATTATTACAAATATTTCTATATATATATTTATTATAATATTTCATTATAATATTATAATTTAATATATAATAATTCATTTCTATTTAAAATATATCTATATATATCATAAACATATTTATCATAAGCCTATATAATGATTAAATTAAAATTTATACTAAAATAAAAATCTAAGAAATGTTATTAATTTATTTTCACCAATGATTTGAATGTAAGATTATATGTATGAAGTAATGAAAAAAATTTTCTTTTTAAAGTTCTATATTTTTTTTATAAATATTTGAATAATAAATTTATTTAAACGATTAAATAATGAAATTAAATGCATTGATAATGTGAAATTTATTTATCATTCAACTCATAATATGTTTAAAAGTAAAAATCAAAATATAATAAAAAATATTATATAACCATTTCACATATTCTAAAATATAAAACAATTTTGAGATTATAAAATATAATATATACTAAAATAATATTAACTTATAAATAGCTTTCATTATGGTATTATTCAATTAATACAAGATATTGTTTTAATATATAAATTTATAATGATTTAATACATTTTTATTATTTAATTTAACATAATAACATTAATGAGCTAGTTAAAATAAAATGTAATAATACAAGTTTACGTTTACAATGTATAAATCACTGTATGAGTGCATCCTGATGTTTCCTGTTACATGTACCATTCTTTCTCGCGGAATGATTAGTTATTTCATAAAGTTTATCTTTTTATAGGTACCATGTTATAAATATATGTTATTTTTGTTTCATATTTTTTTTCATAGTCATATGAATGTACACATAATCTATGATTCTCATTGAGCTTTAAGTGAATTTCATTTTAATAATCTAACTGATTTTGGACATAACATGACAACAGTCACAAACATGTAGCAAGCTAGGATTACAACATAAGGTAACTGATTGCTGTAAGATTCATTTTATTGGCTAAGGAGTGTTCTTATTTCTTTGTGCATATGGCAAAGGAAATCAACATAACTTGGACTTCCATCGTTTTCTCTATCTTCAATCAAGAAATGACGTAATACAATTTCTAATTTTTCACGTTGTCTTACTATAGTTAACTGGAAGATGTAATAAAATATAAGTTTCATGAAATTTTTAATGCATTTCATATTTTTTTAATTTACTTACCCTCATACAACGATGCCTTTCCATACGTACGCGATTAATGATATCAGAAATTCGTTTATTTAGTGGAGTATCTAATACTGGCAGTGCAGTACAGTCTGTATCAATTTGAACTACTGATGGAACACCAAATACTGCTTGTACCCATTGTGGAGAAAGTGCCAGGCCTAACCATAAAAACATATGGATACTATTTTCTAAAATAAAAAATATAAAACAAATATGAATATGATTTAAAACTGAAAAATTTTTTCAATGGAATAAGAAATAATATTATACCAAGTAAGTACGCGCCATCATCAGTGAATTTATCAATAGAACAACGTAACATTTGTGGCAATTCTGTATCTTGTAAATCAACATCATGTAAAGGAAGTAATCTCGGATAAATATACACAACTGATATAGAAATTGGCATAGTTGCAACTGCTTGCATAACAAAAGATCTATCATCAATAGACATATCAGCACCTGAAAAATTGAATTTATAGTGTTGACCGCATCGAATAAAAAATTAAAAAATAATTAAAAATAAAATTATGTACCTCCAGATAATGCATCACTTTTTAATAATGAATTAATGTAAAGTGGAAGCAATTTCATACATTCTGGTAATATTAATTGGCCAGCATTAGATGGTGAAGCACAATGCTTTCGATATGCAGCTAATATATTTGCACATCTTGCAATTAAATTATCTTTTACAGTTTTTGGAGTTGATTCAATTAATTTAAAAACACCTAAAAAAATTTTAATTGAATAATATTTGATGAAATAAATTTTTAATGAAATAAATAAGAATTATTAATAATTATTCTACTTTGTTTCGAGAAGTAATTTATGATTGCGTCTAAATCACATGCACGGTATAATTCTGCCATTTGAGATGATGTTTTTAAACTAAGATTAATAATACGCAATCTTCTAATTCCACTGCATGAAGTGTACAATAAAGCTGCTTGAATATATACACCTTCATCATCTGTTAATTTATCGTCATGCTTTACTTCGATAGCAATGGCCTAAAATATTAAATTAATTTTTATTATATCTTTAATATGATAAAATAAAAAAATCAAATTATTTTTTTTTATATATAATATAATTATATTACAATAATTATATAATATAAATAAAATTTTACCTTATTACAATCTATACTAGCCAATTCCATATCTGTAGTGTTTGACATAAAGAAGTGACCAAAAAAATCAGTTGCCCGAACACCAGTAGATGTACGTACGCGCATAATGGCATCAAATGCAATTGGTCTACTAATGTTATTAATAACATCCGAAATTAAACGATCACCGTCTATATCAGCCTAAAGAATTAAAAAAATTCTAATATGATATATGTATATATTTTATTTACATTATAATAATAATTAATTTTATCTTTATTACCTGAAAGTAAGTATATTTATAAACTTCTCCACCAGTCAACCTAGCTATTTGTCCTATTGTCGCAACATCTACATATGAATTATTGAAAACAAACAAATCTACGGAACATCCCATGCCCACACATTCCTGACCTAGATTGTTATAAATGTTATTTTGTGGAGCTGAAAAAATAGATTAACTTAAAAATATTTGAAAATATTTATTATTATTATTATTTAGAAAATATCTATTAATTTAAAAATAAAAAACTTACCTAATACGGTTTTTTCTTTTTCTGTACCAAGAATTTTCCGATCATCACGATTTTTTAGTTTACCAGGTGCATCAGCAATAGGTAAAGAAGAATGGAAAACCATTAATTTCCCAGCACAATCTGAAGCCTTAATTATTCGATTAAAATTAATAGTCTATATATTAAGATAAGTAATAATTAATTAATCCATATATTAAGATTTTATTTTATATTATTTATTATAATATTTATTATTATAAAATTATGTTATTTATTTTAAAAAATACCTTTAATGCTTCTAATCCAGCCTGTATGGCTGGTGCAAGGATTGTTTCTGTTTCACGTGTATTTGCAAACATTGCTGGTATTTGTGTCATTAAACTGTCGATAACAGATTCACTTTCTTCAACATCGCATAAAAATCCATCAAGAAGTGGCATAAAAACATCTTGTACATCTCCCACAACCATCATTTGCGGTTGAGCGAGACAAGAATTAATATTGTAAAAGTGCACTGTATTATTATATGTTATAAATCCTACTTTCATATTTGTTTTTGATTGACCAGCATCAATAGGTAAATGTCGCAAAATTGACTTCATTTGCATACAAAGTAAATTAACTAAACCAGATTTAACTGTGTTATATGATACATCAATCACGAACACAATAGCTGGTGGTTTTGGAAAAGTATTATTCTAAAATAAATATTTTCAAAATAAATACCATTAAAATTAAATACTTTAAAAATTTTTTTTATCTTACTCTGCAATAATCCTTAGTAGCAATATATTCATATGTTCCTAACATTAATTCTGGTCTTTCATAACGATCCATACGTTGACCAGTATGATCCAAATGTTGAAAATATTCTGCTGGAACTACATTAAAAACAAAAAATAATAATTGTACAAAACAAAAAAGCTTAAGAAAATAATTTCGTACCCTCGGTTGTTGCTTTACAAAACATGCATTGAAATCTTCTGCCTGCATCAATAAATTGCATAAATGGACTCATGTATGCTTTACATCGTACACAACGCACTGGACCAATTTCACCCATATCTACAATAGGTGGTTCATATTCTTCTTCTACTATACGAGCCATTGGACTTATTATTAGACCAAATGGAACATTCGTCTAAAAATACAAATTATTTTAAAGAATATACAAAATTAAACTAAATAATTTGATGTACAGATTCAATGTACTTGTTTTATAATATCTGTCGTGGTAGGAACAGTATACATAGTAGATCTAATATATCTAGGAGATGCATTTCCTTGATCCTGCGTTACAAATTTGGTGGTTACTAATGGTGGAACCAAACCCTTTTGATTAGTTACAAATACACCACCTCTTGCGCGTTGATCATCTTGAATTACTTGAATCTTTGAAAATATATTTAAAATTAATCTAAAGAACCAAATCAAATTGTAACAAATTGTAATTTTGAATTAATTTCTTACTGGACTTGGCATTTGTTCAGGATCTAAACGTCTAGTTTGTTGTGGTTGCATGCCTGATTGATATCTACCTGTTACACTTGGTGTACCACCTTGATATGAACTTCTTTGAGCATTATATATATCCTGTATGAAGTAAAAAAAAAATATTTGTAATATGATTGATTATAATAAATTTTATAATTATGTTATTTTTCAAATATACATTATTATAGCCTTGATATCCTGTATGTTGATAGTTTGGCATTGCACTAGTTGGACTACGACTAATTCCTGCAGGATTTCCTATATGTTGTCCTTGTATTGGTGGTCCAGATGTATATGATCTTTGACCAGATTGTGATAAAGTTGCACCAGAATTTATCATTTGTCCTGCTGTTTGACCAGGTAATGGAGGCATTTGTGAACCAGATAAATTTTGTGGTCCTAACATTGGTGGTCTAAATCCTTGTTGATTCATTAATGAAGATTGAGCAACATTTTGTTGACCAGACATTGAGGATGGATGTATATTTTGTTGATTTGTTAATGGAGGACCAGATAAATTAGAGATAGGCATATTTTGCGATTCTGGAAAAGAATGACCAGGCTTTTGATGTCCTTGTAATGAAGAATAATGCTGTCCTGGTAATGATGGTGTAGAAAGTGAAGGTCCAGATAAATTTTGTTGAGTTTGTAATAGTGGATTTGACAAATTCTGTTTTGATAGTGATGGTCCAATTAAATTTTGCCCATGTGCTCCTTGCATAAGCATATCTTTATGCGTTTGTTGATTTGATAATGGAGGCCCTGATAAATTTGGTTGTCCCGATATTATTGGATTAGAAAAATTTTGTCCAGGTAAAGATGAAGTAGAAGATACATTTTGTTGTCCTTGTAATAATGCAATTTTAGATCTTTGTCCTATTGATGGCCTAGGAAAATTTGATTGTTCAGATGTGTCAGTAACATTCAATTGAGCAGATTGATGTTGATTTGAAGGCATTCCTGCATTGAACACTTGTTCAGTTGGTAAAGTTTGTCCAGGATAATAATTGCCAGAAGTAGTTCCTGTAGAATGTCCTGAAAATGGAAGACCAGTAAGCTGTGGTGTAGAAGTTTTTAAAGTTGTCTTCTGCTCTTGCACATTTGTCCCAGAAATAGGTGGTCCAGATTTTCCACCAGGATCAGTTTGTCCTGTTGAACCTATTAAAATAAAATAAATTTAATTTCTTATTGATTATTAATCTTATTGATCTTATTGATTATTATTAACAGTAAATTCATTAGCCTTTATTTTACCAATTTTAATAATTTTAAAAAATTTATAAAAATTTCATTTTAAACAATTTTTTTTTTCATTTATATATAATCAATGTTCGGTTATTCATAATTTTTTTTTACTATATATTAAATTCTGCTTATTTTCATGACAATGTATGTGACAATATGCAATCTTCATATCAAAATGTGAAAATAAAATATAAAAAAATTTTTGAGTGATCGAAATTGATTGTTATATGAAATATATATGAAATTGAAAGTTATAATAATAGGAATATTAGTATTTACCAATTTTTATAATTGTATATATATTGTATATATATTTTTTATTAAATATTAAATATCTTGAACTATCTTGAATTATGTTAAATTATTATTATTTATAGCAAAAAATGTTTTGATGTTATTAAATAACTTCAAGAGGTATATACCGACTTATTAATTTTTTATAGGATGTTTTTATTACATATATTAAGAACATATATAAAGATCAATTTTTATTTTTTAAATAAATCTTTATATTTTTTTATGCACCAATCGATGCAATTTTTAATTTTCTATAATGTCGAAAAATGATTATTATGAGATTTTAATATAATTTTTAATATAATTTTAATATAAATATTGTTAAGAAAACTTTCCATTCTTTGTAAATGTAATCTCATCTGTGATCATTTTTTAAAAAATCAATATCTTCAGAGAAAGTTTATTAAGAAAATTTTACACAATAAAAATTATTATTAGTTTTTGAACTTTAGAAAAGTAATATATATGAAATTTATGTTTATAAAATATTTGTATAATGTCCAGATTGTCTTTCAATTTTACTATAATTCAAAGATGTACTTAATATAACTATAGCTAAAACTGCAATTTCATTTGGATTGTTTGTCACTATCTAATATCGGAGAGATTTTTCATAATTCCTCAAACTGAAATGAAAATTTAAAAACATTAAAATTCAACAATATGGATGATTTCTATTAGAAAATTTTTCCATATACAATCATTTCACATGTGATGCATTTTATTTTTACAATTATTCATCAAATTAAGTCAGTTAAATATTTGTATCAAAATAATAATATTGAACTTTTTGAATATTTATATTTCATAACACTGTAGATCATATTTTTGCAGTAATATAAAAATCATTTTTTTAACATATATCAAAATATCTTCTAAACTAATCTTTTATATATGAATTAATACTTTTTTATAGAATTAAAAACTGCATTGATTGATATATAAAAAAAAATAGTTTTGATTAAAAAAATGAAAATTGATATATCCTTAATACATCTTCAAAAAAATTAATAACATAAAAATAATAACATAATATATTTTTTGAAATCATTTAATATTTTTTCCATCAAAACATTTCTTGTGAATAATAATGATATAATTCAAGATGGTAATATTTAGTAAGATCCTTTATATATATATATATATATATATATTTATGTATATGTATCATGAAAAAATTGTAAAAAAATCTGATTTTTTAAATAAATAATTTTTTGATTTTTATTCACTCATTATATATATTATTTATAATACTATCTTTATGCATTTATATATAAATAGTACAAAAATTTTTGTAAATAAATTTAAAATTAAAATTAATTATATATATATAAGAAATAAGAAATCAAAACAACATATTTCATGCTTATTAAAATCAAGAACTAATCAATTAATTGACATTATAGTTTTAATTAAGTTTTTTTATTCTTACCACTTCCTGATAATGTTTCTAATGCATTATTAAAGCCATTTACATTTGAAGGTGTAGATATTGTAGGACTGCTTTTTCCAGTTAGAGGTGGTGGTGGAAAATTTTGCTATAATATATAATGTGAATTAATGTATCAAGTAATTTATAACTATATATTATAAATATATATATGTAATATATATAAATATACACAATTACCACTGATGGTGGTCTTTGTTGATCCCCCAAAGATATATTTGACATTTGATTAATTATATTATTTTGACTTGTTGTAGGTGGCATTATATGTGGATTATTTGCAGATAATTCAAATTGAGTATTTCCTAAAGAAAAAATATATTATTATAAATATGAGAATATTATTTAAAACAAGAGTAAAAGTAAATCATATTACCTTGTGTTTGTATATTGTTCATATAATATGGTGTTTGAGACTGATGTAAATTAGAAAGGGGAGATCCTTGCATTGATTTTTGAGAAGTATATACTTGAGAATTTATTGGAGGCCCTTTTAATAAATTTGGTGGAATATTAGAATTTACTTCTCCATAAGGAGATGAAGTTGGTGGAACAGGAAAATAACTAGGTTGTTGTTGTTGTTGTTGTTGTGATTGTTGTTGCTGTTGTGACTGTTGCTGTATATATTGTGGATTCATTTTTATCCTAAAAAAAACAATACATTATTTTAATTTTTTTTTATATAATTTTAATTAAATTAAATTTTCATAAATAATTGTATACAAAATAAATTTATATTTATGTTTTCAATAAAAATATATAGTTTTAAAACTAAATTAAATAATTCTAATATTAAATTTTTTAATTTCATTAAAAAAAACACCCACAAATTATATTTATTAAAAATAACAAGTATATTTATTGAGAAACATAATTTTAATCCATAAACTGAAGTTGCGCACAAATATAAATCATATATTCGATAGTGTAATTATAAATTTATGTAAATTAGAAATAGAAGTTCAAAATATGCTACATATTGACAGACGTAAGATAACCTATACATATTAAGGATATGATTATTATACACAATATTAATCCTTAATTTTACGTGAATTTTATGCTTTAATTACTTAAAAATTTTTGTTTTATATAATAAATTACTGATAAATATTAATTTAGAATAGTAAAATAAAATAAGCCATTTTGCACACAGTAATACTTCTAAACGAGGTATTCGATGAGTAATTTGCAAAATGCTTATGAAATTTAAACTACTTACGTTGTGTCATTAAACGCATTTGAACCATAACAAAAGTTAATATTTCCACAAATGTTTACACTAAATGAAGAAAATGTATTTCGCTGCAATAGTGACTGCTGCCGATGCCACGTAAGGTGGCATTGCGCATGCGCTTAATGCACGCTGACGAGACACGTCATAATAAAAAATTAGAGCATTGTAAAAGGTAAATTTAAGTAGAAATATAAATCTATTTTATTTTAGCATATAATTTTATTATTGTAATAAAATTAGTAAAAGAGAACAAAATGTAAATAATCAATAATTAATAAATTATTTACATTTATTTTACATAAAATATTATTTTTTGTAATTTTATTGCTGATCAGTTGGTATTTATATAAGCACAATATTTAAAAAAATTACAAGATCACTACACTTATAAATAAAATGATAAGTTCGAATATTTGATAAGTAAATTCAAGGAATATCCTTATTTGATTCTGCATAACTATACTGCAATATTAAAATATATAATAAATATTTATATAAATATATATACAAATAAATACACATGCAATAAATATATACACAAATAATATTTTTAAATTACCTTTAGAGTTAAATTGTGATATGAATATATTAAGTAAATAACCTTAATTAAATTAATGATACTCCATACAAAACTAAGTATTACATCAACCGTATAAAGTCGATCATTAATATGTATATATATAATACACATATCTAAACAAATATATGCAATATATATTATTGATAAAACATTAAATCTAAAGTTATATGATTCATTTAAAAGTGATATCGTTCTGCATAATTCGAATTGTATATATTTTAATAAGTTGTATCTAGAAGCTAAATATTAATATAAACAATTTGTCTCAAGATAAAATTATTTATAAAGATTTATTAAAAACTTAGATTTATTAAGATTTAAAAACATACTATTATTTATATTAGATGTCTTGGAGATGGAAATGAAAGTTTTTCCTTTTGTAATAATATTTAGCATTGTATTTATCTGTATAAATCTAATTTTGATTTTATTCATAAAAATGGAAAAACTACATATTATAATAACATTAACAAAATCGGGTATTCGATCAAATATCCACATTAAGACATATAAAAAATTTGCATTGTTGTCTAATAATCCATAATAATCCAGTAAATTACATGTTATTACTATAAATATCACACTAATAATTCTAACAATATCATTTTTCATACATAATGTATGATCAATCTCTATATTTAAGAATTTTAAGTTTTTATCAATGCTATTTATATATTCGAATGCTCTTTTTATTTTTAAACTCTGACGCATACTTGAAATTATTATCAAAGAAAATAAAAATAAGTTTAGGACAAATCGAAATTTTCTAAGTATAAACGTATTATTTATAAGAAAAAGTTTTTGCATTATATCAACCATATAATAAAATTGTAAATAAAGACGAAGACTCGCATAGGATACTATTAATATGAATATATAAATGTAATTTGTACATGAAGTTTTGGAAAATTTTATAGGATATAAACCTGTAAAAAGAAAAAGATTTAAAATCGGATATTATAATATAATTATAATAATAATAATAAAAAATATAAATTTTTATTATTCTATACTTATATTTACTACGTTATTATATCATAATTTTTATTATTTATTTAATATTTTACCTAAAAGTTTTATTAAACTCAGTAATAACCAAGATTCTTCGTAAATATTGGAAGGATGAAATAATTTCATGACTATGTGTTTCCACGATAATAATTATGACTAAATTTAAATGGAATTTCATATTATGTTATATTTCATTATTATTATTTCATGCATTAAATTTTACTTGCATGTTAGTTAATATTGAATAATTAATTAGAAACTTTACATGCGATTTGTGACATACAATTTGTGACGTATACAAGTATACATATAATTGCTTATAAATATTTATCTTTTATATGTTATCTTTTTTATTACAAATACAACCTACAAATTATATAAATTGTAAAAATATATAGTACAATTAATATATATTTGATTTATTTAATTACTTACATAATTATACATACTATATATACTATATATACTATTCTACATAATTATATTTTATTATAATTATTTTAATATCATTATATTTTAATAGTATATTTTAATGAAATTAATTATATTATGACGCTTCTATATTTTATTTCATGATATAACTGAATGGTTTATACGTTTTGACTTGATGAATTAATATATATATTATTAATTAATACTAATTAATACTAATAATATTAATTATATTATTAATCTAAATTAATTTTATTATTATGTAATATTTAGATGTGATATAATTTTAGATATGATTAATTGTCTTGAAGTAAAGATAAAATCATGACATGGTTTTCATTTTATATAATTATTTTTATGAAATGCAATTTAATTATTATTATAAGTTTAAAATACATATTTTACTTTATTTTATAATTTCTTGTTTTATTAATTTTAAACAATATTAATTATATGTATTAATTATATGATGTATATTTTGTTGTTATTGTAAGTTATAATTTCGAAAAAATTAAATTTTTGAAATGTTAATAATATTCAATTTAATTATTTTCTTATAATTTATTTTAGTTTAGATAGAATAATAAATAGAATAATACATAGATGTCTAAAGAAAAATTATTTATTTATAATAATACTCAATGATTATTTATCATATACAATATGTAGTAATGTTTTATGATAATGATCGCCTTGGTTATCATATGAATTATCGAATCATAGTAAAACAATCACGTCATCGAGTACTACTACTATTATTATACGTTTTGCCATACTATTTCATTTTATATTAAAAATAAAAATGATTATATAATTTTTCTTGATTCTTTCTTTACTAGAAAAGTTTGTTATAAAAGTTTATATATATATAATGTATAATTTATTATATTGTTATATAGTGTGGTTAGATATTTTTTTATTATTTTCAGTTTTTGAAATAAATTGAAAAATATCAGTGAAAAGTTTTCGATATTTAAAAAATTTTTGTTTAATCATTATATTAAACACATTTGAAAGATAATTCACAAAATAATTTCATATCAAGAGTAACTGAATAATAAAAACACAAAATATTTCTAAAGTTGAAAAATTGTAATTATTTTTAAAATTGATTTTTACAAAAATTATATAGATATATAATATATAGATATATAATATATCTAAGAAAAAAAAAATGAAAAAGATAGTAAATTGGTAAATTTCTGTTGACAAACATGAAGAATATTTCTAAAAATATGTAAGTAATATATTGTATTTTGTTATATTGATTTCTTATTTTCGTAAAAATGATTTATAAATTTATAAATTTTTAATTCAAAAGGAATTTGTCTGTTCTTATAATATTTATAAATATAAGAATGACTAATTCTATAATTAATAATATAATATAAATTAATATATAATATATATATAATATAAATTTATATTAATATAAATTAATATATGGAAAACTAGTTTTCGATTGAAGCACTAAATTTATTAAATCTTTATTATATAGTTTTATAAATTTTATGTTCAAAATCTGAATGGTTTTAATTATTGAAATTTAATGGTTCAAAATTAATATTATTTGTGTATGAATTTTCATATTTCTAGAGATTTTAATTACATAAGAGTAACCGCTAAATATTTATCCAATTAAATAATGAAAATACCAATAAACGCTAGAATTAAATCGATTTTTGATTGATTTTAAAGAATTCAAATCATATTATTTAATTATTTTTAATTGAATCATAGTAACATAATTGTAAAAAGAGAAAGAAAAAAAGAGAATTAAATTCTAATTTAAATTTAATTCAAAATTTAATGATTAGATGCAAAAAATAGGATATTATAATATATTTATGATAATATACTTTAAATAACAAATAATGATATAATAATTGTATATAAAATTCTTTAAATAAAAGATAACTTGAATTTGATGATATTTCCATCTTTCAAACAGATAGAATGAAAATCTAATATGGCGTTATATAACTTATAAATATTCCTATATAAATCTCAAACTTTATGTAAATAACTTTTGAATCATTGAATTTTAGTTTATATAAAAATTATCAAAATGATTAAATTTTATTTTGAGGTTTATTTTTTTAGATCTTTTAATAGTTTTTAATAAATAAAATTCAAAAATATTGTATTTAAAATCCACTTCAAAAACTATTTATTATATTTAATATTTGACAGATTATTTGTATATAATAATTAATTTTTATCTACAATTCATCCAATGAGCGTAGTTATATTGCTACATATGGTTATATATATAATCAAATTCTATTACAAATATATATGATATAATTACAATAATTTTTTGTTCGAATCAATTTAATATTGAAAAAAAAATAATTTATTAAATTTATAATTATTTTTAAACCGGGAAAAGGATCTATTTTCAATCTTGTTGCTATTTGAATGAAATTGTTTTTATAAGTCAAATAAGTTACTTTTATCAGATATTTTGAAGATGAACCTCAATCGTTGTCACTTATATATAGATAATGACTTCTTATTGAACAAACTGTGGATATAAACCAATATGGCATTCTAGTAACTGAATAAAAACTTAAAACTTAAAAAACACTAATTTTACATATGAAATCACTTTTGAACCAGTGAACTTAAAATTAATATTTTTGAATTCTACTTGTCAAAAATTATTAGAAAGCATAAAAAGAAGTTAATAATTTCTAATTTTATAAAATAAAGTTTTGTCAATTCAATATATAAAAAAAACAATATATTATATCAGTATTATATATCTAACTTAATATTTATTTGCTAGTAATAAAATATTATTTCCTAGTAATTTATATGATCGAAGTTGTTGATCTTGAAATATGTTATGATAATAGGAATATTGTGATTATAAACATATGTTAATATGTTTGATTGTATTCTATAAGTAAATACGGTTATAAATGTCAAATCCAATATTAACACTAATTTTAAAGAAATTTTTTATTATTTATTTATTTTTGCTAATTCATTTAATTTAAATTTGAAAAAATCAGAAATGAGTGAAGAAATGACAAGTAATTTATTTTAGTATAATATATTTATATAATTTACTAATATAGTTAATAATATATTTATATAATTTTCTATTATAAATTTTTTATATTATATTTTTTGCATTTATATTATCAATCTGATAACATATGTTATGAAAAAATAAATTTATATTATATTAATATAAAATATTTCAATGTTCTTACATAATTTTATTTTGTAGATCAAAATCTTTCTTTACAAAAAGTTTTATTACCTGGTCATGATCCTGGATGGAATGATCCTCCGAAATGGGCATATTCTATGGCACAAAGTTCTATAACTCCTACTAAACGAATGTTAAATAAAAGAGTAGCATTTCCTATGACATCTATACAAACTAAAGATAAAGAATCTTCTTTAAACAAACCATTAAATATGCCTCCACCAATACAATCTGCAATTAATTTAACAACAGCATCACATCCTCCATTATTATGTCCTTCAAATAAAAGTAATTTGAAAGGAATGAATGAAATAAATATTAACAAAGAGGAGACATTAAATAATGTCTTGATAAATTTAGAAGCTGTAATTAATGAACATATATCTGAAAAAAATAGTGCTGAAGAAGTAAAGAAAAAATTAGATATATTAAAAACTGCATGGCTTGAAGATAAACTAAACAATGTGATATATAAGAATATTTTAGATTTATCTACAGGTTAGTAAAATAAATTATTAAGTATTATTACTAATATTATAATATAATATTATAATTATATTTGAAAATAGAAAAATAATAAAAAAATATTTTCAGCTTTACGAGAAGGGAATATTGAAAAAGCTGATGAAATACATATTGCATTAATGATGTATCATGCTAATCTATGTAATACATGGATACCCGGAATTAGACATATTATTTTAGGATTAAAAACCAAAATGAAAAGCTCAAATATTACATATTCTCAAAGTTCAGAATCAAATTTATTATTAACTGAAAGAAACGAATAAGTAGAATTTTTTCAGGAACAATATTTTTATGTATAATGAACATTACTTCTTTATTTATATAATTTTACATATTAATTAATCTTATTAAAAATAGTAAAGAAAACTACGAATATTATCAATATAACAAATTTTATTATAATTATACAATAAAACTAATTAAATCAATTTCATATAATGTTTATTATATTTTTGACGATTATCAATAACGGAAGTTTATTATAATATAAACATAATAGATTTTATAATATTGATATTCAAATAGTAAAAAATTAATATTGTGGCAATATATATATATGTTCAATAAAATTGAAAATGTGAATATCATTATTACATATTTTATTAAAATATGTAATTAAATTATAATATAATTTTTCATGCTAAGTTTGATATATAATTTTCTGTATATATATATATATATATATATTTCTGAATATTTAGCACTTTTACATAGCGTAAATTTAATAAAAATTATTGATTAGCAAAGTCTGTAAGTTAAAATATTTATCAATTTTATTTATATATATACATATATGAGGTGTTAACATATTTGTGAAACACTTTTCGAGGATCGATTTTAAAAGTAAAAACAAATATAAAAGTTAATATATGTATATACAAAAATATCGACTAATGCCATTAATGAAGTTACAAAATAATTTAAGTTTGTGTTACGAAATGAAACAGAGATAGAATAAAATAATTTTATCTCTGTTAGTTATATTATCTCCTTTCACTCTGTTTTTGCTTCTCTATATCGAATTTAATAAACTTAAATTGCGTATTATTTAATAAAAAAAGGCTTAACCGATATTTTTATATATCTAAGTTTATTTCTTAATCGATCTTCTAAAATTCTATTTAATGAATAGTATATTAACACCCTATAATTTCAATATAATGATTATGAATTATTTTGTTACGCACGCGTGTTTAAATGTAAATGTAAATGTAAGCAGAAATAAATTATAATTTTAATTAAAGTCGATATTATTTAATAATCATAAATATTTAATATTATCAATATATAAAAAATTATATAAATTTTAATTATTGAATATATCAGTAAATTAATAATGATTCATAATTGGAATGATTCATTGAATTCATCGTTTAGCAATATCAAGCAAAATAATAAAAAATCAGTTTTGTTTTTAGTTCTTAAAAAAAAATGGAATGTTTTCTTAAATATGGTAAATGAAAATCTTAAAACTTAGAGCTTTAAAATTTAATTGGAATCAATCAGAATTGTTTTATTATACATTATACGTAATATATACGATTTTAGAAGGAAAAATTAAAACATTTTTGAAGGATTATTTTGTGAATACAAGTTATTCAATACTCATTAATTATGTAACATTTTTATTGAATCATGATATGCATGATTAATGCTCTAGTTTATCGAATGTTGCGAATGTTTTCAACTTTTATACATATTCTTTATTATATAAAAAGCAATTTTATTATAATAAATAAGAGAAATGATTGTATGAAAATGACGTGTTATATATAAATGAATGCAATTATTTGAAATCCGTGAATATATCGAAGCAAGTTGATTATATTTATCTCAATCAATTAAATGAACATATTAAAAAAAATACCTATCAAAAGTTTCATGAATATAATTAATATTTTATTAATTATAATTTAATCTTGATCGAAGTAACTATCATTATATGTTATTTGAAATTATATTTTTCATTAATTTCATTCAATGATTAATAAACATATATAAAAAAAACTATATTGACACGTATATGTAATACAGAAAATATCCTTAATATTTTTATATCACATATACACGAATGATCAATAGAATTGTTCAAAAATATACGTACATATTTTTAATTCATTTACGCATGAAAAACATTAAAATAATTTTTTTTCATTGCATTTCATTTTATTTGCTTACGATTGGTACACGGATACGAAAAATGATCAAGTCTTCTTTTATCATAAAAGTTTCTTGTATTTCTCATTTCTCTCTTATGTATATTCACAAAGGACAATTACATCTTATTTAATAACATATTCTTCGTCTAAATGTACTCTTATGTCGATAATAGTCATCGATAGCAATGATCAATTTAAATTACTCTATCACTTATTGTTTATAAATCGCTACTAAACTCTAAGCATACGGTATGTGTACGTGTTTGTACGTGTGTACTTGTATGTATTTGTGTGTTTTATGTATTTTTTTTCTTATTTGTAAGTGTGCGTGTTGTGTATATGTGTACATGGTTTCTCATCGCTCAAAAGCACACCCGCGTTTTCGTTTCTTCTTTTTATTTTATTTCTTAATTAATCCACGTTGATTTCATCGTTTCCGCATTTCAGTCGATTATTCGAAATCGAAATTCACACCGATCGATGCTTGGCATTTTATCATTTGTCACACTTCTCTTTTTTTGTCGCCTTTAAACGTAATAACGAGAACTAAAAAACATGGAGTAAAAAAAAGAACAATAAAAATAATATAATATAATATAATAATAATAATAATATTAATAATAATAGTAATAATAAGTTACATCATCGTTCACAATACGTACATATATGACATAAAACGAAGATCACTCTTCGAAGTTAATTAATTTTTTTTTGCGAATTTTCACGTTTCACATTTTATTCGCTCGCTATTAATTGATTTTATTACTCTTTTTTTTTTTTTAACATAAGTTTTGAAATCGCGAATGAAATTTTTTTCCATTTTATTCATCATTGCTTCGCTATTCCTTTCGCTCGTTCGGCTTTTTTGGCGCGATTAAAATTGGCGAAAGGCAGTAAAACGCTTTACAAGAGCAAATATATATATATATATATATATTTATATATATATATATTCATTATAAAACTTACATCTTAAACTTATGATCATCTATTTTTATTAAATCGTCAATATATTTTTTTCTTCATCATTCATCATTTTCTTTTTTTTTTTTTTATTTCATTTAATCTCGCATAAATAAATATTCATAAATACATTTTTTCGGTATCGACGCATGTTCTCTCAATGGATCATTTCGAGCCTCTCTCGTCTTCTCTTCCTGTATTTTCATTTTTTGTTTTGTCCTTTTGCAATAATTGATTTTTTTCTATTTTATGAGCTTTCGAAACATTTTAATTATAATTAAGATTATAATATAAGAAAGAGAGAAAGAGAGATAATATTTCTTATCATAAATCGTTAGATATAAGCGATCGTATATAAAGTTCAACTCGATTTTAGATGAAACAATAAGAAAAAAAAATTAATTTTTATTTTTTTTACTGTATTTTTGCTATAATTTTTTTAATTATAATTTTTTGTTCGTTTGAGTTCTTTTATTTATTGATTAACTATTATTGTTTTGAGAAAAGATCCATTGAGATAATCTTCTGATCTGTGTCGAGGCCCGAATTTCGATTTAAAATTCTTTTTCTTTTTTTTTTTCTGGGTTCATTATCCAAAAATATATATACACATATATAACGGGTGTATACGTAGCGCTATGCCCTATTTCGGGGGACCCAGAGGATATCCTTTTGATATTAAAGTGCAAAAATTGTGAGCGATGATTTTTTTTTATTATTTTCGCTTTTCGATTGAGTTCTTTCGATTTTATTTATCTCTTTTTTTTTTAATAATGTTAAATAATCTGTACGCAAGAACTCATGTACATTTGTTTATACATGTATATATATAAGATAAATATAAATACGCAATGGATATCTCACGATTTTCGCACTTTAAGTATAATATGCTCATTACATTCTATCATTTTATTTATTTTTTTTCTTTCATTCGCCTTCCTTTCATTCTCTGTCTAACTGCGCATTACAAAGTATTATTTATCGTTTAATTAATCATTACTTTAATTCATTTTATTTTTTTATTTTATTTTATCAATTCTTATCAATCAATTACCTATTGTATTCTGGCTTCATAAGGCGGACATGTGGTTTTATTAGATTTTTATTCATTTTTGTTTTATTATTATTATTATTATTATTATTATTATTATTATTATTATTATTATTATTATTATTATTATTATTATTATTATTATTATTATTATTATTATTATTATTATTATTATTATTCATCTCACAAGACAGATATACATCAAGTATATTTGTTGCAATTAATATTTATCTGTTTGCTTCTTTGTAATTTGTTTTGCATTTATTATTACATCTATTATGTTACGCTTGCTATAAACTATTTAAAAAATTTGTTCTCCTTCGTTTAGCTTCAACTCCCCCCATCCCCTCTTATATTTAATCTCTACACACTCTCATCATATTTTCTCCGCTTCCTCTTTTTTTTTTTTTGTAAATTTTTTTATAGATTTTTTCGTACAAAACAAAATGGCATCTTTTTGGTATTGGAAGAAAAAATACAGTTTTCAACCTCTTTCTTTCTTTTTCTTTTTTTTTTCTCTCATTCCGTCTCGTTCGTACACCACGTAATCGAATTGAATGCCACGTGATCGACGCTAAACTCCATTTTCCCTTTTAATCTCTTCTCCTTCCGAAAGAAGAAAAGTAAAAAAATTGGCAATAAACTCGTTCGCGTGCGTCACGTTCATTTTTATTCCGTTCTCGCTGCAACATGACAATCATTGAATACATTAATGATTCTTTCTCTGTTACGCCTTAATTATTACCGCATTAATACTATTTTGGCATCGTGACGATACAATTTCCTTCTCGCATCTTATACACAAAAGAACAGCAACAATAACCAGTTCATTTTCTTTTTCCACTTCCATCTCATTTCATCGATTGCAATTACAGTTCGTCATTACAGTATGATTTTTACTTTAATAACAGTTTTCTCTTCAAAAGAAAAAAAAAAAAAAATCCTGCGACGAAATCTGTCCTTTTTTTTTTATCTTTTCAATTTTCTTGCCTTTTTATTTTCTAAACATTCTTTGTATCCTATTCACGCACGCAACTGAGCATCATTCGGAAGTCGACGAGAGAAAAATCTTGCCTGTGCGCCTCGTGCGTCCTAAGTGAATCCATGGATCGCGATCGAGGAAAGAAACGTGTGCAAATGTGAAAGGAACAGGCGCGCTATGAACGATGGTTCTTCCCCGGCTAACGATCGCTCCCGATATTTACAAACGAAAGAAAAATTATTTTTTCGTTACAATATAATAATAAAATTAATAATAAAAATTAAATATAATATAAATCATTATATAGTCACTGGTTTCATTATCATCCTTAATTATTAGATGTTTAAAATTCATCTAATTTAAAATATCTATAATTCATTCGTTTACAATAATATACGAATAATTGTCTATAAGAGATCTATATAAAATCGGTAGATTACAATCGAAAGAATAAATCTTAAAAAATCTTAATCTCGATTAATTTCATTAAACGATTTTTCTTTGTTCAATTACATTCACAATTTCATTATTCATTTTCTCTCGCATTACTTCCGATTTTATTGTATTTTTATATTTTTTATATAATTTTTAATATATATATATATATATTTTTTCAAACATACATAATTAATCAAACTCTAATCGTCGTATGAGCGTTCGAAAGCATTGAAGAACCATTTCCACAACGAAATTGAACGTGAACAATTTTCAACGACAAACGACGCAGATGAAGAAAAATAAGAAATTATCGTTGAAGATAATTCACATGTATCGTTGGTAAATCGTTCGCAAGAAACAAGAAGAGTGTTGCGATCGAAACGTTTGCTCGCAAGAAAGAAATAGATGACGAAAAATCTTATTTCTTTTTATATATATATATAGAATGATCTTTTAAAATGTTTAAAAAAATAGAAACATGTTTTTGCAATTTCAGCGAGAACTTTTGTGTATCTTACTATTTTCCTTCGTAAAATGTTTAATTGACTGGTTGAGATCGACTCTCAATCTTGGGGAACCTAATCGAAAAATAGTCTCTGACGATTGAACATTAATTTTTCTATTTGATATTTTTGCTTTAAAATTTATACTTTGCTTTGTAAAACTCCGGAGTCGTGCGTAAAAACGGAGGAACGATTATACTTTTAGCGTAATAAAGTTCGTCATACATCGGTGAAACAGAGGATGATATCAGAACATAAAGTGTGAAAAATGAATCCATTAAGAAAAGAAGAAAATATATAAAGGACGACTAGCGTTTAAAAGACATGCAAGCTCATCATCGATGACGCTGTTTCTGCTCGTGTTGAACAATCTTTTTCTTTCTAAAAAAAAGAATAGAGAGAATACAAACGAAGAAAAGAAATTTAAAACGAAAGATATAAAAATATATAGCGAAGAAAGAAAAGAGTTGATGCACATCCTCGACACTAATTCGATCGTTCGGTGTCACGAAAGAAAAATTATATATATATATATATATAAAAAAAAAAAAAGAAAAAGAAAAGAAAAACGAATGAAGGATAAGTGACAAAAGAAAAAAGAAGATAGAAGAGCTAAAAAAAGATACGATAATAAAAATACAATAGAACAACGCGTTTTGTTAAAACTTAATTAATAAATAATCGATTAAATTAGATTATATTACTAATTATTACTGTTTGCCGCTAATAATTATTATTACTACTACATTATGATAATAATGAATGATAATATATTAATGATTCTTATAATACTCCGATGGGTGAGGGTTGGACGCGTCTTTTTACCTCCCTTCTACCTCTTTCTATAGTAATCACCTCTCTGTCGATTATCGTTACGATCCATCGACCTCGAACAACCACGATTTCCTCCCCTTCCTTGATCCACTTTTCGATTCTTAAATTTCAACGCGTACACATGAATCGCGAGGACCGTGCCTCCGGTCTCTCCGGTGCTTCTTTTCTCCCTGGCTAGTATGTTCGTGCATCGAAACTTCGAAAAGCAAGGAACCGTTTATTCGTGAACCAATTAAACGAATTAATACGTGATCATGATCATCGTCATTCTTATCATCAGATTAAAATAATAATCCCACTTGACTTCGCTGTTTCTTTTAATTCTTTCAATATTAGAAAGACTCTTTCTTTTTTACACCTCTGCCTCCTTCTTTCCCCTAGTCCATTAACCCGACTCTATGACTCTATCTCCGATTTTCGTGTCAATTTATCGATTCAACTATGAACGGTCGATAAAAGAGATAAAAACAACACGGTTGGAAAGAAAAATAGTGGGAAGTGGCGATTAACGTTTCGAGGTAGTTATATATGTATCTGTGTGTGAAGAAAGTAGGATTAATTCGCACGACATGTGTAATTAACGGATTACTTTTTTTTTCTTTTTTCCTCTTATCTTTTTTATCTTTTCCTTTTTTTGGCTCTCTGACTCGCCCTCGAACACTGGCACTTATTACAATATCGAACCTTATCGAACTATTGCGAACTACCGCGAAACTTTTTGAATCTCTGTGAGCGTGTCTTTTTCTCGCCCGAGAAGATCATCCCCCGAGAGGCTCGTATATTAGGATCCTTGGGATCCAAAATGATGGATTGATGATGGATTGAAAATCGCGATCATAGACTCTAAAGGCCTTAGAAAAATGAATATTAATAATAATAATAATAATAATAATAATAATAATAAAAAAAAGAGAAACAGTTGGAAGAACGTAGCTAACCGAAGAAGACGGCACCACGACGATTGACGCGTTTCCTTCCCGTTGATAGTTCGATATTCTAATTAAAAAAATTATTTCACGAGCTCTCATGTATACGATGTATATATTTGTGTATGTTTGTACTGATACCGATCCGAGAATTGATATTAAATAATATTATATAGCAATCCATATCGTATGTGTATGTGTGTATGTGTGTGTATGTGTGTGTGTGCGTGTCTGTGTGTGTATGTGCCTCTCCGTTGGATCGTTGTTACTCGAATCTTTTTAACGTGGTGATACGATTAAAGGATAAAGCTATGGATGCAAGCACGTGCAAGTGAATTACGAAATAAATACGATGATTAACAAGCACAATGTACAGATAGGCGAAGAGAACGAAAAAAAATTATAGATAATAGTGTGTTTATTAAGAGAGAAAAAGGAAAAAAATAAGAGCAAGAGAGAGAGAGAGAGAGAGAGAGAGAGAGAGAGAGAGAGAGAGAGAGAGAGCAGATAAAAGAAAAGGATTAAACATTGATATTTACCGTTTAATTAATTAGCTTAAAAACTTGAGATCATTTTTCATGTCTGTATATGTTATTATACTGGTGTATATGTGTAATGTCTAAGTGCGAGCTCCACTTTCCCATTTGGAGCATGATATTGTGCAGATGATTTTACAAAGGATCGATTTGAAACTATATGTATATCTATATCATCGTTCGATGTTTTGGATAGGTTGGATAGATTGAATAAAATCTTACGATGGCGCCGATTAATCGATTTTGTTCCAGCGTGATGTATGTGTCCAGTATGAGCATGTGTGTGTGTGTATATATATATATATATCATATATATATATATATATATATATATATGACGATGATGATACAACAACAACAACAACAACGGGGTACGTGTGGTACAAAAGGAGAACGTGCAGAAAAATAAACGATAGATCGATTCTTCGATGCGAAAGTGATCTAGTTTTGTATAAAAAAAAGAAAAGGATCGTAATAGGCACGCATGTATTGTTACCATACATGTTTGCCATTTTGCATATGCCATGTGTTAAAAAAAATCATTTATCATGCCTAGGTATGGACTAGTTAAATATGATTACAATTGTCTACTAAATAATTACGAGATAGTTAAAAAAAAAAAATGTACAATTGGATACGTTTCATTTCATTCTTTCTTAATCTTTCATTATTTGTTTATATCGTTTTTTCTCCTTTTGTCTTTTTTTTTCATACTTTTACTCTCCATTCATTCCATCCTAAATCGTATAACGTATCAAAGTTTATTTTTTCTCGGCTATCAAACGAATATGATCGATCGCTATCGGTTTTACGTGTGCTGTATTCTTAATCCAATTACCATGAAAATCAGCCTCGATTGCGATCAGTGTTTCTCTAAGCGCATGACACGTCTCTTTCGATTAGTCGCGTCTCGTAATTCTTTTTTTCATCTTTAACTTTGAACAGTGTGTCGGATACTATACAGCGCCATATCTGCCGATCTTATGCTCTTTTTACGTTCGCTCACAACGTTCTATCGTGATTCGCGTAAAAGATCGATATAAAAAGGGAAGCCCCGATTAGAATTGAATCCTGTGATGAAACGTCTGTGTTGCGAACTCTTCATCGTTTATTATGTTATCCTTTCTCTTGCTCCTCCTTGCCCCTTCCCTCCCGTTTATTACGTTTATTATATTCTCCGAAAAAACGTGAAATAGAAAAATGGCAGTGCAAACGTGTTGTTTTCTTTTTCTTCTTGTTTTTTTTTTTTTTTCAGTAACAAGTATAACACATTTAGGACAATGACGATATAATAATTACGATAGAAATTTCCTCGTAATAACGGTTTGTCATTTTCCTTATTTGATCCCTTTATGAAATGTTAACTACCTGTTGCTTGTATGTTTTCCTTGTTCCCGTGATTCGATTCAGCTTCTTCACGTTGACGTTGCACGACACGTCACGCAAACGGTGCCGCTAGGCTAAGCGATGCGCGCGCCATCTGAATCCCATTGTTTCACTCGATCAGCCCGACGAGATTGCTCGATCGATACTTGGCACGGTTCTTGGTCATCGATGGCTGGAACCGCACCTGTTGACGATCACTCATCCAATGGCACCTCCCTCTTGATATGGGCCAGTTATCATGCACGGATGCATGGGAAAGAGAGTGGTCCAAGTCATTGTCGTGTAAGTGGGCGATCTCATCATGAATTGAGAGCTAGGAACGCTAGGTATGTACGGGAGCGGAGTGGATTTCTCGCTGATCGTCGCGCTTGCTGGACTGGTTGGAGTCGATGGGGTGGACAGTGGTTGCGAATTAGTCGATGAATTCGTGGTGGTAGTGGTATTGGTGGTCGTAACGCCCAACTTGCGGAGTCGCATTTTCTCTTCCCATTCGTCCCAACCGTGCCTCGCCCGGTTCAGATTACGATGTTGATAGAAGACCAGACTGATTCTGGTCGGATTGAGACGATTAGGCTTTTTGAGAGCTGTGGTGGCGTGCATTTCGTGTTTCGCGCACTCGAACAACACGCTACCATGGCTCAACGCGATGGCAACTCCACCCATCTGCGAATCCTTGAAGCACTCTTCGTTGTCGGAATAATCGGCCACTTCTCCGAGCGGTTCCGCCTTTGGCGGAGGTTCTGGTAACACCGGGAAATAAGATGGTGGTCCGTAAATATCCCATCGAGGAGTGTCCCACCTTGCCCAGCCAGGATTCAGACTTTGATACGGAGGCACCCCTTGATAGGGATATTGGGGCGAAGGGAAGCAGGCTTCTCTCTTTGGCTGTTGATACAATTGAGGTGGATATTCTGATGTTTGGGGATGGGGATAAGGTTGATGGTAATTATAGCCCTCCCAAGAATTGGAATAAGGTTTGTCGAAGACGGGATACGTTGGATATAGTCCATATTGGGGAAAGGAAGCGTGAGGATGTCCCAAGCCTGGCATTCCGTGGAAGTCTTGAACCTGCTTCATCTCCTCTGCCCATGGGAAGCAATTCGAGTTTGGATTCGTCATGTTCTGCCTAGGATCGTGGAAATTCTCTCTTGTCTTGTCCTCCGTCCACTCTGATCTTCGTATCTGGTTATTCTGATGCATCGTTCCGTTATTTTGTATTGTATTGTTGCTCGGACTGTCCGCGTAGATACCGTTTCGTATCGGCTCCTGAGGCTTGAGAAACGTTCTATTGGAAGAATTTTGATATGTACTGTCCGTGTTTGGATTCTGGCCTGCAGCTGTCCTTGATGGTGGCCTACCCTTTGGCACTCTAAATGGAGAGGGATCAGAGGGTGTTTCCCAACAAGGTGGCTTCGATTGGTCCGGATGTGGTACTCTGTCGTTCCAATTGAATGTTTTTTGATGATCTATGGATTGTTGGTGATTCCTTTCGGAATTGATTTGATCGTTGTAGACTTGTTGTTGATCGTAAGGTTTGTTTTGGTCGGGATACCAGGAACCAAGCATGTTCCAACCACCAACTTGATCGGAAGGTGCTGGTGACATCTGATTTATCCCTGGTGTCTTTTGTTCGTGACTCTTATACATACGATATTTTCTTTGATCTATGGAGCCTAAATTTTGAGTACCGTTTGGTGGATTGCTTGAAGAAAGATGAGACGAGGTGTGTAGTAATAAGTCCGAATTCGTCGTACCGAATTCCTTATGACTAGTATTGCTCATACAAGAGGAGACCGATAAGCCGGAAAACATGTCCATATTTGTCTCGTGAGGCCCCTGATACGGAAGATTTCTACTCGATTGTACATGGTGAGAGGGATGATAGTGGCCTTGTATTCTGTTCATAAACGGTTGCTCGATTTGTGATTTTTGAACCTCTAAGTAGTTCTGTGTAGTGGAGTACTTTTGTTGACTAGAATCCTGTGCAGGTTTGGAGTATGGTAATTTCGATTGTTCGCAGCTCCCTCCAACGTTTCGTATATTATTTATATTGTGCAATTGATGATGATTCGTTCGATTGAGTGCACTCCTTTGGTCCAAATGAGCTGGAAAATTTATACAGTTTGTTTTTGGAGATGCGCTACTCTGTCTGGTGTCGTACATGTTCGGATAACTTCTGGAAGTGGGAAGTGGATGACTATAACCTGTGTCTGAATACACAGAACTTCTTGGCGAGGCGTTTTTCTGATCCTGAAGCGTAGGTGGACATCCTCTAGGAGACATCGAGTAACCGATATCTCCTGGTGTTGCCGTATGAGTGCTCCTTGGTGAAATTGGATGAGTTCTTGGCGAGTGTGAGTAATAATTTCTTGGCGAGTCCATTGTGGAATTGGGTAAATTTCGCGATCCTGGTCGATGCTCATCTTGAGAAACGGTGCTTCTAGGTCTGATGTCGTCCAAGCTCGTGCTATCTGGATCAACTTTTGCATCTCTGTCGAGACCACCAAACGAATACTCTCTCCACGGATTCAACCAATTATTTTTTCGCTGATCGAGCCAACCGTTTCTACTCCATTGCTGTTCGTTCTGGTAACCCCATCCTTGAGGATACATGGACACTGGGCTATCTAAAACGGTAGAGGACACTTGGGAGCTTTGTAATTGGGCGTCCATTCCTTCAAACATGGACGCCATTTCCAAGGATAGTTGCGTGTCCCTCATTTGCGGTCTGATTAACTCTTGGTGTCCTGGTATTTGACGTCCTGACTCTGTTATCTTTTCATTAGCATTTTTGGAACTGTCCTTCTTGCTGCTAATAGTGTCCGGTTCGTCTTCCTTTCTTTTCTTACCGTGCCTTCGACAGGGTTGCAGTGGAACCGATCGAACTCTCACTTCGCAGGGATATCTGTGAAACGTATATATATTATTGCTGCTCATAAAGTGGAACTATTACGAATAAAAAAAGCAAATCTTTTACTTTGTCAAAACTTCTACAGCTCCGGCGCGAACCTTCTCATCCTGTCCCTCCTTTGACCCATACTCATCCGTAGTATCCATGATATAAAGAGGAAGTACGTGTAATTGTTCGTCTTCAGGTTTCGACAAGGTTCGATGTTTTGTCATGGTAACTACCTATGAGACACATAGAGATAGTACTTTATCTCTTTATCTGTCTTATCTCTTTATCTTTATCTGTTTATATTATTAATTGAAAGTAACAATCAAGATTTTATAACTTACCACGGTGCATCCGTTGTTCATGTTGTGAAGATCGCGATGAGAATGCGCACAAAAATCTATACACGCTGTAACACCGGAAAATGGTCGGCCGGGCTTAAATCCTAAACGACATTCGCTCGCTTCCCGCTCGAATTGTGTTTGATTGTTGAACGCTTCTGGTGCAAGGCTGAGGTACAAGGGTGATAAAAGTGTTGCTAGGACGTGCATTCTTTCTTCTACTTCTTGCTCCTAGAAGAGGAAAAAAGAAGAATTTAATCTTTAAGATTAACTGATAGAAAATAAATATGGGATGAAATAAGAAAAATAACAAAATAATACAAAATAAAATTAATTAAACGAAAATTATCTCACCTCTGATCTTACTGACAATCGAAATTTTCGGACGGTTTTGCTTCTGGCGTATTTGCAACCATTATAATACATAGACCAGGAACATCCAAAGGAAAAGCTTGCACCGCAAGTTTCGGGATCGAGACCCTGGCAAGCGCAGGTTCTCGGTTCATTCGTTCCACATCGTCTGGTCGTGGGAAGACCGAATCGATTCAGCTTGTGACTCAATAAGGAATATATCCGATCGGCCTCGTGCGTGGGCACACCTTCCCAGGCGACCATGGCCACGACGATCCAGGCTGTTGGACACTTGTGTCCTTGCCGGTGTTTCACTATGGTCAGGATCTTCTCTTCCAGACCAGATCGTCGAAGTATCTAGCGAATCACTGATATTACAATCCCATCACCAAAGCAGTACAGAGATATCTTAACGGACGATTCAAAGCGATCGACTGCAACGTTTGGATAAAATAGAATTTAAAAAAAAAAATATATATGTACATATGATGATTCGCTTTGATTTTAATCTAAGAAAAGAATAATAAGAATAAGAAGGATATATACAAATGATTCATGAAAATATTCGAATATAATCTGATTTTATTGAAAATTTGTTATTAATATTTTTCCTTTCATCTTTCTTTATAGCTTGATAGAGAATTAAATTCACTTTTTAATTTAAAATTTTTAAAATCTACTCGACACCATTAGAAAGTTATATTTAAAGAAACGAAAAATTCATTGAAACTCTTCCTAATTTCATCTCCTTAAAATAACATCTCGGTAAGAAAGAAATTGCTTCATGTAATTCATTGTACTCTGTGCAATCACTGTGAAATTGTTCATCAACATTTTCAATCAAAAGATAAAAAAATATTCGAATATTTTTTTGAATCACTAAAGATACATTGTAACATGCTTACCCACTTAGCCATCGGACATCCCTGAGTAGTTTTGCCCTCCTTTCCGGTGTAGATGACCTTTTCGAATCTAATGGCGTTTCCCTTAAGGCCGGTTCTTCTTTCAAGATCGTTCCGTAGATCAGGCAGGCTTGCAGCCGCCCCGAGATGAGTGTAGTACGAACCGGGCTCTGGCGGACCTTGTGGTTGAACCTCATTTTACTTACGAAACTGGACGTTTCAACGGAAAGGAAGCAACAGAAGCGGAAACATTTATGCCACGTATGTAGTAGGTATGCCCCCTGGGAAAGGGGGGTAAGTTAGGTACGTGCATTCTTCTTTGGGTCACTGAATCAAGGCTTGGTGTATTTTTGTTGGCCGATAATATTAGTAGTAGTGGTAGTAGTAGTAGTAGTAGTAGTAGTAATAGTAGTAGTAGTAGTAATAGTAGTAGTAATAGTAGTAGTAGTAGTAGTAGTAGTAATAGTAGTAGTAGTATAATTTATTTTTCTTTAAGAGAATTATTCTTTACTTTTCGTGTGAACCCGTGACAATCGTGGTTAGTGTGTTCTCTCGATGTTAGTGTCGTGCTGAATACACAATAGCAACTCACATTTGTCGGCTGGGAAGCAGTTGCAGTCCGGCACTTCGCTCCTCACATTGTTCTTCAGTTTCTCCAAATGATCTTGCAATTTTGTTGTCGATGGAGCACCACCGTTACGCGGGCTCTGTGGACCTTCGTTCTTTACGTCGGACTTGTCTGCCGCGTCGGCCAATATCTCATCCCTTGTTTGCAAGCCTTGGCAACAACCCTCTCGCAAGTGTTCGGGGGTCGGTTGTTCGGTACCGCCTCTTCGACAACACCATGAACCAACACCCGGCGACACTTTGGCGGGCCCGCCATCCCCTCGAAACTTATAATTATTGCCTTCCTGCGATTTTTGATCCGGCTCGCTCTTGATCGCCTTCGAAGTGCAATCATCGTTCCTCGACGTCGCTGTTGAGGACGGGACGCAGTCAGAACTGGAGCACCCGTACTCCCCGACGTTCTCTTGCTTAATACTCTGAGAGGAGTCGCAATTGGTATTGTTCTCCAGCTCGGTAGACGCTACTTTTTCGCTACTTTCTGGATAATTAATGGTATCGTTCTCGTTCATCAATGTGACTCGAGGCGTTTCTGGAAAAGTAACATCGTTCTTCGTCTCGTTCTTCTCACTGTTCGTGCTGTTGCTACACGGTTCGAACGTTCTTTCGTGAATCTGCTGATCTATGCATAATCTTCTCTGAAATGATTTATCATCGGTGCACTGATTGTCGTGGCTCTTATTTTCTTCCTTCCATAACTGTCGATGCTCGTGTTCCTGTTGCGATTGTTGATGATAGAGTGATGATTGTTGTTGTTGTTGTTGTTGTTGTTGCTGCTGTTGTTGCTGCTGCTGCTGTTGATGCTGCTGCTGCTCGTGTTTCTCCAGCACGGTTTTTTCTTCTGAACCAAATTTCATAAAACTTTCTATAACCGTCATCCCGTTGTCCGGTAACACGGTACCGTTGCTCAACGCGTTGTTACCTCCCCCTGACCATTCCCATAAGCCACCACCGTCGGGCAAACTATCGACCCGAGGGTGGTGGCTATGCAATAAAAAATTACCGGTCAGAGATTCGTTGGATTGCGCCATTGAGATCATGTTCGACTGATTCAAATACTGGTCCGTCTGTTTCTCTTGCAATTTGTCTGTACTATCATGCGTGTCTCGTATCCGATCTTCCGTGTGATACTCGCCGTTGGACCCACTATTGCTATTCACGTGCTGAGACTGCATTTGATGATGCATACCGTGATGTTGCTGTTGTTCTTGATGGCCTATTTGATGTTGAGACTGCTGTTGCGATTGCTGCTGTTGTTGAAGCTGTTGATGCTGATGCTGCAGCTGTTGCTGTTGCTGTTGCTGTTGTTGTTGTTGTTGCTTGTTCAGGATCATGGATTTCAGTCGGCTATTCAAATTCACGCGATTCGATTGAGCAAATACGTTACTCTCCTGAGCATCTTGATTATCCGAGAATCCGTTCGGTTTCCCGGTATCCGTCGTTTGTTGCTGCCAAAGCACTCTTTCTCCGGAGTTCTGCATATCCTGTTTCGTGGTTTGTTGGCCCCAAGTAGGTTGATTCTCGATCACCGAATTCGGCGACCAGGATATCTGATTTTCCATTTTGCTCTCTTGCGTCGGTGGTTGAGGTTGCCACGAGCCCGGTTGATGGCCAGGCGTTCTCCTCGGACTAGGCTGTGAATCTGGCCATTGTTGTTGGGGTTGCTGACTACTATCGCTCTTTATACTATTCGGGGACCAATTCGGTTGACTAGTTGGCGTATCTGGCCAGGACATCTGATTAGACGGAGTAAGTCTGGGATTCTTCTCGAGCTTCGTCTGTTGCGACCATTGTTGTTGTTGCTGCTGTTGCTGTTGCTGTTGCTGCTGTTGGGACTGCGCTCCGGGCTGCGACATTTGCTGGCCAGATGGTGTCAGCCTTGGATTCTGTTGGCTCGAGTTTTGCTGCATCTCTGGGCTGCTTTGCTGCCAATTGTGTTGACCGGAGGGCGTCATCCGGGCGTTCTGGTGAGACGGATTCTGCTGATGGTCCGACAACTTGGGCGAATGCTGTAGCCAGCCTTGGTGCTGGTGCTGTTGTTGTTGACTAGATGGTGTCAATCTTGGATTCTGCGCGTCCCTCAGCTTTGGACTCTGTCGCGACCAATTTCCCTGAGTTTGTTGCTGCTGACTATTGTCCGTATTGTCTGTCCACGATTGTGGAGTATGCGGGGTTTCTTTCACGCTACCATTTTCCCAGCTCATATGACTGGCTGGCCGAGGTAGCTCCTGCTGTCCCTGCATCTGCATACCTTGCTGTGACTCTTGCCCCTTCATGCTGTTAGCCTGCATACTCGGTTGTTGTTGCTGCTGCTGCTGCGAAGGGGGCTTCTGTTGTTGCTGATGCTGTTGCTGCTGTTGCAACGTTCCATCCGACCAGCTCATATTGTTGTTCATCTTCGTACCGGTACTGGTGTCGGACCATAAGTGGCGTTGGCCGTCAGGTACCGAATGCTGCCGTTGCAAGTGCTGTTGCTGATGTTGTTGCTGGGCCACTTGCTGCGGCTGCCACTGGTTCTGTACTTGTTGCTGACCCATTTCCACGTAGCCTGGATATCCGTTAGAGTTGTGTAAACTCTGTGGGCCCGGTTGAAGTGGATACCCAGGCATCTCGTTTCCCGACACGTTACTGGCCGTGATCGTCGCGAATCCCTTCACCTGTGTATCTGTCGGCGGTTGTTGCGGTTGCGACTGTGGTTGCTGGGAGGCCTGCTGCTGTTGCTGGTTGTCCATGTGTACGGAACTGCTACGACTCGTGGGAGTGGTTGAAGGCGGCGGTGCCATCGTCACGTCCTGGAAAAACGCATCATTCCATCTATAACTTAAAAATCGTGGAAGATGTAAATTACTATTGATTACTGGAATATTTTAAACTTTGTTAAATCATAGAAATAAATCAATCTACTATTTATTTAATGTATTTCATTCAAATATTTCTTATGTTTTTTTGATACGTGTGTTAAAAATTTATAGGTATATATAGCTATATATAATGTTATCATTCAATCATAAATAATTATTTTGTAGTTCGATATTCTTTCTCGTTTACCGACATATATTTTCACTCATTTATTTTAATATACACAAATATTTTTTTCAAGAAAATTATCTTATATCTAAACGCTACTTTATAAAAAATAACGCTTTCTTTATAAAAAGAAATTTATTGTAAAGAGTGATCCTACAAAAGTAATTTAATGAAGATACATAATCAACGCAATATTTCATTTATTCAAGATATAATATATTATGTTAACCGCATAGATAGATGATCATTACGAATGGATATATATTTTTCTATCTTCCTTGACTTTTGGTATTATCTGAAATTCAATATACCGTCGGTCGTATGAGGGAAGGTAGGCGAACGAAAACACTTTTAATTAAAAGCGATTCATTTCGAATTGTACCTGTTGTTGGTAACCATTGACGTAATCCTGCCTTTCATAACCAACTGATTGGGTTGCAGTAGCAGCAGGATCCATGAATTGACCGTTTAGTGGCCTCTGAGTTGTCGATGGTACGGTTTGCGGGGCGACTGGTGGTAAGGGCGAGGGTTGCCCCGTGATTGTGTATTGTCCCGTCGCCCCGGCACGTTGAAATGCCGATTGATCCGTAGTAATGAAAGTCTGTTGTTGATATGCGACTGTAATCAGAAAATTTGCGTGCTGATTCCGCAGAAATGGATGGTTAATCCGCGGGACAAAGGGTGGTTGCGCACCTCGCATTCCACGATCGCTTCATTTTCGCGAGAAATTCTGAATCGTCGGTTTTTTTTCTTTTTCTTTCTTTTTTTTTTCACACACACGCGACAGATATTATTTTCACCGACGCATCTTTCTTTGAAATTTTAAAATTAGCATCGAGAATAGGGAATATTTTACATCCTATGACGTATATATTTTATAATAATCGCGAAATATAAATAACCTATCGATCGATATATTAAAAAAAATAGGTTGACAGTTAGTCGAATAAATATATATCTTCCTCGTTTTTAACGAAATACGCGAGAGTGAAAGAACGATTGGAAGAAATCGTCGAATATCGAGCGAGGAGATTCGTGAATTTGTCGAAATCCAATCGTTCTTCAATTACCTGGTTGTGGATGGTACGGTGCGGCGGCGGAATATTGGGTATGATACCTCAGCTCTTCGAGCTGATTCGGAGCCGGAATTTGTTGAATGAACTGCTGAGGTGGCCATGGAGCTGCTGACGTTTCAACCGCAACTGCCCCCACGGGAGCAACTCCCTGGTGCCAAACAGTATTCCCAAAGCCAGCTGCTGGTCGGAAGCCGGCGCCAGAATCACCGTAGAATGGCATCACTCCGGGTGACTGTAACAACACGAAACGTAACTTTAGTTTCACCCTGAACCGGCCTCTTCACATACATTTTTAATATCTCACGTATTTTATATTTTATAAATTTTCTGGAAAGAAAATATACACTTATAGGATATCGAATAAAAATTTGAGACGTATACGCTATTTGGAATTATTTTGCAATATTTTTTAATATTATTTTTACATTTATAATAATATTGACAAGGATTAAATTTTGGCTCGTGATTCATTCTTCTAGGACGTTATTATGATTTATACTTTTTTTTTTTATAGAGTTTGATTTAAAAGGCGTAAAAAGAAATGAATAAATTATGTCTTTTGATCATTTATATATACACGTATTTATGCAGAAAAAGATAAAAATTTGCATTTATAATAATAACTGTATCTTCTAGAAAATATTTAAAAATCCTGAATATTTCTAACGGTGATTGTTATAAAAATTCCTTATATACATATTGTTGGAATCAATTATAGCATTAAATAGATAGAATATAAAAATAAAAAGAATAATTTTTTTTATTTAATATTACTTAATATCATAAAACTACGAAATTGCTAGCCGAATTGATTGATTTCAAATTTTTTTTATTTGCAATTATCTATTAAAAATATTCTTACAAATTTAATACATTGATTTTTTCAGAAATATAATTGTAATTTTTTACTTCTGTATACATATATGTATAATAAATCGATAATTCGACATTTTCGATAAAATAACAAAAAAAAAAAAGAGAAAAATAGAAGATTTATTATAAGTTAAAAAGAATTACAAAAGTCAGAGGAGAGTTGATAGTCACTGTTGGCCACATAGTGGAAGAATAACCATTCATCCAGCGATGGTTCCTTAACTATTCGCAACGCAGTGATTCTCAACTATTTCTCAACAAGCAACTATCACTAGAGATACACACGATTCTGATGAAGTATTCAACGCTCATCACGAAAGTAAATGCAATTTGTACACGTTCCACGACCCAATTAAATAAAGATCTCGAGGCAAAGCGATAATAAAGCCATTAATCATCCGTTGTGAGGTGGTTGTTCGCGTGGTCCGCGGCCACCATCGCGGTCTACCATTATTTCCTGCATGCCTTCGCGCGGTCTCATGGTCAAAAGTCGCTTCTCTCGACCTCCCGCTGCTCGTAAAGCTATCAATCTCGCGAACAAAGAGAGCCATCTAGTCGCGTGACTCGACTCCAACCCCTTTCCGTTTCGACGTGTTTCCGCGTGTCCGTTGGATGCGCTACGGGGAGATCAACGAAATCAAACCTCGTGGAACGCGGGGAATTTCGTGGGGAATTCGTCGATTGTTGAACCGGATCGAGAAAATGCGATGCTTTCTATGGCTATGATAAACGATCGTGGACGGTCTTCTTCCTCCTCCGTGTGCATACGGGCATTTCGTGGTGGAAGATTTGTGAGAGAGTACAATGGAAACGCGTACATATATACGAGCAACTATACCTGCACGATGTAAGTACTTTCGTTTATTTTCGTTCGTGTCCAGCCAGCAATGGCTTTGAGAAGCTTTCAGCGAAACACGTTTATCTTAATTTTTTTTAACCGATGTTGCAATTTCCAGTATAAGTGTATCTTACATAATCCGTTTAAATCGAATAATATTCAAATGTGGAAGGATATTGGCGATATTAAAAAATGTTGAACGACGTATCGAAAGAGAATACAATATAATATATTGTAAGTTTTTCATAAGTTCATTTGGAAAATATTTCAATTTGAATTTCATACAAAACTTATTATATAATAAAAATATCATTAAATTCTTTTACACAGAGAATAAATTGCATCGACTATTAAAATATGTATAATAGTTCTAAGAAAACGAATATGACCTTCACATGTTTTTCACATGTCCAATTAAAAAAGAGCTTACATCACACAAGTTATCGCGCTAACTTTTGTCTGAAACATTTTTTAATCGATAAATGATATTCGAGATTATATCGATTTGGATGAATCATTCCGTATCAATCATTGTCAGAAATTGAACTCCTAACGAAATCTCTATTATCTCGATCCATCTCAAGAGCTGAATCCTCAAGAGTTGTTTCCCGATATCGAAGTTACTCAAATACCTCCCGAGTTTCAAGTTTTTGATTTAAAATTTGCTCAGCCTTTAATCTTGCTCGAGTTCCGTGTTGCGGCCATCGCTACAGCCTTTTACCCAGAGAGAGAGGCACAGAGAGAGAGAGAGAGAGAGAGAGAGAGAGAGAGAGAGAAAGAGAGATTTAGCGATCGTGTGTGCGGTTCGCAAGCGAGATGGTCTCTCGAAGCGAAGAAATAGATGGACGAGGACGGGAAAAGTTGATTGGAAGGGAACGAGGAACTCGAGGAGGAAAAGAGAGAATGCCGATTGAACGAGAGAGGAGCATCGGCGCAAATAGATTGTGGAAAAAAGACAGAGAAGGTACTAAAAAGGAGGAGAGAAAAGAACTGGCAAACTCGCAACCGGACTATAAAACTTCGTACAAAACGAAGGCAAACGAACGATCAGCTTACTCGTCCGTACACCACCGACGAGCTTTGTCATTCTATTTCACTTTCTCCCTCTCGTTTCCCGCCGATCGATTTTGCAAAGAGCCGTGCAGCGCGCTCGCAGAACACGCTCGTTTAAATAAAAGATGTCTCCTCGCGGAGTTCGGGAATTTCTTACCGACCGAGGTTCTTTTACTCTTCTTTTCTTTCTTTTTTTTTTATTTTTGTTTTCATTTCTCTCTTTCTCTCTCTCTCTCTCTCTCTCTTTCTCCCTTTCCTTTCCTTTTTCTTTTTCTTTTTCCCTTCCTCGTTTCTATTCGGTTCCCTTGTTCAACGTTGCCCGGCCGGTTATCACCGTGCAAATGAAATATTCAACGTGACCATTCGCACAGCTGGAGAATTTCTCTTTTCTGTTCTTGACTGGTGTGTAAAGGCTGTTCCAAGGTATTTCGTATGGGATTTGAAGCGTGGGTTTAGGTTCGTGGAAAGGAAGATGAAATTGTTAACAAATGTAACGTGTACGTGCAAACGTATTGGGCGAAGAAATTTAAGGCTTTAATTAGCATATGTATGTACAATACGTATATGCGAGGATTAATCAAAAATACACGGTGTAAGAGTTTTTTTTTTAAAAAAAAATTTTTTAGGACGAGAAAGTACACGGAATATCATTTAGTTTTTTGTTCGGTTTTGAAGATTACGCCATCATTCGATCTCAATCCGTGTTGACTTGCATATCCGAGTTCGATTTTATCTCTTGTGATTTGTTTTCTCTTAGGCTATTTAAAAATTGAAATTGAAATAAATATTAAAAAGTTAAATATAGTTAAATATTAATTAAAATTTAAATATTAATAAAATTAAATATTAAATATAGTAAATATTTAAATATTTAGTTAAAAGTAAAAGATTTTCATTGATATCGTTAGAAATGATTAGTTGATGGAATGAACGATATTTTATATACACTTTCATACTTTAAGATAATCTGTTTTTTATTAAAAATTAAATTATTAAAAATTAATATTTCTTTTTTTATGTATATGTATATAAATGTATCGTACTTTCGAAATTATCATTAATTTTTAAAATGAAAATTTTTATATTCGTTTTGCTATGGATCAAAATTAAGTTGCTTAATAAATATCAATCGATATTTTTATATATCATAACTTTTAAAATTAATTCTAAAATTGATTCTCCAAAAATGTTTCACGAGTATACAGACTTTCGTAATGTGAGGACTCAAATGATTCATACAAATTATGAAAAAAATTTATAGTGTAGAAACGAATATAATATTTTTTTTGCAAATGGATATTTAAAAATCAAATTTGTTTTTTAAATTGAATCATCTATTTTTTAACAAATTAATGAATTACTATTCTTTATAACAAACTAATATTATTATAGCAAAAAATGTAAGTTGTTTAACTTGAATTCCGTAAAACTTATTATATATATAAAAAAAAAAAAAAGAAAAAAGAAACAGGGAAAACATGGATATTTTTCATGCTTTTCTCTTTCATAAAACGATAATAATTTAGAGACTCATCCCGTATTAATATCCCGTACGCGTGAATATGGTTCAAGAAATATTTTTATCGCGCGTTAAACTGTTGGAAATATTCACGTTAAGAGAATTTGTTCCAGTCAGTTGAACGATTGAAATAAAAATGGCATCGCGTGCCACGGTGTCGCCTCGTGTGCATTTCATGTTTATCCGCCACTGCACGCCCGTTACGAATCGTTTTGCGGGTTATTACCCTTGTTAAGCGGCACAGTTCAATTAACTGAGTTACGACGATAATCCTATTGTCGGTAACCAAGGAAGTGAAATATCCTCGGGATATTCGACTATGGAATCGAGCTTTTCTTGACACTGAAATTAAATCGAACCAGATGATTGGTCCCTAGAAAAATGAATCCTAAAAAAAAGGTATTTTGACAATTTGGGAACGAACGATCAATCTGTTAAGTACATTTTTATCAGAGTGATTCATATATTAATCGCAATATTTTTTTTTGGTTATATAAAAAAAGGGAATAATCTTGAAAAGATAACATCTATATAAATTTAGTTTTTCAATTTTTAATACAATTTTGAGTACAGAGAGATTGCGAGAAAATAGAATATAGAAAGTGTGAGAGATGATTTTTAGAAATTAAAACAAAAGTTGATATACAGAGATATAGTTAAAAAGATTTTAAAATTTATTTTGGGTTAGATAAAATTAGATAGCGGTAAAATAAGATACCTCGACGTTCTTATTTCGTCTCGTTTCATTCGTATTTTACATTAAGGAAATTTTTATTATTCAATATCGTTAAAGAAAATGATAATAAAATATATTTTTTGAAAATATAAAAAAACTAATATTAAAATAATTAAACATTAACTAATACAATAATTTTTAATTTCTTAAAAAAAATGTTTTCTCGATTACTTATTCTATTTTCAAAAAATTGTAGATAATTAAATTGTGTATCAAAAATTTTAAGATTTTTTATTTTATTTTTTTTTTATATTTTAAGTATATTTTTTAATTAAATAAGAGATGCTAATCGTTTTAAATTCAGTATTACCAAAGGAAATATAAATTTTATTTAATTTTTAATCATTGTAATTTGCAAAAATTTTATATTTCAATTGAATATTTTAATTTTGCCCTTTACGCGAAAAGATACAAAAATTGTAAGATATTATTTGAATCGAACATAAGAAGATAACAACATTGCATTTTTTGCTTAATTCTTATATTCCTATATAAACTTAAAATAGCTTGTAACTTTTTTTGTAACAATTATCTTTTAAATATGTAACTTTATCATCTTGATATATAAAATAAATGTATAATAAAACGATCGAAATAAATCTTTATCACGTTCTATCTTGCTCCACGTAAGATAAAATTTATAACCCGAAAAATATAGATATACCTGTTCAAAAATAGAGATATATCTTTAATACAACATTTTTCCCAACCAATTTTTATCAATTTTTATCCTCGTTTCATTTATTAACCGCCACGATCGTCCTTTAAATTCCCCCCCTGTTATCTCATTCGAACACACGCGTTGGAAAACGTACGAACGCGCTACGAAAAAAAGAAGACAGAGACGTAATCGTAAGAGCGAAACATCAAAGCGCGGGGAATTATCGCAAATCCACTTGTCTTGGGAATCCCTATGCTCTTTGCTCGAAAAAGTGGGTCGCGCGGAGTGGTCCAGGAGAGCGTGAAAGGTGTTGGCGGGCCGAGAAACTCCGGGGAACCCCCAAAGTGGCCGTGAATCGGTGTTTGTGGTCGAGGTTGATAGCATCGAGGAGCCGGGCGTCTCGCCAACGGAGTCAGCGATCCCTCAGAGCCGCCCACCCCGGCTTCTCCTTCGTGTTTTCCTCCTTTCCTCTTCTACCACTCTCGCCCGTCCTATCCCCGTCTCTCTCCTCCCTCCCTCCCCCTCGACCCTCCTCCTCCTCCTCCTCCTCTAATGCTCTCAGCACGAGTCTCTCTCGACCGAGGCACGGAGCCCGAGCTCTCAGGGGGAAAATCCTTCCGTTCTCTTGACATCGTGACCTAGGGCAACGTAAACCCGAGGCGTGATAAAACGGGATGTGCCGCGACAGCACCCAAACATAACCCTCAGGAGCCACGCTCCCCTTCCCCCTTTGTCCGTCCCTCCCTCCAACCTGCCCCTCCCTCTCTACCCTCTCCTCAACACCCGGCAAAGGAACTTGGCCAGCGAGAGCTGTTCATTGACCTCAACCTCTTACGTTCCGGCTCTCCTTTCTTCCTTTCTTTTTTCTTCTCCCCCCCTCCCCCTCTCCTCCTTCGCCTTTCCACATCGTGGCCGGTGACTGGTTTCTCGACTTCTCTCGGATGATTCACGGAACTCTTCTCGCGCGATGGAGGAGGTGTTTCACTCCCTGGTGGAGGTAGAGGGTAGAGAATGGGAGATGGAGCATAATAGTTGAGTCGATTCTTAGGAAAGAATTCGCGTTTATTTTATTTTCGATTTTGTATATATATATATATATGTAGTTAATCGAGTATTGTAATATCGTTGCGTCTAATTTTAAAATAGTAATTATAAAAGTATCTGGAAATTTTAATTTCTCTAGATTGATTTATTCTTCTTCTTTTTCTTTTTTTTAAATTTTATTTCATTCCGAGAGTGCTTTAAAAATGAACGAAATTCCACATTTATTATCTTGTTATACCGTTTGTAGTTAAATTTGAAAAAAAAGAAGATTCGCTAAAGCTTGATGCAATCTCGGCGTAAGAGGCGGTTGTCCTCGAAGCGATAAAGCTGTTCACTTCAACAATACGACACGTGTACAACAAGCTCGTTCGGCGCACCTCTAAGACACCACATAATTTAAACCCCCATTATAGCTTCCACTTTAGAGAGGCGCGCGCGCGCGACCAGCAACAACGCCTCCTTTATTCACGTCAGAGCCTCGAGGATCGTGTTTTACACGCATCCTCCTCTACTGCTCCGGCTACTAACCACTTCACGAATCAACAAAACGAGACCTTTCAATCTTTCAGAATGTAGATTATAGTATACACGGGGTATCTGGTAAGTGGCGGTATAATCAAACAGGAGGTAAAAGTAAGAAAAAACAACATCAGAATTTTTCCGATTTCGAAAAAATCGATATTACTTGTTAATTATTTGAGAGAATTTGATTAATTTCATGTAATTGGATACAAGTGAATTATTTGGCACAAAGTTATTCAAAGATTATCAAGTAACATTTTTCGTTCAGGTTTTATTTCCGCTTTTTTATTTACTTTCGCACATAAAATTATTGATCGATCAAATTTTCTCGTGATTCGTCTTTCAAAAATTCATTATTTTTCCTTACAATGAACGATCACGAAATATCTGGAACAAAATTTCACAATTTCCATTCCTCTAAATTTGAAAGATCGATCCAAAGAGTTTCAATTGAACGCTTCCATCTTACGTATATCTACTTGACTCGCCCCATCCATCTTGTGGACGGAATGGCTTTAGAAAAAAAAAAAAACAAATTCTTCATCTTCCCCTCCCCCAGGTAGCAGGCTCATGCCTATCACACGCAACGAGCAATTACCTCGTGTACACACCTGTTCACTCACGGACGAAAGCGAGGGGGGAGAGGATCGACCGATATTCGATTACGCGTAGCAGGGCGGTCGAAACGCGCGGTGGTGGCCGGAGAGAATTTAAACCGCTTTGAAAATCGAGCCAGAAATTAATTTCGCCGTTCTCTGTCCAACCGTTTTCCTCTGATCCACCCCACCGTGGTTCTCTTTCCGCCCCCGACCTCACGCCCCATCCCCCACCGACTCCCCCTCAACGTTCGACTCAAACAAGAGGGGCTGCAAATTTATCGACGAATTAGCCACAGCAATCAGTCCCGCATCGATACGCTTATTTCATTAAGCGTTTCGATGCGTGCACGCGCGGATTATCGCGATGAAAATTCATTTGTGAACGCGAATGTCCTTTTTCCAATCTCTTTCTTCAATTTCTTTTCTTTCTTTCTTTTTCAATTCTCTCTTCTAAAAGCGATAATTTAATCGAATATCTGTTGCTCTCTTTATTACTTAGAAGGTGTTCTTTTGACATCTTGATTTTTTTTTTCTATATTATTAGTCGGTCGACATCGCAAAAACTTTGTTTTGTTTGAATTATGTATTTTTTAATGCATTATTTGCTTAATTAATTCGATATGAATTTTATAATATTCTCCTGTTCGTGCTTCTCTTTCAATAAATTTTACAAAATTCAAATTGAAATATTTGCTAAACTAATAATTTCCAGAAATGAAGAAATAAGTCAAGAATTTTTAATGAGAAGTTATATCAATTAAAAAATATACAATTCTATTAAAAAAAAAACGAAATTGATCTTTGCTAATATTCATTCTTCAAAAAATAAATTTAACAAAATTAAATTAGAATATGTATTCTTTGATAATAATACTAAAAGAAAATCAAAATAAGATAGAGATACGTCGTATTGTAATACTTGATTCTTATTAGTGATCAAATTACGATTAGATCAAGTTAGATATTGGTCAATATCGCTCATAATCCAACAAGAGCATTCACAAAAATTTCACAATTTGATCAAATCGAGTGAAAATCTATTTGTACGAAATGAATCGTTCAATTCCAATCACAAGTATTGTGATTTATTAAAAAAAAATAAAGCTATGTATTATATATTACGTAAGAATTAATCACTTTATTCGAAAGAAACGAAACGAATACTAGATAATATATTTTAACTTATTAGAGCAATGCACGTATTCTTACTAATCTCATTATTTTCTTCGGCGCTTGTTTAACTTCTTTCTTCTTATTTCGTACTTCGAACAACAACCTGCTCGCGCATCACGCTTTAACGATGAAATATAGACGTATTAAAGTAACTACAGAGACATTATTTGCAACCGACTCTCAAGACACTAACACCCTCGTCCTTTTTCTTTAGCGACACGGTAAATAGTGGCGCGAAACGGTTCCTTTTCTTTTCTTTTCTATCTATCTCTGTCTACACAGCGCAGTCTCTTTTTTTCGTTTCCTCTCTTTTATCCTCCTTGTTTTCCCTTTTTTTCCCCATCGTTCGCCTGGCGGCCGCCGATCGCGAGCGGCACACGCCGTGAAAACCGATAAAAACGGAATCGTTCGCGCAGTAAAACAGCTTTTATCGCGCTATTTATATGTCGGGCCACGATTACGGGAGAGCGTGTCTGCGATACGTCCATCGTTTTTCCGACGGAGACATGCGGTAAGAGAAAGGGGTGAGATAAATTTTTATGAATCGTCGTTCCTTCCAAACCATTCCGTCATTTGTTCGAAAGCTATTGAATTTGCGATTGGAATGCCGATACATTGCAATTCGTAATGATTATGCGATAATCACAATTTACGATTTATTCTTTGTTGAAATTTCTTAAGTTTCTTTTTTAAATTCTTAAAATGTTCTTGCCAGAACGCGTCGACGCGCGATTAAAATATTTGAAAGGAGATATAATTAAGCCGCGTTTCTTTTACGAGACCACCATGGATGGAAAAGGGTATAACTATTAGACAGATCCTATTCATTTCTTAGTTTAGCAATTTTCTTCTAATTTTATATCAGTGTCTATTTCTCTTCTATCGATATTTTTAAATGGACTCGAGGATACTTTTACGAAGTATTTATATAGTTGTATTTCTTATTTTATGTATTTTCATTATATCTAGCGTATTATTGTTTCGAAATTTACGTTAGTTAATACGGAAAAAAGTCGTTATTATAAGTCATTTTTTAAGATATAATACACGTGAAAGAAAATATATAAAAGTTAATTAAATAATTAAATAATTACATTTATTAATTTGTTTCCAATATGGAATCACATTTTTTTATGCATCAATTGCAATCAATGCAATTTATTATTTTCTATAAAAAAGTTTTAAATTATTATATCGTGTTTAAATTATTCATTTAATTTGAAAGATATTTTAATTTTAAAATAAGGAATATACGAATAGACGAGTATCGCTTCACGTGTTTCTTATTTTTCGTACAATAAGTTTTAAAATGATTCAAGTTAAAATATCTTTTAAAGCAGTTCTCGATATAAATATTTCTCAGTGTTAACACTTTTTTTACAGAAAATAAATGAATCGATTGATGTATCTAAAAAAATATATTCCATTTAAAAGAATAAATTATATCTCTCTCTTAACGCAATTTAGACAATTTGTCTAATCTTTTTTGACAGTAAGATTTCTGTAATCATGTATGTTATACATACGCACAATGATAAAAAATAATAATTTAATATACAAAATGTTAACATATTCGTGATAATTGAGACTTATCCAATTATTAACTTACAATCTAAAACTTCAATTATAACTTAATAAAGCCTTAATCGAAACTTTTTTATAACAATTTTTATATTTACTTCGATCATATACACCTTATACATTTCTAACGACAAAGCTATGATTTATTAAACGTAGTCATTTATAAACGAGAAAATGAAACGAAACAACGCGACGAGGAGCGGCGAATCAAAAGCCACGATCTTACTATGCAATCAACTCTTTCGAAAATATTTCAGTTTCCACTTTCAGGTGGAACGCGCTCCAATCGAACCGAGAGACATCAGTGAAACTATCAGTTGGTCGATTCCTTTTCAAACATTCCGTATCTCCGCCTCTCTCGACGAACGATTTATACACGCTCGCTCGTTAAAACGTTCCTCTCTCGAGAGGGATAGACACTCTGGTCGACAGATGCCCGTATCGGCACCCATAAAATTTTTCGACGCTTCGCCGATTAGCTTCTCGACGAAATTTTCGTCTTCTTCCCACCCTCTCCCTTGCTTTGAGAAAGAAACACGGGACCACACGGGAATTTATACTCGCTCGCTTAAATCGAGAAAAGAATCGGTGAACAGGGGGACAGGGGACCGCGACAGAAACGGGTATTTCGCGCTATCTGCATCTTGGTCGACGGTTTTATTCACGACTGGCTCGCTTTCGGCGAAAACAATGCGCCTCGAGCGATCCCCGTGGAAAGAGAGAGAGAGAGAGATAGACATAGAAAGAGAGAGAGAGAGAGTAAAAGGAAAACGAGAAAAAATTGTGGAACAAAGCCGCGGGCTTACACCTCTCGTGCTTTTTCCTCCAGGAGGGGGAATTCATACTTGCTTCTTCTTCTTTCGTGGATGGACCACGCCGTTGTGTGGGAGGAGTGAGGGGAGAGTGGCTGAGACGGATATGTGTCGATGAGGAATTCGTGACGATTTTCCTTTGCTTGATATGAACTGGATTTTATATTTATGTATATTATAATAATTTTTACTTTGTTTTCATTAAAGGAATTTATTCGTACTGTACGATTCTTATTAATCTTCTTTGTGATGGCTCTTGAATTTTTCTGATATCTTTGATTTGTTTCTTTTTTTTCTTTCTTTTTTTTTTTTTTTTTTTTTTTAGGTTTTAAAAGATTTTAAATGTCCTCGCGACATAAAACTGACAATGAGGCAGGAAATTAAATACACGTATCCGCGATGATTCTTTCGTATTTATATCGTATTTATGTATTTACAATAATAAAAGAGGATGGTTGGAGTCAAGGAAGGCTTGAAGGATGTAACAGGATTAATTCTTTGTGCTTGAAAAGAACATTTTAACGTTTTGTTGTTTTGCCCGGTAGAATAAATTATAATTAAAGGCTGAATACGTGTTTAATATGCGTAAGAAAAATAAGATTTTAATAGTTTATTTACTTTTTATAGCGTGTTTTATGAAATAGTGTTTTTTAAAATAATTCTTTTGAGCGAAACCATCAATTCTCTTGGGTTTTTTTTTTATCACAAATAAAAATAATTTGTCCGTTTTCTTTGTTCCTCCAGATTTGTTGTTCTATATTCCCTCTTATTGTTGAATTTAAAACACGAATATAATTCGAAATGGAGTCTTACACTGTCAGATTAAGTTTGATTAACGATATTAAGTAAAATTTTTTTACTGTAAACGCGAAAATTGTTCTATTCAACAATTATTAGTGAAGTTTCATACGCTATAATCTTGTCGATTATTTTCGTATTGCATATTTTTTTAATAATAGACGTAGACATTTACAATAAATTTTTTTCAAATTTCAAAAAAGAAGTTTTTTTTTTCATTATTTCAACGTTTTCTAGAAAAAATAAATTTTATAATATTCAATCTTGATGTCAATGTTGAGTGCAAAGGATTAATACCTTATAAAAAATCAATGATTCTATTATTTCTCAGAACCTCACATTTCTGAAATTCACATTCCATTATTTCTATGTAATAACAGATTTAATTTCACGCAAGTTAGCTTAGTTGTAATTTTAAAACGATAATAAGATAGAATAAAATTTTATGGGGCAAAATATATTAAATGATAAATATAATATTTATATCATATGGTGCATGTGCTTGAAAATGATTTTATAAATTTTATATACTTGTTTTTATATATCAATTAAAGCACATTATTGTTTATAAAAATAACTAACTGAATAAATATCATTTAAATTTATCAGAAACTGATATTTCATCCATTATCTTGTTTTTTACATAAAAATTTAAAAATAAAATATTTTTTAAACTAATCAATTAATTTTTATCAAAACAAGTATTAATGTAAAAATATAGTTCAATCTTTATGTATTCAAGAAAGCAAAAATGATTTTATAATTTTCGAAATGCTTTCATTTCTGGATTAAACACATTGACCATATAACGAATCACTCGAAATCATTTAATTTTGTTTTTTCCTTTTTATTTTATCCTTATTATCGCTTAAGAATTATGACCAAGGTTGCCATTTACTATAAAACTCGGAACGTCATAAATTGCCATGTGTGGGCTGAAATGAGGAAAAAAATCATATAAAATATCATACTTTTGATAAAATGTACAATTAACAAAATAATTTAAGAAATTTATACATTACAAATTCTTTTTATTATAAACATAAACTTAACTTATTTATAACTGGGAATAATTTTAATAGAAAAATATCTTCAATGAGACGTAAAAATCAGTAAAGAATACCTAACTTAACTTTGGCTTATTCGAGAAATATTTTATGCATATGTAAGTATTATGACGAAAAAATTTTTAATCTTTTCTTCATCTTCTTTAAATTTATTGTCACAAAGTTTAAAAATTAAACTCAAATTCTTTAATATCCGTAAATTTAATATTATTACTAATCCCATAACAATAATCCAATTTTTTTTTAAATTACTATATTATTATTATATTATATTATTTTGATATATTAATCTTTTGTTTTAAAATTTAACTTAATGGCAATAAATGAAGAAATAATATTCAAAATTATTAATACTATATTATAATATTTAAAATTCTTTATCATTTTTTTTATTAAAAGATCCTTTAAAACTTATTTTTTAAATTATAAGCAATTTAGACGACGAAATGAGACGGAAATAAAGAATATTTTCGCTCTGTCTTTGTTACGACGACGAAACTGTCCTTACTTCTGTTCCCACTTAATAATACGAATTTAAATATCTTTTAACTTAAATAAATAAGCTTCAAGTAACAACTTTTCTACTCGTTTTGATCTTTAGAATCTCACTCTCCAAACGTGTCCACGAATCTAAACATATAAACATTCTATATATACATACATACATACATACATACATATTCCTACTTTAGAATAATTTTCCACCTACTAATTACCCTTCAATAAATATTTACCTACAATATAATCATCACGAAGATAAATTAAAACATTGCTCACCAGCCTTCAAATTCCTTCAAGAGAGAACAGATTTATCATAATAAACGAATACCTCAATCGCTCTCTCCATCTCCCCCACATAACAACAACCTCATACGAATCTCTCTCACACGAATTAAGAACCACTACTGTGCTACTAGAGGAGCCACTGTTGCGTCGAAACCTTTCCCGTCGGTGGACGAGAAAACGGCGGAAACGGAGGGATTCAGAGATTCCCCGTGCAGGTCGATGCACGCGACACAGCGAAAACCGCACGTGCCTCGCGGTCGGACGCAATTCGTGCAACGAGCGTGCCGCGTTTCGCGGTTTCGGTTTACTGCATAATTGTGCGCCGGCCGTGCGGCCGGCTGTAACGTTGATTCCTTTATCGGCGACGATATTGCCAATTACCGTATCGCAGGGTTGACCGCGTTTACGCGTTCGGATAGCCCCGTTTAACGCGCGGGTGGAAACGCGCGATTAACGCCGCGGACCATCGTTTATTACGCGGCACGAAACACGTGTTCCGCGTGAACGCAAGAGCCTTTATAACTCGGGCCGTTCTGCGTTCTGCGCTCGTCACCGTTCGCTTTGTTGTGACCGCCATCTTTGGGGGACGTGCTGCGTTCACCGCAACTATTTCGATTTCGGCATTTCTGAGACGAACGCTGTTGGGCGCTGTTGCGGCGTGAGATTGTTGTCGAGATGGCTGAACTGATGGAATAAAGAGGGGATTATAAGGGCGGGGATATATCAATGTTCGAAATTTTTTTTTTTCTAAAATTTTGATCTTGGAATGGAAATCAGTGAATCAGTAAATTTTGACAAATAATAATGGGTGATTATAATGGGATTATTAATGGAATTTATGTTAAATTTTCGATATTGTTTAAAGTATCGATATAAAAATTAATTATCGCATTGGAAATCTAGTTAATTCAATCATTCAATAGATAAAAAAAAAAATAAGAAACAGGTATTATAAAAATTGTAAGAAATGATTTTACATTAACAATATATGATTTTCCTTGCAGAAAAACAAGGATAAGAAAAACAAATAATATTATACATTTTTCTAACCCAATCAACAAATTATTATTCTATTTTGTGCTATATCGTAAAACTTTTTAAACAGAATTTTTTAAAATATTTTCTTTAAAAATATTTTTGTTGTTATTATCTAATTATTAGAAACAAGGCTTTTGAAATTTCATAAATGCATTTATATCTTTCATTCCAAATATTATTTAAAATATTATCGATATTAATAAAAAAATTGGAGGTAGAAGTAACAAGAAATTAAAATAACACTGTAAAATATATTACAGCAATTATTGCAAATTTTAGATATGGATGCAAAATTAAAATTACATCCATATCTTAAATATGCAATAAACATAAATAACGAACAAAATAAGTATGTTTTACTTGGTATTTCAAAATCGTTACATGAATATTCTCTATATTAAACTAAATGCTTTTTTTAAATCCTTAATTTGAATCTTTTGAACGCAATAGTTATTTAACATTTTTAAATATTTCATTGATTAAAATTCGTAATCGAAAAGCACGATTGAATACGGTTGTAATATTGCAATCAATAAGAAATATTCCATTAATATTTCAATAAAGAATATCAATTTTCGCCTGTTACTAAAAAATTGATGCAATAAATTGGATACAAAATTTAAACACGCATGAAAAATGCATTAAAAAATGATTCCCAATGAAAATTTTAAATTATTAAAAGTCTTACAATCACAATTTTAATTTATAGATAAAACAATTCTTTTACTTAATTTTTACTTCGTATTTTATACAATACGCACTCTCCAATTCTCAATTTTCAATCTTCCATCAATAATTTCTCCTCCTAACGAAACAAAAAAAAAGGAAAGAAAGGGAAGAGAGGAAGAAAAAAGCATCGTCAAACAAGAAGAAAAAACTTGGACAGACAACGGAAAAGAAAAACTGGAAATGGCAAAGTGGTTCAAAGTGGGCAGGTATCGGGCGTTACGATACACGCGCCCGGTTGTATTAGAAAAACAGGGCGAAAGAGGTGGATGAGACGCGAAACGAGAAGAGCGGTGGCTCTTACCGAGGTTACGTGTCGATCCGGGGCGAGCGGTGGCTGGGCGTCGCGTTTTCGCGGTTTTTTCCCTCGTGACAAGGGCTGCGAGGAGATCGGCCGCCGAAATAACAGCATAACGTCGGGGCAAGGGTAGACTACCGGCAGACAGCGACTATGGGGGCGGTGACCGCCCGCCAACGCGAATCAATACCCGCAGGAACAGGAACCACCGACCTACCGAGAGAGACAGTTCACGAAGGGAGACAGAGACACGGATGGAAAGAGAGAGAGAGAGGGGAGGGGGGCGATGAAGAGGGAGAGAGAGAAGGAGGAGGAGGAGGAAACCTCCGTCCCGGAGAGAAAGCAGGAAGGGAGGGAGGGGAAGGAAAAGCGAGCAGTATCAAGAGAGGAGCAAGAGGTGGCGGAGGCGGAGAATGACGGACGGAGAGGAACAAGGCACAGCATCGATGCGTCCCAGGGTGCAAACGTGCCGATACCTTCTACGATTTCTCCTGCGCTGTTTCTCCAGCTTTTTCCCCGGATTTGTTCGAGAAACGCGAGTGGAGAAATTTGAAAGATTTTTTTAGAGGATTCCTCGAGAATACTCGAGAAGGAGGAGACGTATGAAGGTGGAAAAAGAGAGCGTATTAAGAGAGAAATTTATTTTGTTAAGGAGAAAGATAAAATTTATCTTTTCCTTTTCATTTTAGAAAATTTGGAATAAAACCTAAAGCCTGTTCTATTATATACACGCGCGTAGAAACGAAGAGAGAAACTTCAAGATTCTTTTTTGCACAGATGCTTTTGAATATGAGTAGAAATAAGATGAGATTTATCGCGGATTTTTAAGAATCTTTTCAATCTCTTAACAACCCTGTAACGAAGATTCTCATAACGAAAAAGATTCTAAGAGAAATCTAAGAGAACCATCTGTGAATTTAAACCCTTTATAACGCTTCCTTATATAAAGAAGCTTATATCAAAAACTTGAAACCAGCAAAAATCTCTAAGTTACCGCGATCTTATAAATTCGCAAGCCGGCTAAACCACCCACCCTCCCCAAACATGTTGTACATTGAAGAAACATCCACTAGGTGAACGCCCATTTTCAACAACATCTTTCACGATCGTGGACAGTAATGGAGCGGTAAATTTTCGCGTACGTGGAACGCATTTGAGAGGGAGATAGAGAGAAATAGAGAGAGAGAAGATTGAATTCAGGGTTGAACGTGTCGGCCTTGGACGGTAGCCGATAACCGGACGAGTCGTGGATGAGCTGCAACATCGTCACGAGGCAACGAGGAGGCCGCGGATTGGACACGCGTACGTTTCGCACACACGGATTATCCTCACACGTGTTTGCACGTGTCGCACGAAACGGAAAGAGTGTGTGTGTGTGCGAGAGAGAGAGAGTTGGGTGCGCGATCGAGCAGACTGGTTTGCCCAGTAACCTCTCGGGCCGGGCAAAAGAGGATCTGAAGAGAGGATGCACGAGAGCTCGAAACGAGCGCGGCGAACCGCATTCCTCGCAACGTTTCAACCTACTCCTTTGCTCGGCTTTCCTCTTCCTCTCCTCGGCCTCGTTGAAAGCGACAGTCCGGGATGACGCTTGTCGAGGAAGCTCGTCGAGGGACTGGTTTATACCGGTGCAAGTTTCTTTTTAATCAGGTAAGAATTTTTCAAGTTCTAATGAGTCGGAATGGAATTCCAGGTTCCTTCTTCTTTCGGAATGATGAAGTAAAAAAAAAGGATTCCTATCCTTTCCTATCGTATAATTCTCATTTATAATAATTATCGGTTATGATAATATATAATTGATGATGGCGAATTAAATCTTTTTTTTCTTGAAAAGAAAAATATTAAAAAATCTTTACTTTTTCAATAAATTTTTTTCTTTAACAAATTATTATCGTATTGCAAAAAATTGGATAAAAGATTAAAGTTTTAAAGTTTTGTTTGAAAAATATATATATATATATATAATTCGTCCCACAAATTTTTCACACGAAAACCGGGATAGTAAACAAGCATGTTCCCTTGGAGGGCGAAGACAAATGGAAGTAATGTGAACCGCGATGGTCTAGGTCAAGGTCCTTGGCCTCCGTTTAGCATTGGCATACACGAAATACTCCAAGGAGCCGCACACCGATAGGGAACTGTTTATTCCCTCAAGTGTGCTACGCGTTACATGCGCGATACACTGTGCCAGATTACGAGAGAGGAGTGGCTAAGTGGGAAGGGGATGCCGTCCTCGGGGAGCAAGACGGCTGTAATCTCATCGGAGGATTTTCGACTCCATTTCAAATCGACTCTCCAACACGCGAACTGGAAATCTCTTTTAATCGTTTCGATAAGATTTGGAAGATTTATTAAAGCGTCTTGTAATGTTTTTGAATCATCAAATCGAAGAGAACATTTTTTCCATTTCTCACGATTATTTCGTGATCGTTCACGAGAGTAATTTTGTGCAAAGTAGAATTTTAATATTTTGAGTATATGGATATCAATTTCTTTGTGAATCTTTGAAATTTTCGTGAATATATACATTTTTTAAAATCTAAAGTTTAAAACGTTAAATATAATACGATCACGTTACATGATAAAATAAAGCGTCATTATGATTATATTTTTACATTGCAAAATGTAGTAAAAAACATCTTTTTATTTTTATTTTTACTACATTTACATAATAAATTTTTTATATACTTTTAAACTTTAGACCTCAAAATTATATTTTTAAGTCTAAAAAAATTACGGACAAAATTCCATGTTTTACTAAATTTACTCAGAAGAATATATGAAGTATACTTCTATACTTTTATTTCCCCCATTGTAAATCATTAAAAAAAAAAAAATAATAATAATAATAAAATATATCGTAATATATATCGAGTATATTTTATACTCGTTGCATAATATCAAAAGGATTAAAAAAAAATTCTAACGAATATAATCATTCACGAGTCACTGCAATTTAATTTCAATACTTTTAATTAATTCCGGCATGACCGGTTATCGATGACCTCCGTGCCAACGCGTAAATACCTCACGTACGGTTAAATTAACATTTCTTTCCACCGTTTGCTCATGCACAACTTGTTTCATCACTTGTACCATCATGATTTATTCACGAAAAACACCGTACTTTTTTTCTTCCCCTTTTCTTTTCCTTTTTTTTTTTTTTTTCCCCTCTCCTCCTTCTCCGAGTTTTATGTTCTTTTCCACAAATAAGTTTCTCCGCCGTAAAGTTTACATTTTAACGCGATAATACCACGTCATAAATACGGTGGAAAGATTCGAGGAACGCGCGTTCGACGCGCGGGATACGAAAGAGACATCATTGTCGGGGGAATGTCGTAAACGTCGTAAGGAGGAAGTTCGGTACTGTACTCACTATAGAAACGACAGGAGGCGGAGGATTTCCGTTCCTAAGTGCCCCGGTTTGCTGGTTCGCCGCCGGATTCAGATTGTCCTTGGATTGCTGCATGGGATCCGGCTGATGAAGCGTTTGTTGCGATTGCTGTTGCGGTTGTTGCTGATGCTGTTGGAGCCCGCCTATTCCCGTCTGTGGACTGCCTAAGCCTGCTGGCGCGCTATCCGGCGTACTTACTTGTCGGGCGATCTTTCGATAACTCTGAAATGCGAAGGAAAAAAAGAGATGATCCTCGGTCGACGTGAGAGAGAGAGAGAGATATGGTTCTTTGAGAGAAGAAAAGAATTTGTCTAGAAATCGTTTTCTCTTATGGAGGAGACGTTCAATGTTGATTTTTTTTTTTTTGGAGAGTACAATTTTATTTCTCTCTTTTTTTTTAAATTACACATTTTTAAACATTCGATAATCTCTATTAATAATGGCAGAAGTATATTTCGATTTGAATATTGTAAAATTTATAAATCGTACGAGGAAACGATAAATTTTTATAGAATTTTATGGAATAATTTTTTTATAAGGAGGATGATTGAAAAAATGATTTTCACTTTATATCCACTTACGAAAAAATAACACCATAATGTATAATACTTTCTTCGATACCATTCGACTTTCACCTGAAATATTTTTTGAATAACAACGCTGAGATTGAAATTAAAATCGAGTAAGACATACAGAATTGCCATTTGAATTGGTGATACAATTGGATAGAAAATGACTCTAAAATTCTGTGTAAAAGTAAATTGAAAGAAAAGAATAAAATTTAAATGTATTTGAAAATTTGTGCCAATTGTTTGAACAAATGGATACGAGGGAATTACAATATATTGTTCTGCAAGCACGTAAAATAAAATATGAAAAGTAGAGGAGGAAAATTTTCAACATTCATTTCTCGTTCATTTTCACACGTGAAATAACCTCCTTAACCGATAATTAATTGACCGATTGCCCACTTCCACTTGAAAATGTGTTTGCAAACTAATTTACACCAAAAACCTTAGCCTTAAACAAAAAAGAAAAAACACTCTTCCTCCTCTTCAATTCCGTTCTTTTTGCATACAGAATTCTCCTACACGCGTATAATGAAATATACACAAAGTGAAAGCTATGAATCACAACTCGGCTCGAAAACGACGTAAACCGGCTTTCCGTAAGAATTACCATTCTTCCTAATTAGTCAGCCAAACAATAAAATAAAAGAAATACGATCGTTACTAAACCAAGAACATTCCACGAACACCATTGTACATTCCAAAGCACGATTTAGCGTGCACTGTGCGTTACGTCATATTCAACCACGAGGCGGCGCTAATAATCTTCATCGCCAAGTATTGAGCCTGAAGAACCCTGCTCCTGCCCCCTCGCCAAAAAAAGAAAATAAAAAAAATCGCGAAAAAGAGAGGGCAAGATCGACGCGACAGAAACGCGGAATGGCGTCTCATGCCCAATTATCCAATAACTTTCATCCTCGAATAGTCGAGTTGAACGACACCGTCCCTTGCTCGCTCCTCTCGTCAAAGCGTGTTTTTCTCTCTTGCCTGTGCACCTCTGCCCCACGTTGGATCACCCACGCACGAGCGACGCGTCGCACCGCACATCACGATAAACAGGCACCGCTTTTGAAACGTGGAGGAAGGAAGGAAGGCAGGCAGGATGGTGGTAGGTACGGTGGCCGAGCGTACGCCGGTGTGACCCTAATGCTAAAAATATCAAGGTGGCCTAAGTAGGCCGAGCCGGCTGAAACGGTTTCCATAGTTCAACAAGCGCCGTTGCCCGACAGCTATAACCGGCCACCCCGGTCGCCCCCACCAACCCCCTTCTTCGCGATGCAAACTTGATCAATTATTACGACGTCCCTCGAGCTATCACCATCCCTCGTAAACGTTCTAAGGACGCGGATGGTTGGAGCCTTCATCGATGGAGAGCGTTGATTTTAAGGGAATAGTTTGCACCTTTTCGAAATTTCATCTCGTTTTCTAAGCAGTTTTTGTTAATTGTACGATTCAAAAATAATAAGTTGAATGGAGCTTCATCGATGGAATTGTGATGATTTTTAAAGAAAGTTTCTTTTCAAAATTTCATCTCGTTGCTTTTCTAAGCAATTTTTGTTAATTGTAGTATTTAATTTTTTCGAAATTTTATCTCGTTCGTTTTTGTACGATTGTACGATTTAAAAATAACAGTTGAATGGAGATTTCATCGATGGAATCGCGTTAATTTTAAAGGAATGTTTGCACCTTTTAGAAATTTCATCTCGTTTTCTAAGCAATTTTTGTTAATTAAAGAATTTAAAAATACAGTTAAATGTAGCTTTCATCGATGGAATCGCGTCAATTTTAAAGGAATGTTTGCACCTTTTAGAAATTTCATCTCGTTGCTTTTCTAAGCAATTTTTAATTGTAGTATTTAAAAATAATAGTTGAAATATTCTTCAAGATGAAGAATATTTCATCGATGAAATTGCGTCAATTTTAAAGGAATGTTTGCACCTTTTAGAAATTTCATCTCGTTTTCTAAGCAATTTTTGTTAATTAAAGAATTTAAAAATAACGTTTAAATGTAGCTTTCATCGATGGAATCGCGTTAATTTTAAAGAAAGTTTCTATCTTTTCGAAATTTCATCTCGTTACTTTTCTAAGCAATTTTTAATTGTAGTATTTAAAAATAATAGTTGAAATATTCTTCAAGATGAAGAATATTTCATCGATGAAATTGCGTTGATTTTAAAGGAATGTTTGCACCTTTTAGAAATTTCATCTCGTTTTCTAAGCAATTTTTGTTAATTAAAGAATTTAAAAATAACAGTTAAATGTAGCTTTCATCGATGGAATCGCGTTAATTTTAAAGGAATGTTTGCACTTTTTAAAAATTTCATCTCGTTGCTTTTCTAAGCAATTTTTAATTGTAGTATTTAAAAATAATAGTTGAAATATTCTTCAAGATGAAGAATATTTCATCGATGAAATTGCGTTGATTTTAAAGGAATAGTTTGCACCTTTTCGAAATTTCATCTCGTTTTCTAAGTCTTCAATTTTTGTTAATTAAAGAATTTAAAAATAACGTTTAAATGTAGCTTTCATCGATGGAATCGCGTTAATTTTAAAGAAAGTTTCTATCTTTTCGAAATTTCATCTCGTTACTTTTCTAAGCAATTTTTGTTAATCGTGAATTTAAAAATAACAATTGAAAGAAATATTATTCTTCGTAAGTATTCATTGCTTTGTTCTAAGCAATTTTCGTCAACGATTTAAAAATAACAGTTAAATGGAGCCTTCATTGATGGAATCGCGATGATTTTTAAAGGAACGTTTGCACTTTTTCGAAATTTAATCATTTTCTAATTTTTGTAATTAATTGCTGTGCTACTATTGAATATCGTGGGATTTAAAAATAACAGTTGAAAGGAATATTATTCTTCGAGAGACGCGATTATCGATCGAATCGTTCTTTCGATAATGGAAATTTGATCTTGTTACTTTCTTCGAGTAATTTTGTGATTGATCGTGTATTTCTATATTCGAATATTATTATGGAATGTATAAAAGTTGAAAGGAATTTCTTATAGGTGTTCAATGAATGCGGAATAATGGAGGGAGTGCATCGAAGTACATGGGATATCCTCTTTCGACGATAGAAATTTATCTTTACACTAATTTCTTATAATTAATCGTGCGTTTCCATCGAATATTAAATTGGAATTTATAAAAGTTGGAAGGAATTTCTTGTAGGTGTTCCAAGGTATATGGATGGATGGAGCTTATCGATGAATAATGGTGATATTAAACGTACGTGGGATGTTTGCGGTCTTTCGATGATAGAAATTTATCTTGCTACTTTAAGTAATTTTTTTTAATTAATCGTATAATTTCTATTGAATATTATTTCGGAATTCGTAAAAGTTGAAAGGAATATTAATCTTCTGTCAGAAAAATGTTTGATAATGGAAATGTAATTTTAGCAATCTTGTAATTATGTATTTTTATTTGCTATAAAATTTATAAAAATTAAATATCCCTCGTACACGTACATTTAAACGTTTTAACATGGATGGAGGTAAAACTCATCGATGAAGTAACGATTAGATTTGATGGAATTTATTGATGATGCTTTGATAATGCTGATTTAATTTGCTATTTTTGTTTTATAATTGTGTATTTTTATTTTACATGTGTCTCCATGTATCTTTAGATGATAAAAATTTGAATCTTGCTTCCTTTAGATAATTTTGCAAAATAACTGTTCAAAAATCGGTTATCAGTTTGTATTTTGCATTCGTACATTGCATTGCATATTTTATTACATATATTGAACAGAATTAAAATTTAAAGTTGTAATAATACATTTTCACATTCCAGCAAATAGGCTGACAAATATTAAAATCAGAATTAAAATGATTAATGATAAAATTAAATTTCAAATTTCGCGTATATTACATTTATAATAATAAAATTATTATTAATTTTATATCATATTACGAAGCGTCTTCGATTTTATAATCCAAAAAAAGAAAAGTGAAAAAGAAAAATTAACGTAAAAAAAGATTTATCAAACTTAACCAATGCAATTTATTACGTTAATAAATGAAGCGTGACGACGTTCGAGAATCGAGACAACTCTATCTCACGATTATATAAACACCCGGCAATATTAACTTTACAATAATAGTAAAGTAAGATTTATATTTACATTATCGATTACAGATACACGCAAACATGCATAGCAAAACTAGTAAAGACCAGAAGATCGCGCGTACATAAATAACCCTGAACGATCAATCAATTGATTTCACGGCAACTAACTGAAGCCAAACTAACAGTTTCAAGGTCTATTTACAAGAGTGTCATCAATACGCGAACCGATCATCCGAACAACACAAAATAACTTGCTCTTCATTATTAACAATTTAATAAACTCCTACTGTTCATTCATAATTTCAACGACGATCAAATAAAGGATAATTCTATTAATTAACACTTCAATTACGTAAACACGAACGAACAACTTGAACTTGATTAATTAACAACTCGTACACAATTTCCTCCTGCTCCGTTATCTTCACCAACAACAACCAAAAAGAGGATAATTCTCCTCCCCCTCCATTCCATCCAAGAAACATGAAGAATCGAAAAGTTGAACACGGGAAGAGTTTCGTAATCCGATCGACGATGGTACAGAATATTACTGATTGTATCGGCCGGTGAATTTATTGGATACGCCGCGCGCAGGAAATTTATGCGACGGAATTCAATTTACATTTATGACGGGGTTGGCCGAGCCGCTGTTGCGGCAACCTGCGGCCACAGCGAATAAACAAGCAGCTCTTTATAATCTTGACCGTCGTCTTGCTCGTCAACCTGACGATCTTGTAAAAAGAAATAATTCGCCGGCCTATGGGGATTGTCTCGTGAGAAGAATCTCTTCTGACTCTTCGAGGAGCGTGTTTCGAAGTAAATCGATTTCTTCTTAAGGGGGATATTAGAAAGAGGAGGTGTTTATTATGTTCGTTGCTTCCTTTAGCAAGCTTTTTCTTTGGAAAAATTGGAATAATTATTTAGAAATGGTAAAATATACTTGCGATATATTTGTGCATTTGTACAAATTGTGAATTTAATGGAAGAAAACAACAACAGTAAGAAAAGAAACGAATTACATTATTGATTTTTATGATTTTGAATTTATTATGTAGCTTTTCATTTTCAGAGATATAATAATAATAATAATAATAATAATAATAAAAAAAGTATTTTTAGTATTATTTGGATTAAGTTTGGATTTACATAATATCTGAGGAATGTTTTTAGCTTTATTTGAGAAAAAATGATCGATATTGAATAAATTATATTTAAATTCAAATTAAATTTTGTTTACATCCTTTTAATCAAATTGGTCATTAATTTTTTTTTATCTTTATATAAATATTTTTAATTTTTTAACGAAAAAGTGGTTAGAGAAAATTTTGTTAAAATTTATATATGATAAATTTTTTTATTTTTTCAAAAGTCTATTGGAAGCTACCGTTTAAAATTATTTTTCTCGCTGTTGATATGTCACAATAAAATACCTAAAAAAAAAAAAAAAAAAGTTCTATTCAAATCCATGATAAATGATAGACACTACTAAAGGCTGAAATGCAAATAAATAATCGTCAAAAAATTTACTCTAACTCACTCTAATCCGTTTATTTATTTATATTGTCTTTCTTTGTTACATTTGAAAGCTTGAAAGTTATTACATAATCTTATCCTTTTCAATATATTTCACTTTATTTTAAAGATTATTCTTCATCAAATCATTGAAATAAAGATAATTTCTAAAAAATATTTTTCACATAAGATTTCCTTTCTTGAGAAAATTTGAAAATTCACTAACAATTTCTTAATAATTAGATTATTAAAATTTACTTTCTATTACTCTTTAAAATTAATACAAAATAAATTAATCACTGCTCATAAACACATACACACACACGTACAAATTGTAATTAAAGCACATCTATTACACTTTCTTTTTCAATTAAACCGAATTCCACCATTTTGCAAACATTCTTTATATAATTACCATATCAAATTGCTCGAAAATCTGGAACGCCAGTAATTTTTCACTTAACTCCGTTTCAACGACACTTACCATAACAAGACATTGCAGTGATCCGTCTAATAAAACAAAATATTTATCTTTTATTTACTTTTATTGTTAAAAGATCCTCGATAGATTCTACAAGAATTTTCAACTTAGAAAAAAAAACCAACGTATGGAAATATATCAATATCCCTGGAGAGGATTAAAAAAAAGAAGAAATCGAAGTATCTACACAAAATTTATATATATATTCTTTTTTCCCACGCACGAGAGAGTAAATAAGCAAAGCGATTAACTCTTCGTACGCGATCCAATCTGATTGCATCTATTGCAGCGAATATGGGCTAACGCCACTCATCCATCTGATTAAATCCGCTCCGCGTCGGAACGTTAGCCTTGCAGGATGGTTTGAAATTACTAGCCGCCTATCGATGGCTGGGCTTCGGTTTTCCACCGCTGCCTACACGGCCGACATGGCTGGAATCGCGGTACATTACACGCGGCCACGTGCGCGCATGCAAGTACGCGGTACACTTTATAAATAGACAAGGTCTTGGGCCCACGCTGAGCGCGCTAGAGAAGCGCGTTCGTTCGCTTCGCACGGCGAGCATCTTGTCACGCACTGCGTGGATCATGCGGCATCTCTCCTCTCCTATGCGAGAGGGAGAGAGGATGGGAGGACACGTGCCACGAGAACGACGCTACTTCCGTCGTGGAATCGTCGTTCGAGTGTATCGCCGTGTCGCTTCGCCGGAAACGTGACTTGCAGGAGAACGAGCGACAATTACAACGATGATGATACATTCGCATACCGTTACAATTTTCACCGCGCCGATGAAGATTTCGATTTCTGTTTTCTCTTGGGGGAGGAAAGAAACGAGATGATAAACCCTGTTCTGTATATTTCTTTCTTCTGTTTCCTTTTCTTTTGGAAATCAATTCTCTCTACACTCTCTCTATAGGCTGACCTACTATTTCTTTAATATAACGTATTAATAAGCGATGTATGTACAGTTACTTCTGCTTTGGAATTAATTTTTATTGCATTCTCACGGCTATCGTATTGACCTACTATTTCTTGGCTATATTTTATTAATGCAATGTACAGTTATAGAAGTAAAAGCAATCGCAACATTGTTTGTGATCGATATGTGTCGGAAAATTGCTGCCGATGTACGTGGCATTGTGTTATCTTGATGTTATTTTATAATTTTATCCAAACATTTTTCGTTAATTAACATTTTTCGAGGATATTAAAATGTATTTTTTAGAATAGGATAAGAAAAAAGAAAGATTTTGATAAAGAAAAGTATTGACGAATCTTGAAAAAACTTGAAAAAACACAAAAAAACTTATGTTCCATGATATTTAAAAAACATGATATTTAAATAAATGTTTTTGCATAAGTAGCCTTTCAGTTAAAAAAACACTTTGTGTATTTGTGTATTATTGATAATTGAAAAAGGTTGGAACAATGTTTTCAATGATTTAAGAAACACAAAAAATGTGCCAAAGTTCAAATAAAATAGGCTTTTTTTTTTAAATATCCCAGAATTAACTCATATTCAAAGAATTTTTTCACTGATCAATGATAATAAAGTTGAGAGAAAATGAGAGAAGAATGAGAGAAAAAGATATCAAACAGTTTAAAAATCAAATGATAGCAATTGACTTTAGCTGGTAAAAAGTTTTTAAAATAAAAGAGATAAGAAGCTCTTAAATTAATGTCGATGAACATGCAAATTTCTATGCAAATTTTTATTCTATATGAATTTTATTACGTTATATATTATAAATATATCATTTAAATTAATCGTTCAACTTGATATTATCCATTTCATTTGCTGAAATGGTATCACATAAAAATCACGCAAAACTTGTCGTGATTAAATCTTTTTTTAAATTCAAGGCCGGTCATTTTAAATATAGTTTTTTTCTTTTTTTTTAATTATGTTAATAATCTGATCGAAACTAGAAATTCAAAGATCTATTCTCACTATTCTTTTTTTTTCTTCATAACTGCTAGAAATTTGCAATTAACACACGCGATATATTCTCATAATTCTTTAGTTCTTTATTCGAATATAGATTTCGAGAATTGATCGAAAAAGTAACGATTGCATCGTTTTAAAAAATTCTAACTGTTACTCTTCGAGTCGAACACTTTTTTAAATTCATTTATTTATATATATATATATATTTTACGCAAGAGAGTTAATGACCTTTAATCTTTTAGTCATAGTGTGATTCAGATATAGTCCGATCGCAAGACTCTGCATTTCCAATCGAAATTAATTTTAATGTTGACTAACTTCTTATCGAAGGAGTCAACATGTCAATATTTATCTCGTTCACTGTTTTTAAAACATGATTAATTATAAAAAGAAAAAAAAAAAGACAAGTCAACACAATATCATCATTAATTATTATTATATAACATATACATTTTTCTTTATTTTTATTTTATCTATATGATTCATTATTTATATTTTATTACTTACTACTCTATTTTCCATTGTGATAGTTGTGAGTGAATACATATTTTTAGAAACTACGCGAAATTAAATAACAAAAAATATAATACAGAAAGCTTAACTCTTTGAAATATTCACTTTGATTCTTCGTAGGTTAAGAATATCTTCTACGTAACGAAATTACAAATTAAAGACTCAGAAAAATATACATTGTACGTATACTATTACTTAATTAAACTTAATTCAATTTTATTTAATTGTAACTTCAATTCGCAGAGGATTAAATGATACGAATAACAAAAATGCTGATTAAAATGTTAATTATGATTGAGGGTATCTGCAGTAATTTCAGATAAAAATAAAGATAAATATACAAAAAGCAAGATACCAATTTTTCCAAGTTTTAATAACTCCTTCCCAACCATCATTATAGATGAGCTTGCACTTTTTAATTACCTATTTACTCTTGCCACTGCAGAGATTAAATTTTCCTTTCGATTATTAGATGACCGACAATTTGATTTCATATAAATCCAATACAGAGATAAATTCTTCAGCGAAAAGAAATCAACCGCAAAATATATTTTTCAATCGTTCGAAGAATTCCTCTCCCCTTCAATAAACTTCTCGAGCATCCAACTTCTCTCCTCTATTGAATTTCATGCTCGTCCCCGCGGAAGACACTCGATGTTTAAAGAAATGGACGGAAAGAATTTTTCCCATGGAGGTGGAAAAAAAAAAAACCTCGCGTTGGCCGAGGTCTTGCAACGCCCTCCCTCAAAGTTACCCCCCCTCGAGGTTTCATAAATCGAGATTTATCGTTAAGTGAGGAGCCACTATTCCTCTCGAACGAGAATAACGAGAAAAGTCGAAATTTATCGATGAACAGGCCGATGCCTGTTCGAAAAGTGATACCGAAAGGAAACGAAGCTGCATCGCGTTACACTGCCACTTTACAGCCGTTTGGCGCGCTTTGAACCGCGCAACCGTAGCTGCTTTTAATCCGTGCGTCGCTGTTAGCTTTGGTTTTAAAATCCTGTCGAGTTCGATGTTGAATTATGTTAAATATTTTAATAATATTTGGAGATCTAATGTGTTGTGACACTCTGACTAATTATTCTGTGTTCAATAGAATTGATATTTTGGAAATATTACGTTATTTGTATCGATTATTGTATCGATTATTAGATTCGTTTGTAGATATCGATCGATTTTTGGTAATATTTTAATATGATTGATATTTTAGAAGTGCAGCATGTCTTTTTTTATCGATTATTGTGTCTTAATCGACTATCAGTCTGCGGATATTTATGTATTAAAGACATATTCGAAATAAGTAACGTAACGGAATAATAATCTAAAATAAAATATGCAAAGTAAAATAGATATTATGATATTTATAGGATAAAGACAGATTGTCATTTAAGTTCCATTTCTCTAGATACGTTCATAAAAAATTAAAATTGTCCATCGATTACGTCGAATTGAAGACAATAATCAATTTTGTAAATAAATTTTAATTATTTATTTCGATTTTTTTAATTTCGAAAATTACTTTTCAACTTCGATTTGATGTTATTTTTCTAAAAAGATTTTGTAAATAGAATTGAAGAAACAATTTCGTTTTTTCTTAGATAAAAATTATACGTTATTGTTTCGGGCTATTGAAAAACAACTAATTATATTTAATTTTTTTTTAAACTAAATCCATGACTGAAAGTAATTTTAGATTTGCTTCTATTGTTGTATCATGCAATAAATATTTTTCTTGAAATAATTTTTCTTAGAAATAAGGTTACTCTGTGACAAGCAAACAGTGTGTAGAGTGCAGTATTTGATATGTTGCACATCCAGCCAAAATAATCAATAATAATTTATAATCAAAGTTATAATAGAAGAATATATTTTTACAATGATTTTACACACACACATATATATATATATATACAAAACAAATACCAAATATATTATATTGCGGCATCATCATTCTTAATAAACAAGTAAAAATCTTGACAACGCTATTCAATGTAATGATCTTATTCAACGATATGTATTAAAAAATCGGAGGGTGATACTTTTTTGTAAATGTTTATCATTTTTTAACGACACCACGTTCGGTACTTGACAAAGTCTTAATCTCAAAGCAAGTTTCATTACTTTGAATCATTTATATCTCCACTTCTCCCAGAAACAATACCAAGTGCCCTCATTCTCGACCATATAGCGCTCGTTAATTCGCATTGAGAATGAGTCACGTAACGATTCGACTCGAGGCCGAACGCCTAATTATTCTCGAATGATTTCGCGAAGGAAAGACATGTACTTATGCACTTCTTCTTCTTTTTCCTTCTCGCTTTATTCTCTTTGAAATGTCTCGCCACGCGCTTAATCCGCTTACGTCTCATATTTTTATCCCTGTCATTGGATCGATCTTAATATAACTTTTCTAACTTTTTCGAATGTATAAATATAGAAATTTTGCGAATATTTATTACTTAATTCGTGATTAAAAATTGGTCGCGTCTCGATTGTATATATATATTTATATTTTTACTCCGTTCCAATTGAAATGATTAAAATTATAACCATGGTGATGATTTATGAATACGAATTAATGAATATCAATTAATCGATGCGTATAATATTAATATTCGCAAGAAAACATTTCAATTGATTATATCGTTTTTAAAAAGATTATTATTCCTCGAAATTCGGAAAATGCGTTCGCAGAAACGTATAAAAATATATATTCAGAAGGGAAAACATTTGCCACGAACGTAAACGGCACGATGTACAGTAAAAGGCGTATAGGACACCGACACAAAGGAGAAAATATTAAATTCAACGGAAAGAGGGAAATGTATTCGTTGTATGGGAAAAGATAAAAAAAAATTGCAATAATTTTTAAAATTATATAAATTTTATTTCCAAGAAACAAAATGATCTTTATCTCAACGATAAATATCGTGTAACGCGAACAGAGAAATAAATTACAATATATAACTCTCCGATAAATTACCTCCAATAATTTACTCCTAGATAACGTATTTCTCAACTCTCCTTTCGTTCGTGAACGATCCTCGATAACGTCACGTATATCGCAAAAACCTGTCAATAATAATAACATAGACTTCTTCTTGTCGAAAGAATCGAAACAAGAAAGAAATTTCGACTCGAACTTTTATCGAACGATCCGAAGCCGTGGTCCCTCGGCTGGCCGGTATTTACAATTCGCGACCACGACATAAAAGGAAAAACGAACGGACACAATGGGCACGGGCTCGGGGCCACGGCGTCGTATTTTACGATGCCACACGAGCGCGGCCGTGTCCGTGAAAGCTTCTCTAGAGGACTCGCGATCGCTTCGAAGCGCTCATCGATCGCGCCGTCGGAGGATGAGTTTCGCGATGCCGCTAACGACGTCGGCCATAGCCACGCTCGTAAACGCTCGCCGCGCGAATCCCTCCATCACGATTTTATTGTTTCACGTCCGTGAACGTTACCGTGTGTCATTGAGCGGGTCGTTAAAAACAAGGGGGGACACAAGGGTATACGTTTCAGCGTGTAAATTTGTTTTGATCGCGAGCTCGCCAATTCGTCGTCGGGAGGAGAGCGTCGCTGTGTAACACGGTGCGACTATCCCGTAAATTCTCGGCCCAATTAAAAGTTTCTAATTGTGATATCTGCCGCGTTTGAAAGGGGAAGGCGAGAAAACGTATCGTTGCTTCGATTCGAACGTGGTTTGCCGTGCTGGAACCTAATTTCTTCCGTCTTTTTGAGAAGAAAAGAGAAATTATTATTTAGAACGGAGATTCATTTCGGTTTAATTGGGATGATGAATTTGTATATCATGTGAAAGAATATGTGCTTATTATTGAATTGATTGAATTAATTTTTAGATACAGTTTAAAGATTAAATATATCGATCATTGGATAATCAAGTGATAATGCTTCGCTCTTTATGCCAATTTTCGAATAAAAGAAAAAATGGCAAGTAACGTTGAAACAATACGAATGATGATCGAATAAAGGAAGTTATGTAAGTAATCACGATATGAGATTTCTTGATCCAAGAAACAAGCGATATTTTTTCTCTTCTTTTTCTTCTTTGCAAAGTATTTCATCCGAAACATTTATGACGATCGATAAATCAACTTTTTCTCTCAAATTCATCATTTTTAAGGATAGCCTGAATCAATTTCAATCAATTGTATTATTCTTCATTGAACTTTATAAATGTTTCGATCGCATATCAAATATTTATCGTAACAATATTGAATTACATTCTAAATTTAAATGTTGCCACGTTTATGGTATTATAAAGAATAATATTTGTTGGATATAACGATATTCAGAGGAGGCATCATTTTTGTGATCTTTGTGAACTCGGACTCGAGTTTACAAGTGTAACTATCATTTAATGCAAATTTAAGAATACAATTTTTTTTTCAATTTAGCAATTCTAATTTTCGTATTAAACTTATGCAAAGTTTTCTCTTTGTCATCAATTTTGAATTTCTAATTTTTCTGCATTCTTTTTAACGCGCTTTTATTTTATTATATACGAATAAATCTATAATAGCTTCTATAATAATATTTTATATATCGATATTCGAATAATCTATCATTTAGAAATTATTGTTAATGAAGTTTATATCTCGATTTTCTTCTCTTTGCCGATTTTGAATTTCTAATTTTTCTACATTTTCTTTTAACGCGCTTTTATTTTATTACATACGAATAAATCTATAATAACTTCTATAATAATATTTTATATATCGATATTCGAATAATCTATCATTTAGAAATTATTATTAATGAAGTTTATATCTTGATTTCTTGATTGGAGTTGCACCATCTGAATATTACGTAATATAAATCTAGTTGAAACAGAATGGAGAACCACCTCATTGATTACTCGCATTTGAGTCGGAACGTTCTCTTCGTGATCGATAATTCTATATGAAAATTGCGTATCGCGAATTGGACAAAAGGATATATGTAATTTCACAATATGCGTGTCTCGATATCGTGAATTCTGCTATTCTATCATCATACATCATGATCGTATCATCATACATTACAATTTGCAACAATTTGTAACAATTTGTAATTTTTCGGATAGTAGAATAGTTAGATCCACGCGTGTTTATGCAAATTCGTGTTATTATGATGGAAATAAAGTAACTGGAATGAGACAGAAACAAGTTGATGCGTGATTTTCTATTTTGCATTTTTCGCACAGCGAATATATACATATATTTTGCATTATATTTAAATATTTAAAGACACATGCATGGATATATTGCAAATTTTATTGCAGATATTGTGAATATACGTACGATTATATAATTAGTAAATTCAGTAAATTCTCTTATCGTTATATGATGACAATAATATTTCAATTTAGTATTTCACGTTACAGAGAAATTCATCTTATCCGAAAATTCCAATTTTACTGAAGTTTATCGAAACTTTTTTTTTTGTTGACAGGAAATCCCTTCGAGGCAAAGAGGAATCAATCGAAAACTAATCGATCAGAAATTTTTTCAATTTTTGATGTAATCTCATCTGGATATATTTTTCACGATAAACCGTGATAAAACTGAAAGAAGTTAGAACGTTGATTACATCTCCTCGTATAAATATATGAAAGAAATTTTTATTTGTAACTTTTTTATGCTCTACATGGATACGAACATTCAATAAAATCAAAACATAGATGAATGTAATGTAGGATACGAATACTTTTGCGATGGACTATATAATCAATGCTAATTATAGACCAGATCAAACCATATTTTTGCAACCTTGAATTAATAATTGAGAGCTAGATACAGCAATTTATATTTTCGAATTTCTACAATTCAATGTAATTATTCCAATGAATAAAAATGAATTTTATGTGAATTTTTTGGTATTTTTAAAAAGTTCGGGGAAATAGAATATATCATTAATCGAGATCTGGACCGAATTTCATTATTGAAGAAAATAATGAACAAAATATTTATTGTGAAATTTCAATAAAAGTACGAAATACAAAAGAAAAATCGCAATTAAATATGCATCGATAACGTGATATTGAATTTTTTGTCATATAAAATAATTTTTAACGATAAATGAAATATCAGCTAACGGCATTAAAAGATGAAATTGTAACCGAGCTTTGATATTACCGTATATAATAACTTAAAATCTATTATTAATTTTTTATATTACATTCTTTATATTAATAATCCACATTCATTGAATGAAATACATCAAAAATTTTTAGACTGCTGATTATTAAAAAAAAAAATATTATACAATTTTTATATTTGCAACAATTTTGAGATACAATAATGAAAATGAGAATAACAAAAAAATTCCACGCCTCCAATAATTATTGTTACTGATTACTACTAATTATTAATATCTAATACATTCTTCTTTTCCTTATATTATATTTCTGTATATTTTTCTTACATCTTTGTATACATCTTACATATTTCTTACATACTTATATATCATAAGGAAATATTTGATTCTCAGATTATATTAAAAATCCACTCAGAATTGTATTAAAAATCCACATTATCGAATAAGGAAGACTGATTGGATTTATATAAATAGATTGACTAATTTTTAACGATATTGCGTGTATATCACATCACAGTAGAAACTGACTTCTATTATGCTATTTGTTTGTTTCTGACATTGTAATTACAGATTGTTGAATAATTATTAGCGTTTAAAAAATTTACTATAAGTAAATTTTCTTCCTTTTTTTTTTTAAGAAGATTTTGTGTTCACACTGTATAATAGTATAAATTTTTAAACTGATTTTAAAGTTTTTTTATTAGATTATTTATTGGAATAATATTTCTTTTATATACTATAAATTATTTAAAATTACTTGGGGAACATTAAAGTCAAAACGAGCGTTCGGAGTTAATTGAGTTACAAGTTTTTAAATGATTTTCTATAGTCTGAATCTTTCGTTGTTTCATAATCTCTAAAGTTTTTTTTATTTTCTACGAGGATTTAAATTCTCATTTCATTATGAAGAAAATAATTTTTAAGTTTCGTTGAAATTTATAATTATATAATTATATCGTATAATTCATGTATGTTAATTAATCTAAAAAGAAAAAAATCTTAAATTTATTATTAAAATATATAAAAGATACAGAAGATAATTAATATTTTAATAACAACGCAACTTTCATGATATTCTATTACCTTATTACCACTAAGATTAAGTTACTAATAATATCTTTTTAACTTCCTACTTATCAATCACCGACCGCAGAGCCTGGCTAATAAAAGAACATTAGAAAAACATGTTAAAATGCTTCAATTGTTATTACATCAAATCATTTTTTAATCACTTATACATCAAATATCTTACTACATATCTTTTTACAACGTACAATCTCCTATTTTTAATTTATTAAAAAAAAAGAAGAGTCGAAAAACTGAAAAATTGACCAATCCCCTCTATCCTTTCTTTTCTTTTCTTTTCTTTTCTTTTTTTTCGCTCGACACCCCATACACTCGATTGACGATTCTCCGATCGGCGTTGATCGAACGAGGAAAAGGGAGATTGGCGAGCCACTTCAAAGAGTCGGTTCGAGTCCTCTTCCCGGGGAAAAGAGCCCCGACCAGGGTTCATTTTTCTAACGGCGATGCGGTACCAGAAGCGCATTTGCATCTCTCTGTTCGCGAGCTCATTTTTCCGACTATCTCGTCGGAAATAAATCTGCCCTGAGCCACGGAACAGGCCGCAGCCGGTAATAAAAAAAGGAGGGAAAAAAAAGGATAAAAAAGAAGAAAGGAGAGAGAGAGAGAGAGAGGAGGAGAGGGAGGGAAAAAAGGCGAACGACGGATTCTCCCTTTATCTGCGCCACGTACCGCGGCTTTTTAATGACGGGCATAAGTAAAAGCGCATCCTGGCCTTAACGACTGAAACTGAGCGCGGAAATTCATTAAGGGGAGAGGTGGAGATTCAATGATCCAAGCGTCCATGAATTTCGTGGATCGCGCGGGCTTCGCGCCATTTTTCTCGTTTTTCTTTCTTCCTTTTTTTTTTTTTTTTTTTGATCGTTTCACTCTGTCGCCATTCATCGGAATTTTAATACTCATGTTTTTATCATGACCAGTTATTCCCCGAGCGTCCGCTTTTTTCTTCTTCTTCTCCTTCTTCTTTTTTTCTCTCCCTTTCTTTCTTTTAAAAAATTATCACTTGCGCTATTTTTGAGGATGTGTTATGCCGAGTGTGTTGCGATAGCGGTGTGATTAATTGGGATCTCGAGCTGCCGAGATATTAAAATTTAACGCGCCGATTCGGCTCTTCCATTCGTATAAGAGATACGTATTTTGTATTTAAGTGAGTGGTTTCGTTTCTCTGCGATATTGACGATTCGAGAAAAATGTACGAAAGATTGAAAGTGAAATTAATTTGAAAAAAAAGAGATAGAAAAAAAAGTATCAAAATATCGGACACTGGTCAAAATCTATAAAATAAAATGCTTCAGATTTGGCATTTTGAGTTATATTCATATTCATGTGTTAACAAAAATATTCGATCGTATAATATCCAAAATATGAACAGAATTTGTAATAAATTGTATTTTAAACGAATGCTGATTTTGTGTATCGTTTCTTATTAAATTATTAATTTGTAAACTGTGTTAAATTCAAATCTTGTCAATGTGCATTACGTCTGAAGGATGTAAATAAATATTTATGCAAATTTATCTATATTTACATATATATTAACTCAAAAAAAAAAAAAAAAGGAAAATTTGCATAAAGATTTATTTCATTCGTTAAATATTTCATAATACGTATCTTTTCTCACTTTTACGTTTCTTATAAATGCAGAATTTTAATTATCGAAAAAAAAAAAAAAAAATACAGAAAACATTGAAGTAATAGTTTATATGTAGTATCTATTCATAAAACATTTACTTCGTTCCTCTGTTGCTAATTACCATATTTCAACGAGCAAAAGCTAAATCGTGATATTAGATCTCAGATAAAATCTTTGTGCAGCGTTCAACCGTGACTTAAAAAAAAAAACGAAACTTGAACATTCTACTTCGATTCATCTAACGTTTTTATCTGACTTCTCTGGTTGTATTTATGAATTTATTGTTCGATAATTGTCCAATGAATTGTTCGTAATGAATCGATCATTATTATTTATTTTTTTCGTTTGCTTTGTTTTCCGATATTTTTATCGAAAAAGAAGTAATAAAATGATTTGTATTTCATTCTTTGCTAATGTTCTAATTATATGTTAATATCAATGTCATGTCATTTATATTTTCAATTAATATAACTATCCATCAAGCAATTTCTTAAATGATATAAAGTATCATTTATCAGATTGAAGAATATACACGAGAATGTATCTAATGAAAATAAAAGCCGAAGGATAATTCCTCATAATAGAAATAAAATAAAAAATGATAGAGTAACAATTTTTCAAGACTTTATTTTCAAGAGAATCGATTAAAATACGTATAAAAAGAAGGAAAAATTTGTTTGAATATATTTCTTTCCTTCTTAATTATTCTACTTCGATTTATAAATTATGGCTGAATTAATGTCTATTTGATTAAACTATAAATTCTCTGTTTCATTTCAAGTAGATACGTAATCAAGAGATAATCCAGATGATCGATATTCAAGTACCCTTAAAATTTCACAGTTGATTTTTTCGAAAAAACGTTGCATTGGAGATCATCGTTCTCAATATATCACTATTTCAATATAAATTTTAGAGAAGATTTTTTTCAAAATTTACATTTTTGAATAATTAATTATTGTAATAATTAATTATTGTAACTCTTGGTAAAAATAGAAACGTAACGTAAACATAATTGCGATTTTCAAATCATCTCGCATTAAAATTTTCAGTATCACAAATACATTTATTTATTCAAACGAAAATTTATCATGGCGGAAATTCATCCTAATTTAAACATTCTAACGTAAATCAATCTCTTTTACTATGCATATTTTTTTTTTTTTTTTTTATTACTTTCCGTTAATTCCTCGTTTCCTTTTCCCTGCATTTTTCAAAAAAACGTTTTCATTTTCCCACCGAGCTCCTCATTTTGTATTCGGAATACATTATTGTATCCTATTTACATTTGCAAGGATTAAAGTCTAATTAAACTCGGAACGGAGCGGAAGAAAATTAATTTTTTTAATAATTATATTCGTAAATCCGATCAAAGGACAACGACTATTAAAAGGATAAGACCTAAAAAGGATAAGAATCGTTTCTCACGTTCATCCTGAAATCAGGCCTACGTTTCTCGATCTTTTCCACTTGTAATTCCTCTCGAATCGTATGGATGGGATTGTATTTACGTGCCAACTTGTATACGAGGTACATCGTGGCTTTGTATCATTACACTCCACCCGCCCCATTTATTATCCGATCCCGCCGGAAGTTTAGACGTTTAGGCGCGCAGGCGCACACGCAGAGAAGAGCGCAACAACAGCGTTTCGGTCTCCTCTTTTTTTTCCTTCGTTTACGACTTGAATAGACTCGAATTCTTCCGAAGAAACGGAAAAAATGTTGGACGAGAGAGAGAGAGAAAGGGAAGAAGAAAGGAAAGGAAAATTTTTTTTTTGAGAAACGATGGTTCTTCTCGCGGAGAGATGATGATGTTGATGATGATGAGTCTATTTAAACGTCAATCATAGATTAGACGAAGCGGACGAAGCTCGATCTTGGTTGTGGTTGCTTTGGCCTCTTCGAGGATGGGCCCAGTGGTAAAGGCCACCTGGGCTGCACTACTCATAGAAGCCACCTTCGAACCCATGGAAGCTGCATTTCCAACCATCATGTGCTGGAACACGTGGCCGTTTATCGGTACAGGTAAATCCTACCTACGATTGGCCACGCTCTGCTCGATTACATTTTTCTATTCCCTTTTTAAAGAGGGTTTCTGGTTAAGAGGAGATTTTTTTTTTTTCATTACGTTTAATGAAGTGATATATTGCTCGTTATTGTGAGAAGGAAAGGAACGAGATAAGAGTTGAAGCCTTGAGCGAATGGATTCACGGATTAATTTGAATTCAAACTCTTGGAGATTTAATCGTTTGAGAACGAAATAAAATTAATAAAATTAAGTTAAGGAGAATGATAATAATGTCCGGTTTCTGTTAATATATAATTTTGTCTTGCTTGTAGAATATATTCTTAAACTTCTTATGAAAGTGAGAATGAAAATCGACAAAGTACTCGTTCGTAAAAGGGGAAGAAAATGTTTTTTAAAATTATTTTTGTAGAATTACTGATTTGAATAAATTTAGTTTACTTATTTTTTCTAATTTTGAGAGAATCATTTTTAAGTTTTACTTTTTTTTTTAAGAATATTAAAACAAAATTAAGAAGCTAAGAAAAATGATATGATATTTTCATTAAATGGAATAAAATAAAAACTTGAAATCTAACACAAATGTAGATTAAACATTATCAAATGTTGATTTAGGCCTACAAGCATCCAACGCGTGCTTGCAATAACAATAAATCAATCCTCAGGCGAGTCCAAGCTTAACCTAATTTCATGTAACCTAATCCAACGATGTTTAAAATCAATAATATTTTCGCACATTGGATTTTTTTCGATATATTCACAACAGTCTCGAATCGTGGAAAAATCAAAATAAGATAAGATCAATTTCATAATAAAAAAATATGAATAAAACTATAAAATTTTTCCAACTGATAATAAATCAGTTAATCACCGTACAATCCACTCATTTCTCATTATCTTCCGCGAGAAAAAAAAATCTACCTAACAAATCGACATAACATCAATCCCTGAACGCATCGACACGTTTACACGCGACTTCGCGTAGAAGTTAATCGAAATCGCGAACAAGGAATACCGAAGGGGTTGCCTCAGGCGAGATCTAAACGAGTTACGCTCGTTTCTATCCCCTTATCAGGATCGCGATAAATGCTCGTAATAAGTTCTTATCATCAATCATTCTGACAGCCTGATAACTCACTCCCATTCACAGATACACGTCGCGTTTCCCGCGTCTTTTGTCGATCGTTGAACGTTCCTCGACTCGTCCCTCGAATCTCTAAAAATCTCTCGACAAAGCGAATTGTCTCGAAGAAGGAAGAAAGTCGTCTCGTCTCGACTGTGATTAACTCGCGCGCCACGTGGTCGATAAACGAAGGAGGTGATCGAAGGAGGAGCCTTCTTCCTGTGCCTTCGTGTCCCGCTCAAAAGTCGACCACGGTTCACGATTCGGCCGTGGAATGCACGGCTCCATTCATTCGAACCGGTTATTTCTAGAAAAGAGGAGGCTGAATGAAAATCTGTCAACCCACGTGGCGAAACCTGCGTGGCCAATGACCGCTTTCGACCACGGTCGTTCCACTCTCCTCGCCTTCCACCCGAACCGAATGAATCGATGACTAAATCGCTAAACTCGCGTGAAATTCAGGATAAGATGTAACGGAATAATCTAGTGAGACGTTTTCAATTGGAGCTAGATTGGAGTTGGTGTACTTCTTTTTTGCAGTTTGTTAAAGATACTATTTAATGAATATAATCCTTTATAATGATTTTACTTTGAAACCATTTATCCATACTTTTTGAGTCTTGACAGATTTGGTTTAAAATTTAAAATTATTTTAAACCATGGAACCTGGTATTTTTAATAATTTTTTTACCAAATAAAAAAAACTTGTTTCAATTTAATTTCGTTAATTAAAAAATAAATTTGGTTATATAAGATTGCTTACAAAAGTTAATTATAATTAATCGATTCCCGCGCTTTTTCGCAACCAATCACACGTGTTTCCACTATCTAAGACAATTCCCCGTGTGGGGAAAACTGGGATAGAGGGGGAAGAAGAGAGAGAGAAAGAGAGAGAGAGATCGTATCTATTCTTCCGTTACGCTGTCTTGAATTTATATATGCGGTGCATAAATAATCCTTGTATTGCGAGATAAGGATCTATGATCGTTGTTTACGAGCATTACCGTCGTAATTCGTTTTCCAGCTAACAGGATTCATTTCTAATCTCGTTGCCCTTTTTCCATCGGCTCCTTCGTGATCGTCCCGTAGTCACGAAGGAAGAATCGATGCCTCGAACTAGCGATGTTTCGACGACTAGCTAGCGAATAGGACACACGACGCCTGACCTGAATTCCACTAGCGCATGATAGACGAACAAATTGCGTAACACACGCGTGCTTCGTGTGGACTCGCCTTTTCGCGCTTCGCGTTGGTCCTTGGAGGGAGAAAAAAAGGAGCGAACGCGCGGACGCCAAAAATTTCTTGCTTATATAATTTCTTGTTGTCTCGGTATGCACGAACTGACTGTCGCGTTTCATGGACCAACGGAACGATTCGTGCGCTGATGGATCGTTTAGGTTCGTTATTTGTTACGCATCTTAGTAAGAGAGATGATTAAACTCGAAGGTCGTTCGAGATTGAAAACTCGTTTAAATCGCGTACGATGTAAACGAAACGAGACGTAAGATTTAAGATTAATTTAATCGTCGGTTTGAAATCGTAAGAGAATAAGTAAGACGCAAAAAAAGTCACGGTATTTCTAATGTTCTACTTTCCAAGCGTTTGATATTTGTATTGGATAAAAGCGCGCGAATGAGGTTTCCACCTCTACGTACTGGTAGGTAGAGGAGATTGAATCGAAAAGTAAAGGGAATTAGTTTTCTTTTCGGTCGATCGCGATAAAATTAAAATAAATTCGTACGATTAAGAAAAATCATCTACATGCGCTATGTATGCCTCCGTAAAGGTTTATCGCGCGTCTGCCATCTCTCTAAGAGTTGCCTTGAGGATCCAAGGACTTCAATTGAAACGATACACGTTGTTATATTGTACATGTACGGGAGTATATACCGGTTCGCGAGAGCTCGTTTCGCGGTAATCGACAATTGAATCGACATACGGTTCGGTTGATAAAGAGCGGGAAACTCACTCTGCGTCTTGTTGTGGATCACGCAGCGATCGTATCGCGTTCTCCTTTATATTATCCCAATAGGATTTTCTTCGTCGAACTCTCACGTTGCTGCCACAACTTTTTGTCACGCACAGAGAGAGGCACACAGAGAGACAGACACTGAATCACTAAAAAAATTGTTTTCTGTTAAAACACGCGATATTGTTACAGGAATTTCAATCTCGAGGAATCACTGCGCGAAACTTCAGCGGAGGCGTACTTATCGCGTGTAATCGCGCGGCTCGGCTTCCCGGCGAATGCTTCTCGCTCGTGAAACAACCGTGAACACACCGAGGAACATGCACGACACACTGGGAACCGATAGACAGAGAGAGAAAGACAGAGCGATAAAAGGGAAGGGAGAAAAAGAAGGAGAGAGAAAGAGAGAGAGAGAGAGAGCCTCGTGTGCGATCTTCCGAACGGAGCTCTCACCGTGCACTGACTGCTCCGCTCCGCTTGCTCGCTACCGTCAATAAGATCGATCGAGTCCACTACTCGCGAGAGATCACACTAGACGCGCAGCGATCCGCCGAAAAACTCCCGTGGGACGCTTCTCCGCCCTCTGCAGCCCTCCTCGCCTATTCTCCCTCCCTGCTGTCCCTCGCTCCTTCTCACTCGCGCTCCTCCCCCCCTTTACTGCCCTCCCCTCCTCTTCCCGCCGTTCTCTAGCTTCTTCTCCCCCGCCTCCTCCGCCACCACCCTCCCACTCTACCCCCTTCAGCGTCAGTGCACTGCTCTGTGTGCTTTGAACGTGTATGCGCAGTCTGTGTGTAGACATTTATACATATAAAGTAGTATACTCTCCCTCCCCCCTCCTTCCTCCCCCCTTCCCCTTGTCGGTCTATCCTTTTCTCGTTCTCGTATCGCTTTCCTTCTCCTTTTCAGAGCATTCTCTTTCTCCCTTCCCCTCTTTGTTTAACGCGAGAGGTTATCCCTGTCCCTCTTATCGTGGACGCGCTATCACGAATTCCGGCGGCCAGCGACACTGGCTACGTGAACTCGACACTGGTCCCGCGGTGTCATAACACTGGTAACAGCCTGTCGTGGGCTATTAAAAGCGCGTACAACGTTGGGGGCAGTTATCATGAGCGTGATGCGCGGACCGTTTGCACACGCCACACCCCGGAACCACGAGGAGGAAGGACGGAAGGAAAGAGCGTCGCGATGACAAGAGCTGATCTTCGTGAAGTTTTAAAAGGCGGGTCCCGATTCTATCTCATTCAGAAACTTTTTTCTGAATTGATTTTAAAGTGTCGTGTTTTTTCGCGATATTCTTTCTTCCACTTTTTTTTGATTTAGAAGAGATAGAAGAAAAAAGTGTCGTCGATCGTTTCTATTTTGGAATTTTTGTTTATCTTCTTATTTATCTTTTTTCATTTCTTCCATATTCAATGTTATTCTCGTTTGTAATATCTTTTTGTGAAAGTTAAACAAATGGGCCAAAGAAGTCGATTTGGTTAGGTTCATTGGCTTGTACTGTCGTTCAAAGTCAGGCCAACAGCGCGTCAAGTGCGCGCCTCTGAGCTGCAACTCGTCACACGTCGCTCGGAACCGTTCGTGCCTTTCCGTGTCGCTCCGCTTTCGCGCTTCCCTCACCATTTATTCCTCTCTCGCTCCCTCTTTGTCTCCTCTCTCCCTTTATTTCTTGTTCACTGTTCAACTTCTATCTCCGTCCTTTTTTCTGATTCATTCCCTCTGGTTTTCTTTCCCGATCTCTTCCTTCTCTTTCTCTTCCTATTTCCATTTCTGCCCCCTTCTGGTCATCGCTGTTTTCCTTCGTTTTGTTTCGTTTTATCTTCGTTTCATATCCTCCTTTTCCCTCTGAAAGGCTGAGAGAGTCTCCTACGCGTTTCTGTACTTCTCTCTCCCTTCCTCCCACTTTTCTCGTTTCCCCCTTCTTGCTGCTTCGCTCCCCCTGCTGGGTTCCCATACGGAATCCCACCAATCGTACTCCAACATTGAGAGAACTCCAGCGATGGAAACGATATTCTTGCAAACTGTGTACGTATCGATATATATTTCTGCGAGAAATTTTTAGTTTTTTTCATTAAAGTACTAAATCTATTTTTTTCTATCTAAGATAAACGATCAATAGAGAAAATATTGCAAAGAACAAATGGAAATTTAAAAAAAATTATACTTTTAAGTCAGCAAATATTAGGAGAATTAATCAATAATGATTATTATATGAGCGTGCATTCATCACAATTTATGTGACGACTGAGTACCTTAGAAGATTACATCATAAATAGAACTTAAGTACTACACTATTACTTAACTATATCCCTACTTGGTACACCACTTATTAATCTAAATATGAATGTATTCACGAGGAAATGAATAATCATTTAATGTATACTAGCTCTTGCTTATATTTTTTTTAATATTTTTCATATATGAGTAAAATTCATTTAATTAATTCCGCATTTCTCTTTCACATTTTTAATATTTTACATAATTTCTATCATGTGCTTTTCGTTCAATAACTTTTGTATTTTTATATATTCTTTATTCTTTGTTAATTTATTTGATTTCTATTTTTTTTTAATATATATAAAAATAAACATTTTGTCTATCAATAAAATTAATTCCACTACAAATCTATCGCTATTCTTTCATCTCTGCTTATCATTTTTAATTTCTTTCGATAAATATCTCTACTAGAATCATGCAAGCCTTTTGAATCCGTGATATTGCTCATTCCCTCACCTATATAGTCATCACTAAGTGGTATAATGCGTTCGAAATTCTTTCTCCTCCCTGTCCTGTTACAATCTTTCTCCGTCTTTGTCATTAGCATCGTCGTCATCGCCATCACGACGACCACCAGCAGGTCGCCATAGCAATCTTCAAAAGTCACCACTTTGGATTCTAATTCTTTCCGTTCTATTATTTTATATTATCTTTCAATATTAAAATCTCTAGTAAATACAAAAGTGATTAGTGATTAATGCACACAGAAGATTTTTGATTTTTGATATAAATATCAATGTAAAAATGTAAGGAAAGATAACAAATTTTTGTTTGAATTTTTTTTCGAATAAATTTGATCAATTTATTATTGGAGTGAATTATTTATAAAGAGATTAACGCGAAATAAATAAAATTTTTTTTTAAAATATCATTTTTCCATTTTAAAGATTTATCAAACTTAATCTAACTTGTTTAATTTTTTCTTAAAAATAAGAATTTAAACAAAAAAAAAATTTAATTATATACTTTTTACTTTTTGCAAGTAGAATAATCTTCTACAAAGGAATTATTTGTATTCAATTGGAAATTTCTCTTTGATTAATTTGATACGTAACATTGAAATTCAATTTTCCCAAAACGAATTTTACTCTTTCTCGTCTTAATTTTTACGCGTTTTAAAATCATTTCCTGTTCAATTGCATCATCACTAATTATCGTACAGAGAATATATCGAAAAATTTCGTAAATATTTTCGCCCATAAAATTGAAAGAAGATTTGTAAACTTTTGATCAAAAATCAAATAATATTTCAAATATTATAATAAATATGTTAATTACTATTCGTATTTCAAAAAAAAATAAATAAATAAAATTGGATCACAGTTAACCTATCGACGCGGCCATTGGCCGCTTCGCGAGCAAATAAAAAACGATTGGGGCAAGAGACCTCTCCCTTTCACGACATCGATATTTTAATTGTTCCAGCTCGTCAAGGCGACTCGCTTGCATCAGCGATCGTGTGCCATAACACTCAATTAACTGTGTATATAACTTTCCTTCGTTCCCCTTTTATGCTTCATCGATTCACGTTGCGATTTCCTGACGCTCTATTGATCCCTTCAACCACGTTTTCTCGCCCATTTTCACAAAACGAGAAAGAAAGAATTCAGATAACTCGTCGATACACGGTACGCAAAAAAAAGCAAAAATCGAAATTTGCAAAATGTTGTTTTGACTTGTTTATTATTTCATTATTTATCATTCTTTATTAAGTTAATAAATAATTGTTCTGTGTGATATTTTATATGTTTTTTAAATAAGCGAAATAAAAATTTTTCGTTCAAGGTTTTATTTCTCAGGAAATTGAATTCGAAAATTTATCGAATATGTATTTGATTAATTGTTATCTGTTTGGATTGTAACACGTATCTGATTAATCGTTGACTATGCATGTGTTCGCTAATTAACATGTTACAATTTGATAACTCCTCTATTGATCATATCTACCCTGTAATTAGTCAAATTTATATATATTTGATAAATTTGATATATTTTTATCAAAGACAAAACCTCCAATTTCTTTCTTAATTTCTTTTATTCTAAGCAGTATCATCTACTTAATTCAGAAACTATTCTGTATAGAGTTAATATTACTTATTTAACATCAAACTTTTTATTTTTACTAATTTTATTTTATTTATATGATAAATGAAGTAAAAGACGTGCCTTGAACAAAATAATGTCACATCATTAATTATTTTTTCACGTGAAATCACTTGTTTTCCGATTTACACGATACACTCTAACAGGTTAACAAGGTTAACAAGTTAAAAATAACAATGAGATAGAAACAAGGAACTAGAGAAATTACAGGTTTGAAAGTGTAACTCATGTTAGACATGGTATATCTAAAACGGTGGGTGGATAGTTCGTTTATTAACCGTCGCTGCAACTTGTTGCTGGTCGCGTTGCCGCTGTTGAATAACGCCCTTCTGACCTCTCCGGAAGCTACCCTGTCCACGCTGCTCTCCTTTCAAGGAAGCCGTCCCCCTTCTGCGGTTCCGTGCTTCCGCGTTTGCCAAATCGCTTCTGCCACTCGAGATAATCGCGGTTTAGTCCTTGAGAATCACCCTCCTTCACTGCCCGTATCCTTGGTTAACGAGTCTCGTGCCAAGAGAAAAATAAGGCACTCGACAGGATTCTTAAGATCTTTTATTTTTTTCTTTTCGTGTAACGATCGGTTTTCGAGAAAAATTGAAGTGGAATAAAAATATCGTATATCGTAAATAATGTGAAAGTTTAATTGTAATAATTTTTTTGTGATTTGTCACAATGTCATGTTGATCGATATATATTGCGATGAAAATTTAACGTGAAATATAATATAAGTTTAGATAAAAAAATTTTAAATTAGTATGTTATTCAACAAAAGTATAGTTTAATTATATGGTAAATTTAATTTGAGAAATATAATGTTAAATTATTGATAAATAATTTTATTTAGTTTTTGACCCCGTTAAGATAAACAATTTCAAATAGTTCGCACATCACCATTTATGATAAATTTATTACACAAGTACCGGTATTCCATGTTTACAAAGCATTCTACTTTTATCGCAGCTTAGAAATCAATGTGGGTTAAGCAGTTGCAACAGTTATAGGTAATATAGAATAATCTGTATTCTCAAGTGGTTATATTATAGATTTAAACAAGGCACAAGTGAAATATTTTCTATGCTCTTAAAACAAATTCATAACTAAAAATAAAAAATCGTTTTTAAAAAATCGGGGTTTATCAAATTTATTCGAATTTTAAGTATCATTTCATCAGAATAAATAATAAAATTTTTAATACATATAGAAAAAATACTTGTTAGTAGATAATATTTTTTATAAAATTTATCCACTTATTTTAATTTAACTGATTTACACTAATTTAAATGATTTAAAAACTGAATATATTGGAATCACTGGAATTTATATTTTTTAATTTTAAAAAAGTTAATGTTAAACGAAAGTATTAATAAAAAATATATCAAATAATAATTATTGACTCGATAAATCTTTGTTTTAAATTATGAGGCAAAATTCAAAAAAATTGTTATTTCATTAACAATAAACAATAAAACACATAATTTATTGATTTATTGTTGTTTTATTCACTAAAAATGAAAAAAAATTGAAATACGTAAAAAAAAAGAAAAAAACATTATTCATATTATATAAAACAGTAACGATGACAGATTCAATCTGCGATAAATTTTACTTATCTTTCATCCGAAAGATAAGTAAAAAACCTGCATCGAAATGATGCAGAATATTTTTTTACATACATTACACGTAATAATTCAAAAATAATCAGAAACATATACGCTCCTCTTCTCGTTCCAAGATCCTCAATCTTATTTTTCACAAAACCAATCAACAAAGTCTCATCACTTGAATACATATGTTAAAAATTCCTTATCCATTTGTTTCCTCTCTATCTCACTAGAATATTACATCATGGTCAAATTATAATTTCTATAAGCTAAAACTTTGGAAAGAATATATCTTTATTCGTTCGATAAAATTTTTACAACTTCCGTTCGTGTTTAATTACCGTTGTCAAATAAGCTGTCTACATATGATTCAACATATGAACACGGTTAACACGGTTCTCGTGCAGCATGTGGAGCATGACCGTGATACAGAGGGAAGCGTATGAAGCAACAGCGATAACGGGGTTGTGGACGAGGGGATGAAGCGAAAATAGTGGCGTTTTTTTGATTGTACATTCGAGGACGGATGCTGCTTGTTGCACTTGGGTTGCTGCCAATGGAGAACATTCGGCAAGATTGTCGTATTATTGCGCGAAGGGTGGCCCAAAATTGTTATCCGGTTTTATTAGAGATGAGAGAAGCGATTAATTTTATTACGAGTTATTGCGATAATATCTGTTCTGATGACGGATCCTGGTAATGTTCCTTGGTTACATCAGCGGTATGAAACGTGAAATAAACGGTTGAGCTATGAGGTCAGAAGTATGAATCAGTGCCTTGGAAGATTCGAGCCGCGATTACAATCATGTTTCAAATATTTTTAAATATTGTTTAGAAATGTTTTTAAGAGAGGTTTGGAAATTCAATGATTATTTTAATGTTATAGGCTTGTTCGATGTTATTTAGAAATGTTTGTTAGATAACTTAGTGATATTGTTTGGAAACGTTTAAAAAAGATTTGGAATGTTGGAAATTGTTCAATGATTGTTCAAAGAAATATTTTGAAATACAATTCTAAACGTTATCTTGTCTTGAACTGAAATGCAAAGTTGTTATTTGCTTAAGAGCTTTGAGAGAATTTAATGTAATGATTAATTAATCATTTTTCATATGAGTAAATATGATTTAATTTCTTTTTTTCTCGCATGCCAGTACGAATAATATCGTCGAATTTCCATTATTTCTGTCTTTATTTATGACAAGTGCAATTCATTATTGTGAATGCCTTGAATTTAAATTACTATGACACGTCAGATTTGTCATTTTTATTCAGATCAAGGAATTAATTCAAGGATAATTAAATCTAAATAATTAAATTGAAGGAAAAAACGATGATGAAAATAATATTGAACAAACAAAATTTGGAATTTTCTTTCATAATCATAATTTTAAAAAAATATAGTATAATTATATTGGAAAAAATTACAAAAGAGAAAAATTTTAATATTTTATTTTTTTTTAACGAGATAAATAGAGAAAATAATATCTAAGATTGATATTTTTTGTAAGAAATTTTCTTATATAGATTCTTATATAGATTCTTTTTATTAAAATTTTTAAAATTAAAAATTTTATTTAGATCATTTCTTTTTTTAGAGTTTTTCATTTTATTGAAAAAAATGCTTAATAACAACAAGATCTTGATTCGAGCAGACTGAAAGTCACTAAAATAGGGCCACCAGGAACGGCTCTTTTATTTTTAACTTATCTTCTACAAGTGTAAGTCACGTGCAACATTATCCCAAAATAAAATTTAACCGCTATCTTCGATTTCTATTGTTACAATCGTCTGCAAAGATGATTTGGGAAGATCAAATTAACATTGCAATTCTATATCTATAGCATGACTATCATTTTAATACATATATTCCATATCATCTACGATCTTAGCAACTTACTTCTTACCTTTTATCTTAGCAACTTTATCATAATTTAATCCTTTTATGTATTTCTCCTACCTTCGTTCCTTTTATCTCCAACATTCCAATTTAAAGTACAAAAATCGTGAAAATACGATTTTCAAAATCTTTTCCTTATCTAAATCTTTTGAGTTTTTAAATTACATTATTTTAAAATTATTTGAAAGATATTTGAAACATAATTTATTTTTGAATTAATACAAATATTTCATGAAGTATTTCACATAAATTAATATATACGCAATTTATTCATTATTGTAATAACAAATAATTATTATTTGCTATAGCTATTTATTAAATTTATTATTTGATTTTAATAAATGTAGTTAATTTTTTAATATATAAAGTTTAATGTTTACATTATATTTAGTTTGTTACAAATATTATTATATTATTAAGTATTTGCTACAATTATTATTGTTATAAATTATTACTAATATAATTACTTATAGTTTAATATTTATTCTGAATATAAGAAACAAAATCGATTAAAAAATACATTTTATCACAATTGAAATATATAATTATTTTTTGAAATATTATTTTAAATTAAATCTTTTTAAAACTTTTTTCAAATAACATTATTTTAAAACTATTCATTAAAATTATTTAAGAAATATTTTACGAAGTATATCGTACGAAAAATAAATAAATATATTTTTATTTAAGTGATTTATTTAACATTTTACGAAATAAGTATTATTTATTATTTTGATGAAAATAACTAGTTTCTTAATACACATCGTAAAATGTTTATACTTATATTATTATTGCCTATGATTAATACTACATCTTTACTACAATCATCTACATTTATTGTTCAATAAATATTCCGAGAGTTATTTTAGAGACGAGTATTTTTTTCATTAAAAAATAATTTCCTCGAACAATCGATTCTTTAATTTATTATTTTCCCAAATATTCTTGCCTCACTTAAAAAATTCCTTTAATCGATCATAAAGTAAGAACATAACCTCAATCGAAATACATTATTTACCAAATAATAAATATTATCACTTAAATTTATCTTAAATTATCCCACCATATTCGCTCTCTTCACGTGATTTACCCGTGTAATTCTCCCAAAACGAGGGCTTACGTACACATGCAGGTGCAACCATTTCCTCTTCCGTGTCAGCGATTCAACTAAAGTGGAACGTCCATATTATGGTTACCGTGATTCATCGCAAACGTGTAATTCGAAATCACGACCGGTTATCCGCGGTTACACGTGCGTTCCTCCACGTTCCACGTGTCGAGTAACGAAAACGATATATCCTTTGAGATTGTTTGCAGGAGAGACTTGATCGAGGGGCATTTACGAGCGGCGATCGACTTTTCGTTTAACTCTTGCGGCGGAGTCGCGTGGGCCTCGAGCGATCGATTAATCGCTCGCGATTACGAGTAACGATTCGACGGACAGCCCCGAGAAGATTGAGCGTTAATTACCAACCTCTTCTGGGACGAACATTCAATTACTCTTTCGATATCGTTAGAAGATATTCTTCTCGTGGTTTTTTTTTCGTCGAGATGGTTTGTTTGTATAGATTGATTTATAACGAGTGGCTAATTTTCGCTCTATTTTGTGGCCTTGCTTTTTTATTTCTTTATTCTTTTTTCCTTGTTGCGCGATCATTTTGCTTTCTTTCTTCGATTAAATTTTCGAGGGATATTTTCGAGGGTATACGCGGTTATTGATGAAAAATATTAGATGGATGGCTATTAAAGAGAGTTAGGGACGTTAAACGGAATATTTTACCCTCAAAATTTTTAATTGTATAATATTCTGTTTGTAAATTCTATTTTATACGTAGTAACTTATGAAAAATATTCAAATGTTTTCTTAAAGGGAAATTCAGCTAATTTTGAAAATCCTGATTTTAACAAAAGTATGTAAAGAGTAATGAGTTATAATGAAGCATTTTTTTTTTGTGGAAAATATATCGAAATAAATTAAAGTTTCGACGATTTATTTATATAAATTTTGGCTAACAATATTTTTTATAAGAAAATAATAGAGATGCATTAAATTAAATATTATATATTTGAAGTTTTTTTCGAAATTGTATGTAAAAAGTGGAAAAAATATTTTAAAAACCTATTTCATTCATTTTAAATTGTTTTTTTCAGTAATTTTCTTTTATCTTAAAAATATTTTTAAAAATATATTCTAATATATAATGTCGATACTTATGTTTTATAATTACAATAGTATTCTTAGAACTCAAATTTAATATACATATTTTTATTGTTAACCATTTTATTTATTATGAATGTTTAAACACTTTCAAGAGTCATTATATTACTGTGTATATGTAGTAAATTCTTTAACCTGCTCCTGACAAGACTGGATTGGCCGGATAAACGAATGGTTGAATTTTAAATTTACAAATAAATTACATATAATGTCTTATTTACATATAAAATGATATAATATTATCAATATGTAGGTATAAAGAAATAATAACGACTATAGAAAGATTATGATCTGTTATTAACTGAACAAGAACATTGATGAAGACTAGTTAAACCAGAATTAAATAAGCAGTTATTATAATATAAATACTATTTGATATTTTGTACATATATTGTATACATATATATTTCTAGAATAAGTTCTATAAATTAAATAGAAAATTAAAATTAAATTAAGAAAACGAGAAGTAAAGAATAAAAAAAATATAATCTACAGTGGCTACAAAAAGTATTTGCATATCATTTTATTTAAGTATACAAGTATATCATATTTCATATCATTTAATCATTTTTTCACGCGAGTATGAAAATTTCATATCATGCAAATGAAATTAATAAAATACGATAAAATCTTATAGTAGAAAATAAGTATGCAGCGGATATTAATAAATATTTTTTGTAATCATTGAATATTTATGTAAATATGAAATAAATAAAAAATAATAATAAAGAAAAACCAATCATAAATGATAAAATAATGAAAAATTTTATGCGTGTATATGCATGAATGCGTGTATATTTCATTATATTTATAGATATCGAAGCAATTTCGAATTTTATCAAGGAGAAAGTTTATATATCAGTTATAGATTAGTTATCGTATGTGTATAAAATAAATAGACTTTTTTTATTATTGGAATTTCAAAATTAATCTTTAAATTAAACCCTTCCAATATATTTCCATCTTCTTAAACGTAACTTTATAATGATAAGAGATAAAGCAAAATTTTTAATTTTTAATTTTATAAAATATTCGTGTAATTTCGTTATTCTTTAAAAAATAAAAAAATATTTTCAATGATATCGATTCTATACAAAACGCGATAAAAATTTTGATTTCATACATTCGAAAAGATTTTTCATCGAAAAAATAGTTTTATAATAGTTTTATATATTACAAATCATTATATTTTATAGATATAATAAAATTTTCATTAAAATCAGATTTTTCAAAATGCATGAATTTATATGGAGAATTGAATATGATAATGAGTTCAATAGAAAATGGAAAAATTATAATTTCATATTATTTAACTGACATAAATTATAATGTTCAGTGATTAAAGCCAATCCAATAAAAGTAAAACTAGAAAATATAAAGATATACGAAGAAACCTATTCTTTTTTCAAAACAATTACCATAATTTGTAAATACAAAATTTCTCAAAATTATTCCACCGTGATTTACGTTATTACGATTTTCATATTTTCTCATATGAGAGTACTTGTATAATCCCCATTATTCAAAGATCTTATAATATTTTGTTCAATTCGTGAAAACGTTGCAACGAGATAAAACGTATCTTTCATACCGAGGAATGATTTACGAAGAGAAAGCCATCATTGGATTCCGTTCATTCAACATTGAAGAGAAGCAATTCAATGTTCATACCGAAGAATAATTTATGAAGAGAAAGCCATCGTTGGATATTCCAAGGTTCACATCGAAGAGAAATAATTCAGTGTTGTAAGAAAGATCGCAGTTACACGATGAAATAACCGTTTCAGATGTTCCATCTGTATCCATAAAAGGGAATAAAAAGTGTGACGAATGGCCCGTAAAACGATGATACCACTTGGCCGATGGTATTTTCTTTCTTTCTTTCTTTCCTTCTTTCTTTCTTTCTTTTTTTTCCCTTTTTTTTCCAGAAAAGTTACCTGTCCCATGGAGACAAACGAGATTTATGTAATAATTTAAATACAACGTGGCATTTCCAGGTTTTATCGCGCGGTAAATATTTATTCGTGGCGTTGGTGGACGGTTTTAACCGGTGATAACTGAGAGAGAGAGAGAGAGAGAGAGAGAGAGAGAGAGAGAGAGAGAGAGAAAGAGAGAGAGGAATAGTAACGTCGCATCAATCATCGTCGTCACGGAATATTCTCCAGGTGGAACGTTCGAGAAACTCATGTAATGAACGAGATTCGTTATAGACGTATACTATTAAATTCACCTCCGCCACAGTTTCAGATTAATTCGTCTCCGAGGGCGCATCTTGTTGTCAGTGGAACTTTGACTCGAGTGGAGGTGACTTGGAGGTGTCAAGGTCACCTGAGTCACCTTTTGGATAAGATAATGGTTCAAATGATTAGATTAGATTGTTCTTCTGTATTTTTATAAAGAATTTTCACGTTTTTAATATTTTAATATTCGATAATATTTTTCCGGGATGGTAATTGAAAAATATTTTAAGGATATTTTTATTCATAAAATTTTATTAGATAACTTTATATATATAGATGGATGATAATGTATTAAAGTATTAAAGTTGCATCTCTTTGGAACTTTTTCTACTTTTCCAAAATGACTTTGACTTTTTTAAATAAAAAACTTTTTAAGATAACTAATATCGCTTAAAGAATTGATTATTTGTTTATTTGATTTGATATACAATTGTACGAAAGTTAATATAAATTTTTCAATTTATTAGAGTGTAGAATAATCAAAAGAAGAAAATCGAGTGTCTTAATATCGATGAAAAACAAACCAAATTTTGAACTTTCAAAATTATGACCATTAAAACAGTACATATGTAAATAATAAAAAAGAATATTAAGAATAACTTAACGCTTATTTATTCATTTTTTTATGGCCCATATTGTTTGAGTTGATTTTTGTTAAACATAAGGAATTTTTCAACGTATGAATAATGACAGTCATTATCTCGAACACGTTCATTGGAAAATATGAGGACTCTATTATCTTATCCATGAGTCTAGATAAGACACAAGGAGAAAAAAAAAAACTCAAAATCCAGAACGGAAATCGTATTCCAATTAATTGTTCTATGTTTTACGATTGATTAATAATAATAGATATGCTTAAGATATAATTAAAAAGTTAAATAATAAGTATGAGCTTTTGATATATTTATAATTATTACATAATAAGTGCTAAAAAATTGAAATTATTAATATATTAGCAATCTGGATTTTTTATCATCTTACTATTCCGTTAAAATTCAAGATCTTTTTTTTTTTTAAATACAAAATACAAAGTTTAAAGAACGTGTCATTTATTAGAATTAAACTTTAAAATTAATTTTAGAGATATTAATCCTCCAATTAAACTGAATTACTTTTGATTCATATTTCTGATAATATAAATTTTTCATATCATTTAAAACTAATACTATGTCTAAAAAGTTTACAAAATTTATTTTCAAGATTATATCACTTTTTCTTATTATATATATATATAATTGATTACCGACAGAAGATAAAAAGAAACTAAAATTTACTTAAAAATTTCACAAAAAGGTAAAAATCTTCTCTTACCAACTTAACCCCAAAGAAAAATATTCGATAAGAATCGAAGACACGAGCTCGTCGAATGACAATTAAAATCTCGTTAATCGTAGGATGTTCGAGAAGAATCACGATCGCGATGGAACTGGATGGTGAAAGAAAGGGGGAGGAAACGTCTGGCATGGAAATTCGAAGGAAGGCAGAAAGTTCGCACGGACATCCCATAAATAATGTCACCGTTCATTTTGACTCGATTATTTCGCGCTGCACAGAACTTAATTATCCTAATCACGAAAATTATAGGCAAGAGAGTTGTTCGTTACGCGGGTTCCATTACGCGGCCCATGCAATACTTAATGGCCCTTCTCGCCAGGAAAAAATCCCCGTAAATAATAACCTCGCGTTTTGGATAATGTAGAGTGTCTAATGGAAAGTACACAGGCTTGATTATCTAAACGTTTATGTAAACCCAAGCTTCTGTAATATTATTTCGTTTCGGAAATTCTATTCCTTTGCGCCGTTTGATGAGGTAAAGTAAATACGTTGAAAATACGGTGCCCGATTATTAAAACGTTAAAATATATAATTTATTTTTGGACTGGAATCGTTTAAGCGATCGTGAACCGATTGTGAAATTTGTACGACGAAAACGAAAAATTAATTATATCGTTGTGACATTGTATGAATAATATTCTGATTCTGATGCGATGATATAAGTTGAACTTTCTCAGTTAATGGAAATCTGTGTATTTATTTTCGTAACTCAATTCAAAAAATTTCTTTATCATTTGATGATTATTATTTTCCATATTATAACGTTTTTCAATAATTATTTGTTACAGAATATATTCGTATATTCTAGTTTCATCGTCAAATTTATTCCATTTTTTATATGATCCACTTTTATTTTCAATTATTTTCAAAATTGTAATGTTTTAATGCTAATTGTACGATTAGGTATGGATTAAATATTTTAAAATAAAGAAATATTGAAATCACGAAAATGCGAAGTATGAAAATCAGAAAAAAAGATTTTATTTTACCAGTTAATTTAATTTAATATTAAATTTAATATTAAACTTCTTAATATTATCCTTATCACTTTATATTCACCATGAGAAAATGTTTAATAAATATAATTTTAATTATACAATTTGCTTTACAAAATTAAAAAATTATGGACCCAAGAATCTTAAATAAATATGCAAGTATTTACAAGTATTTTTCTCATCTCGTGTAAAAAAAATATTTGTTTTTGCTTAATTTTTTCGCGATCTTATAACGATACAAATAATTATATCATGTTTGGAGCAAATGGCTGAAATGTTAAAAGTCATTCCGATAAGATCCGCTACCGAAACCTACAAATCTTTTGACCTCTATATGTATATGGAACGATTGCAAAATTCTCTCATCAAGCCTACTTATGCACCGAATCACCGATTTCGTTCCGTACTATTCTTCAAACTCGCACTAATGATCCAGTTCGTGGCAGGCATGCTGCCAACTGGTTCGTTTCTATTCATCAATCCCTCAGAAATACCTGCTTTTCTCCCCCCCTCCCTTCCTTTCAATTCAATTATTAATTCCTCCATCTTAATCACCCATTCGATTTCTTTCAGAAACGTCATATATAATAATTTTAATTCTCCGATTAATCAATCGAAATTGGAATAATTACGTATTGCACTTTTGTATTTGCAATATTGCTCTTACACATAGTCAATCTTTATCATGTTAAAAGCCATATATTGGTCATCAGAAATAGAGATAGCATTGTAGATCGTTTTCAGAAAATTAGATTTATTGTAAATAAATATTTTTATGTTATATAAAAAGCATACGATTCTTCGTTTATTCATATCTTTGAATCGATATTTTATAAAAAGAAATTATAATAATGAAAGACGTATTATATTTATATATCGTTAATACATTTGTGAGATATATTCAGAGAATCGATTCCAGAAGCTAAAACAAGTATAAAAATATGGATTGAGCTTTATTTGTTAAATTATAAATTAATTCTATCTTCATTATGTTTTATTATATTTCCATCTTCATTTAAATTTAAATTGTTCATAATTTAATAAATAAGTTTCAAGTCAGTTATTATTTTCGTATATCAACTTTTGCGTTTGTTTTGGCCTCTAGAATTGAACCTACAAAAGGTATTCTAAAAATGTATTAATATATAAATATGAATCTTGATAATAATTTAGAAGAATCATACTTAAATACTTATATGTAATTCGTGAATTATAATTTTTTATAATTGGCCAGCCTAATGATAATCATAAAAACATAAATTAAATCGAATGCAAACGGATTTCAATATATTCTCATTGTTTGTAAACAGCATTTTCGATCGATCGTCAAAGAAAAAATTGTTGGCTTCGCGAATGTTCCACCCTCTTGAGTTTCACTGCTTTTTGAAGGTCTTCAGTGAATCGCTTCGATTTCTATTTGTGTTTATATACGCCAACAACGTGACAGGAAATGTGGCAACGATCTATCTATCAATGATTCTTTAAGCTTTAGAATTAATTTTTTTCGAAAATTTCAATGGAAATATATAATCATTAATTATATATTAAAAAATCTTTATATATCTGTGAATGTTATTAACAAGCAGTTCTATCAAAAGCAAAAAAAATTTTAATGAAATTTTTATTTAGCAGAATATCATTTTGAAAGGTCAATTCTTAAAATTTTTATATCCTCTTCGATTTTTCAAATCGAATTTTTAATAATGCGAGATAAAATAAAATTTTAAAATATAAAATATTCAAGTTTTAATGCTTTATTATTCTGTTGTAAAAAATATCCTCAAACGAAATTGTATTCAAAAAAAGAGAGAAATGATAAAAATTTGATTTGATTTCATGCATTCAAAGAGATTTTGCAAAGAAAAAAAAAAAAAAAAGATTTTACAAAACATCTATAATCTATTATATACAAATTTGATGTCTTTGTACGTTGATCAAGTTTAACCTTTTTTACTTTTGAATTTTTATTGAATTTTCATTCATGAATGATTAATTAGAAAAGTAAAGAAAAGTAAATATAGAACAGAAATAAGACAAAAAAAAAACAACCACGAAAAAGAAAATAATAAATAATAAATTATATATAAAATAATTGATTTTACAAATATCTATATATAAAATCAATTTATCATCTAATAATATTCAAAATGTATTTTTAAATAATTTTTTGCACGATAATTTAAAGCTTAAATTTAGTCCAATACAACATGAATAATGCAATAAATTATACATTATAATAAATTATCTATCATTTACAATATTGAATTTAAATGTATTTCTTATGCAAATTTAAAATTCAATATAATATACATATAAAAATTACAAATAACATTAATAGAACTTTCGAAAATAAAAAATTCACCACTCGCGTGAAAAATTTAAATTAACGAATATGAATATTGAAAACAAGCCAATTACATCTATTCATATCGATCAATAAATATATTAATCCCAATAATCTTACTTCTCCATACACAAGATACATCAAATTCCTTAAATCAAAAACTCGATAATATTATCTTCAATAAATGCAACAACAATCCAATCAACGCATAAATCTTCCAAATTCGAATTCGTCAAATTTTTATTCAATTCCGCGTTAGCCACTTCCAAATCAATTTAATAAACACGCTACGAAGCTACTGAGGACAAAAGAAACGAGCGAAAGATCGTACAGAAAATAAAGAAATGATCTCGAACGAGGTGAACGAAGGAGAAGAGAGAGAAAGAGAGAGGGGGGAGAGAGGGAGAGGAATTAGCATTTTATTCATGCCGCGGCCGATCGATATTCGCAGGCAGGTTCGTCTTCGTTTTCTGCCGGTTGGAACCTTTGGAGCCGACACATTGTTCGCGAATTCAAGATGGCGTGCACCGACACCTCTGCCACCGCCGCCAGTGCTGCCAACAACGCACTCCTCCAGCCCGCACCACCACCCCTCCATTTCGTCGACCTAATGCAATTTAGTCAACGTCGACGAAAGGAGAGGTAGGAGGGGGGAGCAGGGGCAGGAAGAGGGTAAAGGAGGTGGAAGGTGGTGTGCAGGTTAAGGGCCTAAAGAGAGAAAAGAGGAAAGGGACCGCGAAGGGGTGGAGGAAGACCGCTAATTATTTCACCTAGGATACCCGTGGTTCGATCCTCCTACTTGTAGGCTGAAATCCGTGGATTGCGAATTAACCATTGATTTTGGATTAAATCGTTTGGAAATTAGTGGAATGCATGGCGCGACTGGAACTCGATATAGATAGAAAATCGAATTGGATCATCTTTCCTCGCTATTTAATTTTCGAGTTAATTTGATTGAATTTTTGTTCGTTTATAATTTTTTAATTTTTGTTATCGAATAGAATGATTTTATGCACGTAAAAATAATCCATTGTTTGGATTGAAAATTAAGATTGAATTCTGTCAGTCAGTTAATGAAGAAAATATAGATATTTTTTTTTTATAAAATGTAGATTTTATTAAGTGAACTTATTATTGCTACTAGTGTTTGATACGATAAAAATTTATATTTATAATCTGGATTAATTGAATCATGAGATAAATGGATTATAATATAAAAACAAAAATGTAATTTTATAATTTGTTGTAATAATACTTTTCACCGTATAATTTCTGGTTCAACAATTCGCATTTTATACAATTTTTATGCAACCATAGCTCAAAATCGCAACACATTATTCCATCATCTATCTTTTTTGTTATGATCTTTCTCATATCCATCTCATATTCATTTTCATTTCAACAGTTTTTATTATTATTTGCTATATCACCATATCAGTTCCTATGATGTTTCTAATTCAGAAATAGTGGACAAACTAATCCTTTTCGTCTGATTCAATTTTTAAAAGTTAATAGAGAGTTGAAGTTAATTATGTAAAATAATAGTCAACACATTTTGATTTAAAAAATTATACAAAATTCATATTGTATAGCAGAAAAATTTAATAAAATAGGATACATATATACTTTTTACATTTAACAAAAGATGAAATTATAACTAAAAGAACTTAAACATTTGATTCAAATTATTATATAAATATTATATAGTAAAAATAAAATGATAATAATTATATCATTAAAACACAATAATATTTTATTTATTTAAAACTATACAAATTTATATCTTCCAATATATTCATTTATCCTATAATAATATTTGGAATATATAGAATCATTAAAGTTAAATAAATCAAGAAAATTTTTATAATGTAATAGAGAATAAAATAAAAAATAGAAATATTTTTCATATCAATAAGTTTACATTAAAAAATTGCAATCTTAACTCGTAATCGTCATTCCATTTTTGTTTGTCTCTTTATACATTTTACATATTTGAGAAGATATTTTATCATATACTATTCAAAAAGATAATTTTATGATATTTATGAAACTATCTGATATTTATGAAATGCAAATTAACTTTTACTATTTTTAAGAAGATTTATAAACCTTGATAATGATTCATAAATTACACGTTTAAAATTTGTACAAAAAAATCAGATGTATATAAATCTTCGAAATTTCACGAGGTGATTATTAATCGATTTTTATTAAAACATTACTTTCCATTGAACATATAATAAAATTTCTTCAACGCTATAATTGCGATAGCTTCCTCTTGCGCTAGATCCCTCCCCAATTGTACAAAATTCAAGCTGCCTATGTACCTGATTTTCAATGTGAACGAAACTAACTGTGAACACAGCGTGCGAGAAGAAAATTCGAAACGATCAAAAGTTGACAGACGAGCGGTGGCGCCGGTTTCGAGCGGCGGCCATCGATCGAGGGCGACAACTATAAATTGAAACAGCGAAAAAGCGGAATTGCGTTCCGTCACGAAGACGTTTGCGTCGGCACAGGTGCCGGTACACGTGTGCACAGCTCCATTCGATCGATACCAGTAGCGCCGCCACAAAGATATCAAAAGCTCGTCGAACGTGGCGCGATATAAATCAGCCGTGGCGCTATATACACTCGTGCCACGGTTCCAATAGGAAAACGCGGCCATTCGTGTCTCCACGGTTCCCTTCACGTCGTGCAGAGACAACTTTATACACAGGAGGCTTATCAATTATTCCTGCGAGCGTGTACAGGCGATTCCGTTGCACGGCAAATGCGATTTTGTTGGACGGCAAATTGGGATGTTCGATTTGAAAGGGGAGGGAACGAGTAAAGTAAAGTGCAACGTAAGGCTTCTCGTGTGTTTGCATGGTCGTTAGATGGACGGCCATATGTTAAATTACATGGTTATCCGTCACGGTTGAAAATGGATACTACTTAGAGAGTTTGCAGCCGATTATCGCGTTCGAATGATTTGTTCCACGTTTATTATCGTGGCAATTTAGGTAATGGGAAATTGAGAAGGAGCGGTTCTCGAGAATAGGGATCGGATGAAACTGTAAACTTTGTAAATGAAAGTTATTTGAACTTTTAAACACTTTTAAACTGTTTCCTTTTTTTTTTTTTTTTGTTTCAAGTTATCTTTGCGCGTTAATGTTTAAAACTTTGTTGTGAATGTTTTGCATTCGATTAATAAAAGTTTTAAAAAGAATTATATTGCTAGATAATTTGACATTGATGGTAGCATAACTCGTGTAAATTTTAAAAGAGAGCTTTTTTAATATGTACATTATAATTTGAAAATACTAAATACAAGTTTTATTAATTATTGTGGTAAATTTATATAAAACTAGAATAATATAAATTTTATATTAAATAAAAGCAAATTTAAAATTTTTTTAAGTTGTGCCTGTATATCGATGCAAGCAACGATACATTTTTTTAATAGATATTTTAAAATACGCGAGAATTATTTTTTAAAATAAAAAAACCGAACGGTATGAAAAAACTTTATTACACATAAAAATTATATTTATTTATTATTTTTTTTACGTAGTTGCCATTGATTTGAAAAACATTTTTCATTTTGCTTTTTTTGTTCTATTTTAAAAAATTTTGTTCCCAGTTAATATAAACCATCCAATAATGCTGTTTTTCAATTCGTTGTTATTTTTATTTTTGCGATGCAAGTCCGGATAATTATAAAAGTATCAAGCGACGAATTTTCACACAATTTTTGTCCAATCAAATCATCCATGATTGCTACGTTTATTCATCCTTTTCGAAATAAACAGCATTCATTGTTTCACTCAAATTCATCACAAATTGTTCGTTATAAATAATTATTACTGATTTGAATAATGAGCTATGCAAGCGCCATCTGTTTCAAGATATATAGGCGGGAAATTAAAAATGGATTTTAAAATTAAAAAAACAATAAGTTCAAGTTATTACTTAGCACTTGAGGAGTCGAAAATATAGATGAATAAAAAAATTTGTAACTTTTACATTTTATAACAAATTAAATCGTTTTAAAATCTTGTTTATCATGATTTATATTTATATAAATTAGCAAGCATGCATTATAGCACAAATAAATATATTGCTATCAAATATAATGATTTTTTAGACAATAAATTTAACATCAAATAAAAATTATAAGAACATACAAATATTATGCATACTATAAATTTAATTTATCTTGTTTAAATTTTGTAATTTTCATATGTTTCCTTTAGAATTTTGATTCGATGAGAAATATTATTGTATCCTTTTTTACAGAATTTATCGTATTTACAATAAGAAGAAGAAAGAAAAAAAGGATATTAATTATATATAAACTCTGTTTAGAATTGTAGAAGTAATATATTTCTATAGAGATACAATTTATCAGTGGATCCAAGAAACAGGTTCAACTTCAAATCTACATATGTAACTCATAACGGGAAACCTATTTACCATAACTTTAACTTCTCTAAAGCGGAATAAGTATTCTTCTTCAAATGGAACTTTTTTCTATTTCCGAGAAAACAAAAGTTTTCTGTTTATGCGACATTGTGTATAGGATAAAAGTTTCAGTGTTACAGTACTCTTAATTTATAACTGTTTTCTTGGAACACAATATAATATGTACAACAATAGAAAATTATACTTATTTCGTAATTAATTGAATATATTTAACTGTTTTACTCGATAATAAAAAATGATATTTTATTTTTTTACATTTTCTCAATTCAAAAATACGTAAAGCATTTTTCTTTTATACAAATTAAAATCTGTTAAGAAAAATTATTATTAAACTTTGGAAATAATAAACTTATAATTTAATTTAAATAATGTATAAAATTTCGATGTGGGCTTGATACAAATGATGTTAAAAAATTTTAAATAAATTACAAATAATTGAAAATTTTATTCGATTTCTATTAAAAAAAAATATTTTCTAACATTCATCCTTAAAATATCAAACGACTATTTTTTCATTTTTTCAATCCAAAAATATTTAAATAATCTCTATTCTGTTCGAAAAAAAAAACAGTAAATAGTTACAAAACGATCTATTGTATTGTAAAAATTGCCATTAAACTTTGGCCAACGGTGCAATTCGTAATATCCAAAATAAAATACTCTGATAATAATTTAATTCACGCATATATACATATATATCGGTATAGAAGTTCGATATCGAAGCGAGTTAATATTAAAAATTGTTTGAAACAAAATATATCTACGTATATATGTATATTTGAATTAAAATTGTTAACGTTGAAAGAATGTTGGAAAATTAAATTTGTTGTATATTATCGGTGATAACGTAGTAAACTTTGAGAGAAAGCGATCAAACTTGACTTGGTCCCACGTTGTTACTGAATTATACGGCCATGGTTTTGCGTTTGATCAATAAGGAGAAGGTTCGAACGAGAATTCCGTTATCACGGCGAGCAAAGATCCGTGGAAACTAAAGCAGGAGGTGGGGGGAGAGGTGGGAGAGGGAGGGGGAGGAGAGGGGGGCTCGATACGTAGAGATCTTATCGGAGGGTACTTTTAATGACTCATAAAACGGTATGAAACAGCATTTGCGGAACGTTCATCGAGGTCATGTATGAGATATCGAAAATGTCGGTAGTAAACTAGTTTCGCGGAATCAGTTCTATCAATATCGTTTTATTGCAGAAATACCGAATCGCAGAAGCGGTTGGAATTTCTGTAAGTAAATTGTAATTCACTCCGTTTAACTCCGTGGAATTAATGGGAACGATCGAAATAGTATATTTTATCGTATGGGATAAATAAATTGGAGAGAAAAATAGAGATATCGTAATATTTAATAATAATAAACCGTTCGAAATCGTATGTAAAATGTATTTCTACGCGTATCTATTAATATAAATTGATAATTATTCTACTGTAGGAATTTTTAGAGAATTCAATTTTATAGGGATTCTTGGAATTTTAGATCTGATTTTTATCACGTAATCAAATATTTATGAACGTTATAGAGTGTGTACTTTTTTTTTTTTTTCGTCTCGAAAAATATTCTCGATTACGTTTAATCTTTCTCTATCGATTTTTTAAAATTGTATAAAAATAATTTCTTTTTTACAAATATATATATATATATTCATATCGATGTTAATCCAAACGATTTAATTCTATATGAATCAATTTTCAAAAGAAACTATTTGATAGATCTTGGAATAATTTAAATTATTATAATATAAAATAGTATAAACTAAATAAAAGTTAATTATTGTTTAGTGCTTATTGTTTAGTATTTTTTGACAGATTGTAAATATGAAAAAAAAAATAATAATAATAAAAAATATATATATATATCGATATCCAGCTATTATTATTATTATTCAATTTATTATAAAATGATTTGAATCTATAGTAGATAGAACTTGGATTGTTAGAATTAAAAAGAATATAAATATTCATTTAAATTGAGTCATATTTAAACAAAATAAATTATTTAAAATATCTTTTTTAAATATGAAATATTTATTATTGGAATGTATTAAATAATCTTCTTTTTTCATGAGTTTAGTTTTTCATTTTCGCAATAGTTTCATTTTATCAATATTTACAAATATTTATTGATCCAAATGAATGTTTCAGAATAAAAATATCTTTAAGAAAAATTTTACCAACACTTCTGTTCTGCAATTCAAATTGCTTCAACTTTTTCATCAGATCTTTTCTACATCAGCTTTGTCACAATTTTTATCTGGTTTGCTGTGTAATATTGTAAGCATTTGTGTGTGTATTCTTTCTTATTGTTTCTAACTTTTCCACACATTTTTCACACCAAAGCTTCCGCTCTTTCTTAACATTCTAGCAAGCATTTCTTGCCATGTAGTAATAGTTCTTCGAGTGAAATTTGTTATGCTATTTTATTACTTCCTCGGTATTATAGTGAAAGGATTAGCATATAATTTTCCACAATGATATTATTATAATTCTATGACCGTTTCAAATGCAAATATCATATTGAAATATCGTTAAGATTTCGTTTTGATAGTTAGATTTCATATAATCTTATTCATCTATATCTACAGTAAAAAAATTATAACTAAGTTTATTTGATACTATATTTTGATTTACATCATTTACTATTATTCATTATATTATTAAACGTTTCACATACAGTTAAATAATTTTTTAGTTAAATATTTTCTGTACCAATCGATATAATTTAACATTTCTTTAAAAGTTTTATTTATATTCAAAAATATTTATTTTAACAAATATATAAAATATATAAAATCATGAAATAATGATTTTGTGCTAATATTCATAAATGAAATTAACATTAAGATCAAAATATAATCTCCTTAAAATCATTTATACAATTATTAATAACTCATTAATAAAACGAAAATTTTTGCAAAGGGAAAATATGAAATTATCCCAGGAATCTCCAATCAAATTACGTTCCTACATTTTCGGAATACTTTGTAAAACATTTACAATCGCTACAAATAAATAAGTCAAGATTTATCACCCACGCTATAATTCTGTAAATATAAATACTTTAAATTATTCTAAAATATTGTTAGAAAATTTCATTTTGATACATACGATTCAATTTTGATAAAACCAAATAAAGAAAAAAAAATGAATCAATTCGTGTAACAATTCTTTTAATTATAATCAAAGATTCAAAATTTGTAAAAGATTTCGCGATCGAAGTTCACCGGAAGTAGGCGTTGAAAAATGGATGGCGCGTCCGCTTGAAGTTCGTACGCAGAAGGCGCGAAGTTTCGAGGATGGGGCGCAATTTGTATCGGTTCAGAATAAATCACGAAATAAATCGACAGGAAAACAACGGCAGAAGAGTTGCAAAGATGCGTCTGGCCCCTGGTTTTGTTTCTTTTTTTTTTTTTTTTCTACTACGACGAAATGCAACGAAGACAAGATTACACTCGCACAGGTTGGACATTTCAAACATGGCGGTGTGCGGCGCACACGCGCGCCCCTCGTCGATCAATACCGTACTAGCATAGCACGTTGCTTAATGTCAGTTCTCGAACTCCTTCGAGCCTGCTCCCGTAATCGTCAAGATATTTATTCGAAATGCGATTCTTGCTTCAACAACGAACGTTTCGAGGAGATAAATGGAGGAGATTAAATTTTTCCGGGCGTTTAAGTATTTGTATTTTATTGTAAACTGGGAGGACATTTGCAACAGTGGATAATATAGATACTGGATATTATTTTGAATTAAAATATAAATGTATAAACTTCTGGTAATAGAAAGCAATAGAAATTCGGTTATTTTTTAGTTTATGGATATTTATGTGTTTCTATATGAATATTGCTTATGTCTCTGTCAATTTATTTCGATGGAATTTTTAGCATACAATTGACATAAATCTAGAAAACTTTTCATTATGTGAACAAGTTTTTTTATGAAAAATTGTAAGAAGCTATTACTATTTTTTTCTATTATTATTATTTAAAGTAATATAAATATATAATACATAGAATGTTTATTTAAAAAACTGCATTGAGATATCTCGAAAACAGATTGTCAAAGAAAATGTTAAATTTACAGTTTTGTTTTTTATTTATTGGGTCGCTTACAACATTAATTAAATTTTATTTCATTTTTCTCGAAATATAATTTTCGAGATATTTAAATATTAAAGTATATTTAAAAAAGATCGATAATTTTATATATACTTGTAACAAGAAAAATGATAAAAGATACAATTTTCTAATAAGATGTTTAAAATAAAAAATGCACAATTTGATTTCTGATTTGCGATATAACGATGAATATAATATCTTTGCGATTTATTCGCGAAATTATCTTCTTCCAGTGAAAACCACTGTTTATTTTCCGATTCAGGAGGAAAGTGGAAATATTCGTACGAGCTCTCGTCCAAGACAATCAAATTTCCTTCTATTAGCCAAGTTCGCGCGACCACCGCGGTTTTGTTTAAAGAAAAAACGCCGCTGTTCACGCAACTGTAAAACAAACATCGAGTCAACGCTCGGTTCGCCCGTACAATGTTTTTCTCGTGTCTCGTTCCACCGTGATTTTTCCGTTTCACTGTTCTTTTCGATTCGAGAAATAAACAGATAAAAAAAACGTGACACAGATTGTATTTTGCATCATTTATCTTTTCCCTTGATCGCATCTCTTATATTTATTTTTTCTGAATAAGTTAATCGATTAGATTTTTAGACGTTTGATAGAGATTTGATAAAGATTTGATATTGGAGAAGGGAAAAAGTGGACAATTTGAATTTTAAAATTGACCTCGAGAAATATTTATCGTTGATAATATCGTTATATCGGACGAGTGATGAATTATTGATTGGATCATGATAAAAAGCGCAATTATCTCTATATGATTATTGAATTAATCACGATTTTTGATTATGTTTTTTGCTCGTTAATCGATGATTATTTAATCGTTAAGTAAACACGATTAATTAACGTTTAACCTTATTTTTGTCATTAATCGGATTACAGTTTTGTCTAGAAAACTGTGTCTAATAATGTTATTGATGATGGTAAAAAGCGTGACGAGTTGAGTCAATTCGAATCAATTTGAAAATATATTTTATTAGATTCCGTAGAAGAAGAGAAACAAATTGATCTTGGAACACTTTCTCTTACGTGTTCGAGTAGAAACAATTTTCTCCTTAAATTTTATATCAATCTCTAAAAATCATTTAACTTTTTGTTCGAAACGATTTTTCAATATCGCCGATATCGCTTTCCAAGATATTCGATTTGAACAAATCGCCCTGTACAAACCAGCTATTCAATCGAGAGATAAGATTTGACCAGCGATTCATCTCAAGAGATCTATCTCATTTTTCAAAGGCGAGCATGATTTTTCAAGTGGCGGGAAACGGTGGGCCGTTTACTCGTGCGTTACCACGTTTCTGGAATTAGAAACGTGACGGATAAGTGGTAAACCGAGTGCCCTCGAAAAAGAGGAGTGCCCTTGTCGAGAAGAAACGTCGAAAGAAATAAAAAAGAGAAAGAAGGAAAAAGAGAAAAGTACCGAAATAACAAAAGAGAAGTAAAAAAGAAAGAGAAAACGAAGAGTTTCTTTTCGAAAAGAAATAAAGAAAATATCAAAGCAGTGAAATAAGAGAAGGGAAAATAAAGGGAGAAAGGAAGAAAGGAAGGAGGAAAACATCGAAGTAAAAAAATAAATAAATAAATAAAGTAAGAAAAAGTGAAATGAAAAAGGGAGAAAAGAAAAAAGATCAAAGAAATGAAAATGAGAAAAAGTATGAAAAAGAGAAAAAGGAGGAATCGACGTTGGTACCGGAAACGAGTTGCACGGTGAACGTGGCGTAAATACGCGACATCGTGCTCGAAATGCATATCACACAACTTCTCCCTTTGAAATCTCGCTCGAGAAAGAAAGTAAGACGAATTACGAGCCGCGGAAAAGAATAAACCATCCATTTGCGCGGCTCGTGTCGCGTTTTATCGTCTTATTTTCGACCGTTCTCCGGTATTTTGCGCGCCAACGTTCATTTCTTGATCGTTTTACATTTTTACGATCTTACTTTAACTCAAATTAAACTTTATTATATTCCGTTCCTTTCAATATTTCTTTTTTAGTGTTAATATCAATATTTAAATGTACTCTTTCATGGCATGACAATATATACAGTCAGTCACAAAATTATTCGTATTTTATATCACAAAAAAATTCTGATTTCCGATTGAAATTTTTATCGACGAAAATTTTCTGCAAGGGTGTGAAATTGATCAAAAATTTTTATATTTCTTAAATTTTGGAAGAAAAAAATTTCATCTGGGAATATTTTTCACAACAGATAGAACAGTAAAAAAAAATAAATCTTTCATGATTTAATATTTTGCTTTGTCTCGTACAAAGTTATATTTGAAAGAATAAATTTTAAGCGTTGATTTCATCTCCTTGTGAGATTCAAAATGATATTCCGCTAAAATATATATATATAGTTACGATTCATTATGTTTTAAGTAATTTTTTGAAATTAAAAATAAAGAAAATAATAATGATAAAATGATACAATTTTTGTAACGTAGAATAACGACTGACTGTAATTTAATAAAAATAAATTAAGAAAGATGTATTATTGAACACGAATGAATTGAAATAAAATATCGAATAGTCGAAACCGCAAGAGAGTCTTGGTCTTTCCAAGAACGTAATAAAAGGTAGGCGGAGCACGATTGTTCGCTCGAATTCACGAATTTCACAGATTTCAATTTTCACGATTTATCGAACGTAAGAACAGAATGAAGTTTGAAATTAAAAGATATTTTACGTTACGAAATCTCATTAAATAAATTCTGTTTTATTTATTTATTTTTTTTTTTTACGAATGCAATATCGAAAGTTTATTATTTTTATTCACTTTGAGTTATTTATGTTCGGAGTAAAAATTTTATTCTTGAATTCCTTCGAAGAAATTTTTTAAACGCTTGATTTAATGATTGTACATTGAAGTGAAAATTAATAAATATTTCAGAATTTTTTTAAATTTTTAATATAACTGTGGATATAAATGATTTAGATTCATTTAGGAAAGTGTGAAAAATATATTTGCTCATTTAGTTAGAAGATTCTTAGTTTTTTTATAAATAAGGAAATAATAATTAAATAGAGAATTATTTCAATATTTTATTAAATATTGTATTATTCTTTGAGGATTTTCTTTTTTAAATTATATATACTTTGAAGAAAGCAATTAATAAATTGGATTTGAAATATATTTGGAAAGAATATTATATTATTATTTTTTTGACAGATAGTTTAAAAGTCGAAACTTTTTACAGACGTCCTCGTCGAAAGAGATTAATACGATGATAAAAGTTGTGCCTTCCTTTTATTTGAATTTCAAAATTCGGTCAAGGAGATTCAGTTCTTCACGAACTTCGACTTCTTTTACTTGAAGTAATATTCATGATAGTTTTGTTCCATTTAGTAAATTAAAACTTTGATATTGAATTTGGTGAAGATACAATCATTGAAATTTAATTTTAAATAATTTGAAAGATCAATATAAATCAATTTAAAAAATCAGGAAAAAATGTGTTTACTTTAAAAAACGTCAAAGGCAATATCTTCACAATTTTCATAATAAAAGATATACATATATAGTATTTTTTATTTAATAATTTTTTAATAATGAATATATCATTTTATATAAGTTCCAAGAATAGATATATCCTAAAAATTTATATGAGCTTATTGAGACTATATCATTAACATAATGTAATATATCCTTTTCTAACACAACAATTCAACAACAAATAAAAATTTAATAATTAAACGTGAAATATAACAAATTATAAAACAAGATTTGTAAAATGTAAATTTTATTATTTTAATAAAATTAGAAATATCATATATCTTTATTCAAAGAAAAAATTTGCACATTCATATCTCTTTCTGGAATAAGGAATACGATATGAATTTATAATTACTTTCCATAATTTCATGACCATATTTAAGAATATTTTAAATTAACAAAAATATATACGAAGATTTTATTATAACTAAATAAAAAATATAAATAAAAAATATATATAAAAATATATATAAAAATATAAATAAAAAACGATTAAAAATTACACTCACCCTGGTTGCACCTTTGCCTCGACCTCTCCCCCTTTCTCTGAACGCACCCTCGCCCGTTTGCAGATGGTACAGATGCTGAAACACGACCGAAACTTTCGTTAGTGCAAGCCACTATATATCGTTATATATCGTATGTACAGATCGTTGCCGCGCGCGATCAATCGCGATCACGAACACGATCGATTTCGTAGTGATTTGAAACCGCGAGATCGCGGTCCCCGGTTGCTTTCGGATCGTTATCGTTCCGACGATGTACTATCGTAAAATCAAGGCAACCGTATCACCTCAATTGACCTCGTTAAGCCCAATAGACGCGCCAATAAAAGTATAACCTTCCAGGGCCAGCGGTATTAGATTAGATTCCCGACGACAAAACGTTTTAGATTATTCCGGGGCGAAAGATGGTTGGAGATTGCCGCCCGCGGGCCCGATAGACGCTCGATCGGTTCGAAGAGAATTAACGAGACATGACCGGGGATAATTGGAAACGAGAGATTGGCCCGCGACCCATGGTGAAAATTCGTTCTCGTTTAACCGAGGGTGATATCTCATTTTTCATTTTTCCTCCTGTTTTATTCTTTCTCCCTTTTCCCTCCAGTCATTTTTCCTTGTTTTCGCCGTTTTTATCCTCGACTTCGATCGTTTCGTAACACTTTTCCATTAATATTCTTATCGGTTATTGTCCGATCACTTTCTTTCTTGCGCTCTTATCTCTTGCTTTTTGACCTTTCGCGTTTGTTTGTTTTCGTTTTTGTTCGCGATTTTATTATATATCGCGAAAGTTAATAGGTGGGGAAGATGGATTGCCTCTTTTCTTTCTTACGGAGGATTAGGAAACAAATAAGGGAATGGTAGGTATCGGGCCTCGGAAGGTATGGATGCGACTTGGGAATTTTAGTTTCCGGTTTGAGGAAAAACGGATAGCATTACACGATCGGTAAAATATTATCGTGAATCGTTGTTTGAAGTACTTGTTGTTAATATTCGATTGGGAGAGAATAAAATATGAAAAAAGTTTTGTACGATAATGTAAAAAAGAAGAGAAAAAATGGATTTTTTCGAATTTTTAAGTAAAATAGAGTAATCGATTCTTGTCGACAGTTGTTCAGTGCAGAAATCTGTGTTACCATTCAGAACCAAGAATTACTACTTTCCGAGCACATTCATAGATGGCGCTTGCAGTAGATTTAATGGTGTTTTTCTTAGACATATCGCGGGAAGAATTTTGAATTCATTTTGGAAACAAGCTTTACGACGATGATAATCAATGAGATCAAAAATAATTTAAATTAATTATATAATTTTAAATATGCGTTAAATTACGTTGCTTACGTTCAAATATTCAAATGAAAGTAAATCATATAAAACGGATCAATGATATAACTTTTAAAGGACCAAAAAGTCACTTCAACTGTTTAACAAGTGTGATTCTTGATAAGAATTTTATATAAAACATAACAGTCTTATTCATACACATACATATATCATATAATTCATACATAAAATCAATATATATTGCGTGATATAAATTTACATATGCATCAAATATTTCCAAATCTCATTTTATGTTATTAAATTACGATTCGAAAAAAGAAGGAATAAGAACTAAAAAACCAGAAGAACGGAGTAAGATCATCAGCTTGTCAATCAAACTCCAATCAAATACAATCCAACGAGCCCAATCGGTTCGCGATTGGAATCTTCCTGAAACCTACTCGCGGACGGTTCACGAACGGGGCATTCACGAGGGAATAAAAGAAGGAAGAGAGGAGCCGAGAAGCCGTGGTAAGCGGGGTCTGGAGCGAGAGAAAAAGAGAAGAGGAGTGCGTGCGCGCGTGTAAGAGAGAGAGAGAGATGTGGTCGTAAGGTGCACACTCGGAGAAGCGAGCGGATCCCCGCCGCGCGAGTGAACATCGAGGTCCAAGGCAGGCGGAAAACGTCCCCTTCGCGCGGCACACGCGTCGACGATTATGGTCTAATTCCCTTGTACGCGCATTCCCACCAACCTACCTAGCTTACCTACCAACCTACCTGGCTGCCTCGCATGACAGAACCGTCTTGGTGAGCGAACGAGGAAAAGCGGTGGTTGTCGGTGCATTCGATGAGCGTACGCTCGAAAGACAGGGGTGTGTTCCCTTAATTCCATATCTCTCCCTTTCTCCTTCTCCTCCTCTCTTCCTCCACATTACGTCTAACCACTTTTCACCACCCTGTTTCACATACCTCTCCTCTCTCTCGCTTTCTCTTCCTTCCTTCCTTCCTTCTTTCCTTCCTTCCTTCCTTCCTTCCTCCACCACGCATCTGCTACTTTTCATCCCCTGCTTCCTTCTCTCTCTCTCTCTCTCCCTCCCCTTTCCCTCTCCACCCTCTCTCTTCTCCTCTCTCCGCCTTCTCTCGACCACCACCCTTCGATTCGTCGCTTTCTTCGCTCGCCGCCCGTTTTTCCTCTTTCTCCGCTTTTTCTCCACCAACCCCGTCTCACCTCGCCACACAATCTCTCTCGCGTAAATATCTCGCGGTTTCTCGGTAAACAGGAGAACAACTAGCTAGGAGGGACAACCATATATATATGTATATACGTGTATATATTGTGATGGAGAAGGGGAAGGAGGAGGAGGTGCGTGCACGCACACGATTGAGAATCTCTCTGCCCGTGCACGCGTGTACGGGACGTTCCTTGGTCGTTCGCGGGCGGATACGATCGCGAGGCGGTGGGTGACGGGGAGGGGAAGAGGAAGGTGGGTGGAGGGGAAGTGGAAGGAGCAAGGGAAGCAAGGCAAATGTCAATATCGATGATGCATCGTCAAGAGAGGCCGCAGTTGGGGCGGGAATGAGGGCGTAATTAATCGTCCAAGCAAAGAAATTCATTCTCTCTTTGTGTCCATCCGCTACTTCCATTCCAGCCCTCCCTCGCGGCGTGATACGACGGATTTTATGCGTGCACGCTCTTGTTTTGAACGATTTCAAGGTGGACGATTTCCTCGTGGATTTTTTTTTTTTTTTTTTTTTTTTCACCTCTCTTAGGTCCAAGCGAGTGGCTAGAAATCTAGTTCAACTTCACTCGACTTTTAAGGATTTTTGAGATTGATGATATTATTTGTTATGGTAATCAAGAATCGTGCATGAAGCAATTAAAAATTAAACGATTTTTCGATTGTTTGATAAATTATAAAATAAATAAATAGATAAGTCGTATTTAGACACTGTTCCATTTTCTAAATACGTCATTTTAAAATATAAACTCATTCCACGTTCTCTTAAACAATTTAAAAATAAAGTAATTTGAAAAGTAATTATTTCTTTATAATTATTACTCTTTTAAAGCGGGTCTTTTTTAACTTTGCTTCGTTTAAAAAAATATTTACAAACTTAAATTGTAAAATTGAATGATTAATAAATAAATCTCAATCCAAATCTCTTATGAATAATATTTATCGATCAAAGAAATCAAAAATTAAGGATTGGCATTCATACTGGAAGGTATAACACAGGTTTGTGCGGTATTTAATTTCATATTAATAGAAGAATATCTTATATTTTTAATTTGTATTTTTTTATAATGTAATTAAGATATGATAGAATTATGTATAAAACTGTTGGCAAGAAATTTTTACAGGAGACAGTTTTAAAATTAAAATTATCAACTTTTTCTTTGTATATCTATAATTAAAATGGTCATATCTCGAAAACTTGTTAAGCTGTTTATGTTTTTAACTTTGACGTATTCGACTTCTATTCTTTTTCAACTATTGGAATATTTGTAATAAAATCATTTATGAAACTTTCACGCGTGGATAAAAAAATTATTTATTTATTCATGCAAATTTATTATCTATTATCTGTTTATTTCGTTTTCACGTAAGAAATTTAACAAATTTTATTCTGTGTAAATAAAAAAAAAATTAGTACAAAAGATCTTATGAATTTTAATTTTAATTTCAAAGACAAGGAAATTATATAAATGTCTTAAAAAAATTGACTCATCAAGTTTTCCTATGATCTTCATTTGTAATATAATTTTGATCATTGTAACGTATATTTATAAATAAATTTATAAGTTGATTTCTCGTTTCGATATCTTGTAATATTTCCTTTCTGCGATAACATTTGACATCAATTTAACGAGCCTTAAGAAAAAAGGTTCTACCTTTTGCCTTAAAAACCTTTTTCCTTAACAGAATCGAATATTACGAAGAGCAAGCGACTTTATCAACCGATATTTATCGAAGATATCCCTCAAGATCCCACGTTTCGAGTTCGGTTCGATGCTTTCCTTGGAAGTTAAACTGGATGGATGCACGAGAAAGCACGTGTTTGACAGCGTTATAATTAGCTTATTAGACGATTATTTACGAGATGAATGCGTTAGGCAACGTACCGTAATATTAGCAATAACTTGTAATTTTAATAAAATAATTTTCGTCATCTTTTGCAGCTAAGAAATTTCTTTCGAAAATGCTTTCAAAAATTCTGATGTTCTCATAGTCAAAGAATTTGTCCAATTTCAATTATAACATCCAACTCCATTTTATTTGAGATTTAATTAATAAATTACAGATATTTGTGCAAGAAAAAAAATTTACACGAAACATAAATAATGATATAATAGAAATTTAATATAAACATCAAAGAAATTTATCTTATTCTTTAAATATTATAATGCGTAGTTGTCTTGAATATTTTCAGCGTATCATGCGTATTTCGTAGATTTTTGTACATAAATTTTATATAAATATATAAACAGTCCAATATATAATCAGGTAATATTTACAGCCTTTGTATAATGAATATTTTGTTAAAGAAAATTTCAATTCATCGATTCAAAAATTAGATATATATTTATAAATCTTCTGAGAAAATTGATGAAGATTATTCGCTCTCGATATTAATTTTCTAATTTGTGATATCGCAAAAAATATTTCAATTTTTATTGATTTTTTCTTTAATTCGTTAAAATAAAAAATAAAAAAAAAACATGGAAATTGGAATTTTTGATTAAATTGGAAAGTATCGATGAGGTAAGAAGGGCTGTTGACGGTCATCTGGTATTTAGATCGGTAATTAGAAGCACGCGTTCCGAAGACAGCTGTCATCGATTCGAGGATAAGCTAATTAAAATATTTCGTAAATACGTTTCCTTATTTCTCAACAGATGCACGATGCACGATAAGAAACACGAATCTTCGAACGTTGATGATGGATGATTTAAACTGATATTTCTTCTTTTCGCGATGAGTTACGACGAGATAAGAGTCGGTTTTCTTCAATCTTTCTGTACGATAATTGGAGCAAAATTCTTTAAATACTGGCTCGTTGCAAAAGTTCTTTTTGATTTTTGATCTCATGTAAAATCTTTTCATTTTTTCAATATTGATCGAGATAAATCATATTTATTAACGATATTTATAATCTTGGTCTTTCTCCAAAATAAATTTGGTTTATTTGCAAAATACGCAAATACGACTTTTAATATCATTCAAAATCGATTTTATTATTTTCAGATTCATCTCAGATTATTCTATTTGATATGCTTATATGATTATACAATATAATTGACTTAATTTTCGAATATTATTAATTAATGATAAAAGAATTTAGAATATTTAACACATATTCTTGGGAAATTAGAGGAATTGTATATTTCTCGATATTTGCAAATAATGAGACAAATTTTTGAAGAATCCAATAATATACAATAATATCTAATATATTAACAAGGAAAAATGAATTAATTCTACTCAACTATTTTTCAAAAATCTTTCGATCTATTAACCGTGTCATTTCTCAAACAAAAACTTAATTCATAATTAACGAAATAATCTCAGCCCAATTCGTATTGATTCCAACAAATCTATGCAAATAACGAGAAAAATATTTTCAACGATCCAATACACAATATTGAATATACTAATAAGAAAAAATGAACTAATTGTTATCAAGGAATTTACATGCATATAAATATATCCACGAATACTTTAAAAATAGTTTAGCACTCCAGCACCAAGATCCTTCGAAGCAATTCTCAAGGGTTGTTCCCCGACTGTTTTAAGTAGAAAGCTCGCCTCGCAACGCAGAAAAATGAATATATACTTTTCAGTTTTCAAACAACGAAGGAAAGGAAACAGCACGATGGCAGCCGGCCCTTTTATTTGTCTAAAAGTCCCACCGACACCGAACATTTGCCCAGGAAGATGGTATTATAACCAAACATGGCCCTGTTCAGATGAGATGATTAGTGTTGGAACATCTGCTTCTGTTGACAGTAAACGCGAGGAAATGGTAAATTTTGATTTTTCCCGCCTCACGAAAACGATTCACCATCTAATATAATCGCTTATTTTGATATACTTTACTTTCTCTTAATTGTACGCTTTTTTCGAGATTCAATCGAGTCTTAGAAAAAAAGTAGAAAAGATACGAAAGAGAAGGGTGCTGAAGGGTGAGATTTGAAAAAATAAATAGAATATTTGTGAGGATTATTGTGTCTTGATCTAATCGATGTATCTCTGGCTTTTATATTTTTTACATATGATTGAAGTTGAAACAGTTGTGAGTCGAAGATAATTGATTTTTTAGATGAAAAGTTTTGGAGACACTCGGTAAATAAAATTTCAAAATTTCAATAATAAGATAATTTTACTTTCCATTAAGCGAAAAGTGTATGTGTCTGTGCTTAGATTGTCGAGAAAAAGTTAACTTGGAAATTGATGATTTTATTCTTGTTTTAATCCAGTAAATAAAATCAAGTTTTTCGTGATGTACTTCAACTTTATCCAAAGAGTAAAAGCAAATCTTATAAGTATATAAAACACATTCAAAGTCTAATTTCTTGCTTTTTGAAATTCACAAAAAAAAATTGATTATATGAAAAAATATTTCCACTAATAAGAAAAAAATTAAAAAATATTGTATTCCTTTCTATTTTATCCAATCAAAAGGTAAAAACTTTTTGATAAAGCATAATCTTAAGTATATAGAACACGTTCAAGTTCTAATTTCTTTCTCTTCTTTCTGAAATTCACACACAAAAAAAAAAAGAAATTGAATGGAAAAATATTTCCACTAATAAGAAAAACATTAAAAAATACTATGAAAATAAATTCAAAAATTAGAAACAAGGAAAATATTTACAAATACTATATTTCTTCCTATTTTATCCAAAAGATAAAAGCTTTTTGATAAAGCATAATTTTATAAGTGTATAGAACACGTTCAAAGTCTAATTTCTTACTTTTTGAAATTCACACACACAAAAAAAAAAGAAATTGAATGGAAAAATATTTCCACTATAATAAGAAAAAAATTAAAAAATACTATATTCCTTCCTATTTTTTCCAAAAGGTAAAAACTTTTTGATAAAGCATAATCTTAAGTATATAGAACACGTTTAAGTTCTAATTTCTTTCTCTTCTTTTTAAAATTCACACACAAAAAAAAAAAGAAATTGAATGGAAAAATATTTCCACTAATAAGAAAAAAATTAAAAAATACTGTATTTCTTCCTATTTTACCCAAAAGGTAAAAACTTTTTGATAAAGCATAATTTTATAAGTATATAGAACACGTTCAAGTTCTAATTTCTTACTTTTTGAAATTCACACACACAAAAAAAAAAAAGAAATTGAATGGAAAAATATTTCCACTATAATAAGAAAAAAATTAAAAAATACTGTATTCCTATTTTATCCAAAAGATAAAAACTTTTTGATAAAGCATAATCTTTAGTATATAGAACACGTTCAAGTTCTAATTTCTTTCTCTTCTTTTTAAAATTCACACACAAAAAAAAAAGAAATTGAATGGAAAAATATTTCCATAAATTCAAAAATTAGAAACAAGGAAAATATTTATAAATACTATATTCCTTTCTATTTTATCCAAAAGCTTTTTGATAAAGCATAATCTTATAAGTGTATAGAACATGTTCAAAGTCTAATTTCTTGCTTTTTGAAATTCACAAAAAAAAATTGATTATATGAAAAAATATTTCCACTAATAAGAAAAAAATTAAAAAATACTGTATTTCTTCCTATTTTATCCAAAAGATAAAAGGTTTTTGATAAAGCATAATCTTATAAGTGTGTAGAACACGTTCAAAGTCTAATTTCTTGCTTTTTGAAATTCACACACACACAAAAAAAAAGAAATTGAATGGAAAAATATTTCCACTAATAAGAAAAACATTAAAAAATACTATGAAAATAAATTCAAAAATTAGAAACGAAACGGGGAAAAATGTTTACAAATAGAGATATAATTAAGTTAAAATTTCAACTTTGCTTTAAAACGGTTTAAAACTCTCGAAGATGTAAGCTACAAACGGTGCAAATAAATAAAGAAGGGAAACGTCAAAGTTACGGGAATAAAAATAACTGTAGAAAAGGATGCAGAACGGGCGAGGAATCCCGGATTTCCGTGACTGGTCCTCCTTCGGCTAATGAAAGAATTCGACATCGAGATCCCACCCGCGCGTCCCTTTGTCTGCTCTTTTCATTCTCTCCTCTCCTCGGCTCGCGTTCGCGCATTCGCCCGATTCTCTGAAAGTGTCGCGCACAGTCGAGGGTGTTCGCGATAAAAATGTTGAATGCGTCGCGACGCGTTCCCCAAAACGTCGGTTTCAATGGCAGTGAGGATGCGCGCGATCCACTGAAATTCGCCCGAGAATCTTTCTTTCTTCCCGCCTCAACCTCGTCGCGATTGACAATTATTTTGAATCGTTTACACAGACAAATGGAATTGATATTTATTAAAATTCGAGTTCCAGAGAAACGATGATAATAATGTGATGATTTGTTAATTCGAGAATGATTTTTAATGTAGTAATGATTGATTAAAGTAAGTAGATGAATAATACGTAAATAAATAAATAAGATTTAAAACCAAACTTTTATAAATTGAATGGAAATAATAAATAGTATCACAAAAAAGTTGAAATAAAGCTTGAGATATTAATAAATACGTCAAATTTAATACAATTTATCAATGAAATATTCGTTAATAATTCTATATTCATATATACGTAAACATTTGATACAATATCTTAATATCTTATTATTACATCAAAATCTGCTAAATTTTCTCTCTCAAAATTTTAATCATCTTCAAATTCATTGTCAGATCAAGATCAAGCGTTTATTAAAAATTGACGAAACAAATAGGAAAGAACGGTACGGGAGGAAAGGCTGTCGAAATTCCCGCGATAGTTAAAAACGTCCGTCCGCTTTCTCGGTCAGCTGACTTTAATTTCGTCAAAGCGTATCCAGCGGGCGACAGATGGTCGGCGCGCCGTTCGAAAGAGCCGTTGCACCCATTAGAAGTGCGACGGTTAAAAATGGTAGGTACGTCCGAAGGACAGGTTATCGAGCGTACCATGTGCAACTCTCCACTTGCAACCGCCTCAACTCTGTCCCTCTCTCTCTCTCTCCTTCTCTTCGCGCATCGCGCTCCCTTTCTCTTTCATTTTCGCTCGTAGCGTTTTCTCGAGGAACGTTTTCGCGAGAAAAAAACAAAAAATTCGTTTTCGTTTACTTATTTTTATTCTTCTTCTTTTCTCTCTCTCTTTTTTGCTGTTAATGTTACACGTCAAATCGCGTGCCGTATAATTTTTCCGGGGAATGACGCATAGAGCGGATTTGAATCTGCGTCGCCCGCAACAAAGACGAAATATTGATCGTGGTAAATACGAAATACGCAGAAACGCGGCGATGTAGGCGAACACGCGATCAGTTGCTATGGAATTGTTATTTAATTGAATATCGAGACAAAGAAGAAGAAGAAGAAAAAAGGAACTTCTTTCTAGTTCTATTCGATCTTTGTTCAAGGAATGAAACGATATCCGATGCTCTTCATATACGATCGATGAACGGAAAAATCATTATTCATAAAAATTCTTCCTATTTGGAAAGGAATAAATGATTCGTTTAATGATAATATTTTTATACGAATAATTTATACAATAATATCATATAATAAATATGATTGATTTTCATAACAACGCACCCAAGATTCGATAAGCCAGAGACGGAGACATAGATGATGGGATTCGCTTTCGCGAAAGAGGATGCAGAATGGTAATAATCCGAGAGGGCCACGAGAAATCCAGTTTCCCGCAGGGAGAATTAAACCGGTCGAGCCGAAACATTGATTGAGCAAAGAAATAATAATAATCTCGAATTATTTCCGCGTCGCCGGCCGAAATCGATGACTTTCGAGGGCGCAACGTGCGTGCGCTGTTGCGAGCGAATTAAGAACTGCACGCGTTCCGACGTAAACGATCGTGTAAGGAAATTAAACGTCGATGAGGTAAGATTTTTTCCTCCATTCCGATAAATCGTGATTGAAATTCTTTTTCTCGATTCGGTACATTCGAGAATACAACTCCTTTTTGCGAGTGGTTTAATATATTGGGAATAAAAGGTATCGTAGGCCTTTGTTTCAAGAAAATAGGTAGGGATACGAAGAGTAATTGTGTAAAAATGATTTTTACTTTCGATGCAAAGGAATTAAACTTTGATTGAAATTATAATATCATTTTTATAAAATTATTTTATTATCTAAAATGAAATGAAGAAATTATACGTGTTATTATACAATTTCATTAAATGGACGTATTATTAGTATAAAATGGCAGCTGGATGGAATAATTTGTGTATCAAATAAAATTTTGTCATTCAAAAAATATTATGAATGAAAATTATGAATAACCATAATCTAACGATAAATAAAATATTGTAAATCATTGAAAATATTATTTTAATTCTTTTTTTATATTTTTATCTTAAAATAGCAAAGGAAATTTCCACGTGATATCTTTGTTGGTATCATTGGTATTGGAATTTTAAATTTTAGTTAATTTTAGTATTGGCGATATGTAATTCGTGAAAAGATTGAAAACTGCTGATATTAAAAATCAATTTTTTTATTATATCGAGATATATTAAAAGATATTTAAAAATTTACATTTCCACCGATTCAAAAGTACTGATAAACGCTACTATAATAAATTTGTTCGCGTTTCCATGAATTGAGATATACACAAAGTGTTATTTATGATAATTATATTTTAATCTTCAAAATTTATAAATAAGAACGGAATAATATTCTAAATAAAAAACGAAATATTATTACTTAACCTCAATATTTATTCGTTATTTCACTCTTAAAATTTTCAAAATTATTATACATAATTTTACATACAAATTACTCATTTTTCTCAAATCATTTCCCTAATAATCCATACGTAATGATAATCAATCTTAATCTTAATCTAAAAACAATTATCAGACATCAAGTTATAACTTTTTCCTTATTGAAAAAAAATAAAAAAAAAAACTTCACAAACTTTTGCTATTGCAAATGCAGCACCTTTGTACATTTTTTCCTCCTGCATTTTCAACGCGTCGAAATATTGGCATATGCAATTTCGATTGTCGCAAGATAAATGATATAACACATTTAAGTACGCAATATCCTTGAGGTTGCGTGAATACGATGGATTCGATAAGTTGCAAAAATGCAAACTCGAAAAATAAGCGTCGCGGTTGTAGAACGCGTTCGACCCGCTTTAACGAGTGGCTGCAACTATATCGTGGCACGCCAATTGCAGCCACGGTGTGTTTGTTGGATCCAGTCCGTGTGAACGCGTCGTAAATGCGTCGCAAAGCAGCAGTTGGAGTCGGTGTGCGATCAATTCGACGTCGTGCAACACAGCTGCATCGTAAAGCCGTTGTTGCAATTCGGCGGCCAACGTTCTTCTCATAACGATATATAACCGCGTCGTAAAATTTCAATCTGCCCTTCACCTAATTCGATTATATCGACTTTCGAGTTGAGAAAGTCACGAACCTTAATGACACTAGGGATTATAAATTGGCTCGAGCAATATCTAAGGAGGCTAGAGTAGTGGCCGGGACGAATACTTTGTCGAAACGTTTATTATGGAAGTTTGGTGTAATAATAATAATGATATATATATATTTTTTTTTTTTGATTACCGGTTATGTATTTCTGAATTTATTTTTAACGTTTTGAATTACAGTAAATAGAACGATCAAAGTCGTTAGAGGAGAAGAGAATTAGAGAACGTTACGAAAAATTTTTTTTTTCTTTTTATCGAATTATCAGAGGCGAACTATAATTTGAGAGCATTTATTTTACATTCTTATCGCAGTTGAAAATTACACGTAACTTGTTATAATTTTTTTTATACAATTTGATTTGAAAGGACGCATTTGCATATGAAATTGCGCTCCAATTGTGTGTAAATTTACATACATTTATATAAGAAATATAAGGATAAATGAATTATTTAAAATATATTTTCTAAAAGAAATATTACGTATACACTCGTATATAGTTTATAATTTATAATAATGATGCTATCAACTATCTTGATAGCATATATCCGCTCTTAACTATTTTTAATAGATAATTGTTATCATGATAAAATTTAATCACTGTTTAAGCATCTTTTTAAAAGAACAAAAAATTGTTTCTTTTAATATCATCAATGATTTTCTACTTAATTATTTACTGTAAGTTTTAGAATATAAATAATCTAAAAAGTAATGTAATTAAATCATGCTTCGAAAAGTTAAAAATTTACATATTCATTTATTTTATCCCTTTAAACGATATTTTCTAATTAAATATAAGACGTCAAATTTATTGTATATAAAGTGAACCGTTCAACTTTCGATAGCGAGAAAACGATACTTACTCTAGCCATCTAGCGACAATTCTTAACAACGTAACAATTCTTATTTCTCCTTTACAAAAAAAAGTTCAACATTTCTATCGAATATTTTCGTATATTTATCGAAATCTCTCATACCTTAATTCATCCACTTCCTTCCTATATCCCAGCATCTATATGCGCATATATTCAATACCGAATAAATAAATAAATAAATAAATAAACAAATAAGCAAAACTTGAATCGATCGATAAAGACCATAAACGCTTGTTTGAAATTCCGCAAATTTTTCCGGAGACGATGTACAATTTCACGAATAACGATGTTCGAGGGATAATTCGAAAAAAAAAAAATCCATCGAAAGAGTTATCCATCGTTGAGATTTCGCGGTTCGTTTTCCACGATGCATACGCGAATCGTATGGACGCGCGGCACGTCAACGGTAACGGCTTTAATAATTATTTTTACAACGTTTCCGAGTACACGACGACCTTAGGTCCGTCTCGCTTGGCCGGGTTGCAGCTGCCTTTCCATACAACCCCGTGACACCGTGTACTAGGGTGCCCCGTACACGAACCGGCGATTCACGCACTAAGAGCCTGAAATTGCGGCTATGCTCTCGAGACACGCAAGATATACAATACACACTATTTTTCTAACAAATATTTATCTTTCCCTTTTTACGCGCAGAGTATCGGAGTAAAATGGTGGATGGAGTAATTTTTTTTTTCTTTTTTTTGTTCTTTGTATCGTTAACGCGCACTGACTTAAGTTAATTTAGTATGGCAAATTATACGAATGTGATGTAATATGAAAATTATATATGATTCGTTGTACGCGGTTATTAAAAATTCGAATTGTCAACGAAAGTTAGGAAATAAAGGTGTATTTTGGCATTTTTGGAAAATCGTTCGTAAAAATGGAGAATTGAATATTAATAATGTTTATCTATATATAGTTTATAGTACATATGAGCTGATAATTCGTGTATATTATAGTTATTCATAAAATAGAAAATTTAATGGACTGATCACACCATGTTTTGTTCATACATATAGTATAATATAATTACGTGTAATGAATGATTCTTGTTTGTTGGAATTAGATATTAGTTTAAATCTATAAACCTTCATAAGAAGTGTAAAAAGATTGAATATCAACCTTGTATTCGTCAAATTACTCGGCTTTTAAAAAATAGTCGATCCCGATCACTTTTTTAATCAATATTCGAATTTTAAATAGTAAATATTATACATTTCAAAAGTTACAATTAGTTTTTAATATTTTAATAATCAATATAAATACGTTTTATTATATCAGAATAAATTATCGTTTTTTTGCAAAAAAATAAAGAATTATTTTCCATTTATTAGAAACATGTCACGTTTACGATCTCAATTTCCCTTGGACTATAATCATTTCAACCGAACCCTTTCATATCAAACATATCATTTTTGGATATATTTAACAGAGAATGATTACAAGTTTGCAAGAATCCAATAAACTAGGGAGTCGCGAATCGTAAACAATTCATGAGAACCGATTCAGCAGCAATCTACTTACAATCCACGTTCTCTGTTCAAACGTAATAACGTGTCATAAAATGCAACTACCTCTAAACAAATTTCTGAAACCCATCAAAATCAATTCTCTTAATGTTTCATTTCTCATTCATCCTTTTGCATCCGAAATAATTTCCGTTTCCAATTTTCTGGCCACGCAAACAGCGGACAACTACTACAACTAAATCCAACGTTGAAACCTTTTTTCTCGAAATGAAACTCTCGTTACAAGAGAAGAAAAAGTGAGAGGGGAAAGGGAAGAATTTGTACATCGTGGAGAATCTTTTTTCTACATGATCGACCGGGTCGCTCGCATAACTTTCTTATCGACCGAGTCCCATCGATCGCAGACACGGTTTATCGGATACAATCTGCGATTTCTACCATTCGCCAGCGTGAATTCAGCGAAATACACAGAGTATAGGGGAGCCGAGTTGAAAAGACTCTGACTCTGTTTACAGAATGGATTAATAAGCGGTCGGATATGTAACAAGCCCTCCTCGACCTTCCAACCTTGTTCATGGGAAAACAAGCGGCCCAGATAACTGCCTATTGTAGGGTAACTCCTGAGAAAACCGAACCGGTTGGTAAAATCTCATAGAAATGTGATTAACAAAAGTGGACGAGAAAATTGCCATCATTTGATGGATGTGTAATTTCAGTCATTTTATACCGTGATCGATAATTATGATTATTTAACTTTGATAAATTTGGATAAAAGAAGTAAATAAATGATTGACTTTGCTTGTATATAAGATGTCCTTAATGATATCAAAAATTATTTTAGGCAAAAATTGAATTCTTTCGATTTATCGTATGTAAATGGATTATATAATTTTTCATACTAATTAGATACAAAGCATGTTATTTCTTATAAAATATACATAAATATATGTTAATTATATCGAAAATTATTAGTTTAAGAAATATTTTTTTCCGTGTCAAGTTTTACGAAATTTAAGTTGAAATATCTCTTAAATTAATGATTTTCCGATATAACTTAATGCTGCTTTCTCGAAAAAAAATAACGAGATACATCGATTTCTACGTTAATTAAATTATGCGATTCCATTTAAAATGATTGATACTTATAGAATATGTACACTTCGAAACCATTTAATTTTTATTTGAAAAATTTTTAATATCAATAAAAATAAGCGATATTTCGGATAATCAACCTGTACAAATTATTATTGCTGTTAATTTTTTAATATGCTGACTCGTACAATCTTTTATTTATTATCAATTAATTCTTTCTGTTTGTATTTTTTCCTCATCATATAACTTTTTATATTATTAAAAAAAATTAAGATAAATCATTGCCCCAATTCTATTATCACCCCAGCTGACAATTTCCATTTCCCAAACACCGAATTTCACTTTGCATCGATGGCCAATCTTGTAAGAACTCTTCCATCGTTTCGATTACGATGATTAAATTGCGAATATTTATTATGCATCGTGGAAAATTTGAGCATCATTTATTTTTAAACAAATACAAATTTGATTTTGCACTCTACAATAATGATCATATATAATTAATTTTCTTCCATTTAAAACTCGAAGTTAATTGAATACAACTTAAACGTTATTTTATTATCAATTGTTTTATTAAAAAAATAAATTGTGTATTATGTTATAAACTACACTTCAATATCATAAATTCGATTGTTTTTTTTATATTTTAATATAAGAATTAAAGGAAAGATTTAAAGTTCAACATATAAAAAATTCTTGATAAATAATACACTAATACTAATAACATTAATAGAACATTTGAAAAGATTTCATCAAACAATCAGAAACAACTTCCCATTAAAAAAATTACGATTAATAAATATAATTCCAAAAAATAAGAAGAAATTATCGATAACAACTGATTAATTGTTAACAATTAATTATCTTGCTTTTCAATTTCACTTTTAATACAACTATGAACGATAAAAATTCTTACATCTATCGATAATTTAGTCTGCAATCAATCTAATAATATATCGAGACAACTTTCTCACTCGATCCCTATATTCTTCCAGTTTTCCGAAAATAGACGATTAAAAAATGATCCTTGTATTGGCTTCGTTTCGAGCAACGTGTGCGCCATTTTCACGATGTCGGATCCCGTGGAAACGACGGAAGCAACGCGCGACGCCGCAAGCAGGTGTAACTGATGGATATAACGTGCTTTTGAAACAGCAGGGGAATATTTAATACGTGTTTTTCTGTACCGCGTATTATACCTAGCCACGCACGGACCGACTGTATAATTTCTTTATTCGAAATGATCGGAATGTTGCCGGTATAAGAAGAAGAAGAAGAAGAAGAAGATAATTGAGTTTCTTGAGAATTAGAAGAGTTTGTTTTTCATTCGTATGGTTATTACACGTAATATGTGGAAATGATGGAAATTTATTTATTTATTTGAGTCTCTGATATGATAAATTATTAAGTATCCTTATTTATAACAAAGATATTTAGCAATAAATGCTTCATTTATTAATTAATTGCAAGAAATATATTTGTATTAGGTATTGTTAATAATAAATGTAAGTAATTTAATTTGCAGAAGGAAAATTTGTTATTCTTTATTAGGAAATAATATTATATAAAGAGTTATAAAATTCATTGTTATTTGAGAATAAACGTTTCTGAAATTTTCTGATGCGAGCGAAAAATAAGTGAAAAATATGAGTTTCAAAACTCATTTTCTGATATTTTAAAAATCAAAATTCTTTATAAAATTTTTAACAATACGATGCAACACACATATCATACGATAAAAATTATATAAATAAATTTGGATTAAATATTTCGTTTGTAAATAAAATTACAGTTACATATAAATGGATATCGTTTCGAAAAGATTATTTTCCGCAATTTTCGTTTCGAAGAGCCATAATATTCTCGTTTTCACGAGAAATCCAAAAATGACTTATATAATAATAAGTGTTAAGTATAATTTATTCGTTTGGATTTTAAGAAGAAATATCAAATTGGAGGAAGGATATTTGTTATCACCGACATCATACGTTTATGTCATTTATACACGACAGAATTCCCTTTGTGTTTAATTGTGTATGATTACGAATTTACCTCGACGAGAATATATGAAAGTTTTGCTTTGAAACGCTCAACACGATTACGTGGGTCAACATGCAACAACAAAAAAACGGGAGCAGCTCCAAAGGGTTATTTATTTACGATAAATAGGTGTTTATTACGAAATACCCCATGCTTACCCCAACATCTTTCTTTTCATCAGAATTTTACGTAATCAAGGCGTTCTCATTAGAAATTTACGTAATCCTGCCGATCGATATATTTCATTCATCTAATTTTAAACTTTGCAACAACCTTCACCTAATCTATTATTGCCTCAACTTCGAACTACTCGCCGCCTTCATCCCCCTCGTTTCCATCTTTCATCATGAAAAACATCCGATCGTCCCAATGTGTCGATCATCCAAACTTTGGAAAAAAAATTTTATCTCCTCGATAAATCCCAAATTAGCAACAAACAAATAATAATCCAATTATTACGATACGAAATAATTTAAAACACCGTTAGAAATAATCGTGATATCTCGTCGTAATTAAAATCGATCATGTATCAATTATTAATTGCCAATATTATATTATTTTAAGTTATTATTTAAATTACACATTGAGTTAAAAACATTTTAAATATTACCTAGCAATAAACTATTAAAATTTAAATCTCTCGACATTTCATACAAGGACCTATAAATTAATCATCAGATATATTAAAATTTCATGTAATACGGCATACAACACGCATATGAGCGTATATATATAAACAATCAAGTCTAAAAAAATTGTTACAATTTATTTAATCATTACCATAATCTTAAAAAAAAAGTAGTTCACCTTTTCCAGAATTAGCCTACCACACACACACACACACACGCATGCACGCACTCAGTTTTCACACACCCGCCATCCTGAAACGCGGTAAACTGTTAAAAGAAAGATTGAACACCGCGCCCCAACACCTCGTTAACCTTAACGATCCCTCCCTCCAATCACCCTCCAATCAACGCCTCACCACCTTTCCGATCACCCTCCCCGCCGCCCCCATGGGAACCCCGTATCAAACGCGCGCCACAGCAGCAAGAAAAAAAACGTTTCCTCGATCGAGGCCACTCCTCGCGACCTCCGTGTCCACGGAGGGCACGTGGACAACCCACGTGACTGCTGTGTTATTGTTTCGTGTTTCCACACTCCTCTGGGCCAGGGAAAATGGCGGGGGGTTGCGGAGGGTGCGGAGGGTCAGCCACCCCAGAGCCGACCCTCCACCAGGAGGGATTTCATTCATGATCCCGAAACGAACCCACCCCCGAGAGAAGAGCGTGTCCCGAGTTTCTCAGTCGAAGGGCTGTGCGAGGGCAAGCCTGATACATTACAGGCGGAAGAAAAGGGTAGCGGTGACTCCTCTCTCTGTCTATTTCTCTCCTCTTGCCCTCTCTCTTGGCTCGTGCCGCATGACATCTGGAGACTAAGAAGAAGAGAAGAGGAGGAGGAAGGGAGGGTTTGGTTTCATTTGATATCTTAATACCAAAGGGAGGGATGATACAGGGAGAAGGGTGGTATCGAGGACGACGCCCTCGTTGCATCCTGCTTAACATCGGTGTTTTGCCAGCCAGTTTTACCTAGGTCAGTTACCGTCCCTTCTCGATTCGGGGGCCTATCCCTTTCGCTTCTGACCCTCTTGGCTCTCGTTGGATCGCGTTGCTTGCGAACGATACCCGGCTTTGGGGCGAAACAACGTGGATCGTCGAACGTTGACCAGCTTGGATTTCGCGATTTTTAGGTTTATTTTTCTTCTGAATTTGATACATTTCTTTAATTCATTATTTATTTGGTGGTTATTTCAAAGTGTTTAAAGTATAGGTAAGTGCTTCTTTTGTTTCAAACTTGTGCGTATTTACTTAGCCAAACGAAGTCTTCTTACAACTTCTTACATTCGGATAATCGAACGCCTTGCGAACCTAACGAATTTAGCGAATTTGTCCAAAAAATTGATGCACATACTTTGCATATCGTGCATAAATAAATACAATATAATATATATTCGTTAATTTCATCAAACTGAAATTCCTCAACTATAATGAACCAACATTTTTACATATATCAATTCCTGCCTTTAATAAAAATAATAAAAATTCGAACAATTAACCTGTTACTGCTATATTCTTGAAAATCGCATCGATCACAAGAGAAGAACGCGAGGGAAACTCTATGAGCTGTCCGTTCGAAAAGAATTCCCTCGGACGAAATATCTTTAAAGGGAGCCGTGGACGGTCGATTTGCTTTGGTCTTATGACCCTGATATCGGAAATAGGATGGATTTCTCTGACGCAGACAGTCGTGTCCCCGACCCTGCCAACAATCGTAACACCACCCTTGCCTCCATTCGGCGAGAGGGCCTTTCCACAATCGAGGGCTCCACTTTATCACGGTTCCGTTCTCCCGCCCCTTTTCTCGCCGTGCCCCATCCTCCCCTTTTTTTCCTTTCCCCATTTCCGTCACCCTCGCTCTCCTTTTCGCCGAAGGTACAGCCAAATCTGCGGGTTCCACGCGAGGCGAGAAACGTGGAGGACGGGTCAGTTGCCTTTCCTGGACGAGCGGATTTTTTAACGCTGCGGTGATTTTGAAGTCGCAAACTAACACGAAAATGTAGAATATTGAAAAAAAATATATAGAATTGCTTTTTATACGGATACGATTCGATGGATTGAAATGTTACTTATTATTTCTCTAGTAAAACTATATTTCCTGTGTAATTCTTAAATCCTACAATTTTTCGTAAATAACCTTTCGATACATTAGAATGATAAAGGATATTTCAAAAAGATGTAACGAACGATCTAAAGAAATTAATAAAATAAAAGAATTGCAATTATATATGTGCGTTCAAAATTTTTACCATCCCTATATAATTGAGAACGATATTGTTTCAAGATGAAAAACGATCCACGAGCAACATTTTTATGTTATTCGTCAATCGAGAAAAAAAGTGAGAAGAGAAAGGAAAGAGAGGGAAACAGAACAATCGTTTCATTAAAACGGAATGCAGAGAAACGAGCGACAAACAAATCAATTCGTAGAACAGAAGTCTTCGAACGATCGTGGCCACTTAACAATGAAAACCGTACGCAACAATCGCCATTCATCGGCAATGTAGCAAAAAAAAAACCGTTCTAATCAAGAGGATTGAGTCTTGGCTTCTTCAGCAAGTAGCCTTTCGTGCCTTTTAACGTTTGCCATCGGTATGACATTGTTTTAGGGGAACAATGATCGGCCATCAGAATGCGTTGGACGTCGTTGGAAAGGATCCCTGTAGGCCGCCATAAATCAGTTCTATCTCAGGTCAGAGTAGCGGTACCGGTGACAAAAAAAAGAAAAAAGGAAAGAAAGAAGAAAAAAAAAGCATGGAACCACGAAATTCGAGTCAACGGAACCACGGATGTCTAACTTTATAAGACTTTCTCCTTCGTCGTCTCTCATTATCGACGTTATTTCGAGAATTGTCGAGAAGAAATTATGTATTAAGAAGTTTATGAATATTCGTTGTTGACCAATTTTCAAGTTTCTTTTTCTTATTGATTAATTTTTGTTGAATTTATTCTATTGGGGGCTCAGAGATCAGAGTTGTAATTCGTTAAACGTTATATGATGCATAAGTTAAACGTTATGATGTGTGCGTATATAGATAAAAGTTGATACAAAAATGCCAGTTATTTATTATATAATTATAACCAATTTGAATTTGCGTTAGTAATTAGTTAGTAGTTAGCAGTTAGTGAAATAAGATGGAGAGATACGACAGCACATTATATACAATATGTTTTGAATATTTTATTTGAGCGAGAAGAATAAACATGTTACTTTAATTATTATTTTCTATTTTATTTTTTTTTATCGTCAATTTTATTTGCAATTACCTTTGTATCGTATGTATGAATCATAATTTACGACATTTCGTATGATTTTCTGATATTTTCATATTAATTATTATATGAATTTCAGCTTAATAATAATAATAATAATAACAACAACAACAACAACAACAATAACAATAATAATAAATGAATGAAAACAATGCCATGGATTTATAAAAGCGTCAAGAATATTTAAAAGCGAAGAATGTTAATTTCACTCCGTTGCAAATTTAAATACAAATGTATTTCAACTGTTACACGTATATTAGGATGTAAAACGCATTTTTTCTTTCAACTTTTAATTTTTCTTGAAATAAATTTCCAGAGGACATTAAAAAAAATTATTATGATACATTAAAATGAAAATTATAATTAAATGTAATAAAATAGTAATATGTAGTAGTAATAAAAAGTGTACAATAAAAATAGTAATATGAATAATATTGTATACACTTCTACATATTAATTGATATATTTAAACCGCATAAAATTATTCGCAATTCAATTTAATCTCGTAACCAAAGGCGTATGACATATAATAAATATATCAATCAATATTCACCACAATAATTTTAAACTAATATAAAATGATAAAGAAATACAATAAAGTAATAAATAATAAATAATGCAATATAATGATAAAAATAAAAAAATTTAAAGGGATTTACTAAAGGGATTGGAAAAGAAAGAATTTATTTTGAAAGAACAGATTTTGTTGAAGATCTGTTTGCACGATAACGGATTGTTAATGAGTTTTAATCAGGATAAACAGCAGGAGGAAATGGAACGCGGAAGTGTCCAATGCCGATACACCCAAACAGCCTTCGCTCTAGGGTCAAGGTTCCATCTCTCAGACGTAATATCGCCATCTCACCCACCCTCCAGAGGTCAATACACGGCCATTGTCCGGTGACGCCGACTATTCAAGTCGAGTGTGACATTCGAGATGGACGTGTCGATATTTCGATATCCGTCATCTGTTTCGATGAATTTTCGTGACTAAATGCGTAGACGATAATCTCGTTTGCGAGTGTAACCATTTTCGAAGATGTTATAATATTCTTCGGGAGAAATTAGATTCATTCTCATCAAAGGATTTGTTTTGTTATAGTTAGAAATTGATCAGAAGAATCGAATTTTTGAAGTATTAAAATATTTTTCGTTGTAAAAATTGGTTAATTATCAGTTATTGAAATCGAGCTAAACATTTTTCTATGGAATTCTATTCGTTTCTCGTTCCAAAAATCGATCAAATTAAACGTAATTTTGAACGATTTTAAGAAAGAATTCTTGACTTTCGGATCTATTCCATTAAAAATTTAAAAATCCTGAAGAATAAGAATCGAATATCCATTTTTCCTTGCGAAATTCATATACAAAATTCAAGCAATTTTTCTAGAATTCTAAGAAAGAATTCTCAATTCTAAAAACTGTTCCATCAAACCAAAAAAAGTTCCAAAAAAATCCCAAAATTTCGAAAATACTCGTTTCTCATCCTAAAAATTCGATCGTTTCCTCAAACTAAAAGAAACTGTTCAATTTTCTTTCAAGAATTCTTACTTTTCCAAACCGTACCATCAAACATTCCTCTAAAAAAGTTCCAAAATGTCAAGAATATTCTCATCCCAAAAATTCGATCGTTTTCTCATCAAAACTCAAATCAAATGAAATTGTTCAATTCTCACTTTTCCAAACGTTCCATCAAGCATTCCTCTAAAAATGTTCTCAAAATCTCAAAAGAATACTCGTTTCTCATCTCAAAGATTCGATCGTTTTCTCATCAAAATTCAAATGAAATTGTTCAATTCTCTTTCAAGAATTCTCACTTTTCCAAACGGTTCCATTAAACATTCCTCTAAAAAAGTTTTTAAAATCTCAAAAGAATACTCGTTTCTCATCTCAAAAATTCGATCGTTTCCTTATCAAAACTAAATGAAATTGTTCAATTCTCTTTCAAGAATTCTCATTTTTTCAAACCGTTTCAAACATTTCTTTAAAAAAGTTCTTAAAATCTAAAAAGAATACTCGTTTCTCATCCCAAAAATTTCCTCATCAAAACCCAAACCAAATGAAATTGTTCAATTCTCACTTTTCCAAACCGTTCCATCGAGCATTCCTCTAAAAAACTTCTCAAAATCTCAAAAGAGTACTCGTTTCTCATCCCAAAGATTCGATCGTTTCCTCATCAAAACCCAAACCAAACGAAACTGTTCAATTCTCTTTCAAGAATTCTCACTTTTCCAACCGCTTCCATCGAACCGTTCCTCTGAAAAAAAGGTTCGAAAAGACAGAAAATCTCGAGAACACTCGTTCCCCGCAATAAAAATCGGTCGCTCGACCGCGAGAGCGAAGCGTAGCACAATTTTTCAACGACGTTGCAAGCAATCGAACCAATGAACGAACATACGAACGCGCGCGCGCGCACACACACGCGCGCGAATCATGTGTCCAACACACACGCTCAATGATCCAACGATGTCTCTCTCTCTCTCTCTCTCGCTCTCACTCTCTCCATTCTTCTCCTCTCCGCCCATTCGTCCATCTCGCTCTGTGGCGACATTAACTGTCTACTTCCTAACTTAATCCGTAACTTCCGACGCCGCGGCAATCTGACATCCTTTTTATTTTCATTGGCTCGCTCTCGGGCCCGTTGTTGGCGAGGGTCTCGTTCCCAGGATTTTTCTATCCACGATCGCAGCCGAGCTGGCTCCGACCAAACTACCGGCCATCCTCGCTCCACCAACCTAATCAATTTATATCGTTACGTTACACACAAGCCTCACGTCCTCTCTTTCTCTCTTTCTCCACGTTAGCCTCATCCGCGTTTGACGTCGTTTGATAGCGTCGAGCGAAAAATAGAGAGAGTGAGGAGCGAGAAAGAGAGAGAGAGAGAGGTATGGTGTTGACCAGATGAATTGCCGGCGAGTGGAAGAGAGAAAACGAGTGATTGTTAGAAAATAAGAGAGGAAGAGAGAGATGTTGGAATGTCGTCGACGCTGTCACACTTCCGTTCTCCGTGTTATAGATTCATAAAAGTGACCTATGATTTGCGCGTGATCCGCGCCCGGCCCCATTGTGTCCGATCAACGATGGCCGAAATAAAAGCGGAGAAATGCGTTGTTCGATTGTTCAATTTGAAGAAGTTGCGAGAAGGTGGATTCTGCTCGAGGATGGATGGATTCTCTGTTGAGAAATGTGTCGCAAGGTTTGGGAGAAAGTGCGTTATCCTTGATATTTGACGGTTCGATCAAATTCATTTATATCGAATTCTTTCTAGAATGCTTATTTCTTTGTTTGTGCACTCTTGTGCATTCACGAAAATACGTTTATAATATCATAGATTTTATCATGGGATAAAGTTATTATTTATAATAAAAATTGACGATAAAATTTGATTACGATAATATCGATATCACGAATAAATTTCTTTCCAAGTTTGAGATGTTAATAATGGAATTTTAATAACGAATTGCTTGGAAATTGGGTGTACAAGTTGCAAACACTTTTGAACAATTTAAAAAAAGATCTTAAAAGTTTTGATCGTTTTATAATACTTGAAAGTCTCGAAAGCCTTAGAGATAGTATTTAACAGCATAATGAGTTTCTTCATTCGGTATCTTACCACTTTTTCAAAGTTCATTGACATAAGATATCTATTACAAGAAATCCAAGATGATTGAGTTATCGTAAATATATTTATTTATGTTTTTAACAATCCATTTTAATAATAACTCGACTCGAACGCTGTATCGACTTCTTATTGAATTCGATTCGAGCAAACGAAATGAAATAAAATACGTCAAGTAAAAAAATGTTCAATTTCGTTCGCCAATTTACATCAAAATTCCCCTCAAAATCCGATTTCCCAAATATTTTCATCTCATTTTTTTCTGAATGTTCAAAAAATCGTTTATCCAACCGATTATATTTCTACAGTTTAGAAACTTGAAATGAATAAGAGAAAACACGATCGAAATCGAATAAAATTCCATCCCATTCGTTCAATAGATGTTAACCTGGAAAGAAGAAGGAAAAATGACGAAATGACAAGGGGATCGGTACAACTTCGTCTCTCTCGATATTCACAAAACGAATCACACCCTCCTCGAGGGAGCGATATACGAGCGTGTCGTCGCTTTCTTATCTGAACGTGGATGGTAGCTGCCGCCGCCTTTGATCCTCAATAAGGGAGGGGGAGACCCATACTTCCTGCTCCTCGACGAGAGAATCTGGTTTTGCTACCTGCGCTAGAGCGATCGTTGCTCGTGGCGTCAAAACTCGTGAAACCGAGTTTCCATCCTTTAATTTATCGGCCAGCACGGCCGATGATAAGGATTCACCTGCACAGTTCGTAGCCTCGTTTTGCACGACCGAGCACGCCCCGGAAATAAACCGCTCCTTGAGAGGCGGCTGCTGGTTTTAAAACCTGACCCAATTCCTCTCTCTTATATCCTTTATCCCCGCGCGATCGGTTTACTTTTTTTCTTTTTTATTTCTTTTTGCATTTGTTCTCCTTTTCGAAATTTACTTCGAAGATTACAGTTTCGGGTTGGGTGGTCGTTGTAAATATCACACGATGCGCCTCGTGCACTTTGATAACGTTAAATCGAATTGCTCGGTCGTTTACATTAATTTTATATCATATATTTACATCCTCTGGTACTATTTATCGGAGGATATCGAGTTGAATATTTTTAAAATGAGATTAGAATGATTCGAGAAATTTTTTTTTAATTACATATTAATAAGAATTTTCACGAGTTAGTTAGGCACGTTGATTAATTTATTTATCAAAAAATGGTAAGATTATTTTGAATATATGTAAATGTTACATATAACTAGTTTCTTGCGATTTGTGTTTATTTGAAAACGAGGGGTTATTATTTTTAAATAATAAAGGATAGATAGCTCGGCTTCCCATTCGAGAAAAGTCGAATAGACATATCTTATGGACATATCATAAAATGATGACAAAGTGGTCAGAGATAATAATATACTTTACCACATAAAAAGGAAATTTCAATTATTTTCTAATGATCTTCAATCGTTTAAAATGCTACATTATACGTGATATCTTCGTTAAAAGGTGACTGTATTTTATTATATAAAAAGGAAATTTCAATCATTTCATAATGCACTTCAATCGTTTACCACGCTACACTATCTACGACATCTTCGTTAAATATATTTTATTACGCATTTTCTAACCACTTTTCAACCGTTTACGCGCAATGTAATATCCACATTACTATGCACAACACGATATACTCGCCAATTTATATTTTACCGTGCGAAAACTAAATCATACTACCTATTTTCATCATCGTTAAGAGTATCCAATATACGAAGATCTACGAAATACACAAATGGGAAAATCGCGAAATAGATAAATTTCATTTCTTTCTTAACGTTCCTCAATCGTCCACAAAACGGCATACGCGCAACGACATCTTCCAGCAACGAGCATAATTATTCGCCTTAAACGACAAGTATTACATAGATTGGATCCCGATCTCTAATTATATCGGATTTTGTAAGCTTTCGCCTCGCCACGGCCATACGTCATGGATTATAGATGTGGATATAGAAGGGCGAGCGGTATAATTACGTTAATTAATACGTTAATACACGCAGAATGTATAAAGTGGTAATTAATGTATTAATGAGCGCGAGAGTGTAATTTCGCGTCACCAGGAAGGTAAGGGCAAGATCATCGGCGGGAAGGCAGATAAATTTCACTGACAAAGTAATTACCGGCCTCGAAACGCAATTTTATAGCGCGGCATACCGGCCGCGCTTCTGTGCTGGCGCGCTTGCGCATGTGTATCTGATCGAACAGTCGAGCACATGTCGCACACAACGCGCGCGTGTAACGTTTAACGAGCATCGAAATAAAACGTGTGCAAGCGTTGTGTAAAGTTTTGATCGAGAACCGCATAATCCATGAACGAGTTTTGAAACGGTACGGAGTTTCGTTGAGTATTACGTATTGATTTACGGGTTGATTTACAAAATTTTCAAGTTTCAGGCTGTGTTTCTTTTCTTTTGGGAAAGGAATTAAATAATTAGGAATATACATCGTATCTATGATGGAATAAGGAAATAAGATTTGTTAGTTTATTTTTAAATTTTATGATATTTGATTTTATTATGCATTTAGAATTCCTTTTATAAATTTGTCACGTTTAATTTAGCAAATATTTAATATTCGGAAAGTAATTTAGGAATCTTCTAAATTTTTTAAAATGTTTTTTTATTTATTTATTTATTTTTTAATCGATACATAATTTCTTTGTGAATCAAGATTTTATTTTAATGGATTTCCACAAGTGGAACTATTTATTTTGATAGAATAATCTTCTTCTTGTAAAAAGTATCGAATGTTTGTTATAAAGTAATGAAGTTGCAGCGAAACGGAAGTGGGTATAATAATGCTGTCTTTAAGTAGGAAAGAAAATAGTGATTCTCACGTAGTGTTCTCGAGTACGAAGGAAAATAGTGAAGATGCTTTCAAGTGGAAAAGAAAATATTAAGCTCGTTCCGAGATGTACAAGAACATGTTGAAGTCATTCTCAAGCTCGAAGAGAAATCTCGAGAAAAATGGTTTCAAAGAATATAATAAAAATCGAAATGATGTAAACTCAATCTTTTTAAATATACATAATCAGAGAACATCGAAGATTAATTTCATCAAATTGTACACTTTTAACAATAATTTCAAAGAGAAAAGTGTTGTAATAATTTATTATTAAAATTATTTTTATTATTTGGATATATATAACTATGGCGACCAACAAGTATTTACAAGAAGAAATTTACATTGAAATTCGACATCTGTGCATTACATACTTTTTATTATAATTATTTTTATACTCGATAAAGAAAAAAAAATATTAAAACATAAAATTTTCTTCCAGCTTTCTTATAGTACGTGTTATTTAATCTAAGATTAATATAAGGAATTTGAATGGGCTTATGCTCAAAACTGGAAACTCGGGAAAATGGTGGACATATCTTTTATCTACTGACCCACTAACTAAGTTATCTAAATACAAACAGTGAAGAAATTTGAACTTAAAATACGACTGTTTTTCAGAAAAGGAGACATGTTCCTGCTACATTCCTTTTAATGCATAGAATATTTTTCGTATTTTGTTATGTACTAGTACAAAGATATTACTTAAACTTGATTCCGTATATTTTTCTTCGTTAAATATTCCTTTTAGTTTCAAATATTAAAAGTAGTATTAGAAAATTAATAATCACAATTGTATAATATTATAGATAATTTTTTACAATTTTAAATAATTAGACCTTTCAAAAATCGATTCTTTGGATTAGATATTAAAAATAACTTGGAATATTTTATTATATAATGGAATATAATATATTTCTACATTATCGAATTTTTCTAAATATTCTATTAAATAAATTAACGACACGTGAAAATGCTAATACCTAATTAATCGATATAGATGTCATCTTAGCCATTAAATATCCTCGACTAATGGGAAAAATGAAACCATGAAATTTTTCCGAGAAATGAAGAATAATAAAAGTAAGAAAAATAATTATCAGGGACAATCAAAAATATTTCTAACAGCATTAGAAATTGATCTTCGGTCCTCGAGCATAAAAATTCCAACCTTCATCTCCTTTATATGTCGCAAACGTTTCGGAAGGAAAGGCGTGATGGCGAACCCTCGTGCTGTGAGAAAGTATTCGTTGTACAAACGATCGACGCGCGAGACGAATCGACCACGAGACAGGGCCCAATTACACGCAACAGCCACCGTTTGGAATCCATTGCACGGCGACATTTGCATGGGGTTATGAAGAAATTCTTGAGGCGGCGCATCGTTCGCGGGAATCCTGACGATTTTAATTAAATCCGTCGAACAATGGGACGCCTGAAGGCGAAATATCGATCATCGCTCTTCGACCGATCTCATCCAAAATTTGCGCCAATATTTAAATTTCACTCAAAAATTTACACATTCGCTATTTATCGAGAATAATCATTTTTCAAGTGATCTTTCGCGTTTAAGTAATTTTGTTATGAGTGTAAGATCGATTGATTGATATGTTTGATTATTATGTAATATTATAAAATAAATAATTGATGTATATAGAATGTATATGTATACAGAAAATCATAAGCAAAATTGAATCTCTCTTCTTATATAGATTTTTCTTTTATTAAATAGATATTGCAATATTTATCAAGTGGAATTTGTACGTTCATTTTAACTTGATTTTTAAATATTTATTCTATTTTCACTTTTAATTTATAAAAATAGATTAGAAGTAACGATTTATATGGTTATTGAATTATTTTTCAAAATGTTTAAAAAAATGTTAGTATTTTTATTTTTTCTTTTTATTCAAATTACTGTGTATTTTAAAAATTGAAATATTTTGATACTATCTGAATACGTTTCCATTAATTTTAAATTACAAATAATGGCAAATAATAAGAGAACATTTGTAAATAGAAGAAAAATTCATTTTTAATAAACCATTTTATTATAATCAAATAGCCAAAGTTTATTTCTCTCTTAAAGAATATTTATACTATTCCATCAATATCCATAAGCTTTTTAATAAAAAATAAATCAAAAAATCTTTTCCAATGAAAAATTATAATTATAATTAAGAAAGAAACATTATATTATTAAAATTAACAATTTTTTCTGTACACTTTTCTCTATAAAGTATGAAGAATTAAAACTTTCACGCAATATTTTCAAATTCGTTCCCTATCGATCCCATCAAAATATTGGTCTCGAGTGGTTTGGCGAGGAGCTAGAAAATCACTTTCGCCGTGTTCTAATCTCATCCCGATATTTTCACTGCACCCCACATCGAAATTTCAAAGCGCATTATCGCGGCAAATATTTATATACGATCTTCTTACCTGGCACGAGAACTCGCCGTGTCTCTATCTGTTGAGAAATCGTCTATGACGCGGGACGAATAGCCACGAGTTGCGGCCAGATAAATTTATGCATAAGAGATAAGCCATCCGTCGCTTTCTTTTCCTTTTATCGTTGGGCAAAGCTGAGAAAATCTCGATAAAGAATCGACGTTAAAAAACATCGTGTCCTGTGGTAAATGATCAAATATCTGGGAGGAGGGGGGAATACGTATTTTAGAAATATTTAAAAATATCAAAAATTCGCAATTTGAAGAGAGTTGGATCATTTTGTTCATTCCACGTATTATAATTATTTTTTTACTCTCGTTAAAAAATTGAATTATTACAGTCATTGTATTTGATAATTGTCCTAACTAAAAGTTGAATAAAAAACTAAAAATATATCCTTTTTCGATAAAAATACAAATGTTTTTTTTATTTTCATATTTAATATAAGCAAGAAATCTGTTAATTCGAATTCAAGATATATCACGTAAACATTTAAATAATAAAAAAAAAAACGAACGATCCATCACCGCAATCCCAAACTCTTCCCTATTCTTTCTTCAAAAAGTTCGTAACTCGATTACGTAAGTTTCGTCGAGTAAATTTTAACAAATGTAAAAACCAACCGCGAGACGAACCGAAGCTTGCGTAATCAGAAAAAATAAATATCGAGGCAAAAGGAGGAGAGACGAAAGGAAATTTTGTTCCACTTTGTTTCTGTTTTGTTCCATTTGGGCTCGGTTGGGGCGGGCGGAGGGCGGTTTGCTGGAACGGAATACCCATTTCGACTAAGTCTTCCTACGGGAACCCGAGATCCACGTGATCCACGGATCGTATGCGACCGTATGCACATGACATAAGTACGTGCCTGTGCATAATGCACCGTGTGTTCTTCGATCGTCGCGATGCCCGACGTGATTCGTCATTGGGTAATTCGTCGTGGAGACGGAAGTGCCGGCAATTTTCTAAGAGTCCATCATTTTAACGAACACGCTCCGTCCGTTCGTCATTCCTCGAATTGATTTTACAACATCCATTTGGAAATATTTTAGACAATATCTCGCAATATTATATTTGTTTTGAAGTATACTTCTCAACTTATCGATGAGAAGTCTTTTCTTCTTCTTCTTCTTCTTTTTTCTAACTTATCATCTTCTAATTTTCTTGTTTGAAAAAAGGTAACGAACGAGAGAGGAGAAGATCCGAGCGAGAAAGATAAGCGTAATGAATAAAACATTTGAGTATATAGTTATTAGACACTTAACGTTCCCCTCCGCATCGAGCCTTTAATTGTGCATTGAATTCATCAGTTCCGAGATCTCGTGAGTCACATTTTAACGCTTCGAAGCGGTAAATCGCGCGGACCGAACCAAGGGAGCTATTTAAAATTATAATCGTTGCACCCTGTTAACGCAGGAAAACTCTAACGCGAGAGCCGTGCCGCTTGAATTCAAGAAAGGATCGCGTTCAACGATGATAACGTAAATATCCTTTCCTCAGATGCAAGAGAAAATTTCGATCAAATCGAATTTTTAAATTTCCTTCGAGAACTACTCGCTCTCGCCATCCTTTCGCACGGGTCAATTAAGAATATTGTATCAGTTATTATTAGAAAAATCGAATCAAGAAGAAAATTTAAAAAAAAATCCTTTATTAAATTTTATTTCATAAGAAGGAATTGTACAAAACGAAAGAATCATATTAGCCTTAAAAAAAATTTCGTCCAAATCGAATTTTTAAAATTCCTCTCTATCTTTTCTTATAAAGCAAAGCAACGTAAAAGATGTAAACGACATGGAAACTGAGCATAAGAAGGAATTTATCGAATCGTGAAAAATATTATAAATAGACGGCGAATAATATAATATGAAAAGTGCAAAAATGAACGTGAGACAGTGGAACCTGCGGTTGGCCAACGTTACGGCGTCATCATCATCATAATCGTCATGATCGTCAATCCTTCGGGCGCACAGACGCGCGTAATGTATGTCTGTAGGTTAATGCAATTCACTCAGATCTCATTGGGTGAATTGTACCGGCAGAGAATTGATTGATTGGCTGTTTCGTTTCAGCCTCGTACGAGCCGAACCGCGCGCGTTCGCGTCTGTCGCGAAAACGACACGCTGATACTGAATAATTCGCTGTGAAATGTCCCTGACCGTGACTCCATAATCCTTGTTTTAACACCGAAACGTGTCAAACATATCGAAATCGACCGATTTTGCATTTTTTATTTTATAATTATCGAAGAGATGGAGATAGTTTCGGAAATTATTTATTTTGTTTTATAATGTTAATATTTAGATGCTATTTATTTATTTTTATCATATCGCATTAAAAGTCGATAATTTTAGTGTTAAACTATATATAGATACACTTTATTCTTTCAGGTAATACGTAAAGGTGACAAAAAGGTTACCCTTATTCTTAGAAAAATGAACCACCATCTAAGCAAGTCATTTCCGGATTAATATATTGAGACCCTTCTTGTAAAAAATATCATATAAAATTAAAAGATTTTATTTTTTATTTATCAATGAAAAATATGTAATTTAAGTGAAATTTTGTTTCTTATATAATTACGATGATAATAAAATATTATGTTACATTTCTATTACGTTTCTATGTATTATCGTATTACAATTATATATTATTATAATAAACTGTGATACTATAAAAGAAATATAATGTTCTCGTAAAATATATTACACTTTTAAAATAAAAATAAAATTTATTTATCAAACATATTTTCGATACAATCTCTAAAAAATAAACAGGATCGTGACATTCAAGTACTGTTTGCAAACTTGAAAATGATTATACGCGTAATAAATAGCATATGTACAAGCATATATTCCTATACGGATTCTATTTATTTTTCTCATAATTAATTATTGAATTAACATAAAAATCAATAAATTCTTGCATATAAGCCACGTGTTTAACTAAAAATAAATCAAATGGTTCTACGTTTCTTAGTCTTTCTTTCTTTTGAAAAAATTCACTTTTTGACATTTATGTTTCTTTCCGCAACAATGCTTCAATAGCTTTTCTCCGATTTCGTGCGACGGCGTGTACGCTTGCACACGAGGACAGACATGCGCGTTGCATGCATTCAAGCACGCAGTCGTGCACTCGCGCATGCGTAGCGAGTACACAGCCGCGCACGCGCGCGAGTGTACTGAGGCGGCAGATGTTCAAACGCGGAGTGGAAAACCGGTCGTGTTGATGTATCTGCCGTCGCGAATCGCTATAAAAATATCCGGCATTGTCTGCGATGCCCGAGCCCGTAACGGTCTACACGCTTCAGCCACCGAAACGCTTCATCCTTTTTTTCTTCTCTCTCTCTCTCTCTCTCTCTCTCTCTCTCTCTCTCTCTCTCTATCCTTCTCTCCTGCCTTTTCCCTTTCTTCTGCCTTTATCTCTTACAGTTTTTTTTTCGCGCGACGCAGATGGGAAAAAAACATTCACGCTGGAAAATCTCAGTCGTTCGCGGATAAACGATAATCTTGATTTTTGATTCTTGAAGAGATTGAAAGTTACAAAGGGTGGAATGTTTCGAGAACGTTCGAGTATTTTAGAATAAATTTTTTAAAAATTTAAACGTAATCGTACCACGATTTGGACACGATTTCAATGGATTCGACTAACCTTAATTTCTTCGATTCGATTTCGATCTCTTTCTTTTCGAACCCAAAAATTATGCAATACGAACCACATTCATAAAGAGTATGCGTAAGAATGGGTATCGTTGATAATTCGGCAACGGACAAAGAGACAAAAAGGACAATAAGGTAACAGTAGGATGCGTCTAATCCATTTAACATGACAAAGAGGAAGAATACGATGCGCGTCATCGATTCTGGGCCAAAATGGTCGCGCGGGAATAACAAAAGGCCAGGTATCTCGAGTAATCTGCGACATGGAGGGAGAAGCTAACGAGAGAATAAGGGAGAAAGAGAGAGAGAGATAGTCAGGTCAGAAATATATAATAATTGTAGACAGCTGCTCTGTTGCATTGGGAGAGGATCGCTCGCTTCTGACACCCGTGCTAAATTGAACGCACCGCCGTTCTATACCGATTCGGATTATTTATTTTCTTTCCCTGATTACTTCGCTCGTACTCGACTTTCCTCTGTCAGTCCCGTTCAGTCGTAGAAATTCTGTCATTTCTTCGGACGGTTTCGAGAATAGGCATTAAATCGATTTGTTTTTAAAATACGTTACACAGAAAGGCTTTTAAATGCTTGGAAGATTTTTATGTCTTTTTGTGAAAATAAAGATTTTAATTATTGACTGTATAGTAATAAACATTATAATAAACGTTTTTAAGCTTTTTATAATTGAAATTTTAAACCCCTCGAATGATTATGCGATAGATTTTTGTCATATAAGTGATATGATGTGGGTCAAAGTGATTTTTATTTTCTTCATCTTGTCGTAATGGAATATAAACGAAGTTCACGATATTTCTTTGGCGAAAGAATATGACAATATTATTAGATGATTAGAATGCATTTAAAGAAATTCAATTAGCAAGAATTTAACGATACGATTAAAATTTTTAAACGAAACGGTAATATTTCAATTATCACAATTTCCATTTTATAACACTTGTAAAATGAGATGAATACTCGCTGAAACTTTTATCCTATATAATTACGAATTTTTATTTTTCCACTTTCCCAGTTTAAACAGAAATATTTATTCTCCAAAAGTTAATTTTCTCCTAAATTAACATAATTAATATATTCGCATCCTGCTCAAATTCTCTCCTCTCTTTCGCATACTTTTTTTACAAAACAGCAAGACACAGGAATATCCCTATCTCAACTTGATCGAGGATCGATTCGAAAATCACGTTACTGAGAACTGAAAATAAATAAAGATCGAAACAACACGAAAGAAAGCACCGATACATCCCCTAAAGTCCCGCGACTTTGAAATTAGAACGAGCTCCGCGGAACGGTTTACTTTCGGCCGCGTCCAGGAATTCTGACGATCGAAATAAACATCCGGCCGCATCTGCGCTTCCCTCCACCGCTCCTCCCGCGCCGTTTTTCCACCGTAAAAGGAAATGGATTTCCTCCACACGTGCTACTCGTTCCAGGAGCAGTGACTGCACTCGCGTGCACAGCCTCCTCCTGGCGGAGGAACATCTGTCCCCGTGAAGAACAGTTGTCGGCCGACCAACCCGCCGAATCGTTACCGATTATTATTACGTATCGCCGTGAAGATGGTGGACGAATCGATTTCGACGCACGATCTGGGATCGGCGCGAATTAATTTATCGGCGGCGATCGCTGATAAATCATCGAGGACTAGCGCGGGATTAACGAGGGAGGCCTGGGGCCAGATGTGCCAGTCATTTCTAAGAAAGATGGCGGACGGATGGATAGAGCGTTTGATGGCGCAACCCCCTCCCCTGTTTCTTAAACATTTTCCTTTTTCCTTTCGAATTATGAGTTTAATTTGCTTTGTAATCATTTTGCCCGAGAATTTCAAACGACGATTATATCAATTCGAGGAGAAGGATTTACGAGTCGGGCAGAAATTTGAGAATAAGGATTGAAGAATTAGTGGTAGATTTTAAAGAGAATTTGTTTGAGAATAAAAAGATATCAATGATGGGGGAGAGGAGAAGAGTGAGTCGGTTTAGAAGCGCTCGTTTAATTGAAAGGAATAAATTTGAATAGAGATTGAAAATATAATAGTAAAAGAAAACTTCTTTTCTTTAACGAAATAATGTTATTTTTTCGAAAATTAAATCGGTAGTTTGAAATTATATTATAATGAAAAAATTATCGTGGTATTTCAGATATATTTATCTATCCCATTATCTAATATTATAATGTAACTTTTGATATTGCTTGCAAAATTTTAAACAATAACATATTAAATTATTAACAGAAATATTAATGTTAAATTTAAAACTGCAAGAAAATCAGTTTCAATTCGACGTAGCATAATTCATTATAATGCACAATTTACTTTTTATAATAATAAAACAATCGATATAAGATACCGATATAAAATAGTTTATTATAATACACAATTTTCTTTTTTATTAATAAAACAATCGATAAGATTCAAATTGCATTCAATCTTGAATGTTGCGAAACGGACAAACATTATTTAACATATTTAATCTCCAATTTCTTAAACGATTTTTGAAATCACAACGACCTTAACCATTATAAAAACCAAGAATTCTAATAAATAAATAATACAGTCAGCTCGTTCGCAGAACGTGCATAGAGCAGGTCGCGAAGAGTGGATTGCCACTCGTAAAATTTTCCACGTATCTCCCTCGAGTACACGCGATTCGTAACAGCGATCGTAACGACGAGAAAGTGCTCTAATTCGTTCGTTTCTTTGCCGATTTAACAACCTGTTCACGGTATAACTTGGGATAGTTTCGAATATATACAGTTCCCGGATATACTTTGCACCCTAAACTTGGAGAAACGATGTCTGAATATTTCAACGAACCCCTTCTCGAACAATCTCTCCCGTGGAATTTACCATTCTCCATAGATCTGAAACTACATTGGGAACCCGATAGATAGTTGCGAAGATACCAAGCACACTCCCTCCTTCCCCCCTCCCAAACTGGGTCTAAATATTTTAATAAGCTCGATCTCCCTTTCTGGACCCCTCGAAAATCCCGAACCCGGGGCTTATATCGTGGAATTTATTATTCTCCATAATTCTTGTCCACGCGCCAGCAGACGTCTGTCGAAACGTTTGTAACGAGGCATCGCATAAATGAGGATCAAATCTAATAAAAAAGAAAAAAGAGAGATTCATTACGTTAAAAATCGAATATTACAGCAATAATGATCCTTTTTCCGATAGTTGAGAAGAATTTGATGATCATTTCAGACAGATCAGACAGATCAGAATTATAAAAGTCGCGGAGGTAAATTTCATTCAATTCCGATAATAAAAAAGTTAATTTTTCCACTAATTTCTGTTTAAGAATTAATTGTAAAAGAGTCGAGAAAATTTATTTCAAAGGAATAAAGGATTTCTCGTAAAGTGCTCGTAAAGTTTAAAAAATTCCAGTAATTTTCAACCATTATTTGAAAATATCTTTTTTTTTTATTATTATTTCTGAAAATAGTTATATAAAAGATTCTGTCCCGTTCGTATTCAAATATTTTTTACTTCTATTACGAAACTGTGACATCCATGATTCGTTCTACATTTTCCGATATCGAACCTCACAAATACGTATTTTAATGTTAAAGAAGTAGAATTGAATGCGACAAATTTTAAATTAAACATATGCTTACAATTGTTCATTCATAATGCTCGAATTGAATCAATCTTCTGTTATTAAAAATATTTTATTAAAAATTCTTTCCGGGGACACAAAATCAGAATTACATCAACACTCGGATAGTACTCCAAATTTCTAAAAATAGATTCTAAAATATCATTTTCCGTATCATAAACTTCCTCACACACACACCACTTAAAAGTACCGTCTCATCCCCTCCCAAATATTTATATTAAATACAATTAGAGTGTATCGTATTCAAAATCGAATCGTTCTCCCCGTCCAAGGCCAATCTCGGACATTAGCAGCGGCGTCGATCGAAGGCGATCGAAGGTAAAGGTCGAGAGAGAGACGGAGGCCGATAAATTCCAGAAATCTAAAACCGGGAGAATTCTCCACAATGCGACGCATTAGGCGCGGGAAAAACCCCCGTGGCGGGGACGACGAACTTACTACACTTCAACATCCAACCTCCCCTCCTCGCCCTCCGTGCATCCTCTGAGAAAAGCGTCTCCCATGGTAGCCATGGTAACTGTACAAACACTGATGGCCGACCGAGCTTCCGGTTTCGACGCGACAGCTGCGAGGATCTAGTTTCTAGGCCTGGATCGGCCGACGAAAGAACACTCTCGCTCCTCTTTCGGCCGAGGATCGATCGGCCGCGATCCCACTCTCTCCCTCTGACTCCCGTCCCGATGCTGCGATGCTGTTTGCTGAACTTCTTTCCACCTCAGAGCTGGTGATTAATGTTTACCGCGAAATCGAATTGCAAGCCGGTTTAATGAAACCCGGTTGCGCGGTATCGATCAACCCTGTTCACGAGGGGTGAGATTAGGGCCGAGTTGTTGTTGTTGTTATTATTTTTTCTCTTGGAAACTGGTGGACATTGATCGGATGATCCGGATCGAACATTTTTCTTGCGAAATCGGCAAGGAACGATCAATATATCTTTAATAATTAGAACGTTGAATTCGGAGGTTTGTTTAGAGTGGAATGGAGAAGTGGAATCTTTTCGTGTATTTTTTCTTTTTTTTGAAAAATTATGAAGATATTCCAAAGAAATATCGTTAATTTTTGTGTAAAAAAAGCGCGTTTCATGCTCGTTCAGAGAGCATATAATAAGTGGGAAAATGTTTACGCTTCAGAGTTATAATTTGGAATTAATAACGTTTTAATAACGAGTCCATATTGGCAGGAAATTTATATTTTTGAAACGTTAATAATCTGTATTTCCAACAAGACAATTGATGCGTGTTTGTGGATAACTGCGCGCGAAAATTAATCGAGGACGAAAATATATTCATTAACAAAAATTGAATAATAAAAAAAAAAAAAAAACACGTATAAACATCGTTTATATATGTTATTGAATTTTTTTTAAATAAGAAAAAAATTCCTATATAAAAACATTTCAACGTATTAATTTAAATTAGTTAAAATTAATTTCTTACTCAATAAAATTTTAACGCGGTTAAACGAAACCTCACGTGTGAATAGAACATTATGGAATAACATCAATTGAAATCTCTTTGTAACTACCAATAAATTACCAGAATTAATGGAAAGAAATCGTAAAAATATTGTTTGAAATTTCGTTTAATCCAATCTACTCGAATCACTGCTTATTATCAGCTTATAAAAATCTAAGAATTTTTTAACTACTTCGTTAAAATGATTAAATTCTCTCTATTCTTATTATACATACATATATATATATATCCTTACCTCTCAGAAAATAAAACACGCCCGACCAACTGTTCCATTTCTCCAATCTAATTAACCCGATCGAAACGAAAAACAAAAACAATAATAATTTTCATTTTTCTTTCCTTCCCCTTTGCCTTCCCTTTTGTTACAAACTTCCACATAAATTTCCACCCAAGAACGTTTAGAACGGCATTCGAATCGCGACGCGGGACAGCAACGACGCAACAACGGCACAGGAGATCACGATCCCGCGGATTATCACGGCCGATCGGAGGGCAGGCGCGTGTCAATCGCCGCGGCGGATCTAATTGGAGCGAGCTTGATCTATCCTCATGTAAATGAGCGTAATTAGCGTGCAACATAAATCAAGGGAACGGCAGGGCACGATCGATTAGGCCGCGAAGGGGGAATCAAGCACGGCGGCATAACACGAAGAAGGGAGGGAGGGAGAGGGAGCACGCAGTTTCTGACCCGATTTTCCTTCGGGATGAAATTAACGACCGTTCGTAATTGGAATTACGAATCGTGGCGAAATTAAAATTCGCCATTTCGTCGCTCGCCATTTTGGGGATCGAATTGGGTCGCTGGATTTCAGGGCTGGGATTTCACTGTCAGATTCAACCGTCAGATTGATAGACTCGGGTCGAATGTTAGGGATATGGGGTAATTTGATGGACGAGATTATTACGTGGACGGATCTTAAAATGCTCGAGTGCGTTCGATTGGTACTTGGTAATTACCGAATATTTGTCAATTTGAGAGAAATAATACATTTTTGATAATTGGATCAGTTTTAAATAACGTCAGATTTATCTTGCGATTCAAAATTAGATCGTGAAAGTTTATAGATATTTATTATTATTTTTTCACAAGAATAATAGTTGTAGCTTTACATTACTCCATATTTGTATTCTCTCAAGTTGATTGGCTGAACAATATTACCAGCATCTTGTCTCTAAAATAAAAATTCATATTTTCTTCAAGTATTCTAATATAAAATATAAAAGAAAATTTATGGCGAGTCCATGGTTTTTTTACACCTTGAGAAGAAACTTGGAAGAAAACTTTATCAGCACTCGATGTTGCAACGATGAGCAATTATAGAAGCGCGATGGAATCGTCATTCCTGTATAAATAAGTCTCAACGATTTTTCTGTAAACACATGTCGCTTAACGATTTTCCCGGTGTCTGAGTCACCGGTGACCCCAACCGATGAACTCACATATAACCTCCAACACTGTAGCCTCGTATCGCTTGGGAGGCTGTGACTAATAGGGAGATACAATGCAATAAATTCGCTATTGTATAGATGGAATTTTATGTGAACGTGGCCGAATTGACGCGGAATGCACAATCGAACGAAAATATCGCGGTTCAATCGTGTCTACGCGTGAAACATTGCCTCGTTTATTGGAGGCATAAATCAGGAAGAATCTAGGAAAATGGAAAATGACAGGGGATCGTAATATAGCGTTTTTCTCGATTGCAACGATTAGTTCTGAAACATTTGTGTTTGCTTTAATGGAATTAAAGTTTGTTTAAGAGGTTGTAGTAATTATTTAATGAAATTTTAAGTTTATTTCGTTCTTTTGGGGTTATATTATCCCCAATAAAAAATTGCTTTATATATTTAATCGATTGCTTCATATACTCAAAGTCTGACATAAAACAAAAGTGTTATTGGTTTTGATAAACTCGTGTAAGATTTATCGCAGCGTTTGCTGCAATAATGCATAAATCACGAAAATCACGTGTCAAATGTTCGACGTAAGAATGCATCGCTCAATAATTTGAAAACTTCATCGTCTAGAAAGTGGTAAGAAGAAAATTGTTCTTTTTGCGTATACTCGAGGAACCCTTTGGAGGATCTTAAAGAAATAAATTATTAAATTATCATTTGTAATAAACAATATGAGAACTTTTCTTCAAATTTTCCTTTCTTCGAAAATGAATTAATAAAAATCATAAGACAGGTGGGATAAATCCAGAATGGAATTCGGCAATTATTCGTATCGAAAAACAATAGGATCGCTTGCAGGCCACGATGCCTCTAATCATAGAGTCGGTGGTTCAATTGGGTCAATTAAGAGAGTCGTTTCGAAAGCCCTTCCATTTTCGCGCGAGCAATTTCGAGTCGAATGCGTCAGCCGGTGCTCGGTGCCATGGTGTCCCATGGCGCAAATAAATCACACGTAAGTGTGCGAGCTTGCGGCTGAGTTTCTGCTTGGCCGGTGAACGTGGAAATTAATTATTAGTTTGCTCGAAGAGGCGTTGCCTCGTTGTTTCGTCGCATTGGCGGGTAATGATGCGAGATTTTAAAAGATTTTTTAGGGTTCGAGGAGAGTAAATATTTCGTTTCGAAGGTGAGTTATGAAAACACCTCGTCGAGGAAGAATTGTGAAAATTTGTTCTTTTGGCCAGGGATGTTTACCCAAATTATTTAATCCAGGTGAGTCATTTGAACTTTTTCTTATAAATATTGTACAATTGTATATTTTTTAATTTCATTATTATTAATTACACTGTTAAATAGTTTTATTAATATCTGAAGAATATAATAAACATTTCTCTGACGAACAATTGCATTTATACTTGTTTAAATCCACATAACGTAAAGTAAAAAACACAAATTATCTCGGTTAACCCCTCTGAACGGTTGTGTCATGTACTAATTCGTTATGATCAGTGTTGGTGTATTAATTACACATTATGAAACTTCATACAGATTATTTTATTTAATAGATAATTTATGTCTTCAATTAAGAGAAATGAAAAGTTAATACGATAATATAAGAATATAACAACAATGATAAATCGTAACGCTTGTAGAATTAATCTACTTTTAATTTCCCAAGAAAAAGTAAGATATACTTCACACATGTATTTCTCCATATTCTCCATGATGCGTTCGTACAAGGAAAGGAGGATTTTCAGATTCGTATTTTCGCGATTCGAGGATGAACTTGGTCTGAACCAAGCAGGTCGGCCAAGCACGCCTCTACGCCGATTATCCTTCATCGTCGGCGCTAGGTACACACTGTACCAGCTAGATTCGCTTTTATGACGTCATAATGAACCGACAATCAGCAGCATTGTCGACATAATTCCCGTGCGGTTGTCTCGCTCGGTCTTACGCCATTGTTCGCCCTGCTCCTTTCGACTTTTCCTCTCCTTCTCGCGACCGCCTCGCCTAATGCTCCTTTCCCCGTCACAAAGGGGAGCCAGCTGCCCCGGGGAAAGGATCCTCTTGGCCACGACGGAGGACTGTCTCGTCGAGTGGTCGACTTTTTAAAATCGTCTTTGGAGCACTACTTTGCGTTTGTTGTCGATCTTGAATCATCCTTCGAAATTGTCGATTGGTTCGTTTTTATATTTTGTTTCGGGTATAAAGGTTTACAATTCGTTGGAAATATTTTGTTATCTATTAAAAGGGGGATAGATATTGGAGGATTGAATTGATAATAAAAGTTGAACGAAGAACGAGTTTTGTAACAATTGTTCTGGTTTATTAATATGTATAGGGGAAATTTGTAACGTATATTGCATATTTTATATGCAAAAACCACAAGAAAAACTCGTTTATTAACATTTTAATAGCAGTTCAATTTTATCAGAAAAAATTCACAAGTTACGATTGTGTAGCATTTTCGAGATGAAATTTCCTAAGAATTTATTCCTTGGATCGATCCCATCTTAAATTACAATAACATTTACAATATTTCGTACAAATTTATTTATTTCATATTAACTTATATATGATTATATTTACATTAAAATAGTCCCAATAATTCTCTCCCAAGAAATTCCCAAATTTTCGAAAAACGAAATCTCCTCTCCCTCCCCCCCTCCTTTCAACTAGCATCGAATCTGCGCGCGGTCTCGGCTGGGACAGAAACCAGTTCCAGCCCCGTTTCGAACGGACAATCGAATATTTATGCGTGCGCGTTCCTCTCCGCGTCCTGAGCGAGCCAGCAGCGAACGAATCAAGCCGAGTAGTCGATCGGCACGGGGCCTGTCGTAACGAGATTCTCAGCGTGCGCGCAGCCGGGGAGAAGGGGGCGCAGAATCGTAGAAAAGGGATGAAATGATGCGCCGCTAATTCCGTTATGCCCTGTGATCGATCCTCTGCCCCGTTCGTCACGCATTGTACGCCGCACGTGCACCGAAACGGCGGAGGATGCGTACATTCGGTGCGCCGAAATTAAACGAGAAGATTGACGATTCTACGAGGAAAAGAGTAATAGATCTTTCTCCACAATTGTCGTACATCGATAAAACTGTAATCCGTGTAGCGTTAAAAGTAAAGTCTGGAAAGTTGAGGAAATATTATTCCATTTATCCGAATATTCTCGTTACGTCTAAAGTAGAATCGACCTCTCCTTCGATTCTACCAATTCGAATTTCGTACACCCTATATATATATGTACATATTCTACCATTCTTTCAATCCGTGTCCGATATCCACGCGCGCGCACAGCGCACACTCGCACGGGTGAAACGTGTACGTGCACGGAGGAGAGCGGTTCATCACGTATGTATGTAGGACAGAGGCGGCAGCTGTGAGACAGCTGTAAGGGCCTTTTTACCTGCTCCATCCAGCGTGCGTAGAACCGGGGCCCCGGTAGCGTGGCGCATCCACGGGCGAAAAAAAGGAAAAGAAAGAAAAAGGAAGAAAAAGGATCGAAAAGTGGGCGAACGGCTGACGCGCGTCAGCGTAAACGTGGAGAGGCGACATAGGAAACGACAGAGGCCAGCACGTGCAGTTCGTGCGACGAGCGACGCGCGGGCCGAAAAAAGTAATAAGCGCGCCCTTTCGACGTTGAACGGAACTCTGAACTCCGCCCGCCTCTCGAGGCCAAGGTTCGGGTTAAGGTTTGCGGATCACCGCATCAATTACGTTGACCGACGGGACATCGGGCCTCGAGACCGGGCTTTTCTCCTTTTTTTTATTTTTTTATTTTTTATTTCCAAGGGGTGGAGCGGGGGTAAAGTCGTCGCTTCCTCAAGCGGCGATTCTCCGATTGGGCTGATCGGGGACGGCGCGTGGAAGATTGATTGTGTTTCTGAATTTGGGAAGATCTTTTTTGGGGGGAGAATTAAGGAAATTCAATTTTCGAATTCTTTCTATCTTTCTTTAAATTTATTTTTATAGGTTATTCGTATAACGTGGTAATTCATTTCTATGTATTAGTTTCAAAAGTTTTCATCACCTTTGCAACAAGGTGGAAATGATACTTAGTTTTTTAATAAAAATGGAAAATGTGTTACGATTCTTCAAAGAGGGGATTAGTATTTGAGTATTTATGTCATATGGAAAATTATAAGCAATCAATAAAGTTTCTGGAAAATATGAACTGTGTAAAGCATAATAATAAATTCTTAAATTCAATTATATCACGCACTTTTTTTATAGATTAAGTATTAATTTTTATATTACAGTCAAGAAATTTTTTCAGTATAATATGCAATATTTCACCCGAAGATTTATGATAAAATCCTTTTCAAGCATGAAAAAAATATCATTTGTTCTATGGAGCAAGAAATCTTCCCGCATGCAGACTATAATTCCTTTAATCGAATTTTATCTCAATATGTTCGAATTATTTCAATTTGAATCATTTTCAAATATCGAAAAAAATCATTCAACGTAAATTAAAATAATAATCTTTTTTCTACCAGAGAATCTGAAATTTTTGTGAAAAAAGAATATCTGAAAGAACTTAATTTTAAAAAGAAAATATTTTTCTTCAAATAAATAATCATTGTACTTTAAAAATACACCAAATTCAAATACACGAAGTAATCGTTATTCCTCTATAAATTAAAATCTTTTCTCTATTAAAATATTTCATTTTCATCTGAACGAAATCGTGTGAAGAGGAATTAGCTCAAAATTTAATCCTTTCTTTTCAAATAAATGTATTCCTTAAAAAAAAAAAAAAAAAAAGAAGCCGAATTTATCTCCACACCCGACAAATCATCCCCCTATTAGCAGAAAAATCGAACAAAAAGCGTTACGTTCGTTTTGTCGGGTACGAAGGGTCGTCGTTTTTTCTTTTTTTTTTTTATCGAGAGAATTCGCGAGGAATTTCATCGGACGGGGTGTCTTGAGTTTCCCTTTCACGGGATTGACGCGCGAACTCAAGGTCTTGCCTTGGCTTCAGGGTCGGTGCCACGGCCTGGAGAGTGCGAAACGGAGAAAGAGAGAGGACACGGTGCCTCTCCTCGTCTATCCTCCTTCTCTCTCGGCCCCTTTCTCTTTCTCGCACGCTTGTATCGATCCGACTGGCTGCCGGATGTAGTATCTTCGACGCAAACGCAAAACCGAGCGAAAAGGTGAATGCAAACGCGAAATTAGACACGCGGCGCGCGCGTCGCCGGCGAAATTTCGAGGAACAACAAATACTGTTAGACGGTTGGCGAACCGGAGTAAGGGAAGGAAGAATCGCGAAGGAGAATTGGAAAAGGATTTTTCACATTGAAGAAAAGAATGAAAAATTATCTTCTTCGAATTGAAATATCGATATCGCGGTTAGATACAGAAGACAATTTTTCATTAAGAATCTTAACTCGTGTTTCTTGAATTGGTAGAATTGTGGAATTATTTTGAAATAAAATTCTAGAGGAAAGAATCGTGAAATTTCTAAAAATTGTATTGAAGATTATTTTTCGTTAAAAATCTTTTTCTAATCTTTCGTGTATTTGTAGAATTATTTTGAGAGAAAATTCCAGAAGAAAGTGAATCGTGAATCGTGATTTTTGAATTTACTTTTGGAAGACAATTATTTTTATATTATATTAGAGATAATTATTCGTTCCTTCCTTTAATTTACATTTCTTTCTGAATTTATAATTATAATTCTTCCCTATTCTCCTTTTTCCCTATATTAAAGTATTTAAAACTCTTAGAAAGAATTGAATAGATGTAAGATAATAGTTCTAGTAACACCGAATATTAAATTTTAATTCAACAGGCTTGATTACAGTACTCGATATAAAAATGTAAAGTACATTCTTATATTTATATTTTATATTTAACTCGTACGAATATGAATAATAATATGCAAGAGATAATTTCGAAGACTTCGTAATAAGTTTGATCATCCATCATATAAATCGTAATTATAGGATGAGCCAATTGGTGACTATTGAAAGCGTTATTAAATTTATTGAAAGCAATATATAAATAATTTAATTGCTATATTCAGATTTAAACCACTACTACTCCTTCGTACCACGTGTAACGTCCATAATTTAAGCAATTTACGCTTTAAATGCAAAAAATGTAAAATATAAGAAAATATATGATCATTATCACATATATCACATCGAACATTTTTTGAAAAACTAATATTTACTTCAAAGTAAGCTTCGTTATAAAATATTGCTTTATCATTATAAAGTGAAATTAAGTATATATAAAAAAGAAAAAAACAACAACGTTCATTCTATATCCTTACTCAAACAAAGAATTTACACATTCGTGCCCCTGGCATAAAGGGAACGATACATTTTAATGTGGAGCGTTTAATTCCACCATCTGGAAAACCAGAATATATGGAATAAATTGGCTACTGTCCTTTAAATAACGAAAAGGAAAGAAAGAGGGAGAGAAAAATATATGGAAAATTTAGTGGAAACGTATCAGATTGTCTGGCCAGTTTATCTATTCATTCGTTGGATAGAGAACACATTTCATTTTCCCTTCGTTACGTTTTTGATAGACATCTTACAAGATCGCACGGTTTATCGCCTATCTGTTCCTGTTCCACCCGGATTACACCCGGTATAAACTGTTCCATTTACGGTCGGTATAAAATCAGGAAAGGAGTAAACCATTCTCACAAAGTCTTTCACTTTTCGAGCTAATACGGTTCTCATTAAAAGCACTTTGGTGTTAATTAAAAAAGCGAAAAGAGTGGATGCAATTTAAATTTACAATGGATAGCGTGAATTCCATTTGAAAGTTGAGTTGATGGAACCGAACATATTTCAAAGGAGTAATTTTACATGGTAATATTACGTGCGTTATGGTGCTGCTTTGAAGTCGTTCGCTAGAACATTCGCACCTACTGTTCCCAGAAACGATTCTGGAAACTGATGTAAGTAAGTACCAACCAGATCTGTTTTCAATTGGGAAACCGAGAGATTCTATCTTGCGTCTTTACTCGATTCGAGTTTGATTTGCTTCATTTATCTCTGGAAGCGTTCTAAGCTGCAATGTTTTAAGAGAGAGAGAGAGAAAAAATAAAAAATTCCATATTCAATTTAAAAATTTCAAAATTTCAAAAATTATAAATTGGGGCGACGCAAAAATTTTCATTTATTTATCTTATAAATTAATACGCGTTGATACATACAATTTTTGTTTTCAACAAGTGTAAAATAATTTGGATTAAATTTGAAGTAGACCAAAGAGAACAATTTCACACAAACATTCTTAAATTTACACTGTAAACAACTTTACATAACATACATGTACAAAACCAAGAAAGAATTATCGCAATTAAAATATTCACGCGTTATGTTCCAATAATAAAATTGAAAAAAGAAAGAATGGCAAATCTGGAAGAAATCGAAAAGGTTCTTCACCGCTGGAAAGTTTCGAGTGAAAAGCAACCTAGGCTTGATCACGATCGAAACGAGCACGTCGAAAAAGTTGTGCGGAATACGCGTCGTCGCGGCGGAGCCTAGCCACCGTGGGAGCGTGTAAGCACGCATATAATGCGTGCGCAAGGTCGCACGATTCGTACGCGCGATACACACGCGCAAAACCGTGGCGCGCCTCGCTCCAACCCTACACGCACGCACACACACGCGCGGCAGCGACGCATGAGTCACGAGCGGCGTTTGAAATACGCGCGCACGTCCACGGTGTGCGTGCACGCACGCTGAAAGCCAGGCTGGAAGGAGAGAGAGACGCGTGCCTGACGCATTAGAGGCTTGCACCGCTCAAAATCGATATGGCGAATCTAGCCGGATTATATCCTTCACGGGGCTTCGTACGCGCGATGCTCGTAATCCACGGGTAAATCGTCGGCCCCAGTTTCGTCGGGCCACCAGCGAGATTTCAACATTTTGAATCGTTGTCGTTGGTTGATTACGATCGAGCGTATTGTATATACGTGCAATGTACGAAGAGATGGTAGAGGAAGCGAGAGAAGGAAGATTGGTCTATTTTTGGACACGTTTCTATTTAGTTTTTATTACACGGATAATTTCTTCTTCTCTTTTGAAAAATCTGAATTAATTTTATTCCCTCTTTTGGATTACGAGTATCAATTTTCTTAGAAGAGCATTGATTTTTTGATATATGTTATGAATGCTGATTGTGGATATCGAGAAGCACGATAAATATGTTTGTTGTTATTATGTGATATAATACACGTAAAAAAATATTCTGCATCGATTTCTTCACCGTTCTTTGATATAATTACATGTAGTAACATACTTAAGTAACTTTTCTTCGAAAATTGTCTTAAATATTCGAAAACGAGAAATGAAATTTACCAATCTTTGAGTTCTTTTAATTGAAAAAGATATTATCCTATGCAATGCTTCTATAAGACAAAATCTCCATAAAGATTTCAAAGATTTTACTTCCTACTTCTGGAAATTCAAATTTCTAAGACATTACTGAAAACACAAAGTTTTCAGAATATTGAAAGCTCAAGATATTATACAAAAAAAAAAAAAAAGAAAAAAGAAAAGAAAAGAAAAGAAAAATCTGATAAGTGTCGTAGATAAAATGGGCCAGTAAAAAAAAATCACCACAGATAGATAAAAAAAATAGAGTCAACCAACGAGGATGAAAGGTCTTTTTACAGACCTTCCAACCCATAAATCCAGAGGCAAAAACAAAGACGATAAAAAGATGGAAAGGCTGTAACGAGGCTCGATATCTACCTGTCAACAGCTTGGAAAACGAAGCAGAAGCCTCTCGTCGTCTCCGATCAGCCCTTGAATCCATCAACCGATCGTTGCAGGGTAACAGGACGGTCAACACGGGCAAAGTATTTTGCATTTTTCAACTGTAATTGCGCATTGGGGTGCCCTACCTTCTCATTAAGTGCACGTGAACGGTTGCACGTGCACATGTGTCGCTGGCGTGCTCTGTTCGCGACAAGGTTCTCGACTTCGAACACCCCACACACCCTCCCCCCTCCCCTCGCCTTTCATTCGATCCTCGAACAACGAATCCATGACCACGACACACCACGCCACGAAAATCTCTCGTTCCTCTCTTCGTATGGAATTCTTTCATAGGCTACCGTTTATTCGAATTATATGCACGAATCGAAGCGAAATTGCCAACGCAAAAGCATCGCGAGATGGGGTCGAAAGCATCCACGGAATCCGAAGATTGATCGCGAGCACGTGAATTCGTGCACGAGCCTGCGTAATGAACACGGAATTCCACTTCCGGAATTTTGGAAACTCAATGGACGATCGAGTTTTGATAAAATTCCTCGAGCACGATTAGAGCAAGATGTTTCGATCATTGTGCAGGATTCTCTCGTTTGTTGCTTCTTTTTAAGGAAAATTTTTAAAAATTCGCTCATTTCTTTTTTTTAATAAAAATAGTCTATTATCTATTTTCTCGCAAAATGTTTATTATTTTTAATTAAAATTTTTTATTTATCTAAAACATCAAAAAATTTTTAAAGCTAAAGCACATTTTATTAAAATTAAAATAAAACTATCGTTCAATTTCGATAAATAATCGTATTTGTAGAAATTGCATTATTTCATTGTTTTAACTGAAAATAAAAAAAAAATGTTGAGAAGAAACGTACACATTTCAAATTAATCGAAAAAAATCGGAACAAAATTTTTCACACCAACTAAAGGGAGTAATTACTATTTTTATTATTAATATTTCCAAAAACCTGTCGACGATGAACACGCAAAATACTGGAATTTTCAACAATTAATCAATCGTAATTATTAACATATTTGAAGAACAAATGGAAGGACTCCATCGCGGATTTCGCCGCCCGAAGCTTTTCCAATAAGTGTAGCGGGCGAAATCGAGCGGGGAAACAAAAGGGAAACGGTGAAAGTGAGGCGTGGAGGGGTGGGGGAGGGCCGAGAGGAATGGGAACACGGGCAGAGCGGAACGAGCGCGGAAAGCGGCGCGTCGACGCCGGAAACAGGAGGCGAAGCAAGGTGTCACGCGGCTCGCGCGGTTCTTCGACTTCCGTCCGCAACTTCGAGGCCCAAGTTCACGGGTCGATCGAACCCGTCCACGATTTTCCGCGTGTACGCGGCAACAGAGCGAGTACTAAGTGAATGAGAAACGTAGATAGAGAGAGAGAGAGAGAGAAGTGAAGTTTTTAACGAAAGAAAGAGTGCAGTGGAGCATGGAGGAGAGAAAGAGCAGGGTTAGGGGGTGAAGTAGGAAAGGGGAGAAGGAGGCGAGGAGAAGAGAAAGACGAGGTAAGAGAGAGAGCGAGCGTGTTCTCTCTTCTTCTCTCTCGCTTGCGTATACGCGCGATCGTGCGTACGTGCGTGCGTGTATGCGCGCGTTCTCGTATAGAATCGGTGTGTTACGGGGAGGCTGTGACTCATCCTGCGGGAGAGGGAGAAGGAGAACGAGACGAGGAAGAGAGAGGGAGAGAGAAAGAGAGAGAGGATGGGGGGGAGAGAGCGAGTCCTGTTCCCGTGGCAGGAAGCAGCGAGTGGGGGCGGGGATCGATATATCGACTCGAGAAACGTTCCTGCCGCTAGCAGGACTGCGTAGATTCAAGGTCCTCTTTTTCTCTGTTCTCTCTCTCTCTCTTTCTCTGTCTCGCTGCGCGTTTCGTTCTCTCTTTCTTCGCGGCTGCTCGACTCGCTCGCTCTCTCTCTCTTTCTCTTTCTCTCTCTTTCTCTCTCTATCTCGCCTGAACGGAGTCACAGTGTTCTTTCCGTGGCGTAGGGAGAACGAATACGCGCAAAACTGTAAATTCCGCCCGTTTCCAAGCATCTCGTTTCGACGTTGGAATTTCACTAGGCGACGTTTTATTTTTGCCTCGTTTATTGTTCGCTTCGCTTTCGAAGAGAAGTTGGCTGCATTTCGTTCGTTCGCATTTTTGGATGGTTGGGTGGGTGGGGTTCCTCCCGAGGGGTGAATTTTTTATCGGATTGAATACGATTTCCTTTCGCGATCTGATTATTGTATCGTATAAGTTCACTGCTGTGGTGGTAGTTTAAATGGAAGTCTGAACGACACACAGTGATCAAAAATATGGATTACGGATTAAATTATGAAAGATGTACTATTCTCTTTCGTATTGTACGTTTCCAATGAAAGTAAAAAAAGAACGTTACGTAAATACGTAGTTATATAAAAGGAAAATGTTTGTTGGAAAACGAAAGTGGAAATCAAAGTTATCCTCTCGTAAGTTAAGAGATATTAAAAATAGTTCGTTCGTAAATTAATTCGAAATTGTATATCGTAAATTATACTCTTGCAGTTTCGCTAGGAAAATACAAATATATAATATCGTAACACGAGTTCAAATAAGTTAAAATAAATTGTTTATCGAAAAATTGTACATTATTAATTTTTTTCTTCATGAATGAACACGCGAAGGACACGTGTGAAACCATTATTTTCTATCAATTCGAATCTCGGTAAAGCTTATCGTCCAAAACCAACTTCAAATTAAGAAATAAAATATCGATATTTCAAACAAAGTTGTTTCGTTGTTACTCTCACGTTGCACGATACGATTTCGCTCGAAACAGGGAGGAAAAGCGGAGAAAAACGCAGAGGATCGGAGGGAAAGGGGGTTAAAAACCCCTAAAAAAAGAGTAAACGAACTAACCCTGACCTGTTCGGTCACCTATCGACCATCCAAACCCTTTCCAATCCTCGTTGAAAATCGACACGTAGCCCCCTTGTTCGAAGCCCCGACGATCGATCGGCTCGTTTCGCCGGCTATCGTTTCCGCTCGTTCCCATAGGTGTTGATTCGCGACAATTCGCTGGAAACGCGTGTACACTCGTCCACGTGACATCTAGTGGGTGACATGAACCTGCTACTGCAAGATGGCGCGATGACGTGAGGAACAACAAGCCACGTTGAGAACATCCGGTGCGTAAAGGGGGAAGAGGAGCGTTGTACGAGCGTATTTTGCCCGTTTTTCGGCCACGTTCTATCGATTCGCGAACCAGTCGTGGCCAGCCCGTTTCCGTTGTCGACTTGGAAGCAAGTTTTCGGGGGGAAAAGCGACGCGAATTCGATTCGTTTCGAGCGTGCGAGCGCACGCGCGCGCACACGCCGCGCAATGACTGCGTCCTTTAAAATTGGATTCTTGAATAGCATTACGAGGGAACTTATTGTGTTGGCTGCTGGACCCAGAGGTTCTCAATCGATCGTTTTTATCGTTTGAAAAAATGAAAAGATGTCCAAGTTTATTCGAGTCTTAAGAATTCGTTTCGTTATTTGCAATTAATTTTTTTTTTTTAATTGTAATATTTAAGAAATTTGAGCTATATCATATTTCCGATAATTGGATATGTTTTGTTGTTGAGTATCTCGGTAGAAAATTCAGTTAGTTACAAAATGATCGTGATTTATTTTTTTTTGTAATTGTCAGGTATTTGGAATAATTAGATACGATTTTATTTTACAGAAAAATCGATTCTTTAAATGAAAATTATTTTGGAAAAATAAAATACTAAAATATTTTGTTGTAAAATGTGTATAAACGATAAGTATATAAATATTATGAAAAAAATAAAGATTCTAATACTATCCTTGATTCTTAAATTTTATTTCTATTTATTTATTTATTTTCATATACTTTGAACGTACAAATTAAAAGCAAGATATATTTATAATTATTGCTAGACATTTAATAATTATTACTAATAACCCAATTTGGACTTTCATAAATTTTAATAAATACAAAAAAAATATTAAGTTATGAGTACGTTGCAAATATATATTTAATACATCATACATTTTATTAGTACTTTTATATTATCTTGGAAATTGATTTCTTTTTTAACAATAATTGTTTCAAATTCATCATTGTCAACCACCAAAAAAATTTTGGACAGAGGTATATTTTTAAATGAGAAGAGAAATTTTCGTTTCATCTTTTCTCTTTTGGAGAATAAGAATCGAAGAAGATATGTACTATAATCGTCTTCGAAGTTTCGTTTTTAACATACTTCATTGTATAACTTGTTATCCAAAGGAGAAGACAAATATGGTTATTGACAGCGGTAATTATGATCCGTTCCAAGAAGAAAGCCGAGAAGAACGAGATATGCTACTGAATAATGATAATTGAGATTTATTCGAGCAACACAGACGAGTTGAACGATAAATTACCAGGAACGTCGACTTTTTATGCTAGACGGTTATAGCTCGGTGAAATTATTTTACTCGTTTTTCGTTTGCTCTCAAAAATATCAAAAAATATTTGTTAATATAGAGTTGACTTTTAATAAAACAATTCTTGCACATTGTAATATTTTAATTTTATATCATTAAACAAGAAGATTATTCTCTTTTCATTAAAAACATCTTTATATTTTTAATGAAAATATAATTAATATATCAGTATCAGTAACCAAGATATTATCAAAAATTCCAAATTTCCTATAAATCCTTTGCTTAAAAATTTCCTATTTCTATTAAAATCACGATCCTCTCCAACAATTGCCAAATTTTACATTTTACAAGTATACATTCGTCGTGTTTCTGGAAATTAAAATACATTCCAATCCCAGAATCATTCAATTTGTCAAATATACTGTTATCACTACTGAAGTTCAAAACGAAAAATTCAAGAACATATCCCCAGAAATGATCTGTCTCTAACAGAGTCTCCAACTCTCGTTCGAAATCGACAATGAGCGACGCACAAAATCGAGCTGGAAATCGGTTCCTTAACCGCGATCCTCTTTGCATAAAGATTATCGGGAAACGGGCCGTTTAAATGCGAGCAGATGTACTTAAAGCGACAGATGCTCGGGAGGCAATGCGAGAAACGTGGCCGTGCACGTCGCCACGTCGAATTCGTTTCCTCGCACACGCGGCCCCAGGATTCAGGCTTGGTTCGACGAATCGAAAAACAGAGTCGTCGCTCGCTTGCTTGCTCGCTCGATCGATACTCTCCTTCTTCCTGTTCTATGTACACACTCGGCCTGCGTGTGCACGCTTGTATTGCACGCGCGCGCGTTTCAGGATTAACCGAAATTAAACTTACCGGTTTGTCCGAACGAGAGCAAGGATTTCGATCTTGATTGGCGTTGGCCAGTTCAAGCAAATAGAAACGGCGGCTGACAGATGGCGGGCAGAGAAGAAGGGAAGATCGTCTTTGGGCCAACTGGTAAGTGACATTTTAAAGCTTTTCCACGTATATATCGGATCCTCGAGGATGAAATCATTGAAACAAATAATTGGAGCAAATAAATGGGGATGAATATTCTATTTCTTTTCTGGATATTTTATGAATTTACGTTATTAACGTGATTTGAACAGTTCGAAATTCTAATGAAAATAGGATGTGGAAATAGTAAGGAATTTCTATTATTTGACATTCCTATAAATGCGAACATTTTTAAATATCCCTGGTACGTTCACAAATTTAATTAATTTATAAGGCACACGATCGATTGTTCGAACTATTTATTCTTTACGATAATTATTCCTTTATTTCTAATTACTTCTTGCCCAAACGAAGAGACCTCTGGCAAGAGACCGCGACAACGCAACGAGGTCGTAGACGGCGACATCACGCGAATCAATCTTGGGAAATTCGGATCGTCGAAGCTTGGCTAACGACCACGAAAACTGGATTTCACACTCGGCTGACGAAGGCCGTGCAAAGGTGGCTGGGGCGTCGATCGTCTTCGCGCGTCTTCTCCCGAGGAAAATCGAATTTTCGCCGTTTTCGCGAAAGAGGGGAGGAGGAGGGCGAAGGAGGGAAAGAGAGAGCGGCGTTAATTCATCCGAATGTTAATTGCCACGGGCGACGATCAATCGACCTCTTATTTTCGCGGAAAGGGGAATATATTTATCTCATTGGAATTTCGTGATGTCTAAATTATTATCCCTCTGCATTCATCCCCTTTCTTTATATGATGATTAAGCGTACTGATTTATATTGTTTCTCATTTAACATTCTTTCAAGTAATAATTATTGTTTCTTTTTAATGACGCTTCGTAACGCATTGCAGAATGTACGTTGTTCTAAGCTCTGATTATATGAATTAAAATCCTTTTTGAAATCCTTTGATTCTTTTAAAGAACATGTTAACATTTTCGGTAATTAATCCGATATTCCATGTCTCCATAGATGAATTACATATTACAATTGTAAAATGTTAACAATTAGTAGTAAACAAAATTTGTAAGAGAACGCTTTATATCCATTTATTGAATTGGAACGAAACGATTCCTTTTTTTTCTTCTTTGAAAATAGATATTGAATATGGTATTTCGTAAGTAATGAATTGTAAGGAAGTTTGAAATCAGGTTTTATTCGAAACGGGACGATTTTTGATCCAAAATTTTTTGCTCTGAGAAAAAAGAAATCGAAATATAAAGATACATTCAAAGACCTCCTAATCTAATTTAACCTTGGTATTTCATATTTCGACTCCAATACAACAAGGTACATTACACGATAAAAATATACAACGATTAAATATAAATGGAAAAGAACCTAATCGAAATAAAAATAGAAAATTGACGAGAGAAGTAAGATCGAGCGACGGTTAAAAAGAATTTATAAGAAGGAAACAAGGGGGAAAAGTGGAGGACGAATCCGGGCAGGGAGGGTTGCGAGAGGAGTTTCGGTGAGAAGGTGGTCAGGAAGTGGGACGAATTTTTCGACTTCCGCGGCTCGATCGATCCCTTGTGCCCCGGCAGACTCTCAATATCCATTATTACGACGAAATAGGCGCGCGGGCGCACCTCGACCCCTCCCTTCTGCCGAAAAAAACCGGCGAAAACGCGAAAGTGCCGAATCGAAAACGCGCTTTAATCGTCCGCTTCATTTGCTACGCGTGGAATTGAATTTCTCTCTCTCTCTCTCTCTCTCTCTCTTTTTCTCTGCCTCTCCCTTCCTCCGAAATCGACTTTTCATCTCGTCACCCCAATTTGCGGGATCGTTCGGTCCTAACGTGATATATCTAGTAGACTGTTGAATCGGATGAAAAATAAGCAAGGAAACGCCGGTTTCTTTTTTACTTTGTTATTTAAGAGTTTGTCCACCGTTTTAAATTCACAAATTAGAATTCGAATTTGTTTCGATTATTATTTTATTATCCGTTCCAATTGAAAGCTTAAAATACTTATTTCCTTAATTTCGAAAGCAATATATATATATACCAATTAATTATTTCAACGTTTTCTGTTCATCAATTACTATATCTTTTGTGAGAAGCTAACATAACCTTACTTACTTTTCGATAAGCATACGAGGAATATTTAAGTCACAGCTAAACTAACACAAAAACTATCCCATAAGCTTTTCTTTCCTTTCCTTTTTTTATTTAAATCTTCTAATATCTCATTTAAAACAAATATCTCCCACTACTGCACAACGTTATTTAAATATCATTTTAATTGAAGCATAAATCCATTCGAATTAAACATATTTCCCATACTCAAATAACCAAACTTCGAACGATTACAGTTTGAACAAATGACAGAAAAATTCCAAAAAGAAAACAATTTTAAACGAGAGAAATTACTTTTCTCGTCGTCGAGGGGGGCGATTCTCCCTTCGTTTCGAACGGAGTAGTAATCGGCATTGGGCGGGCTTTTCGGTTCCGGTTTCTCGATAAATCGAAACGGGCGAGAAGCCCGTCAACGGTAGCGAAAAAGGAGAGAAAGAGGATCCGGCCGACGCCCGCCGAGTGTTCGGTTACTGGACGACGACGACGACGAAGTCGGATCCGACGATTCGCGCGAGGCGAGCCGATAACCGGGCAGCGATAACCGGCCGCAATTGCCTCAGGGTTATCGTGCACCAGGCCAATCAACTCCGCCGTCACAACCGAGAGACGATTCATTCACTTTTCCACGTCCTTGGAAAGTGAAAACGTGGAATGGATTTTCGAGGAGGGGGAAAATGGATGGACGACGACTACGTGTACGTGGTGGTTTCGTTCGATCGATATTCGAAGGGTGAATGATCCTTTTGAAGAAAATTGAAATCGCGAATATTTTTATTTACGACGTTAAGACTCTTTCATAATGTCAATACGAATACACTTTTCGAATAAATAAATATAAGAGTCATTGGAATAATTGAAAAAGCTATGTGATATTTTTTTTATAATAAATTTTCATTAAAAAATCTTTACAAGAATAATAAAATTTCGATCATATCTATACACCCATTATTATTTATACGATCAACTTTTAGACAATAATGAAAAAAAAGATTTTGTTCAGCGCATAAATGTCGTCACGCTTGTTTCTCCCGGACTGAATTTACAAACGCACGAAAGCGACGCTGTCTCGAGGATGGAGGTCCCCACCCGTTGCCGCGCTCCGCCCATGCTGTCCCACGATTTCCAAATCCCGCCTGTTCGCGTAGGTCACGTAGGGGAGAGTTTTTCACCCGTGCCCTTGGCCCCAAGGCTCGATCAATCGCGCGAAAACACGAGCGCGAAACGCGGCCGCGCGCTCACTCCGATCTCCGCCGAGAGAAGATCGCTGCCCTCTGGCGGCTCCCGATGCGACACGTGCGAGTAGCGTCGACGTAACGCTACGTAACACCGCGTAAGCGGTCGCGTGGGCGTTGACACTTGTTTTGGTCATACACCTCCCATGCACCATCTTGCTTTCCATCGCGTTAGGTCATCGTAGCGGCGGTAATAACGCGCTCTTCTTCTTCCCCGACACGAACGCGATGGAAATGTTAGAATAATCCGTTTTTACGATCATCGAGAAAGTGAATTATTGTCGCGAATCGAATATTGTTGGAGATGAACGGGTAATCGAATTTGAATAGCGAATAAATAAGTAATTATGGATGGAAATTACTGTAGTATAACTTTCGTAGGAATAGATTAGAAGCGAAAACGAAGAATTGTGGCACGAATTAGAACGATCATGGAAGAATTGGGATAGGTGAAGATGAACAGTTATGATAGAAGTAACAATAGAAATAAGGATGATTAATGGTGGATATGAATAAGTTGCGATAGTAAGCGGAGGAAAGGCGATGTACAATGCGGTGTAATTAATTTTTTTGTTACTTTTTTTTTTTATCGAGATACAAAGGTCATCTTCAGTCTTTTAAGTGGGATGTTTGCATAACAGCCCTTTCACATTCTTCGGTACTCGCTATCCGGTTTTCGTCATCCGGTTGAAAATGAATTATCAATTATCGATATAATAGCTTGTTTTTTTCCACGCTTTCATTGTATTTTCTTTATATCGGCGCATGATCGGTCGATATTTATTTTCGATTATCGAAAAGGCTCTAATTATAATAGTAATTAATTGTCACAGAAATATCTCAGATATTTGAGAATTCAATTTCTAAAAATTATTCTTCGTTTTATCACGCGTATCTTATATTTCATAAGCGCGTGTAAGAAAATGGACGTCATCGAAAAAGTATAAAATTTTGTTATATCTCTGTAAAGTATTGAATTTTAAACTCTCAAAAACTGAAATTTCAGTTTCAAGAATAATTATTGACGATACTTAAAATTAGCACCATTCTATGTTTATATGTTTTTCTATCAGAAAAATATTGAGAAATATTTTAAATAAGGTAGAATGAACAGATTCGATGATAAGAGATTTTTGAACAAATAATCGATTAAACAGTAGTATTTGTATATCAAAAAACAAAGTTCTTCGCCAAATCTCACGTATATCGATTATAAAGATATTCGAATGGATATTGCAAAACGAAAGAATTCGACTATTACCTGTAAGCGCACAAAACATGTGCTCAGAAAAAAGATATTCCTTCGTTTCTAAAAAGATCGAATTGCCAATATCAACATAAACTTTAAATAATTTGAACGCATTGTCAAAATGTAAACGGAGAGTTTAAACAGAGAAAAATTGTATCGTGAAAATTAATATTGCCAAGGGGGCGTTATTTCGATTAATACAACAACACTTGCCCCGACAAGCGACGATCCCCTCTCAACCTTGGCATAAAAAGGTGACAATGCAGCCAATTAACCGAAGATATACCTCTTCTTCTTCTTCGGGGAACGATATGCGTATCGATCGAATTGCGGCGAAACTTGGCAAGTGGCGAACGTTTTCAAGGGTTGAGCGGACACAATCACAATTTCGCATCTCCGACTCTCCTCTCGTCCCACCGAACGCGTGTTTTTCCAGAGAAAAAACAGGGGGGAGGGGAGAGAATTTGAAATAAAACTGAAGAAAGAAAAGGGAAGAGAGAGGGTGGTTAAAATCGTTTAACCCTCGACCGGGGGAGGAAACGGGTCAAAACAGCGAGAAAGACGATAAAAATTGGGGCATCGTGGATGGCCTCTCGACATCAGCCAGGTGTACGATGAACTCGAGGGTGGCCTGCCTCCCCCCTGTTCCGCGAGCGGAAAGACACAGGGGGTGAGCCTTCCCTCGGGATAAAGAGGGTGTTAAGATCCGCGAGGGTGTGGGTTGTTGTGACGGCGAGCTTGTACACCGGTCGGGGTGTACTTCGACTCGTGCCCATCTATCATCCGAGCCACTCTTCGCGTTCCTCTTGTTTTCTTTTATTTTTTTTCCTTTCTCTTCTTCTCTTTTTCCCTCCTCTTTATGCATCTACCTTTGTCGCGCATCGGCCCGCTCACGACTCGACTCGGTGTCGACGGTGCCTGAGCATGGAGGTCGTGTAAAAATGGAGACACGTTTCCTCGTATCGTAGTAAAAGTCGAAGATGTTTGAGTTTCGAGTGTGAAACGTAAGTTTAAAAAAAATTATTGAAATTATTGAAATATCGAGCGTTAATCTTGCTGTTTTAATTCTGATTTAATTGATAAACAAGAGGGGTGTGTGCTCGTTTAAAGCTTGGTGTGAGTGGAAATCAGCGGAGAATGAAGAATAATAAAGAGAGATTGGAAAGGTTAAGAAGAATTAAAATTATTTAAAATTGCACAACGTCTACTTGTTTCTCGATTGAAAATCCGTGGTATTTCCGAAGATGTTATCTTCCAATATTTGCAATTCTTTTTTTTAACGACTCTGGTCGTTTGTAAAATTCAAGTTTTTGGAAATTAAAAATTTATTAGTGAAATATTACTGTTAGAATCAAAGTGGCATCGATCTGATGATATCATTAATGGAAACGATCACAATATGTGTGTTTAAAGGAATAATAAAATTTTCCATTATATGAAAAACACGTATATGGACAGCGAAACCAGTCATTTTCGTGATGATGAATTTTGAAAAAATCGATTGTATGAATCTTTATAGCTTTTAGTCATCGAAATGACATCGATTTGGTGATGTCATTAATAGAGGCGATCCAACCGATAATATATGTTTAAACAAACAATAAAATTTTCCATTCCACACACATTTACGACTTATGACAAATACGATAATGCGTTACACAGCGATTTACGACAAATTCGATAATAAAAAAAAATTTTTTTTTTCTTTTACATTTCTTTGGATCGTTCAAAGTAAAAAATTTGTTGCACGTAATAATAATATTTTTATCTCTTATTCTTGGTAAAACAACGAAAACATCAAAATATATTTTGCATTATAATTATCTGCATTATTCGCGTAAAGAAAAAAAAAAGAATAATTCTTAAAATTTCGCGCAACTTTCCTCGTTTCCTCTGTTTGTATACAATTATTTACGAATAAAAAATAGTAAAAAATTCTAACGCACGAACAAGAAAATAATTTAAAGATATATAGACCTATATAAAAAGAAGCAAACAAATAATTTCTAAATTTCTCCAATTTCCCTCTGTGAGATATTCCACTTGCTAGTATGGCGATTATGAAACGTTCAGAGTTGGACGTCTCCGTTCCAGTAAGTCATAAAATGCAGAGGAGTCGGGCAATATCGGTGGCGAGGATCGCACCAGGGTGATCGAATACGGTGTGTCGAGCGATCGACATCGAGAATCGCATATTATTTGCACTCGACAGGCTATCAACGGAGCGGAACAACAATTTTCTCGTTTAATCGCGGCTCATCACGAGATGCGCTCTGCCTACGCATGGCTGTCCGTGAAAGTCACGATAATAGCTGTCAGTGACTCACTTAAGGTCAGCTCTCGGAAAGTGGCACGATAAAGACAAGAAGCCGCGGCGAGTCGACGGACTCGTGAAAATCTTCTCCAATTTGTAAAATCGTTTTCCATTTCCAAATAAGTTTAGGAGAAATAATTGTTGCGCATATAAATCAACTTTTCGTCAATTTAAAGAACTCTTTGTTGAAATAATATCTTATCGTATCTTTTTCTTCAGCTTTCTTGACGAATTACGTGACGAAATACGATGTTTCTGACACTTTTTTTTTCGGGAAAAATTCAATATACGAAATTCGATTGCTTCTGTTCCGTTTTATCTTATCGTCAGAGAGCATAAAAATTCTATTTCGAAATAAAAATTTCAAACGATAATTATGAATGAGATAAAAACAATTGAATTAACGTGATCAAATTGCATTTAATAATATTCCCTCGATTTGAAAAAATGTTTACAAATAAACATTCCTATATAATTTCTTTCTTATTTTCACTTTTTGCTGGAAAAATAAAAAAAATGTTTCTATGTATATAGTTTCTCAGAGTTCTTAGAGAAAATTCATTGTATCATAAGATTAATGAAAATAAAAGATTTCGTGTTCGATGGACAATATGATCATTGAGCAAAATTGGTTAAATGTAAACGTGAGAATGAAGTGTTATTTATGATACTATAAATACAACACAATGAAAAATGATAGACGTAGCTAAACGATTGGTAAGTGCTAATATCTCACGTTTCACGCCTACAAGTCTTTGGAGATTTGTGGCGGATAAACGCGTCCCACGGTTCTGTTATCAATATCAACCGTTCAATTCCCTATCATATTATGGATTTACAATCGAGGATCTTGTTGACAGGATTCAAAGCAAATTCTATTCTTCCCCGTTCCAGAACAAAAAAAAAAAAAAAAAAAGAAGAAGAAGAAACGAACGTTCTCCTTTTTTTTAAAAATCGAAGTAAAATTCCACCATTATTTCTTATTTCCTTTTTTTCTAAATTTCGTCTTTTCAATCTCTCGTAAAAAAACAGTAAGAACGAGAAGGACACTTCTCTTCCTTCGCAGATAGATTCCTTCCTCCCGCGCGGAACGAAGAGGAAGAAAAATTGAAAAATCAGAAAAATTAGAAACACCGAAACTTCTCGATTTTCTCCCGATTGAAATAGTAAGCGTTCGGTATGTGGAGGAGGAGGGGGGAACGAATCGATTCGTTTTAATTGTTAGGCATGTGCGTTTATCGCGACGGGGGGACGGGGAGGGGGAGGGGGAGGGGGAGAACGAGAGAAGTGTTAGGCCGTATCGGCAGCAAACAACACGTTTGTTTCTTGAACGAAGCGGAGTTCGATACACGATTATTATGACCCGCGACGAGCCTTGAACTTGCCCTACGATAAGCGGAGCTGCTTACGAGACGGCGACGCCGCGCGGCTGTTTGTTGCACACCGCTCTGCACACGCTCTTGCCCGCGACTTTGCCATTAAATTGACTCGCGTCGGGTACAATGACCCCCGTGCATTCGAGTTTTCGAAACGAGCTCTTCGTGTCTACCACGCGGCTCGCGTACTCGCTTTCGATGGCTTAATTGCGTCAAAACAAGATGATTGAAAGATGATTTGTTGTTGTTATTGTTGTTATTGTTATCATCATTCTTCTTTTACATTTTTAATGAGATTTTGATAAGATTCGAGGACATCGATCGATCGAAAGTGAAACGATCGAGAGGATTTATTTTATTTTTTTTTTTTTTAATAATTTTGATAAAGTTCGTGGGATCAGCGTGAATTTTATCAAATGATTTTAAAAGTTAAAACGATCGAAAGTTATTATTGCTTAAATGGTTGGAGTTCGAAATTGGAAATTCATGTACGAAAAAGAAGTCGAAGAAGTTTGAGAAAATTGAATAATTGTTTATTACGATGACTGAATTGCAATTGCAAATAATTTAAACCATCTTATTATGACGAGGAATGCAATTTTACTATTCAGGATCAGTAGTCGAGGAATAATACATTTAATATAATGCGCGGGGTGGGGGATACTCGCGACAAGTTATTGGTAAATCGGCGCTGTTAGAATGGCACGTAATTCCCTGTTATATCAACGTCAATGATACATACGAGTTTATTTTATTCGAAAAAGGAAAAAATGTCACAGCCTTTCTTCCAACAATTTCCATATAACTTTTCACTATCGCAAATAAGCGGACCATATATATATATATCACACACGCAAATGCATAATTAACGATAACCCCAGCTCGCAATGCCTCCGATAAATAAAAGGAAGTAAATCATTTGCATTATTTCGAAAAGAGAAGAAAGAAAAAGAACGAGAAAAAAAAAATAATCTAACCTTTATACACTCTGCTTTAAAAATCTAAATTAATTAATCTTTGCTTTGTTAAAACAAAGATTACATTTCGATTACTCAAGCCATCTGACTCAAGCAACAAATACAAAAAGCCAAAAGATTATCTTGGACGGAATTATTTTTCGAACGCACAAAATTATTTTCAAAAAATCCCCCCGACATCGAGAAATATATAAAAGAAGAAGCGAATAAAATTGTATTAAAAATACCGAGAAGAAATTTATTGGAAAATTATCTATTTGAACACGGCTCAAATCCTTCGCTACGAAAAGCGATCGAGCAGCCAAACAGCAAGGCAACCAGCCGACGAGCCAGTCAACCTACCAACCCCCTATTCAATGTCGCTACAATAATAAACCACCTCGGTTATCTGTATTTCTGTATTTCCCTCTGGGATTCTCGCCACATTCAGGCAATCGGGGCCAAGTTCAGCTCTCTATCTATATATATACGCGACGACGGTTCTATAACGCGGCTGGCGCGGCTGGTGTTTATCCTATACCCTGGCTGGCATCCCGCGCGCCACCCCTTTTCCCCCCAGCGGGCCGCGTGCACCTGGATTTTCACGAATTTCGAGCGGAAACGCGGCGGCCGACAACACCACCGCCCCTCGCCCCCGCGCGCGGTGTCGCGTGCCAGCCAACCTTCATTTTCGCGCCCGTTTTCGACCCGTTCCACCCCTTCGATCCGCGAGAACGAGCGGAATTGCTCCAGTTACGCGAACCTGTGTGGCGCAACAGGATTCCTCTTCCAGCGAAAGTGAATCGAGATGGAACGTGGTTTCCAACTTTTCGAGATTTAATTTTTTTTTCTTTTCTTTTTGAGAAGAGCGTCATTTTAATTTTTTTCTTTTTTTCCTTCTTTTACTACGACGCGATAGAAGGTCGCATTGGAGGAATTTTTGGACTAAAGATTCGGTTCGATGATTTTTGAAGCTTCCTGTTTCATCGTTATTCGAGAAGCTTGTAAATGTATAAATTCTTTCAAAGAAAATTTTCTAAGTAAGCAAGTAAAAAAGAAAGAGAAATGGTTGGTTAAAAAATTATACGATTCAATTCCCATCTGACTCCATTTTCCATACACTTGTTTCGCGCGTTGGACGAGAAGGTTTCTCGAAAGAAAGGAGCTGGATATTGTCGAAATCGGAGAGACAGAAATGAGGATACACACGCCACTTACCTTCTTCTCGGTGAGCTTCTCGCACCGCCTCATCTTGCAGATCTGATGGCTCTTGTCGTTCCGGCAGGGGGCGCAGTCCCCGCAGTTGTCCTTGCGCTGGCACCCGATGCACTCGCCGCACCTCTTGCGCTTCTTCTTGGCCGGCTTGTCGCTCAGCCCGCCGTCCCCGTCAGCGTCGGCCATTCCTCCGCCCAGGTGATGGGGCCCCCTGTTCGCGGTGGACGAGACCGCGGCTACCTGGCCGGAACTCTCCACGTTGCCGGCCCCGGCGCTGTCCTCGGACTCCATCGAGCCCGCCCTTATTTTTCTCCGCTCCTTCTTCCTCCCGTCGATCCCGACCGGCCTGGACGTCGGCGACGAGTCGAGCACCGTGGACATCGGGTTCTGGAAGTTGGCGTGATGCAGCTGGGGGTACTCGGGCTTCACCACGGTCAGCACGGTGTGATGGGGATGGCCGGGCGGCGGGGGCGGGAAAGCCTGGACCGGGCTCGAGCCGAGCAACTGGATATGCCTCTCGTCGAGCAGTTGCTGCTGAAGGGCGGGCACCTCCCTGGCCTGGACGGGCGCAGGGACCAACGGGTAGCCGACGCTGCCCCTGTGAGGATGGGGCGCGGGCAGCGGCGTGCCGAGCGTGTGGAAGCTGGGCAGCCCGACCGCCGACGTGACAGGTGGAGAGTGCGATATCGAGGCTGGCGACAACGGCGTGAGCGCGGTCAATTGGGGCTCTGCCTCGCTAGGCGCCGTGAACTGGCTCGCGAAGCTGGGCAGGCCCTCGGCCGGCGCGGCCGCGGGGCCGCCGCCGCCCCCGACCGCGTTCTTCGACTCCCACGGCCTGTACTGGCTCGCGAGCACCACCTCCCCCCGTGAATCGATCAACCGGCCCGTCAGTCCCTCGTAGTAGTCCCACGAGGACGTGAGCCCGAGCCCAACGTCCTGCGAGTGAAGGGTAGTCAGTGTTGTCGAGCTGTCCATCGCGTTGTCCCCGGCGAAGCTGCTGAACGGCGGCAGGTGACGCGCCGGGTCACCCGGACCGACCGAGCTCGGCGAGGTCGCGACCGCCGCCGGAGGGCTTCCCGTTACCCTCTCGGTGGCGACCACCTCCTTCGTTACCTCGGCGCTCATCTTCCCCGCCACGTCATCTCGACCACGTGAACCCCCTGGCGGGCAGGAGGCCGCGTTATTATTCCGCTTCTGTCGGGTGTCGGCTTGTCGGTCGGGATAAAGGGGGAGGGGGCGGCAGGGAGGACGAGGAACGTTGCGAACGACGACGAGGACGATCCGGTCACGCGCGAGATCTTCCAATTTCTTTTCTTCTTCCTTTTCCTTCTTCTCTTCCGATCCTCGGCCGGATCTTTCGCGGCTCCTGGTATTTTCACAGATCGTGACTCGACGCTCGTTATCGGGATTATTGGCTGCGCGCGGCGCTCTCCGACCGTGTACCGGCCTCGCTTATTCTCGCGCGTGACATCTGGGGGGGCCGAATTTTCTCTTCCTCCTCGCGATCTTTCCTTTCCTAGTGCGTGTGCCTCGCTGATATCTCCAGTTATATACGATATTTCGTGGTATCTTCGTGTATACGTGTGCTATTTGTGTATATCGCCTTTGCGTGTCTGTGTGTATATCAATGTGTATACTCGCTTTTTCCTGAATTTCTTTTTCTTCTTCTTCTTCTTCTTCTTCTTCTTCTTCTCGCCTCTTGTTTTTAGAGCTCTTCTTCTTTTATTTTGCTCGCTCGCGCTCGCTCTCGTCGTTATTTCTCACTTTCTCTCTCGTTCTCTCGCTCTCTTACGCTCGCTCTTCCTTTCTCTCTCTCTCTTTCTCTCTCTCTCTCGCTCTCTCTACCTCTCTCTATAACTCTATTTCTGTCGTTTGTACTCAACAGGTTTAGGCTACGAACTGAAGTAGATCGGTTTCTCTGGGAGTAATTATATGCGAGTCCCCTTTTCCGGATATATAGGGCGGCCTGCGTTCTCTCCGTCTGTCTTTCGCTTTGGATGGGACTCCTCTCTTCTTTCCTTAATTAGATACTCATACGCGCTCTCTCACAAGTGCGTTTTTTTTCTTCTCTCCTTCTTTTTCCCTCTTTTGCTCCTTCTATTTTTTTCCCTCTCTTTTTTTAAAATCAAAAAAAGAACGTCGACTCCTTTTTCCCCCCTTTTTTAGTTTTTTTGTTTATCACGTAATAAACTTCTTATTGTAAGCTTAGAAAATTTTGTCGATTTGTTTTTTTTTTTCGTGTTTTTATTGTTTGTTTATTTTTTTTTATTTTTTTATTTTTTATTTTATTTTATTTTTTTTTTCCTTTTATTATTTACTTCTTATGCTTTTGTGTTCTGGTTTTTTTTTTCTTTTGTATTTTTCCTAATTAAACCTGCTCGCGAAGAAGAGATCGCCGCTCGTTTAGCTGGTTAGTGAGTAATATCGTTAGCTGAGTGATTAGTAGAAAAAAAAAAATGGTAGATTCTTTGGTTTACGGTTTTTAACTTCTTCTTTCTTCTTTTTTTCTCGCCCCTTTTTTTTTTTTTTTTTTTTTTACCTGCCCTTAAATGTACAACAATCGTGTTAAATTTTTCTCTCTGTTCACTCTGTACCCTCTTTTCCTATTTTTCTCTCTTTCCCTATGTCTTTCGATTTGGCACTGGCGGACTTTTTTAATTTTTTTTTTTTCTTTATTTCGTTTCAGATATACTTTGTACACTAATTAGATACTATAGCTCTTAATGTTTTGTTTTTCTCTGAACTTAAGCTCTTGAAATAATTTTTCTTTTTTTTCTCGCTTTTCTCTCTCTCTCTCTCTCTTTCTCTCTCTTTCTTTCTTTCTTTCTTTCTTTCTCTCTCTCTTTCTCTCTCTCTCTCTCTCTCTCTTTGTTTTACATCGATATAAACACACTAATTACTTCTTTCGCGCTTCGTAAGAAAATAGAAATCACTTGAGGTTAATGTGGCTTGTTAGAAGGCGGTTGATTTGTACGATCTGAAACATAAAGATGCAATATAACAATTATTTCTTAATTATTTCTCAGCCGCGTAATTAAAATTACCGATCTTAATTTATATATCCCATACATAAAATTCGCACACACGCCTATCACATTTGCCGTTCATTTTAATATTTCGTAATAACAACGCTTATAATTTTTCACGATGTGAATGAAAAAAGAGGAAGTAAAAGAATTTTTCTGCGAATAATTAAACACTTCGAAAAATATAAGATATTTCAGCAGCTTGAATCTTGAGAGAAGAGTTAGAAATCTTTGAATCAACTGAAGATTTCCTCGATATCTTCGATCGAAAAATTCTTCGATGTGAAGAAAACGGAAGCGAGACATCGTAATTTTTCCAAGAAAAATTCTGTAAAGAATTTCTTCAAAGAAATAAAAATTCACATATCGTAAATACATTTGAGACTCTCGAAAGTTTTGTTTTCGTGTATTTTTTAACAAGATATCCATTAAGATTATACACAAGCTATTACAATTATGCAATATTATTATTCCGTTTTCGAATTGACATTTGTCTTATCGATATATAATCAGTAATTTTATTGTTTCAGTTATGCGTTAATTTAACATTAAAATAAACGTAAACGTTTCCAAATTAGAAAAAGATAACGCAATTTCAAATACGTAATAATATATAGATACAAATGGTTATACAAAATTATATTTACATCTCGATATTTACAAAGATTTTTCACGACGAAATATACAAACGCGTTACGCAATGTTATTGAGATTACAAAAATTTATATTACGATTATTTTCGGCCACGAGGGAACAGGAAACGATAAAGAAGAAACAGAAAAAAGAAGAATTCATAGATCGTCGAAATCATGATGAAAACACAGTGGCGGAGCCACTTAGGAAAAAACTGAGCGTTTCGAGATAAAAAAGCCCCGATGACGAGGCTCATTGAGCCCTCCCCTTTCTCCGTGGTCACGTGAGGCGATCGTAAGCGAGAACGTGACACGCGACTACGTGGGAACGTGTCATAGACGTTACTATAACGTGACCATCGCTAAGCCAAGGTTACTATTACGTTCGGCGTGTCTGCACACCTACTCGCTCGCTTTGATACCCGCGAATGTTGTGCCCTAGTCCCCGGACGGTTCATTCAGAGTTGCTTAGACCGACTGACGATGGCTATGAACTTTTCGCGTTCTGCCATTCTTTGTTTCTCGCGGATAACGCAATGTATCGCTGCGGATTGAGCGAAGATCACGCGAGAGCTAATGGCTTCTGGAAGTGGATCTTATAGTGGAAATTATCTTCAAAATTGTTTATCTAGAAAATGCTAGAGATATTAAATATACAACGCTCGTGCAGTGCTATAATCGTAATTGCACGTGGTTAAGTTACAAATGAAATGCACGTAGAGTTGGAAGAAAATTTTGTGAATAGGTAAACTCGAAATAAAATTCGATTTTATAATTTAACGTAATATCTAATTCCTTGAAGCATGAAATAATGATACTAATATTCAAATGTATCTGCCTAATTTATTCAATTTTATTATAATTACTATGATTATTATACACATAATTATCAATTCTAAACGCAACTTATCCCAATTTGCCGCTAATATTCATTAACATTTGACAATTTACAATTACACGTAAATAGATATAACAGAACCTTTCAATTCTCAATTCTTTCTTTGTTACCCCCTCTCTCCTCCATTTCATAGAGAAACAGTAATTTAATTCGATCCAATAATTCAATTATCCATACAAGCGCGTTAAATAAAGAATTCCCTTTAAATGCAGCGAAGCGAGATGCTCGCAAGAGGTTCCAAGCCATCGTCGAAAACCGATGCGATGTTGGTCCTCTGTGAGATATCGACCGTCGCTTAACCCCCTCTCTCTCCCGTCAACGCTCTCTTTCTCCCTCTCCTTCTGTCCACGGTGCACATAGTACGCTACACGTCCACGCGATGAGCATACGCGTCTATCCTCCGTGTGTGCACGTGTGCGCGCGTGGCGTTCGCGCGCACACCAGCTTTTGCACGGCTGGTGGATACACATAATGGCCGGTACATAGAGAGAGCGATAGCTATGTCGCTATCTCACGGCTACGTTTTCCACCGCACTCTCCACCGCCTCGCTCCGCGCAAAACTCTCTCTAATAGCTTTACAGCTGTGGCCGACGGAGCTTTCGCTATCGTTGGAAACTTGCACTGTCGTTCGACTCGCACTTTCGTTTGCCGCGAATTAAACCGCGATGTCACGCTACCTTCCAACTTGCGCGCCAATGATTCTTTCGCCCGGGAATTTTAAATGAATTAATAAGGATTAATTTATTCGAATCGGAACCGATCGAGAATATTCGATGGAAAGGAAGTTTTATTTCGCTCCTTTCTGGAACGAATATATTAATTAATTTGAGATTAATTTTTTGGCGAGAAAGAAGTTTTTTTTTCTCTCTCTCTCTGATCGAGAGATTGGTCCAAGTAGAACAGTAGTTTTTTCTGGTTTTAAATTTAAAGGGATAAAAGGTATGAGCATTACCATTTTGTTAACCCTTATATCGATACTTGGGTATCCTTTCACTTATGGTAGCATATTTTTCGCACCTGTCGTGGGAAACTTGAGCTTGACGATTTTTTTTTTTACTGTTCCATGATCTCAAAACATATGAAAAATTCTAAAATACTTATTGAAATCTCGTTATGTAATTTCGTTATTAGTAAAAATAAAAATCATACGACTCTAATGAAATTTCATTCCAGACATTATCTAGATTAAAATTAAAAATTCTCGAATCCAACTAAATTAAACATATATATATATATTATTAATTTGAGTTCCAAATTTACAATTTAAGAATTAGAGAATTTTTAAAATTTTTTTTAGAAACAATACGTATATAATAATATTTTTATTTTTCCAATTTCTCCGTAAAAAAATTTGTCCATAGAATTTTCCTAAACCAACATACAGAATATCTTGAAAATTTTGAAGAATCATAGCCGTATATACAAATACTCGTCGAAACTAAAAAAATTTTAGGGTACACTAGAATTCGAGATACACTAACATTCTATGCATACCGTGCGGCTTGCTACGTCAACACGTGACGAGGGACAAAGACAAATTCGACCAGTTGGGTCGAATTAACGAAGAATCGAACAGTTCCACGAATTTCCCTGAACGAGCCGCTGTGCATCAGAAATAACGACATTTGAACGAACAGGCCGTTGCCAGGAATTCTTCTCGAGAGCCATGAAAGCTCGATCCACTGGGTGTCATCTATTAACACGTCTACCTTCACCTTACCCAGAAATGTTTAGAAATCTTGTAATGAGAATTATTAAACGAAAATATTTTGTATGAATTGTATTTTAGTTCTATTTTATTTTAAAAATATATATTGAAGATTATTTTTAAGCTTAAGTCTATTCTATTATTTTGAAATCTATATCTAGATATTTAGATTTTAGATTATCCTATAAGTAACATTATAACTAATCTAAATGATTTAACGACAAATAATTTATTATAAGGATTTTTTTAAAACGAAATTAAAACACAATAACTATAGGTTATAGTTTATAGTGAAAAATTAAATAGACAATATGTAGATTTAATGTATAAACGATTATTGTTAGAAAATTGCAAATAAATTTTTTTCTATTATGACAATACTTAACAAAGCAAAAACAATAATAGGAAAAATTTAACCGACATTAAATATTAAATCTATCATATTTTTAAAGCAACCATGGAATTACCACTTATTTTTATTACAAGTAATTTTTTTAAATTCTATAACTTTTCTAAATAATATTTTCATCCATTATTTGAAATAATAAAGATATTTAAAGAACTCAACTGTACAGAGTATACATATTCATAAATAGAGAATTTAAAAGCCAATCAGTATAAGTCACATTCTTTGAACTTGCATAATTGCATAATTCAAGATATCTTTATTATTTAAACATTCAATGAATAAATCAAACAAGCCACTATTAAATTACTGAAGTAGTTGCTTAATTAACTGAACAATTGAAAATTTAACTTTAAGTAAAAAGATTCTTGAACTATTGTAAATGATTTTCAAACGAGAAAGATAATTCTCAAATATCTAATAAAAATAATGCACATACGGTAACTACAAAAAAGAATATTACATTTTCATTTAATAATATATTTCATAATAGCGCTATAAAAATTCGATATCATCAAAATGAAATGCAGAACATCACAATATATATACTACTCTGGCATATCTATACATTTATATCTCTCGAAATCATATCACAAGGAAGTGTGAACTGCGTATGGGTCCGTATCAATAAGAACGACAAAGTAAATACCAAAGAGGTTCATTTTCCACGTTTAGTTAGAAGTCGAAGTGACAAGACTTCTGCTCGATGTCGAAACACATCTGCGCATAAGATCAGCACACAGACGATTGAACTTTCGTGGCTATCCATAAATCTAGTCTAGACTGAATACCGCGAACTTTAGTCTTTAAAGGTTGCGGAACTCGCAGCGTTGACGACCGCGAATCTCCACGTTCCACGCGGAGAAACATCGTTTCGAGAGAGGAGGAAAAAGTTGGAAAGAAACACGGCTATACGTTTTGACCCTCTCGAATATAAATTGCTGCAGCCGCTCGAAAATCGATCCGTCTCGTATCGGCGTCCGGCTTGACGCGAAACTTTTCCGCTTCTTCAAGATGTTTTATCGTCTCTCCGACTCCTTTGGCCACGGATAGGTATAGATTAAACCTATCTCGTGGATGGATTTCGATTTCCTCTCGGGAAGTATGTATCGATATGTGTACGCGCGTGTTTGGAAAGAGAGGCGAGTTCGAGTTCGAGATAGTTGGAATTTATGGCGTAACAGGCAAATTTGGGGTATATAAAATACATTAAATTGCGATACAGGAGTTTAAGATTTTCGTTTTTTGGTCTAGAAAGTTTTAAATAAAAAAAATGTAAAGGTTTGATTAAGAAAGTATTGTAATCTTTAAGAATGTTTGTGAATCTTTTACTTTTTTGTTTTTTAAATTAAAATTAAATGAAAAATTCGTATAATATAAATTTGAGGAATATAAGTTATGAAGTTATGCAACTTGAAATGCGAATAAAATAGTTTTAATTAACAACAAGTTTTTGACAAGCAAATATAACAACACAATCACAATAATGTTTTTAATAAGCATAAAAAGTAATGGATTTCTATTTTTAAAACGAACATTTAAGGGAACAAATGAGCGATTACTTTTTTTTGATATATCATCAAAACATAACATATGGTCAAATATCTACAAATATTCTAAACTATTATTCATCACTAAATTAGAGCGAGTTCAATTTAAAATTTCCTATTACGGAAGAAACAAAGAACAATCTTTTTAAATTCTGGCAATCTTGACTCAAAGTCTTACTTACTAGTAACAGAACAAAAGAAATCAGAATATTCAACAATATTGAAAGAAATCATTACACTAGTTATCCAAGTTTAAAAAGCTCCCTGATAAAACTACTTGCACCGAAGAAAATATGAAAGGCGAAAACACGGATCGAGAAATGCTCAGCGACGTTGCCTACATACACAGCGGGAAGCGGAACGACGACGGCACGGGACAAAATTTCGAAAAGCCGCGTCGCGGCCGTGAAAAGAAGCAGGAAGAGGGGACAACTGGCGCCTGGTCGCGTTGTTGCACTCTCGTCGAATCGACCGTGCGCCGGGGGTTGCTTCGTGTGCGTGAGTTACGCGCAGAAAAATTCAATAGCGCGCGCGCTGCTCGCGCTAGCGAGAGTAGCGACACCGAACGATATTTCCCGTCGTCGGCACGCAGGAGCACGGCTTCCCAGAAGCGCAACGCGGACCAGCTGGCCAACAGAAAGAGAGATCGGAGATTCCGCGCGCTTGGAATTAATATTAGACGGCGACGAGTGCGCGCCATCGAAAAAACCCAGCTAACGAAACCTGCGCCGCTGTTCGGGATAAAGCCGGGGCCTTTGTGCACGAGGAATATTCTCAGCCGCGCGCATGCGTGATATACGTGGTAGATGGTGGCGACAAAAACTGAGATTATTAAATTTGGGAGATTGCAATTTGAGGAATTTAAACGTGGAAGGTAACAATTATCGATGGTAAATATCTGTAAAGGAAACATAGCAAATATAAATTTTACAATTGTATAATTTGGACGATATTGTGAATCGTAATGATGAAATTGAAATTATTAAATTCGAGAAATTGAGGACTTGAATGTAAGAAGGCAATTGTTAAATGAGATTATGATAATATTCGCAGGGATTTTCGTACAACTTTTTATGCATCCTATAATAGAAATACAATGAAATTCCATATATATCTTACATTCCATATTCTTTATAAATATCTTATACCTTACTTCAACCTATTATTGATAATAATTATTTGAATTTGACTGATTTAAAGTATTAAAGATATCTGAATTTTATCAAATAAAAAAACACAACAAGATGCATTTTCCAAATTAATTTCATTGTGTATAATAGAATAAAGTCATTATAGATACTTTTATACGTAATTTCTAAACTAAAATTTGTGAGAAATAAATATTAAAATTCGAATACTTTTGACCAACGATATAAGCTCGTTTACTATACCCACCCAAATTTTCAAAAGACATAAATTACTCCACGTATATATACAGAACATCACATAACTGGTGATACAAGAAAAAATGATTTTACACGTAAACAAAAAAATGTAGAATAAATCTTTTCCATTTAAAAATTAATTTTCAAGAAAATAGAAAAATTCGTCGATCCTTGTGAATATGTTCTCAAAGAAACACAGAATAACTTACAGAATAACTTTCTATTATTCATTCGTATCCGATCATAAAATTTTCAAACTCCGAAAACGAACGAAAAATTCTCTCTTTTTACACGCAGAATCACCTTCTACCCGATTCCACCATCAATTATACGGCACTCCATATTTTACTCGCAAAAATCTTTCGATCTTGGCTACGATGCATCGAGGATAATTGCCGGCGACACGTTCGTGTGTATATCTCGTCGCGCGTTCCTTTTTTTCCAACGAGAAACGACGCCGCGGAATTCTGCGCGTCTCGTTTCGTTATTATCGTGCGCCCGTATCGAGCAGTTACGGCTGGCTCGAACTCCTTTGTTTCACTCGGCCACGGCGTCGCGCCGCGTTATCGTGACGCTGGCGAATTTCGCCTCGACGATTTTGCACGCGGCCACGCGGCACGCATGGAATCGTCGATTCGTCCCAGCCTTTAGCTCCTTCCTTCTGATACGCCATTGCTCCGAGAAAAACCATCCGTGGTGAGCCGTGGTATATGGAATGCGCAAGAGCAAATTGCTATTGGAACAGATTAATTTGAAATCTGAGAAATGGATTCGTGGAATGGAAATTGTTGAACAATTTTGAAACAGATATTTTTCTAAATTTATAATAGGGGGACGAAATTATCGGTTGAATTATTGCGTACATGTTAGTCTAAATAATCTGCGATATTAATTTTGTTCAATATCACTGCAAATCTAATCTCTCTTTCTCTCATAACAGTGAATATATCTTATGTACGATGGATAAAAATTGGTTTAAGAAAATTTTATGAAATGATTGCATGCAGTTTGAAATAATGAAATATAGAATATAATGAAATTATAGAATTAGAGTTATTTCGAGTTAGCTCAATCTACAGCATATTCATATTTTATAATTGAAAATATATAAATTACAAAAGCAGTATGTGTCTCAGAAAGCAAGAATCTATTTTCGTCCATCACTTTTTATTGTTTAATGATGCATCCGTTTCTGTCTTTATTATGTATGAAATTGTTTCAATTTTTCTTCTATTTGATGTAAATTGACTTTTAAATTAATCTTTTCTCTTTTAAATATTAGTTTGTTGCATATGAAATGATTGGATTTACAAAAAGAATTCAATATTTAAATAAATTTTTTAAATATAAAGATTTAAAGCTTAAAACTACTATAATTTAAATAATATTTTATTAATTATTTTATTACAACAATACAAATTACGTTAAAATGAATTATTATTTTAATATTAAATTTGAATACTTTTTTATAAATATATAAATATAAATTATCAATAATAATCAACTAAATTAACTTTTAATTATGACATTTTCGATGCTCAAGATGTATTGAACCTCTTGAATTAATATTATTTTTAATAAAATTTTATTAATAATTCGATTGTTTCATTTGCAACAATATAACAATCTAATAATCTAGATAAAATATATTATTATGCGTGTAATAACTTTGTTCTGAAGATTCAAAAGATGCAATCGAAAAAAGAAATGAAGATAAGCATGTATATAATGTATATATTGATGAAAATATTTAAGTGGATCGTATATCTTATCGCTCACGAAGATGTTCCATGTTCCAAAAGTTACATCAAGTTGCGTAACTCAGATATCGCGTGTCAAACGGTGTAGTATTCGTTGTAACATTTGTAACACTTTCTCGATGATTAAGATACTTCGAACAATCAATATTAATGTAATATTATAACTTAATTTCTTAATATCAATTTCAAATGTATCAGTAATTGTATTTTGTATCGCATAAAGAATTATGTACTAAGTATTGTAATATGCATTTTGAAAATCAAGACATCGATTATATATGTAAATTAACGTACTAAAAATAAATATCGCATAGAAATAAATTAACATTTCTCTACGAATCATTACGTGCAATATTTTATGATAATATTTGTATTCATATTGTATTATAGTTATTTGACTTAATATGAAAACTTTATTCACAATTTTATGAACTTTTAGTCTCTCATGTCTCGTGTATCTAATATCAAATTATATTATATTCTTAAATATAATAATTATACAGAAGAATATAATTTAAATAAATAAATAAATAAAATTGACTTTTATTTCATTGAAAATCAAAATTATTTTTCCATATATTCAAGTATTCTATAATATTTTAAATATAAATATATAATCAGAGATTTATATATAAATAAAATCAATTTTTGCTCCATTAAAAATCAACTCCAAGTTTACAATATATAACGAAAGAATATTCTCAAAGATACAAATAAATAAAATCAATTTCTATTCCATTGAAAAACGAGAACATTTGAAACACACTATAAAGAAATCGAAATTCCACAATTTATCGAAATTTATAATATTTCTAATTCATCTCGACATAAAATTTAATCCTATCAAACAAAAAAAAAAAACAAGAAAGATATTACAACCATGAATGATACAAGAAATTCATTAAAACAAGAAGAACGCAATCTACCCCAATCGCCGAAGAGCAGGAAGCAGGACCAGTAGGTAAACCGGTGGGAAATCGGCGCGAGTCACAGCAGGAGGGGGGTTATAATTATTATTCGGACCCGGTTCCCCTTATCTTCGTTTCCGCAGGCATAAATCCACGGCGATAAGCACGGTTTTTCGCGAGACTCGGCGTGCGTCGCGCGCTAATTCCGGCATTACGGGGACGAGGAGCAAAAATGGCGGTGTGCGCGCGCGGCCCAGCGAGCGCGTGCACCCCCGTCCCCGCTGAGGCCGAAAAAAGGAAAGGCGAAGTAGAAGAAAAAAGAAGAGAAAAACAAAAAAGAAACGAGCTCTCCTCTCTCGCGGCGGCCCCGAGCAAAAAAGCTCCGGGTACACTTTCGCCGACCTCGTGGTGGCGAGCGCGCGCACCCGCGCCCGCTCGACTCTCGCGACAAAGGCTGCTTGATTCAAGGTCCCACGCACACGCGCACGCCCCTGGATCCGTACACATGCGCTCACGAATGCACGCGCTCGTCCACCAGCGGCGTGGCCAGCCAAAGTGGTGCCCCGCGAAGTGGGAGTGAATATTCAGGGAAAAGGGAAAGAGATCGTATTGGAGGATTATTATTGCGAATTCCAAATTAATGGAAGAGAAAAATTATTTATAACTTTAAAAATTAATCTCATATTTATTTCATAGTATATCACTCAGATATTCTTCAAATTCTAAATCTGTTTTGTTTCGAGTTGAAATAGAACGTGAATTTAGGTTGTTAATAATATAATAATTGACGATACCTGAATGCAAAATTTGAAAAAGTTGATGAGCGTGAGAATTTAAAATTTAATGGAATAACAAATTGTTGGTGAAGTATCATATGAATATGATAAATTAATAATAAATGAAATCACATAATAAATGAAAAACGACAAGAGTGGAGAATCAAAAACGAGTAATCGATTAAATTAACAAAATAACGATTATTACCAGATTTAAACACAATTTAAAAAAGATTTATAACTTGATTTAACTAGAGAATGGAAAATCGATATAAAGCATTAAATTTATATTAGATACCGGTAAAATTCGCACTTGAAAGTTTATATGGATCGGAAGGATAAGAAATATTGGCAACATGACTGTAGTGAACTTGACCCCATGAATGTTAGGTATGAAAATATTATATGTAACTAGGTTAGCAGCATTTTGATGCATTATTTTCACTAAAGCAAAAGACAGTCTCATACATGCTAGGAAGAAAATTGACCGAAGAACATCGAAAGGAAAACTATAGCTTCAGGCATCATAAAACGGGTATTTACTCCCGCATTAAGCAGCAATAAATAGCGAAGAAAGAGGCCGTGATAACTGACGTCATCCACTTACTCGAGTCATAACAATACTGTTTTTGTAGCGACCGATTACTAGCATCGTCGGGAATATATAACTTATTCATCCGCTGAAAGCTACGGCCTCGCATACTACGCCATTGATAACCTCTCTTCGAATGCGAGTGCATTCGCAATTATCGATTTGCCAATAATGAAAACTTTCTACCTTAAAACCGTGAAAAGGAAACAATTCAATCTTTCTCCTCTCGATCGTTTATCTTCAATACTTCCATTTTTCAATTCTCTAAATTTTTTAAGCTTAACTTTCTTCGTCGCGAATATATATTTGGGAAGAAAAAATCAAGAAGAAAAATAAAATGAAAATACGGATGAATTAACGTGGAGGTCGACGCCAAAAACAAGCGGGTCACTTGTTGCTGGTATGTACCGGCGTCGAAATCGTTCGGACGAGACGCAGGGACGGTCAAACAACGCTTTTACGGCACTGTGTACGGTGTTCGACGGCGGACAAACGCGCTCGAGTGCGCACTGATTCGCGCGAGTGCGCGCGGCTCTGCGCGCGCGGGCGCTTACGCGTGTATTCACATACGTACGTTATTCGGGCATCGTAAAACGGACCACAGCTGGTGTTATACCGTCCACGTAGGCCACGAGTGCACAACACATATGCACACGCACGCACGTGCGCGAGTAAGAGCGCGGGTGTGCGCATGCGCCGGTGCACTTTCACGATATGTACCGCAACCGTACGTCGTGACGACGTAACATGCGGTACACCGGTCGAACATGTACACGAGATGAAAAGGTAAGAATGAGGACAAAATAGGAAAGAACAAGAATAATGGGCAATAGTTGATGGTGAGTATGTCGAAGATAATGTGTACATGTATATCGAAAAACGGCAACGATGGCATTCTTGTGCAAAGAGGTGCGTAACGGTTCGTCTAGGTGGAGGAGAATTGGTGGGGATAAGGGGGGCGGGCACACTGTTAAACCCACCCACACAAGCACATGATATCGGAAATGATATAAAATTGCGTCGAGCGCGCCGCTGATATTTAAATTGGTTCGCTAAACCACGGATTAATGCGCGCAACGACGTCCGACAGCCCACGCAAAGAGCGGACTTCGAAAAAGGGCGCATTACGAAAGGAAGAAAAATGAAAGAAGAAATTGTACCATGTACACTTCGTTCTAGGCCGATCGGCGAATGTGGATCCTTCGAAAACAACGTTTCGCCATCGATACCTGTTTCTACGTTGGACAGGTGTGCGCCCCATGTTCGCCAATACGGCATAAGCACCATGTATATTTCGTTTCTTTATCGGTGTCGTTCGATATTCTATACAACTGCTTCGCCCCTTCCCTTGGTTTACTTTCGTTTTTTTTTTTTTGTTAGATCATGGAACATATTGTTACTGAAGAAGAACGGTTACCGTGTTCAAGACGGTTACGAATGGGTTGAAAACACGCGATAACATGAAAATTTTACGCGTACTACGCGTAACTGTCTTGACACGCGAACCATGATGCACAACGAAAGGTCGGTTTATTATCTCGAAAAGTCATTGCAAAATGGTTTGAATTTAGGCGCTACTACAAATCATCAAACAATTTACATTACATATAGCCCTGAGTGAATATTACTGAATCAGCCGATAAATTGCACATATACATGTCTTTCTTTCGTATTAGTTTCATAAAGACTGTAGTGACGTTGTTGAAACAATTTTTTATCTACTCTTAATGTTAATAGTCGTAACTTATAATATATATAAAAAATAATATTAGTTATTTATTTAACTTCTAAAGATTTGAAACATTCATGTATTAATAATGTATTAGGAATTATTGAATCAGAATGTTCGAACGATAAAGAAAAAATACATTTTTTCCCTTTTAAATGAATGATGTTTCAATGATATAATACAATGAAAAATGATTGAAATTTCAATGTTTTTAAAAATAATGATAAAACAGAATTCTTTCCTTTTTTAACGGATTGTTCAAATTTAATAGATATACCAATAGATTCCAATATCGGAAAGACTAATAGTACATTTATCATCGTACAAGAAAAATATTCGATAAAAATATTCCCTATTTCGTATACAGAAGCAAAACAACGAATCAGTTCTCGAACATTCTATCTGTGAAATCGACTAACGTTTTGTAGCTTTATCTAGCATACGTATATATTCGACTTTGCATTTTTGACTTCAACACAAATTATTCGCCAATTTTATTCGCAATTCTTTCGAGTAGTAACGGCAAGAAATTAAACGCACCGTTCCGACAGTTATGGATTGAAAGAAGGCCAAAGCAAGAGAAAAATCGTTGGGAAAGAAGAAAAGAAAAAGATAGAGAAAAAAGGATAAAAAAGAAACAAATCCATGGAACGGGTAAAAGGGATACTGTGCGTGCCCGTAAATCTCTTGGCGCCCGTTGTTCTCGCGGTCCACGACGTTGGTTCCTTGTCCGTTCCGATCCGTTCCGCCGTTCCGTGAAGCGAGTAGGCCGAAATTCGCCCCCTCCCCCACCATCTTCACCACCGTCGCCGCCGCCACCACCCCCACGCCTCTCTCCGCGGCCGTACCGCGCGGCTCGCCGACACAAAAAAGAAGGAACACCCACAGGAAAGGGAACCGGAGGAAAAAAGGAAAGAGACAGGAATAAAGCGAGAGAGAAAGGGGAATTGATCGTATTCGCGACGGCGAAACAGAGAGGTTCTCCTCCGGGCTACTTTGCATTCCTGTCGTTAGAAACGCATCGTTAATTTTTGATTTCAACCGATTTTTTTTTTTTTTGAATCAACGTATCGACGAAAAAATGAATACCGTGGAATCGTAGTGATTTCAATGAATTGAAATAATGTGAAAATAAAAAATCATTCGATGAAAATCGATCTTTTTGCAATATAAGAATTGATACAATATGATCGTTAAGGCGACACTTAACAATCCCAAAGTCGATCGCGTGTACGTCTCGATTATTATCGTATAAACTACAAATTGCACGTTATTACCGGGCTGTATTTTTCTCTACACGATATACACGTCTATACATCAGGATTAAATTGTTCGTGTTTGATCCTTGTAGTGTACTCAAACTGTTGCCACACAATATTCCACTTCCGATGCCATTGTTGGAGCTCGAAAATGACCGTTGTCGATGAAAATTTTACATACAAGGAAACGATAGAAATTTCGATGAATCATATGATTCCGCTCCATGCGGTTTATTATATAGACGAACACCACGCGAAATCTTGAAACACACGTTGCATACACGATATATGAAAACACTATGTATACAAGAAACACGCGAGCGAGAATTCCAAGATTCAAACTTTAGAAAATCGGTTATTTCTGTTTCATTTTCCCCCGTTTTATCCACCACACAGGCAACACCAAATTCTAAACCATCGATGAACAGCACTCTGTACGTAGTCGATAATGCTGTTTACCAAAGCGACGTTTGTTCCCAGCCAGGTTAGGTTAGGTTCGCGCGCAATCGAGGCAAAAACAAAATAAAAAGGATCTCTCTCTCTCACTCTTTCTTTCTTTACATCTACATGTACAGTATAGGTCGTAGTGCACGCGGATTTATATAGAAGAGAATGAATGTTTAAGAACCTGTTTCCCATACACTACGCGTGGCATCAACGAACCGTCGGAGCCGAGCCTCGAAAACACCGGGAATCTCGAAGGGATGCACTTTGGCCCGTCACCCGTCTCACGACGACACAACGTGTTTTTGCCTGACGCACCGCGCGAGACTCATGAAACATTCGCAGCACGATGCGTGCACGCCGTGCTCGAGGACACTACCGTGCATCGCCGCCGGCTAGCAGGAGGCGTTGACGGCAATGGTAGTGGTGGCAGCGGTGGTAGTGGTGCTGCTGGTGGTGGTGGCGGTTGCGACGGTGGTGGTGGTGGTGGTGGTGCTGATGGTGATGGTGGTAGAGGTAGAGGTGGTGGTGGCGATGGTGGTGGTGGTGACGGTGGTAATGGTGATCGTGGTGGTGGTGAGATTGTGGTAGAGGTGGTGCCAATGGTGATGGCGGTGATGATCAGCGAACATAGCAAAAAGGCCAGAACGACGGAAACGTGTCGCGGGTGCAAACTTCCGCATGGTCATTCACAAGAAAAGAGATTTACATCAAGTTTCGCTTTCGTTGATGTACATATATCGTTTACAAATGTCTTCGAATGTCATCACGAGTGTGTATTCAATCAGAATACTTTCATAATCAGTGTCAACAATAATACTTCTGATAATGACTAAAAAACATGATGCAATAATATACATACAATATAAGCGATTAGAATGCATCGTTCCTATCGCAACGAATTCGTACCGGGCGCATCGATAGATCCACAGAAACGTTAGCTTAGCTCGCGTACATACTTACCCTTCTCCTTCTCCTTCTCTTCGGTTTCTTCGGTTGGACGAGCTGTTTCTCTCTTTGTCTTTCGGCCAGCACACGTCTAGCTCTGTCTTCCGCGCGACGCTTCTCTTCCTCCGGCGCTCTCTCGCTCTCTTTCTTGTATTCTCTCTCTCTCTCCGTTCTCCTACTAGTCGACGAGTAGCAGCAGCAGCCGCCACGCGAGCAAGGGAGAAAGGAGAGAAGCAGAAAGAGAGGGAGGGAGAGAGGGACAGAGGAGAGAAGAAAGGATAGAGAGGGAGAGCCGAACGAAAGCGAGAGTGATCCTCCGTGCTCTCTCCCTCTTGCTGCACACTCCACCCGTCCGGTCGCCCTGTCGCCGTCGTTGCCGTTGTCGTAGCCGCGGATCCACTACTGCCACTACCGTTGCCGTTCTGTCTTGCCGGCGTTACATTCCAAATTTTTCTTCGATCGGTCGCCGTTACGTCGACCTCGGGGACGCTAAAAACGAACGTTCATCCACGATCACCGATAATATCGACACGACGAAGCGAAGGAACTTTGGTCGCGGGAACCGTTTGACACTGTTTTTACCGTGTTTGTTCTTCTTGCTAGTCGTGTTCGTATCCTGTCTTTTCGATTTGTTTTCACCACGAGCTTTCGCTCTTTTACTCCACTGTTTCTCCGTTTCGTATCACCGTACGTATACATATACTCTTCGATCACCTTGTTGTTCCTTTTTATCAATAACACACTAGACGATCGAAACGACGAACCACGAGTAAGACATGCACGTGTTTTTACGAATGCCGTTCAAAATACGTGTCCCTTCGATAGATTATAAACGGCAACACCGTTCTTTTTCATTCCTATTCACCAATCACACGAATCGTCGCACATCGATCGAGAAATCACCTACAGGCAGCGTCGTCTTTTAATATTCCTGCTCTAACTCACGCACGCTCGCGAACGCACACACAAGCACGCACGCACATCATTCCTCCCTTTCTCACTCTCTCTTTCTATCTTTCTATTAGCTCACTCGCTCACTCACTTATGCTTTCTTTCGTTTCCTCTCGCGCTCCCTCATTCGTACAAGTTCGAAGCTTCATTCTACGTGCGCACACCGTGTATCTTGGCCGAATAATACCGAGAAGCACGCAACACATATTTACGAGATAAAACATCGCCTGGTTTCTCGTAGACAACGCATCAAAACACTATATACCTTTGGTTCGGCGGACTGTCCCGTGGTGAGTGTGCTCGCCGCGCGGTCTTTGTCCGTGCAGAGTCGCAGCTGCCCGCGTTTCGGCCGTCGGTCGTGATTCGGGCTTGTTCGGCAATTCTCGGGTGTCATCCCGTTCGTCATGGCGGGAACCCAGGATATACCCAGGACCATCGGTGGAAAGGGAAAGGGAAAGGGAAAAGGGAAAGGGGAACTCGAGCGTACGTTCGTGCACGTCTCTTACTCTCCCTCTCTTATTCTCTCCTATTGGTGTGTACGCGAGAAAAAGCAAAACGAGACGGTAACGGAGAAAGAAAAAGAGAGCGTATGAGAGAGAGATGCGAATGAGTTAGTTGACCGAGTACAAGACGAAGTACGAAAGATTTCGATGCGTTCCTGGAGTGGGGGATGATCGGCGGGCGGGGCGGGGAGATAGAAGCACACGCAAGCGCAATAAACCGGGCTGCAACCCCTCGTGCGATGCCTAAGCAACAAGGGGATGCTGCGAACCTGCTTCGACCGAAAGCCAAGCTTTCGCCTTCTTCTGCTTCCTCTTCTTTTTGCTCGCGCTCTTCTAGTTATATTCTTCGCAAACTCCTTGGATTGCTTACGAATTAAGTAACGATTTTCTCCCACTAGCTAGAATACACTACAAAAATTATTCCCTTTTGACAAAATATTTTTCCAAAGATAATACAATCTATTTTTACATTCAATCGTTCTTTTATATCTATAAGATCGTTCGATTTACCATAGTTTAGGAATCCAAGTTTAAGTAAATACAATTTTCTATTTATTTTATCAAAAAATCTTTACAAAATTTTAAAGATCATAAATATCCTATCTTTTCTAAATATAATTTTTTTCAATTATAAATGATCATTTTTTTCAATCATTATTACCAAATACATCTTCATTCTCGGGTTTATTCAAACAATATTAACTCCTTCAGGACCACACCAACGTTCGCCTCATGGTCGTGCAGGTCACACTGACAGCGGTCGCGCGAAGGGTTAATCGGGGTTCGGTAACCCAAATTTCGGAACGAACGCCCAGCCACAAAGCGGGCGAAGAGGACACGGGGCGTTTGTACGCGTGTCGTACGCGCGACACCTCCTTTATCTTCGTGGTTCTCGGCCCGTGTGGGACAAGGAAGGATCGAACCCCGGAGGAGAAGGGTTGTAGCTCGGTCCATAAGGCCGAGAAGTCGTTGATATCGAATCCGAGAGGCTCGTCGAAATAAATCGTTAGCGACTACGAGGGGGGAAACGGTGGAAGAACGTCGTATCCCACCGCTGGGATTGGTCTGTGCGAGTTCCGGGATAGCGAGGCCACGTTTTACGAGCTTTTTTTACGAGTCCCGGAAAAGAAAGTCGGTAGTCTCGCAAATTGAAGACTAATTCCACAGAGAAGTGTGTCGATTTCGTTGTTATTTCGAAAAGAAAATGATTAACAAATTTGAAGCTTTTTACCTTCTTCGCCTTCTCGACTTTTCCAAGAATTTTCGATTGGATTTACGTTGAATGAGACAATCAAAGTCAAATTCAAAATTAATTTCACGTAATGTAGGACAGAGAATTTCGCAAATTCGAAGTTTTTCGTTTTATTTTTTTCGCTTTTCGAAGAATTTTTGGATTCGATGATTTATTAGTGTTTCCGTTGTCCGCTGGCAAGCAGTTAGATGTTTAGTTAGATCCAAGGTGTTGGTAACGTTAGCTGTGCGTGTCTCGGATACGGGCTGACTTTTTTTTTTTTTTTTTTTTTTAACAAATACCTCGGTGACTCGTGATGGGTGCGGGTACATTCAGTGATTTTTAACCGCAGTAAACTGAGAAAAATGTGTTTGATTCGAACGAGTAGATCGTGCCGGTTGAACGCGATTTTTTTTTTTTACGAAAAATCCTGAAAAATAATTTCGAGAACGGACTCGTTTGGCTTATTGTTTATCGAGATTACAATGTTATTGAACTTTCAATGAAAAAAAATAATAAAAAAAAAAAAATTGAGAGATCAATCGAGCATTTCACGTTTTACTTTACTTTGTCATACTTCCATGAAAATTCTATTTATACTGCGTTTGAACGAGCACACTGTACCGGAAAAGGGTCTACATTACGCCTGAGGTTGTTTTTTTCCGATATACAAATTCTGTCGATGGGGTCGCTGCGATTGAATTTCCTGATAGATATTGTCAATCTGAAACCGAAGAAATTGCTCGAACCATTTTCGAGCAAGCATTTATGAACGATCATTAATAGAATACAAATCCTTCCACGATATATATTTTTCCCTCGATGATTTTCTATTTTTCTTCTCTCATTTCGTGGAGTGACAGTAATTGTGACAAATTGAAACTAAATTACCTCTGACTCGATCTCTTTCAGAGATGGAAATAACCATTGGAACTATCGAAATTCGAAACAGTCGAATCTCGTCAATTGTGCGAGAAAGAAAAAAAGAATTAAAATCGAAAGAAACCGTTTATAACAATAAATAATATTATCAGTGTGGAAGATTGTTTGCGACGATTTTCCCATGCGAACGTATTTATATCGAGAACACTTCAGGTACACCAAGATCTAAAGCAGAACGTCTGTTCAAAACGAATGATGCCGGCACCTTGCTTCACGATTAACATAATAATGCTCGACGTATGCAGATATAAATTAATGCGTATTCTTCTCGAAAGGGTCGACAACAACGCGATGGCTTGTACGGGATGACAGGAGATGCATCCTTCCCTCTCGTTTCTCAGGAAGAGAGTGAATGGTAACATCAATATCGTGGCGCCCACGAAAGGAAACGTGCACAAGAGACATTCAGATTTAGCCTTTTCTTTCACGTATCTATATCGTTCAATTGGTTTTGAAATATCCTCTTTTAAGCTAATTGTTTCAAAGAAAATTCTACAAGTTTTGTTTGCAACAAATTTGACAGAAAATAACGAAATGAATATTCTATTGGGATAAGGAGAAATATAATTCGAATCACTTGGAATATAATTTTTTCTACAGAAAATTGATAGAATTTCGCAAGAAAATCTTTGAGAATTTTGAAATAATATTTCTATACATACGTGATAGAATGAGATCGATAATACAAATTGACACAATTGTATGCATGTCTATTCAATATACTCAATTCGATTTCTATTCCACGAGAAATGCAATACTTCTAAAGTAAAAATTTCAAAACTATTCGAATTACTTCGAATTGATTCAATCGAATTGTAAATGCGAATCGTAATCATAGATTCAAAATACAATTCAAAACATTTTAAATTCCTATCACCTATATTTGTATTCACCATTCAATTTCTTATTTCTATTTAACAAATTTTTCTAAACAAATTCGTCAATTAGAACATATCTCTAAATTTTGCCACGAGTTATACCGTTAGAAAAAGAAGAAGAAAGGACACACGATGTTCGTGTCGTGAGTTATGTTACTACACCAAAAAAAAAAAGGATTCTGAATCGACGTGGCCTTCGATATGACGTATAAAAGAGGCCGAAAAGACAAAAAGATGAAATAAGAGCGGGGAGGAGGAGAGGGAAGGTCGTAACCGACGGTGTATATTTCATCAGAAGCGCGCGGAAGGTATTGGCCACCGGGAATCATGGATCTCCGCCGAGCTACGAAATTCACTGGAACAGATGCGACTTCGGCCCGATACAATGATGCCGAAATAAATCAGTTTATCGAGACCAGGTAGGTGGGAACTATACCTACACTGGTCCATACGAGGCATTGTATGCGTTACGCCTGATCAGTGGCTCTCAATCGTCGCCCAACGGATGCGAGGAGAAGTAAGAAGGGGGAACGAGAAGTTTTAACTCGCACGATAAACGCGACTCGTCTCGAAAGCCTTTCCTTTCGAGAGAGAGAGAAACGGAGGTTTACGAAGCTCTCCTTCAAAGGGACGCTTTTTTCTTTCCTTTAAATGCCACTTTCCAAGGGAAAACACTGTGGGTAAACGTTTCTCTCGCTCGGGACAAGCTGATAATCGGGCTTGCGGATTCTTTGTTTTTCGAGGCTCGAGCAGGGATACGTAACGTGTTCCGCACTCCCCACTCGCGCCTCTCCTCCGTTGCGTTTCATTGCGAAAAGATGAAGTAAACGTGAAAGGGTATTTAAATATTTGTCTTCGTCGATTTTGTCGCGAGATTTAGAGAGGCGAACGAGAAGCTTAGAGAGAGAGAAGAGACGAGCGATGAATCGAATCGATTTCGAAAACGCGCTCGTCTACCTGACATTTAGCTCGATTATTCGGTGTACGGTAAAATCCTACAGACTGATCTTATCTGTCCCCTGGATTCTTTCCAATATCGATCCGAACGGCCGTGAAGTAGCAGCTGCTGAGCTCATCGCAAACTTCATTAAGATCGAGTATCATTTAATAAGTTGGAAAGCAGCACAATAACCAGTGCGTCGCTGTATTTGGTTTCTTTTCTTGAATTACCTTATCCTTCGAGCATTCATATCAATTTCATCGTATAAGGAGACAAAAATTTTCGTGCGTATCTTTCGCATTAATGAATTCTTGCTCTTAATGAAATTTTGTTTATATGGATATGCATAACAAGTTGTATTTGAAAGAGTTTAATTAATTCTTATGGTTTCGATGTTTCTCTTAAAAAATATTCAGTGCTTTGTTATAAAAGTGTTATTACAAAAAATAGAAAAAAATAGAAATTACAGTCTATATACATCCAAAGTTTAGTTAAAACGAATTTCTTTGTATTTAATATATAAATATTTTTGTCTGATCACAAAATGTTCAAGTTTTATCGCTTCTTCACAGTAAAAAATATATTCTAATAAAACGTGGAATTGAAATATTCAAAATAAAAATGCTTATCTCGTTACAAACCTTCATTAAAATCTTTGGATTACGTTTCTTTATAAAATAACACATTTTAAATTCACATTTTAATATTCGCTCCGTTGTAAAATACTTTCATATTCAAAATAAATCCAGAAAATTTTAACGATTCTAAGATTTAATCTCCTTCCTAGATTTTTAATCAAAAAATCAAAAACTTTTCCGTTAACTCTCTTACAAAATAGTATTATTTTATTCACCTTCCCGCGAGGAAATTTCCCGTCCGATTTCATGGAAAATCCTGCGGGGCCTTTGCACGGGGTTTCCAGGCCCCCCTGTGAAAATCGGGACAATCTCGTCGGTTTTTAATTTGCTGCAGTCGAGGCTGCTGCTCGCTTCGATGTTGCAAAGCGCGGTCGTGGCCCCGTGTACCATGTGCACATGGGACGAATACAGTGGCAAAAGCAGCTGCACAAGATTGTGACACGCGTCTATTGTCGGTGTTCCGTGGCATCGAGACATGAAAAATCGCTTCCCCCACCGCTCCCCCTATTCGGCTTGCCCGGTCTTCATCGCATCGGGGATGTTCACCTGGACCACGACGCTTTTTGGGAAAAGCCTCGATGAACCGGGGATAAAGTGAAAACTTAACGTTTCTGTATCTCGCGCGCACCGTCGTCTATGGAACAACACCCGTGTGAACCGGCATCGAGCTCCTTTTCGATTCGCATTCCGTTTGTGCAATCACAGGTCTATTAAATTTTTGCGAAGGAAGGCATCCTGGCAATTGTTCGATTTTAACTGGGTGAGTCTGATAATCGTGTTGTTTGAACGTGTTGTCAAAGAAAAATTTAAAGAATAATTCAATTGATACGATAATAAGGAAGGAAATTTTATTTTAAGAAATTGGCATTATCAGCGATCCGAGATTAAAGTTTTTTCATTATAAAAAGCAATGGAAGTAAACGTTTAAATAAATATATTTTAAACAACGAATATTTTGTTGATATATTTTTTGCAATTATAAATATCAATTAAATAATAGCATTAAATATTTTTAATATATAAATAACTTTTTTCTTCTGTTTTTTTTTTTTTTATAAAAATAATTCTGAATTTTCCAATATTAATACTTTTCCACTCTAGTAACTATTACCACTACTTACTTCTAATTCGTTAAATATCTTACCTATCTAATCTCGTACTATAAATATACAATATACAATTTCAAATTTAAATTTTCTTTCCACCGGAGAATAAAGTTTATTCAAGTCTTCGATAAATCTTCGAGAAATAAATTCATCAACGATCGAGTGGAACTGAAGCTGGAATGGAAGGCTAGCGTAACAATCGGGCGACAAGATAACCGCGAGGTGGCGAGTCCATCGCGCTCGTTTTCACCTAACCCTCGCTTGATTTTCCACCGCAAAGGGGTGGTCAACGGCTCGCTGCTGGAAGAAAAGAGCATTTAACCCCTTTCCGATAGGGCACCGTGGCATGGCGGCCAATTCAGTGGCAGGCTACTTCAGTGAAGAGGGCACGCGCTAGCTATCCCGACGGAACCCTGTCTCGTACACCTAAGCACCAACCCCTGGCACCCTCGCATCGGGGGCACATTCGTGGACGAATTCACTGACTTTTCACCGGTCACGACACCCTCTTTCTTCACCCCTTGGCGCAAGGTGCCTCCACTCGATGTCGTTCCGACGGATTAACGAAGAATGTTGCTATTGTGCACGCTCGATTAAGTTGCGGCTTCGGTCGGGGGCGATGGAAGATCGGCCGAGTGAATATTCTAATTAATGAATTTCCCCGTGAAATTAGCATAGGGCACCCTCCTCCCCCGTGCAAAAATTACGAAGTTTTTAATTTCTTCCCAACGTGTCCAGGGCTTTCATTCGAATAAGCGTGTTGCTCTTATTTTTGTTTTTTCTTTGATGAAGAAATAAGTAAAAATGGAACGATAATTTGTATGATAATGTGACCCTTTTATTTTCGTATCATGCGTAAAATAATTTCATAAATAAGAATAATACGTTGATTTTTGCACGTATGTTTGATATAGAAATTTCCAATCGCAAATGCTGCATACTGAATTGTGTTTTTTAATCAAATCGATGTGTAATGCTTTTGATTTTTCGAGAGCCAATTTGCTTTTAATTCTTTATTCCGTTATTTTCGAAACAAATACTTGATTTAATAAAAAAAAATCAAGGAATAATTTTTAAATCTGACAATTCAATATTAAAAATTACTTTTTCTTTTCGATTTATTTTTTCCAGTCGTAATACGTCGAATAATGTCGTATACACTGTGAATAAAAATACGTGTTATTTATTATCGAACACATAATTTATACGATTTGGTAATCAAAAATGCAACATATTGATCGGGCATACAATTTGCAGTATTGACTTTTCTTTTTTTAATTTATTTAATCGTTGATTTAATTTTCAAACTTGTTCTCTCTCGAAACTTCGAACAATTTTATTATTTCTTCTAATTCTCTCGTACAACGAATTTTGGTCCACTATAAATCTTTTCAATATCAAACAAGCTGAAATATTCCGCAGCTTATTTCCCAAACTTCTTTTCCTTTTCTCACGAATCACGCCGCTTTTGTACGTTCGGGATCCATAAAGAATTCATCGAATCGCCGCATTTCAGGTTACAATTAATGCCACCGGTCCGTTAGTATCAGGATCAATATTTTCTCATACTTAGGCCGGCTCATCGTTCAACGTGAACATCTGCCATGCCCGTGGCCCACGGGGCACATGCACCCCGTCCGGTCGCGAGCTACAACTTCTGTGCATTGTTCCAGCTTCGATTGATGCACATCTTCCACACCTTCTTTTATCACCTTATCGTGTAACCTATTTGATCTTGAGCAAGTATATTTTTATATGCAAGCGTGTAAAATATTTCTTAATAACATTTCTCGATAAATGTAGAAAAAGATCGAGTGTACAGTATAGTTGAAATTTTTGTCTACAATTTTTATTTTCTTCTATTATAATATCTTTTTAACTATGATGTAATAATATATTGGATTGAAGAATTATTTATTTCATTTTTAAGTTATTGCCTGCCTTTACATTTAATATAAATTAATATAAATGAAAATTTTGTAAGGATAGTAATGCAGTGGACAAAAAAATTACTTTCTTCGAAGTATTTTTGTAAATATTTTTGAAAATGAAAAGCTAAAGGGAATTTTTATAATTAGATTTAACATATGAAGATATGTAAAAAATTTTTCCATTCTCAAATAACTAAACTTCGTTAATTTGTTTTATCGTATTTATACTATTATTTCGTTTTATTTGCAGATAAATAAATTTCATATATTAAGAAGAAAATATTTTGTATAGATATGTATAGTCACATAAATTTTAGCTGAAAATCTAACAAATTGAATTATCAAATACTAATAATAAGTTTTTCTTTATACAAAATATAATGGGCTATATATAAAAATTTTTTTATTAACAAGATATCAGAAAAGATTAAAGAAAAATGATGGATCTTTAGTTTCGATATATTTTCATTTTTATAAATATAATTTTGTAATGATCCGAAAGAGAACAAAATTTTATATATAACAAAATATCCAAGTTGTATATAAAGATGAAAAAAAATTTATAACCAAAATTTCTTCGTGATTGACATGCCTATACCCAAGGAAACGGGAAGAGAAACGAACCCTTTTCCCGGTAAAATCCGGACCAAATAAACACCGACGTCATAAATTTTAATATACCTGGTATTCACGCGATAACAATTCCGAGTAAACGCGTAAATAATCGGGGCCAATTTGGATCACGATTGTCTCTCCTTGGAACAACAGCAAGAACGGTTCGTCAATCACAGTTTTGCCCACATTTCACACACGGTTGCCACGTATGGGGCAGGTATCCCCTAAAATTAGCCGGTTGGAAGGCATAGGTCGATGATTTTTTCAGGGTTCCCAGTGTGTCAACAGCTGTTCCAAATCTCTCCTCCTCCTCTGCCGTTTCGTTTTTCCCGCTCAAACCCCCTCCCCTCCACGACGCAAACGGAGGCACGCGCCCGTCCCCTGCAAAAACTGACCGGCAACGACGAGATAATCCCCGGCTCCTAAGGGATCATCGACTTTCCTTCCTTCCTTCCTTTCATTCTTTCCAACCTCTCCTTTTCCTTATCCCTTCTCGTCCCGTTACGTGGGCTCGAAAACACGCACAGTATTTTCCTATTTCTTCGTGACATCTGCGGCCATTGGATCGTTTCGATCACGAGGAGCCAGTGTCTCTCGTTTCTCGATAGAGATAGAGAGCGCAGATGCGAGGAAGTCGCGGCTGGTGAATTATTGGCCGGGGAGAAGAACATTTGGATATCGGTTTGCAATGCTGTTTCCTCGGGCTGTGTATCCAGTCAGGCGATAATCGCGGTTAATTGCGGATGCGCACGGTGTGGATTGACGGGAGGGAGGGAGGGAGGGATTTGATAGGTAGGGTGTATAAATTTGATGATGATCCATTCGATGGTTTTGGGTTAAAAATTTTAGAGTACAGAAAAGGGGGGAGGGTTGAATGCTCGAACTTTTGAAGTTTGTCTTTTGATTATTTGGAAGTAAGAGAGTTAGTTAAGAGAGAATTAAAATTGTGCTCGAGTTGCATGGTAAATTATTTTTCAAGATATTAAGGTAAATTTGTGAAGATAGAAGTGTACAGTGGTAAAAATGTAATGTTGGGAATGGATATAAATGTAGATTTTCTACAGTGGAATCTTTATATTTCTGAAAAACGAATAATAGAATTAATTATTTTTTCATAAAGAGTCAATCAATTTTCAGTTTCAGAATCGTTTTGAGCTCAAATGAAGTAAAATTTTAAGCAGAAATTTAAACTTTATTGGAAAATTACGATGGCATAAAAATTTTCTTGTTAAAAATACTTTGTAATTAAATACTGCGTAATTAAAAAAGTGTCAATAAACGTAACAGAAATCGTACAACTTCCACGAAAATCTCTGGATACAAACTCCAGGAAACCTTACAGAGTCCCCAAAACTCCAAACAGTACGAACTGCTAAAATACGTCACTATTTGAAGAATCAAATAATATTTTATAAAATAACATTAAGTAATTATTTAAAACCTATGAAAATTATAATCGAATTATATTTAATGTGTAATTTTGTTTTTAATTTTGTTTTTTGTTTTCTTTTATATGTGCATTCTTTCGATTATTAAATTCAATAACATATTTTATTAAATATTAAGTAAAGAATTACATATAAAAGAAAATTTTAATAAATGGATGTTATATATTAATAAGTTATAGTATCTCATAAACATTAACATAGGAAAATTTTCTTCGATAAATTGTATGCATACACGATGGTTCAAATTTTTTTTAATAACAAGTATTCAAAATAATAAAGAAAATATAATTAATACATATATTAATGAAAATTCTACATATATGCACGAAATTAATTAATAATAACATTTTTCAAAGTATTATTATAATTATCGCGAGACATTCTATATATAAATTTTTTCTTCGTTATAAAAAGATAAAATGAAGAGAAGTAAATACGTCTGAGATTTTAAAGTAAAATTTTAAATAGCTAAAATTTTAATGCTCTCTGTTATTTCTTTATAAAATTATTCTCAGGCAAAACTGGGAATTCAATATATACAAAAGAATGTTGAAAATTTATAGATTACATTTCATCGTTTCAAAAAAATTTTCTAACGAAAAAAAATTGCACGATATATATAATCAAATATATATTCCAATATAAACATAAACATATTTACATACAATACATATACAATACATTTACATACAATTACCTTCGAAATTTGAGTTTATAAATACCTACATATTCAACATTTCTCTAGCAAGTTTTCGAATATACATTAACGCACAACATACGTTACTGTTTCTATTCTTTATTTATCATTATTATTATTATTTTCTTTTATTATTGCACATACTATACCTTTATCCAACTCCAAAATTTTCCGCATACTTTCCTAATCTACTGCATCTTACAGTCGTATTTATCATTTCTATAAACTTTCGAATACTTTCATATACGCTCTTTTTATTCTCCACTTTTTTCTTTACTCTACATCATACACGCCATTAACTCCTATTAAATATTAGATTTTCTCCTCCTGTATGTATTTATATCATTCAACCTTTCCAATATACTCTCGCATACTTTTATTAACTATACCCGTTACCCGTTTTTTCTAATTTTCCCATTCCCTCGTAAAAAATTGAACGTAAAAGGAAAGGCAAAAGTCGGTTTGCCAACCAGCTAGGCGAGTCTTTGCCGTACATACATCATCCCCGAGCGCGTACCTCTTTGGTGCGTGCGGGCGCGCGCGCGCGCTCTCCTACCTACGTCCCTTCTTCTCCGTCAGGAGGTTCGTCTCTACGCACTCGATTCGACGCACCGTCGAGCGGGAGTCTGCGATCAATGCGTGGCACTGGCACCGGTCGTCATGGTAACGGTGCGCGCCACGCACAGCGAACGAACGATCCGCCTCGATCGTGCGTAAGTGCGTGCCGCGTAGCCCCGCTGTACCCCGTGCGCTCGCGCTCGCGCTCCACCACCGTCAGGGGTGCGTGCCTGCGTGTGTGCGCGCGCGCGCGCGCCACGTAAGCGGGCGGCGAGCGAGGGGCACGAACCGCTGTGCCGCGTGTGTGTATGCGCGCGCGCGCGCGCAAGGATCCAGGTTGAGGTTTTTAGAAACGCACTCGAGCCGCTCTACGAGGCGGCGGAAGCTGCGAGGTGCGTTTCGCGAATCGAATGATTTGTTTTTTCTCTCTCTCTTTTTTTTCTTCTATGGAAATATGGGAATATGCAGGAAGTGTGTACACCGGAGGAGATGGAGGGATATTTTTTTGGACGGTGGATCGATCCTTTGTTGATCGTTTGTTATTCGATTTGAAATTGGTATTTCGGCGGAAAAGAGACAGATGTTTCTTTTTTTTTTTTTCGTTGTGGAAAATTTTATTTGGGATTATTCGGGATTGGTTTGATACTTGTTTTTTAATTCTTTAATTCGAGATGTTATTTTTTTAGATTGGTGAATTAAGTTTTTAATTTTCTTTTGCGTTTCGCACGTTAAGTAGGATCTTCATCCGTTGGCTGTGAAAATAAGGAGGAAAAAATATTGACGGAATTAATATTTGTGTAAATTGTGGTATTTTTAACTGTGTAAACGATATTACGATAATACTTGTAATAACATTTCATATTTATTAATGTTATTTTTTATTTTTTTTTTTTTTTTAGATTAATTTATACCATAATAAAGTTCATTTATCGATACAACTGTCCAATAGGGGACTCTGAAGAGACAATCGACTAAATGTGTCGAAGAATATTGCTGACAATGATAGAAGATGTTTTAGCAATTCATGGAGTAAAGTTGAAATTCCCAGTAAAACAGAATGTAGTGGCGTTTGTCATATAGTCAGATATCACAATGTAAATATTCAATTTATATGTTGATTAAATCGAGACAGTTATATTTATATCGATATACAAATAGCAAATATCTAAATAAAAAATGTTTATTTTTAATTTAACTAATTACTGTATCATATCTAGAAATTTTTTATGAAATATAGAATTATGATTATACGTTTTATTTACCCGAAATATAAACGTTCTTATATTTTTTATGCAGATAAAAATTAATAATTTATTTGAAACCAGATTTACGTTCTTTGTTTTTCTAATTATTAAAAATATATTAAAATACATTAAGATAGTTAATGATATATTATTGAATTTATATTTATTATTTATTATTTATTCAAATTATTTATATTCATGTTATATAAAATAGGATTACTTTTAAAAAATTATGATTATAAATTATGATTATACCAAATATTTAAATATTTCCTCGCAAATTATTTTATTATTCGACTTAGGGTTAAAGGCGTGTTTTTTTTTAGGAAATAGAAATGCATGAGAAAAAACGAGTATCTTGATGAATATACTTGTTTTGGTTCTTGAATTTCCAAGAATTTGAGATCTGCTATTTAGATTTAAATTATAAAAGTTCATTGCTCGAGGCATCGATATGATTTCAGTGTTTTAAAATTTTTGTAAGATTAAGAAGAAAAAATATCGTTTCAATGATTTTTTTTTTCGAGAATAAATAAATAAATGGAATGAAAATTAACAATTCTATGATAAAAAGCACTTTTTAAAGCGTTTTAAAAATTCTGAATGGATTACTCTGAAACTTCTTTGCAAATAATAAAATGCATGTACTTATAAAAAAAATATACACGGAGTAATAATTCATAAAATTTATCTACTAATTTTTCAGAATATTCGATTCAAAACTATCTAAGAAGCATAAAAAATGTTTCCATGAATCACTATTTAAAATATAATAAAATTCTTACTTACTTATGAATGTGTGCATAAATTTATACGATTACATTGTTTGTACAATATGAATCTTATTCCACTATCTTCGTTCAAAGAATTTCACGAAACATTTCTAAATTTGAAAACAATTTTATAACAACGTAATAAATTAATTCTTCACTCGTATATATTGGAATACCATCACATTTCTAATTTTTTATCATGTTATTACATTAAAATATTCAGGTAATAAAATCTCGTTCCCCGACGTATACAACGGAATTCGTAATATGATCAAACTTAAACAAAAAAAAAAAAAAAAAAAAAAGAAGAAACAGCCTTACGATCCGCTTTAACCTGCAATTTTTACTCCATATGGAAATCAGAACTGCGAGTATCGCACGATTCGATCTAAAATATAATAAAAGCCTACATTTACTTGCAAATTCGAAGAATCAAGAATCTAGGTCTGGATCCTGCCTTGACATATACCTCTGGCGTTCTATATAAAAAAGAGAGAAAAAAGAGAGGAAGAAAGAAAGAAAGAAAGAAAAAAGAAATCTACCCTTTTCCCGTACGCGTGAAACGGGCAACAACGACGCCTCGCGCGCACACAACCACGCGCCACGATGCCGTAGGTACGCGCGTAGGTGTGTGCACGTGCGTGGCACACGGGGCGCAAGCGCACGCACACACCGGAGAGTATCCTACGGGCCACGAGGAAAGTCGCATAGAACCGCGTGTTGAGCCGAGCCGGGCCGAGGCAACGATCGATGTCCCGCAAACTTGGAGCGGCAACGAGCACGTGGCACTTGTGTACGTACTCTATATATATTGGCGAGCGTACACACCTCCACGCGGTCGAGGAAAAAACCGGAGAGGAGGAGGAGGAGGAGGAGGAGAAGCGAGAGAGAAAGGGAGATAAAGCATGGGGGGATAGCATGCTCAGCTTCCGGGTGCTGGATACTTCGATTGAGATGCGCGAATTTTTTTTTTCTTCTTCTTTTTATCTTTTCCTTCGTGGACAGAGAGAGAGAAAGAGAAAGAGAGATTGTTGACATTGTGCGTTGCTTTATTAACACTGTTATCAGAATTACCAGATCTTGACAGAAACGGGTGAGTTTGGATTAACGTTTTCTTTTTTTTTTTTCTATTTTCGAGATGGAATAGAATAGATTGTTTTTTTACGTTTGTGTTAAAAATGGAGATGGGAAGATGTTAATGATTTAAATTGAAATTGGAGAGAATAATTTCTATAGAAGATGCGGAAATAGTATTTATTTTTTTTCTTTTTATTTAAGCAATTTTATTATTTAATTTAATATTTTAATCTTTTGATGTTTTTCAATTTTAATTCTCGAGATTGCTTGGTATTTTGCCGGTTGTGGAAAACAAGAAAATTGTTAAGAATAGGAAAGTTATAAATAGTTTTGATGCATTATTATTTTATATTGATAATTTATAATTTCTTAGGAAGATTAGTAGGGCTTGAATAATGGAACGTATTATATTACTTGTTACTTGTATCATTATATCACTTATATCATTTTAATTAGTGTCATTTGTAGAGAAGAAGATAGGAATATGAGATGAGATGGAAATACAAGATAGTTAAATTTTTGATGCATACATAATGAGATTTTTAATAATGATTAAAACTTAATTAAAATGAAGATTATAGATATGATATCTTTTATAGCAATGGATATTGTTCGTTAATGTTTTTTTGTTTAATGGATTTCTTTTGTCTTCCCTACAATAGGAAGTTTTTGATGACAGAAAATGAAAAAGAATAGGTAATACAAGACACACCTGAAATTTACTTAATAAATAAATAATAAAATATAATTTAAATCATTCGTATAGATGCTAATAATAAATTCCAAGAAAAAAAATAATGATTTCAGAAAAATGAATTTTCGAACTATAAATCCATTTATCATGTTAATTATGATTATGTAAAAAAAAAAAAAGAACATACATGTAATTAAATTGTGATTGTGTATCGTTATATTTAGCATTTATCTACGTGTCAAATATTTTTCTTTATTAGTACTTTGATATAATTTTAGAAGTTGTCTTTTTTAAAAATTACACTGAATTTATATTATTACTACTTAAATTTCTCTTTTGTTCGATTTTGTCTTAATTCGGATAAATAGATAGAATAAAAATAAAAACTACAAGTTTTTTTAAAGTTGTTTACCTTCATACCGTTTACATTTTTCACATAAAATTTCTTAGAGGTTATTTATTTAATCTTTTTATTTATAGTTATTTTAAGACTTTCTATATATTCCTACACTCCTACAGTCCATTATATTAATGTTTTAAATATACATTATAACTCACTTGTTTTACTGTTAAAATAATCTTTTCTTACTGTTTATATTCCATTTCTAGAAATTTTCAGAAGAACAATATTTTTCTTAAAAATATTAAAAATTCTTAAGGAATTAAGATTAAACAGATTGAATTCGAAAAACAATTGAACAGATAGACATATAGATAGACATGATATTTTAATTAAATAAGATGAAGCATAAATTGTTTGTAGTAATAGGAAGATACAAAATACAGTGTTTCAGATCGATTCATCTTTATTCTCGAGATAAAAAAAAAAAATAATGCAGCTACAAGAAATCAGATATGTTCAAATTTCTTAATTTTTAATTACTTGAAATTTTTTTATACTGTTTTATATCGATTATTGAAAATTACAAAATTTAGTTTGAAAATATAATACATATAAACAATTGATAAATATTAAACAGAAAACTAACATATTAACATTAACACAACGATTTTACTAATATTTGATAAAGCATACTTATTTGTGTGTGCAGAGATAAGAAGAGGTCATTTTGAATAATTTATATATACAAATGCAAATCAATGAATGCATCTGATTATATCATTACTCTACCTTTCTTATTTCCAGAACGAAATCCAATCAACCCATGATATAATACTTTCTCATTCTCATTTTTCTCTTCTAACAAGAGACGATGAAAATTGCATTCTCTATTAATATTTCTTATTAATAAGAAATCCCCCCTCTCTTTCGCTCTAAACATTTTATACGACGCGACGACAAGGAAAAATTCATTGACTCGTTAATTGAGATTAACGAAGATGCACGGTAATTAAACGACCATTCTGCCGAAAGAAAGAAAATTCCTTCTTCCCAAACGGGAAGGATTATATCGATAGAAAAGGCAAAGGGTGGCCACGATACCCGACGAAATGGAGACGGCGTTCACGGGGTGAGGTCGAAATGGCATGCAACGGAAGGGTTTGCGTCGGAGGGAGAACAGAGGCGAGGAACGAGAGGACCCTACCTAAAGCAAAACACAAGACCGCGGGATGTTTCGGCTAAGCGGAAAGGGTTTATGGAGAATTGGGGTATCTCGTAAACTTGACCTATCTGACCACGCGCTTAGGACATTGTGCACTGGTGTCAGGCAAGCGGAAGTGGGTCAAATTAAATATTAACGAAACTCCGCCGAAACCCTGTGACCGAGCCCGTCCACGTGAAACGATGAAATTTTACCACCACTTGTGAAATCTGAATGTGGACACGTTGGTCAGTGTGCCTCGATGAATCTTTTATCATCTCTGTTTCTTTTTCCAGCATATTTTGTTATTTTGTTTATCTGTTTATTCTGTAATCTTAATAGGTAAATTTGTATTTTCGTACGACAAAATTAAAGAATGTTTGATTTATTATTATCTTTTTTTAGGAATTGTATGAATTATATAATTTATATAATAAAGGTAACGATAAAAAATTCATTTATAGTACAATTTTTATGCAAATTTGTATTTTCATTCAAAATTCAAATTTATATAATTTAATTTAAATATGGTAATGTCGAATATTTTATTTTGGATATTTTATATATCTTGCAAATTTTTGTATATTTAATTCTTTATGTCGTACCTGTATGATTAAAATTACGATACAGAAATGCAGCAATGACATGTACATATATGCATTACAAAAATTCGTGTTTATTTTATTAAATATACATGTCACGATATAATACGATATAAAAAGGATAAAAAAGAAGATTATTGTTACGATGAAATAATGGAATTATAAAAATTTCTAACAAATGCATAAACAATTAATACAATATATGAACATTAAAAAATTATTAAAAAGTAATCGATGACCGTGTAAAACAGAATTCTTTAATTTGCTTTCTCCAAAAATATTCTAAAATTTATTTCTTCCATGAATTTAAATTTTTTGTAAGAAAAATGTTCGTTAATTAAATTTGATTCTAAACTATTATCTGAACTCTATGTATCAGTGTTATCGCAATACATAATTCTATCACATAAAAATTATATTTAATCAATTTATGAATTTGTCGAGGTCATTGTGACTGGATTGGAATTATGATAAAGTTATTTTTATCATAAACCCTTCAATCGCAGTAAAATGTAATTTAAATACTTCCGTCGTTTCATTGGTGACTCAAGTACTTACGAGTATCAAGAATCGAGATGATCACATAATTCCTACGCATTCGCATTTTCGTTCCTAGAAATGCAAATATAAATTATGTTTAATATCACTATTCTGAACTATTCTTAACTATTGTTTTCCATTTTATATTTTATCACATCTTATTCATTGTCGCCTTATCCTCGCAACTTTTATAAATGTCAATCAAAAGTTTAAAAAATCTCGTCAATTTTCATGAACTATACTATGTAAAATTATTCAGAAATAATTTGAAAGTTCACCTTATTTAAACAAATTTTAATTTATAAAAATAAAAACTGTATAAACATATGTGAAAATATTTATATCCTGGGAAGTGTACTCTGTTATTTAAAAATGATTAATTCATTTTTTATAATGTATTTTTCTTACTTAAGTTATATTGTTTTTACTTAATAAATATCTACATTTGAAAATTATTTAATTTTTACTTATTATTTTTTTTTTTGGCGTAGATATTTACAAAACTTGATTCTTTTTAACCAATTACCTTTTTATTACCCGAAATTAGAATTATTATTTTTCCTCCAATTAATTCTACTATAAAAACAACACGTATATTCACTTTTAACCTAACGAATCTTAATTATTTAAACGATACTTTCATAACTTACAATACAAAATTTCGAACGATACATCTTCCTTAAATAATATCGAACTCTTTCTTGATGAAATTTTCATTTTACTTAAAAAACAAAAAAAAAAAAAAAGAAAAAACGACATAATTCTACTGCAAGCCTCGCACGAACGAAATTTTCCCTTCGATTTAACGCGTGTTATTTATATATATGTATAAAAGGATGAAACAAAATTATCTACTCTACCATAAAACCGTTCACTGTTCGAGGAACAACGATTTTCTCTCGAAAATCGAGATCGAGATCGGGATCGATCGGTATCGATCCTCGTTTCGTTTTCTGGGAAGAGGGGAGAGGGGAGGGGGGAGAAGAGGGGGGTCTACGAATTCCGTTTCCGGAAAAATCCGGTTGAAGGTAATAAAGGCCGCGCGTCGACGCGCCGGCAGAAGCGGGAATGGGCGAGCGAACGAAAGGGTTAGTGGTTCGAGATTAAAAGGAAGTCACCCCCTTCGCCCCACCCTGCCCCTCCCCCCTCGTCTCTCCATCAATCACAATTATATCCTCTCTCTCCCCAGCTATCGTTCATAATTACTGCTCGTGACTTTATCCCGGCGCTCGACGTCGCTGGACCGGGGGCCGTCCGCTGCGTTCCGCTCCGGCCGATCAACGGGGATAAGGTGATAAGAGCGAGCGAAAAAAAAAAGAAAAAAAAAAAAAAGAAAACCAAGCATCGGGCGAGGGGCGATCTCGTCGTGTCGAACGAGATGAAGTTTAAAAAGCGACGCGTTAAACGTTCGGTTTTACTTTGCTTCATTTATTTTTTCTTTTGATCTAAGATAAATAAGACAATTTGGGGTGTAACGAAGTTTTATAAAGGTTATGGAAAATATGGATTGTGGGGAGATTATTGAGATTGGATGGAGATGTTATGTATTTGATTGATTTAATAATAATAATAATAGTAATAGTAATAACAGGGGGAGGAGTTTGATTTTGTGAAAGTTTCTTAAAAATGGATTTGGATTTTGGACATTCTTTGATTTAGGGAAAGCATGTAATTTTTGCAAAATTTTGAGATTACAGATTGGAAAGTGATAGTTTGATCTTGGAATATATGATTGATTGGAGAATAATCATTTTGGAAAATATGATTACGAGTAAATTAATATGCTTATAAAATTGTTGAAAATATGTGAAAATGTGTTAATCATTCAATTCAACTCTTTCGATTATCTCAATATTCATTTCTGTTTGCGAAATAATTATAAGATTTGTACAATTTCCTTCTTAATGTTTAAGTATATATCCTAGATTTAAAACCAATTGAATATTTTATGCGAAAGATACATTAATCTTAAAAAACAATTTTATAAAAAAATAATGTGCTATTGCAGATTACTTATATTATCTTTTGAAATTTTTACATATTATTTAAAATATGAAAAATACAGACAAAAATTTGATGAATCAATTTTTAATGTTTTCCTGTTTTTCTTTATTCATTTAATATTTAAAAGAAAGTGTTTTAATATACTAAAGTTAAAAAGATGGAAAACTTAACAAGTTTCAAAATAATGTTTGATAGCCTAACTTTAAAGCTACTCTCCTATAAAAATTAAAAAATAACTTATTTAAATTTGTAGTCTTCAAACAAATATATTCGTGGGAAGCCTTTCTAAGAAACTAAAATATACAAAAATTAACATATAGAAAATATTGATTAAGGTTTATTTATTAAATTATAAACAATTTTGAATTAGATGAAGCGAAACTAAAAGAAAAACGTGGTCTATTTTTGCACTCTGTTTTATCGTCTCGTTTTCTCGTTATTTAAGACGAACTTAAATTCCTTATAACTTAATAAATAAGTTTCAACTGATATTTTTTTCATACCAATTTTATATTTGATTTGATCTCTAGAATAATAGACTTTTTAAAGATATCCTACGATTGAAGACATACATGTTTATTTTTCTTCTCCTCAATTTTTCCTATCTTTTTAAAAATTCTATCGATAAAAGTCGATAAAAAACGCTAAAAAAGAGAAAAAGAAGGAATTTCCAGAGCGTGTTGCGACGGAAAAGAGGAAGGATAAAAATCGAGCTGGGCCGCGAGATTTCTAACTCAGTTGTTTTTTCTGATTGTGTGGCAACGAAGAAAAAAAAGAAATGGAACAGAATACTTGAGGATTAATGAAAAAGAAATGAAGAAAAATTAAAATTTTATAATTCTTCGCGCACGATAAAGTAGAAACTTTCACTTAAGTGAAATTAAGATGAATAAATCAAATTGTATTAATTTCACGAAAAAAAGAAACGAGAGCGAAAAAAATATTCAGAATTTTTTCTTTTCTTTTTGGAGAAATAAAAACGGAAAAAATTAAATTTTAAAAGATATGTTTTTTTTTTAAATTTTAAAAATACAATTTGATTACGTAAAACTTTTATGAAGACCGACTAATCTTCTTTCTTTCTTCGATAAATGTAAATAAACAGAAACTCAAAACCCCTACACGAATGACCCTCAAAGAACTTAAAGCTACCCTCCGATCACAACCCTAAAAAGGACCATCGAAACAGGTGTCCAACTCTATTTCTCACCTTTCACCCTCCCATTACATACTCCTCTCTCCAAAATGTAACAACCTATTTTACAAATTTAATTTTCTCGAAAAATTCTTAAAATTCTATTTCTGTAAAAAAAAATACACACACATTATTTTTCATAATATTTATAAATCAAATTGCGTATTAATTTCACGAAAAGAAGAAACGAGAAGGAAAAATATATTTTTTCTTTTCTTTTTTGAGAATAAAAACGGAAAAAATTAAATTCTAATACATTATTTTTCCTTAATAAGAAAAACAAATCATCTAAAATATTTTCACCCATTCTCAATCAAAAAAAGTTACGAAATTAATTCCACAAGTTTAATAAAAATTCACAGCGTTTAAAATAAATGTTTAATTAAAAAAAAATGTTTTATTATAAGTAAGAAAATTAAGAAAATACATTAAAATTAACATACGCATCGTATTTTTCAATTAATTCCATTATCCTATGAATTTGCATTTACAAGAAACGTTTAATAAAATTGTGTCTATAATTCTATAATCTACGATTCGAAATATTTTTTCCTTTCTTCAGCTAAGAAAAAAATTATAGCAAACCTAGAGAAAATTTAAAGAACACACAATGTTTGTTTGTAATAAAAATTTTAATTAACAAAATTAAGAAAGAACGTTATTTAAATTAACACGATATTATCAAACGTAATCGTGTTTTCTAATTGTTTATAAATTTTCCATCCAGAAGAAAGTTTGTTGACGATATGTATCTATAATTTAACTAAAATTCGAAAAAAATATTACGCAACAAGTTGAAGAATAAAAACTTATTTTTCTCGCGTCCCATTTGAATTATCGTCCAAAATTTTAATAAAATACAATTATACCACTGAAAACCAAGAAGAGCCTCGAATCTCTCAGATCCCTTTCCAGGAAATAAAATACTTAAAATTAGATTCTTTTTCTACACACGAATCCCATTTTCATTGTTCTATCCTCAAAGTTAATTAGAATTTCCAAAGAAAACTATCCAAAAACCTAAACTAAATTATCCCTTTTCACAAACAAAAAATCGCCCTACATATCCCTGGTCGATCAACCATTTCCTATATTTATTTCCAAGAAAAATTACCAGTCACTTTCCCAAAAATTAATTTCCCAAAACTAGTAGAAAATTCATCGTTCTTCGGTACTCGAAAGGAAACTCGCGCAGGATAATTGCGTGTGTTGATACACGGTTGGCCTATTACCAGCGTGAAGGGTGTAGGACGAGGAGAGAGAACGAGAGCGAGAGCGAGAGAGGGGATGGATGTAATATATACTCTCCTCCGGGAGGCGACTTCAACTCCCCCCTCCCCTCCTTCTCCCCCTCCCCCACGGTTTGTCCTGCTCCGTCGCTGGTCGGCCGTTTCGCTCGCCCTTCGGGGGCTGCGTGCGCGCGCCCTTCCACGCGGGGTGCGTGCGCGCATATAAATGGAAACCCTTCAAGTAGCCCGCGTTGCCATCCACCTCGTATGCGTGTACCCCTCTCTTTACACGCTCCTGGATTACAGCGAGCAGCGGGGTGGACGGGGGATGTGGCTGCCTCGGCGACGATGGTGCAAGCTGACGTGCTCGTTATTTCTTTTTTTTTTTTCCGGTTTTACTTCTTTCTTTTCTTCTTCTTTTTCTTTTTTTTTTTTTTTTTTTGGATCTACAGGTAGTTTCGATAAGCGATTTTGATCGCTTTCGATGTAAAGCGTTGAAGAGGTGGATAAGGTAGGTAATGGTGTATGGTGGTTGAAGTTGAAATCGTACGATAGGAGAGTTATTCGGAATTAAAAATTAAAATTTAATTTGCATTAATTTATACGGATAGAATGTGTATGTATATTGAGTGAGTTGGTATGATCATTTTTATTATTATATATTATTGTTGTATTAATATTTTTCAGAGATTGTGTTTAAAAAGTTTATTTTCGGTATAAAAACGTAGGAATGATTTAATTTTAAATTTTATTTATTTTTATTTCGTACTCCTTTGTAGCAAATGTCATATCGAAATAATGTGGACAGATTGTGGTATGCTGAGAGAAGGAAAATGTTATTTAAATTTAAAAAAATGTTTGATATATTTTTAGTTTTACCATTTCTGAATGTAATGCAAAATTATTTAATAAATGATCTAATAAATTCTTGTATTTACATAAAAAATTTATTAAATTTATTAAAATTTATTTTTTTTGTTAATTAGATATAGCTGCAATTTCAATAGATATGTCTTCAATATTTTCAAGTACTAATTCAATAAAAAAGTGATATATTTTAGAACTTTTCATGTGATTATATTAAAAATGGCCATATGGATTATATTAGCTATCTTTATTATTCCTATACCTTATATCTTTGTCACTTTTCATAATGGATATTAATTTTATAATACAGTGGCTAATCCTTATTATAATAAGTGTTAAATTTCATCCATCACAGATATTTAATCACACCTTTTATTATTATAAGTATAATTATTAATAATACACATATTCTTCATTCATTATTTATTTTATCATTATTGTATATATACATAATTGATGAATAAAAATATTACGTATAATTTGAAGAATTAAAAATTTTGCAGATTCTAATTTAGTTTGATATTTAAAACTTGGTTCATATTCAATGATTACAATATTTCAATATACTTAGTACTTCCTGTACTTATTTGTACAAAATACGTTATCCGTTTAAAAAGCACATGACAAATCATTATATTGACACTGAAATTCGATTTGTTTCTTAACCCTTTTCAAGAATCACAAATATCCAAAGAAATTGAATATAACTCGCAAATCATGATTGTATCCGTTATAACCTCTACAGAGTACAAGACACAGCTGCAATAAAAATTACTTTGGAATAATAACGTCATATTAATTCTAAAACAACTTATACTTATAATCCATATAAATAACATCGCACAAAATCCATTCCATCTAGTTTCCATCTAATTTCTATCTATATATTTAATCCTTGCGCTCAAACCCTGGGAGAACCCGAGTCTCACTCTTAAAAAAAAAAGAAATTATTCAGGAAAATAGAAAATGCTGCATATGAAAAAAAAAAAAAATCACAATCGATCAGTTAGTCTCGAGTTGTTGACTCGCGTTGGTACATCGCGAGGGAAACCAAAGCGTCTTGAGGCCATCGCTAGTCGCAGCCAACGAGGGTGGGAAGCGCGTAGAGCACAAGTGCACGCAGATAGTCGATGTTAGGTGCGTTGCACGAGCGCTTACGTGCCTAGAAATTCACCCCTTTTTTTCTCTCCTCTCTCTCTCTCTCTTTCTCCGGTGCACAGGTTGGTCGGCGAGGGTGGCCGAGGGGCGGAAGGGAGGTTGCACAAGCCTCGAGAGAGTGAATACGGCACACAGGAGCGGCACGCACAAGTACACCGTTTCGCAGAGAGAGAGTGGAACGAAATCTATAGCACGCACTTACGCGGTCGTATATGCGTGTACGCGTACGCACCCGCCGCACCCCGAGGACACTGGCACTGGAGGGGGTGGAGGAGGAAAGGGAGAAGCTTTCAATTTTTCCTGCTGCCTTCACGACCAGCCGGAAGCCGAGATTCTCGCAGAAGAATACGCGGCCGTGCATGGGGCGTAGTCTAGGCCCTAGCACCGCTTTACAGGATACACAAGCTTTATAATCGGTCGGAAGATACGGATTAATCTTTAAGCGCAGGAAATATATATAATTGGGAAATTTATTTGAACGACAAAATGGATCTCGAATATCTCCTCCTGAGAAGGTTCTTTTTGTTATTTGCACGAGCAGGTTTTCCTCTTCATTCGAGGATTCGTATCGGGATGTTTAATTTTCTTCTAGGTTTCGAATGGCACGTTAACTGCACGTTAAATGAAAAATTATTTCTTTATAATTATACGTAAAAGTGATTGATTGGAAGTTTTATAAAATTCGAGCGAAAGTTTTAAAATAATTTCTTATAGTGGCATGTATAAGGTGTGTAAAATTTTATAAATGATAAAATATCGTTGAAACGTGTGAGTAAAATCTATTCTTCGATTATTCTTATAAAATAAAGTGATAGGTTTTAGAAAAATACATTTCGATTACTCTACTAAAAAAAAAAAAAACAGGAAGACTTAATATATTTTAAGATTCTGAATGATCCGAATATTTTGACATGAATGTTGCAATAATATAGTATTATAATTTTTAAGGTTTGAAAAATTTTATTTCATTATTTAGGCAGCAAATATAAGATTTTTCTGCACACATTGAATGAAGGAATTTTTTCATTTCGCATTAGAATGACTCGAAGTATTTCCTAATACCGATCAGAAGGAGTACGCCATGATTCCTTGAATCTTCGATAATCGCTATTGTGATCTGATAGACCGGACAGGCGCCGGAAATGCGAGCCTTCTGTTGCCCTTGATAATATTTCGATCGCGTGTATTAATTCATTTTAATTCAATATAATTTTCTCTATCCTGCGAACTTATCAGTCTTCATTTAGTAAATATCTCACGGCCCCATACTATTATTACAATTCATTAACCTTTAGAATTCTTAGTTAGTAGTGATGGAACTAAACATATCGCGAGCAAATTTGAACATTGATAGACAAAATTCGAATTTTTTATAAATAAAAAAAAAAAAATGATATTTTTAAATAGAATCGGATTCAAAAATAATTGAGTAAGCTCTTTCTTAAGATCATCGTTTAAAATTAATTTTCTCAATTATTTTTGAAAATACTTATTGCAATTCTCACGTATGATCTAATTGTAGATTAATAAATAATTATATGTATCTTATACAATTTTAGAAACATCAGTGTTTTTAATGAAATTATATCGTAAACAACAAATATTATTCTTAATAAAAATTAAAATAAAAATTAATAAGAAATATTTGTACATTAATTTTTCAAAATTTATTGTAGGAGTTGTCCTATTCTGATCAACTATCTCATATTATCATTTTTCTTTATAACGTATTATGTTATATTTTTAAAAAAATGTTAATATCTAACATCTAAGAAATGAAAATTAGTTTTGATTGGTATTAAATGATTTCCCCCAACATTCAACGAAATAAATTATATAAGAGATTCATTATAATATTGAAATACTTATTAAGATTTTTAAAAGTGGCAATATTAATGCATATATATTATCAATAATATTCGATTCTTATAAAATAAATCTTGTATATGAATTTGATTTTATAAATATATTTAACTTGATTCCATTATTATTCATCAAAACTTTTCGTTCTCGATTTTTTTTTTCACAAAACGAAACTCGTCGTAATTTTCCAAACGTTTAAAATATCCGCTTCCATTTTCCATTCCCTTTTTCAGTAAACAAAATTCGTCGCTTCTCTATTCTAAGTAAAAGAAATTTTCCAGAATTCGTTCGATCGTACAATGGGAATCGAACGGAGCGGAAACGTGGCATAGCGGAGGGTTGAAAAGTCGAACGATCGTAAAAAAAGCCGCGTAAAAGGAAGGGTGTGCGTGGCCTCGCAGCGAGAAAATTCCGCGCATCCTGCGCGTGTCTGACCTCCTGGCAGTTATTTCCCCATCCCTTCGTCCCTCCTCCATCGGTTCCACCCCCGACACCGCCCTCTTGTCTTCCTCTTTTTAGTCCTTTTTATCACGGTCGACGCGAGTCGAGATACTTTTATTTTCATGGTTGCGAGGTCGCATCCGCGTTTCGCAACGATCTACGCGGCTTAACCTATATCACCCTCTCTGTCCTTGATAAACAGTTACGATCGGCCATGAATTGCTTTCCACGCGATATTCAACAACGTCTATCGCGCGTAAATTGGAAATTTGGCTCGGTTTTCGCTTCGGAAATTTATCTGAAATGTCGAGACGAGAATAATTCTGTTCATGGAAATGAATGTTTAAATGATGATAGATAAAAATATTATTGTTTTATCGATTGTCTAATGGCGAATATTTACGGGTATTTCATGCGATTCGTGAGTTTTCGTGAGTTCGTTTCAAACGTCGATCGATGGTCGGTGAACTGACAAATTAGTCTCTTTTCATTTTTCGCGAGATACGGGGTGAATAATTGATAATTATTATCGAGATCGATACCGTTATGAAGAGATGCAAGAATTACAACAAGCGTGTGATTTTAGGAAGCATGAAGTGTATATAATATTATTATTATTAATATTCGATTCAATTCGAACAAGATTTTATAAGGATTTAAATTTCGGAATAAATAACGACATCTTTTGATCAAAGAAAATACTATTTCTTATGATAATAGTTGTGAAAATATGTTTTTATTTTCCCATGATTTTTACATATTTAAATAATATTGAAATTTATTTTTATGGAAATTGTAATTGCGAAATTGTAATCGATTAATTTATATATGTTTATCTACATTACCAACTATAGAAAAACTTGTACGAAGTGTCTCACTAAAGTTATGAATTTATAAATGTTTGAATTATTTTAGTGCTATTAAATAATAAAGATAAAATTTAAAAAATAAAAATAGAAAAAGAGTATAAAATTAATTAATATTTTAAGTTCTTTTTTTTTATATAAATTGACATTTTCTTCTTAATTAATATATTCAGTTGTTTATTCATGTAGGACATCGAAATTCATATATTTCGGGTCTCATCCTTCACTTCATCAATTAACTACATGGCGATTCTCCGCTTTGAAAGCTCAAATTAAGGAGATAATTTCTTCATCTCGAAGATTTTGTAATATTACATTTTCATATGAAAATGCAATTGTTTTAAATTTTTTTCGATTTCAAGATTCAGTTAGTCCATTTTTCAGTAATTTGCAATAATTTCACATGAACAACCATGAGGGAACCAGAATATGTCCGTATACAACTGGTTTCCGTTTCCTTGTAACGCTACTAATCGCTTTTGAACATACTGCTGCTGACATCTGCTGGTGTATCCCGTAGGAACAGAACAAATACCATTGCAGACATCCATTCTAAGAAAAAATAAAATAAAATTTAAAATATCTTAAAATTTTAATAAAAAATTAAAATTTATCTTAGAGATGAATAATTTTTTATCTATTTTTTTATCGATAGTATTTATCAAATAAAATCTAAAGTCATTTTAAAAATCATTTTAACTTCATGACATTACAATTTATGAATGTTGAATATAATCCAATGTTGATTTACTATTTGGGTATGAAGTAAATAGGATTAATAAATTAGAACAAATGTATTTATAAACTTAATGTAAATCGAAATTAATTTTAATAAATAAAAAACAAAAAATTTAATTAGCAATTGATACTTTATTGGAAAAGAACCTACATTACCTACAATTTATTCTGTAACGTTGCATCGGTAATGTTGAAAATGACATTAAAATGAACAAAAAATAAAATAAAAAAAATACATTGAATGATAAATACTATATTCTGTAATAATGGTACCTTATAATGATAAAATAATCAAATTATTTTTTCAAAATATATCTATTTCAATTTTTTTTTTCAAATTTCATTTTCAAATTCAAGTTCAATATTTTAAAAAATTGTATAATTAAAATTCAAATTTTATTATATTATATTATTATATTAATATATCAAAAAAATTAAATATAAGGACTTACGTGCATTTTTCACTCCTTACTACCTGTGAATATTTCTGATTCATATCTTCAAGATTTACTACATACATCCAGTTTCCTTGATTATTCAAAGCTGCTCTCGGTGTGATATATTGTGTCTCAGTTGGACAAAGTGAGATCGCATCAGGATCAGATTGTCTTTTTCTACGCCTCTTACTCAATTTGCTGTATTTCAATAAAGGATTTTCATATAGTGAACGAGGTGCGAGTTTACTGTTTCGCACATACCTGAAGGATAAAGAAATATAAAAAGGATAAGAAATATATTATATTTCTCATTCGTGATTAAAACTAATAAAAATATTGATAAAAAATTGATACAATTTTAAAAAATAATTTCGAAACTTCATTAAAATTGTATAAAAAAATTTTTTAATTATATATTTAGAATAGGAGTTATTTTATTGATTTTTATACTTCTAAAATAAGTCATTCATTAATTTTTTTTATAATATAACTGTTATTTAACTTTAATTTTTGACATAATATAAAAATAATAAAAACATATAGAATATTTTTGATATATTTAAAATTTAAAATAAATTTGAATTAGATTTTAAATAGATTTAAAATAGATTTAATAATAAAATAGAATTATAGATTTGAATTAGGTTTATATTATATTAAATTTGAAATAATTATAACAAAATAATTTATATAAAAAAAAAAGAATTGTATTTAGATTAGATTCAAATTAAAAATTAATTTGATTTTTTTCGGCATTTCCAAAAGAAACAATTTAGAGAATAATATCATAAAATTATAAAAGACAGAAAATAACATTAAAATAAGTAAAAAATATGCACATCAAAATAAAATCAAAAAAATTTTAAATTTGAAATTTATGATTCTTGTTACAAATTGTTAATTTTAAAGCATAATTAAATTTATGATGATTAAATCAATAATCATTTTTATGTAAATATACATCATTTTTTTTCTACCTTAGGAATTTTTATAGATCGATTTCGCGTAATTGTTACTCATTTAGAATATCTATTTGTTGATTTTTATCTTTTATAATTTTAATAACATTATAACAATTTTGTTTTTTAAAAAAATAAATTTTGTAAGATAAAATTTGAACCTAGAGCTATTATTCTCAAAAATGAAAATCATTTTCAGGAATTACATATTTCTTCAAGTGATATTTTGCAACTAAACTTTTTTTTTAAAATAGTATTTAAATAAAGAAATAGTTTTTTAAATATATATTATCTTATACAACTACTATTTTGATATAAGTATTTTATTAATAAATACAAGAAAATTCAAATAATAATATAAATATTTAATAAATATTTTCAAATAATATATTTCAAATTTTCAAACATTTTCTGAATTTGATATAATATATGATACTATTATGCTATAATACTATTATACTATAATAAGACATACATAAATATTAAAAACTATACATACACGATTCTTGTATTGAAATTTATCTATTATTATATTATATTCTATTATATTCTATTATATTTTGTATTGAAATTTATCTTCCATTTTCAATGATATTTGTTAAATATCATTAAACAAAACTCATGATTTAAGTATTAAAACGAAATGGTATTTTCAAATAATATTTTCTTATAAAAACATTTCAATTTTTAGAATTACGTGTAATATTATTTTAAATCTTTCCCAACCAACACCAGCAACTTATTATCACAATAATCACCTGTTCGTCCACCATGCTTGCGCCTGTCCAAAGGCGTTCAAAGGTTGAGATTGAGTATAGAAGGGATGATCCGTCGTAACTCTTTGTCCTTCTGAATGATACTTGAAAGACTCGTTGTTGAGAAACGGATTCCCTTGAGCCGGTGTGGTGTATTTGTAGCTACAATAAAGAGGAATACGGATTACTCTTCGTAAAAACGGATAATTAAATTTCATTTAATTAACGCGAAATTAGCATCGAAATTACCCATGAGTGTCGTTCAACGGAGTTCCATAAAGAAGCGTAGTTTCTTGACCGGGATATTGAGATGGCGGTAGAAACGGTAATGCAGAGTGGAACTGACCATCCCCGTGCGCTGGATAATCATAGCCCGCCGGAAACGACCTTGAAAAGAAGTAATCCGTCCTTGATTCATTTTATGAATGAGATATTTTCGTGAAATTTTATATATGTATATAGGGTGTTCAAATGAAAAGAAAAAATTTTAGATGGAAAATTTAAGATGGAATGTGATAGACATAAAGTCATTTTATTTATATCATCCAAGAACGATTTTGAAAAGAGATAGAGATAGTCTACGATCGTTGATCCATTTTGACAGAATTTTCATAAAATTTTAGAGGTTATAGGTTATAGGAATTATAGGGTCTTTTCAAATGAAAAGAAAAAATTTAAGATGGAATGTGATGGAATTTAAGACAAACTATAATAAAGATAATGTTATCTTTGTCATTTCTGAGATATTTTCAAAAAATCTTGTGATATGGAGAATGTTTAAACGAAAAAAGAAAATTTTGGAAAATAGAATATAGTAAATATAGAATCATTCCATTTTATGATCATCTTCATTTGGAAAATTATATGCTTTGTATTTCTTTATTGAAATTAATAAATTTTCACGGATTTGTATATACAAATTTTCGTTTCACTCTTAAAATTATCTTTTAATTATTTGTCTTATTTGAGATATATCGGATCAAAAAATGATTTTCAAATTTTCATCAACATACAAAAATCAATATAGAAATCAACCAAAAATAAAATTATCACACAAATATTCAATTTTATAGAGATGTACATTAGTACATTTATAACAAGTAACTTTCATAATTATACGACTTCTAGTTTTGCAATCCATGATATTATCATTTTTAAGCAAGAAAAATTCTCTACTTATTTCATCTCGAACATCTTGTGTATAATTGGTCCAAAGTAATAGAATTTAATTTTCTTCTTTTATAATTTTTTTTATAACTTTATAACTTTATATACATTTTTATAAGTTATAAAAATTAAAAAATTTATAAGTATAAGATATTGGACCTTGTGAAATTTTTATAAAATAAATAAAATATGTTACAAAAATTATAATAAATATAAAACATTTATAAATATAATATGAAAAAAATTCATTAGTTTATGACATACTTGTATAAATAATTTTTTAATTCTATGAAATACTTCTATAATAATGTTTTCTATATTACAAAACAGAAATATATTTCCAAATCATAAATAAAAATAACGTACCTGTGAACATTGAAATTCTCTCTGGACTCGTCTCGCAATACAGAGCTGAAGTCAAAACTACATTTGTCTACAAGAAATTTAATTAACTGTCTGCAACAGAGAAAAGAAAGAAAAACTAAAGTTAATATATAATGATAAAAGAAAGAAAAATAGGTCAATATATATGTATATATAATTTTTCAATTATATTTTTGAAATGATCTTTGATCGATGAACGATCAATACAAATAAACATTGATATTGGCCACAATGAAAAGTTGAGTACCAATACATGTTTTCTTGACCTAACTTTAATGGAATCATTTCAAAGATGAATACAAAATTGCTTATCTATTGTATGTATTATTCATGAGTTCGTGGAAACCAGGTTCCATGACCTGGTAGAAGTTTCTTCTATACTTCATAACCGTTTTCAAAACGATTTTACAGAAGTGAAACGTTAGATAATTACATTCTAGTATATTTTACATGTGTGTTATACGATAACTTGAATTTTAAAAAAGGCAAAATATTTTAATTTTTGATTTTTAGAGAAAAACTTTAGAAAAAAAAAATTAAATACATTAATTTTTTAAACCTTCAAAGAACTGTAGATATAATATTTATGTATTTATAATATGGAACAATATAGAAATATACATAAATATACATAAATATACATGTATATTTGTATATATATATATGAACATCATATGAAATTTATCATAAGCTTCGCGAATTTATTCTTTCAATATCGCAATGAACTTCTGACTACTCATTTGTATCTTCTTTATAATTATTTCTTTTATAATTATAATCTAACATATATAGTACAATCTTATAAAATGATAAATTTGATAAAAAAGAAAATATTCATAACATTATGATAAATTATATTTTTCTTGAAATTAACTTTTTAAAATTTAATAACGGTAGAATAAAATTGTATAATGAAATCTATTATTTTAATATATAATCGTATTTTGATATAACAATATCCGAATTGTTTTATTTATATTTTTCGTTATGCATTATTATTATTATTATTTCTTGATGTTTAAAGATTTATATTGAAATTATTGATACATAATATTTTCCTATATTGCTGAAGATTAACATATCACATTATAATTACAATGTTAATACGTTCGCATCACAGAAGATATTATTAAATGATTTATCAACTAAAATGAATATATGTACATATACAATGTTAAAAAACTACAACATATATACTCTAATTTATTTCTATAACATTTAAATATTAATTAATTATAAGCATATTTAAACAATATTTTCATACGACTATGAAAATAAAACACGTGTAAATATTTTTTATCAAAGTAAAGCTATTTTTTATCGTCAAATTTAAAAATCCTCGACTGTTGGAAACAAAAGCAGAAAGGTATCAACTATGCGCCTAAATAATTACCAATCGTCACGAAGCAAACAAACGGATAAAGCAAAATCGAAATAAAGAAATAAAGATATTCACTATACTATATATGAATAATTATCAATTGTCATAAAGGAAATAATGAGACAGAGACGAATAGATCTTCCGGCGACCCACAAATCCCACGCAAAGAATAAACACGTGCGCGAATTTCGCGCGTGGCCAAAGAACCATCGTATCTTGAGAACTTTCTCCACCGGTGAAAGACGCCGGCTAGAAGATATGTCCCGATGTTTAATTCATGGTCCACGCCTAAAAGTTGTTTTCTCGCGGGCTGCATCTCGATCAGCGAGCGGCCTATACGGTGCTATACGGGCACGACCAACTTTCGAACTGATGTGATTCGTCAATGGACAACGGAAGTAGAGAGACAGGGATTGACCTCGAATCCCGAGACGACATTTTAACTCATGATCTTGATCCCACTCGTTGCGCTCGACCGGCAAATTTTCGAACTTTTCCCTTGTCGTCCATTTGTCTTCGTCCAGTTGCGTTTGTCGAGGGAAAAAATCGTGAAAGATTCTGTTTTTTTTAATATTTTTTATAGCAATCAAATCTCGATGATCCTTTCGAGATGGATTCTTTATTTGGCAATAAATATGATGTTAATGAAACAGAACAGAATGACACAGAATATAATAAATTAATTAAAAATTATAATATTTAATTGTTGAAATGGGATTAATAATATCATTTTTGATAACATTCTTTGTCTCAGTAAAAGAATTGAAAAAAATTGTACTAAACTACATTATAAAATTAAAATCTATATGAAAATTATATTAGAATGTAATATTGATTACAAAAAGTTAAAGGAAAAAAGATAAAATTGGGATATGTAAGTTTTGTTTTATTAAAGTTTTCGAGTAAAAAATGTTTAATAAATGAAAATTGAATGTATAGAAATTTTGTATCAGAATATATTAATATTTTTCCAATTGTAAGGGTGTTAAATATATCTAAATGAATCGTTCTCGAAAGTTATTTTTTGTCATCGAGGACTGTGTTGAGAGTGAAAGTTATTCTTGAAGATGTGTTAATTGTGAAAAATACTTTTGGGATTCACAAATTTTATTCTCGAATTTTATTATCTTCTTAAGGGCTCAAAAAAAAGGGAAATTCATAAGTTTCGAACATTTAATATCTGAAAGTTTAAAAAGATTTTGAATATAATTTAAAAATATAAATGAGACAGATATATCAAATGGTCGATTATTAGTTGAAATATATAATTAAGTCAAAGGATATAATTGTAAACACTTTATATCGTATATTATTTTAATTTTACTTACAGACTCAATATTGTATTAAATTAATGTATTGAGTTATTTTTAATTCAAATTATAGAAGTAAAAATAACGTAAGATATATATTTATATTTCGATTAATAGAGATTTTTGACATGCAATAAAAAAAATAAATAAAATTTTACAGAAATATTGAGTTACGAAAATTCGAATGTATATTATGAAATCTTAATAATTGCCAGTGATAATAAAAGTTTAATTCATTTCATTCGATAGAAATGTATAAAAAATAGTGATCAAAACATTGTACAATTAAATTAGGATTACTTTTAGAATCGATTCTCCAGAATCCAAATTCTAAGATTAATATTTTTTTATTTGTATTTTTACTTTTTTCTTTCAATATTTTTTTTTTAACATTTTAAAGATAAGATAAATAAAATTACTAAATGAAGATTTAACGATAAAGAAAATGAACTTGATAGGAACTTGATTGGCGGGATCTGAATTGGCGGGAAATAGCGAACAATGCCACATATTAACGTTTCCTGTTATGCATAGTATATTACTACATGTCTGTACACAATTACACTAGTTAGACGTCAAGAACTATCAACACTCACAATCGTTGCCTTAAATTTTCCACGTAAATACAAATTCGCAAAGTCTTGACGTATCTAGATTTATAAGAAATATTATTCTCATCAAACGATGTTATAATTTCAATCAAAAATAATAATAAAATGATTCCAGAAAATTCTATTTGTTATTATGATATCGAGATGACGAACTTTTAAAACAAAAATCAAAATAAAGTTTTTTTTTGTTTTTAAACAAGTTCCATTTCTATTCAAACTTAAACTTATACTTCGTTTAAGAATATATTTATAAAATTTTCATGGAGATACACCTTATTAAGAATTTTCTAACCTATTTGTTTTGTATTTAGTAATGACCAATACTCGTACGAGTTTATTACATATATTCACATATAAATGATAAATATTTTAAAGCAATTAAAAATAAAGTTATACAATATAATTAAATATATAATTCATAGTTATATTATATAGTTATATTTCAAAGTATATAAATATGCGAATATATTAAAAAATATATTTTTATGAAACAAATATTTTAGAATTTGCATATAAAAGTTTTATGGAAATTATTTCACTAGAAAAGATTGTGAAATAAAAAAATACAATAATCAAATTAATATTACTTTTATTTAATAGTATAATATCATATTATTAATATGCTTATATAGAATAAAGAATATTATTTAATACTATTACTATATTATATACTATATAAATTCAACATTATATTTAATATTTAATGATAGTTTTTTAAATATTTATTAATGAAAAAAATACTTAATAATTTATTAAAAATATTTTATAATTAACAAATTTTTTTTTTATTTTTATAAGCATTCATACTGAAATTCTCATCGAAACTTATCATGCGAGAACTTTTTTCATGAAAATAATCTCACGGTTAAAAATAAAGTCTATTGAAAAGTTACTTCGAATACTGTTTTTAATCTTCGTAAAATATGAAAAGAAGCCATTTGAGAAACACGGAACTTTCTAATTTGACAATTATAGAATTTTTATAGAAAACTTGTAAATTGCTTAATGTAGTTTCAATAGAAAGTGATGACAAAGTATCCATTTGGTTAAATACACAATTTTACATGTTTGCTCGAACACGTTGGAAGCATTGAAGATTCCTTTCATATCGTGACAAATACCTGTTCAAGTTGGTTAACACTTATCAATGCAACTGTAAATAATTTACATTTAACATAACCAAGTTACAAGTCTATTACTCTTTCAAACTTTCTTCATTTCATAATGAAAATTATGAATTTCATTTTCATAGTGAGTCTTAATATTCTTACTGTAATTATCAAATATCTAATTCTTCGTTTTATACAGATACGCAATTTAGTTTCTAACATTCTCTTAATATATTTTAGAAGAGATTACAAAAGGCAAAAAAATTGCTTTTTATGCACAATGACTAGAACAAATTTTTATTTTAATTTTAAATTTACAAAACTGATTGTGAAATGAAAATTCCATAATTGTTTTAAATTGATAATAAATCATTAAGTTTTATGATGATTTGAACTGAAGAGAAAAATTCAATAATCTATTATATATAATAAAATTTAATAGGTAAAAAGGATAATCTATTAATGAGTTCTGTTAATGAGCAATTATTATCTGTTAAGGCAACGTATTAAGTTTTTTAAAAAAATTTGCGAAACAAAATTTTTTTTAATTCGTCATGTTAACTTTACAAAAGTTGTTGGAATATATCTTTGATAGATTGAAATCAATCATCGAGGCTTTCAAAAATTCACAAAATATTAAAAATTCTTAGAATTTTATTTATTATTAGAAATTTATTATCAATGAAAAAGATTCGAAATGATTTTTGCTTAATTCATTTTTTCTTAAAATCTACTTAATTCTGAGAAAAACACTGGGAAACGAATAGCGTGAACACCTTGTATATTTATCGCGATTCTTATTATACAATAAATTAATTTATGAGAATTTGCAAGATAAGAGCACGGAAGTGAAGAGATATCGTAACAGAAATGGTATCCGGTACTGCACAGAAATCCATGACGCTAATCAGAAACATGTGGCGATAAATCTGTTTAAATCTGAAGATGCATCTCAGGTGTAACTTGGAATTGTTTCGAGTATGAACCTCGATCTGTAACGGTCCCGATAATTATCTAACAAGATATGACCGCGTCAAGGCCATGGTCACGCTACGCTGATCAAGAAATAAAACGTATCGGTATGACGTCCGTTTTTACGTAATCGTTTGTCGCTTTCAAATCGATCTGACTTCAACGCAAATAAAAAATTATTGCAAAAATATATATGTAATATAATAAAAAATAAATAAATAATATACGATGCCTTTTGTTATTAGATATTAGATATTAATTTAATTTTTATTTAATTATTTAATTGAATATCCAGTAAAATTTCTATAATTTGAAAATCTCTAACTATAGAGTATTATATTAAGAGTATTATATTATATTCGACGATATTGTATATTTATTATAGCAATTGAATATTAATTATTTTAGCTCAAATATATTGTATGCGATATTTTTTAATAATATTTAATAATTCATTTTCACGTAATTGTAAAATTAAAAAGTAAACTATAAATATAAAAATATATATATATTTTTTTTTTTAAATAAGAAAATAAAATAAAGATTTTTAAATAAAGAATTTTTACTTTGTAATATTTATATATTTATTTAATAATATATGAATTAATCAGAAAATTTTTCAATAATGTTTTTTTATTAATAATGCGAATTATTATTATTGTTTAATCAATGAAAATTAAAAATATTAAAATTTAAGATTATTAAAAATATTTTTTTAAAATTCAAATGATAGATTAATATTAATATTTTATTATAATTAGAGTATTCATTTATTCAATTCCTGGATATAAATATTAAGTATCTAACAAAGTATTGATAAAAGTGTAAATACATATAGTGACTATAGAAAATATTTGCATATCATTATTTTTAGTAGTATTTAAATATTAATTATGATAATTACAAAAAATATATATCAAATCTTACATTATTCAGTAATATTGACATATGGATCATATTAGATTAGATAACAAAAATGTAAAATATAATAAAATAATAATTCAAAGATAAAGATATATGCAAAAATCATTAAATATATACATATTTTAACTACTCTATTAAAATTTTGTTATTTTTTCCATTTCAAAAAACAAAAATTTCTTTAAGTCAAAATATACGCTTTCATTTTAACTCGAATTTATAATAATATTTAGTTTATTTTATCTTTATAACTAAAATTCAAAATAATCCGATTTTATCAATTATAGTTTACTTCTGTTGTGAAGTTTTTATATGAAATTGCTTCTATAATTTAAAATAATTATGTGTAATAATCTACTAATAATCAGTTATTCGATGCTTATTTTTTTTATTTTATCTTTAAAAATATGCGAAAATATGATGCTTAGAATAGAATTTTTTTCCTTTAAAATATTAATTATATTTATATAATTATATTTTCTTTTTTTTTATACATAATTGGAAAAATATTATGTACAAAATCTTTGTATATCAAATTTTAATTTGTTAAATTTTTTTTACTCAAATACTTCGATAAAACGTAAAGCATAATTCGAATATTTTAATTTTTTCCTTAAATCTTTACGTATTTGTTTCATGTTTAAAAAAATAAAACAAAATGTTTCTGTGGCATTTGAATTAAAATAATCAACAAAAAAATAAAATATATCTTAACAAATTATAAAATATATACATTAATTAGACAAGAATTACTCCTTTGAACATCTATTAAAATTTTTCTATTCCACCAATTATTATTCACCAATTACTTCTTCACTGTGTTTCCACTATCAAAAAAATTTTTGGTATCAAACGATCAGAATAAAAAGTGAATGACGCAAGAATATAAAAATCTCCAGGATATGTTGGATTTTAAGCAAGTTCACTATCCCGGAACTTTCCCTTCCTGAAATTTGTCTCGCCATGCACGATCAGCTGATTCGCATGCGGGAATAGTAACGGCTGCGACGCCAAGAATATTAATAACAAGATGGTGAACCATATTTTTGTAAATTCCACATACACGAAACTTTTGGAAATTCAAGGAAACAGTTCAATTTATTGGTGAAATTCTTTTCTCCAATTCTACGCAATAAACCAACATGAAACGTCTTTTTATATTTGAAGAGTTAAATTAAGTTAGGTTAAATTAGATTAGACAGATCAAATGTGAAGCGAATTATAAGTATAAGTATATTATTCTTTAAAAGTGAGCAGTTACGCGATCTAAAAATAAAAAAATAAAGAATCTTGGAGAAGATTTTTAATAAGTCTCGTGTGGATGATCTCGCAATGGATGATCCAATTCTTCCTATTATTTCATAGTAAACAAAAGACTAAGTAAGTTCTTTGAAATGATAATACTCGTATTCACAAAGCTGTCAAGAGGCATCATTATCATGCAAATGCGATAATAGGGCTGACATCATAGATTTACTATGCAGTATCTCACGAGTATTTAAATGTTGCATATTACAATGACAACATTTTTTCACAAAAACTCATCCGACGTTTGTTATGTCATTACTATCACTTTTTTTCAATGCATTTCTTAAAAAATGAAAGAAACATTATCTGGAAGTAGGTTAAGAGGAAACATAAACTTCAGTAACTAAAGAAATTTTAATATCTCTACTTCTTTTAATCTTATCTATAGCTTGGTTTTAAAAAAATTCTTCGAGAAATTGATGGCGAAAGATGTCTTTTCAAATGAAAATACTAAGATTTCTCAATTTTAAAACATAATAAAATCCAGCAAATGAATGTTTATTATTTTTGAAATTTATTTTAAATCTTTTAACCCCTTAAACAGTTGTGCCATGTACATATCATTTATTTGTTGCAATAATGATATAACTCAAGAATTGCAATTTATAAATAGTTAATGTAAGAATAATATTTTTCTTCTTTTACTTTTTGCTGATAAAATTTTATAAGTGATTTTTCAAACAAATATTGATCTTTCAATTTGAAATTTTAATGTAATATTCTTATTCTTATAAGGATTGGAAATATTTAAACTTGTTTTCTCTCAAGTTATGATTCTTCAATATTATGACAATGTTGTTGCAGTTAAAATATAATCATGTTATAATAAAATAACAATGTGTACAATTATAATGACATATTATAGTGATATAGAATAAAAATATATAAAAACTACGATGGACAATAATTTTACGTGAAAAAATAGAATAAAATTTTTTTGATTTGAAGTTTCATTTTCGAGTAAATTAAATTTGAAAATTTTTTTAAATACAAATGAAATTGAATAATTTTAAAATTTATCCCAATGGATATAAATAAATTGATAAATAATTACTGTATGTAAAAATAAACCAAAAAATATAAAATTAAATTATATAAATTAAATTAAATCCATATTTCTGAGAAAATCGAGATTGAATATTATATAATCCAGAAATCGTATAATCAAATTTTCAAATTTAATTTTTTTGAAAACTAATTTCTAAATGAAAAAAATTTATTCTACATATTTATTCACTTGTTTTAAAATAATACAATATATGAAGAATACGAAATTATAATATAAATATAAAGATAAAAAGTTAATAATAATAATAATAATAATAATAATAATTAAATATAATAATAATAACGAAAAATTCTCATCATTGTGTAATCCACTTTTAATGATGATGTAATGCTGAAGGAATTAACAATAATAATAAAATTAATATATTCGATGTGCATTATTCAATATCAATCGAAAAATATAAATTAATATTTGTTTCTCTAAGCAACGAACTCGTATTTTACGATCTGTAAGCTTTCTTTTTTTTTTTTTTTTTTTATTAAATCATCTTCTTACCGGGGATAATGATCGAGACTTTCACAAAACGTTTGTCCCGGTTTTGCGCAATTTGGAGTATGCCCTGGAGGTGCAGGTACAAAAGGCTCGTAACGTGGTCGTCCTGGACATCCGTACTTGGGGCAAGGCACATCGTAAGCGTTCACTAAGGATGCCTGTAATCAAATTGAAAATGCGCAATTAAAACAATGAAATACATATAACAAATGCACGAAACGTTTAGTTTTTTTGGTTACCAAATGTATAAGCAATAAATGAATATTGATTTTTCAATTATTTGATCTACGAAATTAATTTAATTCGAATTAAAATACTTTCATTCAAATATATCGTTCAAAAGTTTGAAAACAATTGATTGTGCAAAAAATTATTGATATTGCAACTACTTTAAGTAAAGAAAAATTAATAGATAAAATACTCAAAATTTATTTAGAAATAATTAAAAATAGAGATGGTTAACTTAAAATTTATTTAGAAATAATTAAAAATAAAGATGGTTAATTTTGATGAAGCAAAAATTTAAATTTGACTTATATTTATCTAAGATTTTGCCTTATTGTTTCAGTACATATGAAGAATTTTAAGAATAATCATATCTTGTAAATCATATTTTTCAAAAATAATTTATATAAAATCTTCTTATTGTTTAAATTTTTAATTGATAAAACAATAAAATAAGTAGTAATTTATTTGTCAATTAAAAATATAAATAATAAACAAACTTTTAAGTCGTGTTTAAAGACTTATATTGATTAGCTTTTAAATTCTTAATATTTTTTTTTATTATTAAATAATTTCTGATTGTAATAAATAAATTTAATATATGATTTTCAATATTTTTACTTTAAAGTCCTTATTTCTAAATTTTTGGAAATTTTTCGTTTATCATAAAAATGAATAGAACAGATAAAATTATATAATTATTTGATCTAGATAATTAATGAATTAACAAAAATTGAAAAATGTAAATATATCATATATACAACAAATAAAATTCCTGGATATAATAGTTACTTAAAATATTTTTAATATTTTCTATTTCATATATTTATATTAGCTTAATAAAATCGAGATTAACGTAACTCAGTCATTTGTATAAAATTTCTATAAAGATTATTAGGAGAAATCTTCTGCTTGGTTATTGCGGAATCCCAGTGAATCATGCTTCTCTGAAATGGTTCCATTAGCTCGCGGCATTATACATATATGGAATGTTAATTTTACATTCTTCTACTTTTATTAAAAATAACCGATATTAATGATCTATCTCATTTGCGTTTCTAATTGTATTGTACAAATTTAAATGTTTACATCGAAAGATAAATATACTATTCATAAATTTTTTCACTGGTCTACTTTCGAGCTGAAACTTCAATGCTTATATTATCTATTCTAATCTATGAAGCGATATTTGAATATGATGTAATATGCTAGTGCAATACCATTTTAAGAATTTTCTTATGCCATTTTCAATTAACTTATGACAATCAATATCAGTTTTTTGTCGATATACAAAAACTACTCTAAAACTTTAAATATTGTGAATTAACTTATTTTTTCGAAAATAAAACGATAGAATTATAAATATTTAATAAAAAAAATAATATTTATAATAATTTTTAATTTTTAAAAAAATTTAAAATGAAAAAAGATTAAACGAATCATGAAAATGATGGACTCATAATTTATTAAATTAAATTAAAAAAAATGTCTAATACTGGAATTGTATTATAAGAAAACATAGTAAATATAAATTCATGACTAAAAGTGATCCATTTGATTTTAACTAAACTGAATTATCAGTTTTACGATCATTCACTCATATATACAAAATCTTCTGTTTTATTTTCACTGATATATACATCCGGTATTACGAAAAGTACGAGATTGTCGCAATCTTACAAAAGATTGAATAGAGAGTCTTACGCCAGATATTACAATACGCCAGAACAGAGCATTACATTTCACTTACAGCTTTCACGATACAAGGAACTATTCGTTCTACAGATTATTCTTTGCTGTGCCTAACATAGCAGTAATAGTAGCCTAACAGTAGCCATATGTGTTACCGTAGAATGCATGTTTAATAGAATGGAGTGAAAAAAATCAAAATTATATGATTATTTTCCAATAATAAAAAATTAATTGTTTCTAACCTTTTAGATTTAATATGTAAAATATAGTTTCTATCAAATTAATTTCTGAACAAAAAATTATTGGAAAAAAATTTATAAAATCAAGCAATTTTTAAATAATTTAATATTAAAAATTTTAATAGCTTAAATATTATATTAATTTTTATTTGAAATCATAAAAAATTTTGCCCCTATCTACATCTTATTCCATTATAATGTTTATTCAAATGAATTATATTTTTTACAAATTTTTATATTTGTAATATATATTTGGCATTTTTTGACATTTAAATTATTAAACATTACGTATATAAATATAACAATAACAAATATTAATACTTACATCTTAATATGATATAAATTTATTATATATTTATAAATATTTCAATGTAAATTTTTATTTACAATTATATTGCTCATTGTAATTTCATGCTACAACAATAGAACAAGGATTAAGGCAATCTTTGATTTCGGAATAGTTTCATTCATCGGCAAACTAGAAAGTTATATACTTGTTATCTTTATCGATTCTAACCACGTCGAATCTAAACTGCGTTCAGTCGAAATTTCGTCTCGATCTTGAAATATATATACATATACATGTACACATTTATGCATCAAAAATGAAACAATTGACAATTTGTCTATTCTTACGAGATTTACTATTAAGATAAAATATACTCAATATAAGACAAAAATATATTCAACTTTTTTAACTTTTTTAATAATAAAATTATTACTTTAATTTTTACTTACTAATTTTTACTTACAATCATTATTACGGCCAAAAATAATTTCATTTTCGAGATGATAAAATACCAAATTCGGATCACCATAATTCAGTTTGAAAACACTTCACCAAGTCAAAAATTATATCACTATTCTTTGTAACTAATTTTAACCACACCGCGATATCTTTCGCGAGGGTTGGTATCTTTCAAAAAAATCAATTCACATAATTATTCTCTCACGGAACTAGGTTACCGTAACACGATAAATGATTATAGTGAAGCACGTGTCGATGTATCCGCGGATGCGCTTTACAAGCTAGATGGATTGTGGAAATGTTGATGTGTAATCATTGAGTCATGTGTGGCGCGACCGTTGACAGATATTGTCGACCGCGAAAAAGATAAGTTTTGCTGCGAAATAATTTGTCGAAAAAAAAGCAACAATTTTTCTTAAAAATGGATTACACGAGTGAATTACGGGATAATTAATTATACATAAACAGGAATCAATAAAATCAGTGATTGAAACGAATGAAACTTTTTGTTGTGCATATAAAGATTTTTAATTTAATTTATATTAAATAATATTTCGACTAAATACGATACACGGATGCAATAATTATAGTCTAATTCACACTTGAAAGATTAATTACAAGCACCACTATGTGACGGTATACTCGGACTATAGAGAACGAGTATGACCGTCGATATCTTAGTCACCGCCACTGACACCGTATATATGTATTCCGTGGCGTTAAGTCCAGATTCCGTCGGGGTTTGTCCTGTACGATTTTAAACGCGGCAATCTTACCTAGCAACGTGGGTAACTCGGCGTACCGATACCAATACTCGCATCCGTACCCCTTCCTCTTGCACGCATGCACGAGTTCCGACCGAGTGATGAAGTGGGGTGCACAGGTATATACTTTCACTAGTGCCCGTGTTCCGTATCGCGCACCATTCGACCTTACACGTTGACAAAGATCGTGTCGCTAGAACGGGATCAATGAAATTGCGTAAAGAAGGTCGACTAGATAGTTAAAGGTTTTGCTTTTATTTCTTTATTATCGGTTAGAATTGATTCAATCTCTTTTTATTAATGAAGCTAAGAACAGTTTTGAATAGGAAACATTTTTTTTTTATATATAAATATGAAAAATAATTAAACAAAAGCAGAAATCAATTATTTAAAAAAAAACATAAGAAAATATTTATTTGATGACAATATTAATCTCTTTTATGTTATATTTGATTATAGTGTTTGATTTATATTATCTTTGAATAAATATGAATGTTTTCTAATAATTTTTTTAATAAACAATAATATAATTGTTATATTATAACAATATGACTTTTATATTTTGAATATTGAAAACAATTTTTTTAAAGTCATGCGCACCTATGCAAAATATCTAACAGCTCCATCTGTGTATATAATTGAGAATTTAATGTTAATTGATAACATTTTTATAAGTTTATTTACATATTCATGAAAAATATTTTTCACTAGAATTCTAATTGCTTAATTGTTTAAGAATAATAAAAAATTTAATCAAATCTGTTACTTATATTTACATATTTACATATTTGAAAATTCAGAATTACAATATAAATTTATAAATGTTAAGCATAGTGAATATTAAATTTGAATAAAAAATAATAAATTTTGACAAGATTAATATAAATCAGTAATAACTAAATGCATAATTAAAAAAATTAATCTTATCAAAAATAGTTCTAAATATGGCCACAAGATGCCAGACAAGTAATCTGGATAAATTTCATTTTTGTCTTGTTAACGTAAATTAGTATATATATAAAATACTGAAGGAAGATGCGAAAGAATTAAACATATTTCGAACACTTTTCAAAAGAATTAATTGTTATGTATATGTTTTGCTACGTGAGTTTGTTGTGTCGTTAAATTTCATGAGAAGAACCCAAATCTCTGAATACTAAAAACTATACGCTCCTGTTACGGCATAGCGTGATCATAGCCATGGCGACTACTGCTTCATCGCGGGTAGATGAACTCGTACAAACTGTCACTCTGCATAATCCTCGGAAATTATTATTCACGGGATATGTTCTGCCCTCTGTGATATTACACACTGTGTGGATTTATAGTTGGATTTTTGTCTACGGAATTGATGAATATTATGATGCGGGTTTAGTGGGCATTGCAGCTATCGGCGTATTACAAATTTTCATATGTTTGTGTTGCCAGTGGTCGGTGCATATACACACTTTTTTTAATTGTAGCTCGGTGAGTTGACAATTGTTTATCATAAGAAAATATATTAATTTAATAATTCGCACGTGTATTGTTCAATATGTTTCGTTAACGTGGCAGCCATTCGAACCGGCCTTCTTTCCGATAAGTCACATGGTTGCTTGACGGGAAATTTTAAATTATAAAAATATAAATTATTTTAGGAAAAAAATCCATATAACGCGAAAATTGCAAAAGTAGTTCCTACTCCTAATAATGGAAGTTCAGAACTTGTCAAACTACATCATTCTGAACAACAAGAACCATGGTTTATATTTCAAAAGACCAAATATTACTGGAACTCGGATAAAAAAACTTTTCAAGGCCTTCAATTTCCAATTAATCACTCTGTTAAGCATTATTGCGAATGGAAAGGATATTTAGATGAAAAAGATATTGCAGCAGCAGAAGAAAAATATGGGAAAAATAAGTAAGTATATTTCTTTAAATTATTAAAAATTATATAATTCAATTCTTTTATTTTTTATTATTTTCATATAGGTTAGATATGGTTGTACCAGAATTTAGAGAACTATTCAAAGAAAGAGCAATTGCACCATTTTTTGTTTTTCAACTATTTTGCGTAGCATTATGGTGTTTTGATAAATATTGGTATTATAGTATATTTACATTAGTTATGCTCATTATGTTTGAATGTACACTTGTGCAACAGCAACTTCGAAACATGGCTGAAATTAGAAAAATGGGAAATAAACCATATACAATGATGGTATTAATGAATATTGTCCAAATAAATGCATATTATATAAAATATATATAATAATATCATTTTTATCATATAATATCATTTTTAAAGGTTTATAGGAATAGACGATGGCATTCCATGTTTACTGATCAGTTAATTCCTGGTGATATTGTGTCTATTACACGATCTCAAAATGATAATTTAGTGCCATGTGATATGTTACTTTTAAGAGGACCTTGTATTGTTGATGAGAGTATGCTAACAGGTGAATTAATTATGAATTAGATAGAATATTAATTTGTAATTTAATTTTGATTTTTTATATGTTTTGATTACTGATGATTATTAATTTTATTATTAATGATTAATTTATTAATTTTATCATTATTGATAGGTGAATCGGTTCCTCAAATGAAGGAACCCATAGAAGAAATTGATGGAAATAGACAGTTGGATATAGAAGGTGATGATAAACTTCATGTACTTTTTGGAGGTACAAAAGTTGTACAACATACTCCACCAAGTAAAAGTGTATCTGGTCTTAAAGGTATTTTTTACTTTAAATATAAATATAATTTAAATATAATAATTTCATACAATACATGTTATATATTTTTTATGTGGAAACTTTCAGCTACTGATAATGGCTGTGTAGCCTATGTTTTACGTACTGGATTTTCAACATCACAGGGAAAACTTTTGAGAACAATATTATTTGGAGTTAAACGTGTTACTGCTAATAACTTGGAAACATTTGGTTTTATTTTATTCTTGCTAATTTTTGCAATTGCTGCAGCATCATATGTGTGGATTAAAGGTATGTAATATCTAAATAAATAAAACATATATTAATCTAAGTGAATGTCCAAAAATATCTTCAAATTATTAATAATTCATTAATACACAGGAAGTGAAGATCCTACTAGAAATAGATATAAATTGTTCTTGGAATGTACTCTTATTCTAACATCAGTTGTACCTCCAGAATTGCCTATTGAATTATCATTAGCTGTTAATACTTCATTATTGGCCTTATCAAAATTAGGTATTTAAAACATATATAGAAATAATATTTAGATATATATATTTTTAAAAAAAATTATAATAAATAATTTTATTGTATAGGTGTATTTTGCACTGAACCTTTCAGAATTCCATTTGCTGGAAAAATTGAAATATGTTGTTTTGATAAAACTGGTACTTTAACTAGCGATAATTTGGTCGTCGAAGGTATAGCGGGGATTGAGTAAGAATAATCAAATAACTTTTAAATTTGATTTAATATAAGAATTTATATTAAAAAATCATTTATTATTTTAGAGGAAAACCAGATGTTATGCAACTTTCTGATGCGCCTATAGAAAGTATTCAAGTTCTTGCAACATGCCATTCTCTTGTACAATTAGATGATGGAATTGTTGGAGATCCTCTTGAAAAAGCTACATTAAAAGCTATTAAATGGAATCTTACAAAAAGTATTTTATTATATTATTTTATTTTATTATATTATATAAAATTTTTTTGACAAAATTCTAACAATTTTAATTTATTTTAGCTGATTCTATGATACCTAGAAAAGGACAATCACCTGTCTTAAAAATCGTACAAAGACATCACTTTTCTTCCGCATTAAAACGTATGTCAGTTGTAGCTGGATATACAACACCTGGATCTTCAGAAATCAATTACATGACTACTGTGAAAGGTGCTCCTGAAATTATTAAGAATATGGTCTGTAAAATAATAAGTTGTTTATTTTATTGTCATATATTTTAAATATTTTATTTATTTATTTTTTTTTTCAGTTATCATCTATACCAGATAATTATGATTCAACATATTTATCGCTTTCACGTCGTGGAGCAAGAGTTTTAGCTTTAGGATATCGAAAACTTCCTGGTCCTTTATCTTCGCAAGATTTAAGAGAACTTACACGAGAAGAATTAGAAAAAAATCTCATTTTTGCTGGATTTGTAATCATAAGTTGTCCGCTTAAACCTGATTCTAAAGCTGTTATTAAAGAGATCGTGAATGCTTCACATTCGGTAAATTATATATATATATATATAAACTTAAATGTATATTTAAATTTTTTTATAGTGTTGTTACGAGTTGTTATTTTTATAGGTTGTTATGATTACTGGTGATAATCCTTTAACAGCATGTCATGTCAGTCGTGAATTACATTTTACAAAAAAATCAATTACGCTTATATTGACTTCAAATAATGGAGAATGGATATGGGAAAGTGTGGATAGAAAAATAAATTTACCTTTGGAAATAAAAAATGTTTCTCGGAATAATGAAATATGGCGAGAATATGCACTTTGTGTAACAGGAGAAGTAAGTTGTATAAAAAAAATATTTTAAATATATATCAATATGTATACTTTTTAATATATCATTTTTAGGGTTTAACATATTTAAAAGATAATGAAAGAGAATTACTTCGTAAATTATTACCACATATTGTAATTTTTGCAAGATGTGAACCAAAACAGAAAGAATTTATAATAGTTTCATTGCAAAATTTAGGATACACAACTTTAATGTGTGGAGATGGTACTAATGATGTTGGTGCTTTAAAACATGCTCAAGTGGGTTAGTATATAAATGTATTAAATATATATATATATATATATTATATATATTATAATATAAAATTATATTATTAACTTATTTTATTTAGGTGTTGCAATTTTATCAAGTTTACCAGAAAAAGTATCTGCTGAAAAGCAAGATAATATAAAAAATGAACATAACATTTCAAATTCAACAATAACAAATGGGCCAAGAAATAATCCAAGAGTTTCTGCTAATACTAGAGCAAGAATACAAAAGATATTGAAAGAACTTGAAGAGCAATCTGTTATAGTTAAATTAGGAGATGCATCAATTGCTGCACCTTTCACTAGCAAAATGTCGTCGATTCAATGTAGTAAGTCTTATTGTATACAATACTCTAATAACAGCATCAATATAAATTAATATTATATTAATATTTGTTTCATTATAGTATGCCATGTTATTAAGCAAGGACGATGCACTTTAGTTACCACCTTGCAGATGTTCAAAATTTTAGCACTTAACGCATTAGGACTTGCATATAGCCAATCTGTCCTTTATTTAGATGGAATAAAATTTAGTGATGCACAAGCTACATTACAGGGTATTTTACTAGCCACTTGTTTCTTATTCATATCAAGATCAAAACCATTAAAAACATTGTCTAAACAAAGACCTCTTCCAAATATTTTTAATTTATATACGATTGCTACTGTACTTCTTCAATTTGCTGTACATTTTTTTTCTCTTGTATATTTAGTTAAAGAAGCTACTTTATTATCTCCAAAGTAAGTAAAATAATAAAAAATATAAAAATATTTAAAAATTATTTAAATATATATTAATTATCTAAAGAATTAATAATATTATATTATAAATATATTTTTTTTTATTTAACAAGGAGTGATAAATTAGCAGCTATATTAGCTCCAAATAATCCATATAATGAAAGTATGGCCTTGAATACAAATTTTAATGATGAAGACGAACCATTTGAACCAAATTTATTAAACAGTACAGTTTATATTATTGCAATGACAATTCAAATTTCTACTTTTGCAATTAATTATCGGGTAAAGTATTATGCTAAGTGAAATATCATTTACAATTTTTTATGACTTTATTTCATTTTAATTTAATAATTTTATTATCAGGGTCACCCATATATGGAAAGTTTATTACAGAATAAATTTTTATTATATAGTCTTATAGGCAATGCTGCCGTTATATTGGGATTGACATGTGGATTTTTACCTGAATTAGCAACACAATTTGAAATTGTAGATTTTCCAAGCGATGTAAGTGAATATAAAGAAAATTTAGTTTAGTTTTTAGTTAGAGTTCATATTTATATCATTATCTTAAATACTAATACTAATTTATATTTTATATTTGTAGTTCCGCAGTCTTTTAATTCAAGTATTAATAGCAGACTTTATTCTTGCATATATAGTTGATAGAATCTGCTTATGGCTTTTTGGAGAAGGGAGACATCAAAAACTGTGATTAGTACACAATTTCTATATTCCACTTTTAACTCGAAAAGTGCGAAAAATTAAATATGCAAATTTGTTTTCTTATTTCACAAAGAATAAATTATCTTTGTTTATTATTATATTTATGAATTATATTACGATTCCTATATGGAATATAATATTTTTAAAAGACTGACCAATATATAATTGAGAAGTCATTATTAAAAATTCATATTGTTGATGATTTTATATTAATGAAATCTTTGTTGCTCATTGACAAATTTAATGATAACTCTTTGTGAAATAAGAAAATTAAAAAAAATTGAGATATATATTATATATATATAAATACACACATATGTATAAGAGTATGTGGTATGTATGTTTTAATGAGTGTAAGTATTACCATAAAAAATGAAATAGTAAAAAAAGCATGCAATGTGAGTGTGTACAAATGATAAGTAAATAATGCATAATATCATCATTATTATATATACCATGTTTGAAACAATAAGTGTACCTTGAGAATCTAATTTATGAGAATTTATAAAACAAACTTCTCTATTGTATTAAAACATATAAAAAAACTGACTTTTAATATTATATAAGATGTTAATATATTAATGAATTACCGTTGAAGATTCGATTCTAGCAAAACAAAAGAAAAGTTAATATATAAAAATATCGATTTTATTTATTAAGTTATAAGCAATTAAAATTAAATAAAGCGTGATGAAAATAGAATTCGTTTCATTAAACTGTTATTGCTTATAATTTAATAAATAAATCTCAATCAATATTTTTATATATCAATTTTTTTTTATTTTAGATTCTAGAATCTATTCTTAAAAAGTTTCATATGAATATATTAATATCCTGTATATATAGATAAAAAGAAAATTATTAGTAGATGTTTGAAATTTATGGTAAAATCTCACATATAGATTATAATTGTTTATTATACTAATAATTATTTTAATAGAAATTATTAAGTTATAATTTTTATATTTTGTATAATTAACATGTTTTTTTTTTAATAATTCTTATCATTAACATAAAATATGCATATAATATATAAATATTTAAACTAATTCAAATAGTAAATGTAACTTAAATTATACTTAAATTTTTGAGTTTATATTTTTTATTTAGTATATTATTTTCATATATATTGGAATCAAATTTAAATGAACTAATGTAAAGTAGATAATTTTAATTACAACATTCCAATTTTATTTCCATCCTATTTTTAACAGTATAAACAATATAAGTGGTTAGAAATATATGACTTTGTTTATTAAAAATATTTGTGTTTCTGTTTGGTTAACAAATAATGCGTGCACACAGAACTATTAGATGTGATCAATGAATGCATATACTTTCTTCAATATTGCCATTTTTACAATTAATATAAAAGAATAAGTCTTATGTTAAAAAAATTATTCAAAATTAAATGGTATTGTATTTGCTGTATTATGATGCAAATTTTTACAGCGTCATATTTTTAGATTGAAAATCCTAAATAAAAGCTGATTATATATTATTACCTTTGTAATTATTTATAATGATTATGATATATGATATGAAAATACTTTGTTACTTGTAAACACTAATTGTTTTTTTTTTTAATTTTAATTTCCTCAAATTATTTTAGTTGAAGTTTTTATATCTTATATATTCATATCACGATATATAATATATAAAAATATATAATCCATGTAGCAAATGAAAAATGAGCAATAGAATACAAGTAATTTAAAAAGATATATATACATTTAATAGGGATTAATTATCAGTACGTGGTTAGGATTAATTATATAGAACTAATCGTCAAATTTTATTTGATTTGAAATTATATAAGTAACTTAACAAATTGTACATTTACCTTATATTGTTTGATTAATGTTGAAATTATATACACGAAGAATATTTATATAATGATTTTGACTCAATAGTAATATATTAACATTTCACAATATTGTCTTTGACAGCATTTACAATTTTATTTTCTTGATCTTTTTTCCCTGTCTAAGCTCTTTATAATTTAATATCACATAATTAATTTAATTTAATATTAAACAATCGATAAAAGAATCAAATTTGTGATTTAAATTATTTATTATGCTAAAATAAAAAGTTGAATGAATTTTAGATTTCGATCGAAGAAACCAGTTGTTGCACATCGAATATCGAACTTTACGACAGTTGACTGTTGATCACGGAACATGGTTGATCGTTACGCTATATCTTTTGTTTCACTATATTTATTGACCGTGTTATTTTGCTATGTGTTTTTTTTTTTTTTTAATATTTAAATTGTGTAAATCTTTTGCATTATATCTGTTAACGAGAATATGTTTATGAATATTTCGAGTCACGTAACCGCACTTTTTCATTGTGATTTTCGCGGTTGTGCTTGATGTCCTGCGTCATTCTTTGCGTTTGATTGTTTGATCGATAGCTTTGAAATTTTATTTTGGTATGTGAATCAGTATATAGAAGTAATATTGAACAATTCAATTATTTTTTTTATTTTCATTAAATTATTATGTAGTCATTTAAATATTAATTTAAAATATTCATGAAAGAAATAAATAATTCTATATTAATTATTTTGTATGAATATTTTCTATATTATATAATTAAAATTGTTTATAAGATTTATTTAAAATTATTTATATTATGTATGTATATATAAATTACTGGTTTATGCTTATTTAAAATTTTTTATATTAAATTATATTTACTGATTCATTTTAATATCTATTTTCATAAAAAATTTAATGCTTGTATGGTTACAAAGTTGCAAGTTAAATATTATTTTGTGCATATTCTATAAAATGAGGACAGAAACAAGAAAAATGAAATCAATTACTTTCTAAATAAAACTTGCTTTGTAGAAGTAAATTCTTGGAAAGTATTACTTGAATAAGAAATAAAAAAAATCAGAACGTGAAAAAAGAAAATTACTAGTCGGAATTTAATATTTAAAGGAAATTATTCATTATTTTTTATATTTTTTACCGATTATCGATTAAATTGAAATATAATTAATATTAAATATAAATAAATTGTGTCATAATATTTTCATTATTGTATGTAGAAGATAAAAATTTAAATAATATATATGAATACGAGTGAGTTACTAAATATAAGGAAAACTATTTATAAAATTGAGTAGATAGTAAATACTTATCTATAATCGATTTCTACTACATCGTTTGCTGATTATTTTCAGTCGGTAACAATATTTAATTCTATTGCATGTATATATATTTATATTACGTGTATATTGCATGTATAAGATCTAATAGAAGACAATTATCGAACGTTATTATATATGTATATATATATATACTTATTAAGAAATCATATGTATGTAGCATGATATTAAATATTTTAGTCACTAACACAAATTTTTATTAGAAATTAAAAAAATTTTATTGTAAATTTTAAATGCATGACATATAAGAATTTTTTTCAATATGCAAAATTTTACATGATCGCGAATGATAGAAAAAGATTAAGAAGCAAATAGATTTCCGTTTTCAAAAAAGGAAATAAAAACTTACGATATTAATGTATTGTATTCACATGAATTTCTATATATATGATTATTTTTCACATTTTTGAAATGATTTTTCATTAAGTTCTACGTTTCACTTTATTCTACAAAAGTCTTTTAATCCATGTCTATTCATATCCTGTAATGTAAGACACTATCATGAAACAAAATTGATTTCTGTATGCTTCTGACATCTATAATAGAACGAATGATACTAATGCAAATGGCGCTAAATTTAAATATCTAATATCATTAAATTAGATTGATAAATCCGATTGCATTTTTTTGTAAGAAATATATATTATAATAAATACTGATAATTCAAAACTTATTTAATTAATTATATATATAATTTTGTTTTTGATTTGTTCATGTCATGATTTTTCTATGATATTTTGATTAAATTAAATATTTTTTTATTATAAACTTTTTATATTAAAAACTTTATATTTCAGATATGTTTATTTTATTGGTATTCTTAATCTTTATTGATAAAATTTCGCAATGTATGAAACAAATAAAAATCACTTAGAGCAAAGTTTAGTAGATATAACGGCTAGAATAAAATTTCAAACTGTAATAATTTTTAAATTTAAATATTGTTATTACATATATAATGCAATTGTGCATTGCCATAATGAAAAAGAGTTCCTTTTTCTAAATGTGAGTAATGCTTTTAATTCAGTTAAACACGATATTTTTTATTATCTATAGTAGTTAATTAAGGAAAATAATAGAAATAACAAAGCATTCCTTTATAATCTCATTAAACAGAAAACAAAATCTCTTTAATCAATGAACGAATTTATTATACAACTTAATGATAATTAAAAACTTTTTTTAATAAATATAATTATATAATAGTTTTTATTAAATAAAAAATTTATTAATACGATTATTATGGAAATTTTTTTGCATTTTGATTTTCGAAAAAAATAAATAAATAAAATGAATAGATGAATAAAAATTTTTCAATACAAATATACATAAATACATTGACATATATTTATATTTATACATTAATTTTTATTTATTTATTCATCGAATAAAAAAATTGAAATGCGAATAGTTTATTTCGATATCATATATCAAACATAAGGTCAAGATCATGAAGATCATCAAGATCATTACGAAATTATTGATTTTATTCAGTTTTATAAAAAAAATGGACAGAATAACAGCAATATTCATAGAAATGATCGATGTTAGTGATATTATATTATACATTAAATAATTTACAGATAAAACATATTATGATGCAAATATCAATTTAAGCGGTAGATTTAAGTCAGTAGGTTGAAACCTCAAATAAAGTTGAAACACTATCATTTTATTGCATGAGCTATTGACCTAAATCTATTTCTTGAGTTGATATATATTTTAACATTTTAAATCATTCGTGTGATTCCAATCTTATATAGATTGAAGGATATCTCTATAAATAGTCTACAATTTCTGATGTTCTCAAATAAAAAGTATGTAATGTATTTACAATATTGTGTATTTACGTTTAACAATATCTTAATTATGTGTTTGTAAGATTGTTGTCACATGGTTTGTGGAATATATTTGTTTTTTTAATTTAGAAGAAAAAAGAAAAACTATTAAACGATTATCGAGTAGTAGATATTAATAAAAATTTATTTAGAAAATTTTTTTAGAGAATTAAATATAGATAGAAGCTCTGAATTTAGAAATTTTATGAGGATGTCTAAAAATGATTTCGAGATTACAAATATTACAAAAAGTTGAAAAATAAAAAGAAAAGATATTAATTTTTGTGCAGAAATTCTTGTTCTTATATATCAATGCTAAAACGCTAAGATATATATCTAGCGTTTAAAATATTTATTTAATGCACGTTTCTTCATTATTTGCTGCAGATATCCTCTCTTCTTTTTCATTCCAATAAAAGACAAAATATGCGCATGAATTTATATTTTGTCTTTCCTTATCCACGGACAATGTACACGGATTGTTTACGGATATATGTCTGCAAACAATTGTCTCTCAGTCTGGATGGAACTTAACGAGTTAACAAGCTCCATTGAAACACTAACAGCTGCAAGTCGCATTAAGGTCACGTGTCAATTACCAATTAGGAACATACATGTACGATAGATGTGTGCATTAAGACAAGAATTCCATAAATACATCATGAACTAACGAACTACTGTATATATCTTACATTCCATTAACACTATACATGTTTTAGCTATAAAGATCATTAGCATAATACATTTATTTGTAATTTACTTAATGCCAACTTTACAAAAATATATAGCGAACTAATCATAAACTACATTCAAACTTATTCTAAAATAGCAGTTTTATTTTTTAATTTGTTTGTATTTAACTTTTTTCATATCTAAAGTCCGATAAAAAAAAGACAATAATCTTCGTTTAATATTTTTTCCAAATCTTTACAAAAGTTTTATAGTAGATTTATTTATTAATGCATGCTTAATGTTTATTGTTATTACATTTCGCGTAGCGACGGCAAAAAAATAAATCTTCAAAAATCCATTATTCATATCATTCCAAGAGGCATTAAGTTTTCGTACGTGTTATTTGACTTTCATTACGCCTATTATCGGCGTTATTAAGCAAATCTAGCTTTATAAATCAAGTTTTCGCTTGGCTCCAGTTTCCCAGAGCCAGAATGCTGGAAACAGAGGAAAGAGGATACTTTCATTGGGCAGATTGGCTGGTGTTCGCGTTGATGCTCGCCGTATCTGCTGCCGCAGGATTATGGCATTACAAGGGAGCACAGAAGTCGAGCACGGAAGATTATCTCTTAGGAGGAAAGAGCATGACCCTTTTACCCGTCTCCGCTTCTCTCGTTGCCAGGTATTCCATCCTTCGAATCTAATTGCCAGTATATTAAGCCATCACAAGTATCATTGATGTTTGCTCTATGAAATAAAATGTAAAATACTATAAGAGATGTGCACTTGAAAGATGAGAATTTTTTCTTTTTAGTTTCATATCTGGTGTGACGATTCTTGGAACACCCGCGGAGATATATAATTTTGGAACTCAATATTGGATCACCATTATTTCCATACTTTTTTCCGGTCTCGTCGTGGCCCTTATTTACGCCCCAGTTTTCGTTGCATTGGGATTAAATTCCGTTTATGAGGTATATTTATATCGAAAACAATAAATACGTGTAATTTCTATTTTCATTGTTTCTTTTTTTTTGCAGTACTTGGAAATAAGATTCAATCGCGGCGTAAGGATTCTTATATCGTTGATCTTTATAATTGACGTGGTAAGTGCATATATCTATGCTGTAAGGCAGTGTCGATGAAATTTTAGATTAAAAAAATTAAAAATTTCAAATTACGAGAAGAAAATTTGGAAAAAATAACTACTTTACCATTGACTTCAATTTGATGGAAATTTTGATTTGCAACAAAATTACGTCATATTACATTGCGGAAACACGAAACTTTAATTTGCTTCTCTTTGAGAATGGCCAATGGTCGATAGCGATGTTGCATTAATAATATCGTAATAAACCAATTTTAGGTCCTTTACCAATCGATCGTGGTCTACGTTCCAGCATTAGCGCTAAATCAAGGTATTATGTGCCGATATTATTTATAATAGAATATTAACCGAATACTACTAAAATCTTCCTGATTAATTACAGTGAGCGGTATCGATGTACATTTGATCGGGATCATTGTATGTCTCATATGCATGTTCTACACTGTTTTGGTAAGTTCATGCTTTGAAAATTTATCTCGATATCTTCGTTATCTCGATCGTATTATAAAACGAAATGATTCTTCACGCAATTGCTTTTTAGATAAGATTTTCGTTTTAAATAATTTTATATCGAAACTATGATTTTTATTTGTCTTGATTTAAAAAAGAAAACAATATTCTTATATTATATTGTATTCTTATAAAATATTTTTAATAAATTTTATTTTATACATATCTCTGGGATTCGTATCTTTGGGATTCGTATAAATTGAACGCGTAGAATGTATATTTTTTTGTACAAAAATTCTGGAAGATCACGTATTTAAAGTTAAAAAATATTCTGGCAGACAAAGACACATAAATTCTACGAGCTATAAAAAGTTATACATTTACAACTTCTCTGTGAATATTTTTCTGACTATCTTTCTCTTTTTTTAATAATAGTTTCATGAAATTTCGTGAAATTTTATAAATGCTTTTTGTCTATAATTTTTGGAAAAAAATTAAATATTCACATTTATACATTTTGAAATATATACATATAAATATACATATATATGTATATATTGAAAATATAAACTACTTGTAAAAATAAAAATGATTGTCATGCAACTTTGAAATTTTAAGCTAAAAATAATATCTTAGGCTGAACGACTTTTAAATAAACTTGACATAATCTTAGATTCTAAATTCTAAAGCATCTTTTTATTCTTAACGTTTAAAAATTTTCATCAAAATACATCATATATATAAATATTCATGAAATGAATGATATATTATTATTATGTATTATGTTTTTTTAATTCGATAATTCTGATTTTAATGAAAGTTTATATATGTGTACAATGATTTTATTTTATAAAAAATATTTTTTTTGTTTATGAAAAATATCTTTGAGAAAATAAAAACTCAATTCTTTATTTTTTTTTCTTTTAAAGGAATTCATTATTATTTAGAATTTCACTTTATTCAGTTTTCAAATGTAATTTTAATTGTACGAAATAGAATAAAATTTTTCATATTAAAAATTACTTAAATTTTAATATTCTATCTAATATTCTACAATAATAAAAATTCCTAAGCAAAATTATATTAGAAACTTGAAAATGAATGAACACGCGGAAACTTTGATTGATTTCATAAAAATACTTTACATACAATTCATTACGCTCTCTTGCAAATATATTAAATTCATTAAAATTAAAATTATTTTTTTTTTCGAAAATTTTTTACAACGACCAATTTCGTGAATTACTATATATATTATATTACGTTCGACAATATAAATCGTATCAAGAAATCACCTTGAATCTATTATTTTGAATTCATCTTATTTGAATCCAAGATGGCAATAACGATCCGTCAATATCAGTCTGAGATCCTTGGATGGATTTTATTAGGACAACGTGATCGCGTTAAACGATCGTGACGAGGCGGATTCATCTCGCGAGATGTTAACAAGATGTATCGCGTACAGTGACGAGATGCGCGTAAAACAACCGTAGAGGCAGAATTCGAAGTCTCTAGGTATATATGCGAGCTAATTTTCCAAGGACGCCGGTTCAGCGAATTCTCTTGGGGATAACTGGAGTTCCTCGGACGGGAGGGCGCCGGTAGCTGGTAGGAAACAATTTTCGGTGGACAATGCCGCGAAGAATCTCTCACGCGGACCCGGCTACTGGAAATGTTTATGGACGGAAACTGAAAGCTCGACAATGGCCCGACGGAAACAATGGCGCGGAGCACGTCGAGTGCTCGTTCCCCGTGCTAGCAGATCACAAAGCCAACGCCGAAGTGATTAATCGCATGCTCGCGCGCGCTTGTAATTATTCAAGCAATTTGTTGTGGCCCGCGAATTAATGAAAATTTATCGCGGCCCAGTGACTCTTTGGAAAATTGTTTATTACCGCTTTTGCCCCGTCTGCAAGCTTGTCCTTCGCTTAACGATCGCGTATAACGAAACTTTTTTGCCAGTCGCTCGTTCGATAATTCTTCCTCCATGTTTTGATGGCCCTTGTTATAGAGAAACTTTGTATAATGAGTAAAAGAGGCCATTTAAATTTCGTTGGTCGCTATCTCCATCTCGATTTTTAGAGTCTTTGTTTTCGAACTAAACAAGTGGTTTGAGTCTGCGTTTATCGAGTATCGGTAACTTATGCTCATTTCTTTTTCTTTCTTCAATTGCGGACAATATACTGTATACTGTTATTTTTTCGTTGTTTTAAATGTAATAATAGACGGAATTCGATGAAAGGATAATTAGTCGCGATTGTTCGTGGCTATCATGATGGTTATGTAGATGAAAGGTGGGTTTAATTGGAGAATGTGATTACTAGGGTGGTATCAAAGCGGTAGTTTGGACAGACGCGCTTCAGGTTGGAATCATGGTCGCTGGTGTTCTCACTGTTAGTATATTGGGTACTTATCAAATTGGCGCTGCTGAGATATGGAAGAGATCTTTGGATGCTAATAGAATTGAATTTTTGAAGTAAGAAGTATTTAATTTTATACGTGTATTTAGAAAATGGGATAAGTTTGTGAGTCGATTATTTTAATTTCCTCTTTTTTTTCTTTAGTTTTGATCCATCTCCTTATACAAGACATACAGTATGGACCGTGTTAATTGGTTCATGGCTCTATAGTACCGCTTATATATCCGTGAATCAAACTATGGTTCAACGATACAGATCATTGAAAGATTTGAAAACGTCCAAACTGTAAGTGAGTATACAATTAATTTTTGATATAGAGAAAGTTATATTTATAATAATATTATAACGATAGTTATATTTGTAATGATTCTGCATATTATTTTATATTTTATTTTAGATCATTAGCGATATTTACAATCAGTATTATGTTGTTCATATCATTATGCTGTTGGTGTGGCCTGGTTCTTGTAGCCTGGTGGTCTCCACCTAAATGCGATCCTAGAGCTTCCGGTCTGATTACTGCCGATGACCAATTATTGCCCGCTTACGTAATGGAAATTGCAAAACATTTACATGGAGTGCCAGGTCTTTTTATTGCTGCAATTTTCGGAGCAGCTCTCAGGTAAATGTTATAAATTTATTTTAATTTTTTATAATATAATTATAATTTTTTATTAAATCGTGCTTCACTTTGCTCCAGTACTCTTTCTGTAGGTTTTAATTCGACGTCAGTGGTTGTTTTAGAAGACTTCGTAAAAGGATGCTTCGGTATGAAACCAAGCGACCGATGCTCCTTTATTTTTGTAAAATGTTTGGTTGTTTTGCTTGGTTGTATAGCTATAGGATTGTTATTTTTAGTAGAAAAATTAGGAGGTGTTTTAGTTGTAAGTATCTTTTCAATTAATATTTTTATAAACTAAGAATTTCTCGGTAAAATTTTATTTTTATATTATTTAAATATAATTTCAGATAACTGGAAGTTTAGCAGCAATAGCTGCAGGCACTTCTTTTGGAGTGTTTACATTAGGTATGTTCTTTCCATGGGTAAATTCTAAGGTAAATTATTTATGGAATATTATTTTTTCTTATGTATTTTTTTTACACGCTTTCGTAATTTTATAATATTTTCTTATAATATTTCAATAAATAATTATAAAAATTTTAATCATTTTTTTCTGTCGACTAGGGTGCATTCATGGGTGCTATCGTAGGATTCGTAATCGCCGGCTGGGCGAGTTTAGGTGCAAATTGGTCCATCGGTGCTGGTCTTTTGGTTCCTAAGAAACTTTCAGTGGTTTTTTCTCATTGCCAAGGCAATATTTCTGAAAGTTTCTTGAAGCAATTTGATCGTCCAAAGTAAGATAATCTTAATCTTGATTATAATTATTGAATCTTTAAATTCTAAATAATTATCATTGTTGAAAGCTTTAACCAGAGATAAATTGGTTTGTTTGTTGCTTTGTTTCAAACAAGCACTAAATAAAAATGTCTTTTTTTCAGTGAAGATGATGTATTTCCTCTTTATCGATTGTCATATCACTGGTTCACTGGCTTAGGCACATTAATTGTCATCATCGTAGGTAATTTCATTAGTTGGTGGACTGGTCCTACGGATGTTTCTTCTATCGATAAAAAATTGCTTTCACCAATAATTCATTCGTAAGTTGAAAATGACATAATCTTTACTCAATATTTAACTATTTAACTATATACAATCTATTTCAAAATATCGTATGTTTTAGATGGCTTCCGAAACCAAAAAATGAATATGTTATTAATGCCGAAAATACTGGCAGAAATAATGAATTGGCAACGACAGCAAGTCTTTTATTATATGATTTGAAAAAGAAAAGGGTAATTAATTATCTACTAAAAATATTAAAAATATTTTTTTGAATTAATAAGTTTTTCTTTTCTGTTATAGAGAAATCAACACTTTCCTAATAGCGTTATAATATAATGCAAATTTTTATGATTTATTTATAATTTGCAAAGAGTGAAATTAAAGTTCTGTTATGTCTCTGCAAATGCCGTTTTGAATAGTTCAAATTTTATATTGAAAGTAAAATTTTCGAATATTTGTGAAATTTTACTTCTTCTTTGATCATCTTCTAGTACTTAAATTTAAAATATTATAGATAACTTCTTTTAGTCTCTTCAATTGTCTGCTGATTCAAGTAAAGCGAAGTTTATTGTTATATATGTGTACATATATTAATATGCAATTACTAGAAATACGTATGAATTATTTTATATATATTTTTAAAAAAATATACATAAAATAAATTTTTATATTATATTTTAACTGTGTATTCTATATTACTATCAAATTTTTTATCATTACAGAGATTTTATGTGAAAAGATTTTTTATTTTTTCATTAAAATTATTCACTTGAAAACATTTAATAGAATGTTATTATAAAAAAAATCAAATATATAAAAAATATAATAAAAATAATTTTTAATGATAAGATTCATAACAACTTTTTGATTGAATGAAGATTGAATAAAGTACTTTTGGATCATAATTATAAATAATATTTACAGCATTTTTATATTATTGTATACAAATATTTTATTAAAGAAAATTTAAATTTATAGAAGGAAAAAATTAAAAATTTTAAAATGTGTCTCTATTTTCCTAAAAGAAAATGAAAAAGATTTGATAAAGATGTTTTTAATATAATCTTTTTAATTACTAATTAGAACTATTAAACGACCATCCAAGACTGAATAAAATCAGTCTATAAACATGGCAAGCTGCGTAAGAGAATCGCAGATGCGGAGAAGGCTCGGTTTTGCCGCTAGGTCCAGTTGCTCCTCACACCGAGTTCTCTAACTGAGTTTGTTCGGTTTTCAAGCTTTAGTGATTCCCGACGGTGCGGTAGGTTAGCGAAGTCGATAGAGGAAGCGAGAAGAAGGAATAGAGATAGGGACAGAGAAGACAGACCAAGGGGAGCCAAGGCCCCAGGATATTAGCCGGCTTGTTAAGGGAAAGCCAACGCCATCAAACGTCCTTATTAAGGCCACGCAAATAGCTGCTACGCTTCTCCGCGCTTATCTCTTGACTGTGTTTCCTTCAAATTCAATTTTCGCCTGATCAAAATATGCCTGGTCAAAAAGCATTATCCTGTTCAATTTGATACTGATCATCGAGATTCACACATGTCGCTATTTTTTTTGACATTTTCAAGAGATTTATTTGGATGAAATGATTCGTAACTGATTCATTGGAAAAAGAAGTTTATCGATATACATTTTTAGTGAGAATATTTGATGTAATAAAACGAAATTATTCTATTCATTATTCTATAAATTATTAAAAACAATGAATGAGAAATTGAAAGTATAATTTTTTATTTGTGATCGGAAATTGAAATCTCTTCTAATTTTTTTAGTTTAAATTTGTATAATATTTTTATTGCATTATAATTTTCGTAAATTGTTAGATTTTTCTATTTTTATTTCTATTTTCTATTTTCTATTTTCATATTTTTTTTTTCAGAATAAAAGATAGCCTGATTAGATAGAAAAGATAGCTAAATTATTAAAGATCGACAAGATCGACAATAATATATAATTAAATAATACAATTAAAAATATACTTAAAAAATTTTTCATCATGTGATGCTAAATATAAATGTCGATAAAAAATAAACGATTTATTATAGATTTTAGATTATACTTTATATTATACAATAAAAATGTAAATTCGAATATGCCCTTCTCTTGCATCTAAAATTATATTTTTGATTAATAATATTCAGCATTAAATCAATAGATTATATTTTTATTGTTAAAAAAGTTACCATTTTTTAATATTTTCATACAAATCAAAACCAAATTTGGAAAATTTTAATTCAAAAATTAAAGTGAAGATTGGAAAAATAATTAACTGATTAATTATTGTATAAAAATATAATATTTTTTTCAATCAATGTTTTTCTTAAAGCAATAATTCTGTAAGCAATTTTTTTTACTCTCTTTAAAATTGTTACAAATGGATTTTGTCATTTTCTTTCTACAAATTCAATTCTTTTCCAACAGGATAATATAAAATCGCCTAATTCTTTCTGTCGAATCTTAACGATCCTGAATGTATTCTTTTTCTAATAGCATCGAAGTGGAGATGCGTGTTGAATGGAAACGTAGCTGTGAATCTCGCACAGTGCATGCGAAGGTTTCATTAAGAGGAGCGCGCGCGACACGTAGCGTCGAAAAGAAAATTGCGAGTTGCGGGCCGCGTGCGGGCTTTATTAAGCGCGCTTCATGCGCGATTTGCATTCGTCTGGGTTGCTGATAGATTTGAAATTCCCACGTAGAACGTGCCATGGTTATGTAGGGTCGAGAATTCGAATCGGGACGAATAGCCTAGTAGAACGTACGTACCTATGTAACACGTGATTGTGTCGACGAGTGAAACAGGTTGAACGGAGATCGACAATAAAGATAAGAGGCGTTGGAAAAGGAAAGATGATCGGTAGTGGTGAAAGGATAGAGAGAATGGGGATGGCAGAGAGAGAAACGAAGCGGTATCGGTATAATCGTGAAAATCAAACGAATGAGAGAGGTGATAACGATGAAGTATGATACAAGTTAGAGATGTTTTTTAAAAAAAAAACGACTAGAGACGAGAAGTTTATGTTAATATTAAGATAATGTCACTTTAAAAGTCTAATTTTACTTACAAAAAATTAAAGAAATTTTAATATAAGCAATTTTGATAAATAATTTTAAAAAATATATACATTCTTTCAACTCAATATTAACAACTCATTTCTTTCTTTAGAAAACTTTTAAAAAAGTTTAAAATGAAATTACACAATTAACATTTACGGGATTTTTGCTGATAAAATATACTTCGAAAAAAAAAAATTAAAAATCTATTTGAATATAAATAGGGATTAAACGTAAATATCATTATTTTTTTATTCAAATTAGATTTTTGAACATTACTTATTAAGAAAACCGAATTAAATAAGATACATGATTAAATATTATGAAAAGAAAATAGATACATTAGGATTAAATAATAGAGCGGAAAGAATCGTGAAAAACCCCGAAAAAACGAAATGTCTCTACCGCGAGAGTTGAATGGAGGGAGCGAGATAAAGAATTTTAAATGAGAGGTAAAACATTCGATTCGTGAGGCGAGATAGGAAACAGGTGAAGCTGTGGCTGTATTTGTATGGACCGAGCTATCGCATTAGGAAGGGTATAGCGAATAAAATAGAAGATTACGTGTGCGGTGAAAGAGCCAGTCGAAAATTAGAAAAGGATGTGCGCCGTGCAGAAGAAACGTGCGGCAAGAAATACATCGAATTCGAACGAGGACGGAGTTTTCACAGAAGAGGAGGGAAAATCGGAATGTGAAGTGAGTGCAAACGAGACACGAATCGGGAGCAACGAAGACGCGAAGTCGGGGATGAACGAGACGCACGGGCACCGGGAGGTGGTGGTGAATAAGGGTTGAAACGAGCGAGATACAGAGGCCGAGTTGGTAGATAGAGATGGATAGAGAGAGGTCGTGGCGGTTTGAATGGGGCTAGTTTGAGATAGTTAGCGGGCCTTCAGAGGCACAATCGGCCGCGATTGGCGGGCCTACAATCACACGTCGCATTATATGTCCATCAGCACAGCGGATCTTGCAAATACGTTAGCGCGTGAGCCAACGAGTTACCGTCCGCAAAAATCTTCAATTCAAACCGTCGCAGATGCGGATACGGGTCTCTGTGGTCGAACACGGAGGATCCTTAGACACGTTGCAATTTAGTTGAGTTGTCTCCATTTTGGACGTGACTTTCTGCAAAAAATATAGCCAGTGAAGAATTTGCAGCAATAAGAAGACAGTTCCAATTTTTATATATTTTTTGTTATATATTTTATCTTACTAACTTATTATTTTCGTTTGATGTGAAGAGTAATTAATTCCGAATAATAATTGTATGTCTTGCAATATTCGATATAGAGAAACAGCAGGTACCTATAAATGTGAAATCATTAAAATCATTAAAAAATCATTACTATTAGAAGATATAAAATTTAGAAATTACAAGATACATTCGAAATGTAATTTTATGTGATTTTATAATTAAATAATTGATATCAGATAGTACAAAAAATTATAATAATTACAATAAATTTATTTGTTCTTAGTAACTACTTTTTTTTTTTATAATTTAGAATATATGAAAAGAATTTATAAAAAGAAGATAGCTTTAATATTTGAATCATATTTATCACAAGAAAGAGAAAAATTTCATATTTATGTATCAAAAATTTTTGATAATCTTTAAATTATTATGTTTATTCAAGTCTCGAGCTTCTATTGGAAGGAAAGACAAATAGTGAGCGGATATTAAGTGAAGCACATCTGCTAGGCAATACGCGATTAGGCGCAGAAGCATCACAGCAAATATTGTCTTTCCTAATCTGTCGTTAGAGTCGTACTATCTTAGAATTACCATGGGATAGAATCGAATTCTTAGACAGTTAATTGGGTCCTGGCTAGGGATTTCGCGCGAAGATTCTCCGAATGCAAAGACAAACGAGAATGGTCATAACCCTTAGTCTTGTTTACCCAAGGGTAGAGTTACATTCAAAGGATGTACTCCGGAACTGTTATCCGATGATAAACGGGCCAGCTACGCCTTCTATTAAAGCTTTCCCAAATAATTTATAATCTCGTATAATTTCCAATATTTGACATGTATTAAATTATACATATTTAACAATACAGAATATACATATATTTATCAAGTTTTTCATAAAAAAATATTCTTTATGCAATTTTTTATGAGTATTAAATTGCTCAAATTGATAGAAAAATATTTTCCACTCACGATTAAAGAATTCATGACAAAAGCGACAGTTTTAATCATATGATTCACTACAACTTGATGAGACTTTTTTTCGATAAAATTACAGATACTACTTATAATATTCCTGTAATAATCCTGTAATTTCGTTGAAGAAAATTTAATCTCATTAAATGAAAATTTACAAAGATTACTTTTGAAATCCTCAATTTTTGAAGTATATTAAATTGTACATATTTATCTCATTAAATTGTTCAGATTTGTAGAAAAATATACTTTATTCAATATTTTATTTTAATATTTTTTTTAATTAAATATTAAAAATCTTTAATTACTTTTTAATTTAAGAAAGAGGAAAAATGATGTAATTAAAAAACATTTTTATGAATATAATATTAATATATTTCAGACATGTATATGTATTAGATAAGTGAATGTTGAGAATTTCTCCAGAGATTTTCAATATAAATAGGTATGATTATTCGAAACCTCAAATCAAACGTACCTGGAGGAACAGCAGCAGACTGAGGGAATAACTAATTTATCAATTCTTCGCTTCGGTTGGCTTCGATACCTATGGCTATATTTGCGAACTCGTGTAAATAGACCTCCGAACTCTCAGAGTATGTTGTCGCATCGTCATCGTTGTATTTGGATACGGAAAATCTCCAGAAAGCTCAGGCTTCCAATGTTAACCCATGGAATTAGGTATTCTTGTATTTATTCACTAGAATTTTTTGCAACGTGTTAATTTACACTAAAAATCATATTTTAGAAAAGAAAAAATATATTTTTTTAAATGAGAGAACATAATAAATTCAATTTAAAAGAAAGGAAGAAGAAAAAAAAAGATATCATCAACAATCAAATCGTTAAAGAAAAAAAGAATGAACAGTTAAATTGAATTATTATTATTATTATTTTATATTATTATTTTGTATTGGATTTAAATTTTCACGTTTTTGATAGAGGATATTTTTAATGCTGAAAAAACAAGGTTTAAGGAAAACCACTCGAGACATAAAAAGTACAAAACAAGCATGCACAGTTTAATGCGGAACGAGAAACGGGAAATCGGTTTATCCCAAAAAATGGGCAGAGCAATAATGACGCCAATTAATGTAGATCGAGTAGTGCCGTCATGGATTGTGGCGAGTTCGTGTTCCGAAATGTTGTACACGATACACGAGATCGTTAGAATAAAAATTTCGCGCGCAAACGTGACGTATTAGCCGGGCGAGCAAGTCATAAAGGCGCATAATTACCAGTAGAACGTTCGATAAATTGTAACGAAGATAGAGTGATACACTCGTGAAAGGAGCGTGTTTAAAGGGAGCCGTTTCGCTAATTGAAGAAAATTGCACACACGAAAAGGCTTTTAATTAAATTGAACGATTCAGCGAACGAGTTGTATTTATCTACCGTTTTATCGAAATTAAAAAGAATCGGTATTGTCGGGAGAGCCTATTAACAATCGTCAATGCGCTTGCTACTTTTTCAATAGCGTGTCAAATGAATCAACTAAATACCTTTGTTTCAATATTTTAAAGAAATTATTTTGAGTTGTTTTTCACAATTATTCGTGATAATTCTTTTATTAAATTTCATTTACAGTTCCAGTTTTTCTTGTTTCTTTGCAAAAAAATATGTGAAAGAAATATTTATTTACGACTTTAAATAGAGCAAAAACGTATACACATACTTTACCGCATAGAATACGTATGAATTTTAAAAGGTCTGGATGCTCAATTTAATATTTTTCAACACGTAACGTGAACAGTGTTGAACGTGACTATTATTAATAGGGGTAGGAAAAAATCCAATCAAATCGAGTGCGGTTGTAGCGGCGATTTTATCGTTCGTCAAGATGAAATTTATAACAGCCGTTGCGCTTAATTTGTTTCGAGTGATCAAATAACGTTCGAAATTTTTTCCACATTCAATTGTTCCATTTTTGATGTGATCTTTTAATAAGTTTTAACACAATTGTATACATATTTTATATTAATATATATGTATAATATATATGTATATGTATAGTATACCTATATTACCTATATATCCTCTTCAAGTTAGTTAACGATGACTGATGCTAATCGAACATTAACATCCAATAATGATGAAATGAATGATTTCCAATAACATACGTGAAATTATCCATTAATCATTAACAACGTGAAGTTATCTGCTAACCATGAATAGCAAGTTAACGACATCTAGACTTCTATTCATTTCATGCCGTGACGTCATAGCGCAAAGGATAACTGCGCAACTAAAATAGGCGCTAAGTGTAAGTAAATGCATTTATTCGTATCATGCGAATTATTTTGTTTCTCGTTATAGTTTTAGTGTAATTCTTTTAATCAAATCAATGAAAACGTGTTAAAGTGTACGAGTGTAAGAGTGTAAGTGAAGTGAAAGATGTAGAATATGAATGCAGAAACAAAAGTTTGCATTGGCAAATTTAATGACGAAGGATTCTGTAATTTAGGTAAGTAATAATATTATAATCTTCCATCTTTGTATGAAATAAAACATATAATTATATTTAAACGCATTGATTAATAGATATTAATAAACAAATTGAATCTTTTTGATAAATACGTATATAAATCATAAATTAATTTTGCTATATGTAATTCTTTATCAGAATAAAAATGCATATACATATGTGCGTTTATATATAGATATATTATATATATGGGAAATTACATAGAGGGCGCTTTATTCAAATAATAGACTAAATTTAAATGGTATTATTTTAAATGTAACATCAATCAAAAAAATAAATTAGATAATATTCTCTGCACTGGTACAAAACATATATAATCATGTAAAAACAGATCATTTCGAAAAAGTGTGCAATCGTGTAATTGAAAAAGCAGATAATCATCGATTCTACAATTGTTCCATTTTTTCTATTCGGTGCATTTTTTTTTTTTTTACTTTTTTAAAACATGAAGCTATTAACGTTTATTTATCGGTTAAACATTAATTCGTCCTAGCGACAGATTTGACATTTCCACCTTGTAAACGATCGTTTTTATTAGTCATATATATTGCCAATTTCAGGGTTAATTTATATATGATTTTGATTTGAAACGTCCATTGTAAACAACCACAGAGGTAATTAGAACGGTTATACGATTGAAAACGTATGTTTTGCTGATATTTAATTTACGCTAGATCGATCAAACGAACGCGTTATATCGATGCATTTTGACTTTATGTGACAAGCGAAAAGGAAAGACTTCGAAACTGTATTAAATATAGAGTTTTCATTTTCAAGACAATTGATAAATTGATTATTTTATCGATTACTTTTTTAATTCATTTCTTTTAAATTATGATCAAATTATGATATTTGTACCGATTACAATGCCTCTTAACTTATTGAAGTTTTTTTTTATCCTTAATATTAAAGTTTTTATCGTTACTTCGTTTCTACTTTTCATTGTATTCAAAATATAATTTAATATTTTATTTTATTGATAAAAATTAAGCGAAATTTTAAAATAACTTTAAATAATAAAGAAAATAAATAATGAAAATTTATGAATTTTATTAGCCAAATACTATGCTTTAAATTATTGTATTCCATATATTGTTTGTTTTTTTATAAAATAAAGTTAGTTATTTTTTGCAAAATATACATATAATTGAGTATATCGTAAAAATTTTTTTCATTTACTATGCGACACAATAATAAAAGTAAATATAAAATTTAATTAGTAGACTGCTTTAATTACTAAATTGTTGAAAAAAATAAATGTATTATATTATTCGCATTATAGTAAAACATCGATTATCTGAATTTTGATTATCTAATGACTGATAATAAATTTAAAATAGCATATCTAAAAATGTTTACATTATGGGAAATATGTTCTGAGATAATATCTAAAAACGATTATTTTTTTATAATACATTTCTTTTATAATAAATATTTATATTTGAAAATTGTTTAATTTTTAATTATTTTTTCGTAAAAGAAATAATATTTCATAATTCATGAATTTGTTCTTGCTGTTTATCTAAATCTATATATCTTTCCCAAATAATCGACATTTTACCGTTTTTTATTTAATAGAAAGCAAATATATTTTATTTCTTAAATTTTCCAACAAAATTTACAAACAAATCAAATTAAATCATATAGAATCATAAAGAAATATTGAAATTAAGAGTAAATATTTTACACTTTTAATTAGAATAATAATTAGAATAATTAGAATTAAACTTTATTTTAAAAATTGATTATTTCAAATTTTTTTGTAGTATGTATTACATTTATCATACGAAAAAATAATCTAAAAATACAATAATTGATAAAAATATCCTATTTACAGACTTTTTTTTTCTAAACTCTTATTTCTTCCTTTATACATATCAAAAATATATCAAAAATTCAAACATGATTAATCAGCAATATTTATTAATTCATAGACACGATAAAATAATCCTTCTTCAAAAACCCACTTCATTTCTTCCTCATTGAATCGTATCTCACTATTGATGCACGTATTTCAACACGACTTCGTAATTGCAATGTTATTATATCCTACACGTATTCTCTTCCAACTTTCACATTTTCATTGCACGTAATCCCTAAGCAAGCGCCTCGTCGATCGGTAAGATGTACCTTAGCCAGGGCAATTAATCACAATAATATCATAATTACTTAAGTGCGTGTCGCAACAAACACGTTGGCAAAGAGAGAAGCTAACAAAAGACAGTCAGTGCGAAAAGGCGCGGCCAGATGATTTCACGGTAATTTTTTAACCAGTCGCGAGTCCTACGGGATTCGAGGGTGCAGAGATTTCCGTCATATCGAGATTACGCTTTCTATCGAGCATCCGCCAATCTCGTCACGAGTTTCAATGAAGGCCCATCGGGACTCCGTGGCTTCGTGTCGGACATAATGACGAGTGAATATTTTTCGCTGAAACGTGGATTGCCCTGTGTGTTTCGCGTGTCGCCGCTTGTCAACGAGAAACATTACGTTTCGTTCATCTTTTCCTCTCCTCCCACGATCTCAAATAAACGATCTCCAAGATATTGCAATTTATGAATTTTTTTTGCGATTGATCATTGGCTCGCTTGTTTGTTTGCTGTCTTGCATGCTATTTTTCAAGAATTTTTTTTTTTTTTTTGCACAAATGGCACATTTAGCTTAGAGACGCGAGGGAATATTCGCAAATGGAGATTTGAAATTTGCGCGTGGAATTGAAAGTTGGAGCATGGAATTCGGGGAGAGGAATTTTTTTGTTAAATTTATTTCGAATAATAGGAATAAAAATGTATAGGATGTTGGGTTTGTTCGTATATGCTATATTATTTTCTGAATTATTTGAAAATGCGAAAAAAATGTTTCATATGGAAGTTGTTTGACTTCATGCGGGAAACTTAACATGATATTTTGATTTTTTTTTTCTATGTTGATGTTTGAAGAGGCTTGAATGCCAATGTAAGTTTTTTTTTTAAATGGAACTACGTGTTTTTTAATATTGCCAGTTTTGTTACGCTTTTTGAAGAGGAATTCGACGATTATTTTTGATCAATAATGTATCGAATATTTTTATAAATATTGGTAGCAAGCGTCAACTTCGGTATTCGATTGTTTACTTTTTTGCGGATTTTAAAGAAGAACTTTACCGAAGTTGAAGCTTGTATCAATATTTATAAAAATAGTCGATATATTATTGATAAAAAATAATATACACGCATCGTTGTATTTATCTTGAAAAGCATAATAAATTGGCAATAACGAATATATAGTTTCGTTTAAAACATTGGCATTGAAACCTCTTTAAATAATAAACAAATAATAAGAAAATAATAAAAAAAATTTATTAATATATTATAAAAATTATAATATTTTCAATAATTTCGGAAATAATAGTTTGTATAAAAATAAATCAAATATATTTTATAACAGGAGTTATAATAAGTGGTAAAAAAAAATTATGTGGGAAAATTACAATTTAATCAAATCAGGATTACAAATTAATCTCGTTTCGAGAAAATTTAAGATAATAATAATAATAATAATAATTTACATTAATTGGTAAAAACTATTGCTAAATTGAATACAAGAAAGAATATATGTAAGAAAATAATATTATCGAAAAAATTACATATTAAAGATATTGAAGATTAATTTTTAAATTGCATGTTACACTTTTAGTATGATTTTTAAAAGAGAATTTACAAAAAAAATTAAATTAAATATAATTGGCTTGGTTAGAAATAAAATTGCTGCAAAATTTTGTAACAAAATCAATTTTGTATTTATATACAAAATAAAGGAAAATTTTAAAAAATCCTAGGAGCAACATTAAATTCAATGAATTTTAAAACATTCAGAGAATAATCAATCTAAATTAATATTTAATATTAATAGAAAAGATCTTTAGAAAAGATCTTTCAATCTTTCATGCTACATTTTCCCCACAAAATCAATGTAATTTTCATATTAAACATTCGAAACGAAAGCTTAACATTATTCGAGATAAACAAAATATCACAATTACTATAAACTCAAGAACAATCTCTTTTATAACATTTTCAACGCTATTCGACGATTAAAACATCACAATCTTACAAAGAAAGAAAAAAGAAGTACATTTTTTTCTTTTCATTCCCATCCATTTGCTCTTTTCATCCCTAATCGAAGCAGCAGCAACAACAGCTTCACACTTATCCCCACTAACGAAACAATCGGTATCGATTGGTAGCACAATTATCCACGTGGTGGCCGATAAAACGAGGGTGATACATCGTTCCAAGGATCAAACGGCATCCTTGTGCACGAGCGTCTAGTTAGGGTCCGCTTTGTTAGAAAGCAATGAGACTCCGCCGACGTGATGCTGATGGTCGTGGTGGTGGTGGTCGTGGTCTTGGTCGTGGTCGGTAATATTTCACGGTAACGGTATTTAGCGGAACCGTCGCGACTGTCATCCGCGATGAAACGGTGGAGGCAGGGAAGACATTAAGCGTAATGAATTACCAGCCGGGAGGAGTAATGTGTCTTAATTACGGGCCCGCGGCACAATAATTATGTAATTAGGCATTGTTTGCCGACCAGCCCCTAATCACAATCCCGATGTCGTAGCCACGTCACGGCTCGAGGTGCTGCATCGCGTTATCGACCTGCTCCATTTCAACGTCGTTCGTCTAGACGCTCGTCTCCTGTGTGACCGGCTTTGTGCCGCTAACTTGTTTATTTAAACCTAACGAATTTATATTTCTCGGTCTATAAACGAGATTGTGAGATTCTTTTAATCTTTATCGTTATGCATTTATAATCTCTATCGTTTTTTCTTTAAATTAAAATTATTCTAAATAAAAAAAAAAGAAAGGGAACAATATTAAAATCTTTCAACGAAAAAAATTCGAAGCACCGATAATATTTTTTTATTTCAACTTGATTGCTTTGAAAGTATTGTTATTGTTAAAAGAGTTTTGTTGTTTTTCTTTGTGATGAGAAGGGAAGATGCATGGAAAATTTATATTTGTTAAAATAAAATAACGAACAGATCATTAGATGATCGAGAGGATAAATTAATTAAAAGAAATGCGACAACATGCATGGAGCACCAATTAATTAACCAACTCGTGGTTTAGTTGAGTAGATAACCAGTTTTCTCAGTCAACTAATTGATTTTTTTTTTCTTACGATACTTACTCTATTTAACAAGATAAGAAATTTTATGATACTGTACTGTAGTGTACATTTCAATTGTTTATAACTTGACAATAACCTTTAACATATATATTCGTTTTGATCTTTAGAATTGATCCATCAATATGTATGCTATAAGTACAATGTATAATTCCAAAAATATTAAATATAGTTTCCTATTAAGTATAAGAAAGAAGGATAGAATTTTTATTTAAAATCTTAAAATATAATTTCTACCAGAATTTGATATCTTCTTTTATAATAGAGATAGGTAATAGAATACATGATTGTGATATATGATGAAGAATTATTAAAATATTTCTATAAATATATATTTTATTTTTGCCATATTATTATACTAGCATAGCAATACAAATAGAAAAAAATATTGAATTTTAATATTCATATTCAATGAATAAAAATGTATAAAATTGAAAGAGAATATGGATAAGAATCAATCTTTTTTAGATTCATGTGATTTATATATTAATTATATATAATTAAATCTATTACTTTCTTTTCACCCACGCTTGTCAGAACCGTGTTCACTATAGTTAAAAACGATTATGTCGAGTTCAGCTGTTCTTTCCCCTTCGTCAACAATGCCTTCAGATTCAGTTAGTTGTCTGCACGAGTCATTTTAGGCTCGGTGTACTATCCAAGGTTTAAACAGCTATGTTTATATTCTTTGTTTTATTTTCATAATCGATTAGAATTAATCGAAACGAATTATTTTCTATAATATGAATTTGTAATAGATAAGTATATTTTTAGTATTAGATTTTAAGTGCTTAAAAATGGATATTAAAATTTTATTTTCTTTAAACTTCCATTATTTTTTTTTAAATAATTTTGATTTATTTAGAAAATATGGCTTTTAATTCAAATAACCAATTTTTTTTATATGTCACCTGAATATTTTATTAGAATTTTTTATTTACTTTTTAACAGTTTACACGTCATTTATTTATATTATAGTTTCTATATAAAATTAATTTTTATTTAAGATAATGATTAAAAAGAAAAAGACAAATTTTACGTGCATCAATATCGTAAAATTATAAAATTTTGAAAGAATAGTCTACAATTTAATTCACTTATAATTTGTTGATTTTCCTATACTATCAATCGATAAATTTTGCGCAAAGATATTTAAAAAATCAACGAAAAATTTAACAAATCGTAAACCACCAATCACGTATTTTATCTTCCAATATTATTAATCAAATTTCTCAAAAAAGGCGATTGTAGAATAGAACCGAATATCTCCAAAGAATTTCAAATTTCACGATTATTAGAACCGAATAAAGAACTTTTGAAATAATCCTCGGTTTTCAAAATGATTTGATCGAATTCTTCTAAATTCATCGACTCCGCCGCCGCAGCGTCCATTGGCACTTCCGGCGCGCAGGAGCCAGGGTGATCAGGCTGCATTAATATTTATGCGCGAAATCAAATCCGTAAGCCGTGGGGTCCCGACCTGGTGGAAACGTAAGCAGAGGAATCGAGTCACCTAAAACGCAAGACAAACACGATGGTATGTCATGGGCTTCGCAGATTTCCTCCAGGTATTTGGGATATCTTCTCTCTGTCGTCGTCGTCCTCCAGAGTGCAAACCGTTCCATTCCAAAATTTACATCGTTCCCTAGCCTAGGTGTCGCACGAGGATTTAGATCCGACCGGATTAAGGCTTCGGCTTTGTATCGAGTTGTGCGTAAGACGCGCGTAAAATACTGTGTTTGCTTACCCGTGAAATAACATCGGTTCGGCTATGATAGCCGTTTACCCGCGCCGATCTTCAAATAGCTCGAGATGAACCGATCTGCTGGAATAATGATACAATATATGTGCGATTACATACGTGTGTGAGATTATTTGTAAAATTTGTAAAAATAAAGTATATTGTTATATAGAATTTGGGACCTTCGTGATTAGTTAATTGCAATTTTTTTATCGACTAACAACATTATTAATAATGACATTAATGATCTTAAAAGTTAGCGTTGAATGTGATGTTATATTGGTATTATAAATAACGTCGAATATTGCAAATAACGATAATGTGAAAGCAAGAAAAATTCTGCCTTACGTTATCTTTATTTCTTAGATTTATTTGATCTTTTCTTCAAAATTTCAGTTGAAAATTTTCCAATTTTTGGAACACATTGGAAAACATATAGAAATAAAATGAACAGAAACTGACTTTGAAACTGACATCAAGAGACGTTTTAACGAATTGAACAATAATCTCACTATTTCTTCGAACAACCGATGAATAAAGCAACGACTGTTCGAGTCAATTTTGATCAGGTGTATTATAAATATATTAGAAGAATTGGAAAGAAATCCATTATTTTTTACATATAATTCAAAACCGATAAATTAAAAAAAAAAATGGATGACTATCGTAAAAGAAGAAAGGAATTATAGTGTCAAAAAGTTTAGTAGATTTCCGGTATCCTTAATACTTGCGTAACACCGAGAAGAGAAATCATCGTGACTCGTGTTAATCGTGGAAAAGGAAAAGATTCCATAAACGGAATGGACCGGAACATTCCGTTTTCTAATTTATTTCCTTATCTCATTTGGTATAAACCGAGGCCTACACGCTCAATTATTCCTCGTGGAATAACCGCGTAAACTGGTTTTCAGAGTTAAGGCTACAGCAGAGGCAGCCTGTACAAACCAGTTTGTGCAGTTCAGTACGCACGGGCAACACGGCGTATTTAGACGGTTCTACATGCTCGGCCTAATCCGTACAAACCAGTTTGCGCAGTTAAATACGCGCGAGCAACAAGCTCCAAATTCTTGATTATGTTTTCCAACAATGCCGCTGTACTTTTGATATACCGTATAAAGTTTAATAAATAGCATTCAGGAAGACGTTATTATTATATCCTTGATAGCGAGAAGTGTCAATGTCGTATTTTTCCAAGTTAAATTCGGGTTGCAAATTGAGTTTGTAAACAGTTGTATTCTCTCTTTAATTCTCTCTTTTCGTAGTTTAATTCTCTCTTTCAGAAAGGAAATTTGAAACAACAGAAATTATTTGAATTTTTTTAATGTATCTTTAAGTATATTTTAATTTTAAATACCGATATTAATATTTTTTGCATCGAGCTGCAAATATAGAAATTTTATTATTCTTTGGAAGTTAAATTATTTTTGTTAATATTGTAATTTAGAAAAAGAAAAATTTAAGTATATAATAAAATAAATTATATAAAATATTTATTAGTAGAGAATGTTTGTTTAAATATAATATAGTGATAATTAAATAAAACTTGGAATATATAATTATAAAATATTCATATTTAATAAATTAATTTGAATAATCTTACAAGAAAATTTATCCAATTTTCTTATCTATCTAAAATTTATCTTTGAAAATTTTTGGCAATGAAAGTTTATCGATAAAAGATCTTCAATATATTTTCTCTTAATTAGATATTAATAAGATCGATATTTCGAGTATTTTATAATTTTTAAATTTTGCCCTATTTCGCGCCATAGAATTATATTTAAAAAACGAGAAAAGCATTGAAACTTCGAGCATTGATTTCACTTTCAAAGTGAAAATTCGATAAAAAAAAATTACTTCAACTACAATACAAGTTATAATAGAGTATACATACTCATAGAGTTTCATTAACGACGAAAAATTGTTCGTTAAAATTTCATTGAAAAATGGACAAATGTTCAAATATTTCCATAAGCCCATTACAACGTAACTTTCTTATAATACAATATACGATCGTTATAAAAGGATTATTTAAATAACATTAGTAACATTTTAAAGCGGAATTTCTTTCTAGAAATACACGAAATCGGAACCACATATTGTCGCGAATAAATCAACCATGAATTTCGGAGGCCATTAATTCAGAAAAGAGCTTATTGCCATCCAAGAGATCGAACTTCTACATCGGCCTCCTTATGGCTGATTCATGAAGTCCGTTTCTACTGCCATGAATCTATTACGATTGCCTGTTATTCAAACGGCGCTGGTCATTCGAATGGCAACAAAAGATCATCCTTACATGGTCGTTACGTGCCATCTTCTTTTACTGGCTTCGTCCTTCACGGTTTCTGACCGTGCCCTCTATTATAAATCGTTCCAACATCGGTGAATAATCGATGATGGTCGTGCAGGCTGGCCATAGGGAAATATATGTACAAACGTTTCACGTGAAACCGATAGGATTAATCTTGTACGAAAGAATTCGTCTGTTTTTTATCCTTTTTAAGATCGTCTGGGGACCGATCCGACATTTCCTCGAATAATCGATTTAATGTTTTTTCTTTTCCCATGATTATTTAAATTGTTTCATTATACTTCCTTCGTTGCTCGAGTTCGCGTTTTCAGGGCAGATTTTTTAATCTCGGTAAAATGTTTCAGACGCAATGATTAGAATTTTTATGTGCAATTTATATATTACGAATATAATATATTCGATTATATAATTTATTAATAATATATATTACATAAAAGATTTATATGATTAAGAAACAATTAATGTTACTTTTAATAAATATTTGAATATATATAAATAATTTTATTAGTTTTTTACTAAACTCTATTATTATTTTTTGTTTTTAATAATATTTTTTGTATAAGACAATTTCATATAATACGATAATTTTTAAGAATATAAATATAGAGAATAAAAATAATTCAATAATTTCAATATATATATAATTAGTTATTCAGAAGTGTACAAAATATTAGACAGAACATTATTTAAAAAAAATAATATTTATTTTTTGTGAATTTACAAATATTTTTTACTGATACTTTTGTCAAATAATAATCTAGATATTATTTTCTCTTTTCTATCTTATGGTATTAAAAAAAAGTAAATTATTTTTTATTTAATATCACAACAGTTTCAAAAATTACAAGAGTTTTGATAAATTTTATATTACATTCGATCAAAGTTTCAGTACTTTCGACGATATTGATCAATTGATTAATATTAAGAAAAAAAAAGTGAAATCTCGACAACAAATTAACAACTAACAATTGAAAAAATTGATGTGAAGGCAATTTTCATTTTTCCCCAGAAAAATACTTAAAAGTCTCTAACTTTTTCCTTAATAAATTGAAATTCTTCTTCTAATCCAATTGAAAAATATCACACGCGATGATATCGCAGAAAGATTAAAAACAGAATAAGATTCTCCTATTTCCTGCGAACGCAATTTCATCATCGAGCATCCAATACAAATCTTCGAATATTAATCCGCGCGCGTCACAAATTATTTCACCACCCAAATATTAAATGTACCCGCTGTAACGAAACTTGGAATCCTCGCCGGATGACATCTTCGTTTCCCCGATACTTTCAACGACACTATCGCTTCTTGGAAGACGGTATACGAGATATGTACGCCAGCCCGGGTTGCTGGGACTTATCGCGAAGCCGGAATGGGAGGAGGGGGTATATATAGTCGCGGAATGGTACAATGGCGCGGAATTATTCATAATTTTAGCAAGTTAGTTTAATAAACTTAAAGCGAAGGTGGGCATTCATCAGGACGCGGCGAGGAGCGTAGCTCGAAGGAAGGAAGGAAGGAAGGAAGGGGTTATAAATACGTCGCGAAGACACTCTTTACCCGACTGAGAAGGAGGGATGAAGAGGATAGGGGGAACGGGTTAGTTATATATGCCTCTCTCTCGGTCCTGATTTGCATGTCTAAAGCTTGAGTTTAACATCCACGGAGTGTCGCGGTCTCTGGCGGGAACAGCTCATTTAAACGTTAAAAAGGAAAAGAAATGTGACGAAGAAAAGGAGGAAGAAAAGGTGGACGGTGCTTGGGACGTTCTCTGCTTATGGCGATGGGACGCTTCCATTTGAACGATTAATGAAAGGATTCTTCGGATTCTTGAAGGAATTTAATAAACATTAGAAGGAAGGCTGATAAATTCTAATTCGTAATTTAATTCATTTTAAGTGCCAATTTCTTTTTTTTTTTCTTCCAATAAGTTTTTATCCGATTCTTTAATTTACTTCATATGGGATATTTAAAATTTGGTTGATAAATTTTTTAAATAAATTGCGAATTGTGATTAAATGAAATAGAAATAAACTTTTAAATTTTTCTTAAAACGAAAGATTCTTCTTTATCTTCTATTTTTATCAGTATATACTTTCGTTATAAGTTGACAATTCACAGATAAGTCGTTTATTCTATTTTCTCACATAACACATAGAACAAGTCATATTTAGAAGGTTTCATGAAGAATTTCAATATCAATTATCGAATGAATTATTTATAAATATTGATTTTACGTATAAATACATTCTAACATACAAGTTTTAATTTTTTTAATATATTCCATGCTTAATTGATTTTTGTTTAATATAACGTATTATTAGAATATATAATAATTTTACTTATAATACGTGTCTTATAATATTTATAATATTTATAACTATCGAGAACAAAAGTGCAGATGCATTATACAAAAAAATAAAAATTTTTAATTTTAACGGATTATATCATCGTAATTATAATAATTAATTTCTTCATTAAACTACGTTAATACGTTTCATGATTTATGTATGATATATATTTTCAACTTGTACGATTTTCTTAATTAGTAATCATTAAACTGCGAATTTCTATGCAAAATCAAATTTTTCCTGAAACATGACTAAAGAGATAGAGACTTCGTGTCTTTTACGAATTTTTATACATTCAAATTTTATATAAATACATAAATATCCTATAATGTAATCATATTTCTTTGTTCGAACAATTGATATTTAAGTGAAGTATGTCACGTCACTTATAAATAATCACAAATCAATTTATCAGCAGATCGCTCATCTCTATTTTCTAATATTTTCTGATATATCAAAGATGGGTAGATTAAAATCAGGACTAATACTCCACGTCGAAAAGTAAGTTTTCCTCGCCTCGCGTAGGTAGATTGCCTGATGAAACGAAATTCACTCCGTGAGGAACAACTCGGCAACTTTTGCATCGGATTCTCTGTCGCCGCAAATGGATGTAAGGGAGTCCCGTCACTCGTTCGTCCAGACTTTTCTAACTTTTCCACCCTTCAAGTGGGCCAACTTTTGTTTCCATAATGTATTAACGCAAACGTTTTAACGCGATCGATGACAGAGGACATCTTGAGATGTGTATCTTTCTCGGATCGTTCGTACATCCGAGCTCCCCTTTAAAAGATGCGAGATAAGAACTACCCATGAATTCGTACTAGGCTTGCCTGTTCCTTCTCCTTGTCACGTAACTAAATTTCAAATTATTATTTACCAGTTATTTAACTTGAAAAAAATTATTTATTTCGCAGTGGAAAATATCGTTTAAATAAAATATCGAATCCAATATGGATCGACCAAAAAATCATTTGATTTTGTTTTACGGATTTTCATCGATATTTCTGATCCACTTGATCCATTATAATATAAAACACTTTTACAATTCATATTTGTAAAGAAGGTGATAAATAGAATGTTTTTAAGAATTTTTACAAATATATATATTTTAATTAAACTATCTATAAATTTATATATGTTTCGAACATGGAATTAATTAATAATTAATTAAATAAAATTTAATCGACCTCCATCTATCACTTCGAAAATCATTTTGTTATATATGAGGATATTGTTATCTAATAACAAATACATTAATCGTAAAATTATTATTAATTGGTTAGGTTAAACAGGAAATTTATCCCCTTCTTTTTTTAATATTAATTTTTACTCTATCAAAATCATGTTTACAAAATCATGTTTTAAACGTTCAAACTACACTTTCACTTTTCAATATTAATTTTTAAATATTACACAATACACAAATATCCTTACAATATATAATATATAATATATTATCATGTATTTTAACTATAATTTAATCACATAATTTTTTATGCACTCTTATATTAGTCTTGGCAAAGTATTTTAGGCTAAATATAATACAAAATTGATTAAAAAATGCTATACTATTTCATGTATAAAATGCAGATAGAGAATGTTAAATTGAAACGATATAAATATGAAGAAACATTTCCTATCTGATATTTCCACGTCGACCATATGCATTTCACGTCTCAGAAGAACTACAATTACTTTTAACGAATTTCATCCATTAATGAATTTTCTTTTTTTCCTAAAATCTTTTACCAAGAATGATCGACCTATCCTAACATACAGCAAAAATCATGTAATCATATTATACAAGTAAAACGTACATCACGGCTCGATGTAACGCGATAAATCTGTACGATGGAGGAGGTGGTGGGGAGGGAGATCAAGGGGTGGAATAAATTCAAATTCGCCTAAGGCTGTAAGAAACTGGCCGAACGTAAGAACGCACCGCGTGGAACCGACACGCGGTGTAATATCATCGATGTAATTGTATGGAAATAAAAAGCGCACCTTATCGTTTATATCTATACGTGGGTTGAACTCGTGTCGAGTGTTTAATGGAGGAAGAAAGAGAGAGAGAGAGAGAGAGAGAGTAGCGTTAGTGGAATCGATGTAACAGGACGAAGATGGGGGAAGAGGGCCGCTCAGGGATTTATGTCTCGAGTAATACTACTCTTAACCGTAGCTTATTATGGAAATTTCCTTAAATTGTCGGTTGCCTCCGCGGAGAACAATGCAAACAGAAAATGGATAATTATTGGACTGTAAATTGTGGCGGGGCATTTGGTAATTTATGTTAATACCGATCGTAAAGTAAATTCCGGTGTAGCGTAAGTGATGCGCGCTTTGTACCGTCGTGAAAGTACAGGATGGAACCATTCGACGAACCAGATTTTTAAAACATTCTATTTGGAGGAGTTAACCGAGCTTCGTTTCGACGATAGATAATTGGAGGATAATTTTCAGAGAAATGGATCGTTTGAGATTAAAACTTTTCTTAAAAAATTAAATCTAAAGATTGTATTCTAGTAACTGGAAATTACTTGAATTATTAATACATTACAGATCTTCTGAGAGCTCTTCAACGCAAGTTAGCCCATTTTTGAGCGCTCTACAAAAAAGTATATGCATATGTGCACTTTTTAATTCAGATTTATAAAGTATTCTTAAATATTATTATATACTTCTTATGCATCTATTTATTATGTAGGCTTTTCTTACATTTTAACTATTACTTATTATATAAATAAAATTAAATCGATTAATTATTATTTATCTTACAAACTTATATAATATATTAATATATTGTTCTTCTTTGTGCAATGGTATATAATTTGCAATTATATCTGCTTTCGCTTCTTTTTCCATTCGACGAACAGACTTTACATTTTTTTTGTCGGGAATTTCTTCTCGCCTTTTTGCTATTATTGCTTTTTTCTCGAATTAAAACGAGATATCTCGTGACCCGTATCCAATGTGTTAATTTTAATTGATTATAAATTGATATTAAAATTTTAATAAATTTTAATCGATGTAATTTATTATAAAATAATTTCGAAAGATTTATATATATATATATTTCCTATTAAGATGGTCTATATTCGTGATATGGACTAATGAAACATCACGTCACGTCATTTTTTAATTAGTCTTATCTATCTTTGATTGTCTGATATAAATTTTCAATACGAGAATCTGCTTTGCCCAGTGTATTTCTTATCTTTGTCATTCCGACTTATCTTTATCACTCTTTTATCGATATATATATCGATCCATCTTGGTGTTCTTTCATGATCTGAATTTCATCATCGTTAAAAGTACTCTCGAATAGTTTTTCTATGTAGCTATAACTCGTATTTAATAGCTGCGTCATAAGATTTTATGCAATCACTTACTTTGTTCGTGTATTGTAACTTTTCTTTTATGCTCAATATATTTGTTTTTACAACGTTAGTTAGTAATCATCACATTACTATTTATTACACATTACACTGTTTGTCATGTATCAATTTCTTATATGTTCCTGAGTAAGTAAATAAGTAAATCTGAAGGATATTTAATAAATTTTAGGTTAGAAATATTTTTTAAATTGATAAAAATTTATATATCAAATTCAAAAAGATGAAATACGTGTTATATAAACAATTTTCTTAATAAAACTTTTATCCAGTACACATAGTACACATTGAAAATTTTTTTTCCAATTTACCCAAACATCACATCATCCATATTCAATTCACAGATAATTCATAAATATATAATCTACAGTAACAAATCCAATCATACACGCTCAACGATAAAAACTCCTCCGATCTGTAAAATTACAAACAACTCGTCCAATTTACAAATTCCCCCCTTCCTTACCACCGGTGTTAACAAAAATTACAAAAAGCTCCTCCCCCCTCCTCCCTCGCAAACAATTCGTTTCAACCATCCTTCCTTCCTTCCCTCCGCGCAAATCGAGGCACACACCGTTCGACGACGAGGGCCTGTTCTCAGGTCTGCAGATCGTGCGGATCCGTTACGTCGATTCCAGCCGACAATCGCAATTATCCGGTGGATAACGATTCCCGGAGGGCCGCCGCTAATTAATATAACCGGCGACGATTCGTTCGCGATTGACAGGAAAATACGCGGAGGCCGGCATCGTGGCCACCGTCGTGTTCGATTCCGCCATCCACCACCACCCCCTCCACCCTCTCCCGCCTCCGCCCGCGCGCGCGTCGATCGTGTCGTCTGCCCGTGTGTGGAGGAGCGAGTTCGCTGCCGAGGGGTTGGGGAGGGGGAGAGGGTTCGCAATTTGTCAGGTGACAGCCGAGAGACTGGAATAAATGGACAATTACACAAATACAATGTTTGACGTCATTTCAATGACGCGAGAGACACCTGTGATTGATTGTTAATTGCCTCGGTTTGTTACCCCGACCGGGGAGGGTGGTAGGGTGGTAGGGTCGTGGGGAGGGTGGAGGCGAGAGAGGTAACACGGGGTGGGCGCGAATAATTTAATTGAACCGATCGATGCGCGGCCTGTTTTCACCGCTTTTTCCGCTACTTTGCCGCCTACTTCTTTTTTTTCCTTTTTTTTTTTCGCTCGAATCGAATTCGTCTTTATCCGGTTTTTCCCCTTTCCTTAGTTTCGTTATTGTAATGCGACGTGGTATGAGTGAGAGGATTTATCTGGGGAAGAATCTGGAAGAATCGTATCGGATTCGTGACGAGAATGATTAATAAGGTATTTAGTAATTAAGTGAATATAAAATGTTTGGATAAAAGGATAATGTATATAAAGGGATAATGTGATATATATATTCGTATAAAGATTTTAAAATTAATTGTTATTTGTAAGAATCATTGTTCATTTATAATCGTATACTCAAAATATATCTACCGTATTGTATTATATTTCGGTTTCTGATTTTTAATTCATCAGCCACGCTAATCGTTGAGCGCAGACAAACGATATAATATCGAGTATACGTCTTTCCTTATTTTTCCAACCGAAAACAACGAAGACAGGTGTATATATAATCGCACGACAACGGAAAATCACTCGACAGATCTTAAGCCGGATATCCATTTGTTGCACGATAAATTGCACGCTACCGTCGCATGCATCCCGTATAATATTTCGATATGCAACGATGTAATAACGTTTGTTCCCATTAACACGCAACGGTGATACGGGAGAATGCACGACAAGTAGATATATCCTTAGACGTACGATCTTCACACGTACTACACGTTCCTCCACTTCGTGCAACTGTCTCGTGGCATTACTTATTTTTTATTTCTCTCTCGTTTCTTCCTCCTCTCCTTCCCCCCCACATTTTTAACGTTACGAGCGCGAGAAGAGGCGCGACCAACATTTCAGTGGACGTTCGGCTGAATGTTTGAAAACAGCATAACTTGGCTGCCGAGGGGTGAATAATGGAAAGGTCGTAAAGTGTGCGAGCAAGAGGTTAAAAGATATCGCGAAAATTGTACCGTCCCATCCCGTCTCTTGCTCGTTTCAGGGTAGTATAAAACGCACTTGTACGAGCACGATCGAAATACGGTACGAAATGAAACAAATGTTTAATTTCCGAAACTAAGTTATTAATATCCGTGTTTTCAATCGTGAAAGTGAAATTTATTATCCGAGTCTTTGTTTGCTTGTACGAAAGTTTCGGTTATATGCAATTACGGGAATGATAAATGAATTATACTGTTATCGTTTCTATCCAAGAATTTTCAACGTAAAATATGCTCGCGCCAAGCATTGTTATCATCATCATCATCATCACGTTCCACCGATGGAATATCTTTCGATTAAGTCTTACATTAATATCCAGGTGTCAAATACTTAGATAATAAAATTAATAATTTGTTATCTTTGTCTTATCTTTTTTAAATTTAAAATTTCTTCGAAATTCGAATTTTCGTTTTTGTATTATTTCTTATCGATTTATATTTCAAACTTTTATTAGAAAATTAATTGGATAATGTGATATATTTGTGTTATCGTATTTGCTATTTTACTAAACAAAATTATCGAAGAAATGAGAAAATAAATAATGTAGAAAATTTTATTAGCGACGTTAGAATTAAATCCATGATTTTCATCGATTGAATGAATTTTTAACACGTTCAATGCTGGTGAAATAAACGTAGATATTTCCTATAATAGCATATGATCGCATTTTCTTCAAAAAACTTGAAAGATAAGAAAAAGATATTTTCAGATTTTTAATTATTTTTTCATTTGCATGCTTATTATGAATATTGCCATTAGCACAATCATTTTCAATTTTGTTTACAATTTGTTTTTTGTAAAAAATTAATCCACCATTAGAAGTTTTTGATTTTTCATATTCAATCTCTATGGACAAATTCATTTTCCATAGACAATCTGAATCGTTTACCATTATTTCTTTTTATTATTCTAACCTCTTAAAAACATACTTTTGTTAAATGTCTACTCTATCATACAATTGTTCAATCAATGTTTAAAAAATTTAGAAATAAAAATATTTTTGAAGAAATATCCATGCAAATTCAAGAATTCACAAAGGGTTTAATCTTTACTCGTTCGATCTTTGAACTTAATTCGCAAAAAAAAGCTCTCAAAATAATTTGAAAAAATTCTGGAATACTTTTGTTAAATGTCTATCATACAATTGTTCAATCAATGTTTAAAAAATTTATTAGAAATAAAAATATCTTCGAAGAAATATCCATGCAAATTCAAGAATTCACAAAGGATTTAATCTTTATTTGTTCGATCTTTGAACTTAATTCGCAAAAAAAAGCTCTCAAAATAATTTGAAAAAATTCTGTAATACTTTTGTTAAATGTCTATCATACAATTTTTCAATCAATGTTTAAAAAATTTATTAGAAATAAAAATATCTTCGAAGAAATATCCATGCAAATTCAAGAATTCACAAAGGATTTAATCTTTACTCGTTCGATCTTTGAACTTAATTCGCAAAAAAAAGCTCTCAAAATAATTTGAAAAAATTCTGTAATACTTTTGTTAAATATCTACTCTATCATACAATTTTTCAATCAATGTTTAAAAAATTTATCATTAGAAATAAAAATATCTTCGAAAGGATTCGTGCAACGAATTCAGGAATTCACAAAGGGTTGCGTTCGATCTTTGAATTTAATTCGCAAAAAAAAAAGAAAAAAAAAAAGGAAGATCTACGTAGAATTTATTTCACGCTCGTACGTTTTTTCCATCAACTTCGATACGCGGAATCGGTTTTTCTATCAGTGTCGATCGTTAAGATACGGGATACACACGAACGAATCCTGCAAATTAATTCGTCGGCCGTATCGCATTAGAACGCATATACGCCGGACTAACTTCGTTAAGAATGCATCGACTTTCTCTATCGTTCGCATCAGAACCGTGCAGCTGCTCGTTTAAAACTGCCAAACACACGGGTTGTTGCCTGCCCCACGGGTTATCTCCTTTTTTCTTTTTTTTCTTTCTGCCCTTTCTTTCTTCTCCATAGCGTTGATATCAGATGCTTATAACCGCGCAAATTAAAAGTTTTCATCGCGTTCAATGGAAACTTTTCCCACCCCTCCACCACCGTACAACGCACGCAACGTGTAGCATAAATGTTTTGATCGCAGTCTGCTCGCTTCTACGAATTTTCAACTCACCTGTTTTTTCACTCCGTTTACCAGCTTTTCGGCCTTCATTATCTATTCAACGACACGTATTAATTCTACCGCGGTTATTCCGGTTATTCCTTACACCCCTCGTACGAAATTTATTGGAATCGCCGAAATTATTTAAGTCGATAAAATTCGTTTGTGAAAATTGATCGTGTAATTGCATTTGGATAGGAGTGATGAAACAAATATTGGGAATTTTTTAAATTAGGAGAATTTTTTTCCCAAAAAGAAATTCGGCTTTCGCTGTCAATTCCGCAATGCGATAAATGTAGGATGTCGATGCATTTGTGGGATATTTTTGAGAGAGAGATCGATGTAGAAAAGTGTTTATTCGTTCTGTTTATTAGAGAATATATGAATTTGCATGAATATTCTCTGTATTCTCTCTTTGTGGAAAGAAAAAAAAATATTTTTAAAAAAATATAAAAATATTAAACTCGCAGGTGTTAATTAACTTTTAACCTAGTATTAAATTTTGCAATCACAAAATAAAATTTGGAAGTGATTTGGAATAAGTCAATTTCATCTGCATTATACTCACAAAATATTCGTATATTTTTGGAGGATCGATTAAGTTAGATTAGGTTAAATGATTTTTGTTAATCACGAATAAAGTGTTTGGAAATTATTTCCAGTCTGTATTATACAGAAACAGTTGATACGTATCCATGAAATATTTTTTCAGGATCTCTTCAGAGATCAAAATAAACAAAGATATACAAAAATGTTAATTTACTTATTAAATTAATGCAAGCAATTTTAAATTTTCATTGGACAGAAAAGAAAGAACGAGAACTGTATTCCTCTATTCTCTTATCTTTCTTTATCCAACGCGAACTCAAATTGCTTATTAACTTAATAAACCAAATAAAGCCTCAAGCCGACATTCTTGCATACCAACATTTATTTTTCTCTTCAACAACATCCAAAGCTGTCCCATGAATATATTACCAACACTCTCAATATTCTCTTACAAAAATACACACACACACACACACATATATATATATTTATCCGCCAATTTATTACAATTTCAATTTTTCTATCTCACCAATTATAATTGCGTATAAGCAACTCTCGCCTGATGTTTGGAGCGTGTAAACGAGTGGTAACTAGAAGAAGATTCAGAGAGAGAGAGAGAAGTTAGACTTGCAGATTCCTAGGCTCGCTGGCAAACACAGATATATAGCGAGTCAGCGTGTTAATGGAGCTATCAGTCAACATACACGTTTGAGCGACGTCTCAATCAAACACCGATGCACTCCTGACCTGCGTTACATCACCGGCCCTGTTTTCGCATTGTGTGCTCGATTCACCGCCGGCCAGAGATTCCCTGCGCCGCCTCTTACCTCATTATGGCCGGTGATTAGGCCTCCCACGACCGGTTAATTAACGCCGGATTTTCCTAACTTTTAATTGCCCGATTCCCGGCCGAAGGAGAGGGTAACGACCGTCGGGCGAACACTTGCAAGTGTATATCATCGGGATTGAATTCGATTTTCGACGACCGAATGGAAAATAAGTTTTAATTTGATGAAAGTTCCTCCTTCTCTTGACGGGGGATCACTTTTGTTCGAAGTACGATATCATTCTGTTTGATTATTAGCGGAGGAGGGGGCGAAAGTTTTTTCGTAAATAAAAAATTCTAATTTTAATTAAAATTTGTGGATATATATTGTGGTTGCATAATGGTTTGCACAGAAGTATTCATACACTGCTTGAGCAAATTTAATTAATAAATTGTGTTATTAAAATTAATTTTGCCTTTGCTACGAAATATTGTGTAGTATGTAGATCGAGTAATGAGTCGTGGAATAATATTTTTATTAGTGGAATATCACTTTTATTTTCGCTTTATTTTTTTTCGTTTTTTTTTTTTTTTTTTAGATATAATTTCGTACGGGATAGAGGAGAATTTGAAAATATAAAATGTTTAGATTTTAGTGTTTTATTATCCCGCAAAAAATATTTTCAGATATGTTTCCAAATTGTATAAACAAGAGTTGACTTCAAACATTCGAAGAGACTTTTCGAAAAATAAATTGCTTTATATATGCATTGTATAATCTATTTCGCTATACAAATTTCATGATTGGTGAATTTTCTTGTGTATGTAATTTTTCGTAGCGATATCATTCGAAGAAAACTAACTAAAATTTCAATTTGTTTTTTATTCTTTTAAATTCTGTAATTAAAAATAGAACAACATTTTAAATCATTGCATTATTAAAAAAACTTCTCATTCTATATTCGATAAGCTTACTCATAATAATACAAGTTATAACTTTTATATTTAACTTTTTCCTTACTGTTTCCAAACATTTGGATTCCAATGTACATTCCAATAGATTCTTATCAATAATTAAAAAAATTCTTCAATCCTTGTAAAAATCATCTCCTAATAATTTGGAAAGTTTTAAATTGACATGCCGTGCAGAAAAATACGATATAAAATCAACTATTATTTACAACAACAAAAAATCAATATAAATTAATAATTGCACAAAGACATTTCAAAATTTATTTAAAATAATTCATCTCATCCATAGAATCCGTCTCTTTCCGCAAACTATAACTATACTTAACGTTCTTAAATACTGAATTTGTACCAGACATCCCACTGATAGATTGCAACGAACACGAGGCCGATTTATCGAGGCGAGCGGAACTCGAAAATCGACGCGTCCATCCTGGACGAGGCACGCAGAAAAAGGACAAAAAGTTAATTTCCCGCTGTCCGTGCCGTATAACAGACGGTCCGCAACGGGGAATCCTATTTAATCGGTTCTACTTCAACGTCACCTTTATTATTTTACAAACCCGTCCCAGAATTTTCTCTGTAAAATTAATCGCGCACACGAATCACCCTTATACACACTTACACACCGTTCATACTCGAAAGGGAGGAAGAGAGGATAGAGCGATCCGTTTTAACCGACAATTTTCTTTCCAACCGTTTTCCACCGATGATTTCGACCGGTCCGCCATCTATCCGTGGAAAATTCCTCGCCGACAGAGAGAGAGGGAGACAGAGGGAGAGAGGGAGGGAGACGGGACATCCGTCCGGGGACGAGTTGTCCCGTATGCAAATTCGTTTTATTGTCGCGGCACAGAGAGTCGACCAGAGACGTGGACCCGTGTAAACGGCCGGCCATCTTCGCTACCCGCCTTAATTTCATTCATGCCCTCTGCACCGGCCCGCCTCTGCGCCCCCTCCCCGCTTTAATTACTGCCAATTGCCCTTGCCGCACGCGAATTATGTCATTTCCACATGAGCAGCACTTTAGCGAAATTTTCGCCAGGTAGTCAGAAACGAGACGACCCACCCACGCACATACACACAGCTTCCAACATATATATATACATATACTATATATTTATATATATATATAGTTTCCTTTCTAGCCTCCTCTCTACTTTTCCAGAGAGACCCTTCGACCCCTTACGACTCCACCCCTCCCCACCGTGACCAACCTAGTCATCCTCCCTGCACCCCCTCCCTTCTTGCGAGCGTGTGTATGTCCTCTCGTAATAAGGGAATAATTAATTAACTACACTTTCGTGCTTCGTTTTTGCGCGGGTGAGCCTTGGGCCGGGAATAAAATTTATGTGTATCCGGGACCTTAATTAAATGGTACAATTTGACGGAGCTGGCTGCATGGAAGTTTATGTTAATTTGCGAACGTACTTGGGCTAACCTGACTCTCCTCCACGGGTGACTCTCTAAAATTGTCCCTTATTCTATGCTTTTAATTAACGCGCCCCGGGATCGCGATTTCCCGATTTTTCCACGCCGATATTCGACCACGCGTCCTCCACGCGTGGAGTCTGCGAGGAAGGGGATGTGACGGGGAGAGATGCTTCGCTCCGGTATTTTCAAAAAAGGTGAGCAAGTTTTGCTCTTTTCGTACGACTGTTGTGACGAATTTAATGTTATTAAATGTATTTAAAACTGTAATTGTGAATGAGAAGATTTTTATTTGTAATGGAAATTGTTGTATTTTCGACAGTAGAGACTTGTTGCTAGAATTAAGTTAAAGCTGGATTAAGGATTGTTTGTTATTTATGGTTCCAGGTGTTTAGAAGAAAAAAATTATATTGGAGATTTATTTTTTATTGATTATGAACACTCGATGTATGAAAATTCGTGAATCGATGTACATCTTTAAAAATTACATAAGAATGATGATAACAATAATGAAAGTAATGTGTATTATGATGATACTCGAATTGGAATAAGGTCACTTTCAATATGTAATATAATTTTATTAATTAAAAGATCGTTACAATTTGAAACACGTGTTTGATATATTGTTTAATATTTTTTATAAGAAGAGATATTTATATATACTTTACATATAAGAAATTAGAAAATAATTATTTTATCACTTAATAACTGGTTAATATTCTTCGTCCAATGTAGATGAATCGCTGTAAATTTATTAATTTAAATTAAATTCACCAGTCGTATATTTTTTGCAAAATAATTTATTTATACAAGATATTATTTTATTAAGTTTCTTCTTAACTCTATAAATAATTATAACTAATTAATGAATATAAAAATATGTATACATATGTTTGTACACACATGTATATGAATATGAAAAAATGTTACAAAGTCGTAAAGTTAATCTTTCTTTGTACAGGATGCGATAGAAAGTTATATTAGAAACAGGCAGGAGATTATTTCTTTTAAAAAGATAAAAATATAATAGAATAAAAAAATTTTTTCGTTGAATGCTTCGTTTTAAAAATTTTTCGATTATTGGTTAATTCCTGATTGAATATTAAATTAAATTAATTAGTTTTATTTCGTTTAAAAATTAATTTCCAAATTTTATATTAATTAATTTATATTACACAATTTTTAATTGTATATGTTCAATCTGAAGAACAAAGATTTAAACAATAAAATTTCCTTAATTTAATCGAAAATTAGCTAATTAAAGTTGTCAAATTTGATTTTCTCGAAAACGAAGCCTCGGAAAAAATTTTATTTCACACTTTCTTCTCAAACAATCATTTTATATTATTAACCTTCGATGGATGTTACTCTTTATCCAATGCTACGAAAAATCTCATAAATGCAAAATCATCCACTCTATGGATCTCGTATTGCTTTCGTAACAATCTTCGTTAATGCGATTTTTATTAAATATTCCGGGAGAAAACTGTCGTAATGGGAAATATCATCGTTAAAAACGACACTCGATTACAAACATCGAAAAACGAGAGAGCGAGATACCTCATCGAAACTACCCACTTACGTATATAAAATTTTGATAAATCGCATCAGATTCCGTGAAAAAATATCGTAGAATGCATTATCGCTTCGTCCGTGATGAATCATTTCCGTTCGTTGTCCAAATTTTTACACTTCGGACAAGCTGTGACATTCTGACGGCGGACCGAAACACGGATAAGTAGTCGAAATGACACACGATGGAAAACCATCGAGTTACGTACGAGCGTGTTCGAAACTTTCCATTTTCGACACGCTCCTATTGAAACGTATTTCACGTGGGCTGGCGACCAGTTAATGCGGCCAGTTTCGAAGCTGCGCGATATGAAATAAGGACTCCCTCTCTCTCTCCCTCCCTCTCTCTCTCTCTTTTTTTCCATCCCGGCTACAAATCAGCACCGCAGCCGTGTTACTCGCGAGCTCGCGGGAGGGAACAACACCGCTAATGGAGAAAAATCACCCAGGTATGATAACATGCCTCCGTACTAATGCAATACACGATGGTACAAGCGGCGTCGGTGTGACGGCGAAAATTTGTCCGCCGCGTTTCTTGTTTTTCGGGGGTAGGGGGAGGAAAAACGCGTTGCACCGGTCCCCCTCCCTCTTTTTCGTGAAAAAAAGCCGGGGCTAAATTTCGAACCGCCGCTAGTTCGATTTCCCTCGAAATCTGTGCGCGACGAGGAATCGGAATCGGCGACAATTCGTTCCTCGGGATGGGTTTGGGCCCTGCTGCGCGACCACATTTCTTGAAAATGACACGGTATACGATAAATAATAAATTTTGATGGGAGATAGAGGTTTAAGAGAGATTAAGATAGGGATGGAACGCGGGAAATTCGAATTTGAAAAATTTTGCGAAGTCTTGATACTAGAAATTTCGAAAATTGGGTGATAATTTTCTTATCTTTTTAAATAAACGTAAATAGTAGATAGTGGAATAAAATCGTTTTGAGATTGGAGAATAGAAGAGTGAAATAGAGATGGAAAATTTGGTCGAGTTGATTTTTGTATTTGGGAAATTCGAAAATTTTATCAGGTTTTAAAATTTGAAATTTTTAAAAATTAAGAATAATGTTTTTTCTTTTTCTTTTTTAAATAAATATAGCATTCAAGCAGTATTTTAATAAGAGATCAAAAGAAAATTGAATTCTAGAATTCTAGAAACTCAGGATAATTTTGTTTCTTTTCCTTTTATTAATGGATAATAATAGATAAGATATAGAAAGTAAAAAATTAAAATAAAAATGAAAACTTGATTTTTATACTTGAAATGATTATTTTCTCTAGAGATTTTTTTCAAGAATTAAAATCTCAATAAATTTTGATTTTTGAAATTCTTCGAATTCAGAATTCATAATAATTCAATAACAGCATTAACAATGATAAAATAATAATAAATTTATAAGATCTATTAAAAAAGATATAAATTATTTCAATAGATCAACGAAATTATAATAAAAATAAATCTCAAATCTTATTTATCTATTTATCGAGAATTTCGAAAATCGCAAAGAAATGGCAAAAAATTTCAAGATTCATAGAACACAAAATTTCTTGAATTCGAAGTAGCTAATTAATCATTCCCACAAATAAAAAAATATTTTAACATGAGAAAATATCTAAAAAGACTTATCCAAAAAAAGAACGATACGAACGAAATTTTAACGACGCTACGCGATAATTTATCTCTCTCATTTCCGCTGTTTGTCGAGACTTGTTAATTGCAAAAGTGGAATGGATGGACTTTGACAAGCGTTACATCATTCGGTTCGTTTACCCTTCTTCAGCGTTTCGTTCTGGGTTAATACGATTGATTTATCCGAAACGGCGAGTACATGGCGAGTATTCCCCCATCCATCTAGGAAGAGGGATCGGGTGACCTGATTTTCCGCGAAATTAGCTTTCGATTCACTTTCGAAATTGTTCCATTGCTGCCGAATCCATGAACATCCATGGACTCTCTCTACCATCCTATTTTTTTTTTGCTTTATTCCGTCGAAATCGATCTCCCTTTGCCGATTAAACGCGTACGACGCTTCGAGGGGGAGGGATTGAACAGGGGTCGAATCGGGAATGACCGAAGTTGAGGGAATCTTTCGAAAATTGAGAGATGTGAAACTTTTATGGGGATCCTCTTCCCTTCCCGTTGGAAACGTGGAAACGTCGCTGCTGACCGACCCTGCCTCCAATTCACCCCTCTGTACACCCGTTTAATAACTCGAAAAGAGGGGATTGGCGTATGTCGCCTAACTAAGGGATAATTGTATCAACGTGAGTCTTCCAGTTTTTGTAGATTAAACTCTCAAGTTATTTCTCTCCTCGAGCTTGTTACTCTTGCCGTTAATTTCTTCGAATTTACTGGCTCGTCGGTTACCGGGAAATTTATCTCGGAAGAGAAAGAGGAAATTAAAGGATTACAGGGAAAATGGCAGGGGCTAGGATAAACGGCCATTTAACGAACATTTAAACGACGGCTTGAAAGTTTTTGAATAGTTTGAAGGTGTTCTTTTCCTTTCTTTTTTTTTTTTTTATTTTTTTCAATTTCTGTTTTTGTGAGATGGGTACGAAGGGTTGATGATTATTAATTGTTTTTACGTTGAAAGAAAATGAAATGAAAGGTTTTGGCACCTTTTATTTGAGATAAATAATTATTCAAAAAGCATGTATAAATTCTATCGTATTATTTGAGAAATAATATAATATTTGATTTATTTATCCAATGATAATAAAATTCTTTGTATATATATATATATATATATATATAAAAAACGCAAATTTTATTTCGAAAAATTGTATACATTGAGAGAAAAGTGATTTTGGGGAATAAAAATTGTATGTAGAGAAATTTTCGGAAAAATTTTCATTTCGCGTGAAAACGCTTTCGCTTTCTCGAAATAATAAATATTTAAATGTCAAATGAAACGACAGAGATTAGAATAATTTCAAAAAACAAATTCACAAAATATTTAAAATAAATTCCGACAAAAACTTTTATTCCATTTCACCAGAAATTTTACGAACTTTTAATAATAAATTCCAACAATGCATATAGAAAAATAAAATCTTAATTTTCTCGCAAATGTAGCAATTCAATTCTTAAATTCTCCTCGTGAAAATAGATAAACACCGACGAATTAGATTACGTTCTATAAATAAAATTTATCCCCTATCAATCATTTAATACATAATTTATAAATAAATAACTGTAATACGAATTCCTGTTTAATCTTTTGAAAGAGAAAAAATTAGGAAATAACTGGGTCATCATCGTCTATCCCTCCGATTTTCATCGAGCCGGCCGAGTTACAGTAGCGAAGCAAAGCAAGGATAAGATAAAGAAGGGATTTGGCCGCCGTCAATCCTCGTCCTCTGCCGATCCCCCTCTTTTCGGCCCGCGCAGTTTAGTCGTCACTTAGTTAGTTACTCGCTTACTTACATTTCTTAGACCACTTACTTTAATCGGGCGCTCGTTCCACCCCGCTTCCAACCCGATTTCCACTTGTTTTTACGCCTTATCCCTTAAGGCTAATTCATTAATTAATTCCGTTAGTCCCTCCCCCCCCCGTTTCTTCGTGTTCCACACGCCTTCCTCCTCCCTCCCCACCTCACCTCTGGTTGGAACTGCCGCGAGAACCTCTTCTCGAGCGAGCGAGCACGGTTCGGTGCTCACTAATTAAAGTAATTACTAAATAAATTGCAATTACACTAATGGATCGGGTACGACGACGGATACAGTCATCAGGAAACTGTCGTCGAACTTTTCCAGGGGTTATGTTGCCGATTTACACGCCTCCTATTTTGCACCCGCCCCACCCCACTCGATCGCCACCCCCTCCGATATTTGCATTTAAACGAGATTGTTCGGTTTTATTGGATGCCGATTCATTGTCTTACGTTAACGTCTATTGTCGGGATAGATCATTCGATTTTAATTAAAATCGGTATAATATTTGATTAAATATGGCGAGCCGATGTTTGATGTCGTATCTCTGAATGTATTCGAATGTTATCTTGTGTATTATAGAGAAACGTAGAAACGTAAAAATCTTGATTTCTTCCGTTTTCTTCGATGGAAAATGTATTTGAAATCAATATTCAAAGCGCTGATAATTAAAAGTCGATTGTATTGAATTAAATTATTGGAGCATTATCTAATATTATCTTATTTTAGCGAGAGTTTATGTGTTTATATCGAGCATTATATATAAAAGTAAATTTTTTCTCAGGAAATTTTGTTCTTTGAAGGAATAAAATCAACTTTCAAAGTTTCAACATTTTTCATGCTTTGAATAATTTAAATTTTTAATGACAATTTTTTTTTATAATAGAGTGATAAAATTAAAAATTAAAAATATTTTTTAAATGATAAATTTTGCTCTGTGATAAAGTTATAATTAAAAAAATAAAAAGAAATGTAACGATGCCAAAATCTATTACATTGTACATAAAATTGCTTTAAAATTATGATTCTTGAATTAAATAAATTTCTCTGTAATGCAATATTCAAATACTATATTTTAATATGTATAGAATCATATTTTTATCGAAAAAAGGTTTTTTCTCGCAAATTTTTATAAGATAAAATTTCCTATGAAAAGTAACCATTGTTCTAAGCCAAATATGGATGAAGATTTTCAAAATAATTTGCACTAAATATTTGAATTTTATCACAGAAATATATAAAAGATATTTGAGTGCAAATTATCTTCTAATAGATATAATAACATTACAGAATACAAAATCGTATCGAATTGAAATTGAAATAATAGATAAATCTTTGAATGGTGAACTAATTTTGGAAGAGAATTTGGCTAGTGATTTATAACGTCTGACGTTCGAACGATCGTATAAAAATGAGTCCAAATACGGATTTAATTAACGAAATAGAATCGGTAGACGCGGTGATTGACTGAAAGGCCACTGGAAAAGACATTTGGATATTTCATTAACGCCCGGGGCCGGCTAATGTCAATTATTCAAATTATGAGAGTATCGTAGAGATTCGAGGAGAAAAAAACTAACAACTTATTTATGATCCTTTTTTAGAATGAAATTTTCGTTGAATAATCGTGTTATTCGAAGTACTTAACGTCGCTTAAGTTTATTTTTATACGTAGAATTATTCTTACTTGATCACATATTTACTGTTTGATCACATATATGCATGTGTAAAGAGTCATCCAAATTGTCGAGTTTTATTTTTTTAAATTGAAATTTCTTAAGTTTTGTCCATTTTATGAAATTAATGATCGAATGCAATATTATTCTTTGCTATATCTTTAAATTGAAATAAAACATGTTTAAAATATTCCAAGTTTATTTATTTTATATAAAGACGATTTTATGATATTTATCATGGAACTTAATATCATTCAATTCAAACTTGCTTGATTATGTTTTTATAATTATTTGAAGTACCATTGTTTCGATGTAACGTCAACTTTAATATAATTATCAACTTTATTTGTTACGAAATACCATAGCTTTGGCCTTCTTTTCCAAAAATATCACAATCCAATTAAATCGCACGATCTTGGTATCCAATTGATGCATCCTTATTTAACGAAATTAAACGTCCATGGAATATTTTATTTTTAAAAATCATTATACTCGATTCGAATGATTTTACATAGATTATAGAATTATTTTTTAATAGCGCAATAGAATGATCGTTTAGCTCAATTCCTTCGTGCGTCAGATCCTTGATCATGGACAGAGAGGGAACGAGGAAAACCCATCGAAACGACAGACCAGCGGATGAGGAAAAAAAAAAAAAAAAGAAAAAAAAGGAAAAAAAGTAGTGTCGTCGGTTTCGAATGAAATTACAGTTGTTGGTCATCGAATAAACGTTCTCACTGGTAACGCGATACAGACTTCAATCGGCTCCCTTATACTGTCTACAATTTTCGAAATGGAACGGCTTCGCTTAATGAATTGACAGGTAAAACTCTATTATCGGTCCAACCAAATATTTCAGTTTGAACGCGAAGATTAAAGGCAATCCATTTTAAAAACATCGCGTATCGCGCGGCCGCGCTTTATTTTTCTTTTTTTTTTTTTTTTGTTTCGTTCAAATCTCTCGAATAGCTTGAAGTTTTCCTATGATGCGCAAAAAAAAAAAAATAAATAAATAAAATAAAAATAAATAAATAAATAAAAAATAAAAAGGGAGGGGGGGCGGGAGAAAACCGAAAAACGAGGAGAAAGAGAGGAGAAAAACAAAAAAACAAAACAGCAAAACATCAGACTCGCACAAAGAATTTCACGCATGAGATTTTGCCTTTCGGTGATCAGTTTTTCAATTATTGGTGTGTACACGAAGAACTGGACAGGGCCTTTGATCGCGTCGCGTTGATTTCCGCCCTCCGCGGGCGAAAAAAGAGGGAGCGGAGGGACGGGGAGAAATAAATCGGCGTTGTCCGCTCTGTTTGATTTCGGCTAAACAATAATGATCGGTAATATCGACTTGTTTATTGTTCCATTCCACCATGTAACCCGGCACGCCGCCGATATTGCGAAATTTTTCGCCGGGTCGGCCTTCATAAAAATGAATAACCTCGCTCTCCGTGCATGCTCCTATCCAGTTCGATGGAACTCTGTTACAGAGATGGCTTCGTTTTCGAACGATATTGTTATTAAGTCGTGGCTTAATCCCGTAACCGTGAAAATTAATACCGTACCCAACCGCCATTTCTCCCTCCCCCTCCCTCCTGCTCCTTGATTTTTCTACGATTCGTCTACGCACGTTGTGATCGTTACGCGATCACCACCCGCCGTCGAAAATGAGAATAGACGGTTCGCTACTTTTAATCCGGATCGTTGGACTCTTGCATTCGTTGCAATCGAAACAGCAACTACTCCGAGAGCGTCCAATGTTTGAAAATGTTCTTTTTTACTCGGGAAAGTCGTGTAACTTTATTATTTCGTGTCGTGTGTATTTTTTGTGCAGAAATAGTGATGGAAATATACGGTGCAAAAGGATTGTTTGAATGATATCGTAATTTGTAATGTGTTTATATTAGAATATTCAATTTTATTATAGTATAAATACCGCAATAATTTTTACTGAATTGATGTGATGTGATTAACATATAATAATATTGTATTAAGACTGGATAATTAAGAATTCACTTCAAAGCGAAAAATATGTGACAAATTTAGTATAAAAATTTTTATTCTAGAAATGAACAGCCAAATATGCCATTTTATTTTTGGATATTGACAATTTGGTTTAGATAGTTCGAAGGAAATCCAAGACTATAGGATTAATTTTATCGAAGAAATTATTATGATATTCTATACATAAAGTAATCAAAGATCTCTCAATAAGAAATTGATTCTCATTTGTTGAGTTCTGTATCCTTTCTTTTATACCTAGAAAATCAAATAAAAAATTAGGAATTATATAGATCCATTTCCATCATTATTTTGTGCATTACGATTATATTATAAAACAACGTTATTTTTTGATGTAGAATATCGATATATTTTTTCCATTAATTCAATATATTTAATTTTTACTTAATCAGTGTTTCCTTTTCAACAATTTTCTTTCAACGAAACGATATAATAGTTACATATATATATATATATTTATAGTTACTCAAAATAAAATTACTATTCTTTTTTCAAGACAAGACATTCTCAATTCCATTCAATTTACATTTTATTTCGTCTCCATCAAACATCATAAAATATAGAAGACGTGAAATTATTATTTCTCTCTTTTGTCCACTTTCGACCAAAGATGCCACTATTCTTCCGTTTTTAATCGGCGGGTATTTCATGGATGCTTAAAATTCGATAAAAACCGTGCTCCGCCGCCCGTGTCACTTGGGCAGCAGGGTACAGGGTCGATAACGATCGGCAACGCTTGCATCTCGCGATCGTTCCGCGTTTCCCATTGTCCGCCACGGCGGCCGGCATTCGCGCTTTGTGACGGCAAATGAACTGGAAATCAGGAAATATGCCGGGCGCTGGTGCGCGCACCGATTTTACCGGCCGCGCGCAAAGGTCGCGCGAACCATCCCCTCCCCTCGCGTGTTTGTCTCGCTGCCGTACCGATCGTTCGCGCTCCGCCCGGAAGGAAGACGATCGATTCGCGCGCGTGTATTCTCGCGGTTTCGCCACCGTTTTCGAAATCGTTTTTCCTAACGCGCGGCTGCACACGCGTTCCGCCATATTTTGCACGGGAGGAGGGGAAGGGAGAGAGAGAGAGAGAGAGAGAGAGAAGGACATTTTATTTTATTATGCCCGCCTCTGTAATCGGTATCGCGAGGCGTGATCGAAACCGTGGATCGTCGCGGTGCGGCGGACCATTTAAATCGATTAGAAACGTTGGTGAAATGCGAATTTTAATAATTTATAGGGAGCAACCGACCGTGGCGGATTTTTTCTTTTTTTCTTTTTTCATTTTTTTTTTTTTGGTGGGGGAAATATGATTGGTGCGAATTGCAAGGCGTTTTTAGGCCAATTGCTCTCTCTCTCTCTCTCTCTGTCTTTTTCTCTCTGATGTTTTTGACGCATTTAATGGGATTGATAAGAATGATATATAATTTTTTATTATGATGAATGATGATGCGTGTTCATCGTATGTAATAACTTTTTTGGTTTTTGTAATTGTTCTTTTTATTTACTTAAAAGTCACCGGATATTTTGATTTTTAGTATCATATAACAATGTTGTATAAAAATAAGCTTGTATTGTCTTTTATTAAATCTTTCTCTTAAAATGAGTCTTTTTGCATAAATTATTTTTAAGATAATGAATGTAATTTTTTAATTCATTTTCTTTCTGATATTTAAGAACAAAGAAAAAAAAATGTTAATTAATTTGAAATATCCTTTTTTGATTATCTTAATGGAGAAGCCCTGATATAGTTATAGCGATTGTTCCTTTTTTCTGTTTTATATTAATTTTGAACTGTATATACATATGTACATGAAATTGTTTCATTAAAATGATAGAAATAAGAATATATAGAATATATTTCTCTCATAAGAAATGTTTTTCTCTTTTAAAAAATGTTATTTTGATAGAAATAAATTATTTTATATATGCAAAACCTATTATATTTTAACACAACTCACAAAGTTTAATTAAAAATACGTGTAATATGTTATAAAATAATTTCTTTCCAGTAGAATATTAATATACATTTAAAAAGAAAAATGTGTAATCGATACTTCATTTTTCCTTAAGTCCTTCCTTCCATTTTTCAATAAGTCTGTAATAACGCGCGAGAGCAAAGTTACAAAATATTCAGAATTTAATCTACTCTATCACCTTTCCACGAGAAAAAAATTCAGAGAGATTCAAATTCAAAGAGATCCTCCATCGATAAATATACATGCCCACTATCTCTTTCCCTCCTATACTTTCATTAAAATCAACATTTCCTAAATTAACTAAATTTCCTCGCGAGGAAATTTGAATTTCCATCTCCCTTCCCCCTCCTCCCCCTCCAATTCATTTGAAAAATTTCAAAAGAAGCTTAAACGTATTCACGCAACGATTCGACGAAAAATGAAAAACCATCTGAAACGGGGAAGAAGGAGGAGGAGGAGGAGGCCCGCTACTTAAGTTGTCGCCGCGTCGTGGTATCGAATTCTCAAAGGGCCGCCGGCGCATCCGATCCGTGTTCGTTCGACAAACGACAGCCTATTACCTCGCCTCGCCAATGAAAAGATTTCCCGGTGTAACTCTATTTCTCCCTTTCGATCCCCCATTGAAAACACGTTTCCTCCACGGCCGCGCCACTCCGCGGAAGGATCGATCCGGAACGTTCCTCCTTGCGAGCGATCCTCCTCGGATCGAAAGGTGCAGACCAACGAAGGACGACGCATTGAAGGAGCATTTGCGTTTTGACACGCTCGGTTGCCGTAAGCCAACTTCAATTGAAAGAGGGACGGAAGGTGAACGAGGACGGACGATGTGAAATGAATCGGGCAAACGGACAGACGTGACAGACATAATTCCACGGTAAGCAGTACTTATCGGGGGAGGGTGGCTCACACCCACCCCGCCCCATCCCACCAAGGGACACCTGTCGATTCCCACAGGGAAATATCGCACGAGCTGTGCGTCTTCTCTTGCCGTTTTCGGCCGATCACCACCCTGCAACACGCGCGTTTATCAAGTGTGCGAAGTTCTGTAATTTTGCATCTCGCGCGATCTTTCTGTTTTTGTGCCATCTTTTTTAAGTTGGGCTTCGTTACGGGGGAGAAATAGTGGTTGCCGATTGCTATTGCTGAATGATGAACGCTGGAACGTGGGTAAAGAGCTCGAGCAACAATTAAAGATTAAGATAACAATTTATTGGTAATTTTCTTGCACTTTGACTTTTGCATATCCTATTTTTCACAAATTTTCACAGACTGTGCTTTGTTATGAGAGAGAAATAGTTATTTAGAGGAATCTAGATAAAAAAATTTAAGGAATAATTCGAATTTTCCACTTTAATAGTTTTCTTGATTTGAGTTTTCTTTTGTATCCCATTTTTGTTTATTAGTTTGTATTATATGTTGTGTCTATATATCTCGTTGATTTTTTCTTTTTATGCAACTTTTTATGCAATTAATACGATTATAAAAAAAAAATAAAATTTTTAGGTGGAATTTTGATAAAAAGTTTAAGCAACAATTCAAAGAATTATACTAAAATATAAATAGAAAAGCTAGACAGAGAAAATTGAAACTTATTTATTAAATTATAAACAACTTAATTTTGCATTTAATACAAATTTCTCGCTGGTTGAATAATTCATTTCATTTTTAATAGCTTATTTATTGCCATCTTGCCAATCCTTCTGTTTTTTCTAAAAAAAAAAATTGTTCAATAACAGGAACTGCATCAACAGTTATTAATATTTTAGAACGTTCTTCTAAAGAAAGGAATTATTCATTAAAAAATTAATAAGAAAAAATTAAACTGGAAGATTCAATGTCATGTGAATCATATGTGAAATATTAGAACTGATAAGAGTTATAAATGTTAAGCAAAAAATAATAATATGTTAACAATGTTAAGTAAAAATTGTTGAGTAAAAAAATAATTTTAACCATTATTTAAATTATAATTACTATATTATCAACAATTTTTCTGAATTATTCTTCAAAACTTAAAACTTTCAAGATTTATCTTTTTTTTAAAGTATATTCCTTACGAGTGACTGTAAGATGTTTGAGAATAACTGTCCAATAATAAAGTTATCGAATAGTAAAAATTAAAGTTAATATTAAACATCAAAAATTGAATATTTTCAATATGATATTTATTTAAAAAATATATCCAGAGCAATATTAAAAAATTTCATTTTCAAATATTTATTTGTATAATTTTTCGTATAATCTATATAATTTTTATCCATATATTCAAAATTATCATATTGGAATATTAAAATATAATTCATCTTCATATTTATTCGATTAATCATTTTTTATTTTTGAACAAAAAGAAACATATTCAACATATTATTGATTAAGATCATGAATAATATCAAGAGAAAAAATAAATTTCTAAAATTTTTAAAATTTCTTTCAATAAATGTCAAATTTTTATTTTATTATACAGCAAACTTTTTTGTCTTTTCTTTCAAAGAATTTTATTACTTCTTAATCACTCTCTTTATACAAGTAATGATAATTTTTATCATATTTCTCTCAGAAATAACGGTAAGCTCGTTTAAATCACAGTCTTGATCGCGATCAAGCAAATTTAAAAGTGTTCTCGACACCAGTGGGGGGTTATGTAATGCGAGGGTGCTGTATTTCTTGTTTATTTCGATCGTAAATTCATCAGGGTGATAAGGAAGAAAAGGGAAAATTAGTCGATGAAAAATTAACAGGAGGAGGAAAATAATAGGGATACAAAATATTTAAAATTTAAAAGAGTATTTAGGTGTGCACATAAATATATAGATTTGTTACTTTTGATGACCTTCCACTGTAAATTATTACTAATATAAATTAATATTTCTTGCTAATTTTGTTGATCTTCTTATGTCGTTATATTACATTTCTTTATTAGATATTGTACTATATGTATATTATACATATGATGTAAATTAATTAATAAATTAATAAAAAAGTGATATTTATTTTTAAATTATACTTTGATGCTATTTTATTATGTAATTGTTATATAAGAATACGTGTTTAAAATGAGATGATCTTAATTTTCAATATAATACGATACAAATGTCATTTTATTGTTTAAAATGTATATTTCTATTCTACTTATTTAATTGAAATAACACAAACTGATGATTTGGTAATGCTTTTTTATAATAATAATAGCATTATACGAATTTCACAATTAAATTTTTTAGTTTAAAATCCTTTTGTTTCGCAGTTTCCATAATTTCTCTATTTAAATGTTTATGTATGATATTTTTCTCCTTCAAAAATTGAAAGTTATCTCAAGATGTTATTTGTTATTTTGTCAAATGACAATTGAAAAATTGTAACTAATCGACTGAAAATAGTTTCATTAGAATATTTATCAGAATTGGAAACTAAAAAAAACCATTTCAAAGGAAATGATGTATATGTTTCATAAAAAGGAAATAATTTATAATTTTACGATCTCATTACTTTTCAAATACATGTTGTGTACTTACTGATAAAAGTTAACAAACGAATCAACCGTTTGAGAATCTATTTATATTTGTCATTAACTGAAATGAATGGAAGTAAAAATAATATATATGGATAATAATAATATATGAAGATAATACTCGATAACAGCAATAGGTTATTACGCTAATAATTTTTTTTCAAGAATACGCTTGCACAAAGATAAAAAATATAAAGAAGTTTACGAATGAATGAATTTCTTAACGAATTAAATTTATAAAATTCGAGTAATTTAATTATTCGAATAATTTTAAATAAATAACAATACAAACAATAATTCACTCGTAGGAATACATTATCTACAAAGTTCAAGTAAATTCATTGATAATTTCATAACATTCTTAAACAACTGTTGTTAAACACAATTAATCCATGTATTTATTAAAAAAAAAAAATATTGTCATTACACTTTTCTCAACTCTTTCTAATAAGCAAAGTGTCTTCCCGCGAATCTATTCGTCTTTTTTTCTCTTCTTCTTTCCTCTCTTTAGTTTTGTTTGCTTTTGAATAATAAAAATACGTTTGCTCTAGCGGGTCTTGTTGCTCGCGTTATCTATACGAGGGAAGAGACTATGAATACGTTTTGCGTATATATGTATACACACGCGCGCACACACACTATGGAAGATACGGTGCATACACCGAATTCAGCCCGGATCCCACCGCAAATGGATGTAGCTCTATGTTCTTGGGGGAATATCATATGTCAATAGCAGGATAAGCGGCTTACTTACCCTTATTGTTGTCACGGCATCGTCATAGCTGTTGCGCGGAATGGAATTTTGCAATTTCTCGCGCGCGATACTTTATTTAAAATTACCGTGATCAAAATTTGTGTTAAATCTCGAACTGATTCGCGAAGCGAAATAAAAATTCTTTTTACTTACAAATTTTTTTAGCGAACATTTATAGTAATATTTGAGAATTTTTTGAAATAAAAATATTATTTTCATTGATCTCATATAAAATTTTGAAATATTTTGCGATATCGTAATTTGTGTTTTTAATAAATAACGTTCTTTGTCGTATAAAAATATGTAGAAATAATTTTGAATTCGGTGTAGATAGGGATTAAAAAATACGTTTGAAAATATCCTCAAATCTTTACGCGAGTCAAAAAATTAATTTTATTCGAAACTATATTTTAAACAATCCAAATCCAAAAGAGCAAATAATCGTACATTTTCAATTTTTTCAACAAACGTAATAAAATCGATGAAATTTTGTAATTATTTTTCTTTTCGTCATTTTAATTTTAATAATACTAAAATTATTCCAGATCATTTTATATTGAATTACGATTATTAGCTTTCATGTGTTGTACAATACGAGTTGTACAAAAAACGAGATATCCCTTTTTAAAATACATAATAAATTATACGATTCTCCCCTCCCCACGAAACGTTACATCCTCCATCGACTTTTATTCGAAATTATATTTTATACCAGAGATATTTCGCATCGAGACGCGATCGCTGGTCCACACCAGGCCTGTTTATCATACACACAATAAACAGAGATAATAAGAGAGAAGCCTTGGCCACTCGAACTTGGCAAATTTCATTATAAAAATTGCATCGTTTCACGTTCGACCTCCGAAAGACCAGGGCGACGCCACTCGAGCGAAATTTATTTATTTATTCATTTTCTTCCTTTTTTTTCCAAACTGCCTCATCTCTCTTAAATTAATTCCCCGTGTTCCCTTTAACCTTAGTTTAATATGTGTATATCATACACCAGATACAGGCGTCTCTCCTCGTATAATCGTGTCGTGACGGGTTAGGTCGAAAGTTTAAAAGGGCGGAAGGTGCACGGGCGTGCCGCTTAAAAAAAAAAAAAAAATCTCTTCCCACAAAGAGACTCGCGCCAGCCAGTCACACGCGAAAGCACTCGACACGAATTTGTTCTATTTTACGATATTTGTCGGCGCTTAATATTTTCAGCAAACAGGTTAAGTGCCTCTAAGTGGTCGAGCCGGAGAAATGAAGAGGGCTGCCGCGCGCGAGGGGTTGCCAGAGGGGAGACAGACGGATACTGGAGAGGAATGGAGGGGAATGAAACGGAGGAAATCGACGAGGATCGAAGGAGAGAGAGAGAGAGATATATGGGCCGTTGCCGCGTATTTGCGTATATATACGCGTACGCGAGAGAAAAAAGAAGAGGAAGAAGGGAGGGAAGAGCGAAAGGTGAAGGTAGACACATTAGTCAGGCCAGCATTTGCCCACCTTTGTTCATTTTTCACGATGGTTGAACGCCTGCGATGAGGTCAGACGTAGGTGCTTACATTCGTATGTGGATATCTCCTTAATTGTAACAGCTTTCTGGAAAGAGTATCATGAAAGTATTAATTTCATTCAATTTTATGAAATTTATTATTAATCTTTTATAACTCGGCTGATTCGTCTCGTATGAGAACAGAGTTTTGAGAGAAATTTCTAGGACTCTTAGGCGCATAAGAACGATAGGCATGATATTTTTTGAATGGAAAATAACGAACGTAGAAGGTAGAAGTGCAATTATTATGTACTAGAACGTTTATCGAAACGAAAGTTTCGTCAATACTCGAAGTATTCCAATTTTTATCGGAACTAACTGTCACTCCAATTGTGTGAACGTCTGTCAATGAATGAAAATGAACACGTAATAGAATAGGTTAATGCACTACACAATTCGAAAAACTGAATTCATTCGTTTGAAAAGTAATAGTGAATACTTATTATATGAATTTATTGGATTATAATCGTTTGATGTTGGATTAAATATAAATGGAGTTCTATTGATACAAATGCGTTGTCGAATTGTCAAGGAAAATAATTTGATGGAGGCAATTATATGTAATAACGATTGTTCAAGTTCATTAAGTCATGTTATATGGAAATAAATTGATAAGGATATCGTGTTATGGAACTGTCGCAATTTTTGTACAATTTGTCTTATAAAACACGAAAACCGTGTTTTTAGAACTGTGTTGTAAGAGAATATTTATACACTGAGTCATTGTGAGTCATCGTGAATCAAATACTTTTCAAAATATGGATAAATGAATATTATAATTGCAATATAATATCGATATATTAACATCAAGTAATTTTATTGAAAAATATTGTTGAATACATCATATATCAAGTTACAAAAGAAATATATTGTAATAATTGGTAATTTAAATATTTAAAAAAAAATTATTTAATCTAAAATAACATAATAAACTATAAATATTTCTATTTTCTTTAAATTTAATCATTATAGAAAAGATATTATACAAATACTTAGAAGTTTATGATTACGATATTAACATTAATAGCTTATATTAATTGTTAATAAGCTTGTGCTTAAAATTAGCAATTTATCCATAAAATTTCCATAAATATTTTTTTGATTTTGTCTATTTAAGCGATTTCACGATGAAGCATATGTAGATCAGATCTAAACAAAATTTATTTAAAAAATAATCTAAAAATAATTAATGCTAATTATTTAATAAGTAAATGTATTTCAATTGATATTGTATTCTTTATTCAATCGATATATTTGAGAAGATATTTGAAGCACAGTTTCAATATTTGAAGGAATAATAAATTGGAAAATTTGTTATTTGAGAAAATAAAATTTATTTCTCAAAATAACATTCAAAATTAGTAATGAAGAATAAATATAGATAATAATCAATAACGTTAATAAAAAAACAGTAATAACATTTGATATTGTATATTAAAAAAACTAATTATTTTCATTAAAATAAAATAATAATAACAAATAATTATATAGCAACGAATAAATCATTTAATTGAAAATACAATTAATTTATTTTTGATGGAACTTCATGTATATCATTTCAAAAATTTCACAAATAATTTTAAAAAATAATTTTAAAATTTCTCTAATCATTTAATAAACTCGAATGATTAAATCATTCAATTTGATATTATTAAACAATATCTACAATATGTATCTACAATATGTAAAATTTACCAACAAATGTCACTTTATAATAATTTAATAATTTCTACATCCATCTTTCGTTAAAAAAAAAAAAAAAGAAATATCCGTATACTTTCAGATAAAAATCTACACATGTACATTCACACGTGGAGATCACGCGTTTTTCTACGAATTAACACGTTTCTCAAACTTTCATCGAGAAAAACCTTCTATTCAATACCGGTTTTTACCCCACTATTTATGCATGGAGGAAAAGTTAATCGATCGTCCACCTCCTCCTTTTTTCCCTCCCTTAAATTACGTATTCCCAGTGCGCAACGTAGTTTGGAGTTATCGGGAATCAAATAGTAATCCCTCTCTCGTTCCAAGCTTTCATTAATGGCGCATCAAAGGGATCTTATATTATTCTTTACATATCAACGATTTGTAATATCTCACTAACGCCACGGGCGCTTCATAATCCCTCGATTACTTTCAAATCCTCCAAAGTACGGAGGAGGAGGGGGATAATTAAAATATTTTCTTACAATCAATATTATACTTACTTAGAGTGCAGCGAGAGCGCAGCGAGAGAGAGACTATGTTGCGTTGGGGTGAGGTGATGGAAGCCGAGACCTTTGATCTGCAACGCAATCTGAAAGTTGGGCGTCCATTTTCTCGGATAAATACATCCTCTCTTGGATAGATGCTAATGGCGACACCGAGTATACCACGTAGACGGTTACGTTCTGTCAATGTTTGCCGGGCGCAGGTTAAAAGACCTAATGGTCGATTCCTGTATGGGTCCTTTTGAGAGTAACGATGACTGACCAATACCGAGAAGTGTGGATCTCTTGAACATGCTGCTAGAACTCTGCTGCGAAACATGTACCGCCAATTGACCTCATAGCGGTGACCTTGGCCCGGTCATGGATCGGATCCGGCATGATGAATCGGCTGCTGCATAAGTTTTTACTTTTACTTTTTCTAATTTAATCTTCTCGACACACTGAATTTTATACTTTACGTGGAACTTTATGTAGAGTTTGTAAGTTAATTTCACAGTCTTTCTCTTACTTTGTGCTAAGGTAGTTATATATATACGATGTGAAGAATATACAATCGATCACAAAAATATTCATATGATATTTTGCAAGAAAATTTATGTACTTTGATTTTTTTGAATATGTGAAATCAATTCTCAAATTTATGTAGAATTGGAAATATTTTTTAGAAAAATAAAATTTGAATATTTTGTCGAAATGATATATTGATAAAAAAATTGCTATAATTATATATGTTTTATACAAAACAAAATTATTTTGATAATACAATTTATTACTTGAATTTGTATGATTATATGGTATATAAATACTTTTGAAACTGATTCGCGATGGAAGAAAAATTCAATTATAGCCTACTTTACAATTCTTCATGATACATGGCGGACAGAAAGTTTATTATCCTTAGTTAAACCATAGCCAATTAATCTTAAAATTCTTTTCAAGATTCTGGCTAAGTTCCAACAACATAAATATTACTTTTTCAACGTTGCTCGTTTGGAACATAATAGACGCAAAAGTTTAAATCTCCATTTTGACTCCAATTTGGCAGTCTGTAATTTCATCTTCAACATTACATCCGTGGATAATAACGAATCGAATGTCGTCATAGTATTATGATATTTATAGCAGTCTATAGAAACTTATAGATCCTACCAGTGGCTTATTGTGACCTCGCATTATATTGGCAGTTCATGCCTTAACGCATTGATTGAACGTCCCAATCTCTGGTTCGTGAGGGCTGTGTGTTTATCTAGGGGTAGGAAGTATAAGTTAAACATACTCAACATTATTACCAATATTTGTCTCTACTCTTACGGCGTCCTGTTTGTACAAAGTATCTTAAACATAATAATTTCCTTTGTCAATCTCTATGGAACCTCGTATGATCGTTTAAATTAAAATAACGTAGGATACGTCATCTCACTTGTATTTTACATACATAAATTAGTACTTATTATTACTATTTATACATAAATAATAAAATAAATCGTTAAAGAGGCGAATCGTTATAGTTACGTACAAGTATTTGCATATAAATCATCGAATTAATAGTATTATTATTATTATTATTAGGACAAATATATCTTATTCGAGGATTTTTATTTTCCCCCCTCTGGTTTCATTTGAAAGTGATCACGAATCATGTTAAATATTAACAATAAACAGAAAGAAACAGAAGGCTGTTTAAAGGGGAGTCTAGTACGTAGTGCATAGCTGCTATTACAGCGGCAAGTATTCGCAATCAATGCCTATAATTCAATCGTAATTCATAAAGCTGTGCCCTGGAATACAATCTGGCTAATTAACTCCGAGACGTGCGTACATAAACGCACGCACGCTTGGGGGGACTAATTACTTACTTACTTTCCCGCCATACTTGCTTAATTCGAGACACAATGGGGGTCGGCTCTCATTTGCAATCGTAAACTGGAATTCGTGCGCGAGACATTAAACTGGGAGGGTGAATCGACTCTCTCTCTCTCTTTCTTTCTTTCTCTCTGTTTCTCTTCCTTACCGACTGCCGGTCTCTCCGTCTGCCGCGCGCGAGATCTCTCCCTCCTCGTCTATCCCCGCCGCTCGCCCATCTCCTCCTCTCTCTCCCACCAAGGCGCACGCTCCGGGGTTAATTGCAAATATAATTAGCGGCTCGAGTCATAAGCGCGAGCGTTCGTATTTGAATGACTGCCTCGGTGTTCTCACGACCCCGATTGTCTATGAAGTGGATCTCGGGGCCGCACGCGGCAAAAGTAGCGAAACTCATTGCTAATTATCCGTGGAACGCCGTTTAATTAAGGCTGCGGCAATGACGGAGGGTATCCAGATGTATAGAGGTGTAGGTACGTGCCTGCATGCAGAGGGAAGGCGCACGCTCAAATTAGGTTTCCATGGAACGAATAGCTCGCTCGTTCGTTCGTTCGTTCGTTCGTTTCTACGACCGAGTCTTCGAACGTCGCGTTTCGAAATTTCTCTCGTTATTCTCTTTCCCTTTCTAACTCCCTGGTTTTTCGTCTTCTTCTTGGATATTCTATCTTTTTTCAACTTCTCGCTACGCGCTCGCTTCCTATTCCCCTCCCCCGCTTCTGATCGTTTTATCTTTCCTTATTTCCCTCGAAAGTTTTATTGTTATTATTTTTTATCAGCCGATGTTAATAACTGAAATTTTTTGTCGAATATTTTTTGCAAGCTTAAATTAAGTTGGATATTACGTATATCAGTTAATATGGAATTAATATAAAATTTATGAACGATTAATAATTCGCATGATAATCTGGATCTCGATCGATGTACAAATGTCTTACTCGATTTACTCTCTACTTGCATTGTTTTTATTACCAACATCATCGGCATTTTTTTATATTAGATTCATATCAATTTGCATACAAATCATCTACGTGAAAAAATTATACATACTTTTATACGTACAACCATATATTTTGTTTATAATTATATGCAAAATTATTTATGAAGTCATTTTTATTAATTAATTAATTTTAAGCTTTATTTCTCCCATATAAATATCTGTGTAAGCATATATCTACAGTTTCCATCCATCTTGACTCGAATTACCGCTTTAGGATCAATTAGAATGTAGATTACTGCGAAAGCGATATTAGTTTACTATAATGCTTTTATCGAGACAAATTAGATTCCTTCAACTTCCGTAATTAATTAATTAGGCTACGAGAAATTCGTTAATAACAAATTTTACATCCACCATACATATATACTATTCGTTCCCTCATTTTTTATAAATATATCGACTCGCTTTTATCCTAAAAAATCCTCCTCAGCTATTGTTTCACCCCCAAAATAAAATACTCTTATTTCAAATCGTTTAACCGTCAATTATTTAATTCGCAAAAACAGCATGATTAGAGCAAGTACGCGAACGTTTGCTTTCAAAGCCCTTGGCGGGCCCGCAGGATTGTAATTGACTGGTAATTAAGAATTGCTAATTATTCTTGGTCGGCGAGCGTAGCCACCTCTTCACCCCTCCTCGTTCGTGAACCCTCGCTCTTTCTACGTTTCCAAGGCTCCTTTGTGAGGCATCATAATGAGAGGCCGCACACCACTCGAGACTTGCAACTCTAACTCGGAGTCGTGGCACAGGGAAGAGACGTATTATTATTTCCTAATTGGGCCATTATTCACGAAACTAAGACCACGTGACTGCGGTACCGCGCCTCGCCGTACAATCCTCGCCGACGGTCATAGTATTTACCGTGTTTACGCGTTACTTTCGCTGCGATTATCCGGAATATTTCCCCTTCGTACTTCTTCGTTCTTCGAATAACGGAGTTGATTTACCATACGTGACGGTTTCTCCTCTTCTTCGTAATTTTTTTTTTATTCCTTATCTCTATTTGACGAGGGAAGAAATAAGCTAAGTATTGTGATCAAAGTGATAGCTTGTACAATGGTTTTTAGTTTTGTTTCTCTGGATTGTGTAATGTAATTAAATTCATATCACGTAAAGTTAATTATTTTATTAGAAAATTTGTGAGGGGTAATATAGGATTACGAATAAAAGTTTATGGGGAATTATTTTGTCTTGAATCAAAAAAAGTAAGTACATTTTCATTTTACTAAGCTACTTTATTTAAAAAAAAAACGGATTATCAATCTTATCGTCATTAAAAAGGTTAAAAATAAAATATATCTAGGTAAAAAGAAGAAAGAGATACGATGACAATTTCTATGACTAGATTCAAATTTTAAATAAAAAAAAATTTATTGTTTTAACTATTTTTTCGTATAATGCTATTTTATTTTATCCATTGTTTATCGAAGTAGAAAATATAGAAATTTTTGGAACTGAATTTATCGATGTACGATTTTTTATAATTTTGAAATATGTTATAAAGAGTATCATTTTTAATTTAATAATCTTTCCTTTGCATGTAAATAATATTTGGATTTAGTTTTTGAATTATTTTTAATTTTAATATTTGGATTGTTATAAAACTTTTAATATTCTTATATTAAATTGTATGTGTTCGGTATTTATTAATTATTCATGTATTTTTCGAAAGGGATTTATGGAATACGAAAATAAAATATAAAATAAACCTCGATGATCTAAATTATAATCAGTAAAATTGCATTGATAGCGATATTAATTTTACATATTTGTTAATATTTATTATCATTGTATTTTATTGTAATAGTTTGTTATTAAATTGATTTTTAATATATTAAAACACTCGTTAATAAAAATAAATTTTATTTATTTCATGTATCTATAATTTTTTTCAGAATAAAAAAAGGAATTAAATAATGATAAAATATTAATATCGTAAAAATTCAGTGAACAATTTACATAAATTTTATATATATATATATAAACACTGTACACGAACGATAGAATCAATTAAATACGATGTTTTATTGCAACGAGTAAACTGAAACTGACTTGTATCTGAATATTTTTATAACGTTAAATTTTACCATTATTTATCGTTTATTGTGCAAGAAGCCATATGTATTAAATAAATAAAATTATATATTTCTATTGCTAATTTTAACGAGTATTTTAATATAATAAAAATATATTTAAAATGAAATAAAAAAATATTAAAAATATATTAAAAAGTAAAATTCTATAACGTTATAATAAAATACTATAGTAAAAGTATCAATAAAATGTGTTTACAAAAATTCTATAAAGAAATTATATAACATTAATTTTTTAGATTCTAATGTTACATCAATTTAATATTCATTTCAAAAGTGTTATTATTTAAATTCTGAATTAAAATTAATTATATCCAGTTTCTTTCATCCAAGATATAATTTCAAAGTATTTTAAAGTAAATTTTTATCGAAGATAAGGGGAAAGAACAGAATTATTTTATTTTTTCCTATTTTATTTAATACAAATTTCAATTGCTTATAACATAACGAATAAGTTTGAACCGATATTTTTCTTCTTTGTTTTTTGATTCCAGAATCAATTTTCCATTTATAATCCATTCATATAATAATTTAAAGGTGACTAACGAAAATAGTAGCTCGATTATACAATTAAAAAAAAAGAAAAAGAAACGAATCAATACTTCTATTTACAACCAAAACACTTCGCAACGCATTATTTGTGATTATATTCAGAGATTGAAAGTAAGAAAATGAATTTTTTTCTGACGAAGAAATTTTTCCAAAACACATTGCACGTATTTAAATCGATATATTGTTATAATTTAAAATTCGCAGAGATTTATCGTAACAACTTACCCCCCAACAAAACGCGTGCCATCTTCCCAACCGAGGGTTTAGTCCCAATTTTATACCTCGCACGAAACTTGACGATTTAGAAAATATCTATCCGATCATCGATTTTTAACGTCAGGTTCCAGCGTATTTTGAATTATTGCGCTGTAAAAACTGTGTCTGATTATCCGATGAAAGCTTTCGCTTCGTTCCCACGTGGGGAGGGAATCGGCGGATGCGCGATAAAAGCGATCGAGAATCGTAAACTGCACACTCGTCGGATAGAGCGATTAAGGAGCTTTAAATGGAATTTACGATGAATCTACGTGCAACTTTTGCTCCATGGCCTCTCTCTCTCTCTTTTTCTCTCTCTCTGTCTTCAGCAAACAATTACCGCCTTTCAACGAGCCAGCCGCGTATTTAGTCGGTGCACGGGCTTAGTTTTAATAAATAATCGGCGCGCGGAGCCGGGCATATAGTTCTAATTAATAATTCATCCGTGAACGTTGTGGGTGGTCCCATGGCCGCACGCCTATAATATTAGCATATACGTAAATTAAGAGGCCGGTCAATTATAATAATTGTGTAATCACGATAATTACCAGCTCCAACTCTCGTTTCTCGAGAAATGCTGCCTCCCCCTCTTCCTTCTGTCTTTGCCCGCTGTTTTATCACTGCTTAACTCTTTCCTTCCGTCGAGGTATCGTGACCAGGTTACATTCACGTGGTTCGATGGCACGATGGTTTAAAATATTTTCGTGAACTCTCGTTGTACTCGGGGTGAATGGAAGAAGTTTCATGGATAATAATATTTGAATGATGTACGGGCATATTTAAATTATTGTGACATTATTTGTGTTAATTTGAAAACGTGAAATTTAGGATTTATAGATGGATAATTATTCTTTTTTTATGATTATTTTCTATAATAGAATTTTTTGTTTGTTTGAGAGAAAATGAAATAAATATTTGAAAGAAATTTTGCTCAAGCAATTAAGTAGATTCGGAACGAGAAATATGAATATTTATAGAAATTATTATTAAAAAAATTTCTTGGTTACAAGGAAACGATACAATAATAAGATACTAAGATAAATTTTATTGAGTTTTATTTAATTTTGTTAAATATTAAATATTATCGAAGCAAAATATTTAATAACGATGCATGAAAAAATATTTAATGAAGATATTAATGAATTTCGAATATTATTTATACAAAACAATAATTAGTCGGCATTCTATTTTAAATAAATTATACATAGTAATTCGCGAAAATATTCGAATATAATATACGCGGCAGTGTAATGGATTATGGAACGATTTTTTTTCGACAAAGGGATGAAATCCACTCTCAAAGTTTTAACATTTTTTTTCTATCTTTTAAATACAATTTCTCTTGTGAATACTTTTCACAACAAAAATCTAAAAATTTATTCCCACCATTTACATATATTAATTAATTGCCACATCGTTGATATATATCAAATTTCACATCACTTAATAATATAAAAATTCTATACTACGAAAATAAAATGCCTAAAGTTCCCAACAAAACTTCGCAAATGATGAAATACGTGAATACTATCACCGAAGAAAAATTGGATCGTAAAAATTAACAACCGATGCAAGAACATCGAAACAGAGGCGGAGCAACGGATCAGATTTAATTCAAAACCCGATCATATACATTTTTAACGATCATCCGCTTCCCAATTCGTGCTAATAAATTCAAATGACATTCGAACGACGAGATGTCTCGAGCGTGAAGATTTTCACGGCGAAATGGCAATCGCTAGAAATCAATTAGAGAATCCTGGTGAAAGCTCTGGCGAAGTCAGAGAGGATCGTAATCAGCCGTATAGAGACGGCCGCGAAATATAGGCGCTGATAGATCAAACAAACGTCGGATTGGATTATTTTTATCGTTGTTAATGGGGATGGCTCGGCCAGGTTTCATTTCACAAAGCCCCGTGCTAAAATCAATTCCCCACGCTGCGATCCTCCCTCCCCCACCCTCTTTGAATCTCCTGCTCGATCGGCTCTTCGCTAGGCTACCCTCGCACAGCCTGCCTCATATCTATACATCTCTCGCCTATATTTATATATATATGTGTATATATATATTTATACAGATATCGATGTGTGCGCGTGTATCTTTCTACTAGTGAATATAGGGTGTGAAGCGAATAGATGACGAAACTTTGGTGCTGTTGGTAGGATGTAATGATGGAAAAATGTTATAAGAGGATTCTTTCCTTTCAAGACGTAGTTGTGTGTATGTGTTGGATGATGGAGTTTCGTAGAAATGTTTAAAACTTACTTGAATAAGTGTTTTACTTGAAAGTGAATATCTGAATTAGAATTTAAATTATACAGATAACAAGTATTGATTTCACTGTGAAATATTTAAATAGATATTGATTTATTATGAAAGCATCATTGCTTATCGGTTTAATTGTTATTTGTTTTTGACGAAAGAGAAATATTTACAGTATTTTTGTATTTTTAAATAAAATTTAGTGGATGAAGTGGTATTTGATAATTATTATTATTTATTATTTTTATATATGCTTTTTGGCATATTGGTATATTCCATATGCATTGTTTTATTCTTTATTTTTGAATAATTTCGCCAAATATCTAGAGATTTTTTTTTAAATTAGATGATACATGTATATATGTATATAATATTCATAAAATTTATAAATAAATTTCGTTCTGAACTTTAAATTTTAATAAAAACGTGAAAAACATTGAAAATTGCCAATAATCCTAGTTTTTTAATCAGAATCTGTATACTTTGGAAAGGAAAAATTTTCGGCTCTATGTTTATATACTTTTTTATATTTAGAAATAATAAAATATTAAAATATTAAAATATTCTATTTTCTTCACACCCTATATATAGTCTATTCAAGTTGGACATGCAGAATGGACAGGCATCCATTTGTACATTTCGACGAAATCATTTAAACGAGCCGTTCTGCTATTAATATCGGGCCTTCACGCATCATCGTATAACATACATTATGTAAACCGTCCAATAATCGGTTGATAATTGATGAAAACTATTGGTATTTGTTCGAATGAATAATTCGTATATCTTAAAGAATTCTTTAGATAAAATTTAATTTTTAGCGGAAACTCGATATTTTCGATACTTACAATACCTTTATTCGTCCTTTTTTAAATAAATATTTTGTCGAGAAACGAAGCTCTATTAAATTTTAATTTCTGAAAATTTTTAAATTCGAATACTTATTCTTTCTGTGCAAAACAAATGTTTTGCCAGGACATAAAATTTTGATTTCTAAATATTTTCGGATTAAAATCAGCCAATAGTAACAACATCATTTTCTTTGATTTACGAATCAAAAAAGACACTCTAAAAAAGCACCCATTCGTGGTTTAGTTGTACTAAGTAGTTAAAAATAATATATCGATCATCTTATCGATACATAATATTCCATAAATAATTGAACGAATCTAGAAAAAGAGTGTACATTTCATTCAAATTCACGGTAAAAGTATAAAAATAATTTTCTTCATAAGGGAAAATATTAAACAACTATTTCTCATTCAGTTTCTCACCTTTTAATCCTTGATATTTAACCAAAGAATCTTCCATTTCCACCATTCTACGAATTATATTATATTTAAATCATATCCTTATTTCTGTACAAAAAAAAAAACTCATTTCGAAAAATTTGTAACACCGTCCAATCGACGAAAACGAAAATTCTTCCGAGGCACCGCCGCAAGATGGCAGTTCGTTTACGTCATCTCAGATCAGATTTACCAGAACGTCAAGTACAATGGACGGATTCGTTTTTTCGAAAAACGGCCGAGGGGAGAAAGGGGGGAGGGTGAAAATCGATACAATCGATTCCTCGTCGTAACGGAATGGAAGGAGGGCCTCGTGAATAATTTTGACGAAAGACAAAACTGATACCGCGAATCGGCCGTGCGCCCGTGTCAACAGGAATCTTGGCAATGGAAGGTACACAGTCAAATATTTGAGGCGGACTGTCGAATTTCAAAAATATCACCACTGTCTGCCGGGTGCACCAGCCCCGATGGAATGTTTAATTCACTGAGAGCGGGAGGGGGGAGGGGAGGAGAGGGAAGAGGATCGGTACCGGTGTGACAATCGTATAGAAAGTCTGCATAAATCTCTTCCCACTGTTCGACCTCTCGCCCTTCTTTCGTGTTTGCACTGCCTTCCTGACTGTTCAGAGAGAGGCCAAAATCGCCTCTCGATTCTCATTGAGTCGAGGGCGGGGCTCGATGGTCGCTTTTGTTCGATGGCCGTTTCGTTTTACACAGGCGCGCGTGGTTCGTTCGGCCTTTTTTTTTTTTTTTTTTGGTTTTTTCTTTCCTCCTCTTTTTTTTTCTTTTGTCCTTCGATTACACAAATTTATAGCTGATTCGTGTCTATCGCGAAGTCACAAGTTAAGTCTTTTAATTATAACCTCGTTCGTTGGCTCGTTTCTCTATGTTCGATTTAACGAATCGGGACGCGAGGATTTAACCGAATTTACCATTCGACGATGTAATCCGACGATAATGCTTTTATGGATAATAATTATGCGGTGATCAGAGTGTTTTCTGGTATGGAGGGTGTTCAACAGGGATGGTTTTTGTATACCAATGTAAAGAAAAATGTTCGTGTAAACGTATGATTGATATGAGCTTGTTTTTGAGTGACGAGTTATTTTACGATAATAATTTATAATCAATTATAAAAATCTTGGTTGGAAATGAGTTATCAAGAACAAAAATAATTTTGTATGGAATTTTTTTGAAGATAAAAAAATGGAGTAATTTTTTTTATTAATGGAATGCCTCTTTGAAGGGATGAAATTCTTAAAATTTCTGTTTTTTAATTTAATCTTTAATCTTTAATCTTTAATTATATAAATTTTAATATTGTGGAAAATATTTTCAGGAGAATATTTGTTTAAGAAATGAAAAAATGATTTAAGAATTAATTTTAAAAAGGTTTAAAAGAAAAATTATTGTCTTATATATACAAACTTCCAATTAAGATTTTCAGAATTTTGTTTTAAGATAATACACGGACTTTTGTAATTTCACATAGAGATAAAATAGAATTAGATATTGATTTTCTATTTTTCTTGATTTATGGATCATATGATAAGTTTTTAAATATTATGAACGAACCAAGATAATTTTGAATTAATAATAATTTTGAAAATTACCAATTCTAAATTTCTGTATCCAGTAGGATAAGTTAACAAACAAGCAATAATTTGTTAATAGTTTACCCAATACATTTAGATATATATTTACATTTATTTTTTAAATATTTGGATCAAGTCTTCTTATAAACATATTTTGATATTTATTTAAAAAAAGCAATAATTAATATGAAAAATAACAATTACTTCACACAAAAACTTCCTATTATCATACCCACAATAAACCTTTCTCATCTCCTCACTTTCACGCTTCGATCATCCCCCTTCGAAGAAATTCCCCCTTCGCTCCATTCCCCAAACTCCCCCAACAGGTTAACCCGTAAGGATAGAAAGATAGAAGAAGTACGAAAAACAACTCAAGAATAACATCGCCTCATCCGCTTTTTAACCGCCTGTTCCCGCCTAATCGCAAGTTTATGCCTCCGTCCGAGGGGCGCCACCGAAATATTCGCCGCGGTATGGAACATTTAACTCTCGGTTGGAAGCGATACGAGGACGATAGGCACGAGAAGAGGAGGCACTCTCCCCATATTTGTACTCTCTCCACACACGAAAACCGGCTACATCCCCTGTGAAATTCACCTGGTTTATATTTTCCGTCGTTTCCGGCGTAATTCCCCTCCCCCCATACACGCTCACACGCGCCCGCCTCTCCATCCGCCGCCGCCGTCCATGTCACCCCCCCTCCCCACGGTATCCAAGCTCTGGGATTTTTATGGGAGATAATCCACCCACTCGCGGGTTTCGGCGCTGACACTTGTTTTATCCGTCGCATGAACGACGTTTCGTGCTCTCCCGTGTCCTGCCACTTTTGATACGAGGCGGAACGAGGCTGCAACAACGGGATATGGCTATGGGTACTGTATATATATATATATGTACAGTGGGGAGGGGAGGTGTTGGGTCATCACGGGGTGGCACGTAAACGATTTTTTATCTCGTCGTTTCTCCTCCCGTGGTACGCGCCAGGGATCAACTCCTGCAGCCGCGGGAGTTGTACCGATGTAATAATCGTTTATTAATCGTTTCGCGGGACAGGAGGAAGTGGATGGATGGGCAGCCTCGTTTCGTTTCGCCTCGAAAGTCTTCCGATTTGAGGAGATCGATCGATTGGTGTTGGTAACAGGGGAGGTTATATTAGAGGGATGTGTTATATTGGAGGTTAAGTATTTCGAGATGTTGATAGGGAGGATTGGATTGAATTGTATCGATGTTGTGCATTGTTGTGTAATTTTTTAAAGGAGATATCAAATTAGGATATATTTTAGCGCAATCTAGAGTACGAGTTTCTTTTCTTTATTCTAAATGTTTCGTGTTAGTATCAGCCATTTTATTTCCTTATTATAATTCGAAACGTAACGAGTTTCGAAAACTACTTCTTTTTTTCTTCTTTGGAAACAAAATAATTTCATTGTAATACTTGTCACGATTTTCAGATATCTCACGATGGGAAGAAAAATCTATGAACAGGAAAAAGTTTTCTATTTTCCTTTTAGAAATAGATATTATTAACCGTATGATATGTATGAATTTGTAATTAAATCGAAAGAATTAAAGAAATCGTTGTTATTACTTTCAAACTATATAAAAGAAAAAAAGAAACCAAAAAATTTTAAGATATTCAACAATTATTCCGATATCTGAAAATCATCGTGATCCGAATAGCAGTCACGAATGAATATTAATTCCATTCCAAAAATTTTTACACAGCCCCCATCAGATGCAACTAAATTTCATCCACGGGATTACCCCAACACTGGCAATCCACTCTTTTTTCTCCCCCTCCCTTCTCTCACTTCTATTTTACGATACGATCCCCATATATCCCCGCACATTTTTGCTTTACCAAAAATACGACGTCTACCGAAATTCCTATTCTTCCCTTCCTCTCCCCCCCTTCATTCGATTTCGCGGAATTTTAAAGCACGGCGCGACAATCCAACCGTAAGAAGCCTTCTTATCGTCCGTCCTTTTTTTTTCTCCACCGTGTTCAAACCTGTGCAAAGGTGGGCCAAAGTGCGGATATCCGCGGAAAACGCGAATTTCCCTCCCCTCCCTTGTATCCCGGGGAAAAACTTTATTGTTGGCATATTTTCAAAAAATTCACGATCGTCCCCTAAGCCGTCGTTCCTCTGAAACGGCCACCGCGGAATAACGTAATTTCTACGCGGGTTTAGCCGCGTTTCCGGCCGAAATCTTCCGAACGAATATTTCACGATTCTCGGAACGATCGAGACGGCTGGAGCGTTCCTCCGCCGACTTCCATCCCGTGGATAAACGGAGAGGTGAAGTGCACGCGGAACCGTTTCGGGCCCGGCTTCACCAGTCGTTATCATCCCATAACGTTCCCTCCTTCGTATCGTCGAACGTATCTCGACAATTCTTCCTTTCTTATTTTCGTAATATCTGGGATGTAACGGTTACTTACGTAGCGTTAGCGTTAGGTTGGTGAGTGTAAGGTATAAGGTATATAGGAAGAGAAGTTTTTTATTTTATAGAAAATTTAAAAAAAAACTTTCTCTTCGAACCATGCGATTATGCATAATAAAGAGATTTTAAAATCATAATATTTTTTTTTAAATTTTATGCTTTACGAAATGAAGAGAGAATACGAATACTGAAATATGAGATATCTATTAAATTCTAGCTAAATTGAAGTTTATGTTTTCAATAAGAATTTCGAACAAAGATTTAAATAAGATTATTTTATACATTTTTATATTTTATAATAGTAATTCATTCATTGATATTAATATTATATAACCAGAATAAAATTCACCTGTTTCTCGAATTCCTGGATAACCAAGAAACCACCTAAACAGATTCAAATAACTTCCATCGAGCACCATTCTCCTCGCCCCTGAATCATTTATCAATTCCCGTTTCGATTGACGTCGTAGAAACGTTTGTCCAGACGTCGTGACTTGTTTATGATGGCGGCCCTTGGCGCAGTTTCATTTCAGCTTCGCGCCTCATATGGACAGAGCAAATAACTTTTCTCGATAGTCGGAGTTCGCGCTCGCTCGCTTTCTCGAAGGAGAGTAAACAGGGTGGCAGAAAAAAAGACGCCCTCTCTCTCTACCTCTCTCTTTCTCTCTGTCGCTCACACCTACCAGCCGTGTAACACGAGACGAGACGAGCGGCAACAGAGTGGGTGGAAATTCATTCGTAATTCATGAGCATCGGGCTCCGACATCCCCCGTCAAAACTTTAGATATTCGTCCGTCAAACGTTTCTCCCGTCAACTTTCCGAGTGTCTAAAGCAACCTATCCCCCTGGTCCTCGTCCAGCTGATGGCTCTTCCTTCCAGAGAAGAAAATGATAACCTTGTTTTCGACCACTTTGCGCCCGTCTACTGCCCTCCCCACACGTACGAGTTTCCCACCATCTTTTCCCACCCTCTCCTCAAATTCTCCCTTTCCTTCCCTCCTCAGGGTGTATATAATCGCGTTACCTTCATCCCCCTTCTTCGTTCCCATCCACGGTTTTTCTCTCTTGAAAACGTTGGAACGCGTCAGGAACATCAAAATAGCTGTACGTGACTGGTAATCCGCGACAGTTCCAGGATCACGTACAACCGCGGCATACTCGCGTCAATTTACCTCCACTTAGCTCGATTCTGAGGTTTCGAGAGAGAGGTAGATTAAATTCTAATAATTCGTGTCTGTTGCTCCTGGCTATCCATCAATGGGAACGGTTAAAGGTCCAAAGTCGGGTTTAATGAAATATTATACGGATGAATGGTTCGCGGAAAACGGGAGATTTTGCTCGGTCTTAAATAATAAATCGTGATGAAACGGGATTAAATGGAGGAAATGGAAATTATGTTATACATTGAATCTTTGATTGATTAGAGACTAATTCCACGTTGTCAAAATTCTCTGGGATTATGATTAATTAAGATTTGAGTTTAGAGAATTAATTTCGCGTTTCTTGAATGTGGTTATTTGTTATTTTATCTTTTACTTATTTTGATGATTCATGAATATTGGTATTATTGATATTTTTTACATAATAATGTTAATAATTCATTTTATTGGATAAGAAATATGTCGCACGAATCTTTTTGCAAATTGATTTTCTTAGAAATTGATTGAAATTAGGTATTTTATTTTTTAACGGAATTGAGTTTAATTCTTTTTATTTGTTCTTTTATTTAAATATCGTTCTCATTATTATGTGACGAGTGTTTGATTACAAAGTCACATGTTTCTTTATTATTATTGTAATATAATTCTGAAGAATAAAATAATTTTCCAATTTATATGAATTCTAAATTTTTTAGAAGAAATGGATTATTTTTTTAAAAATTGAATTATGTCTACAATTAATGGAATAAATATAAAGATTTTTTTCCTATAACTTGAATGCTCAATGTAATAGAAATTATAATATTTTTCTTGGAATTATATTTAGAAAAATTCAATTCAAATATAGATTAGTAGAGAAAACAATTTAATTTAAACAAAAGTAATAATATATAATATCTTTTTCCTTTTACAGTTTTTATTCCAAGAACCATAAAGCAGTTTTCCATTTATTAAATCGATTATACAAAAAAAAAAAAAGAAAACATTTTACATTTCACAATACACAAAATTGCAAGAAATTCATTCCGTTATATCCAATCAAAATAATAATGAATGATATAAATAAATTTCACACACGATGCAAACTCTGGCAACGATCCCAATCTCCAACAGATATTTCTATATATTAAAAGTTACGTCATTTCCAAAATTATCCTGTTGAAATTTACCCCTCTATATATATAAAATCTAAAGATTTGCACGGCCGAAACCTTCCCAAGGATTTAGCCCCGGAGCATCCGAGACGGTAAAACACTCGGTGCGTATTCACTGCCTCTCCTCCCCCCTCCCCCCTCCCCAGCTTCTCGAAGATTCGAAGAAAAAGAGCGGAGAAAACGTGAACGAGAACGAGACACGGGTACTCCTCTGCGAAAGAAGTCGAACTCTTGCCGAAGGCAGTCGTCGTTGTTCGCCGCGCTCTGTACTTACCGCGAAATGAATCAAGTCTCTGCTTCCAAGTCGGGCAGGTGCTTATTACTCACTCGTGGAGGCCACGACACACCCCCCTCCCCTTTCCACCTTTGTAGTCCCTCCTAGGCCCTTATTCCCTTCTCCTCCTCCTCCTCCTCTTCTTCTTTTTTCTTTCTTTCGTGTAGTGCACATATATATATTGCGCGGAAACCTCCCTCGCCCTCCGGCTTTGCTTCGAAACTCCTCCCTTTATCGTTCGCGCCTCGGAAATCGAACGAGATTCTAAACGTCGCGATTCGAACGATTATCGAGAATAATGCGGCGGGGTTTGTTAGTTGTGCAAAGTTGGGGGCGGAAATCGCCGTGTCCTCCGGTTCGATGCTTCCGCCGATAGTTGGCGAATTTGAGGTTACGTGGTTGTATCTTGTGCTACGTAATTGTGGGTATATGATTAGTTGTTTTTTTTCGAGAAGAGAATTAATGAGTAATTGTAATCTGATTCGATAACGTTCATTTGTTGCGATAATTAAGTAAGGGAGAAGGGTATGAATAACTCAAAGTTTATTATTATCTGTTAATAAAGATTAAAAGTGTTTGAAGAATAATTGGAAGAATGAGTTTTATGTTAAAATATAATTATATTGTATTATATTCGATGATAAGAATAAAAGGAGATTTCTTATTTCAATTAATTTCAATTTAATATAAGGTAGAATTAGGAAAATAATATCACAATGTTATGTTAGGAATTAAGAATTTAAAAAAAATGCAATTTCGGAGTTTTTACGTTATTTCAAAAATTAATTTCATGTAAGTATTTTTCATCATTTTTTAATAATCATTCCATTTTAATTTCTTCATTCTATTATTATTAAATTAATTATTTCACAATCTAAATCTGAATTGATTTTTTATCCCATTTTGTTATTTCGTGTATACATAGTCAATAGAAAAATAACATTTCTTACAATCAAATTTCTCGTAAATTATCTTAAAAAATTCTGAACCGATAGGTTAATTTTCTTCGTAGAACAAAGAGGTATGAAATCCATCATGATGCTTTAAATTATGTGTAAAAACTTCCTTCTCCCATTATTTGCCTTTCTACTTCTAGTTAACCGGTTTACTTTCCAAACGAGTCTCGTGAGTTCGTGATTCATTCGATAATAAACATATCACGGAAGGACGGCGGGTTTTAAAACGGCGCCTGTTCGCGCATCTCGCGTGAAATTTCGTAGCGGGTGTTCGTCGTTCACGGACGAGGTAGAGACGCGCTCCTACTAATGGCGGTCATCTCGGATGCCCTAAGGCGGCTATTGTCTCGGTTTATGCCCTCGTTGCGCATACCGGCCCATACACTGACCGGAAGACCTACGACACGACTGCCTTCCGTTTTCAAAGCACGATCTGACGTGTACACGCTTGAACCGCACGCAACTCGTACAAGCGGTTGAATTATATTCCCTTTAAGGATCCGCTTCGTTAGCTTAATGGCCGGTGATAATCATCGGTGGTTCCAGCAATATTTCGAAGGTTTCTCGAGCGCCTCTAGTGGCCGGTAGTAGTACTAGTCGTCTAATCCGACATCGTGGATGCCGTGTTGCTCGCTTAGTACCCGCGATTTTGCGAATCGTGTGATTGCATTCTTGAGTCGCGGACATTGTTGCTGTTGGCAGACGATGGAGATAACCAATGTGGAGGAACGCAACGGCGATAAACGGGGTAACTTGGAATTTCGTTAATTAGGAATGTTGTAAGGGAAAGGAGGATGTGACTTTTGTTTTCGTCAGATTGAAAATATTGCCATGTTTAACTGTCTATTATATTATTATCGTAAGTTGTATTTTAATAATTATTACAATTAAAATGGTAAATAGTATTTTGTAACGTTTAAATGAAACTTATTATTAAACGTTTCTTGATCCTCTTATCTTTGCCTTTTCACAGATAATTTATTGAATTTCTTAATCTTTCGAATTTATTACCTTTAAACAAATTTTGGATATTTTATACATTAATTTTCCTTTGCCTAATATAATACATAGATATTAATAAATATTTGTTGATTGAAGCTATTATGTTTTTTATATTTATTTCTTTCTTAATGTATCTCAAATATTGCGCATCATATATTATTCGTTTACAGAAAATAAAGTAATCTAAACAAAAGTTTCACGAACGTAATATATATTTTTAAATAGAAAGTAAAAATTATTTATTACTAAAGCTCCATTTATCGAATGTTTCTTAACTTTCTTGACAAAGTTTACAAAAAAATCCTGCAATTGTTCCCGAAATTATATTAAACTTTTAAAAAGAAATTATTATTTTCAATTCTATAACGTTATAATCCACAAGAGCATAATCCTTTTTAAATTCCTTTCTTAAATTAATAAATAAAATGATAAAAATTGATCACCTATTATTATCATCATCGTGAAACATGAAATTGTAATCGAAATAAAATCCATAACACAAATTCTGCGCACAATACCAACCGTCACCGTGCGCGTAATTGTGAGACGTTCGTGGATGAGAAATTGGGCTGACAACGAGAAGAGGGTGCGCGCGGTACGAAGAAGAGAAGGAATCCGCCCTCGGGGGGCGATCTCGATCTCTCCAACTATCATTCGTGGCTCGGCTGTAATGCTAGTTTGTGTACGTATCAAGCGTTACCTGCTGCCGGGTCGGCTTCTATCGATGTTGTCGCGCGTAATAACCGCGAACCGTTCGTTCCTGGTCGATCAGATTAGAAGGGGTACGTCCGCGTATTAGATCCTCTTGAGTGCGGTAGGCCGAGATATTATCGTGGTAAAGAGGAAGCCGACCCCCTCGGATGGGACACTTTCGATTGTCGTATAAAACGGCTCGATTAACTGCTTACACCTACGCCACCGTGGGATAAGAAAGATAATCTCCTCCGTTTCTGGCTACGCTCGAAGTCTTTTTATCCTTCAGTCACATTATTTGGGATTTCGAAGAGTTGGTGGCTTGGACAGTATTTTTTCTTTTTTTTTTTTTTTTGTTTCTTCTCTAAGGGGCGATTTGATACTTTTAATTAATGTAAGGAAAGTTTTTGGGGAGATTAGAATTGTTTTCAGTTTTTATTTGGTTAATCGAAAAGATCCTTTTTTCAATTTATTTTACGTCAATTTTCAAATTTTTTTATACTATTCTTTGTGTCGTAAATTATAGAGAGACATTGGGCAGGATAAAAATGTTGATTAATATTTTTTTCGAATCAGAATACTATATTGATATTTTAAATAAACTTTTAATATCCATTTTCAATTGGATTCATATTAGAAGAATTAATAAATGTAATAAAAAAGATAACAAGATATATATATTTGAATTTCAAATTTTATTATAAAAATATCGAAAATTGTGAGTGCCTCTAATTTTTTTAACTATATAGATTGCACGCGCAGCAACATGAATATTGTTAATAATCCCATAAAAAGTTTCAGGAAGTAAAATAAAATGGAGAAATTCTTCCATCAAAAGCAAAGATTTAATATACCAAGCGTATCTCCGATTAATCCAATTATCAAAAAAAAAAAAAAAAAAAAAAAGAAAGAAGGAAAGAAAAAGGAAAAAAGAAAAGACAAAAAGAAAATTCAATTCCATTTAGTTCAAACTTTGGTGATCTTTGTGGACTCGCGTACAAGGTAATACGGAGGCATTTTGTAGGGCAGTATTTCAACCGGTAGATGGTAGACGAAACGTATGGATAGGGTAAAGAATTAACCGGAACATCGTGAAAGTGCCGCGGGGCTTCACTTTGACAGCCGATCACCGCCCAAGGGTGAATGATACGAACAAACTCGACCAGCATTATATTTCAATCACGTTTGTGCAGCCTTTGATTACTCGCGATTCGAGAGGCGACGCTAACTGAGAGACTAACGAACGATCTCTCTGATATTATTGATCGAGTTGTCTAACAATTTTACACGGTTCTCTGCCTTTTTCCTCCTATCCTTTTTCGGATTCACAACGCTCGCGCTTCCTGGATATCCTTCGCAAATCATTTTTCTACGAGTTGCAAATCGAATATTTTTCAGTGTTATCGATTATTTATTTTAGAAATAATGGTTCTCGTATATTTCGTATTTTGTACATGCAAAAACGGTTCGTAAAAGTCTTTATATTTGCTTACTTTTTATTTTTTATTTTTAATGAAATTTTCTGATATATACACATATATTTTTAATTAAAATATTGCTTTAAGAAGAAATGTTTTTTTTCATTTTTTTTTAAAATAACTCTTAAAAGGGAGAGAAAGAAAAAATTTTATAATATAAAATGCTCAAAAATGTGTTTTATTATTTTGTTGTGAAAAAAATTCTATTAAAATTGGATTCAAAATAATATATTGAAGGTTGATTTCATTCATTCCAAAATTTTATAAATTTAACAAACAAAAATAAAGGAAAATAATGCTCCCTATTACGCTTTACAAACAAATTTTTATCGCAATTTTTGAATTAAATGAATTTTCTGTAAAATTAATGAAAATTGAAACAAAATAAAGTTGAAACTTAGCAAAAATTTATGGATATTCCAAGTTTAATGTTTCAGATTATCATATTTAAGAGTTCATTAATTATTACTTGTTCAACAATATATTTTAAGATATGGTATAGAAAATAATCATAATATTACAAAATATTATATCTATTTTAATATTAACATTTTAATCAATAATAATAAAGCGCGATATTATTAAAAAATAATAATAAGAATAGAATAATTCGTATGTCACATCAAAATACAAAAAAAAAACAGATTAAAAAATTAAAAAAGAAATTCATATTTAAAAAAACCGTACATCTTAAAATCAAATTTCATCAGTGTCGATGAATATTAATCATTAACTATAATCATCATCATTTAATACGAAGAAGAATATGAAAAATTTTAAAGAAAGAAGACGTATTAGATGCCCACACCATCCCCGAAATAATTAAAATATTCTCTTCCTCCTCGTTTAATTTCGCATAATGGATCGTTTCCACGAATCCGTTACACCGTCGAGGCGTGTATAAAAAAAACGCTCGTTGAACAAAATACGTTGCACGCGAGAACATTTATCGGGAAGGCTTCTTTAGAAAGGCTTCGGGTTGAATAGGAATTTCCACCACCAGCGGAAATCCCTGGCATCCGCGTTAACAGTTCCCTCTTGATTTTTGCTAATTTACAGGTGAGAATGCTCGAGGAAGCCGGGGCCCCCGGTTCGAATAGAGCATTAAGGAGCAACCGGCCGACTTCCCCTCCCAACCCGTCCCTCCCTCCACGCCATTTATCCGGGATAGCCGCGGAAATCGGCGGAATAAAAAAAAAAGAAAAGAAAAAAGCGTTTCGCGATGCTGCAAAACCGACCAGCAACGAGCAGCCAGCCAACGAGAGTTCCGAATAAGAGGTAAGCCGATAGTCCCTCCTTTCCGCTGAAGGCGGAACAATAGGGTAGATTTTCCGAGATCTGTTTTACGTCTGCCGCAGTTGGCTGGCGTGGTGGCAAGCTCGGATAGCTTGGCTTCATGAAAATGAAGTAGAACGTTCCAGTCGACCCCGGGTGTTTGCTTTTTGCTCGTAATAGCGGGCCACATCCACCTGTGTGTATCTCCTCCATACTTTCATCGTTATACCTGCTCCTCCCCTCCCACTGGTGGAGATCAGAAAGGACGTAGCTTTCGTTGGAGCTTGGAACATTTTCGTAGTTAAATACTCTTCCCCTTCGATTCTTTATCTTCGAGCCTTTCTCTTTCTTGTTCTTGTTCTTTTCTCTTTCTTCTCTCTTTTTTTTATTTATGTATTCCATCCTCCTCTTCCCCCACTGTCACGGGATCGTCCCGCTTACGGGACGCACTTGTACGCTCGCTAGAGCGCGGGGAAAGCAAGAATCCACGGGGTATAGATTCGACATGGAGCACGCGAGCGAGTTTTTTAATCTTTCAATGGGCCTCCTTCTCCCCGTTAACGTTCCTCCTCCTCCTCTGTGTCCTCCTTCCATCCTCCTCTATCCACCCTTCAAATCCCTCTCGAAAGTTCGTCCCACTTCAACCCTAGCTGCCTGTCTCTCGATATATTTACATATTTTCGTGATATTTCGCGACGTTAATCCCTGAGCCGGCCTCCGCCCCCTCTTCACTCCGACGAGCGCGAATTAAATGTGAAAACTCGCCTCCGGCTCTTTTTTCCTCTCTCTATCTATCTTTCTCTTTCTCTCTTATCAGCAGAGGTTTATTGTTAAATTCGCGCTCGGCTACGGCTTCCTCGCTTCACGATTTTATCTCCCTGCCTCTCTCGCTTATGCACACGTTCCGTACATCTGTCTGTCCTTTTTTCGCTCGCTCGTTCCTCGTGTTTCCTCCTTCCTTCTTCCTTCCTTTGTTTCTCTCTTTCGTTTTTTGGTTTCTTTCTTTCCTCCTTTTTTTTTCTTTTCTTTTTTTTTTTTTTTTAGGAGGAAGGCACCGTCGAATCGTTGTTGTCGTTGTTCTTCTCGCCGTTCTCGTCGATTCCGCTTCTCCTTTTCGCGTCGGAGGGATATTGCCTATCCTATCGTGGTTAGTGCAATTAAATTTCGTTTCATGATTCTGTTGTTGCTGTTTATTAAGCGTGATTAAGCGACTTTAGATAAAATTTTGGGAGTTTTTAGGTTCGATTTATATGATTTGTATATATTTTATGTGTAAATAAAGAGTAAATGGAAAAGGGAGGAGATTTTATAAAATCTTACAGGGAAATGTATAAAATTTGTGAACTTTATGAAATGCAGTTCACGTTCCTTTCATTGATATTCAATCAATTGAGAATTTTGTAATAGAAAAAGAAAGGTTTTAACGGATTTTGAATTATATGTAATACAATTATTTAAAAAGAAATTTTACATTGTGTATTTACCAATAGAAAACGAATGATTTATAGATATTTTATTGTTTCTTGCTAACAAAAAAATTAATTTTTGACTTCGAATTTGAAAGATTCGAAGCAAAGATTTATCTTAACAGTTACAAATAATAAATTTCCTATAATTAATTTCCCTAAAATTGCCACAAACGAATTTGCAAGCTTCTCAATCGAGCTAATAATAAACGAGTATTAAAGGAAGAGTATGATGGATCATTTGAATTAAATATCATACGCAAGATGATTCCACAGTGATTGGAAAAGCATGGTTACGTCCTTGCTCGTCTCGCGTATAACTAAGACTAACACGCAGCCCGTACCGGAAGGCAAAGAAGATCGCACGAAGCCGGAACTCGGCTCGCGGTAAGATCTTTCGCATGAAGTACGGGGTCCCAATGGGATGAAATCTTGCTAAAATATCAAGCGCGTGTTCCACGTGGCTACGTGATTTTCTCGTCTGTCTAAAATTTAATAGAGTTTCTAATAATAAAGGGATATTAGACAGTTTGATTGTCGCACTTTCTGCTTAATTGCCGCGAAATTTCTGCAATTGGAATATCTAGTTTTTGTTTCATTCGCACGTGTTACAGTTAATTTACATATCATAATCGCGGAATATATGTAGAAATTTGTAAAGTTGGAATTCTAGTTTTTGGATGAACGTACGTTCAAAAATAAAATTCCTGAGATTATTAATTTCGAACAGGTTTTTCCGAAAATAAAAATATTTTAATTGTTGTGGAATTATCAAAATTGGATAATTTCAGAGGATCGATTCTAAAAGTCAAAACAACACGATAAAAGATATATAAAAATTCGATTATTTATTTAATAATGACAAGTAATTGAAGAAATAACGAAATCATTTTGTTTCTTTTTTTTCATCTGATGAATAAATTTCAACCGATATTTTTGTATTTGTTTCGAACTTATATTAGATATCAAACTAGATATCAGATGGCTAAGTAATTTTAAAATCAAATGTAAATCTATTTTAATTCGTTGAAAAATTATTGAAAAAAACATAAACAATAATATCAAAGTATATCAAAGTATAAGCAATATATTTGGATAATGGATGGTCCACTATTCAAATTAAAAAGAATTTTCTGATTTAAAGAAAAATATATTTCGTTATAATGAATATTCCTATTTCTACAATTAAAAAGGAATCGTTACAAAATTAATGAAATTAATTTTTAAAAGTTTATAATTATACGAAAGACAAAATATACATTTCTTCCAAACCAATTACAATTATTCATTCAAAAATAATAAGAATAATAAGAAAGCTTGGAGGTAAAAATACGAAAGATTCATCTCAGATTTCGAATGTTAAAAAAAAACCCACTTTTACAAATAATACCACTTCTTGCCAATTCTTTCAATAGAATCCTCGGCCGAGTCCTCCCTGCGTTGATCCCGCTTCTAATTGCAACCGCACGATTGTTCGACGGCAATTGAATCGCGAACGGACAAACAATAAGCAAATTATATTTCCGAAAGTACCCTCGTTTAGAAAATTAACCGCTGTTATAGTAAAAGGAAAGAAAAGAGAGAGAGAAAAAAAAAGAAAAAAGAAAAAAGCTGGGCTGAAAACGGTCGTTCAGCGAAATCCGTGGTAATTCGCGTCTTTGGACGAGGAAAACAAAACGAGAGAGAAGAGGAAACGAGAGAAGAGAGAAAGAGAAGGAGGCTCGAGAACTTGTATTTTCCTACAGCTTTTTTTATCGACCTCGTTCTATATCGCTCAAAGTGGAAAAAAAAAAAAAAGAAAAAAAAAGCAGAGACGAGGGGAGAATGGGGTGGTTCTTTTCGAACTCGACTTTATTCTGCGTCATTCAACCGCTTCCGAGTTGCCGGTGTTTCACTTCCGGCCGATGATCGTACACCGGATGAACATTTTGTCCCTTGCAATTCATAAGCCTGAAAACCGCGTGGATACGGACGACGGAAGGCGGAAGAGGCGCCCCTTTATTCGTTTTGTTTCGCGAAACTATCAGCCACTTACCCCACCGCAAGTAGGCTAGTGGCGCGGGAAAAATTACGGACAATGGCGCGCTTTCGATGTAAGGATGCGTTTCTGATTAAATGGGAATATTTAATCGATCGTGTAATGAATCTTCGATACGTTCGATATTGAAGAAATTTTGAAGAAATGTTGATATTCGAGAATCTTTTACGTAATTCGAAAATGGATACTTTTTATTCTTCCCTATTCTCTTTCATTGTTCTTCACAACAGAAAGTGAAGAAAGTGTACTTTCCAGAGATAATATCTAATTTAATTTATATTTTCGTGTGATTTATGAAACGTCAGTTTAAGGATCGAATTACATTATTGGATTGTGAATATTGAAACAAATGTACACGTCCTGTTTTTATGCATATCATGCAAAATCGTGCATTCTATATATTTTTACAACATTTTTTATACACAACAAAATGAAATGTAACGAATTCATGTTTAATGGATTTCATTTTTTTATCATATAAACACACACATAATTATGCAAACTAAAATTGTCGATAAAACAAAGATTTACGTTAAAAAATAATTGTCTCGTTCTCTTTCTAATTTAACACACATAATAGACATTTCTATCCAATTTTTACATCTAAATAATGTCAACTTTATTATTATATATCCATTATCTATATATTTAACATACACACGTATAAAACTTACTATTATTTCAATTTTAAAATTGTGTCAAAACATTCAATCCTCCGTGACGCATCATAATCGTTCGAAAAATCAGAAATCAGAATCGCGATCGATGTACCACAGGTGTTGGAGTTTTACAAAACGGCGAGCCCTCGTAAACCCCCGCCGGGCTTGTAGTAATCTCGTTAACGAAGTCTCTACGGATAGGAGAGGACGGCTCTCCATGCATCTCATCTTATCTCGTTGTCTTCTCCATTCGTCTCCTCGTTATCGTCGAATCGCTCGTAAATCGAGCGTGCTCGTAGAGGCCTCGTTCAGGTTGTTCGCTTCGGGAGAATCGATATCGTTCTCTCGTGTCTGTGGGATGGCTCGACTCGATCTTACAAACCGTCCCCCTTCGAAATCGCTCTTTGACTTCGTCTCTCTTGCTCTATCCGTTCCTCTATCTTTCTCTCTATCCTACCTCTATCGGATCGCATCAGGGGATGAAAGCTGACCGAATAGATCTGGACCGATCTATCTAGTTCGATTTAGTCTTCAGCGTGTTACGACAACTCGGATATCTCGGATATTCTCCGACTTTTTCTCGACTTTTCTGGTACCTCGAATACTGATTTCTTTTTGGTATATTTTTTTTTTGTTATATAAGTAAAAGTACGACGAAAGGAAGAATAAAGAGAGATATAAAAATATCGGAGAACGGGAGTTTTAGTTAGGTGTAAATAGAAAATTATGTTACGATTTTGTGTTATTTTGAATTATTTGGTTGATAAGTTGTTTGAATATATTAGATGCAATTTAAAGGAAGGGAAAGTACGAAGAACAGAAATGTAATCACAGAATTATAAATAATTATTAATACGAACATATTATAAATAAATATATTAAATTAGGATATTGGTTAATAATTAAAAATAGTAAGTAGAATATTCAGTAGGATGATACAATTTCAACAAAATACGCATACAGTAGATTCTTCCAGTCAGATCAGACGAAACTAATAACATTACGATAGAAACCATCTCCTCTAAACAAAATCTAAACTTCAAATTTCATAGAAGATTCAAATCTATTAATCATATCCTCATATACCAGTTACCATTACACTATTTTTATCGACATTCTCAACACAATCCTCTACAATTATATAAAAAAATTTATCGACTCATTTATTAATTCCAATTGTATCCAAAAGAAAATCTCTGAAAATCAATTCCAAGATTATCATATACAAGATACCAAAGAGTTCGAAACAAGCGAATGAACTAGAACGACGACAATGAATTCTCTATAAAACAATAGCCGTATTAATTAAATCGCGAACGGTGAGATCTTGGTGACCAGCCAGGGAAGAAAATACGAATCGTGTGAGCGATTCAAGGATAAAAGAAATAATATTATTCCTTCTATAGGGCGGGCAGGAACGGATATCATTGTAGGAGCGGCCCGGCTTATTACAATAATACGGTCGCAAATCTGGAAAGAGGGGCGATGGCCGGCTAAATACGGAGGTAATTGTTCGAGGGATTGTTGTTTCAGGTTATTCTTATGTAAATCTTGACCAAACCTTCCGTGAAGGGGGATAGTGTGGAGGGGTTAGCTGCGTGGAGGGGGTTCGGCTGAAGAGCGGATAGGGCGCGAGAGAGTGCCTACGAATATTTGCACGGGGTAATTATTTCGTCCCCGGAGGAAAAGCCGGATTTCCGGCGGAGAGTTTTCCACGTGTTATTTTGCGCCACGCCACTCGGCCTCATTATATAAGCCATTGTTCTTTCCCTTAGCGCCTCGCCGACTTAACTTTGTCCCGCGAGCCGATCCCGTCATGGCCTGGATTTCTCTCTCTCTCTCTCTTTCTGGTTTCGGGGGAAGAGAGGAAGAGAGAGAGTTTTCGAGTGCGGCTTCGGCCTTTTGTGCCGCTTGCACGTGGCGAATCATGTAAATTTTCGAAGGAATTTTGGATTATTTTTTTATTACACGATATATCTTGTGGGGAATAAAAGAACTTGGCTAGAAATGGTTCGTGTATTAGTTTTCATGGAAATTATTTTTATATCGATTCCTTTGGAATAATATCTTTTAACTTAGATTACGTGTATTTATATCTTGCACGCGATGTACTTTTAATAAATTTACACTGAAATTTTATGGATAAAAATTTTGTTAACTGTTTCTAATGAAATATGTTATTAATATGAATATATTGTATTGTTGATACAAGATTAGTAAATGTTATAATTTATTAGATTCGTGTAATACATATAAATTAATGGTATTTGATTTTTATTGAGGATGATTATTAATGATTAAAGGTATTGTATATATTCTTATTGTTTTTATTTATGTATATTATTTATGTTACAGAAAAGTACAATTTCTCAAATAATAGAAAAATTTTCTTCTCCGTGGTACATTTATTAAACTATTATAATTTTATATTCTATTAAACGCAGATGTAGATATTTCATTACAAAAGTTAAAATCATTGCACATCTTTCTAAATATAATTGTATTTTCATGTAAAATAAATAATATTGTATTATCTTTGCATTAATTGAATTTTACTTTAGAATAATCAAGATTAATCAATCTTACAATATTATGATATCGATATAGCTGAATATATTTGATCATATTCGTATTCTTTTGAAATATTTGGCAAGTCACGTTTTTCAAGAATTTGATGCACAACTAATAAAATTCGATATTTTGAATATCATAAAATATAAATAAATTTTCATATGAATTAATTTATGAATTAATTTAAATTCTTTCTTCGTTTGATAAAAACACAGAATCATAATAGAATCATAATAGATTTTAATTTAAGGTGGGCGACATTTCTTTTTTTTTTTTTTTTTTGAAACATGTTCTCGTATTATAAGATAAGAGGGATGGAGGAAGCGAGGCGAACGTGATATTCTGACGTTTTAAATTATTTATGCCCAAAGTGCAGCGGTGGCCTAACCTTTGCTCTTTTTCAGGTTCATGGGAGGGGGGGAGAGGGGTTATTGTTCGGCACTGCCTACCAACGTTGTAAATTCATTCTTTTAGTTAATATATTACTGTATTTTTTCCCGTTCTTTCGCGCTTTCCCCGTGATATACAGGCTTTCACATTTTTTTGAAGAATTTTCTGCAAAACGAAATCGTGGAATTACTTTATGTCATACGGGCTTGCTGCATTAATTATTGCGCTTTACTCGCATAATTAATAGTACTCTTTATTTAGATTTATATAAATTATAATATCTTTTATTTAGATTTATGTGAGTTTATATTTTAAAAAAATTGATGAAAAAGAAATATACGTATGGGAAGTACACACTCGTTCATAAGTATCAAAATATTAGAAAATATAATAAAATTTATAAAATTTGTATAACGTTATTAAAAATTTAAAAATTTGCAAAAATAAAACAAACGTAATATTATAAGAATATTAACGAGATTATTATTATCGAGATATGTATAATATTATGAGTGGTGATAGGTAAAATTTGGACAGCAAATGATAACTTTTTTATCCCAAATATCGATTTAACGGACTCGTGTTTCTCTTTGCTCCTCTCAAGAACATTGTGTTGTTTAATAAATTAATTAATTTTATATAAATCAGTATAAAATATAATAATTGTCAATCGAACGCAACAATAGGAAAATAAATTAGAATTACTAACATTTATATATTTGTATATTAATAGTTGAGATTTAAAAAATTGGGACATTAAAAAAATATATTTAATATATCTACCAAAAATATTATATTATATATAAGTCATTTACAATATAAAATCTTCTTTTTCACTTGTTTTTATTATTTATTGTTTCTATAAATATTTAAAAACTTTTTTACTTATTATATTTAAAAAAATAACATTATAAATACATAGAAATAAGTACATTTTTTTAATCCGTCGAGTGTTATAATTCATCGTTGAAGATCCATTTTTCGTCTCTATTGTTATATCATTATTATTCTCCAACATTATCATACCAAGTTCCCACTTTTATTCTAATTCATATTATTACATTAATCTTGTATTCTCATTACATTCTATCACTGACATATGCATTAAACAAAATAATGTATAGCAATTTTCATAATATACTAATTCAATAATGATAATAAATTTTAAATAAATGCTTATTTCGCTCGAATATTACGAATATAGCCATGTTAGAAACATGATGATGTACATATCACATTAACCTTTGCCTTATAATACGAGCAAATGGTTATACGATAATTCGAATCGCGAGGTACGGCACGATAGTATTTTGGTAAGCGTTTTACACTTTGCCGCGAGGTTGATCTTTATAATTTCCTGAAGTCAGGTAAGCGACAAGAGGGTAGTTAATAGCAACGTTATTCGATGTTGCATGCGCTTTTGAAGCAGCCGGCCGTCTGTCACATAGGTTATCCAGTGCCGTAGGTGGTTAGCTACGACTTGTGCTCAAACGAGCAAAGTCGATTACCTTGGCCCTTACGTGGCTCGCCGGAAGCCAGTCGGACATCAAAGTGCCCCGTCTGGCTTCCTGGGTAATTAATTCCTCCTGCTGCCAACTTTCATACATGGACATCCTACTTCCAACGGGCCATCATCGAATCTCTCGGAAAAAGTGACCTGAGTTATTAACCGGCTCGTCCTACCGCTTCTATTGATGAAAATCATTAATCAACGTTTAATTAGATTTATGGCCTTCCCCGTGAGAATCCTTCGCTACATATACTTGATTTTATTAAAATATTTTCGCAACGTGTGAGAAATTGTTTCTAATAAATCATTTAGAGAAAAAGTTTCTAAAAAGAAATCTCAATCAATGGATGGATAATCTCCTCATTGATTTCAAATTGAAAATTTTACGTTGAGATTTTATATATGGCGATTAATTTTAGTTTTCAAATTATTTTTTAATTTCGTAATTTTTGAATAAATTATACTTAAAGGTATTTTTATTTTTATAATTTATTATTTATTATTATTGAAACGATATTATACGAAAAAATTTATCAATTAAAAAGTATATATTATAATTATATTTTAATTAATTAACGTTATTTGTTATTTTGTATGTAAAAGCATCCAATAAAATATTATATAACAATTTTTTCACTATAAATGCAATCTATTTCAATAAATCGCAATTCATTTTATATTCATTTTATATGATGAATTACTTCTTATTATACTGTTTAAGTAATATTTTTGTTACTCGTTATATTCTACTTGGCATAGGCAATAATCTCTCAACGGCCATATTTTTGCCTAGTTCAACTTGTACTAATAACTTGAAAAACAGCACGTTGTAAATTATCTTTCAATAATTCGTTATTTGAGCTAGATAAATATGCGGCCGCCTACGAGAGTTCTTCTTAAGTAGAAACTTCCTATAAGCGTCAGACGCTATACATTTATCTAATCTAACATTTGAAATGCATACACGAGTAAATGTAAAGAACAATTTATCGAAGATTGATAATTGTATATTAATTGGTACATTTTGATGTAATAATACAAATATTATAAATATTTATGAATTTTAAATGTTTTCTAAAACGAACTAAAATCTAATATAAATTGAGTATAAGTCAAAAACTAAAATTTGATTATTCTTACATATGAGAGAAAATTGTTTAAAATAATATTATTAATAATTAAAATTCAAAAATTTTTTACATGCGAAAGAATAAATCAAATTTATTCTTCAAGAATTCTCACAAATCATTCAATTAATTATTCTAGCAAATTCATCATCAATCTAGATAATCAATATATACAAATTTCTAAATCCCAAAAAGATTTCAAAAAATTTTCAGTAAATTAAACAACGAATTCAAATTTCTTTTATAGTCTTCCATAAATTATTAAAATATTTCCAATTTCAATTATTAACAAATAATCGAACGAATTACTCTTCTCAATTCATTATCAAACGCCTAACTTTAACTTATCATAGTTATAATCAGAGTTATAAAAAACTAATCAATTAAGATTTTCAAATAAGTTTATTTAAAAAACGAACAAATACTCGAACATTTATAGCTTTCATTAATCTCTTCGGCTATAACCTCGGCTATTCATTTCTAGAATGAACTGCGGTTACTCCATGTTTCGAACAATAAATTATCGAATATTATTCTTAACACGAACCGTTAAAATTTTGCCTATCTCCACTTGCAACGAATTGTCGAATCGACGACGAGAATGATCGTCGCGCCTTATCGGTCCAGAAACCAGAATGCGCGGCCGAAGATCAGCATCGGCAGTGGAGGTGCAAGGTGATTGCCAACATCATGCAGGTGTATTAATAGATTTCGTTCTCGCCACGGGGGGTGAGAAAAGAGGTCTCTCTGGTGGAGGGAAGGGGCATGGATCAGGGGAACGGGGTGAAGAACGGTCGGAGCACCGGTACCAAGCAGGTGAGCAGAGTTCGTCCAATCACGAGCCACTCTCCGGATTTTCTTGCGTCTCGCTCCTCCCTCCCCGAGCTTGCGGAGGTGTGGTTTGCACCTGCGCTTGCGCCGCACGCCCCGCCTCCCGCACTTGCGGCTTTTCCGCGCTTCCGCGGACGCTTTCCGCATTCGCGTTGGTGGGGCACGGAACCCAGAGACGAGGGACCACGAGGTTTCGGCCGACAGTGCTGTCTGGACCGCGCTGGATGAATCTACTTCGACCGTTTTAGGCGACTTAACGTTGATCCAGACTGTGCATTTCGTTGGAATTTTTATGATTTTGTTCTTTTTCTAAGATTTTTAGGTATTAGAAGGTAATTTTTTTAGATTGTGGATCGTGGAAATTTTCATGATTTCATATTTTTGAAGCATAAATATGAATGTCGGAAGATTTCTTTGGATTGTGGGTTATTGAAATTTTTACGATTCCATTCTTTGGAATATTTTGGAATCTAAAAGAGGAACAGAAAAGTAATTTTCTTTCTTAGATTACGGATGTCGATTTGATGCTTTTAGAATATATAATAATAGATATTAGAAGGTAATTTCGTTCTTCTTTGATTATGGATTGTTGAAATTTTCATAATTTTCTTCTTTTAGAATAAATGTTAAAAAATAATTCGATTCTTTTCAGATTATTAATTTTTTTAGAATCTAAGAATTCTTATTGTTAATCTCCTGTTAATCTTTAGAGATATTTAAATACCAAAAGATAATTTTGCCTTTTTTGTTAAATTTTCATGGTTTTATTCTTTTAAAATGTTTAAATAAAGAGATAATTCTCGTCTCCTTAGATTCTGAATTAAAATTTTCATGATTTCATCTTTTTGAATATTCAAATATCGAGAGATAATTCTGCCTTTCTTTCGATTAAAATTTTCTATTCAGAGTATGAAATTTTATTTTCTTTGTATCTTAATGTGAATTATTAAAAATTATTAATAATTATTATTCTTTTAGAGTAATTAAATTCTGTTTTCAAAACCTAATATCTAAAAAACATTCTGTCTACTGTTTCGAAACGTTCAATAAACGAAATTTTTTTATATCCATCTTGTTATAATAACTAAATTGAATTCTTTTTAGATATTTATAAAATATGTACGAGTTTTCCAATTTTATTTAAAAAATAAAAAATATAGAATTTCGAAATATTGAAAATATTTTGCAAAATGAAAAAATGTTAGATAAAATATTCCACTAGAATTATTTATTGAAAAATTTCGTTGCGAAGAAGATAAAATGTAGAATGATATTTTAGAAAGAAATATATTGTTAAGTTTCATGAAACGAGAAATAATTTATTAAGAAAGTATAGTATAAAGAAAATAGGACGAAGAATTATAAAAACAAAATTTTTTTTTGAAAGGAAAAAACTCGAATAATAGATAATAATTATTCGTTGAGAAATTTTATTACAAAGAAAATGTTACAATAGAACGATTTTTAAGAAAGTAGAATAGTTCTAATTGTTCTTGCACCACATTCTTACATTTACCACATAACACACTCTCTTTCCCTTAACACATTTCCGATCTTTCCTCAATTAGCGATCGATGTCCGATCCGCGACAAGAAAGTTGGCCCACAATGGCCGTGAGACGTCAGACTCCGTGGCTCCAATCTCCGATCTGTTTCTCATTGTCTGAAATCGCATAAAAGTTTCACCGGTAGCATTTAGGGAATACAATAGCAGAAATATCCCCCGAAGTAGCATAGAACACGCATAAAGAGCGAAGGAAAGACAGAGAGCAACCAGTAGGAGAGAGAGAAACGTAGAAATGGATCGTCTTCCCCTCTACCGTTGTCCCCTCCATGTACGGGTAGAAGGGTCGTGTTTACAGGCGGGTTCCGCTAGATGGCACCGAGGCTTCCTTACGCGGTGGCTCGCAGTCGCTCCACGGCGTTCAGACCGTGCGGTTGTCCCGTCTCTTTCGGCTTTCGAAAAAAAGCCCGCCAGCTAGCAGGCGAGCATCGACTCGATTTCTCCTTCGCTGCGCAAGCGATACACACGTATCTCCATTCTCATATTGAAATCTCGTCAGATATTTCCATCTGATAGAAAAATCTATATCCGCATATACTTTTCGTGAACAGAATTCATCTCGCAGAACGAGCCTCCGAGAATTTCATTCGGACACGTTCGCGGCCCGAATCATTCGGTCCCTGGAGGACGCGGGAGCGCACGCTCTCGGTGTTTCTACCCCTGTCGTTTCAGTCAACCGCGAGCGAGCGTCGCGGTGTCACGTGTTCGTTGTATCCGTTTCCGCGTATATTTAACCAAATAATTGACAAGGCTTGCGATTGATTCTTGACACGTCTTGAAAATTTACTTGTTGAATATTATATATCGATATTAACGAACAATGTTATTAATACATGCAGTTGATCGAGAATATTGAACAGAGGGTTTGGAATAAATTTTTTGGAATAGACTGGAAAATCTTTTTTTAATCGCGATCAAAGGTGCATAGAGGGCACTGGTGTGCGGTCGTTTTCTGTTTACGCTCTCCTTTTCTGCCGCCTGGCTCTCCATTGGGTGGCTCGCTCGTGATCGCCACGTGGTCGTGTCGCGATCGATCAGTGGGTGCATCCTGTAACCGGCCGCGAAGGAAGCGGAACACGCGAAGCGGAGATAAGCGGAGAGGATCACTCGGAACTGGTGCTGCTAGGAAAACGTCCTGCCAGCCAGAGTGAGTACCCTTGTTACGATCAACGAACTTGTAGCATATTGTTGCCTTGCCGCATTTCCACCCCCTGCCGCTACCCTCCTGTGTTTGCGCCCCGCTGTCGATGGTCCTTGAACTTGCTTTGCCGAGGGTAGGATAGGTCTTTATTTGTTGCATCAGGTTATTGAAAGAGTTTTCGCGTTATTTCCTCTGTTATTTGCGTATTGCTGCCAATTCTTTGAAGATCGATATTTTTTTCATGATATTATCTATTGTGGTATTTAGAATTTTTCTTATCGTAATCAAAATTAATGAATAGAAGTTTTTTTTCATTTGTAATTTGTAGGACAAGCACGTTCGTAATCGAATTGTCCAGTTAATTTATAGAAACTCATGTTTATGTGACATTAAAATGCATGATAATGTAAATTTGAACGCAATCTTAATATCTAAATGTGTCAAAGATATTCAAATGTATTATAAAGACGTTCGTATAAATAATGAAACGATAACAGGAATAAAATAGAAAAATTCGTAGCTAAAATTTATTCGAACATCTAAAATTTTGTTCATAAAAATGGAATTCGTATAAAAAAATTTCACTGTGCGCAGTTTTTCATTCACTGACAAATTATAACATTTATTTAAAAAAAAAAACTCTAAATTAATTCATAATCGCAGTCGTGGAAAACATGTGACATTAGCATAAACGTATGATTTCGATCGACAAATTTTCTTTCATAATATTCAAATATTAAAATTATATTGATTAAATTAATTTTATTATTTATTTCAAATTAAGACTTATATTATATTACGTTTATACATTGATAAATATTAAAAAGAATATCTATGTTCCTCCTATCTACATTTTCCAAACAACTTCTAATATCAACTTTATCGATATTAATTATTCGATTTCTAGAAAGTTAACCAAAATTAATTACTTTCCTCATAGTGACTCATATATTAATTAAATTACTTCGATTATTTTTCGTATAATTATAGAGTTAACAATTAACACCATCGATATCGATGAATCAATTATCCCCCGCTCAACTTTTCGATTGTCCAATACCAAGCTTCAAACTTCAAAACTTTTCTCAAATTTACTCGATCCGAGACGATCGGATCACCGGTTGTCCACCATTGCCGCCAATCGTTCTCGCATTGAGAGAAGATGGTCGAGCGATTAAATCGAACTTTCTGCATGTTCTGGCCGAAAATTTCGCGAGCTTATCGGGCCTTTGGCGGTGCACCATCGATCTAATTGCATCGATTGTCAGCAAACCGCGTGAAGAGAGACTAGAGCGAGGCCTGCGCGTACCCAGGTTTAGCCCTTTAAATGACTTAGCAGACAATTTGCCCATTAACTCAGCCAGTCTCTAGCCGTAATGGAAGCCATTGTTCGACCTATCTTGTCAGTAATACACGGCCGCCTTGTGCCTGTGTATGTGTACGTGTGTGGGGATATGTGTGCGCTCGCGGCGCGTGCACGTATTACAGGTAGTAGGAGGATTCTGTGTGCACGCAGGGGGACATCAAGACACTTGCGATATCGGGTAGCCTACATTGTGCGTCGAGATGAGATCGTCTCATTACGATTACGTTAATTAATCTAACGCATTATGGCCTGATAGTCCCTTAAGAAGGCTTGTCCGAAAAGCTACCGCGACGTAACTGTTTCTGGTATAGGGGGATAAGAGGAAGGATGAGGGTAGGATGGTAATATTGCTTGGAGGAATAATTATTTCGTATATTGGATTTTGGTGGCTTGAGATTAAGTTTATGTTTTATTGAAGAGATTTTATTGAACAGGGATAATAATGGATTTGAAGTTATCGCGTGCAGCGTTAGAACAGACAGGGTTTACGATTTTGTTAATATTTTACGATGTTATTCAGATTTTATTCGGTTAATTAGTTTGTAATTGTATCGTTGGAAATGATGTTTGGTAGAAAAATATATGAATTTTTTGTTTTGTTAATAATAAATTATGAATCCTTTATAATCTATGTTTTAATAAATTATTTACGTAGTTTTTATTTGTTAGCGATCTCAACGTAAAATAATACCTAAGATTTAATAATAGGTATTTATAAGTATGAACTAAATTAGAAGTTAGATTTGCTCATCAATCCTTTCCTCTCCATTTATATATCAAAACAAATATATATCATATCTACTTATCAGATCTATTTTTTCCTATTTTTCTTTGAAATGGAAATACAAAAATTCAAATCGCATATTCGATGCGCTAAACTAAACTCTCAATTTAAACTAAACTCTTTTAGAGAATATTTATCTTTACGAATATCTTCGTATTTTATTTACACAATGTACTCGATGATACATCGTTCAAAAATCTACAATTACATCACGTTAGAAGTAACCATAATATTCGCTTCTCTGTCATCGTGTGCACCATCATGTTCCTACCTCTTTGCCTAAAAAATCCTAAACGAGAAAAGCACAAACTGAAATCACTGAAAAGATTAAACTCGAGTGGAGAGTTCGCTCATTTCAAATACCGCGCTCGTCCGTACAACCAATTGAAAAGGGCATCGAGTGACATCAAAGGTTCCGCTCGCCTCTCGTCGTCCTCCCCCACTCTTTCGTCCCGTGGATGCACGAGAAGCGGAATGAGCGCGAGCGATACGAATGGGAACAGTGGTCGATGGCGAATCCTTGGAGGACTCGCGGTGACCGGAACTCTAGGTGGAAGGACACGGTGGTGGGGGCGTATCGGCGCCACCGGTGGGCGCAGAAGGCGCGAAAACGTCCTGTCGCGATTAGGCTGGCAGGTTGGGACAGGAGGTGGCACAGGACTAAGCTAGAGAGCACGGCCTCGGTCGCCGTGCGCATCGAACGAGGGAAACGGCGAGAAAGAGAGAGGAAGAGAAGAGGGAGAGAGAGAGAGAGAGGGAGCGTGTGTACCGGTGAGCATAGTCGGGCGACAGTCCTTGAACGGGCGGGGGACGAGGGCGATGAATGAGGAGAGAGCGTGAATACGAGGATGAATCGAGGTCCTTGATTCGCCGTGCGGAAGGTGATCGTGCGTCGAAGCGAGGGAAAAGATTGTAGCGCGATATTTATTGTTATTGAATGGTCTTTCCTTTATTTTCGCTTTCGCAATTCCTTGTTGGAATTGACTTTAAAATTAAACGATTTGAACATTTTTAAGCTTGTCTCGTGAAAATACGATTGCGTATGCTCGGATCGAGGAAGGAAATTGTGGCTCGGAAATGTATTGTTGGAATGAACGTCCTTTTAGGGATTTTAAAGGAACTCAAAAATTGTACGATTTGAAAGTTTTTTTTTGAGTTTGAAGCTCCTCCTCGCGAGGAAAGAAATTGTAATTTGGGAAAGCATTATTGATACTGAATATTTTTATTTTCAATGTGTAATCAATAACTTTAAAATTAAATTATTAAATGTAATATTCGAGCAGTTTAATGTTTCAATATAAGAAAAAGTAACTTTGTATACATCTTCAACGCTTTAATTAATAATTTTTTCTTTCTTGTTATTTTTGTCGGCCTTTATTATCCTCATATTCAATAGTTTGACAGTTTATCTTTTTTCAATATAATAAGTACAGTTTTAAAATAGTTGATGTTAACAAAAATAAATTTGATGATCAAAATGTGAAACTTAAAAAAGTAAATCTTGTTTGTTTTTCAATAATATTAGGAACGTTAAATATTTTCAAAAAGAATCTTTACATAATTTAACAAGTTAATCAATTAGAAATTTGTTAGATTATAGAATAATGTTTCAAAATTGTGAAAAATAATTAAATGATTTAATGTTTTCTCATAAAATATTGATTTTTTAGCGCATTAGAAAGTTAACTAGATTATTTTACAAATAAATTAAAAGCATTTTGAATAGATAGAATAGCGGAACTTGGATAAAGATAGAACTTTGAAACTAAGACATTTCGTATATATAATATATCAAATTTTCTATTCATGATTTTATTTCTCCATTCCAGATAATTTTATTCATTATTTTGAAGAAGTTGTAAAATCTATATATATATATATAAGAACTCTGATTAATAGAAAAATGAAACTTTTGGGTGAAGCTATAATAATTACTTTGTATGGCGAACGTTGATTGAAGCCTTTGTACTCTACCTAGATTGGATTATGTTGACAAGGCTTGTTCGATTAGGTAAATGTATGGGTAAGATGTTTTATTAGCGGTATATTAGATCAGAGAGCAGTGAATAGTTGTGTTCTAATTTAAAGGTCATTTGGGACGAGTCAGGAATTAATTAGAATGACAATTTATAATTATTAATTAGAAAAAAAATTGATGTGTATGTTCTAGCATTAAATATTCGTTTTTTGTTGAATCAATTTAAAAAAATAAATTATTTTATAATAAGATGAAATATGCAATTTAATACGCAAAACTTATAGAAGTTTATATTTTAAAATCACTGAGATATAGCAGTTAGTATTCATAATGTCTAATTTTTAATTGCAAGGAATTTATTATACTTTTTATTATTATTAGAAACTATTAAAATCAAAGATCATCGTTGGCTGCAATTTACAGTAAAAAATTAAATATATAACGTATAATTTTGGTAAATAATTGATTGAAACACTAAAACTATAAAAAAAGTTTTTAAGTAAGAGTATATATAATTTTGTAGACAAACAATATTAAAAGAAGCAAATAATTAATATTAATAAATCACATCTTTCGTATCGATCTAATGAAATCAACGAATTATTTTAAATTGCACATTACAAAATTTTATAAATAATCAAATCTTTGGAAATAGAAATCGTATAAACTAGCATTAGAGATTAAAAACTTGTTTAAGAAAAATAAATTGTGCGTTAAAAATAATAATAACTTAATACTTCAAAATTCAATTTCACTATAAAAAAATATTTCACCGATCCATAACAATATCCGAAATTGAAAAAAAAAATGATTTTCATCGGAACCATTGTTTTCATTGGGAAAAACAGAAAATTCGCACCCTTCTCCTGCACCCATCTGCCAAGAATAATACCAACACCGATCTAATACGAGGATATACTCATACTCGATCGATTTTATGAGCCGTAAACTCGTAAAGCAGGGTTCAATGGGTTATCAGTCTCCCGTGACTCCCTTTTAAGAATCGATTCGAAGTGTACAGGGAAGAGATATTGTCCAAGCCCGTTTAAGAATTTAATCGAATGCGGTCGGGACGAGAAAATTTGATTTTTGGAACGCGCCGTCCAAATCGTGTGACACGAGAAGGAGAAGGAACGAGGTGATCCGCGAATGAAGATTCATTACGCGGCATTTATTGGATCGTGACAAGCGAGGAAGAGGGATAAAAGCTGCGAAGGGTCAGAGAGCTCCATAAGAGAGAAGATGAGCAATTCTCATTAAAAGTCGAGTATTAATATTTTAACGGACGCTCGTCATTCGAGCGAGTGGTTGTGGTGCCCAACCGAATATCTCACCCTTCATATCGAAAATTTGTTAACCTCTTAAGTGACCCGTGAAATTGAACAAATTGAAAAAATTTTTAAACCTTTTTCTTTCTCTTATTAAATTTTTTGAGTAAGTTATTCTTAGAGTGAAAGTAAATAAGTTTTTATTTAAACAACTACTTTCTTGGCCGAAATTGGAGAAGCAGTCCAACAAATGCATATTCTTCTAAGTGATTGAATAATTCTAATTCATTCTAAGAGATGTTAAAAATAATTTAAAAAAAAAAAAGAATGGAGAAAATAAGTGGAAAGGTAGATAAAAAATATAACCAAAAGTTTGAAATTATTAAAATGTTTCCAACAATTCACGAGCTTGATCAAAAGTTGGGTTAGAATTTTGCAATTTAAAAATTTGAATGCAAATTGATCTCTAATTTTTAATAAAATAATAAGATTTGACAGATTTAATTATAATTGGAAAAATGATTTCAAAAAAAAAAAAAAGATTGAACAATCAACATTCACTCTGAAACCTTTCGAGATAAATTTAATCAAATCTCCTAATGTAATATCATAATATAATATACAATATAATAAATAAAAGAAAAACTCTAGGCTCTTCTAATTTTCGATATATGATCCCAGAAAAAATTCTGATAATTTCTCCCTGATAAAAGTCCCTTTACCTTTCTCAACTTCAAAACATATCCCAATATCTACCAAAAAAAGGATTAAAAAAATACAATACATTTCCAGGCACGAAAAGAATCGAAGAGACACAAAATATACTCGTACGTTTATCATTGGATGTAACCGTTAGATAGCTGTCTCATTTTTTCTTTTTTTTTTTGTCTCGTGCGATCTTATCCGATCCAATTACGAATCTCGCCAGGTATATCTGCACACCTGCGCAGGTAAGTAGCATCGCAACACAGATCTCGCGCGATTCGTAAGAAAAATCGACGTCCCATTGCAGATTATCACGGGACGTTACGGAATGGGGGAGAGTGGACAAATTGCGGGGAAGGTAATCGCGAGATAAAATGACGCGATAATCGCTTTACAGATTGACAGAGGGCCAACGTGGAGGCAACACAGCGAGCGTGTCACGTCGATGTTGCTCGCGTCGATCCTTTGGGAGCTTTGCGAAAGCGACGCTTGTTTCCGCGACGCTTGAGCACCGCTGCGTCCGCTCATATTATATCCGGGATTAATATTAAATTTCACACGATGAGTGCAATTTCATTACCCCCTCCTCCCCTTCCCCTCTCCTCCTTCGCCACCAGCGCCTTTCGCCGTCCCGGCACCGTTCGTTCCTCGACCTTTCAACCGAACTTGTCCAACGGTGTCTTACAAGAGGGAATCGAGTTGATAGGGCCAATTCTTCATTTTTAATATAATATAAAAAAGTTTTTCGGTTTTTTTTTTGCATTTTTGTATAAACGAGACGAGTTACATAGAGGATATCTAGCAAGGGATGAGGAAACAAAGACTTGAAGAGATTGGTGAGTCGAATAGGAGGAGGAAAAGATGTTCCAATTTAAAACAAGATGCTCCATGATCAATCCTTCTGTGCGTAAGATTGGCTTTTAGCGTTTATCATGAACATTCGACAACGAGAGATTTCAGAAGTACGTTAGAATAATCTCTTGATAATTTTGAGATGTTGAGACGTAACGATGTTTGTTTAAGTTTCTTCAAGAAAGAGGAAATATAATCGCGAAATTCGAAAATGATATAAATCGATTTTGAGAAGAATTCATTGTACGATCCTTTGATTCAATGCTTTCTCTTTCTTTTACATAGCCAATTCTTCAATTATCTTTAATAACTTTTCAACAAACGTGCAATCGTGAAATTAGAAATAAATAACTGCAATAAAAGTTTCCTATATTTTAATCAATCTATCATAAACAATACCAACATATTACTAACCTATACATATATATAGACAAGTCTCTCCTCTAATAGATAACTCCATGAAAAAAATTGGGGATCAAATTGTGATAAAGGAAAAACAGTTTTGTTGGATTTATTGGAATGTAGAGTTTTGGTTGGAGGAGTGGAGGAGATCTTGTTTGGGGATGAAGTTTGAACGTGTTGCGTAAGCGGATCGATGTTTGACCCATTGAATGTTTGGTCTGCTGAAGAGAGAAAGAAAAAGAGAGAGAGGGAGAGAGAGAAAGAGATTTAATATTTAATGAAATATTGGGTGAACCATGAGATAGACCATTTACGTAATTTCTGGAATACTTGCTTCATATTCATGATTAGTAACTTGATCTAATAATTTTGTACTTTGTACTATAAAAAGAAATTTAATTACGTTGCATTTACGTAAATGTTTCATTTTAGATTAGGTGTTATAATTTCATTTTTGTAAAATGTAAAAATAAATACATAGAGACATGTAATTCGATACCTTACAAATGTTTATACTTAATGAATAAAATATTGTAAATTATTATCGAGATCTAAATTTTCTAACATTATATATTTAAAAGAAAAATTTGCACAAAATTGATCTTCAGATTAATCAAGAGAATAATATTACATTAACTTTATTGATTTCTAAAATTTACCAAATATTATCTTATACCATTATAACATCATACTGTCCTCGTAAATCCTAAATGCATTTTAAATTATATCGTGGGTAAAAATTTGTAAAATACAAATTAATAGAAATAATAATAACCATATTAACAATTAAATCAAATAAAATTTCCACAGACTTTCACCCGTCCTCGTCAACCGACATCATCAAACTTCGCTTTCACCTAATCATCGCGAAAATCCCTTCTTCCTGTCTTTCGTGTATCGAAGCGTTGGCGCGGGAAGGCACCCACCAGCTGTAGGAAAAGTCGAAAGTTAGACATTAAACCTTCCACCTTTCGCGTCCGTTTGCACGACCTACAGGCACAGATGCTCGGTTGTGCAGGTGCGTGTACATGCATGATTTTACATGCGAGGTTTACGTGCTCGTGTAGGGCCGAGAGGGTTGACTGGCTCTCCAGTCGATCAATAGCACCCCCACGTTTGCGTCCCTGGGTGAATGCATGCGATAGGCACCCCATTGCTATGCCACCCCGAAAGCCACTTTATATTTTAGTGGGAATGTTCTACAACCCTTGGAAAGACACTCTCGAACCGGTTCGAACGGCCGAGACCGATGCCATGTGCGAGTCGACTCCTCTCGCCATCCCAACCCCTTGTTTCGAGCCTGTTTCCGAATGAATATGACACGAAGGTCATTTCTCTTGTTTAATCCTTGTAATTAATGCTCTTTTTCTGCTCAGACCGATTCCTTTTTATTTTTGACGGTATTTTTTTTTTTTAGGAAGGGAAACTTTTAGAAAGGAAGCAGAGTTTATCTTGGATTAAATATAAATTTATTTTTTCTATAAAAAAATAAAGAAGTTTTTCTTTTATGTAATAAACGATTGCATTTGGTTATTTTTCGAAGTGATTTTTATTCAAAAAATGGTTTATCAGAAGTGTTACAAAATTGGTAAAATATAACATTATATTTATTATGTATGTAATATTAGAAAATTCAGAATCGGTGATGTTAAAATACAGAAATTGAAAATTATATGCGCATTTCCTTGGTATATTAAAAAATATTCTTAATTTTTATAACCATACAACTTTGCAAGATTCCAATTTTCCTCCAAAATCTCTATTAATCTTCTACTATTTAAAAATTCCCTTATCCAAATTTATATATGTTATCTCTCTATCGAATTTAATAACCAAATTTCCACTGTCGTAAAAGTTAAATTACGAGAATTAAGAAGAGAATTTTAGGAAATCGTATTTTAAAAAAAGGAACAGCATTCGAAAATATTTTCGAGATGATCAACGTTTAACAAATGGCGTCGATCCTCTTTGCAGTTAAAATTTCGTTAAGGAACTCATTATCGCTCGGGACAGCACGAAAACGAAGTGATGGTGGGCCAAGAGAGGTCGAGGTGGCTTCGGCAATGAATTAAGGTCGCGACATTAATCCTGGCCGGGGTAGCGGCCATGCTATCACGACATGTCGTAAATAACTTTGGGGTACGAGGAGAGGGACAAGGGCAAAAAGATTTCTAAAGAAATGTAAATTAAGGAATAAATTGATCGGTGCTGCTCGGTACCAGCGACAACTTCGCCTTCAACTGGTCGCAACGAAGTGGCTCCTTAAGCAGCTTTCGCTTCTTGAACGGGGTGCGATCGAACGGTCACGCAAAATATTAATTTTGTTGCCTCGCCTTGTGCACGCTTGTAGATTGTGTCGCATTGCGACGTAATGGTCTCTGATACAACTATTGATAAGCAAGCAAGATAGCCATTTCTCGATAAAACTAACACAAGTTGGTTGTTAGATTTAGGATTTTCCTCGTAATGTTGCATTTCTGGGTTGATAAGATTTTTTGCAATGATTCATAATTATATAATGTCGTAATAACGATTTGAATATTATTATATCGATAACCCTGAAAATGAAATCTTTTTTTTTTCAATGTTTTATTTGCGATAAAGTATAAGCAGATGGATCGTTGAATTCCGTGTTTAAACTTTAACTTTTTAACTTTATCTATCACTGTTAATGTACTGTTATTTTTTACTCGAAAGTCAAAGCTATACAAGAATCTGAAAATTTTTGATATCTGGTATTATCAATAGATCCCTAAATTCTAAAAGTATCTTAGGATAATATAAATCCATGATGAGCATTGTTGAATATGATCACGAATTGGAAATGTTTACAAGCATAATTATCGTGATATCGGTGCAATTTAATATCATGATATATACTAATAGTATATATTGTCATAATCATCTTCAAATTCTTCGTGACTTACATTCTACTATCTAATCATCTCGGAAAATTCAAGAATATCATCATTCATAAAAATCTTCCTTCCAAAAAGAAAATATCCAATCCTCCAAATATCTTTCCAACAAGATTTATATAAAACGAACGAAGCGACTCTTTATCTTGATTCTTCTTCAAAACGTATTGACTTTAACGGATAAATGAAATGGTAAAAAGAAAGAAAAAAAGAGAGAAGTTCCTCCGTTCACGAAACAACGGCGGGGGATTCCCTGAGAGTATCTTTCAAGGATGAGAAGCACGGTCGGTACGACAGGTAGCTGCATGGAGAATCATACTGGGTCACGTTTTCATCAAGACCTCAAGGCGCGGACGAGATCTCGGTGATACAGGAAGAAAAGGATGAAAGGATGAAAGAAGGACGGGGACACGGATAGGGGTTGAACACACCATTGTTTTTCGACACACTTTCTCTCCGGTCCTCTCGAAGACAATGCATGCCTTGCCTCTAACCATCTCTATCGCGCTCTGCTGAACGGCTATCGTTTTTCTTTTTCTCCTCGTTGGCATGTCACTGCGCTCATTAAGTAAATCACCGTCATGGCGGCTCGTTTTCGAGCCAAAGTGAAAATTCACGGTGTGGACGGATGTGGAATCTCTGTTTCCTCGAAGGAATTTCTCTTCAACGCTATTTAGATGTCCGGAAATTCGAGCTGGAAAAATTAAAACAACGTGTCCTCCAGCTGGGGACGTTTTATTTTTGCTCGGTGAAGCTAGCGTTCATCGTGGAACCTCTTATGGTATTTACATAGAAGAAGTTTCAGAAATATCACTTAATTAAGTTAATATCACTTAATTACGAAATAATAGAAAGAGATAAATGAAATATTATCATTTTATTTTATATTGGTTTAATTTTAATTATTGTAATTAAAATAATTGAATTGAAAAGTTTGTATCAAAACAAATTTTCATCGAATTTTTAGAAGAGAAGTATTTAAAATTTTTTCTTCGATAAAATTAACAAAAGTTAATTTAAATGTGTTTATTATACACTGTTACAAAAATTCTATAAATATTATCTTTAATTATATCGCAATAGAATTTGCTAATTAAATTATGAAATGCTAAAAGAAACAATGATTAATTAAATAAAATATAAAGTAAAAAAACGAAAAGAAATTTCATTTGTAGTATAAGTATTGTAGTATAAGTTATAAAAGTTCAAATTATTAAGTTTCTATATCTTTCTATATCTTAAGTTTATAAAAAACTTAAACTAGGTAATTAGAAATAGTAGTAATTAGTAATTTATTAAATTATTTATAATATTTGATAAATCCGATAAAGATTTTTCTATTTTGATTAATGTTTTTTTCATGAATATAGAAAATTAATTAATAATCATAAATCATTACAAATTTTGAATATTTATTAAATATTCATTAAATAGTAAATATAACAAACTATTGAAATATATTATTCGTATTATTCGTATTAAATAATATGAGTTTTTTTACTTTATAAAAATCCCATAAAAATATTCATCACATGACATATTCCTCGAGTGCATAAATTCTCCATTTTTAAACCCTTCTCGCCAACGATTAAACCAAAATGCATACGTTCATTAGACGTAAAGTGTTTCTTTCATCACTCTTTATTACATCCTCCTCGAGCCGACCTGTTATCTCGAAACACTTTGTACACGTAAGAAAGGTGGCGTGTGTACGAGGCGCGTGAGCGAAAAAAGGAAAGAGGGATGCGCGATCTCCCTCGTAACGAGATGGAGCTACGGTCGGCGTGTGTTAATGAGGTAATGAGAATAACGTGCATCGTCTGGTAGGAATATTAACGGCCGGTCCGTCCTGGAATTTTGCGCGCAATCTGTCTGCTTTCGAAGAAAGTATCATTTGCAATGTGTAGCCGGTGCTACATATAATGAGCCAGGCCGTTGATCGATACCTCACAGCTAACGATGCAATTTTGACGAAGTTATAAACGAGCGTGGCGATCGATCAATGAGATTGAATTTTGTAACGGTCACGTTGAAAGGATCGACCGCCGCCAATGAAATAAATATCGCTCGATAGCTTATAAATATTTCGCCACTCCTATGCAATTTTTTCGACTTTTTCGAGATTTTCGTACGTCTTCTCACCTCTTCCCCTCCTCTCCTCTGCTTGGCTACCAGTGTTTCCGCGTGTTTTCGTCCCCTCTCTCTGTTTCTCTAGCTTCGTCCTCTTTCCTTTTCTCTCTCTTTCATTCTCTTCGTCACCTTCCCTCCTCACCTTCCTTCCTCACCTTCTGGATTTGATTGAATTTTTTCCCAGGGAAGAAATGTTTCCACCAAATGAATCCGTCGAAATATTGCATTCCGACAAGCGCGATCCAATTTTTCGTTTAATAAAAGAGAGCTTTCCTCCTCGCAGACCTTTCATTTCTTTCTTCACGCCTTTTTCGTAACCTTCACTGTGGCGAGGGGGAAAGATAACCCTCGCGCCCCCTTCGATTTTCGATCTCCATCGATCATACCTCGATCTTTTTCTATTCAAATTCTTATACTTGTTTCTTCCTCTTATATCTTTTTTATTTTGTTAATTTTGTTTTCGAACGATTCCATCTATACTTTCGAAAAATATCTTTGATACATGATACAATATCCTTATGGTTTTTGCTTATATTTTTTGAAATCAATTTTATGTGTATATATATATATTCGTATGAAATATCATTTCCTTAATAATATAGAAGAAAATTCATCGTAGTTAATATTTTTTTTTATAAATTTCACGTTTATGTGAAAGATGAATGGAACAAAATAAATAGCACAGATATGGAAAAACAGATCAAGATTTTATTATTTGAGAATGGAAAAATTTATTTTTCGTATTTTCGTGTTCTGAATCCAGCTATAAAAATTGCCTATCACATCAGATTGAGAAGATAAAAAATATCGATTTTTTTTTTGCAATTATAAAAATATTCGAGAGAAAGTAAATTTTCTTCGATATTTTGATCAATCAAACATAATATTATTCTTCTCCTGCAAAATCAAACTTGATTTATTATCATAAGATTTTTTTTTTCTTTTATCATCTTTAAGTTATTCGATAAAGTCATTTATTCTAATAAAGTCAAAATGTGTATTATGGTTCAACGAATAATAGAAAAAAATATCTTTTAACGAGCCTTTATTCATATATATCAAAAAAAATGAATAACTTCAAAGCGGGTATGACGTACTATTATTTTGTTCGAGAGTTTTTTTCCAATATTTTTGTCAACTGGATCATATAATACTATTCTCTTGTAAAACCAAATTTAATTTATCATCGTAGGATAGTACTTTTTTTTTTTATCGTAATATATCGCTTTAAAGTTATTCCATTTTTAACTTATCGATGACAAAAATGAAGTACAATCGAACGTTCGAAATTATATAAAATGTATACTGATAATCCCTCGAACATCGAGTCAAAATGCTATATGTAAAATTAAATTTTTATAAATACAATTTTAAAAAATGGATATAACGCGTATTATAATTTGAATATTTTATATTTATTTGTCACGTGTATTTTATAAATCTTTTTATAAAGAAAAATTTTCGAATAACGGAACACAGATTTTTTTTTTTAAATGAATTATTCTATATTTTAAGAAAAATAATACGCTCGTTACAACATTTTACAAAATCATATAAGAAATTTTCAATTTCATATTTCTGCCTTTTAATGCCAATAATTGTAAATTTTCCAATGTTATATTATATTGTATCGATGGTTTTCCTAATTTTCTGAAATTTTGTAATCTCTCACACGCACATATATTTTTCAATAATTAACACTAAATACACACGTTTACGTTCGATTATTGCATACACTGTGCGAATGTGTCCATTGTCAATTTCAAATTAAACTCAATTTCCCCTGTTGCGGTAAGGAAAGACACTTGTTTACATTGTTGCGAACTGTAAATAGTGTACAATTCGGATAATAGAATGTTCGGTTAACAGAACGTTTGAATATTAGGATAGAGTAGATGACGGAGATTCTGCTCTAATTTCAAATCAATACATCACGGAATCTGCTATCACTTTCCTGCTATCATTTCGGGATGCGAATAAAAATTCATCATTCAACTTATCCATTTCCCGTCGAGCAAGTCGTACCACGACTTTTAATAGACTCTTCTTAATTCCTACGATTAATATAAATATCGAGATCGCTCCTCCTTCACCCTTCATCGAACGATCATCGAAAGTTATCGCGACGTTTAATCGCGTGTCGGTCGCGACGATTGCACCAGTCGAAATAATTTTTTATTAGCTGATTCCACGCAGCCTCTACTTTTAATCTACCCCCCCCCCCCTTCCCCCGACATTTTAATATCGCGTATCGTTGCTTTGTGAGCTTGTAAATATACCCGTCTCTCTCTCTCTCTCCTCTTTCTCTATCTATCTTTCTCTCTCTCTGGTATCGGCCCGACCTATACGCGCTCGCCTCTGTCCTGCGGCGTGGAGGCAAATATGGAAGGGTGAGAGGGAGGGAGGGGAGGGAGGAGGGGGATAGATAGGCAGGGTGGGCCGGTACTACTGAATAAATATAAACGATAACCAATAATACCTGTAAAATTAATAATAATCATGATCATATATATCGTCCTTGCGGCTCTCCTCGCCGCCCATCAATCACATCAAAAATTCCGGATTGGTCGATCCGAGTCGTCGTCGTCGCACCGTCGATGGTCCATGCCCGCCGATTCATCTCGATGAGTTTGTAATTAAAAAATTAATTAAACGAAATCCCGGTCGCGGGTTGGATTTTTTTTTTTTTTTTCTTTTTCGCCTGCGTATCTCGCTGCTCGCTGTCATTGTACACAATGTTTGGTATATCAGTCATTGTGAATTTTCAACGATTTCAACGAGCCTCCTTTACGGGACCATTTTTTTTTTTTTCACTTTTATTCGATTCACGAATATACCGTGTACATAATCGTATACGATCGATTTATTGGATGTACGAACGAGTGTATCTCGTTTATGAATCGTTATGGGGTGACGTAATGTATAGAGAGATATATTCTTGAATGAATATACGTGACATCTTGATTGTTAAGATACTTATTAAAATTGAAAATAAGATGAATTTGATAATCTTGTAATTTTGTAACGGATTATCGTGAATTTCGCGAATGCTTCAATTTGGCGGGAAACAATTGATAAGAGGGGGATGAAATTTCCTGAATTAATTGTGGAAATAATTATGAATTGTGCGATTTTATTCGAGTTTCCTCTAATATTATTTTATAATTACAGAAAGGAATTACTTATTTCATTGAATTACACGATTTTTAACTATTATAAGCTGTAAAAAAATTCTTTTCCCTTACAATATCTGATTACGCACAACAAACAAGCAACAATAGAAAAAAGTCTTTAAAAATGAAAACTAGTAATTAATATTAAAGCAAGAAGAAAACTGATTTTTTCTAGAAATGTATTATAAGTATCATTGGTTGAAACTAAACGCAAATGTTATTCTTTTCTTAAACAAAAATTGGGCTTTTAAAATATTACTTGTGGAATGATCCAATATTATGAAAGGTACAATAAAAATTTATCGCTCTTCGTTTTTCAGAGAACTATTATTTCTCCGTTAGGTTAAATTTAAACAAACGATTAATTTGTTTTTTGACTATAATAAACCATTCATCTTCTCCTTAAAAGAAAAAAAAACATTATATACAATTAATAATCTCCTTAAAAAATTTAACCTAAACCACGATGCTTCAATTATGCGAGCGACTAGCCGAAAATCCGCTCAGAGATCAGACCGTGTGTACACGAGCAAACGAGCTAAAAGAATATACCCGGCGCGATTCGCGCACGATCCGTACAATTCCCGAACGGTACACCGTCCGGTGACATAAATTTCCAGAAGCGGTGGTGGCCCAGGTAGAAAGCGAAAAAAGTCTGAGCCGTTAGTAGTTGGCGGGCCGGGCTGGACTTTCTCTCTCTCTCTTTCTCTCTCTCTTTCTCTCTCTCTCTCCAGATCTGAGAATCGGGCCGAAATTAAATAACTTCCCAGGGGGATTCGTCGGCAGAAAATTTACGTTGGCCAAATAAATTGTGCGCGGTCCCGCATTCCACGGACCGCTACTATTTTAACTATGTGTGTATAGAGATCCGTGGCAGGAGTGGGAGGGGAGAGTAGAGGGGAGCCTGGACGAGTTTCCTGGACTTATATCGCGCGAAAGGCGAAAGAGAAAAACTCTGGCTTGGACTCGGTTTGGCGGAAGGGAGAGGGATAGATACGGTGGGAAGGAACGTATATCGGTTTCGGGGGGAGGGGGGAGGGAGGGGGAGGGCCATTTAGAGCGGCGCTCGACAGTTCGAATTGTTAGCACCCGCACCGGTGGCTCCCCCACACCCCCACGGCTTTAATTTACTCTTATTGGCTCGAATAGGATCGCCTAGCGTGGAAAGCTTATCCGCTTCTTCTTTTTCTACGATCGTATGAAGATGAAGTTCGTTTGGATTTACTTGACGTTTGGAATATGGTGGATCGTTTTCTAGCCTGACTGAGATTAAGCATTCTCTTCGAATGAGGAATAACTTCGAATAAGGAGTTATTTTTTTTTTTTTTTATAGATATGATTAGGCAAATAGTATTTGTAATCGTAATCGAATGTAGAATGTGTCCTGTTTGTGTTTATGATTGGTATCAATTGTGCAAGTGTGAAAGAGGTTTAAGAGTATAAATTTTATTTTTGTATAAAATGTTTAAGAAATTCTAAATATCTAATTAAAAGATGCGTTAATGTGAGCTGGAAAATTATTATCGCGTATTAATTACTACGCTCAGTTTTCAAATACAATGTTATCTAAATATTATACTCTAGATGCTACAGAGAATATTATATGGAATATCTAATATGATTCAATGTACAATACCCGTTTTATTAAATAAGATTTCCATAAATAAATAAGTATATATTAATTTTAGCTAATAATATTTACAGTATATATGAATATATCATGAAAAATTTTATTAAAAAAAATTTGCATTGAAACTTGCATCTGTTTATATGTTTGTATGTTAATTAGTTACAGATTGGATGAATAAATCTAAGAAAAAATTGTTCAAATATTAGAAATAAAAACAAACTAAAATTCGTTTTAGTTATTCAAGTAAAATAAAATAAAAACATTTAAGAAATTACTTAAGTGACTTTTAAATTAATATTCTAGAAATATAAATTTTTTTTTTTAAATTCAAAGACATAAATTAAATACTCAATTTCATTCTAGCATCAATTACTTATATTTAAAATTGACAAACACTATTATAAAATTAAAAAACTTGCAAACATCAGAATGAATTATCATTTAACAATATTCGATTCTTATGAAATGAATCTTTTATTAATCTTTGACTTATTTATTTATATAATCCCTTATATAAATATATTCATCTTGATCGCTCATCTCTTTACATTCAATCTCCTGGATCAAATCTCGTTTCAAATTAGTATATCCTTTCATCATCTTTAACTTTTCCATGTTTCCCTTATTTGTTCGAGGATGTCGCAATAAGAGGTAATGTAACCGACTCTGCCCACATTCCCTACTCTACTCTATTCTTCGTCACAGTTATCTTCCTCTCTTTCTCACTTTTATCTCCCCTACTACAATTCGATTTCTCTCCTTCCCCTCCTCATCTTCTCTGTACCTACAAGTTTCTATTTCTATCAGCCATCCCTCCCTCTTTTTATTTGACTCGTTCTTTATCTTCGCTTTCTAGTCTACCATTCTTTCTCCAGTCTATCTTCTCTCTCTCTCTCTCTCTCTCTCTCTCTCTCTCTCTCTCTCTTTGCCTTTCTGTTCGTCTCCGTCTCGTTTCTTCGTGGCGAGGAGCGAGCCAGAGATCGTGTGGCCAGGGGGTGGGAGGTTCGGATTCAATTATCCGATATTAAACTGCCCCTAACCACGTTCGTGTCGACCCCTTTGGCTGTGTGAGTTCAAATGGTTGTTGCTAGCCCCCCTCCCCTCCTTCCTCCTTCTGACCCTCCACCCTCCTTCTCCCGTAGAAGTATTAGATTGAATGGACTTGGTGTTGTACTCGCTGTTACCCGTCCAAGATACGCCTAAAGGTGGTGGTTATAGAATCGCGTTCATGTACGCCATTTTTCTTTTCACGGTAGCCACTCTTACCATCATTTCCCTTTTCTTCGATTCGTTTGTTATCGCTATTTCCTGTAAACGAATCTTCGTTCGATATTTCGACAGATAGATTTCGAGAGATAATTTTAAATCTAATTCGTTGGGTCAAATAAATCGTGGAGAAAGAGAAGTTAAAATATAAGTGAAATACGATTTGGAAGAACGATTTAGGTAAAAATGATCTCGTTTATGACAGCGTCCTGGTATCGAATATCATCTTTGGCAGAAAAAGGATCAAAAGAAATATTTCAAGGGAAAGTAACTCTTCTCGATAAATCGAGTCATCTCGAATTTAAAAAGAAAAAAAAAACGCGAGAAGTAATTAATAAAAAAGAATTATTCCCTGAAAAAATTTGATTTTCAACAGGATTAATCAATAGATTGGTATGCGTATCGAATAAACTGAAATACACTGTCGAAACATTGAAATCATTAACAAGAGGAAAGATAGATTAGAATTTAATTAACATGGAGAATTTATTTGTAAGGTCCATTAATGTGAAAATTTTTAATATTTTATTACCATTAATTTCAACTACTTTGAGGAATTTATATTGGAGAATTGGTATTTAAAAGAAAAAAACAGGTTTTCTTTTTTTTATACGTTTTTACATCCTCCAATTTAGTGTCAACTTTAAATTATATCTTGTCGATATAATAACATATATCGGGTAACATAAAATAAGGAGAAATTACATCATACGTCCATTCAATTTAATATATTAGTAATTAGAATTACACCACAATTGATAGATTCTCAATCTTCCAATTATTGCTTAATTAAAATACTAAATTTTGAGGTGATTTTTATTGTAAAATCTGTCATTTCATCTCCAACAAAATGCCATAAAATCATCGATATTATAAATTCCAGGTTCGTCGTTTCATTCGAAACGCAATTGAATAACCTTACGAACGTAAATACCCGCGATGAGTACCACGTTAGTTGATCGAGGTAATAAAGGTGAATTATACCTACGTTCCGTTTGTTCGAGCCGCAACAACATAATTTCTTCGTGCACGTACCGATCGGTTTTCCCGGTGTTGGGGCCGGTCGAGGAACCAGCCACGGCGATACACGCCAAGCCAGGGACCACTGATCTCACGGCTCGATGATAATTAAATTGCCTCGCGGAGCTAGCGGTGACTAAACAGTCATTACAACGACTGGGTCATAATTGCGGAACTAGCAACGAACATGCTGGCAAGATAATCGTCGGCCGAGATATATCTACCTAACCGCCTAGGTCAGCCGTTAATTTACCATTATAATTGATTTGCATATAGATTGAATCAGATAAATCCACGGGGAGGGACGAGTCGGGCGATGTGTGCAAGTTAGACTTTTCAAGGGGAAAAAGAAAAAGCCCGGGAAACATGATCACGCTCGCGTGTATACGAATTTTTCTTTACTTTCAGCGTACAATCAGTCGCAAAAGTGTTCATCCCTTTTTGGAAATAACAGAAGATAGTAGATACTGTCTATGACAGTATATAGATTGTGTATATATATATATTTGTATATATGAGGATTGTGAGATTATTATTATACTCTCTTTATGAAATATTTTTCTTATAATTTTTCTCATAATTTAATTGGATGAATAAATTTTTGACATTTTACGTCTCTTTTCGAATCTATCTACAAATTAATGGAGAGATTAGAACTATTTTACTTTTTTTACTATTTTACTATTTATTGTTACTAGCAATAGTAATGTGAATTAAAATGATAATATCAAATATATCAGTGTAATATTTTAAACACTCGTATAAACTTTCATACATTTAAGTTAAGACTTTTATCACTGGCTGTATTTATAACTTCATATCGAATTTGTGTTTAAATTTTTCTATTGTTTCATCAAGGTGTTATAAACAAAACGATTATTATTCAAATTACGAACGATCGTTTAGACGCGGCAAAAGCGTAATTTTATTTGGATCGATTCGAATCACGGTGCCTTTCGAAAGAACGAAATGGAAAAAGTAGGAAGCGCGGAGGAGCGAGAAAGAGAGGCAACGAGAACCATTTATTTAGTTTACCACGCGCGCCACTACGAGCGGTGCATTAACCGATTGGAAGAGCGATTAAGAGCGGCCATTCTTTTTCATTCGATATATCGAAAGGTTCCACTAATGACGACTGGTTATTTATCGGTCGCATGGACGACACTTGGCGTTGTTTTTAATCGACCAACGAGATTGGCCCGCCTATACACACCGTTTTATGAGATCATCCTGCACTTACGAGCATTCGTGTTACCTTTTCTGCAACGTGATTCGTGACACAGTTCGATGATAAAGGTTGTAAAGATTGATATTGAGCTTTAAATCTTCGTAATAATATCAGGTAGTAAAATGAAATAATGAAATAATAACGCCAATTAGTAAAATAAAATTGCAACGTATGATATCGCTCGTATTTTTATTCTCCTATCGAAATGGACTTTTCGAAATGGAAAATAATTAATTTGTTAATATTGGAAATGAAATTTTGATTTATTGTTCTTTTATGATAATGTATTAAAACATTTCTAACAATTTCAAGTTATATTTAAGATATTTATAGAAATATCGTTTTTCCAGTAAAACAAATATTTTATTAAAGAAGGAATAAATCGATCCTTGTAATAATTTATATTTTCTGAGATGAAACATTTATGAAAAAAACAACACACACGTTCCTTTGCAGTCCATTGGTATATCGGATCATAAAATATTGTCATTCTTCTAAAATGTTCAGAATCATAAAATATTCAAAATTTAAAAGTAACATTCCTCAGAGTCATTCTAAAATAAGTCAAAGCTCAAAGTTTTGACATCGTATCCGATATCAATTGAAAATATTTTTATAAATGGATCAATGTTAAAAAAAATCTAAAATCTCATTGTTTCGACCGATCTGAATATTAAAATACTTTTAAATTAATCAATCCTTTTCGGATCAAGCTTTTGATTCGGTGAGAAGGGGAAAAAAAATTAAAGCCAGAATAAAATTAACGCATAATCTATAGAGATTAACACAAGCATGGGAAATTTTACATTTCGTGGAACCGTTTAAATTTTAGATACGCTATAGATCAAGTGAAGAGATTTGGAGCAAAAGGCCAAGCGCTATGATTTCGTGACTGCTGCTGGATCTATTAGCATCGATTAGCTTTCTCAACTGACGATCTGATATCTGATCTTCCGATACCGTTGCGTTTTCTAACAACCGTTGCCGATATGCTAATGCTGAAAATGCTTCGTTTCTAATTACACGGCTTATAAGCTTCTCTTCTCCTCTGGATTCTGGAATTTTATTCCTTCATGAAAGATCTGGATCATTTATCTCTGTAGTGAAATTTTATTTCTAAATTCCCTTCTTTTTTTTCTAATGAATCTTTAAAATTTTCGAATGAATGATTGTTTAACAATGTCTGAATAATTATCTTAAACAATTTTTGAGAAAGCAGAATTAGTAAAAAAAGAAAAAAAATAATAAAAGACCCAGTTGTCCAGGGAAGGTGCAAAAAATATATTTACTATAAAAAATTTCATATTTTGAAAAGAGATTATTGCAATAATTTATATTCCTTTTTTATAAACATAGTAGATAAATGAAACATTCGTAACAAAATCAATTCTTATTTCATTCGATTTAATTAATTAATTCTGCTGCAATAAAGACAATAGCATTTATTTATAATTAAAATTTAATCTTACCGAAGAAAAATTTTTTAAATATCTCTCTTCTTTTCTAGAACACAGAAGTTGACAAGGATTAATTTTGATATAAAAAAGTTTGCAATTTACTTCACATTCTCCTATTTGAATTTTTCAAATATTCATCGATCGTCCATTGATTAAACATAATCGCAATAACCGGATAACCATTTATCCTAGATAATCAAAATTTTTTTACCGCGTACCATATATCACAATCTAAATCGAACGTCGAATAGAACATTAATAACAATTGTCTATGAGAGAACGCAAAGGATATTATACCGATGATCCTTCTTTGTATTCTAATCGCGCTTCAAACTCGCGTGAAAAATGGACGCGAATTCATGAACGGCAGCCATGATAAACTAACCGGCGCGTGTAATGTTTCATGCCATTAAGCGTAATTTGTCAGTGAAAGATTATCGAGTGGTGATATATCGGCAGGCTTTTAGCCCGAACGCATTGATATGTCGTATTTCAATAGCGCGATACCACGCGGAAGGTTAACGAGAAAACATTTGTAGAACTAATTGAGGATTGTGACAGCGGTCGGCCCCGAAATAAATCGATCGTTGCCGCGCTTGTCATTGATCCCGCTTGCAATATTTTTTGCGCCAGGTTACCGCACCTATTACACAGTATTTTTTCAATCTTAAACCGTATCTGTGTATAATTAAAAAAAAAAAAAAGAAGGAAGGAAGGAAGAAAGTATGATTTTCTATTGTGACAATTGATTTTGAATATTTATTGGGAATAGGAGAGGATTTCGAATTTTTTTCGAAACAAAATTGCAAGAGATAATCTATAATATGAGAGGCACAAATATGAAAAGAATGTACAAAGTTTGTTCATAAAAGCTTTGTTGCACTAAGTTGTAAACAGATATTAAATGTAACCTCGTGTGCAGCAAGTTTGATATTAAGGTGTAGAAAAGTTAGAAAGATTATTATTATTTTATTTCCACTTTATATGCCGTTGTTTAAAATTTTTATATCGAAAAACAAATATTTATGCTTTATTAAATATTTGATAGATAAATTTCAGTATTACGTATAACATTATATATACTGCGTTTATTTTCACTTGTAGACCATGTTGCTGAAGTTTTGGAAAAATGTAAAATTTGTAGTTTCCTGTAGTTCCAGTACCCTAGAATTAATTGACACATGTTAATATATTCGTTTTTCGCTTGGTAAAATAATCGAGTTAAAAACAATTTATTAATCGAAAGCGAGAAAGATCTCACTCTATTCCCGTTTTGCACTCGTTTAATGAAATTAACTATTTTTGTTTGTTATTCATTTTAATCTTTAGAATATCCTAAAAAGATACTTATTATTAATTTCGTTATTTTCATCATTTCTTAATTTCTTACTATTATTATTATTATTATTGGCTTCAATACTTTCGATCGTTTAATCGAATCACTGCGAATTTTCCTTTCTTTCAAACATATGCCGACGCTCCTTTTCTTCCTCTCTCCCCTTTCGCATCCATTTTTAACACGTGGCACGGAGGACACAATCAGAGATCGATCTCGAGTGTTACAAACAGCCAGGCCACGTTGAACGCAATGAATCGGATAATTAATCTGTGTTCCCTCTCTCGCATACTCGCGATATTTGCTCGCGAGTTAGTTGGCAAAAGCCATTTTAACGATTATTTTCCACTCAAAAAAGCCCATAGAATAAACCCCGGAGATAGACGGCTATATGGGAGAGGGATGGCCCGGTTTAATATTTTTTAATTGCGTCGCTTCCCTGCCCGGCCTCCCTCCCCCCTCCGCCTTCCTCCCCTCCCGGCTTTATCACTAGCACGTAATTAAACTTTATGTTCAGCTGTCATATTTGCATTCTATCTAAGCTAGCCATTTGAAAATTAAAAAGCCCCGGCGAACCTTTAATTTCGTGGCCGCGGTTTAACTCGCCGGGATTGTTTACGAGGAATTTACATAAAGTTGTTTCGCAGCTATTTCGCCAATATATATATATAATACATATATTTATGTGCGCGTGTGTGTATATATATACGCTCTGGCCGAAAAATCACTTGTTAAAATTTGGACGAGGACGATTTTTTTATTACGAAAGAATTGTAAAAATAACGTGTGTCAATTGTTTATAACGTATATATAAATCAAATTGCATGTCAGAAATATATTAACTAAATATTTTATATATATATATATATTTTTTTCATCGATATAATTCGCCACATGTGAATTTTATTCATTCTAATCGCGATATCCTGTCAAATAATTTTTTTTTTCGAATATTTCTGCATTAATTGTTTTCCAACTTTTTTTTAATTGTTTCCATAATTGCTTTTTTTATTTGCACACTTTTCATATTTTTCTGTCCAATTCGTTCAATTTTTCATTTGGATTAAGATACAATGAATACCATAATTTTTAATTCGTTATCGTTTTTTTAATTAATGTTAAATAATTTACATATATTTATTTAATTTTGTATTTCGATATTATAATTAAAATAGGTAAACAAATAATAAATTTTAAAAAATTGCATTTGCTTTAATTATTAAATCATTTTTGTTCAAATTGATCAAATGTTTGGCAAGTTATAGATACATGTATCGTTTTAAAGAATGAATGTTCTTATGGTGCGATGATATATTAAATTTTTATTTTTTTCATTTTTTTTCTTTCATTTGTTTTCTCTTTTTCTTCTTATTAGAAAAATATTTGTACAACAAATTAATCACTTGATGGTACACAATGAAAGAAAGGAATTAGTCCATAAATTGAACGGTGAAATTTCAGATTTCATCTGAGAAAAAGTATCGTGGAAAATTATAAGAATCGTTGCCTCGATTGCAGTGTATAAATATGTATATCCTTGCGAACATTTTTAAGCATAATTTTTCGTTAGATTTTTTTTAATTCTTATCCGTTTCTCATTTCTCAAACTTAAAGAGATATTCTTTTGTTTTGAAAAGATCTTTTTATATTGATTTGACACATATATTTAATAATTAATTGATTTATTTTTTTAAAAGTACATAAATTATCACAATCTATTTTCAAACTATAATCACATCTTCTGAAAAATAATTTCAATATCTATGCAAACATGTATTGAACCAAGAAACACATCATTAGAAATACTTGAAAAATTCAGATTAAATATAAATGATACACTCTATGTAACAATCTTAATAACATAATGTCGACAAAATAAATAAGTCAAAGAACTAAAAAAGATTAATCTTAATAAAAAATTTTAATAATTCTAAAATCTAGTGAAAATTACTACAAAAATCTAACGTTCCATCAATCCCAAATCAGTTGAACAGCCGAAACTTCCGATCGATGATTCGAATTCTCAACGATTCCAGAAAATTTCGTTCCGAAAATTGCAACAATAGGCCTCGACATCATCCAAGTACCCAGTTTCTGTCACTTTTCTCCCTCGTTTTCGCGGAATGGCGGCCGAGGACAGGAAGAAAGCAGGCCGATTATCCCGGCGAACCGTGACGCTTTGATATTAAAACAAACGTACAGGGAAAATCACTTGAATCGCGCGGTAATTAGAGCCAGGAAGTTGCTTGTTGACGTTTATTTTGGCCGCGCGGAACGCGAATAACTTTTAATGAGATATGTCTGAATTATAGAAAGCCGTTACCGAAACGGGAAGACGGAAAGATTAAAACGCGCGCGACCGTAATTACTTCATGTTCATTAATTGCTTTTCCAAACCTTCGTGAATTAAATTATCGCGAACTTGGCGGCATCGAGGGGTCGAACGGGATCCTGTTATTTACAAAAAGTTGCCACTTTCTCATTTTGATGATTTTTTTTTTTGTTTTTATATATGTTTGGCGCTCGAGGGTTTAAAAAGATATTAGCAACAACGTTTCCTTTGAAGGAAGAAGTTAAATTGAATTAATTTCAATCAGGTTTATTGCTACAGACAATTGATGGTCGACCGCCTTAAGGCGAGCAGGTTAATCTTCCTTCGTTCCTCATTTTTCATAATTTAATATGTGTCAAATGTGATACAATGATGAAACAATGAAAAGATAAGTAATTATATTATAATAAAGAAATGAAAATTTATTTGAAGTTATTGAATTTCATTTGTATATTTGATCTTCGTGTGTGTCTAATTAATCTTAATTAAAAAGATTAGTTTAAATGAATTAATACAATTATACAACTGTTAATACAATTACTTGACAAAACATAAGAATTGCCAGTTAAATTGATATTTTTGTAACAAATATTATCATATATTTTTATTCATTTTTATTTTTGTTTTGTTATTTATTAATATAAACAAGATATATATATACACATATTTTATGATAAATGAGAATTTAAAAAAGTAGTCCAAATCCATTAAACATTGATTAACAGTCAAATGAGTTTTTATTTAATTTTGATTTGATAAAATTAAACTTAGAATTAATATAAATTAATTAATGCCAAACAAAAACTTATTTAATTCCTGACTTTATACTGTATTTAAGTTATATTAGGTTATAAATAAACTTTCTAATAAATAACGACAATAACCTAACCTATCTAAACTGTAATAAGCAATTTAAATTAAATTTTTGTTAACATATAGTATATATAACAATATAATATATATATATTGTTAATAGTAATAGTAATTTTAATAAACAACGATTATTAAGTATAAAATCTTCACAATGTTATCCGATATGATGATCTTGATATATTGAAAAATTACACGAATTACGAGCACAAGAAATGGTATCTTTTTGCAAATATTTATTCGGCATCCTATCGTGAAATCCATCGGTCGACAATACTTGTTGTATTTCACTTACGAGAGGATTTTTAAAAAAAAAAATAACAAAAAGCAATATTCTACGAGAGCAGATTTTCACTTTCGTATCGTTTCCACGAGTGAACCGTGCTCCTGGCGTTGTTATGCAGCGCCAAACAATCGTTCTACGTCACTTCCACGAACCATTCTGTGGAATTAACTAAATTTCCAACTCGGCGTATTTTAATGCAATCAACAAACTGGTTTGTTGAAAAACTTGTCGGTTGTCTTGCTTCGCTTGAATTGACCGAGTTCTTTTTGTCGAGTATTGTTATTACTTAAGAAGATACAGGATAAATGTCTGTAATATCTCGTCTGTTTGAGAAGTATTAGTTGATTTATTTTTGATAAAACGATTTTTATTAGTTTTTAATATCGTGTTTATAAAATGTTTTTATACAAAGAATACAAGAGTATGTATGTATTTTATTTTTTTAAAAAATTTTGTTTGCAAGTTGGATGAACGAAAATCTCCTTCATAATGTTATTTTCGAAGATTTGTCGATAAGGTTTTTTTCCCTCATATTTTTGAAATCCGAAAAATCTATTGTCCTTAAATAAAATAATAATTTTGAAAGCCAAAGAAATCCATCATCATTATTTGTTAATAGATCAAAAAAATTGTAGTGATTAATACCTTGTGTGACATTAAATATATTAGTAAACATAATGTTATTTAATGTATCTTCAATTATTCAGATAAAATATAATAGATGAGACTAAAATTTCAAAAATGAATTTTTAAAGCAAATTTTTATCTAATTGTAATTGTAACAAAACATATAAAATATAATTTCCACATTTATTTAACATGTTTATCATAATCTTTACAAATGTAAATTACAAAAAGATTCTAAAGTAATATTTATCAAAACAATATTTAAATCAATATAAACATAACATGTTTACATTTGTCAATCCATTTACTAATTATTTTAGAGTAGAATTTTAAAATATATAAAAATAGATTTTGATCACATTTAATTCATTAATTATGAGATTACTTACGATAAAATCTTCAAAATCTTTCCACGTAATCTTTCTAATTAATAAATCGTTATATATAAGGCTCATCAATTGTTCGGCCAAAAATTGCCCAACGTAAACGCAGCTTCACCGATGGACGTCGATCGACATTACCGTTGACTGTCGGAGAAAACGGGAGTCACAGCTGTGAGACGCGTTTTATCGTGAATGTGCTAAAAGCAAAATCTCCTTGATACACCATGGAACCTTTTAGCGTCTCTTCGAGTGAAAGTCAAACGAGATTCGAACGTCTGCGAAAGGCCCGCATGCTCTTTGAGGGCATTCGCTCTCCTTTATTTTCATTTGAGCGTGATTTTACAAAAATTTATCCGTCCATCGTCCAAACGATTCTCCTCCCTGTTAAATTTTTGCTTTTCGATGCCATCGACAATAAATTTTTTTTCTTTTCTTTTAAAAATAAGGATGAAGTACACTTGCGTTTAGAACGAGAACTTTTTCACATTGCCTGGGTGTTCTTTCGAATTGATCGGAATAATAATCGTTTTTCACATTGCTGTGCAGATTGCATGTGAAGTCAAAAATAGTAAAAAAGATTAATGGAATTCGATGGATAGTCGATTATTTGAATACAAAATAATTAGAAGGTTAATTATGATTGATATACAAACGCATAGTGAGATAAATATTTAAACTAGCATATTTAACAATGATTAATGTAAGATAATTTTTTTTACTAGATATATTTTACGTAATAAATATTCGTATTTGAAAATTGCTAAATTTTTAATCATTTTATAATATATTGATAAATTTCATTTATCGATTATACGAAAAATTATTTATTCGAAGGATTTATATTTTAAATCTATCATCAATTAGAATAATATTTCATATTAATAAGATGATTATTAATAAATTTCTCTTTATACTTTTTAACTTTATTTAGTTATTTTTGTATTTTAAAAAGTATATCACTAAAGAATTTTTTGCTATACATAAATATACTTTAAAGAAATAGAAAAAAAAGAAATTAATTTTTTTTTCAAATTGTAAATTAGAATATCATTTCAAGAAGAAAAGAAAAAATTTATTGTTAAATATTTATTGATACTATATTATTTCTTGTCAAAAGCAAGGAAATTTAGTGACCAATCCAATAATTACAATATCTCATTTAATATATGTCATCTATTTACCATTTTGATCCCTTCCAATCTCAATCTCATTCATTTCTTTCAAAAGAAAAGCTCAACATACACCTACTAGTCATTTACGAAGAAAACGAGAATCTCAAGCATGAAATTGTAAGTCTCCCCTTTTAATTAAAATAAATTCCGTCTGCGGAGCCACTGGTGACAGCCACAAAATCGAAAATTCTGTGAACATTACAATGATGAGGGTACAGTCTACGACGGAAAGACAACGCTCTCATCGATGAGACGAACGCTCAATTATCAAGCCATCTCGTTCAACCTTCCTTTCTCTCTTTTTCTCCTCTTTCCTTTCTTTTTACCCTTTTACCCATGAGAGTCCGCTTCGCGCATTTCGCGAATGGCCGATCGCTATTAAACGAAACGAAACACAGCCGAAGAGAGAGAAAGAGAGAAAGAGAGAGAGATAGAGAAGAAAAAAAAGAAAGTAGTGGAAAACAGACGGAGAAACACGTAAGGGGTAGGAACACGAAAGACAATGAGAGGAAGATAGTTGGAAGAAGATCGACGTAATATAAAAAAAGAAGGAAAGAGAGAGAGAGAGAGAGAATGAATGAAAAGGGAGAAGTGGAAGAACGAGAAGTAAAGAACGCGACGTTTGTAGAAGCGAGAGAGGGAAAAACGTGGTGGAGGGAGGAAGAGAGGGAGGGAGCTCGCGCATCGTGCCGGCACTTAGGCCTGGCTTTTAATCTTCGAGCCTCGAGAAGAGCTCTAATTAGAGCTGGCTCTAGCTCTAGCTCCGTTATAAGCAGGAGTTAGAGTGTAGGTAGCACACAGGGGCGGGGGAGGGGGTGGTTCGAGGTATGTTTAGTTTTTAGCCGGGCGCGCAGTTACACGCGGTGGTAATTAAAATCTTGATTAATGCACGTGTCCATCAGGGCTGCCTCTAATGAACTTTCACGTCGCCCTGTACTGGTAAGTCCACACGAAACCGTCGTGATCGTCTTCCCGGATGATCCTAATCGTTTCAGACGAGAGTTGGACGAAGAGGAAACTGGGTGTCGAAGGAGACGAGTGGGAGAGAGGAACGAGCTGGGTTTTACTATTGTATTTCGTTCGTTTGCCCTTTGCTTCTTTGTACCTGCAGGATATTTCGTGATGTAAGATACGTTTTTATACGAGTTTTTATACATTACAGAGATGACCTAGATTCGTGGTGGAGTATACAGTATTCGAAGAGTTGCATAGTGGCTTTGACTGATAAAAATTCAAATTTTGATAATTTTTTATTAATCAGTTTTTTGCAAAGTGCAATTTAAGATATATCCATACGTATACAAATTTTAGACGGAGGTTAATCAGCGTTCAAGTATATAGCTATATAGTAGTTTTGGCTGATAAAAATTAAAACTTTTATATTTCTTATTGAATTTCTTATTGTTTTACTGTATCTCTATATCGTTTCATTTAATTCAAATTTAAATTGTTTATAACTTAATAAATAAGTATTATTCCACATTTTTGAATGTTAATATTTATGTTTATTTGGCTTCTTCAAAACTCAAAGGTGTCCCACAAATACATTAATTCTTTACTAAGATTTCTGATGTGTTTGAATTAAATTAATAATTAAGTAGATTTGGATTTATTTGTATTTTATATAAAAATAAATTGAAATTTAAGCAAAGTTAAGCAATCTAATATTGATTTCAAATTAATTATAAGAACAAATCAATTTAAAATGAATTACTACAAAGCAAGAAATAACATATCTAATGAAAATCTAATTTAACTTTCAAATATAAAAAGAACAGAAATCTAACCTAAAACTATCCTAAATTATATCAAATTTCATTTAAACACTTAAAATCGATGCACAAACCTAACCAAATTTATTCAAACACTCATCTACAATAGATTAAAAGATTCTAGCAAATATATTAATAGTTTATATTATATATTTATATATAATATAACGAATATATTATTATTATAGATCACTCAGGGATACGCAACGAATGCTTGTATCCAGTTGCAAAAGCTTTTAGTAACGATTTTCAACTAAATACCTTTTCAAGGTACATGCACGTACCAAGTGATTACACTAATTGTAAATAGTTTTTCTCGAAAAAACTGGTCGACTTACGCGCTACCACGACCAACGGTGTTAATTCTCCGGCGTTTCAGTTGAACGTTCTAGGGTGGGGAGTGGGGGGGAGTGCATGCTGGGATGGGCGGGTTTTGTACAGCGGCTGTAACGGAAAATAACGAGTTTATTATAGCCGGCCGGACGCGAGATATCAAAATCGCGCGTATGTATTTTTAAGCATTGCTTTTTAATTAAATATCATTTTAATTACCGCGGCAGCTTTGAAATTCACCGGTCGAAAAATAAAAAGAAAAAATAAAATCAGGGAACAATATGCACACGAGCGAGATGACCGACCGTGCGCGTGGCGCATTTACGATCGTTTCAAACATTTTCATTTCGGCCGATTCTTACCCCCCACCACACAGTCGAATCGGCTCCGACAACAAAAACCCCTTTATCGGATACGAATTGATTTAAGTTGGACGGGGCTTAAATGGAATTCAAAGGGCGCAGCCCATGGGTTCGTTTATTAAACTTTTGTGCGGCTGATTAAATTACCGTACCCGGCATCGAATAATATGTAACGAAATAAAATATCGGTATCGTTGGCTCGCTTCGCGGCAGTCCTCCTCTCACCCCCCTCCTACTCCTCCCCCCTCCAACTCCCCCTTTATGAAAATAAATAATGAGGCAAAATTCGAAAAATGCGGTGATATTTAACTCGTTCCAGCAGGGCGCAGCCAGGTGGTTAATTAAGTCGAGTGATCGCGAACAATGCGCGCATACTCGAGCTTTACGCGATTGCAAACCAAACGGGTATGATCAAAAGTCGCGATAAAAGTCGTACAACGATCGGTCTTATTTTTCTTTTTTTTCTTTTCTTTTCTCACGATTAAAATGCCGTTTAATAATTTCGAATATATGATAATTAGAGTACGAGTACCTGGATGAGTATTGTGGATATAAAAATTATTGACTGCCTTTGGTTTTTAATGGTTTTTTTGCTCATTGTGTTAAACTTATTTTTCATTTGATCTTTCGAAGACTCTTTATGAAGTGTGTTTGCCACAATGGGAAGAATGATAAAAGCCTTTGAATGATGAGGTTAATATAGAAGTAAATTCCAAGTTATTTATTAATGCAAATATTATTGATTTATTTATGGATTAAAATGTAAGTTTTTGATTCTTTTACGAAATGAAATTTGTTGATATGAGAAATTATAGATAATACGTTTGATTATAAATGTATAGATTATTATAAATAAATATAAAAGATTAATTATAAAAGTTCTTTAAAAAAAATCGTAAAATTATTAATAAATTCCATTAAACTTTATATATTGTATTATATTGGAGAATATATTTTAATTACATTTAATATCTCAATAACAATAGAAACTAATTAAATTTTCTTTTCATCAATATTTTTTTTCCTTTTTTAATATTTTTTATTGGTTTTGTAAAATTATTTTTCGCAGATGCAATAATTTTGCTTTTTCCTGTAAATCGAATTTTTGATAAAAAAAGAAAAAATATTTCTTAAAAAAATATCTTTATTAAAAAAGATATTTAAATGATTTTCTAGATTAAAAACGTTCATATTGAATTTTGAATCTTTATTATCTAAATTCCTATACGAAGCCAATTGGCCAAGTGATGAGTCGAATGATTAAATTTTGATTAAATCCAAATGAATTGAAATTTTACACACGATAAATGTATTGCCATTAACTTATCGAAGAAAAGAAAAGGGAAAAGAAAATTCAAATCATCCAAGAATCGCGTTAATTAAATCGCCCGACCACGAAATCCTCCCTTACAACCCCTTAAAAAAGAAAAGAAAAGAAGAAAAGAGTGTAGTAGAAGTTCGATGCGCTGGTCGCCTTTTCAACTGAAAAGTGAAAACAGGCAAACAGTCGGCGACTATGAACGGTGGACGCGGAGGCAGATATCATTAAATCACAGAAACAGCCTCTGTTATTGACTCCGTGGACAAATTTATCGTCAGCCGGGTACGCGTTTCGTTGTATAGTGGTCCTCAACGGCCCTCCCGCTCTACACGTTCCTGGTAACCAGTCGTCTCTCCATCCAACCCCATCCACGCCATCCTCTGTACTCCGCAACCCCCCCGTTCCACCCCTTTCTAGGATCACCGTGCCCGAGCTACGTCATTGTTCTGGTTTATTCGGTGATTTGTGGATTTTACTGCCTCCAACCAACTTTCATGGTCCTCTTCTTCCTACCGTTTGCTGCGACTGGCGCCCTCTCCCTCCCCATCCTGTTTGCCGCAAGATCTATCAAATGTCTTCTTCCGGGACGTCTTGGTTATCTTCAGGTGTTTGAAATTTTGGGAACGGATCCGATATAGAGAAATGTGTTATGTATTTCTAAAAATTTAAATAATGCACGTTATATTTGAAGAGTAAGACAATTTTATTTGAATTTTCTTTCTTTATTATCTGTGAAAATTTTATTTTGCATAAATATCTTGCAGTTTAGCGATAAGATTTTGGTTTTTGAAATAATATATTTCAAAATATTTTTTAAAATTGTATATAGTAATTGATTGAAAAGTAAAAAATAATTGGAATTTATTAAAATGAAACGCGATGTAGGTGAAAATAATGGAATTTTGAATAAACAGATTTTATTGTATATTTGTATAACTATTTGTGTATACAATTTTTTTTACAAATAACTGAATTTCATCATTTTCTATTTTTATAATCGAATATAAACAGTAAAGACTTATTTGCTCGAGATTTAATAAAATAAAATAGTAGATTAAATAAAATAATATTTTCAAATAATATTTCACACAGAAATAGTTTGAAACAAAATAATAAAAATTGAAATATTAATCTATTATTTATTTAAAAGATATTTTAATTTGAGTTTTGTAAAATTTATCTTATCAAACTAATAAATTTTTTGTTCTTTACTCTAAAATCTTAAACTTATAATTTGGGAGACAATTGTATGTCTAAAAATTAAAATCTAAGGAATAAAATAATTTGATAAATACTCGTGAATGAAAATAATATTTACTATTTCTCGTTTGCAAAATTCTGCATCATAAATTTAATCCCATTTATCAATGAAAAAGTATTTATATCATATCATGATCTCTTTTTATTTTTAGAGAAAGTTAAACTGCACCAAAGCTTAATTACCCACCTCTCTGAAGCGTCTATGTACAATATAAACACATATCAAACGAATATCAAACGAATTAAAAATGTTATTCCTCCTAAAATTCACTTTATGAAGAAAGAAAGAAGGAAAGAAAGAAAAAAAGAAACCAAAAACAAATATAAAAATCTAAACCTCGATATATCTCCTTTCTAAATCGATCCCCTACCCTTTCCACTCTTAAAGCAAAGCATTCTCTCCATTATCGCGTCACGGGTCGAAGTTTATTTTTGAGGTACAAGGGGGTGGGAAGGGGTAGGTGGCGCGCAACGTGGGAGGTGTATGAGACAAGCTCGTCGAAAGGCGAGCGTTAAAATGAAAGCTTGGTACCGGGAGGGGTGGAAGCCAGGGAGCGAGCTTTCCGAAAATCCGCCTTAGTATGGTAATTGATTTAATTTGGGGGATGAATCCGCCCTTAACGAACGCACCGCGGCGATGGGGTTGGAAGGCTAAAGGGACCGTAAAAGCACTGCGACGTCTATTTGAGGCGAGACGAGAGCGAGATTTAGAGACGGAGGAACGTCCACGCGAGAAGACGAGCGCCTGATTACTAACGATCTGATTAATTCATGATTTTTAATTAAGGGGAAAAGCGACTGGAAACTGGGTACGGGGGAGGTACGGCGAAGGAAGGTGCGCGCCGGTTATTTAACGCGCTACGCGAATTGGATGTGCATGTACGAGTAATCATCACGAACATAATTATGGAAAGTGTCGCGTAATGATTACAATCTTTAACTAGGATGAATATCGTTTTTTTAATGTAAAAAAAAAAAAGAAAAAGAAAGAAAGAAAAGGAAGAATGTATCGTAGATTGAAAGATTGAAGTGAAATTGGAAATTAAGATTCCTGGGGAAGAAATGTTTCTTTTATGATTTCGTTGGATGTAATTCTTTTTTCACGGTGAAAATCGGTGATGGCTTGTTTCTTAAGCAAGATTGATTTTTAATGAGAAAGAATCGAGTTATATCGCGAGTATGTATGATTCTTTGGTTGTCGAAGGAAGAATTATAAATCATTTCTTTGACGCTTTCACAATCGGGTTTCCATGATTTTATCGAAGTTTTTAGATGCGAGCATTATTCAGCAGAGATTCTCTTGTTTTCGTATCAATGACTCGTATTGTGAGTCTCTCGATTCCTGAAAAAGTTAACTGCAATGATGAAGAAGCAATTCCTCTGGAATACGAGGATACTCAGAACTATACGATTCCTGGAAGTCTTTTTTAATAATTTTTATAATTTTTTTATGATATAATTATAAAATTCGGTCATTTCAAATTTTATAAAAAAATTGATATTGACAAATTTATAATTCATGTCTGTTATTATTTTAATTTTCCTTGCATTTGATATTAGTAAATATAATGTATGTAATCTTAGACGTTCAATTCTTTTTCCTTTTCCTTAATTTCTATATATTCATTAAATATTTAAAATTTCGATATCAGTTCGAATAATTTCGATATATAAAATATATGTGTATATAATAATACATATCAATTCTTTTAACGAAATAATCTTTAAATAAACAGAAAGATGAAATTGTGAGAATATTTCAATTATATCATGGAATATTTTATGAAATTATTTTCATGAAGAAAAATATATAGTATATTAGATTAACATTATACTTATCAAATTATTTTATTCATAATTTATTTATATCTATAATAACTTGTTATTTTTCTAATATTATTACTTGATATTTAAATTTTGCAAAGGAATCTATTCTTCTAAAGCTAAAGAAAAACAAAATTATAATTATTGCCAAAAATTAATAAAATTATCATCAGCCAATATGTTGATCTTATTTTTGCTGTGAATATTATAATTATATATAATATAATAATGATATGTGAATATGTGAATATAATAATTATAATAAATATTTTTTATAATTAAATAATTCTTATATTAGAATTTAATGGAAAGAACATAATTAATTTGTATTCTTATAATAATATTTTGCTTCAGGAAATTAATATTTGCTTCTTCAGTACAGTTAGTAAAAAAAGGTTAATTAATGAAAGGTAAACCAGACTACGCATTTCTCAAATCATTAATTATCAAAACTATTTAAAAAATAAGAAAAAGAATTTTTAAAACAATCTAAGAATATAAAAAATTTTTTAAAAATTATAATATTCTATAGAATATTATATAGAAAAATTATAATATAGTATATACATATTTTATAATTATAATAATAATTATAAAATAGAAAAATATTAAACATATTAGAATATTAAAAATATATAAAAATTTCGATATTTTTCTAATAATAATATAATAATAATTAATAATAAGAGTAATAATTTAGGAATTAAACGTTATAATTTATACATTCTAGCCTTTACAGAATTGACATTTTGTGAAATATCTTGTATCTATACATAGAGGTGATAGTTGATGCAATAGTTGAATAGATAGATCAGGGCAAATATACATTTCATTTCAGCTGTACGGACTGATAGTTAATCAGTCGTATAACTAATTAGATAAAAGATTAAATGTTTAACGAGTTTAATCTGTTAATCAATCTAATGGCGTGAACCAGATTATGTGGACTATTTATGAATCAGTTAAATGATCGTTCAAATGAGAAGGCATCAATAATCCAAATGTTTTCTCAACTATTAGTATACCGCTTGTCAGATTGGTCAAATTTACTGCTGTTTGTTAATAAACAGCCTAATCCACATCATTCTCCATGTATCAATATTTTTCATAAGAATTATAAAATAGACGCGTTCAGTTCAAGTATGTGTAAACTTTTATAATAATTATTGCCATATTTGATGTTTCTATGACAGAAAGAAAATATTTTAATTATACATATTAACTATATTTTATTATTATTTATATATTTATATAAGTGAATTTAATATAATATTTAATTATTTTTTCTAATATATATTAAAATTTCAAGATAAAAATTTCATATTTGTTGTTTTAAGTAAAATCACGTAACTTTTTTATTCTTTATATTCCAAACCTTTAAAATGTAATCTGAAAATCATAAAAGTATACTTATAATGGAAGATACCAATATTAATCCAACCCTATAAATTATTTATCTACAAATTACCTATAAATTACCTATAAATTATTAACACATATTACTTAGGTACAATATTGTTCGTTAAAACCACATTTATATTAAATAAGTTTTGATTGCTAAAATGGACGAACCTCAAATTGTTCAATTAATATATAACTCTTTATTTTTTCTTTTTTACTTAAAAAAATTCAATATTATATTATTAATAAAAAATAAGTTAATATATCCTCTAGCTTGCACACAAGCTTATAGAAATCAAAGTTATAAATGAAGAAACCTACGAAATTTCAAATTTTCGTAATTTCAAATCGTCAAAATTCTCAATCTACAAAATTAGATTGCACAAAATTGAGAAAATCTTCGTCTCGTTCGTTAACCTATACACATGTGGTGCGCCATGTTGGTTCAGATCCCACGTGCGATCAAGTCGCGGCAAATCGCATAAATCAACAACGTCGTCGCGGTGTGGATTCTCCGGCTTATTAGATTCTCAGATCCACCAACGATCTTTCTCATTGTTCCGGCACTATTATCGGCCGAGTTAGTCGCGCGCGCGCGCACCAATTGACGCGAGACACTTGCCGCTTATAAATCTTGCCGCTATGAAGAAAGCCCCTGGCCGTATACTATACGGTCGCACCGCTCTAATCTTGGATCGATCTCACTCTTGTCATGCTTGGTACGAACACAGAGCCCGCTAGTTACCACCTGCCAGCCAACAATGGCCCAATTATACTGGCCGCTTGGCGTCTCGCCGGTAAAACTGCGACTACCGACTCGATATGAATCGTTCGATGCACAATACGCTTACGCGGCCGTTTTACGTGATATGGCGGCGGGAGGGTAACTAGAAGCTCGCATAATGCCAATCCACTTAAGAACCAGTGTCTACGAGATGTTTGTTTATGGGTTGTTTGTGTGAACATGGATCTAATGTTTTTTTTTTTTTTTTGATTTTCTTATATTTGATTACGTATTTAGAACAGCCATATATTATTCGTTTTGGTTCGAGATTCTAAAGAATTCTTTGTTCTATGAATCATTGTTCATAGTTTTCGAGATATTTTTCATCCTGCGTACTATTTTTATAAAGATCTATTTACAATGGTTATATAGTCTGGATTTCTATGTTTTAAATTATGAAAAAATTGTAGGATAAAATAAAAATGTATTTTAATCTGTAAAAAAAAAGTACAATGAAATTAATAATTATATGAAGATGGAAATTGGAAATAAGATTTGAACGTGGCTAGTAACTGATAATAAATCTGAATAGTTTGAAATTTTTACACTGAAGATAGGCAAATCAACATTATGATCATGTTTAACTTTAGTTAAATTTTAATTCGAGATCAAATAAATTCAAATTAAGTCCAAATTTATTTAATTAATAATCTAATCAAAATCTAAATTAAATATATCTATTTCAAACTTAATCTAAATAGAATCTAAACTTCTAAATCTAAATCAATTTTAATGTAAATCTATTTAAAAATCTATTCCAAATTTTAAAACTATGATATTTTTAATATGGAAAATATTTTTTTATATATTTCTAGGGCCAAATGGTTATTTATACGTATTAATGTATTCGTGAGACACAGTTTGCACAATTGATTTTAAAGGCTAAAGTAAATAGGAAAATTGATATATAAAAATATCGTTGTTTATTAAATTATTATCAATTGAAAAGTAAAACAGAGCGAGACGATCATACGACAAAGATAGAACTATCTTACTCTGTCTTCATTTTGCTTTATTTAACGTGGCTTTAAATTGATTATAACTTAATAAAGCTTCTATTAACATCTACAATAATTTTCACAATTACTACAACCTTTAGATGTAAATAAAAATTATGATCTTGATAATAAGATTCAAAAATTTCGAAATCAATAATTTGATTTCTACCCTTAATAATAATTATTAAACAAGATTTCATTGAAATAAAACTCTCCAAAAATTTTTTATTATTATTATTTCATTAACATTCAGAATACAAATTCTATGACCTAGTTTACTCACTTAGATATTAGATTTATAGCACCATTTATAACAACTCATCCATTGACTAACCTTCTTTTCCATCATAATCATCATTATTGATTAAATTGTTAACCAAAATCGAATAGAATATACATAATAAGTTCGAATTTACTCTTCTCTTTCCAAAAAAAAAAAGTTAAACGAAATACGTCAATCAAAGCACATACACACACCGTTGATCGACAAACGCGAAAGAGCGAGGAGAGAGTGACAAACTCATCGTCCCGTCTCCGTTGTAGCGATGCGTATTCGATGGCTGATTTGTATTCACCGTTTCGAGCGATTAATCTCACGACTTTTGACCCTGTCAGCTTGTCAGTCTGTCAGGAGTGCAGCCCGACTTGTCTCGCCCTATTATCAATCCTCGTCCCTTCTCGTTCCATCCTTTGCCAGATATAGTGGATCTTTCGTGGCCATCGATGCCGATCCCGATATAGGCCGGTGTCCCACATTTCGATGTTTGACCGAAGGAAGAACTCGATTCGATTGTCCTTGGATCGATGATAAAAAAGAAAAAAAGAAGAAAGGAAAGAGTAGTAGAAAGAAAAAAGGTTCCATTAAATTTCATGTATAAACGATTTGGTTTATAGGGGAGATATTCTAATCGTCGATCGAGCAGAGAAATTTCTCCGTTTCCAATCGTTTCCTCGGGGGATGCTTAAATATTTCATTCATCGATTCGAACCTTTTCATCCTTCTTTGGTAATATACATACATGGAAAGTGGAAAAGGTCAAAGGGGAATTGGAATAAACCAATTTTGGATGTAATTGTTGGACGAAGAATGTTTGTAATTCGATTTATTATACATGGTTACGAAAAGTATTTGCATATCATTGTATTTAGTACTTAGATATTATTTAATGTTATATATTCTTATATGCTTATTAATATTTTATTTAAAAAATATAATTAATAAAATCGTATAAATAATAATGATCAAAACGATAGTATCTTAATATATTTCCTTACAAAAATAGAATAACGATACTTTATTAAAACAATAAATAGAGTTGAACATCACAGTCGCTTATTCACGATTTATAATTTATAATTCGATTTATAAATCCAAATACAAATTTTTTATTTCTTTGTAATATACTTTAAACATTTTTTTGCTATTTATAACGTTGATTTATTAGAAATTAATTCTTCGTTTTCCCTCCCTATATTTATATATGTACTTTAAAAAATATATCTTATTGCTTTTCATACATTCAAACCACTCTCGAATTCTTTTCAAAGTCTGAATTAATCAGATAATGGCGAAGAATAAATTTCACGAGAAAAAAATTTTCTATTTGCTTTCGCAGCATGTATTCAACCATTTCAATACAATTGTATTCACAATTCATTAGATACCATTAGATGTCAAATAACGACGGACACTTCAAAATCCAAATACGAAATCCAAAAATATTCAAATTCGAAACGAAGTTTATATTAAGTTATCAAGTTTGTCGAGTGCCGCGAATATCGTTACGCGTCTAATATTATTATTCCATCCTCGTCTTACAAACAATATTTTTCGACATACATCCACAATTCGCTTATATACACCCTCGATACCAACGTTTTCCTGCTCCCCCCGTATCGCCCCGTATACCTTTAAATCCAATCTCACCTGTTCATCAAAAGTTTAAACGATTTTGGTATCGTATCAAAGAGTCGCATCGAGCGAGCACGCGATGCTCTACAATACCGGTGGAGCCAGAACGAAAGATGCGTGTACACGCGAGGCGGAGCGAGACAATGGGAAAACGAGATGTGCGCGGAACGAAGGGAGAAACGGTGTCTTTGTGGCGATGGGCGGTGGGCAGGGGGGCGAGGGGCGGTCGGGCGCATATGTCGGCGGAGTTCGAAATCGGGATATTGAATTCACGCCATTTCTGTTTTGACGTATCGCGGGTTGTGATACGATCCGTCGGGGTTTATCAGCGGCCGGGCACGAGGAAGTGATTTTTTCATTCTAACAAATAGCCTTTTGCGGTTTATCGGATTTCACCGGGATATCCGCCGGCGCGAAATCAACCGCGCCGCTCTCCGTGCCAATCGAAAAGCGAAGCGAAATCATTGAAAGATACACCGGTATCCGGGTTCCGTTTAGAACCAGGAGTAGAAGGCCTTTTTTCCCCCGCTCCTTTCTCGGCCAACCTCTCTCGATTCAACCTCTTCTCGTTTTTTGAGGTTAGGACAGGGGAGATCGGAGGGAAGGAGAACGAAGGTGAATAACGACCGAACGAGCGTTTCAATTTTCTTCCCTCTTTCCGTGTTTTCTTTCTCTACTCTCTCTCTCTCTCTTTCTCTCTCTCTTTCTCTCTCTGTTCAAAGAGTATGATCGGTCGTAAGGTGAGGTCGTCAGGTAAGAAATTTAAATCTTGATTTTTCGTTTAATCTGGATTCGTGAAAAGAATCTTATGATTTTTCAGTTTCATTTTATATTGTATTTATTGGATTTTTTTGGAGGGGGGATGAAAGAAAGATGAATGAATAGAATGTAAATTTTTATTTATTGAGACAATTATTCTTATTCTGTTGAACGAAGAAAAGTGCTACAAATATCGATTTTATAATTAATTTTGAGAAAACTTTTTCTTTGATATTTCAATGAATTACATTATTTTATTATATAGTTGTATACTATAAAATTAATTACTACGTAAATACTGTAATAAATTCAATAGTGTATTTCAAATACTTTTTGAAATCGCTGTATAATAATTTTGAAAGAAAATTTCTATTTACGAATCTTATGACAGCTTCTTAAATTCATTATAATTGAATAACATGACAGATACGCGTAAAAACATAACATCTAATAATATCAAAATTAAATTAAAATAATTAAAAAAAGCTCAATAACCCTTAAAAAAAATTAATTCATCACATGTCCTCCTATATTAATCCTATAAGTATCAAAGACATCGAGCATTAATTCAAACGAATGAGGAAATCCATACGTTTACTCTTCGAAACGAAGGCGTAATAAAAAAAGAAATATTCAGTTCAAATTCAAACATGATAATTCGAACGAATTCTCCTCTATTGGCCAAAAAGGTATATGTAAACTGTCAGAAGTCGTGACACATATTTTCCCGATACTCACCGCTCCAAAGTCCATCCCCTGTCTATCGCTCGATACATTCGGAATTACGTTTTATAAAACGTGGATGAAATACGTTTTCGGCGTGTCCAGAGCTCGCATCGTAACAATGACGCGCGTAAGATATTCCTTTTTCCTCTGTTTTATTATACGCACGTGTACATAATACGTGTCTATATGTACACACACACATGTATATATTTCTTTTTTTTTTTTTTACGAGTACACCCTCAGAAAAAGCGCATGCCAGGACAGAGGAAAGGGCAGGATCGCTCGATCGTGAAACGTCGGATGAAGGCTGATTTATACTGCGCGCGGGAAGTCAACAAAGCGGAACGGATCGTGACTGCCGCGTCACGATACATTGTAATATATTTAAACATAATATTTCCGCAACGGATAGAAGGAATAATTGTATTTGCGCACATTACACCGTATTACCAGTCATCCCTCGTTGACGTTTTAACGCGTGATCTACTGTTTTTCACGTATCCGTGATTTTCAACGTGTAGAAAGCCGGGATTTATCTATTTTTTTTTTTTTCTTCCTCGTTTGTCCACGTCGAGTAATGAAATAGATTTTTTTGTTACATTTGTTACATTGTATCGACATTTTTTTTTTCCGTTGATTTAATCGTTTGGATATTTTAAATGAAAGGAGTAAAATTATTCGTGACGTAATAATTTTGTGTCTCTTTCGGTTATTGGACGATTAATTTTATTTTTTAACAAAATTTTCGTTTTAGAAATATTAAGAAAGAAATAATATAATATAATATTATTATTATATGAAATAGTATAATAAAATTATTAAATTTTTATCGATGAAAAATTATACAATTGATGATTAATAATTTATCCGGGATAAAATAACAAAGATAGAAAAATTTTAATGAAAAGATTGAAATGAAAAAATTCTCTATATTCTATATTCTTGGATTATACTCTATAAAAATACAATATATATAGCTGAAACAAATTTATATTTGTAAAATGTTACGTATAGTAACATTTCATTATATACATTTATTTATTATTTGTCTTATATAATTTTATATGAAACGAACTTTCTCATGGTTATTATTTATTTGGAAAAAATGATATTAAAAAAAGATTGCTTTGCATCAAAACAATATAAAGGACAATATAGATATTACAGATACAAAGAAAAATTTTATTTTAAAAAAGTAAAAATGAAAAATAAACTTGTATTTTTACGAACACATTATCCAAATAATTATTCAGATAAATTAAATACTGGATTTACATAGAAAGAATAAAATCTTGCTCTCCAATCACATTGGACATAGAACTTTAAATGTACAGAGCAATAAGGATCTAAAGTGATCTCTGTCTGTCAAGAGATCGTTTATCATGCAAGTTTTTGTTCACGAGCTCAACGAGTCGTCCATATCCCACTAAAATTTTTCAGGGCTGAACGCAACGATCACCAGTCGATCAGGGCAACGTTCAACCAATTTTCATCGCGATTTCCGTCGCGTCGTGTCCCGCACTTCCGTTATGCGCGCCTCTCACTCCTAGTCGTGCAAGGGAAATTGCAGGGGAAATTCGAAAGTTCGCGCGATACCCTATGAATTCCAATCGGCTTTCCACCTTCTCTGAATCGGTCTGAGTTGAGGTCTATTGTCGAATTCGAGTTAATAAAAGCGAAGTATAACAGTTTGTAGAAATATATTTCTTAAGTAAGTAAATCTTTGTCTAATTATTTAATATTACTTATATACAATCTAGTATTTTTACGTTATTAAATAATTAGATAATAAATACATTTATTTTTGGTGAAATGGATCTTGATTTTTTTTTATAAAAGAATTACCGTTTTTGTTTATTTTTCGTTACTAGAAAAAGGATTTTTTCTTTTATTATTATTATTATTATTATTATTATTATTATTATTAATAGTGTAATTAAATATATTTTTAATAAGATGGAATCCATGTACGTGATAAAATGATCATTACACCAATTAAATTAAATTTTAAAAGTTTGGAATTATTGAAAATTTGATCAACAATATGCAAAGACATTTGCAAAAAAAGAAAGTACTTATAATGCAATTAAATAATAAATATTAAAATTCTATATTTATATATAAAATATCTACATATAAAAAAATATAACTATTAATTTAATTCGTATACTTTTATAGCGTTCATTTAATCGCTAATTATCAAGAAATGTCAAATTTTTCACTTGAGTTCGTTCGAATGTTTTTACAATTTATCACGTGAATACAAACTTATTGCTAACGTTAATTTATCACAATCATAATTATTTCCAAGCGCATGAAATTTACTAATAATTTGCACAGCTTAAATAATACTAACTAAGATTAATAGATCCCAGTGTGGTAAATTAATGAAATTCTCCAAATAGAAACGATCTTAAATTCTATTGACAATCTTTCACCATATAATGCAAAGAAAAAGGAAAGCTAGTTATTGATTGGCAATTTCACGTTTCACGGATGTGTCAATTAGCCACGAGATTTCCTACGAATAAATGAAAATATTCGATTCTCCAGATTGTACACGATGTTCAATTATGAGCTGGAAAAATTACTTCCAGGATATAGTCGAAGTGCATCATACGCGTTCGTGAATAGTGGTTTTACGACATCGTCGATAATAAGCGAAATTTCCTCCGTCGGTCAACTGACTGATTTGCACCGCGGTACTTTATTAAGAGTGTCGAACAATCTCGATACTGCTAGTCAATTTTCCGTGTATACAATTTCTGCTGGACGATGCGCAGTTCAAATTTACGCATCGTTCCTCCTGCAATACCGACGAATAACTGACACGTGATAGCTTTGTCCTCTTTCCGCGTCTCTTAAATAACCAGTAACGACTATTACTTGTCTTGGCCATGGTGATCATAGCTTTTCCCGATGCGGCCTTTTCTACGAAGTTAAAATGGTAATGTAACCCTTTTCTAATGATGGATTAAATCAAGTAAGCAACAAGTATCATATAAGCAACAAGTTAAGACTCAAGAAAGTTTTTTCCTTTAATCTAATGTGGCGACGAAAAATATGTGCATTTCTGCTCATACGTAAGACTTTTAGAGTTAGACATTGATAGATTTATTTTAAAAAATTGATGTTATATGTGTGATCAATGGTATTTTCACATATCAATTTTCACATATCAATGAGCATATTTACAAGAGGATTGATTCTTGATATATAAAAATATTAGTTGACGTTTTATTATATTATTATTTAAGTTTATGTTGTAAAAAGGGAAAAATAGAAAGAGATAGTTTTATCTTTGTCCCACTTGCTTGATAAATAAATAAATAAGTCTCGATTGACATTATTTCAACTTTTGTATTTATATTGGTTTTCAGAATTGATTTTTAAGAGGTGTCTCATGAAAGTAGTAACATTTTCTATACCTATGAGATATATGAGATACATGACATATATAGGTACAATGATTTATATATAATTTGAATACATTATTAAGATTACAATGCCTTTTATTAAGTAATGATAGTTTGTCGGTTTAATCTTTAATTTAAGTTAAAAAATTATTCGAACGAAGAATTTAAATAAATGTATTATTCAATTTAATAGTATCAAATATTATTAGAATTTAGCAAATTTAGCATATAATACTTATGGATGAGAATATTGCAACAATGAAATAACTCAAAAATTATGACTTTGAGGAAACGACTTTACGTCAATCATTCATTAAGAGTGACAGTATTCATATACTTATGAACATATATATTGAGCATACATATTGCTCATATATTGCAACAATGGCATAACTCAAAAATTACGACTTTAAGGAAACGACTGTAAATATTCTAAGATATAATAAAACTGCATAAAAATTTCATTTTAAAATATCAAATTAAAAATACACAATATAAAAGCACTTTTATAAAGTTCTATTAATAAAAAGTACAAGTGACAAAATTTTTTCTTTCCCGTATCAATAACTCGAAAATTACAAATTTTATATTACGTTACTTTGTTGTTGCATCGTAACAAACAACACGTTGTTCCTGGCTTCATTCACACGGATAATTTAATTTATTCGACTTTCAATTGGATTCACAAGGAATCGAGAGAAATCGTGAAAATAGATCGTATGGAAAGATAGAACACGTTTCGAACAAAGGGTAAAGAGCATTAACCAATTGTTCGCCATTCCTAGATCTTAGTCGACTGACATTTGTTCAGACATCGGTTCCTCATTCGAGCACGCTTTCCTCTTAAGCTGATTGCTTGCCCGTAAACAAGGTGCCTCGATACCTCGCGTCGCTTCGATTGCGTGCTTCTGAAATGCACGATGGTTCAGTACCAGTCGAGAGTGTCGTGATACGGAAGACACTTGTGGCCATATTTGCGCATGCAAATGATGCTTGCCCTCTGTAATTTCTGTGATTCACACCTTTCATACGGGCCACCTTTCGATTGCTCGTAGCCACTGAGAAGAATTTTAAATAGTTAAGTGTTGGATTTCGCGTGGTGGAATGAGTTTCAACACTTCATTTTAATTTCGAAAGAGGTTTCATTCGAGAATTCACATGCAAATATCGTGGAATTCGAATTACAATAACGATGAATTTTTCTGCTGTTTCTGCGATATACATATGAGGAAAATATTGAAATAACGTGGAAAGAGTTAAAGCTAAAATAAAAGTTCTAAGTGATTAACTAGACAGTGAATATTGGAAGAATATTGAATATCTGGTTTTATTATTATTTCACATTAAGCACACGTATATCTAATTTCTTATTATTATATAAAATATTGTCTGAATCATGATTATATTTCAAATTTAATTGTTGTTAGAATCCTCTTATATTATAATTGAGCTAATATTATTAATAAAATTTTACAAATTATTTAATACTAATAGTAATTTTACAATTTACATTTTATTGAATGTAATATTATTAAATTGTGAAAGAAAATAGTTCGTAATCTATATCTCAAAGAGCATAAAATTTTCTATAAATTCAATTTAAAATTTCGCATAAGAGGAATAATTTCATATCTCGTTGAATTTTTTCTCGCATTAAGCGTGATCGTCGTATTTCAAAACTTCGTTAAAAAATTACGTTATCACGTTACCATCTGTCGATAAAAATGAACAAATTTTTCCCTCCGCAACTCGAATAATTCTACAGACACATCGAGAAATGCAATTAGCAAAACTGATCCTGATAATTCGGGGATCGGTAATTCCTCGAACAGACGTTTCTAAACCATCCATTGTTTCGTTTCAGTTGGAGTGGAAGCGTTACGAGAGCCTCGTCAAAGATCGGTGAGTAACCTTCGCCTCTATGGGGGCTAGATCGATAGGAAGAGGCAAAACAATTAGAAAGGAGAGGATGTATTTCCCATGAGGGAAAACAAAGGGTACAGCGATGGGTAAAGGTAAAAGAGGGACGATACCGTGGTGGTGGCACGTTAATGGAAAGGGCCTCGATACACATTTGCCCGTCTACGTACTCGCGCTCTGCGATCGATCGATATATCGATGGACCCTCTTCGCCCGTGTATCTCCGCCGCATGCTTAAAGGGGTAGTTAATTACGTTTAATACCCTCGATTATGTGTTTGCGCCGAATACACACGCCCCACTCGAACGCGTCATACCTCTCTTGCCGCTGTCGTTTCCGCTGCATTTCGATCTTCCCTGTTCTGAAGTGATAGAGCTAATGGCCGTTTTAATGGCTTATCGTGCCTTTCATTCGTTATCTTAGCAAAAATCTTATAGTTAATTCTTCATTTTTTCCTTTCTTTTTTTTTTTTAATTACTGAATAAAATTGATAAGAGAAGATGGAAGCGTTTTGTTTATGACGTAGTATATTGAAAGGAAAATTATGATAAGAATTATGGTTAATTCTTCAGAGAGGTATTTCTGGAATTAAAGATGAGAAAAATAAGTTAAGAAAAATATCAAAATGTTGAGAATTGAGATGTCTCTGAAAGATTAATGTAATGAAAATTAAAATATAGTAAAATTTCTATCACTTGAGTAATCTAATATGTAAATATTCTGAACGTTTTATTATTTTTTTATCGCTGCAGACAATGGAAATAGAATTTAATTGACATTGGACACGTTTATAGTACACGTTTTACGATGTTTCTTGCCGCAAACATTTCACGTTTATTTCAAAACGTAAAGAAAACAGATGAATAATAATGTATTAATAAATCCTTTGTTAATACATTAGAATTCAATAACAACGATAACATTGAAAAGTTAAATATTGAGAAAATACTTGAGAAATTACTAAATGGTGAGAATGACTACAACAGAATTGTCAAAAGAACATAATATTGGAAAAATCTGGAATTAAAAATTAAGATACAGTTATAAAGATCCATATTACTTTACTTATAAAATATAGAATAATTATCCATTTAAGAAAAATCTGGGTTTCATTATTGGAAAATTCTTATATTAATTCAGATAATGAAGATACTGCATTTCTGCGAGAAAAAGTAAATTATATATTATATAACTTGAATCACGGTATATGGACCTTCATAAAAAAATAATGTATAATCATATTATCCTCTTTATGTCAAAAGCATGAATGTGCACCCTTTTTTTTTTTTTTTAAATAAGAATGTGACATAAATTTTATTTTTTTTTTATTCTTGATTTTAAAATAAAAATATATATTTTATAACGAAATAAAACTCTTAAATAAACAGTGACATCTCAAAAATACTGATCTTAATAAATATTTTATAATATTTCACGTTTGAAATATATAAACTTTCATAAATTATTGAATTGCATATTCGTGCCTCTGGCACCGAGAGGAACGATATGTGTCTACTTTTACATCTCACAAAGATAAAATTGCAAGCAAGAAATTTTTACATTCAACTCGAATGGAAAAGATAAAATATAATGTTACACGAGTGCAATTTAATTAAATACAAACTTCTACTTACAAGCGCAACATACAGAACTAAAATAAATTAATAATTAAAAGCATCGACAGGTTCATCGTCTGAATGAAAAAATTATTTAAATAATCCGAATAATACTCACGAATATTGTCAAGAATTATTTTCTACCTTTATCAAAAAAGAACGATCCTTCCCCCTCTCCCCCCTATATTACTTTTCCCTCCCTTTACTTACCTTAAATTTCCAATTTCAAACTTAACCCATCTTCAGTGATTTTCAATCCCTCGAACGGTTTCCTCTTTCTTACCACCCCACTAACCGTAAGTAGTTTTAAATTTTGAACACCGCCGGCAAACAAAGTGCACCACGGGCACACAGCTATAAACGGAACATTCAACGTCTAAAATATGGCCAGCAACAATCTTGCTTTTACGACTTGGCTGCAACAGACGTACCTATTCATATTTCAAGCATTCACCCGCTTCATCTACCACCTCTCTCTCTCTCTCTCCCTCTCCCTCTCTCTCCCCCTTCTCCCTCTCTCCCCTTCGAGACGTATTAACTTTCGAACCATCCTCCCATCCCCACAAAAGCCAAGAATTTATCTACGAATTTTCCGCGTTTTCCAACGACCTCAAACGGATCTTTTTCCAAACGCAATTACACGAGCGATAACGGCGGTTGGCTTGTTCGCGCGCGCGGCGAACTCGAACACGTTGCTACGTAAGGGGTGAGCTCCGTCGGCATACCGGGGCTAAAAGGGAAATGAGAATGAATGTAATAATATATTTAATATTCGTCGGGTCCCTGCCTCTCCTCCACTCTCGGTATTACAAGTCAACCAATATTCTCGCCCTCGCCTTCTTTCCGCCCACCCCTCTTTCTCTCATCCTCTCGCCTCCCCCCCGTTCCCATCCATCCCCTCGTACCACCTCGTGTTTCATCGTCGTTCCTCCGCGACTTTGTGAAAGTGCACCTACATTATTTCGTTCTGTAAGCGATACGCGATGGGCCGTTTTATCCCGGTGTTGAGGCTCGCGAAACACTCGCGATCATCGAATCGAAGCAGCGGGATCCCGTTGTTTGCATTAGGGGGCCAGGCACGAATGGATCCCAGGGTACTTTGGGATCTATTACCGTTAGAACATCGTGGAATTTGAAATGATCTGAGTTACTAATCTGATGGAAATAATCGAATTTACGTGCTCTAGGTTCGTTGGGCGAGGCTTTCGGTGGATCTGGATCAGGGTAGTTTTATATTTTGTTTATTATTTATTTATTTATTATTATTTATTACATTTTTTTTTTCATTTTATAATAATTCGATGTTACGAAAGAATCAATCTATTGTTAGTATGATATATGAAATGTTTCTTTATGACAATTCCTAAGAAAATATTGCAAATTCATGAAATTATATTTTTATAATGGTTAACAATGGTTGAATTCTTCACAGATTTGCGATATCAATTTCGTTTCTCGAAGTAATTATAAAGAATCGAAAGATTACATTGATTACACAAGCGATTCTGAAACGATGCTACGTTATTATTCTGAAATATATTGATTCTACGTAATTCTCGCATTAATCGAAAATATCAAATCAACTGAAACTCCGTTATTACCGACTATCTCGCCCGATTTAATTATTATTCAAACGAATCCACAACTACTATTTCAACATCATTTCAATTCTTCGTAACTCAGTTTCACTCGGAATAAGTATAACAGTTTGAAACAATTATTCCCAGAAATTCCAACTCCCGTTACGAACTTCAACCTGCGTTAATTTGACCACCTTTAAATTTTAAAATTAAAAATCTCCTTCTGGAACGAAACTACAACTATCCCCCTTCGCTTCACTCGAGACCCAAGTATTTATCTCCCGCCCGCCCGATCGCACGTATCCAAGCATACAACCGTATCAAGGAGCAACTAGGCGCGTGAGGCGTCTTCGACGTTAAAAAATTCACAATAGAGGGGTTGGCGTGCACGAGTGCCGCTGCGTTGGCATCACGTGCCACGTGATATTAGTTCATATATATCGCGGAGGTAAACATGCAGCGACGCAGAGACAGGCTGACGTGGGAGGAGGGGGGGTTGGAGGCTTCGAGAGAAGGAAAGGGTGTGTGTAAAAGTAGCTATAGTCCCGCGAGGCCCTGCGGTGGAAGGGCACGTATTCGATGTAAACTATAAAACAGTGCCCCGTTTGTGGCGGCGCCCCCACCCCTTGCAACCGCCCCCTCGCCGCGCTTCCAACCCCGCCCAAAGTCGTCGCGGAGTCAGAGCCCCATCCCATTTGCTTGCTGGCAACCTGCTCGCTCGCGTAGCATATTGAATCTTATGAATTTGTGGCCCGTGCGGTCGGGGCCACCTCCAGGGAAAAATTTAATTTCCAACGATTTCGGGCTTTACGCTGACGTGGGCAGCGTTGCATGGATCGAGGGGAGGGGAGGGGGAAGGGGAGGGCGTCTTGCTCTTTTCTTACGTCTATTTTCGGTTGCCTTGTTTTCGATACGTGAGGCTTAATGACTGGTGTGAGGATATTTCTAAAGGTGCATCTTTTGGTCGAGGGAAGTAGTATATGGTGTGAAAATGGATAATGTAATGGAAAATATTATATTGATCGATAATTGGCTGTTCGATTTACTTGTTATCGTTTTCAATTTTCAAAATATTAAAATATTATATTACACACTTAAAGAAGTCGGTTTCAATAACTTTGGGAAATTTTAATTGTCGTCATATTGTTTGTTAAAAAATTATTATTGATCAAAAATGTTTTGTCAATATTGTTTAATTTTTCAACGATATGCAGATTGAATTTGGATACTAATTCACGGAAAGATGAAATGGAAATCACCTTTATTTTAAATCATTTTTTTTATTGAATTGACGTAAAGTGATTATCTGTACAATTCGAATAATTATTAATCAATCAAAATAATTATACGTTAATGTAGAAATTTCTGATATAGAGTATGAAGAATATTTCAGATAATGATTTCGTTTTTGAATATTCAAGAATATTATTTCTATACGGATACAATTTTATCAGAATACTTAGAACATTTTCATGGAGAACTAAAACGTTGGCATATTTTAAAAAAACAATTTTAAAAATTCGTTTTACACTTAAAGATTTTATGACAATTTATAGTCTTAGAATATTAATATGCTCATGAAATATCTAGTGCAATCTTCGATTATTTATAAGTTAATAAATAATCCTTAAATAATTATTGATAACTTAATAACACTAAATCCATATTTTTCCATCGTCAACTTTCCGTTTTGCCCTCTATAATCAATCTTCCTCAAAACCGTCCCATAAATATTAAAACATTAAATTATATTCATTCAGGAAAGAACGGTATCTCCAGTCCACAATGTGTCAACGATTACACTTTTATGAGTGCAAAGGAGTGTTTTAATGTATGTCTGCGAAAATAAATACGTATATTAACGCGTTGACGCATTTCCATATTTAAAGGAACTATGGTATCGTCGTTTGCACGGCCGAAAATACGTTCTCGAAAACGCTTCATGAATATAAATACACAGCCGGCCACTAAATTCGATCATATCGCGCGATAAGGCGGCACGCGATAGTAAATATCCGGTAATGTGCGCACTTTCTTCGATCGGATCCACCCGTTACACGGCGAATATATTGAATTTCGTCTCATGCGACAATTATCCCGCCCACCGCCAATTAGACGAAAACACGTTCATCGTATAGGTCGTGCGTGCACCAAGTAATAATAGTTCATTATACGGCGTGTTACGCTAACCAATTTTCGCTTGGTATAATTCAAGAAATTTCGATTAACCCTTCCAACTGCAAATTATCCGGCTTTCTGTTCCCTACTTTCCATCTCATCGAGGTATCCGTGTCACGAATGGAAGATACATGTTGCTCTTGTACGAAGGATGGATTAAATAAATAAATAGGGAATAATTCTGGCTAATTAAGCAGGAGGTATAATGGCATAAAATTTGAATAGAAAAAAAAAAGAAGCGATATATTCATCGACTTTTTTGAAATTGAGTCGAAGCGTCAAATTTGTGAATGAGAAAATAAATTTGCATCATAATGAAATTGCATCCTTAAAATTAAAAAAGATCATTCGGCTTTTGAATTATTCTAATTATTTTAAATTCTGATCATTATTTCTGTTTATCAAAAGTCGTGAAGGAAATTGTTAAATTAATTAGGGATTATATCGTTTTGATTTTCCAATCTTTTTTGAAAATGTTCAGATATCGAATTAAAATAATTTGAGATAATTTTTTAATATAACCGTTTCTTTCACTCGAGAGATTATTTCGAATCAAATGAAACAAATGATTCGCATTATTCAAATTGTCTCAAATTACGCATTTAAATTCAAATAAATCAGATTCAATAATCTAATGCATTTAATTTGCATGTATATTAATGTGGGATCTATTGAAACAATATTAGTGAAATTTTAAATTAATATTATCCCAATAAATATTTCTAATCCTCTCTCTGACAGTAACTCATGTATACTTTATATTCCATTTTTTATAATTTGTAATAATTACATACATTACAATATCATTGATTACAAATTACAAATTACATATATATTTCAATTTATTACTATTCATTAAAAAAAAAAGGGATCGAGAGAGTTAAAATTCACATCCTTCTTTCGATAGAATCGTATTTTTTTACATCCTACAGGCGCTGTTACATATTTAGAGCCGATATAGGATCTAATATCGCGCTCTACGATACTACATCACCGACGCCGTGTCGCACGTGCTGTATACGTATAAAACGAAACCTGTCAAACGTTCGGAACGAGACGAACCGTTTTGTCGTTATCTTTCTGGAACAACGTGGCGATGATTTTTTTTTTTTTTTCCAATCGTTTCCCCGATTGTTCTCTTCTTTTCGCGTTCGACGGGCACACGCGATACGCGTTATTGTTTGCCCACGTGGCCGGAGACATTACCATAGAAATTGGATGAAGTTCTCTTGTCGTTTAACCAAGAACTTCATCCGCGCACCGTGTGTCGATCGTTATGTTTTTTTCCATCGATTCAAAATTATATAGCGTGTACATTACACTGAGAGCCACTCAGAAATCACATTGATCGAATTCCATAAATTACAAGGAAGAGAAACAGAGTGAGGGAGAAAGATGTATACTGTTTATTACAGATTTTATTTCTTAATTTTATTTCGAAATATTATTGCAGCAAGTAAATATTTAATGTTATTTATTCGCTATATGGTATATGATAAATAATATTGTTTCGTATTTTATGTCGCTCATAATAAATGAAAGTAGGGAAAGGCAAATAAATTTTTTAATTCAAATTTATTTCAAGGGGAATTTAAGAGATTAAATTATAAAAGTAAGTTTAGTATTTGTTTTTGGTAATCATTCGGTATAATGAGCCCACATTACTCCGCTTGATCTTAATTTTTGAGGTGTTCATAAAACTTTTGTCAAACTTTTGTAAGTTTATATATTAGTGGATATTTAATATTCTTCTCAAATGATGCCTTGTCGATAGTTCACGAATAAATATGTTGAAAGTATTAAAGTCAAAGCTATGAAATTTAATGAAATTATAGGAATTTTTAAATGTACACAATAATTACGTAATAAGCTAATATGATTTTCAATTGAACAAAAATAATTATAAACTAATATCACGATAAATTATATAATGGTAATAAATTTAACTTTATATAGCTTAATATAAATTATTATAGATATTATATATAGGCTAAAATGAAATATTGAATGAAATATTGGCAAGTTTCGGTTAATTAAATAATTCATGTTACGATGGATCCAGTAAACTGTACGAAATCTAATCTCATCTAATCTACCGTAACTTAACTTATAACCTATTGATTTTTCTCTCTCTTTTTTTTTTTAGAATAATTTACAGGAAATCCAAATTGCCACTACTCGTTCGCCTACGCCAGAACGAACTGTACTGGTAACTTAAACTTTCAAATAAAAATTTCTAGAAAATATCTTGAAAGATAAGAGAAACTGAATAAAAATAAACACGTATAAGAAAGAAATAATCACAATAACACAATATATATATATATATATCAAATCGGTGAGAAATCCTTTATTTCGAATAATTATCTTTCCTTTTTTTCTTTTCGAAAAATTGAAAACTATAAATGGCGTAAATAGATCAAAAAAAATAAAAAAAAAAGAAAAAGAATAAAGTGTTGATCAATTCGGCTTCTGAGAGTGTTCGATATGTATATCGAGAAACGAAGGCAATAAAGTAAACGGCGCGTTTTAAGATGGATGGTGTTTTAGGGAGTGGAAACCAGTCTCCATCTGATATAACTGTAATTGCACGCCCGTTTAGACACGTAGGTAGATATACACCCAATACCTATTGGCCGAGCAATAAATCACTGGCTGGCGTGGCTTATTATGACCGCTCGTTTATGTTCGTAAGTTATCGTCGGAGGGAAAGATTGTAGAAATTATTGACTTTACCGTACGTAGCGTGTAACGAGCCAACACATTGACATTTAAGACGTCGGAGATCTCAGAAGATTTTCCACGCATTCGATTTAATTTCTAAATTATGACGCTAAAACTGTTCGCCTTTGAAATAAGTAATCACCTTCCGTTCCGTTGATTAGATTTTTAGTTCGTTTCACTCGTTGGATTGTAAACTGGCTTTACGTGCTTCGTCTTTAAATAGGGTATACACGGTCTTCTTCTTCTTCTTCTTCTTCTTTTCCTTCTTCTTTTTTTCTTCTTCTACACAGTGCTACACACAGCCGTTACGAAGTTGTTTTGATCGGTATCGAGATACCTTGCGTATTACTCTTCAAGATTAAGGCGAAAGTTATTTCTGATGTTGGTGTGTTGATAGAAGAAATTTATGGAAACGTCTGTTTTATCTTGCACTCTTGTTGTACGACGAGTTAATGTAATTGATTCTGTTTATGCGTTAGGCGTCCTCTGATTACTTTCATGACATTCGATTAATTTAACTACACTCGTTTCAAGAATTTTATTTAATTCATTGTCAGTTTAATATGTTACATATTTTTTTTTGTGAAAAAGAAATTTTATGTACAGTCGGTTTCAAAAGTATCCTAAAGTATGCTACGTGATTTTTTTATTATGAGTCATATTTTCTTCTTGAATAATTAGACTATCATTATAAAATGAAATAATAAATGTGCAGAGCGTTAGAAATCAATTTTAACACAAAAATTGGTAAAATATCAAATATTATTTATCAATCGCTTGTGATTTAACTTGAATAAGTCTCAATCTATATTTAATTTATTTTGGCTTCTAGAATCCGTTTTAAAAGTAAAAGTATCCCATAATATATTAACATACTTTGTATATATTTCAAAAATTAATATAGAATTGTATAGCCAGTCATACATCCAATTGAAATTTATTTTATAATGATTTTGAACAATCGAACTTTGACTTCAATATAATGAAATAAAATATGTGCATTAATTTCCCAATTTTTAAATAACATTTGTACATTTGAGCTCCAAATATCATATTCATTGTTATTGTATGCACATATTTCATTATCTAAAAGTTAAGAAATAATCTTTAATAAAAACTATTTATATTAAATTTACTTTTAAATTATTCAAAATCAAATCTTTGATTTTTTTCTCAACTATACAAATTTTAGGCAAATTCCATCTATTAACATTATGCACGAAAGATTTCTTTCATTTCACCCAAAAAATATAATTTATCCCTGTGTCCACTTTATATCACGTCCGACATTACCTCTTAATTTAATACATTTTTCACGTATTGAAATTCGCATCGTTTTTATCCCAAATCCACCACGCTCTCTTAACCACAGAAATCAGAACGATCGAGGATGTTCGTCGTAACGTTATCCAACCCAGTAGCCATTAATTTCTCGGCACAGGGCTCGTTACGAATCGCAATTTACACGCGCGCCGGCGTCCGCCCGATGGTGATGCTCGTAAAATTATCCAGGATTTGTAAATCCTTGAAATTACGTTGTTACGTGTTCTTACACGGGACGATCCCCCCCCTCTCTCTCTTTCGCGCGCGTGCAGAGATATTTCACATGCGACGCGTAATGAGTGAGCGAGAGTAAAGCTTAAAGACACCCCTCCTCCCAACACTCACCCCTACTCACCCCTCTCCCCTCCCACCCATCTCTCCTCCTCCCCCCTTCCGCAAGCTGGCTGTGTTGGTCGTTCACGGCGTGTCTTGATTTACGTGAGAGAGGCGTGCCTCTACGGAAGCCGCAATTAGTTTATTAATAATTAGTAAACGAGCCGCTGCCACCGCTCGGTGCGGGACTGCGACGCACGTCGCGCGAGGCGTCTTGGGAAGAGAGAAGGAAGGAGCGCGTGCGACGAGCGCTGGACGAAAAAGGAGGAGAAGAGTGAGTGCGGTGAGAGATCGTGGAAATTATTTATTTCGTCAGTGATAGGTGCTTGGACCTTCTTAACCTTCTTTGGACGGTTCGTTGCAACGTTCGATTCTGAAGATTGTATCATTTGTGCGTAATAGGAGTACTTTTTTCACTCATTGTTTGTTGAAATCTTCGTCGATACGATTGAGAAAGGAGTCAATCGGTCGATCGATCGGTGTTTTATTTATTATTCTATTGTTAATTCTTTTGTCAACTGTGCCTTTTTTGTTGATCGGTCCACGTTTTCGAGTAGGACGACAAAATCCTATGGATGGCGAAAAGTGGATAATGTGAGAAAGATTGTAAAACCTCTTTTATACGATATTTGTATCGTATTGTAACATCGATCGTGTGTGTGAACAGAAAGATTTTTGTTCGAAAGTTGAATTGAAATTCCAGGTTTTGAATCGTGTATCTATTAATTGATTTTTTTTGTTTCTATAATTGATTGTTATTTGTTTTTCTTTTTGTTTACTTAACTATCGTGAGATTATCTCGATCAATTTTTGAATTGAAATTTTTAACGTGTACACAAGTATATTATTATCATCGAACAATCTTTTATGTATTTTTAAATTACAATAAATTGTTTCTCTATTGTAAATACGATATTTCAATCATTTTTTTTTTTTACGTACAAAATATCTGTCTTAATAATTTCTAAATCCTAATTCTTTATGAAACTCACGTATCAGTCCTTTTCATTACATTGTATTGAAATCAAAATTATTGATATTAAATCAATCTATAAATTATTTACTATTTTAATACGTGTTTACATTAAACAATTTTCGATTGAGCAAATTAATTAACCTCAAGTCGATCAAAATCACCTGTGTAAACTAAATTTCAATTAAATAAAATGAACGTTTACGATTCGATTTACCTAATATAAATCTTATTATCAATCTTTATTGAAAAAAAGAAACAGTGATATATTTTGAAATCATAGATAAGAGAAATTATGTACAATTAATTTTTTATATGAATATCAATGTAACATTAAATTAATTAATTAAATTGAAATTAAAATTAAATTAAAATTAATTGTATTAACATAATTTCGAAATGTAGAACTAATTCAGAACAGAGTTCTAAAGTTAAGATTAAAAATAATTCTAAATATAATGCTAATTTTAACTATCTTAACTAAAGAGTTAATGTTAACAGAAACCATAGATGAAATATTAAATTTAAAAATCCAAAGTTTTTATTAAATTTTACACAATTTCGAATTAAATTCCGAGAGCTAAGGATACTATATTGAGTATTAAAGATTTAATTGCAAATAATCGTAGGCGGAATCGGGCGCATGGCCAGTGCACTGGAAAAAAAATGGCGCCCGAAATCGCGGGCGCGTGTCGAGCAGGATTGGTTTTTCATTGGAATTTCGCGGGGCCCTTAATGAAGATATTATCCTCGATAACTTTACGAAGGGCTAAATGACTGGATAATATTCGAGCTTGGGGCTGGTTCATCGATCTTGCCTCCCGGGACCGAGGAGGTGAAAGTAATTTGTCGAGTTAGCGTCTTTTTGTCCAGCCTCCAAAGCCACTGGACGTCGCTGAAAGCTGTTCGACGATACGCCATGAAAATTTCCTCGATGATTCTATTCCGATGGTAACTCTCCTCTCTCCTCTCCAACGGATCGTTGCTCGTCCAATGCGGATAGACAAGTCCTCTGTTGTTAAAGCTGCTAGTCGATAACTTTCTGTGCTTGTTGAACATGTATGCACGTAAAGGATGGATATTTTAGACGTTTTTAATTAGCAATCCTTGCAACATATTGTTGACGAAGGTAATTGAGATAAAAGGAGCGAGAAAAAGAAATTTTAGAAGAAATAAAGGTTGAAATTGGATAATTTTTGTTTCGCTTTTGTCGAAAGATACGATTGAAAAAGTGAAAATGATTTTTTAGACTGTTATTTATTAGATTAATAATTTATTTTCTGATCGAATGAATTTTAGATAATGAATTAAGATAAAATAATTAATTGTTTATATTATTTGTTTAGAATAATTGACGATGTTATTATAAAGATAATAAAAATTATAAAATTATTGCTGTTTTTTTTGTACGACTAACTATTCTGCAAATTATTTTTTCTTTATTCTTGTATATTTATTTTAAATTACAATATTTTTCAACAATTTTTAAATAGAAAATTTTTCATAACTATCTTTGGTCAACGGACGAATTTCATCCATATTTCTTTACTGTTCCTAAACGATATAAATTCTAAGAAATATTAAATTTTTTTCTAAATCTCGTGTCTAATTCAAATCTTTACAATTCACATGGAAATCTGTACATTGAGAATTCATTTGAAGTATATATTTCATTTTTTAAAAAATAAAAAAAATTATTAAAATAATAGGGAAAAAAACTCGAAAGAATGTGTACTAATTATTGGAAAAATTTATATCTATATATTACGTATAATAATTAGTAATCTAATTAGCAGTAGAGCTGATAACTTGTTTGTTTGTTTCAAATTGCCTGCAGAAAATAAGAGATCTGAGAACGAATGAGAGAGGTGAAATCGAACAGTCATAAATATTTACAGTCGAATAAGCAGTGACATTGTTCAATAAAAGCATATACAATGTTTTCCTATTTTAATATCAGTGATTCTGACGTATATACATAGTTTTGAAATAAGTAAGTAATCAGTTTGGATTAGACGATTGTTTATTATTTTTGAGAATAAATAAAATATCAATACAACAATACAACAATATTTTTATTTACAATTATTTATTTACAATTATTTATTTACAATTATTTATTTACAATTATTTATTTACAATTATTTATTTACAATTATTTATTTACAATTATTTATTTACAATTATTTATTTACAATTATTACTTTTTTTATCGATATATACATATATAATTTACAATTCTTATTTATTTATAAAATTATTTACATAATATTTACATAATTACACTTTACTAATATTACTTACTTTTTCTATCATTATATATTACACTATATACACTATATACACTATAAATTATTTTACTACACTATATACAATTACATTCCTTCAGAAAGAAAGTTCTCTTTTATTTTTGTTGTGAATTAATGAATTATTAAGATGAAAAAAAAAAAAAAAGAAACATCAAACGAAATAAATTAATATTAATGAGATATGCGATAATAGTAACATTGATCGTACAAAAAGCAAAAGTAATTTATGTATATCGTAATATGAAGAATGAAAATATTTACTTTGTATTGTACGATCCCATTTTGATGTTGAAAATCTCAGTAATGAATTTATTCTGCAAATAAAAAGCGAATTATTAATATATTACGTACATACGCGTAATTCAAATTTATATATAAACGTGATACAATTTTGTTTCAAAATAAGCAACTCGTTTGAAAACAGTTGCTTATTACAGATCAGGTGTACATGTTTATATTTTATATATTTTAAATCTGTTAATTCGATCATTTTTTTTTTTAATATTCGTTTCAAAAAATCTGACAACAATAAATTTGATGGATAATATAATTATATCAATGTATTACTAATTTATTATATAATAAAATTATAAAAATAATAAAAATAGAATAAGGTATAAAGATAATAAAAATCTCATTTTCTTCATTTTCAAGAATAATACCTTTATTTATATTTTATTTTCAAGAATTCTTCTTATAGTTTCACCCATTATTATTACAGTTTGATCATCATTGGCATACTTTTTTATAATTTGTTCCAGCGCATTTAAATCTCCTTTTTTCTTTTCTACAAAACTCAATTTTGAATTTTCAATTAACTGCTCTTCGGCCACTTCATATCTCATCTCTTCATATCTCATTTCTTTCTCATGCATCCGTTCTTTCTTTAATTCTTTTTCAAATTCTAAATTTTCTTCTTCTGTTTTTCTTTGTTTCTCTCCGATAAATCCTTTTTTATCCTCTTCTACTTTACTGTTTATCGTTGAATTATTTACAAATGTTTTTGCAGCTTTGTTCTCATTAGCTTTTTGTCTATGAGACTGAGTCATATAGCGTTTTTTAAAAATCCGTAGCGAACCTCTGCTACCAAACAATAATCCGCCACAAATCTTCATCGCCTTTTCTTGTTTCGATGAATTGGTCAATGGATTCCCTATTGCTTGTTGTTGCAAAAGCCAAGTATATAAACAGTTTTCCATATTCTCATTCAGAGATCCTTTACGACTTTTATATTGCATTATGTACTCTCCTCTACTTCCAAAATTTGATAAAAGATCGTATTCTCCATGTGTCATATCTTGCGAAATCCCGTATTCGTGGCTCATTTTCACAGATGCATTCGTTTCAATCATCTTATGTTGTATCGAGAAAAACACTTTTTTCCTGTTTTGGTTTTTCATCATAATTACAGAAAACATTGCACAGTCACAGTTTACACAGTTTCTTTTAAAAAAAAAAACTTTAAAACTAAGTCCAGATTTCGCTCCGTTTTGCTCGATCGGTGGTTGCCGAAAGACTGGCTAAAATTTAGAATTGTACGAATATTTATACTGATCCAGGTAAAAATATTTTTCAATACTTTGGACGATGATGTCAAGGGACAGTTTCTATTCACAAGAAAATCCTTAATCCTAAAGATTAAGGAATCTTTACTAATCCGGGTAAAAACATTTCCATACTTTAGATAATGACATTGACAATTTTTATGAAAATTTTTAATCTATTAGATCTTTAATTATTAGATGCAAAATTTGTGTTGTGTATCTAAATATATGAAAAATTTGTTTAAATTCTAATAAATACACAGGATAAACGATTATTTGAAATATCTTGTTTATTTTCAATAATGTTAAATAAAAAATATTTTAGATAAAAAAGGTATAAAGAATATATTTTAAAAATATATATTGTTAAAAATTATTTTAAAAATTTTCTAATAAATCGTATAATCAGATTCAATAATTCTGTTTTATGAAATATTATGAATATGTAGATCATAGTATATAAGTTATATGTGGAATAATTTTTTTATTGATGGAATATTTATTTCCAATCTTTAATATTATTTTCATTTTTTAAATATTAAACTTCTTAATCGTAAAAAATAGACAAAAATATAAAACTATAAAATATTCAAGTTTTAATATTCTATTACCCTATTATAATTGAAATTGTATACGAAATGAAAAAAAATGATAAAAATTTTAAAACTGATTTTACATATTCGAGATTTTTTTTTTGAAAAATAAGTTGCTTTATGCAAAAATTTTCATTAAAATCAGATTTTTCAAAATGCATAGATTTTCTTGTATGAAAACTTTTGCTATATAATTAAAACTATATATTTTTATAAAATAATATTAATAATATTAAAAATCTCTATAATAATAATAATAATAATAATAATAATAATAATAATCTGAGTTAAAATAAGCAAATTTCCACCATTTCTTTGTTTGAAATTGCAAAGTAAGAGATCCAAAAGTGAGTGAGAGGTCATAAAAGAGAAAATAAATTTTTCTACCTGTTCAAAATCTTTTGCTGACTTTAAGAATGACATGTCATTCTGTTCTTTTCTAAAGAATAATATTATTCTTTAGTTGACTATTTTATGATTTATTTCTTTCCATTTTTCTCATTTGAGGCTAAAGAATAATATTGCATTTCAAATTCTGAGTCAAATTTTTTAAATTTATGGATTGATTAATTTGTTATTAACTCAATATCAATAATGTTAAGTTGTTTTCTTAACAATGAAACACAATTTATTGATTTATTGTTTTTTTTTCTGTTAAATGTAAGAAACAGATAAGATCATCATCTTTAATATTCAAAACAATTGAAATCTATAATAAATCACTTCTTTCTTATTGATAAGAATATCCTATTATTGATAAGAATATTTATACCTAATTTATACCACATGATGTAGAATTCTTTCTTTAGAAATATATTTACAAATTTTTTATATCTTTAATAACTTGCCATTCTCATGTCTAAACTTTAACAAACTTAATCATTAAATTTTTGAAAATAAAAATAGATACAAATAATATCTATACTTCAATTCATAATTTTTAGAAAATAAAATTCATTAGTTTAACTTCTGAGTAGTTTATAATAACGATTCTAAAAATCAAAATAAATACAAAAGTTGATATACAAATATGTTGGTTAAGTTATGAGCAATTGAAATTTATATAAGACAAAGAATAAGTCTATCTCCATCACTGCTCTTACAATGTTCTCTCTTTGTCTTTGTCTCTCGTTTTAAAATTAAATGATTGCTTACAACTTAAAAAATAAGTCTTAACTATTTTTATCTATCTTCATAATCTGATCTTCCAAAAGATTATTATCCCTAACATAATACTTCGAATGATCCTATATAATATATTTCCAAATGTAATAATAATATTTCACCGTTACTAGAAACTAAAAATTACTGTCAGAAAACTTTCTCGTAAAACCAAACAAAAAAAAAAAAAAAGAAAAGAAAAGAAAAGGAAGAAAAACAACAAGTAACAAAACTAAAAGAAAGAGTGGAAAAAATAAAGAAAAAGGAAGAGGGCTAACAAAAAAGGGGATGAAAATAACTGAAGTGTCGTCTCCCCCCTCTGTTACTTTGTCGCCACCCTTCGCCGAGAGAAGGGCGATGACAACCGGTTGTCATCTCTTCAACGTTCGCCCTCTCTTCCGCCGAGTTTTATTCATAGCACGCCGCGTTGCTAATAAAAAAGTGCGCATAGGGACATTAAAGTCTCGACGGGGCCAGGTTGGCTGGCCTTGTTCGTGGTTTCGGTGTTGGCTCGCGGAAGCTCGCCTCCGTGGGCGTCCTTGCGATATACTTTGCGCAAGCCAACGTTAACAAGGTATGCATTGTATCGCCAAAGCGTAGCAAGGATATTTACTTGTGTACACACGCACGTGACCCGTAGCCGGCTCTCGTAAAAAGGGTCGGCTCGTACATATTTATTCCTTTTTTCTCTCCACCCGCTTAGTTACCTTGAGCTTCGTGCCTCCTCCTCAGTCATCTTCCAACGACGTTTGGGCCTTGGCCGAAGTATCATACACCGTTATACGGGACGAAAGTGGCGGTATTATGTGCCGACTAACTCGAATCGAGTGCGGTTTACGATCGGTTTATTCGTCTACCGCTCGTGAGCAGCAGTTTCAACGAGGTCGAGGGACAATGTGTTTCGCTTGGAAATTCTTACACCCTGTTGAAAACTGTCGTTTCATAGGTGGTGAAAAGTCGTGGATCTGAATAAATGCATTCGCTTTGTTCGTTTAGATTATTAAGGGGTTGTTGAGTTTTCTTTTTTTAAATATCGGATGCCTTTTAATTTATTCGAAGATACATATTATAATTTATGCGAAAAATTAGAACATATTGTGCAAGTTTGAATGAAGAAGCAAAAGATATTTGCTAATTGCAATATATTGGTTATGATAATATATACGATTATACAAAGAAAAAGCAAAGATAAAGAGAGTAAATTAATTATTGATATATATCTTATTTATAATCCAACAGTAATTGTTTTATTCGTAATGGAGAATTCAAATAACAAAAGCAAAATATTTTAAGATTTTCCTTTTAGAAAATTTTTCTACTTTTCATTTCCGAAAATTTATTATTCTATGCTTAAATTAAATAATTGGAGAATATGGCGAAAGCCATTCAATATATCTTCATCAAGAACATTTTCTTCTCGATAAATATTGTTTGCTACAACAATGACATGAATTAAAATTTGTTGTTTTTTAATTATTATCGAATAATATATAAAAAAAAATTTAAGCATTGTCTATGTTATGTCGTACGACATATCGATTTATCGAAAAATATATTAATAGAAGAAAAAGAAAAACTGAAGATATGAAAAATTGTACTTTTCACGATACGGTTAACTCATTGAGTTTGGATTTAAGAAAAAATTAATTAAGTGTAATTAACCATGGCCACGAATTTATCGCGGTTTATAAAAGTTGGCGAATAGTTTTAATAAGAGGACGAATATTAATTTAAAGGACGAGCAACGCGCATCGAACGTACTGCTTACGTGGACATAGGAAGGCGAAGAAGGACGAGACCAGGATATGCAGATGAAAGAAAACTCGTTACAGAATGACAAGTGCCCGTTGCGTCCTCATAATTATCACATCTGACGTAATTACAGAGAGAACGTGCCTTATCCTAACTCCGAGACCATAAACGACTCCCAACGTGTACTCGTCTTCTTTTGTGCGAGAACTCTGGTTTAAATATCGGGCAGCCGTCGAAAGAACCGTCTCAAGGATAGTTAAGCCCACGAAATTTTGTAAACGACCGTCTAAGATTTTACACGAAAAAGATTCCTTTTTGTGGTTGAGAAAATGCTTTAGTAAAATTTGGACCACTTGCTTAATGATGATATATTTAATTTGTTTATAATTTGATTAATTTAACAATTATATTATAATTTTTTCTATTTTTATAAATTATCGATAATTTATTTATATTTGAGTTTTTAAAAGTTAGGTTATGTAGTCTTATATGGAAAACAATTTTTTTTCTTTCTTTCGATGAAGAAATGCTTTTATAAAATTTTAATTAATCAACGAGTATCGCTAATGATATAATGTAAATCATTTGTGTTTGAGATTTCGAATGTTAAATTATGAAATTTTATACAAAAATAATTTGTTTTTGTACCTTGATATTAGTAAAGAAACGCTTTGATAAAGGTTAATTGATGATATAATATAACTTATGTATTTAAATTTTTGAAAATTGAGTTATGTGATTTCATAGTTTAATATTTACCAATCCTTTATATTAATTACATGATATTATAAGTATTATCAAAATCGATGAAACCTCCTTTTCTTAAAATAATTACTTATAATAAAATTCACTAATGAATTTTATTGCATTCTTTTCTTAAAAAAATTATTATTAAATACTAAATTTCTCTCTGTCGTTTCAAGGTAAAAATTCCTCTCCGGATCGTCTTAAACGATCTTAAAAATCTCTTATCAACATTATTCGAGCAAAATCCGTTTCATCTAGATATTTGTAAGAATCGATACCAGGTTCAATGATTAGAACACGGCACGCTTACTGTCGTCCATAGCGCTCACTTTTCCATTGTGACGGACCGGTTCGCAGCACGTGGTTCGACGATCTCTTTGAAATCGAATTAGTTCCGATCCGACCGAATAGATACACCTCGGCCGATATCGTCGGTCTCTGTATAACCGCCTGTGATATAATGCTATGCCGAATCGCTTCGTCATTCGACGCTCATAATGCCGCGTTATTAGGCTCGATCGGTTCTCAATCGGCCAATTAAACCGACAAACGAGGGTTTGACAGTTTGTCCTTTCATTGTTCGTTACATATTTGCTTTGTGCGCTACAACGGAAGGAGAAAAAGGAAGAATATTATATTAGAATATAAAATGCCTTATTCTTTTATTATTAATTTTACTTATTAATTCATGTTTTCTTCTATTAAAACGCAATTCATTCCAAAATACACAGTTCGATCTTCGAATTACATTTTTCCACTTCAAATAATATAAATTCGATTAATCCATTTCAAATATTCAAAATTCAGTTGATATAAAACATTTCAAATGCCTATTTCAAAACTATATACAAATATTTAATAATATCAATTAATTAATGATTTTCCTACAAATTGAAAGTTTCTTTATTCGATTCTACTTATCACTCGATCGATTTCTTTGAGAAAAAAACAATCTAATTATTTAATACTTCTCTAAAATCCTCCATTACATTCTCATAATATGGGATATGACAATTATGATAAACGATTTTTATTTTTTTTTCTTTGGAGTTTAGAAGTTGAATTTTCCTCGATGTTATTATAATTGTTTGAACATCGAATCGAATTCAAACAATCCACTCTGTTGTTAATACTCGTTTCGAAACAAAATTTGAGATATGCAAAACGTATTGAATAACGGATTGGCGGACGGCAACCGGGTCGGAAGAGCAGAGGTCCCGCACTCGGTGCACGCATTTGCGTATGGGATGAGCTCGTGGTCGGCCTTGCATATCGATTGAACGCCTCTATAAGACGTATCGATGCGTTCACGGGCCATGAGTGCCGGGTGGAATAAATTCGTCAACGGCAATTCGGGCGCGGCTTGACGGTGGTTGACAAAATGACATCCTCGTCCGTGATAATTGGAAAACCAGTCGGAGACGAATCATCCGTGCAACTCGAATCGAATCCCCCCATCTGAATATCAATTGTTCGCGACAAGGATGTTCTCAATCCATCGAATCAACCCTCAGATTTATGACTTTATCGAGAGACACGTGTTATTTAGAACTCATTACCATCATTGTCAATAGGAAGAAAGAAGTATTATCTCTCGTCGATCGTCCTGAATCGTAAAGATCGAAGTATCTAAGTATTTGGATACATACTTACTATGTTCAAGCTGTGTTAATTCAGTGAAAAAAATTTCACTGTTGCTGATTCAATACTTCATCTCAAGAAACAAGTGCCCAGACTTGATTTTAAAAATTTCATTCTGTTTTGTTTGCTTAAATTATTAAAAGCTAAAAATAATCATCGATCCTAAATATTATACAATAATAATAATTTTAAATACACTATAATATATATATATATATATTCTTGCATAAGGATGATAAATATCTTATAGTGTTAAATGAAAAAAAAATGAATTTCCATGGTTCCGCGATTTCGTAAGAACGATTCGCCTAATGAATGGTCGAATCGGTCGATGACGTAATCGTCCTTTCTCCTCCATGGCATCGAGACCTTCTTTCTTTCCCTCTCCTCCTCCTCCTACTCTCTCTCTCAGTTTGCTCGTTGTCGTTCCTTCTCTCTATATCCGCCTTTCTATTTCTCCGTGTACGAGGCAGACGTTAATTTTCTGGTTTAATAACCGGGGCCGCGTTTATTAACGAAGCCGGGCCGAAAGCGGGCCAACCGTGAACTCTGGTTATTTGTTTCTTAATTAGAAAGAAAACTTTGACTCGCTCCGCGGCGACGATTATCGTTCCCAACTCCCATTAGAACTCGTTAACGCGGTATTGGAACGATACGTCTCACGGGATGGCGACCCGATGGCCTTCCGTTTAATAGTATAGCTCCTGGACGCCGTTTTTCGGTTGCAAAGGTAGTGGTGGTGGAAAGGGATAAAAAGAAATGATTGAGGCTTAGCCTAAGTTTAAGGTTAAATCGTTTCACGTTTCACGCGCATGCGATTCAATTAAAAGCAAAACTCTTTAAGCGCGCGGGAAAGTAATACCCGGTCGATAAAGTCGAGCTCCAAGTTCTCGGTTGAAAAGAATTTGTAAATACGACTCGACCTGTCCGAAGTTTCTCTTGTTTGGATGCAGTTAGAAAGTCCCGAGGTATTTAACAAATTTTCAAAACGTTTGCATAGACGTGGACCACCTACGTTTCTGTTTGATGTTACAATTAGCAACTTACCTTGGTTCTTTGGTTTACGATAGATAAGGTAAAAGGTGGTTAATGTAGCAAAGGTTAAATTACAGTTAATTGACATATAAGTGATATTCATCTAATTGATTTAAAAAGGGAATTTTTATTTTATGTATAAGATTGGCTAGAATTGTTTGAAATTATAAGATAAATATATATATATGATATATAATATGAATTATATTACATTTTTATCAAAAGAAAATATATTCTCTTTAGATATTTTCTAGAAAATATGTTAAATACTTTTATATTAGACACAGATCGGTATAACTTCATTAGTTATTACAGAAAATTATAAAAATATTGATTTAAGAAAAAAGAAATCGTTTTAACATACACCAAACACTGATCAAATCCATGAATATAACTTTATTCATTATTTCTACTCCTTACCCAATTCTGTTTTTCTCCTACTCTTTTCTTTTATTTCCAACATACATAATTTTTTTACGAACGTACAACCAATATGTACAAATATTCCGTAATCTTTATCCAAATAAATAATACTAAATACTTATTCAATAGCGAATGAACGAATAAAACTTTTATTCCTATCCTATGTTATTTTTTATTTCTTCTTCCTTCTTTTTTTTTTCTTTTTTTTTTTTTCTTTATTTCCAACTACTACTTCCAATTTCCCTCGCCATAACGCGTACAACCAACGTGTACAAATTTTATTCCGTAATCCGTGGTGGAACGAGGCGGAGCGCTCTGTTTTTACAATCGCACGCGTCGATCCGGGTTTGATTTTGTTTGCAGGTGTAACACTCCGTTGATGGACCACCGTTGATGGGAGCACATCAAACTATGATTTGGTATTTAGTCACCATTAGGGACGCATTAGCACTGATTACACGTGCACCTAGCGCCACGCTGTATCCATGATCGTGTGTGCACGCGTACACACGAGCACGGGGCCAATATACATTAACCCAGATACATCCGGTTTGGTATCCGCGTACGTTCACACCGAGACGTACAAATGTTTGCACGGCCATAATCGACCGATCCACGGGCGGATTTCTCGTGAATTCTTAATTTCGCATTTACTTTCGCTGGCCAATGCCGCGGTACCTCGTGAAATTCGTTAATATTCCACGATCCGAAGTGTGCCGGCGATAAATCCGGCTGATCGATGTTCGAATCGTTACAATGTTGATTGTAAACTGATTTTTTTTTTTGAGACGAATTTGAACTTTTCATTTTGAATAAGCGTTCAAACAAGATGTAAAGATCATTCTCGTCTGCGTTTCGTCCAAAGTGGAAAACGAGTGAAAATTCAATCTAAAGACGAAGATTTAGGTTTTTTTCGTTTAGGATACGAAGATCGATGAAAGATGAAAGTTGGGGTATTTATAATGATTGAATTCAATTCTCTAATTTTCAAAATGTAAATTATGAATTGTTTCTATCTTAATCTTGATATAATTTAATCCAATCTTTAGATTTACACGTTTATGGTAATTTTCATGATGTTTGATAGATTTCAAAGACATTCATAATTTTGATATAAAATTAATTCATCTTTTCATGAAAAAGACATTTTCTTTGCTAGTACAATTATGCAGTAAAAGAAATTGCATATTTGTTCGTTTAATATCGAAGTTTAGGTTTTGTCGAGCAGTTTTAGATGAATCAATTATCGAAATTAGAGATTGATTCTAGTTTGTTCATTTTGGATGTTTACTTTGAAATCCAAATAATAACATTCTTTACACGTGTGAATAAATCATAGATACATATCCAAAATAAAAAATCTAAATTCTTAAAGGAACGATCTTGTAAAATTGATCTCAAAAAGATCGATCTTCTATATCAAAGGATTAATAATTTTTTTTTTATAAAGAAAAATCAAAAAATGAGCTTTACTCATTCTTTCTATATCTATCAGAATTTCTTACAATAAGTTTCACCAATAGTTACGTTAATGCTGCCATCGAATCCAATTTTATTCATCATCATCGAGATTGACATTTTTATCTCTAAGTTTAATATTTTACAACATTCTTTCGCAAAGCAGCAAAACTTATTAATTCAATTCTCACTCTTTCACTGGATGAGAATTTGAATTCATTGAACAGAAACAAATATTACAGCTTCTATCTTTTATATTCATTGTAGATGGATGATCGTAACGACGAATGTTCAAAAAAAAAAATTAATTATTAATTTTCAATTGAGGGGAAATTAAAGAGGTTCGATTAATTTGATTGGTCCGCGAGAAGAAATGAAAGTTTGACGAGTTTCGGGGATATGATTATAATTGGAGAATGAATGAGTTTTAATACCAATTCGATCCGGCTCTATTCGTTTCCAATTAACTTCTAATCATAGGGATAAATTCATATTCCTAGAATTTTGTTTCGTTTAAATCGTTGATTTAGTATTTAGCGGCACAGCTTGTAAAATTCGCAGTAAATTAAAAAGTCGATGAGATAACAAAATTAACAATTGGTTGGCTCGTTTCATAGAACGAACTCGTATTAATCTATAGAGTGTATATCTATCAGATGTTCTTCTATAAATTTTGTCAATAACTTTTATTAATATAAAATTAAAAAAATAACACAAAGTTCCTAAACGCTTTATTAAGAAATTATACAAAAAAATATAAAAAGCAATGATAATATTATTTCTTAAATTTAATTCAATATAAGATAAGACAAGTATCACTTTTTCCAGAAGTCAAATCGATCAAGTCTATTTGTTGTAAATTTTTCATTAGTTATAATTAATTTTCCATTCGTTATTCAATCTTGTCAAAAGATAAATAATTTATTTTTATAAGTGTATTTGATATAAAAAGATATATAAATTAAGATATAAAAGATACCAATATTTGTAAGATTTATATTATCATGTTTCCTTATTTGGCAAATTTGGAATCTATTAATAGTCCATGCAAAACTTGTTTTATTTGTTGATTCCTTCCTTTAAAATGATATCTGCGATTTTATAAATTTTTAATGCAAAATTAGAAGACATATCCAACGAGTTCTATGAAAATTAAATATTTTTAATTGATTCAAACACGAGCGCTATTAAATTTCTTGATTCGATGCCTTTCAATTAAATTGTAAAGGAAGAGGTTAATATAAAGTATACGTACCGTTTTAATATACTGGTTCATTACAGCGGCAACTGTACTACAAAGTTAAACTCATTTTCGTTCTACCTTGCGTATATGACTTATCTAATTAACAACATCGCATATAAAGAAGTTAGACAAAATTACAACGAAATTAAATCTAGAATAAATTCATTAATATTGTACATTAATTCCAGATATGTATTCGTAAATATGAACTTTACATTTTAAAGTGAGGATATAAATATAATAAATATCTACAGTATTTGCAACAAGTTTTATATCCAACTATTATTACATTCATACAATTAGAGTTGAAAATTTTTTTAATTAATTTTTAAATTCGCCAAATTTTGTATAGTCTTGAAACTCTTGAAACCCAGAATAGCTGATTTTTTTTTTCTAAAAAAAAGAATTAAAATTTTAACAAATTTTCATCTATGGAATTTTTCATGCTCGAGTAATCGATCAATAGAAATTGCAAAAAATTTCGACAATTCGAAACTTATCCCTTATTAAACTTCTTGTATCAAAAGATTTTTCAAATCCACTAGTCAACTGTTATTTCTCATATCCATTATTAATTTCCAAGATCATTATCGTTAACTAAAAATTGCTTCTAACTAACCAAAGAATTACCTGAAATGGAAACGAATTAAAAAGATATATTATGTTACAAACACAAAAATTAATGAAGTGTTTTTATACATTTTTTGTTGCATGACATTTCACTTTCACTCTTGCCATTTGCACAGAAAAATCTGGGACACCTTGTATATTATTACTTCACTCCCTGTATCCTTCCCTTCCCTCCGTCCACATTGGCGAATTGAAATGTTAAGCGAAGCGAGTGGATGCTTCAATTAAATGTTCGGCCAAGAACACATAAATTGATTCAATGCAATGTTTATCCAACGAGACCGTGTTAGAAACACACTTACAGCGCATTTGTATGAGATAACAGAATAATTCGAGCGTCATCGTGTCGGGATTCGCGCGTCCATTAATGTCTTAAGGTTCGAGCGTGGACTTTCGAGTCGAGTTAAATCGGCAAGAGAGAGGCATGATCGTTCCTCTTGGAACGCGGTCTTATAAATCACGATATTATCTCAGCTCGCTCGAAGGGACAACGAATAATTATTTGCATTAACATCGCGATACGTAATTGCCAAGTATTCCGAGAGGAACGAGAAACTTGATCTCGGAGGATGGAGAACGAAGGATCGAAGATGGCCGATGAAAGAGGGCAGAATGACCTCTGACCTCTTGCGAATAACCTCCATTTTCGTCATCCTATTTGCATTCTTCTTAGAACTTTGTTTCGAGAAATATACGATTTTTGATTTTTTTTTTTAAAAGAATTGTTTGATAATATATATTGATTTGATTAAATAGATATAAATAATCAATAAAAATATAAAGTCTTTATGTATTATTTTATGAAAAATTCTAATTTTTTTTTCTATTAAAAAATAATAGTGCGTTAAAAAAAAGTTTTTTAATTTCCTGATTGAAATAATCACATTTCCATGATCGATTATATAATCTATCAGAAGATCATTATATATGATTTACATATCTTTAATGAAAATAATATATTATATAATATGGCTAATGCTTTCAAAATAAGATATTAATTAATTATTTATAATTTAATTTTTTTTATATTTAAGAAAAAAATACTGCAATAAAAAAATCGATATGAAATTTATATAATATATAATTAATAGAATTAATAAAATTATATTAACAAAATTTTGAAACCATTAAAAGAATAAAATAAAAAACTTAGAAAAACAATTAAATATGTTGAAATTAATTTCGGTTTACAATTTGGATTTACAATAATATATAATATCTTAGATATTCAAGGATCTAAAACGACACCCTCTTCTCCCTGTCTTCCCCTCCCTCCTTCAAATCACTGAAATAAAAAATTATACATCTTTCTTACTTACTCGAATCTTTTTCATATTTACAATCGTACGCAGCTGTGCAAATAACATCGTTGAGGAACGAGTTTCAATTATGTTCCACGGAATCCGTGGATTCTTTCGAAACTTTGAGCTCGAAGTACGCTTACCGCGGGCAACGATTAATTAAGTCGATTATCGGAGGTACGTTTAATTAGGCGCATATTAAACTGACCAGGATTCCGAGGTTTCGTTTTCGTTTTCGAGTGGCGAATCGATCGCATGATTTCAGATGGGAAAGGCGATGATTAAGGATCGGGGGGAATCTGGCTGAGGATTGAGTAAAAAAGTTGGGTTCAAGAGAACGGGCAATGCGGAGATAAATCATGTTGTAAATTATTCCATAAATCATAAATCATAAATATAATTTGCACGTGGGCTATGTAATTCTTACATCATATATTCTGGGAAAAAAAAAAGAGAGACGTTAATTTTCCGTTTGATAAAATATGATTCTATCATCAATTATTAAGTATCCGGATATTTGTACAGTAATAGTGTATTACGCTATGACAGTATATCAGTTATAATTGTATATAATAATAATTATATACTAATGATATGGTATTGTGTTGTATAATTAAAATAATTTGCCGTAAAGTTTAAATAATGATAAGTACATTGGATAATTATATAAATACACGATTGGTCGTAGATTTTATACGTAAATACATGTGTATCTTATAATAATGGACTTGACGTTGATGGATTTTTAGGAGAACCTTATCAGTTTAAAAAAATCTTTCTTATTTGATAACGATTAGATAATTTATATATTTTCAATTTTTCATGTGTGAATGTTTAACAAGAAAAAAGATTAAAAAAAATTTACTCGCAACAAATATAAAAGTAATTTATTTTCATATCGATATCAATATTACTTAAATGGAATCGTATATTTCTTTCTTCTGTATATTTTAAATTCATAACAATAATTTATAACGATAAAAGTAGTAATATTTATCTATTCATTTATTTTAAAACTATTACAGAGATAAATAATTTGAATTTGATAAATAAATATTACTTTCATTGGTGTAAACTTTAGTATTACATTAATGAAAATATATAATAATATCTTTTTTGAATTCATTTTAATATTCTCTACAATATATCGATAAAAAAAATTATTTTTAAAATTTTTATTATCCTCAGTTATTGTATATTCGATAAATTTTTGCTTGAATTTTTTTCTTATTATCATGACGAAATAATTTGTAATATGTTATAATATTCGTTAATATTATCCTATTATACATAAACTAACCATGAAATAAATAAAATCTTTTCAGAAGATTCATAATATATAATACATATTTCCAAGATTGAAATAAATATGTATTTCTATATGTATTTCAGACAAAATATATTTAATATACATATAAAAATTTCACCATTCATTATAATATTCCAATATATGTGCTTCTCACTATATCATCCTTTTCAATATATCCTCCATACCAAATAAATTCATTCATATTATCGTCAGAATATTCTCTCTCCTTCACATTCTAAGCAATCTGCCTTCACATACATACAGACATATCTTAATAAGCATGCGTTTATGCGCAATTGCTCATTACATTAAAAGGATAGGTAAACATACAAACACTCCTCAAGATACATCCTGCACGCGACTCTAGCATTCGATTCTTCCTCATCATCATCATCATCATCATTGTCGTCATCATCGCACACATTTCCTTTTCTGATTTTTTCCCCTCTTTCCTCCTCCTTTGCGTCCAAAGGTCACAACTCAACACTATATTTATCGGCCTCCAAGCTCATCATCTTACAGATTTTATTACACGAATCAGACAACATCCTCCACCATTCTTCCTCTTCATCCTCTTTAACCTTGTACACACTTCCTACAATACACGCATAGAACAGTTTAAAACAATACAAACTGTTTGCAAGGGGATGAGGAAAGAGATGTAAAGAGAGGAAGAAGAGAACACGCTATCCATCTCGGGATCTTCGATAGGTCTGAGTTTAATTCCTGATTGGAATTGGCTGGTAAACTCGCTTTCCTCGTGATCATCATCGAGGAAGCCATGTTGCGCCACGTAATCAGATCTTATCTCGATTCGATCCTGATCGACCATCGATCTGAAGTTTTAAAATGGAAATCGTCGCTGGAAATTTAATATTCGATCACTCGAAGAATTATTTTACTAAATAATTAATTCATGAATTTTAATTTTTATAATTCTTTTGTTAAATTTTCTGTTTATATTAGCTCGATATCTTTAAAAATTTCACGCTTTACTTCATATCGTTTCTTGTATAATGAAAATACAAAATTTATAAAATTTCATGAGAATAGAAACAATCGTTATTGCATTTATACTCCTACAAACGAACATACGTACCAACATAATCAATATGATTCCTCGCGTCGATCTGCAAAATTTCGAATATTTCCCGAACACTCCGAAGAGTCCGAATCCAAACAGGAAATTGAGTTATAGAGTTGGAATTAATCTCGCCCCAGAACATAGAACATGGTCTCCCACGAACTTCCGAAACGAAGTATCCTGCAATGTACCACATCTTTACCGATCCTCTCCTTTTTTCTTTTATCTTCTTCCAACCCACCCCTCCCCTTCCCGTCAAATTGCCGTCGCGTGCGGATTCCCTTTGGCTTTTGGGAAGGACCCTTCCGTGGAAGGCGGTCTCGAATTTCCATACACGCACCGCAGACCGCCGCTGAATATACTCACTTCCGGCAATAGATTTCCTCTCCTTCCACCGCCACCCTTTCTCCACTCCGCCCGTTCACGACGCCGCCGCCGCCGCCGCCGCCGCCTCCACCCTCTGTCGGAACTACAGGCGGGATAGTTAGTTAGAGGGTTAGAAGGGGAGGGGGTTGAGCGTGGTACACACAATCGGGGCCATTGTGCGCGGTGATTTGTGGGGACGATTTTTTGACTTCCGCCCCCGATGGGGGGTGGCGTGCGTCCTCTCTCTCTCTCTCTCTCTCTCTCTCTCTCTCTCTCTCTCTCTCTCTGTGCCTCATCAACCCTCGTAGCCGAGTCAGGAGGAGATACGGCTAAATTATCGGAAGGCAGCGGGTTAAAGGTCGATCGCCAATTTATTCGTAGGGGGGAAGAAAGAGGGGGAGGATGGAATCGAAAGGAGGATTGCGAGGAGGAGGAGGAGGGGGTGTGGCTTGATTTTGTTACGGTTGGAAGTTTTTTTGTTTCGGTTTTTTGTCTCGTGTAGCTGCGTGCGCGGATTTTTTGGGAATTGAATGGGGTCTCTTTCGAGATTCGAGGGATCGAGGATGAGTTTGGGTTGGTAATTCGCTATTGGGGGTGGATCGGTTGTTGGTTGTTCGGAGGGTAAGGTATTCATGGTCGATGTTTGTCGAGGATTGTAGTTTCTTAAGTGTATTCTTTGCGTTTATGAAGAGAATAGGGGAAGTAGAGGTATTTTTATATCATTTAAAATTTGCTCTCTACAACGTTTTCTTGTCTTTTTCATTTGTATTTCAAATGTGCGTTCTAAATTTTTTTACTTTTCTTTTAAATTGATATTATTCTAAAAAAAAAAAAAATTGAAATCTGTCGAAGGACTCTTCAATATTTTAATAACAAATCGATTCGAAGCGTTGATAATATTTTATTTTATTTGATAATCATTGCTTTGTGTTTTAATGGCGCTTTTGACGCTTTATAATTTCCCTGAAAAGATTAATGTATCAAAATCAAATTAAATGATTGAATGATTGATATCGGCGAAAATATAAAAACATTTTTTGCATTAAAATGTATAAAGAGTTGTTCCATTATTTTTTTTTTTTTAGCAAATTGTTAAAATATAAAAAAAATATTAATATAACATAACAATATAATAATATTTTGAAAACAAATTAATCAATAAATACTTACCTCGTCTCAAAAGTATAATAATTTAATTATTTTACGTTTCTTTTTTGAAAAATTAACTGATCGTTCATTAACTGGATCATTACGTCGATCCAATCACGCAACAATAAAAAAAAAATCACGATAATTGCAAATTTCGTCCCTTGTTTTGATACCAAATAACACAAGCCATAACACGAGACAATCTTTCACTTAATATTTGGAGCCTCAAAGTTCAAAGTTGTCAAAATAAATAAATACATCTCCCATTGTATTCAGATTTGTCCTATACTTGTATATCTAATTATCGATCGCCGGCCAAATTTATCATTTACACGTAACAAAATACCATTGATCGTTCAAATATGCATTTTTGACCGGGCCAATGAAGTGAATCGAATTCTTCTCCGTCCAGCCGAGGTTAATAGCGGTAATGAGGACAGAATACCGTGAAATACCGGCATATTATATCGTGCTTTATTAATAGGCGGCGGTGTTTTTCGCGGACGGACCGAAATGTTCCCGTTCATCTCGCGCGTAATTACGCCCGGTATAACTTTAAATTTTAATCCCATTTTTGAAAGTGCTCTTTGTCTTTGCGCCCCCGCACATAAGCAATATCGTAATTAAGGGAAATGAGCAGCTCGCGTCAGCATAGCTCAACGTTATAGGGCGAGCGGCGGGCGGACAAAAGCTTAATATAAATTTATATGCATTATTAACGAGGAGGGCGTCCTTCTCGTCGAACGAGTGTAAAAAAACAAGCGCCGCCGACCGTCTAACTGTGCCAAATATTCCTTACAGCTCTGATTCTTGATTCGTTGGGTGGCGAGAGATTTTGACCAAATAAATCGATTTTTGCTCCAACTCGAGATCAACGGATTTGGCCCATTTTTATCATTCCTCGACATTTCTTCAATTGACAAATGAACGATTTGCTGTGTGGTCATGAAATCAATAAGAAGAAGAATAATTCTTTGAGATTTTTGGTAACTTTTTGCTGCACTGGATCTCTCAATTACTCGAGAACGAAATAGAATAGTTTTTGATTTTTCTTAAAGAGATATGTATAATTGCTAACGTATTTATCGAAAGATTCATTATCAACGTGAAACAGACGTTAAAGTTTAGAGGAAAGTAAATTAAAAGAAGCTTTGTATAATAGAAAATATGAAATTGAATTATATTTTCTTTTTCAGTGGTGTTAGATTTCATTTGATGAAGCTATGGATGAATAAAATAATATTAAAAAGATATTGATAAAAAATTATGGCCTATTTTTTTCTTTAATTGCATCGATTAATAACGATCATGAATTGCAAAATATTCAAAAATATCGTCATTTTAAGATTATCATTAGAGATCAAAATTTCGTACACGATTTAATTAATTGTCGTTATCGACTGTTCATCTCTGTTTAATTTTTATGTATCAAAATTTAAAATAAAACATGACATCAAATCACTTGTATTGATTTCTTTTTTTTATACTTAATATATTTTCGAATCAATCTATGTAATAATTAGATAAGAATTAATAATTATAATTTATATATGATAATTATTAATATTTATTTCTATTCTCTTTATAGAGTATAATATTTTGTATCATTTTATATATAGTATATCTACGAATTACTCTTATGCCCGTCTATCTAATAAATAATAATAATTAACTCATCGTTCAATGTAAAACTAAATATCAAAGGGTTCTTCGGATATTTTAATGTTTATATGGGATACATCAAGTATCGATATTATTATATTAATTTGCAAGTATTTATTTAAGCTCTTTATTAATCGTCAATATTAACTTTACAAGATTCTCTCCGATTATATACAATATAATTATATTTTGGTTCCATTTTAAATTACCATTTTTATATTTAATCAAACTAAAAGTATAATACGACCTCGTTTATCTGCACCTCAAGTGGAACAAAATGTTAATACATTCGTGAGTGATTTTTAGAGAATCGTTTATTTGTATTCGTGCTATTTATAGAATTATTTATATCGAAAAAAAGAAGAATATAAAAATTGGTATACAAAATTATAATTTCATCTTCATTGTTTCACTCTATTTCTATCTCGCTTCATAATGCAAAATTAAATTGTGGAGTTTTATATCAAATACATATTTTTCATATTATAAATATATATTTTACAAAAAAAAGATATACAAATAATACATAGTTATATAATAATTTTATTTGCATGATGATTAATTATTATAAAAAAATTTAATAATATTATAAATGAAACTTTATAACATAATATTGAAAACTGAAAGAAATATAAATACGATATAGGTCTAAAACCGAATGTCTTGATGTTTAGAATATTTTTTTCAAGCCAAAAAGTATATATTTTTATATGATATTATATGTAAAATATACAAATTTTATAATCAAATTTTTATATTAAAATTATCGACATCTCATAAATATATGTACATTCTAATTTGATATAATATTTTAATAGTATATATATATATATATCTCTATTATACATATATAAATTTATCATATCATAATATATATAATATATAATATAATATAATAATTATATATAATCCGCACTTTGTTTATTATATTTATCCTTAATCGTGATTTTTCCACACCAATTTTTACTTAAAATCAACCCTTTCGAAAATAACCCACAAATACACATATCAACACTTTATATAAACAAGTTAATGCCCGCGTTGGTGATGAATTCGCAGTTGGATTGGCTAAACGTCATTTTTAATCTAATTCCTAACATCTAATGATGTTTTTCATCAAATCCTTTTTTTTTTTTTTTTTTTTTTTTTTTTTTTTTTTTTTCGTTCAGCCATCATCGAGAGGAGTGGTGTCGATTGAGTGCAACGTGCGATTTCCATGGAAACAGAAACGATCGTCGACCGAATTGTTTTACGAGTCTGTTTTTCCTCTATGCTAATGTACGATCGCGACGATCTCGATCTTTTTTCCTTCCTTTCTTTCTTCTTTTCCTTCCTTCCTTTCTTTCTTTCTTTCTTTTTTTTCTCCCCTCAGATAACCCCTCGGTTCGGTTCAACTTCACTTTCATAGCTCATGAAGATAAGTGAAGTTCGATTCGCGAATAAAACGACGAAGGCCACGACGAGCCGCGACGTTATTCCTCGTTTCCTCCTCTCGCGTCCTCCTCGAAAAAAAAAGAAAGTCGTCGATCATCCCCTTTCTCACCCCCATTTTTTCCCATTTTTTTTCGTTTTCGAAGCAGATTGATTTGTCATGTCATGCGAGTCGAGATTATGGAGGGGAGGATGGAACGAGAGAAGAATGAATGAGAGACGGGAATTACACAATTGAATCCTTGCGTGAATTTGTTTTTTTTTTTTTTTTAATTTGTCTTAATTAATGATGTTAATTGTAATTATGTTAATAATTCAATTATGTTATGTTATTTATATATTAAAGAGAAAATCAGATCAAGGGAAGAGAGACGATCGAATAATAAAAAATTTATTATTATTCTTTACTTTTATCCTCTTTTATCTCTTTTAGTTTTTATGGGATATATATTATATTATTTTTATATAATTAATATATATTATATATTAATTATATATATATTTATTTATATTATCATTATATATATTTAATATGTATATATTATTGATCATTTATTATTATATATATATAATGTGATGATATAGCGATACATCTAACACTGAATTTTGATTTTCTAAATTCTAATTTTTTTGTATTTTTTTTTTTTTTTTTTTTTTTATATTTATATTATATATATGCTCACATTATTGTTATAATTTTAATCATTTTCAAATTTTGTGTGATTTTTTAATCCTCAGAAAAAAGATAAAGAGATGCTTATATCTATATAGAATTCACAATATATAATAATATTATTCAAAATATAATATATTTCGAACTTAAAAAGTTTTCAATAAGAAAAAAGAAAATTTTTTGCTCATAGTAATAATTTAAAAGAATAATTAAAAGAATAATTGTAAGAATTTACTTATAATTATAATTCTAGATCATTTCTTGACATATTTGTTATTTAATTATTGTTTAGAATCGAAGAATAAATTATAGTGAAAAGTTTGAATATTGTTTTAAAAAATATCGTCACTCTCAACTAATTGTAAGAACAAAAAATGAAAAAAAATTCTAAGAAAATTGAACAGTCTAACAAGTTTTTGCAACTTTAGCAAGAAATAAACACATTTTACCTTATTCTTTAAAAAAATATTCTACTAATTATTATTTTCCCTAAACTATCATTACTATTTATACCAACTAAGGGGAAAAAAAACAAATTCTAAGAAAATTGAAAATTTTAAAAAGTTTTTAGCAACTTCATGAATAAAGATTAAAAATGAGAATTTTTTAAACATCCCAGTATTTTATCTCTGAAAAAAAATACCCTACAATTATTATTTTCCTTGAATCATCGTCTAACTATTTTATACACCTAAGGGAGAAAAGTAGAAAAGAATTTTAAGAAAATTGAAGAAAAGAGAAAAGTATCTTTTCTCCAATTCTCTCGGATTTTCTAGACGTTTAGACCGATTTATAAGTCGATTGTCGGATCGCGTGGACACGCCTGTTTCGTGCCAGGTCTCCCCGATTTGCCATTCGAGCGGGGTCTCGAAGGCGACCCCTATTTATTCAAGAACGTTTCAACACCTTCAAGCTACTTAAGAGACTCTCAGAAGTCGGCGTGGATCCCGAGGGGGCGAGGATCGACTCGTAGGATAGAAATAAATTTTCGATGGTGAAATTGTGGGGTAAATTCGGGTTCCAGAAAAGGGTATCTTCTTTCTCTGGCGCGCAATGGTGCAACTTTTTCTTACGGGACGAGACGCTGTGCAAGTCTCGGTATAATATGACGAGAAATCACGTATTCTTATGAGGCAATTTTTATCACAAAGTTTTATCGACCTATAAAAGAAGCGCGATAAAAAATTTGCCGAGATGGAAGAAAATATAAATAGAATTATGAGTTTATAAATTATTATTAGAAGTCGATGATAATATTTAAGTGATGATACAACTTTCATTTAAATATAACAAGATAAGGTATTTAGATAAATTTACTTGGAAAAAATTGAAATGGAAATTATTGACAATATTAAGAAGTATTTTAGTATTCGATATTTTATAACTTGATCTAAAATATTTTTTGGTAGATTGAGTCTACACGAGAGATATTAAGAGACGAACTTTTTTTAAATTCTATCATTTTCAATGATAATTTACATGATTCAAGTTAGTTGTTCTTTATAGAAGTTACAAAAAAGAAAAAAATTAGTGTAATTTTAATGTCGTAAAATTTAGCGTATGAAAGAAGAGGAATATGCGAAGAAGATATTCTTTTATTCATAGTTTTGCATTCGTAGTCTTTCAAATGAAAGTTTTATAAAATTCTAGTTAAAATATATCTCTTAAATTAATCATTCTTTGCTATGAATAAATTTTTTAGAAGGAATAATGGATTTCATTTAAACATATAAAATTAACCTTTTTACGTTTTATAAGAAAATTAACACGAAATTATATTCTTTTCCCACGCCATTCAATTTTTCATACAACAAATTTTAATTTTATCGAATTATTATCCACATTATTAAGACACATTTGGATGATTAACTTTACGCAACGAAGCACCAAAAATATTGATCGAAACACTTTAATCATCTATCATCGTTTCATCTATCGTAAACTTAAATATTTCCAACTTTCGTATCTACCTTATCCTCTCCACAATCATCCCACTAATACATCGAAACATTCCCACATCAACATCAAAAAAATACTCTCAAACTTACCCGAAACATTCAAAAATAAAAAAAAAAAGCGTATCATAAGAAGATCCTCCTAAAAGCAACCCCCTAAAATCTTCATCAAAACACCGAGCTTTCAACCCTCTGCGAAAGAGGGAGTTGAACCAAAAAAAAAAAAAACACCAAAACACCAAAAAAAGAGAGAGAGGGAAACGAGAACGAAAAAAAAAAAAGGAAGAAAGAGCGACACGCAGAGAAAAAAAAAAATAAAAATGATTACGCGGCCACGTCGGTGGACGTGACTACTACTACGCGAGCTGCGTGACACCCGGGCCTTGCGTGTACGCGTCCACCGTTTATGCTCGTCCGCACGGATATTGGCCCACGGGGGAGAGTCGAGGGGGGGTGGCAGCGGCGAAATGTACGCGGGGGAAAGGGGGGAGGGGGAGGACGGTGTCGCGGGGGCCACCGTTACCGCGATGTTTTGTAATTTAAATTAATTGAAAAATATGCACTGTGTGTGCGTTGTCCGATCGCGCTCGTGTCGCCTGCCGGCCCGAAACGAGAAAGAAAGAAAGAAAAAAAAGAGAGAGAGAGAAGGAGGGAAGAGCGACGAGAGACGAGGATCGAGACAACCCTTCCCCCTTCCTCGCCACCCGTCGGAAGGGGTGGCTCGAGAGGGGGAGGGTGTGTGTGCGCGCGTGCTAGCAGAGGAGGAACGACGGAGAGACGCGGCCAATGCTTGGACCCGCGCCGCGTGTTCGAGGGTGTATCGCGTGGCCAATCATTCGCGCCACCCCCGGCCAATAACTTATTGGTTTTTCACGTACGATTTGATTCATTATCATTCCGTTATTTATATTTGCCCGGCCCGCTGCGGATTTCGGGGATTTCGGGGATTTCGCGAGCAGGGGGTTGGGGAGCGTTGCGAGGGTTGGGGGGAGGAGGGAGAAAAAAAAAGGAAAAAATAAAAGGGGGAAAAAACAGAACGTGTACACACGAGGGTGGAGAGGGTGGCGTAACTGTGCTCGAGTGATGGTTGTCGGTGGGGGAGGGAGGGGGAGGGTGTTTTCGCGCGTGAACTTGAGCTCGTGATTGGGGTTGTTTTTTTTTTTTTTTTTTAGGAAAGGTAGGGAGGTAGGTGTTTGTCTTTGGCTTTTCAGCGAGGTGATGGTGGAGAGGTATCTTTGAGAGATTGTAGTTGATAGTTTGAGCTGTTGTGGAGAGGGATTGTTGACTGGGTTTGAATTATTTTTTGGGATAAAGAATTCTTATATGTGTTTATGTTTAACAGCCATTGAATTTCCAATGTAGACGAGTAAAAGAGTTCAGAAGAAATTACCAATAAGCTTTGTTGCTTAATTGTCAACAGTATTTGGACAATTAAAAATTGAGAACGTTATATTTTGGATTATGTTTAATGGAAATATTCAATTAATGCGTTGAGATATTTTTAAATATTTAGAACATTCTTGTATCTTCTATAAAAGTATCTAATTTTATTAAATGGTATTCTTTTTATGAATTGTATAATAATTCAAAACTGTGTATATATACGCTTTATTTCTATTTGTTCTTTTCGTTTCTTTTGTTTATACGTACATACAATACTTATCGAGCTTTGCGAGTATTCATTGTAACTAACAAATCACACAGATTTCTTTTTTTTTTTAGTTATCGGTATATTTTACATTTGCGAATAAGAATATCTAAAACGAAAACCAATAGCATATTTATCAGATTGTTTTATACAAAGGACATGCGAACCGTACCTACTTTTGTTATTTAGTTCGTGGACAATTGAATTTCTCTGGCCATAAACAGTGTCAATGTTCAGAATATTCCTTAAACTATGGACTGGAAAGAGCATTAAACAGCGTGTTCGTTGGTCTCTACTTTTTACTTGGCCAAGTTCTCGAGTTACGGTTGTTGTTTCGTCTAAGACTTCCGAGACCCCTTATAAATATTCATCGGTTCGCTTTCAAGCGGCAATTGTTTCCAGCGTACATAATTTCGCGATTTGTGGACAGAGTCGAATTACTGAAAGGGGTCCACTGTTGCTCGCCTCGCGCTCTCTTCTCTCTTGATAATGTTGCCCATTCACCGTTGGAGCCCCATACTCGTTCTTACACATACTCGTTCTCCTTTTCTCCCCTGTAACACTTGTTGTTTTTTTTACGCATCGTTTCTTGCGTATTGTAACATGAAAGTTGTAAAATCGATGTTTCACGTTTGTTTCCCGTGTTTGAGCGGATATGCATGTACTTCTGATGAGAAAATCCTTAGTTTTTCTTTTTGTATGTGTGTGTGTGTGTTGCATAGCATGTATATTGGGAAACTAGAAAAAGCGATACTAATCATATTCTCAAATATCGTATTTATAGACGCTAAATCACAATTGAATTGTAATTTAACTCTTCTTGGGAGAAAAGAGATTTTTTAATAGGCAAATTCTTTTTTATCAATTATTAATAGGATATGCATGTATATGCAGGTATTTCGGTAAAAATTATAATTTACTAAAATTTTAAATATATATGTTATCGAAACAAAAATTTATTATTTAAATTGTTATTTAAATTGTTAAATTATTACATTACGGATACTACTTTTTTTCTTTTTGTTTTTTATTTTCTTGATGATTAGTTCTATGAGAAAATGACGTTTCATATAAAAATAATTATAAATATTATTATCTAATCATAATTACAATGATTAATAAGAAATTATTTACACATACTTTTTAATGAATCATTTTTCCATTCATTTTATAAAATTTTTATAATTACACTTCTAAATGAAATATAATATACTTTCTAATTAATTTATCATTTTGTAAATAAATGATTATAATAAATGTCAGTTAAAGGAGTATAAAAAATCTTATATCTTTCGACAATGAAAATAAAATACAATTTATATCAGAGCGGTTAACTTTATTATTCCAATCAATCGATATAAATATACAAATCGAATAATAAAAATTCTTTCAGACAAAAACTCTTTCACTTTTTTCATCCTAAAAATAAGAGAATACCAAAAGTTATTGAACTAAATATCGTTTCGCTAATATATCGAAGACCCAAACGAAGCAACCAACAGGATAGAAATCTCGGATGTCGCTCTAAATCTTCACCGACTATACCGTGTTTCGTTATTATTCATCGTGGTGTGTTTGCCCAGCGAAAACATTTATCGAACTTCGTGCATAAATTAATTACGGTATTTTAGTACAAGTGATGTTCTCAAACATCGTCGAACGATGCATTAATATAACTCATTTATATATGTTTTTAATGCGCGTTAATGAGCTATAAGTACGTTAAATATTTGAGAGAAAATTAGAATTAATAATTAACGCTTCGGTGCCGTTTAATATGTTGATTATCGGCTACATTTGTGCTTTCCTTCTCTCTCTTTCTTTCTCTTTATCTATCTATATATCACTATCTCTGTTTCCAGTCGGTGGATATTTTCAGTTTGTTACCGATTATTTAAAGCACCTCCATGTGATTCCATTGCAAACGAATTTTGATATCGATTTGATTGAAACGTTCCTCTTAGTAATTATCGATAGAAAAAAGAAAGAAAGAAAGAGGGAAAGAGAAAAGGCGTTCTTTTTAATCAGCTCTCTTTGCCGAAACGTGATTCTGAGTTTTTTGCACAAGTTTTCGACTAAGGACAATATTGAAAAGCTTGCTCGTATACCGGTGTTTGTAAAACATCAAAACGTTTTCACCGGACTTGACTTGCGGGATTTATTTTTCAATCGTAACACCGACGCGATAGGCGTCTCTCCAAGTGATCGCTGACGTCTATCAGGATCTGAAAAAAAGAGATAACCGGTCCCTGAATGAAAAAAAAAAGCGATTTTTTTTTTCAGCACGAACTATTGATATTTACGTTTCAATTTTACCATTGAAATTACTTTGAACTCAATCGAAATATATAAAAATAAAAGGAAAAAGAAAAAAATAACTAGACATGGAAGATATAGTTGGGATTTTTTTTTTTTTTGGTAGCCTTGCGGATTTCATAGAGGTCATCTTCCGTGCAGTAATTTCAATTCGATAGAACTTCTTTTATTGGAATATCCTTTATACGAATGTACTATCAAATTTTTCTTTTCATTATTCGTACATGATTTTGGTGGCCATTGTTTGAAAAATACTTTTGATGTAGTTTTCTTTGATGTTACGATTCTTTTTTACTATTTGTATAGAATAAATTTTTGAAATTTTTCATAAAAAATAAAACAATCTTTTTGAATCGTAGTACTTAAACTAGCTCGACTATTTCGCAAAGGAATTAAAATAAAATTGATTATTAAAAATATAAAATATCTTAGAAAAATGAAATCATAATCATTTCTGTTTTGACAAATATATTTATAAATTTATAACTTGTGCAACAAATTTAATATTCTTGAAAAACCAATTCCTATGAAATGAAAATAATAATATTACTTTTGAAGAAACAGTTTATATAATTTGAAGCTTAGCTAATCGATAATTGAAAAGAAACTCGTTATCCACAAATTTGATTCCTTCGATTTCCTTATAAAAAGAAGAAGAAAATGTTACTTCTTCTTGATTCTACAAGTATATAATTACACACGAACAAATTCCATTTTACCTCATATTTCTTTCATTCGAAACCAAGCGACTAACCGCTCGTCAATTTTATCACGTAAAAATTCAACTCAACAACACGTAACAAAGTTTCCGCCGAACCGCAAATTTCGCAGACGAATCATCCAGTAAACATCGAAACAAGAAATAAAATATTCACCTTAGAATCCATCACCCCCTAAACTCAAAGTCTCGCGTCACCAGAACGGAAAGGGGTTCGACCCGCGCCGCTTCGTAAAACGTGGAGCCGAAACTTCTCCTCGAAACTCTCTCTCTCTCTCTCTCTCTCTCCCTCTCGTCGCCGTTTCGACGGTGCTCGTACGTCGAGTTTACAGTCCCTTCTGGCCGTAAAGTAAGCCATGGGAGACCAGGTATCGTGGCTTCATCCGAAGGGAGAGAAAAAAAAAAAAGAAGAAGAAGAAGAAGAAGAAAAAATTCTCTATTTATACGCGAGAACACGGGACGGAAAGTCGGCCGGCCGATATTTCCCCCCTTGGTATATAGTTTCCACGTAGAGACAATTCCGGTGGAAAAGTCTCTCTCGCCAAGACGCGGGGGCCGGCCACGCTTCTTTCCAGGACTCTCTACCTTTTTAATCATTCACGAGTGCCTGACGTCTGGCCCGGCCTTTAAACGATCCGACTGAAATTCGTCCGGACGTCCAACGTCCGAATTTAAATCCTCTCAAATATTGAACGTGCATCCGGCTCGACGTATCCACACACGCGCGCGTACACACATACCGGATCGTTCACCCGACTTCTTCTTTCCTTTACAACGTTCTATCTACGTTATGTGTGTATATATATATATATATATATATATATCTGTACAGGCTCCCCGTTTCCAGTGGCGCAAGCTGTTAAACCCACTCGACTAGGAGGAACGGTTTGTATCTGGTCGACGAGCCGAGTCCGAAAAGCGGATATAATAACGTAGGAATTATTCGAGTAGACCGGTGGAAGAGGCGGTGAAGTGGGAGAAAAAAAGGAGGGGAGAGGGGGAAAAAAAATTATATTTTTCCACGACTACTACTGGTTTGGGGGGGAGGGAGGGATCGAGGATGGAACACGAGGGGGCAGGGACCGTTTTTGTTCGAGTAGGGATTAAAGATCGCGCATCCAGAGGAAAATACGCTGGACATCGTGATGCTCGTGTTTTTGATCCGTGTAGTGTGTATACGTGCTGTCGACGGATTGCGTTGAACGGATCCTCGTTTCTGTCAAATAATTATGCTTCCCCCATATATCGCGTGGGTTGGTGAAAATATTTTTTGTTTTTTTTTTTTTTTTTCCGTTGCGATTTCTGGACCCCTTATTTTGAAAAAATATTAAAGAATACGTGTATTCAAGTTATATAGATTGACAAGTTTTCTGTCATCGACGAACCAGCGACAAAAAATTTTATATTTTAACAGTTCGCTGTTCGTGCAGTCGGAACAAATGTAGTTTGCACATTTTTATTTGGCTGGTAAATCGTAAATGTATATTTTTCAAATTTGGATAATTTATTTGAGTGTAATTGAATTTTTTTACACTTTGTAATATATCTGAATTTAATGGTCTTTAAAAAAGATTCATATCAATACCAATCGTTTATAAAAATTCTGTTTTTAATGTAACTTTATTGAACAAATAATATTTTTACGTAATTGTTTTTATTTTTGAATTTTATTTTTGAAGATGTACAAACATTTCTCCATACATGTACATAAAAAGTACACGTTAAAAAATAATTTTATTTGCCATTTCTAATAATATTATAATTAAACCGCATATAAATCCACGCATTTATAAAAAAAAAATATAAATATACTGAAACGTACAGAACGCACACTTGGAAAAAAAAAAAAAAGAAAAAAGGCGTAAAGTATTCCAATAGAACAAAATATGTATCAACATATTTAAAATATGAAACACATTCTCATTTCAATTCCATTTTCTCTCACATTCGTGAAAATTAAAATTTGCACAAAGCATCCAATTATAATACTCGTCTTTCTCTCGTGTTCCACAAGTAACGTACTCATTCAATTAGTACAACATCTCTATAATCGTGCCCTTTCATTGGATAAAAATAATACGAGAAAAAATACTTCTCATCGAGAAATATCCCTCACCATGGATCGAGTAAATTTATAATACTCCATCCTCATTCTAATCGAAGTTTCCAATCGAAAATCGGCCTTTTACGATCCCCATCCATCGAGGCGAGATGGCAGCAACGATTAATACTAAATCTTTTCTCTCCCCCGATGATAAACCACCTAACCTTCCCACGAAGAAGAGACAAGTCATGTTTCTCACTCAATTGTAAAAATCATTGAGTATATTTAGATCTTATATTTAAATTAGGGAAAACATTAGGGACACCCGGTATAAGAGAAGGACCAGCCGCGTTCGTTACGCGGTTCATAATAGCGAGCTTGATGTGGCATCGCGCGGACGTCCGAGCAATAACTCGGCCGGCTCTTAATTACTTTAATTAATTAGGAAACGCGGCTTCGTGGAAGTCCGATCTTATGACCTCCGCTGTACCCCGTGTAGAGGAGAAGCTTGCTCTTCTATCGTAATTGTGAGCGTGCACACGCGTGCGTGGGTGCGCGCCATCTGTATACACGTAAGCGAGAAAGAGGAATGGAAAGCGTGGAATACCTCAAATGTCTTCATTAATAATTTCCGCTCGAACGATCGTGCAACGAGAGCGGATGTAAAATTGATTTACTTTTGCGTGGAGAAGGAAGTTTTATCAAGATGTCGTCGCGTTTATGCTAATATGGACGAAAAGAAAGTTAGTGATTCCGATTAAAGTTATTAAAGAGTTAGAAAATATGCAACATCAATTAATCGTACGTTGAGATAAATACTACTCGATTCAATTTCATAGAGGAATAATTTTGTTAGAAGTTGATTTTGATTTTGATACTCTATCCTTGAAAAATACGAAAATAAAATATGTAATAATCTTAACAAATTACAATAATAATAAATTGTAACAATAGAAATCATATCGGTCTCATATTTATTTGTTTCTTATTCGTACACATAATCTTTATTGACGAAAGAATTAATAACCATTTGATACTACCAACTTTCAACATTTTTTAAACACCTTGTATAAAAGGAATCTTAAAAAGAAAGCTCCGTTCAAAGCAGTTTTTCGATAATTCCTCAAATAATTATATTTACAAATAAATACATACATCCTCAAAAAACCGTTTAATGAAAAAAAGAGGAGAAAGATAAAAAAAAAACAAGCGGTTAAGTTTCACAGCCGCATCACTGTTTAACCGAAACGAAACCGGTTAAGATAAAGGCGATGTTGGTCTTCGGCGGCACGGGCGCAATTGAATTAACCTTAAAAGAAATACGCGAGGCCGCGAGGGAAGGAGGGGCGGTAAGAGAAGGAATTTTATCACGAACGAAAATACTCCGGAGGAGAAAATCCCGGCGCCGAGGTTACGTTAGGTTAATGCTTGCTCGTGAGGAGGAACGAGGCGAAAGGGCACAAGAGTTAACAGAGTCGTTTCTGTAATTGTGTGGTGGCACACACGAAGGAACAAGGAAGAATCATGGAAACTTCACCGAGGCTGAAATAGGGTGGGAAGAAGGGGACACACGCCTCCGTGAATCTCAGCCTGTCTCCTTCCGCGAGAAGGATGAAAGGTCGTCGTCGAAAGGATCATGGAGAGTGCGGGAGAAGGACGGGAGGATTATTCGGGAGGGAAAAGGACACTCGGCGAGGACGAGGTGGCAGGGCGAAGGAAAGGGAACGAGACGAAGAGAGACTAATGTCGCGGGAGAAAGAGGGAGAAAATGTGGATGGAATGGAAACGAGGGAAGGTGGAGGTGTAGCGAGGATAGAAGGAGACGGGGCGAGAGTGGAACGACTCGATGGCATCCCAATAAGAGCAAAATCGGCGGGACATTATACCGGCAGTGTTGGTATTGCAACGTCTTAAACGATGCTTCGCGAGAAGAAAATGTTAGACTCGGGATACAAATATTTCGAGGCTTCGATTCTCTCGTCCGAGCACACCTTGTCTCTTTCGATGTTCATTTCCAATCTTACGACTGTTGGACGAAGGAAAGACTGTTATTCGACGATTGTTCCCGTTCGTGCGCGATCGTATCGAGTCGGATAGGATCGTGGGTTTCGCCCGTTAACGAAGTGTCAACGGTTAATGATATCGTGGAATCGCGCAACCTTGCGGGAACTATCGGCGAACGCGGCGAAATTAATTGGTTCACTCCCCACCAACTGGCCGCATCCTCCCCACCACCGCCGCTTCTATCCACTCCGTCCGCCAAGCCTTGTTGGCCCGGTTCAACGGGAGAGCGTTCTTCGATGAAATTATTTAATTAGAAATTGACTTCAATTAAACGAACAGGAATCACGGGGACGGTGGGTTTAATACACGGATACCGAGTGTAACGCAATAGCGGGCACCGAGGCAGCAATAATTCTGATATAATATCGTTACGTTTACGAAGGAGGGTAATGCTGTTCCAATTTCTTGTAATATCGCGAACCGTATCTCGTCGTCCGGTATTATAACCTGAATTCCTCTCTCCCCTCTCCCCTGCTGCCGCCAGCACGGGTTGTATCTTCCAGCCGGGTCCCGGAGATTTTATTGCCACTTTTATTGTGACGGTGTATAGGATTAATCGTGTTTCTCTTTATAACGTAGTTGGATCGACCGAGAAAGGGGAGTTTGTTTTCCTTTTTCCTTTTAATTATTCGATCAGATTGTTGCTGATCTGCGATCCGTTCATCTCTCCATATAAAGTTTTGGTACTTTTTCGAAAAAGCGCACTTTACTGATTTCGTTATATTACTGTTCCAATAATTGTTTCAACAAATTACAATAGATATTTTGTAAATTATTTTAAATTTTTGATAAATTATTTCTTGTCATAACATTTGAACATTTTTGTTAATTGTATATTGAATTTGTAATATTTAAATTCTATAGGTAACAATTGCATTTCAATTTAACTCAATTATTGCTAATTCGATGAAAGATTAACTGAGATGAAGATTTTGCCTTAGTTTTTTATGAATCAAAATCGATCAGACTGTAACATACATGAAGATCATTATTAATAGTTTCTTCTTTCTTCTAAACTGCATAATTATTTATAATACTCACTATTAATCTTGAAATCCTCCATTTCGAAAGCAATTGCTTAATTTGTTTACATTGAATTATAAAATTAGTGACAATTTTTTCGTCCATAAGTGAATTTTTTCTCACTACCTAAAAAAAAAAAAGATATGAAAATTTTGATTTATGCTTTCATTTATGAAACAGAAATCTATCGCATCAGTTGAGAATAAAAAATTTCAAGATCATTGAAATCTTCGAATCCTTTTTCTACGTATAATTAAACAAGGTTTTCATTTCTTCAGGATGTTCGATTGTCGATTCATGGTTAAAAGAGGGGAAAGGAAAGGAAAAATAGTCGTAGCCTGTGAAAAGAGCGAAGAATCGATCCCCCAAAGGATCTCCTCTCCGCGCGATAATCTGGAACATCGTCATTTTTAGCGGTTTAATACCTTTATGGCACGACAAGAACGTTATTAGCATCGACCACCGTCGTTCTTTCCCTATTCCCCACGTCCTGGCTCGTTCACTTTCGCGTTCCTAAATTTAATTAAATTTCACGGTTTTTCGCGATTAAGGGACCGCCGCGGCGCACGAGAGACGTTACAAAATTAGTTTCGGCTGGGGATAATGAATTTCGTTAATTATGCCCCGCGAATCGGCGGTTCTCAGCCGGCGCGGCGTCGTGGCCAAGGCGTCTTAATCTGGCAAGTCGGTTGCCAGAGGTGAGGCCGCGCTTTTGGCACGTTCGTGGAATTACCAGGCTTCGACTTCTTGTCGAATTTCATCTCCCTTTTACCCCGGTCTCGATCAGCTGTCAGAATGCAAAGAAGATTCTAAACGAACCGCGTGATCAAACTTTGCAAACTGGATACCATTTTATCTTTCTTCGTTCTTGATTGAAAGGTTCAAAGAATACGGGATAATAACCTGATGAATACTTTTCTTTTTTCTTTTTTCACTAATTAATTGTAATCGTCTTGCTTGTCATAAAAGTTTCTTTTCGCCATTTTTACGATCGAAATTTGAGAAAATTGTAGTTTTTCAATCATTATCCCTTTTCAAAATTTGTCATCTACGTTAGAAGATTTGTTATAAGTTGATTTGTTATAAGATAGATCATTGTTTTAATTTTATAATTGTACGTCATATAAAATAATCAAATAATTTAATGATTTTTTTATAAAATATTCAATTTTATAAGTGACATAAAAAATATTTTGAGTATTTTATAAATCAGTATTACACTATGATATTCTGCACGCAATATAATTCATTTTATTAGGAAATTACATAAGATACAGATATAAAACTTTATGCTTTTATATCTATATAGATATAAAATTTTATGAATGATAAAACATTGTCTACGATCCACATCCATTATTAAAAAATGAAAATCTTAAAAAGATCTGTAGTTCAATGGAAGAAAAAATAATTATTGAAATTGTTTAATGTGCTGATGATTAAGAAAAAAAAGAAGCTACAAGGAATCGTCTCGTTATATTTGCAAAATATTGCTTCAAATTATAAATGTTCAGTTAACCGATATTCTCATTGTTGGAACATCTTATATTTGTTGGCTCTTTTGTAATTTGGTATTTATTTTTGATTTTTTACCTCATCTGACGGCTAAAAGAGAATGTTCGATACATGAAAGTTCAAAAAAACAAAAAAAATCAAGTCTATCACGTATTATTCTTCTTATAAGTAATACATAATAAATACATAAGTGTATTTCGATTACGCGAATAGATGGAGAGCAAATACGAATTCCTCATAATAGGACTCCACTTACGAGGGCGGAGAAGCAGTCTTGGTGCTGATTAGTTGCCAGCACCGATGGGGTTTCTCTTCCTTATAACGAAGCCTTTACAACGCCGCGTGTACACCCACCAAGGCTTTAAGTTCTGATTAATACAGCCTCAACTTTCTGCCAATGTCATAATCCCTTTGATAAAATTATTCTCCGATTATTTCCGTATCCTGTTAAATGTCCAAATCCCCCTTAAAACAATACTTATTTACTCTCCAATATTCTCCTATTATCCATATAAATTAATAATCTCAACAATAATCCTCGTCTAAAGAACCAGAAAGACGATATATGCCAATTACCATTCGTTTCGTCCAAATCGATCGTAATTAATACTTCTTTTATCTCCCTTCCATAGTCTTTGTATTTACTTATTCAAATGAAAAAAAAAAAAAAAAAGAAACGCAATGCACAATCCTAAGTGGATCGTCACCCCTTCAAGAAATCAATGGATGCCCATCATTCGATGGATTTAATTTACGATCTTAGCTACGTCTCTGGCTCGTCTTATGGAGGGGTATTTATATTTTTCCACTGTTTATGCTCGTCCTCGCTCGTGTACGGCTCAAATTGAATCGCGACTTGGACCATGCAGGTAGACTCGGGCCAGACTCGAGCAAAGACTCGCCCTTAGACGATCGCAATTAATTCGCGACTGGAGAGTTGGTGGGGGACGTGGGTGGTCGGGGTGTTGAGGGGGGGTGGTGGGAGCAGGGGAGGTTAATGGATTTCCACGCCGCCATCCGTACGGTCGTTCCCTGGAAGCTCGTCAGAGGTTCCATAATGCAGCACTGTGTGCAATTTTAAGCAACCCTTTATCCTGGCAGCCTCTTCCCCCCTCCTCCCACCACCGGAGCTCCACACGTATAAGACTCCGGTCCAATTACCTCCTTGCTACGCCGGCTGCTGCTGTTGGGAAGGGGTTGCATGATAGTTAATTACACCCCCTCTACACTCCCCCGCATCACCACCACCAGCATTACCACCACCACCACCACCACCACCACCACCATCACCACCGCCGCCGCCGCCGCTACCTACTCTCCTTCCATCCCCTTCGTCCCCACCAGCATCCCTTCATCGTTACCCCCCTTTTCTCTGCCTCCTCTACGAACCCTCTTCTCTCCTCTCTCACCCTCCTTCCTTCTCCTCCTCGTCGTCGTCGTCCTCCACGTCCTCCACCTCCTCCTCCTGCTCTTCATACATCTCCACCTCCTCCTCCTCCTCCTCCTCCTGTTCGAGCTTCTCCACCGCCACCCCCTGCTCCACCGCCACCGCTGCGTTCCTCCTCCACCTCCTCCTCCGCCTTCTTCTTCTCTTGCCGCCACTGCTAATTACTATTTTTAAAACATTAAAAGTAAAGTTTGTTAAATGAGTGGGAGTTAATTATGAAGCTACCGGGAGAGGCCGGAGGTAATTGGAGCGAACGACAAACAAAGGCTCGTACCTACGGACCCCCGGACTCACTCTCTATACCTATATACCACACCGCCAACCCGGCTACCTACTTTATTTTCGCGGAGAATTTCTGATCCATTCGCCATCGTTAATCCCGACCACTCGTCCTCGTCCGCGGGGCTCTTTCATTCGTCCTGCCAATTACGAGCTCGAGGCGAATGTCGAACCGGTTAAATTGCGAGGCTCCTCCGCAGCCTGAGGCGAGGGCTGCACGCGAGCACCCGTGTCCTCGTGTGCGTGCGGACTACGACGCAGCACACCCCCGCGCGCCCTTCCCCGCGCCATCACCCCTTCGACACCCACCTTGGCAACCCTCCGCTTCGTCGTTTCGCTCTCCTCCACCTCGTCCTGCTACTCCTCCTCGTGGTCCTCATCCTACGTGGCTCGTGGCGTGCCTCCCGGAGAGCCACCCCTTCGTCACCCACGACACCGCGCTTGATTCCCTTTACCCGCATTCTGTGTTTCTTTCTCCAATTTTCCGCTTGTTAACGTTAATCGATGCTGATCGATAAATTGGATCGTCATATTCTTTTCTTGGGTGAACTGTCTTGTCAAGAGAGTTGTTATTTGGATATTTGGCTACTGGTTAGTGTATTGTTTGTACATTTGGAATTGTGTATTTTTTGTTGTATTAAATTCGTCGGTAGTTTGTATATTATTTTATCCCTTTTTGGGAAATTATGGAGTATTTTTTAATGGGATACCTGCTGTATGAACAAATATGAATGGTATATATTTATTAGGTTGTTGTATTTAAGCGTATACAAGGAGTCTATTTTCTTCTGTGGAATATTAGGAGGATTGATTAGGTTTTGTATAATAGAAACGTGTAGCACTGAGATTAAAAAAAGAAAAAGTGTTATTAATGAAGAATGTCTAATAAATTCAGTGTAAAAGTATGATTTTTCAAAATCGATCAATATAGAAAGAGGGAAACAAATGCAAATAGCAAATGTATCAACAAGTTGGAAGACTTTAATGGTAGGGAATAATTTAAATGTTAATGTATTCCAGTGATTTGTGCAATGCTTTTGATTCGTATTCAACGAATAAAGTTATCTAGAAATAAATTGTACTTATTTTATATCATATTCTTTTTAACTCTTAACCGTTTATTATTATACTACTTACCTGAAAATTTTCTTATAAAAATATTTTGGTCAATCAATTAATTCATATAACCGATGTTCCATCTTTTCTCTCGTGTGATTTTCTATTTTATTTTGAAATTTGAGTTACTTTCATCTTATATTTTTATCATAGACATATCATTTGTATTAGATCTTTATTTTAACATGTATAGCATAAAACAACTGTGATCAATCGAAGAATCAAGATGGAAACATCTTTTGATGCATTCGTTTAATCCAATTATTTCCAATAGAAAATGCTCTTATTATTGTTTTGCCGTTTTTATTTTATAATTAGTAATCTTGTCATTTCCTCCACTTCATTTGTAACAACAGAAAAGATATTTGTGATATTTGGACGTGGAAAATAATAGTTTTCGATTTTCTGTAATTACAACTCGAATATTTATCTCGCGAGTACATCGAACCCTCAACGACTTATATCGGAGTTTCACGCACCCCCACTTTAGAAATATCGATCCCAGTAAGCATATCGGCATAGCAAACTACGCGTAATACGTTGGACAACTTGATAATAACTTGCGGCCCCGAGTTTCAGATCACGAAATTTATTCTGCGGTGATCGAACATCCGGAGATATACGAAATGTTTCGCCAATCACTTCCGTTCTTTAAATTGAAAGTCTCCAAAGTTAATCGTCCCGACTTTTATAAGCGTATTTATTAATTATATATCTTGTTTGCACTTTTAAATTATAAAACGAAATACAATCAAATTGAAACTCATAAATTATCTACAATTAGGTTGGGTTACAGCATTAATTGTTTAATTTCTGATGCAACATCAAACGCAACTGAGAATCGATATCGTATCATTAACGTTATTCCCACGATTATTCGTAACACGTTTAACAATATGACATCAGATTATTACATCGCAATTGACATCACGAATAATTAAAGAGTTTATACAATCCTTGCCAATTTCCTTCCTTTTCTGAAACAATAGAAAAATATTTTAAAATTTCGATTTTTCTTTACAAATTCTATAATGTTCCTGCATTCTATTTGATGATACAATTAAGGGAGATAGACAATAGTTGATTCTACGTGAAAAATAAATAAAAAATAAATATGGAATAAAATTTCTTCATTTGAAGTTTCTTTTATAAATAAATCGAGTTCGAAAGATCCTTAAATATAAGAATAATAAGGAAAATAAGGAAAGAATAATAATAAAATAAATTTTCATTTAAAAATGAATTTTCAAGAAAATTGAAATTCGCGATTCCTTGATACAATGCCTCTTTCTTAATTTCTTAAAAACGAGAACTTAAAACTATTCAATTTTATTTGTATTTGAAAAATTTTCAAACTCAAAAATTCAAATCTCTCATTATCTCTTTAAATTAGAATTAAAATCAATCCTGAATTTTACAATTGAAATTGAAAAAGAATCGTTTTCGTAATAAATAATTTCGATTTCCCATTGACCAATGTGCAACGAAAATCGATTCGTTCGTTCGTTAGAAAAAAAAAGAAAAAAAAGAAAAAAAAGTCACGTGAAAAAAAAAAAGAAAAAGAGTACGGACATCTCGAGGAACGACAAACCGACGATCCGCGACGTTCCCGAGGAAACCATTAACGCGTTAGGTATCCGTGAAAAGGAAGCCAGAGGAGGGGTCGGAAGGAGGGAGGAGGGGGAAGAGGGGAGAGCATGGGTCACGGCGATCGAAGAGGCTCGTCTGACGTCCGTAGAAAAAACTCGCGGATCTGTTTTCATTAAATAATTCGCTAATTAAGACGGGTACGGCCGGTACCGCGTATAATTCATGAAAACGTTTCGCTGAAGCGGGAACAAAGGGCGCGGTAAGTAACGTTACATTAACGAGAAAAAGTATTAGGTTTAAAAAACCCGTGAAAGGAACTTATTATTCCGGCAAGTTTTTAAAGCATCGCGTTTCATGCCATTTGTGCGCGCGGTTATACGCTGGCTACGGGGAGCGGAGCGGGGCGGAGGGAGGAGAGCGAGGAGAGAAAGAGAGAAAAAGAGGCCCGCAACGCTGGAGGGAAGAGGAGGGAGAGGAGGAGGAGGAAGAGGAGAGCGAAAAGGGAGTGGGAAAGAGAGAGAGCGTATCTCGAGGAAATCAAATAACGCGGCGCGGTGCACAAGCCGGGGGTTTGAGTTTTACGGTTATTAATTAACCGATACCAGATTTCTGCATTAGCACTCTGTGCACGGCTAATGCATGGAATACAAGTACTCGGATAATGTGTGTCCTTTTCGCGGCAGATGGATGCGCCCGATACGGAGACACTCGGTGTGCATCGACAATAGTTACGCACACCGGTAATTCAACGGCGTCATTTCGCGAAGGTTCCGGGCCTTCCGGGAAAGAAACGAGCGAAGAACGGCGCGCGTGCCACGTGTTTCGCCGAGCATAATGGGTTTTCGGCGTCCCTCTTTTATGCGTGGAGGGAAAGTGGCCGAAGCCGGGACCCACTTCAATTGGTTTTTCTCGTAATTTTAATATTTTAAAATTAATTTTTCAACGAGGAAGATTTCTTCTTGTTAAAATTTCTCTGGAAAATTATAATACTTTTCGATGAATTAATATACACGTTATATTATGTTATGTTAAAGAAAATTCGAAAATTGTTGAATCGAAGGAAAAATGAAAATTAATGTAAATCAGTATATATCAAGTGATATATCAGAGTAATATGTATAATATTATATAATAAAAATAGGAGAGTAATAATAATAATATTGTATAAGAATTGTAATCCGTTTTTTAAAATATATATTTTAAAAAATATATTTTCAAACGTATAACAAAGTATTTAAACTTGATAATAATTCAAATTTTTTTTGAGCAATATTTGAGAATTCAATTTATGTAATTATGTTTATGTAATTTATAACAAAAGTGACACGAATTAGAGATTAATGTTTTAATCTAATGAAAATGTAATACAATAATAACAATGAAAAATTTGTATATACTTCACAATGCTCTTTCAGTAAACTAAAGTATATAGTTCGAGATGGTTATATAAACATATATAATTATATGGTATTGTAATTATACTAATAGCAAAGGAAAAATTATTTCTTCATTCTAATTAATTTTTTATTTACTTACCACGTGACATACTAGTTATTTTTCATGTATATATGTAACGAATATTCTATTTTAATTTTCTTTAAAATAAATGCATAATATTTTATTCATTTTCATTAAAGATATAAATATCTAACTTAACAACGCGTTATTTTCTGTTACTTTAAAACTTTCTTCTTTCGGTGGACGAAAATTCTCCATATCTATCATTAGATAATAAATAATTTTAAAACTTAAAAGAGTCAAATTACAAAACTTAACTATCTTCAAACCATTTACATAATTTTAAGTCACAGGATCAGTCTCGTCTTAGATAAACGAGTGACCAAATACTTTCACGTGGTTCAGATGGCCGAGATCGAACTCGAAAAGTTCAAAGAAGACCGCGGCCGTGATTGTTAGGCGGCACGCGACACGGCAACCGCATCATCGGGGCGACACTCGGATTCCCAGACGGCTCGACACCTAACCTTCGACGATGCTTTACGTCCACGATGCTCCCGCGAGGCGGACGATATCTCTTTGGCCTCCCTTTCCGCTATTTCCGGCGCTATCCGTCAGCCCTGGTTACGAAGACACAGGAGACGTCCCTCTACGAGGGCTATGCGTCTTTCACAGACGGTGTGCTCCGAGTTATGCCCCTAAAGAGGTTTCTATTTAGATCACCGCTTCTCGCCGACACGTCGTTTTCTTCCTACGCTTCTTCTCTCCTCCTCCTCCGCTTCGTCTCTCTTTCTTCGTTGGGCGACACGCGACGTCTTAAAGATGTCCGTTTTACGTCAAGTTTAAATCTGAACGGCTTTACGATTTAATCCTGAGATGATTTGATACTTGTAGAATGTTTGGGATATGTTACGAGCTTCCGTTTAATCTTTATTACGTTGATTGTGTCTCTTTTGTCATTTTATATTATATATTAATTTACTTTTTCGACTTTAGTCAATCGTACGTTGATATGATTATTATAGTATAATATTTTTATTTAGGGCTAAGGTACGAAAATAAAATTTGCAATTAAGTGATTTACATAATTTTCTAATTTCACTTTCACAAACGAAAAAAAACTGATAATTAATTTGGAAAATTTAATTATTTATAAAATATATTATAAAAAGAAGAGCAAAATAATAGATTAAAATAGCATGACAGTTTGGATGAATCTATAATATATAGATAAAATTGAGACTGAAACAAACACGAAAGTTGGCAAAAATATTGGTTGAAATTTACATCTCAAGTTATAAGCAATTAAATTTTACACTAGGTGAAGTGAAATAGAAATAGAATCATCTATTTCCATCTTGTTCATCTAATACAAAATTAAATTGCTTGTAACATAAAAAACAAACTTCAACAAACATTTATACAAACTTTCGTGTTTTAATTTCTAAAATCATTTCTATTATATTTAAAATATTAAATTAAATCGTAAATATCTATTTTTATTTTATTTATAATAGCAAAAATGTTAATTATTATCTCAACGTTTATAAATAATAAATTATAAAGTGAAATTTAAAAATTAAGCTCCAATGAACATTTTTGCAAATATTCGTGTTTAATTTCTATAATTAAAATAAAATACTATATTTAAAATATTGGTCGATAGATTAATTATCCTTATTATTATTTATAACAATCAAAATTTTATATTTGAAATTATATGTATAAATATAAAATTTGTATACCAGTCGACATAACGAAAATGCTCAGTCCTCGTGTTCGCCTCGTGCACCACGATCGAGTTTAACTAGCGAATTTCGTGAATCCACGTGATGCATCGCCTGGAAGAAATTCCCAGAGACCATTCCCGAGGTGGCGTCTGTCATGGCCAATTTCCAATGAATTATGCGTCGGACAATGTTTCCATCCGCCAACGAAGACTCATGACACAATGCAACTGTATTTTCTTGGCATTATACTTTCGAGTCTAGTGTTTTTAACGAACTGTGACATGACGATTCTTTTTCCGTTTCTTATTAAAATTATCAGAATAGAAGATGGATTTTTTATGAGCTTTATATGAAGAACAAACTTTTTTTAAGAATATGCATTATTTGTAAATTGTTTTTAGAAATAATCTATGTAAGTATAATTATTTTCAAAAATATTTGGACACGCAATGTAATTTATAAAAAAAATAATGAATATTTTATAAATATGTGTATAAAATTAGCAAGAAAAAATTCATATAAAGAAATTCTTACTTGTAATATATCGTATGTAGCGTAGAATTCTCTAATATACTATATATATGTATTTTCGTTCTTAGTTACAATAATTGTCGCTAGGTGGCCGGTAAGATATTTAGTTTCTCGCTAGTTGTCGCTCAACTGTATACTTCTTTATATAGAAGAAGCGAAATACATCAGATGTACTTGCTTCGGCAGTACATATACTAAAATTGGAACGATACAGAGAAGATTAGCATGGCCCCTGCGCAAGGATGACACGCAAAATCGTGAAGCGTTCCACATTTTTTGCCACTTTTAAATATTTGCCTATCAAGTATTTTATTTACATTGAATTGTAAATGATACGTATATAAAAAAGAAAAATTGAATATATAAAAAATATTCTTCTTTTATATTTCTCTTTTTCAATTTATAGATAAAATTATTATTATTTAAAAAAAATAAATTCATTACAGTTTTATTAATGCATATATAAAAAAGTTAATAAAGTTCTAAAAATAAAATGAAATTATATATAATATAAAAATTTAATAATAAATATAATTAAAAAAAAGTGAAATGTAATAAAATTTATAATATTTTCGAATTTGTTTTAAATTTAAAAATAAAAATTTTCCATATTCTTTTCCATATTCTATATTCTTTAAGCAAAGGAAAAGAAGGAATCTAAGAAATTTAAATTATTGATCGAAACAATATAATATTACTTCTTTTTCCACAATTTATTTAAAATAATCGTTCATGACATCTTAAGACATTATTTTTTCCACGTCACTTTAGAAACATTAATTTTAATTTACATTGACACTTACTTAGATCAATTTCTTTTTACATATTCTTATATTCTTTTTTTATTTTTATCTACTTTCATTGTAAATCAATCAATTTATCCATATATTTAAAAAGAACACACACACGAAAAGATTAATTATTATAATTTAAATTTTCATCCACCTATTTATATCTTAATTAAAAATAATATCCATTCTTGCCATCCGATGTTCCTCAAGTTTAATTTTATCCAATAATGAAATGCGAAGAATTCATATCTCGCGAGCCATGTGTAGCCACTTTATGCGATCTTAAAAGATTCTTATTTAAATCAATCCACCAACACCGCGTATACGTGTCATCCGGCCTCTTTTGATCTTGACAGGTGAACAATGTGAGAAAAGTCTTATTAACGAGGCGTGTTTGTAGCTTGGCTCGGAGATTTTTGTCCCTCCCCTCGTAAATAGCCCTGCTTGATCACCGTTGACAGCTGTAACAGTCGGACAAATTCTCGATAGAAGGGTGTTCACGCCCCCACCGTCGTCGACATTCTCGAAATCCCTGTTGAGAGCCGGACTGCAGTTCAATCCGTAATTACCCGGATACATATTTTATTGTGACGCGAAACCTGGATCCGGATAGCGCTGCCGCGTCTCGAATTATTTACCCGGCAATTACATTAATTATGTCGTCGATAATTAATCCAATTGCAAATGAATATTGTCGCTATATCCCTAATGGCGTTATTTCGCGACCGACTTTTATTCTTGATCTTCGGCAAGAAACGGAAGATGTTTCGCTCCAAGGGTTTTTGCTCATTTCATTTATGATGGGCTATATATGAGAATTTATGGTAATGGTAATTATATGAATTTGTGTTTGAAGTTTGAATGTAAGTTAAATGCTGTGAAATTATAGTTTAAAGAGAGGTTTATTATATTTGCTTTAAAATTGGAGGAAGTTAAACAAGATTATAATAGATATTCGTTATTGTATGTTAATTTAAAAATTACGATTATAGGCAAAAGATTATTATAGTAAGTAATAAATTGGAAGTTTATTCTGCATTAAGATTCTTTCTGTATTAATAATTCAAGAATTGTAAATTTCGAGTTATATTTTTGCAACAATCACATGATATGTTTTATATAAATTTATATAAAATATTTATATATTTAATTTGAAATATTTTTAAATAATCTTATTTTACTAAATTAAATAATTTAATTGTATTAGATCTTTCTCTTCAACTAACGAAAAAAATTAAATATGTAATATAAATAAACCTTAATCAATACTTTTGCATCTTACAAACATATCAATATATTCTGCACATAAAAACTAATTACTAATCTATCGACAATTCTATTAAAGTTATTCAATTTATAGAAATTGAAAGTAATCGAAAATATAAGTAGCTGGGAAACACGGTTAATTAAAATTTCCGGAAAGTTTGACTTCCACATAGTCTTCAGTTGATTCTTTTCTTCCCAATAAAATCGATCGTGCTTGGTCGAAGCTATATTCGTTACGACAAGATTAGGGAACTCGGCGCCAATTCGCAGAGGGCCCACGCAAGAACGAAAACTGTCTGTTCTACGCGAATAAAAGCGCAAAGCTTGTCGCGGTGGGCGATTGCCTTAAAGCGATAGTTTCGAATGTGCTGCTTCGGACTTGCGCTCGATAAGAGACGGATTCATGCTTCCTGTCGCTCTGTTTAGCGAACAATCCGATAGATTTTTCCCCCTCTCGTCTTCTTTATCCATTCTTTTCCCATCCAACTCTTTATTGATATCATTCGTGCTTATAAGTTCATTATATATTTAAAAATTCTTGCCATTTTTTTTATTTTTTTTTTATTAGAATTATAATAGAACTTCGTTTATATGAAATTCTTGAAATTCTTGTTCGGATAAATAGATTCATTTAAAACTCTTTTCACTTAAAATTCAATAAAGTTTCTTGAACCTTGAAATTTTGCTATTTTTGCTAACTCGAAGCTTTTAAAATTCAAATAAAGAACAAATCAATTTAAGTTGATCTTGAATTTAAAGAATTCTAGGAATCAAAATTTCTTAAAATTTTTTAATTCTCGACGAGACAGACAATCTCCCTCTTTAAAAACAAAAAAAAAAAAAAAAAGAGAGAAAGAAAAAATAAGTATCTTGAGTATCCTGGTTTCGACAAGTTTCGACAAAGTTTTCGAATTCGAAGAAATTTAAAAATCAGATCTCGTACATCTGATTCATTCGATTCGATCGAATTTACCCTTAACCGCGCGTAATTACCTCCCAATTTCTTCCTTTCCCTCCTCCCCTCGATTTTTCCGCATTCCCCCCTCCCCTTCCCTCCCCTCCCTTTTTTTCCAACAAATCCACCATAGCCACCCACCGATATTTCTCTCCGCATCATCCCCCTCTCGTACCCCTTCCAGCCTCTCCCTCGCCACATATTTCGCACCCTTCCATCTCCCCGCTCCCCGTCGCCCCGCTCCCCCCTCCCCTCGAATATATATCTATAACAACGGTGGTATACATACTTTTATCTGCTGTTACACGACCGTATCGAGCGGCGCGGGAAACAAATGCGCTGCTCGAACGTTTCCCCGCATAACGTAAAAATAATACGGCTATACCGGTTGCCAATGTATTACGAATTATGTAAAAGTAAAATTTGAATTTTAATTAATCGGAGTGGGACGGAGGGGGGAGGGGGAGAGGGCAGGGAGGGGGAGAAGCGTTCGGTATCCGGTAATTACGCGACGGCTGGGGGAGGGGGAGGGGGATAGTGGGGCGGGTGTGGGCACGGCGGAAGGGAGGGGGAGAGGGCGCGGGGAAAAATTCCGTGCGATCGTCCGCGAAACGCAGCGTAATAAATATATTTGATTTCCGCGATGTTTCGCGCTGCATAGTTCGAATTTTGCTTTTATATATTTTTCTTTTTTTTTTTTATCGGGCCGCACACCTCCCCACCCCCCTCCCCCTCGTTAAACGCCGCGCCCGACCTTCTGCTACGCGGCCCCTCTCCCTCCCCCTCCCCCTGCTACGACGTTAATTGATTCATACGCGATGCATTTCTAATTAAAATTGTAACGATTTGCGAATCAGCGCGACTTTCCAGCGCCAATATTTAACGTTTTCTTCTCTCTCTCCCCTTTTTTTTTTTTTAATAATGATAATAATGTTTTCGCGGACGTTTTCGTTGGCGAGAAAATCCCCGCTTAGGGATGAATACGTGCTCATGCCTCGTGGTGGAGGGAGGGGAGAGGGGGGGGAGGAACGTAGATGAAAAATCGAATTGTCCGCTTCATTAATGCCATTTCCCGATTGACGACGAGCAAGAAGTCGGGGCCCCCGTATTTACGATAATTCGACGATAATGGAGGAAATGTATAAAAGCGATGGGAAGTATTATGAAATCCAGAATGAATGGAAACGGGTATTTTTGTAATATCGTTCAGTATCGGCCACTCGTTGAAAGGATGTTTTCGGATCTTATGGATATTAAATAATTTTAATAATATCGACAGGATGTATTATGATTCTTGAATTTACGAGTACATCTCTGACAGTTTCAGTAAGTAGAGGTGTAAAAAAAAAAAAATAAATAAAGAAGAGGATAGGAATGCGAGATATTTTCTTTTTGAGAAATAAAAGAATTAAACGGATAATTTGAAGAAATTTTATGTAAATTATATAAATACGAATATTACAAGTGTTAGAATTTTTTTATTTTTTACTAATATGAGATAATGAATGTGACGAATAAGCGTAATCACAATTTATTTTGTTTATAATATTACTCATGTATATTTAATTCTATACAATTACAATGGATTTATATTTTCAAGATCAACCGTTTCTTTTTTCCTTTAAGTTTGTTCCTAAGTCTTATATCACAATCAGAAACGTAATACATTATAAATGTGATTATTACACGATCAATTAACTCACAAAATAAATCATATTAAACTCCATTGAAATGTACAAATCAAAGTATAAATAAGTTTATAAGTTAAACAAGTGAAAAATTATTATATACTCGTAACATTTATCTTAAATTTTTATCATTATTAAAGATCTGACTATCATATGTATAGCACGTATTTCTCTTTTCTTCCTCCATCATTTTAAGAATTGTCGCGAATAATTAAGAAACAATAATTTTATTAAAAGTATCATTATCGTAGCTAATGATCATAGTTGAAATGATTCACACGTTCCTCGAGAAATTTCTAATTGCATATTGCCGAGTTAAACAAGGCTTAACCTCTTCATATGTCGTTGACGAGGCGACGCAAACACTATGAAATGCATGGGGTAGAAGCCTTGGGCTTGGGACGGCTAGGTTTACTGCTAATTGCCGTTGTATTACAACGACCAGTCAAAGGCAGCTCTCGACTTGTAGAGTGCCGACCAAACCTTCCCCCTCTTGCCACCCGGTCACTCCAGCTAGTTGCCTCGTATTATATGGGCAAAACTCTAACAGATACTCGGCAATAACTGGAACGACGGCAATGGAGCAATAACCGGCTCCCCTTTGCTTGATCGTCGGCTATCTTCGTCTCTGATTATTCGCAACCAAGAATACGTTGACGAATGTAGATACACAGGGAAATAACGTGAATTGGGGGAAAAAAAGTTTTAATGACGAGATACGTGATAAAAAAAAAATTATTTTCCTTTAAATGGTTATAGAATTAATAACTATAATTTTCTACATTTCTCCACCTCGCAATGAAAACTTTTGAAAATCGAAATATAATATAAACTTCCTAGAATTCCAATTATTTGCGTTTATATGCGTATAATTCGAATTCATAGAAATTCCATGCCTGCAAATTTACGTGTATATGTTAAACATTTATTAGCAATACCTCTATACGAAATAATTCGATATTGATTCCTTTATTTCAATTATTAAAACGATCTCAAAAAAGATATTCACAAATTTTTTCCTTTTTCAATCCTTATAATCGAGAAAATGTTAACTTTTGTACAATTATCTTTCTACATATTTTCGTTCATCTAATCTTTTTCATTCTAAAACTTCGAAATGAAAAATGCGAAATATTAATGTACTTAATTTGAACCGATCCTCGAGCGATGGCTCGACGAACTTGGTCGAAAAAACCCGAGCACGATCATCGGCGAAGCCGATCTTTGCCGAACTAAGCCGAACTCCGTCGATAAGCTATACCACCGCTATAACACCACGAATTTTACAAAAGATCGCAAATTTCCTTTTTCTCTTCATTCGTCATCATAGATTTCGCGCAGAATCGATCAAAGCAATCACTCCCCGAGCCCAATAACGCGGAGCAAAATCCCGCGATTCGATATGGCGATAATTTATTGGAACTGCCAATAGCATTGCCCGCGTTAATCAGTCTGTGCATTACTGGATCCGCGTTCGCGTGGACGCGTGGTATTCTTGAAACGCGGTGAAAAGCGGTCCCCGGCGACGATCGCCTGCCCTGCCGAACGTTGGTCAGGCATTAAAGCCGTGGCCCCGCCGCGCGTATGGCAATTTATCACGGCCACGTCTTGGCCATTATACGCGCCGCGTGACCGGGCTAACTCGAGAGGTCGGCGGACATTAGGTTGTGACGGACGCTCGATTACTTTATACGCTTTATTACTTTATTTCCAGCGGGGAAACGACCCGGCCGATGCTCGTTTTTTGTTTCGTTCGTTCCCCGGCCAGGGAAAAATACGAGTAACGAATTAATGTAGTTTTAATTGGCCCTATGCTATCGATCGATTGACTCGAATTCTTTTACGCGCGGCACGGGAATGGATGAAAGGAAGTGAAGGGCGTCGTATTGTTGGGGAATCGATTAAACGGCGTTGGTAATTTTGAGTGACGCCGGTTGATTAAATTTCTGATTCCGTAGCTAAATATAGCCGCGATCCTCGGTTATGCGGTTAATTCGTTTCACTTTATTATTTCCCTCCCTCTCTCTGTTCGCCCCGTTGCGGCACGAGTGCGCTATTTGTTCCGTGTTTTGCGACGCAATGGTGGATTACCCGTAGGATTATTCTGATTCTGTTTGGTTTTCCGAATTTGTTTCGGTGACCGTTTCAACTTTCTCTTTTCGGGTTAATCGCGCGGATACTGATCGGTTTGGAATGTCTTTCATTAAGTTATATTTGTACGCTCGGCTCATTTTATTAACTTTATTTAAAGGAAAACGAATGTTTAAACGATCGTTTTGAAAGTTTTTACTTAATTTCTATCAGTGATAATTGTAATTGACGTTTTATTTATTTTTAGTTAATGAAAATAGGAATAAATAATTAATAAAATAGGAAATCATTAAACAATTTCATGATTAAATTAGAATTCATATAATTATACAGAATGGAAATTTATAAAACATCTTTGAAGGATTGATTCTAAAAGCCAAAACAAAAATTTTAATTGAAGTTTATTAAATTACAGTTTAAGTTTGTATTAAATAATAGATAAATCTCTGCCACATCTTATTTTATTTCTATCGTCTCAAAGCGGAATTTTTAATTGCTTAATATAATAATTCAATAAATTAATCTCAATTGATACTTTTATATCAAATTTATATTTCGATCCATGAATATATTAATATATCAAATAAATGAAAAGTGAGGAAAAATTATATAATTTTTCAATCTGTAAATAGCAGTATGGATCGTTATAAATAGATTGATAATTACTAGATGATAGTAATATGGTTATGCGGAAGCAAAAATTTTTGATATAATAAGCACAGTTATATATATATTCATATAACAAGTTCTGTAGTCTTTAGTTTTAGCAGAAAGTAATTTTAAATAATATTTTATTTTCCAAAATAATTTTTTTAATTGTATAAGTAATTAGTTTAGTTACATAATTACAGTTTAACGTAACAATTATTTAGATTTATTTTACTTAGGAATAAATTTGGAAGTCCAGTTTCCAAAAAATTATTTATTATAGTGAAGAATTAAAAATAACATTAGCATTAATTATTTTCCATTACAACTTATCCTATACACAGCAAAAAACAAAAATAGAATAAATAATTCTGATATTAATATCAATATATTGCAATCATTTAGTCATTCCAACATTAACAACCATAAAATTACTATTTTTAACGGCAATTTTTTTAAAAATAGAAATTACGTAAATTAACATTTAAATAATATCTTTTTTAATTAAAATAAAGATAATAGATATTATTATTTATTTTTAAAAATCATTACGAAATTGCCTAATATCCTTTTAATAAAGATCATAATCAAAATCCTTCAAAACAAAACCCACACATACAAACACGGAATATGGAAGAAGCGCAAAATCTCAAACTCTCTTTGAACAATTCTCAAACAATCAATGCAATGATTCCTCGATAAACAAGCTCATCTTCCCAATCTTTATCTCTTTATTATTCTTTCTTCTGTAATTTATAACTTCGTTACGCGAACTTTTTCGATCGAAATCTGAGAACGAAATCACCTGTTCCTCGCCACGTTTGTTTCTGTGACCAAAGAATAAAGAAAAGGGGAAGAAAATTATGGCAAAATATTCGACGATGTCCCCGAGCAATTAAGCACGGATACCGCGTTACGTATTTGGCAGATCGAAAGCGAAGATCGAAGAGTTGATCAGGATCTTAAAAGCGTTTGAAGCCTCACCTGCCCAATCTGCATAATGAGAGGCGTCCATTAGCCATCGTGGATTGAATGCGCCCATCCTCGGAAAGGGTTGCCTCCAAGCGCGCCTGTCAGCCCGCCTTGTTCAAATAATAACTATCGATTACCTTTGTGGAGCGTGTGTGTGCGCCGCTGCACACTACAGATTTTAAGTTTCGTCAAGTTACATCCTTTTCTTCTTTTTTTTCCACGCGGTGTCCCGTCGTTTTCGAGAATTTTGGTTATCTTAACGATTCACAAAATCAATTGGACGATACGTGTGGTCGTTAAACCGAGAAAGGCAGGATTTGTGGTAGTTGGAGAATTGTGAGAATGCTTCGTTGCGGTAATTTTATGCAATTGCTAATTGAGTGGTCGTAAAAGAAGTGAAATAAACGAGAAGAGTTTAATGCGTTAAGTTAATGGATAATATGGATAGGTAGGATTCTTTCAATTTTGCATTATTAATTGTGTGTATGGTATACGTCGTGTTTTTTGAAAAATTGAGACAATGATATTTTTCGATATATTTGAATTATTTTATATTTCGTCGAGGAGATCGATACATCTATGATTTGATGAGAATGAGGACGATATGATTCGAGTAATGAATATACAAAAAAAAACAAAAAACAAAAATAACATTGTACCACTTTATATTTATATTTATTCGTGCGAGTAAAAAAAATTTGATGTTATGAAAATGAAATATATAATCTGATGAAAAAATTTTCATTAGAAAATAGAAGTATTATGTAAGCAATAAAAAGGAATTTACGTCCTTGTTTTCTCCTACACAATTAAATAACCAAAAAGGAGAAAAGTAATTTAATTTGGGAAAAGTAATTTAGATTTGCATTTTTTACTTATTTTTTCTTGCGTTTTCTAGTGTTTTCTTATAATCTTCTATTTGGTTATTTTATTCTTCTTCAATCAAGGATTAATCAAGTTTGTATATATTTACATTAGAATAAAGCAAAAAGGTTAATGTTGCATGATAATTTCCTAATAATAATTGATCTTAGAAATTAAACAAGAAAAAGTTAATTTATTGTCAAATGAATTTTTAAGATGTTGCAAGAGTTTCGACGATCAATTTTTTATTTTTTCATTCTTTATTATATGATATTTTTTTAAATCTTGTACGTATTATAAATTTATTTTTTCTTACTTCGAAATAAGCATATGAAATGATATGTATAATATGTTACAAATGAATAATAAACATATTTAAAAAAATATTTTAAGAATTTTTATGAAATAATCTTTTAATCTATTTTTAATTGATTGTAAATAATCGAAAAAGAAACTTAAAAAATGAAAAGAATAATTTTTAAGTAAATTAATTTCAGAAATTTCAAAGAATTCGTTTATAAGACTCGGACTTTATTAACTTAAATATCATTGTAGAAACCAACTCTTATTCATATTTAAACTTAATTTTCTCAAAAGCAAGATCTTTAAACGAGAAATTTATATTCCTCTTTTTCAATTTATTGGCCATAATTTTATTCACAGGGAGTCAATAAGTAAAACAGAATGTCACGAATTTAATTAATTAATTATTAAAAAAAAAACATCAAAATTTCTGGTCAAAGAGAGTCACATTTCTTCCATCTCTTTTAATCGATATTAATTTTTAATTAATATCAAGTTCGACACCAATCCCTTATTCGTCCCCCTTATAATTTCTCTCCTTCGACTTTGCCTGTAAATCAACCGACGTCCGGACATTGCGTTTCACCTCAAGTGGATGATCTCATTACTTCTTTACGCGGACCTCGCTTCAATGTTACTCGTGGTGGCGCTCACGCGAGTCCAAAACCTTATTTATATTGTACAACTAGGTCCCCTGAATGTTTGAAAAAGTTTATGTCGTGCCCGTCTCCTCGTTTCTTTTCCCTTTCCCAACCGAGACGTCATGCTATGTATTATTTGCGTATCCGGCCATGCAATTCGTAGATTGCATTTTAATCGGGCGGGAAGGGGGAGGGACGAGAAAAATCCTCGTCCATTAATTATCATAACATTGGATAAATTGTTCCAAATTTTCTGGAAAATTGTGATATTTAGAATCGATGATTCTATATGAACTTTGAAATAATGAAATTAGATAATTATAAAAACAGTGTACAGAATCACGTGGGAGTTATTTTAATTAAATGTACGCGGAAATTCGTATTTAATTAAATATACCTATTTTAATTAAATATATTTAATTAAGAATCTACCTGTGTTTAATGTTTTACTTAATAAAAAAAAAAAAAGAAAAAAAAAGAAAAAAAAGGAGGAAGAAAGAAAAAAAAACGCAAAAAATAATATTTCGTATTCACTAACCAAATATATATTATTCAGAAGTTTCGTTTTAAAATGTGTACGCGCGTATATATATATATATATATATAGTAAAATTAGTAATACCCTCCCTACTTTGAATAGCGCAAATTTACAACGGGATACAAGCTGGATTTACAACATGGAAATTTTCCTCGTGAACAACATAATCCGAATACCACGTGAAATATATCTACATTCTTCAAACTCGATGAATAAATATATAAAAATTCGAATAGAATCCTTTAACATTGGTGATTGGTTAGTTTCAGGCATAACTTTTAAAAATTATTAACAAAATATATTCCTGTCGTTTTTTGTAGGAAAATATCATAATTCGGAATATTTGCATACGAGTTAATAAATCATATGGCGCTAGTGTCGCATTAGTGATCGTCATAATGTTAACGATCCTACAAATTCTCTCTTTAAAAGTTTTTCTCCCTCTCATTTTAAAGATAATATTTAAATTACCTATTTTCGAAAATAGCAAATGAAAATTATATAAATAAAACAATAAATAAAAAAATTAATATATACAATTATACAATATTAAATTAATAGAATATTAAAAGTATACTATTTACTATTTCAATATTTTAAGAATGAAAAGAAACGTTATGAATTCTCCACATTCCGAAAAATTGATTGTTGATAATCATGATCCGTTTCATTCAGGCGTAATTTTTTAACACGTCCTCCATTTTTTTCTTCTTTTCTTTCCCTCCTACGTCGCACAATTATTAAAGTGTCGGTAAGTATCCATCTATACGTACGTGTATAAATATACCTATATATCTACGAGTGCACGCGTTCCTCCGAGAGTGCATGCGGAAGTAGGTTTAAAAGGGATGATGGTGTAGGAGGTGGACGAGATGGGGAGGTATTGTCGCGAAGGGATCGATGGATCGATCGACGAAGAACAGCATGCTCGGGGACACAGTAGGCCTTCCATTAGCTTTCATTTGTTTGGACAGCCGGTCCCGTGTCTCGATCTTAAGAGGGATAGACCGGGCTATAGAACCCGGGAGGGGAGGTGGGTTTGTTTTCTATCGATACGGTGGCCGATCGAAGCTAGTCGGAAGTCCCGATTAGCATCGTGGATTCGACTCTCTTTGAATCGAGCTCTCCTCGACCCCGCTATACACAGGCCGTTTCTTCTATTTAGTCGATTGCTTGTCCCGCGACCACTTTGCCTATTATTTCGCCGGGTTGAACCGGGGTTTGTTCACTGTGAAGGGAACTTTTGTCGATCCTCTGTGCACTGTGATGCCTCGTAATGCCGATAATGGAGTTGGCACGATTTTTGCATCGTACGATGATAATTATATTAGGCTCAATTTGGTTCAGATGGTATGGATCGGTTTTCGAAGTTTATTCAATTTTTATTGATATATAATTCTATATATATTATTATTAATTTTAGTAATTAGGTAAAAAATTGTAATAAGAAAAAATTTTAATAGTCTTCTTTATTTCATAGTTAATATTTTTCTACGCAATTTGAAAAATTTAAAAATGTTTTTCTGATTTTTAACGTTTTTCTCGAAATTTCTTTCCATAAATGATTTCATAATATAATATAATATGTGTCAATAAATTATTAATTATTTAAAGGATACAAATAATTAAATTACTATTAAATATTATTAGATTTTAGATATTTTCGTAATGGAATTTAGCAAATAATATTTTATAATTAACAATGTCCAAATACTTATGTATAGAAATGTATAATATGAATAATAGTATGAATAATAATATTATTATAGGTGCATAATATGAATTAACGTTTATGAACATTTAAATTTATATTATTGGGTTAAGTTATATTAGTTTTGTGAATGTAAGAATAAATATTAATTTAGTATAATGCAGCTTTGGAACCATTTAAATCTTGTTAATATATTAATATTATTATACAATCTATTATTAAATTTTTTTAAATTATAAATATCAATAATATTCATTTGTTTTTAAATGATAATGATTTGATAATGAATCAAAATTTATAAATAATTAAAAAATTTTACAAATCAATATTGTTTGTTATTTATTTATAATATTTATTTCAAAAGCATAATTAATAAATATTTTTCATACTTATATTTATCCATTATTTAAGTTCATACGAACAATTATAAATCACAATGTTCCATTATTACATGTTTATCTAATTTATATTAAGTTTTAAAATTAAATAAAAGTAAAATATTTTGTGAGTATAAAAAAATTCGTATAAAATGAATTTATCATAAAGAATGGATGTATCGCTCATTTGAAATTATTTATTTTATAATAAAATAGATTGAATAAAAAGAAATAGATTGTTGAGAGAATTGATGGGACAATCGATTGTAATAAAAGTTAATTTTACGTTATTCTTGGCTCGATACACGTAAATTACAAAGATCATTTGCACTATAAAGTATAAGCTTATTTAACTCATTTGCTGGAAGGGAAGCTTGCCAGAAAGCATCCCCGTTGTACAAGCACAGTATAATCTTCATTATACTTCACAGGGACGTAGAACACTTCCCAACACCTACATCTCCTTCCAATTATGCAATTATTGTAAGTCATGGAAGTTGTGTAAACAGTTCTTAAAGAAACGCATTATCTATGTTCAAACAATTTTCTTGTTTAAATTTTTTTTGTTAAAAAATTTATTAATTCTTTTGAGGGAACCAAGTTTAAAAAAACAGCATTTTATAAATTTTATAAAGCATTTTGCTTTTAGAATAATTAAAAACCTCTTTTTCTTATTTTATATTTCATACTTTTTATTTTTTTTTTTTTTTATACTTTTACTTTACATATAAATATATATATAGATACGTAATCTTCCATTTTTCATAAAACTTATAACATATTATATATTCCCGCATAATTTATAAATTATTAAAACGAAAAATCTTTTAACTTCGAAATATTTATTATTTTATAAATCAATTCTAATTCTGTTTTATTTTTAAAAAAAAATTACACTTCCTTAATTTCTACCTAAAAAAAAAAAATTTTTTTATTTTTTATCCTTCTTAAAACAAATTATATTCTCTTCACTTCTCTATGACAGTGCAACACAAATAACTCTTGACCGTGAAACATGAAAATATCGATCCGAAAAAGGCCACCCTGTACATCCAGCGAACGCTCTCAGAGCCATTCGCTCGGTCCGGCCATTAACCCAAATTAGTCTTGCAAGTGCTCGTGCCTTTTCGATTCCACTCGAAAAGAATCCCGTGCAAACACTGCTTACGCCTTTCCGCGGCGGTCAAAGCCGGCGTGCGAGAGTGTCACGGGAAGATCGAGAGGACGAGGCGTGGAATCGTCGAATTCTATTTTCAGCGATCGATATCGTGCGTGCCCGCTCGAGAATAAAGCTGTCGCGAGCCGGGGAGATGCCTCCTCTTGGCTGAGAGAGGTGGAGTATGTCAATCGGTTGGAGCGACGCTGGTTTAAGTGGTTAACGCAGCCTCGAGATTAGAGAGTAGAAGCGGCGATTTAAGAGCTGTCGTTCGGCTGTTAAGATGTTTTCATTAGCGCTTGCGGCTGCATGCGTATTCGCGTTTGAACACCTTTCTCCTCGCCAAATTGATGATCAGAGAGGGTGGTTCCCGTATTTCGAATTAGTTTTCGAAAATTGAAAAAGGAAAATGATTAAAAAATGAAGAATAATTAAATTGCCAGAAAGAAATTTTTTTATTAGCAGATTTTTAATTTGTCGATGAAAATTTTTATACATTATTTTGTTTAATATATATATTGAGATAATGTAATAATATATATGTAGATATAAAAATATGATAAAATAATAACGATGAAAAAGTCCTCCTAATATGGAATGTATTTTCAGTAATGAATTGTAAAGCTCAAAAGGATAAAACTTAAATCTTTATTTATCTATATGAATCAACCTCTTTTTTGGAAAATATTTGTTGAATATGTATTATTCTGTACAGTAATTTATTTATTTTTTGTTAGAAAAAGTAATAGTCAAGAGATAATAAAATAAAAATTTAATTGTATAGAAAAATTATTGTGAAAAATTTAAAAAGATAATTATTAACATTTCAAAATATTCTAAATAAGTGCGATAAAGATTTTCTTTTATATTTTTCTTAATATTTCATTTATTATATAATAATTAAATTATTAATTAAATAACAAAAAAAAATTAATGAAAAAATACTTCTTTGCATATTATAAATTTTAATGGATTAATTTATATAATTCATACGAAAAAATATTAAGTTATTTATATTAAAAAACCAGTTTTAGAGATATTTTATAAATGAATTTTATGTAAAAGATAAGACATACGTGAAAAGATATTTCATACAATAAATTACGTAAAAAACGTAATTAGCTAATTATAAAAAATAATAAATTACATCGTGTATTAAAATTACATGAATCTACTAAAAAAGAAACATCGATGACCTTTGCACGCCTCCATATACAGAAAAATTAATTAAACTAGATTATTCGATTCTTTTTTAAACCATTTCTTCTTTCTTTTTCGGATAATTTACCTTTATAAATTAAATATATATAAAATAGATTAAATACATATAAAATATAAATCACGAAATCCAAAATTACACGAACTTATATACAATCAGTATTTCCTTATCATATTTCACACTCTATTCTTGCCCATTTAACTCGTTCCATTAGTCGATCAAAATTTCCCCCTCGATCTTTTCACAATCACGTTCCAAAGAAAAAAAAAACCATCCCAACAATCAAACTACTAAAAAAAACGAATATCCTCAGCCTCTTATCTTAATTCATGGATCTCCACACCATGGTTTATCTCACGGGAGAATAACAACAGACGGCCTCCTCCTTCCTTCGACGCGAATCGTCCTCGAATTTGTGGAGAAACGTTCTATAATAATCGATCTGGCCGCAATATTCGCGGTTCGTTTGACGTCGCGGGGGTGGGACGAAAATTCGGCCGGCCATTAATTCCGGCCCGTAAAATAAGCTTCTTACGAGCGCGTTATCTGTCCGTCGTTGCAAATACACCGCAAGGATAATAGAAACATCGTTCGCTTAATAACGGGGCGCGATAGCGGCGGAGACAGGATCATTTTCGCGCAAATGCGAAGGTTAGGCCTGGCCTGGAGCCTGGGCCGTACCCTGTTACCCCATCCTCGACGCTTGTCCTACTCCCAAGGATGAACACGCCAGGTAGACACGGCCCTGAGGCAACACCGGCGGACCTTGATAAGCATTCAGATTAGCGTGACGCCTCGAATGTGTTTACGTTTAATTACGCTAAGAGTCTCCATTAGGCTGGACCGCTGCCAGCTTCAATTCGGAGACCGGTCTGTTTTACCGAGCGTAGGTGCACCCACTTAACTTCTTTCTCTCCTTGTCTCTCTCCCTCCGTTTCCCGCTTCGCTCCTCGCTCTGTCCTTTTATCTGTCTATCGTGCCTCACGTCGCCCGGTATTCGTTTTCTGTCCCTTTTCGTTAATGTACTCTATCTCTACCGTATCGCTCCTTTTCTTTCACACGTTGGATTTCTATTTCTCTTTCAATCTTTTCTTTGGTTTCTTGCTCTTTTCCTACGTGCGTTACGCGTACGATAAATTTTGTATCTCATTTCGTTTTCATATTTCCTATGCGTTTCCTCTTATTGATTTTATTTGGTAAGTTGTGAGTCGTAGATTGTGCAGGTTGCAATTTGTGTCAGGTTATAATAACGCGTGTTGGATATTTATTGGGCATTTTCTATTTTTTTAACGTTTCTGTTTTATCCCTGGACTATATCTCTCATACGTTGAATAGATATTTCCGCTTTCAGTCTTTTTCCTTCTCTGTGATTTTCATTTGTGTATTATATAATAAATTTTGGTTCATTTGGTTTTCATATTTCGTGGTTTCTCTCGTTGATTTTATTTGTTATATAAGTTGCAAGTCAACTTGCTCGTTGCAATTCGTGTCAGGTTATAATAATACGTGCCGAATATTTATTGGACGTTTTCTATTCCTTTTTTCAAATGTCTGTTTCATCCCTGTAGCGTATATTCTTTTCCTTTTTTCCCACCGTTGGATTTCTATTTTTCTTTTAATTTTTACCTTCTATCTTTTGTGTTTTTCACTCGTGTGTATAATAAAATTTAGATTTTATTCTTTTGGTTTCCATATTGCATAGTTTCTCTTGTTGGCCATATTTGGTAAGTTATCTGGAAAGTTGCAAGTTAAATTGCAAGTTGTTCTTTGCAATTCGTGTCAGGTTGCAATAAATATCGAATATTTATTGGCCGTTTTCTGTCTCTTTTCTTAATGTCTTTGCTCCATTCTTTGCGTCGTATCCTTTTCTTCTTTCATTTTTTTCTATCCCCCCTTTCAATCTTTCTCCTTCACAGCTCTACGTTTTTCACTCGCATGTTATGTCTTTAGTAAATTTTTATCTCGTTCATTTGGTTTTCATATTTCGCGATTTCTCTCGTCGATCTCTCTTATTTGGTAAGTTATCTGGAAAGTTGCAAGTTAAGTTGCAATTCGTGTCAGATTATAATAACGTATGGATATTCATTGGTCGTTTTTCCTGTCTCTTCTTCATTAACTTCATCAACTCCTGGTTCCATTCCTGGACTATACGATCTTTTTCTTTCGTATTTTGGATTTCTATTACTCTTTCAATCTTTTCCCTCCTGCAATATCGTATTTTTCATTCATATATTGTATATTAAATTTTATAATAAATTTTGATTTTATTCCTTTCCATTGGTTTCTCATGTTGACCTTATCTTACTTATATGGTAAGTTGCAAATTAAGTTGCAAATTGCTGATTATAACTTGTGTCAGGTTCGTAATAATATGTGATGGATATTTATTGGTCATTACTTGTAAGTGTTCAAAGAAGAAGTTTCCGGTTATTGACGAGTGATGGACAAGTCTTTGCCGAAACATGTTGCTTTTTCGCTATCTTAATAATGATCGATTCCACTTGTTTAACGAAGATACACATCAAGTCATGTTTATGAAATACGAATCGTCTTGATGCACGTTTTGTAAAACGAATGGAGCCAGTTCTTAATATTTTTGAATATTTATTAACTTATACATTATTTGCTCTATTAATTTTCAATGATAAGGATTTAAATTAAATTTTTTCAAACTCATTAAGTATTCATAATATATCAATTTAAATTGTTAATTTATATTGATAAGAAAATATACCAGATATCATTTAATTCTTTTTCACACAACGGTATGTAAAATGCTCATATTTGACTTATTATATTAATTTATTATTAGAAAGAATTAGACTCATTTGAGATCAAAGATCTCCATTCAAAATCTAATGCCAAGCATATTCTTCAAACCTCTTTCCGTTTTTATTAATTATTAAAAGAAAGAAATAAAATTCAGCCATATAAATCGATCGAGAAAATTTTCAAATTTGCCGCGCAACACTGACCATTAATCATTCCGAATTTTAAAACATATTCACTTATAAAATTACATTTCGAGCTTAAACTAACTTCAAAACTTGCTCCTCTTCAATTTTTCGAAGAGAGTCTCGATCGAGCCCAAGTCGATCACCAAGTTTTCAACCGCCCAAACTCGAAAATAGCGGCGCTAAGTCGAAACGTATCCAAATCCTGCCGAGCATACTCGAGAAACTCCGCCACTCCGTCATTCTTTCGGGCATCGATACCACGTCTTTGCTGTCTGCGGGACAGATGACCTAGCAACAACTAGGCGGACCTTCTCCTCCGAAGAAAAGGGGAAGAAGCGGGCGCGAAGCGTGGAGGGATGGCGGCGGGGGATAGAGTTGGCGGAATTTAAAAGCGCTTTTAGCTTTTAGCCGGGGCGATACCTCTAAGAAAACGTTTTAGCGGATTTCATTTGCCCGTAGTCGCGCTCCTCTCTCGCGTTACAGGACCCGGGACGATGGATCTCGGGCAGAGAAGGTGGCCTGTGAGGGGGGAGGGAAGGTGAAACGCGCAAAAGGGTGAGAAAAAGAGGCGGCCTCGGTGGTTGCTTCGAGGCAACACCGGTTATTAAGTAGATGCTACATCGGTGGATGAATATTTAAGACGTTCAACAAGTTGCGGATTTTTCTTTAATCAGCCTTTAACCATCCGCCCTCCAACCTCGCCACTTACCCGAGTTATGGCGGCTCTGAGGAAAGATTCGAGGAATCTGGGATCTTTTTTTTTCTTTGCCGTTTCTCGATAGATTCATTCCGCCGTTGATGCATCAAGATGTTTAGATTGTAGATATTTTGTTATTGATTGTTGTTCACGTAAAGACAGGTAAAATGGTTTATGTAACGTAACCTATATATTTCTAATGCAGTCGCTTGTCAATTTAATTTTGTTATTTCCAATTTATGTGAAATGGGATGAAATAAGTCATGTTTTTTAATATAATAATAATCATTCGTGGAATATCGTGTAAATCGAAAAAAAATAATTATTTCAAATAATGATATTTATTATTTGGTAAATAATGTATTTTAATTGCGCTCTTTATTTGGCTCCCAATTAAAGGAGCTTGAAGTAAGTTTGCAGTATACTTTGAAGTATTTGGGAAAATATATATAATAAAGAATTGGTTATTGGAGGAAATAACTCTTATAACTTTTCAAATAACAATAAATGTTAATTAAAAGTAATAATAATGTAAATATTTGATAATGTATTAAGAAACTAATTATATTTTAAGAAATTAAATATCAAATAATAATAGCAATATTTTGAATAATAATAGAAATATTTTTGTATTTCAAAATAATTGGAAAACTCTGTATATGAATATACAATAAATAATTATACTTATTACTTTTATATTTTGAAATGTATACATATTACATATTAATATATATAATCATATACATACATACATACACACACACACACATATATATATACATTTAACTTTCTGAGTTAAATTTTGTGAATCAAAATTATCTAATGATTTATATAAGAGCATACCATTTGATTGGAATAGATTTTTTATTATTCTGAAAACGAAATGTATACAAGAGCTTCCATTTAAACCGAGATTGCTAATGGAAACGGAAGTTTTCCTGGTCGGTTTCGCCTGGGCTTACATTTTCCGAAGTTTCTAATTATTATATCACAAAGCCCGATCGTAATCAATCGACAGACTCGTCAAAGTTAGTTAGCTACTTATTATAAATTGTTCGCTACAGTACGCAGCTAATAGCCGGCCCGCTCGATCACGCCAGTAAGTTAGTTTTAACTTCAATCCGGGTTAACGAAGGTTGAAACGTCCCTTCTATCGCCGAAGGAAAAGACGTGATTGCGCCATTTATTCTGTATTTAATATCATCCCTCTTGAAAAAAGTGACACAAAACAACACGATTCGTTTTAATTAATTATCTTGACATCCTGATCTCTGAGTGATTATGGACATTTTCGCCAGAATGTTTCAAAATTTTTGTTTAATACATTAACACTTTGAAATTTCATCTCTGGACAATTATGGAAAAAAGCAGCATTTATCGAAGAATCGATTGAATTTCAAAGGTTTGTTATTGCTATCACGTGTTTTTCTTAGGTTTAAACATTATATGAATGTGTTTTGAGAAAAATATTATTTTAGTAATTATAATCTTAAGAATTATTAGAAATTTAAATATATAAATAAATTAATTTTATACTGTTTTGTAGTAATTATGATAGTATTTTGTTTATTTGAAATATCTAGTTAAAAAGCTAGGTAAAATACATTATTTTAATGATTATTTTTTAATAACGCCCAATTATTTTAATAACGCTTAAAGCTTGTTATTATTTTCCTCTATAATTGAACAGTGGTTGCGTTGTAAATCATTCTAATCGAATTTGAATATTATTAAAATAAATTTATATTAATATTATTTGAAAAATCACTAAAAATATCATATATTATTTTATTTAAATGGAAAAATAATTCTTTCAGATTATTTGATTATTTGATTCAGAAATAAAATAATTTTTATATTATTTATTATTTAAATTTATTCAAATAATTTCTCTAAAAAATAATACTTTTTTATTCTGTCAATATATATTTGCTACATGAATAAATAAAAAGTTAATTCACTTAAATAAAATAACAGATAGATAATCTCTCTAAAATTTTTTATGTTAAATTATTTTTTATTAAATGAATTTAAATTTGAAATTTTTCATATTATTTATAAAATAAAAGTAAAATAATAATATACTTATTTATGTAAATAATTCAAATTATTATTTGAATAAGTGTCAAAAAGAATATATATTGTATTTCATAAAATTTAGATATGGAAAACATAAAAATAATTTATTGCTCATTGTAATTAAAAAACTGCTGGTGATAATATATCATTTTTGCAAATTACAAATTATTTTTCACATTACACTAGTTGCTACAATTTAATTGTTACAATGAATAATGAATTGTATTTATGTTTTCGAATAAATTTTATTAGTATTCATCCTTCTTCTAGACATCCATTCATTTGTTATCTTATATCAAATAAAATGTATCTTGCTTGAGTAAATCTAATTAATCAAAAGACGACTTGGTAGCTTACAATTAAAGTTAGAAGTATGTTCAAATTCTCAAATTATAAAATAACTTCTTTATTCATTCAGATTTATTATACAATAAAACTTGACATGTTTCACAGTTAATGATAAGATCAATCTGAGATTCTAATTTGTAACGCGAAAAATAGATACATAGATAGTTTTATAATACAGATTTTTTATATTATATGAAATTTATTCGTTAGACAAAAATAGATCCAATTTCGTGTCTTATTTGGTAACTTTTTTAATTATATCCTTAAGAAAAACTTCATTTTTACATTTATTTTTCCAAATTTTAATCGCGTTATACGAGGACAGTGGCACAATTTTCTTTTCATATATATCATATTGTATAATATTTCATTGTAATTCCAAATACATTACGAGTTATGTCTCGATGCAAGTCTCGTAGAGCGTATTTTAAATGATTCATTGGATAAGTCGATTCCTCGTTTTCTATCCTTCTCTTTTTATTAGTTTGACAGCAAAAATGAAGTTTTATTTGTCCCCTGTATTATAATTTTCGTTAGACATAATATTCCACTAAAATTATTCTACCTCTTTTATTAGTTGTCTTTTTTATATTATATAAATAGTAATTGATTCGAAGTTGCTGGACGCTGAAAATCTCTAAAGCAAATAGTTTTTTCTCGAGCCAGGAAATAAACAAGATTCTTTATAGACAAAAAGAAATAAGTAATACATCCATCTCTCGTTTTCATGCCCTCGAAACACCAACTCCATCTATCGCGAAAACTTATAATGTTGATGACTTCGTTCTTTTTGTCCAATGTATATACATGAATGTGTAAATTACAATACAGGTGTTAATATGTGGTGAAATATCTCTGAAGAATTGATTCTAGAGTAAATACAAAAGTTGATATGGAAAAATATCGATTTAGATCTACTAATAAAAGCATTTAGCAAATTTGCGTTAGATGAATACAAGATAGCTCTATCTTTGTTATACTCTCACGTCTCATCGTCTTGTTTCTCTGCCTCGTTTCATTTAATGCAAATTAAATTTGCTAATAATTTAATAAATAAGCTTCGACTAATATTTTATGTTTATTTTGGTCTTTAAACTCTCAAAAGGTATCCAAGGAATATATTAACACTCTAGAAATTTTAATTGAGAGTATTTTATATATTAGAAACATAAAAATTAAACTATTAAATTATAACTTATGATTATTTTGTAATAGTTAAAAGGACTTTTTTTTAGTCCTTTTATATAGAGAAGTTTCTAATAAGTTTTGTTAAAATAGATAAGTTCGAATATTTGAATATTTTAAAGATAAAATTGATGATAACAACATGAACTTTATAATTTTAAACAGATATTCATGCTCATTTTGTTGCCGAATCGTCAAGCTACTACATGTTATAGATTCATAAAATTTTAAAATATTTGTTGCTAAAAAATAGTGAATATGAGAATGAAATGATTTATCGATAATCTAAATATATAATTAATCATTTCATATTATTTATTAGATATTAATTAAATAAAATCTTATATCTCTTCTTATTTTTTTAAACAATCTTTTAATTCATTTGAACAAATATGTCTAATAAAATTAATTTTTTAAAGAGATACAAGGATTTCGATGTTAAATAGTAAAAATATTACTTTTAAATATATATACAAATAACTCACTTTTTAAAAATCATTAACAATATATATAATCCATTATCCTTCACACGTTCAGGAAAATTTCACACAAAATAAAATTATTATAGATTTTCATAACTTTTTCCTGATCTTTTTCCTAAGTATATGAAAATTTTTCTAATTGATTATAAATGGTATATGAAATTTTATGGATTCATTCCTCCACACCAAAGAATATAAACATCTTAATCATCTGAAATGAAAACATGATGCACTCAAGGGTTAACCACTCACTTCACAAACACCCCGTATATACATATATCTTCTCCTCTCTATTCCTCCTCCATTCATTTCCCTCGTTGCATATTCGTACACGCTTCTCTCGTGTCGGTCCTCTCGCGCTCTTTGTCGCGCATACGCGACTGTATACATGCTTCTTCGTCGTTGAATGGACGTATACACGTACATACACACACATACACACATGCATGCGTTGTTTGCGCGCGGCCGCAACAGCTAGCCAAAGTAAAGTAAGCTTTTAGCAGAGTGGCTGATTTATCAATGTATTTATTCCGAGATATTGAATTCATCTAGTTAAGTAGTGCTACCGGGGTTGGTCGTGCTCTCTCTCTCTCTTTCTCTCCCTCCCTCTCTTCTTTCTCTCTTTCTCTCTTTATAGCTATTTTCACCTACCTACAGAGAGAACAATCCTCTCTCGGTCTCAAATTATTTCCACGAATTCTTGCTAAAATTTTTCTGTTCCAAAGGAATGGATTGATGAAAATTGATATCCATTTGAAGATATTAAAATTTTTTGAATATAGAAGATTGGATATATCGATGTTTTAAAGAATTATCGTTGTTTTCGTAACTGAATTTTCTGGGATAATTTTATCCCAGAAAGAGGATATAAGTGGGGAAAAAAATATTTGCAAATTAAACAAATAATTAAAAAAACATATTATAGTAGAATCTATAGTCATTCTCAAATTATTTCTAAGAATTCTTGTTAAATTTTTTTGATCCTGAAAAGAATCGATATGGAAAATTGGATACGTTGATATTTAGAATTTTTGGAATAATTCTATTGAGAGTTATAAATTGAAAATCACTTAAATGGAAGAGTTGTTTGCAATTTTAGCAACGTAAACAAATGATAGGATAATACTGGAAAAGATGGATCTTATTTTTAAAAATGTTTCAAGCTTAAATGTTTTAAATACTTTCTTTCTACGAAGTTTCTCTTCTAGAATACTTAATTATCATAACCCAATACACTTATAAATAATTAGCAAAGTAAGGAAAATTTTGGAGCATACTTTGTATCTTTTTTCTCTGTCTTCCTCTCTCTGTCTCTCTCTCTTTCTCTCCTCAGAGGTAAAATGAACTACTTCATTAAAAGTTTTGGTTAAATTTGTTGTTAAAGTTGTTTCCTTATATTGATTCAAAAGTGAATTAGTTTCAAAATAGTTAAATATTTTACGATAGTGATTAGAGATTTCAATCGATATTGAATCTTGTTTTCAATATTTAGAATCGATTTTCGAAATTGATCCACAAAAATAGAATATTTTTACATCTTATATTATGATTAAACAATTCTTAAATTTTTTAGTGTGTGTATATTATATCTTATATCTTACTCATAAACAAAATGCATTATATGTATTTGACATATAAAGATATTAAAAATATATGGAATAGCATGTAACATTAAAAAATAGTTTCAATAATTCAATATTACATTATGAAACAAATTTTTAAAATGCTAAAAAGAAATTCTAATTAAATTTATTAACTTTATTATGTATAATGTATAATATATTATAATAATAATTTTTTGAATTAGATATTAAAAGAATATATATATGATATCACAAGTTGAGAGATTTATTCTAGAAACAGTTATATACACATATGAAATATAATATATGTATATGAATATATGTGCATAAAGTATACGAAATTCTTTTCAAAATTCGGTTCATTATTTTGGCTTTTTTTTATAGATTAAATATATTTTCTTTCGATAAAGCAATTAAATTTTAAATTAAATTTTACGTTTCTTTTATAACGAAATATTTTTTCATAAAAATTGATAAAATATTATACAAATCTCATTTAATTTTATTGTCTTTATCATTACACGTACCAATTACACAAGCATATCGAAACTCAATAATAAACTTGGAAAGACAATTCTGTACAAATAATTATATAATCTAATATACATTAATAATTTTATATTAATAATTGATAAAAATGAATCCTTTCTATCAAAATCTAAATCTAAATTTAACTTTAAAGTAATTAAAATAATCCAAATATTATTTAATTAATATTTAATTATATTTACTAATAAACTCTAATATAACAAATTTTTCAATTTTCTCACACATTGATTCCATCGATCTAAACTTTCAATCTTACCCCGTTGAAAATTACTTTTCCAAAGGGGTAAAACTCCCGCATAAATCGATTGGAAACGGTGTAAGATTTTCATGCAGTCGATTGGACTTATCGCACCGCTAAACTGGGACAAAACTGGTAATCCAGTTTACAAATAAGGTTCGATCGACGAACGCGACATCTGGTGTCTCGCGAGTGTCTATCGTGCGTAGATGTTTGGCCCCGTCTTCGTTGTTTATTCGATTTCACGTGTTATTTTACTTCGGTCGAAACAGGGACGGGATCGGGTCACTTGTAACAAAGTTTTGTAATTCAATCTGACGGCGTAACATTGAGGGTTGAGTAGTGGAAATTTCGAACGAATACTCGTCCCTGTCCCGGACATTAAGTGCCATACACGCGAGCTTTTTACTTGAAACGTTTCTATGGCAATCGGCCGGGTGATTAAACGTGTCTCGTTACGTTCGTTTTTTGTGAGTTGCTGTTGATTTTTATTTATTTACTTATTTTTTTCGTTTTTGCCGGAAGATCCTCGAAACAGGTTTTTTTTTTCAATAATATTTGGAACGAAAATCAAAGAATAGTTTTCTTGGCGAATAAATAAATATTTTATTTTTAGTTAATTTGTTTAAATTCAAGCGAAATTCCATTAATCTGAAACTTTCAAATTTAAGTTATTCGAGTTCGAGTAGATAGATTGGGTTAACGTCTAACATTTGACTACTCGGCTTTACAAAAGTTCCAGTAATCGGTTTGAGGAACACGCACGAAGCTGGAATTGTATCATTAAAACGATCTCTCGTGTTGAATCGGCGTAGTCGTTTACCTTCTTGTTGCTCGACGGATAATTGGTCAGCTAATAACAATTTTGCCATTCAACGTTCGATTTCACCATTCACAAACGAAATACACAATTTACATAATTTTAAGTAACCGATAATCGGTCGGTTAATCGAGAATCGCGTCTTGATTGAGCATTGGCGATACACGAGGCGCCAATGCAGTGGAAGCGACCAAATTGGAATTAGTAGCCGGTGCACGAGTAAAGCCTGTTGCATCCTCGTAGAACTGTGCTTTCATAAAGTCTTGCTCGTTGTTTCATTTCCAGAGAATATTCTATTAAAAGAGGTTAATGATGAATTGAATCGATAATCAAAATCATTCTCTGTATTTCTTTTTCCCTTTATCTTTATTTTGTCATTAATTATTTAATGCCAACTTAATCCTTAAGAATTTTGTTTCCTGGAATTTATAAAATTGGAATTATTAGGATTATTATTTTTATTTTTGTTTAAAAATTTTGCATAAAGAAAAAATAATTTACTGCATATCATAAATTTAAAATATAATTGCTTATCAAAACCAGAATTACCAAATTAGTAAAATTTTAATTCCATTTCTTTCAATTATTATTTAATTAATTGCACCAGAAGAATTAATTTCAGGCTATTCTCGTATTATATCATTTTACAATATTATTCGATTTTATGGATACGAATAGAACAGATTTTTAAAAAATTTTAATTCTATCGTGAATTATACGGTAAATCTCATCTGTTCGCATCATTCCATCTTCTTGTATATAAATATACACGTGCTCGCGCAATTACTAATTACAACTTACACTATTTCGTCAACTTGAAACTTGCCAAAATTCCTCTCCCTAAATTCAACTTCACTTCCTCTCTGTTTCCCCACATTTCCACCTATCGATCGATCGATCTATCTTCGAACTATCTTCGAACAATGCTCGACAATGATCATTCTCCCTCGTAATCGAAATCCATAGCGTCCCATCAAGTCTGAACGCTCGATATCACGCTCTCGAGCGGAAACTCGGCACACCTTTAAACCGTCTAATGCAATAATTGCATTAAACAACCGATCGGTATCTCTCCTTTTCTCCCTTTCCTTCCTTGACCTTAATCGTCCTGGCCCCTTCGAGTCTTGTCATTGTCTTGTTATCTTTCCTATAATTACCAATGATAAAATCAGATTAAAGATTTCTTTCTCGATCGGATTAAGAAGAACAACAAGAATCGTACATACGAGAGGGAATTATCGCCGTTATCGATGGCTCGACGACGACGAGATCAGTCGGTATGGCAGGCGTTATCGTTAATCGTCCATGTTAGCCGCGAGCAGTCGATCTCTCGTTTCTCGGTTCGCTGGCATTTCGTGAGCGTCATGTGTCACGGCATAGCTGTCGTCTAGCGGTTGGCAGCTGCTTAATGCGTGTCCTAAGGGTGAAGGAGACTGGACGTAGCTTTCACGGCTAATTTCGAAACTCGAGCTCGATTTCTACCCCGCTTTCTCGTTTATTTTTTTCTTTTTTTTTTTTTTTTTTAGTTGCTTTCTTCTTAGTTACTTTCCTTTCTTCGATCTCGGTTTGGTACGGTGCCATGCAAGTTATCCGTGTGTTTTGTCTCGATGTTTCTCTTTTGTTTTGATACTTGATGATAGATTGCTACGCTTGTATACGTGCGTGTGTTTTTCTTTTATGTTAAGCAGATGTGTTGGAGATAAATTGATTAAGTTTTAATTTTAAACACAAATCATTATTATCGTTTGTTGGCATCTTCAAGCATATCTAATAATCTGTTTCTTGGTTTTTTATCGTGCACTTTTCTTGTTCTTTTTTGTGATTGTAATATTTCTGATGGAATATCGTTTTTTAAAATTGTGTAGACAATTTTTCTTATCAACAAATGATCCATACTCATCGCAAATCATGCAATAATGATTATTCGATTCTCTCTTCTTATGTAGATTCTTCTCTTTCCAAGATTGGATAAAACATCGCATTTTCAACGAATCTGACGTACGAAAACTCGTGAAACTCCATTACTCGCGACTCAACAATTTCACTATTTCTGTTCGCAGTTTTTATTTGCCATCTCTTCTTCTTCTGGACGGAAAGGTTCTTTTCTTGCTTTGGTTTTTTGCCAAATGATTGAAGAAAGTATTGCACTTCCTTTGCAATTTTCAGCTTTTGCACCGTTTTGATTATTCGTATTGGTTCCTCAATGGTTGTCGAAAGACTGAATATCGCTCGATCGATGGCAGACTGAAAGATTTGGAATTGTACGAATTGTATACACCGATTCAAGCAGAAATATTTCGGTTCCTTCCTATAATTACGTGTCCTCGTTAAGCGTTTCTACGAAAAAGCCTGATATATAAATATTATGTAGCCAACTGTGGAATTTTTCTTTCAATTTGAAGTTTATTGAAAAAAAAAAAAGCAAAACAGTCAGTTCTTCTCGAAGTTTTCAGAAGAATATTGTGCAAGCTTTCACGATAAAGTAAAAAATAAAGTGTTATCCATCTCTACAACTCATTCATCAAGAACAAACTTGAAGAAAAAGATCTAGAATATTAAACTTTGGTTTATTTTATCTTATATATAAAAATTTGCGTTATGAAATTTGCGTTAAAATTTATCAATACTTTGATGATTTCTTATAATTATAATCTTTCTCAAATTTTTTCCATATTAATGCTCGTACAAAATATTTCACATTGTAAATTTCTTTATCGTTTGAAAAGACAAAAAAACATATTTCTATTCTTTCTTCATCAAGAAGAGATTCTAGAACTCTTTGACGATTGTTTTCCTTTTCTTCTTTTTTTCTTATACAATATATTTCTTATATCGATAATTTTCCACATACTAATGTCACTCGTTCGTTATGAACGAAAGACGAGAATGGAAAAATTTCCAAGACTGTTACGAGACTATCATACTATCAAATATTATCGAAATTGTTGCATCTTCTCCTCGAATTTTTATATCTTTCTCTCCTTTTCCCCCTTTTTCTTCTTTACTGCCGTATCGTTTTGTTTCATTGTCTTCCCCTGCTTTGCTTCCCTTCGTGCTTCTGCCGCGTTGTTGCGTTTCGACTCGTCGTTCGTTTCCTTTTTTTACACCGGCTAGTTTTCTTTTCTACCGTTTCCACCGCTTTCTCCCTGCCTTTCCTTTTTCCACCCATACCCATCCGTGCTCCACGTCCCGTTCTTTTCTTCCTTTTCCACCATCTCGTTCCTCCTCTTCCTTTTCCCCTACCCTCTCCCTTCCCTTTTTCTTTTTTCTCTCTGAGAGGTCTACATCCCGGCTATCATCGAGATAACGAGAACGGTCGTGAGCCTATCGGTCACTCGATTAATTGAAATACACGTTTTAAAAGTCGACAATGAGATAACAGGAGGCACGCACCTCTTCGTTTCGCTCGTAAAATCCTGTATCCCTATCGTTTCTTCGACTTCTATGTAATACCACTCTTCTTATTTAAAATGTATTATCTAAATTTCCTTCTTTTTTTTTTTTTGATGTCTCTTGTTGTTCCAGATGTTTAAAGATGTTACAGATGTAAGCGTTAGATTTAGATTTTTCTAATTTTAATATTTAAAAAATAAAGTATGTATTAGAAAATATATAAAAATACTAATTTATTGCAATAAAATCTATTTTAGTATGAAAATGAAGAGAAATTATTTTAGGATAGATTAAAATCTATATATTAAGAAAATGATTTAGATATATACATATATATTGTAAAATTATTTTTATACAGCTTCTTTACTACACAATTGTTTTATTAAGATCATGTTTAAAAAGATATCTCACCTCTTACATCATTTAAATTTACATACTAACAAAATTTATTTTCGTAATAAATGAAATTCGTTGTAAATCCTATTAAGATTATCTACGTTGAGAAAATTTCATCGGAAGGATAAATGTTTGAATTAAGTTGTTCAAATATACTGTATGAAAAACTATTATTCTTTGAAATACGTATTAGGTTAATTCCCTAAATCGAAGTCCAATATAATTATAGCATGCTGGGATAATAATTGTATATTATCGATTATCCCGAACCGGTGCCCGTCTCTTCGAGCCAATATACCGTATATCCGTAGAAAGCGGGCCAAGTTGTCGACGAACTGATCTAATTATCAGATCCTTATTAATTGATATGATTCACAATGCACAGAAACGAGTAGAAAACGAGCGATAATATCTAACTTATCGTTATAAGCAATACCAATAATATCCCACGATTCAAAAATCACGATTTTAAAAGAATATATTCATAACCCTTCATAATCCTTCTTTCTTAAAATTGAAAAACTTTAAATTGGAATTAACTCGTTTCCGTTAAGAAATTTCTTATAAAATTATCGACTACAACATGTATTCGTTCTCTTATTAAATTCTAATACACCTATTATAATTATATTTAATCTAGTTATCTATCTATCTAGTTATCTAGTTATCTAGTTATAACATTTAGTTATTTATAACTATAAATTTACAATATATAAAATTATTCATTCTCGCATATAAAAATCATAGGAGTTAAATGATAGCGATCCAATGGTTTGATAAAACTATTATATCTTTATTTCATTTTCCTTAACCGACGCACTGCACACCCCGCCACACAGTGGAAATCGTACGAAATCGTACGTCGATCGCATTGTTCGTTTGCGCCACTCTCTCTCTATTCCGCGTCGTCGGATTTCTAATCCTTGTTATTATTTCACCGGGGATATTTAAAAAGCCGTAATCTCCTTTCCCCTTTAATCCGATTACCGGGCGAGCCGCGCGATAAAAGGAGAAATCGCAATCTGCGCCCGCCTCCAGAGACAATGGGGCCGTCTGCGAAGTCGAGTTCATTAGCGGTGTAAACGCGACACGCGACCGCAGTCTCCACTACGCGTTCAGTTTCTCAGCGGTGGAGACGGGCTTTCCGCGTGGAAATTTTGGAATTTTCGAACGTTCGATTTCATATTTCTTCATTAGCACAGGATTTAATCGTGAAAGTGAAATAAAGAGTTAATTAAGGAACATTAAATAATACGCTTGATCAGCTCGAATATATATATGTAAAAAGACTAATTTTTAAAATATGTGATTGATTATCATTGATTGCGGGAAAATAGTTTATTCTGTCGATTTTCGATATACAGAATCGTATAATACGTATCCACGATAAAATAATATATTAGGAAGCTCGTTGCACGGGCGGGCCACGCACCCATTTTAGAAAATTGTCGGAATTGATTAGGATTCCCTATAAATAAATCGATGGTGGCCGGTTCGTGAAAACGGCGGTAAAGTGCTTCCGTTTTCTTTGTGGCTGGGATGCCACGTTTCGCGCTATCGATCTGCTAAGTGACTTATTTTCATGGCTGTACACAGGGCTCTGACGTAAAAACCCTTTGCATGTCCATTCGCGATGCACGACGTAGGAGTCTCGGTATGAATAAATGACACGCAGCCCGACTTTATAGCATTCGAGCTCGTCGGCATCCATTAGTAACGAGGCTGCATGCAGTTTGATTATAGCGGAACGTGACAGTCAAAAAAATTCTTACCCGTTTCAAAAGGGTCTTTAATAGCCTTCTTAACTCAATGTTCTCCAACATTTTATGATAGTATTAAAATAAATAAACTGCAATTACTCTTTACCTCTTTTTTCTTTTTCCCTTCGATGTTATGTAAATGAATTTTTAAATTGGAAAATATGATACATATAGATGTAGGTAAATATGTATATTTTTTTTTTTTTATGGATGAATCAAGATTAGAGAGAATATTTGTGAAATATTAAAGATCGGTTATCCAGTGCGATAAGTCGTTTCCATTTATGTATTATCTTCTATGTTAAAATAATAGTATTGGAGAATATAGAACGATAGAATGTATATTGAAAATTTTAGTTGTATAGAATCAAAATCGAAATGTAAAAATAATAAATTTATTCCATTAAAATATAAAATATAAATAGTTATAAAAAAAATGATTAACTATCGTCGAGAAATTATTTTGATCATATTAATAAACATTGTTTTAACTGCTTCTATTATAAACCATTATAAAATTAATTAAAAAATTTTAATTACAATTTATATAAAAAAAGAAATAAATTGATTTATACATTTATACAGATAGACATATAAAATCCTATCCTTTTCTTAATAATATAAAAAAATACACCAACGAGAATTTTTTATTATGTATTTTCGTCTGAATATAATATTCGAATATAATCGTAAAAATTAAAATTAAAAATATAAATATATATATATATACATAAATAAATAAAAAATATCGATTTTTATTATATTCTAAGAATAATAATTATTTCTATCAATTGTAACTTATAAATTATATCTTTTATAAAAATTTTTTATCGAGATACCTTTTTAGTTACATACATCATCAAAAGAAATCTTTTTACCCGTCTCTTTCAAACAATACTATATCGACATCTCATCATTTTATTCGTTTCGAAGGAAATTTATCGAGGTCTCGCGAGTGAAAAACAAGCGCCATCGAAGAAATTTTCGAAATTGTCCGTGGCAATCAGTCTGACTCTCTTCTATTTCTTTAATTAGAGAGCGAAACATCTCGATCGAATCGATTCGCAAGCGACGCTTACAATTATTGTAAATATTATGCGCCCCGTCGATAATCCAGATCGCGATCAGTTTAAACGTGTCTCTTGACACGCGAGCATAATATCGGCCGATATTAGTGCTTTACACGGAACAACGGAGAATTTTTATCATTTAACGAGTTGATTTAATTTTTGTGCCGTTCTAGATTTCTATATAATTTTTTCGAATAATTTTGTTATTATATTTCGTTATTATAACGAACTGTATATAATTCCGAATTGATTGACGTTACATGATTTTTATTAGATCGAGTTAAAAGATGTAATGATTGCTATTAAGTTATTAAAAAAAAGACAGATATATATAAGAATTTTTCCAAATAATTTAAGTTTCATTTTTACGCAAACAAATTTAAAAGATAAAAGTTTATTTAATTAGTCGATTCATCGATTAAAATCGCGCAAAATAATTTTATTATTTTAAATCTTAAATTTTACAATTATTACAATTCCGGTTACGCGTACAGGAAAAAGTTGTTGAAAATAATCTCTTGTTAATCCTTCATCAACAATCAGTTTACCAAAGATTTATTCGATATTTTTTGCGTTAAAAAATCTACGAAAATTTTGAATCGTTCCCCAATTTCTCCAGAATATCATTTAATAATTTTCATTCGCAATATGTTTCAACATTCCTTTTTTAAATAGAATAGCTCGAATAAAAAATTAACAATACAATTTCAAGCATATTGAAATCAATAAGGAATTACTTCTCTTTCAAATTTTAATAAAATTCCAAGCATTATTTTCAATGCATTATAAATAATCCAGTATGATAATTAACTTATGAATTCCAGGAAAAACACCAATAATATCAATTTTATCCTTCTCCCTCAACCGAACGAAGATAAAACACAGATTAAAAACCCTCCACGCAGGCATTCAAACAATCGCATCATCCTCAATTTCTTCGCATCTCATCGCCCAACGAGCCCTATCCCCTCAATTACACACATCGAACGTACTCCCCTTTCTACTCTTTGACTTCGCAGGCAACATTCTCGACGAAAACGGGAAAGAAGCTTGTCTAAACGTGGAAACCGGCAGAATTCATCCCGATTCAGCGATCCATCCCTTTATTTTCCCCGAAATCCAACCACCCCGCTCGCTCTTCTTCTTCTTCGAGGAAGATTAGGGTAATCCGAAGGTCGAATTGGGGAGGTTCGATTCGACGAAAAATTCGCAGGAGAGGAGAGGAGAGGAGAGTGCAGCCTTTCTGCCCGTCGGTCAGCCATTGCAGGCTGCTCACCAGCCGGCAACCGCCCCAAAGGCCCACCCTCGGCGGCCACCTCGGCCACCCTCGCCTCGACCCCCTCTCACCCCTTCGTCCCTCTGTTTAATGCAGTCCATTAGAGTGCATTTAGATCGAGGGATAGTTAAAGCGCGGGCCAGGTACCACCGGTATTGTGCAGCGGCTACCCCGTCACGATGGAAAATAGTGTGTTACGCGCGTCACACCAGTGTGCGTGTGCGTGTGTGTGTGTATGTGTGTGTACTTAGAAATGACATTAGTCGCGTGATCGAGCTCTCGCTTCGCCTTCCTTCTCGTTTAAACTCGATGTTATTCTCTTGTGTGTATGCTCTTTATTCAGTTAGGTTTTTTCGTTCAGGTTATTTATTTGGGTCTAGCCACTTGCGGTATATTTTGTTGATTTTTTTTGGATTTTTGGAAGTTTGTTTAGATGATGATCGATCTGATTATTATAATGAATGATTTCTTACGCGTGTCGATATTTAAAAATATATCGTCTATAATTTTACAAAGTTACAAGATCTTTAATTATTTATTCTGTTAAATGTATGTTTCTAATGTTATTAGCTGATAAATTATTGCAAAAGAAAATTCTGAATATTGTCAATATTATCTGATTTCTATAAAAACTTCAAATGCTGGTAAAATTATGTTGCAATTTAAGATTAAATTTGCTAGATGTGATTCATATCCAAAAGTCTTGAGCAATTATCAAATTTATTTGTATAATACATTATTTATTTTTATTCTAAATAATAATCATATTTATGTACAATATTCCTTTTTTTCCAAGCTTTCTTAGAAATATTATTTATTAATTGTTTGTGGTATTTTGTAGATCATATATTCGTGTGTATTCATTAATTTTTCACAAGCAGGAAATATAATACGACGCAAATTATAACGACTAAAATGATAGTATCTTATTGTTAGTACGTCTCGTCACGACAGTGCGACAAAACCATTATACTTTGTTGAAAATCCACTTAATTGTTATCCTTTTTATACGTAAATTTTTATTAAAAATTAAATAATAATCATTCATCTTCCTATGCTTATTTCTTATTTTCACTAAAAGTACCAATGAAATCTAACTGTGATTTCCATTCTTACAAGAAGTCTTATGGCAAGAATAATTATAGATAGGAATCTTTTAGACGTATTGATTGATCAATTATATTGTTCACGATTATATTGATATCAATTCTTCACACGTAAACTGAAAGACTTTCGTATTAAAAAAATTAAATATACAAAATGCAAAAAGACATAAAATATTCAAAATACCATACTATATATTACGATATTTAAACAGACCTTTATTTTCCATTTCCCTTATTATATCCGCATGAACATTCACAATCCTCTTATCCGATATTGTCAATCTCTTCAAATATTTCTATTACATATATTTCTATTACATGTATACATCCCTCTCCACGATCAAAATCAAAATCAAAAAAAAAATTCGAACAATTCAACTGTTCCCCCAAAAATTTGAATTCACTCGTCGCGATCGATTCCTCGTTTGGGGTAGAAAAAAGAAGAAGAAAATTCCAAAAATTGGTAAAAAAAAAAAATCTCAAGGCAAATCATCTGTCTCTGCTCTCGTTAACGAAGCCTGGAACGAAGCTTGAAACACGGTTCGCGTACGCGGAAGATTGTAGGACAAGGGACCGAGCCGATCGGGCCTCCCGATTCCATTGTATCCCCGTTGAACGCCCCGTTATTCAGAGGAGGCCGGCTCGATTTGAGAGCCGCGGCGATGCAGCTGGCATTTAGCAGGCATTCAATTAAATATTGATCCAGCTCCGTTTAGCGCCGGTAAACAATTATGCACGCTAATTAATGCCCCGCCGTTGTCGGCGCAATCAAACCGTATCGTCCTCGAGCGCACCGAGTCGAATCCAACGATACCGCCGCCGCGGTGGATCATCGATCCCGCGGGGATATATGGCGCCGCTCTTCCCCCGTTTTCAATGCCGTGTACATACGGGGTTGTGCATACGGGGAGCACCTCCTCGATCGGTCGATCCTAATTAAAAAACTCTGCTATCGGCACCGAGACGAAGAGCGTGTGCTAGGTTTCAGCTCTCGAAGGAATTTTCTTGCTCGTGTTGTCGTTTTTAATTCGAGGGATTCTTACCCTTGTGATCGATCAGCGGAGTTTTTCTTCTGGTTCCGTGGATTCTATATGCAGTTTCTGCTTGTTAAGAGGAGTTTTGTTGCAGGAATTTCTCTTTTTAAGGCTTACCGTTTTTCTTTTTCTGATTGGAGAAAATTTGCGATTATTTGTTGAAAGACAGTTTGTGTAAAAATACGTATAGATTGAGCATGATATAACGCTTTCTCCCATAATTATAACCATCGGTATTATGTTATTGTATTTGAATTTTATTGTAAGTACAGAAATTAAGGATGATTTGGTGGATAAGTAACATTTATTGATAAGGTGTATTATTAAATTATATATGGATGAACTATAAGATTAATTAGGATTTTTTATATTTAATATCTATTGCTTAAAAATTTTACACTTTAAGCAATTTTCCACGAACGTTAAACTATTCTGATCCCTCGATCCTCCTCCAACAATGATCTCTCAACTGTCACGTCACAATGGAACGAAATCGCTGCTCCCTTTCAATCGTGACAACGTGCGAGGCACGTTGCATCGTTGTTCTAATCTCGCGTCGACAACTCTTACTCGAAAGGAGGAGGGATAATTAAGGGGGAAAAAGAAAAACGTGCCTATTGCTCGACAACCCGCGCTTTCCAGTGGAAATTAATACTCTCAAACTGGGTAACTGCTCGGCCCTATCATCCGCCAACCACTCCAACAACCCTCGCCGCGAGAATTAGCGATCGTCGAATCGTTTCCCGCTCGATTCGTTCCCCATCCACGCCTAAAGAATCCTTCGTTAAATGGAGGCTCGTGCCTCGGTTCCGCTCGACTTGGGCACAAATTCTTTCTTTCTTTCGATTCGAATGAAAATTCGAATGGAATGAATCGATGTGTGTGCATGTGTGTGATAACGATAGAAATTTGTCACGAATTCGTTGAATTGACGAGGATAGCTTCTCAGGTGTTTTGTGAAGTTTTGGAAAATTGTGTATTATTCAAATTGAATTAAATATTAGATCGAAAGGAGACGTTAGGCTTTCTTTAATGTTCTTTAATGCTTGATATTGTTTATTTATGGTGCAGGATATCATTGTGAATGACTCTCTTGAATTTCTCGTTTTATCTAATTTTTCATTAAGTATATTTCGTAAGAGTGATCCTATATTGCTATATGTATAGTTGATATATATTGTTATAGGTAGTTATAATAGTCGTATTTGGTTTTGGACGAGATTGATGATTTTTTCCTTTATTTAATTTCATGTTGAATTCAATTAAAGAGTTGGAAACAAATTTTTTCCTTCATTAGTAATAATTGTAGATATCCTTTATATTTAGCAGTTATTATTATTATCTGCAAATTTTATTTGAAATTGAAATAAGAAATAATTATTCGAAATAATTTATTTTCGAATCGTTATTTTCGATATTTAAAAATACAGTCAATACAGAATTATTTGGAACAAATAAAAGATTTCAAATAATGAAATATTCTGTTATTTATTTGAAATTTAACAACAATCAATAAAATTGTCCCGGACGAAAGGTGCAATTATAATACAATATAAAGAGATAATATTTTTTTCCCTGAACATGAAATTATTTTAAATACAATTTCAAATTGCCAAAAATAATTATTTCGAATAATCACGAGATAAACAACACAATTTCAAACAAATGTTTCGATTTACATAAGATTCGAGAAAAGCTTACAAAATAAATTAACGCGCTATTGAAAGATAATTTTCCAAATATTTTCCAACGCTGCAAATCTTGCACGAATCTTAGATCCTATTTAAAGAAAATTTAAATCCAATTAAAGTACCGAAAGAGAGCACCCACACCTCCTAGAATTAATCTTCTCAAGAGCAGCAGGGAAAAACATCCATCTATTCAAAGACTTCGCGGTACATCCCTCTGAAACCAACGTGGATTCGGTCGAAAGATTCAACCCCCTTCAACCGAGAAGACTCCCTTGCATCGCGCGAGTTCGTTTAACCCTTTAAACCCTAGTATCGTATGCACGTCGATTCATTAACCACTTCGAAGCCAGACAGAGAGAGAAAGAGAGAGAATATTTCCCTCGAAAATACGAAACATCTTGCCGAAAAGTGCAATTGGCTCTCCTTTCTCTCGAAACCTCCTTTTTAACGGCCGATTCAGGAAGAACCATGGTCCATCGGGGCGAGTAACCGGGGAGGGTTGAAGCGGGGGAGAGTTTTAGAGAGGGAGGGAGAATAAAAGAAAGGGAAAGCATCTTGCGGGAGATTCTTAGGTAGCTGGCCACTCGAGGGAATGGCGCAACAGGGGTGCGAACGAGGCTCGCCCGTTGTTGCCTCTTATTTCACCCATTGTGGGATATAACCGCGACCATAATCTCGGTGTAATACTCGGTAACTCGTTTTAAGGGAGGTTAATCACAAGAAGGTATACAGAGTGTTGATATATTCGTGGGTTATTTGAGAGTTTTGGTTCGAGAGGACGAAAGAAGACGTAGAAGTTGATATGGAATGTTGATTATAGTATTAAAATGGTATTACGAGAAAACAAATAGGTATATGTATAGATATATGTAATTACAGTTTTTGAACAAAAACTGATTTTATTTTTGTCGAAAATATATATTTATTTTTAACATGAAAACAATAAATTTGGAATTAGTCAATTGACTTGTTTGGTGGTTCTTTGTTAAATACAAGTAAATTGTATATACAGAATTTGAGTATAAATAGAATGCATGTGATATGTGATATGATAAAAAGATAAAGATATTCAAACTGGGCATTATGATTATAATTAAAGTTTATTTATTTATTTATTTAATCTGGTTCGTAAAATGTATAACTTAATAAATAAATTTTTGCATATCGATTATATTATAATTTTATTTTCGTTATTCTAATATCGATCCTTCAAATTTAATTCTACGAATATATTAACACTTAGTACATTAATTAAATTTCTGTTTATAAATATGCGGACATTTGCTGCTTTTAACGAACGATTGACAGATATGTATAATGTAAATTATTGTTTGTAAAGTGGCGTTTGTTGATAAATTCTAATTTGCTGCTATTTTATATGCAAATATGTAGAATAATATTTAATAACATTATATCGAATACTTTAAATAATAATTAATATTTACATTGCGAAAACAGTATTCAAAATCAGAAAAAAAACATTCTTTTACAAACTTTTACAAACTGATTGATAAAATAAATGATTGACGAATACATATACAGAAGTGAGATATTACTCATTAAAATGTATTCTTTCTAACGAGAATGATATAATTTTTTACGAAAAAATTATTAAAATTTAAATATAAAAAAATTACGTACATCATAATGTATTCATATCCAATAATGCATTCGACAACATTTCCAAACGCAAACATTTTCTCAAAGGAAAAACCTCGAACGAGAAATATTCACCCCTTTATACATATATATTCTTTTTTCCTTCCACCTATCGAATCATCAACTACCATTCCGAACTACCAATTACCGAATAAACCTCGCACGTTTACAAACAAAAAGCGTACAAAAGAAACGCGAAGCAGCGATCGCGCTATACATCTGTAGTTCGCCCGGGGGCCGCCAGGCGGCGTACTCTTCGCGGGCTCGAGGGTTGATTTAAAATTGATTTATGCAAATTGGCGCTGCACGAGCAATTAACAATTCCTTGTAGACCGGCTCGAGTATAGCTTTTCGAGGGTGTGGAAGGGCGGCTGAGGTGGTAGGTGAGGATGGGTCTGTGCTCGCCGAGCGGAGCGAGGGGGAGGAGGGGAGGTGTATCCGTTGGAGGGGAGGGTGGCACACAGGACAGGGAAGGAAGGAAGGAAGGAAGGAAGGAAGGAAGGAAGGAGAAGGTTCGGTAAGGCACAGAGGCAGAGAACTCGAGGTCTAGCGAGAGGGTAGTGGAACATGCGAACGAGGGGATGACGAAGAGGGTTGAACGAGAGAGAGATAGCGGAAGGAAGGAAGGAAGGGAAACGAAGACTTAGGGGGTGAGTATATGGGGGAAGGGAAAAGGGGTAGCTGCGCATAGCCGAGCTGATGAAGGACGAAACACAGAGAATGCGCGATGCTCCGAGAAAATGGAATTAATTTGCTAGGATTAAATCCGCCTAGCGCCGCTACAGAACGCTGAATGTTTCTCGCGTACGTGTGCGGACTTATTTCAAGAGGAGGGAGAGGGAGAAAGAGAAGGAAAGAGAGAGAGATACTCGAATGTGCTTTGCACCTTCCTCTATCCCGTCTCTTACGTTCTTTCCCTTTCCTCAATTTCTCTGTCTCTCTCCCTTTTCTTCCTCCGATCGTGGGATGCTTCCTTCTACGCTTCGGGGCTTCGAGAGCTGAAGAAAACGGTACGCGGGAAACGAGGATAAAGCGTATCCTTTTCAAACATTAATTTAATATGGAGGAGCCACGGTGTAAAAAGCGTAGCCGCGTTAGTGTACACCCGGGGATAGTTTAAACCGAATCCCGCGGTTTATTAACGCTGAAATTTGGTTAGGCCTCCATGTCGATTAATCGCTCTTTAATTTATTTAGTATTTGTTACTATGCTTCCTTTTTTTCTTAAAAGGTTGTTTTCGACCGTTTATTTTACGAAAACGGAGGGAAACTTTTTTTTTTTTGGACAGTTTATCTCACGAGCGATGTGGTCTCGTAAAAAGGGTTAAGATTTTTTTGGACGATTTAGGATCAATCGTTCATTATTTGAAACGATCTTCGTCTAATTTCATAATGGCCAGCCTAATTCCATTTATTTTGGAACAAAATTTTCATCAATACTTGAATTCTAACTGACGAGCTTCTATTATTTGAATGTTATGCTACATTTTGATTGTGTGATTATCCGTTAGGAAGATGTAATATGTACAATTAAATCCAAGAATTATTATTTTTCGATTATTCAAAAATACTCAATTATAAGAATTTGTGCAGTTGGATTTTTATAAATTTATTGCTTTTCATATCTCGTTGCAGTTTATAGATTATTTTTTATGTAAATTGAATTCAGAATTAATCGTTTGATAATTTCTTTGATTTAATTAAATATATAATTACATATACACTTGAATATCGAAGCAAAATCAAAGATTCTCTGAAAGAAAAATTTACAAGAATTGTTTTCTTTTCTTTTTCTTTTTTATTTCTTTGTCCTTGCATAGAAAGTTCAAGATTGATTGTTGAATTAATTTTCTTCAAAGAATTTTTCATTGTTCTAATAAAGAATCATATGACTTCAAAAAATAATTTCAAATTATTTATATTTTTCGAATACTCGTCTATTGTGATAGTGCTGACTGAAAAACGGAAGAATCAGAAGAGAACAACAGGTATTTTACATTAATTTAATACGCAAGAAACAGGGAAAAAAGATAGGCGAGGAGGCATATTAAACTTGTTACACGATTTATTAACGAATGGGGCATTAATATCACGAAGAAACATTGAAATTTCTTTCCTCCAGTATCTGCCCAGAACGAGATCGTTCCACCGAATAGGAAGAGAGCAAATAGATCCGTTTCCAACCGGAATCTCGAGTTTCGTCCTTTTGCTGGAAACACACCCCTAACAATCTCAATTTTAATCGAATCAAGTGGCATCGAACAGGTGTCAAAACTGAGAAATCCTGACCAGACGGGAAGATTCGCCTATTTTAACCGTCTGCACCCTTAAACTTTTCTGCTCCAACGCTGCTTCCTGCGATGATCGCCCGCTCCTCACTCGTGCTTCATGCTTGCACGATCGTGTCGCGATATTATTCTGCCCTAAAAGAATCGAAAAGGAATTCCCTTGAAAAGGAATCGACACTTTCGTAGTTAATATAAAGTCGATAGCACGAAACAGGTTGTTCAGCTCGACGCGTGTGAACCTAATTTTATTATAGATTTGACATCGCACGAACGATATAATTTTTTTGAAAAAATTGAAGAAATTAGAAAAAGAAGAAGGTATTCACATTTATTGCATATACAGAAACATGGAGATTTATCTACGAAACGTTGCAGAACAGGATGCAACAAATCTCGACTGAATTTTTACGTTTGTTTTACTTTAAGATCGTTAATTTAAATGTCTACGATTATTCTACATAAAATATAACCAAAAAATACATCACGTTATCCAAACATACGACCAAACTGCGTATGCAAAGTTCTTCGAGTTAAATCTCGCGTGATTCGCGATGACAACGGAACAGAAAAATTATTTCGAAATCTATAACTGTTTTCGTTCTCACGAAATAAAGAAAATAAAAAAAAAGAAAAAAAAAAGAAAAAGACAGCGAGCTGTTCTAGTAAAGGGAGTAGAAGGGGCGGCGCTTTAATCGAGAATTCTGGTGGCGGGCCTTCTCTGGTGGAGTGGGGCCGTTTATACGCGGGCCGGAAACGGGGAGCGTTTGGCAAACGTCTCCGGCGAGTATTTCCTAATAACGGCGACGTCGAGGGATCCTTGCCCCTCTTACACTCGAACCGCCGTCTAACAACCGACTTCCTTCGACAATTTTCTCCGCAGGGATACTAATTTCGTAACGTCTTTGTCTAATCATCCTAAAGATCTCGCGGTGCGCGGCGAAGTATTATCCGCGTGTGCGTGTGTGTTTCCTCCGTTTCTATCCACACTAAACAAAGGAGACAGAGGTGAGAGAGAAGGGGAGGAGGGAGAAGGAAAGAGGCGAGAGAGGTAGAGGGAGATCGAGGGAGGGGGTTGGAGATTCATGGTTGGAGAAAAGGGTTGCACGAAACGGAGGGAAGATGTGCAACTAGCGGAGAGAGCCCGGGTATAATTAAAACAGCGACGAGGAGAGTAGTCTGCGAGAGGAGACAGACACCGTGCTGATTTCATTAAACGTCTTACCTCAACGCCACCGCCCCTTCTCCTCCTTTTCCTTCCTCATCCCTTCCTCATCCACATTTGGCCCGCGCCAACCAACCCCGTCCTATCGTTTTCCATCTGCTGTTTGCGCGGGAAAGATCGTCTCCAACGCGTGATTTTCCCGAAAATCAGATGCTGGTATTCGTTTAATGGATGGATATATTTTCTTTTTTTTTTCGATTAGTAATTTTTTTATTAATTTTCGCGAAGCAATGTTGTCAAATGGTTTTCAATATTATTAAGAATTCGTTTGGGATGATTTGTGCAGGAGGAATATGAAAGGTAGATTGTTTTATTCGTTGCAGAATTTTTATATCTATCAATAAATCGTGAACTTTCGTGAGAATAGAGGGTCTGATTATCAAGTGTATTGCAGAGAAAGATTAATGAATATCTACAATATGTTTCATCCATCCAATCTTTATAACAGTCTAGGAATCAGTGATTTATGGGACGTATCGACGATTAATAGCGCGGCGATAATTCACATTTCAAATAGAACGATTCCATCATCGTATATATCGAGGATATATTTCAATTCCTCTTTCTTTCTGTAAAGAATAATTTTATTCCTGTTTTCAATTCGCGTATAATCGATTAATTAAATCGATCGGAGTATTAGATACAATTGATAAAAAGAGAAGATTATTAATTATAAGAAAATGAACATCGATTTCGATTTCGAAATTAACATTTTGAATAATTTTTTCCTCTACCGTTTGTCAACTTTTAGAATTCGTGAATAGCAAGAAAAAAAGAATTCTCAAATAACATCGAATTAATATAATTTCTCCTCTCGATAATGTTTCAGTATCTTGTTATGACAATTACTTACACTCATGCGAACCTAACCTCTTACCACTAAATCCACTATGATCGTGAATCCCCTAGTCGAAAATTCACTGGACAACGTCCGGATCTAGGATTGCGGTTGAATGTCTAGCGACTTTTCCTTTTTGTATCCTGTCTGGTTTCAGAAGCAACGAGATCACCGACATCCTCATCGACTTCGGCAATAAAAGCGTACAAAGCCAACGCCTTGTCTTTTCCGTCTTTGAACCGGGTCTCGACTCTCCCGGGGTCACCAAGAATGTAATACGGGACCAATTACTCGAGGTACCTAACCTGACCCGCACCCAAAGATACGTAGACAACAGACTTCAATTTTCCGTGCAAGACTGCCGAACGATTTCGTTTCTCCCGATGAAACACCGCAATTTCCTTTTCCCGATGTTTCGAATCATTTTTAGAAAAGGTATGGATTCTTCTCTCTTGGATTCGAATTATTATTGTTGCGTCGATGTACCTGTGACACGAGTTTGCGTCTAAAGATAATTGGGCGAGATATTTTTTTTTAATGAGATAATTTTTTAAGGAGAATTAAAAGGGGAAAAGAAAAGAGTATATTAAAATATTGCATTGCTATGAATCGTTAGGTAGTTAAAAATATATTTCTGGGTATATGGATAAAAATAAATATTACGTTGGCTATATTTTATAAAAATAACGAGTATATAATAGTTAGTAATTTCATGTGAGATCTTAATATAAATTTTAATTTGTTAAATGGAAAACGGTAATAACAAGAATTATTGAGGAACGTAAATAGAATAATTATATCGGGATAGAAAAAGTGTAGAATGACAGACGGTGCATATATTTTTCTCTATTTGAAGAAAAATATTGTTTGTGCATATAGAATTACAAACACTTTTATTCTTTAAATTTTTCCAATTTTTTACGACTTAGAAAATAATCGGAAAAGAGATATTTAACAAATATTTAATTAAGAAAATAATAGATTGATAAGTTTTTAAGAATATTGCACAAAATAAAATATTATAGACTTTTAAGGAAATATAAATTTTTTTTTTCTAATAATTTATTAACAATATAATCGCATATTATCCTGCAATATTGCTACATTATATCACACAATGATTATATTAATAAAATTATAATAAAAAAAAATGATTTGTTTATTTATAGATAATCATCATCCCATAGAAAATTCACGATTGATTTTACACGATGTTTTATTCATTGCTTCAATCATTTTTTTCAAAAACAAAACTTCGTTTCATTTCGTTTCATTTCAACGGGAATGGTTACGTTAAACACAAATGTACCATTTTAATAAATCGTGCAAAACCATCGTACAAATATCACATATACATAAATAAATCACACAACGTCGATTTATATCGCGTGAAAAGAATTCGTTCCGCTAACAGAATGTACATTAGTTCGTTCGAATGTAAGCGTTTTAAATCATTGTAACCAAAAAGAAAAAAGAAAAAAAAAAAAAAATAAGCGATGTTGAACGAAATTCGCGGCGCGTTTTTCTCGCCGCCCCATGCATATTGGATCCCATTTCTGGCCTGGATTTATCGTATCCACAAGATTTCTCTGAATTGTCCACGCGCCCCTCCTTCCGCCGATACTTTCTCAACAGCCAGCCTGTCCCCACCCTCGTGATTCCAAAGCTTCGTAGGAGTTGCGTAGTGAAAAGATTGCATGACTCAGGAATCATGGGTACATCCAACTTTAATATCGAATTCTTCATGCATTCTTCTTCGTTAAATTTGAATTCTTCGAGTCCTCTTTTGTTCGACGGTGCTCTCTCCTCGGTAAAGAGTAGCATTCGTACTCAACTCATCCCTTATTCTAATCTACAAAACTATTTAATCTTTCGTAGTTATTCTTCATCTTTCATTTTTTCTATATACGTAATATTTCAAGATTTTTCGACGAAACTGCCAATTCTATGAACAGGAATAATGAGTGGAATATGAGTAGAATAAAGTTTTCTGTGAGAAATATATATGAAATTGTGAAATAGAATATATATATATCAAGGATTACATTTTGAACAATTTTTCATTATAGGTATTGGTCATATTAAGATTTATTTACAAAAGTATTTTCAATATTTTATAATATAATTGTTGTTAATGAAATAATACATGAATTGTCGTAAACATGTAACATTCATAAATAGTTTAATAGTTCGATAGCTATAACAAAATTATTGGTTTCTTATTCAATATCTACAACGGACTTGTAAATAAGTAAATAGTAATATTTATACAAAAATAACGAATTGTTAATTTTGTTATCTTTAATATTAATTGTTATCTTTTTAATAAGTATATGTTTATACATTTTTTCCCTTTTTTTTTCATTCATAGAATATATCGGCAAAGTTTTACCAAAAGAAAAGTCTGTGACACATCGTATAATCTTTTTTTCTCTTTGATCTTTACGATCGAAATTGGCGAGGAAGTAAGTTAAATTCAACATCGATATTTACGAGTAGTTGTGATATGAAAGTCATAAAAATTCTTTTACCGTTCAACTTCCCTTTCGTGGAAGTTTTTCTATAATTTCATGCTGTAATTGCGAGTTTTGGATTGTTAAATTCCTTGGCTAACGACTTCGTTATCTGTAACGAGATAGGGAGACGTCTTTATTGGAAACTTTCACAATAAAATTATTCTTCTTCCGCGCAATCATAAAGACGGTCCTTTACAACTTTCACGTTTCTATTTGTAGTTTTTCTAAATGCATATTCATTTTTAATATTTAATCACGATAACTCCGTATAACTACGGATTTATTGAATGTAACCCTGCAACGTTGCCGCTTCTTATTATTTCAAATTGAAAAGAACATTGCAGCGAAAAAGCAAATTTATTTGTAATAATTTTAGAGAAATTGAAAGATAATTGTTTGTAAAAATTATTGCTTAACACTTATTAAAGATGTATTTCCTTGCGCAATAATAAAAATAAAAAGTAATCGTTTTTTTTTTTATATTTTCGTGCAAAACACAGCTACAAAAATCAAGTCAAATTATCAACCATAATTGTTTATATTTAAATTTTTAATTACAATTGTTTAATTATTTAAATTTTTGGCGATTTTTTCAAAATTTGGAACTGTCTTCGATTCGTGCCAAAATATACGAAAAATGGTTAATTTTTCGTTAGCAGTATATATAAATAAAATATTGATGTTTCATTAAATAAAAAAAAATAAAAATACAAAAAAGAATAGCTTCGATTCTGAACCATTGCACAAAACTATGATCTATATCCTTGTTGCATAAAATTATAAAAAATTTTTGACAACTAAAAAAAATTGTGAAAAATGCATCTGTCCCCTTCTTTTTAAAAAATCCTCGACTGGTAAAATTGCAAAATATCATAATAATACATAACGCCATAAAAAAAACAAATATTAAAACAATAAAGAAAACAATATCGATAACAAATCTCTTCTATAAATATTAATTTTCGATTCTAATCTTTTTAAGGCGCACGAAAAATGAAAATTTTTTTCTAACTCAAAAATTATCAAAAATTTGTCTCCTTCCTTCAAAGCTCCTCTCATCTCCTATCATTCAATTTCACGCACTCGAAATTGCCCATAAATCTCGTCGAGCACAAGATATTAACTCCATAAGCCGCAGACAAACCTCTATATATCTCATCAATTAATTTTTTCCACCCCGTTCCCTCTCTCTCTCTCTCTCTCTGTCTTTATTTTTTGTTTTACACAGTCGCAGTTTACCAGACTTGGCCGACTTATCGTCAGAAACCAACGCGGAACACTCGTCGTCAGATAATCGAGGCGGCCGTTTTGCCAACGCCGCAGATGCCAACAGAGGCCAACAGTTTTTCCATCTTGTTTGTCTTGCATTTAGAACGTAGTCACGCAAAATGCATTAAAATTTATACCCACCCGGGATGATATGTATTCGCGATCCCTGTTACACGCACTGTCCACATGTATTACATCCACTCGATCGTGAGCCAATGGTGGAATGGAAAAAAATGTTTCGGATAAAAGTTGCATGATTTAAAGCCTCCACTCTCTATCCTCCATCATTCTTTTACTCTATTCTTTCTCTCCTCGTCTCTTTCGCGTTCCTCTTTCTTTCTTTCTTTCTTCCTCTTTTTTTCTTTTTTTTTTTACAGGCAAATTCGCTTTCGACCGAAGTTATTTCGACGTGAAATATTATTTTTTTAACAGGCCTTGTGCGCATCTAACGCAACAACACCCCTCCCTCTCTCCCTCGTTCACGAGTGAAACGAGTACTACTCGCTTGCGTTGTAAATAAGATTTACTGGAATCCGATGACGTACGATTACGTAACCGTTTCGATAACTAAATTGCAAGTTACGAGCGCCTATGTGTCTTGATTCGACTTAGAGAATCGGCCTCGAACCGGCGACATTTGTCAACCTCCCCTCCCCCCCCGCCGATATTCACTCTCTTCCGCGCGAGTTTCGTTCGCGAATCGGAAGATTTATGGAGCCAAGAACGATACGTACGAGTGTGCGCTGGATATAATCGGATAAAAAACATGGAACAAAAAAAAAAAAAAGAAATAAAAAAAAAAGGCCGCGAAATCGGCACTGTGAAACCTATTGTTTCATACGGCTGTTCGAGTCGATCTGCGAATCCGTATCCCGAATTGTTTCGCGAGCAACAACAACTTCTACAATTTGGTACAAGAAGAAAAATGCACGGGGCACGGGGCACGAGGATGCTTGATTCACGATGGGCCGTAAAAAAAAAAAAAAAAAAGAAAAAAAGAAAAAAGTGTCCTGATGCATTCTGTCCGATGGACGAGAATTTGTCTCCTCTTCGTTTCGGAGATTTGAACAGCGATCGAATTTATTGTATGCGCGAGAATGGAACGAGAGGAGGTAAAATTATTTGTGATTATTTGTCGATAGATTTGAACGTGCTCTTTTTTAATTCTTGTTTTTTTTTTATTATAATGTTAACGATACTCGTGCGAATAATGATGTTTTTTTAATTTGTTTGTTAAAAATTTACAATTGTAAATTTGCAATTATTTATATTCTAAATTTAGCAGTGTTTAATATTCTGGTTATTCTAATTACTCTGCTCTGATTATTGTAATTATATCCCGATCATAATAATCATGATATCTAATCGCAGCAATAATTTATTCTGTTTTAATAATTTATTCAATTTTTCACATTATAAAAGAACGAATATGCAAAATGATTCACGTAACAGAAACGAAGAAATTAATAATATTTACAAAATAATAATTCTTTTTAATTTATTTTTAATTTAATTCAAATTTCTCTGTCCAAAATTATTTTTATATAATAAAATATTATTCAAAATTGAAATAATTATATCATTTAAATTATATATACATTTGAAATCAATAAAAATACATATTAATTTTTAAACAACAGCCTTATTTAGATAATCTTTCGTTGTATATACGTTCAATTTTACGTATAAAATCTTATACTTAACTTTTCTCTTCATTTCCTTGTCGATATCATCATGCTCGAAGCGTCTCGAATGGATAAAGTCGAGTTTGGTTGACATATGGCGATGTTGGCCGGCGAGGAATGTGTTAATGAGATCATTTAGCTACCCTTATCCTCCTCCTTAACGCTCTTTAGTCTGCCTTCGCACATCAGAGAAACCAGCTTGATTTAAACTATCTCCTTCTTCTCTCTTTCTCACCACTCGTTTTGTATACTCACTTTCGTGCTTGGCCATTGTTAAAAGAAAGCTATGCGCTTTAAACTGTTTCTCCTGTCATTTTCTTTTCATCCGCTGCAACTTTTTCTCTTCCTCTCTCGATCGTTTGAATATTTTAGGAACAGCAATTTTTGGAACAACTCTCAAAGGATATGGAATGAAAGAATTCTGTGTATAAAAATTTGATTTTCTTTTATCCACTAACAATTTATATTTGCATTTTTCAAGAAATCGTAAAAATTCTAATAAATATTTACTTAATTTTTAGACTTACTTCATAAATGTAATATACATATTAAAAAAAGATATCGATCATCTTACATTAATTTAAACAATATCATAGATATAATAACTCACACACTCTTCTACTCTAGTACGTTGTTAATACATTCGAAATATTTTCACAAGTTTAGAACAAATTCGAGCCATTTACATGTATCATTTAATTTCACGTAATTATAAAAAATTTCATTAGTGATAAGAATACTTCATATAGGAATAAAAAAAGAATTACTTATACGGATACAAAATACACACGTATTTTTCTTATTTTATTATATAATTTCAAACCGTTTGAATTATATTTCTTAATGAGACGGACCGAGTCGATGATTCCCTACATCATAACGAGGGCACGAAGGATCGGAGGACGAGCGAATCGTACACACGTACGAATTAGCGTCACGTAGAGGCGATATTAATGTTGGGCGGCGCGGGATAATTATATTGTCTATTCTTCCGGCGGCCGGCCGACATCGCTGTTAGTTTTCCCCGATAAGATAAGCCGAAGTTGGAGTGCACAGAACCGGAGGATTTTAATTAACGCGCCTTCCATATTATATATCGCGACGAGGACGCTTAGATCGTGCCTGTATAATGGCAGCCCGGTTGAGAAATTAATTGGCCCCGCGGCATAATGTAACGACAAATCTAGCACGCTGTAATTCCACCCCCTCTTCCCCTCCGCTAAATTGCCGTGCCGCGATTCACTTTTCCACGATGGAAACGCTCTCTTCGATCTCGTGCGTGAATTAAAATTAACGAATTAACGAAAAAATAGACGAGTAATTATTGGCCTGACGCGGTATCTTTAATTGTATCTTAGAATCTCGATGTTCCATTAATCGAACTGTTCATTGTGATGTTATCTGGATCTATTTTTTTTTTCTTCATTGGTGGTGGAAATATGATTTAATTTAAATTTAATTTAAAATTGAATTTGAGAAGTAATCGGAGGAATATTCGGAGTAATTTTTATAGGTAGTAATATTATCTTCTAAAAATAATTTAAGGCAATTGATCTAAGAAAAAACTCTGAAAATTTTTCTTATCTTGTCTCTTTATTTTAATTCGAATAATAGATAATTTTGTATTATAATTTTTGAAATAATTTACTGAAGATTAGAGAGAATGCTCTTTTCAATGAACGTGAAATGTATTGTTACGGATATTATTTTATTATTTTTTCAAAATGCTTTTATAATACCATATAATTTTGACTATTTTGAATATTAACACATTTGAACAATTGAAACTGAATGTGCGAAATCTTTATGTATTTCGTGAAGTACTTGTTCATATTTATACTTATCTATAATATAAACTGTTAATAATTTACGGGATTCAAATAATCTTAAAAATCCTTTCCGTATTTTATGTTTAATATCTAATGAAAAAATTTCGATTTTACACGATATTGAAACAATTGACTTAAATTCGTCTGATATATCCAAATCAAACATTTCTTCGCCATTATGCACGAAATTAAAATAATAACAATATAATAGGTTGATTCGACAACAGGTTGAATGTATTTCCAAAACTGTATCTCTATAGAAAAATAAGTCAAGCACAAAAGCAAAGTCATAAAAACGAACCGAAACTGAAAAAAAGATCGTCGAATTCGGGCGTGTGTCCACTCAAAGATCAAAACACTTATAAATTTTCCTCGCGATGGCGCCATTAAACAGAGGCTCCTAATGAATTTCTCAGCGGGCAATCTCGACGGCTGACCAGAAAAAGAATCCCTACCTATCATCCGTGCTCTGATTTACACAAGTGATTCTCTGAACTTTTCGACTGACGCGTGGGATAAAATCTTTCCCCCTTCTTTCCAATCTTCTTTTCGCCCATTGCTCCCTCTCCAATAGTTTTTTCTCCCCCCTTCCTTTTTTTTCTTTTTTTGTACGCAACCGACATAAATAATCCTCGCAAATTTATAATGACAATTACCATAAAAATTGTCGCACAATAAAATATTCGGACAAATTTACGACGTTGGCCAAAAACAGGATTTCCAGCACGCGTGACCCACGAGAGGGAAAGTTAGAAGACCCTCCCTCCCTCCATCCTCGTAACCCTCTTCGACGTTCTCCACCCCACGTCTCGTGCAACTTTACAGCCAATTATTCTGTATATACGTTTATTATACCCATATCTCGTTCGCTACGGATCGAATAAAAATTGAAATTATTATTCGTCCACTAATATATTTCTTAATATTCATCGATATTGATGTATTTGATTTGAATCTACGTTGTAAATTTTTCGAGATGGATTGATCGTCATTAATGATTGGATCGTGTTCGAAATTATATATTTACGAAGCGTGTTTGATGTAATTTTTCGTAAGAAAAATGAATTTTTTTTTTTGAAATTTATTGTATAATTTAATATAGTCGGATAGTTACTTCACGAATAATGAATAGAAAATTTAAGTGATAGAAGGTTTGAATTTGTCGCGTCCAGATTCAAAATTAATTCAGAAAAAAGATAGAAAATATTCAAACGATACGCATTACAATATTCAAAACAGTGGAAACAGATCTTTATTTTAATTTCATTTCGTTTTAACTTGCACAAACAAATCTCCGCCCATTAAAATTAATTCAATTATGCAAAAGGAAGCCTTGGCCAGCCAATATTACACTTACATCACGCTTGATCCAAAATTAATTTACACCAAACTTATAAAAGTGAAAAAAAGAAAAAAAGAAAAAATTCGAAACTTTACCCAAATGATTAAGCGCTTATATATATTAATATTCGTCGAAGTACGATCGAAATTATTTTTCTACCTGGGGGCGCGTGATTACATTTGCAAATTGCAACATTTAACGAAACCGAAGCGCACCGTGGGAAAACGTATCGAGGCACGCGAAACGCCGGTTCCAAATAAGCGGGCACGATGGTATTTCAAATAATAAACGAAACAGAAATAATGTTTTCAATTTTTATCTCCGAATCGGTGAGCATCGACGCCGCCCCCTCGCGGTCGCGATACGGGGGATCCCCTCTGACGCATCGAGTAATTTATAAAAATACGGGAAAAAGTGGAATGTAAATTTCCGGGGGATGCGTTTTGCATGAAATGAGCCGCCTCATAAATATTGGAATTTTATTCAGTAGCTGCATTTCGGGAACCGGACGGTCCGACGCTCGTTATAGATCGCCCCTTTTCACAGGATTTCCAAGCATCTGTTGTATTTCGCTCTTCTCTGTCTCTATCTCTTTTTCTCTCTTTCTCTCTCTCTTTTTTTTCGTTGCTCCGCGAACGAACACGTTCATTGTAGCGAGCTTGTTTAATAGAACGAACAGCGCCAAGTTTTTAACCGGAAATTCATTGATTTCGTTGAGGAGGGAAGGATCTTTAACCGAATGAGATTCGTGATTCGAAATTTTCTTTTGGTCACAGATTTTCATATGGTTTATATGGTCGAGTTTTTTTTGTTCGTCAGGCTTCTTCTTAGATCCTCGAGTTTTAGATCTTGTTGTGAATTTTCAATCGAATAAGCTTCGTACGAAATTGTTTAACGATTCTTCTCAGATTTTGAAAGATGGTGGTCGAAATTTCTTAAATCTTAATGCTTTGCTCTAATGCTTTGAATAAGTTTTTGAAATTTCCAAAAGAATGGTTCTTTTGTTTACGCAGATTTTGATCGGAAAAATCGTTTTTTGATCGAATCCTCAGATTTTTGAGTAGAAATTATTAAGATTTTTGAATTTTGACGTTTAAACTTTGCAATTTGAAGAAAAATTCCATTTGCATATAATAAAATTGAAAAAATTTGTTGTCATTCTTACATTTGCGTAATCTAATAACTCTCTTCAAATAATAACATTGAATAAAATATATTAAAAAGTACTATTCGATTTGGAATAACAATATCTCGATGTTAATGTGAATGTAATTAATTTATTTCTAACTAAATTAATAAAACACATAAACGAAATTTATATTAGTTTTTACAATAATACTAATATCGATAAGATATATAAAGTTTACCATTTGCACGTGGTTGAAAATCCTGTTAAGATCGTTGTCGTGCAAAATGAACGATGCTAAATCGGCCAGATGCAACGCGGTGACGGAAAGCGGTGTTTTTAAAGAAACATAATCTAAAATGAAACGATGCCCCTGGGGTCGACCTTGTCACGATCCACCCGCATTGCGATCCACGCGTTTACGATGATGCCGAGTCTTTATATAAAGTGGAGCCTCGACTTTTGTAGACCTTCGCTCCTCGTACATGCAAATGATTTTGCACCACATAAATAGAAACTTTTTACATTATCAGGTAAGGGCAATCTTTTGTATCTGAAAAGGGAATAAAAAGCTACCTCTTCTTGACAATAGACAATGTTCTTTGGATAAAAATATTAAAGTATTTTTGTTGAATTTTTAATATTTTACGCATTGATGATTAGAATTAAATTATTGCTACGAAGGTTAATTTTAATGTTAATTTTATCAAGGTATTTTTAATTACTTGCAAAAGAAAAAAATTCATAAGGAATCAATTTGATTTGCTTTGATAATTTTGGTATTAATAAATTATATGCAAGTTAATATATTATAATTTATACAAGATAATCTAAAGAAGATTTAGCAATCAAAAGAACGATTAGAACAAGTTTCATTGTTTCTGGTATTAAATATACATTGTGAAAGTCAATATAAATCAGTGGAAAATATAGTTTCAAATAAATATCGATAAATAAATATCGATTTAATATTTTTAATGTGTTTGACTCGTAATTTACACTTCGCTTCATCTTCCATATTTCGAGATCAAAAACACTTCCTTGATCAATCTACGCAAAAAAATATCGATGTATCGCATACAATATCATATAAAGAGATTCATTATTTCCACAAACGAATAACGTTCCAACAATACGTTCTTTTTTTTATATTATTATTATTATTTCCTTCCTTCTTTTATCTATTCTCAATATTCAAATTAAATAGTAATTAATCGATTATTAGTTTTGTTAACAATTACAATTACCACAGATATTTAATACACGTATTAATTTACGTTTCCCCCCCCCCTTTTTTTTACTATATTACATTTTTCCTCTCTTCTCCTTTCCTCGTTTCCTCCCTTTTAATTTTTGAAATTTACCAGAAATTATTATTCATTGATCATTTTCCCACGTCAAACGGTGAAAGCAGTTGATCGGAAGAAGGGGAAATAAGATCGGATAACGGTACGCGATACGATCGCGATAAGCAGCCGTGCTAGACCTGACAGAGACATAATTGAAGGTAATTCTTTTTCTTTCTTTCACTGCACTGAGATTGCAAGTATAGTCGAGCGCCACTCAACGATTAATCAGCCGCATGACTTGCCGATTTCGATTTTAATTAGAACGCTTCCGTGGCGTATCGGCCCGCTCCATAAATAATGCTCGCCTTTTTTTTTCTTTTCTTTTCTTTTTTTTTTTTTGTCGTTCATTTTCAACGCGATAATCAAATTCTGATAAATTCCAAAATGTAGTCTCCGAGGGGGAAAAATTATCAAGTGTTACGTGTAAACCATCAATCTCGTTCCCTTTCGTTTTTTCTTTTTTTTTTTTTTCGCTGACCACGAGTTTCGCTCGACACACTCAAATACTTTTATCGTACATACGTTAGATTATTCGATACAAATTTTTAACTGAAATATCCATTAAACGACCTTTTTCTTTTTTTCTTTTAGGTATTACAGTTTTGTTATTTTTTGAAAAGTAAAGTGAAATTTTTTTTTAATTATATTCTCGAAAGAATCGAAAGGTAACCAAATATCTAGGAAATTATATTACGAAATTATAAATAATATTTGTTGAAAATTTCTTATTAAAAATATAAGTTTAAAGAATAGATAAATAGAAATAATTATTTTAGTTATAAACAGTGTTTTGTATTTTTCAAAGAATTTTAAGTTTGAATAATAACTGAAATATTTTATCAATGTTATATGTTAATAATATGTAGAAATAATAATTAAAAAAATCTGTTTTTGTGACGACGATTAAATATAGATAGAAGTTTATTGTACTTTAAATATTTTTAATATTATTAAAATACAATATATTGAAAAAGTTTGAATCCTAATTGTAACTTATTTGAAGATTCTTAAAAAAATATGTATAATTATTGTAGTATTACATTACCTTCAACTCGTTAATCCAATCTTAACAATTTATATATTAAAAGCCTTATTTATACATATCGTTAATAAAAATTATCATTTCGAACAACGCTCATCGCATTCAATTAATAACCACAAATACTTAATTTATCCATCGAATCCAAATTTTAGAATGCTAGTAAACCACTACCATTAACCCACAATTTAAATAAAACGGTTATTTTCCTAATGAAAATATCCCAAACATTGCAATATATTATTTATTCAACCTAATCTTCCAATTTTCTCCGCTGTCGAAGAGGACTAGAACGGGATCGAGGACGAAATCGAGCGAGGCACCAGGTAGATTTCATCATCGTTTCCTTCCGGCCTTGCGATCGCGGCGCAACGAGGTTACGCAGTGTGTTGCTGGCGTGTAAAGGTGGAACGTTCCACGTCTTGAGATGCGCATACATTACGGACACGCGATCCCTCGGAGCAGAGGGAGCCCCCGCTGCTGAAAATTACAATTTAAATGGCCGCCGTCCGTTCCCTCATGCGCGCTTATCTCCTTGTTTTCATCTAAACATCTCATTTTTATGCGCCATTCAAATTCCACGTCCCTTCTTTTCGAACGGGGCCCTCGGTCACGCGATACCACGCGTCGTTGTCACTTTGCGAAACTTTTTGCTACCTTTTCCCCGCCGATGCATTCGAGAGCGCGGGTCACGAAGAGTCCTTTCCAATGGAGAAATTGGAAGAAAGTAGTTTTATTCGTTAAACTTTCCATCTTCCTCTTTCTTTCTTTAATTATTCCGGAGAATTCATCGGCTAATGTTAATTAACGTTAATTAATTTTTCACGATGCAAAAGGATGACAACATTAGAGTAAGTTGCAAATTTTTTCGGTTTATTTAAACCGTTCGAGAGGGTCCAATGGGAAACGTTATTTATTATTCCAATAAATTATATCGTTTAGTTTGAACGTAAGTTTTCGCAATGAAATTTCGGAAATTACTTTTGAACATTTTGGGAAAATTTTTGTATTCACGATATGTCGTCTAGTTTTAATTCTCCAAGAAGATCGTTCAACAATTTTTTCCCCGTAAATTGAAAGGCAAATATATTCTATAAACCCGTGATAGCAACTTTACTCAAAGCATGGCTAAAGACACTAGTAAATGTGGGCAAACGATTGTCTGTAAACAGTCTACATACATTGTCCGTGAACAATCGGACGATGACGCCAAACATTGTATATAGACCGTGTACAAACAATGGACCAAGGAGAACCCATTGGAGAAAGACCAATATGCATAAAAGCAAGTAAAAGCTTTTATTAATGACATTTTAAGCAAATATACATAAAGAATGAAGTATTTATTAGAAATAATATTTGCTGAATTTTCTGGTCAATATTTAAAATACTCATAACACTCATATTATTTATTAAAAAATAATAATAATAATAAATTTTAATGCAATCTTAAGTTTCTCTCTCGTTTATCTCCCCAGCTATGTATTCATTCATACGAAATGAAGCTACAATTTTTTTCTATTTCAATCTAGTATAAAACCTAAATATACTCATATTTACTACCATTATATTATTATTATTTGTATTTGATTTAATTACGAGCATCTTTTTACCTTTATCGCTTTCGTTGTTTCAATTTTTCCCAATTCTACAATTTATTTTTATCGCTCCATTTTAATCTTCAAAATTTTCTCGATCTCGATCGAGAAGCTTCATAAAAAAAAATTTCGAAATTGAAATCCCCACGTTGGAGAGAATAACCCTTTATCCGGTACTTTGGCTCGAATGATCGAAATTCATCGTATCGCTTGTCCCCCGGAACAGTAATTTTTCGGATAATTACGCGTGATGTACAGTCGGCGGACACGCGATCTTGCCGTGTGTGTAACACGCGCGGACCAATTATTGACTTGCGAATCACACGTTCTAACGTTATCAAATTGTTGCTTTATAGTAACCGCCGATAACCGATAACCCGATACGTCGATTAGAGATAGTTGGCAATAATTAATAAACGAAGCTTACCGATATCGCCGGCAATAAAATCGGCAGCATCCGCCAGGAGGGAGGGGAAGCACGGTTTTAACATTATCCTGTTATTCCTCCTCCTCCGCCTCTCCCTTTCCCCCTCTTTTCCATTTCACATTCTGATCAATTGATACGGCAACACGAAGTTATGTCCCACGGCTAAAGCGGCCTTCTATTATTATCATGTGCCGCATTAATAGCCCACATTCGTCTTTTCACCTCGAACCCGTCCTCACCTCGAAGCCAGCTTGAAAGGAATTCTTTATGGGACGCCAAAGTGTTTCTCTCTTTTCTTTTCCTTTTCCTTTCTTCTTTTTCTCTTTCCTCGAGACCGGCTTTAACGACCGGTGCAGTGATTTTCTGTTTGATCGCGTTGAAATTAATGCTGTTGACTGGAGGTCTTTTATGAGGAAAAGGGCGGTGGGTAACGAGGAGGAGAGTCGGTTATGGATTAAGGAGGAGGTAGCAATTTACAATGGTCCTTCTTTATTATCGGTCTTGCTTATTAGCAATTTTGATTTCGTTTCATTATTCGCGATTGTTGATAAGGAACGCTGCTCCCTTTTTGATCGATACTTTAATTCAGAGAGAGAGAAGGCGTTAAATTTATTTTATTTATATATCATTTCAAATCGATTGAAATTATCGTTAATTATAAAATAAAAAGGAAAAAATGATAATATCGATACCAAATTGATTGTAATTGTACAAATGTCTCGATATTTTAATTCTTATTTTTATTGTATATACTATCTTCTTAGTTTATCTCAAAACGAACCAATATTCGTAATAGAAGAAATTCTTTGAAAATTAAATTCAATATAATTTCGATAAATATATGTATATTAATGTAACCATCTGTGAAATAACATGTGATAACAACGATACAAAGATTGATTGCATATAAACGAGCACATCAATTTTCTTAAATCAATCCTGCACAAAATTCCGCTATAATGGAACAGGCCAATGAAAAACGTTCTCGGTCGTGAATTACCGAGGCAACCGACTTAATGAAGGTTTCGATTCGCGCAAGTAAACCGAGGAAATTCGCGCGAAATTTCGTCCTTTTAGTGTTAAACGTCCACGTCAAGTGGACGCTTTCGTCCTCCGTGAACGGAACTGTCTATTCGATATCGATGTTTACCAAAGGATTCAGAACGTAGCTCGAAATGGAAGGTACATATCGCGTGTTTAATCGGCAGAAGCTGCTTAGTCGTTCCGTTCGATGATAGCAATTGAATTAATGTATCCCTTGTATATTTAATCGTAAGTTCTATTAGGTCGTAACTGTGCGCAGTTCGCGATTTTCGAACGAATACCCCCCGTCGTTAATAAATAATATCCTCGTTAAACAGATTTTCTATCGAGGCTTTTATTACACGAAAAAATGTTCGTCGTCTACGCACAATCATCATCCATACACAGTCGTGGTCAGGAAACGATTTAGAAGAGCATTCTTTTCTTATTTGAATTTGCATTAGACCGTGGCACGCGCGAAGCGAGAATGAAATATTAATTTTTGATGCTGATTAACATAAAAAAAATTATTATTATCGCGATCGAAAAAGATTCTTAAAGAAAATTTCTTTTTAAAACTTTTGCTTTATTAACCCTACTCACGTACAAATTTGATTAAAATAAAAATTTTCCAGGTTAATGAAACTGAACCGTAATATACATATATATTTAATTTTTTAATCGAATAAAAATTATTATTATTAATTTTGAAAATATATCGTGTATAATTCTTGTATATTCAATTTAAAAAACAATTATCTCATATACGACACGCCTAATATCTTTCGAGATTACCTTAACAACACGATAAAAATTAATTTTTCATTCTTCACGATCTTTAAATTAACTACAATATTTATTATCGTGGTTAAAATTCACTTTCTAATCTCTACTTTCGAAATCACGCCGCGTCGCTGTGTGCTTGGATAACGATAATTCTATTCTACAAAAAAAAAAAAAAAAGAAAGGGAAAAGGTGTTGTTCTTTGATAAATTCGACGGGAAATTTTTGCGTGAATGGGCGAGGCCGAGCGGCTCGATTTCCCGGCCCCTCATCGAAGGCAACAATTAATCGATACAGGCCGGCCGCGATTAATCAAACTCGCCGCGTTTCCTAAATCCATTATTGCCGGTTCAATCAGCCGATTTCCACGGCCCGCTGCGAACCGGAACGCGGCCTCGCTGCAAAAGAAAGCGTATACTCGTTTCTCGAACCGTTCCGCGGCGACGTTCGATCGATCGATCTAGCCGCGGATATCTATTCGCTGCCAATTACCCGCGCAGGAACAACCGCTCTCGTAGCGGCCTGATTTTTCGCGGATAATTTACGCGTGTTTGTCGCGAGTCGGGCGATAGAATTCGTCCCGGTTAATTCTTCGCGCTTTTTTCCCAATCAATGGAAAAATTAATTTCGTTTCGTTCGTTGCGCGATACGATCGTGGTAGATTTGGATTCATGGATTATTTCGAGGAATTGAATTTTCTTTTTGAAAATTGTTTCGAATAAAAATTATTAGATGAAATCATGCTAATGTTTTCAGTTTAGATGCAAACTCGAGTAATTAAATAAAAGTAAATTGATATCGAAAGTCTCAAAATTCTTGTAACTTTCTACAATTATTATTATTATCTTATATTGTCTTTATATATATAAAGTATATATATATATATATATATATATATATAAAGTATATGCTTCTTCTTTTAAACTTACTCTATTTCCATCTCGCTTTATCTGACGAAATAAAGCTCAACGGATATATTTGTATACGTCTCTTTTATCTTCTTCCTCTAGAACGTATCCACGAATAGAAATATATAATGATAATTAATTTACACATTACACATTTAGATGCAAACTCGATCGAGTTGTTAATTAAATAAAAGTAAATTGATATCAAAAGTCTCAAAATTCTTGTAACTTTCTAGAATTATTATTATTATCTAAATTGTCTTATATATATATATATAAAGTATATGCTTCTTCTTTTAAACTTACTCTATTTCCATCTCGCTTTATCTGACGAAATAAAGCTCAACGGATATATTTGTATACGTCTCTTTTATCTTCTTCCTCTAGAACGTATCCACGAATAGAAATACAATGATAATTAATTTACACATTACACATTTAGATGCAAACTCGATCGAGTTGTTAATTAAATAAAAGTAAATTGATATCGAAAGTCTCAAAATTCTTGTAACTTTCTACAATTATTATTATTATCTTATATTGTCTTTATATATATAAAGTATATGCTTCTTCTTTTAAACTTACTCTATTTCCATCTCGCTTTATCTGACGAAATAAAGCTCAACGGATATATTTGTATACGTCTCTTTTATCTTCTTCCTCTAGAACGTATCCACGAATAGAAATATATAATGATAATTAATTTACACATTACACATTTAGATGCAAACTCGATCGAGTTGTTAATTAAATAAAAGTAAATTGATATCAAAAGTCTCAAAATTCTTGTAACTTTCTAGAATTATTATTATTATCTAAATTGTCTTATATATATATATATATATATATAAAGTATATGCTTCTTCTTTTAAACTTACTCTATTTCCATCTCGCTTTATCTGACGAAATAAAGCTCAACCGATATATTTGTATACGTCTCTTTTATCTTCTTCCTCTAGAACGTATCCACGAATAGAAATATATAATAATTAATTTACACGTAATTCGTATGGGCGATAACAAAAATCAAAATTCAAAGTGAAAATGGAATTCCACGGAGAGGAAAGGGCACGAAATCGAGTGATCATCGATACGAGGAGTGGACATTACGCGTTGTTCCGCATAATTAATTTTATACAATTCCGGATTGTCCCAGGAGGCGGGCGACGCGACGTTTCGTCGCGACGGCGCGCAACGCCCCGGCGAAACTTCCGCGATTGTTTTGAAACGAAAGTAAATTTAATTTACCGGCTAATTATCGCCCGTGCAAAGTTCCGAATTAAACTTGTAATTGGCTTTCGCTTGATTCGAAGAAATTGCGTCGGGCCACGCCGCACCTGGCCCGCGACTCACACTTTCCGCTTCTAATCCGCGCGATGTGCACGCGCGTGCGCGTGTTACGCACGCGTGTCCTCGTTTATTTCGCACGATCCTGTAATTTGGTGAGTTTCGTTTAATTGGTTTGATACGAAATTGTTGCGCGATGAATGGATCCAACGATTCGTTCGATTATTTATACGTTTAAATCAAAATTTAATAGTTGAGGTTAGGAATGAAGTTGAAGTTCCATGATTCGTTCGAAATAATATAAATAATAATCGCAAATATTAAATTATGAGAAGCGGGTCAATAGTTAACGAATAAATTGTTGTTTAAACGTTTTGATAATTATCTAAAATAACTTTATTGGGGATTTTTTAACAAGTTACTTTTTCAATTATTATGAATTTATTGCGTCAATTGATTATAGTGTAAAGGTTATGTAGACTGTTTGTTTTATCTAAACGTAATGAATCATTTTGTTAAGAATATTCAAATTATGTAATTTTTAATGTACCAATCGATAAAATTTGTTATTTTTTGACAACGAAGCATTGATGTTTGTAAAACTTGTCACACAAAGATAAGAAGAATATTGTAAAATTTTTATGTGGTCTTTACACATATATGTGTCGATAATTTAATCATCAATTTTATTTTATAATTCTTAAACGATATTGTCAAATTGAGATTTATCGATAATTATGAAAATCTATGTTTATTAACACGTTTTTAATATAAATAATAAAAGTATCTTACATCCAATTGTTAAATTTATATTAATTTTTAAATTTCTAAATAATCATTCACGAATTGTTTAATCTTGAATCTCTCGTCAACTTTAATAAATGGGTGTGAAATTTGATTATCAGCTAAAAGTGGAGGAGGATAGGTTCGGTTTATTGTTACACGAAGTACATAATACTTATTTTTAGAGGAAGAGCTTCAAATAGCTGCGGTAGAATTGCATGATTCATATCATACGACGCACTGATTCATACTAAACTGTGTTCTTCTCATACTTTCTACTAAAATTTATTATTTCACGATGGCACGAGCTCAAAATAATCGTCAATCATTTGGTTTAAACATTTTTTCGTTTAAAAAAATGCTAATATATCTTTATTATAAATCTATCTTTATATTTAAGATAGATTTTTATTCACAAATTAAAAGAAAGATTTTGTTAAAAAATTATTGAAAATAATCTCAGTTATTGGTATAAAAGTTAATTGTATTTTAATGTTCCTAAATGTTTTAATTATTAAAAGCAATTGCATATATTTTATAAGAAATATGAGAAGATAATATTTACAACAATTAAAACAAATTCTATCAATATTTGAAAAAAAATTATAACGATTACGTAGCTTGGCTTTAAAAATTAGTTGAAGAAAAATTATTAACTTTTAACGGAAAAAAATAATTACATTAATAAATAAAAAGTAAAAAAAAAAAGAAGAAATCTATGAAACCAAATCACTAACTAAATCCTAAAACGAATAAAAATTTAAGAACATTCTGAAAAGTAGTAATAGATATCCAAATAGATTTTTATATTAATGTTTCTATATATTGTCTATATATAATGTAATATAAAAGATAAGCTCGATATCAATTTCTCAGCGAAAATATATCCATACGACTGATAAAACAACCAACATTTGCAACCATATCGACGCGAATCTGACAATTATAGCCATATTCATCGATCGTACGATAAAAATTACTTGGAACAACTATAAAAATACAGCTATAAAAATAAATTTACTTCTATCGAAAGTTTGCCGTTTTTCCATCCTCTTCTTTTTAACCATATCGAGAGCGCTCAGATCGATAGACGCGCGGTTAATGGGCTCAAATGTCTGAAAGATTATTACCCGAAGGTATCCTCCGCGACCGACACAGCGGAGGATCGGTTCTTTTGGTTTTACTCGAGGCATAAGACCGTGCCACCGGCAATCTTCTATCTTCTGGTAATTAACCGCTTCCTTAAACCAAACCGTATCTCCCCTTATCTGTCCCGGCGCATCTACCCCGTGCACGTACGCACGAACACGTACACTGGTCCGCCCATGGTAGATGTTATAACCGTGAAAACAAAGAATATTTTCCCATTGCCGTTCTGGACGCAATTGAAAGATTCCAATAATTATGAATACTCCTAAAATGACCTTTCTGAAATTGTTGTCTGTGAAAATTTAGAAAAACGGTTGAAAGATTTCATCATCATCATCATCATTATTATTATTATCCACGATAATAATACGAAGCAATAAAATAAATATATCAATGTTTGATTTATCAATGAATTAACAACAATTTTCTAGACTATTATAATTGAGGTATTCGCGTGGTATTATTGAATACGAAGAAATGCATATTTCGTATTCTATGTGCCAGTTCGCGCAATATCTTATTATCTCGATAAACAAATATAGATATAATTTTCTATGGACGTTTACTTACTCATTCCTTTTCCATTATATGACTAACGTACGCTCACTATTGTACTTTATACGCGGACCTTTATCGGTATTGTTTCCCGAGTTATTCATATTTTACGACAGCATTAGTTGAACACATAGAAAACAGATAGGAGCCATACTTCAGCCCCCGTGACACAAGTGGATTTCCATTCCTTCGTGAATAAAACCAGGCACGCTATAGGTGCATTACACTTGACTCGTTATACGTATGTATACCTATCGCTCTCTCTCTCTCTTTCTCTCTCCTCCTCTCTCTCCTCTCCCCTCCCCCTTTCTCTCAATAGTTCATTTCCAACGTCTCATAAATTTACAAGTATAAATTTACAATTTGAATACGGGGACGAGCGACCATTCCCAGCCTCAAAGACTGTCCTTGCGCACATCCAGCGGGAAATTAGAACGAAAGTTTCTCTCTATTTCTTAACGCGGCTCTCGCGAATTTCTCTCGCGCGCTCGTCACGACCCCCTTTGGAAACCGATGGAAATATTGCATAACGTCGGGCGAATCCTTGATTTTTATCCCCTCGCCATTGCATCGATAAGGTATTTATTCGACAAAGAAAAGAAAATCTATTCTCACAAACGTCGTTTTGCATTTACACATCTTTGAAGTTTTACGAGTGACCATGTTGTTCAAAACTTTCTTTTAAATAACCTTGTTATTACATTCGATACTATTCCATGTTACTTTGCGCGTTTTAACGCATGATTGGGATGTATTTATAAACGATCGACGCGATAATTCTTACATCCAATTATCTATCGTTCAAATTTATCCTAAAGTATAGGTCAAATTGTTTAAAATAATATTCCATGGAAGGAAATCAAAATATAAGTATCTTCGTATATCGTTCAAATCATCTGCGCCACTGGATGGCGCGCAAGATTATTAATTTCATTTTCGTCGAACAACGAATTACAAATTCGGTAACAAGCAGCCAGTAATAAGTAGAAAATTAGGCAAATCTGCGCTATTATGTTCCCGGTGAATGGATGAGTAGATTCCGGAATTTAGACTGAATTACCATCAGAAATTCCGGACGGCTGGCTGCTAGTTGGGATACGACTACGACTCTGCTGTTAGTTCATGCAAACGGGGCCATAGGAGATTTCAAGTCTACTCTGTATTTTAATCGATACGATCGTGATTATTGTTAGATTAGTGGAATATTAATGTCGATTTTTGATAAATAATTTTAAATTATTTCCATGGTGAATAAATTTTACGAAGACGGTACTCTTGTCTGATCTTGGAAATCTTTAGTATTTGAAATTTATTATTGGCATATAGGAATATCGAATTTAAGTCGAAATAATTTAAGTTTTATATTCCTCGTTTTTGCAATTGTTAAAATGTAATATGACTGTTTTATACCTGTTTATTTTATAATAATAAATCATTTGTGCTCTAATACATTTTTCAGACGTAAGATATAAAAACGTTTTCTATATTTTTGAAATAAACGTTACGAATGCATGTCAATAAACAAATTTGATCGCATTCCAAATTATGAAATAACGTTATCCAAGGATGAATGATAAAATTATTCATTAGACTGCGAATATTTATACAAGATCAAATTTTTATGAACGTAAAAAAACTAAAAACTTGAAGCTTAAATAGAGATTTACCTTCTTCAAATACGTGCATTCGTAATACGTACTTATACTTTAATGCTTTCTGCATATCATTTTCTGCATTTCTGTAGATTTTTGCACATTTAAATTTTGCATAAATACATAAATATGTATTTATGTGCAATCTATTAATAACATTTCACGTAAATTCACGTGAAATATGAAAAAAAAAAAAAAAAGAAAAGAAAGAAAATATTTAGCGATAGCTACACAACAAATATTTAAAATATTTATGAAAAGTTCAAATGATTTAAAAATATCCATATACATGAAAATATGGACGCATTATAGCAAAATTGTTTTACCGTGTGGCACATCCATGGCCCTTATATTATAAAATCGACATCACTTCCCCAATATATTTTTCGTCACGCTATTAGCCAATTAAAGCTTGCACTATTTCTGATCATTATCAATCCGTTTAATACCCGACGAGGATAATAATCCGTCTCGATCCTTTCGCTGTTTCAATCGATTATTCTGTTTGTAGCTAGCCCGTTGGAAAATTATCCGACGATTGTCTCGTTCCCGTGCCTAGTCCCTTGTTTTATCGCTTGATCGTTTTTATGCGCGCCATTATTGCTTGTCCACGTGTTTTCTTTCGAATAATGAGAATGTACATATAATTTCCATGGAACGCTGGTTGCAACGATGTTCACTGCCAATCTTTGCCATCGTCTCGTTTTTGTAATTCAACTTCCGTTGAAAACTTTGTCTTTCTTTTATTTTTTTTACATATGTAATTTATGGTCGGTAAATAAAAGATGAGAGATCTTGTGTGAAAGTACAAATTTCCAAAAAAGAATCGCAATTTACGATATTAATATGTACGATATTAAAATCTACGGGAATTTCATTTGGAAGCCATGCATATCTTGTGTCGACTTGCTATCGAGTCATTATTTTATAGTGATTGACCAATCTTTTTTGATGATTTTAAAGCTAAAAAGGTTATCGATAATGAGAAAATTATTAGAACTGGGATTAAAGTTAATATTTAGCTAATATATGAGAATCGAAAAATCATTCGAGTTTCAAAACATTATCATTAATGATTAAATGTAAGATTAACTCGATACTCGTTCTTATATTTATAAAAATTCAAAATGATTATATCGATAAGTTGAAGAATCGTATCATTTATACTTTAAGAAAAAGCTGCTCATATTTTATATCTCAGTGCTTTGCTGACATGACAATTTGGAAATATCGTGTAAATAGGTTATACGATTACACAAAATTAAAAAGAAAAAAAATTGGCAATCAACGAATCATTAGTTTCCATAATTTCATTATATTTTCCTCGCTCAAAATATTAACAATATTAAAAATTAAATTAAAAAATAAAATCTTGGAAAATCAATTTATGAAATTAAAAACTTGCGTCTCATAATTTCGCATAATTTTAATCAAGCATCGATGTTTCGAGATTTTCCAACAAAGCAGAATCGAGCTTGAATTTCCACATCCCGTTTGCATTCATCACGTTGATTTCGTCGGACTGTAACGGTCAAATATTAACTTCCGCCGCCACTTTCCATTGTGTTCCCACCTGTTTCTCTTAAATCTTTCATGAAAACGGCCAAAGACTTTTTTCCATCCCCCCTTCCCTTCCCACCTCTCCTCGATACGTGTGTACAAAGGAGCAGAAACGGGAGAAACGCACAAAAGCCCAATTACTCGGCCACTTGAAAAGCGAAAACCCGGAAAATTTGTGATTGTTTAATGTTTCGAAAAGAGAAAAGAGGCTCGAGGTGGAGGAACGGGAAAGAGGAAAAAACGAGGGGGGAGGGGAAAGTAAAATAAAATAAAATAAAAACGGTGTGTATACGGCGAGAGAGAGCGAAACCCATTAACCGAGTACGCGATTTCAAAGTGATTTGGCACAGTTAAAAGGCCGACCGAAAGAACTCATTACCAGAAAATGAATTGGTCGTTGAAATTTTCATTGTCTTCGAGACTTACTTCGAAACTGTGCGATTCGCGCGAACGGGATCGAGCCGTTGGACAGAGACGGAGGCAGGGGCCTGAGTGGTAATTGGAGGGAGAGAGGGAATTGGAACGAATTCACGGCGAGCGAGTGTTGCCGCGAAAGATATTTCCAACCGTTTGATTCCGATTCATTTGTTTTATTTACCTAAACCCTTTTAAAATTCCATCGATAAATTATTCCATGCTTTCGGATCGTTCTCCATCCCCGAAATTTATCGTTTTCCAATGTGTCCGCGCGTTCACCCTACGTTTCGGCCTCGAATATCTGTTAATCGATCACTTTAAAGGGATGAAATCTTTCTCCTTCGATTTCTGAGATCGATCGAAATGCTTCCTGTTCGATGCGATTCGCGTAAAACGGAGAATATCCGCCTACGTCACAGGACACGTCGCTCAAAAGCCGAGAATGGGCGGAAGTCGTGAAATAGAATTACCTGTTCCTACGTATGCGGCTGTTCCAAGGTGATAATTGAATAGATAGCCGACGTCGTTTCTTCCCCGCCATCGTCTCTTCTTCCGATCATTCCTTCGTTAGGGGACGCGTCGAACCTGTGTTTCGCTTCGTTTTTTCCATCCTCGCGTGGAACAATGAAAAATATTGTCCCACGATTAAGTCGGAGCAAGACGTTTCTCGTTTAATCGAATCGAGTTGTCGCGGAATTTGATCGAGTTATTCACAGTGAAATAATTTCCTCCAGAGTCCGTGTATTCTTCCAAGGATTTTAAGTTTTATTCTCCCTTGTTGCTTGATTTTTATTCAATAAAATATACGAAATATTACAATTATCCAATTATTTCCGTTTCTCTTTCCAACCATAAGAATTAAAAACAAGACCAAAATATTTCAATAAAACGAGTCTCCACGTATCACGACCACCACGTCTTCGCCCTCCTGTCAAATCTAAACCCCACGATTCTGATCGCGACCCTCCTCCTCCTGCTCCTCCTCCGAGTATTATTTAGAAAAGAAAAAACAGGCATCGTTCTCGAAGCCTCGCACCCTTTCCACCGAATTCATTACCTCTTATACTCGACGAGTAGCGTGAAAGAGAGAGAGAACGTGGCGAGGGTTGACGGAGCGTGCGTCCCAGCGAGACGCACTAACCGCGCCGTTTTCCTTTCTCCGCCTCGCAGGGCGAGAGGAGTGGGTTCCGATTAACGAGGACGGTTTAACACGCGTCTCGGGTCCCTAGAGTCGGGAGTGATCTCTCCTTCCCTCTCCTCCTTCCGAGAGGCACGCGGAAGAGGCGGGCGCGCGCGTAGGTGGCCCCCTCCTCTCCCCCCTCCCCTCCCTCCGTACACGTGTCCTTGTGCCGCAGACGAGCTCGCGAGCGTGCAAAAGCGTGTACGTGGATATTTCTTCAGCGACGTGGGCTGCCTCCTTTTGATCTCTTTTTAGCCGTCGAGTGCAATCGAGGCCCTCGTCCCAGCTGGCTTCAAGCACCACCGGATCCTCGAGAGGGAAACGCGGGTGTAGAGCAAAGAGGGGAAGGGGGAGGGGGTGTGCGCGCCGCGTTTTGCATGTGTTTCGACTAATTAACATACGTGAAAATCCTCTTAATTGGGTGATTAAACGCCTGCGGAGACACTCTAATAGGGAACGGGTCACCCTCGGCCAACCCCATCTTCTCTCGCTCTTTCTCTCGCAACGCAACAATCTCGCATCGTAATTGCCAAGCATGGGACAAGGTTTTCTTTTTGATCGCCTCCCTTCTCTTTCCCCCCCTTTTGTTCCGTTATTTTTAACATCGATGCAGACTCGTATTCCTTCCCAAAGTTTCCTAATTTTCTTTAAGCTTATATATCCTCTTGTCTTTATTATTTATATTAATTCGTTGGGATGATACGTAAGTTTCTTCGTTTAAGTGCATCTACATGTATTTATATAAAAAATATTTTTCGCTCATCTCGTTCCATTCCATCGGAAGATATGATACATGTTCATCGTATATCCCAGCTTTTTGCCATTTCGTCTTCGATTTTCTTGTACATACGATGTTTGCATGAATAGGTTTACTTATCCCGTAAATTGAATTGAATAGACAAAGAGAGAACAGCTCGGAGAAGAGAATAATACCTTAAAAATAAGGCATCAAATTGATTACTATTTGGTCACGACTTCGATCTACAGTTTACAAGATACGATTCTTAAGATTAACTTTCTCGATGCTCGTATTATTTAAACTCACTTGCTCGTATACATCGTATTATTAACAATATTAATAAAAATAGTTTAAGCATTATGAGGGTAATTGGTATTTACTATCGTGGCAGTGGAGTTTACACGGGTTTCCGGGGAGATTTCGCGAAATACCCGGGCAAGACTGATCATTCTCGGCGGGCATCCGTTTTTCTAATTAAATGGCCGCGTCGGTAAATAAAGTTGAAGCGGAATTTACGTCAGCTCGATTGCCGACCGCTCGCAATTACTTGCGTAAAGTTAGGATCGGTTCGATCCGACCGGCTATTCGCGTGCCCACATTCGCGTTGTTCCTCCTTTTTTATTCCCACCATGTGTATTCTTTTCTTTTCTCTTCAATTTCCTTCCCCCTCCTCCAGAGAAGATTAAGTAATCGAGCAGACGAAACGCATATATTATCGCAAGGTTCGATTCTCGAACGGTCGAAATCTCGTGTTTTAGCGCCGCTATAACGAAGTATTTGCGTAGCTCGGTTTACTTGGCTCGCGAGGCGGCGTAATTAGGGAAGTTGAAGAGACTTTTGATGGGACTTCGGCTATCCGAAGTATTTACAAAACGAAGACAAATGGAAATTATGATTTCTTGTTCGCGAAACGTCGCGCAAAACGGCGGGGGGAAGGGTTGGAATAAGGGAAAAGAAGAACCTGTTCCGGGTAAACTCGGTAGCTCGTCATTCCCGGTGATTTTATCCCGAAATAAAATATTTACGGCGTCTTCGTTAATTTCCACTTTCCGAAACTTTCAGTCAGTTTTTATAGGAAACATTTAATTAAACCGGTGTTGTTTACCAGTTTACTTTACAACCGGAAACCGGTGTTACAACGCCCGTGTGTGTTCCTTTGTTAATTGCTTCCCTCCGTTTTAATTTTCTTACTCCTATGTTAATTACCGTGCCGCGTCCTTGGTCCGCCGTATTATTTTATTTTCTACCGGTTTGCGTCACTAGAAATTAATCGAATAGTATTTTAGAATATTTAATTACGGAAAGGAATTTTTATCTCGTTATTTAATTAAGATTATCGTTACTCTTAATCGTACGAATATGCCATATGTCTGAACGCTCCGGTAATTGAAAGAGTCGATAACTAAGGATCGCAGGATATTCGATAATCGAAGTTACCGTTTATTGACTGAGAGCGGCGCCTCGATCACTCGTCAACCGTCCACGCGATCAGTTCCTACATAATTATCTGTGGAATAAGTCGTTCTGTTATAATTTCGAATTATTTCGCAAATAATTCGTTCAATGTGTTTCCCTCGGTGTTAAAACGTTCATATATACGTGAAAAATGTGACCAAGTAATGGGATATTAAATCGGTATGCTGCAAAATGTTCAGTTTTCGTTATAATTTGTCAAATATTGTTTCGTGAAATCGAATACGTTCAAACGTTCTATCGTATTGTACGTTTAATTTTTTGGCCGGAATAGTTTCCTCGTATTTATACTATCGCGATGTCAAAGGAAGAAGAGATATCTTCGTTAATTTCACGTAGATTGTAGCAAAGTTTTTTTCATTTCAAAATCTTTCTCGCAATTATAATATTTCGTGCGTGCATGTATGTGTGTATATTTATTCTCGAATAGAACTTTAAACAAAATGGATTCGGAGCGTTAAAAAGGAATAGTTCGTAAGATTTGATCAGCTACAGGTGAGAATGTAATTAATATTTGAATTATTATATTGTAATTAACATTTTAAATTAATATTTGAATTTTTTAAATACAACAACTGCTTTAATATTATATTGTAATTATTGACGTCATTTAATAACGATGCATATTTTTCTTTGAAATTTTAAATGATAATGATAAAGATTATTAAATTTTACATTATATATTAACATATTATATTAATATTATATATTAGAGAAATATTTTTAATAAAAATTTCCTATAGCCAACAATAACCAATCTAAATATTAATATACGAAATGAAGAATAATTTGTAAACAGTTTAAATAGCTTAATCGTTCGAGAAATGAGGCATTCGTGATCCCTGCCCAATCCTGTTGATTAATTTATGTTCACATTTATGCTCATCGTTTATATTGACGATATTTAGTATGTCAAATGGCTTTTGATAGAAAGCCATTTATGGATTCCATTTAATTATCTCGATTTCCTATGAAACTTTTACATTTATTATAAACACTTATCTTATAATTAACAATTATGTTATATATCTAGCAATTATAATAAATATTTTTTGCTACATCTATAAGCAAAAATAAGAAAAAAATATTCTAAAGATTCTAATTTTTTAAAACAAATTCCATAAATTCTTCCGAATTATTTAAATTATTTATAATAAAAATATAAAGGAAATATTCATGATATCTCGAAGTCGTATAATTCAACAACTGTTGAAACTAATACAATTAATCGCTTTCGATGATTTCAAATATAAATATAAAATACTTGTGTTTTACAGTTTAAATAAATATTGTTAATTTATTTTCATGATATCAAAAGAAGGACAAATCTATTTTTTTAATCTTAAATTAAAATATATTTATATGTATATACATAAATATTCCAATAACTAAATAAATTATTTTATTTGTTCTTTGTGGATAAAAAAACTTTATTTACAATAATTGTAATGTGATACCTAATTGAGATTATGATACATTAAACAATTTCCATTAAATAAAAACCACTAGAAATATAAAAAGGAAAGAAAACGCAAGGAAAAACAATTAAAACAAAATTTCCATCATCCTCGTTTTCATTTTTCTTACTTTAAATAAGAAAGAATTTTATTTACAGAGATTGTATGATACGGAGATTACAACACATCTATCACTAACAAAATTTCTCTTCAATAAATTAAACTAACAAGAGCGTGAATGAAACGAACGATAAAGAAAGGAAAAAAATGATTAGAAAAAACAATTCTCATCATTTCGTTCTGTTTTTCTGCAATCGTTCAGAAGTTTCGAGCCAAAGTCGCCGAGTTTCCTTGTCGAAGTTGGTCCGTGTTCAACCGGTAATCGAAGCTCGGCGTTCTTTCTCTAGAAACGAACTCGTTCTCCCGTTGTTCGAATTCCGCGAGTCCGCTCGCGTCTTTGAGGCTCCTCTAATTTAAACTGGCCGAAGGGCGGCTCGCGTGTCGCACCGAAGTATTTTCTGCAATTAAATTGACATCTCGTATATCAGGGAAAAGTATGATGATTCGCAAAAGGGGAGTGCACACGCGCGCCCCTCTGATCTAAATTGGTCCGCGAAATTCGTGGAATTTTGGCACGCAGGCCATCCGGAAGGCATTCCGAACATTCGTCAATCTTTTGTCGTTTACGTTACATTGTGGATATGAGGAATGCGGTCTGGTCATTCGAAAACGGCATAATGGAGCATGTAATGTTTGTACATACGTAATGTTTTATTAATGAAGAGTATTATGAGTTTACGTCGTTGGATCGAATTAATTTAGGAGTAATATTGGTCAATCGAATATTTTAAATATGGCATTTTGTTTTATGGCTGTCTATTTATCGTTTTCTTTGAATTGATAAGTTAATGGTTTGTGAATTTTTATGAAAATGAAAATTTGATTTTTTTTTTTAACACGTGTTAACTAGAATAGTTTTTTGAGAACTATGTACTGAAATATATTTTTATGAACGTATGAATTCTCTTCTAAAGGAATAGAGTTTAAATAGAGGTTTGCTTTGTTCCTCAAATATCATAATGCATACTAGGCGTATTTTGAATATTTTGTGTCTTTCTGTATGTGCATTTTACAGGTTTTGTAGATACATTCAAATACATTTTTGCACAAATGTATAAATATTCGTAGTTTATTTATAATTTTTTTTGAATTAAATATGAAATTATATTGCTTCATTTTTAGTAGGTTTATCTCGTAAATATAACAAAATTTTTGCCTTTTCTTAGATTGAAAGTTTATATGTGTATATACCGGTTTAAGAAAAATAAAAAGGATATTGATAACTAACTTGAAACTAATCACGGCTTCTCAATTAACGTAGCTGATCAGAAAAAAATTTTTCAGATTAAAACGGTTTCTTTTTGTTTCTAAGTTATATGTTCGGGAATATTCATCATGCATTATAATAGATTGTCTTGAAAATTGCTTATGCAAAAAAATGTTATTAAATTTTTAACTTTTACGTAACATTTCATTTAAAGTTTATTTTTACTTTTGGTTTTGTACGCAGGAAATAAATATTAAATAAGTTAAACAAAAATTATCATTTTCTTTTTCTAATGCTTGCTTTTAAATGATTATTATTTTTCGTTTGCTTTATGCATTTCGTCAGAATAAAAAAAACTAATAAAAATTTTAAATTTCCTTCGCTCTCGCTTGCAAGATCTCTTTATTAGATTCTCAAGTCTTTATAAACAATAAATTTCTGCCGATCTTTCGCGTTCGTATCCAATAATTTTATACACCAATACGAAAATTTTCCCTTTACCAAATTAAAATTTCTTTTTTCAGGGATGCTGATCGAAACCGAAGCGAAACTCGAATCTCCCCAGTTTCGTCGAAACTGTTCCACCGATTGTGATTAAGGAACCTGCTTCAAATCGGTTCGTAACACTTATTATACATTTTTCAATTATATTTCACGTTGTAACCCGTTGCATATGCAATACGCAGATCAGGAACGTTTAACGAAATATTTTCGTAAACGTGTACGTTCCACGTTTACGCGTGTATCGTTGATATTTTAATTACGCTGCACAACCGAAAAACTGAAGGGGGAGGGGGGAAGGGTGGTTGAAAAGAGGGGAAAAAAAAAAAAGAAAAAAAAGAAAAAAAAAAGAAAGCATAACGAAACGCGTGTTCACGGCGTGGAATAATTCACTCAAATTCGTAATTACAAACGCGTCAGAAGGAAACGTTCAATTAAACTGTCGGGTTTCGTTCGAACGAAATCAAAGCTTGTTCCCTCTTTTTTTTTTCTTTTTTTTTTTTTTTGTTTTCCTTTTTTTTCTTTATTTCTTTTTCCCTCCCCCTCCCCCTCCCCCCTGCGTCCCTCCACCCCCGGCAAATTCCGGGCCACGATGCGGGAGCATAATTGGTAATACGATATGTTTGTTGTTTCGTTAACACTGCCAACAGTATAATTATGAATAAAGAGTTTTTCAGTCGCTGTGCCTTTCAATGGTCTCGATATCAGCCTCGTCTAATTAAATCATAATTAATATCCTTCCTCTGCGACGGCACCGCGCCGATATCCTATCGATTGAACGCATCAAAACGTGTATCTCCTTATTCATTTTAATTTCACCAGTTTTATAACCTGATCTCGATTCTTACGGATCGTTCTCCTCGATCTCCTCGTCCCTTCTGTAATTAAAATTTATCGAAGTTGTTAATAACAAGCACGTAAACGAAATGTTTGAACGAGGATGAGGTATAAAGTTCTTTTTTTTTTCTTTTTTTTTAAGATCTTGATAATGAAATAATTTGTTTTGTAAAAATTTGCCTTTGATGTAATGGTATATTGATAAGTATCCGTTAATTCTTACGAGCACTTCGAAATTATCATTTAATAGAAGTTCAGTCGAGAATGTAAATAGTGGTTCTGTAATAATAATAGTAATAATAATAATTTTTATAACTGGAGTATCTCAGATTTTTTCGAAATCGAAGATACCGAAAGGTCTGGATTGGAAATAAATGATCCAGATTGCAGATTGAATGAAAAAATGAAATATAATTGTTAAATTATTAATCAAAGTAAGATGTATTGTTTTTATATTCGCAATTATAGAATTATAGAATATATAATATTCAGTATTAGAAACGTAATTATTATTATTATCTCTAGTAGAAAATTTCAAAAATGATAATTTCATAATCTATTCACAATGATTTATTGATTTAAATATAATATTCCTGCTATTTGTATATCATACAAAATCGTTTACAGAATATTTCAAATAAAAGAAACGATAAATTCGTTAATATATTTGAAAGTTTCTAACAAAAAATGTCAGGTAGTCGAAAGACTTGTCTTTGTTTCGAAAACAAAGCGATATAAAGTAATCAGATACATTTAAACCACTAAACTTTTAATAATAATTATTTAATAAAGAACTATATTTCATATTATAATTTAATGGATATAAAAAATCTAAATAATTCTTTTAAAATTTACTTCTTATCCATCAACCAAGAAAAATCTCATTGACAAAGTTTGTTTGCTTCTCTACTTAACTTTCTACATCTTCAGATTTTACTTCCTTTCGCTCCATTAATACACCACGTAAAATTTTCCCATTAGAAGTATATACACATTCGAAGAAACCGTACAAAATTATTTTTCAAAGAGGTAAAAAAGATCAAAGATTCCCACTATTGTCTAACGCAATTCAATGTAAATCAATACAAAAAAAAATTCGAAATTTATATCTCAAAAACAAAAATATGTTTGCTTCTCTACTAAATCTTGTACATCTTCAGATTTTACTTTCTTTCCTTTAAAATTTTCTCGTTAGAAGTATATACATATTCGAAGAAACCGTACAAAATTATTTGTCAAAGAGGTAAAAAAGATCAAAGACTATTGTCTAACGCAATTCAATGTAAATCAATACAAAAAAAAATTCGAAATTTATATCTCAAAAACAAAAATATGTTTGCTTCTCTACTAAATCTTGTACATCTTCAGATTTTACTTTCTTTCCTTTAAAATTTTCTCGTTAGAAGTATATACATATTCGAAGAAACCGTACAAAATTATTTGTCAAAGAGGTAAAAAAGATCAAAGACTATTGTCTAACGCAATTCAATGTAAATCAATACAAAAAAAAATTCGAAATTTATATCTCAAAAACAAAAATATGTTTGCTTCTCTACTAAATCTTGTACATCTTCAGATTTTACTTTCTTTCCTTTAAAATTTTCTCATTAGAAGTATATACATATTCGAAGAAACCGTACAAAATTATTTTAAAAGAGTTAAAAAAGATCAAAGACTATTGTCTAACGCAATTCAATGTAAATCAATACAAAACATAATTCGAAATTTATATCTCAAAAACGAAAACTCATATAACAACCCAAATATGTTTGCTTCTCTACTAAATCTTGTACATCTTCAGATTTTACTTTCTTTCCTTTAAAATTTTCTCATTAGAAGTATATACATATTCGAAGAAACCGTACAAAATTATTTTAAAAGAGTTAAAAAAGATGGAGGATAAAAATAATTCCCCGAAGTCGAAGCGGCGGAAAGGGGCCGCGGCCATCGATCTCCTTTTATCATTTCGCGATCATCGTTATCATTATCGGGCGTTGTATCGGTCTTTCGTCCGGTTCGGTCGGTCCGCTTTTCTGGACAGGATGCTCAGACCACTCGTGCGCCCGTATATTTGACCACTTGTTAAATCGGCCTCCGTCCCTTGTCGGAGAATCGTATCGCGTTCGTGGCCCGAGGTCCTGCGGTAATAACTGGACGCCATTATAAAATCTCCTGAGGGAAACCAGCTAAGGGTACCTTTCCGCTCCCTCTCTCTCTCTTCGCTCCTCCTTCCCTCCTCCCCACGATTTCTTTCTCTCTGACTCCCGGCCAGCAACCCGCTCTCTCGGTCCCCGGTTTCGTCCATCCCCCGGTCGTTACTGCCAGGATACGGATTTTCTCCGTTGACCGACGATATTTCTTTGCCGTGATTCCACTCACTCTCTCTCTCTCTCTCGTCTCCTCCCCCGTATATTCGTATGCCCGACCACACGATATTCTTGGATTCCTCCGTGTTTCCTCCGCGCTTCTCTTTTTCCCCTCCGCTCGATGGTATTGGTTCTCCCCCTTCTCTCTCCCTCTCTCGGTTTCTTTGTCGTCTCAACCCTTTTTCTCGAAAAACGGCCGGAAGGGAGTTGGGGATTTTTGCGGGAAAAAACTGGCGGGCGATTGGAAGGAAGGAGGAGGGGGAGAGAGAAGAAGGGAAAGGTCGGTTGTGGTGCGGAGGTAAACGAGGATGAGGGGGGAAGCCGGAACAGGGATGCGATTCCGCCCAATTTATAGCGGACCGGATTAAGCCGTAATCCCCCTCTGGTGCACGTTGCGCGTGCGGTGTCGCGTAATAATGATTCTGACTGAAAATATAACAAATATATATACCGAGTCGGCCGAAAATGTCTAAATTAGAGTGGACTCGGGCTGATCCGCGACCGAGTCGATCAGCGCCGGCTTTCAGCCAAATCGAATGGATTTCGGCCCCAAACTGCAACACACTCCCCTTTTTCGGTGTACGGGGATGGGGGGAGGGAGTATCTGGTCATTCGCGTAATTGTATTCCACACCGATTTACGCACCCCGGGTTCTTCGGGGAGAGGGGTGGGATCGTTTTAATAAGGGAACGAAATTTCTGAATACGATTATTTCGGCGGTTCCGCTCGCGTGGATTCGGAGATTTGGGAAAATGGGACGGAGCGTTTTTCTGCAGGATGGATGAGGATAGTTCGATCGTATCGCGTTGTTGAGTTACCAATTATATGAACTGCGCGTTGAAAATATTAATAAGATTATATAAAAGAGTGAATTGTAATTGAAATGAAGGAAATATTCATTTAATAATAACAGTAAATAATACTCGTATACGTCTCTTATTCTCGAAACTTAGTTTAGATTTTTCTTAGGTTTAAAAAGTTTCTTTTTCGCAACTTTTTCTTGTTTAGGTATTGACACAACTTTCACACAAGTTGTATCTGAAATAAATATACATAGGTACTTGTAGCGTAATATTTAGTTGACCCGAGTCCTTCCTTTGGCTATTAAGTTTTCACACGCTTCCTAAGCACTTGGTAATTATCCGTCATGGTCTCAGAGCAACGTACACACGCGCGCGCGCATATATCTGGTACTTACTTGAACGTGCAAACTCTTGTTACATGCTCACCGTGCGAGCGTCATTAACTTTGTTTCACCGTGATTTTGCTAAAGGGGACTTAATAACTTCGTCACGTGCGAAAGAAACATTGGAAAACCAAACAAGGAACCGGAGCGAATGGAAAATTGGCGCGAAATCCGTGGATGGTAGTCGCCTCGTTAAATCGGGGTACTTATCTCATCGAACCAAAACGACCAATTAGAATTCTAATTGGCGTTCTTATTATCATGTTTTATCACACTGTATAATCGTACACGAAGATGGCATTAGCCAAAAATTCAATGTTTTCGTGAATAGTGAGTGTATATGTTTTTTTTTTATTCTCGAAGATTGTTATCGCATAATAATGTTTAAAAAGATGTTATTAAATACTATAAATAAAATAATAGATCAAGACGTAATTATAATTGGCTAGAAAAAAATATCGCATCATCGTATAGTTATGATATTTACATATTAATTAATTAGGTTTAAACATATTAAATTTCTTATCATTTCTTATCATTTATCTGTTTGATACGGCAATACAAATACCGTAGGATCGTATATAAATGCGCAAACGGTTATCTTCATATAAAAGTGATTAATTTTATAATGAAATAATAAAATTTTACAAGGAAATAAATGCAAATACTTTTTATAATTATTGCGCATAAGAAAAAGACTCGGAAATTTATTCGACAAAGTGGTAACTCATGTACTCGAAAAGTTATGATAAATTATGCACGACGAATATTTTTAATAAATTTGTGTTTCCTTGTTTCCATCGAATATTCTATCAATCAAGCTTTTCAAACTTTTTTTAGAATCCACTAGATCTATTTTCGAAACGATCATTTCTTTCCGTGATCTAATTCTAACGTATTCTGGAACGGAGAAAGGATTTGGATAAAAAAATATTCTTGATACTTTTATATTTACATCGAATTTAATCAATCGATAATGCATAAGTGAAGAATATATGTGAAGGATTTATCATTTTTGCCGATCATATTTAACGTTTAAAATTAATATTTCATCCGCCAATAACTTACGATCGACACTTTGAGAATCTTTGATGTAGATTACTGTCTTATCATATTTTAATATTTAATGCAAACCAACTCAGAATCAACTCGCAACTCATCAGTAAGTCGGGCATCTCCTTTGAGAATTTAATACATTAATCTTTTTTTTTATCGATTTATAATCTTTGACAAATTTCGCTGAATTATTACCCGCGTTATTCTAAATTAAAATATTATTTTTACATATTTATCGTTTATCGTGTTAAAAGCAAGATCGTTACACGATCGTCGGATTATTATTGCGTTGCCATTAGCTCGCATTGATTCTTCCAGGCCGGTAAAAATCGTTCTTTCCAATAAAACACGTACACATACACGCATATATGCACGCACAACTATGCACACGTAAGAATCACGCGTACAAACGCGTCGCCTCGATCTCAGCCAGCATAAAGAAGTTAATTATCGCGACGTTTAATTATGTATTTATTTTTAGAGTCCTTTGTCGAGCCACGAGTCCTTTACTGAGAAAAGAGTTACGCCGATTCCCAGTAACCCTTCCCCCTTCGTCCATTGCTAGCTGACTGCTAATGAATTTTCACCTTTTTTCGCCTTATTTGCTCATTAGTGCCTTACCCTTGCCTCGTCTCCCCCTTTTTTCTCCCCAACAGTCGCCCTGCTATTCCTCCACGCTACGAGTCGTCCACCTTCTTCCATCTTTCCTCCCCCGCCAAGCTTAATCCACCATGGAAGGAGCTCTTCCCTGCACGAGAACGGAATCCGTGTACACATACGCATCGCTCTTTTTAGAAATTCTGGTTTCAAGCTCGATCGAAGGTTTAATTGGAAGTACTGATTTAGACTGATAAACTCATTTGTTCGTTGTATTGTCGATTCAATTGATAAAAATTTTTGGGTTGGTAAAATAATTTTTTTTTTAAAAAATCGTCCGTGTTGTAAATTAAATTTGTCGTATATGGGAAATGGGAAATGTCGTCAAATGATGGAACTTTAATTATAATTATAATCATATACAAGGAAAAAGAAGAATCGTTGATAGTAATTAATGATCTCGTATTTGCTTGTGAAACGTTGCACTTCCATTTCATTCAACTATGATGAACATAAGAATAACGTGTAAATTTTATATATTTTAACATTTCTTATCTAAAGTTGTATACATTAATTCTTTATTCAAGAAATCTGCTAATCTACAATCAATCGTGTAAAAATCTTCGTATACCTTACGGAAATTTAATTAAATTGTGTTATCATATATTTTGCTATTTTGAAGAGCATAATGAATTATATGTATATGGATCTTTTTTTAACAAAAATTAACACTCTCCTTTGTTCTTTTAAATATTATATTAAATATTCTTTCATAATGATGTGAGATAGAAAAAAGAAATTTAAACATGTACATAAATATATAAAATAAAGGTAAAAAAGTATTTCTAGATAAAATTATTTAAAAGAGATTTTATCTAAAAGAAGCATAATTTTTGCCGAGAAAAAAAATTTTTCTGTATAATAAAGTATTAATTAATTACACGCATCCATAAACTTTTATAAATATCGAAATACTCTTGCAAGAATTAATTTACAAAGAATATTACGACAGACTATTTACTGTATTTTGATTTGACCACGGTTGAAAGTCGGTTAATAGTCAGAATGCAATTAAGAAATTACGCGCTACTCGAATAGAATCGTAGGAAAAATCGTTAATAACAAAGTCATCGTACGGAAAATAGAATCGCGTCCCGTCAAAGACAGAAGGACCGAGATCTATCGATTACAATGCGTGAACGGTAAACGATGGAACAGCCATTGGATGGCGGACACAACCGTGCACCATTCATAAGAAAGCGATTGGAGTCGTTTAAAAGGTTGCGCAAAAAATTAATTGAATCGCTAGGAAAAAGATCGCCGCGAAAACGTTCAATCTCTGGTGACCTTACACGCTGCCCACTCATTACGCTTCTCCATTACGCTTTTTTCCCCCTCCCGCTAATATCAACCGTCCCACTTTCACGATCCCCTTCGATCCTCATTACCGAGAACCCATTCGAGTTTCTTCGTGAATTAGAGTATCGAATCCATTTGGAAATAAAACTCTCACTGCTTTCTTACATTGGGCGTACTTGATATTTCGTCCATTTTGCAAAAAAAAAAAAAAAAATCGTCTCCTCTCGAATGGATTCTCATCCTAAAACACTCACGCACGATACGAAAGCAAAAAAAAAAAAAGAAAGAAAGAAAGAAAGAAAAAAAGAAAGGAGAAAACAAAGGGAAAAAACAAAAAAAATTAGAGACAACGAAGGTGGAAATAATCGAGCCCCACGAGGTTCCCACGTAACGGCCTCGTTAACCGGCCGATCGCGGGTCGAAGATGCGTTTTTAATGATTCTCGAAAGTTAGCGGCTCGCGGCTTCCCTCGATTCCATAAGTCGCGGCCGTCGCTTTTAACGAGGGAGTTGCGTACTGGTAGCGTGACGAGCTGGTACCGTGGGGAAGGGGGCAAAAGGTGGAACGGCGGTGAAGAGGGACGTGGAGGGCGGTGGTGGGGCGTGCGAGCGAGCGGGAAGGAGAAGGAGAAGGAGTTGGTGGGGAGGTGGAGATGGTGCTTTGCAGAGGGTACGACATTATTAACAGTCTCTCGTTATTTATTCCTCGTTAATCCCATGCATTTATTACACGGCTTCGTACTACTCCGCTTTCACTCTAAGTATTCGTATTCGGGCCCTATCCCCCTCTTTCTTTTCCTCCTCCTCCTTTTCCTCCTCTCATCGGCCACGTCCGATTCTCCTACGCTGCTCCTCTCCCCTCCTCTTTCCAGCCTTCTCGCGCCACATCGAGAAAGCATAATTACTCGGCCCGGTTGAGATACGCTTTCTCGCATGACCTACACGGTAAGCTCGGAGCTGTAATGAACGGTTGGGAACAACGACTTCTAATGGCCGAATGAAAGCATGGACGATGGTGTAGGAAGGTGGAGAGAGAGAGAAAGAGAGAGAGAGAAGTTCTCTCCTCCTTCTTCTGGCGTTTCTAGCTTAAAGGTAATTTATTATCGATCGCGTTTGTAATCGCGTGTTAGCCTTCGTTGTGCTTGTGTCGTCTTGCTCTCTCTCTCTCTCTCTCTTTCTCTCTGTCCGTCTTTCTCGCTGCTTCTCTCTCTCGCGCGCGCGCGCGCGGGCTGACCCCTCCGGGCGAGCGCGATGAACGCGCTTAATTAGTGTGCTTAATTAATAATTCCAACGGCTGGGTCACTCCTCTACGCGGAGATGCGTGAAAACGCTCGTTACGCCTTCCTGAATTCCTCGGTGTTCGGCCTTCCTTTGTCAGAGAATTCGCGGCAATCCTCGAGTCTCTCCCCTCTCCTTGATCTTCGATAAAGATCTACGAGGTTATTCTAATTCTCTCGGCTTGCCTCTTTCTGTGTATACGGAAATTGTAACCGGAGCTGGTTCAGTAGGTGCGTGCTGAATAAATGTTTAGGAATGAATGGAAATTTATTATTCTTTGACGATAATTTTTCGCGGTTGAAAACATTTGGAGAAATTGTTAAATTATCCTTTAAAGTGCTATTGGCCGCTACGTAGAGAACTTAAATGGTTGTGTAGGTATATATGCGGCGGAGGTGAATACGTGCCTATGAGAGCCGGTTATAGGTCGTGATTAGACTCTATTGATTTCGGTTATAGATTTTGGTCGCAGAACCAGATTGCTCTATTCACGAAATTGAAAACGTGTTAATGTAATATCTACTATGATTTCAACGCTCTATACATACGTAGATAATGGAATTTCCATGCTTTCTTTTGCAATGGTTATGTTGACAATAGAAATTCCGTTTCACAGACAATTAAACTTATCTTTTATAACTCGACTAATCGTTAATAATAAGGCATATAAATAAAAAGATTAACTGCTAAATTTTCTTATCACTTTCTTTGGTTGGTAATATTTTTAATATTGTTTATAAGATTATTTAATACTTTTTTCTTAAAAATTTGATTTATTATCTTTATCAGTAATAGTTAATACAATAATTATATTAGATGTTAACGTTATTCAAAATTTTTTCAAGATATCAATAACAAAAACAATCGTGTATCTGATAATTAATTTAATACTAATACTATACTTTACAGAATTATCAAAAGCGCAGATTAATTAACACAACGTATCTCAACATTATCTCAAATAAACTCAAAGCTCTGACGTAAAGAATCTGACGTGTGCCACGCGTCCCAATTCCGACGATTCCATCCGTTTAACCCCATATAACGTTGAACTAAACTAACCCCTTACGAGTAGAGAAAATAGACGGCGAAAGAAAGCCAAGAGAGCGGAGAGCGTATGAAAGAGAGAGCGTTCTTCGTGGCCGAGACGCGTCGTAAATCGCCAGAAGGGGGCCAGAATCCTGAAACGATAATCTCTTTACCCTCGTGGCTCTCGCGTAGAGTTTACGTTCCCTCTTCGGGCTACATTCTCTTCCTGGCTCGTCCACGAGGAGGGACGAGAGAATGCAAATGGGTGAATAGCTAGCCGATAGACGGGTGCTCAATGTCAGGAGGAGGGGGAGGGCCAATCTTGGTCTCGCGCACGGCAAACAAAGTCTTTGTTTCGAGAAGACAGCACGGCTGGAATCCTGCCACAGAACATTAACCAACCAGCCCGGCATAACAGAGATCGTCTTAATGTTCCAGCGGCAGGGTTAGGTGCATAATGTGACGTAACGTAATATAATGTGGGGAGAGTAGGGGAAGGGGGGAGGAGTGGTTGGCGTTGGAACTGTTGCGCGGGGAGGGCGAGCCGAAAGAAGCAAAGGCAGAAACCACGTGGAAAGACGGCACTCGAGGGGAATGGCACGGGGTGGATCATACGCTCGATGAGCAATTCCATGGTTACAGGGTCAAAGGAAGTTTGCTCGCAAGAGAATTTGGTGGCCGCCGATGTGACGTATCGTTTTTTTTTTCTTTTTTTTCGAATCCTTCCGGTTATGGTTATTTCTCTTTCCCTTCTTTTTTGGTTTAATCGATTAGTTTTTGTTTTGTTTTTCGGTTTTTTGGTCGAGCCGGAAGGTTCAAGGAGCGAAAGGAGATGCAATATTTCCATGGAATTTTCGAAACGAGATTTGCTTTGGGTACGCGTGTTTGGTTGGCGGATTAATTCATCGTAGTGGTGGCCTCTGTCCGGCAGCTGTTTCAAGGCAGATTTCGTTGTTCCGTACGATTTGAGCTGTGGCTTTTAACGTTAATAATATTGAGGGTGAATGGTGATTTAATGGCCAACAAAGGGTGTGTAACTGTTGTTACGAATTTGTAGGGACAAAAGGCGTCTTTGAGAGAGATTCGAAAATTATATAAAGTAAAACTTATTCAATTACGATATTTATGTAAGGTGTTTATCGTAATAGTTTGATTTTTTAATCTTAATTTTAGGGAATACTTTGAGGGAAAGTTAATCGATATTTCCAACAAATATTTTGAATTTTTTAAATAATATATTTTCTAGAATAAAATTTCTAAAATAATTGACGTCAAAACGAATTCAATAAGTTTTGAAATTATATTTTTGAAATTAAATTTAGAAATTCGAATTTTATTATTAATTATTATTAATAATTTAAAATTATTATTAATCACATATACACAATGTGCTAATATAATAAAAATTTAAAAATTTTTATCATTACAGTCTGGTTCATCATTACAATTAACCTTAAACTTTTATTCCATTTTTTCGTAAAATTAATAAAAAAAAAGGAAGAATCAACGTAATAATAATCGCGTTAAAAAAATTATAAGATTTTTCAAAAGAATTTGAATAATCATTTCCTTGATCACAACCCTGTAATCCTCATAATTCATTCGCTCGTATCATTTTCACAGCGAAGGATACACTTATCGTTTTCTGTTATTTTCATATTTCAAATTTCAATCTCGAAACACCCTTCCACCTCGTTTTCCTTACGTGTTCTCACGCGGACCGAAACTTTTCGTGGGTTCTGACCCACACATAGACACGCAAAATTGAACTTGGTACGAATACACACGGAAGTCGTGTGCTCGCAGGAACGTATTCGGAAACGTTGTTGTGTTTGTACGACACGCTAACTCGATAAAGCGTACAAGGTGAGCCGGCGTTGCGTAGGAACGAATCAGGAGAGTTTAGAGGCCTGTGCCCCGGTCTTAACCACGCTCTCGCGACGCAGAAATATTGGAAACGCGTGGACTAAGTAGGCCATGCATTTATTGTGAATCTGTATAGGGTGAACAATTCGTGATCTTACATCACGAGCATTAAGTTAATCTGACAGTCATATTTTTCAAAATTTTTCAATATATGTATCATTTTTTTATCAAGGAGTTTAATTGAAAATACGCTCATATGAAAGAAAATTTATTAATATGAATAAGTGCAATGCTTATGATTATTGCAATTTTTGTGTTGTATTAATATATTATGAGAAAAGATTTCGGTTATTTTTAGTATAAAATTTTGATCGAAATTTGATCTGTTTGAAACAGTAATATTAATTTTATGTTGGAATTCTAGGATACTTTAGATATTAAAATTTTATAGGTTAAAAGTTTTAAAGAGTTAGATAAGAACAAAATCATGAAATTTTTGCGACATCTTTCAAAGTAATCACAATAGCTAAGAATGCTATTTGTATAAGAATATTAAAAGAAATCATTCGTAAAATTCTATAATAAAAGCTATTTGATTTTAATTGATTAGATACTATTTACTATTTTATTATTTATTTTAATTTATAAAATATTTCCATAATTTTCATGAAATACACTGGTAAAAAAAATGTTGAAATTATATAGCTATTATATATAGCTATATTCTTAACAAATATAAGATAAATGCTTCATTTGATATATAGAAAGTTTTTCAATAGTTTGATTAAAATTTGATTATTATTGCTTTCCTACGCCCATTGAATTTTCTTCTGGAAAAATTATTAAAAAAGAAATATTAATCAAAATATAAAATCTTCGTCGTATTCATTAAATACCATAAATTATTTACAAATTGTTATTCGTCATATTTATATTTAATTAATCCCTTAACGATTATTCTTTAACAAATAATATCTTCAAATATTATTCACATTTTGAAACAAAATTATTACAATTACAAATTCCATAGATCGCAATTATTCAATTTATCTACTAATTATAAAAAAAAAAATTTAAATCAATTATTTTTATTTTCTCTGACAACTGAACCTTTTTTTACCACTTATCCCCTCTAAGAAAATCGAGCGATATTCCCGCGAGGGAAGAGAAGAATTCGTACAATTTCGCAAGGGAACTTCGAGGGAGGATCGCGATAAACGAAGAAAGGGGTCGAACAATCCATATATGCAGATCCGAGATTTGCAGGAGGCCGCCAAGCTTCGATTCCGGGCTCCAAGTTATTATCACATATATTAGACAACTGACCCCGCCACCCCCTTCCCGCCCCCTTCCCCTATCGCTATACGTCGGCTCGCGTGTGTGGCTGCCATACCCCTCCACCCTCCCTCTCTTGCCCGCCAGATACAATATCGTGCCAGGCTGAACAGCGCGGTTATGGTAAGAACCCTTTATTGTTTTATATTGTTTCCAGGCTGCCTTTATTATATGGCCAGGCCAACCTCCCCCTCCCTTTTCACCCTTCTTCCTCTCCGCGCCGCAGAGGGAAGGAGAATCAAAATAAAATTGGCCGCGGTATTATACGAAGGATTAGGGGTAGGCGAGAGGGGATGCTAGGATCTGGAACTGGAAGTGGGATGGTGAGACGAAGGTGAGATTACGACGATTCGTTCGTTTCGAGATGTGTGTTCTCTCAATCTATCTAGATATCTCAACGTTGTTCGTTTTTTAATGTGGATGATTTGAAATTATCGATATCGGTGTATGTATGGTTATGATCAATTAACATCGATATTTCGATAAGCAATGTTTGATAGAAAGACATTGGTGCTGAGATTGTTGTAAAAATTTGAACGAATAATTGTAATGCGAATATTTTAATAGAAAATTATTACGTCCATGTTATTGAAAGAACGATAGGTTGAGAGCGGGGTCGAATTTATTAATTTCGAGGGGTAGTTCTTAAATTGAGCGGCTTGTAGAAATATGCGTATCTATTAACGGGTCGATTTTATCGTGGAGACGGGTGCGATAAAGGGCCGATACGAGGGAAAATTGACAATAACCGCGTTGCGGCGTCACGCTCATTGTTTGCCGCCCGATGTGTTTCCATAACGAAACGGGAGCTCGATGAAGTGGTTCCTCGAAAAATGACAATGATTATCGAACATTTTAATTACAATATTTACACGCCTATCAACGCGGACAAAGCTGTTTGTCCGCGGCACGCTTGGCCTCGGCAAACGGACGATTACAGGTCGATCATCAGTCGCTCGTTAATGGACGCGTGGACATTCGGTGTTGTGCGGCTTCTAATGGCTGTTTAATAGCGTAAAGTCGCGTGTAAAATATTGGCCATTCCATGTTTGTCGGTAATGGAATTATTATATTACTTCTACGTATACGATACTCGTGAAACGAGTGGGGGAAATTTATCGAAATTTGGATCCTTCGTTGATCTGTCTTGTGTACGTTTCTTAATATTTGCAATATTGCAATTTACCAATTTGAAATTTGAATAACAATTGAATAACAAATTCGATCTTTTATTTGAAATTTTCGAAGAAATAAATAATATCACTCGAATAGCGATACAATCGAAAGTATTTTAATATTTGTCGCTTTATTATAAAAATATAAGCACATTTTTTTCTTAAATAATCAAATATTTGCAGCCATATTTATCCACGATTTTACAAAAGATTACCTATCTAACATATATAACCTCCCAAACAATCTTCTCGATAATGGAACTTAAATAGCGCGATATATTTCGTCGTGAAAAAAAAAAAGAAGTATCCAACATCTCTCTTTTTCATCCGTGAAAAGAGGAAAACTTGTTGTAACGCAAATACACGCGGCTGAAAAGATTTCTTCCTCCATCGATCGATCATTCTCCTGTACCAACCGATCTTCCGCTCGCCGACCGCAACCACGCAAAAATCGCACGCACACGCGTACGATTCACGGATCGCTCGTATTTATCTTGCGGTTTCGTTCGTGGCTTATTTAAATATAAATTACAAGCGCACGCGGCTTACCTCGCCGATTATCCGTTCGACGATCTCGAAGACGTTCGATTCGGTGATCGAAAGGAAATCGGGATTTATCGTCTCGTGATCATAATTGCAAAGGGAGCCAAGTGTGATCGACGATTTCGAATGTAACGATATACACGTGATTGGAGATCGTTTGAGAAGGATGAGAGTCACTGTTTGCCCCTTTTGTGCCCCATTGGATAACGATCATTATGCGATCGTAATGGCGTGAGATTGTCGGCCCGTACTCGATCCAGTTGTGTAAATCCACCACACCCGTTCTCTCATATTGTGAGCGGAGTGTACTGTGCGCCCACTTTCGACGTAGCGATGTATCAATTTCTCAGAAGACACCACCGACCGACATAATAATCTGCTCGGGTATGTCGATCGATATCGGCCCTCGAATATTCGCTTATCGACCTTCCATGTTGTGATGTCATTGTTGATCATGTGCAAAGGATTTCGTCGTATACGATCTTTATTTAAATTACATATTATTTTGGAAGATCGAACGCATAATTATAGCGAATTTTTTTTAATTCTATTGGATAAAAATGGATAGTTTTTGATGATTCTTAATTTAAGTAAGAAAATTCTTTCGTGATATTTGATACGGAGACAGATCCATATATTTAAGCGAATTCGTGAGTCGAATTTTAGAGAAAGTTTTGATTATCCTAAAATTTATAATAGATATTCATATCACAAAAATGAAAACAATTATTCCATAACAAAACAGTTTTGAAAAATTCGTCATACGACGATTTAATATTAAAAATATAATCTCTCTCTTTCTCTTTCCATCACATCATCGACAAATATCTGTTTATACGAATTGGCGCGTGTCGCGCGCATTCTTCGGCGAGCGAATCAATGAGCAAATAATCGAAATCGAAGGTATGCCAGCCGATTATTGCGCGCCCTCGTTAATACGCGGCCGAAACGTTAGCTTTGTTCTAATAACGTTTAATTTACTTTGACTGGTTCTAAATCGTCGCAAATTACACGGGATTGCGGCCGCGTTGTTCGCGGTTGAAACCGGAATTCCAAACGTCTGAATCCAAACGCGTGACGGCCACCTCCTCTCTCCCCTCCCCCCTCTACAAGTGATACGTTCAAAGATGCGTTTTCCAGCGTTGCGCGCGATCGATAGCGTGGACGAATACGCGTACCAGCTGCGTAAATTTCTACGCGAACGATAAAACATTCCGTTGAAAATGTATCGCTGGTTATCGAAACGTGTAACAGCTTCGGGCCCTTTTGTGCTCCCTCGAACGAGTTTCATCGAAGGCGTGTAGCGTGCTTCCTCGTGAATAATAATAATAGTAAAAAAAGAGAGAGAGAGAAAATTGGACAAATTGAAATTTAGATCTTTCGATATTTAACTCCACTATCGAACCGCTTGATCGTGTTTTATCATTGGGGAAATAATTTTGATGAGCAACTGTTTTTTTTTTTTTATTGGGAAAATAGTATGTGGAATATATTCAAAGTAAATTGAGAAATCTGTTGATGAATAGTAAGTGAAGAATCAATAAAAATAAGTAATAGTTAAAGTGATATTATAAATTGTTACGTATATAATTATACTTGAAGAATATCTCCATGTTTTTAATGATTGTGAAAAGAAAAGTGATGGGATTCATCATTTTGAAGGTTAAGCAATTTAAATAGAAAATGTAAGGTGTTCGATTAATTGATCGTTTGAATAATCTAAATCCGGAGAATCGATTTATTAGAATATAATTTAGATTTTGTTTGTTTCCCATTAACTCTGCAATGCTATATCGGGATCTTTCGAGAACTTTTATCGTGAGTTTTATATATTAAAAATTTTTTCATACTCTGTCAAACTAAAGATCGTTTTAATACAAAATACGATATATTGTAACTTTAATTATGGCATCAAAAAACATTTTAACTCTCAAGTATCTGCTGTGATCTTCTTGTTTTGGTCTGGGAAAACTGCTGTTAAATTATGCGACTTCTTCATACACGTTTCTTGTTGCTTATTCACTTATTCTTCCTCCAACCCTGATTCTTGTGTAATTTTCTGCGCAATTAATCATTGCATCGAATAAAAAGCTCTCCCTCGTTAACAGGGGCAATGATACTGAAAGTATTTTAACGAACCTGTTCTTAAGCTGTATGACTGGCTACAATTATACACCTTCATGTGTATAATCCACTTTCAGATTACATTCAAATTTTTGCTCCAAAGTACTCTCGTTTCTTAACCAATTGTTACTAATAGGTTACCGATTTTTCTGCAGCTAAATCAAGTTCAAATACTCAATTAATATGAAATTGAAGATTCATGTCAAAATTATGTGGTATTTATAATTATATAAATATAATTTGTATTACAATATTGTTATAAACTTTATAAATATTAGAAATTTTCATATGATTTTTTGAAAAATCGTTTATCTGAAAAAATTGGACCGAAGAAAAATCATTGAGAAAATATGTAACTTATTATGTACAATTTTTTATTTGCTTCTTCTAGTTCTTCTAGTTTAAAAAAAATTATTCAAAAGCTTTTCAGAAGTTTTTAATATTATATCGTAAACAAAAATTTTATTTAGAATTTATATAATATTCAAGTGAAATTTGATATTCACTTATGTCAGTTTCGTAAAATATACAAGACATATCTAATATGAAAAATATATATTTGCATAAAAATTCGCAATTTGATTATGAGATATTAAGTTGCTGCTATGAAATGTTGTTTTTCTAAAGTTGAAAATTAACATTATCGTGTTTTGAAACTTTATCCGATATTCAATTGTTATAAATCACGTTAAAAGGGAAGAAATTTTCCACGATGCACGTGTGTGAACATTAAAAAGTGGTACAATAAAATTGTCAGAACTTTATTATTTGATGTCATGAATCATCAGGATATTCCCGTAACTTTTTTATGAGTTTAAACTTGGAAAATGCATCGTACTAGCTGCTCAGGATATAAATTTACCACTTGAAGAAGCTTATGTAAGTGTTAGGTTAAATTCAATGTTGATTCAAAATTTTCATTGATGTACCAATTGAAAAATGTTAACAATAATAATTAATAGATAATTATTTTTAATAAGAAAAATAATATTAAATGAATCTGAGGAAAGAATAAACAGAGTATCACTTTGTTCATATCTTGTCATTCATATAATAAATTTATAAATTATAAATTACAATATCTTCAAATAATCTTTCAATAAACCAAACTAATATTTCTTTGTAAGAAATAAAGATTGATTTTTTAAAAATGAATTGTATTGATTAATTCATTAAAAATTACATAAATTTATTTTTAAAAAAAAGTATTAATATCAATAATTGAAACTATAATCTTTCTCCTTTATTATCTGTGAAGGATACCAGAATTAATAATTCAATATACTTTAATAATTTCACTTTCTTGCGATTATATATTTCTCTTGCTCTTGCATCAGCTTAAATACAACACCCTGTAAAAATCAAAATCACATCTGTTGTTCGAACACTTTTAAAAGGGAGTGTAGACTAAAAAGCTGTGTCAATAAGAATAACTCTCTTGAATAAACTCTCGAACGATAATAACACCAAAAAAAGAAAAAAAACGAAAGACACAGAAGATCAAATGAAGAGTCGCAAGACATAAATTCCATTCCATAAACGCAATTCAGTCGGATGACGAATCGACGTAAGAAAGAAGTAAACTCGTTCACGATTAAGGCCATGGCGGGAAGGCCACGGTTCCTGTCCTTCCCGCAATCTCTCTGTCGTTCTTCTATTCCATCGAAGTCAAGGTTCCATTCCATTTCACGGTATGGAATGAAATCTAAAGGCCAAAATCATAAAAATTCATCGGTACGTATATTATTTAAAAACATTTGTATATTTCGTATGTTTTTGTATGTATCGATGAAAATGAAATCAGTGTTGCATTTTCAATTCTCATAAATAAATCACGTATACACACGATGACGATAAAATCTCGATAAACACAATGTTGCTATACAATTATATAAATTTTGCATAAGATAATCCTTTATTTGAATACATATGATGAAATATACGTTATATCAAAGAAGAAACGTGCATGTAACAAACATAATAATTCAAAATACAGTATGAAAGTGGAGCAAATTTAAATTTACTTCAAAATTTATATCAAAGATGTGTACAATCACTTTCTTTCCCTTACAATTTAATTTTTAACAATTTATTGTATTGAATATTAAAAAAAAAAAGTTATATACACAATAATAATACAAGTTGTACATTATACATATTTAACAATCTCCTAATTATATTGCAAATATTGTATATATTGTAAAAGGAGTCAATGAACAAAACAAGAATTTCAACTTCTTCATCGACACTTGCAAAAACGCGATCACCACCGCCATGTTTAAACAGCCTATGAAATCCACCTTCCACGGAGTCCATATATACTTAATTCTCCATAGAATAAATATCGCAAAGGATCTCGGCGTCACAATGTATCGAAGAATGCGATTCGAAAGCGATCACCGAGCATCTTGGCAAAAAGTTAATTCATTTCCATCGTTCTTACTCCCATCGACGCCGAGATCCCCAGGGATTCTCAGTTTCCCCTCGCATTCCCCTCGGAGAATAGGCGTGGGGAGAGGAGGATCGCGTTCCGTCTCGATCGCGAATCCGATTTCTAAATAAGAGATTGGGTGTTTGCAGTGCTCAAGGAACGGGGATTCGAGGTTGAGCAATGCGACTCGAGTGCTATTGTATTCGAGGAGGAAATTACGCGAGAAATGGGGGAAGGGTGGTGGGCTCGACCGAGTTTCGCGGGCGGGCCGAGCGAATTCGAGCGGAGAGAGAGAGAGAGAGAGAGAGAGAGTCTGTTGCAAACAAGCGACGTAATGATGATGGAGAAGGAAGAGACGATCGCGAGACTTTTTTTTGGATTCCAAAGGAAACGATACGAGAACCGACGTGCAATTGTTGGTAGTAGAAGAAGTATAATGTTCTTATGATCTATTCATGGCAAGAATAACGAAATCCGCTTTTGTATTATTCGATCCGTTTCTTAACGTATGATGCCGGGTAAAACAGGGATTGGAGATGTTCTTTGTTACACATTCGAACGAAGGATTTTCTTTCCGTTTTTTCTTTTTATTTGTAACGTGGATAAAATTGTGTGAAATTGATACCATTGTTGTAATTTGAATTGTTGATCAGTTGTTATTTATTTATTTATTTCTGGGATAGAAAATCTTTCGTGGGGTTGCATAGAAAGGATAAGGAGGAAAGTAATATAATTTAATACATGAAATAATGTATCTATATACGAAATATTTTAAGGAATGTTTTTTTAAGGAGAAAACAAATTGATCAAATATAGGATTTTTAGCCTGACGTTATTATTTTCTGTTATCCACACAACGAAAAATATTATATATACAAGTATTTTTAAAGAGATTATATATATTCTGATATTATTAGTCTTTTTTTTTTAAGTATAAATATAGGATAAAGGATATGTAAAGATCAAATATATTTTTCTTAAATAGATTTGTATAATTAAATTTGCATCTAAAAATTTATCAATGACAAGAATAATCGTTTGAAGTTTTAATATATTGAGAAGTCAATTATATGAATACAGCATTTGATATTATCGTGTATTTTAACAATTTCGATAATACTTTCTCTATATCGTTACTATAAAAGTAACATTTATATCAAATTCTAAATTCTAAATTCTAAATTTTAAATTTTATATATAATGAATTTAAAATTATTTCAAAATCAAAATATCAATCTAATTATTATTATTTTTATTAGATTAATAATTTACATTATAATTGTAAATATTTTTAGATTAATACCTTACATTTTTACATTAACAAGACATTTATTATTAAATATAGCTTTATCTTTAACTTTATGATTTAGATTTTTAATCTATTTAATCTATAATAATTATATTGCATTTCTTAGACATTTAGTTCCTTTAAATTCACCAGTTTTTTTAATAAATTTTATAGTAATTATTGAATTAATTAGATTAATTATTCGACCATGAACATTATCAATTCGATTATCAGCAAATTTAATTTCTGGACACTTAATTTTAACATTATTAGGAATTTTTATTAGAAATTTTATTACAATCTTACCAATTAATCTTTTAATTCAAAGTATACTATTAACTTTAGAGATTTTTATATCAATTATTCAAAGTTATGTATTTTCAATTTTATTAATTCTTTATTTTTCTGAATCTAATTAATTTACAATTAAAATAAAAATGAAAAAAAATTTTCCATTCCATATAGTTACAAATAGAAAAATTTAGAATAAATTTTAAATAAAATTTTAGAATATAATTTCATGCGTTGAAAACTATTTTTCCTGAATCTTCTCATTATACTTTGTACTTTGTACTTTCGTTTCTACACGTGGAATATAGGTTTGCGCTCACGTGTAAGAAATTTAATTCATATTTTCGAGGTAATAGGTTCTTAATTATCTGGGTTTAGCTGGTTGTTTTATATGTACATTAATTTCATCTATGTGCGTAGGTAGAGCTAACGATGCGTCATAGCTTGGAGGTTCGTGCGCCATAAGGTGCAAGGGACTGAAAACGCAGGTGTAGCCAACAACAGATGGTATCAGTCCCTGTCGGTCGATTGGAGTTCGCGGGGATTTGTTAATTCCATTATAGAATCGAGGATGCAACACGATCATTGAATAAATTGAAATACATCTTGCGCCCTAATTATCCTTGATATTCGTTCAAAGAGGAGAAACGAGACCATCGATAAATATTATTAATTCAAAGTGAATTTACAAGCTTAATTTAAAAATATCCATATCAAATTTTTCAATATAAATCAAATGATCGACAAATATGTTTAACTCGAAAGAAAAAGATATATAGATTTTCTCTTATTTATCATTTAGACAAGAAAAAATATTATGGAAAAACTTGCGATGAACTCGCATTCTTCTATCACACTTCTAAAACTTAGTATGTTCTTATAATATCCACTGTCCGCCATATCTATTTCAAAAATACACCAAATCAACTCTACCAAACCCGAAAACAAACGATATTCAAGAATTATCATCTCGAATCGCGAATGACAACACATTTAAAAAGAGTGAAAAATCTACCACGACGATATAGTAATAACGGAATCGCAACGGGAAAAAAGCAACGAAGGAAGGAAACCACTCCTCCTTCTTTTGCCCTCAAAAAAAAAAAAAGAAGAAAAACAAGAAAAAGAAAAAGAAAGAAAAAAAGAAAAAGGAGAAAAAAATCGCAAAGAGTAAAACAAACCATAAACAGGCGCATTAATTCAACGGTATGGCCCTTAAAATGCGCCCGCGTGGGAATGGAGTGCGGTACTAATTAAAATCTCGAGCATAAACTCGCTCGATTCAAACGCGGTACAACGAAGAAGGCGGGAAAAGACTTTTGATCGGCCTCCCTTCGTCCTTCGTTACGCGAAATGAGGGGCAAGCACACACACACACACACACACACGCATATACGCACACACAGCACGGCCCACACCCTTTGTTTTCCGAATGCAAATAAGTAGCCCTCCACCACAGTAGTCGTCTCCCTTCGCCCAACCCCTTCCACCCGCATCTCGCATCTTCGTTCCTCCCCACCGCACACCCTCCCTTTTCCCACCATCCTCCCCCTTCTCTCTCTCTCTCTCACTCGTTTTCTCCTCGCGTCTTCTCCGTCCTCCTCGTCCATCGCACGCGGTGAATACACTCGGCACTCTAACACCGCGAAACGCACAACAGACCGCATGCATATTCATACGTGGGCCAGGGCTATGTGTGCACGAGAGGTTATTAATTAACCGGAAGCCTAATCAAGGCTCGTAGTCGAAGAGGGTAGCAGCAGTCGCTCCGCATCGTTGAAACCCCTTCGAAATTGCGAAGCCACCGTGCAGGTGACGCTCTCTCTCTCTCTCTCTCTGTTGATCACTGTTTCTCTGCTCTCTCTTTCTCTCTGTCTCTCTCTCGCTCTCGTTTGTGTGTTTGATCGACTCCGGCCGCTGGATAGATATTTGGCGAACGCGTTGGGATCGAGAGCTTGCCGTGGCGGCCACTCGATGCTCGATCTTTGATTTTTTGGTTGTCCGTTACACGGCCGAAAGGGTGCTCCGTGAGCCGCGTATTTGCTGTTCAATCTGTCGTATATAGGTTTTTCGAGCGGCTCTCTGCCACCGTTTACTCGTGCGCCGTTACTTATTTTCATATCGATTCCCAACCCGTGCCTCTCTCTTCTTCTCTTTCTCCTCCTCTTCCTTTTCCGTTCTTTTCTTTTCTTCCCTTTTTTTCGGGCCGTATCGTTTACGGTATCGAATAACATGTTTACACAAATTCTAAACGAATTACCTCAGCTCGCTGTGGAACAACGCTACATCATCCGTTTCGTAGCCGATAAACAAGGGACACGCGGCGCTCCTAAATCAACCGATGCATTTACAAGCCGTGCTCGAATCGATTCTCACGCCGTGTATCAGGTTTGGTGTACAGTGTTTGGTTCCGTGCAACGAGATGGACTCGCGTCTTTGGAGAGCTAAAGAAAAATGACGGGATGTTTTATATTTTTGTCCGTAGCTACAATATAATTTTTATTGAAACAAATCAATTGTTTTGATTGCTCTGCACAGTGGCAGAGTTATGTTTATATCGCTAGAAGATCGTAGCTTTTGTGATATCATTCTTATTATTGCGTTTATTAAGTATAATTATTTACATATGTATATCATTTTTCCGTGTATACCAGATTTCTCTTTATTTGAATTCCGATAATTGAGTTCAGTTTAAGTTAGTTATTATACGCCATTTTGAGTGTACACAAATTCTAAACGAATTAGCTCACGTGGAGCAACGCGTTTCTCTATAAATGAAAACAAAGACGTGATACAATTAAACGTATTATATAATTCAAAATATGAATTTAATCGATTATATTTACATACGAACTGCTTGATCACAACACAAATAGAGTTCTAATACCACTCTTAATGTTACGTATGGTGAAAGTCATTACACAACAGAAATGATGTATATATAAAATGGTCTAGTTAACTTTAACATTTGGAATATCTCATTTCTCTTTGATAATATTAAAAAATGTTGTAGATAAAAGATTTAATGATTTCAAGCTTCTTTTTTTTTACGAATAGAACATATATTTTTAAATACACTAATTGCAGCTTGTTATTTCTTTCTAAAAGTATCATTTGACTTTAATCCAATAACATTATCAAAAACAAACAAAAAAGGATATTCCAATTGATAAAATTAAAATTAAATAATAATAAATCTCGAGAACCTTTTTATAACCTATATTCTTATATCTAAACCATTCGACTTACCGATTCAACATCCGTTCCAAGCAACAAACTTGGACCACTTTGTACATATCAAAAAATAAAAAGAAATAATGAGAACAAGAAGCGTAAAAGAAAGGCGATGGTATCCGCTATGGAACGCGTAAATACGTATATAAATTCTGGCGAGTTGCATGGGCCATTCAATTAAGAGAAACGAGCGGCGGCCACAGTATATCCAGGCGGCATCATTCGATCGTGATCGAATCAGAGGAGGCGAGTCTCTGCTCTCCAATCGGTCCCGATTGGCCGTGGCATTATTTCGATCGATTAGAGAAAGCTTTCGTTCGGCCCCCCGTTGTTCCCTCCACACACACACACACACACACAGAAGAGAGATCAAGTGCCCTCCTTCCCCTCTGCCCGAGTAATCCAATGGATTAGTCAATTATGTATATACCATTACGACTCCATACATTTGGACGGGTCACTCTCTCTGGATGATCGGTGGCGCGCAAACATGCACAAACACGCGCAGAAGGGCAACGAAAAAAGAAAAGTGGAAGAGGAAGAGGAAGAGGATGGTTGATTCGCGTGGCGACGTGGTGTGCGATGATGTGGGACGGCGTGGAATCGGCCTGCTACCACCGAGTAAGGGGCGGCCTGTACGTGTGTGGTGGGAGAGTGGTTGGGCGAGTAAGGGGTAGGAAAAACCAAATGAAAAAGGGCCTTTGTGTTTGGGATTCCTGCGCAACGAGGGAGAGAGAGAGAGAGAGAGAGAGAAAGAGAGGGGAAGGGGAGAATGAGTCGAGGGATGCAACTGCAATTTGTACCTCTTACTGTCCGCGGGAAGAATAGGTATTGTCTTGCAGGAGAGAAACGAATTGAGCTTCTATGAAGCCCGGCGTGCGAATGGGAATCGATATTTTTAATTTCAGTAGAAGCCAAACATCTACCGAGGCTCGTCGCTCCTTTCTCGTTACCTACCTGTTCGCCGTCTTCCATCCGACGCCGTTTAAGCCGTCCATTTGTACACACTCGCGAGTTTAAATACCTTCGACGCTCGGCTTGTACATCTGACCTTTTCGATCGACACCCGCTAATTGCCGGCCTTTCGTGGTAGTATTCCAGGGGCCTCTCATGGAAATCGACACACGTTCCCTTCCAGTTTTCCAGCGATATCGAATTGGATTCGGTTAAAAATGCATGCTGCCGTGCACGGTGGTCGCTTCGAAAGTTTTCTCTTTTTCCCTTCCTTTTTCTTCATTTTTTTCCAGCGCGCGCGATTTTTCTGGGGGAAAATATATAGGTTTTTCGTTTAGAGATTTGAACAAACGATTTCACGACAATGAAATCTTTTCGGGATCATTGGAAACTAGTGTTCGATATTTTTTTAATTTTTTCACGTGTATATACAGGATGCACGGTTTATAATAATTTATTCGACGTATTAGTATATATTGATTTATTATTATTATTATTATTTGTAATGAAATAGAATGGAACATTCTGATTAATTTAATTTCTCTTTAATCTGAAAGTGAAAGAATAATGAAAGTTTTTCTTAAAAAGAATAGTATATTTTTTAATACAGCCATTAATTTTATATTATAAGAAAAAAAAAGAAACAAATATTAATATTCATTTCCGTCCAAAAATCGTTAGTATAATCGTTCTCTTATAAACTTGATTAATTTCACGTGATACGAATATTTAATGATAATTTTCTTTTTTTTTTTTAAAGAAATAACATTTTATTTGAGATAAAGGTACATTTCTTTTAAGAAGAATCCCCTTACAAGAATACCAATAACATCGGAATATATGCATCTTCTTCGAATCGTTCAACCGTAGCATGAAAAGATTTTCACTATTATAGCGATAGCAAATGGTGTATAATATATAAGATGAATCACTCTGTACAAACTGAATGCAGTTTGTCTCCGCATCGTCCTCGATTGCCCGCTAGCTGCCTCGAATGGAGGGAAGATGGAAAGTCAAACAAACTTGTGAATGAATGTTCGGGTCGATTCAAGTTTTTCAGCCTCATTGAAATATGTGTGTGGAACAATTTCGTCTCCTGGACGGCCGATATTAAGAAACTTGGCGTTTCCCTTTCTTCGCCACTTCATAATGAAATTACTCGCGGCCGGAGTCGCGCTTATTACTGGGAGAGCTCGTGAGCGCGGATTAAACAATCCTCTCTCTCTCTCTCTCTGGCTTTCTGTCTCGTGTCCCGTGGGAGAAATAATATCGGAGCGTTAATGAACGGTTAAATTGTATCCCAAGTTTTCAATCTCCTTTTTAGCGAATGTACATTTTCTAGAAGGATCGGAATAAATGTGGCGTTTTTGAAAATTTTCACAAGTTGAAAAGTTGGTGAAATTGTACGTAATTCGTTAAGGATGTCGGGAAAATATCATATAAAATTGAAATATTTCATAATTGTAACGTTTATTGAAAAACAAACGAGGGGAGATATTTTATTGTTCTCCTTGTCTTTTATACAAGTTTTATACAATTTCTTTCTGAAATTTAATCATTTTGATTTTGATATGAATAGTTTAATATATTTTCGTAAAGTAATATTTCAATTATGAAATTATTTGTTATAACATATTAATTAAATTTTAAAGATTCGTTAATCACACATTTTCTGAGAATGATTATTAAATAAATAATTTAATAATTGCTTTCTCAATCGAGAGTTTAAAGATAAATCGTTTTAAGAGATAGTTTGTTATAATTATTTGTATTGTTAATAATTAATCCTTGAAAAATTAATTTCTTAATGTTGGAAATCATGAAAAAGACTTTAGAATTAATATTGCAATAGATTATCAAAAAAAAAAAAAAACACGTGCAATCCGAATTTCATAATTTTCTATCATAATTTCTATACCCAATTTTTTGAAATATTATTCCTGATATTATTATCGAAAAAAGTGACGAATTCCCCGTAGAACGATCAATTCCAAGTAGTAATTCCTCCGACAATATAATACTTGTCGATTAGCATTCCGACTACTCAATAAAGAAGCCCGTTCCACAATCAGGGATTCTTGGAATTGCGACCGATGAATGAAAGGAATTCAGCGTAACTACCGCCAAAGGTTTCAATTCACAGCACAGTTTCAAGCCCAAAGTCCCGGACAATTCGTATGTATCATCCTAATTATGCGGACTCGAAGCCTATCCGAAGTTGTGGAGTAACATTGTCTAACTTCGACCAGTTGAATCTCGTTTCCGTATCTCGAAACACCGAAAACAGGATGCAAACCTAACTGCTTCCGCGTTTGAACTTCACGAATTATCAGATCTGCGAAAGAGGCCGTGAAGAGGAATCGATGAGTGGTTATTTGATCGTTTCGATTCTTCTCGACTTTATCAATTCCAATATTTATTAAACATATAAACATTCCATGTTAATTTGAAGAATAATTTCGATAATAATTTGATAATAATTATTCTTTATTGAGCGGGTCAATCATCGGATCTTTTTACAAAACACCTTCTTTCTTTCTTATTCTTCGAAATAACTGTTGCGCCATACTTGAAGATTCCAAATCTAAATGATCCTGCAAATTAAGCTAATACAGGATCTATATATCTATCTTCAATTTTCTCTTGAAAATATTATTATAAATATTTCAATGGCTATTTCATAAAAATCACAAGACAGCCTCGTATCGTCATCCATCACCTGTCCAAGATTATTCCTTCCTCTCGAATCTAACAATATAGAGATACGGAAAGAAGATTCATTCTTCGACCAAAGACAAGTACGTACGTGCACTATCGATAGGTGGAGCCACGACCGGCGCCAGGATGATTTCATTCCCCATAACTGACCGTTCCCTCGGGATTATTATTTTTTCATCAAGCCACGGAAGCCGCGCGTAGGAGGAAGCGGGGCGGAGGGGATGGGTTGGTCGAGGGTCCAGACGGGCGAAAAGGAAACCAGCACCCCGAGAAATTGCATCTCCAGGGCCGGCCCTCCCTTCGCGAAATATATACGAGCCGGCAAATTGAAAACTAGCGATCGGCCCGCCTGAATAAAATATCGTTTAAATTTATCGTAACACCTGGTATATATCGGGACTAGACCACGCCACGCCACGCCACGCCACGCCGGCTGAGTGCCCACGTTATATCGACGCTTTCCAGGCTACGATTGCACTGTAAACGTGAACGTGTGTACCATCGTATATCCGCCCCACATTTTCCACTTTCGGTGCTCCCCTCCCCTCCACGTGCAACTCGTTCGAGGATACTTAGGCGAATTTTATTCGCGCCCGGGATAGACTTGTCCAGATCTGTCTTTAAGCAAAAATTGGATCGATATTATCAGCAGTAAGAAGTATTTCGATCGGTGGGAATCTGGTCATTGCGAATTTCAATTCGAAGAGATAAAAATTTGTTTGTCTTCTGAATGGTGAAGGATGATTAATGTAATTTTTTTTTTATATTTACTTTGAATCTACTTGTATTATTAAACTGATATTGATATTATATATTGATATCTATATTTCTTGGTATTATTCATTCTTCAAATTCTTTGCCAAAACGAAAAGAGAATGACAGAGTTTTAATATAATAAAATCATCAATGCATATTTTTCTATATTTTAAAATGCGTATTTATCAAATGATATTGATATAAATGGATGATAAATGAAATAAAACGAGCGTATTTAAAGTAATTCTCGTACAAAAGAAATTTGCTTGTTCCATAACCGGTTAAATTTCAATAACTCTTTCCCTTCTTTCAAGTTCCCCGCTATTTCTATTTATCAATAAACTAAAATCGATATTAATAGTGATACAGTTTTATTATTCGGAACAAGTTACACCAAATACATTATTCTCGAATCAAAATTAAACAATTGAATGTCGAAACAGGTCGAAATTAAATTCCACGACGAATCTTGGAGATAATTGTTTCTAGATCCTAGAATAATCGTCAAATTTTGTGATGTTTCGAGATTCATCTCGTGAAGAGAGTGGGCCAAAGTTTCGCAGGATTTCTGTATGACTACGGTGCAAGTTAAATTATTAAACGATATTACACCAGGATTATCTGTCCCCATGATATCGTAAACGGTGAACCCGCGTAATATCATTCTTATTTCCGTTATTAGCCGCAATTTGATACTGATCTTTCCATCAGCCGATGCACGTCGTGTGCACCTACCGGCTAAATTTAATTCCAAGGCTGTGTGCCACTACTTGGAAGTAGCTGATTCACAATGGCCGCGATCCAACAACACGATACACGTTACTAAAATATGCAACGAGCCCTGTGCGTTACGCCGCCATGAATATTTCACGGATAATTCGACGCGTGACGTAAGGTAATCAATTTCGGTGAAAAAATCGAATTTCGGGATCGATTATTATTATACGATCCTCGATCGCTCACATTGATCATCTTACGATACGATGTAGGATCATCGAAATTGAGCGTTACATATTTAAATTGAAATTAGACGCGAGCTGCTTCAAGGATATTTCAAGCTTGCAATATATCTTTTATATTTTTAAATTTTATGATAAATCTTTATAAGAGTTATTGTATGGGGCACAGTATTGTTCGAACGATTTTCTTGGCTCTTTTTCATGAATTTAAATTGGTTTACCTTTCCATTATATTTTTGTGTGTAATAATCGTATTGACTTCATTAACTTTTTATTGTCTGATAGTTTTTCTTTTGTACTATTTATTTATTTTAGTGCAATTTATTTTAAAATGCTGACATAAATATTCTTCGAATTTGAATAAAAATTGTATTTAAAATATTTTGATATACGCTAAAATCTAATATCAACATTCAAAGATACAATATTTAGTTATCTCATAAAAATATAATTCAGGCTCTATTGAAACTCTATAATATTGTTCTTCACTTTTCTCAATCAATTCTTGGATTGTTGATATAAAATATCAATGAAAAATATCAAAAGAAAAAAAATGGACATATAATTTCATAAAAAACTTCAATTAGCCATCAAGATTATATGATTGAACTTGGATTTTTTTCGAGTTCTTTGAAAAGTAAAATTTATATCAACGATTTAAAAATTAGATTGATTGAGCTGAAAATTTTGCAATATTACAATTCTCATTAATGAAACAGATTCATTATTATGTATTATTATGATGTTGTGTTCTACATATTCCTAAATAAATTACCTTAATTAATTACTAAATACATGAACATCATTCGAATAATATTATATTTTATAATAAATATCTTAAATTAGTTATAAACCATATTACAATACAAAATAAATCCGAAACGCAACAAATAATTTATATTTTATACCAATTTGTTACTCTTAATTTCGATGATCTTACATTACGTTATAATATATCCAAGAAACAAGTCTTCCCCTTTAATTTTTATTTTAAAAAGAAGAATTTAAGACAGACCTACGAAATTATGAAATTAAGAATTTTCTCGAATTCGGCGTGCTCTGACCTCGATCGCGACCAAGCAGAAGGACCAGAAGGAACAGAAACGTGGCGCTTGACGAGGTTGAGCCACGCCGCGTTACTCTTGCATTAACTCGGTTTCTACCCGCCGCTGTATAATGTAACACGCTCATTAAGAAAATACATATCATTTAGAGGAAGTATATTACAGATTACTCGAAAGCGAGTAATTATCGGACCTGGCGTTCTTCATGCTTGGAGAGTGGAAACTGAGTAACATAATAATTTCGTTGCCAGTGGAGGAAAAAATGAATCTGATTTCTGGCTGTAACATGTATATTATACGACGTTGAGTCGTATAACATCTTGGGATAAAAATATTCAACGTTCCTTTGCGTATATTGCAAAGGATTTCGATTAATTAGAATTGGAATGATAATTATTAAGTTTTGTGAGATACAAAAATATTCCAGATATTCTTCATTTTTCCTAAAAAAAAAAAATAATAATAATAATAAAGGAATAATTTGGAAATCAAAATATATGAGAAGAGAAGAATGAAATAATTTTACAAATTACAAATATGAAGAATACTTAACGATGAATAAGAAATAATCATGATTTTGCTATTTCATGGTAAATATTTGTTCATAGAAAATGTCATAGAAGAAAAGAAGGAAAAGATTTAAATAGACGATAAGACATTTCTTAATTTGTTTTTCTTTTTTTGTATTCAGATATACTATAAATTTTCAAAACACATCGTAATTTTATTTACTTATTCCTAAAATATTCTATAATATTTTTCTATACCTTCATTATAATTTACACCGTAATCCAATGAAATCTTAATTTGATTAATCTCTTATAAAAATTAATTATACTCTTTCAAACAGACTATTGCAATGATTCATACGATCAAACAAAGACTTTTTAAGATCCATCTTAAAAATATGACAATTTAATTAATTTAATCCATACTCCAATTTCTTTTCAAGTATCAAGTATCGAACCTCCTTTAAAAGGAACATCAACCATTTACACTCTACAACTCATTCAAATCATCCTTCGTCATTTCTCGTTTTCAAAGGATATTAAACGATTCCCCTACAATTCGAGGACCTATTTCACCCCGCAAACGCGGCTCTCGTCTTGAACGAGTCGCTTCAAGGAAATATATGTGTGTGTGCGAGTCGAGAGAGGTGGGGTGGTTATTTTAATTACTGTCCGGCAGCTTTAAATTAAAGAGCCGGGTTATTCCGGCCAACCCCTCTGGCTCTTCCTTCTGCTTCGGTAACCGGTAAGCACACAGTCTCCCTCGTCGTTGAACGCGCACCTATCTTTCTCCCTCGTCGCTTCCCTTTCGCTAAGGTAACTCGGTGCGTGGACCGACATTACACCCCGCCATTCTTTACACCCGGCCAAGTGGCGAGGTTATGTTTGACGCTAACCGGGTAACCGCGCTAAATTGTCTAAACTGCGCCAGATTAAGCGAGGCCGCCACCCTCTCCCCCTCTCCCCCGCCCCTCTGTGTGTCCAGAAATTAACCGAGCGGAGGGGAAGTCACGAAGAATTCCAGGAATTGTTTCATTTAGCTGGGAACACACCGATGCGCGCTTATAGAGAGCCGGTTTTTAAGGAAACACACGGCTGCCTCTTTTCGATGAAGACGCGTGTCTTTTGTTCGTTATATATCGATTCGAAATGTTTTCTACAGTCGATTCTATACTGGAACGAGATCGACGCATGCGCGGGACAAGATGGTCGGTTTATATAGGTTATATGGGTTATATATTCGCTGTGAATTAGTAAAAAGATAGCGAAAGATTTTGTGAAATGGTAGTTTATTATGAAGTTGCTTTTTTTTTGCATGTTTTTTTTTCTCAACGACTTTGACGTGTTTTTGCGTTTAAAGTTGTTTGCAGAAATTTTTATGTATAGGTTATTTATCTGTTAGAAAACAAATCAGTTCGAGAATCGTCTTTTTTTAATATTCTGGGCTTTTAAGTAGAATTATTACAAAATTATAACTAATTGTAATTACTATTTGGAATTATCTCTTCTATGATGAAATTAAACAAGAATTGCTTCTCTTCGTGGACTTCCGAGATTTTAGAATGACTTTTGTTTTTCTGAATGGAATTACATGATTTTTAGTGCACTGATTAAAAAAAAAGAATATCTTTATCGATCAAAATCCAATCTAAAAAATTAAATAAGAAGTACGTATTTATTGTTATTATTTCTGAATTAATAAGAAGGATAAACGATTCTTCGAAAAGTCCCTTCGAAAACTTTCAACGGCCGTCTGACTGTTTTTCGAGAACACAGATTTCGATGGACCATGGAGGAATAAAGTGGGAACACGCGAGGGCCAGTATCCACCAGCACCAGTAGGCAAATCACCGCGTAGCCACGTTTCCGCGCACCAAGTCAGACGATATTCTAATGTATTGTAATAAGGCTCGAAGAGGAAAAGCTTCTATTGGCCCATTTTCGCTTAAGACCATTGTCGATTGGTCGTCCGCAGAAGAAACACTGCATTATGTATGTTCGCCGTTATCTCGGGCCAAGAACGCTTCAACACGCAGATTACCACCACCTTCTGTCCCTTTTCGTCCATCTTTCCTCCTCCTTGCCGCTCGCCCCCTTTCGATTTTTCCTCTCTTCGAACAAAATCGATATGAAATTTTTTAAATAAACCTTTTTTAAGTATATAATAGATATAATAAAGAATTAATAGAAATACAGTATGTGTAAAGATATTAAAATTCGTGGAACATCTTTCGAATTGCTCATTTGAAATTATTAAATATTATTATTTGAATATTAAAATATAAAGGATATATAGCATGTTGGGACGCGTTTCAAAAATTTTTGCAATATAATATTAACATCTAATTTTTATAGAATATTATAAAAATACGTACATTCGATATCGATTAGAATTTCATTTATTTTTATCTAAAATAAAATAATAACTTTTGTCATAAAAAAAAATTTGATTTTGATTTTTCAATTTAATATTAATTACAATCATTAGAAAATTAAAATATACATAAAAAAAAAACGAAAAGGATTTTGCTTGCTTAATTTTTTCAACAAATATATATATATTTTAGTTCTTCGAACTAAATCAAATTTTCTCAAAATTCCCGGCTTCGAGGTAAAAAAACTTATATTGTTTCCAACGCTGCAAGAAGAATTGTCGGGCCAAGACTTATCGATAAAGTATCATCGTCTCACTAATTTCAACTCTCCCTTCCTCCTCTTGGTCGGAAGTGCGCCACACCTCTGACGCCACACTTCCTTTTCCCTTGAAATCGAACGAAGAGATTCCCGATACGGTTGGTAAACACGCTCCGGATTAGTATCACCGATCCCATTGTCCGATTGCGTTTCTTGAATGGGATGAACCGGGATTTACGATTCGTCCCCCTTTCCTTCGAGTGGGATGAGCGTTCTTTATTCTGTCGAAGAACTTCTGGCAAGGCACTTTGCGCTGTTATGGGGTTGGTTTTTTTTTCTTTCTCTGCGTAAGCTCGCCTCTCGGTGTCGAGTTCGAGGTTTTCGATCCACGGTGTTTATCATTGGTTGGGCAGTTTCATCAAGAATAGGGGAAAAATCGATATTCGTTTATTTAACGCGTCGATAAAAGTTTGTACCATAAATCACATCGATGATTAATTATTTAAATAAGTAGATAAAAAAAATAACTTTGAATGTTTACGATAAATAATATAGTTTTTTGAAAAGCACAATGCAATCTTATCTAACTATTTTTTCCTATATAAAATTCGTAATTATGTAGAAAAATTTTCGTTTTATACGTTGATTTTCCTAAATTTAAATGTTTCTAAAATATAAAAAAACAAGTAGAAATAGATAATCAGCAGGTTTACCAACGAAAATATAAATGCAAGTCATAATAAGGGTCTAGAAAACTCGAACGTGACTCCATAACATTATAATTTATAATTAATTTTTTACAATCTCCCCAAGATCAACGATCAATCCACGCTAAATTTCTTCTTCCAACGAATAATTTCACGATACTTAAACGAAAGAAGATTAATTAATTACCACACTTTCCAATTTTGAATTAACAATAATCTCTTTGAACAAATCTCAACAACACATAGGACATTTCGTTCACGTTCCTTCACGAAACTTACGCAACCGTTGTAACAAAATTTCGATCCATTACAACAGGAATTGAAACGTTTATCACCAGATTGATCTGTAACCCCGCTGGGATTCGAGAGCACGCTCTGTTTCGCGTCAAACGATAACCTCGAAATCGTTTGGCCGCGTGCTCGAGGATCCGAGCACGAGAGAGAGAAAGAGAGAGAGAGAGAGAAGAGGGTTGCGAGACGAAGGAGCAAGGAGGAGGGTGGAGGACAAGATAGAAGAAGGAAAAAATGAGAGGGAAAAAACGGGAAGAGGGAGGAGAAGGAAGGTGCCCCTTCTCGGCCCTATTAAAAAGCCCGTTTCTGCCTCCGTTTCTGAAAGCCTCTTACGGCACTCGAGGCAACTGCGAAAGCACTTGAAAGCTCCTGAAAAGCCCGACAACACTTCCCTGGTTGAGTGCCGCGTCCCGCCAGGAGGCCACTGCGACTTCGCACCCTGTCACCGAGACACGGACCTATTGGGAGCCTCTATGTGTCGCAATATCGCCACTATCCTATGTATTAAACATCGACCGCCCTCCTACCCTCGCGAGGAGGACAACTGCAAACCACCTTCCAACGTGCAATCCCTTTTTTCGACTGTTATCCTAGAAATATCGTCGCAGATTTTATATCGCGAAAGTGGAAAAAGATATGATACAAATTTGAATGATCAAATACTTAAATACTTTGTAGGATGATTTGAAATTATCATCTTGATTTTTATTATATATATATTTTTATTATATATTATTGTTGGTGTCGTAGTGATAAATGTTTACACGGAATTTCAATTTTGAGAGATGCATATTCTGATATTATTTTTTTGAGTAAAGGTTATATGAAGATTATGTCTGTGATGCAGATATTCTTTATAAAAGTTGTTAATATAGAGATGAAAGAAGGACGATACGATTTGAATATTACTAGATTATCTTGACTTTTGTTATTTTAATTATTCGTATATGACATATTCGAAGTAATAATGGGATTTTTAGGCAAATATGAGTTATTTCAAAGATATTGATTAACTTAATTGTCAGGATATTTATTTCTTCGAGTAATTGACGTTTCTCTCACGACAGATATTACTTTGTAATTGGTCCTTTAATTTGAATCGTTTCTTTCTAAGATCTTGAATAAGCTCTTGATGAAAATTTGCATGTGAATCCGATTTAATATTTTTGTATACCAGTGTAATATATTATTTCTAAAGAATAAATCAAATTTCGTTTAAAAAATTCATTTATTTCTATGCTGAGTGACATAATAATTAAGATTATTTCACTAGTTATTAAAATATATTATTAGATTATTTAGCATAAAATTAAAAATTTGTTATCGATTACAAGTTTAAAGTATCATTATAAAAAAATTATCAAAATTAAAAATTGAATAATTTTGCAAATTTTACTTCGTCAATGTAAAAGTTAAATAATTTAAAGAGAGAAAAATTTAAAGTTAATAAAAAAAAACGATTTAACTTTCTAATAATTATTACATAATTTTTATTATGCGTATCTTTTCTCATTTTTCATTGTTAAAAATCTCGTCTTTTTTTCTTATTTGTTAGACCCGCGAGTTTACTTTAAGCAACATTCGTATGCGAGAACGGGGAATATTTCTTAATTACGTTACAGCGAAACGGTAGAACAGTCAGTTATACTTAATATTTACTTCAAGAGAGAACAAGTTCGTCTAAATTGTGCGAAGCCAAAAGCTTCGAGGTTCAAGAAAATGGTTCGTTTTCTTCGCGATAAAACGTTGCTCGGCAGGGTAACGCATTGTTTGACTCGGTCGATAACCTGCTGAGGATTCGTTCTTTAATTAATCGGCACAGCGGTGCATTGCGAAAAATTATAATTAATCGCGATTTCCATTAAACCGGCGGTGAATTCACCGATGGAATGAAAGGCTTAGAGGAAACATCAAGAAAACGCACGAAACGTTCGAAAAAGAAAATGTTTTTTCGTTTCTTCGTTCCCTATTGAGAATCGGGAATAAAAAATATCCGATATTTTAATGTGATATACTCTGTAATGAAATGTATACTATTTTCAAGAATATTCAAAAAATTGCTCGAAATAAATTTTTAATAAATATTTAATTGTATTCTAGACGCACGTATATGAATGTGTTTAATATATTTTAAGTTACGCAATTATAATCTGTGCATTTTTTAAGACACGGATATGAACACACATATCTTGGAACTAATTATTTCTCTCAATATACAAATGTTTATTTTATTTAAATCCAGTTGAATACTTTCATTAAAGTTATAAAAAGAATGTTATAATAAAATATATAACATATATAAATATATAATAACGTAAAAGTTGTTTATAATATAAAAGAAATGATATGGAAATAATCATTTTTATTTGGGATGGAGGATTTTAAAAAATTTCAAAAACATTTAATTTTGTTATTCTTAATGACGTAATGGATGTCTAAACGATTTAAGTAATCTAATAAGAAGATTATTTGTTAAATAACTAAGATAATTCAATATAATTATTTGATAAATAGAAAAAGAAAAAGAATAATCGAATAAATTTAACGATGAAAAAAAGTTTTTTAAAAAAAATCTGGAACAATTTTGTTAAAGTTGAGAGACGTTATTAAGTTATTATAGGCAATTATCAAATCTTTCAATATATTTTATTCGAGGAGAAAGTTGTTTCCATGAATTTATAAAATTCTAAAGGAAAATGCATTATCGGCTTGTTTATTTATATTGTCAATTTGTTTGTTTATATTTTTGGTTTGTTTATTTACGTTTTGTTTATTTCGTTTGTTAGCAATTTCCGTTTACTTGTTTATATTCTCGGTTTGTTTAATTACACCTTCGTTTGTTTACATCCAATCTGTTTGCATAAAATTCTCCGGCATTTTTCTAATTTAAAGCGAGACTTTTAAAGCTTCTAAAATATTAAATTGAATTTAAATTGTCGGGAAAAGAATATTTCAAACGAAAATTCCATTAGCGTAAGCGTTAGCAATTAATAGAAATATGTAGATCGTTTGGAACAACGAATGAACGAGTGGGGTTTGCGTGTGATTTACAGCAACCTGCTCGCTCGAGATAAAAGCCAAACAACTTCGTCATATTTGTCGGTCTGTTCCATTTATGTAACTACGTTACGAGGAGAGAATTTAATGTTACGGTTCAATATTCTGAGAAGGTGAAAAAGCTTTCGAAAAATCTTCCTCCCGTTTCTTTATTCCTCTTTTCTTATGAAAAAAAAAAAAAAAAAAAATATCTAACAAATTCGAAAGATCCAATCGACGAAACGTCAACTTATCTGAAGAAAAAAAATTTATACAAAAATTTTAAAAATAATGCAATTAAAATTTATTTAAAAAAAAATTTCCCAATGATTTTTCGAATGATAAACGCGGGATTAGGTTAACACGGTAATGTAAGAAATATCAGAAATTTGAAGAACTTAATCTTGAACGAACGGAACATACGAAAGGATGTTCGATCCATTCGTAAAGTAAAATTTGCACTTCCATTTGAAATAGAAAAGCACTTTGCGGGGTCACACTTTTGCACGCACCGGGAAATGTAGCACTTTCTCTGTCTCCATGCTTCGAAACCGAGTTATAATATGCATCTTTCGTACAGAGTTCGCAACTCGTAATTCCCTATCTGTATTAATGTCTTTAATATCTATGCCTGCTTGAATCCAACTTTCGCGCGCTCTCGAAACTTTAATATCGATATTATATGATTACACGAAAAATATATATATATCATTACACCAAAAATTCTTACTATACTAATAATGAAAATGTAAAATTAATTCTAATTGAATTATTGAAAAAAAAATGATAATAATTTGAAAAATAATTTTGAACGTTTTAACAAGATTTTTAAGAGATCGCAAAATACAAACAATTTTTCTACCTTTCATTTTCAATACATTTTTATAGAAGCTAACTCTAATCGATAGCAGATATTATAATTACATTAAACTAACTCTCAACGCTCCACCGATTTCCAGAAATCGAACCACCTCACCCTGTCGTGATATTGTCCATTTTGTTTCCACCGATTGTCTCCCTGCCCATCAATTCTTTTTCAAAGCAACAGGGGCCTGTTATCGAATCAAAACACGATTCGTACACCCGCCGTCCCTAAAATCTCTAAAAAACACCGCGTGGCGTGGACAACGGTGTGGAAGTTGGGGGCAAAATCGAAAATCCCGGAAACGGGAAGTCCTAGACTTTGCCCTCCTCTTCCCTCCCCTCCTCCTCGCACCGACAAAGGACGCTGCTCTCCCCGATTTTCGCATTTCGCCCACGTTTCGGCCGTCAGTCAGCCCGCGTCGCCGGAAACTCTCTTTTAATTTTCCGCGAAATTCGAATAAAGTTGGCCGGCCAAGCAGAGTATTAGGGCCCGGCACGCCCCCCCCCTCCCCCCGCCAACATTTTAAACTCGCATTTCACTGGCTTGTGAGACGTAACTTTATCCGCCCCGGCGGCGGCAAAAGCAACCGCGTTTCCGAGTTTGAAGCCCCGCCACGGGACAACCGTGCACCATCAAAACGAGATTCCGATGCCGATGCCAGATTTGAAGAGAAAGAAAAGTTTCCGTAGCGGAACTCTCAGGGCCGGCCTCTCGAACTTCCTACGGTATTAGGTATTGTACTTCCCTCCCCCTTCTGTTGCTGAGCGCGGCCATTTATTCAAATTGCACGAAGGATTTTTCACTATCCGATTTGTTGATAATTATTGTTTTTTTTTTGTGAAACAGGAAGAAGTATAAAGATGTACGATTATTGTTTTATTTGATTCGAATAAAAATTTCGAAAAGAAAAGTTGTTTTAGAATTTTCTATATCTTTTCTTTGTATTCTTCGTTGGGGGAATAATTTGAATTGAAGGGTGGAATAGAAAGAGAGGCAAGATTGTTATATAATAATAAACTTGTGGAGATAAAACGATTTCGCTCTAGATATGCTTTGATAAATAGGTGTCGATATTTTTTCGTACCAACTTTTGTATTCGTTTTGGATTTTTGAAATTAGTTTTCATACACGTCCCATTGAATACACATCAATGAATTTTTCCAAATATCACGAGTTATTTGAAAAATTTATTATAAATTTTCACTCAATAATTTTTGTTCTCAGAAAACGAATAATATTTCTTCGCCTGTAATAAAATAATTTTAGGCGAATTCGGGAAATGCATTATATAAAAAACATAATACATAATAATTCCAATATTTTACTTATAAATAAACAAACGAAAAAAGAAAAGTTACTCCTGTGATCGTAACCGACGCGAAACAAAGTTGCGTCCAGAATCCTTTATCTCTTCAACGACTGTTGTTAAGAATCATGGCGAAGAATTTTTTTCCTTTTTTTTTTGCAACGGAGCCAGGATAACCGTGGTAAATTTTTATAGGCTGTTTACGAGGGCGTAGAACGATTTGTAACACGAGGAATACGGGGTACGTCAGCTTGATGCCCTTCGGCCAAAAGAAATGGCCGCTCGTATTTACCGAATTGTTTTCGACTCCATTAGCCGGTCTCTTGCCTAACGCGAGAATGGGAACGAAGCGATTAGTTCTGTTCTGGCCGCGCTCTCTCCTTCTCTCCTTTCAACCTTATTTCGCCACTTGTTAATTGGCACCCTCGCCGCCACGATTTAATTGGAAAAATTGTTTATCGTCGTTTACACACCTCGAACGGGTTAAATTGTTAATCGAATCCTGTGGCAGATGGTAGATACTTGTGGCCGCTATCGATGCTCGCGATCAAAGGTATGAAAATTGTGGTTCGTGCATACAACCTTGGAAATTCAGATGCGTTCCATCTTAACGAGGTATCAGGTTGAATTTCGATTTGATAAGCTTGAGAATTACAGCCCAATAAATTGTAACGTGGCAATTTTGTTCCCGCGTTATATTCGTGAAATTGTTACAATTTTTAAAATTGAACTTTGAAGAATTTGTAAGTTTATTGTATCTTTAAAATAATCTCGTCCTACCAATTTAATTTAAACTTATTTTAAATCTTATATATATATATATATATATAGACAGTATCAAAAATATTTTTTCAAAAACTAAATCTGAGCGAAAATAATGATCTACATACTGTATTTGCAAAATTTAAATCTGGATCGTGTTATAAAATTAATAGCATTATATATTTTCCGTATTAAATACTTTTAAGATTTGGATTTGAGTTAAAATTTAAGCAGGTTCAGATTAGAATTTTGATGTAAAATTTAATCAAAATTAAAAAAAAAAAAAAGAAAGGATCTAGAATAATAACATTGGTTATTATTTTAAATAATATAAATATATAAAGTGAGTGTATATCGCGCGGAATAATGTTTACCTCTCTCGTCTGCCCCACCATGTGGCATTCGAATCGACACGCGGCCGATATCACGCGACAGATACCATAATAAACGGACGTGTGAACGGTGCCTTAAAATTCCGGGTTATCTGGCATGCTGGAAACCGAAAAGCTTTCGAGTGTCCACGGAGATAGTCGGTTAAGTGGCACACCGGCAGAATGGTTGTACCGCTAATTGCCTTAATTCGATAAACTACTAACCCGTTCCTCGTGGGCTGCCTTCATCTTTCAACCTTTTCACGACTTCTTCTTCCTGTCATCTCCCCTCCTCCTCCTCCTCGCTCTATCTCGATCCACGCTTTTTCACTCGTCTCTTCATTATTCCGTGCCAAAGGTTATCCATTATTTAATGTCTCCAACATTGATTCGCTCGTTCTTCGCTCTGCTTTATTATACGTATGCACAATCTTTTTCACTTGGCAATCATCTGACTATTCCATATATTTTCTATTCTAACTCTAACAATCGTTATTTTCATTTGATAAATAATTGTCGTAGGAAATCTTAATTATCATACTCGTTCTTATTCAGTTTATTTCTCTTCGTATGTCTTCGTAAGGGATATTATTCAATCGGCAATGGAACTTTGGATTTATATATATGTAAAGGTAAAAGAAATAATAATAATAACATTATTTAAAATTAATTATTCTTACCGTATTACAATAAATTGATGATAGATGGTAATTTAATTAGAGAACTTTTCAAACTTTCATGTGCAAAATGATGCAGTTTTGAAAACTATTATTCTTCATTTCTAATGTATACGTTATTCGAAGAATTTTTATTTTGTTCATAATCTTAACGTTTAACGATCAACTCACATTTTGAAAATCATTGTCGAATTGTTAATAGAGATTCTGAAACACTTTACTTATATTTCTTCATCGATTCATCCTGTTGGCACGCGATTTCTTACCACAAATTCCTCGAAATTGATTTGACTCGTAATATCATTATCGAACAAGTTACAAGTTATCCCTTGCGATTTATACTCGGTTAATTACGAGATTTAATCTTTTCGATTCATCCTCGTGATTCCTTTGTAATTAACAACAGAAGAATAAAACGGATCTATATTTCATTATAAAGGTGAAGAAAATTTCAGTAACGTTTAACTGCAACGAGCTCGCATTAAATCGAACGTATATTATCCATCGTTCTTTCGTTCGTTTCTTCGGTTGTAGTCGCGAGCCTGGACCCTTTAAGATGAGCCAAGGAGGCGGGAAAGAGAGAGAGAAAGAGAGAGAAGAGTCAGGATATAAACACGTACACGAACGCCAATTTAATTCCGCCTCTCTCGATCCTCCTTGGTTCGCTATCCAATTACACATAAAGCACTAATCACGCAATTAATCTCAATCTATTTAATAACACCTTCATTACCAGCCACTATAGGTACCGATCCAACCAGAGAGGATCTTGGCTCGCACTTTTTCCCCTCTCTACTCCCCCTGTCTTCCTTTTACCTCTCCCTTCTTGATTCGTCTCTCTCTTTCTCACTCTTCCTTCATCTTATTCCCTGTTTCGCGTAATTCCATTTTCCTTTTGGCCTTTTATATTTTCTTTGTTGCCTCTCTGTATCTCTTATTTTATCTCTTAATTCCTTTCTCCTCTACTCATATCTTCTCTATCTTTTATTTTATTGCCCCCACCTTCTTTCTTTTCAATTTCTTTCTCTTTCACGTTACCTTTCTCTCTCTCATACATCGTCCTCGTTATCTCTCGTTTCTCTTTCCTCCTTCCTGATCACATCGCCTTCGTTATTTCCATCTCGAGCATCACACTTCTTTTTTAATCCCTCTCTCTTTTTTCCGTTATTTATCCATCTCTCTTCCACCTTATATCCCCTTATATCCCTTCACTTTTTTCTCTCTTTCCATCCTCTTCCTCGGATAATTCGTTCCGTTCCCTCTCTCTCGTTTCGTTCATAGTTCTCTCTCCACCTCTGTCCACCTCTCTCGATCCTTCTCGCAAATCGTCGACACGCCCCTGCTATTCGCATTCCTGTAGAACTCGGGTCCGCTCTCGCTGCTCAATGTACACTCGCGGCGAACGCGAGCCGGATTACACGATTCCGGTTAATTGAAACAGCCTAAGAAGCGCATCGATCGGTTGTCGATTACACGTCCAGATATATCCTTTGCACTCGCGCGCCGCGCCCGATCCGAGCGGATATAGTTGTCATTCGCATGTTGGCGCACCCTTTTCGCTCAGCTGTGCCCAACGTTTGAGCGCGCCATTTTGTGGCCCATTGTGTTGAACGAGATTTGCGTTGGTGGGCTAAGAATTTATCGATATCGGCGATGAAAGAAGCATTACAATACTCTCGGATGATCGAAACCGTGCATAGGGTAGTTCCAATAAATCGGTATTTTAATTTTAATTTTAGCGATTCAGTCTTAATGAGAATGAGATGAAATATTAATTTCTAATATTTCTTTGCACGCTTCCGAAATATTCTTCTTTAAGTCCAAAGTTATCTCGAGAAGGAAAGCGAGCTTCTCGGATTAAAACGGAAGAAATAAGAAATTAAAGGCTCGGAGACAATAAACGATGAAGCATCGACTTCGTGACACCTGCGTCATGGTTTGCTCCCTCCCTCGAAGCGGTCAATTTGATCGAAGCCCGCGAAATTTTTCCTCTCTCTCTCTGTTCCTTGACTCGCCGCGGCCACTTCCGGCCGTAGGACGGATCGCGGCCACGAAAGTGGCATCGATGCGCAGCGAGGCGCGAAACTGTTATTGAAGAAGAAATTAATTCGCCCGCCGATTTTGTCCCGATCGTCCTTGTTCCTCGTCTCACGTCGCCCTTCCGTTACGAATTCCGGCCGATCACGATTTTCCGCTCGAGGACCGGACACCGTTCCATTCGGTTTTTGCGATCGTTAAGGTTCGCCGCTCGAGGACGGATAGATAGGTGTTCTGCCACTGTGAAAACATCGGAGAACATTGGTGGAAATGAGTTTTATAAAAATAAGAGAAGGTTCATCTTGAAAGGTTCTTCTATATCCATTATTTATGGTATAAAAAGATTTTTGATGGTATAATACTGTTTTCTTTTTTTTAGTTTAATATGCGATTTCAATATTGCAATAATTTTAAAGTTAAAATTATTCTCTTGTATCTCGAATGTAGCTGATATTTCAAAGAAAAATCTTATTTGTAAAATTTCGTTCCAATTAGGGGAATAAAAATATATTTGTTTCGAAAATAGGAGTTTGGATATTCCAGAATTTCCAAAATTATTGAAATGTGAAGAATTTTGAGAGATAAAGAAACCTATGAAAACAGATGCATAACATATTGCAGGTTACGAGTCATTGATCATACACCATGGCTACCATTATACATCGTTATAATCTTTCCATCTCGAAATTTATCATCTCCATCGTATTATCACTATGCTTGGAAGGAACGATGTTCGAACTCTATCTCTTCCTATGTATCCTACATATGTACATCTACATGCCAGTGAATTCTTAAGATACTAGTCCCTTTTAAAAGATAGAAGCGGAACGTGCAGGTCGGATAATCGGTATTTGTCGGTATGATAATTTTCTTCGTTAACGACTCGGCTCGGGGCTCGCGCAGTTTGGACTGAAATTACAGTTATTTTAAGGGCCCGTGTAATATCCCCCGGCGCGGTTGAGAAACGCACGAATGGGCACGTTATTATTGTATCATCCGTGTGCCGTAGCCGCAGTAATAACAAAATTAATACTTGGCCCGCGTTCCGCGTCCATGTTAACAGACGTTACCTCTCCGAAAATGGAAGTCAAACAATTTTGCGCCGCCACGAGAATCGAAAAGCCCCGCGAATTTTGAAATTTTCTCCCGGGTGTAGATTTGTAATACTGGATAAAAGTACGTAATGGTAAGATTCTTGGTTTTAATTTTAAATGATTGGTTTATGTTAGTGGAGAATTTTCCAAATACAATATATCGATATATCTATTATTTAATTATTTAATATCCAGGTTAGAGAGAATTTCTGCAAATTGTATTAAAATTATTAATTGTGAAACGATATGTTAGTAAAATAAAAATTCTTTTATTTCTTAATAATTAAATTGTCCATATATTATACACTTAAGATCCTGAATCGAAAATATGGAATGAAATCGTTCCAAAATTGTTCGAAAAATTTATACGAATGAATCGTTTCACGGAATGGGATTTCTTTTCACTAAAGTAAAATGTATTTCTTACTTAAGAAAACACGAGTCTCGTAATTAATAAGACTCCACTTATATATACAGTTTCAAATCACAAATGATCAAAGTTGTTATATTTTCAGGCGGAATAAATCTACGTGTAATCGACTAGATTGAAACGTACAACAAACTTGGTGCCGTGTATCGGATTAAAGTTCGTTACATATCAATTACTTTGTTTGTCAGTGAGCTTATTACGCGGGCATATCATTAATCAATTAATCGCGTGCTCCGGCCCGTTAATAAAGAGAAAATAATCAATCAACGGGGGTTGCCGTCGGTTCTCCCGTCGATTCCCGTATTTTGATTGATTGTTCTACGAGCGCGAAATGCGGTTTTCCTTTTAGCATTCGGGCCAATGTGTTTAAATAAAACGTCATTAACGGGGGCCCGAACTGGGTTAGCGGGCTCCAACATTAATGGCCGTTCGATGTAACCGAACGAGTTAATAGGAAATCGAATCAACTTATTTCCGCGCATTGTTTCGCGCTATTGAATGAAATTCCTCCCCCCTCCTCCTCCACGCCTATTTTTCACGGATAGAAATCGTCACTCTTTGCAGTTTATATATGCGTATAGTTGGTTCAAATTCTTCGTCCAACCATTTTATTAATTAAACTTTATAGATAGATTAATACATTAAAGTCGATTAATACATCCACTTTGGTTGCTCGATGATTGATTTGATTCGAACTGAAAGTTTGAAACGAACCTAAAGAGTATTTATCTTTTATTGTTATTTTTTTTCCCCTTCGTTTACCCCCGAATGTTTAAAGGATCGAACGTTTCAATTGTGCTCCGCATTGGAATTGGAAACAAGCTATATTTTATACGTAGCGATAACAATTAAAGAGAAATGTTGTAAATCAAAATTAAACGGTGTCCAATGAAGCATAATCTTGGATATCCAGTTTTATGCATTGATGCGTTTCGAGAATGGAATTGAATTCTTTTTTTTTCTGAATCGATATCATTGTAATCGATACCTCGCGATTTAACAAACGATTTATCGCTGCTTTATTTATATAAAAAGGAGAGCATTATTATTGGACAGATAAATTTGTACATCTTATTTTCCTGATGCAGTTTTAGAATCGAAAGATTTCATTACTTTTGCAGCGCTATAATGTAATAACGTATAAAAGTTTCGACGTGCGTTAACACAGAAATTGATGAAAAGAAATGAATTGTACAATAATTCGAACAACAAATAGACTCAAATTCGAATTCAAAGCTCACCCGAATGCTACTTGTAATATACAATACATTTACATTTTCAAAAAAAAAAAGAAAGAAAAATTATTTACGAAACCCAACTCAAATTATGAAATATCAAGTCGAAACGATAGTTTCGATCGGTCGACATCGATCTGTTTTCAAGCCGAGAGAAAAGGAGCACGGCCGTTGCGCGGAACTGGAATATGCACTTAAACCTCGAAATGCCACTTTTCCATTAATGAAACCGTGTGCAACCCCTCATAGGATACACCCTCGCCCGCTTTTAGGCGGAAAAAACGCGCGCGCGCGCCTGGGTGAATGTATTCGTGTGCACTCGAATTCGAAAGATTCTTTCGCCGGCTCTAATCAGCCTTCGTGATCCGGGAAGATCAGGGAGATCGTTCGATTTCTCGATTAATCTTAAACGGCCCGTTCGTTGTGAATCGAATTTAGCCCGCGTGCTTTTTCTACGAACAATATGAAATTTAAAATCGATGAATATTTATATTATATACAAAAATTTCTTATCATATACAAGGAGAATATCCCTTTCTATTTCATCCTTCAAGCTAACAATACTGTTAAAACGTATCAAATTGCGTATAAATTACTTGCAAATTGTCGATACAATCGGAATACTTAACTCTTTCCAAATATCCGCACACGTCGAACAACCTATCTTTTATCGACTTCAATCAAACGAAAAAACGAAACGCTATCAACCCCTATCTCTTCAAGACTCTCCCTCTGCCCCCGGTCAAAATACATCCCATTAACACCCCCATGAGCGCGCCTTCACGCTCGTACTTACACGAATACACCCATCCATCCGTGTACTTTCTCTCGCGCACGTGTCGCACACATCTCCTCTGCGTTTCCGCGCGTATGGTCGGCCCACAAACACACGCTGCCCCTTGCGAATACACGCTGTTGTGCTGCGAACCGCAGGAGCCGATTGGTTGGTGTGGAAATGCGCGCGCTCAAAGAGGACCGGTGTACGTGCACGTGTACGTGTATATGCGGAGGAGCAGAGGGGGTTGGCGCGTAGCTGGAACGGGGCAACATATCAGAACGACTATCTATCGCTGCCTTTTACGCTAATTGATAAATCGTGTTACGTTAATGAATGCAGCAGCGGGCGGGGAGGCCACGGGGGAGGGGATGGTTCGATATGCTCGCGGGCCACGTAAGGGGAGGCCACGTAAGGATAACGAGGAAATTGAAAATCTTGCGGTTATGCGACCGGTATGCTGAAAGTGGCGGCTCGCGATGACGGCCGCGTTAGAAGATGTCCCTTGGACCCGTTTCTCTCTCGAAATCCAATCGCGGCTCTTGCGGTTTTGGAGCATTTCTTTTTTTTTTTTCTTTTTTTTTACTTTTTGGAATAATGCTACGTGCAAGTTCGAAGTAATTTTGATTTGTGTGCTGCTTGCGGTTTGCGTGTCGCTCTTTTTTTTTTTTGTGGATGCATTGAAATAAACGGTATGCGAAACTATGTGGTGTTGTATATGCGTTATTGTAAATTCTTACGGGATGGATCTTTTTGAAATTGGGCGGGATGATTGGGAGAGATCGATTTTTGGGAAGATCAGCAAAATTTAAATTAAAAAATAGCTGTGAAAATTCGTATTCTGAGAATATTTTCGTTTAGTGCATTTTTAATCGAATTATTTTTTAAAAGCGTTGTAATGAAAAAGTAATAAATATGATAATTAATAGTTAAAAAGTATTTGCATATCATTGTACTTAATATATCATATACATGTAATGTTATTGTAAATTCTTACGGGATGGATCTTTTTGAAATTGGGCGGGATGATTGGGAGAGATCGATTTTTGGGAAGATCAGCAAAATTTAAATTAAAAAATAGCTGTGAAAATTCGTATTCTGAGAATATTTTCGTTTAGTGCATTTTTAATCGAATTATTTTTTAAAAGCGTTGTAATGAAAAAGTAATAAATATGATAATTAATAGTTAAAAAGTATTTGCATATCATTGTACTTAATATATCATATACATGAATTAGATTTAATTTGAAATAGTATCTTTTAATAGTGAAGCTAGATACTAACGTCACTTAACGTACATATTACTTCTATACAAAATAAACATATAAAATAAAGTCATGCTTCATTGAACACCTACTCCACCTACTAAAATAAATTCCAAATTAAAATTATAAATCTCATCGTCCCATTAAATACCAAATAAATAAAACTATCCCTCTCAATTTTATTCCTCCAATTGTTACACTTACGTTATACTTTCCGTTATTGCAAACATGAATGAAAGAAAAGAAAAAAGTCAATCGCCCGATCTTCTGGTGCCTCGTTTTCAACTCTCGATGATACAGCGTTGTACGCTGCCAGTGGCCGTGATCGGCCGTTGACAGGGGCGAAAATGAAAGGCAGAAACGCGCGGCGGGCATGTAATTTAGCGTACTTTCGCCGATTTCGCAGATAACCGGTGATGGGCGTAATGTTCCACGGGTAAAATGTTTCCGATGTCCCGCGTGGCGGCCTTTGATAATCGCGCCCGTCTTTTTAATAAGGCCCCGAGAAAACGGACAGCTCTCGAGAGAGGAGAGGAGGGGGGAGTAGGTGTGGGCGTGCGTTGACTCCTCGACACATCCTCCTCGACGCGTTCCCGAGTTAATCGCCTCGTAAATTTACCCCGGTATCGAGGGGACCTGAAACTTGGTACCCTCGAGTTTTCGGATCCTCTCGGCCTGTTGGTAAATTAGAGTCGCGGAGGAAATTTCACGTTCGATGTGATATTTCTTTTGTTTTTCTCTCCTCGAATTGGGCCGTCGTTATCGTTATTGCCGAGAAATGCGGCTTCGATATCGTCGAATATGAAGTTAGAATTTATTCGCGAGTAATTTCACGAATCCCTTCCAATCTCTCGACGATGATAATGAAACTGGGGATATATTAAATTAATGGGATATATGTTAGGGACGATGGAACATGGTGGTGTTTAATATGTAATATTTGTACTCTATGTTTGTATATAAATAAATATGTAAATGTCAGGTGTAATTGTAATACGATATGTAGATAGATTATACTTGATCCACTTTCGTTTATTTAGTGTATTATTAATGACAATGTTTATTGTATATATATATTTTCATTTTACCTTTGGAATTCATGATAGTATGAGCCAAAAAATTTAAAAATAATGTACATTCGAATCTCTCACGTGTATTTATTACAATGATCGATTTCTCTGAATAATTTATAAGCGTGTTGAAAAATTTTGACGCACACAGGATCTTATTTTCAAAACGAGCTTGAAAACATTCTTGTTACATGGAAAAATAAATTGGATCCGATTACAGATCCCCGAGGGGCACATAAAATTTGAAAAATAAAATAAAGAACATCTTTATACAATTTAAGATAAAACAATGTTAGAGAGAAGATTAATTTTAATTAAGAGCGACGTAATAATAGAAACGGATCGTAACGAACAATTTTTCACGTTTTCATAGATTATAAGATGGATAATGGTGCGCACGTCATACGGAGTTGGTTTATGCGAGGTTGAATCGGCTGTGTAAAGTGGATCGCGTGAGTGCACGCACTGTATAAAAATGGCCAGTCGCACTCAACTAAGATTAAACCACCGGTACGCGTCTTATGGGGTTTAATCGAATTAATAAATCATCCGGCGTTCACCGGCCAATTCGCAGCGTGATATTTTTATTTCACACTGAAAGAAGATACCGGTGTCTTTTACGAGTCCCGTCATGTTCGTCATTTCTCTTTCTCTTTTTCTTTCTTTCTTTTTTTTCTCTAACGTAATCAACGAAAATATTTAACGAAGCTTTGAGACTTTTATATATAGATCGAGGGTATTAACTTGTTCCTGTTTCGACGATCTTATCGTTCAGGAAATCAACAATTGACACGATATTATTGTATTTTATTGATTATTTATTTATTGTAATATTATTGAATTAATTATTTTTTTTTAATATTTTTAATTATTATGTGACGAATCGAATAATGGCAACATTTCACATATCGTAAAAATATCTAGATAACAGTTTATTCGATATAATAAAATGTAACGAATCATTGCATGTTTTATCTCTCGCGTGCATATACTTTAAAAGTAAATATTTAAATTGCGTATTAACGAATATTCCAAAATTTTTAACACGTGGAAGAAGTGCGTCAGAAGACACGTCAGAATTTGAAAAATCCCAATTCATTGGAAAAAAAAATTATTCTAATATTAGCATCTCTTTTCTAATTTCCTCTGGATTACGTATCTAAAAATATCATACATACTTACCCCAAAATATATTCCTATTTAATCACAAAAAGAAAGGAAAATCGTAAATTACTTTAGCTATTAATATACCTGTTAATATAAATTCATCAATCACCATAATCATATCGATAATCATTCTACTTAATCTTAATTCTAAAAATATCTACTTAAATATAAAACCTATCAAAAGTACATATTCCGCACGATCGTGAAAGATGTTATCTCGAGAAAGACAAGAGAAACCATCTTGTTCGTCCTCGACCCTAAACAACCCTTCGTAAACCCTTCTCGCGCATTTGTTTAAATCCCCGTACAGGAATCCGATCTTCGATCGTGCAGAGATCGGGCCGCTTGTCGTCTTCCGCTAATACTCGATCGGTCACGTCGCGATTTCCCAATGGCCAACGAGATCTCGTCCGCTTCCGAACTTCTCTTCCCTTCCCGCGCGAGACGGCCAATCCATTCATCAACCCCGTAGCATCGCATGTCGGTGCGCCCAGCGGGGGAGAGTTAACGCGCAGCAAGGGCGCTGCCCTCTGAACTCGAGAAGATTCCTCACCGTGCGAGTAAATCGCCCGATCTCGAATTTCTTCGCGTCGAGTTATCGTTATTCCCCCCTCCACGATTGTGCCCGATGGATACGCGCATTTTTCACGTTATTTTTTGGGTGTACATAGGCAACGTAGCATGTACGATTGAATAATGTGAGCCGAGAAGACGCGAGAGACGCTCTCTCACGAGAAGAATTGGAAGGAATAATAGGAGATTTAGACAGATTTGGTCAAGTTTATTGTAATTTGATGTGTGTTTCTTTTAACGGACGAGTAATATGCGTTTTTTGGATGAATTAGATAGATTTTCTTGTGAGTGAATTTCGTTTGAGGTTTAAAGAAACCACTCAGAATTGATCGAGTTTATCTTCGATTTGATTAGACGTAGTTTTCTCCTAATGGGCGGAGAAATTAAAGATAATATTTCGAAATGTCATTTTATTTTTCAGAAGAGAAACGAAAGTGATAAGGATCGTTGCGGTGTATAACTTGGGTGAATCATTTAACTGAATTTATTTGTAAATTTATTTGTACCGCTTGAATCTAAATTATTATTCGTATAAAAAAAAGGGTTATGTAACTAAAGTTTGTTATCAGTTTGTTATGATATAGTAATTTTTATTTTATAAAGATATAGACTATCAAAATATTATTTAATTGATTTCTTTTTTCCAAGTTCGTTACAGTTAGCTAAAAATCGAGTGTTATTTTATTAAAGAATCATTTACAAGACAGAAACGTTCCATCTTTTGTTATTAGATTCGTCAATATCTGTCATCTATTACGTGTATGAAACGTATGAAAATTGCAAAATGAAAATTGACCGTTCACGTAAATAATATATGGAAAAGAGAAAATTATTCATGAATATACATGCATTTAGAGAGAAAAGAAGAAACATCCTGTGCCAGCGTATTATTTCGTTACACCCCATATACAGAGAGATGTATATGTACGCGTAATTCTTCGCGACTCTCAATCGAACATTCCTTTTTTATCGCGATCACCATCTCAAACATGGGGATTTCTCGCTGGCTTCTCGAGAATCGAGACGATCTGTCCCCATTTCTCTTCCTCTTCCCTCCTCCTCCTCTTCCTTCCTTCTCTTCTTTCTCTTTTTCTTTTCTTTCTTTTTCTTTTTTTTTTTGTTACCCTGGCTTAAGTCTGCTCACCCTCGATGGTTATCCCACCCAACCTCAATTATCATGATTCGCGGGTAGATTCGAGCGAGAACTGGACTATCTGACAACGATTCTCTGGCCACTTGCCTGGGATTTTGAGTTATCTACCCCTCCTGCGTAGCAACTGGCCAGGGATGTGAATCACGATGGGGAGATTGGGCGGATTTTAGTTTGGGACGTGGTCAACTTGGATGGAAAAAACTTGTCAAACTTAAAAAAAGGAACGAAGAACGTCTTGTATAATAACGTCGAATCTGATTGCAGTATTTGAATTAATTGAGAGATATGAATGTCCGGATGAGATTTCGAATATGCTATTTTCTCGACTGTTATTCCATGTTTCCAAAAATAAAGTAACGTATAACAGGTGCAGAGAGTGAGATATAAATAATATTACTTTATTGATCTCACGTCCCATTATTAAATTTAATATTCCATTTTATTTCTCCAATTATCCAAGTTCTTTTCATCGCTGATTAAATTCTAGAAGAAAAATTTTCTCATTCCAATCTTTCCTTACTCGACTACGTAGTAGTAGTCTAGATTTTTATTATTTCTTGACCTTATTTTTTTTTTTTTGTTTTATTTGTATTTATTTCACCTATCTCTTCCTTCCTATTTCAACACTTATATTATACGTTCTCCTTTTCTTTCGATATCATTGATAAAAAGTATCCAATTTCTTCATACTATAATAAGAAAAGAAAGTTACACGATGCTTGTACATTTAGATATCTACTATACCTCTATTTGTTTCGATAACAGAGAATGCAAATAAGAAAATATATATAATACTATTCGGATACTAGATTTTTTTTATCTAGAAAAAAATAGAAAATAAAATTTACGATAGATACCGAAAGATCCATTCTTACTTGCCCACAATCTACGTTTTTATTTCAATTTCTAAAGTACTATCATATTTCGTACTACAATTTCATATTACAATAATGGAAAAAGTAATATATATATATATATATACATAAGAGTTTTCATTTTATTTGATAATGGAGGACACAGATAGCAAAATATATATATATATATATATTGTTTTGATAATAAAAATAGCAATTTTTGAATGGAAGCTCACATTTCGAATGCTAAAGATTCCATTCTTATTTTAAAAATTTTCCACAAAACCCTTCTACCGTTTCGCCTCTTCAACGGCGCCATATTTTTCGAAACGAACCTTCACCCTCGCCGGCTACTATTTTCAAATAACCGTGAAAATTTTGCAGACCCGAAAGTGTGAAAAATCCAAATTTTCAAAAACCTCTGCAAGTCGAACAAAAATGTTGCAGCGCAACAATATCGAATAACTCGGCGTATCCGCTTTCCGGAAACAAATTCGTGTCCTCAGCGAGGTGACCGTAAAACGCGAAACGTGTTTAGATAAACCATCCCGAGGCTTTCGAAACACGGGGTCCACGCGTGCAGCCAATCTTGCACTCGCGTGTTTTTATTTTTTTTTCTCTCTCTTCTTTTTTCTTTTTCCCTTTTTCTTGTTTTTTTTCTTTTTCTTTCTTTCTTTCTTTTTTTTTTTTTTTTCGTTATTTGACGAGTAGATTTTCGCAGCGAGAAATTATTTTTACACGTACCACGAACAAGATGGAGATATAGATACTGGAGAAACGTTGGGATATCTAGGATTTGACAGCTTGTTCAGGATTAAATATACGAATTAGGTTTAATTCGTATAATTTGATATACATTGTAACGATACATTGTAAGAAAGTTTTTATTCAGTAATTAATAGAGCAAGATTGATCTTTTGTGCGAAATCAAATTATTTTATGAATGTGAGTGAAGACGTGGAATAAAAATTTGCTTAAATATAAAAATCAAATATTTAATTTTTATATTTAAATGATCTTTTCGCACGACGAACGATCTAATTTATATCAATAAATTATAAATGATTATTGCTCAAGGAATGCTCACTTCGAGTGCTCTAACAAGATAATTCTAAAATTTAATAAAACAACAACAATGTTTCCCCTGTCGATAACTGAAGAAGAAAAAAAAAGAAATTGTCAAGTGAGCAAATGAGCGTTACAACACTACATACGACACGAGTCGTAGTAAGTATTCAATTTTAAACCAATTTTAAAAAAAAACCGCGCCGTTCCTGACCATTTCGGGGGCCCGGGAACAATGGGGAGAACTCGAACAAACAGTTGCTGTCTGCGAAAAAATCCGCGCAACGCCTTGTTATCCCAACACCAATCGGTTGTACGCTTACTATACCGATAGTGTGTCCCGTTTCGATGAAATTTTTTTCCACGCCGAGACGCGGGTGCAGCATCGAGCCACCCTTTCCGGTATCGATTTCGAAAAGTTCGCCCCTTCGTTAATACACGAACAGATATGCCGTTGTTGTTATTCCCGTGGCGGATGAAAATTAGCTCGTTATCAGTTGAAACGGAACGATTTATCAGATGGAAATAACCGAAACTTGATCTCATCAACGAGCGAGAGGTTAATGGACAATCTCGTGAATGGAGAATTTCAAGATTCGTTCGCTCGAGGCGAGTGGATCATCGGGAGAGGGAGAATGGTTAAATGCGTCTAATGCGTTTAAACTTTCAAAGCTGTCTATTCCGTTCAATTTGGAGAGAAGGATATTTTATAGATGTGCTGTGAGCCGCTTTCATTCATCCGTTGTTAAATAATGTTCGAAGAGATGCTCGAATCTAATAAGAGTCGAAGATTGGCGACCTAGTTGAGCGAAATATGGTTTTCTTTTCGTTCATCTATTAAGCATCTCTTTTAGAAAATTGAAAGTATATTTTTATTATTATTTTATTGGTTAAGTTTTAAAAATTCGTAAAAATTGGTTAAGTTTCATGATATTACTGATTTAAAAGGAACTATTTTTGATTAATTTGTTGTTACATGTGTTTTATAATATTTATTATTAAAAAAGGGATTAAAATTGACGATTTTGAATCAACATAAATAAGTACAAAAGAGTGTTTAGTATTATATCAAAAGATTATTAATATAAATCATTGTAATATTAAATAGAAATTTCTAATTTTACATGAAATATTTCCTAAAAAGTAACAAAAAACTTTCAATTTTCCCCTCGAATTTAGATGGAATCGAAATAATTGTGTACAAAATACGACATTCTCTTCGAGATAACTCACGTTCCCGAACGAATCGAGGATACAAACCTCATTAACACCTCGAGCTTCATTCTTTTCCAAATCGATCCATTCGACCCACACCACGACCTTCCAATAATATTTATTGTTCTTAAGGTCGCGTCGAAGAGGCGAGGTTGTTGTATCCATGCGCAATGCGAAAGAAAGAGATCCAGGCGACCTTGGATAGGCACGAACCGCGTGGCCAGGACAAACAGACGTGCACCGGCCGAACGGACAGAGAGAGACTGGACCGCTAACAGAGAGGCTGTATGGCGTCTCTGATTGCCCATTGTCCGACTAATAAGATATTCTATCATCTGTGCCCGTGCCGGTGGTGGGCCCCGGCCGTTTCGTTGAGACGAACTTTCCAACTCGGCGCCCACGGCCAATCACCTTCGAGATTTAACCGAGAACGGCCAATCGTGTCCGCGGATACCACGTAAGTGCTCCACGCTCGTTTCCGCTTCGATTTGCTCGTTTTGCCGGGCAAATGAGCTCGGCGTAAGTCAACCGATAAATAATATCTGACTTCGCGACCAGCTGCGAGCTTTAATGCGGCCCCGTGTAAAAGTGTAATGGGGGCTTAATTGAACCCACCCAGGACATCCACGGAGGACGTCTACGTAGGTAGCCGTCTATTTATATTCGTCCGTGCATACATCTGCCCTCTGTTTCGCATACATTCCGTGGCCATGCCATGTTTGTCGATTCTTGATCAGCTTTGGATTTTCATCTATTCGAGTCGTCAGTTTGCAAGTTTTCTTTCGATGGTTTTTAAAATGGTCAAGCTTCGTCGATGTTTCGAGCAATTATTCCTATGGCCTATTTTGAATGGTATAGGTTAGGTTAGGTTTTCATTGTAACTTGTCAAATTTTCATTTGATACAACTTTAATATTTTATATGTATGTCAATAATTCGTAAACATGGCTAGAATATGTATCAAATATCCGAGACAATACGCTACCAATCATAAATCTAATTTTAAGAAAAGTTTTTTGAAAACGATAACATACATAAAATAAAATGAATATAATCTTCACATCGTTCAGATTTTCTTCAACAACCAATGACGATTCAATTGAATTTAAAAATCTTCTAATGGAAGCAAGTATTAAGATTGCTAAAATCAGTAAGAACGTTTTCACTATATAAATACACAAATGCAGGAATTCTTATTCAAAAAAAAGCATGTCCATATTCTAAGATTGAATCAACGAAGAAGTATTATAGATCCTCGACTCCTTGTCCCACGTGAGCAGCATTCGGTGTTCAGATCGCTTCAACTCGCTGTTTTCCCTCGCTTTTCGATATCAGAGACAGTTCGATCGCGTTTTAATTGCCATCGAACGAGGCGAGCAACCTCGTGCCGTGCTAATGCCCCGAATATCGATAATTAGAGTTAATTGGTTTTCGCAATAGAAACGCTGCGAAACACCGGAACTCGCTCGATCTCACCGATCTCTTTCCATCTTCTAGTTCTCCTCTTTCTCTCGCGAGTACCAATCGTCCTACGTAACTCCTCGTTCCTTTCCCTCTCCGTATCTCTCCTCCTGATAGGAATTAAAGGCGAATGATAAATTAATTCGATAAAGATGTTCATTAGGGGACTGGTAATATATCTCATTTTAGACGGGGCGCCTATCTGGACACGTGTATCTCGCCGAATTCCTCTGTTCTCGTTCTGTGGCCACGTTTAAAATCTCTTTCTAGCTAGAAAGGGGCCTCCTAGTGTTTCAGATTCGACGCTTGTGTCGAGCTGGCTCGACAGTACAACTGTATAGTGATTGAATGCAATTAATTTTCGAAATCGAACAGTTTATGTATGCAACCTTGAGAAGATTTAGAAAATGTCTTTGTCACTTTTTTTATTTAATAGTCATTTAAAAGAAGATCAATATATATATATACTTTTCCATTCTGAAATTCGCATAAATTAATAATAATAATTAGAAAATTATTCTTTCTCGTAGAATCGCATAAAAGATTCAAAAAATTATTCTATTCGATACTACCACTTAAATTTAGCAGCAGACATTATTTTGTAACGATAATTTACTTTATCGATATTTATTAAAAACAGCAAGAGCTTAATTCAATGAATGAATAAAAGAAGAAATATTCACAATACTCGCTTATTCGAATTGTCAAAGGGAAACACTCATATTTATCTCATATTTACTTACGCGTGCCACCTACTTCTCGATCCTTGGTCTCGTTCACAAAGAAGAAATCCCGAGTCGAAAAAGTATGCACAGCATGCTCGAATGATTAACGATCTCGATAATCCACCGGTCTCTTCAAAAGTTTCCCGGCTCCGGCTAGGCTGGCCGAACGGTCATTTTGCAACGTCCATTTCACTCTGGATCTCTGTGCACCAATGAGCGCGCTAGCACGCGAAATAAATGCAACTTTCTCTGGCCAGCCACTCGGCTCAGCCCGCAGCTTTGATATATCGCTTCTGAATTCCGCTCGAAGATCTCCACCCCTCCCTCCCCTCCACCCGCTTATTCCTCGTTTTTCCCTTTGCCTTCCCCATTATCCGGGCGAACATTTTGGACGATATCGGAGGGAAATCTATCTTGATCCCTCTCCATCGTGCTTTATTCTCGCGAAGAAAGGGTGCACAAACATCGAGACGTTTGGCAAGTATCGCGACGAGTCATCTTTTAATCGAAGAAAAATGTTTTGCTTTCGGTTGCGATACGCTCGAGCTATTTCGTTTTGTTGTACATGTATCGGGCGTGTATGTACGAGATGTTTCCTTATTAGTAAGATGGCTTCTTCGTGGTGGAACCGTGCATGCTCGATTTGGACGTAACGGAAAAGGTTGGCGTGCACGAGACCGTGCACGTTCTGAAATAAATTTTCAGTAGATACGGACGTTAAAGGTCAGACCGAGCATGGATAGAATTCGCACGACATGTTTATATATGCCAGTCTAGTATTAGGTCACGACGACGGGTATTAACATGTCGGAAGAATGGCTTGGAACTAAATATAATTCGGAATTTTTCTTTTTTTTTAAATTTTCAGAGAAGGAAATATATATATATATATATATATGTTACGTTACTTGTATGCAAAAAAGCAATACTTTTTTCTTTTTTGTTATAGATTAGATTTTAAATGTTAAAGTATAATTATATTATATATTTTTCTATGCAAGTGCAACATGATATGAGAGAAGTTGAAGAATTTATTACTCCTTCTCTTTGGATTTAATGTTAAAAATTTAACAGTAGATTTCGAAGGAAAATGTAAATATTGGAATGTTTTTTAAAGTTAATATTATTACTTTTTAATCATTCATATAAAGTTGTATAATGAAAATTATTATTATTTATTTATTTAAGTATACAATTCAATATAATTTAACGTAATATAGCTATCTGGAAATACAATAAATTTACAAATTACGCTGTAGCATCTATCGCGGTGAAAATTGAAAAGATATTAAAGATTCATCGTGTATTAATATTCAATATTTTATATTTGCGACGGCAAATTTTTAATATTTCACTTAACATTTCATTAATATTTCCCCTGAACCTTATATAATTTATCTCTAAAAATAAAATATTTTATTTATTTTACTTTATTAAAAATGCATTTTTATGTAATTATGACATGTAATTATAATACGAGAGATTGTATATTAAGTGAATGCAAAAATTCTGTTGGTTTTATAGAATGAAACTATAATAAATGTAAGAGTTTCATTTATCTTTTATTTGTCCACATATTACCCATTTAATTTTATGACTTTTTCCATTCATTTTATAAGTTAATACCGCTTATAAAATATTTTTTAATCCTCTAAAGTTCACGAAATGTCTTCGAAATGAAATTTAAATTTAACAAAAATTTTTTGTGAACAAAATTAAGAAAATTAAAAAAGAAATTGTTGTAAAGATATGAATGTTAAAACCGATAAGGAACAATTATCTTAGTTTCTAATTTAAAACCCATCATCGTAATCGTTAAAATACAACAAAAATTATATTAATCTCAAAAGAAACATTTTTCTCAACCCTTATTAAAATACCTTCGAGAGAAATTTTCAAATCTAATTAAATCCTAATATTTATCATTAATTTATATTTTAGTAGAGTTTTATTGTCCCAAAAATTACTGCAGAAATTAATAATCAATAATGTCTACATAATTTCGGTTATTAACATCGAAAGAGTTTTCGTTAATAACAGCACACCCTGTATGCATCGAAGAAACCTGCACGTATGCTGGGATTCGGGCGAGAAACGGGAATTTTCGATTAATCTGTAGGCAGAGGAACAAACACGGATCCGGTTTTGTAACCGAAAACGTTAACAACCGACTCGTAAAACACGTCACTTGGTCCACTCGGGGATTAAACGCGTCTCGTACAGGAAGTTACATTCGACGAATCCTTAATTCGCGAACAGGGGTCCATCGTGATTCGCGTGCGTCTCGAGATAACCACTGGATACCCGGTGCTAATTGAGCGATAGTCTTCGCCGATATTTATAATACCCTTAATGCCCTCGCCCTCCATTCCTCTTCCTCCGCCGCTATTCGTTCCACTAAGTCCTTTGGAAGTGGTTTTCTTGGAAAGACAGAAGTGGTTTTCCTCTTGAGTATTCTTGAAATAATTTAAGATGGAGTGAATTTATATTTCGATTTTATAGGGGCCCTCGAATTTTTGGTCGTTTCAACAGTTGGCCGATAGCACGGAATGCGCCGCGCGCATTATAATTTTAAAGCATGTCATAAGTTATGTGGGAATGAATTACGTTACGTTAAGGTATTTATCGAACGGAAATGAAAGTTGCAAGAGTTAAAAGTTAGAGAGTGATTAAAAAAGAATTTCATTCCAACAGGGATAACGATCAAAGTGATATTTTTAATCTTTCACTCTTCTTTTTTCGATTTGTTTGTAAAGATGGAGAGAAGAACTTCTTCGAGTGGCATTAGAAATAATTAGATTTCCAAAGCTCTCTTCATTGAAAAAGAAGAGAAACTTCTTGCATCTTCCCTTTTTCTCTTAAAAAATAGTTTTGAAACATTTTTCTTTCTTCTACAATGAACAGAAACTTTACTTCAAATAGAAATCTTTTAACACATTTTGAATACTATTTTTTTATATTTTAGACAGTAAAAATGGCGTGCAACGTGAAAATACAATAATCCACGGTAAAATTAACATCCTTCCGTTGCAACGTCGTGTCGTATTTTTCAATAGAATCCTCGTCGTTGAATTTTTCAATCTGTAGTTTAAAGAAGGACGCGGTTCTTCTTTCGTAATCGAGGCATCGCCGGAATACCAAATGGCAAGTTTATAATCCGCAATGAAATTCTCCCCGTCTCTGGTTACAATTACATTCTCGAAAACGTTACAATAACCGATGTAAAAATAAGAGAACGAAACAGAGTGTAGGAATGTGTAACTCTTTCGCCATCGGAGGAATTTCATTCGAGGGAACAAAAGGGTGAGATATTTTATTTGTTATTTCTTCTCATTCAGGAAACAAACGAACAGATAAATAATTCAGATGTTCACTGTAGAATTCTATTTTTTAATGACAGAAATTTAATTTTTGATACTACATTTCTTTCTATATAATTCCTAAAAATTGGGATACAAGAGAAAAATTATAAGAATGAAAGTGTAATTTTTATATTTAAAACGATATACGATGTGATTCTGCGAAATTACTTTTATCTCTGTATAGATAGATTGGATTGAATTCCAAACCTAAAAAAAAATTTCTCTTTTTTCCTTCTCCATTTAAGAATAATTGGAAACTTTTTCAAATTCTTTTCAATCCTAAATCCAAGAACAAAACAACTCTCTGAGAATTATTTCTCGTGAACGTTATATCTGAACCAAAGGTTTACCATCAGACGATCGTTCTCAGCTCAAATTCATTTATTTATCGAAAAAAAGGAGAGTATTCACATCACGATGATGTTTGTTCCAAAATTATTCCAATCATCTTTGCTTTTCGCAAAGCAATTTACGATACCACCTCCTCGTTTCATCTCCTCTTGTTGTTGACCGTTTCATTGGGGAAAAAGATTCCTCACAAAGGGAACGAAAGAAAGGGATGAAAAGAGAGAAGGGGGAGGGCAAAAATAACCATACGGGACAAAGTGTCGTCCCTTTAACAGTGGAAAAATGAATTCCAACGTTTACAAATCGCTCTTGGTCGCGTTGCAACTTGATTGGAGGGAGTCGAATTATATTAACCGGGACGGAATAAAACACAGAGAGAGAGAGAGAGAGAGAGGAAGGAGGCACGAGATAGAAAAGGGAGGAAGAACGAAACGAAAATACGGATCGGCGAGGTGAAATTATAAATTCTAATTTCGTGCACTCGCGACGATGTATTTACCCGGCTTTCGGGCCGTTTTAATGAAAGCAAACAACGATTTTTCAGTGAACGGGCCAAAAGGAAATTCGTCAACGCTCCGCGTAAATAATAACGTTACTTCAAAGCTTTGGGATCGACATTCTTCACGGAACTAGAGAGGCCCATTTTCGGATTCTGCGAAGATGGATTCGGGAGGGGCAAAATAAAATTAATTAAACGCGTTAGAAGGCTAAAAAGAGAGAGAGGGTACGTGATACAGGCTTTGATTGAAAAAATTGGATGTTTCTTTTAAAGGCTTGAAATTTTATTAATCGTTATTATCTCTTTATTTCTTATTATTGAATCAGAATGTATATAACGCTAATTGTGACATTTTAACAGATTTAAAAAATTCTAAATATTTGGTAATGCAATCCAAGAAAAAGGAAAAATAATCTTTTCTAATTTTTAATTTCACCGATAACAAAGAGATATTTTTTCTTTTTTAGAAAAATATAAGAAACGCTTTTATTTACTTAACTTATTCTCTAATTTCGAAAATTTAACAAAGATCATATACAATTACCTTTGTAACGCGAGGGCAAACGACCCCCCATTATTAAAACTAAACTGAACCTTTAAACTTAAATGTCCACATACGTGGACCCCGAAGAGGATGAAATTTTTACACGAAAGACGTTGGAAATTGCGATCCTAATTTTTTCGAGAAAAGGAAACAAAAAAAAAAAATACGCTGAAAAAGGAAAAAGGAGGGTCGAATCGAAGCCATTGGGCAAAATTTCCCGTTGCGGCAGTTTCTGGCTCACACGGAAAGGGTTGTCGCGTTTACGATGGCACACGCGCACACACGGATCGGTGGCCCATTCCCCGGGAATGAAAAACGTAGCCGTAGCGAAAGGCGGCGATCGGGAAAGAAAAGGGGGGAAACCGAATCGACGAAACGTCGAATTGAGCACCGCCCTAATCGTGTCGAGATCTGGTCCTATGGTGTGATGCACGTGGGTATATGGCGTACTTAGTCGACAGGGAACGAGAGATCAACGCGTGGAGGAGGTAGAGAGATACACAGGGGGAGAGGAGAGCCTTGGGGGGGGAGTTGGATAGAGGGAGAAAGAAACAGGTGGGGAACGGGTTGGGGCGAGCGAGAGCGAGGATGAGATCGTGGGTGAACGAAGGAGGGTGGGCGAGGGGAGGGGTAGGATCCGAGTGAATGAGAGTCCTGATGGTAGTGAAGGAGGTAGGATACCAAGAGGAGGGTAGGATTGGAAGGAGATAGGGAGAGGAGAGAGGGAGAGAGAGATTGCTGACGGTGGTCGAGAGAGTCGATCGAGCGTGGGTTGCGGGGCTGGCTAATGCGAATATGCTGTCGTCCAGATAGAAAGAGATACCCGATAGCGAATCTGTGTCCGACACGGATGTCGAATTAGCTTGGATTTAGGTTGCCCGGGGAACTGACAAATAGTTATTGCTTGATTAGGTGCCGGTACTACCGGCACCTACCATACCGGCGCAACCGGCACCCCTTGTCCTCCTTTTCCACTACGCTCCGATCGCCCATTTTTTTTCCTTCTTTTTTTTCTTTTCCTTCTTCTTCTTCCTCTTCTTCTTCTTCTTCTTCTTCTTTGGGCGAGGAGGGTTGCCTCGGGGTAGTTTATCACCGGGAAAGGAATACGATCACGAGGGATTTTTTTTTTTGGAGAAAGGGGACGAGGAAAGGTTTGTCAGGCTTGAATGGAATCTTTCGTTGTTAATGTAAGTCGTATGGAGGGATTGTTTGGGTTTTGACCGTCTCACGATCGTATCCAACTTTCCTCGAAAGAGCGAGCGCTTCCCTCCCTAGTGCTGCTTCCGTTTAGAAATGGGCGCATCGAACGTACGATGTTTGTTATCTTCCTCCTCCTTTCGCAACTCGAATCCGATGAATTGCTTCACGGACGAAAAGTTTCAACGTTAAAAATTTCCTTTTTTCTCTCTTTTTTCCTTTTTTTTTTTTTTTTTTTTTTGCTGCTTCGAACGGAATTGTAATTAAGCGAGTCAACTGTGGCAAATGCATTTACGAGGCGGAGAATAGAGGAATTTAATATTTTAAAATAACCGTGGGTGCGTGTGGGAGCACAGAGCGCGCTTTCAACGAATTTATTTTAATTTCGCGCGGACCCGGTATCACTCCGCGTATTTAGCCGAATATCGAAAATCCATAGGCCGGGAATATCGTTAAACGTACGTTGTAAACAACTTTAAAAAATATTAATAAACTGATAAAAAGCGTCGCGACCCGCGGAAAAATAATCAACGCTAATTGAAGCGTGTAGCTGTGATGATGCGGAAAAACAATGCGACCAATACGCGTCGAGCGCCGCGTGTACACGCACACGCACACACAAGCTCGGGCATATGAGATGGGCGGACGCGCGTGCGTGGCATCGATTAAAAATTAATCATCCCAATTACACAAGCTTTTTCCGCGGCGGCCGCGTGTGCGAACCGGCGTTCGTTATTGTAATTGAATCTCGAAAAATTCAATGCATCGAATATCACTGTCCGTAATACAAATCAAACTTTATACGCACCAGATTTATGACATTTATGATATCATTATTATTACACATTTTCATTATTGCTCGCAACTGAATACCCTTATTCCGCGATTCGTATTGTATTGAGGAAATTGAATAGAAAATAAGCGAAAATGCGAGATAAAGAAAAAGTTGAAAGAAGAAGAGAAAGAAGAAGGAAGAAAGGAAGAAAGAGAGAAAGGAGGGAAAACGTGGGCGGAGAGAAAAGGAAAAAATAAAAACAATGAAAAACATCCTTCGTGGCTAGCTATATTATTTATCATATATATATATATACGAAACGAGCAAATAATGCGTCGAAATTTTCAATTTTCAATTCACCTCTCTCTCTCTCTCTCTTTCTCTCGTCTTTACAAGTTATTCCCCGATATGGCCGTATTCGATCAACAGCAACGTATCCCTTCCATTTTTCCACTTCGCCCGTAACTTTTTTCCACTTAATTAGCAGAATTATTCCAATTTAAATTTTACCACTCGCGTGAATATTCAGGATGAATTTCCATTCTCCCTCCCTTCCCCCATTTTTATTATACTACACACGCGTGTTGTTATTCTTTCTTTCATTCCGATTCATTAAATATCCTGCAATTATCGCTGTGCGCACCCACCTCCCCCCTCGATTACCTTACCCCCTGCACGCGAAGGGGCGAAAGGAGCGCGTGTAACGAGATGTAACGGGGTGACGGATCATCGGTACGGACGGGAAGGAGAAAAATTAATAATGGCAATAATTCTTTTCCGTGTCACGTGTCGCGGGAGCAACTGTTGAGGCCAAATGTCGTTCTCCAATCAGGGATCGATGGTGTGGCTGTGTCAACCCCGGTAATAGGCCTTTCTGAAACAGTGGCCGTCATGAGGAATGGATCGTACGTGGGTCGATTGTAGAAGGGCGGTTCCATTTTCATCGACTTTACTTAAATTAAAAGAAAAGGTTCTTGGAAAATTTTCCACTTTTTCTCAATGGAAGAAAATATTTGTTAATCGAAGATAGATATGTGTTCCAAAGGGTGTGAAAAGTGGTAAAGTTTGTTGGGATTATATATTTGAGAGATTTTTTTTTTTTGAGCGAAAAATATTGATTTGTCTTCGTTTTTAAGATGGAATGATATGTAATGATATGTAAAGGAAATAATTGAACAGTTTAAAGCTTTGTCCTTTAATGATAATTTACAATAGAAAAAGAATTAAAATTATCAGGATTACTTGAGATTCTCGATTCTCATTTATGAACTCCTTTTGAACTTTTATTTCCATAATTTTTTTTTCTGTTAGATTTTCCTTATTTTTTGAGGCTGTTAAATACAATTGATACATGTTAATTTTAATTGCAGTAATTCTTTGTTGTTTTCTTTTGGACATCGATTATTTTATTAGCCTAAATTTATGAACTGTCTGTCTCTAGTTTAATTAAAATTCCACTGTAAAGTAAATGGTAATTATTATTTAAAAATTCTCATTTAGAGGTATTAAGCTTCTGATATCTTGATCTCTTGTGTAAATCAATATAAATTGTAGCTTCAAATAAATGTTATTAAATAGCTTGAATTATTTATAGTTTTTACTTCACTTTTTCGAAAACGAATTTATACACAGGCAACACCGTCCAACAACCAATTCCAATTTATATATTTTTAAGCAGTAAACAATAATAAATAGTAATTATTGAGTCGATAAATCAATTTACCCCAAAATGTCAAAAAGATAATTATTTTGCGTCAATAATGAACAATAAAATATATAATTTATCGATTTATCGTCATTTTATTAATCAAACATGACAAAATGGAAAATTTTCTGTGGACATCCAAAAGTGATGTTATTTTGCATTAAAATTACACGGAATAATAATAAAATAATAATAAAATCCGCAATGTATCATCATTCAATCTTCATTCGATTTACAAAAAGAAGAAAAAATTACACAACGTATTTTTATTACGTATATTACAATTAACGAGTTAACGAGTCGAACAAGGTAAAAAAAAAAAAAAATAAAGTCGCCTTTCTCTCTGTTACAAAGATCCTCGATTGATTCACGGAGGTTAAACAAGGAATTAAGAACGGGCATCGGTCATCTTCTCCCTCCTTTTCCCCTTCTCCCGCCGTTTATAGAGGTTAACGAGACCAAGGGGGACGGCTGATCGAAAGATTTTATTTGTTAAATTACGCGCAATTAATGATTAATCCGTTCGTTAACGGCAAACAGGAGCGTAATTGCTAATTACAAATTAATTTAGTCGGCGGGCTTACGGTGCGCGTACACGGCAGACGTAATTCGAAATTAATTACTATATGATCCGTGATTTAAATTTATAATCCTATTCGGCGGCCATTGTAATTTCCGAGTTATTACCGTTTACTGTCCCAATTTCTGATCGAGCATACCGCCATTAATATATTCATCCCTTATCCACGCGAACAGGCAAAATTAGGAATTTCTTTGCCCGAGAGCTGTTGTTTTCGCGCACGAATTTTGATTTATACTTTATTTTACGTTTCCTTCGGAGAAAGGAATGGCAATTCTTCGGTTTCGTCTTTTTAAAATTTAATTTAAACCATTTTATTAAATTTTCGTTTAAAAAAAATATTAATAAACTTGATCTATATCTATGTTATTTCGTTATTTTAATCTAAGCGATAGAATAATATCCGTGAGAAATTGTACGTGTAAAAAATTTGAAATTCATACACTTATTTCTGATTCAAAGCTCTTGCAATATCGTTTAGCGAGGCTTGTACGGCTCCCAAGGGGCCGTATTATCCTCTATTATGTAGGGCTGTTATACGAAGACGCATAATTCCCGAATCTTTTAATTTATATTTAACAATAACAAATATATCCCAATGTATAATTGTTGAACGTATTATTTTATAGGTTATTTTATAGATATTATCCGCCTTTCTTCTTTATTTGTATGATTAATATATTTATATTTAAATCTCTTTGTTATATATAAATATCAAAAACCGCAAGAAAAGCAATGCTAGTAGGGTCGTAACTTTCTTCTACCATTTGTAACATAACAATCCTCGAGTACATAATCGTATATATCCATTCACAGCGCCATTTTCCCGTCACCGCGTATACAGATTTTTCTAACCCTATTGTGAAACACGACACAGAACAAAAAAAAAGAGAAAGAAAGAAAAAAGAAAGAAAGAATCCCTTCGACAAAAAAGAAAAAAAGCCAAAAAATAGAACCGAGTAGAAAAGCTATAACGTACACAACTGGAAAGCTGGATGCGGGCGAACGACAAACGCGACAACGAAATCCCCCCCCGTTATAAAATAACAACCGTGAAAATTTGTCCACGGTGTTAACAAAACTCGCGAGAGCGAGACGACATCAAAAATATCGTCTCGCGCTCTTCTATCCTCCGATCTCCGTGCCGAAAACCGAAGCGACCGACTAACCAAAAAACGAAAGAGGGAGAGAGAAGAGCCGAAAGAAATTTTCTCTCTCCCTTTTTTTTCGAATAACCGATTCTCGACTCATCGAAAAAAGAAAGAGAGAGAAAGAGAGAATCGATAGAGTTACGAGGATCGAAGTCATGCCGTCATTTTTAAAACCAACCCCATAGGCCGGTCGATTCCATGCATGTCTGAGTGGTGTCCTACAAGTAATGATCACCGGATTACCAGAATTTCCCATGTGCCGGCCGCCGTGTATCTCATCAGTCAGCGGAACTTCTCGTTCGGGGATCGATAACGAAGGGCGAACGAGGAACGAACGAGATCGAGTCCGATCCCGTGTTACCTGAAGCCATTCCGGGAATCGTTTGTTCGCCGAATTAACATATAAATTAGGCCTCGGCCGGCCTCCCGTGCATCGCGAACTCGTACGCTTCTCTTACATCTACGCAATGCTCGTGTGTATTCGATCCGTATTTTCAATTATTTGCGTGTGTCTTGGCCGGAGATCGGTGATGGATTCGATTAGTTGCGAATAGGATAGGGTCGGAAGTCGTCAAGAAATGACAGTGTATCGTTGAGTTATTTTTGAAGTTTTGAAGGAGGATCGAAATCGTTGATTTTTTTTACGAACGAAATTTAATAATTTTCTTCGTTAAATTATTTTAAGTTTTAAGTCATAACTTGTTGATTCTGATGTTGCGTTTCGAGTATAGTCATAGTCGATTGATAAATTATGGAAGATTTCGAAATAAAGGAAATTTTTGCTTGAAATTATCTCTAGAACTCTTCGATTATTAACAATTAATGTTTATATATTTATATTTTTTGACAGATAGTTTAATATGTCTTTTTTTTTCAAAAGAAGCAAAAAATTGATTCCGAAATTTAATTTTAAGAATAATGTGATATGATATATATATATATAAAAGATTTATTTGCTACAACTTTAATTTTTTCGAAACAGAACGAGTATTCTTGTTTAACTGGAACTTCTTTCTACTTTTCTATTCGCAAAAAAAATATGTGAAATAAGAGTTTCGATAATTAGATTTCAATAATTGTTATCTTGAGACAAAAAAAATAATACTAAAAAATTACTGTTATCTCGTAATAAGTTCATTTTAACAGTTTCCTAGATTCAATTTGAGGGATATTCTATCAAAGAGAGACGATTCTATTTGCGAAGATGTTGCAATATAATTTATTTAAAAAATAATTTTTATGACCCTTTTTAATTTTTCTCACTTTTTTTTTTTTTACTTCTTTTTTTTTTTGTTTCATTTTTTTAAAAGGAGATCCAGAAGAGGATGTTTAAACGTTCCATCATCGGAATAGCAGAATTTAATATCTTTTAGCGCGCAAACCGATGTTTTTCTTCGTGTATTTTTATATTTTAGGTGTTGAATAAATATTAACCGAAGGATATTAAAAACACGTATTCCCATTTTTACTGCCTCAATTGTAACAAAATATTTGTTTCGCTTTAAAAAAAAAAAAAAAAAAAAAAGAAGGAAAAAATACGCGACGCACGCACGTATTTATTTTCATTCGAATATTTAGCCATGAAGATACAGATAATATCGTATCATTTCCTGATATTTGTAAAATATATCCGCATGAAAATTTCCAGAGCTTTCGAATTATCTCGTTTTATTTCCGATAAATTAACCATATATTCGACAAAAATATAATGCGTATCAAAGATCTTTCTTTCATTCGATTGTGCTTTTTCCTTCTTTTTAATGTCGCATAATGCATCATTTCGCCAAAGTATGACGAAGAATTTGAAACTTGGTCATATAGATGATCGCGGTATCACGAAATATTAATACAATGGAATCTTTAGTATTTAAAGACTTGTTATCTGAGCATTCTGGCATAGACACGTTCCACTCTGACTATTATATTTTGATATTTTACAATTATATTATTTTAGTAGAATTAGCATATTCGAAATATCTTTAAAACGAGAGAAAAATTATTTCATAGATTGGAAAGAAATAAAATTATATGAAATTGTAAGAAAACTAATAAATTATTATTATATATTTAAATAATATTAAGAAATTAGTTTAGGTAAAAATCAAAATAAGGAATTTGTTAATTTAGACTTTTTAAATTACCTTCATCTTCAAAATTAAAAAAATACTAAAATTTATTCTTCATTGTTACAACATGATTAAGAGTTGTTCTATGAATTATTTCTAAAATCTTCGTTATTTCAAATTACCTTCATCTTCAAAATTTTCGAATAAACAAATCTCACATGTGTCACATTTTATATTCTCAAAATATTTGCAAAATTCGCATGAAATAAATTTCAAATAAAATTAAAATGCAAATGAATAGATTAAATAATTTCAACGACTGAAAAACTTTTGAAAATTGACGTCCTTCTGTAAAATTAAATCAGAGATATTAAAATTACAGTTTTCATAAATGTCATTGATTAACAAGCCGCTTCGCTTTTACTATTTACAATGTTACAAATTCGTTAAATAACGTTTGATAACTTTTTAGATATCTCTTTTACCAACAGTATTTCAAATATATATAATTAATTCAAATTTGCAACAATGAAGATTGCGATGAAAGTAATGACAAAGATATTTATCTTTTTTTAGCATTTATGATACCACAGAAAGTATATTGATTGCAAGATGACTTGAAAAATAAATACAATATAATTAATATTCAATTTTCAAAATTAAAAAATTCATGATCTGCCAGTAATATAAATAATTAAAAGAACACTTCGCTTGAAGTGCCCATATATTACTCCTCCCAATTATTGTTATTATTCCCATAATCTTTTCGAAATGCGAATAATATAATATTCGCAAGAAAAGAGGAAATATACATTCCACAAAAATTCCTTTAAAACACCCAACTATCTTCCTATTATTTCAAATACTAGAGGTTCCACTGTATATATTTCAGCCATGCGCATCAAAGAGGCCGAGGTATGCAAATCCTCCTATTGTGCCTAATCAGATTATTCGTCGGTTGTTTTGTAACCTTTGATTCGACGATTGCTCGATTCAGAAACATCGCGCACGAATTACACGCCATCATCGTCATTTCTTTTCTTTTTTTTCCTTTTTTTTTCACTCTTTCTCTCTCTTTTTACATACACATATATATATATTTTTTACATATACATATATTTTTTTTATGAGCCACCTTTGTAGCTTTGTAACCGCATTCGCGTTTCCGCCGACCGTGATTTAATATGGAAATACCAGAATACACGGTATAAAACTGATCTTCTATTACTGCCGCAACTTCACTCTCATTTTTGATGCTCTGTGTAAAACTTCAAATAATACCGGCCATTCGTGAAACTATCCATCGAACGAGTTTCTCTTTTTCTTTCCCCTTTCTCTTTCTCTCTCCCTTTCTCTCTTTCTTTCTCGCTTGTAAAATCATGTCGGGGATTTTCATTCCCCCGTTCGGCTACCAATAAAATTCTAATTAACCGTATTACAGAGAATTAACACACCCTGCGTTCTTTTCTCGATCAACTTTCCGGATATTTATCCGTAATTGCGGCAATTAACATTCTATTTCTCAAATATGTTGACATTTTTTTTTGTCACTGGAATCCCGATTATACAAATTTTTTTCTTATTCAAATTATTGTAGAAATGTAGAATGTATTTTAAACTAATGTATCTAATAATGTTTGTCAAAAAATGATTTATTTTTAACTTATTTTTGTTTGGTAAATATATCTATAATCTAAATTTGATTCGAAATGAATTTGTAGTTTTCTTAATTTGAAAAATTTTTAATTTTTGGTTATTTTACGTATTCGTAAAATAGATTTGTATGGTAATTTTTTTTGAATTGGTATAATATGTTTTTCAAACGCAAAAATAAATTTGTCTTGCGTCTAATTGCAAGTTATTTAATTTACATTTTGTTTCTAACCTTGGTTATAATTTTAAAAAAATTTTAATTGGAATACGATAGTAATTCATTTCAAATCTTTTATCTTATCTAACAAAAAATAACACAACTTTTCTATTATAAATTTAATATATAAATTTTACAAATATTTCAAAAGTACATTTTCTATCGAATAAATTAGATTCTCTTTATACTTCTTCTCTTTTAATTTTCTTTGAATTTGAATGAAAGAATTAATTCTTCTTCCCAATTAATTAAAAAATTTTAATTGAAATTTCCCAAGAATCTTGTTAAGTATAATTCTAATTAAAATCTTTTTCAAAAAGAAATAATCTTTGGTATTTAATATCGATTAAAATTTTCCAAGAACCTTATTACGTTTAGATAATTGTAATGAGAATCAATTTCAAAAAGAAACAGAATCTTTGGTATTTAATATCGATTTAAATTTTCAAAGAATTTCATCAAATATTACAGGATCGAAAAATTTTTGACGATATATAAATAAAAAATCGTTAAAAAAAATCGGTAAAACATCACGGATTGATTCGTTTTCATTTTCAATCAGCTGAGCTATTGTATTTGAATTATATAAAATATATTCTAAAAAGAAACAAAATCTTTATTATAATAATTTTAAAATATATTATAATATATATTATAATAAGAATTTTCAATTAATATTATCCCTCTAAAAAAAAAAGAATAATCCAGTAATCCATAACTAATAAAAGATTCACAAGATTGCTTTGATTGCTCGAGAACAAAATCGAGCTTTTCCTCGTGATGATCTTACAATTCAATCGACTCGAAAAAGAGATCGTTTGCATACCGACTAATATTTCCCATCACTCGTCCGAATAAAATCGATTTCATTCTCAAGAAACAAAAAAAAAAAAAAAAAATAATCCCCGATACATCCAGTAATTGTAAGAGATTCACTTTCGTTGGTAAATTTTCGTAGATCGGGAACAGGAATAAATCCCTGATATTCCCTCCATTACGTTCGAAGCAAGGGCCGACATTCACCGGCGAACCGTCAGTTCATTTAGCTTGCCCGGCCATCAATAGATAGTGTGTAACGAACGTGTAACGTAAAGTTTCCATCATGTTGCACAAAGCACACGCGTGTATGCGGAACCGCCGTTGCGGTAAAGCAGTGCGGTTCGTATCCCTATATGTCATATTAGCCTAAAAGGTTAACCCCGACTGTTTTACGAGGTCTACGTTCCCGCCTGCCTCGTCGATAAATAAATCGTGATTGCTCGGTTAATTGTAAATAGAAACTCCATGATATTGTATATATATATGTATATTATAGATATATATATATATATATATTTTGCACAATGGCGTGCGGCCGACCGGAGCGCGTAATTAAAAGGCGAATATCGCGAATTCTCGCGAACTCGCGGTCACTTTGACCGTATTCCGAAATTAATGTGGAAGTGATTATGAAGGGCCGTGATCCTGGACAGAAATGAAACGCGAAATGAAGGGGAAAGCGCGAGTGGATTTAAAAGCGAATCGTTGCGCGTCGAATTTTTTCTTTTCGAAGACGAACGATTTTGGAAACGTGGCTGAAAATGTGGGGAAAAATGTGGAAAATTAAAAAGGAGGGGAAGAAGAGTCTTATTTATTGTTCAAAGAATACGTGGAATTATTTCATCGAATATAAATTCCGAAAATGTATGATAATTCAAAAATATTTTTAAACTCGTTTCAGATATCAACAAAATTCTGATTCGAAACGAAGTTCGGTCTGCAGCCTTATCTAACAATAAACTGCATCGCCACCGATTCATTTGCGTCAATCAAAATTCGTTGTAGCCACAGGTCGATCGCTCAAGCGAAATCTGTAGGCCTGTATCGTTTGTACACCTGGTCCCAATTATTGCGACAATAATTGAACGTAAATTTCGAAGAGATATAAAACGTCATTCTTCCCCACGGATCAGATATTTCTATCATATAGTCGAATCTCGCCACGTATCCTCGTGTAATGATATTACGCTACTAATCGATAAGGTATACACTTTTTAGTAGTTCAATTTATCTCCCGTTTTTTTACGAGAAAAATGAAATTTTGAATAGATCCAATTTCTTTTTTTTTTATCGCTCTATCGATAAGATCGATCGTGTTCGCCTGTTTGAATCGACCCTATGAAAATTTTTACGTCCTATCGGCTTTGTTGCCATTTACTTTCGAAACTATCCTCCATCAACGGGATTAATTTTATTTCTCCCCCCCTCTCCTCCTTCTTTTTTGTTTGCCCTCCGCTCTGTCCAATCGATCCTGGAAAAAGTTGATTTTTATTCACTCTCATAAATTTGTATCCCGCCTTTACGATCTTTTGGAACTTTGGAAAAGGTCCATTCGATTCCAGACTTCCTCGAATTCGTTATTATACGCAGAGAGGGTAATATCCACGTCAATCCTTTCCGCTCGAACTCTTGGTCCTCGGGAAAATGTTTGTTCCTTTCCCCTCCCCACCCCTACCTTTTCATCGCCAAGTATCGTCTCATTAACGATAGTATCGGTTTACCTACGTTTAACAAACAAGTGTCTAATGAAGCCGCTCCGGTTGCGAGGCCGGTGCATTTCATCGTGTATCTAATTTGGAAGGTATTCACGGGTCCGAGATCGCGATGATTAGGTAACGCGGTTGTGCTTATTCTACTCCGGAGAACGGTCTACGTTTTCACTGTAAATTCGATCCTTACGTCATGATGCGTGGAATATGCGAACAGTGAAACACCGAAGGGAATTTCTTCCTGTATTTATTCATTGTTCGCTTCCTTCATCGTTGAAAGCTGAAATGAAACGACAGAAGAAAAAGAGAGAAATTATCCAAGAACTTGTGAATACGAATCCCAACAATTCCAAGATTTTTCGTAGAAGATTCTCCTCTCATCTCAATTTCATCTTTTACACGAGAAATCACCATTCGATTCCAATTGTCAATGACAATTATCCGAAGAAGAAGAAGAGATACACGATGTACAAGATGCAGTGATAATATACTCGCGATATGTTGTTAAAAAAAAAAAGGAACCGACTTATCCAAAAGATAGAAATTACTTTTGTTCTCGAAAGGAAGAAGATAGGCACTGAGAAAAAAAGGAGGGGGAGAATGGGGGAAATGGGAGGCACGATAACGCGATTAATCGCGATATATTCTCAGGGAGAGGGCGCGTGATTTGGGCAGGGGTGCGGTGTCAGTGGGTGCGGGCACGCGGAATCGATGGAGCGCGGAATCGGTCGCGGAGTACCGACCAATTAGTCGGCCGATGATTGGCGCGTGTAAACCGAAACGATGACGTCGCTGGCGAACCGACGCCCTCGCCGTTCGTAAACCGGCCGGGACCGTACCTATCGGTCTCTCTACCTGCCTCCACGCTCTCACGCACTCTAACACGATCCCACACACAGGCACGTATAGGAGAAAGCGGAGCACGCGCGGCCACGAACACACGGAGGCGAGCTGGCCACCATCACGAGCACCGTCAAATATCCGTGTGGACGGTTACAGGCCGGACTAATGGAATTGATTAAAATGTGTTCGATCAACCGAACCGCGGGCCCACCCCTGACCATCCGCCTAGCGTGTTCACCTAGCTACCGCCTCTATCTCTCTACCGCCCGTTCTCATCCACCCTCCTGCTCCTCCTCCCTGTCCTCTGGTAGCTGACCCTAGAACCAGCGGGGCGCAATCGAATATTTGCGTTTAGGTAGAGCCACGTCGACGCGGAAAATGCTATCTTTGTCAATTAATTCAACCTGTTGTCGCTGGCCGATCGACGTGCTCGCTCGCTCGTCCCGTCTCTGTGCGGCGGCCCCTGCGTGGCAGGACCGCCTGCCCTCTGTACTCCGGACTACGATCGGGAAAATTGGCGGTTTTGCGGTCACCGTCCAACGGGAAAGGATCCACGGGTGGAAAATTTGTTTTTCGCGAGAATGCTCGCGATATGTACTTTCTATAGCTGTTCGGTTTCCCGATTTGTTTTCTTCCTGATTTGCTTTGATTTTTCATCCGATGTTTGGGTAGGGTTGTTGCCTCTTGTTCGATAAAGATAAATTTGAAATATATTATACGGTGTATCTCGTGTTACAGAAAGTTTTGAGAAAGTTTAGCTATGAAAGAATTTAATATTGAGGTATTAAAACACAATATTTTATATTTCCGATATAAAAGAGGCAGTATTTTTTAATCATATATATTTTGAGATCGAAATACTTTTCACGATATTTTTTAATATTGTCAATTTACTTTCATTAATTTTTTTTTCAATGAATGAAACGACTCATCAAAAAATTTACTTATTGTACACAAATCTAGAAGATTTTTAATTTGGAAAAGAATTAGTGGTTAAATTAAAATGCTTTGAGATTCAAGCATTAATTTTCCCTGAATATTTCGATATGTCAGATCCTTATGTAGACCCTTTATCCAAAAACATTGGCAATTATGCAAGATAGTTCTATTTCCATCGTCTATATCAATTTTAACTCGATCAAGCTCAAACAAGAGCAAAATATATCTATAAAAACAGGAAACAAATTAAGTGAAACATAGTCGATCGTTATCCTAGCTGTCACCTATATCAATTTTAACCAGATCAAGTTCAAACACGCGAGAGCAAAAGGCGCGCACAATAGCCGCGTAGTTATAAAAAGGGGGACAGAGGAAGGTGAGCAGAGACGAGGAAGGTGAAAAATAAGGGAATAAATAAAACAGATGTCTCCAGTAAGGCAGGCCTTACCGAGTGTCGCTAATGAACTGGTCTTTCTCGTCTCTCTCGGTCCGACACGGCAACCCACTGTTCGCCTTCGTTCGCAGCTGTTCCCGGACAGTACCCGACCGGTCTTCATTATACTCGCCTCTCTGTCGTTAATTGCGCACACGCACCTACGTAAGCACGGTGTCGTGTCGTACCGGACGGGAATTAACCCGATATCACGTGGACTCTCGCGCACGCGAGATAAATTTATGGCTGTTCCGCGTGCGTTGCCAAGATCGGGGCGGCGTGCACCGTTGCTCCTACTTTCGAGGCGAAAAATTATCCGTCGAAGGAATCGAAGGAATTCTTGGATGTGTGTCGGTTCGCCTCTCCCTCTTCGTCACAAATACCTCCTCTTCTCCTTTCTGCTCGCCGTTGCTCGGCCTGGATCTTATAACTAGGCGAGGAAATTGTATTCCGAGGATTAAAGAGAGGAACGTGTGGTAATATTTTAATTATGCAGTAATTTTTTAATTGAAATTGATTCTTGTCTAATCTTGTTGATACGTAAATAAGATTATTCGTAAGCACAATATTTTATATTTATAACGTAGATATTATTTGTCATCCTCCGAAATTTCCGTGAATAATACTTTCCCATAAAAACCTTCCAAAACGATTGTAACGATCTTTCTACTTTCTCCCTTTATAACATCAACTTAACGAATAATGTCATATTTTTTCCACAAATTGTAAACGACGACCAACGAATACAATCTATAAATCACGATAATTATTCATGGAAAAAATTCTCATAATAAGAAAGAAAAGAACCTAGCCCCCCTGTATGATTAACAGCTCCATCCTCTAATAGATCTGCCTGCCGTCCGCAAAAACTCGTATGTACTCCACTCGGGAGTCGAGTTCCTGAAAAACGCGCGAAACCTCCGCCATCGAGCGTCATAGATCGCGATCGACAACGCCATCTCGCGTTCATCGCTATTCGCATGCCACGCGCAACAGGGTTGATCGTCGGTGGCACGATTTATCTCTCCAGTAGGGGACTGGTAAGTAAGTAAGTAAGTAAGAAGGTAAGATCACGATTGAATCCGCGTCTTCGAGGCGATTGGTGGCCGAGTCGAGACGCGGGGATTACAAATCGAGGTATCCAGTTTCAACCTGTTACGGACGATTGAAAAATCCGGCAGGAATTTCCTATCAATTAGGGACAGGTTTCCACGGCTAGCCGGCGTTGGAGGACGCTTTTTCCATCCCCCTTCGTCGCCCTGTCCGCGTTTCCATACCTGTTTCTCTCATTTGTACAGTTAGTCGGTTAAATAGTCGTGAATAAAGCGTCCTTATTTGCATTCCCACGGCTTCGAATTAATTTTACCGTTGGATTCGTCGCCGCGAATTTTAAAATCCGCCGTATCCTGATCGGAAATGCTCGATGAGAATGTCGATCTGATTCGTCGCAGGCCTAACTGTATGCGAATTTGGACAGTTTTCAGGCATCTTTTTCACAGAATATTCAATGGAAGTTGTTTTTAATCTGTATAAAGTATTTTTATAAAACGATCCTCTATCTATTCATTTCCTGTCTGAAGTTACCTGTCCGAATGAATGGACTATGGATATTAAGATAGGCTCTGTTGATAGTAGATAATTATTAGAGATAATAAAGTTACATTTTAATGTTACAAGAAGTTTTTAATTCATATAAGATAGGTGTATAAATGTACATCATCTTAACGAAATTTGTTATTAATTTTTCCTTTTTTTTTTTTTTGCATAATATATTAATTCAAATTTCTAATTATACAGAATTTCACAAATGGTATAAGCTTCGAATGAAAAAAAAAATTTATTTTCAACTTATTTTTTTTCCCTGTATGATTGTCTATAAAATATTATAACTATATAAATTAATTAATTTATTTATTTGGATTTTAAATAGAAATATAGATTTTTAAATCTATATCTTGGTATAAAGTTAGAAGCTTTATTTTAAATATTTCAAAATAATTTGTAAAATTTAATTTAATATTAATTAAAAATTAATTAATTTATTTATTATTCATGAAATTAAATTTATGGTTTAATATATTAGTATAAAAATTTATATATACATATTATAAATTTGTAAAATTATTAATTATTAAATATATATATAATTATATTATATAGGCCTAAATCAGAAAGGTTTATATTATATACAGATAAATTACGCGAAAAGAAATTTTAAACTCCTACGATTAATTTACTTTTCCCTTCTTCAATTATTCTTCATATCTAAGTTATTAATAGATTTTAAGGATGAACATTACAATAATAAAAACAAATAAGAAAATAATAAATTTACTAACATTATATATTTCAATAATCATGGAAAAAAGTCTCATTGAAACTTATATTATCAAGAAATAATAATCTCGAAAAATTTCCAAATAGCTTTCTAATGATGATCGTAAAACAAAATTTCTGCAACATCGACGTCATATCTCACCAATAGAGGCATGTGTAATCACCTTTGGCCTTGTCCTGGCCGCGTCTCGATTTATGGAAATTGATTTTCCATAGAAGAACGGTACCTCGATCGTGCCTCCTAGCGATTGTACAAATGAAACGCGCTTCCTCAACTATGTGATTATCTCCCATACACAATTTAGAACGTGGAACGTGATCCTCGGTAATCTAAAAAATTCTGATAAAACTCCGTTTCTTCGAACTTTCCTCTTACTCTTTCCTCTCACTCCCTTACGCCTCCTTCTCGTCCCCCATAAATCACGGGAACGTGTTGTTTCATAACCTTGTTTCTCGCATGCGACAGTTCCCTAAACACGTTTACAGGTCGAAAACGCGATAACGCGAGTCTCGATGCTCGAGCGGATTTGCAATTCGAACACGTCGTACGTTATATTTTTCATGGCACAGTTTTACAACGATTCCACATACCGGCATCGCTATAATTTAATTATTCACTCCCTTTCCTCCTCGACACACCGGATCCTCTCCTTTTCCCTCTCTCCTCCGTGAAATCTGCTAGTATAAATTTATACCAGAGAGAAAGAGATAGAGAGAGTTGCCAAAAAAACGACTGGACAACGATAAGCGTTTGGTAGCGTTTGAAAACGTGGAAAAGAAGAGGGAAAAAGGGGAGGAGAGAGAGGAGGGATATTTACGTAGCAACAAGGTGACCGATGGATAATTTTTTCGGAGGAAGGTTGAACATCAAAGCCGGGGTAGTAAACGGTTGACGAGGACGCGCCATTTTGTGATGTGTGCGAACGCCATCCGCGGGCGGAACGCTTCGTATCTAATTGGCCTTTAATTGGCCGAATGTAAATTATACATTAATGCCCCCTTTAACATTAAGCGGATGGAATAACCGTTTGGCCTGGCGCAACGACTCAGCGGGAGTCGCGGCTCGGATTTTTCGAAAAGCCCTCGTAAATGGCCTCGTTGGATAAATGGCGCCCGTTCACTACCTTTTGATAGTTTCACCGTTGGACGTTGGCTCGCGTCTCTTTTTTTGATCGTAATTGCGGATAGTCCCCAGGTCCCTTTAAGATTTACGCTTCCAATTAGCTATACTTTATGGTTATAATGAATTTACATTCGTCTCCGGATATAAATTAATCATGGCCATCTAGGCTGATTCGAGAGACCTTCAACGATTCGAGATGTATCCACCGTGTATGGTCAACCGTTTTATAATCCGTATGTCTTTCGCTTTATCCCTTTCGTTTGATTCCGCTTTTTCGTGTTCTTTCTCTTTCTTTTTTTTTTTTTTGTCTCCCTTTTGACGGAGTTTGTTTGAAGCTTTGAGAACTATACAACTGTCAACGTGATAAAATGGAAAAGAAGATCACTTGTGATAAAAATTTTTTCATCTTTGTCTCCTTTTCACAATATCAAATTTTTATAATCACATGAAAATATTTGTTAAATATTGCGATCTGATTATGGTTAATTGATATGCAAGTATTTTCTATAGCCGCATTATATGTTTGGCTGATAAGGATCAAAGTGTTTAAATTCTTCGCTTCGTTGATTCAATAAAAGTTTAGCTATTCGAGAATTATTACTTAATGTAATTTCCTTTTTCTAAGAATGTATCGATGCATCGTTTTTAAAATATAATAATCCAATTCACGTCAAGAAGTTCGAGAATTTATCTTGATGAGTGATGAGTCAAGTCGATAAAATTCAATGTCCTTATTGCTTAGTACTATATTTATAACTATTAGTATTTTATAACATTCTTTGATGTTTTTTTCAAAAATAATAACTTTATAGTCTTAACAAATACGATAATATTAAAAAATTAAGATCGGTATTAAGATATTGAAGTTAATAAATAAAAGATTATCAACATCACATCTATGCTGCCTCTAATATTTGTATTTATTTTCTAAGATTAAAATACTTCTTTACAGAAATCTATGTATCATTTTTTTACTATTTCTAATATTTCAAAACATTAGATGGAATATTTCAATTAAGAATGGTAACATATCAAAAACAAAATTTTTGTTTTCCATTATACAACAATGCATATATTCTAAAATAATTATTGCAATTTGATTCAAAAGCTTTTTTTATTTGTTCAAATATATTCACATATTACTTCAGGTAAATTCTATATAAAACAATTAATATCCTCCAATAAGGAAACGCGAATGAGCTTATTTTTAACAATTAATTTTCCATCGAAAAAATAAAAAAAGAAAGTCCAAGTGATCTCCTCAACAGCCATGGAACGGGTATGAATATCGCAAGAAATCGATGGAAAATATAATAAAATAGATCCACGAGTAACATCGCTAAATGCCAAGGTCACAAATTTCCACTGCACCGCATTATATATCCGGTCGGCCGTAAGCCGCGAGCAGGAGAGATGATTTTCGTATTTGGATCCGATCCAAGGCGAAAGAGGACGCGACGTGGCCGTCTAATGTGCTTTTTCGAATAAAGCTACTTACACGAAAGACGGAAATATAAATGGCTGTTATGTATGAACCGGGGGGGATGCGATGCAGAGACGACTCGCAGTTTCGAAGACCACTTTGTGTCGCGATTTACGGGATGAAAAACTGGTCGTTACGTCGATTTCATTTTATATATCGCGCAGAAGTGCTTGATAATGCAACGAGGCACGATGTTTGATACACCTGATGGAAAAATCAAATTTTATTAAACATGTATGATTTAATAAATATAAGTGAAGTGTAAATAATTTAAATATTCGTTTGATTTTAATTTAATTAATTTTTTGTACGTATATTTTCATTGCAAGTATAAGTAAGAATTCATTTAACTTAAGATATGTTGCATTTATGTGATAGGTAATTATTTTTTTCTATTCGACTTGGTATAAATTCTTTAGTTACAATTTTATTTTCGTGAATATCTATTTTTAAGATATCCCCTTGTATATAATGATCTTTGATTTTCTAAAATTTTCCAATTTATCTATCCTACATAATTAACTAATTAACAGATCCGTCTTTTAAAAATAAGATAATTGCAGAAAGAGAAGAGGTCAGGCCATTATTTTTTATTAGAAGTGAGAAATCTATTTAAAATGAAAACGAGGGAGAAAGCTGTACAAAATTTATGAAAATCGTTAGAGTAAGAAAGCGTAATTTCTAAAATAAAATATGAAATACTCTATTAGATGTAATAAATAAGAAACTATATTATTCTTATGAGAAATATATATATACTATGCTCCATAAAGTATCATGTACTATTGAACCATTGTAAATATATTATATATTTCTCTATTAATTCTAGGCAACTCAATATTTAAAAACAAGAAACTATATTAATCTCTTTTAAAAATCTACGATGTATTTGTTTTCGTATTTACCTTAATTTAAAAAAAAAAAAAACTTTTTTCGTAAAAAGAGAAGAGTTGTCCCGAAGAAAAGCAAAAGATTCAAGAAGGACGAGGAGTATTCGCCACAGTCTTTTGCCAGGTTGAATCGCTCGATTTCCACGCGATCTTCGCGGAAGGCGGGCCGTTGAATCGGTCTCGGCGAGGAATCGAAACAAAAAGACACCTTTCAATGGATTATTTGTATCTATGGAAATGAAAGCGACCGATGAATACGCGAAAGCGGACGATTCAAGGCTTCGTGTTGCGTTAATTATCATGCTACCGAGTCACGTTTCAATTTTTTTTTCCTACGACCTCTCAATAGTCTGGGGATTAAAAAAAAAAAAAAAAAAATGAAAGAAAGAAAAATGGACGAAGAAAGCCGGTTCAAGCCGGTTGAATTCAGATTATAATTATCCTCGAGATAGGATAATATCCCTATTGATAGCGCTTTGTTACAATCGGCGGCTCGATTAATCGTAAATCCCGCTTAAACTCTATCGTATCGCTATATATTTGTCGAAGGTGAAAGCTATCTATACGTGGCACGCTCGTAAAAGTAAGATTTTTTCGACGATTTCCAGGTTGAAAAAATGCAATTTAAAGGATGTATTAAGAGAATTAAGGATAACGTTCGTGTGGTTAAGGTCGTATAAGATAAATTGTCCAAAAGAATGGACGATTAATTTAAAGAGAAATAACTGTTGGAAGTTATAAATGTATATCGCTTGGAAAATTTAATATGGGGATAGAAAAGTTTGGTTTGAATTCTTGAAAGTTATTTTTCCAATGGATATGACAATCTCTAATGTTGCAAGCATTTAAAAATTAATCGATCAATCTGTTGCAATTAGCAATCATTTTTCACACGAAATCATGAAACAATCAAAGAAATTGGTATTAAAAATTTTTTAAATTTATAATAGAAGATAGAATACTATAATTTTCTTTTATATAAGATATACAAACAAAATATCTTTTGCAATATAAATTCCGTTTGTTTACATTTTTCTTCTTCGCTTAATCATCTTCCCTTGTTAATAATTTTAATCTTAATATTTCAAATTCATCGTCTCACTGAAACTTCAAATAAAAATAGACACAATATATCCATCGTCTATCACGCTACGTATTTCAATAATAAAATATCGCAACTTTCAAATCCATAAAGATCAACGACAAAAAAACAACGCGAACAATTAAACGACGACATATATTTACTCTCGTGCACGGGGAGCGCAAGCATTTAAGGGTTTAATTTGCAACGCTTCCATCCACCATCCACCATATATTTTCCATTTCGAGCCTCGCCCAACTATAAAGATAACTTCTCCAACTCTCGCCTTTTTCAATCGTTAACATAGATCCACCTTTACGACTTCGCTGTATGGATATTCGCGGCGCATAGAGCGCCAATAAATATCTCTCTCTCCCTCTCTCTTTCATTTTTCCAGTAGCGAAATCAGTGCGTGGAAAAAAAGCCCTGTACAAAGTGACCGCGTCGATTTTTATTCGTGACGCGTGCACGGGAATTTATTATTGAAATCTCGATGCCGCGGCTTGTGCCTCACACACACACATACACAAACAAGCACATACAAGCACAAACACACGCACAAGTTGCATCGACCGCGTGGCAAACGCAACAAATCCGGCGAGAAACTAATTCCCCCACGTTTTTGTGTTTTCGTTCTCGTCCTCTATCCCGTCCTCTAACCAAGAGATATCGGTGTTATGGATCACGGATCGACTTGGTGCGTGTAATAGGAGACGACGTCGCTTCGGCCGAAGTTGTACAAAGCGTAATAGGAGGGAGAAGTGGGGCGTATGGTCGATTAGCATTTGTTTGGGTTGCGGTCGGATGTTGGATAATGATGCAATTAATAATGTCGCGAAACAGGGAGGGACAAACGTGTTTACGCGGGGATTCCTTTGAATATGCCGTGCGTATAGAGGGATGTGGTTCATCAAGTGTTGGATCTGTGCGAGAATTAGAGAAGAGAAATCGCGTGGAAGAAGATGGAACGAGATTATTTACGATACAGTAGGAAAATTGACGCGGAATTATTATTATGAAGCTCGTGAAAATTTGATGGGTTAAATTAGAAAGTGAATTTTCACGAATGTGAATATCAATGATGTTTTAGAAAATAAATTTGATACGACGATGGATTTAAAATGATGAGCTTGTGTCGTATTTTCCCTCATACGTCTCATGGTATCGTGAAATTACATTAGATGTATATTTATACGTGAAAATTATATTCATTAAAATTAACATATTTTCCTCGATATAAGATGGTTTTATTTATTCAATACAAAATTATATATAGGATTCTTAACTACGAGAAAATAATTTTTAGCCTTGAAAAAATATTACTATAATTACGATTTTCAAAAGATATTGAAATTCTTATTTTTTTCTTTTTTTTAATTAATTAAATTATATATAAGGAATATCAAAGCAGATGTAAGATTCTTATAATAATATATTTATTCAAATAATCATTTCAAATACTAGTCTTACTTCGATTCGACAAATCTTATCCTAACGTGGACATTCCAATATTCGTGTGTGTATAAACACATAAGAAAAAAGAAAGGGAAGAAAAGAGAAGATAAAATAGATATAGCTTCGTATAGGAACGCTCGTGTTGTTGCTGTTGCGAGAACACAAAGTGCATCTTCAGATTTATCGATGGTTATCGATGCACGGTTCGTTTAAGCGATAAGTAGGAAACTAGCTTTCGTGAAACGTGCCACTTAAGCGAGATCCGAGAGTTGCATAATGATTGTTTCTTTATGGCCAATTAAATTTCGAACATTCACCGTGTCTCCACACCACGTTTCGCGCATGGATACCGCCCCTTGTTCGAAGGAACGAAATAATTAATGCCGTTTTATGGCCCGTTCCTCTGCTTCTAACGCTTCCACCCGTCGTTCGAATTTCATTTTTAACCCTCTCGGGTGGATTCATCGCGACAACGTTCCTTTTAATATCTCATTGCTCTCATTTGTTTTCCTTTTGAATTGAAATTGATCGATGCGATGAATCAAATTTTTGATTCCATTAGATAGTTTATGTACTAGTTTTAGCTGCTTGTTCTCTTGAACAGTTCATTCATTGAAACAGTGAGATTTTTCACAGTTATTATTATATTATATTACTACATTAATCTTGTATTAAATTATTCTAGCATATACATGTATTACATACACAATAATATATATAAATTTTCATAATATCTATATGTATATCATTTGGAATGATTTTAATTATGTATATATGATAATAATAATATATAATTAAATAATATGTAGCATATATATTTTTCTGAAACATACTTGAAATATGCAATGAATAAAAATATGAAGAAATTCGTAAACGATTGATAAATGTGAATAAAAAATATAAGTATAAAATATATTGGTTTTTCAATTAATGCAAAAGACTCGTGAAAAGTGTTTTCCGAAGGATCGTTCTTTTACTTTTTACTTGTCGATTTTTAATATTCTTTTGTGCATTTAATTATTTTATTTTATTAATTATACAATTTTATGAGAGAGAAAGAAATACAGATTTCTTTGTCGTTATATATTCTGAATAAAATTATAATATTATGTATAAAAATATGTATATAAAAAAGATAATTAAATATAAAATTGAAATGATATTTTTCTTTCATTGAATCATTTTAAGCAAAGATAGAAAAAGATTTGAAGGGAATGTCGTAGAGTTAAATGAAATATAAAAAAAGAAGATTGAGAAACACTAGATCGAAAAGAAGAAAAACTTATCTTTAATAATACCTCATATTTATAAATATTCTTTTCTATATCTCAGATTCAAAGTAAAAGAATCACACTGAGTGAGTTATAAATTGAATTAATATTGTTATAATTTTTTTTATATTAAACAACATCGTCGAAGTTCATTATTGAACGAAATTTCACGATTATTTTCTAAAATAATCGAACAGAAGAAACTTTCAAAATTACCAAGAATTAAAATCGAGTCGATATTCGTTTCCTTTTTAACCTATATTCGTAATTTCTCATAAATTAACATGCTGGGAGAATGTTCCGGTTTTAACGCTTAGAAGAGCACCTAGTTGATAAAGGAAATTTATGCGAAAGATAAGACTGTTCTATTTCGCTGTACCCTAGAAAACAAGTCAAATCGGCTACGTGTTTCGTTCGATACAATCATCGTGAATTATTGTCACCGAGATCCTGAACTTTCCCTCTTCCTCTTTGCGGTTATCCTCGACCTTGAAACGCGCAAGACGACGGCCATGAATGAATCTCTTCAAGCACAAAATCCTGCAATCTCGTTTCCCGTTGGCCGATTTTGTTTACCTCGATCCTATTCTTTATAGCTTCTTGAAGAAATCTCGTTGAAAAAAATGTATAAATTGAAAATTTTCTTGTATAATCTACACATCATTCTCAACATTCACATTCACAGATTTCGAGTTAATGAAATAAAATAAAAGCTTCTTTAAAACTTAAACAAATCTGGTAGTCGTCATAAAACACTTTTTTGAATAATGAATGCACATATAATTGCGTTTTAAACTCAGAATATTACTCTCTTTTATTTTTTCTTTTCTTTCTTCGAGGATGCAATGCCTTCTTTTACCCTTCTTGCCTTATTAAAAATATATTTTATTGATTATAAAAGAGAAGAGATTATGAGAGAGAAATTATCCCATTCGCGTAAAAGAGTTTCAAAAAAATAAAAAAATTACAACGCACACAATGTACAACATACTTCTATTCCAATTATTAAACCCACTACTTTTCTTTTATGCGAGAAACTAGAACTAAAACTCAACGAACTTCTACTTTCGATTAGCCACATCTCACTGACTTAAGTGAAACTTTGCCTATTTTCCAACAATCGCGATGAATCACTGGAAATTTTATGCGAGAGCCGACCACCTCGTGTTTCGTATTCGCGATACTTTAAAAGCAATAAATTATACCGATAAGACAAAAATAGCTTGGCTCGTTATGAATCGCTTGAATAATTTGCAACAGTTTATTATTATTTTCTACAAAATGCGTTACCGATACAACTTAAACACCATTGGAAATTCCATTCTCCTTGAAAACGATTTCAATAACACTTAAATTAAAAAAAAAAAAAAAAAGGAAAAAAAAAGAAGAAGAAGAAGGAAAAGAGGAAATACGTTCGTTAAATACAAACTGCCATCAAGAAATATTCCATTATAGCAATTTAATTCCATATTCGTTGCTTGGATCCGGATAAAACAAAGGGGAACGGCGGCAAACGAGTCGCACGATCGAGACGAAAGTGGTCGAAATCTGCAATGCAGATTCGCGAATCGTGGCTGTGTCCGATTCCATCCATGTTTCCTTTCGTTCCAGACACCAGGTGCTAATTGCGAAACGCGTGAGATCCGTGGCGAAACAGGCTAATGGACGTAAGCGTGCGTTTAAATACCGGAACCGCGTAAGTGGCGGGCATGTGTCTCCCTCGATATCGAGAACAATTGCTAATCTGAATGTACAAGTCCTCTTTGTTCCGGTGTATGAGTACGCTCGATAGGGTTCAGTTAGAACGAAAAAAATAACGCGTTTTCGATGGAATTTCAATTAATCAATTTCAACCATTTATAATTGGAACAGTTGATAATCTTTTGAACAATTTGTGGTGGATAATCGTTCGAGATTGAATAATTATTTTCTAGGATTAAATTAAAATGGTACAGATTATAGTGAAGGTTATAGTGGATAATGTGCAAGATGGAAACGTGAAACATTAAGATTTTGATCTGCGTGTAATGGTACGATGTTCGATAATGAATTTAAGTAAAATAACTTGTGTTTTTTTAACGAACGTTTTTACGAGATAAGCTTGCACAGAAAGCTTTTGCGTGTTTAAATGAAATTTATTCTGATTTGTTTTTTTAAAGAATATGATCATTAATTATTCGAAATAGTAATTGAAACTTGATGTATATTCTGCTTTTGATTAAAATATAATGAACAAGAGGTAAAATGGTGGATTAGTAATGTGTATAATATGGAAATGCTTGAAAATTATTAATAAATTATCAAATGAATCTTAATTATTTAGATTATCAAAAATGAATACGAAGAAAGAAAAGAAAGGCACTGTGACTCGATATTTATAATGCAGTTTCGTGACTTATTTCTTTCAACAGTCTCAATTTCTACTTATTTACTCAGAAAAAATTTAAAAGTTTCTTAAGACTTACGATATATCATGCAAAATTTCTTAAAGTTCATTCAAAGAAAAAAATAAAACTCCCTACTAGATATTTCCATTATTAGATATTTTTATTTTCTACTTAGAATTTAAATAAATATTTCCATCGATATTTATTATTCCCCTCACAATTCAAACGTTCGTTCAAATTTAAATTAAAACTTGAGTTATAAACTTCTCTCCTCTCCCCAATTTCGATTCCCCTTTTGTTCGACAATCGTTCCTTAATTAGCACGGCCGTTAAATTAATTCGATCACTTTCGATAGGGAGGATAAAAATGGGGGATGGATGGGAGAAAAATCGTGGTGCACGATCCGAAGGAAATTAGGCGCGGGATTCCTATACGCAGAGCTCGAGATCGTGACTTTCGAACGTTGCAACGAGAATCAAGGGGTCTGACTATCGACGGCGCGGCTCATTTTCATAAATTATATTAATTCGCCACGCCGGGGGCAACCGGTTGATTGGGTGACACGTATTATACGATCATCGAGCATTGGCCGTCTTTCTCCTCTCTTAGCGGCCAAGGACCGTTCCGTCTTTTTTCTTCCTCTTTCACTTTCGCGTCTCCTGAAAACCCCTCGACGCGAACAAAAGGGGGGAGGGGTGGCAAGTTTTTATGGGATCGTTAAAAACGTGAAATACGGGGTGTCAGCGGTATCGTGATCATTACAAGCGGCCTAATCGGCATCGAGGCGTTAATTAAGAGCGACGCCCATTTCTCGAGTGTACGCAAGGAAGATCTCGAGGAATTCGTTTCGAGAATATGATAACGTTTGGAATATATTTAATTATTGTGCGGTTGTGTTTTTTATGAGCAATTTTGTAATCATAATTTTTATACGCATACGTAATCCAAGAAGAGGGGTCATCTTCTTAAAATTATAATTATTGTCGTTTGTTATCGTTTGTTTTCATCGAGATAAATTATTTTTATTGAAATGAATATTAGAAGATTGTAATGATTTTTCGTATGGATTTTTTTGAAAGAAGAGAACCATCTTTCTAAAATGAGAGAATATATTATAGTTAGTGAATAATACAAGAGGAAGTATGTTTTTATATATGCTTACTGTATTAATATTGTACGTTTGTAGTAGTTTTATAAATTATAAATTTTGCAGATTGTAAATGTACAATAATAAATTGATGAGCCTTTATTAATTATAGGGTTGATAGAAACCTAAATTATATTTGAGAACAAATGGTTACTTCTTTCGTATAGATTCTTAAAACGAATGAATATAATTAGATAATTATCGCTCGAATCTAAAAATTGTTCACATGTAAGTCAGATTATTTATACAAAACTTACTTATATAGAGAAAAATTATTTTTATTAAAATAATTAAAATGATATTTAATTGGATAAATTTATAATATATCTTTTAAATAAACTTTATAATTTTCATTTAGATTTTTTAAAGTACGATCAATTCTCTATTATCAAACACGTTTTCACAAGCTTCTAAGCATAGATTTTCCAAAGAAAAAAAAAAAAGATATATCTCCAATTATCTCCCAATTATTAAAATTCAACGATCAAACACTTTTTATACACTTTCGAGCAACCTTGATCCCGATGCAGATTTTCTAAAAGAAAAGGGGGAAAAGAGGACGCGCGATAATCACAGGCGCGATCATTACAGGATCTAGATAAAACCGGTTATTTTCGAGTAGAATCGTTTTTGGTCCCATTTAATGTATGGGCGACGGGCGTAAGAGCCGTTGTAACGCGGCGCCTGTCCGACGTGTAAAGCGAGCGCTAACTTAATTTGCACGGTTTTGTCGTCCCTCCGCCCGGGATAAATAACGCGAAAAATCGGCGGTAGTTTGTCCATTCGGAAGTTGGCTCGAGGTGAGGATTAATTGACTCGTGCGGTGGGGCGCACTTCCGCCGTAATTATTCCCTCGATTCCCGGACTCCACGACGAATGAAACTGCGCGCTAAGGATAGAGATCTTTCGTTTAGGTAGGTGTTATTTCTTTTTCGTTTGAAGTTTTTTAATCGATCATCAGTTCGGGTAAAAGAGAACGGATTTTGATTAGTAATAGTAATGGTAGTTGATTTTAGAATGTTTTGTGATGAAATAATAGATTCATTATTAAAAATAAAATAATCTAAAAATAATTTATTAATTTAATCAAGTTTGTTGTAAGAAGGAAGAAAGATCGTGTGTCTTTTTTTTTATGTATTTTTTTTTTGCTAAAAAGGCACTTGTTTCTCACATATTTCAAAAAAAAGAAATAATTATATTTTTTTCTTTAAAAATCAATTATATCGCAAAACAGAGGAAGTTTTTAAGCTGAATTATCGATTTCGATGAAACAATTTTTCAATGAGTTCGATATAATTCTTTCAATTTTCTTAAATGTCTTCGAAGAGGCATTTTTTTATTTTAATACATTGATTGAATTTTGGCAAAAAGGATCGAAGATACGTCGAATTACCTTGAGAGAGCTAATTCTTCGAATCAGGTGCAGGTCCAAAGGAATCAGTCCTCGATCTCCCCGTCCCTGAAGCGTCGAATCGACGTACTTACGAATGACGAGGACACGTATGTGACGCGTATATACGTCGAACAATCGAGCGCGAGTCGTTCGTCTTTCGAAAGGAAGTCCCCCTTTCCACGGTTTTTTCGACGCGCTTCTGTCGAGCCGAAGGTGGCTCCACTGGTGGGAGGCACCGATTTTTATTTCACATCGCGAGAAACCAGTTTGTAAATAATGTAAATCCATAGAAAACGACCATCTGGAGTCCCCTCATTCCCCCGCACGAGTCTTTAAAAGTGGGGGACGGATGGTGGGGGATCCACGAATGGATCTGGAGGTGGGGGAGCAGACGGGGACGAGGGAAAAGAAGAGGAGGAGGAGGAGGAGGAGGAGGAGGAAGACAAGGAACTCGCGATTGCCTGGTGGCGAGTGTGGGAATTCTGCGTGTATGAAATGTTGAATCATTTCTGAAAAGGGATTCACGAAATCTGGAGGAACACGAAAACAGGAAAGAACTCAGAAAAAACGTTCACGATGAATGGATGTTTTCAAACGGGGTCGAAATTGCTTCAATTTCATTGGTCTAATTTTTTGTGCGATCCTTTTCGAAACGTTGCAGGTATTTATTTTTCTTTTTCGAAAAGATACGACGAAATTTTCGTCCAGCCTCTTCAAAATGATCAAACAAGCCACTTCAACTGTTGAGCACGCGATTCACGCATAAATGATTTTTGTGGTCGGAAGTGGTTTCGCATGTTGGTTTGGGAAAAAACGGGATTTATTATAAATTCGAATCAAAACGAATATATGGGATCGGTGGTGATTTTTGTGAATGTATATGAGATATAAATCAATTTTTTATAATATCTTATTTTTTAACTTTGTATAATCATTTGAACTTTGTATAAAATCTCTTTTTAAACGATATGTTATTATATTTATGAGTCTGATAATTGTTTTTTTAAAAAAACTTATATAACATAAGTCGAAATCATGAAAGAGAAATTACGTAATAAATCTCAAAATAATCTTCAAAACATTTTTTTTAATTCATATTATATTTAATTTATATTATATAGATAGTTAAGAATATATTAAAACTATTAAAAAAGAGAAATTACTAAAATTACTACTAAAATCGAAATTTAACAGTAAACAAATCGATCAATAGATCAACGAGCATTGTGTTTGCTAATGCTAAAGAAAAAAAAGAAAAAAAGAAAAACGAGGTGGAAATAAATCGTGACGAGGGAAAAAAGGGAGGGAATATCTGTACCGAAATACATAAATGAGTTTGACTCTCTTTTGTCGAGTATTTGCATATGCTAATGGGGCAAGAGCGTTCAAGAAACAAAATAACAGGTCGAAAACGGGCCGACTACTCTCTCCTCGACAGTTACGCATCTGTTTGCTATCGCTATCTAGCAATGGCGGCCACTTGCCGCCGTTAATTGCGCCCCCATTGCATGAATAATATCGATAATTGTATTTCCACCGCTTAGGAAGATGCTTTCGCGTTCGACCAATTACAAACGATCTTTCGGGATTAATTTAACGTGGAAATACCTTTAATCTTATCGATGTTATCGTTAACAGAGATTCAAATGCAATTTCGTGAAATTATTTTTATTTTCTCTCTCTCTCTTTCTCTGTGTATATAACATTTGGTTAATTATAACATATAATGCAGGTGTGATACATTTCGATCGATTTTAAGAAAAGATATTTTGAAGAAATTCGTAATCATTACTAGAGTTTACTTTCGCGAGATATAAATTTATTTTTAACATTATATATTATTTATATGTTTATATATTTATAGTTTCTTTTTAATTCTTGTGACGAGTTAAATACGAGCAATCAAAAGAAATTTCATCTTTAAAGAAGAATCTACAGGTGTAAAATATCATCTACAGAAACCATGACACTGATTTTGTTGTATTACTGTATCTATCTTTTATTTGATTTAAGTTTGAATTGAAGTTAATTTACAATTCAATCTTTAGTCTTCGTAAAATATTCAAAGAATAGATCCAGATTGACATCGAAATTATTAAATTAATCCTTCGTTATTCTAATAGGATATCGTAATATCGTTCCAAATTATAAAATTTTGAACTTTGAACATCCAATTACACGGCTTAAAATTGAAAAAAAAAAAGATTCCATCGAAATCACGAACAAACGATACGATCCCCCAACATGAAGATTCTCTGCAAAAAGTTCAATCCAACATTGATTCTTCCTTCGAATTTCTTTCCAACGTGTATTTCGACTTCTCAAAATTAAGATCCATTTTTTCTAAAATGGATCGTAAATTTACAAAAAATATTATTACGCGCGCAAAAATACCATTCAATACCATTGCAAGATCTTCGAAATCGTTCCTTCCCAATTGTCAAACATTCGCTCGAACCCCGTTAGAAATCCTACACACACACACACACACACACAGGAGCACGCGTGACCAAACAACATCCATCGCCACCTTGGCCTCCACAAATCACCAATCACCAATCACACGCTCGTTCCATCAACCACTGGCCCAATACCTGGAGGACTCGATCGGTCAACTATCAACCCGGCCGCTCCGCATCGCAGAGCGCCCCCTCCAATCACAGAAACTGAGTAATCCTTCCAAGTCGTCCGTGGATTTTCATCCACGTTGGCGAAAAGACCGGTTTCTCTCGTCGTGTCGACGCACGACACCGCGCCATTGTAACCGTTCCTCGTTCTCTTCATCTGGTTTCGACGATATCTGCTCCTCCAATTTTCTCTCTCTTTCTCTCTCTGTTCGTTTGCTCTGCTTTCCGTTAACCGAGGTTTCGAGCGCAAGAGAAGGAGAAGGAGGGAGAAAGAGGGAGGAGGAGAGAAAGCGGGCGAAAGCATGGGGGAGGGGAGAGGAGAGTGGCTCTCGACACGATCGCGAGATTATAGCTACACCCACGCCAGGAGATAATAGATAGTAATTGCAGGGTTGTCCGGTCCGGCTCGGAATCGGCTCGACAGATCGATCGCCTCGAAGAGGGAAGAGGGAGATAATGATGCGGCCAACGAAGAAATCGTTCTCACATTATTTTCTCGCGGCGGCGCGAGCATCGCCGCCATTGTTATTATGATTATTATTGTTATTGTTATTGTTATTGTTATTGTTATTGTTATTGTTATTATACATATGCATGCGTATGTATCGGGGGATCTCGTGACGGGGCAATCGATCGAAAATCGAAACGGAATTTCATGATAGGTTTGGAATAGGGGAGGAGAGTTGATCCTCGAGGCGGAATTCTTGAAGTCTCGATATTGTTCTCGCGTTTCTAACTTTTGTATCGCGGATTGGAAGAATATTGGTACGTAGAGTTTAAAATATTTTAAAATATTTTCTTAGGCTCTACTGTTAAATGTAAATTACGTTCAATTTTTAAATTCATAATCGTAAATATCAAAACTTTAAAAGATGAGCGTCATAAATGTTTAAATATACATTAAGTACATATTCATATTATAACATATTCATAACTAGTTTATAATATACAATTAAAAATGATTAATCGTTATAATATCGTTTTAAATTATCCTGCTAAATTTCTTCAAAACTATATTTTCTTCCTATGGAAAAAATCTAATATTTAATATCTCATCTGACATTTTATTTGTATTGACATTAAATTAGAAACTTTCAGTAATTTTATAATTAATGCAGATTTTTTTAAATACCTACAATTTTCGAATAAAAATATATCGTTTAAGACGTGTTTATGTAACCCAGGGCTGCCAGATCCTCCAGTTTAACTGTATTGAAGTGTCCTTTCGTTTTTTCGTCGGTTCCAGAGTTTTTCAAGTTTTTTTTTCTTTCAGTTTGATCTTAGAGCCAGTGTAACCAGAAAGTTGAAAGTTTTAGAAAGATGCTTTTTGCTATGTTAGAGTTCAAGATGGAATTAGAGGGTTAAGTGGTGTTTTTGCAAAGAGGGAAGCTCGGCTCGTTGCGCCAGTTTTTGATTAATGAATGAACAAATTGGGATCGTTAAATATCGTCGGAAGGGAAGGAACACATTAGATAATAATGAAGATGATACGAGCCACTCTCGTTCATTGGCAGTTATTTTCTTCGTATTGGAAATGCCGAGATAACGAGTAATTGCGCTGTGAAACAAATACTAAAAGGCAACTTTCGAAGCAGGGACGAGCCGATTATCGTGGATTTCGTTTTGTTATTATGTTTGTAACAAAAAAAAAAAAAGAAAAAAAACATCAATAAGTCGAAAGTAAAAGAATATGAATAAAAGAGAAAGTTGGAATTCGAAAATATCACGAATTTTTATTGTCAATCAGAATAATGAAATCGAATCACACTAGAAACGAAAAAGAAATGAATTGCAACAAAAAATTAAATTAAATACAATTCTTAAATATATAAAACACGAGAAAAATAATAAAAAAAAATCTATATCTATAATTAAAATTAAATTATAAAATTAATTTCGACTCCTTTTACATTAAAACCTACGTAATTGATATGCTACCATCGCTGAACAAATTGTAGAAAACATTTTATACAACACACGTGATAAATGCGAGATAAATTTCACCTTTTCATCCATTCACTTTTGAAAAAATCCTATTGGAGATAAATTAAAAAAAAAAAAGAACGAAAGAAAGAAACATACGCTATGCTATCTTTTTATCCTGTGATTGTAGAACGTTTACAAAATTCCACAACAAAATCTTATTTATGAAGGAACAAGTTGACGTTCGTGGAATTCGTTTCTTCCAATCCGAGCGAATTATTTCGTATCCGAGATTCGTAAACACGGGATTCCGCGTCGCCACGATGGCAAATTATTATTTATCGACCGATCCAAACGCGCGAAGCCTAATCGACTAACGGAACGAACGCGACGGGGCCAATAAATTTCGGTTTAGCCGGGGCAATCTCGTTTCGCCGCCGATTGTAAATCGCCCACGCTGCCCTTTCCATCGATCCCCGCGCGATTAAAGATACTGCGGACAGATACGGCCAAGACGTTTTCACCCAGCCATTGTGTTATACGTATACTTTCTACGGTTTTCTCGCGGTGGACGTGGCCCACGATATCGTTGCACGTGCAACCTTCACGAGTAATGGGCCTGATTTCGTTTCGTGTTGTTGCGATAGTGGACAGCGTTTGGGCTAGTGATGCTCGATACGGTATCGATGATGATCTTTGGCAATAAATTGATGTGGAAATATCAAATTCAAGTTAATTAGAGGTTAGCCACGAAGTTGTTAAAGATAATATTACGTGTACATTAGAATTTAGGTTAGTTAGGTTGCACGTGGAATGTTTATAAATACAATTTGAATTTATCGTTAGACGACTATGCTCGGTATTTTTTGGAAATAAAGAAAATATGTAGAACATGAAAATCTTGGATTTAGTTTAGATTCGAATTAGATCAAGTTTTTGGTTAGGTTAAGTTGATATCGCTGCAACGTTTACGAATAATGTACACCTGAATTCGTTGTGTTGTAATAATGTATAGATGTATATTAATGATATATACAATGTTATATCAAATAATTATCAAAACTAGAAAAGAAAAACATCCCATTTTTAAAATCCTTTAAACTTCCCTTTCAGAACAGTGATATATAATACAAACCCTTTCTCCGCTCCTCTCCACTCCTCGATTTCCGCTTTTTCTTTTCTTTTTTTTCGTTTCATTTCGTCACTCTTCGTTTTCACACGGACCTATCGACTTGACGCTCTCGGGCTCGTCGAACCCTTGTCCGCGTCGCCCTCTTGCTTCCGCCACGGGCGTCTCTTTATCACGGCACCCTTGCGCCACGACGAACGACGTTACGAGGGACGATACCGCGATACCTGCACGGCCCTCTCTTTGTTCCATCGTGTCCGCCATTGTGCCGTTTCCCGTTTGCCAGACTATCGCGATAAACAGCCGGAAAAGCCACGATGAATGACGCGCCACGCTGTAACCGTCGCGCCTCGCGACTTTCGCGCATCGATACCTCGAGTGTTTTCCGAGATGGCGCTGATCGGTGTGGCCAGAACTCGTGCACAATGAGCAAAGTGAACGCGATATAATCGTGGGCGATTATGGGACGAGATCTTTTTGAGAATGAGGTGCGGATTTCATTTTCCACTTGGTGTTTATTAAATTTGGGTATAATAATTGTGATTTTACTTTGAAAATAAATATGCAAGAAGATGTAACGTAAGATGATCTAATTAATGTATTTATATTGGATTAACTTTTTATTATGGATAAGTTAGACTCAAGAATCTGATTCAGAAATATTGGTCATATAGTTTTCATGTTTCTAGAGAGGGATGCTTTTTAGAAAATATTTTATATATTAATGGAGTTACATATTATTAATACAACATAGAATAGTTCATTGGCTTAATAAAACATGTATCTTTTTTTATTTTTCTCAAAAATGAAATTACGAGTATGAAATTTGTACTCAACTCGGATCAAAAAGATTTAATTAAATGAATTTTTAAATTCGATCATAAGAGTTTGCATTACTGTTATTTAATATGACGATTTTTTATTTATCATGTATTAATTTTGAATCGCAATTAAGAAAAGAAAGTCGCGCAACAGTATCTTAGAAATTTAAAATTAGTTTCTCGAATAAATATCCACATGTATATATATATATATCTTTATCGAATATTTTCTAAGCTTTCTCATAAATGGAATAATTGGTGAATTCGGAATTTAGATCCCAGATCGCAGACTCATCGCGCAAACATGCGCCGTGAGTCCTTTGGGCTTTACATCTCGCGTTGCACAAATATGTATCCTGGGTCTAATAAGCCCAATTAGGCTAATATAGCCAGTAATTAATACAAATACCAAGGCACGGATATAAAATTTAAACCCCGCTACGCTAAACCGAGTCGAGCACTAATCACCGTTCCATGGTGATCAATCATTAAATTATTCGGTAATATTAATATAACAATTATTCGTCGGTTAGTTCAATTAATTCTACGTTCTAAATTGAAATTCTGCTATGGAATTAAAAGTTTAGGGGGAGGGAGAAGATATAGATACAATAGAATAATTTACAAAAATATTCATACCATTATATTTAATTAAATATAGAATACAAATTTAAATAGAAAAAGCCGGTATATGAAATATACAGAATCATTGATAATTACGAATTACAAGAATCCTTTATAGAATAATGGAAGAGTAGAAAAGTTTTAAAAATAATTTAGATATTAATATAAAATCCCCTATATCGTGCATAAATTATTTATTAGACATGCCTAGAAAAGACAGCAATCTTAAAAAATCGTTGAAATTCAATTGAAAGAAAAGTAAATTCTAGAAATACGATTTTCGATTCTATCAATTGTCACAATATCTCGAAAACGACTTCTTCGTTGTCTATAAATTAATTAAACAATTGAATAATCAAATTTTCGATCTATTTATGTCGAAGAATGAATGGTTGCATTCGAATCGCAACAATTGTCGAAACGACAAGAGGCCAATACTAATTGGATAAATGACGCAACAAAGAAGATCGATCTCAAATTAAATTCACTGGTGTAAGTTCAACCATTGCGAACGAATATGTATATACAATATGTATACATATATACGACTATGTAACGCAGATTCTCCTGTACACTTCTCGCGGGTTTTGCGTACCCTCTGTCGCCGATGATACAATAAAGTACAGTCAAGGCTGTCAGCCGCACTCTCATCGGCTAAACAGAAGTGTATTAAGGCTGTCAAACGCATTCTCATCGACCGGCTGGAAGAATACTCGAAATATTTGAAGTATTTTCCAATCAGAGTGGCCCGTCGCTCTTACGAACGTATCGTATCCTCGTTTCTCGTTAACGGATCGATCCCCCTCGATTCCCTGGAAAAAATCTGACGGAAATTTTTTTTTTCTTTTTCCTTTTTTTTTTTTTTTTTTTTTTTCACCCGGAGATCCGCCTTTTCCAACCGGGATTACGTGTTAGAATGTGTGATGCTGGAAATTACAATTCGAATTCGAGATTTTTTTTTTCATTTTTCTTTTTTTTTTTTTTTTTTTTCCTAGCAGGTCGGAAAAATTCGTAACGAGAATGGATTTTGTATGTATAGGTAAGTGTGTACGAACTTTGAAAAGAGTTGAATTAGTTTTTCGGGTATAAATTGACATCGGATGAAAAATATGGGGGGGGGGAGGGGGAGAAGAGTAAAGGGGGAAGGAAGACGAGATTATGATTGATTCGGTGAGGGCTTGATTATACGAATTCGGGCAAGATGCGAGAATTCCAATTTATTCGAAAACGATAAAAACGTGGAAAACTTTGGATTAAGTTTTATTGTCGGGGAAGTATGGAATTATATCTATGGAATAATCGATATTGTGATATTCAGTAGTGACAAGTGTTGCAGTGGATTAATATTTATTTATATTTGTTCAAACGTTGTAAACAAATGTTGTATTTTTTTGATAAGGTATATCGAGATTGTTGATTAGATGAAATGATCGAATTTTCAGTTAGAGAGAGTTGTGATACACTTATAGATTTATTGAAAATAAGAAATCGAATACATCCGTCGTCCATCGAAAAACAAGATTAAATTTAAATTATTACGATTAGTATAATTAATATATTCAAGTTGTACATAATTTAGTTTTCGTGCGTAGTTTTCAACAAATATAAAATCCGTAATATTTCAAAATCATACATAACGATTTTATTCCCCGGATTAGCACATTTGTATATAGTAAAATAACATTATGAAATTAATTTGGAAAATTGGTTATATAACATTAAATATATCAATAATATAAAATCAATAGGTATACATTGATGAATCGTATTAGCAGATAATTTTAATAACGTTAATACCAAATTCGAGAAAAAATAATAAATCTTCATTATTGACTTATCATTAATTTCTACGATTTAATAAAATTCAAATACATAGATCGATCAAAGTATTTGGATACTTATAAACCATCCATTGTATTCGTATAATTAATTAAATTAACGTATAATTATATTTCATACCATTTAATAATATTTTCGTGTAACTGTATAAAAATTTGATACCGCGAAAAAGAGAAAATAACATTTCATTGGAAAATAAAGGTATGAGTAAAATACTCCTTGCAACCACAATGCAAAGTTAGTCCGAAGAACCAAGGAAGAAGTCTTCGAAAGGCTCTTCATTATACCGTGAAAAAACCTAACGAATGCCATTTGAAAAACAATTTCTTCTAAAACTATCCATTCAATAGCATGTTCTCAAATTCTTCTCTACACTATAAGAATTTAAACGAGGTCAATTCCAAGAATCCTTAGGACTTCTAAGAGGCCAAACAGAAAACAGATTCCAACCAGACTTAACCTCACCAGACACAGACATTACACAGGCCGTGCAATATCTCGAATAATCCTCGATTCTCTTCCTCGTTTCACGTTTATTTTTCTTCAAACGCATTCATCGAAAATCTTCGCACCGATATTGGCACAAATACCCATAAATTAAAAGAAGTGGAGTAGCGAGTACCAAGTAGAAGTAGAATCGCGAAAGAGGTTAGAAACGGGCGACGTTTCAGATACCCATCCGTGAAGGAACGAGGTTCGAAACCCTTAATTACTCGGTCGACAGGCGAACCGTGACAGAGGAACGACTTCTCGTCCCCTTTTAAACCCGGTCGGCCGGTTGTTTTAGCAACAATTTAAACTCATAACGTTTGCGATGTAGCCACGACTCGTTGTTTTCGACGGAGCGTCCGTGCGCGGAGGCTTTGCCATAATTACTCGACCGGTAATACAGAACGGCCCTTGAGTGGCAGCTCATATTACTCGCCTAACCCGCGTGAAAACTAACCCCTTAGGGAACGAGGTGGAATGGGAATTGCCATGGCTCGTGGACGCTCGAGCGAGGAGGGGAACTCGCGCAGCCGGGGGTCCAAGGGTGGAGCGAGCAATGGAGGAAAAAAGAAGTTGGATGCTCTCGGCCTTTTTGACGGTCTCTTTCTCGTCGTATTAACGTTCCGTTGGATTCCTTCCCCGGAATGGAAGAGTAAATTACCGATTATAATTAAGAAATGCTTCTTTCTCGATCGTAAGTGGCGAGTTTTAAGATGTTGGGATGAATTCGCGAGGTAAATATGAATCTCTGTTATCATAGTATTATATCATAGTATTATATTATTGGTAAATCTTTTACTAAATTTATCTTTTGTAATAAATTTCTCTTATATTTTTTTTTATTTGTTTATGTTTATTGTTACATTTACGATCATTTTTTAATTGATCTCGTAGGATTTGTCTCTCAATTAATTCGAATAATCAATCAGTTGTAACAGTGTATTTTAAAACTAATTTAATCTTGAAACTTTAACCGATGTTTTTCGAAATGATAAATGGAAAAATTTTTTCTTTACGAGAAATACGATATCGTTTATGAGAAGAATATTGACTAATGAATCCTTGAATCCATTCTGTATATCTGAATTATTTTTTTTCTTGGTAAAAAATTATATTCTAATGTCTTCATTGCTATGTATGAAAAAAATGTCCATAAGATAATGGAGGCTAAAGGCAAACGCAATAATATATAAAAGCTTATCAAGACCAAAGCAGAGATGGAAAAATCTGGAGAAAATATTAATAATATTATACCGATTATTCGTGTTTTCAAGATTTAATATACGATATTATATAATTTTATAACACGCTTATTGAACAAAATATTTTTAATTCCTTTAAAAATCAAAATATTTTTAACTTGTATCATTTTGTTCAGCCATTGACGAAATATCGAGATTTTAATTACATAAATAATAGCTAATCCTAATAATACAATATATTCTCCGCGAAAGTATCCTTTTCCCGAAAACGAGATGTATATATATATATATAAGAAAAAGTATCAGTTCCAGAAACTTCCATTAGAATTCTGCATGAAAGATCAAGACTGAAAAGTTCTAGGTTTAGTTAAAACCTTTTAAAAATATCTACGTCTATGTAGTCGAACATAAAACCGAATTCCACGAAACCTTTACACATCTTCCTTCCTTATCCCTGCAAGTCTTTTAAATTTCAAGCTTTCTCTAAAACGCATACCCTAAACAAACAGACCGGCCGCATTATCAGCACGCGTTCCCACAAAATTTATTTCACCTGGAACTAATTCGAAGCGTTGTCGCGGCGTTAATTACGTCCGCAAATAATCCAGCGTGACGGGGCGCTGAACAGGCGACAGCAAACATCAACGGCCAACGGGGAAGAAATGAATTCTGGGAAAAGGGGGACTCGGCAAAATCGGCCGGTTAAATCATTCTTGCGTAAGAACGTGATCGTGTATAAGCCTGAGCCGAAGGCTTAACCGTTCAAGGTCGCATCCCTCGCCAGTTAAAAAATTATCATCCTCTTTGAAATTACCATTTTTCGTGGGTCAACCTATTAGCTCTCTTTCTCTCTCCCTCTCTTTTTCTTTCTTCTTCTCCTCTTCATCTTATATTAACGAGATTGAAATACACGTTGTTAAGAGTATCATTTTGAGTAACATTTTATAATAGTCTGTCAATTTTAATTTTCCAATTACTCGAAAAAATATTTTCATGCTATATCAATGAATTTTGTACAAACAGTCAGCACGTTTATTATTAACTGTTTAAGAATGTTCATATATTGGACAGGTTTGAGAGATCGATTCTAAAGGCTGATAAATAAACGCATAAAGTGGTTTATTAAGTGGTGTACGAAAAATATTCGATCGAGGCTTATTTATCAATTTATTAATCAATTTAATTTTTATTATTATTTTTCTATATCACAACTTTTTAGCATTTATTTTGAATGCCCTATAAATACATCAATACTCTATAGCACGTATATATGTGAATTTCATTACATTATTTTTATATTAATCAAAACGAATTATTACACCAATATTGAAAGATGTAGCAATGCCCATTGAATGCTCGTTTCTTTCTTGAAAAAATTTGAACAGCATGAACAGAAACCGTCTTTCGCGATCGTTCTCAAGTGACGCGTGCGATCCCCTCTCCCCTCGATTTCTTCGAGGTTTGCAATAAATCGTGGCCCAGCCGGAGATTACGCGGCAAACGTAATTCTTGTTTGTAAGTAGATAAGATAGGTGGACTCGATGAGGTGAGGAGAGCCGAACGAATGTATACGAAACAAGCGATGATAGTGGAGAGAGGGGGAGGCTTACGCCTCTATCTGCTTGGCTTATCTCAGGAAGTTGTCAGCCGGGACAACCCGTTTAAGGCCGAGGGCCTGTTTAAACTGTAAAAACTTCTTCTTGGAAACGTGAAAACTCGCGCCCTTGTACTCGTGACATCTCTCTCTCTCTCTCTCTCTCTTTATTATCTCCGTTTCCATTATCTCTTTCCCTTTTCGGGAACAAGGAAGCAGGGCGATAACGCGGAACGATGATCGTTTGAGGAACGTTGAAAAGCGCGTTTTGACGCGTTGTCCTGCTACGTGACTCAACAGGTCTCTATTGCGGTGAACTACGGGGGTGTTGTCTCGTTGTCTTCTTGTTGCTCCATCGATCGATTCGATGCCGTTTTGTACCCGCTTTATGCAGCCTTCACTCTCGTCTATTTATTTATTTAAGCTTTTGCGTCTATGTATACAGGATGAGTCTGGTAAATGGGTTGGACTTTGTAAATCTCTTGGATGGAAAAAGAAAAAAATTGTAGGGGAAAATTTTAAAGCGTTTTTCTTTTTCTTTTTTTACATTTGATTGATATTTTTAATTTCGTAATGACGGACTGTGTCGGAGTTACGATTTTTTTTCTCTACAATATATAAGTCGATGGAGGATAGAATAAGAGGTTGAACGAGAATTTGTGTACGGTTGGAAGGGAACGAAAATTTTGATTTTATTTTAAATGGAAAGATATCTGTCTGATCTGTAGAGTATATCTAGTTGAGTAAAAAGATATCCAGTTACCGACACCGACAAAGTTCACTCAATGTATGGTATAAGAAAAACTCATTAGTATAAATAATACATGAGAGAAAGAGAGAGAATTAATGACAAGGAAGATTAGATAAAACGGAAATTAGATAGATATGTACACTCGTAATGAGAGTTTGAGCGCATGAGGAAGCAAATGAGGAAAAAATTTTGAGGATGAGTTGTATACAAGTTTCTGCAATATTAAATTTAAATTTTTCAATGATATCAAGAAAGATTATTTAGACATACGAATAATTATTCGATTAATTTGCTTTTCTTGAAGGTTGAAAGATTTAGATTAGATAATACATAATTTAGACATCGAACTCCATTATGACAATTAATCAAACTTTATGACAAATTTATATCGAAATCTTTTCAAAGAATTAACATAAGTAAAAAGAAGATTAAATTATAAAATCATAATGCAAAATTGGTCTAACTAATTTGAAGCATTCATCAAAATTTTTTAAATAAGTTCCAGAGATAATATTTTTACAATGCTCTACAAAAGATATGTTATGAGAAAATTGTGTTATATAGGAATATTATCAAGAAAATTAATTAAATTAGAAAAACAAGTAAATCGGATGACTTTGCATTTATCAAAATTAAGATAAAATTTATATACCATGTTTATGAATTAATTAAATCCGCTCTAAATTAATAAAATACATGTTTTTAAATTATCTACATATCGTAATAAAAATTCATAAAATTAAAAAAAAATGTAATTAACATAAAGCTAAGATTGATAATAATTCAAAAGTGTTTATAGTTGGATGGTGTAAGTCGATAACAGTGTAATATACATACTTATTTATTTCAATAAAGTAATTATTCATTTGACCATCGTTGGGTAACCATCAAGGAATATATCGCGTTATATAGATAATATAAAATATATTTTTATTTTCAAGAGAGTACGTTTCGCAATCAAAGCATTTTTAACTCTTCGAAAGACTCGACGTTTGTTCTGCGTTTGATCGACTGCAGCCCCATCTACATGGAACATAACTCAACTTCTTCTTCATTAAAAGACGCCTATTCTTAATCGTCCATAATTAAACCACACACCACCAAGTTTCTTCATCCACGTGAAAAACAATCCACTCGAATTTAATAACTCTCTCTCTCTCTCTCTCTCTCGATCGCTTTATTATATAAATAAGATAATCATCCACGATTGTAATTGCACGATTAATATTCGAAGCGAAACGACCTTCATCCACAAGTGGTCCTTGCGGATTTAGGGGAGCGGGTCCAAGGAAACGAGCAGCTTGGCAGAGACAAAGCGATGGTAAAAAAAAAAGCGAACAGACATCGAAAGAACGGAACGGAGAGAGGTTAAGAAGGATCTGATCGGGGAAGAGAGAGAGAGAGAAAGGAGGAGCGCGTGGATAAGAAAGGGAAGAGGAACAAGCAGAAAGAGACTGAGCGGTTCGGCGGCGTAAGGGGAAGGAAAAGAAGAAGCGGCGGTTGGGAGAGAGGGGGTATGGGCAGGAGAGGGAGAGCGAGGTCGAGGTGGGGGAGTAAGTTGTTGGAAGAAGAGAGTTCGGGGCGAGTCACCTGAGCCTAACCGTGCACCACTCGAACTCGAACTCAAACAACTTTAAGCCGTGTGTACTCGCGCAAACAAAACAGCGCACTAATTGCTTACGTCACTCGGCAAGTCAATGGACTTCTCGACTCGTGAGAGAAGCCCGTGCTCGCCCGCTCTCTGACTCATAGAACGAGTCCCAGGCCGCGCGCGGCCGGTGCACCGCCGTGGCCGGGTGACGAGCCGCCGCCTCGCCTTTCAATTAAATCACGTCCACGCACTGTTTACCTCGTATAAACGCGAAGGACTACCCATATAAATTCACGCGGCCCCGTTAATGGCGATCGTGTGACCGCGAGAAAAGAGAAAATAGAAAAAATTGAGGAAAGAAGGACGATAAGCACGAAGATAAAATTGGAGAGATCTTGAACCTAGCAGAAATCGAATGTCAGAAATTCTTCGGTCAGAAGAATTCTTTTTCTTTGTATTTTGTTTTATGTTTGTATGTAGATTAGATAAAGGAATTTCCTTTCACCATGAAGAACATAGGAAAGGGCGGTTAACGAAGAAAGGATGAAAAATTAAAATCAGGAATTTAGGGACGAATGTTATAAATCGCTTGGATGCAGTTGGATCCAACTATTTTATTCAAAAATGGTTAAAAAGAAAACTTCCCTTTGCTGGTAGTTAATGAAAGAAAATACATACATGTGTCGTAGTGGTGTAATATTTGTTGGAGAGAAGAGTTCGTTAACTCGTTAATCAATGACAGTTAACAAAGATGATGAACCAATAAATAGTTCTACTAATTACTCTAGCTCCTTCTCCTCGTTCTCCACAAAAGGAATCCTTCGAGTCGAGTTGCACGACCGAGGAAGAGAAGAAGGAGGAGGAGGAGGAGGAATCGGTTTCACGTCCTTGATGATCGCGTAGTTGATCGGTTCTACGCACGGTTTAAATATAATTAGAGGTCATTAAGCCGGATAACACGTCCCGTTCTCTCTTCTCATGATTTTTCCCTCTTTTTCTCGCCACGATCGAAAGAGCGAAAATTAGACCGTTAATGGCTTCATTTTCACGGACCACGGCCCAAGGCTTCCTCCCTCTTGTGCTCGATCGAACAACCGATCGGATTGAAATTACAGAGATCGAACGAGGCTTGTTCGTTCTCGAGCAGGCTCGGCGATAATGACGGCAATCGAGGGGGGGAGGACCCCGTGTATATGGACTCTATTAATGCTACCTGTCATCGGTATTATTTTCTTGCGTTGGGCATCGATAATCGTTGCCAACCGATCCTGCCAGCCGATATTAATACGAGGGAAGACGACTTTTTCTCTCAGCCAGAGGTTACCATATATATATATATATCGCGTTGGACAACTCGATGCTTGGTAAAAACGCGCCGCTTTGATGGACTTCGCGGTGAAGTTCGGCAAAAACTTGAAACTCCATTTTCCGCCATTCGCTATTTGTCGATCGATGAAGGAACGGCTCTCGGCTAAGAATTAGAACGTTCCGTGTAACACGTTTGATTCGCGCGTTGCTTTATATTTAATTAATAATAATTTTTCTCGAAAATAAACGATCAGAAATCGAAACTCTGAGCAGAAAGATAATATATACACAGGAAAATCGATTTGAGAGATGATCGGAAGATGCTCGTCGGAGAATTACCTATCTTTCTCTCTTGTCAGCAGACGATCATTTATCAATTGATTCAAGAATTGGCGGAAGATCTCGTGGTTCGAAACAATTGCAGATGTTAGCAGGAAATACGGGTCATTCGAGGGCGCTAAGAAGCTTCAGCTTGCTCGAAGCCAAGTGTCGAGGAGTGTATTCAAGCGTGCAGCACATATCCCCCGCGGTATGCAAGCCTAGCAAGGGGCTATAGAAGCTATCTTAGATCGAACGGAGTCCAATTACCAACGTTATTAATTAATCCCCTACCCTTGGCCCGGCCGGTCCATCGTCTCTCGCTTCCATTCTCAACCCCCATCGTCGTCCGTCTGTCGGCCAGAGATACCTGCCAGGGATATCCCCTCTCCTCGTGGACGAGGCACTCCATTGCGCCTTCGAAACCTGCAAAGTCCTTTAAACACGTGTTATTATTATAATCTCGATGAATTTTCATGTATTGCGAGAACGAGATTTGATCCTGATGATGGCTGTTGTTGTGCTTTAAAGGAAATGTTAGGAGACAATAAGAATTCTGTTTTTTTTGTGTTGAAAGGAAAGTGTTAAAGTATGTTAATGAAATGTATGATCAGTGAGAGTTTTAGGATTTGTAGTTTCATTGAAAATGATATGGTTGAAATTATTCGAAGAAAGGTTTAATTATGTCTCTTTATTAATAAATATTTGGATAGATTTTATTTACGTGATTGGTAACTTATTTACATACTTACAAAAATTTTATACGTCATTATATTTGCTGATTATAATCAAATACATATTTTGTCAATCTTCGAAGAAAGCTGAGATCTGATGTATAATCATTGGTTGATGATTACAAATTTTTTTTATTACATATCAATCAAAGACATAAGAAATGTGCTAAGAAATTTTATATGTAAATAAAATAAAGTGTATATATTTTGTAAATAAAGTTAAAGTATTGTATATAATGTTTCTTAAAAATGAAAATTACATATGATTGAAGAACAAAACTCCTGATTTCTAGACAATATTATGAGTTATAGAATTGATAAAAATTGATAAAAAAGAAATACTTTATACATGCAAATACTTTTATAGATGATGATATAGAAAATTAAGATTTGAAGAAGAAGATTGTTTCTATCATTAATTTAAAAGAGAGAAAAATAATAAAAGAGCATAAAAAAAAAACAATTTGGTGGAGCAGCAAAGAAATTTTTACATAATAAATGTTGTTCTACGGCTATTGAATATTTCTTTGAATCAAACTTCATCGTTTCTCTCACCGAAATGCTACATTATTATATCCTTTGTACGCCGATGGTTATTGAAAAATCTCGAATGATCCGGAGTCAAGGTCAGTGGAGGTCACGAGAGGTCGTAAAGTGATGATTGGCCGAGATACAAAACTCGTATTATATCAAGCGGCCATTCTCTTCAGGATGAAATTCAATGCTCGATCCGCAATGAGATATTCTTTTTCCGACGATATTTTCGATGCCGTGGTATTCGAATCCATATCGAAAATTGTAATAATAAAACGATATTGAAAAATTAAAACGCTTCTTTGACACGTCCCATACCATAACACTTGCATCCATTTTGATTTATTTGAATCATCGATTTGTTTGTCACATTTTCAACTTGTTTATTGACATTCTCAATTTGTTTATTTACACTGTAGTATTATTAATTTACATTTTCCGATTGTTGCGCTCTGTATATCCCCCAACGGATACATATATATATGCATACAATGTCAAAAACCCAGTAAACACTTCCCTTTCGTAAATAATCTATCCCTATCTATAAGATTTCTACAATAATGAAGACAAGAATTTAAATACGATTTAAGCCTGAAAAGCACACAAGTTATAATTAAAATCACATCGATACGTCTTTCTCTCTCTTCGATTTAATTATTATTTTATAAATTTTAATAATAGCACGAAACATAAAAGAGAATTGAATTGCACATTTTTAAACAAGGGGGCGACAAGAACGATCAAATTTGGGAAATTATATAACACACGTACACATAGGAATGAGGGTGATGCCAGAAAAATTGCAGAGTGAATGAAAACAATGCGAGCAAAGATATTAAAAACGGGTTAGATTCGTGTAACTGTCGTAAATATCGTAAATAACGTCACCAATATCTACCTATCTCTTTCGTTCTACAGAAATTTTTAATGAAAGAACACACAGGTGCATTACACGCGAATGCATTACACACACACACATACACATCCCACACAAGAAACTCGAGCTTTGAAACAACAACCTTCAAGCAACTTCGTCTTCAAAAATTTTAGCCGGGCATCGTCACACTCGACTTCACCATGGCCACGGGGGAATTGTTTACCCGACCGAGCCGAGATCTTTATTAACTTTTTGCCACCAGATCTCGATCCATCCGCCGTTACACACGCTATACACCGATCCCGCAGCGACCAAAACTTCTGGCTCAACCTTACGACACCTTCCCTTCCCCCCCTTTAAGTGCTTATCGCCTCTTAATATCTGCCGGTGTATCTTCACGCCTGTCCTTCCAAACCTGTCCTCCCTGTTTGCCTCTAACGGTATATACCCCCCTCTCTCTCTCACTCTCTTTACTGCACGCGATAACGAACCACGATTTCCCCGACGGTTTATCCCACGGTTAAGTCGGCCCCGCGATTTGACAAATCGTGTTCGAGGCCGGGGGAAGGGGTACAACTCCACGGAGAGTTCGAAAAGAAATGGAACGAAGATTTTTGCGCCCAGGATCGGGAGGACTCCTCGATCGAGTCTCGCCTCCTCCCTTCGAAGCTGGAAACGTCCGTGAAATAACACCAGGGGACCGATCCACGGAGCGAGCGATGATCGTGGAAAAGAAGCGGGAGAGGTTAGAGGAAGGTAAAGCTAGAGAGTCGCTTTACCGGCCTGGTTTTTTGCCCGCGGCCGGCTGATTGGTGTTTTTGCCCCCGTGGCTCGAGATCCGATCGAGTCAGCGAGGATGAGGCGAGCCGAGAGGCTGCGCGGTGTCAGTCAATTACGCCTTAACAATAGGGTTACGTTTCAATTACATCGGCCAGGAATTGGGTGGATCTGGCGGCGAGAAGCGGGGGGGCGTGCGCCTTCTCGGGAACGGGCGTGTGTTGGAACTGGTATCGCTGTCTTCGGGCCGCTATTGTGAGTCTGGAGGGATATCGATGCTTACTATTGATACACCCTCGATATTAATTAGATAAGTGTAAGGGAGAGTGAGTTGAAGTGTGGAAGAAATGTTGAAAGTGGAATTATTATCTTGCGACAGGTATCTGAATATTTCTGTCTTAATAATGTTATTGATTCTTAGATTTTTTCTTAGAAGGTAATTTTTAATTAGTAGATAAAAATTGGGGCAACGTGATTCTGTTATTAATAATTGTGTGATTGCGAACAACGTTTGTTATAATTGGATTAATACGTTAATAATTTTGGATTAAAGGGAATCCAGATAAAACATTCAAATGTATTCGTATTTATGTAATCACGAAAAATATTCAGATCCAAGTTCAGATATTCATTCGAACATAAAATTAAAATCTAGGTTATCCTTTAACAAATATCCATCAATTGCATCGTCATTTCGTTCGATTTTTCATTCCAAGCTCTTGAAATTTTATCATTAGTAAAAAAAAAAAATTATCAAAATCGGAAATCGAATAAGGATAAAAATCCTTTCGAAAGGAATTCAAAAATCACATTCTTATAAGCGGACATAAGCGGTCCAGGCCGCTTTAATTGATAGCCGCATAATGGCATGCAAGAAAAGGTCCCTTCCCTCCCCCTCCCCCCACGGACGACAATACCGTGTAACGAGTCGAACGTGAAAAAGATGGCACCGACCGGGACTACCGCAAGGCCCCATGAAGTTCGATCGATCGAAAAAAATGGCGTGGCATGACATGCCGTTGCGTGGGCCCCGAGATAAGGCCCCTCGAGGCCTCGAGGAGAGTGGTGCAACCCATAAGATCCTGGAGTCGTCGAACCGGCAACGCCGAGAGACGACTGTGGTCCCGCGGTCTCTCAGGTAAGGAAGAAAAAGGGAGAAAAAAAAGGGGCGGCCGTGGTGGACGGAGGGGGGAATCGCCCCCTAGAATGTCCTTTGTCGCAGCCCCCTCCTCCGACGCCTGCGTCCACCCTCTCCACGGCGACGAGTCCAGTCCTGAGGCCCGTGTTCGGGCCCTTCACGTGCGTGGAATGCACGTCGTGTCTTTGGTATCTTTGCGTTTCTCCGGTGTTCTTTTTTTCTTCTCTCTCTCTTTTTTTTTTTTTTTTCTTAGTTTTCTTCCGGTGATGATTTAAATGGAAGGAAGGATGGAATGAATTTTTGTGTGATCTTTGTATAAAGTGGAATATCGATATTCGAGAGAATTATTATCGGGTTGAAGATGATGAAATGATATTTACGAAGTGAGATTATGAATTAACGAAGAATGATTTCTTTCAACTGAACTACCTTATTCTGTGCGATGTTTGATTTAATATAAAATGTATTCGGTTACAAGTTGATAAATCATCATCTTGATACGATCAGAGATGAAAATTGAGTAAGAATGGTACGTACAGTTATAATTTAAAACTTTAGATACATCGATTTTGAAAACGTTCGTGTTACCTGTGAGAAGAATTATTCCATTAAAATTAAATATCGATCGGATTGTTGGTAAAAGATATTCCCTTGTTGATAATCTATGGATTGTAGGAATTGAAAAAAATATGAAAAATGAAGTGATGATATATCCAGCAGAAATATTGAAATATTAAAGTGTAACGATTCTTTTGACTTTTTAATAATATAATTTGAATTTGCATATAAGTCTAGCGATTTAAATAAGACATGGGCAACAAATGAAGCAACATTTTTAGAAAATTTCTAAAGATAAAAAGATTAATTAACAAATTTTCTATAACTATATAAATATTATCATTAAATAATAATGAGAATGATAATAATTATTCTATTAAATGATATATATTTAAATTAACTTCTATATTTTGTTATTACATAAGAATATATCTTTCAGCTTATTAATATTCAATCTACAAATTTGAACAACTATCTTTATATCACTCAACTTTTCATATTTCACATTAAATTAGATATTCGAAAATATAAGTAAAAATTATTTAACATTCTATACATAATATCCTGTTATCCTGACGATAAAAAGAATCGATAATTTAAACCACAATTTAAAAACTAACAATTTATTTTCAAGATTAATAAAATCCATTTGTTATAAAGAATCTCAGTTATATCTCGTCCAAAGGAGATCCGCTCGCCAAAAACCTAGTTTCCAGAACTGTCCCCGCATTTCCCTCCACGTTCGATTCTTTCAAATTCGCCTGTCGATCCTCGGAGTCGTTACGTACGAGATCTACGAATCTTCGATCGCGTGTCCGATGCATCGGGAGCCCCTGTGAACAGGGATTATCGATGATAGGAAGGAGGAGGGTAAAAAGGAGAGAGGAAGAGGAGGATGGTGGTCGATATACAGGGAAGCGTGGCCCGAACTGTCGAATCGAATATCTGGGTAATGGCATTCTGGATCTCCCGCTGCCAGGAACACGGCCCCGTCCACGATGAGCTTAAATTAAGGGTGGACCTCTCATTTTCTTAAAATATTAAATCATCGTGGCGGTGTCGCAGCGGGGCTGCCATAAGAGGGGGGAGGGTCCAAAGAATGGGGTCCTCCTCCTCCTCCGGCCCCGGATGGAGGAATTAAAATTCATTGGTCCGAGAAACCCATGTCACCGGTCGAGTGCCATCGTAAATACCTGAAGTCCTCTCTTCTCTTCTCCGTTGAGCGAGGTCACCGCAAAAATTATGCTTCCACGATCCGCCAAGGCCAAGGGACGATGATCTCCATCCGCCGCTATGATACTCGAGTCCGATGGGCTTTTGTAAACAAAAACTGTGCACCGTTGCTTGCGAACACACGTGTAAACGGGATTGTCTATTTATAATTAATGCTAGTATTTTTATAATAACGTGATGCTTTTTTTTAAACAAAAAGGTGTTGTGCACCTGTAATTGATAATTGTCTATCGATATCTGTCGTAATTGTTCCATTATATTTTATAGATAAGTTGTATTTGGATTAATTTGTACTTAGAAATTTAATAAAACGCGATCATTAACGAAATCATGCTATTGTGCGTTTACTTTTGTCGATTCGTTGATATTATCTTCATTCGTATTTGGGAAGAAACAATGGCAAATTTCTTATTTGTAGAATAATGATATTATTTGTTGTACTTAAAATATTGTATAATTACATTTATTAAATAATATTTGTTAAGAAAAAATTACAAATAGAAGGATATTGCAAATGTGAATGAAAATAATATTTGTAAAACAGCAAAAGTAAATGTGTAAAATAGCACATAAATATTCGTACGGTCATGTTTTATTCAATTTATGATATAAATTCTGTAATTCAAGTACAAGGTAAAAAAATCATGTATTGTAATTATAGAATGGAAAAGCTATTAACAGATAATTGTAAATTACAAAAAGTCTTATTTAATTCAAAGAAAAATCATAAAAAATTAATTAATCCAGCGATCTTATAATTTCTCCATTAATTCTTCAGAACAATGAATGATCGTAATAAAAATAATCAAAGAATTTAAAAGTACATTTTAAACGTGTTCACTGGTAGATGAAACTTTACTATAAAAATATTACGCAAGTAAAAAGAATTAAAGAAATTGGAATTTATAATAAAATTTGATTTATAATCCAATTTTTCAAATTTATTTTCATCTTTATGAATTGCATTACAGTTATACGAAAATAGAAAAATAATGGAAGTAGATTGCTAACGTTCAAAATCTTTATAAACACGGATGAAAGAGTCAAAAATTTATTTCCCTAATTAAATAATATTGCGTATCCAAGAATAATAATTACTCTTATTTCACTCAAAGCACAAAAATGAATAAACGAATGAATACAACTATCTCTTTAAAAGGATTTACATATATTTTTCTTTTTTGATATCCACTTTGAAGATATATAATTTTTCTCTAAAACAACGAAGAAGAAGTTTCTGCACTCCCCGATATCTTACCGATCATGCGACGAATTTATCCAAAATCAAATTACAAAAAACACGCACCCACCTCCTTTCACCTATTCATACCCACTTATTTTTTATTAAACCTCGACCGGCTCGAGATAGGCCGGGATATTTCCATGCAAACGATCTGTTCCGCCCCCGACAGTGCTCATTACGGCGTACAATAAATCGAGATTAAGCGTATAATTGTAGGCTCGCCTACGAGCGCGAGATAGGTCGTGGACGCGCAGGTGCGAACCACGATTTCCTGTTAATCTTATTCCAATGACTCCCTCCTCCTCTCGCGTACGCGGCTCACGAAGCGATGGGCCGCTTTAAATCGCACGGCAGATTTCGTTAGAAGTCGTCAGGGGCGCATTAGTCGCCCCTTTTAGCCCGTTTCCAGGGGCCACGATACGATCTTCGGGGTCGAGGCAACACGAGGCGCGCGACTGCTTTGCATTCGCCGCGTGAGATTTTCATCTGTTTTCTCGGAACGCCACGGTGAATAAACGCGCCTCGTCGACGAGCCGTTGAAAAAGCTTTGAACGAGGAGCGGGGGAAACCGAGTGAGGGACCGATTGCCTCATTGGCAACAGTATCGGCTACCCTTTCGATGCCCTTACTTAGGCCGATCAGTTTTGGTTCGGTGAACGGGAGGGATACGAGGATGTCGAGTTTGTAAACGGGGCATTTAATAACAACTCGATCCTTTTTTGGTGTGGTAAATTTTCCAATCTGATTTTTGCATTTTCGTGGCAGCAGACTTATTGACTTATTATTGGCAGCAGATATCCTGATTCCATTTTATGGAAAGTAAAAATAATCTATTTTTATCTATTATATTCGATATACGATAATATTGTATATATTTATCAGTGGAAGGAAAAATTTGTTTACCTTTGTTGTGAAAATTTCATGTATAATTCATGCTATAGTCTACTTTTCGCACTACTGATACCAAGTATATCAATTAAGATAATATACGAAAGATAGTATGCGAAGATTTCTTTGACTACACACACACACACATATATATATACACATCGGCGCGTGAATCGCGCGATTCATGAATCACCGGATGAAAGAATAGTCGAACAGTGAATGGCATACAGCGAAAAAGGAGACTTAAATCACGAAAAAGGCTGGAAATAATTCCTAAATTTCTATGAAGCAACGGTCATACCCTCATCGCGGCCCTCGCATTCGAGTTAAACGATGCCTTTTGGAGCCGATGCTTCAGAGTCGTCGCGTTTGTCAGGTTGACGAATCAGTATTCTCCCCGAGTAAAAAGCCTCTCGTTCTCTCGACCGCGGAGGGGTTAATCGTTTTTAAAATTTCCGACACGTGAAAGAAGAGAAAGAAAGGTAGGAGAGGGAGAGAGGGAGAGAGAGAGAGAGTGGGATGACCCAGGGCTCTCTCAAAAGAGCGTATCTCGCGCAAGCGGAGAACAGAGCCCGGATACCTGTTGACAGACATTTGCATCTGAATGGAGCGTGCTGTTCCGCTAAACGACTCGCCTAATCTCCCCGAGATTATTTTCTCGAGGACACGAGTTTCCTGCCCATTACCACCTCTTACACCGCGTTATTATCGCGATTCTCCTTTTTTCTTGTCCTTTCACCCTTCAACGTTTCCCGTTGTTAATCCCACAAGAATCGAAAAGGTATATATATATATATACGCGTCGCGACGAATGGAATTCTCGCGTTTGACACTACCTATTAGTCAAAAGATAATTATACGTCATGATCGAAGACGAATATGTCTCGTCTCTTGATTTAAATCGTGTACAATCGCGAAAGTATTTACGAGATATCTATGATAAGACCTAACTTAAGATTTTGAGTTTCAATGAAAAGGAGGAAAATGGAAAACTTGATGATAAAAATCAAACGAATTATTTTGAGAATATTTCTCATAACAGGAAAAATTTAGAAAATTTTGTATCATAATAAGTTATATTTTAAATTTTATATTTAGATAATTTCAAAATTTAATAATATCTCTTGTAACAGGCAAACTTTGAAAATTTTGTAGTATCTTGTATCATAGTAAAGCTGTATTTTAAATTTGATTTTAATTCCTCCAAGTGGTATTGCTCTAAAATTGCTCCATATACAAAATTACCTATTTAATTTTATCAATATTTGAAATTTCTTTAAGTTTGTTTTTTAAAAGATCAATTTTAGGGATGCATATTTTGATATTATTAATTTTTTTCATATCGATGCAGTACAATTACTTTCTTCAAAAGAAGTATTTATCCATCATATAGTTAATTTTCCAAAATTTTTGTAAAAATTCAACGATATCCATAAATCGATTAAATACAATCAATTACGTAAAAAATATGTAACTACATATTTTAAAATGGGAAACCAGAACAAATCGATTTAACATTTTATTAGTAACATTTTCTCTATAAAACGTTTCTTTTGCGTGAACAAAATAATTTATAAATTCCACGTATCGAGCCTGTTCCCATTGCTATAATATATCCCGCACAGGGATATATTACTCCATTACTACTGTGATTAATTAAACACCGCAGATAAATCAAAGCAGATCTCATTATACCGCAATTCACCGTTTGACAAGACATGATTCAACCCGGATTGTAGGTCGGTCGGTTCCGTTTCCTCCAGAAAGGATCAAAACCGGGCACGGCCCGATTTGTATTTGTCCACGTCAAAAAAATTGACGACTTTTATGCTCTCTTTATGGGGAACAATGTACAGTGTATTATATACGGGGATACGCACTTGTACACTCGGAGGATATTACCTTGAAACCGGAACGAAATCGAGTCGTGGCAAGCGAAGCAGAACGAGATTGGTACACGGGTTCGAAAAGAAGTTGGAATTAATGTTAGATAAAGGTGATTTAATTAATAGGATGGCCACGTGGCCACGCATTATGCGTGCCCGCTAGGATTAATGACCGGATAAGATTGTTAATTTCACGTCAGGCCGTCCATCATGTCAATGCGAAGATACGCCACTGACAACGTGGTGTATCTTATGTGCGTGTATTAGGAGCGCACAGTTTGCCTATGTGTGCATAATACTACGTTTAGTGGTACAAAAGTTTGGTTAATTAATAATGTAACTGATCGAATTGAATTGATTTCAGATTGTTTGTTTTTATAATTAATAAAAAAATGCACTTTGGGTAGTTTTTAAAATTTATCTAGATTGGAATATAATTAAACTCACAGAGTAGAAGATAATTATTTTTATGATATTAATTACATGTTATATCTTAAATAATTTGACAAAAATATTTTAAAATATGTGTATATAAAACGTGTCTGATATAATAAATACAATGTCCATGTTGGTCTTTTTTTTAAATAAATAAATAGAAAAGTATATATATATATATTCTATTACATTATTGTATAAGTAGAATTTATCGGTGAAATCAAATCAATTATATCTTGGAACAAGAGTAATGGTATCAAAGGATTATTTGAAATTGAATCCACCTGAGGTGAAAAATCGACAACCGCGAAGCCGCAAATATTTTTATCCTGATTTACGAAAATCAAGTTTTCGCGCGAGCTATTATCAGCCGAATGAAGTTGAAACTCGGCCGGTCCACTGTTCAGAGTAATTTATTGGACAATTTCATCCGTGGTATCGTTCTATCGTTGAAGCAACACGTGCCGTTGCCCACGGTATCATTAACAGTTTTTCAATTGCGAACTCCACGCGCGGATCATCCTGGGAAAAGTGTTTATAACACCTTTTAAAAATCAACGTTCAAAAAATACAACCGTAATTTCACCACCGTTTTTATTGCGAACGATTGTTTGCTTTATCCTTTTTTTCCTATTATAACCGCAAATATACAAAAATATTTTTATCCCTCTTGATATTAATTGTAGAAAATGTTACTGTGCTAGTTACTCAATTTTTGTTCAATTTTTATTCTAGATTACCTAATTTGTTCAATTCTTTAACATTATGTTTCTTTTGCAAATTTTTTTGGTCAATAGTTTGTTGTTTGTTTAGCTATATTACATATTTGTTTATTATATACTCAAAAATTTTTCAAAATGGACATCTATTTAACACTATAAAAGTATATCTTAGTTCAAAATAATTTCAAAAATTTTTTTGATATTTATTAAATAATTAATATTGAAAATAAATACAGAAAAAGTATTTTAAAAAATATATTTATTCGAAAAATAAACCTTTAACATGAATAAATCGCTCTTTCTGCGACATGTAAATACGAATTGTAAGATACAATCGCAATTGTATGATGGACAGAATTTTATCAAAATAATATTCAAATATTTCAATATTCAAATTGGGCATATAATGAAGAAAATGTATATTTTAATTAATTATCTTAAATCTATAGTAAAAAAATACATAATTGAGACATTTCTTATATATTTGTAAAATTAAACAATATCTATTTTACTTATAGCATAGAAACAAATTATTATTTCAAAATATTTATCTTCTCATTTTAAATACTGTTACTTGAGATTCGATGCATCAAATACTAATCTAAATCATGTCTCATTAACTGGATGCTATTTCACAGAGAATCTTAACATAAATTAATCATGCAATAATAAATGAATAAGATAAGATAATTATTTAATAAAACGTATCAAGTATCAAAATATTTCACCAAAATATTTTTATTTTTCATTTCAAATATTACTATTCAAGATTGTATGCATCAAATATCGATGGAATAAAATCACACGTTCATTCAGATTTTTACACAAAATCTATATATAAAGAACCGTGCGACAATATGAATAATAATAGATATATATTTAAATCGATGTTTCAAAAATTTTATTCATCACAGAAAATTATCATTTCAAACTATCTTAAACGCGATTCGATCAAAAACATTTATAAAATATCAAAATTTACCATTATACATTTAACCACAAACATTTCATCAAATATTATTATTTCTCATTTCAAATACTATTAACCAAGATTATATCAAAACACGAATCGAGTGAAGTCATACGCCATCATCAACGAAACGCTGCGCCGCGCTGTCCCGTTTCACGGGGGGATCTGTAGGCACAAAAGGGCGTCCGTGCAACAATAAGATAATAGGAAATTCTTCAACGCCATCTCTTATTATGTTTCACATCTCGGCTAGTCTCCTCGTTCCTCGAATGGGTCCAAGCAAAGGGAACAAAGGATGAACGAGGAGAGAGAGAGGAAGAGAGAAAGAGAGAGAGAGAGAGACAGAGAAGGGGAGGGGAGAATTGGACGAACAAGTTGAAACCTGGGACAGCTTTAGAGAAAGAGGGAAGGGAGAGGGAGGGGAACAATTAAAACACATTTATACGCCAGCCAATTCGTGATCACCATTCTCGTCGGCGCTGGGCCCTGAATAGGTCCCTGGATGACGTATTAACTCATATTTGTCTCCTGACAATACCCGGCTAAACTCTCTGCCCAGGTGTCCGACGTTTTACACTCTTCCATCTCTCTGGAGGACGTACGGACGACGAGAGCGTGCATGCCCGGAATTATAATGGGATAGACCATAACAGGACGAGAGACCAAGGGCCACGGAACAAGCTGGGGGAGTCCCAGAGGTAACAGGATTTCGTGAAAGGAAAAATTTCATTTGGATAGGAAGGAGGGTGGGGGGGAAGGGAAGAAGAAGTGGATCGCGAGCGTATAAATAGTCAACGTTTCAGGGTTGTAATAGGAGAGGATTAGAAAGTTGATCGAATGAAACGGGTGTGAATAATTGCACGTGCAACGACAATTCTGGGATGGGAAAAAATAGATGAGAGAAAGATCAGATACGTGTGAGACGGATTGGACGTTCGAATATTTTAAATGAAGAGGTGGTGTTGTTAGCGAAGAATATATCTATAGGAAAATTATTAGAGTATTGATACATAATATCGAAATAATAAATATCACGTTGTATCAATTTACGCGTCGCAAACGAAATATTAAAAATATTAAAAACTGCGTCAAAACCGGTGTCCATCGATTATAAAATGGAAATCACGAAAGGGAAAGGTTTTCGATTTAAAAAAAAATGCAAAAGGGGATGAGGGGGTTAAATAAGAGGAGATAGATGATCGATAGATAAGGGCGAAGAGGCGAGCATCGCCGTCCCTGTCGGTACAGTTCCACATTCCACGTTCACGACGGGTGGCCCGTTCTTCGGGTATATCGCTGTCTTCCTCCGCTTCGCATTAGAGGCACGACAGTTCCGTTGTGTGTTTTTGTGATTGATCACGTGATCTCGTCATTCGATATAATAAGATTCGCTTTAATCTGGCCTGAGATGGAACGACGCCGCCACGGTCGCAGATTACCGCATACCGAGATAAAAACTGTTAAGCGCCGTTCCTCCTACCCCCGTTTCGCATATTATTTCTCTGATGTAACAATGTAACCTCCCAAGAAGTTGTGCCTCGTATTGTTGTACCCGTATTCGTCGCATTTTGCGAGAATTAATTCAGTATTGCTGTTATTATGTTATAATATACATAAATATTTACACGTAAATTTAAATAATTTTACTTTTGTTACCTTTGATACAAAATTAAAGGCTGAATTTGATTCGTGCCATTTGATTTATGCATTTGAAGTGCGTTGTGCCTTGTTCTCCTGAAAAGGGATTTTTGCAACTCATCATATATTAACTGTACTATATTATACTTAAAGAAACGATTATCATTTTGTGATCAAATTTGATTGAACTATAAAGTATACAAATTATAATATAAATCAATTATTATAATAATTTCGATATTTTATCTTATTAAAGTAAAATCCAAATTAACGAATTTATTTTTGATATTTAATTGTCCATCTTTTATACATAAATTCCAATCACGCGTGCTTTAAAAACTTTGTCCAAACTTTTATAAAATCGCGTGCATATAATATCCGATAATCTTACTGTGTCAAATTATTATATGACGAGATACAATAAAACAATTTCGCTAAACAATAATAATTTCTCTTCAAACATCAAAAGCACACCCCATTTTTCACACACCCGCCCGAATTCTCTATATAGCGATATGCAAACCGGGCAAACCGCCCCCGTGGGCCATTATACGCGACAGAAGAACGTCGCAAGTGGAACAAAAATATCAGACCGGATACATTCATCCGGCTCGACTCGTCGTCGAGATAAAACCCCGGACTATCGCGTGGTTAAGATTCATTAAAATCGCAAACACGCCCGAATCTCGTCGTTCACCGAATCCCGCGGGAATCAAAAAAAAAAAAAAAAAAAAGAAAAAGAAAAAGAAAAAATAGAAAACTCGAAGGATAGCAGAGAAACGCGGACGTGGAGGTGTAAAAAGGAAATTCGTAGAGCCAGAACCGTGTATTTTTTCCGATGGCCATGGTCGGTCCAGGCAGAGCTTAATTAGCCGCACATCCTCACCAAGGGGAGAGGAGAAGGCGTTACATCATGAAATGTTTCGAAGCCCGCGCTGATTACGCCCGGCCGGCGTTTACACGGCGCGAAAACTTCGGAATTATTCTCGATTATTCAAATTCGCAACCCTTGCCGGGCTAGGGCCGATTCAAATTTATGCAAAAATTTCCGGCAACGCGAACCGCCGTTCTTATTAATATGGATCAATTTGACGTACTAGCCGCGTCTGTCTCCCTCTTCTGTCTCCCTCCCACCCCCTAGACTCGCGTCTATCCTTTTGCCCCTTTTTCTTTTCTCTGCGTCTCTAACTAAAATTGGACCAAATCCGTCTCTCTGTTTTGTCGCGTGATCCCAAAGTTGCGTTAAGGCTGCGATCGTGTGTGATTTTTATAGGATGGATTCTCATCGGGAGGTTATATTGATTGTAAGTCACGATTAGATAGTGATTCGTTTGTACGATGTGTAATTAGAGACGTAAAGATTGTATCGTATTCTTTTTTCAATGCGTGGAATCTGTAAAAAGATACGAATCTAAATATTTGTCGTTTAGTGATGATTTTTTAAGGGTGATATTTTCAGGATGAAATTGTAATCACTTTTAATTCTTCAGAACATTGATGTGATTTGCCATGTGTTTTTCCAGAATCACAACTGGTACAAAGAACGAATTTTCAATATTTTATGAAAAATAAAATAAATGTAATTGCATGAATTACATTTAATTATTGAATTACATTAAATACACGATATTATACGATATTTACTTAATTGTTCGAAAGATTTTTATGGAAATCGTGTATTATAATTAAATTATAAATTAATTCATGTGATATTATAAACGTTTCGTTAGCTAAAGAAAATAAAGTAAAGTTGGATACGAAGAGAAAAATAAAAATGTTACTCTAATAATAATATTTTATAAAAGGAGAAGTTAAAACAAATAGAACGAATAGTGCCAGAAATGGATAATAAATAGGAAAAAGTTCGTAATAATTTGTTATCAGAAAAAAATGTTACATATTCCAAGTTATTTCATAATTAATATTTTACAATCAAGAAAACCTTATTTTATTTAATAAAGCAGTTGAATTAGCATGAAATTTTCATTTCATTTATAATATAATTATATTTTTTATAATATGTTATATACTTTATACTTATTATTGAATTGAGAATATAAACGCACACGATTGTTAAAATATATTTTATGGAAATGACAACATTTTAAAATCGATAAGATTTTTTTAATTAACAATTCAAACGTAGATTACATTTTAAAAAATAAAATTAAATATGTATATCTGACGCAATTTCAATTTCATTCGCCATCCTCGATTATAATAGAATAAAACGTTAAAATATGCAATAATAGGGTAATAAAATATTGGAGAAAGAATAATATATATATATACATACATACGTACACACATGAAAGATCGAAATTGCGAAAGTTCGAGAACAAACGTCGAAGACAAAAAATAATGGAGAAAGTTGAAGAAGGGGGAGCTGACGAAGGGAGGTTATCCTTCTTTTTTTCTTCGTGTTAATTCCTTGCGTTGGAATTTAATTAGCGGTGCCGGGTCGAGCGTGCTTATTCAACTCGCCGCTATTTAAATCTCCTCCTTGCTGTATCGCGTGGAAGACGTTTAAATTTGATTTTCCTCAGAAACCGCTTAAACTATAGCGCAATAAAACTAAGAATACCTTGTTGCCGTGACTGGGCCGTAATAATTGTATTTATACCGATTATTTTCTTTTTTTTTTTTTTTTTTTTAAGGAATTATCAGATATTTGATTTACAACAGTGAAATATAGATTTATAGAGAATTGGAAAAATAATGGTGATTTTTTTTTAATACAAAAGTAAAATAATTTAATATATTCACGTGTTCGGTTTTGAAATCGTTTAAATTTTTGTAAATATTGTAAAATTTTTATTTAATCTATCTTGTTTATTTCTCAACAATTTTATCATTCTTCATTTTTCAATGATTTATGACTCGATAAAGATTTATTTCGTAGTTTTTAAACTATTTTTAATAATATCGTACATTTCATTGGATTTATATCTTATTCAAATTCATATAGGTAATAACTGAAAACAGAAATAAATTATAACTGCAACTGTTACTCTATTCAAATTGATTTTTAAAGTCGAACAAACGTAAATAAAATGTTTTATGATCGTGAAATAATATTCTCGTAAAATGAATGTATTATAAATAATATAATATTCCCATTCATTTAAAATATAATATGTTATTTTACTCAATCAAAAACACGTATAACTTTCGATCCAATATCGATCCAATATTTTTCGAATATAGATAATAAAAAATTTATTTATTAAAATTTGATTTTTTATTTATCGCTCATCCGTATTAAACCACATTAAACCAAGATTTCGTATTTTTAATAAAAATAATTAATTCAAAAGTAATCATCCAAACAAATAAATAATTCTTCTATATATATATTATCTCAATTATTATTTAACATAAGCCATTTACATCATATCATCTCATGTTAAAAAAACAAAAATACTTCTTCATTTTGTTGTATATTTTTCGTGTATTTATAATTCGCATAATATTTGCTACATAATTGTACACAATTGAGCCAACGAAAGTTCCAAGCTACCGATTAATCGCGACATCATCTACAGCTTCGAGGGTTCCTTTAAATATCGTTAAGAGGATCCGAGAGCAAAGGCTTCGGTATCGTTAAGTTGGGAAAATTTAAATTCGATCGCGATGCGGCTTGTTACGTGCGCGTTATTCTGTAGTTCCACTTTTCGTGAGTTAACCGGCGAACTTGCCAGCAAGTTCACGTGAACGAACTTCCGGGATGGTGGATTCTTCGATCCTCGAAAATTTCGAAACTTGCCTCTGTTAACTATTATCTTTGATTTTTTGTTACAGGAGATGCCTCATCAGGAGTGAAACGATGATACGAATCGAGTATCTTTTTTAAATAGATCCGATCGAACAATTTCGTGAAATTCAGGTGAGTGGAAATTTTTTCTTATTTAAAAGTGATATTTGTAAATCAGAGATAAAAGTGATCGAAAGTAATATAAATTCGTATAATAAAAATTCTTGTATGCAAATGTCTTATCTATTTATTTGGCACTATTGTTTATGACGAATAATATTTAACGTGAGACGATTAAATTAAAAAGTAAAGGTGGGGAAACGTATCGTTAATGTACGATTAATTGTAACATTATATGAGATCGTGATACCATTTTAATTCCAAAGAATTAAATTATTCGTTGAATCAAATTATAATAGTAAATTAAATAATCAATCTACTCTATCGTAATAAATGATCTATCGTAGAAATTTTATATATTTCCTGATTCTTGTACGTATAAACGTTCAATAATTTTCGCAATAATATAATATTACATACTCTAATAATACGTAGCCTAATAATTAGCACAATTGACTTTGAATTAAAACGATTGGATTAATTTTACTTAACATCAAAATTGCAGAATCAGATCAGATTGGTCGAAATTCAATCGAAAATTTTCGATAAATATGTATTATTTCGTGGAAATATCGTCGTATTCACAATTCATATTAATATCTAACATACGTATTTTCGCTTCGTATTAATTTCATCTATCCTAAATTCTTCCACTGAAAATAAATTCATATAAAAAATTAAACGAGCAAGAAAAATAAGAGTACATCGAAGTTTCGCACCTGCCTGGTTAAAATTCCGCGTTAAATCCAAAGAGAACCCGCTCCAAAAAAGAAAAAAGAGGACGCGCGAAAACAAAACAAGAAAGAAAGCAGACCTGGGTGAATACATTTGACCAGCAGACAACGTTCGACGAATGTCGTTTGGCCGAGTGCTAAGAAACAATGGTGACGTTCGATGAATAGAATCAGTGGGAGGAAACGGTGTTGGGGAAAAGGAAATATTTGAAGACCTTGTCACGCGTCCTTAGAGATTGCGCGGAGTAAAAGTCGTGGGCGGTTGAATATCGCCACGGTACCAACCGGCGAATTTCGTATTCCCGGATGGTAGGCTAGTCAGCTTCTGACAATACCGACGTAGATGTGACGTATGTGCTACGTCGCGGTATGTACACCTAACTGTGCCAGGCGAAATGCCCGCCTGACCCTGTTGTAGCAATGTCTTTGAACCTTGGGGGAGAATCGAGCAGGGAAAATGGTGAAAAGTTTCTGTTTTCTTGTCGAAATGTTTTTATCTGTTTTTATGTTTTTTTTTTTTACGAAATATTTTAAAATACTCGAAGTTTTATACACAAAAACTTTTTGTTTCTTTGAAATAAAGTTACGAAGGTTATACGAATTTTGTAAAGACTCAGAAATAACAGATATACTTTCAGGGTATTTGTATCGAATATTGTAGCTATGCGATATAAAATCAATGGATTTTTTTTTTTTTAAAGGAATTTTGATTATTGATTTATTTATTCGAATTGAAAGTCTAGGATATATACGGGGTGGTCCACTTAACTTTATCACGTGAAATATTTCATTTATTTTTGATAATATTAAAAAAATATTTTGGATAAAAATTGAATGATTTTATATAGAGGGCGTTTTGATATTAAATTTTTTGTATTAAATATTTGATATTTGATTTATCTCATATATTTTTTAATAATTGTATTAAAAATAATAGAAATATTTCGAATGATAAAGTGAAGTGGTAGTATTGTATTATATATATATATATATATTTTTATTTCAAAAACAATATTTCATGATGCTCAACTTAATACGATTTTTGTGTAAAATGTTTAAGAAAATTTTTCTTCTTTTCATTAAGACAAAATATATTAACATGCATCACTGAAAGTTACTTTTGTTCTTTTTCTAAACAATTAATCAATTAATATCAATTTTAAATTTCTATTAAATATTCTTTTTCAAACTCTTTTGATGAAACATAACTTTTAACAGAGAGAGAGAGAGAGAGCATAATAATTGTAAATAATTATAAATTCAAAGAAACGAATAATTTCAAAAAGAATTAAATAAAATCTCCCATTTCCCTTCAACGTTTCGAAACCCCGAACAAAAAATTAATCAGGAAGGAAACAATATCATCATCGTTGATTCTTCCCTCTCCTCTCTCCACCAATCACCATGGATCGCTGTAAGATGAGTGGGAGTATATATATATATAAAAAAAAAAAAAAAAAACAGTAACGTAGCTCGTACGTGTTTGCATCAAAAATTCGCGTGGAAGACAATGCGAGTTGATTTGGAAAGGCGCGTATCGATAGGGCACGATAGCGGGGAGGGGGGGAGGGTACGGTCAGCGGAACGTATTCGCGGGTGAAAAAGAGAGAAGAAGGATGGGGAGAGGGAGGGGGAAGAGGGGGTAAAAAAAGAACGGTCGAGGCATTTTGTTTCCGATCGTTGCACGAATGAGCCGGCAAATTGGAGTCGAATTTAGCCGGCTTTTGCGAGCCGTTTAAACCTTTCGCTATGCCGCGGCGCGCTCGTAGAGTTTGCTGCACGCAAATGAAGAATTGTCAGCCAAATACGGTTCGAGAGTGGTAAGGGGAGGCGGCAGGGGATGAATGGGGCGTAATGCCGGGTCTACCCTGATTGTTGCCCTCTTCTCTCCCTTCCTCGACCTCTCGAACCCATCGGAATTTCCAGTACGAATTTCCGTCGGTGCCTGCGACATCACTTCCGTCCCAGGGACAAGCAGATTCGTCTAGCCGCGGCCCGCCGTTTTACGGCTAGCGTTCCATCAGATTTTCCACCCCTTCCGACTCTTCCTTCGACCTCTGTTGGCCCAGACTCCCAGGCTTTCTAATAATCGAACGGTCAGGATCAGGGATGGTGACCTGAGACGCAGGGAGAAAACATTTTTTCAGTCATCAGATAGAATATGATGGTGATTTAACAAGTGTTAAATAAATTCTAGTTCCGTAGTATTAATAAACTTTTACATTGATTTGTTATAATATTGTTTGATAACTTTTAGAAACATTTTCTTTTTAATATAATTTAATATAATGATAGAACTATCGTTAAAAACGGCAAACCTAATAATAACGATAAATACAGTGACGTATGTACAAGAAGATGAAATGAAATTTCTCGAAATTATAAAATATGGACACATAGGCACGTAAATGTATGCGAGTTCGAAGGCATATGGCGGAAATTCTACAATTCTAAATACACTATACACGGATAGTTAATTGGGATCGAAGAATCGACATTATTCGAGGAATAGAAGATTTCTTTGGCCGGGCTTTTTTCGGATTAACGAAGCGTTACGCCTGTGACCGCTCGTGCTATTTATTCGATTACTCGAGAGAGACGAGAGCGCGGCGTTCGGTAGGCATGGACCAATGAAATTCCCATAGAATATCGCCCCATGTCTTTCACAGTCCGGTGAACTCTGACAATCGGCCTCTCTTGCCATTGAAAAGGGAACGCGGTCAATTTGAGGCAAACGATCGCTGACAGCCGTAGGGCCTGACCGCGCGATGAATTCCGGCTAAAAACCTCGAAAACGTCGAATAACGATCCTAAAGACCGTGACAAGCTTTCTTCATCGTCGGTGTTGCGCTCCAGGTGTGCTCTCGATCTCGATCTCCCTGGGAAAATGGAGGAAGGAAGGATCTGCGGAAATCTGTGTGGATGGCGAGCGTCGAAGAAGAAGGGATTTCATTTCCTTTTAATCCGTACCACTAATCTTGACAAGTATGCCTTCATTAAGCTGGAATGAAGGATGACGCGTTTTAAAGTGATAGAAGTTTTTTTTTCTTCTCGTCAGGCGATGATTTAATGTTACGTTATATCCTATTTCATTTGCAACAACAGAGAAACTACAAGTGATCGTAAAATTTGAACTAACAATTGGAAAACATTATGAATTACACGGTTCAACAGAAAAGATTGCGCTTCCAATATAAGGAAATATTGGAAAAAGATTTCTAAAATCCATAGATCCAGTTTACTTTTCAAAAATTCACCTCGCAAAAGTATGCCATCAAGTTAATAAATTTCTCAAAGCGAAACTTAATTTCGATCAATTGCTTAATAATAATCGAAACTTTGTTGTACTCTATTCGAATAAAAACAATTTCTCTCAAAGACGAAACTCTTCGGAGCAATAGCCAAGTCGAAATTAACGTTAACGGGTTCGTGGCAATCGTAAAAAAAAACAACGTGGAAGAAAACATAAGGGCCGGAATGTCTGGCAATTCGGTTTCACGGTGAAACGCGGTGAAAACAATGCCACGACACCGCGTATTACGATATCGCGAGGTGGTTACGCGTGTTATTATCCGGTATCCGTTATCGAGCACTTGCGGTGACAACAGAAAGAGCGATTTCGCGCCACGATGCTCTTATACGCGTTTGTCGATACGCGCCACCTCATCGTCTGATGCGTATTATCCGTTGGTTTGATCGTAAAAGGGGCTCGCATCGTCGAGGGGTGGCGAAATTGGGGTAATTCGTGAGGTGAGCGCGCGAGAGTGTTCGACGCGTTTAAAAAGTGATGGAGATGGGGCTGGAAGGGGGTGCTCGATGATTTTTCCCCCCCTGATACCTGTTTTTAATCTGTGACGCTCGTTTCTGGAATATATACAAATTGTTGGGAACAAGAAGAGAGAGAAAGTTTGATATTTTCGTAATTTCGTACATGCGGGTAAGCTTGCATACGAGGCTTTACTTTCGTAGAAAAAGATAAATATTCCAGAGTAAATCGGTTGTTTATAAATAAAACAACGTGAAATTGTTATACGTGACTATGAAATACAGCATTTAAAATAAAAATTGTTAAGTTACGCGTATAAAATAAATATGAACATTTGATTATTAATTATTATCGTTATTATTACAAATAAATTAATTATAAAAAAGCAAAGATAAAAATATAAATTTATTTCTCGCCTGTTTTTCACAATTTTTCAACTATATATTTTATTATATTATATTATACACAAGTTTTTCACTTAACGCGTTTATTTTTATATCTATACATACTACCACGTGCGAATTGCAGAAGTATTCCATGATATGCTATCATCCTTCTTCCGTATGCTAAAATAAAATTACATAGTTTATTTTCAGATGAGAAAAATTATTATCATTAATGGATGACTAAAGAACGAATTAATACGAATGAAAAATGCTACGCTAAATAAAACCTAATGATCACGAAGCACATAGTGGTTACCTCTCTCTTTTTTTTCTTTTTTTTTCCCCCTATTCCAAGCGTTTCATCCGCGACACCCTCGCGGCACTGTTCCACGGGAGTGTTTCGTTTCGCGCTTTACACCGGTACTGCTCTTTATTATCGTTATCGTCATCATCGTGGCGCGGTTTTAACGTCGAAGCATGTACGTTGCGTTACTTTTCTATAGCCGCCGTTTCAGCCTTGTTGTTACACCGTTAACTTTCGACACGATTGCGCGTTCCTATCCGACGCGATATTTCTGAAACGATCATCCACCGTTGCAATTGCGCGCGGTGATAAAAAATGATTTGATACCTGTAAATTTGCCGCTAATTCTGAAAAGTTAAAATCGTAAAAATATGCAGCCAATGAAATATCTTTGTATATCAGAATTAACGTTAATATCGAATCTCGTATAATATATATATAACGGATATAAATAACTATTTCTTTTAACAACATGAACTTTTACTTTCCAAAAAAAGAATTCAATTTTTTCTTCCTCCTAGACTCTTCTCACTTTTTCTTTATTTGACTTTGTATATAAAGGACATAGACGAAAACTTTCACAACAAACATTTAGTTCGCGACAAATTTTACTCGAAAATATTATTCAACACGCGAAGTGAATATTTTTTTTCTCTTTCTTTGCTAAAAAAAAAGAAAAAGAAAAAGAAAACGAATTCAATTAATTCTTTCTTTTTCTTTGCTTCCTCTATTTCCGTTATAAGTAAGAAAAGACTCACGACAAACTTTTTGCACGAGAAACATAACTATTCAACGATTTCAATTTTTCCCCTTCCCTCTCGCCTCCCTCCCCAAAAGGGGAGAAAAAGAGGAGGAAAAAGGGGAAAAAAGAAGAAATTCAATTTCCGAGCGACTTACGCCCTGCCTAACCGAAGGTCCAATTAGAGGCGAGACTATCGCGTGTGAACGTAGTCTAAAGCCTGCACGTGCACGACCTATCGGCGATGGGTGCTGGCCAGGAGGAGGGGAGGGCGGGAGGAGGAAAGGAGGAGGAAAAGGGCGTACTTCAGTATCGCCGTTGGGACTTCACAAAACAGATTTAGCAGGTGAGGTCGGGAGCAACAGCGGGGGCCCCCGTAAAGAAAGCGTTTAATTAACCCTTTGATCTCGAAAACAGCGTGGCAGCCGCGCACTTAGCTAACGGGGGAGGAAGGGGGGAGAGGGGGCTACATTGATACCGAACTTCGTTAAGCACTTTAACCTTTACGAGGTTCATTTTCGAATTAATCCGCCCTGTTGATTTCTCATCCGTCCCCCCACCTCTCTTGGAAAAACACACGGCTCGGTCTTCTGTGTCTTCCGCATTCCTCGAACACGATCGCAGAGAATTCTCTCTCTCTCTCTCTTCTCCTCTCGCCGCGCTCCATTTCCCACAACGGTCCTTTGTCCATTGTTGCTTACTCCTTTCCCTGATCCCGTAGTGATCGTGTGATCGAGGGTGAATCATGAAGGTGAATATCAGAATTATTGTTGTTTTCTTGAATTTTGAGGTTGAATTCAGGTTCGTTAATTTTTCTTCTTCTTTATTTTTTGAAATTGAATATAACAGAAGATCGATTCGTTGTGGATTGAGCAAGAAATGGGGGAAATGATTAGATATAGATTTGTTATATAATTTTGAAAGTTGTTATTATTATATAAGGTACGTGAAAGCGTTTTCTTTAATTCATGTAAGAATATCCTGATGGCGGTAGGTAGGATCTATTATTTCTTTGATCATATGTTATTACGTAATTTCAATTTTAAATAGAATGCATCGATATATAGAAAGCAATCCCCTATAAAAATTGCTATGTCGAAATAGGATTAATTTAGTAGAGAATATTGTAGAGACGGGCTGAAATTTTAGAAAAAAAGTAAAAGCACGTAAATATTTTTACCAATTTTATTCCTCGCAGATTTTTTTCACAGAGTTTCGAGCGAAATTAAGTACCCGCCTATTTCTTTGTTCCCTCGATTTAAAGGGGTATAATAATTCGGATATAACGTTAAACATTCAAATAATTCAAATAATTTCGACTCGTTTCATTTCGAATAATTTTAATTGATTCGTCGAAACGAAATTAAATATCTAACATTTCTTCATCTCTCTGATTAAATTATAAATCAAATTATTGATCGATTATCCTTCGAAAAAATATTTCTAATCGTTGCTTCCACGAGCTTCCTCGCACGTGATATTTCCTATGCGATAATCGTCGCATTTAGCTTAGCTGATCGGAGGAGTTTTTAGGGGTGGAGAGGGTTGACGAACAAGGGAGCCCCCGGCCGTAAATAATAAAACTGCGAAGGTAAATATAATTACCTAACTGTGTGTGTAACGTGTTTGTAAGCGGGCGTGCAACGGAGGAACAACAATCGTAAGGTTCCCTTGAAAACGAGCCTCTTTTCAAAAGGGCTATACACCCCTGCGCCAATGGCGCGCCAGTTTGAATTAAGATTTCAGTGGCCCACCGTAAAAGATTGCGCCATTGGCCAATTTAATCTCCACCGGTCCGCGAACGAGATCCTTTTCACCGGCCCTCCACCCATTTTGTTTTCATCCAGAGATCACAATGTCCCCCCTCTCCCTCCGCGTAAACATCCTGACTGAATGAAGGCCGCCGATTAATTAACCTCCTCCTCCTCCTTCTCTTCCCCTCCCTCCCTTTTCTTAATGTGTCCTTTACAGTGCATGTCTAAGATGGAATTATCTTTGCGATGGCTTTGATTTTTTTTTCTTTCTTTTGTCCATCGAGTTATTTTGTATCTCTATACGGATGTTTCAAATGCAATCCGTGATTTATTTTTGGTGATTGCAGCAAGGAAAGGAATAGAAGTTTTTTGGATGTATGTAGAGGGGAAGAGGTTGATATATTATAATAAATTAATATATATATATATATTGAATTAGGAGCAATCAAGTTTTCCTGTTATATATAACTGTTCATATATTGAATTGAACTTGAAAAAGTGTTCCATGAATATATTATTATCTTGAATATTGGTATGGAGTATATAACGAATGGAAAATAAGTTTTTGTTCTTACGAAATTTAACATTATAGAATATATCGAGACTTGAAAAGGAATTATTACGTGATATTTTTATTAACTAATACCTAAGCTAAATTTATTAACAATAAATTTAGTTCTTTTTTTATAAGGATATATTTATAATCTGTTATAACAATTTGTATATCATACCTGCAATCTGCATTTAGCCAATCTTATCAGAAACGCATTTAAAATTACGAAACGGAATGTTCATTGCAAAAGCGATATATCTTTGAATTCGTCCTAATGCAACACACGATTCCGTTTAAAAAAAAAATCCAAGATAATTTAAAATTAACAAATTTTTCATTTTTTTAAACCATTAACCGCCCAAGTTTACCGCAACATTTTCGACCGGAAAGAAAAAAGCAAAGCCACTCTTGTACACAGACACAAACGCGCAACATCAGCACATTTATATGTATACGCATAACACAAATTCCATCGATCCTTTTCAAACCGGAAGCGAATCAAAAAGCGCAAGCATTAATCGTTTCTCCCTCGACAACCCTTTCCATCGATCCTTTCCTCCTCTAAAAATACGCGGTTGAAATTCCTCTTCGACTCGCGCCGGCAAATTTGATCGGATAAACGTTCCCAAAGAAGCGGTGGACCCCGATCTACGCCCCTCTTGACGACGCACCCCTGTGCACCCTTGCAACGTACAATACCGCAAGCGGGTAGGCAAGCAGGCATGCAGGCAGGCAGGTAGCTAGGCGAGCTAGCATTATGTGTATCCGACTTCTCCTCCAGGAAAAAACGCACGAGGTAAGCAGGTAAATTTAGCGACGAGAGTTCGAATGCGCCGCTTCGTATGCGAGCACTCGCGGTGACTCGAGTGCGCTTCGAGTGCTCGCGTAAGGCACGTAGATAAAATACGTGCTCGGGTACGCGTGCTTCCCTCTCCCCTCTCCTCCTCCTCTCTCTCTTCTCGGGTAATTGGCCCTCTTGATCGCGTTCGTAGGACCGCTTTTCAATATTCTCGTTTCCATTTCCTTCCTCCGTGTCCAAGGTAGTCCCTGGTTATTTCTGTCCTTTTTTTTTCTTGTCCTCTCCTGAGCCTGAGTTTGAGTTTGAACGAGGGATACGAGAAAAGTAGGCTGATCGCCTGGACTCGCACTTTTGGCGCGCAGATGTTTTATGGTGTAATAGGTGTAAAGGTGTTTAAAGGTGTTTGGACATCTTTAAGTAATTAGAAATAATCTTTTTGAAGAGATCTGATGGGTATAAGTTTTAGCTTCTAAATTTTAATGTTTGCTGTAGAGGTCGTCCTAAATTGTTTCCACGAAGAATTGGAATTATGGTTAGTATCCTTCCAAATTTCGATTGTGCCAACTGCGGCTCATTTGCTTCTAACAAGAAAAAACAAAGAAGGATTTGCAGGTAAAAACATTTGGCGTGCAGATGCGGCAATAACTGTTATTTTGGGCATTGCTTCCAATGGAGTTTATTTAGATTTGAAAGAAGGGGAGAGGACAACGTTTGCTTTTCATGGAAATAATTGAAGATTTAATATAAAATATTTCACATATATAGGAACTTCTAAGGTTAATTACATTTACGGATAATGTATAATGCTAAAAGTTTTTCATTAATATCTAGAAAATAATACACGAAGCTTTTGTTATTCCTCTTGGAGTCGGAATCCCATCAATTTTAGAATTATCGAATAAACATCAAAGTGTCGCACAAACAATGGGCGATGTTATCCTTTCGAATGGTCTGTGGAAGGATTTTTAAAAAAAACGGACGGCAAGACCTCACGCCAAGTCGGTGGGTTGTTTCAGCGGACAGGTCAGTTTGGAATTCGAACAGGCAGCTACCGTAGAAGCTGCTATGGGGCGGGGCAAACGTCAGGCAAATGGAAAGCATCCCTAATTTGAAACTGAGAGGAGAGAGAAAGAGAGAGAGAGGAAAACAAATGGCGAAATCCGACTCGACACTCTCTTGGCGTTTCTTCACAAATTTTTCACGATTCACGACCAACATATGACGAGTAGCGATCGAAAATATTTACGACGATACTCTTCGAAATTCGTCATTTCGAATTCCGTGCAACGTCGATTAAGCTTGTCATCAACAATTTTCTTCGAATCGAGGCGAGTGTTGTACTAGCATTTGACAACTACGGAATCGTTTATTCAACAAAATTAAGGAAGTCGATGATTTTTCGTTTCGAAACTTTAAATTCTTTTTGTACGAATTGTTGAAGAATTTAAAGTAAAATGAAAATTACAGTTTCATAAAATAGATTCTCAAATCTAATTCTATATTCCTACAAAATATATCTGATGTTTTAAATAAGGAGACCAAAACGAAGATGCACAAGTTCTACGGTTATGAAAGAAAGCTTATGGTGGTTGATTTTTTTCAGATGGATAGATCGTCTGTTCCACTCGTAGATTTTTGCCTTCGACGCATAATTATATTGCTAAAAAAAGGTTCGACTTGCACTCTCGTGCAAAATCACACGTAAAAATATCTTTTTTCGTTCTCGTGACTTTACGATCTATATATACATATATATATATCTATATATCTATATATACATATATATATATCTATATTAGATCATCTCATAAATTTATTCACCCGGACTCGTTTATGCAATTTTGTATTTTGATTCCGTTCTGGTGGACGAATTGTCTATTTTGTTATGTTTGTTAATCGAGCTATTAATTCAAACATATTGCACTATTATGTGCATAGCTGGATAAATTAAAAGAAGCAGCGGCGATAAAAATAGTGCAGCCATATTTAAATCAGAATACCGTGATTTTTCATCAGAATAATGCCAGACCACATGCGGTACAAAACGTGTGAAAAAAAGAATTGCGCGAATTTCGTTGAAAAATTTTATCGCGTCTACTCTGTTCCCTCTGTATCAATGTTTTACAATGTTTTTTTTTTGTAATAGACAAACAAGGCCTTGTATCTTTTATCGTGATTGCACAAAAATTTAATAGCACAAAATAAAATAAGATACTTAACAAGAAATATCGAAAATCTGTAATAATTAATATAAAATATTTGATAAATCTACGATGAATCGTCTTTAATATTCTTTCCCCAAGTTAACTTCCGTTTTTTTTATTATATTTTCATGTAATTTTAAAATAAACTTATATTCTTCGTTATACAATTTTCTATGAATAAGTAATTGGAAAAATATTACAACTCCTCTTTATATTCTTCTTGAATATCACGATTCATAAATTATCATTTTTTTTGCTCGTTGCATACTTCAATCGCGTTAAAATTTTACAACCCTTTTGCCTTGCAAAAACAAGAACAAGAGAATAATTGCACCCTTCGCTAAAAAATATACTAAGATGCTTCGATCGACGTTATATGTTGTGCTATCTATCTTATAGATAGTTTATCCCAATGTAACAACAATTACTTAATTACTCGTCGTTTTAACTTGACGATCATTGCCAATAATCTTCTCTCAAGAAGGAACATCGAAACGTACCACGAGATATCGCAAACCCGGGAAGAAAATTTAAAATTTACATAATCTACACCGCCGTTCCACGAAATTACGAAATTACAATACATCCCCGTCACACGACGATCAACCTTCCGTCCACGTAGAACGGCCAAACGAAAGGTAACAAAGTAAGCAACGTGTTCTCGCGAAAAGTAGTTTAGCGGATCGTTACGAGCCTCCAGCTAGGTTGTTCATCGACGCGACCGGAATGTAAATAAGGAAAAAAAGGGAGAAGGAGAGAGAGAGAGAGAGAAAAGAAACACGATCTTCCGCGTATCGAAACTCGTTCTCGATGAGGGGACCAACCCAACCTCCTTTTTTCGAAACGTTTGAAAAAATATTTTAACACCCCCAGGATCCGCGCCTCGCGACAATGACAATACGACCGTTGTAATAAATTTACCGCGAAAACCTCTGATTTTTAGTAGCAATGATTTTGCAGGGATATGACACACGCCCACGCGGTGCCACCATGTAAGGTGCGTGTATTTTGGCGATTTTTACGAGGCGAGTTTACGAGTTTGCCCTCCGCGGCTTTTGTAATGATCTTCGGAAGTTTGAGGGGGGAGGAAGGGAAAGGGCGGACAAAGATCCTCGACCAGTGTCTATGACGCAGGCGAGAGCAATAGGATGCTTTCGACAGCTTAGAACAACTGTAAAAGTACACGTCGCGTTAATGTTTACAATTGTTTCTATAATCTTCACGCGGTGAAATGGTTATAGTTGTACAAAAGAAAAGAAGCGTCTTCTTCTGTTCAATTTTAACGAAAATTATTGTTATTATTATTATACTGCTTCGATTACGTTATACATTGTTACTATTTATTTAAATAATATCTGGAATTTTAATAAAATTTTCTGATTTTGATCGTTTGGTAGTATCAAATTTACATTGAAAACAGGACTTATATTTTGTATTGATCTATCGATATCGTTAATAGTAGTTTATTACAGTAGTTTATCATAGTAAACATTCTGATACTTTTATCTAAAAAATTTTTATATGCAATTTACATTTAGCTCGTTCGAAAAGAAGGAAATATTAATTTACAAATTTAAAGCGAGAAAAGTTCTTACTCAAAAAAAAAAAAACTTTTTAATATATTGCAAAAATATCACCCTGTCTATCTATCTATTCAATCTCGCCACCTTTCAAAAGTACCGCCGCATTGAAAATATTCTCCCCGCTCTGGAAAAGAAAATCGCCAATTCGATCGCCAATCCAAACTTCGATCGAGCAAAAATACATAATATACCTCACAATTCCTCCACGGAACTTGTGCAACTTCGCAGGAAGGACAATCGAGTCCGGTCGGGGAATTTTATCCTTATTGGATTACGAAGAAACAATCCTAAGTCGCCCTAACGAATGCTCGACCGCGCAGGATATCCGTTCAGGCTTGCGATAGATATCCTAATGCCTCCTGACAAGCGTGCCTGTCCTTAGCCGGTCGGCACCTTTTCGAGCTATCCACTGCAATTATCCGAAACCACGGCGAGTGGTTCGGTTCGACCTCGTTGTTTTTTTTTCTCTCTCTCTCTTCTTCCTTCTCATCCTCCTCCTCCCCTCTCCACCACCGCTCAGAGATCCACCAGGCGATTCCTTTCCAGGGATTCGCCTATTGTCCGAGGATCCTTCGGCCTTACTGTTTTCCTGCCGCTCGATGCAAGTCCAGATAAAACTTTTTTGACAAGATTGCGGTGGCCCGAACCTGGTGAACCGGCAACACAGAGCTGGTAATTAGAGTTACCACCGAGCTCGCCAACCGAGTTACTCACCTTTGTTTTGTTCGTTTGCTGATATATTTGCCTTATCTCTCGCCGATTGGATAGATACGTGTGTGTCTACGGGGAATTTTAATGGTGTACAGTGTTAGGAGAAGATTCGTTCTCTCGTTTAAAAATAGTTTTGGAATTTTGGTATATATAAGGATTTTAGTGGAATCGTTTTTGTAGGTTATATAAGTAAAGATTGTTTCTTTTCTTTCTTGTCTGAGTTTTGAATTTAATATTATTGGTATTGTTTTAACTTTGAATTGGATATGTATTTAGTATACGTGTTTTAAATGATTTTTGAATTTTGAAAGAGAGATAGTTGGAATAAAAGTATAAAAGAAAAATTTATTAGATCTTTAAGAAAGTTAAAATTCATTTTTGATATCATGGCTATCGATTTGGAAAACATTAGTGTTTAGAGAGGAATGCACTTATTTCTATCGAATAAATATTTTAACATATCTCTGATTAATTTTTTAAACACAGATTTATACATATGCTCTATTAAGATCATTAATATAATTTAGCTTCATCAAATTCAAATATAAAATTTTAGAAAAACGTTTTTCAAATATAGATATTTCAAGAAAATTCAGTTTTCCACAAACATCAATATTCTATTATATTGTTCAAAACGTGATAAAAAAATTCAGGATAAAGATACCTTCCTCAAATTTAAATATTTCTTCTCGGAAATATTTCCATAACTTTCACAAACAACAGTGTGTTCCGAGAATTTTCACGCGAATGCGTGAAAAGAAAGGGGGAGAAAAGAAAAAAAAGAAAAAAAAATACTCAATCAAATTTAAAATTATTCAACATCTACGATCATCGGTTCCCGATCTCGCGTGTCACGAAACACATTACAAAATATCCAAAGATCCCTCTTCGACAAACCTCTTCGAACACGCCTCTTCCTCTCTTTCCCAAGACTTGGCCAATTCCTTCACCGTGACCCAACCTTCTCCCATCTCCCCGTAATTCTCCATTCCACGCCACACGTTCATCGTCCATCGTCGTCCTCGTCGTCGTCGTCGTCGTCGTCGTCGTCGAAAAAAGAAAAGAAAAGAAAAGAAAAGAGAAGAAAAGAAAGGGGGGAAAAAAAGGAAAAAGAAAAGAAAAAAAGGAAGGAAGAAAGAAAAACAAAAAAAAGAAAAACCTATCCACGGCCAGGATTTACAGTGCGCCTAGCGAATAATAGAGACGTCGAGGGAACAAACGGCGCTCGTTGCACGGCGCCTACGGACGAAACGCGACAATGGCGCGCGCTTCGTGTTCCTACGGTATGCAAATTGAAAACGCATTCGGATAAGTTGCAAGCATCGATACTCACTCTGTGGCGATCGGCTGTGGCAATACGCGGCCGCACCGGCCGTCACTTTAAAAGTTAAGGATCAATCAGTCGCGGCCATTGTTTCGCCGCATTGTGCGACGAACGCCGACTTGTTTATGGTCCCGAAACGATAGCGTGGAGAAACGATAATAATAATAGACGGGTGCACAGGGGAGAACGTAACAATGAAGCCGGAGCCCGATCGCAATGGTGTGCGCGGCTCTACGACGAACGAGCTCGAAGCCGCGAGTTGGCGGGCGAGTGAGAGGCGGAAGGAGAGAGAGAAAGAGAGAATGGCGGGGAGGAGAGGGAGGGAGGGAGGGAGAGGGGGTAGGATAGCGTGAAATATCCTTTCGCGCGAAATTAGAATTTCGACGAACGACGACGCGCGGGAAAATACGGGAAGCTGCAGCCTTTTGTACAGAGCGCGCTCTATGATCGTAAAACATATTCGAATTTTTCGCGCTTTCGGCTAACTATGGTTCTCCTTTCGTTTTATTGGCCACGTCTCTTGATTCATCGTACGACGCAACGGATACAATGGTTGAAAAATATTGAACGTATTTTTTTTTTTTTTTAATGAAATTTTTCGCTCTTCGTCTTTCTGACGAACGAGAGTTTTTATTTGTAAATGAAATGTCATTTTGAAATGATTGGATCGAAAGTTTTTTTTCTTTTTTTAAGATACATATTATTGTACCAGATGTATAGATAATGTATACGTTATATAGATATATTATGCGTATTGAAATTTAAATTTTTCTTTTTTTTTTTAATGGAATCGCGTATCTTTTTAATGTATTAATCGATACAAATCGATCAAAAAATTATTAGTTTAAAGTATATTTTAACTTGGATTTATTTTATGGAAGATAAGGAAAACATGAATAGAAGAGCATCGCTCCGCGTATTCCTCGTCTTTTCCTAAGTTTCATGAAATTCAATGATTTTTTTTGATATAATAATATAATAAATGATTTAATAAATTCTTAGAGAGAGAAATCATACGATCATTCTTTATATCAGCATTTTTAAAAATAATAATAGTGTCAAATTATATATATATATATATGCTATGCAAATTTTATATGAAATATTTTTTATACAATAAATATGAATTATTTGAAACGATATATTTATTTTACATTAAAAATATTTACAAATACAATAATTACGTATTGCTTAATGAATTAATTATTTCTTGATTTCGTAAAATGAATTCAAATAATTAATGCGATATATTTTCAATTGCTTATTGTATTATGAGAATGTTCATATAATTAAAGTGGTGTTCGATTGTTGATCAGATAATGTAAGCTCAATGTGAGATTTCAATTAACATAAAATTAATAGTTATTTCAATGTTATTCATCCCTATAACTAAATTACGAATTTTTATATAATTAAAACTGTTCAAATATTCAATTAATATATAGAAAATTACGTGTTATATTGCATACGTAAAATATATTAAATTATATCTCTATTCGTACGAAATCACAAACGAAACTTTTCTTGTTTAAAAAAACGCGAGACAAAATTAAAAATTTTCTCATCCAATTCAAAATATAAAGAAAATCACACCGTTGAATTTCCTTTTTGTTTCATCTCATTTGATTGTCGAGTCACAAAGATTCAAAGTGGCCATAGCGCTTTGATACGGTGCAGAAGTTATGAATGGGTCAGCGATCCAATGACCTATATTTTTTCCTGGAAACGCGTACTACATTTTTCCAGCAATCGCGTCTGTCGTTTATCTCAAGTTTGGGATAAGTCAATGAGCGTAGGTGCGAGCGAGAGATCCGAGTAAGCGACAAAGACGAAGATAATAAACGATTAAAAATTACCCTTTCCTTTACACGACGATATCTCGGGAACCGGAAGTCGTATCGAGATGAATCGAAAAACATTTCAAAAGACAGGGTTCAGCGCTTCTAATCATCCCTCATTCATTGATTAAGAATCACTATCTTCGGAGTTACAACGATTTAAATTTTTCTTTATTTTAATACCACTCGATCCAGTTTTAAAATAAATTATACGCGATACGCGTGCAACAACGATCTTACCAATCGTATATTGGAGACTCCAATTGACACAAAATATTCTTTGAAATAAATCTGAATCTTTAGTTTAGTTATATTGATTGAATTGAATAATCGAATCGACAGATACAATTACTTACGTTGTATCAAAGTTTCTTTCCAAATAAAACAATTCGTCTTACTCATCCTTCGAATCCAATCCGTTCGACAATCGGAACAGTTGAATCTCCATGCAGCACAACGTCGCCTTTGGTCGATCACCTTATCGAGAATTACAATTAAACGTATAATCAGGCCGATCCTCTAATTATTTCGAGCGATGTATATATGTATGTATGTAAATTGAAATGGCGTAGTTCCGCGGGATCGGCTCGTCGTTGACCCGAAACCAGGTATGCCGATGTTTTAATCATTTGAAACGCGAGCGAAATAATTCATTCGCGTTGCTATTTACCGCGTTAATTATTAAAAGTGCATTATGACGGCGTGCCGTCGCCTCTGACGTATCCCGGAATAAGTAGATCGCAATTAATGAAGTAATTAATCATGGGATAAATGAACGAATTAAAGCCGGATAAACGAGTCGCGGAACACTTGTACGCTTGCACCCTCCCCGCCCCCTTCAGCCCCGCGCTCGTCGTAATTTCAATTTCTTCTTTGTTTACACGGTGTGAAATAAGCGACGTGAAAAGTGGAGGGACGCAAATCAGAGGGATGATGCGTGATTGGCGAATGATCTCTGAATGCGCTTGGATCGTGGTGAAATGTCATTTGTCTTCGTAAATTGGAGTTTTATGTTTTTTTTCTTTTTTTCTTTTCTCTTTCAACTGGTACGGTGATTATTTTTGACATTTATTATTAAAGATGGGATTTATAGGATCGTAAAGAAGAATTTGGAAATTTAAAAACAAAAAATTGACGTTACGAGTTATACATTTTATTTTTTCCAGAAAAAAGTTATTTAGATTGATAGTTTTTGACGACTGCTAGTAGTGCAATATTTTGGTTTTTTATCTTGCTAATCATTCTCTATCGTTAGATTTTTCTTTGTTAGTTGAATTATATTTATATTTTTTTGTGTATTTCTTTTTTTTTTATTCTCCTTTCAATCTATTTTTATTATATATTTTAATGTTCCTTCATTGCATATTTATGAACACATATGAACAGTTTAATATTTAATAAGTCTAAAACGCAATCTAAAACAAATATTAATTGGATTGAAAAACGTTCAATAATTTTAGGAAATGGTTGAATTATATTTTCTAACAGAAAACTGGAAATAAAAAATCAATATTTTACGAATATTTTCTGAATTATTATAAATAATTATTCTTCAGGCTTCGCTTTATCAGTTCCAAGTTAAAATTATTTGAAATTATCGGTTTTAGATTCTTTATTTCTGTAATTATTAAAAAAAAAAGACAGATGTTTTCGATACAATTAATTTTAATTTTTATTGAGATAGAAATATCCTTCCTTTTTTTTTATTCGCCCTATTATTTTAATCATTTTAATTATTTTGTTATCCAGAAATTAATTGAAATTGCTGTTTTTAGTAACTAATATTTAGAGATTTTTATATCCATTACGTGATGCGTTGAATTTTTTAAATAATTATAGCTTATATTCGAACAAAAATTTAAACGGTTAACTCTAGAAACTTTTTTATAATCTTAATAAAAGTTTATGCAAAATTATTTGTCTTTTAAGTTATAAACAATTTAATTTTACACATAGATAAAATTATACAAACTTATCTAAAGTTAAGTATTTCATATTCAAAGTAAAGAATTAAATTGTCCATAACTTGAAAAATAGATTTTTTGTTTCAATCTTCAGAATCATTCTTTCAAAAATTTTTCATCAATTTTCTTCGAATAATAAATACATATTTATATTCTTCCTTTGTAAATGTAATCTGTACTAAAGTATTCTCTCACAAATTAACAGTTTAAAATTTTATCCGCTTTTCAAACAACATAAATCAAGAAAAGGTTTGTACGAGCTTTTAGCACCTGAACGCAGAAAGAAACGAACACTTTGCCCACATCTTCGATGTATCCACGATACACATACTACAATCAACCAAAGAGGCCGTGGATAGATCTACGAATGAATACAAAGTGGAAGTAAATCGAGTTCCGACTGTAGAACAAATAGGAATAACACGAAGCTCGAGATGGATCGAACCACTGTTGAACAGAAATAGTAAGGCTTTCCATTCTTCGTTGCTTTTGCCTCCTCCAAAGCTGCGTCTTCACTGAAACAACAACGAGAAACTTTTCGTCTCTGCCATGTTCCAAACACACTGTCGAACAAATATCAGAAGATAAAATTATTTTGTATATGTTAAAACAAGATAATTAAAGAAACATTTCGATTTTGCCTTGGTTTTAAGATTACGTTTTTTTTTTAACATTGAAAGAATATTCAAGGTGTTAATGCATTTCTTAATTCTTTTTCTTTGATATTTATTAGAGAAGTGATACTCGAAAGTAGAAAACTTTGAAATTTCTGTAATTCAGTAATAATTCAAAACATACGTAATTTATATTTAGACTGTTGATTCATTTTAATTAATGTAATTTCACTTATTAAAAAAACTAAAATGTAAAAAAAATAAAAATGAATATTGTTAATATTGATTGATTATGAGATTTAAAAAATTTCAATTCTTGATAAAATAGTATTTCAAAATTTGAATTTCGAAAATTTAAAAATCCAAAAATTTGAAATCATCTCTAATATATATATATATATTTCCAAAGACAAAAAAACACAAGAAAAATTTCTTAAAAACAATTTTTTTTCTCTCGAAAAAATGGTAGAAAGTTTCTCTTCCTCTCGTTTAACTTCAATGAGGATGCGGCTTTAACAATCCTCTCTGTTCGATCGAGGATGACACGACGATGACGAAAGTCATTAGCCCTCCATCGACTTTCAATTAATCGAGCCGACCGATCACGAGTTTCGATTAACCGATTACCATCGAGAAAGTACAAACGAAGAGCTTAATTGGATGTTCAATCGTTTTTCGCCTGCGATCGAGGACGAACCTATCCATGACCGACGTCCATCGTGTCATTTCGTCGAGAAAGAAAAATATAGCTCGTCTCAAACTCGGGCAATGAAAGAAATTCAGTTTTATTGAATTTGAATACCAGATCATTTCATACAGTTATTTAAAAAAGAGAAAGTTAATGAGTTTCTGCAAGCCACGAAAAAGTTTTTCCTTTCATCGACATAATTAAGAATCGTTGACATTTGCATTGATCGTATATATATTTCTTTCAGTCATTATTTCTTTCGAATAGATGGAAACGAGAATATCAGCAAAGATTTATTTTATTAAACTGCGTATATATAAAAACGTCGTTGAAATATTGTATTCTGATAATTGTATTTGCGAATTGGATATAATTGCTAAAACATTATATTCTGATTTGTTTTCGACTTATATCCTGATGAATATAACAATGACAAATGATTGATGTGTACATTAATCTCTCGTCATATAAGAAACAAGGCATCATAGGTTTCCAATGTAAAATTAGAAAACGTCGTTTAATTTTAAAAGTTATTTAAATTTTCTTACACTCTCAAGTAGCGATAATTGTGAATATTTTTATCTTTCCGATTCTTTCTAAATGAAGATTCGAATGAAATTAAATTTCTTAATCCATTCAATCTCTCGATTGAATTGTAAGACAAGGAATTAACTAATTTCAATTATACTCTGATGACTCAAATAGACCAAGATTATTTCCTCTTTCATAAAGTGATAACATTTGTTCAAAATAAAAATAGATATATCTTTACTTTTTATTTAATCATTTTAATCAGTGCTTTAACGATAATAATATAATTACAACAAGAATAAAATTCTCATTCTTACAAATATAAATACCCTTCTAAAAGAACATCGATCAAATTAAAAGTCAATGTTGATTCGATAAACACTGTTTTTCTCCATCGTTGCGATAAGCAGAACAGATTCCCAACAATGCTCTTCCAAACTACGCTTCCTCAAAAAAAAAAAAAAAAAAAAGAAGAAGACGAAGGGATGGAAGTGGAAGAGTCTGACCGGTAAACGGGAGTAATCATTTTATCCCGCTTTAAGGGAAGCGCTTGAAAGTGTCGTATAATTTTTCCGGAGCACGCGCCGCGCTATTTATGCGCGTAACTCGCGTTTTTCCGCAAGTGTACTCACCGGGTTTTAGCTTGTACCGAGGCTAAGCCGTTTCGCGGATGAATATAAATAGACGTGGCTCTAGCCACGCGGCCCGTTTCCAGTCGTTACAGAGAGAATCGCCTCCTAGTTTCCATTCTGGACGCGGCTCGCCTACAGTTTTCGCGTGGACACGCGCGCGTTGAATTTGGATTTCAACAACAAATTATTTAATTATCGACAGCCGATTAATTCACGGCCGCCGAAAACGCAGAGAGTGGATCAACGAGTTGTTTTCGAGTGAAACGTGGAAAGTGGGGAAAAAGAGCTTAGAAATTAAATTAGGACAGAAAATGGTGGACTTTGCTGAACGAAACACGCGTTCGCAATCGATGGAAGAATGTTGTGTGGAAACGGATGTGTAAATGGATTTTCTTGGTTCTATTTTTGTTTAATTGAGACGATTGAACTTCTGAATTTTTGATCATAGTAAGATGATTATTTTAGTTTGGATTGTAGATTTATATAATAATGATTGGATAATCTACATATATAGTGGATCATGAGAATACAAGTTGTTCGCTTCTTTTTAAACTTAACTTTATAAAAAGTTATTTAGAACAGTCATACGCTATTCAAGAGCTACAGTTTGAATCATCGTAGAATTCTATAAAGACTAAAATATCCGTAAAAGTGCGTAATAAAACCCACAATCAAAGTAACAAAATTTCGGAAACAATAAAATCAAGAGAAGAATAGAACTTTTGATTCGATTTTTCAGAACAGAAACTTATATTCCTGCTATTTCTTTTGACGTACATAAGATTGAAATGGCAAGCAAAATCTTGCGCCTGTAATAAAAATTTATTTTAATTCAATGAGAGATTCGAAGAAGATTACATCATGACTGGGAAGGATAAAATGAAAAGTCAAGTTTCATCATAGACCTTAATTAGATGATGCATTATGGAATTCGCGATTTCAAGCAGCAGTTGTGATATCACAAGATATTCCCAACGAAATATGGTGGTCCGTGGAGAACGACACTCGTGGTTGGCCAGCGATAAGTGACGTTACACGAATCATGGGAGGGGCAAAGAGGCTGAAAGTAATAAAAATAAGTAATTACTTGGAGTAATCGGCCACCATTCCGGATTCCCTGGGACCGTGGTCGTTCAATTAGCTGAAAGTGTTCTTTCACTTCCACGGTTACCGCGGCAACCATTGTCCGGGACCTTCAGGAATAATACATAGTTGAAACAGGGACGCGAATCTCGAACGAAACGGTGCACTTCCGTATGCTTTTCATTGTTTTTTTACGTGACTATGATCAATCGTGCATTATACGTTTCTTAACGATCACTCCTTCTATCCTCAGAGGGCAGAGAAATTCATCCACCTGCTTCATATGAATAGCCTCAAACTTACTCTTATTATCTTGTCGTTTAAGACACGCGTAAGACATTGATGATTCCATTGGCAGAGTCGAGGCGAAACATCCTCCTCTTTTTCCTTCCTCTCACGTTACAACGTCGCACAAGTGTAATCAAGATAGTTATCTCGCAACTAATCACAACTCGCAGCGACGTCCTTCACCCGAGATAATCCTATCTCAGATTGCAATGGGGAAAAATAAAAAAAAAAGTAGGCTCAATAACACCGAGCAACGGACGCTGAACAGAAAACGAACCACGTCCTCATCGTCATCGTCCTTCTCCTCCACCTATCCCTCTCGCCGCCGTCATCATCGTCCTCTCGTCGTCGTGGAACACGGGCACAGATAGAGCGGGAGACCGAAGGTGGGTGGGTGGGGGGAAGGCAGAGAGGCGGAGCGTAATAAAAATAAGTAATTACTGCGAGTAATCCTCCCCCTCCGTCGCTGGCCTCCTCATCTTGCCGCCACCCCTCTCGTTCTCTACGAGAGTCGTTCAATTAACGGGAATACTGTTGTCTTCCCTCACTACGTTTCCCTTCCAGTTCCCCCTCCGGCAGCCGGAACCCCATCCCACGCCCAGCGTCCGCGAAACCCGCGAAATGTTTCACTCGCAAAGTCGCGTGGAGTGCGGACTGCGCTCACTGTACGCCGAGGTAGGGCGAAAGAGGGGAGATATCGATGCCCCTCCTTCACTCACGCCCCTGACGTCCATCTATCCTTCCCCCACCGCGCCCGTCCCGCTCCCCGAGCATCGTGCACCATCCCTCCCGCGCTTCTCGCACTCTTACCCCCACCACCCGCGCTCGAACTCCCTCCACCGCCTCGCCGCGGCGCTCTCCGCCATCCCCGCCCCCCACTCCGCCGCTCCTACCTCGCAGCCTATCCACTCGCGCTCGAGGCGCGCTCACTCTGGCATACTGCGCGGCCCGTGGCGGAGTGGGGGAAAGCTCCAAAGCCCCACTCGCTCGTCCGCCGTCGTGCCGTACGGTTCGTGTCGTGGCTTGTACGTGTTCTACGCGTCGCGCGGTGTGCTCTCGCGTCCGAACGATTCTCACACACCGGTCCACGGCCTACGTTTGACAGCGGAGTATCTAACGATCGACGTTTCGAGCGACGAGTTGCGCGAGATTCGTGACATCGCGAAAACGCGAATCCATTCGTGCTGCATCGTGTTACCTCGCTGTGCTCCGATTTATATTGTACTCCGGCCGTGGAGGACTAGCGCGGAAGATTGCGACCGAAGGACTGTGTACCCATGCTAGGACAACCGCCTCGAATGTTCAGGAAGACATCGTCGTCCGTTTATAGGAGGATCTTTGGCGCCCCGTTGGCCGAGTGGGCTGAACTACGACCCGGAGAGACGTCAAGGTGCACCGTGGCTGGTGCGTTACGAGAGTCGTTAGGTGCTGTGTTCGCGATACGAAGCGGAGCTTAAGATCAATAGTCGAGCGTGGAAGACGCGGGCTTTCGAACGAAAGTTTCGTGTTCTCTACATTCACAGAGGTTTTTCGCCGTGACAGATCGTCCTCGTTGGAAGGATCGTGATATCGAGGAGGATCGGGAGGAGCAGTGCATTGACACCTGTCCGTTGACTCCACCGGACCACTCATCGCCCATAGTTTCTACGCATTAATCGGCGGTTTCGAACGTTCGTTTTGTGAACCAACGGCGACAAGCATCTGTGATCTCTCTTCGAGGAAGAATCGTGTCGTTGAAAAAAAAAACGAAAATTCGAAAAGTGCTCTTTGATCTTGACGACGTTGTGCAGAAAGTGTTATTGTTTGTTGTCTGTTCGCGAGTACCGTTTGCGGCACGAAGGAATATTACCTTTGACCAAGAACACAGCCTACGCATGCCGTGGATCGAGGTAAGAGTCTCATCTTCACGGACAATCAAGATTCACGTAAGCCAGGCTTCTTGCCTCTAAAACGCCTTGCGCGCCTTATCGTGACACCGCTATTTCTCGATATCTCTCGATCCGTGGATGACGAGAGCTGTCGTATATTCGGCAAATAAAGGAGTGGAGCACATCTCCGTGTTTCATTGAAAGTTGTTATCGCCTATCCACTCATCAGCTGTTTCCTCGACAAGTGTAGATGGAGGCTGGTGGTGATGGGCTTGGTCCTAGGTCTCGGCTGTTTTTGGACACGTCTCGTTACCGATTCCTGATTCCAAAGTTAACGCTGACCGGTGTCAAACGTTTCGCCAATGGTCGCGAGGGTATCGTGCCAACTGGTGGGCACGGGAAGACTGAGAGAAGAAATTTCCGTGTAAGGTCTCGAGGCTGGGGCACGCAGGCGCGTCCGTCGCCACGTGGTCGAATGGTGATCCACGCTAGCCGAGGTGTTAACCTTTTTCGAAAATCGAGGGGATCAGCCGCCGGCTGCGGCGATGGCGATGGCCGGTGTGTGGTTGCGGCGGTGGCGGTCTCGGCCCGCCGCGGGGAGAGGGTTGTGCACACGCTTGGCAAAACAAGTAGTTAGTTACGTGAGCGCTGGCAGGCCGCCAAACGAGCCTGCGAACTTTGAAATTGCGTTCGAGGCTTTCTTTCGCCGCGGCGATTATATGCGCGTCGGAGATAGGACAATGAGCGACAGAGTGGGACGGATGAAGAGAAGGAGAAAGGGGATGGAAGCTTATATTCCGCTGCTTTCTTCGCCCTCCACCCGCTCTCGTTGCCTTCCATGGCGTATAGGGGTGTCCAACCCCCAAAGTTCGCCCTTCTGCTGCTGCTTCTCTCTCTCTCTCTCTCTCTCTCTCTCTCTCTCTCTCTCTCTTTCTATCTTCTTTTCTGTAATTCACGCGGCTATCGCCGGTGTATCTCCTTTCTGGCGCGGCCAATTAGTTTGCCGCCGCTATCGCGCCTCCTGGCGGACAGATAGCATCGGCTAAAATGTAATTGGCTCCTTATCGAGCGTGGCGAGCTTACGATTTCTGGGCTGGACGCTGGTCGGCCCTTTCCACCACCGCCGCCTCACACGAAGCAGGAACCAGATTCGATCGCTTTACGCCGATGCTTTTTCGCTTCTAGCTCGATTTCTATTTTGGGGAGGGAGGAGGGGAGGGGGAGGCGATTCGAACGAAATTCGCACGACGAGGTCCCCGCTCGAAATTGCTTTTACTCGGCACCCCATTAATCTTTGGGAAGGTAAGAGGGAGAAATAAGCAGGGGGCAAAAGGGCGGGTCGGAGAAAGAATCGTTTCTTTATCGAGATACGCCGGTCAATGCGATCGCCGTTTATTTTCCACGTTCCTGCGTGTCTTTTTTTATTCTCGCTTCAACACGGAGAACAGCAAAGAGCCGAGATGTATTCGCAGAATATGTAGGGCAAACTGATTATTTTCGAGGACGAAGATGGGAAATGCTAAAAATTAATTTTTCCGTTCGTCGAGTAATTATGTCGAGTTTATAAATAGTGAGAACTCTTTCTCGTCCAATTATTACAATTTAGTTAGGTATTAAATGATAAATATGTAATTTCTTTTGAAATGGATCTTTCCCTTTTAATCTAAATTTTATTTTCTTTATAAAAATATCGCAAAGCAGGTAAAATATCATAGAAATTTTATTATTTTTTTTTGATAGCTTTGAGATTTTTTTAAGAGTTAATAATTGATAAATAAAGAATAAAAATGGTAAGATTCTGGAAGGATTAATCCTAAAAAATTTTTTTTATCGATTATTAACGAAGAAACATGTTAAAAAAAAATAGAATATATTCTTTTACCGAAAATTATTTATTCAATAAATAACTAAAGTATCGTATTATGTATGCATGTACTGTTAAATTGACTGTTAAACGATTTTGAAATGTCAAACATTACACAATTATCAAAAAAATTATCAAAAAGAAAAGGTATCAAACTTTTTTCATAATTCACATTTAAATATAAATAGAGATAAAAACGTTTAATGGCCATGACTATTCTAAATTTGTAGCAAAAATTATAATTTCTAAACATTATACACTTTAAGAAAATTTTAAAACATAGAAATTATAATCACATGATAATATTATCATTATTGATGTAGATTCTAGATATCTTCGTAATGCCTATATTTGAGAATGACTCAATACAGGTAGTCGAAGTAACGGACTATTTTCAACGACTTACCATTATCGCGACGTATATTATCGATAACATAATTTACTTTGGCGTGGATGCAAGTCGGTTATAAAATATTTCTACAGGTATAATATTGCTGTTGGGTGTTATTTTGGTTTGCCAGTTTCGAGCCGCGTTGTTTCGCGGCGGGCTTCATACACGGAATTAGGGCAATTCGAATGTCTTGAACCGAGACTCATCATCAAGACAACGTAGTAAATATTCTCATTATAACGTGTTATTATCGAAGTTCCTTTCACGCGAATAATCGTATTTTCAAACATTCGTATATGCAAATGTCTTTCGTTCCGTGTTATATTTCGTATATTATTAACGAAATTAAATATCGAATAGTTTAGAAATTTAAAAATTGTACTTACAAATAAAAATATATATTGCTTAATTTTTGAAAATCAATCGAATTCAATGTTGAAATGTAATTCGTTATAATGCACAATTTGCATTGTTATAATAAAACAATGGATGAGACATTGTTCGATTTATATTTAAGCTTAACGTGCACATAATATTTGACAGTGGCTATATTTAGGCAATGTATATAAATATTATATTCTAAATACTTTTATATATTTGTGTCAGTTATTTTATGTGCAATAATTTTAGAAATATTGACAAGTAGATATTTTAAAATATTTTTAAACGTTTTAAAATTGTAGAACGATAAAAAGACTTAGTATAAATGACGTATCACGCATAAATGATATATCACCAAGAAAATATTGTCTTTGAAAAAGAAGATGCAATAAATCTAGAAAATAAATTTTCATTCAATATAGTAATTATTTTTAATCTGCTTAATAAAAAATTATAGGTATTTAATTTATAAAAGTCATTATTTCGGGAAGTAAAAGATTCTTCTTCTTTATTTCTAGTTTTTCTAGACGTGATTATTTAAGTTTTTACAAGAATTATAATTCAAATAATAATTTTTTTGAAAAGAGAAATTACACGAGAATGAAAATTGAATAAGAAATTTTCATTTACAAATATTTGCATAGCTTCTGCGATTCATTTAATTTTATAAATATTTTTTTATTTTATTATATATTTTTATATCTTAAAGAAACAATAAACCTTTCTTCTAGTCGCCCGATAAACTTAAGAATTTTTTTACAGAATAAAAACATGTAGCTATGAAGATTTAAAAATCTATTCTACCATCTAAAAGTCTAGTTTAAAAATAATAAGAAATCTCGAATAAAAATGTCAAAGTTAAATTAATTAATCATTTATTTTATTACAATCAAAATTTATTGAACAAGTGGATAAGAAAATCTAAATTAAATGGTTAAATTTTTCTTCCATCAAAATAAGCATCTTTATTCCGTCTATTAATTTCTCTTTATTTAAAGTAGTTGTCGATAAACGTTTAATAAAAGCAGATACTTTCGTCAATAATTATTTCGCAAAAAAAGTCTTTTATTCCAAGAAAAAAAAATATAATTTATTAAGTATAACCCAGATTTTCACCACTGATAATAAATTCAATTAATCACACCTGCATACGATCATTGTTCCACAAAATACACGAATATAAAAAAATCTTCTCTCTTGCTATCTAGATTATGGATATCCATGCTAATTTAAATTTCTATAAACACAAATACAAAAAATGAAATTAGAATAAAAATTCATTTCACCATTTTTAAATAATACGTATTCCTTGGTTACAGTACACTCTACTATTTTGCATATCGTATTCACATTCTATGGATTTATTTACATTTAAATTTTCCATAAATGTATAAATTTCCCGCGGTCTATTTATTACTTGGAAACGGGTTGAACGGTCGGGAGAGCAGGAACCGGGCCGCGAAAAAACAACTTTCGGATCCGTTTCCGCCCCGTTTCAAGGCAGGAACGATCGTGAACGTGCAAAAATTCGGATCTGCCGACTCATTGTTCCCCGTACCCGTGTTCGTTAATTGGAAAGTTTGACACCTGAATGAGATCGTAAAAATGCGGGGTGCGCCGCGCAAGGAGGGTTGGCCGAGGTCGGAGGAAAAAGGCGCGAAAATAGTGGTCGGGCGCGTAGGAGGGAGGGGGGCGTCGTAAAATAATAAATTTGGTCCTTGACCACCCTGAAACCCATAACCAGCCTCTACAACCTGTCAAATGGTCGACCCAAATACTTTGGAAGCGTGAATAGTTTCGGGTACCTGCTGCACCCTGAAACGAGGTCTCTTGTCCCCCAATATCCCTCGTTTTCCCTTCGTCCCTGTGTTTCGATGTTTATTTTCAGTTGGCCATTCCGAGCTTTCGCGTGTTGTAAACGTGTCGAAATTGTATTAATGTAGATGGGCAAACAGGGATAAAAATAACTTAGTTTATGCGCGCTCGAGAATCTGTATAAAATTGTAGTTCGCTTATCGTTGAGCATTCTTAATAAAGTGTGAAAAATTAATATTATTCGGTGTGCACTGTATATTTTTAACGAGCGTGAGAGCATTAATATGTATATTTTTAATGAATATGAAAAAAATATTATTATTAGTGTAGGTTTATATATTCTTAATAATGAAACGTGAACAATTATTTAGAAAGTTTAAGCGTTGTTGAAAAAAAATACCAGGAAATACGTATCCAACCAATATCGAGATTTTCGTTTTAATGGCACGAAATGAGAAAGTTAAAATTTTTAAGGAGAGAAAGAAAATTGATTGTTACGGCCTCATGTAATTATCTCGAATATTTTTATACAAAGGAATTTATTTTTGTTTTTCGTATTAAATTTGATCGAATAAATTGAAACTAGATATACAAATTGAAATCTGAATTTCCTTAAAAAAGCTAATCCATGATATCAAGATCAGAGAGATCAATGCGCAATAATAAATTCCAAGAAAATAACGTGATGCATGTATGTGCAAAATATAGCTCATACTGGTTTATAAATGTCACGGTGGCTTTAAAAATCAAGAAAAAAAGAAAAAAAAGAAACAAATTACCTTAAAATGCAAATTATCTTAAAAATGCTGATCCACGATATCAATTAAACGTGTCGATTATAACAATAATGAATCGAGTGTGCGATGCTCAAAACGTACGATTATATAGATAACATGATGAAATTTGTCAATAAAAATATTTGTATGCGTAGTGTGATCAAAGTCTAATTATAATTTATAACATCGAGGTATCGAGTTTAATGAGTTTATATATCCATAGATTAGGATCAAAACAAGACATCGAACGAGTACGTATTCGCAATTAGAGCGACTAGTTTTTAATTTTCGCCGAGCAACGACGCGATTCGATTTTGTTGCGCATCTGCCGCTTAGTGGAACGAGTTCGCGTCAAATGAAATTCAACAAAGGATCCAATTAAGTCCAATTAGAAACGTATCGCGCGACGTGGAACAGCTGTCACGCGAGATAAGCTGCAGCCTCGCGCCACGTCAGATTAGGCTCGATTATCGCCGAGACTCGATAATATGTGAAAAGCTCTGCTACATTTAAACGTAGGGCTTGAAACGAAAAAAGAAAAAAAGAAAATGAAAAGAAAAAAAAAAACGAAGAAGAGAGAAAAATAATTATACTGCGCTGAACGAGAAACAGAGAAACGCGATAAACGCTCGTTCCACTGTCTCTTAAACGCAGAGATTAAGCCTCTTATCCCTTTTTTTCATTCGCTTATGCGATTCACGTATAAGATATGTGCTCGACCATTCTTTCACACAGTAATTCTGATCTTTTTAATTAAAATTTAGTTCTCTATTTAGTATTTTCTAGTATTCAGTTGAGATATATTGAAATATTTCAAGTTGTATGCGTCTTTTAAGTTTAAAAGCCTTATACAGCCTTTGTAGGAATATAAAATTGAGTTATTATTTTTTTTTTTTTGTTATATACTATTAAGAATTTTTTGTCTTAATTTCTTGCGTTGGTTGATCTTCGTGTAGTTTTTTCTGTATATGATTTCTGTATCAATCTGCTTGATTCGAAGAAAATCGTCAATGACAAGCAAAGTATAAGAAGTTAGTATTGTTCGAATGAAAATATTATATCGAATATCCATTTTGTTGAAAATATCCAAATAGATTGCGAGTAGTAAATGGAAGACTAATTAAATATTTATTTAATTTAGATTGTGCAGCTTGTTGTGCAATATTTCATTACATTAATAATTTTATGGTACCACAATATGGTCGGAAATTGTAAATTAATAATCAGAACTTTGAATTTGATTGATATTTATATATCTAACATATATATTCAGAATTCTCTATACTCTATTCTCTTTTAGAAAATTTGAAATTTCTTTTTTAGAACTTTTAAAGAAAATTCGAATCTATTTGAATTCAAAGTACTCTCTTAGTATTCTAATCCAAATTTTAAACCGAACTTCGACTTACAGTATACGTCCAAAATATTTCGAATAATCATAATATCCTTTTAACGAAGAGAATTTTAACGATGATTCTTCGAATTATCGCTCCACCATCAACTTTCTCGATCGACACTCGGCAACAACCAATTTTTTCCCTCCCTTCCCCGATCGCATCTTGCCTCAGCCTAGCATTTTCACCGACTCCGACTTATTATCTCGACGCCGTTTCCACCTTTTCTCCCCTCCTCCTCTTCCTCCTCCTTCCTCCTCACTCGAACCGGACACTAGGCTAGAGCACAGACGTCTTGTCGTAACGAAAGTGGCAGTTTGCAATTAAACGACGATGTTATCGTAAAGGACCTGTAGGTCGGTCGAGTGTACATGGCAGCGAATTAAAATGTAAATACTTGATTAAAGTTAATCCCGGCCAGGTGAATAAACCTGCTGTGGCGAGGGACAGAGAGGATCTTGCGAGAGAGAGAGGGAGAGGGAGAGGGAGAAGGAGATAGAAGCTGGGATACTGTGGAGGGGAGGGGTAGGAGAAGGGACTAGCGAGGGCTACGGAGGCTGCGGATGGAAAGGGGATGAGGGCCAAGAGTGGAGGTGGGGAGGCGAGAGGAGGAGAGGGCGGGAGAAAGGGGGTGAAAAGCGCGAGAGAGCCGTCGGTCCTAAGGGGTGGTTTTTATTGCCGGTTTTTATTAGCTGAGTAGGTGTACTCCATTCTGCCTTCTACCCCTTTCCATGCCACCCCCTTCTCCTCCGCGTGCATCCCTCCATCCGTGTCTATAACCCTTCCAAACCCCCCTCTCTCCTCCCCTTCCTTCTGTCCTCTCCGCGCTTCGGGGCGAGGAGACGCGAGGGGCGAAGGGTTGATTAAAACTAACGTTGCGCCAAGAATTTACCCCCGTGAGAAGAGAGGAGAGATTGAAAATTAAATTAATATACAAAACCTCCCTCCCTTGGCCACCGGGGCTAATTAGTTATATGATAGTGATTAAAAGTTAAGTGTACAAGTCTTTAGAAATGGGGGAGGGGGAAGGGGGAGCAGGGGAGTCGTTGCTGCTACCAGGGGGGTAATCGATCGATGTTCGTGATATTGAAATTAGGTTTCAGATTGGAAATTGAATGATGCTTCGAAGAATTAAGAATTGTTTAGTTAAAATTGCCGGCCATTTTGGGCTCTGCATTTACGCGAATTCACTCATTACGCGAAAAGATTATTTCGAAATAAAAAGTTTTTGGTACGAAGAGGGACGTGCGATGATTAGTTTCCCAATGTTTTGTTTTTCTCTCAAGAAAAACGAAAGATTTTGTCTTGAATTTTTTTGAAATATTTGATTGTTCGATCCGAATATAAAAAAAATACGTAGAGATTCAATAATTGGTAATAATCTAATATGGTGGTAATTTAATAATTCTTTGTTTTTTTTCACTTTTTTATAAGGTTTGGAAGACAATAATTGTGAAATTTCAAATTTTTCCAAATTTTTATAGAGTGGAACTTTATTTATGTGAACAAAATTTCATTCGAACTGTTATAATATAAATTTAATTAATAATAATTTAATATAGGAGCAAGTAATTTATATTGTTTAAATTTTATTTGATTGTTCAGATAAAATTTAAAATTACACCTTACTTTTATGTTAGTTCTTTCTAATTAAGAAATTCATTTTTAATATAATTTGTAATTTCTATTACGTCAAAGTAAAATTTTTCAAAATTATATTTTTTCCCTAAAGATAAAGATAAATAGTATAAAAATAAAAGTAACTGAAATATGATAATATAATTGTTTTGTTCATTATTTAATTTCAAATTTAACCCAACGAAATTATTTTCCTTGATCTCTTAAAAAATATCTCTTTCTTCCGGACAAACGATACATTTTTCATACTCAAGATAATTATATCTCTTCTTTTATTTAAATTTGTACTTCATTAAGATTAATTATTGCAGTGAAATTAAAATGAATGTGCTTGCAGCGAGACAAATACTTTATATTTTATAGAAATTAAATTAGTGACATTTAAGACAATTTCCTTGCCTTTTATTTACAATAATAGGTTCCATTAAAGAAAAGAAGATAATTATAACCTTTTGCCTTTTTCGAAAATTTCTAACGGTGAATAATAGTAACAATTTTTATTTATCTTCCCTTTTCCCGTATTTTCAAAATTGTCTATTCATAATAATAATAATAATAATACCCGAAATTATTAAACATTCAGACAAACAATTCTCATCCTTCCCTTCCTTTTTTTAAATTATTCCTAAACAATTTTTCATTTTTATTATTCCATTTCTAAAATCTATAATGTAGATATCCCGCATTATTCCTAACACGAGCGTAACGAGGACAACGCTTGTGCACATTAAACGATGCACAGAAACCGGTCCAGTTGAGGAGGAAAAAAAAAAAAATCCTGGCAACATTGAAACGCGGCGTATAACGACGAATCTATTCAATATGCAACTATTGGAAGCGATCGTAATTAGGAAATAGCTGAAGTACCCGTAAATTTTCATTACGGGGTCAAAGAGAGTGAGTCTCGTGTCGCGGTCGCGAAATGAATTCGCGAAACAGGGGTGAGGAGGGAGGGGATGCAACATCGCCAGTCGAATAGTTTTCTCGAGGTATTTTCAATATATGTTTCGTTGACATTAAGCCAATTGAATGTTCCACCAAGGAATGAGTGATAAATGAAATTCCTTGGCGGATTTAATAATCGCTAATGAAAAATTTATTCACCGTAGACCGGGGAGAAGTTGTGCAAGGGATGGGAATGGAAACGATTTCTCTTAACGAAATTAATCCAACCGATGGAATAAATAGTTGCGACATCGAAAAATCTTGATCCTCGGGGAGAGACAAGATTGTACTTGATATGAAACACGTTGAATGGCAGCGGCCTCTTAATGAATCGAATCGTGCCATCTTAATTTCGAGTAAATGTTTTTCAAGATTGAAAATAGATTTTTGAAATGGATAATTAAAAATAAATATTTTTTTTTTCTTTTTATATTACTGTTCTGTTAATACTGTTTCATTAATGTTGGATTATTAGTGGTTTGGAACTATACGAATGATATTTAAATTTTTTTTTCTTAAGAAGATTGATATTTTTTGAAAATGTCAATTTTTCTGAATATAATATTCGATCTTTCAGTTCTTTCAATGGAGAATCTGGTACAGGAGAGAATGAGATGATTGGTGGTTAATGTGGTAGATGTCACAATTTATTTTGCAAGCAAACTTTATTTTGAAATGGTATTTTAAATATATATTTTAATAGCAATTTATACAAATATCTTGAAATAAATATATTTAAATTTTAATATAAATAATATTGAAAAATAAAATAATTCTATTTCCCAAGTAACAATTTTTAATTTTAATTTTAATTAATTTTACAGTTTGGTTTATTTTTAATATTTTTAATTCATGTTTTTCTATTTTCTGAAGAATCTGAAAGAAATAACCTAAATATTTTCTTCTGACTTAAATGTTAAACGATATTCGATTTAATACTAGAATTAGTAGAATCATAAATTAAATTGAAGAATCTCAAATTAGTTGTTTAATATATATAAAAAATTTTATAATATAAAATCAATATTGATATATTGGAACATAATTATAGACACATATCTCCTTAATTATTCTTATTTTATCAACACTTATATACTTATTTGTCGATAAAGATATTTTAAACTATTTTCAACTCATTTCAGACAATATCAAGTTCCTCGAATTCAAATAACGCACACTAATAATTTTGTTCTTCAACATCTCCAGGATAAGAACACAATTTCTCGATTTCAAGGGGGGTGGGGGGAGAGAGGAAATGGAAAATTCGGTTCCTAACGATCCAATTATACGGTGATATTTTTCCTTTCGAATCCGTCGCTCCCTCGGATCCCTCCTGTCCGTCTGTTCGTTCATTTCGATAATTAAAACGAAATTTCGCTCTCGGATACAGATTTAACGAATCGAACTTACAGTGGGCGCAAATGAATTGCTTCGTTTAGCGCTACTCACCGACCGTGACAGAAATATAATTTTCAATCTGCGCCCGCGTACACGCGCGTTAAGTCAGGGGGTTGGATACAAGGGAAGGGGGGAGGGTGGGGGGTTGGAGTTCAATCCGCGAAGAATTTGTCGAAAAAAAAAGGAAGGAGGGGAGAAAAAGAAAAAGAAAGGGGAGGAAAAAAATAACGAAACCTTTTAATGGCGTTAAGTGCGATTCGAACAAATAATCGAGCCAGTATTTCGCGTTCGGTGTTTCATTATTTTTAATGAATATCCATTATTTTTAATGAATCCTCGAGAAGAGACGTTTTGGAAAACGTCGGAGGCCGAGGGACATCGATAATGGACGACGTTTCTCTCTTATTTTTTATGGAGAATTTCATCTAACAATGTTTATCTATCACTTTTCTATGAAATATTTCGGATTGCTTGGAAGATTGCGTTGTTTTTGATTCTTCTTTCTGGTTTAGATGAATAGTTTCAAGTGATTAATTTATTTTGCCGAGGGATCTTAAGTTATTAATCAATTCGTATAACATAGTGAGATCGTGATTCGTGAATTCATTCTTCTTTTCTCTATTTTTCATGGCATGAATGAGAAATACAAATACTAAGATCACAGATAATAATAATTTATATTATAAAAATTTAAATAAAATATGATTAAATAAAGAGATCCTTACATTATAAAAAGAGTATATACAAGGAATATATTTGCATATATTATATTTTAATGAAGATGTTATTAAATATTTCGAAAAACCTAATATATCTGATTAAATACGGATAAATATGTAAATGTTATAATAAATATAATTATATTTTTTTATATTTTATAACCATTTTAAGTATGTATGAATAAGTGTAAATGTTTATAAAAATTAATTTATCAAAATATAAGAAATTTTAATTTGATAGGCCCTTATCGTTAAATAATGAATGGTAAAATTGTTAATAGATTGTACAACAAGTTTGCAATATTTATACAATGTTTAACTAATTTCAAATTTGGATGTATCATAATTAATTTATTCATAAAGCTCACATTATTTTTTCATTAACCCTATTTATATATATTACATATACCGTAAATTCATTCTTTATTCAAAAACGTTCATTATAATGTCGATTATCTGTGCCTCTTAAACAAATTCCCGATTAACAATACATCAACATCTTAAGAATTAAAATTTACTACCAATTAATACAAACATATTCATCTTATATCATCACTCAATAAATTCTCTCTCCACCGATTTACACTAATTACAACTCGATGCTCCCTCGAATAACATTTTCAATTCAACTTCAACGATAAAAGGAACAACGGTGGAAACCAAAATTTCCCTTAAATTTCGTTCGAAACAACCTTCTCTCCTCGATCGCAGAAAAAGCGTGGAAGAACAATTTTTTCCCATCCAAGGGGAACCTTAAACCCTTTCGCCGAGTTAACTCTGCGCGGGATGCTCGCATAGTTTCCTTTAGTCGGTTACGTAACAGCCAGATGGATAGAGAAAGAGAGAGAGAGAGAGAGAGCGAGCCTCGACGATTGAAAATCTCGCTTTGAAATAAGATATATATCCGGTGCCCGTGTGTCTGCCCGGTGGGTACGTATAGGCAGGGTGGTGGTACAGTTACTCGAACGCGTTTCCAATCTCATAAAGGCGTCCCAACGTCGATTATTCCCGTTCGATACTTGGCAGAAATTTTTAAGTATATTAGGAATACACTGGCGGCCCTCGCTGAATTATTCGAATGCTTTCAAGAAATTGCAGGATGCATTAGCTTACATTACGCCGCCTCCATTACATTATGAATATTACTCTGCCGTATATTGATGAGAAGAGTGGATCCGGCGCGCGCGCCGCCCGAGAGGGGTCCGCTTTTATTATTTCTTGCGTTTCAGACGCGCCATTTACGAATTACCACGTTAATAGGGGCGACGCGAGATTTATCGGATCCATGGTTTCGAGCGCGAGTCGACTCGAGGCGACGCGTGTCGCGTCGTTTCCAATTAGTTTTGAAAGAATTGAGGAGGGGGGGAGGGTGGTGCGGAGGAATATTGGATGGATAATGCGGGTGTAAAGGTGTCACGACGAGGAAATTATTTTTTTCGACTACTCTTCAAACCAGTCAGCGATGGATAATAATGATTGATCGAATGAGACGGATGAAAAAGTGGTTGCGTCGGTATTCTCGAGAAATTGTATATATATTGTTGAATCTGAAATTGATATTGCTATATTTAAAATTTGTAAAATATTGTAAATCCTCTGAGAAGAAATAAGTATTCTTTTAACCCCGATTAGATGATAATCATGGAGAATATGAAATTAAAGATCTAAATATGGAATAGGGAAAAGTGTGCGTATTGTGAATCAGCTTCTCCTTTCAAAGATAATCGTTTCAAAGATTCTATCGATGAAACGATAAAATATTATTCGACTAGCTCCAACTTCTAAATTGATGCATTTTGAATAGATTTAACGCATCTATAAAATCATTTCGCATATATAACAACATTGATTACTCGATTGATTTGACATTTATTCAAAAAGGAAAAAATATTGTGGACCAATGCCTCTTTTTCTCCTACAAAAAAGAGTAGCTATTAGCAATACGTATTCAGTATTTGGACGCAGTTGATGGCAAAATTGAAACGAAAAGTCAATGCATCGATTTAAATCAACGTAATAATATAACCATAACCAAACACACATCATAAATACAATAATTTTTGATCGATTTATCCAATAATAAAGGGTCGCGTATTAACAAATATCGAATATTCCCCTTATATTTATTAAAATTTGAACAGAATTTTTTGCGATACACGAATTGAAACACACACACACACACACACATAATCACAATACATCGGTGAGGATATTTCGAGCACGGAGAAAACCTGTCCCGATTTAGGAGGCAATTTGAAGCAAGCATACATATATACACACTTGTATCGACATTCTATATTCGAGTTACTTTCAAACTCGTTCGAACGTAACTCCTTTTCCCTCGTTGTTTCTCTATCTGACACGAGCCACCTCTCTCCTCCCTTTTCTCTGGAACGCCTTGGAGCATTAGCTCGAATACATCCATGAATATTATCCTGTACTTTGGCGAGTGGCGAGAAGGGTGTCTGGAGACGTGAAGGGGGACAGAGAGAAAGAGAAAGAGAGGGAGAGGGACAGGGCTGGTGAAGGGTCGGTATGGTATATAAGGTATAAGGTAGTCCATTAGCGTTAATATTATAAACGTTAGCTGCCCCCTGGCCATCCCTGTAACATACTCACGTGCGCCTGCGCTTCCTCTCTCTCTCGCGCACGCGACCACCCTCTCCACACTCTCTTCCTTTCTCCTCTCCATTTCAACGACCGTTCCCTGCTACTTTCCATCTCTCTTTCTTTCGCTCGCTCCTTTCTCTTTCTCATTCATTTTCTCGGTTGTTTCGTATGCCTTTCTATGTATATATGTATGTATATATATATATATCTTTCCTTTTCCCTCGTCCATCCGTTTGTTCTTCGTCTAACTACCTAAAGCCTTGTACGTCGAGTCTCTCTCCTCTTTACGTTCATCGTACAAACAACACACGCTAATATACCTCTTGACTACACGGAGGGAGAAAGAGAAAGAGGGAGCGCGGTGTATATACATATATATATATATATATGTGCAACACGACGAACCTCTTACTTAGGTGTTCTGTTACCGTACTTTATACCGGAGTTCATGGTCTACAGGGTGACCGGATTGTGATCCGACACCGGCCATCCCTGCGACAGGTGGCCTGCACCAAAAAGGTGGCCTCCTCGATTAGACTCGCCGGACAATGCTACGCATATTGTCGATCACCCTCCTTCGACTTCTCTCCACTTCTCGGCCGAAGTTAATCCCCCTCGTTGACACCGGTGATCCTCTTTGGCGGATTCTAAGAATTGGTCTGGTCATTTTTCTCGATACGGAATTTCGGGAACGTATTTCGATTTAATTTGTGTATTTGGGATAAAGCGAGAAAGCTTTAATGTGGAAATACAGTGTGTGATAAGCTGATATCAGGTAGAAAAGTAGAAACGTTATATAGTAATTTGAAAATTCTATGTATAAATTAAAAATCTTGAAAGATAATATAATTATAATGTTCCATGTAATTCAAAAATCTCTGAATCAAGTCTAGTAATATATTATTAAGGGAATGGTTAAATAATTATGATTTGATAATTAAATAATTTAACTCCTGTGCCAGAAATTTTGAAAATTGAATATTATTTATGATTCACATTGCAAAGTAATTTATCCTCCGTATTTCTCGAAACGTTTTTATCGATCGATACAAAAAGCGAATCGAAACTCCATACGATATAATTCCGACTCGAAATCATCCTCACGCCATTCCTTGCACAACGAAGCTCTCCAACATCATCCCGCAGCAAAAATACGGGAAAAAAGAAGAAGCTTTCAGCTTCTTTTCTCAATGACATCTAGCCAACCGAGGCAAAAGAAAGCTAATAAGAACGTGTTGGCTTTTAGACGTTCCCACGGGAATGTGGTCAGTCGGAGAAAAGTCGGTTGCGCTGCGTCCAGGTGGCTAAGAGGAGGCGCTAATTTCCCGTGTAACTATGCGCGATTGTTGTTTATTATTATGTATACTAATGGAGCACTAAGGGACTCGGCCAACACTCCACGCCACTCCAATTCCAAGAGGATTTCGCTAATTCACCGGATCTAGCCTTCCCCCTCTCTCCTCCTAACGATGGATCATAGCGCGAAATGGGAATACGAAGTTTGCTTGGGAGAGAGAGAGAGAGAGACAGAGAGTTGGTTTTCAACCGTGAACAGAGATTATCCGCCGAGTGCAACGAGGGTTCATCGATACACCCTCTTGCGACCCTCCACGCTCGCGGACCTCCTCTTTTATTTGTTTTAAAATCGAGCAGGGAAGATTATCTCGCGAACCATTTTGGATAGGCTAAAGCCATTGTTCCGAAAGTTGAAGGACGTCGAAAAGTTAATTCGCTGGTGAACTTTTCTCATGAAATTTTCGAAGTTCCGTTCCATTTACATCCCTAGCTAAGTTACATCGATTCGTTTCCATCGAATCTCGCACCCTTCCTTCATCCGCCGTTCCTCTTTTCCTGGACGATTACACTGGCCGCCGGTTGGTGTACACGAGAGATGGAATAATGCTTCTTATAATTTTAAAATGATGAGGCTTCTGAAGAATTTTTTGATTTTTTTTTATATTAAGAATTCTGAAATTGCCGAAACTTTTGTAAAAATTTTCTAAAAAATCATAAAGTGTAATTATATCAATGTATTAATATCAATCAATCAATTAACCATTAACATAATTAAGCCTCCTTTTATCCTGTTCAATCACTTTATAAAACTCTTACACAAATTGCTTACGAAAAACAATAAAAAAAAAAGAAAAAGTCCGGAATATATCTCCACTCAATCCCCTTAATACATCTTTTCCAAACTTGGACAGACAAAAATTACTATTTCCCCTAAAAACTCCGTATAAGATATCCATAAACGATCTTATTTCAATGTCGCTCCCAAGTCAATTCCCAAAGTGGCTTCCTCTTAAGTTCCACCCTTTATAAATACTACAAGAAATTCGATTGGCCACGTTAAGAATCGTCGAAGGGTTTTACATCGGAAAGAGAGAATCCAACCTCGTTTCTTATCGGCCTCGAGTACAGAGACGAGGTGTATTCGTGCTATCGCAACCACTCTCGATCACTCTTTTCCTCCTTACGAGCGTATATGTATATATATATACACGCCCACTCGATCCGTATCGGGGAAAAGCGAGAAAGTGGATTGAAACGCGAAGAAGAACAAGACGGATACGCGCGACGCCGCTCCAAGCAATAACGTTAATTGCTGTAATTTCGATTGCCACTGGATTCGCCGGCCATTTTAGCTATTTCACGGGAATTGAAGTACCGAAGGGTGAGGATGGCAGGTAGGGGGAAGCTCTTTTTTGTGTGTGATAGAGGAGAAACTGGATTCGATAGATCTTTTAGCGATACCGATGATGTGAATGGTGGATCCGGGAGAGTGATTGTTGATGCGATATAATTGAGGCGAGAGAAAAATTGTTTCGTGTGCAAATGCGGATCCTATTGTTTCTTGTATCTAGATAGAAAATACTTTTGAACAATGAGATGATGATTACGAATAAATTGTTTGTTGTGTTTTATTGTTTGTTGTTGGGAAAGACTGTAACTATATATTTGATATTTCGATGCATCTATCTTAGGCATATTTCTTCGATTAATTGAGTTAAGAATTGGAACAAAAATTTATTTTTTTTTTTTACATATCAAGAAGAGTTTTTGTTCATAATCTTTTAATTACTTATTAAAATTGTTACCGATATCTTGTTGACATCTCGGTAAATCTTCTCTTTATTATTTTCGTATTTGGTATAAATGAATAATATTTTGAAACTAAATGGCCGTAGAAAAGAATTTGAAAATTGCACGGATGTTGGTAATAATAATATCTAATTTTATATTATTAATAGAAAAATCGTTAATATCCCCGGTAATGAATAACTCTCGGCAAAATAATTTATTGATGCTTACAAGCAAGTAAACATCCTTCTTGATTTGATATTCATAATATTCATCACCCACGCGAAGCAACATTCAGAAATACAATTTCCGTCTAGCTGTTTTCTTGAACATAAAACGCAGATATATGTACTTACATTCAAAGATATTACACGTGCACGATTACAAACACAGTTTCCTTTACGTTCTCGTTGCGTCTATACCATTATTGTAATATAGATATAATTGCCATTAACAGATGTTAACATCCCTCGTCGAATTCAACATAAACAAATTAAATTTTAATAAGCAAATTAAGAACGCTTGAAAATTCTCTATCTCGAATCCATTCCAAACCTAGTACACGTTATTTGCCATGGAAAAACAAAGATTATATTTACCTCAAATTATACACAGAATTTATAAAAATAAACGAAAGAAAACCTTGCCACGCTTTAATTCTTAAAAGAAAAAAAAAAAAACAAAATCAAAAAAATCATCTCGCCATGAGAATCACTGATGGATCTCATCGAAGGAATATAGCTTCGATCGTTGCTTCCAAGATATCGAAGAAAGCAACGGAAAATATATCGAATCTCTTCGTATCTAATAATTTATATTCCAATTCTTGTCCAACACCCTTTATTTATCGTTACGTTTCCTATCCAGAGATCCTTCGATCTCCGACGTACGTGCGTGCACTCTGAGAACCCCTGGCCGCGCATAGAATCCTAAGATCTCCTCTGACGTCTGCTTAATTAATTACCATCCGCGGTTTTAATTAGCCGGGGCTCCTACCTTCTCCCATCCTCTCTTCCCCACTCCCCTTCCCTCGTCCCGTGGAAAACCATGTGGCAGCCAGCCTCGTCCTCCGTCTTCTGTGTGTTCGGTGCGTTTGCCCCCTGTATGCACACTGTATGCACGCATACACACACGGCAGAGGTCGACACACGTCCACACCTTCCACACGCGTGCACATCCACCAGGTGTTCGTGTCCTTCGTGCACGCATAAGTACACGTAACCCAGAATGCGTGATGAGGAAGAGGAGGAGGAGGAGGAGGAGGAGGAGAACGATAAGGGAGGTCGTAAATGGAAGGATTGAAGGACTCGGTGACGTTTGATTTTGTGACGCCTTTATCTGAGAAATAGTGTACGCGGTTCGATAGCGGTGTCCAGCTGCAGCGGAGTGGAAAGTCTTCGTTCGTTCCGCTCGTTTTACGAGCGCGGAGGATCGGAGGAAATCGAGATGTGGTGTAACTGCGAGTGAGGATCGAGGATGTTGGAGTGGGGATGATGGGACGGGTCGATTGTTGAAGCGTGGAAATTGATATCGGAATGGTATCTAAGTATTCTAAGTATCGGGATTGAAATTATCGTTTTGGAGAGTTTCTTTAGGTTAGGTTAGTATTTGAGGCGTGGAATTGAAAAAGTAAGGAATCGAAAAAATAGGTTTTGTTGCAAACGTAAGAATATATCGTGTTAAAATTTCGAATTGGTGTCATAAAAAATACAAAGGAAAACAATTAATTTTATTTTAATAATTTAAAAATTGCAAGTTTTTATGCCAGCAAATAAGTAATATATTTGTATGTTGAAATCAGAGATGTATATAATTTTCCAAAGAAATTAATATGATAAATATTAAATTATTTTATATAAAAATTAATGCCAGAATTGAAATTATTGTTCTTCGATTGATATTTGGCATATAAAGTTCGACGAATATCATATTGTTTTAGAAAAACTGTTTGTGTATATTTACAGTGTGTATATTTACGTAGAGATCACGAAAAGCTGATATATGTGTACGTTTATAACTTTCGAAAGGAATTAAACAAATTAGCGTGAACTCCGTGTAAATGTTATGACAGGAATTTCCTGCGAACAATTTAATTGCGCCCGAATATGAATATTTTGCACAGTGAAACGTTGTCATTGTCGTAGGGGAACGAAATTATATCCGTAGTTTTCGGGCGTGGAATAATAGTACGTTTCGGTGAATGTTGTCGATCGCTATTGAAAACGAACTCGTGTCGGAGCCCGTCATGTCTTTTCTCTTCGAATTAACGATCGTCAATGAAGATTAAGATCATTCCATATGAAATTCGCGATAACTTTTATATAGAATTAATTATAAACGATTAAATTGATTCCCGCGGCTCGCAATTTTAACTTTTGAAACGTAATTAAAAAATAGCGATTCTTCTCGTGATAAAATATTTATAACAGAATCAATATATCGTATTAAAAACAAATGGAAATAATTGAATATAAAAGTGATTAAATATATAGCGAAATTAAAATTTTTTTAAAGAAACAATTTTTTGCGAATAATTCATTGATAAATTTTAATCAATATCTTTCTTTTATATTTCAATTTAAGCAATTTGTTCCCATTACTTTTTTCTAAATTAATCGTTTTCTCTATGTGTATGGATAATTCAACATTCAAGTATAATAATTATAAATCTATGAATAAATCGATTCAAATTAATCTAACCTAACGAATGATTTTTCTATTAACTTCTTCCTCTCGTCCAATCCTTTGCAGGACAATCTAATCTAATCTAATCTAATCTAATCTAAGCTAAATATACCTTAAAAACACACTATCAAACCTCATAAATATTTTGAACCAATGAATTTCTAGATTCAAAATTATCCATTTTCAAAGAAAACTTCAAATTCAAGTTCTCGCACTCCCCATTAACCATAACCACTGACCTAATTCCACAAATTCTCAAATTCATCAAGCACCAAAAAATCGTTCTCTCGAAAATCGTTGGATCGATCAAATCTTATACCACACAGCCAGCCGAATGTAATGGTCGAAACGGTAACAGTCGGTTAGCTCATTTACCGAAAAAGGCGAGCGAAATACGCGAGAAGGGGGCACGGGGGAGGAGGAGGAGGAGGAGGAGGGTTGAAGCGATGCGAGAAGTGGGCAAGAAATCGCGGAGAGTGAAGGTGGAGATGGGATAACTGGGGGCTCGGTGAAAAGGGCAGACACGCAACGATACAAAGACAATGTGTTTGTTGCCGATTAGCAGAAGGACGAGGTGAGGTTTTTACGAGAGTTCGAGGTATATACGGACGGTGGACAGAGTTGGAAGGAAGGGCATCGAATAAGGGTCCGGAAGGGCGAGGTGAAGGGACCCAGCCGTTTACAGCCGAGGAGAATCGGGGCCCGTGGCTTAAATGACCCCTCTCTCTTGGGTCGCCACCCGCGGCTTCCCCACCTGTGTCAAGATTTACGACAATTCGCTTTTTACCCCCTTTAAGAGCTTTCGTATTATCTTACTGCCTCTGTTGCTGCTTCCTCCGCGAAGCAAATGTGTATACTAGGCTTCTCTGTCTGCCTGTTTGTCTGTTTGTCCGTCTTTGTCCGAGCCTTTGTTTCTCTCTCTCTCTTTTCTATCTTTCTCTCTCTTCTTGCGCAGTTCAGGCTTTCTCTCGTTGCCTTCGATTCTCGATTTCTGTCTGTCTTTTCTTTTTTCTCGTCTTCTTCTCTCTTCGTCTCGTCTTTCTTCGTTTTTCTTTTTCTCTTTCTTTCTCTCTCTCTCTCTCTCTCTCCTTTCGACTACTGCTAGTACTCCTCGATACGAACGAGTATATTTGCTCAGGTAAGAAACGGCGGATACAGGTGTAACGTGGACACGGATACAACGGAACACCTGAGTCTGTGGTAATTATTTCGGGGCGAGGGCAGATATAAAGTGTCTCCTTCGTTCTCGTTTGCTCTTGCGGCCCCGCTTTTAATTACGTCAGATTCGATTAAATTTGGGCTCTTGGTCGCGGAGGGCGTTCCTCGTGCCCTTGAAACTTTAAATAATACGTTTTCATACGTTTCTTTCATCGAGCATGAATCGTTGCGAGATGTGTTACGGAACAGTAATTAAAAATTGAGGACGTTGCAGTGAAAGGAGGATAGATTCTTTTAATTATTACGCGTAAAAAAGAAATTCTATATTGATTTTGGATTACATTTTGTGCAAGAAGAATTGTGTTTAACAGAAAGTAACGATTGATATTTTGATGCAAAGTTTAGAATTTTAAATGAAGAATTTCAACTCAAAGCTATTAATATTTTTTTTCATTTAACGATTTATTTATTACGAATAATCCTTTGAGATATCTTTGTAATATATACCTTGTTAAAACTTTAACAAGATATATAAACCAATGAAAATGATTTTATAACGTTTTATAAATAATTTTATAAACAATTCTTATTCCCCTCTCGCAATAAAATTGTTCTTTGCCCCCTTCGATCGTTTCGAGACTCGCATCCCGAGCCCTGGATGCTCGAATTCCAGAACGAGACCGGTTAACGCACATCGAACTTTTAATCGCCATTGTAATTCCTTCCCAAGCGTTATGATAATTGGACGGTTGTAAGTATCGTCCGTTCGCATAAATCTTATTATTCTAATGCCGTTATTACGATCATAATCTACAGGTATCCAACCGTGGCACCTTCCTCCCCCTCTCTCTCTCTCCGCGATTCGATTCGCTCGCGAAGGCCCCTCTTCCCTTTTCACGCGCCTCTTCCTCTTCTCCTTCGCCTCTGTCTCCATCATCTTTTAACCTTGAACTCCCTCGTTACCGTACCACGCTTCAGAGCGCACGGTTTCAAGAAATTTTAGAGATCCTCGGGGAATCCCATTATGAATCCTGAACCTAACCGAACGGCCACTCGTTGAAACATACGACGACGATGAAACGGAAAAAGAGAGAGAGAGATAATCCAATCAGTTCGTTCCGGTTCTTCGATTCCTCGGACTGTCGAGAGAGTCGGTGGTGATCGCACCGTTTGAGAATGTTCTGTACATGGACGATGTGTTTAAGCGGAAGAAATAGTGTTCGAGTCGACGTTCAATTAGCGGACACGTTGAGTGGACGTGTATATAGTTGCTCGTGTCGTATTAGACGATTTTCTAGACTTCTTCTGAGGAAGAAGTGGGTTTGAGTTATGATTGTTGGATAATTTGTAATGTTAATTTGGTTTGCGCGATTTTTTTTTCTTTTCGTTATTTGTAATGATGCCATCTCGGTACTGGTACGACGAACGTCAATTATGGCCGACGAATGAATTTGTTTTAAGTGTTATTTAAAAATTTGAAATGGAACGTGACCTTGATATTTAAAAATTAATATTGAAATGGAATATTGGTTTTTCTATTCTGTCTTTTCGAAGAAGGAAAAAAGAAATGAAGTAAATGATATTTATTTCTAATTTTTGATAATCAACGCTGTTTTTTAACAGCTAACTATTTTGTTAATGATTTTGGAGAAGCAAGAAGCATGTGTCGAGTTCTGTAATTCATATAAAACAGAAGAGTAAAATCCGTGCAGTACAAAGCGAAGGATTCTGTAACCTACTTTACTATACTTACTATACACTTTACTGTACTCGTTATCTGAAAATATTCAACATTTGCTCAGGAATAAAATCCATTATTCAGCGCAAATAATGGTGGCCATCTATTCTAATCCATTATGCGAAAAAAACGATTCTTTTTGTATTCAATTTTATTTATTTTCAAATTATTACAATCTTATAAAAAAAAAATCGATTATAATTTATGATCACAGTTACCATTAAAATTGAGATTAGATAGGAATAATTTCCATGAAATTTCTCGTGTATATTCGCTTGATGACAAACTTAAGACGAGTTATTAAAACTTATTACATTATACTTGCCCTTAATCTAAAGGGAAAAAAAATTTATATTTCCTCCCCGAAATTGAAGTCCATAGCCGAGTGTAGCATCGATGTCTCGCGCGATACAATAGAAGGTCGCACGAAGGCGAGGACGATGGAGGGACGGGGAAAAATTTAATTAGCAAAAGCCCGAAAATTAATTGCGCCAGGCGTCTTATTGTACTCTGGCCCTGTGCCTCGAAGCGTTACCGAGAACCTGCTGCGTCTATATACACGGGGAATGTAATATTCACAACAGCCTATATTCGAGCCAGCAGTCAGTCTGGCCACCCCTTCCGTCCACCCCAGCCAGCTTTCCTGACTTGCTCCATCGGCTTTGCTATGCCGTGGTGTAGTGTACCAGGCTTTACAGTTCTCCATGCTGTGTACATGCTCGTGTATTCGAACACGTCGTGGATGTTTGGCTTCTATCTATTCTTGAAGATTTTCAAATAATTATTTATTAAAAAGTGCATGGCAAGTTTTCGAAACTTGCCTATATAGGACACATGTGAAACGTACGGTTATATTTCATCATCCGCGTATTGTATTCGTGATCGTAGCTTAGAAAGTATATAAATAATCATTTTGGAGGTAACGGAGATTAAAAGTATCGTTTAAAAGTGATAAAAGTTATTCGTGGGATTAATTATTAAATTCGATAGACGTTCGAACGTGATGCCAGTGTGATTACTAGTCACATTTTTGATTCGTGGAACAATGAATCTTGAACGAAAGCAAAAGAATATCGAGATTCTTTAACTGTTCCTTGATGTAGCGTGTAATGAAACGTGGAAAATCACTGGACCGAGGCAGTTCTCAGGAAATGCCGTGGAGATGATTCCGTGTCTACTAACGAGGCAAAAATGCGTCTTATTATAGAAGTATTTTCCTCCATCGAGTTAACTAAGAGCACCGTACTATTATACTCGTTTTCTATTACTACGTTCCGACTATTTCAAATATTATCCGTGTTCTTAGAATTGTGTGCATCTATCACGAAGATTTCTAAATCGTAATAATAATTCGATGGATACAATCATTATAATTTCTTAAACAACGTAGATATATTGTTCACGCTTCTACCATCCGCCAAACAAGCGTATTAATTCCTTTATTGATCGAGATTCGAATCAATTACCATAGAATTTTATTTAAATCGTTGGATGGGATATCCAAAGTGCCGAATGAAAAGCCGCATCTCTCGTTACATCTCATGTTGCTATTCGAATAATTTTCTCGTTCCCGAAACATCCATACGTAGTCGAAGGAACAACGGTGGATCTATCGGTGGAAATCGTTGGCCATCGTCATCAGGGTGGTCAACGATGAAACCGGCTATGGTAGGTTTTCGTGTCGATTGTAGGACTCTCCCCATGGCTGTAATGACGCGGTGGCTGGGCCGAGGGGTGCCAGGACGACATTATTAATTGCTCCACAATGCCAGCGGCGTGTAGGCACACGAGGGGTGTCCTCCCCCTGCTGATGCTCGTCGATCGACCAGCCACGACGGAAATTTCATTAAGTGGATTCTTATAGACGCGGTTTTCAGATTAACAGTATGATATGTGCTCCATCCCGGCCCGGAGAGATATTAGATCGGGGACTTGCCTGTGCCTGAGTGCTTCTCTCTCTCTCTCTCTCTCTTTCTTCTTTCTACCTCTTCTTCTCCGCGTCTCTGTCGGTCCAAGCTCTGTTGGCCCGTTCGTTGGCTGGTTGCCTGCGCACAAAGCCTACTGTACACCCCGGCCTACTCTCCACCCCTCCCTAGAGTTTGTAATATCTGCAGACCCCGCTATAGTGGTATCCTGTGCGATGTAGCTGTATCTTAGAAGTTGAGAGACCGCTCGAGGGTCTTCCAGGAGGCTGGACTCGTGTGGGGGCGGATTTCGAAGTTTCATTTTTTTCTTTTTTTCCTTCGGCGCAAATACGGAATATGTATTCGATATAATTTTCAATTTCGTTTTCAATTTCTTGGTTTTAGTTGTAAAAATTGAAACTTCTGTTACGTGGATTCGATTCTGTTTCGTATTCGATGATATATAGCTATTTCAAGGTCTTATACACGAAAGTCGTGCCATCGGCGGTCAAGGTCATTCGTTCTTCGCGTTGCATTATTTATAACCGCGTTTCTCCTGTTCTTTTCTCGAGTTGGATAGGAAAAAACATTTACTTTGATATTCTTGTATAACGTGACGATCACGTAAAAATCTTATCGATTAAAAGTGACAGGGAATTAGTTGATTTACGGTAGGGATCACTTATTAAAATATTTTCGTAGATTGTCGAGAATTGATTTTAATTACGATCCCATGGATGAACGATAGTTTGACGGTGCAACTCGCGGGAATTTTAATCGAAATATATCTATTTTAATTACAACGTTCGATTTTTTTAAAATTGAAGGTCGATAAATCACAATGAAAAATTCGTTTCTAACCGAGGTCGCGTCGAGTAGTTCGATTAGCGTTAACTAATCCGAGCACGCGGAATATTCGGTAAATTTGGCAAATATGCCGAGTACCAAATAGTTGGCGAATATTCGGTGCATCCCTAACAGCAATTAAAGGCAGGGAGATTAACCATGAATGCAGCAACTCGGTCGGTCAAAATTGATTCATTATTGTCGGTTTCTCCGGCGAAGAGAGAGACGGAGACAGAGAGAGAGAGAGAGAGCAGCACCGCTCTCTAAGCTAAGATAATGTACACTAACCTCTGCCCTTCCGGAATCGTGCGGTCTTAAGTTTCCTTCATTATTCCCAGTTATTGCTATTATTATCGTCCCATTACCGTTATTATTTTACGTCGTATGGATATGGCGATTAATCCCGTGTCTTTTTTTCTCTCCCTCTCCCTCTCTCTCTCTTCGAAACGAATTCTTTATTACATTATCACCGTATCACCGTGTAGAATTTCGAGTAGGAAATTAATTCCCGCCGGTGAACAGGGTTCTAATTGACTGTTAATTAGGGAACGCCTAGTCATAGCGTCAGTCAAAGCTGCTCGGCGATCGTGGCTTGTGTATTGTGTGCGTGTTCCTTGCAATTAAGCGGATAATCGAGTACGATTATGGGAGAGATTATATCAGGGGATTCTTTGTTAATGGATTGTTTATTAAATTTATATTGGATAATTTTAATAATTTGCAATATATATGTATGTATGTCGAATGATTTGATTCTTGATAACTTTGAATCGGAAATGATGGAAAGAGGGTGTAAATAATTTCAAAATTTCGGTAGGTTTCGTTATTCAATAAATTCAATCTATCCGAAATCCATTATATCTATTTCGTTAATCTAAATTTAATTAAAAACGAATTTCATTCGATTGCGTAGAAATATTTCAAAAAGTGTATTCATCCATTTAAAAATGTTTAATAAGAAAAGAATTAATAAATGAATCGATTTCAATGATAAATGTTGTGTCATTTCGTTTTTCCTGCAATTTTGCTTTAACAAATATAAATTGATTTTTAAAACCTTAGACTGTTCAAAGTTTTACATGTAGATCTCAAATATGACCATTTAATTAACAAAATTATATATACATAACAACTCAGAAATCTCAAAAACAATCTTTTTGGAAATTCTTTCTACGTTTGCTGACCAATAATAATATCACAATATTAAATAATTCACACGTATCCAACTTCAAATCTCAATAATTTTCGCAAATTTTTTCTATATAAAAGAATATCAACAAAAGATTTGATAAATCGTTCCTCGTCCTTTATACACATATCTGTTTTTCCATCACAAAAAAAGGAATCTTCTCGTTACTTAATAAATAATGGACGACACAGTATCATCAGTTTAGATTTTTCTTCGTTAAGGTAAGTTGCCGGCCGATATGTTCCTCGCGTTTCTGAGGGGGTGGTGGAGGTTGGATAACGAGCCAGGGGGTGAGGGAGGGTTTAGAAGGCCTTAGCCGGAAGGGTGTGGAGAGGGATCGAGGGAAAGTTGAAGGTAACCGACACCCTTTCGCAAAAAGTAATTGGTTAATGCCTCGGAAATGAGTTTAGTTCCTTTTTTGCTCGGCGAGAACGTGTTGCTCCTTTTTCGGCACCTTCGCTATCCGCTCGTCCTTTCTCTCTCTCTCTTTCTCTCTCTCTCTAACTCTCTTTCTACACACACACATAACATTTACATGCTCGCAATAGCACAGTGTGTACACACTATTCTTATACGAACTTTCTCTTTTCGACCCGAGAGAAACTCCCTTTTTCTCTATCCCTCCCATTCACCTTCAAAATGTTCCTCTTTCTCATTCCTATTCACTCAACCTCTTACACTTATTTTCTTTCCACGCCTCCTTCTCTCTTCTTTTTCAACCCAGGTCCCTGTTCTCGCATGCACGCATATATGTGTTTTTATGCTCGCTCCAGGGCTCCAGTCACGCTTTGTGCCACATTGTGCGCACCTTCGGAGCCCCATTATCCCCGTGTAAAAGTGTCATTACGACCCGCGGCGAGGCTCCAAGACGAGGAAGCTCTTCCTTCTCTGAATGGGCGTCGCGCCACGCCGGTAGGAACAGAGAGATAAAACCCGCTTAAAGGATTTGTCTCCGTGTCCGGGCCGATTCGTTAACCCACCCGGGACCAGGGATTTTCCTTTCTGCTCCGAACAGAGCACACCGCGACTTTGTTTCAAAATTGGATAAACGTATCGACTTATCGCGCTCGAATCGCCGATTCCTCCATGTTATACAGCTATATATTTTCGTGGACGGTATATTGGCTTTGCCAATGAACGTTTCCAAATGTTTTCCCTTTTTTATTTTAGAATTGAGTCGTTTAAAGTCGAATTTTTATAGCGCGTATTCTATAAATTTATATTCGAATTATTGTCATAAATGTTTATTAACAATTATAAATATATGATATTTATGATAGGTTATAAAATAATTTATCGTATTCTTGCGCGGAGATAATTAAAATAAATAAGTGAATCGAAAAATTTCATTTGTAAAATTTTTTCGCAGTCTTTTTGAAAAAATAAATATTGGAATATTCAATCGATCATTGACATTTCTCATATACTAATTGAAAAACTTCAGAAAGATCACAAGATCGTCGAAACGATTCACGTATACTTGATCCCAACTCTAATTCCAAGAAAAAAATAAAAAGGAAAAGAAAAAAAGAGAAATCATTCTCCTCCAACGAAAGCAACTGAAAAATTTCATTTGTAAAATTTTTTCACAATCTCCTTGAAAAAATATATATTCATAAAATATCAATAGTTAAATCATCGAAACGATTCACACTTAATCCCAACCCTAATTCGAAGGAAAAAATAAAAAGAAGAAGAGCAAAAAAGAAGAAATCATTCTCGGCCGAGGACAAAAGCTCGACAACCGGTTAACCCGCGCGTTGAGAACAGCCAGGACACGGATTCGTTAACCGAGTCACAGTGTCTGGCCGCAGAATCGTCCCCGTTTTCCTGCGGCCGCGACGGTGGCGATACGATCGTCATTAGCGGAGGAAGAAGTCCGCCATAGCTCTTTGTGGATTCTCTTGCGCCTCGTGTGTGTCGTCCCTCCGCTACTAATGGTCTTAACGAACCCGACACTGGCCCCCTCACCCGTGGGTTAATACATCAACCATGTTGCGCCGTGCGCGGAAAACTCCCCCCGATATATCTGTGCCGCGGTATGCGGCTCACGAAGACTTCGATTATCGCCAATTTACCGGCTGGCTCGTGTTTATTCGGTGACCACCGGCGTGGCCTCCGGTAATACCAGCGCCAGGAAATACTGGATGGCGATCGATGCGCCTCCCCTCCCCTCCTCTTGAAATCGCTTGACGAAATTAGACGGTTAACCGATCCCGGCGAATGCGGCCCGGCCAGCTTTTATCCGTTGATTAATTTGGTAGACGGTCTTCTTTTATGGAAGTTTGCAATGGTAATTGGACAAAATAATCGAGTTAGGTTAGATTAGGTTAGGTTAGGTTAGGTTGATTGTTTCGTTTTGATCCGAGAATTTTCGATACGCGTGGATTTGTTTTTCGTTTTGTAATTGGCAGAGTTTTTGGAGAAAGTGAGTGGTTAAAATTTTGAAAAATTATTTGAATAACAAAGTTTTATTGGCAAGTTTTATTGAGGTTACTTTACTCTTAAATTCGGTGAAATTGTTAAAATTTTGCCCGTATCTATTTTGGGAGTATTCGTATGCGTTAAATTTAATTTAATTCACGGTTTGTTGTTGCATATTGCATATTGTTTCAGAATATGTGGTTTCTATATTGTATTTGCCGATGTGTTAGGACACGAATATTACGAATTTTTTTTCTATCTTTATTTCTATCTCTTCTATCAATTTTTTGTGCTTCGAAACGATTAAAATCGATAAAAAAGCTATTATCAACATTTTGATCATGATTTTATCAAAATTATCCAGATATTTAACAGATGGATCTATAATTCTTATAATATTTGGAATATATTTCACGCTCATTTAATTGTACGCGAATTATATAACAATTTATGTATGAAAAAGAAAAAGTGAGATAATAATATACACATTAGCAATAACAACAGGTGTTCCAATTAGCACATATTCTACCAAAACAATTGTATCAATATTATTTTAAAGAAATTTTCCAACCTTTTTCTACCGTATATATACTATAAATTAACAAATTCCAAACTCCATATTATAAAATTATAATATTCTCGATTTAATGGATAAACTCAAAATTTCTCATACTGCGTCTCATACTTTTAATTTTTCTCGCGAATTCACCTTTGTGAAACAACGGGGGCAACAACGAACCAGACCTACGAGACTCTCTCAATACTTTTCTTACCAGACTTGTCCCAAGCAACGGGTAGCATCTTTCCAGAAAGTGGAAAGGGTTGGTCTGTGAAACGATGGAAATTAATGGATACGCGGTGGGTGTAGCGAGTCGTGGCCGGTGTTAATTGGACCGCAACGGAACGGGTTAAGCCGGTAAGAGGAATGATCCCGTGATTCTGATAATCGATACAAGTGTCTGTTCGATTTCGTTGCGCCTGTTTAGAGGATAGCGCGGGGGTTAATCGGATCTCGCAGAGGGGGAGGGGCGCGCGCGATGCGTTGCCCCGTTTCCGGCACACTTTTGTTTCCACGTTTGAATTAGAGTCGCTAATTTTCTCCAGTGTGCAATAACTCGATTGCGCCGCCTCGGTGTTTCGAAAACCACGTTTAACTCACGAACCAGTTCATTTCTATTTCCCCTGTTTCGTTTAGTCTAATTTTCTCTGATTAAACCAATTCAATCCGCCATCAATTATTCACGGTACCGTGCCGAGTAAGAGTCATTAGGATATTAGATCTAGAAGCTCGGGGCTTTGTGCCTTCTTTGCTCTCCTCTTTTGCCTGTAATTTTCTTTGTGTGGAAAAAAGAAAGAAAAACAAGGAAACAAGATGTATAGACTCGTTTTATCGTATCGTAAAATTGTGTAATAACGCGATTTATGGGTTTTCTTTTCTTATTAATTAATGATTCAACAAGCGTGAATTTCTCTTAGTGTTAGAAAAAATTTTGATCAAATTTTGTCATGTATTTAAATTTAATAATATATATATAACACACCTTCTGTCAACTATGGCTATCAATAAAATCCATCCTGGTTATTCCATCCCCGCACGGCTCATTAATCTTTCCGAGGAAACTGACGCGCGAGGGTAAATGGCACAGTTATTGTGCCTCTCTTCCAGTTACCGGATGATCAATTAATTTTTTAAAAATTAGAAAGGAAACATGTGATAATTTAATTACTATATTTTTGGGATGAAATTTTATTTTTTATCCAAAGCTGCGTAAATCATTGTGATCTGTGGGAAATATTATTACGCGATAGGATAAAAATGATATAATAAAGTCCTGAAGTAACAATTTATTATCTCTATCTGATAAATACGATACAGATTTCGTATTTTAATTAATATTTCCTTCCTCTCTTCTTTTTTCTCAACTTAATTTTTCTAGAGAATAAAGTATAATTGAAAAATTGTAACGTTACAAAGACAGACTAATTTTGAAGCTAGCTTCAAGAGAATATATTTATAGAAAGATATAATACCTTAAATACTTGATCTTCACGATATCAATGTAACACTTTCAAATTATTCAAACAACTTTCATTAAACATTTACTTTGGCTTTCAGTAAAATCCAATAACAAATTCAACTTCTCAAAATATCTTAAAATATTTTCCACGAATAAATTCATATATAATAAAGTCTGATTTTCCATCTGATGACTTTTTAATTAGGTCATACTCATATTTGTTACATTACTTTACTTTACATTACAAAATTTATTTAAAGAAATATTCTTCCAAGGAAAGATACCCCTTACCATCCATTCCCACCAATTACGCCCAATCGTCCAATCCTTTAACGTCCCAAAACAACGTCACTTTCGATGGACCTTTCGCTTTTTTCCATCTCGGGGGCGCGCTCGCGGGTTCGTAATTTCGTTTACACCGGAAACGGTCGGTAAATCAGCGACAAAATGAATTCACCGCCCGGACGAGGACGCTGGCCCATTTAGAAAGAGCGATGTGGAAGGGGTTTATTCCGCGGTTATCTTTACGAGTCGAAGAGATACGCCCTCCCTCGTCTCTCTCCTTCTCCCCTTTCATATTCCATCTCTCTCTCTCTCTCTCTATGTCGACCTGTCCTCCCAGAGGACTTTGGAGATCCGCGACGCGGAAGGGGTGGCCGAGCCGCCCCGTGCTGGCAGGAAGCCGACGCTAAATCTTGCCCGGTGTCGAGCCGCCACCGGCCCGGAACCGTGGCCCGTTCGTTATTCTTGTTAACGTTATGATCATTGCACGGTGAAACGTGTAATTTCGGATTAGCCGATGTCCAGGATCGAAATCCACGGCTGACGGCCCTTTTGTCCCTTTCCAGAGAGTGACATACTCGTGATGACGCGGTTTAATACCGGTTTTGGGGAGGGTTGATTTATGCTGACGTTTCCTCTTCTTTTTTTTCTCCCACCCTCCCTTCCCTCTCTGTATGTTATTTCTACTCGTCATCGTTCACGTAAAATTCGAAATTGTAATAAAGGGGGAAATAAAATCGAGCAATCGTTATTGTTGGAATTACGAAACGTTTTATTATATTTCTGTTATTAACGAATGTAATTCTGTTTTAACGAATCATTTTTTTGTAATACAGGAATCGTGCATTTAGGTTTAGTATGAATAGTAGTTTAGTAATAATAGTAATTTTAATTTGGTAAAAATTATCATATGGAAAACAAGGAGTCGTAAAATAGTCGTCTGTTCGTGTTTCTTTTGTGTTTTGTAAAGTTCAAGTTAAAATATATCTTAAACTAATAGATTTGTAGTATTTATTCGTAAAGATTAATCAATTATTTATACTGAATAATGTTAAGAAGCAATGTATTAAGAAATGCTATATTTAAAAAATTATCGTTCACATGTCTTCTGAATATAGATACGTACAATAATTAATTTTCAATGTATATTTCTCGCATCGATATCTACATTTTTTTCTTAAACAATTAATTAGTCATTGTAAAGAGAATAAGTATATATAAAAAAATTATAAATAACACTAACTAATTAATAAATAATTCCAAAAACTGATAAATTGATCGGTTTTTTTTTTTTCATTGAGACATAATTTTTTAAAAAAATATATCTAACCAATCATCTCCCCTTCTACTTAAAATATCTTCTTATACAATTTTTTTGTATTAAAAATTTATACAAATTTTTCAAAATTGAACTCATTCAAAAATTATCTTATCCACCTTATCTCCCCGTCCACAACACGAAGATTTACTACTTATTAAATAATCATTCGCCCCCTTAATATCAAACCTTACGTCAGAATTCACAATTCCATTCATTAAAACGCACGAGAAGAGAAGTATCTTCTTTAACCTCTTCACTGTCACGTTCTTTCTCGATAGCTTGACGTAAATTAACTTGCCCACGTAAAATATTTAAAACGTTCCACCATCCTAGGAACACGTGTAAACGTATCCACGAGTACGAGAGCGAGATAGAGAAACAGATGGAATAATCCTATAACGAGCACGCGTTTCTCGTCTAGTTTTGCGTAAACTGTCCGAGACCGTGGAGTGTCAATTATATCTGTACAAAAAGAGAGAGATAGAGAGAGAGAAAAAATCACCTAATTGGTCGAGGCGCTCTAATTGGTCGACGTGTTTAAACCATAGACAGCGGGACGGTGAACCGGCATGGGTAAGATAACGCCACCTAGGAACAGGTTATGTCGTTCGCGCCTCTCCTGGGAGTGATTTCTTGATTCCAAAGGCGGTTACGCTCGAGATAAACTAATAATGTTGCTAACGTAAACCTGTTTAACGTATCTATTACACACGGGGAATATGCAAATTGGCCGCGGTCCGCGGGGAACGGGGATGATCGGTGGTGGAACTCGCAGTTCGACGGGGAACGAGCGTGTAAAATATTGATTTAATCAATCCGAGTCGTTTAAAACGGACGGCCCGGTTTTATTTGCCCGCTCGTTGCGCCCCATTCATTATCCGGCTCGCTTATCGTGCTGCCCCCTTTTCTCGAATTGTTTCGCTACGAGAGAAGTTCATTTCGATACTCTGGTTATCCTTTGGATTTAAATAAGAGCCATGTTTGCGAGACGGTTTTTTTATCGGCGATTTCGAGTACTTTGCTGAGCTTAAAAGTGGTATATTGGGTAATATATATCGTAGAAGAAGAGTCACAAGAGGAGATTTCGAACGTGATATAGGTTATGTTACGTTTAATCTCGATAGTGGATTGGATTGTGTTTAGATTAGTTTTGAAAATTGTTTAATTCAACTCGGTGAGCATAACTTTCTTGCAAGTCAGATATATGAAATTAAATATAAAGAATCGCATCTTCTTTCTCTTATTTTATATCAATCAACTGAAAAATATACCAGCAATTAAAATGTATTTAATAACTTTCGATGTCCGATTCTTTTGTTAACGAGTTTTCTTCTTCTTAGCAAGTATCTTTTACATACCTCGATACACAAATCTTTGCTCAACCCTCGCAAATTCTAGTTAAAAATTATCGCTCCAAAAGGGGCTTAAAACTTACCTGGATGTATTTTAAATTCAACAACCCTTTTCCAATTTCGGGTGAAAAATATCTCCGCGGTATATTTTCGTTCCCGACTAAAGGGCGAGCCCTGGGTGCCCAGTTAGTGGAATGGGCTGAGACGGAGAATGGGTTGTGTAAAAGAGCGTGGCACAAAGCCGGGATTCCCTTGAAAAGGTGTTGTTAAAGCGTTCCTTCGGCGTGTAAGACAACGTGAGCGCGGCCGCGCTCGTCTTCGCCTTTAATTAAACCCATAAATCAATGTCAATTAGTCCATTCGCCCGGCCATCCGGTAATTAATTATAATTAACAATTAATAATAGAATAATTAGCGGCAACGGCCGGGATGGAAAGTTTTCATCGGGCGATGCCTCCTCCTCCCCTCCCCTCCCCCAACGAGATCTCTCCCCTCGCCGTATACCAATAAGATTCCCTCTGTTTGCGTCGCGGTTCGAGAAACGCAATGGCGCGGCCGACTTTTAATGAATCCCGATCCTCGTGGAACGCTCTATTAAAAAACCGTGCGACCGGTTACTTTTCTCGCGGATCTCAAAAGATGGAACGATCAATGTTCCCTTGTCCTCGTCGTTCTTTCGTTAACGACGAGAGAATGTCGGTCACAACCTCTCTCCAATCTCGGATCATCTTCGATCCTTGGGATTTTTAAACTTCGCATAACGAGATCCTTTGATTCTACGCCTCTGTCACTCGATACTTGGGAGCTTCTTTTTCTTTCTTTTTTTTTTCTTTTTCTTTTTTTTTTTACGAGCCTCATCGTGTTCCTTTCAATTTGCGCGACACGACCGAGGATTTGGAGGGTTTGCTCGGTGTGTAGATCTTGGGAAAGTTGTTAGTGGATAAGATGTGGGGAATGAGACGAGTGTAAAAGCGAAATATGCGGGGAATAGTTGTAGGAGAAATTGATCAGAAATATCTTCGTGTTTTAAATTTTCTAAATTTAGAAAATTCATCTCAAGTCTTCGTTACGAGTTGTCATGGGTCCCTACGAAGTGTTTGGATTACGATCCTCGAAGGAGTCGTACATTTTTATTTACAATTATTTATATTAAAAATCGAATGATGCAAACTTTGAAGACAAAAACTACTATTTTAAATCACAATATTTCTTAAAACATAATTGTATTTTTCTTACTTCCTCCGTTTTCATAATCCATAATAGAAACTTATTTTATTAAAAATATGAAAATACCTATAATAATATATTTATTATTTGTCTTACACGCTCTTCATTCTAGTTTATTCCCCTTAAGAATAATAATCTCGGACAATCGTTTCGATTAATTAAATTTCTAAGTAAAAACAAATATAACCAATAAGGTTTAATTTAATTTAAAATTGGAACCGAAGGAATCATTTTAGATTCGTGGATGTCTCCTCGATTCTACTCTTTGTTAACAATACGTAACGGGCCAACTTTTGGCAAGTACCGATGAGATTCGAATAAATTTAATGGAAGGGCTTCGTGTCGGATTGAAGGGGGCCCTACGGGCCTCGCAGGCGAGCAGGTGGCCGTTATGGTGGGGCTGCGTGGACCAGACCGACCGGTTTACATGGCTGGTGATCCGAGAACGCCTCTCGGCTCGGTCCTGGGAGAGAAACAGGCAACGAGAGGCGCATCCACCGGCTCGATCGTATCCGTCGAGACTCCATTCGGGCCTGGAAGGGGGACGATCGTGATGAGGCACACGTGTTGGTACGTGAATGCGAAGAAGAGAGGCGAAATACGGATACATACCGATTTCTTGGGATTCGAAATTTGGTTGAGCGTCGTTTTATACTTTATTTTTGTACAATTTGTATTAATTTTATTTATTTTTTTTTTGTACTATTTATTACGTACAAAATTCCTCTTTCTTTATCTCTGTAATTGGAGTTTTTTTTATTAGATTTTTTTAACTGTCAATTATTCGATTTTTTGAAATTGATAATTGTCAAATATAATATATTAAGTTTAATTGTAAATGAATATTGGAAATATAGAAAGGAATTTGTGTGATATGGTTCAAATTTTAATTCGATGGAAATATTTTTATGTATAATAATTGTTGTTTCATATTTTTGTTAATGTGAATCTAATCTAATCTATTTATATTTCTTTGTTCGTTAATTATTAATAAAAAATACAAAAGAGGTTTAAAAGAAATGATGTTCCAAAACATAGTTTAACGATAAAGTCATAAGACTCCAAAATTTTACAAGAAAGATTCTCTAATTATAAGCTGACTATGAATTTTTAAAATTGGGAATTCTTCAACTAATATCCTAAGTTTATATCTCATTGATCCTCCTTACAATTAAAACATCATCTTCTTCTGTTACAATTTTATATTCGTAAACGATTACTTAATTTTCTTGCGATTTTTTTTTCAAAAATCGTAAAATTCTTTTCACCAAGCGAAAAGAAAGAATATTCGACGAAAATTGTTAATAATTGTCGAAAGACACTCCAATCGATCCGCAGGTGGCAAAGATAAAAAGAGTAACACGGGGAATGGAAAAATGAGCAAATGGAAGACAGAAAGAGAATAAATAGAGGCACGATGACGGGACAAGAGAAGGAAAATTCCAGGCAAGAATCTATAGAATACGTAGAGTACGTACGAATCTATAGATTTTCTATTCCCTTTTTCCCGTGTTTCTTCCCGTTTTGCATATCGCTTGGATAACGATGGCCAATAGTGGACACTGACGCCTGATACAGAGATATGACGTTGCCACTTTGCTGTTTGGCATACTTGTCGGTTTAGCAATGTTATATTTTTAACTTTGCATAACAGAAATAACACTTACAAAAATTAATTTTTCAAAATTTGGGAGAAAATTTAAAATAATCACTATTTACATTTAAATTAAATTTAAATTTTCAATTATTACAATTATAACTTTTATCAAGTTTTATACGAAAAATGTTTTGTAGTTTGATTCATATTTTTTTTCCTTCTTAACAATTTATCCAAAAAAAAAAATAACGCACTTGAAAAAAAAATAATAATCACTTATTATGAATCTATAATATAAAAAGTTTAAAGATATCCTTAAATTATTTGTTACCATTAAATGTTTGTTAATAAATGATTCACTATTTTAGTACATGCTTATCAATAAAAAAATCAATAAGAAAATTACACTTTCATTTCTAGTACATCATTAAAAATATATTGTATGAATTGTACAAATCACAATCACGCGTCCCTTAATGCACATAAGAAGTCCCCTGATTAACGTAAATCATTCACAATCAATCTATTCACTATGAAATATTTACAGTGCATGTTCCTTCATATTTACCATATATATGTATATACATATATATCCACTTCTTTACATATCTAATAACACTATTACAAGCCACTCGCGTGCTTTCTAATGCAAAATGAAATCTACCATAGAACAACGAACCTGAGAATCATGAATCGCACTTTGACGAATCAATGCTATCATTTCTAATCGATTTTCAGCATTTATTATTTTTTTTTTCAATTTTTCTTCCAACACTTATTTTTCCTTACTATACCGATAATGCTTTAAAGTTTACTTTTTTGTATTCCTGAGAAGGAAAAGGAGAAAAAGGAAAGAAAAACTGAGAGATCTAATTACGAAAGAATTCACCTCTTTTGAAAGATCCGACTGACTCCTTTACAGAACAATTGGATAGAGTGCTCGAGGCGTTCTCGAGGAAACAGCTGGACGCGATTATAATCGCGAATCGCGTATCGAATCGATCGGCGGAAGTGTTTCTTCAATTTGCAAAACGCTCCTCTCGGGACAGGCAAGGTGGAATGCCAAGCAGACAGATCATGTTAAGGAGGCTGAGTGGAATAAACAAACAAGACGTTTCGAAAGGCGGAGAGGAGAAGGTTGGCGGCGGGTGGTTGGAGGAGTGAAGTTTGTGGACAAGAGGGAAGAGAGGAGAGGAGAGGAGAGGAGAGGAGAGACGTCGATACAGAAGGACGCTCGAACAGGCGAGGATCGAGCTTAAGAATGGCAGAACGAGGCGGATAGAGGCGGGCCGTCGAGGGGCGAGATGGGTCGCAACGAAATGGACGAGTCTTGTTGGGGGTTGAAAGGGGCGAGCGAGAGGGTAAATCTTAAATAAAGTGATATGGAGTACTTTCGTATAAAAGCTCCATTTCCAGTGCTCGACTCGAGGAATACCTTGAACACGGTTCCAACGTTGGAACCTTGTAAGGTTTTTCGTTTCTTTCCTCGCATTGACCTCATAAGGTATCCCCTCGCCTTCTGAGCCGGGGCAGGGGGGAGGGGGCTAATGTTTGCCCCGCTGCCACTTAAGAAATTAAATGACCGATCGTACCGCGATGGATACGCTTCCATTAAGCTCTTTGTCGATCGAACGATTCCCGTCCCTTTTCTTTTTTTTTTTTTTCTTTCGTGTTCTTGAAGATAATTTTGATTCGAGGAGAGATTCGAGGAGAGGCTGAGAAAGTTGATTAATGGAAAATTTATCATTATGTTATTTTGAAATTTAAATATTTTTCCATCGTGTTTAAAAATTCTATTCTATTTTTCTCTCTCGTGATGATGTTGATTTGTTGATATTTAATTCTTAATGTGCAAAGTATGTAGGTTTTGTTTAAGCTAGTTCAAACAGAAAGATAATGAATATTTGTTCTCTCTTGCCTAGAAGAAGTTGATGGATAGAGATGCCTTAGAATTAATTTTGAAGACTTATTACTACATTTTCGATGAAAATGTTCACTGATGCGTTCCATAAAATTTAATTTAATTCAAAAAATAATTAGAATTTCATTATCTTAGGAAATTTATCAAAGTAAGCTATGATATCTGTAATATACGAAATATTTTGAAATTATAAAATTAGAAGAAGATTTACATTTTAAAGATTTATATTTTGAACACACGTACACATGTTAATTCTATTATCTTCTTCTTCTTGTTATCTCATATCAATCAAAAACTATTACCTGATACAGATCAAATATAATAATAACAACGCTAGTTCAATTATTAACCCCTTACGAACTAAACTATAAAATAAACGAATATATTTTTAGCTTCTACTTCAATTATCCATAATCAAAAAATATAAATTCAATAATTAATTTTAAGAATCATTACTCTAATCCCGTTTAACTCAATTTAATCATATCCAATTACAAATACAAATATAATAATTTCCATTTATTTCCACTCGATCTAAAAAAAAAAATTCGCCAACAAGTTACATCGATACAATCAGATGTCCTTGAACTCCGAAATCTCCAAGCGGAGAGCCACGCAACACCGCTACACCCCTTCGTTAAGTCCTTACAAGCATCTCTCTCTCCCTCTCTCTCTCATTATCCGACGTTTCCTTCCCTTATTCTTTTTTCCTTCCCACTCCCCACCGACTGATGATTTTCTTTCGTTTTAATCGTCCTCCTTCGCCGACTACGCCGTGTCACTTGGCCCGGTAATTGATATCGGCACGCAGTATGCGAGCTCATTGCAGCGTGGCGCGGTTTAATTGGGAGGAGCCGGTGAAACGGCGGGTAGGTTCGCCTCTTATTGGATCGCCTAGAGAGCAACTCCACGCAAGGGAAAAAGAGAGAGAGAGGATTACCGCGTTATAAATACGGAGGGCCTTGCATTATTCGGGACCCCCGCTGCTAATTGGAGTAACTTTGCTCCTCGAACGCGATTGTTTACCGTTCGCCCGCGTGCACGAAGAGGGATTGACGCGTGTCAAGCCTTTGAAACGTCCGTTCTTTGCCCCGACAAGAATAGTAATTATCGTGGAACGTAGAGGCGGGCTGGCTTGCGAGCGAAACGTCTCGACGAAGAGGACGAATACGACGCCGCCGATGGAGTCGCGTTTTTTTTCGAGGTGTCCTGGCTCGGTTTTACCATTCAACCGAGGAATCCTTTTCTGGATGAGAAGGGAAGAGGGATAAGTCTGGTGGGGGAGATTTTATGCGAGGTAGCTTTATGAATAAAACAACATCGGTGATTGTGGTAATTGGAGGGAACGGTTAATTGTTCTTTTCACCGCGGGGACCGTCCACTTTCCACGTTTGTACCGCGAAAGGTAGCGGAAGTGGACTCGATACGTGGAATACTTGACGACGATGGAGGGGGGCGAGTACGTCTGGCGATTGAAATGGCGCTTTGGAAATGGTAATTGGCTCGATTCTTTTTTTTTTTTTGTATTCCTTTTGAATTGTTTTGAATAATCGAATGTAGCATTATTTAACGAGTATTTTAGTAAATGACGAGTAACGATGAGTGAGCAAGTTGTAATCGATCGTGAATCCATTCATTCAACCCATTTCAGTATTCATTTGTACACTGTAATGTCTGTAATGGCAAGCCAGAAAATTAATTTTATCCATTTTCGCGAACGTGTGGGGAATAACAGTTGGCTGTATCACTTATTGTGCATCGCTTTAATTTTTTATTTTATTCGATGTATAATTTAACTTGTCTCCTTTTGTCAATAGAAATTTATAATGGCAGGAAATAGTAGAGTTTAGTTTCTCTTTCTTACTAGAATTTTTCTTTTTTTTTTTTGCGAATGAAATATTCAAAACAATCTCAAGAGACTGTTTACTTATCACGAAGTAAAATCATGTTCTGCTAAAAGATTTTCCTCGAGGAATACATATAATTGATCTCAATTACTCGATTAAAAGCATCGAAATTATACGTAAATTAAATAATTGAGAAATTTACTTGCTTGGAATATTTCCAAGCATCCTTTCAAGATACCTATTACAATATTTACATCGTTAGATACTGATCCCATTTATTCGTTAAATTCATCATCATCATCATCCTCGATTTGTTAGCGCATAAGAAGGGAGGCGGGGAGCACAGTAATCGGTGCAAATAACCCAAACATTCTTCGAAACCCTCTTCGTTCACGCGAGCGAGCCACTCCAATTGCGAGTACACGATATCCACCAAACAGTTTCACCCTGTGCACACTCATCGCGAGAAGAGCCCACCCCATCCCACCCCTCCACCATCAACCAGCAGCACCGGCAATTCGTAGACGAGAAGTCTGGAAGTAGGTAGCCAGAGCAGGCAGCGACACGAATCCGTGGAATCGGTTTTCGGTGCGCTCTCCGAGTTATATACACACGCACATACATACCCACATACATAGAGAGCATAGATACACATATGTACACACAGTATAAAGCGGGGCTTCGTTTTAATTAGCAGTAAACAGCTTCCATTAAGCCCGAAGCAGTAAATCACCTACACTTATACCGAAGAGAGGGAGAGAGAGAGGGAGAGAGAGAGAAAGAGAGCCTCTTTCCCTCGCTTGGAACAACGAGGCATCTTTGGCCGGCTTGCACGAGCTGGAGGGAAGAGAAAGAGGAAGAGAGGAACGAGGATTGGCCGATCGAAGGGTGAGGGGGAGGGTGGATGCTGGAGGGGTGTACATTACATTTCAATTTGGATCTGTCCGTCCTTCTTGCGGGGAGAACCACTCTCCTGGATCGTCAGCGTGCCCCGAAATGGGGAAGCTTGCGAATTTTCCTGCCTCCTCTGGAGCGGAGAGGGAGAAACAGTTCTTCCTCTATTTCTCTTTCCTCTTTGATTTTCTTGCTTTCGTGTATTTTTTCTTCTTCTTCCTTTTCTTCCCCCTCCCAGATATTTTTTCGCTTTCAAGGTCGATAAGATACATTTAGGTCGGAAGAGTTTTAGAAGCTTACGTCTTTTTTAACTTCGCTTATTATTGATTCCCGGTCGTATCGACCCGGCCGTTGCCTACCCTCCTTGTCCCTTGGCCAGCGTGGAAGAACTTCATCGTCTTCTCTTAATCTTTTCTCTTGTTTCTTGTTTCGCGGCTTCCCCAGAGGAAGCGGATCGCTCCGAGTCCCCGCGGCTTTCTCGACTTACTCGCCTTCGCTCGGTCATACTTGAGGGGGAGGGGAGTTTCGTGCTGTTCATTCCGTCGAATCTGTCTAGGTCAAAACATGGAAAGTATCCGCTTAACTGTTACGAAGTTATCTCCAACAATTGCTAGAAACTGGGACTCCAGTTTTTGACCCATTCCCCGGCTCTGGAAATCTGATCGTATTTGATACGGTTTGATTAAGTTTATAATTAACAATGATGGATTCACACTTCTATCGAGACGATGTTTGCTAACTTGCTAACTTTCGACTAAGCTTGACTTTCATTTTTAACACGTAGATTTATTTGAACATCGGTTAGAGGTATTTTGAGAAGAGAAAGAAAATTAGGCAAAGAAAAATCCTTTGCGAGTCGTGGTTTAGAGATTTAAGGACGATGGAGAGATAAATATTTGAGGGAAAGTAAGGAATCCCATGTTCGAGGATAAGTCGAAGAACGAATTCTCGAAATCGCCACAGCCATTCCGTATAAAGTGGTCCACGAGGATCGATATATACGGGGGAGGGAGGAAGGAGGGGGAGGCTTGGGGAAAAGGGGAAACAGAGGCGGGTAAAAAGGAGTTTGGGAAGGGGGGGGAGGAGAGGTGTACTGCAAGTGAACCGGCGATATACGATCCTGCAACTTCATCCCGACCTCTTCCACGGAGGCGGAGGTCGCAGGTCGAGGGCTTCGTCAAGTCAGGAACCCGTCGATCCAGTTTGTGCCTGGAATCACGGTCCCGTTTTCACCTCAAAACCCTTGAACTCGACCCGAGTGGCGCTCACGGTCGCGCGCGCACACGTCATTCCACGCACGTAAAGCGTTTGCGAGAAAAGCGGGAATCCTTGTTTACTCGAAATTTACCCGTCAATTTTATCCTTTACATCGAATTCCTTGAACAGAATTCTCGGGGAGAGATTCCTCGTATCGATCCTCCCCCTCTCGTGAGACCTTCCACGTTTATTTATTTCTTATTTTATTTCCCATTTATTCTCCGCTTTTGGAAAGGAAATGATCTCTCGCGATCTTTTGATATCCTTGCATTTTTAACAATTTCGATTTTAAAACAAACGAACGGGAGAATTGATATTGGATTTAAAAGTTTTATTTTCCATTTTGGAAAGAAGGAATGAAAATTAAATTTGTTACGTTGTATGAAAATGTATTTGTTATATGTATAATATATATAAGTTATGATAATCGAAAGTTGTAAAAATTGCGACGGTGCTCGACGAGGATTTTTTTGTTATCTCAATATTTATTTCCGTTATTATAACTCGAAATTGTTGCACGTCGTCTGATTTAAATATGTTCCAGTTCTTTTGCAAACCTGAACCGAAAAAGGCATAATATCAGATAATATTAATTCTGATCGAAAGTTAATATACAAAAATATCGATCAATCCTCACTTTAAACGAGACAAGATACAACCCTAACTTAAAACACAACATAACTTAACTTAAACATAATAAATAAGCCTTAACCGAAATCCTCGAATATCTCTCGTTCGTTTTTTCTCCTCTTCGAATTAATCCTTCGAGGATCCATTAATCCATTAATGCGCTAATACATCTGAAACACCCACATCGGGCGTGAAAGTGACCGTTATTAACGTTATCGCGCTATACGTCATTCGTCGAATGAATTAATCCATTCCTTCGTAATTACGCGCCTCTTATCCCCCCTTATACCCTCCCCCACTCCTTCGAAACGAAATTTATCCTTTTGGCTGAAATAATAAAAGTTGAGTGGCGCAAAGAGTGAAGGGCAAATCGCTCGATACAATTTCTCGCGATTTCACGGTTTCACCGCGATAACAATGTTAAGAACACAATAACTCGGCGCCTTAGCCGGGCATCAATGTAGCAAATTCTTATTACAAGAGAAGAATCTCGGCGTTCGTGGAAAAGGGAGGTGGTAGTGGGAAGAGGTCTTACAGACCTCGTTTCATGCGGCCGCATGGCTGCAATGGAACCCTTTGTGAGACCTGGGGGCCCAACAAACGGGCCTTTGTCCTCCTCCCCTTAAAAAAGAAGGAGGAGAGGGAAGGGAAGGAGGAAGGGGGAGGGGAGGCTGGAACGTAGAATAGAAAACGTTCCCTCGAACAAATCGAATCTATCGTTCGCGTTGTTTAGTTTTGCGATCTGAAAGGTGGCCCTGTTCTCCCTTTCCGCAGATTTTGTTCGCTCAATTGTTCGATTTTCGAACTCTGATTCCAACTCTTGTTCGCCCTTGTTTCGTTCGTAGATTTAATTCTGAATTTAAGAGGGGAGCAGGGTTGGATAAATTGTGTATGATAGTAAACTGGCTTTATGGACAGGTTTGTGAGCATTTGAACAACTATATAAGTTTCGAACCAGGCATATATCATTGATCTTTTGATTTTACGTGATATAAATAGCGATAAATTATTTTTGTTGATATTACGAACGTATTACTATATTGTGAACGTATTATACGTTGTGAAAAGTGAAGATTTTATTCGTACAATATACGAATGATATAAATTACTGTGTTTCAGATGACTATTGTTTGATTATTTTCAAATTTCGTTCTCTATGTTTTTTACTCGTTAAGATAATGAAATATCCGTGTGAAAAGCACGTATTATAAAACTTCAGAAGTTAGTACGAAAGTTTATTTATTATTACAATATTATTCCTTCTAATTGTTTTTTCTCTCTTTCTGCAAAATATATTGATATAGATGAAAGAATAATTTTAATTTAACTTTACTCTCCGGTTTCTCATTATGAAAGCTAATATTTTAGAATTGTTCATTAGCCAATTCTTTTAGAATTTATAATCGGACACATTCATGTTGAATATCTAGTTTAACGAGACTCTTTTTTTAAGACTTTTGAAACGTTATTATTAGAAGAATTCTTTTTTGGGACGAAAGGATGGAAAAATATATCATTATGATTGACTTTTCATTCAGGATATTTAAGTTCTACTTTCACAAATTCTTCTCAATTTTCAAACACGATTGTATCTTTCTCCATTTTATTTATACTTGTTTTTCTCGTAAATTTAATTAACGAGAATGGTTATAAATTTAAAAAAGTAAATTGGATAAATTGTATCACTTAAAATATTTTAAAAGTTCTACTTCCTGTTTGGATATAAATTATTCATGAGCCGAGTTTCAGGATCCGATTTTCAAATCCGATCGTATCTCTGATATTTATGCTTTTTTTGCATAAATTTAATTGGCAAGGATCGTTATGAATTTAATTAAAAAAATTATATCACTTAAGATATTTTAGATTCCATTCTTGTTTAGCGTTAAATTATTCACGAGCTGATCTGATTTTCAAACAGGATTGCATCTTGTCGTTGTATTTATGTTTGTTCGGCGTAGATTTAATTGGCGAAAAGCGAATTAGATCGTTCCACTTAAGATATTTTAGATTCTACTTCCTGTTTGGCATTAAATTGTTCATTGTTAACGAGTTAAAATTAGAAATTGTAACTTGATTTTGATTCAATTCTTTTTAACGGATGATGAATTAAATGTAATATATAGATTCAGGATATTTATAATATTTATTAAAAATTTAAATATACAACGATATAAGAAACATACGTGAAAAAAAAAAGATAAAATATCTAAAATAAAATATACATTATTTAAAATTCTATATTTAGCCACTTTTATAAAAATTTATAATCCAATAATATCTAATTTCTAATTTTACATCGATGAATGTAAACCGAAGAAATAAAAAATTGTACGATCATTCTTTAATGATAAAAACTTATTTTTAATTCAATTCGCAAGAAGCAATCTCTTTAAAATTAATCATTGAAGTTTCAATTTCTCGCTTTTTGCTTGAACTAATATTTTTAAATATATTCTTTTCATATGTATTAAAATGAATATCTATAATACAAATTTTTAATCTATTCCAAATCTAATTGAAATTTTTGTATCCAAATTTATGAACATCGTCGCAAAAAAAAAAAAAAAAATATTAAATGAAAGTAATAATTGTCAAGTAAATTTATTCAAAAGAAATTTGTTTCGCATTTGTCAAACATTTCTATAAGGGGCGACAAGTTTTGTTATCACTACTATCGAATAGCAAAAAAGGAATTTCCATCCCTAAATTTTATTCCACCCCAGTGAATATCCATCGAATATTCATACACGCGTATTGTTACCACCAATATTCGATCCTGTGGCAATATTCTTGTCAATAGTAAAGGGACAAATTTGTATTGGCAAATCTTGCGGAAATTCCGTGTCGTTCGACATCGATTGGACGTATCGGGTGAAATCAGATTTCGATTAACGTCCCACGGCATCCCTTTTGCTCTCGAAAGTTTAAACACACTTCCGGATTTCGATGATCCCTCCAAACGGGATCCAGCTTTTGAATCTATCCGAAACGTTTGTTGCTAAAACGAAATATATCTATATATATAAGTGACGGAGAGATAGACATAGAGGACATTCGTGATGTTTAAAATGGCCTCGTTATCGAATAATTGGTCGAGCTCGCTCTGAGGAAAGGACATTGTTGATTATGAAAAAAAAAAAAAGAAAAAGAGAGAAAGGAAAGGAAGGGAAGGTAAGACGGAATGATCGTCGTTCCCTTAATTCATTCCGCGTTTTATTAAACGGTGAAAACACGGGCCGCTTTGTGCCCAGTAATAATTCACATGGGTTCATTGTTCCCGCTCGTTAAGATTTTCCTTTGAGACGACCGAATCTTTTCCATCGGCTCGTCTTTCCCTCTTAATGGCGTCTTCGTTAAAATTACCGCGGACGTTGAGAAACAAAATTATCGAATCTTGTCTTCGAGATCTCTCCTGAAAGAAAAGAATTCATAAACTTTTATCTACCTCGCATTGTTTCCCTCTATGAAACTTTCCTTATTTTCAATCTCTAAATTAATCACTTGTTGGAATTAGATTTTTAAATCCTAAAATCCCTTATGCGTGTATTTAATACAGTTCAATCAAATCCCGAAAATTTTAAAATAACAAAATAATTTAAACAGACTTAAAATTTTCAATTTCACTTCTTGTACCTCATTTACACTTAAATAGAAATTAAGAATTAATCGTTTTATATTTATTCTTTACTTTACACCTTCTTATTACGCATCATGCTCATTTATATCAAAATTTACAGCGTTAAACGCAACGTCGAAATATATACATAGATATATATACAGCCAATTAGCTCCAAACAAAAAATGAATAAAAATCGAGACGAGTTCGAGTTTCCAGCTCGTCGAGCCCTCCTCCCAATTCCCTTTGGCCGAGCGTCGCGACGTGACAGCACGCCGTGAGCCAACAATCCAAGAAGGAGCCGGGGAGTGGTACATAGAGGGGGTTGGTTGTCCTTTACCCGGGAGACCGCAAAATCCACGGCTCGCAAAATACAGGCCACTCGAGCATCCCGCTCGTGGAAGCGTATCGTCGACAAAGAGACAGAGAACAAGCAGAGAGAAAGAGAGAGCAATCGAGATGTATATATATATGTACATAGAGATTGAAAGAGAAAGTGAGAGAAAGAGAGTCCTGGCCGAGAATCGTAAGCAGAGCGTCGTCTCGTAGCAAGTGCACGTGCGCTGCCGCCGCCTGCAAAGAGCAAGTTTCTTTCGTTAAAGGGGCGCCGTTGGAGGAAGAAAGAGAGAGAGCGTAGGAGGGAGAGGATGGTGTATCCACGGCCGATAATCCCTCCGGTGTTTTTCTTTTCCGTTCCCCGACCACGACCCACTTATCCCGGCATCGTAGAAGACCTCCAACCCTCTCTACGGCCCGTTTTATCGGGTGTCGCCGCGGGTTATCGTCGTGGTTGCTGCCACGGAGGGTGAAAAAGGGGTTGAGCTGAAGCAGCGGGAGCCGGTAGTGTGAGGTTGCTACCACCTGTTGGCAGGACAACGTCTTAGCCCCCTACCCCTTACCGACCCTTCTCTTCCTTCTTCTTCTTCTTCTTCTTCTTCGCGTTTCTCATCCTACTTCCCAGACGCTCTCTCGTTTCCTTCTTCTTCTTTTTTCCTTCTTCTCCTTTTTTTTTAAGCTTCTTTCGTTCTTTTTTGCCTTTTTTCTCTTTTTCCTCTACGTCATCCTCTCCTTCCCCTTCACTTCGTTTCTAAGGCGATACCCTACGCCGGCGCCAATCACGACGACTCGTGGATGTTAACCTCCGTGTTTTCGCGGAACGAGAATTAATAGCGGGTTGGGGGAAATACTTCTTTGCCGGAAGTGTTCGACGATTGCGATAGGTTGGCTGGTCTCTTGAAGGGAGGGTTTGGTTTGGTGAGAAGATATAAGTTGTTGTGTACATTTATTATTCATTAATAATAAATAATTGGTGTCTTTCAATCGAATTGATTGATTTTTTTAAAAAGAAAAATATAATTTTGAAGAAAAGAATAATTGATAATTGAAATGAAATAATTAATTAATTATGACAAGACATGCCCTCACGAAAGATTATGTTATTCTCTTTAGGTCCTGACTCTACCTTTCTTATCCCCTATATGCAAGTACGAACGAATTTTTCGACTGCTGCATGTGACTTAGATGGCTGGGATCTAGGAATTCGTCTGTACTGAGTCGACTGGTCTCGAGGGTAAGTTTATCCATGTTTTAAAACAAGAACAATGATATTATAGTATATACTAAACTCTACTAAAACTTTCAACCGATTTTTTAAAACTAACAATTTCGTAAAACTAACAATTTTATGTATAGTAATATTTCAAATCCTCATCGTATTTATCTTTGTTAAGTTTATTAGAGAGTAGTTTCGTTGCTTTTAATTAGGAAAACAAGAAAAGACGATATTATGTATCAGAAGAATAACTAAGAATAACTTTTTTAAAACAAAAAAGCCATCAAGTTATAAAGTAAAAAATCATATCTTGATGACCAAACATAGCCAACGATTATCTTCTAAACACAAGAAAATCAATTCAACTCACATTTCTAAAACTAATCCAAACGATCCAAAGAATTGTTAAACGCATTATGATCGAAGCATCGCATACATCTCTTCTCCTAAAATCTCCTAAGAAAAAAGAAAATCGTGGAAAGAAGGAACAACCCTATCCCATCGTCATCGAGCATGCAACACCTCGGCGTTCATTATTCAAACCATACGCTGTGCAGCATTTATTTCCACCATAATTGAATTACACGTCGCGCGTCTAATTGCGACGCCCGGTATTTAGCATAGAGGCCGTGGACGAGGGACTTGATGCTCCATCAAGATCTATCAACCTGTTTGTGTACGCAACGGTGTTGTTCCGTGTTCCGCAACGGAGAAATACGGCCACGAGAAGGGGGGGAGGGGAGGGGTGGGTAGTGGAGATGCGATGGCCCGCCGCTATGAGGTCCGGTAATGACACCACTCGCTTCTCCGCCGTTAGTATTTGACATCGCGACACGGTAATGCTCCTGTGCATCCCTGTGCCCGCAAATGGATCTTGACGAGGCCAGAACGAGCGTGTCACCTGATAAATGTTAGATATGACTATTTACGCCTGGCTTTCCCGCCCGTGAAAAAAGCATAGGAATCCGCGGTTAAATGAAAGCAAACGATCCCTCGACGTTGGATTCCACTGATTCTGTCTCCCCTTTTTCTTTCTTCCTTTTTGCAAAAATGAGCTGTGTTTCCGGCTTTCGTTTTTTTTTCTTTTTCGCTCTTCTTGTCGGAAACTGTGTTGAAATACTACGGGGGTAGTAACAGTGTGTACAGTCTCTGTCTCCGGTGGTAATGGATATAGAAATTTATTTAGCAGTGCCATCCACGTTCGGTGTATTAGGATGAATGTAGAATTCTTTTTTTAATTTTTGTATAGTTTAGCATTATATGCTCGAGTTATTTAATTTTTAATTTATGAAAAATCTATATTTCTTTCTCCAATATCAAATACATTCGAAGGATCAGGCTCTTAATTTTTTTTTGGCCATGGATTCTCAAAATTTGTCTGCTTATATACGTTTAAAGCGGTTGCTTATCAACAAATTTGAAGAAGATTTACCATAAATATAGATTGTTTATTATTTCTATTACGAAAAGAAATTGTATTCCAAAAAGAACTTAACAAGCACCTGTTCAAAACCTAAAGAAACCAATCGATTTTAGGCCGAAGAAAGAAAAGATCCAAACTCATTGAACAATATCACAATCTTTCGTCCTTAACTGATCGCAGTCCACCATAAGTGGACACCAAGATCTGTTGTTCCCCGTGATCGTCGTGCTCCGTGTCGCAATAACGATCGTACGTCGTATCGTTGCGCTCGTTTGTCCAGCGACTATCCTTCCCCTAAACAACGTTCCTACCTGGAACGTGTTATATCCGCTAGTCATTGCCGGCAATGAGGTTCGAGGGGACGAAAACGAGGGGATGGCTTCTTGTTTGCCCATTTTCGTGCCGTTTACCTCTTCATTCCTCGCTCGCCAGGTTTCTTCCTCGTATCGTTACCTGTCGCTGGTCTCAATTAGAACGACGAGAGGAAACCTGGCCGCGCGTGGGTTTTACGAGGAGCCTGCCGCTGAAATTGATTTAAAGAAAAAGTTTCTCGGCTCCGTGTTGGTTACGTAAGCCGGCATGAACGTGGGTTGCCGAGGTTCTTGAATCTTGTAGAGGTTCCTCCTCTGTGTATATCCTCCTCTTTCGACGAGATGACTAAATGCTTGGGCTCGGTGAGTGGTTTTGTCCAAATATGTTGGAACGTGTTCGATCGTGTGAATTTTTGGATTTGGAGGTCGTTGTCCTTGAATCAATAACACCATTCCCGAAACTGGTTTATTCGTCTAGGTTTGTTACATTGGAAAATTGTTGGATTCGTTGGGGGAGATTAATTGAAACACTTACTTGAAATTAGATACAAAAAAAAGTGATACTACTGTTTGCAAGATTTTCAATTATTTTTATTCATAATTATTCGCCAATACTTATTAAGTGAAGGCTCATGCTATATATATTGCAATAGAAAAAATATTAAAGATTCATTGTGATTATATATTAAATATTTTATAATTTTAAACTTTTATTTAAACTTAATTATAATTCCATAATATTAATATAATATAATTATATATTAAAAATTTTTATGAGAAATATTGATTATTATAAAAAGACATCAAGAATATTGATTTAACTGCATTATTTAAAATATTAAAGATTTTGTTGAAAGAAGAACGATATACAATGCGTACAATATTTCGATTAAAAAAATTTTACTTTCACTTTTAAGAAAAAATACAATTTATCTTTCTTTTCTATACAATCCATTTATAATCGAACGCATGTATTTATGAATAACAAAAATAAAAGATTTTCTCGAGATCCGGGAATGTCGAGTTCGTTCTGGTCACCCTCGCACGTTTCATAGCCTCTCTGTTCCTTTATTGTAAACGCAAATAGAGAAACGGGGCCCTAAGGCTCACTATTGTGAGCACCAGACGCTTTGTTGTTTTTTCATCGAGTCTGAGAAGAGGACCTTAAGGCCCTTGCCTCTGGAACTATTCACGGGCAACGAAGTGGAAGTCCCATTTCTCCCTTGCCTTCTCGTAATCCGATTCCTTGGGACTCTATGCTTTTAACTGCTTCCATCCGTGAATAGTGATTTTCTTCACCGTGAAAGAATATTTTGCGACACTTTGTGTTAGAATATTCCGTTATTACGAAAATCTTTGAAATAGATTAAAATATTTTTTTTAGCTTTTCATTATTTCATAGTGGAACTTATCTATATAAACGAAATTTTAATCGCACATGATCGTTTGAATTTTAAAGAAAAAAAGAATTTTTGTGCCGCATTCCATTTCCTTATGATTTAACACGTATATTATTATATATATTGATAAGTGGATATGTCTGTTGTAGATTGCATCTTTAGATTTGCAGATTTTGTTATTTCTCCAATTATTATTTAAATTTTTTATTATAATTATTTTGAATGAGAATATTTACAATATTTACAAGTAAAATTGAGTAGATGCAATTTATGTTTCATTAACACTAGAATATTCGTTTAATTCTCCAAAAGCTGTCCCTTTCTTCGTTAATGATCCCTTTAACGAAACTTTCCAACCAAATCAAATATCATTAAAATATACGTATCCTCCTCCAATTCTAAAAACTATTCTCTACTTATTAGTAGAAAGTTTTAAGAAGATAAACATTTACATACATATATAAAAAAAGAATGAAAACAACTTTGAATCTAATAATCTATTAATTTTAAATAAAAATTTAAATTTGTTCCCCGATTGTTTGGATAATCGATATTCTACGCGAATAATCCCATTAAACACTCCGAATCTCCTCCAAACAATCTCATCGTTAAAAACGTTTCGAAATTTTCATTCAACGCAATCAGAAATGGAACTTGAATAGAGTACTGTTTTCTGTTCATTCGACATTTCTCCAGCATAAAATTTCGCATAAATACTCTCTTGAACGCTTGAATTCCTATAAAAAAGAAGAAAAAAATCCGTCCACGATCGCAGCCACAATCGATACAAGAAAATGGCCGAAGAGTCCATCCAAGGAATAGCTAGTTCACCGGAGTAGCTAGTTTCGCGGAGAAAACAAGGGGGGGCAGGGGGCGGAGGGGGCGGAGGGACAAATTGCGAGCGAGCCAGTTTTACGAGAAGCGTAAAACGCCCGTAAAGATCTCGCGAGTGCGTATTAATGGCTCACTGTGTACACTGTTATCGCGCCATTATGGAAATTCATTAATGCCCTCGACCGAGCCGGAACAACCGGCCATTCCTCCTCGAGAAATCCCCCTCGCTCTTGGCCACTTAGATACGAGATGATTTACGGCCCACTAAAGTCTTATCATTTCGGCCGATATATTGAAACTTCTTATAGGAATCGTGGGAAGATTGGGCCCCGGCCACGGAAACACGCCCGCCCCATTTTCGTTTCAACGCCGATCAAACTTAATTAAATCTCTCTCGTATCTGTTGGGGAGCCAGCAATCACATCCCGAGGAAATTTAGAATTCTGGATAAAAATTCTGTTCCGTGGTTAAATATAAGTGGTTCGATCCTTAATTTTTTTTTAATTCACGGGTTACATTTGAGAGCGGAGCTTGAAAGAGCGGAGTAGAGGTTTTTTTTTTTTATAAATATTGAGCGTGATGTGAGGAGAGTCGAAACTTTGGAAATGGATATTTTGGATATCCAGATATGGGATGGAATTCAATCCGGATGAAGGGAGATTAAGGATCTTTTTGATCGTCAAACTTGAAATTCGGTCTTTTAAATAAGTTAATTATCAGTGTATCACTAATACCAACGAATCTCTAAAATAATCAGTAGTGTATTTTAAAGAATAATATGTTGTATGTTATATGAAGTATATAGTATTGAGAATATTATTGACTCTGGAATTTCAAAAGAAATTGATGGGGACAAGTCTGCAATTAAGCATTATTGAAACTTATCTATGAATACATGTTTTACTTTTAATTTTTTCTATTTTTGTAACGAGAAATGAAAATCAACACAATAAGTAGTTTTTCGTGGCTAAATGTTGAATTATAAATCTATTCGTAATCTGTATTACTGGCAACAGTATTTCTAATTGATGATAATATTTCTATTTTTAAACCGATAATAAGATTTATAGCACGTAGCTGATTAATGGCCCAGAACCAATCCTGCTCATGTTAATATCTATATCTTTACCGTACACCTTTTAAAATTTCTTATCTTCTCTTCAAAAGATCCTCAAAAGCCTCAAAATTGATCTGCGCGTATTTGAACACAACTTTGAATTTCATCGCCATTAATATTTACACACCGTTCCATGTTATAAATCCAAATTTCTAAATCCAAACTAATATTATTTTATGTTATGTATAATTGAATAACATCGAAAACTTTGATTATTATTTACATAAGGATCAATCGGAACGAAAACGCGTTAGAATGTTTAACCAATATGGACCCAAGCTGATAATGATGATGATGATGATGGTGTAAGAAACAGATGGCTGGACTTTATGGCAAGCGACGTTATCGTAAACCTATTAGGAAGGTTCGTTTTATTACGTTTATCGGGACACTAAAAAACTTGTGCAACTCCTGCTAGTCACACTCCCGACGATCAGAGATTCGTCCGTTCGACATCAATCTTTCTAATCGCATCGTTTAATATTCTAAACTTAAACTCGCACTTAAACTGCCCGCTAAAGTACCATTTTTCTCCGAATCATTCCGTTTCACAAACATTTATACAAGCAAACAAGCAACTTGTTGCGTAATGCGTTCGACATTACACGTTTCAAACGTTCAACCTTCATTCAGAAATAGCTTGGAAATAGCCCTGGTGGAGCAAGAAATGACGGTGGCCGAGGAACGCCGTATCGAGAGGCGGAAGAAGGCGCGAGACACGCCGGTGATCGTTTAACGATCATCGATAAAACGTGCTCGACACTTAGACAACATGTTACGTGAGCTAGCACAGACTGGATATTTAGACACAGAAGGAGTATAAACTCGGCAATTGATCGGCATTTCTAGATGATATTTGAATGATTGTACCTCACCTTTCTTATCACCATTCTATCGTATTATATTTTTTTAAGATAAAACTTAAAAAATTCTTTTTAGTTTTATAGCTTCCATGAAGATTTAGTTTATAGAAGATGTAGTTTCGTCTAATACTGTTATTTTGATTTCCATCTTCGAAGCATTAATAACATTGTGATGTGCTGTTTGTTTTTCAAAAACACTCAATATTTATTGTTATCGATATAATGGAAATAAATTAATATGATGAGTCTGTATAAATAGAATAGAAGAGAATGTGACAAAATGAATATGATAGAAACAAAAAAATATATGTATTAATATTTCGTAAAACAATTTCCAATTTATATTTATCACGAATAAATAAATAATATTCTTTTTACTTCGAATATTTTTCATCTATAACTGTTATAAAGATTATTTTTATCGTATCATCCCAGATATATCATTGCAAACAATAAAGAAAGACTACTTTTTCAGTACTTTTCCAAAGACTGTACCAAATTTATTAAGTAACATTCCTTGTAAATCACTGTAAAATCACGCTCAATGCTATTCTTTGCATTTCTCGCAATTCGAAACACGAAATCCTATAAGATGATAGGTCTATTCTGTATCTTGTCCGTGGCGACAGGATCATGGGATACGATCAGCGCGGTCGATAAGAAATCGCTTGGAAAATTGGCTTATTCCGATCGACCGGCTCCGTCTCTCTCTCTATGCTGACAAACGACTCTGTCGGAAGTGCCGAAATACCTGCGCATACTGGCCCGCAAAGTGGCTCTGTCGCTTGATATATCGGTCTCGACACCCCCATGGATCTTCTTTCGAACGATAATGGACGCTGTTAATCGTTTCCGAGTGTTTTTCGACCGTAATACCGTGTAATAGATTATAATGGATTCGATCTCGATCTCGATTATGATTTTTTAAATGATGGCTTCATGGACTTTTTTCGACTTTATGATTTGCTCGTATGATTGAAATAGATTAAAAGAAATAAGAGTAGAAAATTGATATATATATATATATATATATATATATTTTTATATATCAAATAATTATGAATTATTTTATTTAATGTCTAAAATGTCTAGCGTGATTATGTTGTGTAGGATAGTATGACTTGTATTATTATTATTATATAATAATACAAGTAGTTAAAGTAATTGCTTATAATTAAAGTTGAATTTTTTCACATTATAATACTTATTTCAAAATTTATTATTATTATTTGCGAGTTTTTATTATTATTTCTTTATTACGTAATTATTATTTCAAAGAAAAGTTTATTTGAAATTTATTTCTACTTTATCTAATTTATTTTCCTCTAGAAGTATGTCGTTGAGAATTTTAATTGTTTCGCAATTTAATCTGAAAGAGGCTTATGAGAGCTAATAAAAAATTAACCTGAAAAATTTAACAACTCTTTTTTTTTTTTTTATTGAATCCAACGATGAAAAGAATCATCGTTATCTCATAAATATCGACTTCAAGAGATACTCGTTCGATGGGTGATCGGCAATAATCAAACAATGTAATCGATATTAATTGCACGAGCACTCGAACTGACGCAATCGACAGAACCTTTTCAACGATTACGCAACGAGGCAATGATTCATATTTGACGAGGGATGAAACACGATTAATCGAAATGATGACCGGTCCTGATAAGATGGCAGCATTTTCGGTCGTTCGAACGATCGAAAAAAGAAAAGAAAAAAAGAAAAAATGGTGGAAAGGAACATAGATCGATTAAAATCTATAATCAGGAGTATGTTGTAACTTGTAATCGCATGTTACACTCGATGATCTAATGTAAATAAACCGTGAGATTATCGACAAGCAGATTGTGCAATTTCTTCACAAAAGTGTCCAGTTTGATTTATATCATCGATTTCTTGCCGAGAGTTATTTCTATAACAAATTTACCTGGATACGATCGTAATCATCGAACGTTTAACTATCATTTTTAGTTTTACGTCGCAAAATATGAAAATCGTTTCGTTTCATTAAATTTTTTTCTTTTTTTTTTTTTCTTTTCGGTTATTCGAATTGCTTAATATCATTGAATTGAAACGAAACATAAACTGTTTGGAATATTTTAAATTTCTTTATACTAACATAAAATCCACGTTAATAAGATTTATTATGAAATTCAATAAATTGAAATATTTCAAATGGTTTGTGTTTTATTTACAATTTAAAGATTATGACGTTCATCTTGGACGATCTTATGTAACTCGATATTTCATTCCATAATATCTTTTCTTATTTTTACGAAGGATATATTGCCAAATTATTTTTCAAAATATCCAAAGATTTCCACATAACATATCAATCAGTGTGTAAATAATTTTTCGAAAATATCTTTGTCTTACCTTTGACCTTACGTTTGCGATTAAAATATCTTTTAATCGATCGACAAAATTACAAAGCAATCGTTAATTTGATCGTTAATCAACTTGATTTTACGTCCCAATTTTGCATTGAAATTTTTCACGAAAAAAATATTAAAAATCATTTTGAAACAAAATAATCGTAAGAGAGTTGCAAGGGCTGTTTGCTCTTCTTAAAACAATATAATTTCATTACGATATATTTTTGGAAACGGCGGCATCGTTCCAAACAAAGACGGCAAGGTGGCGCGACGGTACACCTGTGACTCTTTCGTTGAAATTGAATTTTAAGCGCATCCACATTTAGATTTATAAATATTGGATTGGCCGGTGGCCAATCAACGGCTAGAATTATCAACAGGGCATCGTCAATTACCGGACACCTTCGCCGACGTTGACATGATGTAATCTTCCGATCGAAACAGAGAAGCCTATTAAAATGGTCACCGTTGTAAAATAACCCGGGTACGCGAAGAATCGAACGGAAAAAGTCGAGTACAATGGAGGGGTAATTTTTTTTTCGAGCACTTTTTTTTCTTTTTTTACTTTTTTTTTTCTTTTTTTTTTTTTTTTTGCGTGATTCGATTGTTTTCCAGTGATTTGATTTCGACTTCGTGGACCGAGTGAATTGCTCGAAATAATTAGATTTTGGTCCTTTGTAAAGGGAGCCTGAATACTGGTCCACGTTACACGAGGCAGTTATTGCGAAATTTTTCAAAGCTTGAGGGCGGAAAAAAATATTTTCGTTGGAAAACATTTCAACATCCGCAGTAGATAGATACAAATATTGTTGTACTCACTTATATTCCTCCTCTTTCGCGTCTCTTAAAAACCTTTCAAATTTGTACGTGATTAGAGGGGGAAGGGAGGAAGCTTTGATCGATCCAAATATTATTAAATTCAAATCATTAAATCATTATGATGTAATAAAATATAAGAAAAAAAAAATTAAATTATTCGAATCGCTATAACATTCTTGTCTACTTAAAATAAATAAATAGATCGAGCTTAATATTATTTTAATAATAATCCACATCGCACGGTGATGAAGTTGTAATAATAAAATTTTCTTTTTCAATATAACAATTATACGCAACAATCAGTATCATTATTAAGATGATAAATCTTCTTACTTTTTAGAAATTATAAATACAAATATTAATACTTGATAAAAGTTTATTGCGTTCTCTGTTACATACATATCGAACATCCTTACGCATCCAAAATGGCCGCCATGAAATAATTCTAATAATCTCATACAGTTTTCAATCGAAGATTTCTCACCAACATTCGATACTCGATCGTTTAAAAAAAAAAAATTTCATGACAATTTTATCGAGACGTTAACGCGAATTTCAATCGTGGATCAGAGAGTTACGCGGCGCCATTGAACCTGTTGCGGTCACCGGCGGATTTCGTACGCTGTTGGAATAGCTTTATCGTGTCTCCGTGCAGTTTCCACCGAGATAACACACTGTATCCGACGACTCCGTAAGATAATCTTATTGTTGCCGTGTATCCAACTATTGTTGTACAGAGATGGGTGGTTTATTCGAATCTTTGATATACGCCATTCGGGCCATTTCGCAGGGGTGAAACATTGGCGCTTTGATAACGCGATCCCGCGTTAATTGGTTCGTTTAAGGCCATTAATTGCGTTTCCTTCCCTCTGTCCGATTGTCTCGAACGAATCTTGTTCAAGTTTCGATTTGCAATCGAGGGGAATTTTGATCGTGCTTCGATCCCATGCTTAGGATAACGTTAACCATCGTTAATTTCCCATCGTTTAATGAAGGTTTAGTCAAACTTGCACGAATTTAAATTTTAATCTATTTGAATTTTAAAGAATTGGATTTAAAGAAAGGGCTGAAATAGAAATGAACTTTATTTTTCGAACATCGTTGTATTCTGAATATTTTTTTGTATTTTGTTTATAATAAGTCGCCTTTTCCTTTTTATGAAAAAACGTATATTTTTGAAAGACGAAAGAATATAATCCTTCCATTCTCTGCTGCGATGTAATAACACAATTAATCCTATTCTCGTAATAATTGAACGAATAAGGTTTAAAAATTTCCTATAAAATAAACAATTGCGAATAAAAAAACAATTTGATGATTCACGAATTAAAAATATCCATATTGCTGAGGCAAATATAATATATTACGCGGATTGGATTAAAAATCATCGGCTCGATTCGAGAAAAAATCGCGGGCTCATCGTAATTTTTCACGATATTGAAAAATTTAAGAAATATTTGAGTTTTACGAATCGCACCGAAGCTGAAATACGGGGATGCAGACCACGGGGACGAACAACAAACAACGATCCCGAGGCTTTGGCCAAAATAAAGTCTGCCGCGCGAATTGGATAGAAATAGAGACAGGGCGCGTTATAGTTTCGTGCAAACATTCGTTCGCCGCTCTTCTTCCCTCCTTCTCCCACCATCGTAATACGTATCAAATGATATTCGGGACAAATTTCCACCGTCTATTTTCCGGCAGATTAAATTCGGTTTTCGATACGTTTAACGACTCCTGGATCGACAAACGGGGAACGATCTCGTACGTTCCCTTCTCCTCCCCCTCCCCCCTTTATAACAGGCTACGGGAATAACAGCTTTCATCGCCGGAACTCGATGAAATTCCGCCCGATTATAAATCGTATTTTTCGAGGATGGAAGGATCTATATATATATATAGTGTATGTACAAATAACTAGCTACCGTTACACGAGCCTGCTTCTACACGAAGGGAACTTGTTCGACGATGGAGCACTATCCGTTAAAAACGCGATTAAAAAAAGGAAAAGATACGTCAGGATGCAACAGAATGGAATGAGACAGAAGCAAAAATCTTTTTCCAGATTTTTATTAATATTTTAGATCGATTGTGACAGGATATCTGTATAAATTCTTCGTTTGAATGAAAAAAGAGAATTATCCTTAATTTCGGATTAAAAATTCGAAATGATAAAATGATAATTTAATTGCATAATACTCTTATAATATTTCATATCATTGTTAAAGGTAAAGGATAAGTTCAAGAATAAAAATTCCGAGGGAAAAGAGAAAATCGAAACCTGGACAAGTTTATTTGCGTCTTGGAAAAAAGATTAGAAAAAGTTGTTGCCGGAGAATAATCATTTCTCTGCAGATATCGATGGGAAAAAAGGGGGGAGAACGAGCGTTAAAGTGTCCCGTGACGAAGTGAATAAGCTTTTGGCGAACGCGTACGTTTTTATGGAGGAAGCGAGAGGGCTCTGCGCGTGAAATTCCATCTCGTCGGAGGCGTGCTTTCGTCTAGGATGAGTGAAACATTTTTATGAAGCTCGTAAACGAAGCCTCGTGCCGTCGAAGCTGGGCCGTGTCGCCGTACATCGGGCAAATTTAATTTGGTTAAACGGGAATGAAATATTCCCGATTGCGTTCGTAAATATTTACCTGTCTTTAGGAAGGCTCGAAGAATCGAGCAGAGTCCTTATAGAGTGTTTGTTAAAATACGTAATTAGCTTTTTCGAGATTGGACGTGGAGCTACTTAAGACCGGTTTCGTAATTTCAACATATCTACAAAAAGATTTTTCTTGTGTAATATTTACAATTCACGCGGATCAAATTTATAATTAATGACCGCCGTGTGTGTGGCCAGATATCGTAAATATGTAATTTTTTTTATTAACTTGTAAGCGATTTCACACTGTGTGCATCGGTCACTGTGTGATCATAATTGAGGATGTTGCAACAACAACAGGGGAAAAATCCATTTTATAACGATAGAGTAATTATTGGGTTGATAAGATTTTTATTTTAATTTTTAAGAAATTTTTCGAATCTTTGATTATGTATCAAAATGAAAAAAAAAAGATTAGATTAGGTTTCTCTTAATAATAATTATACTACATGTATTTATATGTGTTTTATTGACAAGAAATATTTCATCTTTTATTAGGAAAGGAACAAATTTTCAGTAAAATCTTCATATTTATGCAAAAAACAATCGAAAAACTATTGTAAATCGTTTGTTTCTCGTCGATGTCTAGTTTATGCCATAAACGATGCAGAATTTTTGTCCAAGATTCTTCGGAATAAAAAGAGAAAAAATTCTTTTCGAAGACTTGAAATAGGAATAAGTAGATATTTATTGACTATGTAATGCGATATTCAATATCAAATAGGATAATTGGAGAAAATTCCACTTGTTTATTAATTGTCAGAATTATGCTTCATAATTGAACCCTTCAATTCCGAGTAGCTTTTTCCTAATACCATCATCATTCGCAAATTGCCAACATCAATTTGTACAGTCCGTATATAAGCTAACTCACGAGCATTTCACTTTTCAGTAAATGTTTAAGTGCAACAATACCATGTTCTAACAAACTGAACAACCATATATATATATATAGAAAACATCAAATAACGATTTCACTTCTTAACGCTATTGAATATCTAAAATTCAACTATAATCCATGACGGACTCCCAGAAATTTTAAACAAATACTTTTCCGATTCATCTCGTTATCCAATAATAAATTTTCAATTTAATTTAATCGAAAGATTTCCTCGAAACGATCAATGATATAACTCTCCCTAACCTTATTCAATTATATGGAGAGGAGGGACGCAATAAATTATATTATAAATCACCACAGATTCTTAATAAATTTCACTCAACATCATATGATTCGGTAAAAACTTTCACTGAAAAACAAAATTATCGTATATCTACTCCATCCCAAGTCGATACAGATACTCGAATATCTCAAGGAAACCGCTGTTCCGAAGAAAGGAAGGATTCTACTTCTCCCATTCAAATTCGTGCGGCAGAATGGACGATACGGCCAGAATTTCCTTCGAAAAAAATCCTCGCCATTAACTCTCGAGTCGAGAGTTGGCGCACCATCGTTTAATTCCTCATCGATACTGTCGTACACGGACGGCCACGCACACGATCACACGTGGGAGAGCCGGACACGCCAGATGCGGCGCGCCCACGCGGTGAAAGTCGCGGTAATTGATTCCGTGCTCTTAAGACATCTCCTGGAGGAGATCCCGCGGCGAGATTAAGCGCGAGAGAGGAATCGGCTGAGAACACCGCCTCGATAGAAATCTAACGGGGTAAAGGGGAAGGCCGGCGACCGTTATACCCGCGTGGAAAGAAAAACGCGTATATATAAATCCCTGTGCTCGAGTTTTCCGTAAAGGGTCGGCCCTTTGCGATTGAACAGGCGATTGAAATTCGAGTCGAGACGAGCGAGACATTGATTTAAACGTTGTGCGAGCTAATTGGGAATCCGATGGAGTTATGGTTTCGAAGTGTTTAGGTGTGGAGGGGTAATTTGGTTTAAGTTGGGGAGGGATAAATTGGAAGGAATATTAAGTCGGGGGTTGAATTATTGGCCTAGGTTTTTCCTTAATATCCCTTCTTATTAACCGTATAGTATAACTGTTATCAAGAGAATACAATAATTTAATATTGTGATAAAAAGTGAATGTGATTGAAGATTATTTTTCAAGAAACTGTTCTGTGTTATTGTAACATTGTAATATATATATTTCATTTCAGAAATTTAAAAATTTTCGAGTATATCCTCCAAATTATCCCATTTTTAAAGATTAATTTGGATCGATGTATAACTGGATGCAAGTGAAAATTTTTGTACATCCAACTCGAATTGAAAAAATGAAATATTTATTAACGCGTTACATAAATGTAACTTGATTAAGTAAATCTACTACTTGCAATGTTCAGAATCGATGTATTAAAAGTTAAAAAAAAAAAATTCAAGCAGACGTTTCAAGCAGGTATTTCAAATGTTACGTAAGCGAGTTCATCTCCTCTCTTCATTCCACATTCTTTTCTAATCCCTCTGTTTTACGATTTTCTTAATAATCATTTAATACTCGCACGACCACCATCGAATATAATAAATGTATTGGTATACAAAGTATTTGTAAATATGGAAACGTTCGAAGCTGAGAGAAATTGTTTTTAAAAAAAAATTGTTCTAGCAAAGCTAATGTAAGATACATGATGTGTTACGGCCACATATGTAATAATCCTTAAATATGACTTGGATGTTGTTTATACAATTAAAATTTTGTTTTACGACTTAGGAACGGAATTGATTTGAACTTTAGATGGGGTTAATTGGCAATCGACTTGTGGGAAAGTTATTAGGGAATACGTGAGAGATTGGTTGGTTTATTGTTGGAAGAATACAAACGTCGAGCATGGAGAAAGTGTGGAGAATGTACCGTGGTAATTGATGAGTGTAAATGATGCCGTGGTTGTGTGGTATTTAGAACTTTGCGAGAAACGTTTTGCGATTTAATAAACTTTAACTCTGCCCATAAATCAACGAGAAAATTTTTATACGCGAGATAACTAAGAAGAAATATTGAGTGAAACGTCAAAATTAACATTTCTGTAAATACAAATTCTCGAATATGTACAATCAATTACAGAAGTCTTCGTATATTTTCAAAACAAATAACAGTAACAATAATTCCGTTTTATACGAAACGTCATTGTCACGTATGTATGGTTCATACATGGATAAATCGTAAATATGGAGTAATTTCTTTCTTTTTACGGTGGAATATCACTCTTTAAAGTGTTAATATTTATTTTCATTGCAATTTTGAATTTTAATTATCCTATTGCGAAACAAATTTTCATTAAAATCAAGATTTTTCGAGATTGGTAAATTTTCTCATAAAATAACATATGTATGCAGATCGTAATTGACTGTATATATATATATATATATATGAATTTTCTAGATTTGATTTTTCGTTTTTCTTTTTTTCTTTTTTTTTTTCCTCCCCGTTTCTCTCCAACCGCTCACGAAGTCAAGTGGCTGAGTCTCGAGGATCCAGGCTCTCAAGCTCGAAACGCTTTCTTTATTTTTTTATAATAACGATGAGTCAACCGTGAATCAAGTGAATGGCTTGCATAAGGACCGAGAATCATCGAAGCAAAATGAATCGACAATGGCGCGACGTTTTTGGAGGCGAATGAAAAAACACGATGCATTATCATTGAACGTCTGTGTCTCTTCGTTCGATTTCGATGATATTTGCTCTGGACATATTATTTTGCGTAGGTTGTAAGCCAAGCAATGTAACGAATGATGTAATATTTATTTTAAAAAAAAATATTTAATATCATTTTTAAAAATCTTCACTAAGCGAGAAATAATCAATCCATTTGTTATTTTAAGAAGATATTTATTTGGAAATTTAAAAAAAAATTTCTTATATATATATATGTTTGATAAATTTGACGATAAAAGTATCGAAAGAATCGATCGAACATGGCTTCATATTCTCCCCGTTGTGTACTTGCGCCGAGTATTCCACAATAGACACCAAATGTCCCGTTCAAAATTGAAAGCTAAAACGCGTTAACAACATTCCGCCTATCTGAATCGATTTCGTAATGGCAACAACGTAACTCGCATTACAAATACTATAAAAGGATGTGCATAAATTTTATACACGTCGCCAATGAATTCCGATAAAGCATATTCGTTTCAAAAAGGAACCAAGTCCTTTTGAAAGTGAAAATCTAAGATAAGTTATTTACAGAACTTTTTGCTCAAGAAGTATAAATTTGGACAAATTCATGCGATATTTTTTTGGTAGACTAAATTCCTTTTCCCTACGTACTTAAATAATTTTGCACAATCAAGATACGAGCAATCCACCCCTAAAATAGAACAGAAATTGAAGAAATTTTTCAAAAACCCACTTTCTTACTCTTACTTATACCATCCAATCATCGTTACATACAATTCCAACAGAAAAAAATTTCATCGACGTACATACCTCTAATCAGTCAAATCATTAGAACGAGAGAAATCATTCGTTCCTTCTCTTCAACGCAGAGTAAACTTTCCTCCCCTTTCGTACGCGGCTCGTTAACCATTAATAATGATCATTCGATTACTGGCATCGTGCATAATTCAATAACGATCCGCGGTTTAGGCGTAACGTTGCAACGCCATCGTCACGCCGTGCAGGCAGTGCCATGACGATGACACTCGTCCCGCGTAATCGGTCATTACGGCCGATGACGTGCGTTTTGCGTGAGACTACGGGCCACCGAGCGTTAACTTTGTTAACGTTCGAACGAGATCCACGAGTTGCATTAGCGGACTGATGGACTGCCTCGCCACGGCAACGCGCATTAATCTTGCCCTTTCGTGCACTCTTGGCTCGCCTCGGATCCGAGCCAAGGAGGATCTTCGATTCTTTGGGAATGCACTTGACTTTGCTCGGAACGAACCACTTGGAACTAACGTTGGGCGGTCGTGTTCGCTTAAGTTGAATCGATTCACTCCGACTGTACATTTTTTTATTTTCTTCCTCGTTTTCTTTTCTTTCTTTCTTTCTTTCTTTCTTTCTTTTTTGAAGAGTGAGTTTCAGTTCGATTGGTTAATGGATGGATTTATGAAATGGAACGATTTGATTTTGTTTTGGAAATATTTGTTTGGATATTCACCAGGATGATTATCTTTAGATAGCTAGGGGTTGAAATAAAGTTATTAATTAAGGATTAGATGAGGGAAAGGGAGTGAAACAGTTCTACCTCTGTCTCGTTTCGTTTAAACTTCAAGTGGTTATCCAATAAATTTATATTCGTTTCAGCCTCTCGATTTTCTAAAGATGATGGTATGAAAAATTTTGATAAATATGTTACGTCTCTTTTTTTATATAATTTTTATTTATAATGATGTATAAGTCATATGTATTGTAACAATATGCAGTATAATTAGTTTATGACAAATATAATAAAATAATTGTAAATTGAAATAACAAAGAAGATTTTTCTCTATATTAATCGAATATTTGTTTTAATTGCTTAAAAACTAACAATTTGTTAATTAAAACTTAATATTATATTGATGTCGTTTCTTGGAACAAAAAGAATTAGTTTAGAAAATTATAATAGAAAATTTGAAGAATTTTATAAATTCAGAAAGAATTATGAAATGAACAAACGATCTGTATAATCTAATGGGTTAACATTTCATCTTTATTATTCCCTTAACTACGTTTCATCGGTATATCACGCTGTAATTTGTAATTATCCATGTTCTCTAATTGTCATAATTTCGGATAATCATATCTTAACGATAATTCCAACTGGACATAGAATTTCCCATATTGCATATATTTCTGATAATATTGCAGCGACGTATAATAACTAAGTACTTGTGTTTGTTAAATATAACCTGGTTATAATCTATGAAGCGGCTATTAATCTTTCGAGAACGAAGATAGATGAATTTCAAGAAAGTGACGCATAAACCAGATATTCCTTCTCCAACCAACATAATAGGAAATGATTCTATTACGCATTTGGGCATTATTTTATTTTATTTTATTATTATTTTTTTTTTATGGCAATTATTATTCATTTACCTTCATTTTTATGATCGTTCGTTCAAAATGATCAGCGAAATCCTCGAACCATATAATTATTCTTGCATCGTTAGTAATTGCATCGTTAAAATTTATTTTATCTCGTCTGAATAAAAAATCAGTTCTAACGTTGAAATTATTTATTGCTATTATTTTTCATAATTCTAAAATGATAATACAAAATAAAATAAATTGTTTTAATACGATTAAATAAATTATAATTAAAGAATCTTGATTTGTTTTATCTATTGGCACAATATATTATTATTTATTTCAATTTATTTATTTATTTATCACATATCATTTATTTTAATTATACATACGAACATGTGAAGAAATCGCAAATCATCATGTTTAAAGACAAAAAAAAACCAAAAAAAAAAAAATGTTTAATTCAATATCCTAAGTTTCTTCCAAGAAATCTTTGAATTAATACAAATGTTCACACTTAGGATAGTGCATTTTTTAAATATGATCGAGCCTCCATAACCATCCATAACTCCATAACTTCATCATCATAATTATTAATATCTATCTTATGAATATATATTATTGTTCAAAAAATGAAACAATAATGATTTTCCAAATATTAATTACAAAATATTCCATTATTAATTGCGGTCGTATATTTTTTTATAACATGAAAATTAGAAACAAATTGTTTATAATTCTTATACGTTATAAATAAATAATTAAAATAAATACCTTATATATAAATACTTGTCATTTTACAGTTCATTAAGTTTTTTTATATAAGTTCTAATGATAATCACGTCATGCTTGTCCAAGCTCATTATCACTTTTCTTCCTTCAATAATTTACAGAAGTTTAATCGTCAATTTTCTTACGTATCTTTCTTTCATCGTAAATATCGTCAATTTGCATCGCGTGTTAACATTGCAGCCACAAATTACGTTATTGGTAACGACATCCAACTGTCGGGGCTTCCATTCGTCAACAGAATACATTCTTATCGGGCTCTCCTCCTTCCTACACACAGCCATATCATCTAAATTATTTACATCCCCCTACGTGACTTATCGATCTGTCGGTTAAACGTTTCCTGCCGCTCTTTTGAACGACGCTGGCTGGAACGTGGCGTGCTGTTTACAGTTACCTTTCAATTTAACGTCTTTCTCGACGAGTGATGGAAGAATGGAGTATTATACCGATGATTAGTCTTAAACTTTTCTATTAGATTGTTTGTATTTCAGACACGTTAGTCATAAATGCACGTGTACGTATAAATGAAACGCTTTTATAATGCATTATTCAGCCATCGTACGTTGGCCTTCAACGTAGAATCAGTTGATGCCAATTTTAGAATGATTGAAATTAATCGTTGTATCTATCATAATTTATCTTATTCTAAATAAAAATTATTCTAAATAAAAATTCAAGAATATTATAGAAATTGATCATACAACTAATTCTTATATATTATTCACGAGGACTCGCTTAATCTAATAATCCAACCAATATATTTCTATTTGTTCCCTAATGCTATTGGGAGATATAATAAGAATTCGAAAATAAATAGCGCTTCAATGCGTGTAATTGTCACCCCTATCGTTAAAATGACATATCGCGAAACTAATGATTCTCAAGATGATAAATTTTAAGATAGACTATATATGTGAATATTTATACGACCTTCATTGTCGAAAAGACATCGAAAATATCATTAATATGATACGTTCGAGTAAATAATTTCTTGTCTAAATGATTATCGCGTTAAAGTAATGCCAAGGACATTAAATTTTTGAAAAACGATATATATTTCTATTCCTCCAATATCGAATATACATACCAAAAAAATTCCAATATTTCAACAATTTACAAGTTCTTATTTATATCTTTAAAATTCTCCCTTTGCTAAACGAATATCACAATTATCACGAACAATTATCCTGTTTCAAAAGAAAGAAAGCCAGCAGGATCCAGGTAAAACGTCCCGGACGCGGAGTGATACGTCGTATATAATACTTCTAACAGGTCCGTGTACAGCGTCGGCAGACTTACGTTCACCTCGGCAACGAAACCGTAAATCGATAACAGCCGTCCTAGGCACCAGTTACATAATATCGAGCCGAGGCACGGGCACAGTATCCATTAATTAATTGGCATTATGCGCAAGATAGCGTACCGTCTCCCTTCATCTCGCTTGCCTCCTTTCTACGGCTTTTTCCCTTCCCCTCCGCGGCCATCCCCACTCCAGCCGTGCCGACTCCCACGCGACCTCATCCTTTACCCCCACCGCTCGCCCCCACCACGGGCCTCTTTCACATTCCCCCACCACAACGTCCCACAACGTCTGTGCCCGCTCTCTCGCGCGCCGAACCACTCTCTCTTCTCCCTCCCTGACGTCCATTAGAATATTAATGCGAATTGATGCACACGTGTCATTACCGTAATGAGTTGGTTGGTGCTGTCCATGGGTGTACAAAGTGTCGTCTGAAAAGCAATCACGAAATTGCGGGTGTCTCTCCGTACCATTCCTCCTCGTCCCTTCCACCCACCCACCCCTTGTCCTCCGCCTCCCCACCTTCTCCACTATTCTCTTACTCCGCCACTCCACTTCTGCCCTCTCTCTCTCTCGCGCTCGTGCTTCGTCGTTTCTCTTTCCTCGTTCGCTCGCTCGCTCGCTCGCCTGCTTGCTTGCTTGCTTGCTTGCTTCCCGGAGAATTTAAGTACCCGTGTCTGACTGAGCTACGTGTTTGCGACACACGGCGGCCCTGTTCAGATATCGGATGAAGAGAGGATACGTGTGTACGTATTCTGGATACCTGTGGATGGTCCTTTGCATTGAAGAATCGAGGGACTCGCTCGCGTTTGAATACTTTGCCTCGGTCGAGGAGGAGGTGGGAGGGACTCTTTGGCGGGGAATTACATCGTATGGAGTTAGGTTATAGCCGCTAGATCGATGGGATTGGAAATGGGATGGGTTTTAGGCAGTGTGAACGGGGATATTGGATTATTCCGGCCAATTTATTGTTTTAATCCGGACTGGCTGGCTTTTTTGACCCACGGAACAGACGGAAACGTGTTAGAATTTACGACTTGTTTGTAAAATTCGGTTTTTACATTTTGAAAGCGACGTTGTATACGATAGTTGTTGGCCGATGAAAAGTATAGCTCGGAAGAGGGCCCAATGGAATCGTAACTCTCAATTACGCGTCTCGGTTTACTTTCCTGTTTAATTACAGACACGTGCTGCCTCCTTATTATTATATTTCGCATACCGTATAATTTCCACGCTACAATCGAACACCGCGTATACCGAATCTCATCCATGATAATTATATAGAATCAACTGGGGAAACGACCTGTTCCAAATAGACTTAAACGAATTCCAACCGTTATCTCTCATCGTTTCAACACTTCAAAATACATCCTCGAAAAAAAAGAACTCGTGCATCCTGTTGACGTGCATCCTTATACGATCGCAGGAGGAACGTTCAGCGTGTCGTCGTGCACACTGCAGATCGTATCGCATCCCATATATAAAAGATATAAAAAAGATTTTCCAGTGTACAAAGGGAAAGTATCTTGAATATTTCTAACGAAATAATAATAAACATTTTCTTTATTTTTATTTTTAACGAGTACATTATTTAATTCAATTTTAAAATACGACATTATACTGGTGTACGTGGATAGAAAACTTTATCCCTAGCTCTATTACAAAGTTATGTTTAAAAAACAAAAAGGATACAAAGAATACGAGTGTTAATTTCATCTTCTTAAAGTGATATTCCTTTGAGAAAAGATTACTTCAAATGTAATACATTAGTCTCTTAGACAAAGTTTCATAAAAAAAGAAAACAACAATTTTATACGATATATAAAACTTTTTACATAAAAAAATATTTAATTCCCCTCTATTTCCTTGTTAAAAAAAAAAGTTTCCAAGAAAGTTACATTCAAAACAAAAATATTGAAAAAACTTTGAGGATTGACTTTATCCTCTCAGAGATACTTTCCCTTAACGGTAAAAGAGAAAAATTACTTTACGCAAATAAAATTTGTAATTCATATAAACGCTACACGCACGCAAATGTCGAATTCTCTTCGTGACACGGTGTAAGAACGATTTTATGAGTCATTATGGATGAATTTCTTTGTGAGACAATATGTTCGAATATTTTCGTGAGTGTACCGTGCAGGTTGGACGATCGAAAAATCGAAAATCGCGGCGATGTTCCAGCCGAGTCGCCCGGCACAGGGATCTCAGAGGCGAAACGAGCTGTAAAGCGATCGTTAGAGAGTACGGGCCATGGTATATACGATCGTATCGGTAGCTAATGGACGTACAATTAACGTGCCGCGCATCTGCGATTGGATCTCCGTCAAACGGCGATAAATTAAGTTAATTAGCTCGTTACACGTATCACCCGGTGGCTTTGGCCACGGTTTGACGAATGTGACGCTCGTTAATCGCCTGATCCAGGACTCGTTCGCTCGGTTTCCTTCCACGCCGTTCCCGCCTTTCGTCGTTCTCAAGATTCTCGAGAACTTTTTCAACCATCCACCATGTTTCTCATCACGTTGATCGACAAGACTCTTGTTCAGATCTTATTTTCGATTTCGTTTGCCGAGTAATTTTAACAAGTGAGAAATTGAAATAAGAGATGAGGGGGAAAGGTTAAGGAAAGATGTAAGAGTGATTCGATTACTTGAGATCAATAATTTGGAATATTTTAATATTCAATGAAGCATAATTTGTACGAATTTATTCTTCTTAAATAATAATTGAATTCAGCAAAATATATTTTTGACACAGTTTTTTGTATATTATTACATGTATTGTATTTAAAAAATAAATTCTATGTTATGTGATATAAGTGCTGTTCAAAAATGGATAATTCATTACAGATTTAATTAGGATTAAGTTTGGAATAAAAATACGTATAAGTTTGAATTCTTTTCGCATTTTTTATTACTAAAGGAATAATAAATCAATCAATCGTGTGCTTTATCGTTTTGCCGGCAACAAAAATTAATTATTTCGAAATAAAGATTTATCAAGAGATCGAAAACTTATCGATCAATTATTAAATTAACAAGTTGTTTTATCATTTATTTATTTAACAACAAATAATCGAGATAAAAAACTTATCAGCTCAATAATTATTATTATCAAATAATAAATAAATATATTTTTCATTTGTATTCCGTTCTTTAATATTAAATCAATAATTTTAGTCAATAATTTTATAAGCAATTTTTCTTTAATTTTTTCAACACTATTATAAATAAATATATATCCTTCTTTCATCGCAAACTTTTTAATTAACAATATATCGAATTCAAATTTCAAGAAAAAGAACATGAATTTTATTCGCTTCCACCTAATATAAACACTTTATATTACCGGTGATGTCACCAGTAGATACGAGTTTATCTTATTGTTCACTTGTATTGTCATAAAATTATATCGTTGCAATGGAAATTTAATTCGAGTATGTTTTCACGTCTCCGAATATGCAACGTGTTAATATAACGATAAGAGCGATTATTTCGGAAAAATTGTGTCGAATCTCTCGAAAATTAACTGAATCAGAAGCGTCAAAGTTTCGAGCGTAAAATATTGCATTTTTCGGTGGAATAATACGGAAAGGAAGTAGGGAAGCAGTATCAATTCTCAAGAGGGGCTTGTCGTTTATTCAATTCCGATAAATTATAAAGCTTCATTACACTCATTGAATCCCGGTTTGCCAGGCGTCTCGATAATACCAAGCATATTAATATCGAAGTTACAGACAGCAATAGCAGTGATCCATGCACGGGAAAACGCATACGACAGGCCGGGCATACCGCTGGTCGATCAATAAATGCTACCAGTACGTAGACCCTATTAATATTTCCTTTTATCCTTCCACACTGCTGTAATATGCATAATAATAATATGTTGGATACCAGCGATAATAATTAACCGCGTGACAAAGCGTTTACGCGTTACAACGAACGTGTGCTTCAATATCATACACTCCCCCCCCTTTTGATCCGACACGTGGCCCTCCAAAATGGAGATGGTGATGGAGGAAAGTGACCAAAGCCATCGATTGATTTTTCTTCTATAATCTTTCTGAATATTATGAAAAATATTCAAATTAATTTTTCACAAGGCTTTTTGATTTTGTTGTTTGAAAACCTGCCAAAATTTGTGTAAAAAAATCTCTCTTTTGCAAAAATTATCTCTTGCAAAAATATAAATGTTTCTCTTTTATGAGAAAAATTTGATCTGGAAGAAAACAGAAAACGATTAAAGGATGATATTCAGTTTTGATGTTTGTCATTTAATCAATCATTATTCTGAAATGTTTATCTTGCTGTATGCTGTATGCAAACATTTATTTAAAAAAATTAAATCTAAGATATGACATAAGAAGAAAGTTTCTTTGATCTGCTATAAGCAGATTGTATGTGATATACGTTTGATTATTTTTTCACACAACGACCATAAGATAATTATCCAAATAATATATTGAATGCGGTATTTAATTTCGTAGTATTTCTCTTTTTTCAATCAGTTTCAAACATTATGAATATGCCATGAAGAATGGATGCATATAGATTCAATTTTTTCAATAAAAAATGAAAACAAAGAATAACCAAAGTCTCAATTTTTAGTCTCAATTTCATTTATTCAGATAAATGAAATACTTTATTTAAGTAAAAATTTAACTTTTATTAAATACAATAAGAAACTTTGGCAATGAATATTAGATTTGTGAACGAAAATATTTTCTTGCCAAAAAGAATGTGATGAATATAGAGACTTCATCAAAAACTCTCATTTGTTACTCTTAATCTCAAGTATTCAAATATTTGTTAATCCAAACAATAATAAGAATCTTAATTTAATCCATATTTCATTAATCATTCATTAATTCATTCTAAACAAAAATTCTGTAAGAAGCGCAATCTGAACACGCATATGCGTGATATATGTTTAAATTGCCTCGTTATTTAACTCTTAAAATAATATACAATATTACTTATTATATCCTCTTCACTCGAGAAAGAAGAATACGCGTGTATTTCGGCCAATGGCAAATGAAGAAAATACAGTGGAACAGAAAGACTCATTGGAATATCACGTGTGCCTGGTTCGTATCACGCGCTTTCTCAACTCGAGAGCCTTTTTTTTTTCTACTTCTTTTCCTCCTGTCCCCGTTGGCCGGTTGCTCGGTCGATTGTACCACCAGCCATAGGAGAAACGGAGCCCTTTTCATCCCCCTGCCCGCCCAACTTGGAAATTGTTCTCGACTCGATCCAGCCCAGGTTCTTGTCGGCACTCAAACTAATAAGCTCTCCGGATTAATTAAAATTTTGTCCGATGTTGCTGGCCAAACCGTGAGTTTTCCACGTATAAACAGGAAACGTAGGCCCTCTCTTGTTCCCTTCTTCTTCTTCTTCTCTCTTTTCTTCCCTTTTTCCCCTCTCTCTCCTTCTTTCTCTCTCTTCCATTTCGTTTTTTTTTGTTTTAGTTTTTTTTAATTCGTCGATTCCAACTAATTACGAGGCGAACAGGTATACAAGGGGGGGTCACGTAGCTCTCGTTGCGCCAGCGTGGTTGTATCACGAACTCGACGTTTCGATGGCTGCTTCTCGCGAACCCCCCTCTTTCTCTCTCTCTTTTTCATTCCCTTTCTCTCTTCTCATTTGCTTTTTTCTTCTCGTTTCCTTTTTCACGAATAATCCCCTCCTCTCTTTTGCGCAGCTCGACTCTCTCTCTCTCTTTCTCTCTCTCTCTCGTCGTTAATTGCCATTCGAGCACTAATTACTCATTAACGACGAAGAGAATCGTAGGAATCGGGGGAGATTTACGGATACACACGGGATAATTTCATAGGCGGGCACACATAGGGAAGCCGAGGTTGTTGGTGTGCTCGTGGGTGTGTGCGCGCGCTCACGAGAGAGCCCCGTTATCGAGGTGAAAGGATCTTTTATTTAGTAATAGAAGTTCGAAGTGGAATGGGTTTAAAGATAAACATCGTTACGTGCTCTCGTGGCTGTGGCAGATAATTATTAACCATTAAGCGGACCGGCGTAGAAGGTCGTACCCCATTTTCCAGATCCCGTGCTTTATACCGTTCGTGAGATATATCTTTAATATCATTCGAATCTATCCCTATTATAGTTGGTTCCTTTTTTCTCTTCTTCTTTTTTTTTTATATATATATCTGTGTTATTTTTTTGGAATGAGGATGAATTTCAAGCGAGGACTAAAAAAGTTTTACGAATGATTCGATAAGCTGTGATTAGACATTTTTGGATGAGATCTTGAAAGTAGATGTTATTCTTCGAGAGAGAGAGAGAAAGAGAGAGGATAAGATAACGAGATATGGATTTTTCTTTTTTATTATTTTGATTCGTTTGAAGCTTTTGAAAGGGAAATAGATTAGAACGAGGAATGTAAGTTGCATAACTGGAAACAAATTTACTGTGCATGATAGTTAATGTATATTCAATTTTTGTAAATATTGAAATTATATCATGTAGTATATTATGTGTCCATGCAATTCTTTATTGTAGATAAATTTCATCGTTTATCTTTAAATGATCAATGAAAAATCAATCAATGAAATTTGGTAAAATAAATAGAGGGAATATTTTTTATAGGAATAGTTACATTTATAGCTTCTAATTTATTTGACTGGTTGAAAACAATGCCGAATTGTTTCATCTAAATTGATCACTAAACTGGACTAGTTTGTGAACATAAAATATCACCCTCGTAAAATGAACAGCGACATGCCACCCATTTTGGCATTGTTCGTTTTATTGGAATCAAAAATCGACATAACTTTTCTACTAACTAAGCGAATAATCAATATATTTTTTCGTATTTTTTCTTGTTATTACTGATGGAGAGGAGAGCAATTTATAAAGTTCTTTTAAACGAATTTAAGATGCTTAGATGTTAAGAAATTTTTTTAAAATATTGATAATATATTTTTACAAAAATACAGTGAGAAGAATATTTTATAATATAATAATGTAGAAAATAAATTGTCGAACTTTTTTATTCTTTGTTACATTATCTTTCATAATTTAAATATCTCACCTAGTATTTTTCGATTTTTTATTTATTTATATATTTTATTTTTCGAATTCATTCTTTTATTCTCGCAATTTGATTTTTCTAATTAAATCATTTCTGCAGAATCTTTTAATCGTTAGATTCTTATCAAATCTAATTCATTGGAACCCTCGAATTTCATTTCACACTTGATACCATGTCACTGAATTTATCCTTAATTAACTAATTCTCTTCATGATTACGAGTGATTCGTAGTTACGAAATCTTCCTAGTTTGATTCACTAACAATTCCTCGTAGCTATATCTAATAATAAATCTAAAATAATTTATTTATCCTAAGATAATTAAAAGATATTTTAAAGTAAAGCAATTTACATACGCGTTTGTGCACGAGGATAACGTATAAAAAAAACTATTACCTCTTCTCCTTCGCAACCTGCACACAGCCATAAATTCTCGCGAGTGACGACAAATTGCCATGATTGACTCCATCCACTTCCATCCAAACGGAGCGATGCGATCGTCATCGTGGGCTTCCCATCCCACAAAGACGTCCCCATGTCCCCCTCTCCAATTTTCCACGGACCCTCGAATAACACTTCAATTCAGGATAATATCGCAGCTGTCGTTGGTAATGCGTTATTATTTCCTGTTTCGTAAACGAACGCCGCAGGACGTTCAATTGCACCCTCGACGTGTGCACGCACGTCGGTTGGTTACCTTCCTCGTTCCTTCGACTTTCCTCCCCTCAATTTCCTCATCAACTTCCCTTTTTTTCGTTCTATTTTTTTTTTTTTTTTATTTACAATTTAAAACTTTGTGACATTTAAATACGAAAAAAGGAGAATGTCAATTTTTTATTCGATAGAAATCAAAACGCAATCTTTTTTTTTTGTGTAAGATCTTAAATCAAAATTACATTTGATTATTATTGATGATTATTCCTAATTATAAGAGTTATAATGATTTGTTTTATCGAAAATATAAAGTAGATTACGTATATTTGAATCGTTGAATTGACTTTCTTTTAAGCTATCATTAATGATCATTACATATCTTAAAATAAGCATATTGCTTTAAATTTGATTACTACACTTTATCGAGTAAATTATTTGCAAAGGATTTTATCCAAATCAGTGCCAGGAATATTTCAAACTTCGGCGATCTTGGAATTTCAAGAATGAACAAAATTGAAAACCCCAAAACGCAGAAGCAATTTCGATTTTAGAATCGAATTAATCAACGACCTAGAAAATCCCTCTCCACGAATTTTCGTAAAAACGCATATTTCCATATTTTGCCCTTTCCTATAAACGTGTTCAAAACACGTTTATAGGAAACATTTTGATTAAGCTCTCTCTCTCTCTTTCTCTCTCTCTCTCTCTCTCCCGAAATTCGATCACTGTACACCGCTTCGCGACGTCCTCGCATACTTATTCGCGCGCAAATCGTAAGCTGAGAACCGACAAATGTTGTAAGCCGGCACGAGGCGATCCAGGAGCAACGTCATGCCGGATTGCATCTGCTGAAAAGAGTTTTATTATTCCCGCGTACGGGCAGATGCGTGGCGGAGGGGAAAGGGAGAGAGAGAGAGAGAGAGGAAGAGGGGGAGAGGGAAAGGGGGAGTGTGGAATTGTATTAAGCGACACGGAGGGAGGGAAAGGAGGGGGGAGGGTGAGACTGGAGGGATGCAAAGGCGGGGAATGCAGGAAAAGAGAAACATTGATTAGAAGGGGTGGCCGTGGAGAAAGGAGGAAGCGCTCGGCTCTTTAAGGACTTCGGGCTCTTTGTCGTCTCGCTGGGCAAATTAATACGATGAAGGCACGTTAAGGATCCTGTTCTCTTCGTCATCCGGCAATAAAGCTTCGGCGGATTCCTTCCTTTCTTTTTTTTCTTTCTTTCTTTTCTTTATTCCTTTTTCTCTTCCACGTGAAGGGTGATCACGTGAGCTCGTCGTTAGAGGGATTTACAATTAGCGTGTCATCGCGCGATGCGATGCAATTAGGATGTTGCTGGCTGGTCGTTATAATTGGGGGAGGGTGCGGTAGTAGTTAGTCTCGATTGCACTTGGGTAACGTGATCTGGATGACTTAGTTCTTTGAGGGGGCGGGAAAAAGAAGAAAAAAAAGAGGGTTGGAAGTAATTGACTCGATGGCGCGATCGGTATTACGTGTCGTTTTTTGATTTAAATAAGAGAATAGGGAAGGTGATGGAGGAATGTGAGGTCTAATATTTGGTGTATATAAATATCTACGTATTTCGATGGAACTTATTATTACATGGGTGATATTGTTTTGATTTTTAAAAGATCAGATTATATTTTATTGCAATAATCGTAAAATATCGTGTATATCGTTTTTTGATATAGTAACAAAATTAGTACGAGACAATTAAAATTTGTTGTAAAATGAATAATATAATAAAACAGGTGTTAAACGTTCATTCATGTGGCAAGATTAAATTTGAAATAAAACGAAAAGCTTAAAAAACTGTATTTATTATGGATCCATTGTAATTGCCCAGAACGAAATAACGTGATTGTGAAATAAAATAAAATAAATTTTATCGTTATATTCGATTATTGCATTAAAACTTGTTTATTAAACAAGCTTTATAATTTATCTCTCTCAAAACTTATACATTTCATACATAAAAAATATCTTAAATCAAAAACGAAAAGAGTATCCCATGTATTCCTATCTTCTCTATAATTCAATTTCTGTAGCAAAGAAATTAAAAATAATGGAAGAATAAAATAGAATAAAAAAGAAGGAAGGAAAAATCAGCTTAAATCTCTCGTTTATAATAAATTCGCCGAAACGCAAAATTTCCCATCGAATATCTTACAGGGGTTGTGGTTAAGAAATTAAATTGGTTACGAACCAAAATTGGTGACGAAGCCGTGATAAATCCTGAAAAAAATATGTGTTTGACAGATATTACTCGTCTTACCCTCACTACGTCCTCGTTTTCACAATCAGACCCCAGCCTGGCTTCTCTCTCGGTTCCTCGCTTCCTTCTCTTCCATCCCCCATTGTATTTTGGTTTTCAATCCCCTGTTCCACTTTCTTTCCGTAAAATTACCATATCTCCGAGTAACAGCTGCCACAGTCATCCTCAGCATCTGATAAACTGATACCAGTGACGCATTGCCAACGTCCGAGGGTGTGTGCAACCCCTGCCTCTCTACTCGTCTACTCCTCCAGAAGATTCTTCTGGAAGAGGAGGCGCGGTTCGAAACATCTTGAGTGTCGAGGTGCATAGTCTTTGGATGATTTTGCACATGGTCGGTTTTGCGTGCACAGTTTCGAGGGTTGTTTGGTTATAAATTGGAATTTATGGACGGATTTTCCGGGTCCACGCTGGCCGCTACCGTCATTAGGTTTGTAAATTACCGACGTTGAAACACTCTTTCCGGTCTGTGACGCACTTTATTGCAGCTCTCCATCTTTTGTCACGTTTCGATTTTTTCCCTCTGTTTGACGATCGTCAATTGACAAGGTCGTTGAGAAATAGCTGTAACTGGGGGAGAGGGAGGGTAATTCTTAAGGAAACTCTTCTTCCACCAGATGTTCCTTGCTTTTGAAATGTCATGTCGACAATCAACCAAGATTTAGAAAATTTTACTATTAAAAATTATTAGAAATAGATTACTTATAAGAAAATCCGTAATATGTATATAAGTTTATATTGTGATATATCATCTCATACTCGGTATTCGAATTATTAAACATGTTATTCAATTATAAAATTATTTTTATCGATACTCGTGAATCTTTCCACATTCAAATCCAATCAAATCTTCGATAATTTTCTCGATTTCCAAGTAAAGAATTTTTTATTTACCTTAACACTTAATGTCACTTTTTTAATTCAAAAATAATAAACGCCAATGATATTAAAAATTATCGTCTACATCGAACATCCATCACCGTTTTCCGTGAATATCTCGCGCGTTCCATACTCTATATAACTAAAGAAAGAGGGAAACTGCGGGGTGGTGGCGTGGAGCCGTCCGGAAACGTAACAAGACCCTCGTATTTCATCGGCGAGGAGGGATTGGCCGTTGGAAATTTCGTCGAATTACGCAGCGAAACGCGGCCCGAGCCAATAACCGAATCATAATCCCTTAGTTTTACACGGGAACGCGGCACGCCGGTCCCCGTGTAGAGTGGGGAGGGTGGCGCGGAGAGGGGAAACTTTACTGCGCAAATTAAGGCGAAGTGGCAGTCAGTAATTTTATGTGCCCATCTCAGCCACTGATATTGAATTTCCTTAGTCGCTTAATCCAAATCCTCGAGCGGGGAGAGGGAAGGAGGGAGCGAGAGAGAGAGGGGGGGGAGGGGAGAGAGGTGGAGGGGCGCGTGGGCGAGAAACCCTTCGTAACCGGCGGCAGCGATCTCGCGAAATTGAAATCATTACTTTACTACGGGCGCACCGGCAAAATTGGCTACACACCCGGTGGATCACGATGGAATTTCTAAAAAGCGGGCAACCCTTATCGTTCCTAATCAGTTGACGGCGAAACTTGGTGATGAATGGATCGATCGCGAAAACTGGCGCTCAATCTTTCCGTGTCCTTGGTTTGTGATTCAAGATTTTTTTCGGGATGTGTGCGATGATTAATTTGAGAGGATGGAGGATCTTGTAGACGGTTGGATCATTTCAAATCTCTTCGAATGGAATGGAAGATGGATTCTATCGTGAAGGGAGGAATTTTTCGTTGTTGTCATTTTTATTATTATTGTGTTAATCCTTCTTTTTTTATGTCGTATTATTGTATTAATTTTGTATTTTTTATTATATTGTATTATTCTGGAAAAATATGTCGAATAAAATAACGTAATATAAGAATTTCCATAATGCGTGTATATATAATGATAATCGCTTGAGAGATCAAATTACTTTTGAAATATTCGTTTAATATTACAATTTAATGTTATTATTTTATTTTAGTTCCGTATGTAGTGTTCGCAACAAAAGGTTTATTTAATTATCTTGTATTTATAAGTTAATATAACGTAACGTTATATTTCATTTTTTTCTCCGTATCAGCCGCATTATAAAAACTGTAATAACCTTAAAAAATTCTTGCAAAAATTATATTGTATAATATACTGTTCTAAATTTTGAAAGAATTGAGTATTACCTTAGGCAATTAATTTCAGAATTTAATCTTTGAAACAGTTGCATCATATGAAAAGAAATTTCTAATGAAAAAAAATATGTAATATAAAAAAGATTATATTTAACGAATAAAACAACTGTACATTAAGTTTATCTTAAATCGTTAAGGTAGCAGGATCAAAAAAATTAAAATTACAAAATAAAACATAGTATTGTCAAAAATAGTATTACAATTTTTCAATACGATCCAAACAAGAATCTTTTCCCTCTTAATCGCAATAAAATCTTCAAAAACATTTCCAAAAGATCCAAAAACTTCACGTATAATATAATTATTCCATCAAACCACAAGCAACAAGAAACCGGTCGACACGAGCGATCAAACGCGTATAATTCCCTGTAATCCCGAATTCTCATAACGCCAATCCATTTATCCAAGAACAAAGCGAGCCGTTTCGTCCCCAGCTTGAAACCCGAATCGGCCATTTTCCGGGTCGATTCTTTCCAACGCGATCTAGAAGCCCCGCGGTGCGCGGGACAGTGTACGCGGAAACCGCAACGCGTGAAACGCGATTCCATCGGCGGACCAAGTAAGCCGACATTTCGATAATCAGCGGCCACGTGTTGCGCCGCGCGGCGCGTTGACTTGCTATAATTACTTTGGCCGAACGGTTAACTCGCCGGCCGGCGCCGATGCGAGTTGGATCGGTGCATCGCGCGCATACACGCCGCGGGATAATTTATCGCGAGCCCGTTCCACGAGGATATTATCCCTCTATGGGAAGGGAACGAGTGTTGTTCCGGGGCTAGTGATGGGATCAAGCGCGTCGCGTTGTAATAGTTGATCTGATAAGTTGAGCCAGGGAATAGAAAGAAGAAACGGTTGATGTTGGTGGTGCACGATTTATTAACTGTTAAACGATGATGTTGAGGAATGAGGAGGGAAAGGGACGAATATCGTTGGACGATAGTGATGGGATTAAGCATGTCGCAAGTGTGATTGATCTGATGAGTCAGGGAAGAGAGGGAAACTGGTTGGTGTGGTATATTTATTGGTGGTTAAAAGTTGATGTTGAAAGGAACGATAGTGATGGGATTAAGCAAGTATTATTGATCTGATGAGTCGAGTTAGGGAAGAAACAGTTCGTGTGGTATACGATTTATTAATTATTAAAGGGATGTTGAGGGATAAAGAGGGAAAAGAATGAACGTTGTGGACGCTAGTGAGGGGATTAAGCATGTCGCAAGTATAATAATTGATCTGATGAGTTGAATCAGGAAAGAGAAAGAAATTGTCCGTAATTTTTATCTTGTAAAATTATTTATTGAATTGAATCGCTCTTCTTTTTAATTTTGCATTAAAATGTTTAATTAATAATAATCTAGAATTGGATACGCTTATCTCTAAACGTATCATTTTGAGCAATTTTTCGAATTAAGAAAAAACTTTCAATGGTATAATGATATACTAAAAAGCCTTCTAATATGTAGCAATAAATATTACAAAATTATCCTCTAGAATTGGAATTCTACTTTTTGAGATACGCATATGTTTGCAAAACATCCTTTTCAAACAAACAATACATACATACATATATCTATGATAATTCTCTAATCCTATGACAATTGTCCATTTATAAAAATTTCAAAACAAATATCCACGACTCAGTAATTCTTTGCCACCACAAGAATTAAACTCTGTTCGAGAAGCGTCACAGCCATCGCTAATGAGTGTGCGAGACGTGAGAAAAGAAGAAGGAAGAGGAGAGTATCCCTGATGCGCTCGATCGTCGTTGAAACGAAACGGAACTAAACGAGTCGGAGAAAGAAAGGCGGAAACGAGCGATGGATTATATCGGGAGAAAGAAGGGAAGAGAGAGAAGAGAGAGGGTAAACGTTGTTGCAGTTTGCCTGCGGGGGCACGAGGCAATTACAAAATTGCAAAAATTAACCATAAAACTTGGCCGGCATGGTGCGCGCTACCATAAAACTAGCCGGACGACCGGCCAATCGGCGCATATTTTTGGCGTTTACGACCAATCACGTGGCCGCTGAGAACGCCGTGGATGCCCTTTCCCCCCTCAGAAACCTCTTCACCGCGCAAATATTCCTCGAGCGGGAAAGAAAATTGCACGGCCGATTTCTGCAACGCCGATCGAAACAACGCTGTAAAACTGATAACCCCCTGCGCAACCATCCCCCTTTGGTCCATTTTTTCCACCGATGATTCTTCGCTCTTTGGCCAAATCGTCTGGGTAAAACATTCCAAGCATGCTGAAAGCACGCTTCTTTTTTCTCTTCTTTTTGGAATTTATTTATTTACGTTTTTTAGATTTTTTTTTTAAGTATGTTAAGTAAGTTTCTTCGTCTTAATTTTTTAAATGGGGATTTTGTAACGAAAGAGGAAATACAATTGAAAAGAAATGTATTTTTATATAACGTATTAATGAAATTGATATAAAATTTAATAGTAATGTTTTCTTAAATGAAATGAGAAAAGGTAGATTTGCGTTTTTATATTTTCATGGCTTTTCATTTCTTTAGATATACGTATTTTACAAAGTATAGACTTTATTACGTGAAATGATTCAAAAGTTATCAAAAATGGATCTGTCTCTTTCTTCCTATAATTTAATTTCTAATATTTAAACGATTTATATTCTTTGTTAATTTAAATCTTATCTAATTTCTCGTGATATTCTTTGTTGTCGAAACAGGGATAGTTCGTATACATTTATAAAATTATAAACTGGTCCACATTCATTCGAGTTCAATTCGCAATAATTTCGTTTTAAAATGGTTTCGATAAGAAATCTGTGATACAGCCCCCTCTAAATTGGACCGGTTTGAATTGGCCAACCCCAATTGGATCAATTTTGAGGACGCGACTCGAATTACGCATAACGTCGCTTTATGACGCTCGTAAAACTGTTTTCAAAAATGTCGCCTCCGCCTGTATCGATCTGCTTAACCATGTCCAATCCCAAGCAAAAGAAAAAAAAACACTGTTAATAATAAAATAGTAAATTGGAATGATATTCAGAAATTATCCAATTATCATTTGCCCAATTGTGACGATAAAAGTTTGCCTAAAAACTTGCTTGTTAATAAAATTGCCATTTTTCAATCACATTTAAATTTTTATTCAGTAATTTACATTTAATTCATTTTATTTATTTTCGAGGAATACATTAAATTAAAAGATCGTTTTACTCAATTCATTTCGAATCGATAATTCATTACTTGAAGTATAACAAACGATAATATAATATAAAAATAAACACCAAAAGAAATCCAAGAATATATTTAAAAACAGACCCACAGTTCCCTTTCTCAATACTTGGAGGAAAGAAAATAATAATAAAAGGAAAACAAGCGATTATTCGTACATTAAATTTCAAAATAAATAAAAAGTCATATTATCAAAAAACAATGCAAACACAATTTTAATTTTCTCATTCCACCCTACTCTACATCGATCAAAACCGTAACGAACCACCCAAACCATCTCTAAATTTAACCCAGTTAGGGATTACTCTCCATACCATTTCACAAACCTTCTAATACGCACACATACGCACACTAAATCACCGCGTTAGACCAAAACACACACATCTCTCAAAAGAAACGAGCGTAAACAGAATAGGACGAGGCTAATCGCGGGGCTCGTCGTCGTTTAAATTGATCGGCATCCCTTACACGTACGTTCCTTCCTTCCTTCCTCCCTCCCTCCTTTCCTTCAGGGTAAAAGGAGAGAGTGGAGCTCGGGTTGGAGGAGGGGAGGAAAGAAAAAAAAAGAGCATCCGTTCACGAATTGATCCGGCATTCCGTTTCGAACGCACAATACCGCGATACAATCGTGGCGAGCAGCTTTCCCTCTCCTCTGGCCCCTGCACGGGCCACACAATAAATTTATGCCACCATTCAGCGAGGAGTCCTGCTACTTACACCCCACCATTCTCCCCCTTCCCTGCATCGCGCACGCGCGCGCAAACACGCGCGTTACAATAAGTCCGCGGCCTGTTTAATAGAATAATTAAGGGCCCTCGTGCGGCAGCTGATGCCCCGTTTCCGCGCGTGGACGTGCATTGTTGATATAGGGGGTGCGCGCGCGTGCATTCCCGCGGACAATGGGGGGCCACGGGGGAATTGAGCATTGATCCGAATTCTGATTTCAACATGTGAAAAAAAGGAAAAAATGGCATCAGACGGACGAGCTGGAAGAAGAGGTGGAGGGCGGTTTTCCGATCTGTGTTGAGGATCAAATATAAATATAAAGTGTAAAGAGTTGATATTATAATTTTTTGGGACAAACCTTTAGTAGGATCGATTCTTAGGGGAGGATGTACAAAAGTTTAGGCTTGAGTTATGTTAAGTTGTAAGCAATTTAAGTTTGAAGTGAAGTTAGATGAAGTGAGATATGAGGCAGAATATGGAGATGTTGGTGGGAGGGGGAAAGAGAGAGAGAGAGAATGAAATATATGCAATATTGTTTAAAATTTGTGTAATATTCGATACGATTATTTTCGTGAAGTCATATCTCACATCTATGTGACAATCTCATTTCACGTAATTGGCTGGCAAAATTAAATGAATACCCATTATATTAACTTGTTTGTTCCTCGGCAAACTTACATAATAAACAGAATGCAGTTTCTGTAAAAAACAGAATGCAGAAAATAAAACGAATTTTTTGTGCTTTTTAAATAGTTAACATTTTTATTCTGAGTAAATATTAAATAGGAGTAAAATACAATATTTTGGTAAAAAGAGATTAATTATCTTTGGATAAAATACAAACGAAAAGAACGTTCTTTAAATTATTGAAATGATATAATTCACGTCTACACGATGAATATTACATTAATTTTGTCTGATTAAATTTTTAAATTAAAGTTTGTCCATAATATCAAATTTAATATAAAGCTTTTTGAACGATAGATTCGGGACGAAGGGGTCCGAATAGTTAGGCTGTAAAACGTCCTCATCAGAGTGGGCACCGGTCCAAATGTTGGTTAAAAGTTTTCATGGTAAATACGAGGAATCGGGAACACGTTCGTTTGCATCCTTGACTTACTGGACCGCGATAATACAATCTAAATACAGGGTATTAACCGTGTGTCGCTAGATTTATCGAATTGCCCTGTCGCAAACACTCGTCTTACGGCTACGCTTTAGAAATACCTGTCTTACATAAATCTAAATTTTTCTTATTCTTGCATAAATCATATTATGAAAAATGCATTTTCCTATTCTGATTATACAAGATCCAAAACTAACTGGAATTTGAATGAAAACTATGCAAGCAAAATTAATGTAAATCACTCTGTGACAATTTAATTTGATTTATTTATATATATTGGTCTTTCCTTTTTTTGTAAGTTGCAAACATATTTGATAAAACATGTCACTGCTTTAGAAACAGAAGAATAATAACAATCCAAAAAAACAAAATAAAATTTCATCCATTCTTTTCTAAACTGAAGAAAAGGACACAAACTTCCAACGTGTCCTGTGTTCGTGTAATTTTATCCAATGAATCCTCCCTTTCTTGTATTACAAACCTGCAAATAAGAGCAGAAATACATTCTCAATTGATTATCCCCCCTCAAATTACTCCCTTTTTTGTCTCGTTCCTATCTATCATTTTTCCAAAATAATACATAGAATAGAAGAATCATCCTCGACCCGGAACATGCACGTTCAATCGCTTCCTTCCTTCAAAAAAAAAAAAAAAAAAAATATTTCACTTTTAAGCAGTGGCTGGGTGACCCACTCAAAACTGTGGTAATACGGTTTAAATACATACGACGCGTGAAGGCGTTGATATCGTGGCGGCGGTAAGGTGTAAAACCGCAGGATTCCAATGGAAACAGTTATTTGCGGTCACGAAGTGCTCCGTGACGTATCCCAACTCGCGCCTGCTTCGCTTGCTCGCCGACTGGCGCGCGTGCAAACTTGGCCGGTGTCACCCATACCTACTTACGGGATGCATTTATACCCGCATACTCGTATATATGTTCAAAAGCGAGCATTTGTATACACACACACATACACACATATATATATACGTATATTCAAACGCGTACACAGACACGTAGATACGTCCAGAAGCATATCCAGGCACCGCGTAACCGATGGTAGCTGTACACACCTTCCTTCCTTCCGTCCTTCCTTTCCCAGGAAGTGGAGTCAAGTGGACCCACCGCCACCGCCGGAAACTCCACTAATGACTAAACTTGCTAATTTCGACCAATTAGGCTCCTACCTACCCCCTCCATTTCCCATTTCGTCCTCCTCTCTGTCGCTTTCACCCTTACACCTCCTCCTATCTCTTTCCTTCTCGCGTCTCTCTCTCTCTCTCTCTTCGTCTCATCCCTGGCCAACTTGCAGCCTGTCTAATGCGCGCCGCATTTACCTTGACCGATAGACGCTCGCTCCTAATTTCGCGGCACATTGCGCACTGCGGACTGGCTGCGGATTAAAATATTTCCTTATTAAATATCGCGAGGATCTTTGCTCACGAGAACCTTTCTACTTGTTTCGTTGCGTGGCACGCAACGATCCCGATCGTAGGCATTGATACGGTGCAGAGTTTTAAGTCAATCGTTTCTCAAGGAGCCTCTTAACGAGCTTGGAAATATGCAAGAGCTTTGGTATTGGAGTTGTAATTATACGTATTGAATTTTTGTTTTTTTTTTTTTTTTTGCTCTTTGGGAAAATAGATACTTTGGATAAAAGCTTATTAGGTATCTTTACTACAAGGGATGAATCTGTATTGATTTTTTCATTTTATATATTGTTAAAGTGATTAGGAAGATCAGTGGATAAACGGATATTCGTAGAATGTAATGGGATAATGATCTCAAATGAATTATAAACCTGTGCTTACGTGCGTATCCTGTAACTTACAAATTGAAGTTTTACTTTTTGCGACCGGTGTTTGTTTCCTTTGCAATTTGCTTCGCGTGATTGTAGGCAAGTCGTCGACTAATCGATGCATAGCTACTTTTAGAAACGAACTTGAGGTCTAAATGTTGGTAAGAGATTGGTTTCTTTAGTCAAAGTAAAAATTAATAATTTATTCGAACCAGATCTATTGAAATATTTTCAATATTTTTATTTTACATTAAACGTTGTGAATATGTAATATGTAAAATATCAGAGGTTGAAAATTGTATTTATATAACAATTTGAAAAAATATAAATAATGAATAATTTAATAAATATACATAAATAAACAAGGATATGAATATTTTCTAACTAGTTAATAGGCAAGTGGCGCTAATATCGATCTATATAATACATATACTGATTTTATTTTTCCTTGCTTTTCTTTTAAATGAATATTTTAAATTTTTAAATATCTTAATCATCTGTTGTAAATTAAACATCAAATATGTAATAACTATAATAAATATCAATACGAAATATTAAACGAAATTATATATAAAACACGAAGAAAGTACTAAAACTTTGGGAATTAATTCTATCCTCTTAATGAAATTTTTCCGTCCGAAAAAAGAAATTATTACACCAATCTATTAATGCTTCGTATACTCACGCAAACTTTTATCAAAATCAGAGGTGAATTTTTTCGTAAGATACAATTTACTTTCAATTTAATTTCCTCCTCGTCTCCTCTTCACGTTTCAAATTTTCCAAGGAACCAAAACGGGGAAAAGGATAAGAAAAATTTCGAAAAATCGTGGCAAGATGAGCGAAAATCATCTTACTCTCTCCCTCCCCTCTATCTCTTTCTCTCTCGTTCGCAAATTATTCGGCAATTGAACATGGCCGGCTAAGTAGTCGAGCGATATTGAGTGTTGTGGTCGGTTTGAAGTTCGCATGGTGTGGAGTAACAAGCTGCCACCGTTGGATATTTATGGGGGCCGTCAGGGGTCGAAGCCTGTATCGTCCAATACGGTGCGCGAGGGTCCGCATGGAGCTCTCTCGCAGCTGTGCCAAGCGCAAATAACAGTTTTACACTTTATCCTTAACCGTGCACGCTTCCTTCGGCGAATTCGCGACCATTTTGCCTTTCTTTTTCCTTTTTTTTTCTTTCTTTCTTCCTTCCTTTCTTTCTTCTCCTTTTTTTCCCTTTTGTTTTTTTCTTCCACCCACCGAGTCGGCGCATATTTTCTCCCCCGTCGAAAATCAATTTTCTTCGGTCGTCGCGTAAGCAAATTCTGGACACGTTGAATGCACTTACCGTTGATTTACGCGTAATGGTCAGGCGGTTGTGATCTATGGTGACGAATTGGAAAATCTAGAATCTCGTTCCGTTCGCGACCGATACTCTGCTTTCACCGATTTCACGCGTAATATAATAAAAGTCGCGGAAAATGAGATGGAAGAAGTACAATTAAGGCCAAGAGGCATCGTGTTATTTGTTACATTAGCAGCATTTCGGAGGATCCGAATCTGGCTGATTTATGATCTTGTCATTTGCTCCATCCTCGTTCCACGGATCAAGGGTTAAACGAAAACCCTGGAATAACTGAAATAACATTATATATACTTGCAACAGAATATAATTGATGTTAGATTGATATTTAATAGAAATGAAAGGATAAAGAGGGATTTTCTTCCACCTCCATACTTTACTTTTTACTTTACTTGTCAGGAAAATAAATCATCGAAATAAAGCGAAAAATAATAATCGAAAGGCCTCGTATCATCTCCTATAATTCATAAGAGTGTTCAAGGATTACAAATCTGATGATTCATGATCGTGTACTCGTTATTTCCCGGATCAAGGGTTAAATTAAAATCCTCAGGATCGGAATATAATCGAATATAACCGGCTAAAAATATTTCAGAAGAATCTTAACCGGTAGGAAGAAGATTATTGAAAAAGATTCCAAAAATCTTTCAATTAATAGAAATAAAAGAACCATCGGTATCTCCGTTACCCAATCCCCAAGTTTATCCTTCATATTCCTCTTCCAATCTTCCTTTTTCCTTCCTGGTCAAAGGTTAACAGAATGCGAAATCTCGGAATACGGACCGAAAATATTCAAGAAAAATCTTTGAAACGGAAAGGGTGAAAAGGCGAGAGCGACATTGCCGATAAGGCCCTCCTTCTCTCCAAGGCGAAGGTCGCGGGTGATCGTATTAAGGGGCCAGCAACGAGCGGGTGGAGGGAATGGTGGGCCGGGAACGGCGTTAATGCGCCAGAGATTTATGTCGTAACGGACAGGATGAAATTCCATCGCGGTAGGTACGCGTACATAAGTGGCGCTGGTGTACAGGGTGACGCCGGCGGAGGCGCGAGAATTATGGTGGCCCGTACTGATATTCACCATAAACCCCGCCCGTGTCGTCCCCATCGGCCGGCTGGCCATACTTAATTAAATACGTATTAAGGGGCTGAGTGTGTTCCAATGTACGCCCGTATCGTGGGATAATATATGTTCACCTGTGAGGGAGGAGGGGAGGGCACCGGGTGAATCGCTTTGGAATGATCATCTTTTTTCTCCAGTCGACTTGCCTCGATGCTTTTCGGTATCGAAACATGAATGTAAATGACTCTGCGGATTAAACATGTCCGTACGATTTGTACTCGCAAAGGTTTTCTTATTTAAAAATTTAAATTGTGATTCTAATCAATGTTGAGGCAGGAAACTTTTCTACAATTGTTTCAAATATTTCAATTGTCTCATCTAATTTTGCAATATTATGGAGTTATAGTTCAGGGAAAAAGATTAAAAGGACATTGAAAGTTGAGAAAGAAAGCGGGGTTAAATAATATCCGTACGATTTTTGCTCGCAAAGGTTTTCTTGTAAGGAAATTTAAATTGACTTAAAAATTGTGGTTCAAATGAATGTGCATACAGCAATCTTCTTTATAATTTTATATAATTTTGCAATATTATGGAGTTATAGTTTAGGGGAAAAGATTAAAAGAGCGCTGAAAGTTATAATTTTAATTTTTAATTACAAAAGAATCAAATTATACTTTTCTTACTTTTCCTTGTTATTAACAACTCCAATCAACAGTAATACGCGATCGGTATATTTTAAGTTCAAAGAACAATAACCCCTTTCCCTACAGTTCCTTTCAGTTCAATTTGGTATACAGCAAAATACCCGGCTAAACGGTTCGGGGGAATGTCCATAATGATGATAAAGAATCAGTTCTTCCTGGTGCAGGCTGGTGCCCATTTCGCAACAAGCCAACGGGCCAACGTCCAGAGGCATTCCTGAGCAACTGGCCGACGACAATAAAATAAAACATTACTATCTCGGAAATAGCGCCTTCGCCTTGGACCGTTCTCACCCGCGCGAGAAGATTTGCTTTCTGTAATAAACGTTTCTCCTCGAACGGGTCGCGAGCGCCCCCACGGCCCTTTCGTGGAACGGGGCATCGCCGCGCCCCGCCATTTTAGAATATAATCTTCGCTGCGATTTGTCTTCTCCGAGAAACGCGCTTTGACACAGGAACTATTGTTCAATGTAACTTGTTCGCTGAACTTGCGGAACTTGGTTTTCGAATGTGCGGTTTGAGAAAGGTGGTCCAAATATTCGGTTCGGTATACTTGGCGCACGTTCACGTTGGGTTACTGTAATTCTTCACTGTTAATACAGGGATTTATTTTTTCATCTGCAAAAAATTCAATTGCTCAAATTCAAATTTTTAGGTTAGCTACTTTTTTTTAAACAACTTTTACTATTTGCCCGTAATCTTGTTGTAAGAGAAATTTTTAAACGTTTTGATTATTTATTACATTTTGATATAAAAAGTTAAAAATATCACGAGTACAATTTGTTATTGATTCTTAACTGATTTATTATTCATATAATTTACTGTAAGAAAAAATTAAAAATCAAATCCTTAAATATCTCTTACGAATCCTGTATCGTTTCCATTATTGAAACCGCGTTTATATTCTCTCGATAAATTTCTCACGCGAGAATCAAAAAATCGAATCGAAAGAGGCGAAGAAAAATTCGAGGCAAACAAAAGGAGGCGTCGTGGCCGGGCCAGAGAGAGGAATCGGTCGAAAGAACGGATATAATGATAACTTGGGACCAGGTATGATGAGCATCGAGGGACAGCGCTCGAAGACATTGAAAATAATCTAATTATTAGCGGGGGACGATTATAGTAATTAGATGCAGCGTTCGTTTGGGCCAAGTCGGTCCCCTACCTATTACAGGTATACTTCTTCCTATGAGAGCGGTCAAATGAAAAGGTGTACACTCTTATGGGCCTCCTTTTCGAGGAACCTTCGAGACGCAATTGTGTGCGCGTGTGTATGTGTGTGCGGCGGACAACGTGGAACGAAAGGAGGGAGAAAGAAAGGGAGAATGTCGAAAAAGAAAGAGAAAGAGGGGGGTCCACGTTCCTGGCATGCAATTATGTAGGAATCCTGACTGTGGAAGAAAGCTTCCTCGATCGCTTGGCTATGCATTGAATGCAACAACTTTGAAATGATCGTTGACTTCAAGGTGGACGCTTGTTGTTTCATTACGATTCCACGGCTTTGTCGTCCCCGCGGATAATTTTCTTGCGCCGATGTACCTTGATTTAAATCCTCCCTTCTGGGAAATGGGACCTGGATCGTAACACACTTATTCTCTTTGCCTCTTTCTTAATGATTTTCCTTCATTTTTATTTTTTCTTCTTCCTCTTGCTGATACAGTGGAAGCAAGATACACATCTTGAGATTTCAGGAAACTTTTATGTTCATGTTAAAATTCAAGGCATAAGCAATATATCTGGTTAATTATATATTTTTAAATATATAATAAATTAAGGAAGAATTAACTTTTGGAATTCTTTTCTTCTTCTTTTAGAATAATTTTAATTTTAACAAAGAAACTAATAATATTTTTAAGCATTCCAACATCAAAAAAAAAAATCATCATCCTCCAAATCTCGTTCTCTTTAAAAAAGAAGAAACTTAACAAATTTCAACTCCTCGTAAGATATTCAACACCCTCCTCAACCCTTATGATCGTCGTCAAACTCCCTATCAACTTACTTAAAAGCCTTATCCCTCCCCCTTCCCCATCTCATTTGTCACAAGTACATCTTCTTACCACGCTTTGTTCAGCGGTTCTTGGTTCAGGAAAAACCCTCCCCCTGGGGGGAGGGTGGGCATTCGCATTTTTCCAGGGATCTAATGGAGGCATAATAATCGTGGAGGCGCGCGGATCGCCGGCGACCCACCCTGCGCTCTCCTCTCTTCTCGAGAGTAGCGGGGATTCTTTCTCGTCGTCCACTACAAGCATCGGAACGGCGTCGTTATTGTATGGAACGAGGCGTCCTCGTTATCGTCGCTTATCGCTAATAAGATCGCTGGACCGCTCGTTATCGTCGTCGTCGCACTCGCCCTGTCCTCATTTTCGTACGATTGCGATCGTTAATTATCCCTATCGCAGCTGATCGTCCTCTCTTTCTCTCTCTCTCTCTCTCTCCTCCGGGCCCTCTGCCCCCTCGCTCTCTCTCTCTCTCTCTCTCTGCCTTCGCCACTCGTCCGAAACGTTCGCCTCGCGTTGGTCCACCATCATCCACCTTCTCCCTCGTCGACGCTGTCGCCGTTGTTGTCGTCGTTCTCCTCGTCATTATCATTCCGGTAATTACCGGTGTATTCCCTCGTTATCATCTTGTTATCGGTTGGCCGTCGTGCTGCTTCCGCGGCCGATCGAATTTCGAGGGCCTCCTCTCTCCTCGGGTCAGGAGTCGGTAAACAGAACTGCTGGTGGCTCTCGCGATATTCGTCGAAACTTGGACTAAGCTTTTGCGAGTAAAGTTTATTCTTTTCCAGTTCTTTTTGTCAGTTGGAGCGTTGTTCATAGGGATTTCGAGATATATTTTTGTTTTACAGGGGAAAGTGTAATGGTTTAAGGGCGAATTGAAATGTATAAGTCTTCCATATTGTAATACGATGTAACGAATGAATATCTGACTGAAGTAATGAAAGACATCGTTTTGTGGACATTGAAATTTTGAGATAAGTGGAAATTGAATATTAGATACACTTGTTATAGCATATACGAAATACAATAAAGAATAATTTCTGTCCTATTGTATTCTCATGAAGCTCCGTTTACTTGTTTATTTCATGTATTTATTTGATTCAACAAGCAATGTGTGTTGGTAATATAAATAAACGGAGTACAAGGTATTAATTTATAATTAAAAAAAAGAAATAACACAGATACAGACATAATTTGCATTGCAAAGTACTTAGATAATAGCTAGTGATATAATCCTTTACTTGAATATAATAAAAATTTATCAGATATATCCTTATTCGATTATCAGGATTTTAATAATGGATCTAATGTTTAAACAAAACACGTTCATTAAAAAGTAAAATTCTTAAATGATCAAGAAATGAAAATATTTCTCAAAAAATTAATGCCACACGGAATCCATAAATTTTCAATTATCGCTACAGAGAAGAATTTTTAATATCGAATCGAAATATTTGTAAGAGAGATTCGATGGAATTTAATCATGAAATTTGGATCGATTACAATCACGCAAGTGTCGATAAGTTTGACGTATCAATATGCAGCAATCGTTGATCGTATGTTTTCGCGCATCATCCTCGAAGTGGAGGAAGGGCAACGATAACAAAGGCCCCAATTAGCTCGAAACTGTTTCTCAGGAGCGGGAAACGTAGTGTACGCCCTAATGTTTAGAGATGTGGCTTCGATCGAGGCCTGAATTCGACTAATACGCACTTGGATTTCGCCTTTAAGTATAGAGGCAGCGTGATCTCATCGAATCCAAATGAACATCCTGCTGTCGGCGCTCGTGGTGTAATTTCAATGCGCGTTAGGGGTACCTGATTATTTGGGAGAAACGTAGAATCTGAACGAAAATCTTTCTCTCAGTCAGGGAAAAAAAGGAAAAAATAGAGAATAAACGGATTGGTATAATAATCTTTTCCTTTCTTCATTATTATTACAACACAAATAACCATTTTTTTTATAAATATCGAATATTCTCAAATCAATTCTATTAATTCGTCTTTCTAATGCAATATATAGGCCAATCAATGCCAATTAATATGTATATATAGCACATAATCAGCAAAACATTCGAGTTGCTATCGAAATAATGAGGATACAATATCGTGTGCTATGCGATTGGATGCATTTTTATCAAAATTTATACGTACAATTATATAAATATATCAATACTAATCTAATGCTGATCAAGCATTGTTAATAATGACGACATTCTGTAACGAGATGTAAGCAGGAAGCTCGCGCGTTCGATTCGCATATTGGTCGCGCATCTCGGTTTAAACGGAAATACTTGAAACGCGGTTGCCTCCGCATTGACCTTCGTTAACTGGAACGTAAGTCACCGCCTCGGCTTTATCCGGCTGAATAATCGTAGAACGTAATGAACAAACCTTGCAACTAATTGGAACAGATTGAACGTACGATCGCGTTGTGTGTGCGTGCGTGCGTGCGTGCGTGTCGTGCGCGTGTGTGTATGCGTCGCGAGTTTCTTCGCAATTAATAGCGCTGTCACGTTGCACCAATCTGCGTAACGATTGCAACAGCCCGCGTATCTCAATCGTCTCTTTGTCCCTTTCTTCTTTTTTTTTTTTTCAATTAATTGTATTTAATACCATTTCAATTTCAACCCCCGCAAAGGGAGAACGAAACAAAGGCTGGCGCAACGATGATCGCGATTGAGAGTCTTTTCGAAAATATTTTGTTGTTGTAAGAAAATTGATCAATTTCTTGATAAGGTTAATTAGATAAGGTTAATTAGTCTACGAGAAAGGCGAGTTTCGTTTCATCGATATTTTTAATTTTGGAGATGAGAATAGGTAAGGGTGTAAAGTCAGGTGGATACGATGGACGGTAAAACTCCATTATTCGTTTTTTAATTAAAAAAAAAACGCACATACATCGATAGATCGTCCCGATAGGACAAGTAAAATAACGCTTGAGTTAATCGCAAGATTGTCAATTATCCGAAGTTTGAGAATTGTTGAGACATAACGTCATATTTTAATTATAATTATTTTTCATTGATAATATAAATATAATGATAAATTTACACATGTTCGTTAAGATCATTTCAAAAATTTCCTTAATATCTTTTCCATCATCGTTCGTATAAATAAAATAATAAAAATTTCATCGCTATACTCTATACAATATACAATACGTGAATTAAATCATACATAAAGAGGTTAGGTTCGCTCGCAAGTTAATTACTTCCTCCACGAATCATAAAAATAACGTGTATATACTGTCAAATTAATTTTTTACAATACATTCTTAAACGTTATAGCACAATAATATCTTATCTCTTTCATCCACCACGTGAATCAATCCTCCATCCGCAACACTCCAAACAAGCAATTCCCGCCGTTTCAAATTTCCACCGGTCGTTCCTCCTGCAATATAACCAGGCGTCGACAATCGGCCGCGATGAAAACCTGTCGTCTAGATGGGCCGATAAACCGAACCGGTAATTAATAATTAACGGTTAACAATTAAGAGTGAAATTAGCGCGTAACACCGCGACGTTTAATTGGATGTAACGGCGGGAAGGGATGGAAGAAACGAGGAACGAGGTAACTGCCTGGCCGGGGGAGGGGGAGGGGAAGGAGGGCAGATAGAGAAGCTGGCAGGTGGTGCGCGACGGGACGCACGATTCCTTCGATGTCTCGCTCTGAATTTAATTTCCTCCGCGGTACACATTGACTGATAAATATTGCGGCCCCGGGAGATCCTCAAACGTCCGTATAATTAAATCCGCTGAAAATTCCTCGGCCACGTCGTCGTTCACGTTCGATTTTCTCCGCTCTTCCCAACTTTCTTCCCTTTCCCCTCCCCCATATCCGTTCATATCTGATTGCTTTGTAATTCGTTTTAATAATAGGCAGGGATGGCTTCTGTTTGAACCGGTGGCTTTTCTACGAATTCTTCTTAAGGTGGCTTCCGTTGTATTTTTCGAGGGAAACGTTATTGTTTTTCTTCTTCTTCTTCTTTTTATTTTTACTTACTTTTGAATTTAATGATTTTTTTTTATAAGGATTGATACTGACAGGGTGAAAAATAGGATAGGAATATGAATTTGAAGTTGGAAAATTCTCTCGATAGTCACTTTGGAAAAGTTTTTGGAGAAGTATAACACATTCTCGAAAGTTTTTATATTTATAACGTGTCTCCATTTGTAGGAATTTTCGAAAGCAATTCTCATTTAAAATTTTTCTTTCAATTATTAAGAAGAATTCGATTTAACATGAATCGTTTCAAAAGTATCTCAAAAATTGATTTTAAAAGAATTTATATTCAAGAATAAAATATTAGAAATCTGGTAAATTGAAGCCAAGTTTCTCGTTGTCGAAAAATAATTAAAGATATTGATTTTTTCATAAAATGAGAACAGAGAATAGAGATAGGAAATTGAAATGGAATTCATAATGAAGTATTGTTATTATTACATCGCATTAAGGACTGTAGAAATGTTCTTTAAGCCATATACACGCCTGCAACAAAGTCGAGGTTAACCTCGTCACTGAACTTTCACGAGAAACGAATTCGAAACGAACCGTGGCAAGCTCGAATCAGGGAACGAGAAACGAAATTCTGTTCAGTGGTTCATTACACGTCTAACATCGTTCGTCGATTATGTTGCTTTAAAGGATTTCGAAAGAAGAAAAATATCAGGTAAGATTAGACTAATTTATTACTAATTTATTTGAAATGGAATACATGTAACACACTTTATGCGCCTAATATCGTTTTAATTGGATTTCGAATAGTAGATTAGATTAGGTTATATATAGCAATTTATTTAAAATGAAATATGCTTAACGTATGTTGTTTAACCTCTCAACTTTTATTAACAGAAAGGAACTAAATTATAGACAAGTTTAGTTATAGATTGGCAATCAGCCAATGCACAATGAGAAATTGAATGAAATTTTCCTCATTTCTTGCCATTTTGTTTCAAAAGATTTCGAATATATCAGGTTAGGTTAAGATTAGATAATAATTCGTTTGAAATGAAATAAATCTATTACGTATATTTTACATGTTTAACGTCGTGCAATGTTGTTTCGAGAGATTTTGAATGAATTGCATTAGTTAGATTTAAAATGGAATAGGCAATTACATCCTTGGTTCCTAGTATATTAAAAAGGATCCGAGATACGAATCGATTTCAATTCGTTTTTCAACTAACTTTTTATTGACGTACTACGCCTGTGGTACTTGTAATCAGAGTCATAATAGACTGCAATTAGCGCAAGAAATTGGTATAATAATTCTTTCCAACTTTCACTCCGTGGTTGCGTTTATACCCTCGTTCTATCCGACCGATCACTTCTCGATTACCTTCTGCGCTAGTATTACGTGCACGTTTCCATAATTTCTTTTTAGCTGTGCGTTAAATATCACGACCACCCTGCAACTTTGCGCATGAAATTACTATTCTGATAGATGAGTATTGCGTTACGATGTGTCTCTTATGAGATTGAAATGAGGTTCGGTACGATAAGCGTTGAATAAGCTGATATTTTCTTGTTATCTTTTATGAGGTGTAAAGACTTTCATAAGACGATCGTGGCATAACTTTTGTTTCGTTATGTTGGCAACACTGCAATATTTTTTTTCCTATTGGTTCAATTCGAAAAATTATCTATTATTGATTCAAATTTTACCATTATATTCGTTCATGATTCGTTTGTGTAGCAATAATTTTGGTCATCTATTCTAGGAGATAACGCGTATATTAAAGATCTTTGATATTGTTTGATTTTATTAATTTTTTAATAAAATTATAATTTTAATATCCATATATTAATAGCAGATATGCCAAGTAAGTAAGCGAACGATTTAAAAATCTTTTAATGAGAAGATAACAAATTTTTAGGTTATCTTCGATAAGGTCATTTTAAATAATTGAGTATTGGATATTAAAAAAAAAAAGAAAAATTAAAGAAAGTTCAAAGATCGTTTAAATTAAACAAAGTTCGAAGATCATTAAAATCATTAAAATGCTAAATATACATCTGTTATATATTATTATCTCAATTTCATTTCTTTTAACTCAAAATTTCTTCTAACAGTTATAACTGTTTCACATATGACGATAAGTTAGGAAAAAGCGCACTAAACCTGTCACTGCACACGAACCACGAGCTGTAAAATCGTTAAATTTTGAACTAATAGTGGAGAATACTATTTGTAGACTGCAGATGTTTATGGATATTCATATTTTCATCATCACAATTACGGAAGTAAAATCTAAATAAAGATTTGATCTAAATATTATAATGAGCATTTCATGTTCAATATTTTATATATTTTTAGATATTATGCCCGTTACACAGATTTTTGTACATTGCATTTGCAAAAAAATGCATTTTTTTTAACGAAACAATATCAATATAATTACATTAATATACATTTACAGATTAGATAAGCTTTATATAAATAGATTCTTATAAGAAACAATTACGTTTTTATATAAGTAAATGGATTCTTCTAGATCTAAGAATAGTTAGATTGGATTAGATCAGATTAGATTTTTCACATAAATAAATAAATTTTTACACAATTTTTATTACACAACACACCATTTCTATTTTTCATATATTCGATCCATCCTATAAACATTTATTCGCCAATATTTCGTGAAAGAAAAACATACTCGATACTGATCTTATCTTAACAGAAAAAAAATTACTAGTATATCTAACATGGAGAAACATTTCTTTTACCTGCGCATGCGCATGTCAACCAAGACTCGTCTCTCGTGTCACTCACAGTTTCTAATCTTAACTTTCCAATTAGTAAAGATTAAAATTAACAAAGCGCCAGGTCGAAACCAGATATCCCTTAAACAAGGCAACGTTTGAAAAACAGATATAGAAGAATAGATTGGATATTTGTGAGGTTACCTTGCCTTCCAAGCGCTGTTTCATCTCGAAAACGGTGAGTACCGTTATAACCTTAAATACCAGGTACCAAAATAGGGCGACGTGGCACGACGAGGAGAAGAAAAGGCACTCGTTACTCGTCCAGGACAAAAAGACAGAAGTTTCGTATAGGTGGACGATCCTGTCCCGAAGCGACACCCGCTGAGCTACCAGGAAGGACGATTATTGTTAATTAAGGTGGGCGTGTCGGGCAGGTCACACGCCGGTTTCACGGCCCTTAACGAAGGGACAGGTCAGCTCGTTTTATGAATTCTAATGCCGGAGGCCGGCCGGTCCGCTTCACGAAAATTTTCACCGGCCGATTTGCATTTCATCTGCCTTCGTCGACAGGTCGAGGAGAATTTTACACTCTTCACCCGCTGCTTCGACTCTCGTCGCCTCTTAATGTAATTAGTACCCCTATTCACCGCCACGTTGGATTATCCGCCTTTAACGAGGCTGTTTGATAACCAATCGAGCGGCCATTGTTCGTCCAACGTTTTTCTCGAGTTAACGATTCCCGGAAAAGTATGAGTTTTTCGATGGAGATTTCGAAGATCGAACTCGTAGCTCGCAATTGTGTTCCCTTGGAATTGTTCGTTTTGAATTATTTCTAATGCATAGAATTGAAGATTCTGTTTTTATTTATTTTTTTTTAATTTAAATAAAAACTAATTCGCTAATTACTCAATCACGCGAAAGTATGCAGGATATTTTATTTTAATTCAAAGAGTTTAAAAATTTTATTGAAAGATATATTCTGAAGAGAAGATGTAGGATCTTTTTAAATATTATATTTCTCTAAATATATTCTATAATTTTTTCGATAAAGCTTAATTTCCAAGATATTTTGTTATCTAAATCATAGTAAGATAATATATTTCTTTAATTAATAATTTTATTTTAATATCAAGTTGAATCAAAAAAGAACGAATGGATCATTCGATGTTTATCACTTTTCAACATTAATGCGAGATTTGATTAAATTTGCTATGATGAATTCGCTTTTTCGAGGAATGCATATGTCACCAATCGACTTGTGACGAATCAGAAGACGTTAACGATATTGTCACGTGATATAATCGAGAACGAGAAAAAGTGATTGAACGTTAGAAAAGATCATGAAGGGGTGTAATTAGACCGAGCTTTGTTCTTTCTTACCGCAACGAATGCCTCGTTTCCGGTGCCATTGTAGTTCCATTGAGGAGCTCTACGATCGAAATCGAGAATCTTCCATCAATTCCTTCGAATCTCTGTTTTTCTTGGATCCCGATTCGAATTATTGGCCGGAAAATTAGACCTTTGATGTCGTCACGCCTACATCAGCCGCAAAAAAATTTAGTTTCTTGAGGAAATATAAATTCTCCGTTCCCCTATTCAATGTTTTCTATCCGCCAATCAGTTGTCTAAAACAGTGATTCTCAATCCTTTCTATTTGTACTCATGAAAACAAACATTTTGTGTATCATATCTTTGGAAAATTGTATATAATATCGTGATAAATATCTTGATAAATATTCTTTTAATCGACATTTTTGTATATCAATTTTTGTTTTGACTTCTAAAATCAAATGGATTATTCCACAAAACAAAGCAATACCATAATAAAAATAAAATCAAGTAAACCGTTAAAAAATAATTAATAAATTAAATTAGATTAGATTAGATTCGTCTAAACATCACGTGAAATAATATAAATATTGTTTCAGATTATATTTATCTTCCTAGTTGGATAGTTTAATTTTTGTATAAGAGAATCCATATAGATAAATTGAGAATCATCTGAAAGGAAACAATATTTTTTTAACTGTAATGTCAAAAAAAAAAAAGGAAAAAGAAGAAGAAGAAACCTAACCACTAATCAATCAATCATATAATTTTCCACTCGTAATCTCAGGAAATCGAGTTGCACGATAAGAACTGGAAACTTTGAAATGGCCTGTATAGTCGTCCGACTATAATCACTCGATAAACAAATAAACCAATCGAACATTGATCCTCGTAAAATGTTTATCACGCCAATCGTATTCTCGTGCCCCTTAGTTACAACAACAATCCTCGATACGTCTCTGTCTTCCCCCTCTTCCCGGGGGTGATCCTGTAAAGAATAAAGATGGAGGGGGACGGAGGAAGGGAAAGAAAAGAAAAGAAAAAAAAATATCTCAAAGGAAACAAGCGAGAAGAAACGAGGGCGAGCAAGACCACGTTTATCACCCTCCCTTCGAATCCTCATCCCTTCCCCATCCCTTCACTACTCCATCATGCTTTACTATCGTTGCATCCGGATTGAATTTAAAATATTCCTTCGGCGGACGAACTCTTTCGCGAATTGCCCTATCGTAAAAGGTGCCCTTCTCTCTCTCTCTCCCTCTCTTTCTCTCCCCCTCCCCTCACTCTCGGATCGTTTTCGCTACGAACTGCTGTTTCATTGGAATCGCGAGGGTGGGTGGTGGGTGGATATTATGAAATCGTTGCGCGTCGTCTTAAGGGCCAATAAAATTGCACGGAACCCCGGCCACGCCGGTGAAATTAATATCAGCCAGGGCACAGTTCCATTGAGGGGGGGGAGGGATGTAATGCGGCGGTCGTCTTTACGACCAGTTCGGGGGAAACTGTCGCGGCCTAAATATCGTGCTTTCTCCTGCCCCTCCTCTCTGAGAAGGGGGAGAGAGGATTTTTTCCACGAATCGACTCATGATGAAAGAAGTTTCGAAGTTTGCATCGATCGAATTTGTCGATCGATGCTGTTGATTTTGGGATTAATTAAGATTTAACCAAAGGGTATATGTTAGATGGATTATTATATCGAGAGTTTTAAGTGTAACTTTTACGAAGATTGATTGATCTTCGTAATACATTTAGCACATTCGTCATCATTGTTGTAGTAATGGTATTTTTGAATTTTATCAAATTGTGGAAAATGTAGAGCGTATAAATTAACGTTAAGGAAATAATATTCTGTCGTAAATGGACGATAAGAGTTGCTCAAGTAAATTTCGTTAGAATTATGATTCGAAATTCCGAATCTTTTTTTCAGGATTCCTGCATTGCCGATTTTTGCATTGTTATATAACATTTTCCAATTTAATTTTATAGCGGTATTTTTATGATGTTATAAATCGTCATAAATTAAAGTAGATTGCAATCAGAAACACGTGGTTGCTGGTCAAGAAAACAAGCAATAGACTTTTATTACTTAGGTACTGCGGATGGCGTTCAAATCCCTTTACGTAACCTAATTATATGTACATGTACATTAAGTTGAAGATATAAACCCAAGATTATTTTATACGTAATTTCAAAATTAACTTTCTGCTGAAATTTAATACAATATCTAATTATTGTACCATTCCTTTCTGAATCAAAATTTATAACTTGGATTTCCTCGTTCCAAAACAACGAACAATAAAGATGTAATTAAAATCCTGTCAAAAATAAATTTTCCTTAAAGAAAAGAAAAATTAGGTTAAAATATATTCTTCATAATAAGCACATTTCCTTACTTTTCGAAAAACAGTGGTAGTAATATCGTTAAACAATCTTTCTCTCTCTCTCTCTCCCTCTCTCTCTACCTAACAATATAATAACCGTTTCCAATCTCGAACTTCCACTTGTAACCATAATCCTTCTTCGTCAACGCCCACTAGGCCATTGGACATCATAAATCCAAACATTCCGGCGAACAACCCTCAAAGCCACCCCTTGTACATACCTTTCTATTTCTCGTTTCAGGTATCAGCAGAGAACCGGAAGAAGAGAGCCGGTTCTGGCACTGCAGCTCCCCAATAAGCTTCCAGTTAGATAGGCCACGAGCTTTTGTTTTTCGTCGTGGGAAGCTGTTGGTGGGCTCGTCGGGCCCACCCTCTCATCGGTCAAGCTGGCGAGCGCTCTAACCGCTGGTATGAACCCCCACCACCCGGGCCACTCCGCAGCCTACCCGCATCATCCCTCGCTCTCCAGCAGTCCTCATCATTCTGGGCCCCATCATGGCTACAGCACCGGTGGGGGAGGCGGTGGGGGCGGTGGTGGTGGCACCACCACCACCCCGGACCTGCCAAGCCCTCACTCTCCTCCTCACGGTCCTGCTATCGACTCAGCCACCCCTTACGGCTCCCTTCAGCCTGGCCAAGGAATGGGCAGCAATGGACATCATCACGGCGGTGCTGGAATGATGACCGATCATCCACATCACCCAGGCCACCCTCACCCCCACTTACCAAGCCATCCAGCTTATCCACCGGTTAATCATAACAACAACTGTACGCTTAAGGTAAGGTGTTCTTTGATAATGAGTTTAATATATATTGTTTATTGTTGTATTTATATTGTTGAGTTTAATATTTATATATTCAATATATATTGTTCTATATGGTGAGACAAGGTTTTTCTCTCGGTTTTATTTTTAGATTTTAATAGTTTTTAATGTCTCTTGTTTTACTTATACTAAAAAAAAAAAAAAAAAAGAGTAAAGAATAAAAATAACGTTTTTATCGTTTTTAAACAAAAGTTATTATAACTGTATTATAAAGTTGTTTAAAATGTTAAGAACTAAGATCAAAATTTATATCATTTTGTCATAAAATAAGTTTTAAATGTTGCGTTTCTTCACAGACAGTGTAGGAGAATGTATTTATATAGGTAGAATTAAAGAGGATGGGGGGAGGGGGGCTTAAATTGTCGAGGAAATTTTTCTTTTTATGATGTGAAAGTTAAATATATTTACATTTTCAATCTACAAAGATCTACAATTTTCGAGAAACTCTGCTAATTTTAAATATCCAAATTTTATTACATCATAAACTGTATCATCTTATATATGCATCGTGCCTCGTGGATTAATAATTTCTCATCTTCAGTTGGAATCCCGTATCATTATATTTCCTGTTCTTTTTATTATCCCACTCGTTCCCCATTCGATGCTCCCCTCTCTCTTTCTCTTTTTCTCTTTTTCTCTCTTATTCTCGTTTCTCGCGACCGTTACAGAATCAAACGACGAATGAAATTAAATTAAAATCCCTCGTTAATGAGGCCTGGTCGAGTGTCGTCGTTTCCCGCCAACCCTGTTCCACCGATGGAGAGGGAGAAAGAGAGAAGAATATCGGTCTGGTCTCGTTTCGTATCGCATACGTTCTCCTCGTACGATTAAAATGCACTTTCTATGCTGGCTGGTCGCGCGAGGATGGTCACGAGAAAAAGTTTTCAACCGGAAGCAGCTGGAACTGCATACCCGGCTCATTGTTCGCCTAATAACAAACTGTCGTTCATTACGTAATACCGTTCTCCTTCGCTATCTAATATTCCAAAAAACATAACGTACCAATCTCGAGAAATCGTAACGTGTTATCGAAAAGAGGGTGATTTCATAATTACCCGCAATGTAGTGTAGATATTTTTTTTTTTTTTCTTACACCGGATTAAATGTTTTCAACAATTATCGATCTTTATTCGTCATAAATGTATATATCGATTTTAAGAAGCTTATTTTCCTTTGTTTATCAGAAAATAGTTACACTTACTTTATGTTAAGTGTAATTAAGATGAGTGGTATGATTAATAAAAAAAAAATATGCAAGGGTGAACAAAAAATATGAAAGAATTGATCGAAGAAGAGGTTATATTAAAAATTAATATCATTGTAAATTATTGAATTTACAATGCGAAGTAAGAAAAATATTTAAGAGATGATTCTGTTATAAAATAAAATAAACAGTGAAAGTTGGTGCAGTATAATAATGTTCTTTGTAATTTATTTTTCGATTATTATTTGTTTTTCTATAAACAATTTAATTTTGTTGTAGATAAAGTGAAAATAAAACAAAACTTCATGAGAAAATTTAATTTTCGACTTATTTTTTTTATGAAGAATCATCCCTCCTTGATTGTACAACGAATAATAAAATCTTGTATAAACAGCGTAGAAGAATATAGTAATGCAATAAGAAATCCTCGTATGTTGAATATGGCGGTGGAAGCTTCACATTCTCTTTTTGTTTTGCTTTATCTGATGCAAAATTAAATTGCTTATTACTTGAAAAATAAGCTTTAACAGGCATTTTACATACCTTTTTTATTTGTTAATCTTTAGAATTTTCTATAATATTTCATCTGGACATCCTTATATATCTTTAAATCTTAAAAACCTTTCTCAAAATCTAACTCAAACGATATAATTAAAAAAAAAAAAAGAAAGGAAGATTCTTTGTATAAAAGTAAATTGAAAATGTAAGTAAAAAATAAGAGATTGAAAATTGCTTCATTCGTATCAAAAAAATACAAATCAATAAGTTATTGTATAAAATATAAATAAAACATTATTTATTAATCTATTTATATTTTATTGATATATATAAATAATTATCAAGATTTTTGAAACGTTAAAATTCTTTCCTTTTATTATGAAATATCGTTCTTGTTTGAAATTATGATTAGAAAAACAAAGTTCGTTCCATGTCCTTGTTGGAAGATAAATTTGCATATTGTCTTTGGCAAAAAAAGAAAAAAAAAAAGAAAAAAAGGAAAAGAAGAAATTAAAGTCCATCGAGTATGTACGCATTAATCATATATTTCAATTTAAAAATAGTATAATAATATCAAATGAATGTAATGAAGCATCAACGATAAGAAGCGAAAAGTAAAATTAATGGCGTTTATCAATATAATAAATACAAAAATAAACTATACAAAAAATATATTTTAAAAAAATCTATTTAACATTCATGCATATTTGATAGCGGTAAAAATACTTTAAATTACTAAGAACAAAAAATTCGTAAAATGTTTTTTGTCCTGTGCTATCGAAAAAATTGCAACATTTTTTTTTTATTGGTCCGTGTAACTGATAGTGTTTTCTATTATTAGTCGAAATATCATATGACTTATGATTCGCATATGACGATATTTTTAGTGGTCACTTGTTTTCAACTTGTTGTCAAGTGAAACAGGATGATTCACAATCTTTGTAAAAAAGAAAAAAAAGTCGCGTTAAATTAAAAATATTTTAAAAATCATTGAAATGATAAATACGTATTATATCATATTATCATCTCAATGAATGAAATTACAAGTGATATAATGTATAAGAAGATGTATTACTATAAAAAATTAATCTACTTACTTTCGTATTAACGAAAATTTGGAAAATAATTAATTAGAATTAAAATTTTTAAAGAAATAATACACGTTATATTTCGATCAAATTAAAAAAATTACGAACGAATTAAAGCAGAAATCAAAAAAAAGAAAGAAAAACTTCGAAGAAAAACTTAGAATTTAATCTTAAGCAATTCTGACAACGATTAGATTATACTTTTAAATTACTTTCAAATTATTCCTTATTTAGAATGAAAAAAACAAAAAAAATTTTCATCGTTCTCGTAGTCCTGAAATGAAATGAAATACGCATTATCTATTATATTAAAAAAAAAACCCTATAATTTTCAAACTTTTTGCAGAATAGAACTTGCGAAAACTATGCATATGTACAAGTCCACTGATAGAAAAAGAAGATATATTCATATTCTACTTTTATTTATTTAACACCGGTAGCAAGTACACATATATCTGAACCCTCTTCCTGCTCCCATTACCGGGTCACCCAGTGCAACCTCTCTTCCTGTCCAATCTTCCCGATCTTGTCAACAGATCAACGTCCGAAACGACTTTTCACCCCGTCGGAATCGGCGTAACGTACAACAGGTGGGACCCCGAGTAAACCCCGAGGTCGGTCGAAACTCCTCTGTTAAACAGGGAACGGAGAGAAGCCGGAGAACGAGAACCGCGGCGGGGTCGCAGGCTAAAATTCAGAAGGCATTATCCGTCTACGTGACCCTCACTTAGCTCGCCATTGACAAACGTAACAATATAGGCATTTACCACGGAGAAATATAATTGAATAGGGGCGGAGGGGACTGCGAGGAGGCCAGGCTGCCCCCTGGTTGCCCCTTTCCCTCGAAACGCCGCCCCCTCCTCGCCCCTCGTGATCCGCTCCACAATACTCGCTCTCTGTCCCACGCCCCCCCTACCCAACGTAACTCCGTCTTCGTCCGGCCTGGCCGTGGATGGGTCTCGGTCCCCCTTCAACGTTAGTTAGGTCCTTTCTAGGCTCACCTTTTTATTCCCCCCACCAGAGGACCGCTCCTGCTGCGGCTGGCCGGGGTACCTGAACCCGGGGCCTCTCGCGAGGCATTCAGAGGCCCAAAGCAGCCACGGACCAGTCAGTTTGCTGCTGACTTCGGTCGGGACCGGTTCGTCTTTTTCCTCTCGCCGTGGCGCGTGCTCTCGCCTCTTCCTCCTCTTCCTCCCGCTTTTGTATCAACTCGCGAGCGAGCGAGCGTCGTGAGACTCCGTGACCGCTTTTTGCGTCGCGTAGACGCGAGGCGGTTGTCGCCGCTTTCACGTGTATAAGCTCGCCTTTTTGTTTTTTTTCCTCCCCTCCTCCTCGTGGTTTCACGATCGTGTGGAGTGTGCGTTCGAGAGGATCGTCCACGCGGGATGGTACGCGGTGCAAAGCGGCCGAGGGAAGCGTGTTGTTGCTCGCCGACGGCTACGAAACTTTGTAACGTGTACTGAGATTATTCCTAGAGGGGAAAAGTGGAGGGAATCGTGGTTGTATTTTTCGAATTCGGTTCTTTCTCATCCGGTGGATGGGCACGTTTTATTAGTGGTTGTTTGGTTGGTGGGTGCGAGGTGGTTCGAAGGTGTTGTTGGTGATACACGGCCGATCAAGGACGAATGGTATCCGGCCAACGTGTGTGAATACGTGAGAGAGAGGTTGGACCAGATAGGTCGCCACACACTGTTTTCGGGCACACTTTGTATCTCGAGCTCTCTGGTTCTCGGTGATATCATGGAGGTGCACGCGCATCACTACAGCGCCATCGCGTCGCGGATGAACCAGATGAAATGTTTCACCGGGGATAAAATTGTAAGATTATGTTCATTATTTTTCTGGTCGTACCAATTATACGATCCTTCTTTTTTATGCAATTATATGCGCTTTCCGTGCACCGGATGTGCAAGTTTTTTCTTTTTATTCCGATTCTGTAAAAGTTTTGATTCTGTAAGTTCGATGATTCTTTTTTCGATTCGAGTGGAAATTTATTTATACGAAGATTATTTTTCATATATGAAACTTTATTAAGAATATTAAATAAATTATTTAAAAATTCTTATTGAGTGGATGGTTCTAGATATTCTTTCGAAAATTTTGCTACATCAACGATCACTTATGTAAGAAAGTTAATAATGTAGCAAAACTTTGTAGTGATTCGTCAAAATTTGTTTTCAAGGATATCGAATAAATAGTTTAACGATTCATATAAATGCGCTATGCAATATATTTCGTATATTTTGATATACAAAACAATACAAAATAAGCAAAGAATTGATTTATTATTCAATTATTGTTTAAAAAAATTTTTACGAATATACCCTATGAATGAAGAAACGATAATTTGTATCAAGAATATGATAATATAATACTATTGATTTTTCAAAAAGATCGATTACTATTCAATGTTAATTTAATTCAATTTCACAGTTGCACACATTCTTACAACTTATATTCATTATCTCTTCGTTTTTGCGACCCGATATAGATACACATTTTTAACTCTACGTAAATTAAATAGTTCATTAATTAGTCAACGAATTGAGAAAATTAGATGTATTCCATTTATACGAATTAAAAAACATTGTTCGCGATAAATTTCCATCCACTTAATTTCCATAATATTTTACAATAACAACTGTCTAATCCATCAATTTCACATTTATTTCGTATCGCGCAGTAACAATCCATTACTTCTCATCGCAGAGACATTTAATTCTAATTCGTACGTGCAAAATTTCAAAAAAAAAAAAAAAAGAAAATCTCTCGATTAACTGTAACGTTCTAACGTTACAGTTTACAAATTTCGACGTCCGAATTTCGTCAGAAACTCTCCACCGAGGCCGTTGATGGCCCCCTCTTCCCCTCCCCTCGGCAAATTGCTCGGACGACTCTCCCGACAGTTCCGATTGCCTTGATTTATCCCGATACTCGCCCGTTTCCGATCACAGTCTCGCGTTAATGGTATCGAACGTTCGTATTAGCCACGTCCCCCCCTCCCCCGCCTAAATATGCATATTCATCGATCCATCCCGGCTGTCCCTCTCCTTCCTCTATCCTCTCCCTCTCCTTCCCTTCCTCTCTCTCTCTCTCTCTCGTTCGTTGGAAGACAATACCGCCGCGTTTTTTTTTCTTTCCCGTGTCGCGAAGATGGTTCTCATTAGGGAAACCGTGGGGGAGGGAGGGGGAGGGGGAGAGGGGACTAATTAAATTTTTCCAACAAGTTAACGATTGCACAACGAAACACAGTTTCTCCTGTGTTTGTTTAAAACGACGCTGCTCACACCGCCTTCCCTTTCCTCCTCGCCATTGTGTTTTCCATTTTTTTCTCTCTCTCTCTCTTTCTCTCTCTTCTTCTTTCACTCATTCTCCCAGCTCAGACACACAACTCGCGCGCGATTGTGGAAACGATCGAATGGACATCCATCCGTGTGACTCACTGGAGTGGACGATGGTAATCGCGGGAGGAAGAAAGAAAGGAAGGAAGAGGGAAAAGAAAGAGGGAGAAGGGGAGGATTTTCGTGTCGAGGAAACAAGGGCATCGAGTTCATCGGTGGCGAGTTGATTCCTCTTATAAATTGCGGCAGCTCGTCGGCTTTCTGAGGACACGGCTCTTTTTCGTTTCACCTGTGTGCACCTCTGGAAGCACGGCCCACCTTGAACTCTCTCTCTTTCTCTGTCTGTCTGTCTGTCCGTCTCTCCCTCTTCCTTCCACTTTCTCCCGCGCTTTTCATTAGGATCGCGTGGACACACCATCGTGATATCTCTCCGCGAGATCAAAGGCGAACGATAAGCCCTGTTTTATGTGGGATTCGCGATTCACGTATGCGACGCGCGTCTGACCATTCTTTTACGCGACTATTCGTGAATCGCGTGATTTACGTATGCGACACGCGTCCCGGTGTTTTTCTTCTTTTTTTTCTTCTTCGAGCCGCGATTTATGCCTAATATACATGTATACGTTCGAGAGATAAGATACTCGTCCGATTATTTAATTTCGATGGTATTATCTTCGTTCAATTCTTCGTGGTTGGTGTATCGTTTCGCAGATGAACGACTCTTCTCGTCGAATGGAATTGCGCGAAATCGTCGGCCGGGATTTTTCGAGACGAGAATGTAACAAAATGTATGGAAAAATAGAAATCTCGCGTGAAAGAAAAATTCAAAATTGTAATTGTGATTTTTGCGTTTGATCCTTCCATCATCGAGCCGACTTTCTTCGAATCGAACTGACGAAACGAAAAACAAATGTAAAACAAATAGTACAGTCGGACCCTGACTTATGTTCTCTCGTGTCGTTTTTTTTTTTTTATTTACTTATGTCATTTTTATTAGCAATATCATTAGCATTCTACATTATATTCGTGTTTACGTATTAAATTATACTATACACACGCAATAAACGCGTATATTTTTACATATTATATTATTATATGTTTGCAAAATGTTATTTATAATAAGTAAAATTTATTTTTACCATCTAAGAAAGTATAAGCAAGTTCTATGTGATGAATGAAATGAACGAAGGTACTATTGCTCGAATTTTAACGTTCGATAAGTGCAAAAGCAGTTGTAAAACATTACGTCATCGATCTCGAACGTTAAATAAGAATTAAGAAACAAAATTATGCATCGAATAATGCAAATATGATACGTGAATCGGCCATATTCCATATCGTGAAAAAGATACTTAAATATACCTGCATGATCAATTCACGAATCGTGCGAGAAAGGGGTTAAACCCGCAAATTACGAGAGGAGGATTTCACAAGAAATTTTCATGGAAGGTCAGGAGAACGGTTCCAGATATCGGCTCAATTTTGTATTTACGACGTCACGATCAAAGGATGCCTCGGCCCTTTCGTTCTTACGACTTGTTCCGCCCGATTATCATAGAAATCGTTCCAGTAAATCAAGCAGTAACCTTGGAACCAGTTGCCCTCGCTGTTTTTCGAGGTACGCGCGTGTAATAACGAAAGAAATAGTTTCGTTTGCTCGAAACAGGTTGTGAGAGGTGACGGAATCTGGGATTGGAGGGGCTTGAAAAGTTTTACCATTTTGGCCGGGCAAATGCATGGGATACGAGTTTTATCACATACATAGGGTGTTAATATACTCGTACAGATACCCTTTGGAGGGTTGATTGATATATATATAAGAAAATTGAGATTCATCGAGTGATAAATTGTAAATAAGAGACATGACGATTAATAACTAATAAATTTAATGTATTTATTTGTAATTTATACAAGATACTCGAGAATATCCTTCGAAGGGTAGAAAAGTATACGCAAGAGTTGATCTTGTTTATCAAGTCCATAAACAATTGTACGTCTCGCTTCGTTCAATGCGAACTAGGATTGCTTGATGAATAAGCTTAATAAATAAACTCTTTGACTTTTGTATACCAACATTGCTTTTGACCTCTAAAATGCATCCACCGCGCAAATATTATACGTAATTGAAATCGTTAAGATTAATTGCGTTAAGATTAATAGTTTCTTACACAGAAGAATTTTTATTTATAACAATGTCAATAGTATCTCTTCTTTGAATTAAATACAGCCAAGAAGGATGCGCGAGACGTTATATCTACCATCGATAGAAAAATATGCCATCTTAATGTGTTTAAACTGCGTATTGATTTTCGAGTTACGGCAAATCGAAGAAAAGGCTTGAAAAGGCAGGTCTTTAGCCTCGAATCCGTTTAGAGTTTATTATGCGCCTGACAGAAATTAATGATATTCATGACCTGCAAGAAAAGGTACGCCTTGAATTTCGAGAATTATTGAAACGACATACTCTCCTCCACTTTCCAACAAATTGGCCTCGTCCAAATGTCCTTCGTTATCGGAAAATTTCTTGTAATAAACTGTTTACAATTAGACCGTCTTTATTTATTTATTTTTTTTTTTTCCTCGTAACAAAAGAATCGTACAAGTTGTCTCTTAATTGTGTTTAAGGCACGTTTAACAATGAAATTCTTGAGATTTGTCTCCGTCGATTATTATTCGTTAATGGATATTACGTTGAGAGCGTAAGATTATTTTTTTGTATACGGAATAAAAAGTTATTTTTTTATTTCGAGATTAAAATTCTTCCGCTCTCGAGAGTTATTACTTGCGTTAATGGTTATTGTAGGAGGATAGCCTACAATTCTCGATTCACTTGCGAAACAGAGCGACTCTTGATTATGTTATTTTCACTCGCATTCTGAGATGTGCCTCATTTTATGAATATTTTATTTTGAAATGGATTAGTTTACAGTTTACTTCGAATTTATCCACGGGAATGGAACGTTTAATTATATAATATTAACATTCTCTAATACCTCTTAATAACATTGCATATTTTAATTAATTTTCTCATTTAATAACGTTTTATTATTTATCCAATAATTTTAAATTGTAAGTACCTAAGCTTGGCTAATATCCAATCTATTTATTTAATGTTTCAATTATTTATTATTTCTATTTTGAATTAAATTACATATTTGACTTATTATACTTATTCATAACCATAACACCATAAAATATATTTCCCTTACTTCTTCACTTCTTGAAAATTATATTAAAACCGTAGTCGTTTTAACGTTAATTATTAATATCTAACGGAATGCTTAAAATCAATCTTACGTGTCTTACAATAGTTAGAAAATTACTTACGAAATTACTTATAGAAATATAACAAATTATGAAAAGCATTCGGATACTTTCACGCACTGTACAACTATATCTTCATCAAAAATTCTCTGTATTGGTAGGCCTCGACGAGTTCTCGCTACAGCAACGACAATTTCCAACCGTGGTTTATCGGATGGCCGTATATTTTAATAATCAGCGACGTCAGCCGCGATTATTCACGCTTACCGGCGTTTACATAATCGAGCGACTAAGTGTTCGCCGAGATTGCCCGCTTGACGCACCACGATGATTTATCGCCAGTTAATGACTTTCGATTTCGTATTAATTATAGCAATGTATCTCTCTCTCTCTCTCTCTCTCTCTTTCTCTCGTTTCCCTCTGATTTCTGCTAATAGAAGCAACCGTTGATCGTTCGTAGGTTCACATTGCAAAGTGTTATTACGTTCGACATCAGTTTCGTTGCGTAATCGGGCAATGGACACTCGATAAAACAGTTGAAGTCCGATTAAAACAAGAAATGTCGCGATTTTCGATCAATCTGCTAATGTGATTTATATATATATATATGTATAGTTACGCTCATAAATATGTGGAATATTATTCTCATGCGTGTAACTGTATTATAGTAAATTTTTTTTTCTAAAAATTAATATTTCATCTTTTCTAGAGTTCAATTTTTATAATTACATTATCACGTGTTGTTATAATGTAATTAATGTGTAAGAATATTCTTGATATAACCAATTATTTTAATAATTTTTTTGTATCTATTGTGTGCTGGTAATATATACATTCCATATACAATCATGGGAAGTTTTACGAGATAGAATTAAAAAAAAAAAAATTGCACTTCATCCATGTTTTATACGAGTAGATAAATGATGTTTGGAAAATTACGAGTGTTTTTCATTTGTTTAACAAAGTGAAAAGCTATCAATTCATGTGTATCCATGAAAGTACCATTCAACAGTTTGTTTGGACAAATCAATTTCCACTTCACACCGTTAGTTGGCGAAGTTCGCGCACTTCAGAGTCCTGCAGAGTTGAAGTCACCGAGTAACTTCATTCCTTCTTAATTGCATGAACCAATTATTTATTCGAGCAGTTGAAATATAATTTCGAAATCTCCGACGCATTATTTACTTTTTCTATAGAAAATTTCGCGGAGACAATTTTTCATCTCTCTTTCGTTTTTTCAATGCCAATCGATTTCCCAATATATTACACTATATATACATATTAAATTCTATTCTATGACTTCTATTTTAGTAAAATTAATACACGAAATATTTGGATCCATTCCATTCGAATAATGGAGGCTCTATTATAATAAATATATTAAAAATGTTTTAATTGCAAATTATTATATATATATAAAATACGTTTCTTTTCTGTTGCAGCAAGAAGGAGGCCCAAGCGGACCAACGGGGATCCAGCAATGCGCCGGTTGCGGCGGCCAAATAGTAGAAAGATGGCTGTTGCTCGCAATGGATCGGTATTGGCACAACGGTTGCCTCAAGTGCTCGTACTGTGGCGCGGCACTGGCGGAAATCGGCCACTCGTGCTACACCAGGAGCGGCATGATCCTCTGCAAAAGCGACTACAGAAGGTAAGGATTCATGCATTCATGTTTCTCTTCAAACTGGCCGGGGCTTGCATTCAATGGATCTAATGACACGTAGATATCTTGCGAAATTGCGAAACGAACTTATGGGATGGGATAGGGAAATTCGATTTTTCAAGTGGTTTCAACGCGAATGATATGGAAAAAGGAAATTGAAAAGTATAAAATGAGTAACTTGTAATTAATGATTGTTGAGGAGAAAATGTCTGTAACGCTGGCTGCTTAATTCTTTAACACTGTGATAACCGGTTAGTTTCAAGCATAATTTTCACGTTAAGTATTAATAAAATATGTTTCTGTTATGTTTGTTGGAGAAATATAATGATTCGCGTATTTGAAAAATAAAAAAAAGTACAAGTAATGAGTAGTTGAAGAAATGCATAAATAAATAAATAAGTAAAACATATTGGCTATTAGTTAATAGCTACGTGGTGCTAGTATCGCGTCACCGGTCATCACAGCGTTAATACTCATGCCAATAATATGCGTTTTCCTTATTGATTTTTATGGATTCAAAAACTTTAATATCTTATATCGCATCTATTCTTATTGTTACGAATAAACTTTTAAACGAAAATGAAAAATATAATCCGATTAATTAGACTTACCGACAAGAAGAAATCTCAAAGTATAATTCTTTCAATGAATTTTTTTAAAAAATTAAAACTATTGTTACTGAATTTTATTAACAAACAATCGATCCATGAGATATTTAATAACTAACGTTATCTTCTTATCGTTCTATTTCCTAACATTTCTACTAGATATAGACCTCGTTTATCTGAAACAGTGTAAAATATTAGATAGTAAGTCTATACATTTTACTACATTTACTATTAGATATTCTTCCATAATCTCTTCATAAATATAATAATACGTTATCAAATATATTCACGAGTTATTAATTTACCATCAAAAAAAAGATCACAATTATACCTCGTGATCTCTATATCCAATCAATCGAATTATTTCATCCAATTGTTTTATCCAGATTGGATTAAGCATATCCTCTTCTTCGACTCGACGATTCAAACGAGTTGAATTTTAAAACTTTTCGAGCCACATCTTACAATTTATACATCCGACATTTCGACTACAAATTACATTTCACCGTTTCTATTATCAATTGCTCGAAACTGCTGGCATTACTTAGGGGGATGACCCGATTGCTCGTCTGAAACGTCCCAGCTCGCAGCCGTTGATTGATCGCGAAACAGGATTACACGGCACGAACGTCGCGTTCCGCGCTTCATTAAATCGCAGACACGCAATTGCCCGACCGATTAATTCCGTGGCCGCGCTCGTATCGGCCTGTTCGATTATTATAACGACGCTTGTCTGGCGACTCTGCGTCGGAAGAAGTCGTGGAGAGATGTGAAGAAGTTGTTCAATGAGGGGGGAAAAAAAGGAAAAAAGGAAAAAAAAGGAAAAAGAAACTGTCGTGATTACGCGATCGGTTATATAAACGGGGCACGGGTTCTAGAAATTAAGGATAATAGATACGCAACATTTTCACGGTGATAAACGGTTGGCTACGGGTGAATTAATCGCGCCACTTCCGGCGCATCGGCGATTACCGACCGAGCAGACTCGTTGGCGCCAAGTATCGTGCAATCAACATTCCGCTCGTGCAAAATAGCTGCAATCTAGGAAGCTGTCACTTCACGGTGACACTTAGCCGCTGATTATATACGCCTCTTCCTTCGTCCCGCTCTTCAAACACTGTTTGCAATAACGCGCGCGTGCGGAATCACGAGTTTCTTTCATGATCGTTAGATATGTTTTATCATTGATTTTCCACCGATGCTCGATATGAATTTGTATTTTTACGCAATTATACGGGGGAGGAGAAGAAGGTTGGAAATTGTTCGATTATTGTGAAAAAGAAAAGGAAAAAAAAAGTAATCGCGCAAACGGTCGTTCCTCTTTATTTATTTCGCGTACAAGAATTTGTAAAATCTAAGGAAGGACGAGAGATAATGAATAATATGAAAATGAAGTGGGAAGATTTTTTTTTTTGATTTGTGATATAGAAGTTCTAATAGTGGTAGTTTCCAACTTGTGGATCGTAAAGTGTTTTTTTAAGGGGTCGCTGCTGTCGTTCTTAGTTAATAACTTTCAGTACTCGTTTCTTTTAATGTAATTACGGTACAATATAATTACAGTGCCACTCATTTCTCTGGGAAAAAAACCGTGTTAATTTCCTTAATGTTCTTTACTCTATATGGAGGTTGCCCCGAGTTATTTGAATATTACAAAAGGGAATTGAAAAAGGTTTCAGGAAAAAAAAAAAAAAGAAGAAAACTGTCCTAATGAATCTTTTATACACTTTGCCGCTTTCGGGGTATCGAAAGGCGTTAGAAACTTTCCATCGAAAACTTTCTATTTTTTGAAAATTATAAGATAACTTTTATCGATAACAGTGTTTACTTTCTCAACTTTTATCGATAGCAGTGTTTAGCAATCGAGCGTTGAACGGTTTCTAAAGATCTGAAAGAATAACCTCGTCAATGCGGCATCGGATCGATCCGATTTTCGTTTCCTGAATGATTAAGAAAAGAAAAGAAAAAAAAAAAAGAAAACCTCGTCGCGTTGAAAACGGTTAATCGGCGGAGACCGTTCCAAATTTAGAAGATTCGAGGTCAAAGCGCAATTTAATGAGAAACAGACGCAGAAGTTAGTTGGCATCACCTTAAAATAGATCGGCACAATCTGGCCAGGGCAGCCGGTGTGTACGAAATCCAATGGGTGTCCGTCCATATTTTTTCTTCTTCATCGACCTGTTAATTCACCGCGAGACGATGCTTCTTTTCATCTCTGATTAAACCTGGGAAATATACGATCTCGGTCTTCGAACGAGAAACAGCACCGAGAAACTGAAATTTCCTTTTTTTCTCTTTCTTTCTTCTCTCTCTCTCTCTCTCTCTCGTTAACGATTCCTAATATAATTCGATGAATTTACGGTTGATTCTCATTAAAAAAGGATGAACATGTATAAATTAATATTTCGAAAGTTGAAATATTATTTTTATTCTCTTTTCCTTCTTCTCCTCTTCTTTTTTTTCCTTTTCTTTTTTTTTTTTTTCATTGAAAGTTTCGTCATCATTCGAGAATTGATAAATTGGATAAACATGAAAGAAAGTGACACGTAGTCGAAACGAAATTGGCCGGCGTTCCGGGGATGGAACGAATTAATTAAACGGTCGACAATGAAGAAAAATATTCAGCCCCGTGGCAGTTCGAAGTAAAACGGGTCGGCTGGTCGTTATGAAATTTTATACTTCGTTTAATTAATTCCTTTATTACGATCTTCGACGGGGACTGGTTTCGGGATAGGAAAGGCTTTAAGAAACGTTCGAAATTTTTCTCTCGTCGAGAGACGGGGAAAAAATATCGAGAAGTCATCGAAAAGGTACCATAATACTTGTATCTAGAATTTGCATTAAATCATTTATAACTCTCAATTAAATATGCAACACAACGAGTAGTGTATTTCCACTTGTTCTTTTCCTCGGATTATAAATGCAAACCGGTATTAAAATCGACTGATTTGCAAAAGTAATGAATTCGAGTGGAATAATCAATTTACCGATCGTCGGAATATTAAAAATGTTTTTAAGTTTTATTTTGCAAAATAAAATCTTTTCCTTGAACGAAGAAATTTTTCTCTGTACACACCCTTTTTAAAGATTAGAAAATTCATATATATATATATCGATTACGAATCCCTATAAATAAACTAAGGAAATCATAATTTAAAAAAAGAAATTGATGATTCAGACGATACTTTAATTTGAATTTTAAACGAAATAATGGTAACAACTTTTTAATCTTTAAAAGAATACTTCTGATAGAAATGTATGATAGAAAAAAAAAACATTCTAACGCGAATTTAAGAATTTGTAAACAATCAAAGACGAGGAACGTATCGAGTTCCAACTTCGTACTCTCGGATAGGATAGAAAATTTCATTTTCTCCGGAATTGCAGCGGTTATAAGATTCCTCGAGAACATTTGTATTCGTGGTCATGGTAGCCCTCCTCTTCCTCCTCCTCCTCGTCGATACGATCGCGACAGACTCGTCCGCAACGGCACACACACGCCCTAATCTGTTAGCACAGTCCAACGATTTAGTCTAGCGTAGTATCAATATTTGATTACGAGGCGTCTCCGTCCCGCATGCTGGAATTGGAGACGGATTCGTCCATCTAGATGTCCAGTGGCGCGCTCCTTCGTATTTCCGGAAGTCGGTTGTCGTCGTGGAAATCGATCCCGGCTGGGATCACAATGCGGGGAAAAACGTCCCGTTAATTACGACCGTGCTGATCTCCTTTGCTTCCAAGGAAATCCTGTACATATACATTTGCAAGATCGTTAGATAGAGGGATCCGGACACTTTTCGTTTGAAACGAGAGGAATAGATTAAAAAATAAATTTGTTTCAGACGAAAATGTCTGATTTGTAAAATTTGATTCGAGAGATAAATTATTTTTTGGAAATAATGGTAATAATATACGAAGCAAGCATAGATTTCGTTTCGAGTGAAGAGATATACGAGATATACGAGAGTTTTGGAAAATAGAAATTGTAGATACAAATTATCTATCTTTTTTTAAATTTATCTTTTTAGTAATGAAATAAAATAATGACTATCCGGGTTAAATAAAATGGTAAAATATTAACGTTGATTCATTTTACGAATATATTATTATTCAAATATTTTAATTAAAGATAAATAGCAGCAAATGAAGGATAAAATAAAAATTTTATTTGAATTTAGAATTTATTTCGATGTATCGTCCAATCCTGTTATATATCGTATACTCTTGGAAATATTCTTGCGTATTTTTGATGATAAAATTAAAAGGAAATCGAAAAAGGATTGTATGTATTTTATTTTCACTCTGGACAGAAGTTATACGAAGTTGTACGTGGAACATCTTTCTTTGGAAATCAAAGTCAGAATCAGAAAAGTTTGAAGCGATGGAAAAATTGCATCCAAAGAGAATTTTGGAGAAGATGGTGCACTCTATCATAGATTGCAGAGGATACCCAGAACTTTAACCCAACTGGTGATCGTTTCGTCACATAGGCAGTACGATAGGAAACACGAGATCTCACAGGAAATTTATAAAAGAAAGTCGACTCTCAAAAGAGATAAAAAAAAACCGAGTTGATTTTATCACATGTTACGCGAAACAACTGTAAACAAACGTTAAAAATTTCAATCACAAAAAGAAAAAAATAAAAACTTCTGAAGTTTTTATAAATCGAAAAAGAGATCACATTTTATCCAGTTATAAGAAACTATTAAAAATCATTTGAAATTATCAGGCGCGATAAATACTTTCAAAAAATTACCAATTATATAGATCGAAGAAGAAGGGACATTTAAAGTACACGAAATTCAACGTCACAAAAAAATGAAAGCTAAAGTTTAAATAACTATATAAAACAAAACAAAAATTTCCAAAGTCTGCCAATTACGAATCGAGGAAGAGACATTTAAAATGCACGAAAGAAAATTCGGCGTCACATTTCACCGCGTAAGGTAAAGGAAAAGTGGTTCAATTTGCCGGCAACGATTGCCTCAATTTAATATCCTGTTCGGTTTGCTCGTTAGCTTACCTCGATAGGAGGCGCAGTATCGTTAAAGACAATCCTTTGACGGAACGACTCCTCCGAGCACGGCTACGTGTCCCTCTTTGTGTATCCTCCATGTGTCTCTGTATGTGTGTGTACATTCCGCGAATCAGCCACGACAATTCGGGCGGGCCCACCCCTACCCCTACCCCCACCCCCGAAGATGCAGAGAAAATTTCCCCGTGAAATTTCGATCGGAAAACAAGCCGCTATCCGAATTGAGAGAAGTAGCACTCCGGAGCGGAGTGACGCGACAGAAGCATCGACATCAGGCTTGCGGTACGGGGGTTGCTGTCGAGAGGGTGTGCGACCGAGGGAGAAAGAAGGAAGAGGTGAAAGAACAGAGACGGTCGAATTGCACATCCGGATAGAAACTTGTGGTGGGGGGAGGGGGAAGAAAGGAAAGCTGAAGCGAGATAAAAGAGGAGGGGGAGCGATCGAGAGAGTGAATGGTGGAGTGAAGACGAAAGAGAAGGTTGATCCGGAGACAGAGAAGAAAGAGAGAAAGAGAGAGAGGGAAGTGGAAGGATGAAAAGAAGAGACAGACAGAGGGAGAGGGGAATATAGGTGGGGAAGGAAAGAGGGACGGAGAGAAAGATAGGCGAGGGTAGAAGGGAGGTAGTGGTTCGTTTCTTTTGGATTCAAGGAATGTTTCAATCAGTTTGATTGAAGGGCTGAGCCACGGCAAGAGGGTAAACTCGATTTACAGCCGTGCACGAGGGGGGAGAGGAGGTATGGGGAGGAGAGTGAGTGAGAGAGAGGGAAATGGGGGAGTTTGGAGTGTATATATATATATATATATATATGTATATATATATATAGGTATGGGAACGGTTCGACCCGGGACACACTGGGGTGTACGAAGGTTGGTGAGGCGGGTGAGTGGGTGGTAGTTTCGGGAGGAAAGAGGGAGGGTGGCAGGGTGGCGGGTGCCACAATCACCGAGATGCGTCCAATCACCCCCAGCCTCCAACGCCATCGGGTTTCGGGTGCACGGACGAGGACTGAAGGGATTGAAGGTGTACGGAGGGTGAAGGGGCAGGGGTTGCGGAGTGAAGAGAGCGGCCAATCATCGCTCGGCTTTCCGCTGGAGCGACGTCGTCGTGGTGCTGGTTTGGCCTAGATGTGCAATCAGACCGCTTCAGAGCACCCCTTCTCCCTCTCTCTCTCTCCCTCTCCCTCTCTCTCTCTCTCTGGATCTGTCTGTCCGCTTTTCTCGCTCTCTCGCTTCATTCTTTCTCCCTCCCTCTGTCTCTTCCTCTGCGTCCCACCCTACTGCTCTCCCCTCACCGTTTTCTCTCCCTCCCCCTCTTCTGCCTCCGTCTTTCTGGCCGAATACCAAATTCCAGCAATTTGGGTAGGTGGGTACTTTGTTGAATCAACATGATTGGGCTTGACGGAACACGGCGACAGGGAGAGCGCCTCTCCGTCTGCCGTCGTCGTGCGCGATTCCGAGGAGAGGACATCATCGCCGCCGCCGATCCTCGCTTCTTAACCCTTTCGCGGTCCCGGGGACCGGTTTGTAGCTTGTAATTCCATTAAGAGTAGATGCGGTCGAGTGGCGTGCGGCTCCTCCTCGGTCACAGAGTTGTCACTTCGTTGAGGGGCTGTGGGAAAGGGAAAAAGAGAGGGAGAGAAAGAAAAAGAAAATAAAGACGAGCGACGAGGTTGGCCAGATCGAAGTACACTCGGGGAGACGAAGTGCACTCTCCGTTTCCGCGTCAACACGCGATCAATGACGCGTTAAAGGTCAATATAATGCGCATCCAGGCTCTTCACTCTTTTCACGGAGGTGGGGGAAAGATCTCGTTGTCGCTAGAAACGTCGAGCTGAAAGTTCGATGATAGAAGTCTCGTTCGTAACGATCACAGCATCCGAAGAGAGACGTGTCACGAGGAGGAGGAGGAGGAGGTATTTACAAAGAGTGGCAAGAGGCGATTAATAACGGAGGCGGCCGGCACGCGAGGTGAAGTTCCGTCCTCCGCGTGACGGAAGTGGCGATCGACGCGGTAATGACGCGGCTTATCGCTTTTGCTCGCGCGACAACAACGCTCGCGAGGGTTGGGAGAAGGGAGGAAAGTTGGAAGAAAGATCGAGGAAAGAAGGAAAAGAAAAAAAAAGGGGAAAGAGGAAACGGAAGAAAAATAAAAGCGGAGGAAGAAGAGGAGAAACGCGGCGTGTCGCGTGTTCGCGGCGCGAGGAGGGGGCATTGGGTGCGGGCTGGGCATGCGGGAAGAAGAGAGAGGAGTATTTCGAGGTGGAGGAGAGCGATGCGGGCACGGGTGGTGGTGGTGCACGCGGATCGTGTAGACGCGGCCTGGTTCGTCGCCGCTCGCAAGAGCTAGCGGGGTTTCCACGGTAGTGGTGGTTGTGTGGGTCGTTGAAGAAGTTGGTGGAGGATGGTGGTGGTGGTAGCAGCGATAAGGGGTTCATTAGAGGCAGTTTATTACTGCCTTTGAAGTCTCTCGCGTGTTGCCGTTAAGTCGCTCGATATCTCGTAATATCTCGCTCTAATCTCGCGAGGAGAAGTTAATTGCTACCTCCACCTCTGCCACCTTCTCACCTCCGACCTACCTATATTCGACCCCTCCCTCTCCCCCTTCCCACCCTTGCGGGGCCACCTCCTCGACCCTTCGTGCCTCTCTCTCTTTCTCTCTTTTCCTCTCTATTTCTCTCTGCCACATATCCACTCGTCCTTCCCTCCTCCGTGTACCGCCACGTGTCGTCTTTACAATCGAAGAATTTGGTCGAAGGATGAATAAATTTTTCGTTTTTTCTCCCAAGTTCTTTGTTCTTATTTCTTTCTCACCTTTCGATTAGGAATATTTTTTTTTTTGGAGAAATTGGTATTCGATGATATAACGATTAGTTGTTGAATTTTTATACATTTGACCGAATAGGTGAAGAATATTAGTGTTCAATGTGAAAATGGATTGAATGATACAGTTGAATATCTCTTGTTTTATTCGCCACTTAGATTTTTAAATGAATGTAAAATATAAAGATGTTTCTCTGCAATGAAATAATTGTACGTAAGTATATTAATTTTTGTATTTCTCAATCTGAAATATATGTTTCAAGATATTAAAGATTATTTAAATATTTTTTTTTTCTCTCGAGTGAAAATTTATTTTTCATTTGAAATGACGCTCAATGTCGCTACGTAATTTATTTTCGCTCGAAATAATTCGCGATTATCTCATCAACATCTCACGTATCAAATGACGTACATATGTACATCACAATTTGTATTTTCAGTTACGAAATTTTCGAAATAGAGGATGAGATAGAGGGGGCAAAAAGCGATCGTAAATATCCTTTCGTGGATGCCCGTACAATATCTTATAATTAATTGTACGTTCTTTCGACTGCTAATCCTCAGGGACGACTACCTTAATGAAAGTAATATTTCACCCGTTAGTAAACGTCCATTCCAATAATGACAGTCAATGGTCCGCCGCTGCATTACCCTACATAATAATCACGGTAATATTCCTGTGGCTAGGAGAAAAAACTCGTACGTAAAACAATCTTCGTAAATGTTCTGTAAATTTACGATCTACTTTAGCGGTGGAATGGTTCGATCGTTTCGTGTCTTATTTCAGAAAATCACAACCTTGGGATGGGTGGGATCAAGTTCGATACATAGTTATAAATTTGAACCAATATAAAAGATTCCCCTTAGATGTTCGAATATATTTTACGTTTGTGAAATGTAATTGTTTGCTCATTGCATGTACAAATACTTGCAAAGAATTACTAAAATGATTGTAAAATAAAAAACTTTTTACATTATTACGCTTCATCGTGAGAAGTTCTAATAACTTTATAGTATGGCGATCGCGATACTAGCGCCACGTGACTATTAACTAATACTTTAATACACGAATTAATATATAAGATGTTAAAGTGTTTGTGGGATATCTTTGAAAATCGATTATAATAAATAGCTACTCAAAGAAAAAAGCTTATTTATTAAATTGTAAGCAATTTCGTAATGTCGAAGATAGATTAAAGCCATTAAATAATTTCTTGTAACAAAATTATTATCAATATTTCCATCTTCCAAGAATTACTTTCAAGACAAAATATTGGTTTTAAACGAATGCAGAAATTCTATTACGGTATTCATAAGGCGTATAATTTATTCGACCAGTGTTTAATTCCACTTCTGAACTCATTTAAATTCTAATCTATTCGAAACTGCTTTTTTTCTCCAGAATGCTTAATAATAAAAGATTCAAATCTGTCTGTCAATGCTCGATCGAATCGACTTGAAACGTTATTTCCTCTTATCTGTCACTATCTTATTATTAATCCTCGCCTTCTTTCATCCTGTATATCGAGCGTCTTCCATATTTTATTAACGAATCCTCCATCTTTTATGATTTTTCATCCGACACATATTTTAATTTAATTAAAATTAAACCGGTGACGGAGGGACGCAAACAACGGATCACGATTACAGCCTGTAACGGAAGGATAATCGGGACGATACGAAAAGTCCGTCCGTTGATTTTATTATCCTTCAAATGACGTATTTCGATATTAACTGGTAAACGCGGACTCGATCGGGCGAGGAATTTCTGCTCGGCAATTTAGTCGAAATTCCGGACATCTGGCTAATAATAGTCGATAACAAACACGGCATTATTGGCCTACCTTTGACGGCGTTAAGCTTTGTGTTCCCGTATTTCGACCGCGAACCGCGATGGCGTATTAAGCGACACACAGCCATCGCGCGAGATCGGCTCTCCCTGCTGTCTCCTGTGCAACGAACAGTTCTCGATTGCGGAAGCGAAGAAAAATTTAAGGAAACTGTATTTAATTTACCAAGTTGTCTCTTCTCCTAAACAACTATATTGACCCTATATATTGAATAAATTAGCGTTGTTTAATATTAGATATATAACAATTGATTATAACAATTTTAGATTTCGTTTAGTTCTTATATTATCTACATTCAGATATTCTTTTCCCTATTCGTTATTTTATTTTTATAGCTTAAAAATTTGAATCTTCGTTAATTTAGCTCAATATCTCACAGCGATAACCCTCAAAAACACATTCACATCCATAACTTATTTCTCCATATGTACAATCATCATTTCTACAACACACTGTACAATCAAAATTCGATTTTCTTCTACCATCCTCAAAACCGCATCCATGTCTATTCATCATCATCGTCATCATCATCATCATCACTTCACTTCTATATATATATATCATCTATCACGAGATAATACTTTCGTTACATTCATTCCTCGACGATATTTCTCCACGGTAATTGAAACGTTCCACCGTTAGATCGGGGGATTAATTGACGCGTGGCCGCAGCACTCGGCCGTAATTGCATAAGCAGTTTCGCGGCGGAATATCGCGGTGCTCGATCGGTAACGTTTCAGAAAACACGAGCCAGGAGGGGAGAGAGTGGATCGTGTACTCTCGTGCGAGGGATCGATCCCGGGGAAATCGCGAAGTGAAGGAAAGATAACGAGGCGAGCGTCGCGCGGCTAATTGCCTCTCCTCGCCGGCGTTGCCTCGGTTTGCCCGTTGAGTGCCGCGACAATTCGAGGTTCGCGAATTTAATAAAGAAGAGATGGAATGGAGGCCGGCTTCAATGCCTCTCCCCTCCTTTTTTTCGGGATGAATCGAAATTACGACGATCTCGACCGTGTGCGATTATCTGGTTCAAGTGAATTTCTAATTTAATTTCTCTTTATCGAGGGAAATGCGTTCGACACGAGATTAAACATCATATCGATCTCCAAAAAGAAAGAACGTACCGGAATGTTCCTGTTTAAAATAAAAAAGAGACTATATTACAAAATTACGCTATAACTCCAAAAAGAATGGAGGAAAAGAAAAATGGCACGTGATCGATGCAGGCTTTCCCTTCGTTTCCTTCGTCCAGGATTAACCGGCCATGCATACGTAGATACTGGAATATGAGTATCGACGTTATCGAGTGGCCACGTCAAAGGAAAGGCCGAGCAGGAACCGAAGCCGGGACAAATACGCCGCACGAGGATCGCGGCGGCATTTATTATTCACCCGGCTCGAAAGGGTCCTGGCGCGTGTGTGCGCGGCTCGATCGTGGGTAAACGTCCCCGAGATCGTAATGTGGGCTTTACTTTAACGATTAGGTTTTTCGCGAGCGTGCAAGAGCACCGGCCTGTGCACACTCGTCGTCGCCGCCACCGTCGTCGTCGTCGTCGTCGACGTCGTTTCTCCTCCTCGTCGCCGCGCGACAGGACGGCTCACTCGGAATTGATTCGAGGAATAATCAATGCTGGGGACTAACGTCGTTCCCGTGTGCGCGCTCGAATAAAGCGCCGCGACGAAAAACTGTGTTTGCTTCCTTTCTCTCCCCCTCCCCTCGTTCGCGAATTTTTCTTCCCCCGATCGAACACCACTGTTTTAAGGGGATGATCGTTGAAAGGAGATGGTATGCTGGTTGTTCGAGCTTGATTTGAAATTATATGAGTGTGTTATATTTGTTGTAGAAAGTGAATGAAGAGGGAAGATTGATTAATTTTTATAAGAAAGGTGGGTTAATTAAACTTGTTTTAAAGATAAAATTTAAATTCTGCTATTAAGGAGTGTAATTTATACGCTTTTGTTAATATAAAGTGTTAAGAAACTTAATCAGTGTTTGATAAAGTAAAGATTCCATCGTATTGCGGTATAAAAAGTTATGAGTGCTAAAATATTTTAATATTAAAAGTACTTAATATTTAATATTAAGAGATCAAAAGTTTAGGAATAGATAAATAAAAGAGAAAATAATTTGTCATCAAAAGTTTCGACTAATATTTTTAGAATGATCCAGAAAAGAATAGAACGTAGCAGAATTAATCATAATCATATTTTTTGCAAAACTTGACGGACAAAAAATTTTAAAATTTATTCAAAATTATTCCAAAAACTTCCAAAGGCTTCCAAGTTATTAAATATTGATTAAATCAACGTTTATTACAGTTGATTGGAATGATATTAATAATAAATAAACTAAACAATTAGTAAAAGAAAAATTGCAAAAAAAATAACAAATTATCTTAAAAATTAATTCAAATTAATCGCGCACGATTTTCCTGCAGAAATGGCAAGAGGTTAAATTTCTTTATAACGAAACGTTCGATACCATTGTTCCATGGGCAAGACAGATGCGTGAATTGTCATAGAGTACTGGCTATTGAATATTTAATGAACATCGATGGCATCGTTTTGTCAACACGCGATCCCGAACATGGCTTGTATCGATCGTGCGGGGAAGGCGTTTTCGTTCGGCTGCGGATATCAGCTGTCGATCGACGAATGGTGCAAGACCAAAGCCAAGTTCTTCTCCTTTTAATCTCCCTTCTTCTTCTGAAACGTTCTCATTCGAATAAATTTAAATATCGAGTTTAATATTGAAACAAATCTCCGAATAAAAATATTTTATACGAAGCATTGCTCGATGAACATCGAAGAAGAAAATGGAAGAAATGAAAATCGAAATCTTAAAGTATTATATTGTTCATCAACTGTCATGATTATCGCGTGAAAAAGAGAAAAATACATATTGCCTTCTCAATAAAGGAAACTCAAATTTTTACAAACGGCTATAAAATTATAAATTCGCGAGTTTCTGTCACAAGACTTTGGACCCATACATACGTATGTTATAAAGAAGACAAGTGAGCCGGCAAGCTTTGATTACAAGGATCCAACAAGTAAAATCCCAATCTGCACTCCCCATCTCGTAGCCGAACCTTTACCAACATCTCTAAAAACTTTCTAGACCGTCCAAATATAATACCACCCAAGAATCCGAAATTCTGAGATAGAATCGCGCACCATCTCGATCCAGCGACCGGCAAAAGCGATTTTCAGCGGAATGATCGTCGAACAGCGTCAAAGATGAAACGGGTGGGTGTATAAAGAGTAGCCGGTTACAGCGATTATTGAAATATTAAGAACGCTCGGCCGTTGCCTCTATTATTAACCTCAAAGGAACCGTGTCAACGTGAACCGCGGGCGCAAACGTTCGTTTAATACGCGTCTGGTGACAAATGTGGGGCCTTTTTCCTTTTCTTTTCTTTCTTTTTTCGCGGGATAACTCGCGAAACGCGGAACCGTCCGAAAGGTTCAAAGGGAGGAGAGAAGTTTCCGACTGGTATTCTCGAGAAGTCGGCCGAAATGATGCGCGATGATTGCAGAATCTTTTGAAATAATGAAGAGTAATAAGTAATTCAAATTTTTGACACAGGATTGGAAAACTATGTATTTGAATATTTTGTATAATTAAAAAGAAGATTAACTTAGAGTTGAAGATATAATAGATATAGGTGAATATTAGGAAGAGATATATCGAACGAGATTATTACATAAAGATGATTTTTTAAATAGTCTTTTTGTCCTAGTTTGAGCTTAATTGCTACTCATGTTTTTAAAAAATCATTGAAATAATCTCGATATATTGCACAAGATAACCGAGACAAGTATAATAAATTACCACAAGGTTTTTAATAAATGAAAATAAATTGAAGTTGAAATTGAAGCTCATTGAATAGATTGTATACACAGAGAAAATATAATACATCTGTTTTTGATCTATAGAAATAATTGAAGATTGAAGACGTTTACTCTTGGCAGTGTTTGTGCCGAGTTACTATTGCTTTCCAAAGTTGAGAACGATAGTTCTGCAGGTCAGAATTGGAGTTAGAGGGCATTTTGATGTTTGGACAGTACTGGATCGTACTGCGAAAATACAATGCAGTTACGGTGAAAATTACTAAACGTTACCAACTATAATATCGAATTATTGTTACGAGCTGAGAACGTCCACGACGATTGGTATTTGTTCGACATGAAAGGGGGATAATCGAGAAAGATAATCTCTAAGTCGTGATAATTTTAATAAGCATAAACATGTGAGGTTTTTACTTCACTCTCTCGAACAATTCTATCAAAACAAGTTGTTCCTTTCTTCCTTTTTTTCTTTCTTTTTTTTTTTACTCATCGAGAAATAACAAGTTTCACTTATAAACTATAATTAACTCGGACATGCTCTCATCATTCTCTCGATGATGATAGAAGATGATGCAAGGTAAATTTTATTCTGCGATTATTTTCTTCGAAGGCTATTTTTTTTTTTAAATAACCTTATTAGAGTTATTTATACTTGTTTTAATTATTACGCAAATTTATCCAAGTTATCATCTATCATATATATTTTCATATATCAAAACTACTAAAATTATATAATACGCATACTCAAGTATATACGTATAAAATATTAACTATTAGAGCATATTGGATTATTTATTAGATAAATATAATTAGATATATTATACTATGGTTTGCTCTAAAAAATAAATTGCACCATGATCACCAAATAATAATAGAATTTTAAAATATTGCGTGTTTAAAAATTTATATTCTCTTTTCTTTCTCTCGTGCAAATGAAAAATTATTTTTATTGCGGATAACATAAGAAAACTTGTATGTGGATTAATGCTAAATTCAGAATAAAAAAAAAGAAAACTAAATTTTTCATTGTGAAAGATACGCGAGCTGGTTTGACTATCGGCGGGAGAGATCTCGGACGAAACCGAATTTATGCATCGGTGGCTTGGAAGAATATCCACGCCGACCAAAATATTCCTCGAGTCACGAAATAACAGAGGTGAGTTTCGAGAACCGGTTTCAGAAAGGAAAACGATACGCACCGCGTTAAAGGGTTAATACGCCGAATACCGAAAACATGGAATCACGGGGATAAACATTGGTAATCGTTGTTTCAATCTGAACAACAACAACAACAACAACAATAATAAAAAATAATACAGCGTATCGAATTCGAAATATCGAATCCAAGAACCTAACCTGAATTCAGTTCCAAGTTGAGTGGCTATAGCCACGTAGTGATCGAATTCATTACTCTGCCAGAGCTTACTCCGCTATCTCGAGTTCCAGCCAAACAGTTAGAAAATTCTAATTAAACTGATTGGCAAAGTTTTAACAAGGTATCACCGTGATGAAAGTACGAACCTTTTAGGCTGCGGCTAGATATACGTCAAACAGACTGAACCGCTGATAATTCACCTATTTATATATCGTAACAAACCTCGTCTAGAAAAAAAAAAATCTATATCGATCTCCTCGAGAACACGAGTCTGGAAAACTCGAGAGAAAGGAATGGAATACGAGCCCTCTTGTTGAAAAATAAACGGTGTTCCGGATAACAAATTAATTAGAATCACCGGTTCAACGAATTTGGCAAGGATTGTGCAAACGGTTCCCCGGAACATAGCGGTACCAGGATGAATGAAACGTGGGCAAACACGGCTCAAAGAAAGTCAGCAAAGATCGAGCGGCGATCAGAGAGAGGGCGCCAGTGTCAATCGGTTTCCACCTGGAGCTGGACGGTATTCGTGCAAACTGTGAAAGCAATTGGCGACCCGTTCGGGGAATATTCGGCCGGCAAACGAGTCAAATATCGCGTTTGATACGCTATCGAGCCGAGTAATGATATTTGGACAGGGGCTCGTATGACCTGGAAGGTTTGCTGGAAGGGTTCGCCCGGACGCCTGCCGTGCGCACACACGCGGAACGGGTGTCTTCGTATACGTTTGCCCGGTAATTGTGGGTAATACGTGGGCTGTTTGACGCGTCCTGTACCGTGAGAAGTTTTTGGAATTGATCGAAAGTCCGTGGATTTTTTCCTTTTCTTTCTTTCTTTCTTTCTTTTTTTTTTCTCGAAAATCTTGTAATAAAAGAGACTTTCGAAGACTTGTGACGGAAAGTAATGAAATTAAATTCGCTTTTAATATATCATCGAGTTAGCATTTTCTTCAACCCAGTTCCAAATGTGTTCAAAGTTCCTCCATAAAATTACTTTAACACGGGAAGAAGAAAATTATACGGAATATTACACGTGAGATCAATAAAAAATTATTCAATCTGATTCAAATTTTTATACCTTGATCATTAAAAAGTATTGCCGATATTAATTATAAAATATATTCTAGAATATCATCGTTTATCTTTTAATCCATCTGTTATTCGGAAATATCGGGATTTTATATCTTTTTAGACATTTTATATCTTTGCATCGGAATTAAAAGGGGGAAATTTTCGAATTCATTTAAAGGAATTAGAGTTGAAAATTTGTCGCGCAGAAATTTTCAATAGGTTATTTGTACAGGTTTTTGCAGGGGTTGAGGATCTTTTAATAGAATCGTTGGCAAAAGATAGCCGGGAGATAATGAAAGCAAGCGAAGGAATTAAACTTTTTCCCCCCTTGTTTCAACTTTTAATTATTCTCTAGGTGCTTGGTTATTTTCTTAAGGAAGAATTATTATTCTTCATTACGCGGCGGAGGACGTCTCCTCTGCGCGATCGTTCCGCGCGATCACGGCTGAAAATCGCGAAAATCTAATTAATCGTATGCAGGAAACTGTGGCGGATGTTCGGCGCAACGCCCAGTAACTAATTAACCTTCGTCGATCCATCATTCGCCGTCGCGCAGGAGGGGAGAGTGGGCAACAGGCAATCACATCGAAAGCCTGTTACGAGGCGAAGGAATATTAGAAAACACGAATGCTCGTTGAACGATTGGAAAACCGATTGTTCTCTCGCCCGTTCCGCCACCACCCGCCTCGTGGTTTACTCCTCCTTTTTTATCCCTTGATTCGTGGTTATTATTTCAACGACGACTTCCATCCGCGATATATATAGTGGGATGGAATGAAAAAGAAAGAAAAAAAAATGGAAAAAAAATTAAACGAAATTGATACGATTATCTTTCAACAGTGGAAGAAAAAGAAAAACTTGGGTTTAATTTTATCGATTTGAAGGATAGTTTTCCGTGAAATTATTAATGTTTGAGGCGCGGTGAAATTTTTTTCGAACTTTTTCCAAACTTTTCACTCTTATTACATTCAATATCCTTTCTCCTTAATCTTATTAAGTTTTATCTATATTATAAACTTGTTTATGGCTTGTAATTACGTAAAATGAGTAAAATATAAAATAAAAAATAAAATAATCGCAATATGAATATGCAGAGTAAGAATATTTACGAACTGATAATATTCTTTGATTTCGAATATTAGTAATTTGATAAAAGCAACAGTTGTATTATTACAAAATACCGAATAACAAGTTACAGAATCAAAAATATTTATAACTTTTAACGCGTAGCATAAATTTTTTTATGAAATCAAGATTTTATTAATTTGGGAGGCGATTTATCCTCCATTGCTGTGCAATCCACGAGTCTCATAATATGCGTTCGCACATAATTTTTCTTTACGCGAATACTTATAATAAATTATATTAATTTTAAATTAATGAGAAATCATCAATAAAAACGCATGCTCTGTTGTTCGATAACTTTGATATCCAAGCCTGTAACGAAATTGTTTTTTAATCTCGTTCAAATTTCGCGCCCTAATCCTGTCTTTTGCCATCCCGTTAGTTTGCTCAAGGAAAGATCTTTTCTCGAACAGCGAGATCATTTCCAGTTAGATTGTCGGCTTAAAGGGTGAAAAGAGAGAAGAGAGGGGTAAGGGGAGAAGGGTGGGGGAGGAAAAGGAGAGAGTGGAAGCGCGCGCGTGCCGCAAATAAGCGTCGATAAATCCGAGACGTAATACAAGCGGGTCGGCCGCGGGGCAACTTAATCCAGGGCCAAATTAAATCGTGGCCCCGACAAATCTGTGCTTCCCGAGTGATTTGTGGCTCCGTTTGATGCCGCCTCCATATCGGAAATAGCTCGAACCACCCATGCCCTCGGTCATGGTGTTATTCAGGAATCAATGGAATTTTGTTCCTTATGTTTCCCTTTGCCTCGCCTTTGCTTTGCCATATCATGAGTGTTTTTTTTTTGTGAGATGATCTGATTCCACACAAATCAGTCATCTGTTGTAATTGTTGAATCTTGTTTTATTCTTTTTATATATATATATATTTAACAAAGATAACTCCAGAAAAGGTTCACAATTTAGATTTCAATTAATTAATCTTTCGGACAATTTTCCTTGGAGAGAGTTTTATCATTTGCTTTCATTGTGAATATTTCTGTTTGAATTTTGTTTTATTTATTTTTTTTTAAATTTATTTCAAAAAAATCATTCCAGATATCACATTTTGGTATTAATCTTGTATCCTTCGAATCTTTTAAGAATTGTCCTCCCCCTCCCTTTTCTCTCATAATGGAAAACTGAATATTTCGATCAGACTCGATCCTCTCGATGAATTTTATTCTCCGCAATTTCACTGTGCGTGAATTTCCATTTTACATATTTTTTTCCTCTCGCAAAGATTTTTAAATTGCATCATTAGAATGCTGGCCGTATTGCTGTTCGATTCTTCCACAACGCACAATCACTTTCTAAACTGTGGGGAGGGGAGGAGGGGAGGATATGAAAAAAATAAAAAGGATCGAACGCACACCTGGCGACTGTGGAATTTCCATGGAGGCCTTGAAGAGGAGGTCCCTTAGCCGCGATCAACGCGCGTGGATCGCGCGTCGCGCACGCCGATCGATAGCCCTTAATGGCGGACAAATTGTGAACGTTGACAGGAAGATGGAGGGAGGCCATTTCGCGGGGAACCGAAGTTCGCTAATTGCAAGGGATAATCGAAGTTAACGGTCCTGTTGAGCGATTTTAACGGTCGTGGCGCCGAAGGGTTTCTTCGCGGTGAGATCATCGCGCCCTTGCGATCCCGGAAACCGCCATTCCTCCTTTCGATGGTATTTCCACGCGCCACGCGCGTTTAAGGAAGTAATTATTCCCAAATAACTTTGGACACATCGATCGTTAAACACTGATTATTATTTTTTTTTTTTCGAAATTCTAGGATATTCGTTTCCGAAAATGAAAATTTTTCTCTCTTTTTCAAAAAACAGTTGTCCAATTGTCCCGAAAAAGAATTTGGAATTTGAATATTTTCGTTGGGATCTCAAATATTTTAGTTTTGAATATTCCTGTTAGGATCTGGAATTTTTTCAATTTTCGAATAGTTTTTGACAAAATATTTTTTTGTTATTGGTGGTATATTTTGTTAGAAGAAAAAGAAGAAAAAGATTTTGCTATTACTTCTTCGCTTAAATAAGTAACATTAAATTATTATAAAGAATTAAATGCAATTTGTCGAATACAATATTGATCAAACTGAAGTATCTATATTTATAAGTAACATTTCTTATCGATGGATGATAAGATAAATTCAATTGCAAATAATTAAAGTCACTAGCTAACAAAAAGTAACGAAAAGTAACTAAATGTAATGAAGAATGAAATACTACATGTTTTCAGAAAGTTATTCCTTCTAATTTCATTTATATTTTTCTAGAAGGTAATAAAAAGGGAGTTATTGCAGACAAGTAAACGAGATATAACTGTTTCATTCATAGCTTAGAATTTCACGTTATTCGATGAGATTTATACAGAGTGTTTTATTATTTGGGAATTATTTTTGTTCCAAAATTTAGTCAGTATAAATGGAAGAATATAAATCCTCGTTCCAAATATATGTCTCGATATTAAACTCTGGAAATTGTTCGCAACGATCCACTATTTTGGTAATTAAATGGCAGTAAAAACAGTTTATGCCTTTGTCCTTGTGTTTGAATTATAGCCGTTTTTATGTTTGCTCAGCTTGTACCAGTTTATCTTTATAGCTCTACGTAAACATTCTTTTTCACCCATTTATTACATCTTTTTTTTTTTTTTTTGAAAGATTTGATTTAATCCATCGTAAAAGTCAACCAATCTTGAACCAACATCGATTAATTATTTTTAATTATTCTCAAAATCCTATTTAATTGCATTTCCAATCTCCTTATGAAAAATTCATCCATCCAATTTAAAACTTTCCAATCCATTTTCAAGACAGTATAACAATTCGCTCTTCCAATTTCGTAGGCAATCGCCATTTCCCTTTTTGCGCGAGACCACCGATAGCGATCGACGAATCGAAAAAAAGAAAAGGAAAAAAAAAAAGAACAAAGCCACGAGGATCAATGCGTGAAAGAGATGGAAAGAGGCCGCTAACGATCGAGAACGTGCGTCAACGTTACCGGTTGAACCACTCTCGTTTTCGACGACGTCGGCCTTCGTTCTCTTTATTTCGACGAGCAGTTCGAAACAAAGAGGGGGGGAAAAAATAAAGAAAGAAAGAAAGAAAGAAAAAAAGAAGGAGAAGAAGAGAAAAAAAAAAGAAAAAAATATATTTGCGGTGTTCCTTTTCCCGGGATCCGACGGGAAGAATTAAAATTCATGGGCGCGCAGCGGTGTGGCGGTCGGTAACAACCCCCGAGTCGGGAAAAGGAAGAGGAGGGAGCGATGGAGGGGGCGGTTAGCAGGGGGTGAGGCAAAACGCTCGCTCTGGACAAGCTCTGACTCCTTTGCAATAGTCGCGCGCTTCTTTCTTTCTTTTTTCCTTTCTTTTTTCTTTCTATCTATCTCTCTCCCTTTCATCTATCCTACTCTCTCGTTCTTTCTTTCTCTCTTTAAAGATCGAGTAAGTCGCGTTTCTATCCACCGTTTTGCGACACGTGGAAAATAAATCTTCGGGCTCTTTTAAGATGTTCTTTAATTTGACAAAAAAAAGAGGGAGAGGGGGGAAAAGAGGGAGAGAAAGAGAAGGAAGAAGGAAAGATAAACAACGCGGAGGCGTTAAACAGACGGTTAAAATGTTTCACCGCAAGATTTATCACGATTAAAATGTCGTAAAATTTCGCCAACAGATTTAACGTTTTAATAATCGGTGGGTTTATGATCGTGTAGCTCGTTGTTTTGCCGGTTCGAGAGATTTAATTAATTAAGTACCCGCTTTCTTATGAATTTTTTCTTTCTTTCCACACAGAAGATTCATTTTATATAGGATTCAAATATTAATATAACGACGAATTGTAATTATAATTGATATTAGAATGAATTAAAAATTTGTAAACATTTCGTAAGCGTTTGAAGGTAATGTTTTATTGAAGATAGAATGAAAATGTACAAAGCTTTTAAGGGAAGCAGAGTCTCTAATATCTCTGTTATCACAAATAATCCTCGTAAAGAATTCAAATCCGATATACCGCGACATATTTCGTCCCGTCGCCAACTCCTGAAATTCAGTTTCTAACGTTTCAAACGGAGTTGGCCCTCGTTTGATTCGATTAAAACGATTCGCCGAAAGGAAGCTCGCTGAAATTTTTCTTTCCGCAGGATCGTGTGGCCGTAGTGTACACACAGGTCGCGGACTCGTCAAAGCCCGCGTCCAAGGTAAACCACCCCCGTTTACCCTTGGAGAGAGCGGGTCTGCGGACACTTTTGGTATCGTTTGCTTGTAAAAATAGTGACGATTCGGGTGGAAACTCGAATTAACGTCCGCTCTTAATCCGCGCCACGTTATTCATCCCCGCCTCCTCCTATCCTCCTTTTTTTCCCTCCCCTCCCTTTTTCATCGGTTTCCACCCTTTTCGGGTGTTTCGTTAACGTGGCCTCGGGCCCTTGTGCAAATTCATGTTGATTTTTCTTTACGCCGAATGAATCGACACGGGTCGTTATCCATCGTTTCCGCGAATTTTCCACTTTCTCCGTGAGAGTTAAACGGTACGTTCACGCTGTCCCGACGTTTCTCGTTGTTTTGGTAGACGGTGTTTGAAGCTGTCGTGAAGGGAATCCGTTTGAATAGCAAGGAAGGAAAAAAAATTCTATCTCTGTTCCAAGCTAAACTCTTGGTTAACGAGACGATAGGTTTAATTCAATTTGAGCCGGAATTAACAAATCTCGATTCCTTTCGCGATTCCTTCGAATTTATAGAGAAGTTATTCAAAAATACGTGATCGAGTGTAGTGTCGATACGTTTGTTAGATTTTAATTCAAAGCTTGAAGAATGATGTTACTTTTCTTATTGGAAATAAGAAATAAACGAAAGGATTATTAAATAATCGATTAAAATTAATAATAAGAAAAATAAAATAATTCGAATTTTATTTCTCTTCCAGTCGAGTTTTGGTTAATATTATTTCCAATGAAGCTACGAATGTTGAATTTCTTATATTTCGATCATTTCATCTGTAACAACTCGGTAATTTATATGGTAAGGGTAAAAAAAATTCTATCTCGTTTTCAAATCAAACTTTCAAACTTTTACTTAACGAGACGATAAGTCGTAAATCTTTTATACAAATCTTTCCTTTCAAAATTCTTTAGAATTTATATACATAAAATGATATTTTATTAATATTTTAAACGTCGAAACTTTTACTTTGATATCCATCGATGAAATAACCTGTGAATTTTCTAAAAATTGAAATTTAGAACCCAATACGAGGTACGAACGAAAAGTAGGAATATATTTTGTTTCCCTTTATCGATATTTTTTTTTTTTTTAAAGTCTTGTAACTGGTAGTGTACTCTACTATTAGTTCAAATTTTACGATCGTATCACTTGTCGTTCGTGTGCAACGACAGTTATAATGGACACGTGTTTCGTTTTCACAAGTAAAAGACAAAATGTCTGGCGATCTTTTGAAAAAGTAATAATGAATTAACGTTGTGAAATTAAAAAAAAAAAAATGTTTTAAAGATAATGGCGGTGATAATATAGAATACATAATACGTATTTAGCATTTTAATGATCTTCGAAACATTTCTTTTAATCTTAAAGAAGCTGTTCAGCGATCGTTCAGATCGTAACACTGTATATGTAACACATATTTAGCATTTCAATGATCTTTAAAGTATTTTTTTTTTTAACTTGACTTGATTAATTCTGTTTTATAATAATATTGCAAGATAGCGAAATATCCTGTTTTATTTGTGAAAATGATTGATGTACAAACTATAAATTATATATTTTTTTTCAAATAATTATATTACATAAGGATTGAATTTTTTTATTAATCATAACGAAAAATAACGAAGGATACGAAAGTTAAACAGATAATTTAAAAAGTTATTAAATATAAATTTTATCTTGAAGAGCTATCGATTGATTTCTCTTAAAAACGTTTTACGAAAATAAGAAAAGGATACATTTTTCATTCGATCTATCTTTACTTTTACGGAAAAATATATTTTCAATGATTATAAAATATAAACATTCGATGTTTTTATTAATATAACTTAATATTACAACTCGAAAATACAATATCAGTCCAAGTCACCTTAAAAATTCATCTTTTACCAATATCAAAAAGAAACTTATTATTTCCAGCTTCGTAGATATCTCACTCTAAGAATAATTCATTCAAAAACACCGGAAATCAAAATTTTCAGACAAATTTCTTTATCAAATACCGCGCGAAATACTTTCTCCGTACCTAATTTCCAAATAGTCACCAAACGTTTCCCTCGTTTTGCCCCATCCTTAAAATTCCCTAGAAGCAGAAAGAGAGGGAGAGGGAGGTTGTCAGCGCCGCCATTCGAGCACGACTATAATAATAATCATATTTTGCGGCTACGGGCCGCATAGCAAATAGCATCACGATGTGAATTTCTCCGACAAGCGGCGGGGGTGCGGTTCGAAAGGGAGGGGGTTGCAGCGCGCGAGTTCGCGTGACTGTGTGCGGAACACGTTGGACTCGAGCGGAGCGAGGGGGATGGAGAAAGAGCGGAACACGATGGAAGGAATAGAAAAGGGATAGGGCAGAGAAGGAGGATCGACGAGAGAGAGAGAGAGAGGAGGGAGGGTGGGTTCTGGAGCGGGTCAGGGTTCGATGGAACGGTGTTCGGGGACGGTTGTACCGTGTACTCAACCTAATAACCGCGATCAGCCGTCGCTTATGTGTGCCTAATATATCGAATTATAGCGGCGTGCCTTGAATGACAAACTATCGGTTGGTGGTGGAAAGAGGGTGGGAGGGCGTCTAGGTTGCCGGGCATCATCCTTGGTTTGGAGATTATTCGTGGTTGGACCATTTAAAATACCAGAGATACTATTTTCCATTCATTTGTTCTTGGTTAAATTTGTTTGATTTTTTTTTCTTCTTCTTTTTTTTTTTGTATTTATTCGAATGAATAGATTAGAAAATTAATTTAATTGTCAGATGATTATTTAAGAAATTTAATGCCTCTTTCCACAACGAGCGAAGAATAGATGTATTATAGCGGGGATTAATTTTAAATACTTTTACTCTATTAGTATTTATAGATATTAGATTGACTTTCTAGCATAAATTTTAATAGTAAAAACCTGTATTATTTATCTAAAACTTTTCTAATTAAAAATTCAAAGAAACTAATCACCAGGCTATGAATTTTTATGTAACTAAAACGTGTTCGAATATTCAAGTAATTTACTGAAAATATGTTGTTATGCAAAATATACGCTAAATTAAAAAGTTTATTTTACTTAACATAACTTGTAAATATTTCATTTTATTATTCTTCGAATGCTATCGGAAAATACCGTAAAAGATCTTGAAGAAGAAAAAAAAAAAAAAAAAGAAAAGAAATAGTATTCCAAAACAAAGTATAACCTTGTTCTTAATTCCTGCTCGTTAATTTTATATCTATATTACCAGCCCGTAATTGTTTCTTTATTAATACATTACGAACTTGCATTTCTCGCTTAATTGCGACGTCGATATCAATTACTTCTCTTCAAAAGTTTCCCTAATTACCAATTAAGTTGTTCCATTTGTTTCATTCTCGCCGACGCTAAATACACGCTATACAGTCGGGAAACACGAGTATCGGGAGAAGTGGGAAAAAGATTTCGTACGATCGAAATTTCATTCGTTGCCTCACGTCGAATTCTAATTATCGCGGCATTCCAACGCCGCATCCTCCCCCCCCAGCCAACGATCGTCGAATCGTAATCAAAGTTCGTCCAAGGATTAATTAATCTCTGGATCGTCTCGAGGCCCACCACTCGTTTTCCAGCTTCCTTACGGGGTCAGGGAATCTCGATTAAAAACAAATACGCATGAATTATGCAAGAAATTGACGAATTCGTGGATCGAAAAGGGATCGGTATTAATTGGCAAATCGTTCCACGCGCTTTTGCCCACTCGTTAACGAGTAACCTTTTCGAATTTTTTCGACCTCCCGTCCCTTTTTTTTCGACATCGCGTTCTTGCGTCTCGTAATTACACGATCATACGGAATGCAAAAGAATCGTCACTTTTTAAACGTTTCGCCTCGAAGAATCGGTTAAGGGTTTACGTTCTAAATATGGATGGATCTGTAAGAAAAGAAGGGCCGCTCTGAATTCTGGACGAGTCTTTGCCAACGTTTACGCGGGTTGGCAATTTAAAACCGGGACGGCGAGCAACACGCATAATTGGCTCCCGCAATGTCGCCTTGTTTTCCCTTTCTGGGGTGGAGAATCGAATTTGGCGCGGTTTACTGCGCACGAATCTCGGCGCATTGGAATCTGGTTGTCGAATTTCAACCTATTTACAACGAATTTGTTGTAGTTAATTACAGGTTTTGCTTAAAGGAACTTTTTCTTTCTTTTTTTTTTTTTATGGTATTGATACAGTATAATTAGCACTATGATACTACTACTGGGATAAAAGGGAATCTTGATTAACTGGTTTTGCCGAGGGAATACAAGAAACAAAGGTTATTTTTAAATGAAAATAAAGAATATAATTACTTTTTTATAAGTTTATTTAAGCTCTTATATTGCATCATGCACATGTATTTATGTATTTATAAAATTAATTAGGAAAACGTATCGTGTAATTGAAGAAGAAATTCTTTTGTTGCGTCAATTATAAACTTATAACACGTATTGTAAAACGATGGATATAGAAAATATTTTATATCTTATTTGTTTAAAATTAATTGATAGATTATATTGATTTAAATTGTATATTTAATCCTTATATTTATCTAGATATTTATTAATTGTTAAATTTTAAACGTTTTAAACAATTTTACTATTAACTCATCTTTAATTTGAGTACAAGAAAATCCGTTTATAATCTAACCTAACCTAACTTAACCTAATCAAACTGTACCTACTTTTCATAATTAAATATCGCAAAATTATCGAGTAACTTCGGCCGTTCGAATTGTAATTTTGTCCAATTATTTCATACTTGTATATTCTCTAAATCTGAACTAATATTTTCCAATATTCACCAACCATAACGCAATATCTTAATCGCTTTCTTCCTCCGACAACCCCAATACAATCACCAGCCTCTATACATCATTGAAAGCTATATAAAATAAATTTCAACTATTTTAATTAAACGATCCATTTTAATATACCCAGCAACTTTGCAATCGAAAGACTAGGGAAAAGCCACGTATCATTATCCCGGTACGAAAGCGAACACCACCGGGTGGCCCGGTCAATTAAACACGAAAACGTGGCTCGATCCCCTGGTACGCACGCCTCCCCCTGTATTTCCTGCATTACTTCCCCTTTATCCCTTCTGCCGGTCGATTTCAAAGCGGAGGAGGGGGACCCACCTTGCACGGCCACTCTCATTTCGAGTGTATCGATGAGAGGAGCGCGTAATTGGACGCGGCGGATAATTGTTTTGCTGTCCACCGTCTCGCGTTGGCGAGAGCTCTCTCTCTTTTTTTTTTTTTGGTGGACGAAGTACTCATTACCATTAAGTGGCGGGACCCATTGCCTGTTTTTGGAAGGCTAGAAATCTATGGCGGATCGATTTCGCCGATCATCGCTAATTGGGCCGATACGTTTCTTTCAGGACATCGCTCGTCAAGGCTTGCTTTTGGATTACGCATTTTTTTTTTGAAATGTATTTTGTTTTTGGATATATTGATTTTGATATACTTTTAAAAAGTATTATATAGAAGTTTATTATAGTAATTTTTTTTTCTTGACCTAAAATTTAATTTGGAAATGTTAAACTTGTTTCTGTTAAAATTAACTTTCTATATTATCCTACAAATACATCATCTAATAAGCTTCAAAAAATTGAAATGGCATTTAAGCTATTCTTTTCGACAACTATCAACTTCCTCTTTCTTTCCCCCCGCCCCCGACAAATTCACCATTCGAAACGTCACCAAAACCGAACAACAACGTCTTCATTCGTTGCGACCGGATTTCACGTCGATCGGTACGTCGGCAAAGTTCCCCTGAAATTCCCTTTTAACGCGAAATCTGTCTCATTAACAATCTAATTAATAATCCAATTACGCGGTAAGATCCGGCTCCCTCCGGCATATTTTCACGGTAACGGGAAAACAATTCTGTCGGTCGTTTCCCTTCTGGCCCCTGCACCCACCTTTGCACGAGAAATGGCGCTGTGTGTTAGGAGAAGGAGGGGGGAAGGGTGACACGGGGCGCTCCGGGGTTGTTGCCTCATCCCCCTGAAATTTAATAAGCAATTACCAGGGATGAAACGAAACGCATCTGTGTACCTGTATAAACGAGAGAGAGAGAGAGAGAGAGAGGCAGTGTGCGAGAGAAAGTGAGAGAGAAAAGGAGCGAGGAGAAGTTATATGAACCCGAACAGAGGGACGAGGTGAGAGAAAGAAAAAGGGGTGAGGAGTGCTGGCTGTACGTCCTCTCTGGCGCACTTGAGAGGAAACAAGGGGGACGCGCCTAGGTACACAGTATTTCCGATAAATTATGTTTGGTCTGGGCGATTTGTTCAACGCGACGCCCGCAATCCGAAAAACCTCTTATTTGCGAAATTTACCGGGTTGGACGTTGGCAAGCGTTGGCAAGAGCCTCTCTTCTTCTGCGGTTTCCGTGCAGTGGGGTCCGAGATGAAAGTTCGCCCTGATGAAATTTATAATTGCGCTCTGAGGTGGGGGAGGGGGCTTTTTTTTGAAACGTCGAATGGAATTATCGCATTAATTCGGAATACCATCGTGCAATTTCGTTCGATGGGGGAAAAAAAGAAATACCTCGACCATTTGTAACGAAGCGTTTTCGACGATTTTAATGATACTCTCTTACACGTGAGTGATTTTACGCACGTGTATCCGTTCACTAGCATTTATTAGGCAATTCGCGAGAAAAATATTTTTGAAAAATTGTACGGAAAGGTGATATAATGTATTGTATCTTGGAAAAATGGAATCTCGAAACGAGGTTCGAGCCGAGATGATTCTTTTGTACTTGCATTCATTTTCTCTCTTTCACTCTAATCAAATTCGTAGAAGTTATTTAATCGAAATAAGCGCTCGGACTGTGGAATGTCAGGGTACGTGCTAATAGGGATGCTGAACAGTGACTGTAGATTAGCAATGAGCTTCGCGAAACTTTAAATTTTCCAAACTTTAAACGTATTTCTATCATTTTTGCTTGAATATCTACTATTGGAATTACAATTACGCTCGTGTATCGTAGACAAATTAAATTGTTAACTCGTCAAAAATTGTGAAGAGATAGATTTTTGCAAAGAAGATACATGTATAACGTGATAAAACTTCAAATCTATTACACTGTGAAAAAATAGGCGTGTATTTATTTGATTTATTTGATTGAGAATATCGATCATCGTTTCAATTATTTCGAACGATGTATCGAATATAAAAAGAAATCACGAAAATCGTCAGCATCGAGTAAAATAATCGAGTTATTGGGAAATTTTCGCGCGATTATTTGGGCGCACGACAACGGGTTGGCCGAACGGTTTCACGCTCAGCTTCCGTTCGACGATCTCGAGGGTTGACACGCCGAGACTTTCGATCCACCGGTGGAAATTCGATAATACGCGTTCCCCGGCAGTCGGTAGCCCGCAAGGTTCGAACGCCTCTCGAAACGCCACCACGCCACAGGTGGTTGCCAAGTGTCTCATCCCGCGGACCCTCAAATTTTCCACACACCGCCTCGATTACCGTCGGATCAAGCCTTTTCTTCCACGACGAATCTCTCTGATCTCTCGTCTCCAGATTTACCTTCCGTAATTTTCACCGAAATTTCTTCACCGCGACTCGACTGCGAATTTTTCTTTTCGGTGAAAGCTGGAAGAGAGAAAAAAAATGGGGATGGAATTTTTTCTTTTTTTTTTCCGTGCATTTATGGCGAAAAATTTTTTAGCACGAGGAGAGAGAGAGAGAGAGCGCGCATTTCACTCGAGAATTCCTCGTCAAATTCGAAAACGATTGTTCGCGTTGATGAGAGCGGATAAAATATTACGGATTCCAGAACGCCGATCCCTAGTAGGTTGCAATGCGGTTGTTTCATTGGTTCTCTCCCCCCTCGGTTTTCGATATGTATGTGTATCGCGAAATTATCGGCGCACCGTCGAATCGAACGTGAACGAACGTTGCGAAAGAATGGAATTTAAACGATACACGCATAATTCTGTGGGCTTTTATTTGCGCGAGAATCCGCACTGATCGTTCCATACGTTTCAAATTGTTTCACCGTACTTATTATTATTTACTCGCTATTCCTACCTTTTAATAATTAACCGTCGATTAAAACTTAGAAGATATACGTCCACCGTGATATATCAAACCATTATCCCTATCTCTTCTTTGCTCACTTATTCGTATCCTGTTTTCCACGCCTTCTTGCCTCGTATAATCAAGCCAGGATACAATTATCGTATTATCACCCTATCACGCAGATTACCCATCATACTTAGTATTTTATCACCGATCATATCGCCATTCCAACACGCTTTTATCACTTTTGAAACAGGGAGAAATGAACAAAAGGAGAGTGACGAACGAATTGAAAATTATCCATTTTCAATGTACCATTACATTATCGCTCGAAAGTATCGTCGGATGTTTGCTTAGTTTTCGAAAGATGTAGTTTAATCAGGGTTTGCCATTATTTTATTTCTCCATTCCGCGATACCGTTACATGAACTTACGCTTAAGAAGTTAAATTATCTAATAACTTTGGATAATAATTATTTAAAGATCAGGTTACAACAAAATTCACGTATATATAAATTCAATGATCGTACGAATCCAATTAAAGTTTTTATCCCATATTATTCCTTTAAAGAATTCTCTTTCTCCCAATTCAAATGAAAAGTCATTTCAATATCAATATCAATAACCCTTTGATTCGTTGATTAATATTAATTCATATTACTAACAACTATATCACAAACATCGCTCATTTTTCGTCCATAAATAATTCCACGAATAAACCAAAACGACACATCCACCTAAGCATCCGCCATTGCAAAAGAAAGAAAGAAAGAAAAAAAACAAAATTAAAATCCCGTCATCCTCAGTTCGAATCAGTTGAAAACTCTCTCTCACACTGCCACAGAGCGAAAGGTGTTAATTACTATTTACCAGGTTGATTGACTCGGGCATAAATTGTCCCTCGAACCAGTTCCCTCTCGCTTGCATGCGCGCGTGTGTCACCTGCGGGGGCGGTGGGGGCGGCTAGTTGGGCCAGCGCAGAGGGAATATTGAAACGAGAACGGCGGGAGGGGACTGGTTACGCGTAGATTGTGTCGGCCGAGCGAGGGAAAAGGCGGTTTCCACTCGGCGCGGCATTTCTACGGCGTGGACCCGTGCGACGTGAGGGGGGGCATTGGTGGGCAGCGCGGAGAGCTAGGCGAAAAGGCATTAACAGCCTCTTAACATGCAGATTGCCCCCTAAAGACTTTAGGAGTTGGCCGAACGTTGATTGGACGATTATTTAATACCTCGTCGAGGGGCCTCCGTTAACTCGCCGCGTTAATCCATCGTGTGTGAGCGAGTTGTTGAGTCGATTCACTTGCGCGATTCCGTGGCAATTTCGAGCGGCCGGCACGCTCGAAATTACGCGGCGAGGAGCCTTGTCGTCCTCCTCCTCGAGCCGCCTTCTTTAACTCTCTTTTCTTTTTTCTTTTTTTTTGGATGTTGCATACGCTTGTAGTTTTAATGAGGTACGTAGGGGAGGGGTGTAGCAAGGGGTGGGACCGATTATGATGATCGGGTTGATAATGATAGTGACAAGAAGAAATTGCGCCGCTACCAGTGTTGGGCGATGGTACGTGTTTCGTTTAGCCTCGTTTAGACTGATGATCGTCGGACACGAATGAGGGTTGAATTATTAAAATTTTATTGTAATTTATGTTTAATAAACATGAAACGTCTATTAATGTTTATTGATGGTTCCTGAAAATTTAATAGTATTATATGGTAGTAAGATTATTAATTTCAGATTATTGGATCAGATTCAACTTTTTCTTTTCTGTATATCATCGTCAGCGTACATCTGTCGTTTCTTATGACGGATGCTCTTCATTACAACGCATACGTCTGTATATTTATTTATTTCCCTGAAAACATATAAGCAAAATCTTGGAATCGAACCTTTGAGATAAATAAATGTAATATGAAACTTAATACATTCTATATCACTTTTCCAAGAAGGAATACAATAATTCCCAACTTAAATAAATCGCTTACTATTCACCAACTTATCTCCAAACGCATTTACTTAACATTTTCGATCGAGCACGAATATTAAAAACAAAGATCCCTTGCAAATTCTCGCGAAAGGAAGAAAGGAAAAAAAGAAGAAAGGAAAACGTATCGAATTCCGATTATCGTCACATCAAAGGGAAATGCGAGCATAGAGAAACAAGACTAACGAGAGGCACGCCTCGCCCTAAACCGAGGCCAGAAAATAGAGGAACGAGACAGCGCCGAAGGGGAGACGCCAACGTGTTCGGGGAGGAGGGAGGGAGAGGTTCTGGGGGACAGTCCGCGTGCTGAATCGTTAATTCGAGGAACCAACAGGAATAGACAAAGATATACCGTTTTAATAGTGACAAAGAAGCTCGAGAAGAGAAGAAGACACGAAGTCTTGGCTTGGAGAGGATATACACATATATATACACACACATATATATATATGGACGAGACGAGAAGGGGCTCCGGGGTCCAATCGCGTTTAATAGCACGAAATTACACCGAAATTGGATTCTAATTTACCATCCGCGAGAGGCAAATGTATTCAAATTAGCCGGAGGGGAAATAACGAGTCCTTCGGCCGCGGGATTAAATAAATTTCCTTTCTGTTAATGATTATGTAGATTGAACGACATCTCCTCCTTCGTGTCCCTCTCTCTGGGCCCTGTGTCGCGGCTTTTTTTTTTTACCAGCGGACCAGGGTGGTTGGACCCGCATTGGTCCACCCATGGGGTGGAAGAGGGGCCACGGGACCGAATTAAGGATAATTGCCTCGCGGCGAAGAAACGAGAGAGAGAGAGAGAGAGAGAAGCGACGTGAACGATATCGGACCACAACGTACGGTTCAGAGAACGTTACTGCGTACTACAAAGGCTGCCGGTCACCTGGTGAATTGATTTTCGACCACGCGTGTGCCCCGATGGTTAAATATATTCCCTTGATTTTTATCATTTTTTAGCCTCGAAGCTCTCATCACGCTTTTCTCCTTTCCTTTCGTACGCGACACCGCGATTTGCATTGGTGATGCGCCTCGTCCGAGTTTACGGTTTAAGGGATAAATAATGCCTTTCGGAGTGGACTCGCGAAAATGCATCTGCATGGGGTTGGTTAATTTAGAGGTGAATTTTTTTCTTTTTTTTTTTGGGTTACGCGCGCGGGTAATGGGAGGATTTGTTGAAAAAGGAAATGGATGATGGAAGAAGGGTAAAAAGGTGATATTTGGTAAAAGAATCGTTCGAATTGGTCAAAGAATTTTTTAACGAATGTATAAATGTCATGAGTTTGTTATTTATTGTATTTTGTTATAAATTGATTGAAAAAAAATCGTGTATGTATAAAGTTGCAAAAATATAAGTTAAAAATAGAATGCAATAATTGAATTAATGTTCACTAATTTCCTTCTATCGTTTGTATTACATTAACTTATTACCATTCACTTGTTATAATTTATTCTTACAAAGATCGAAACATCAGCGTAGTAACAACGTTCTTAATTTATATTTAAAAAAGGAATATGTCATACGTGAATATAAAATATTGTTAACACGTTGATTTTTCCAAGTCAAAATAAATAAAATCGATCCAACAGGATTGTAAAAGATCCACAATAGTGGGATAATTGATTTTTCTTTTATCGTAATTCCATGTCATTGACTAATTCGTAACACATTCGATAAACGTTAATAACACTTTTATCAAGAAGGAAAAAAATTGCTTCGTAAAATAAACTCCTATTTATAAATTTATAAACACGGTTATTTTGTATTCATACGCGTAGCATGTATTCATTGCACGATATACCTACACGTCTATTATATATCCATTACCTGTCTTGGCGCGATGTGGGCTACAGGAGACTTTATATAACGCGAATGTGGCAATACCAATTATAAAGCTTCAACCAAGCAGTTATAGTAAATTCATTAACGAACTTTTCTCCCGTTGCGCGGGGTAAAACAAAAACGAACGCGAGGGCAATAATAAATGTAATGGGCTCTCGACTAGACTAGAGTACCTCCGTTGCTTCCACCCTTCGAACGAGAAAGAAAAAGGCCCGTACGTACACCTATGCACACAGATTCTTGCGCATAGATGGATCGCTGTACGTGCCAGGAGGAAAATGGAAATAATCGTGTATCGTATTGTTACGATGTTAAATTTTATTCTATTAACCGGTGATCGGTACTTTTGTTGCGTCACTGTCAATTTATCGAAGCTTCCATCATCGTTTTCATCATGGATTGAGACAGGAAAAAAAAGCGAGACACCAGAGAATTGAAATATTCGAATATTATTATTTGAAAGTAATAAAATAACTATTTATTATTTATATTTGGATTCGATGTAAACGAAATATTTATTCTTCGTTTAATGACTGTGTACTATTTTTTATTTCTTAATATTAGATATTGGGAATAGATTGTTACGTTACGTGCAATAATATGAATTCAGTATATTGTATTGCAATAAATATCAAGATTAATTATTGAAATATCAAGATAATTTCAATAAAAGCGCATCATTTTTTATTTTCTTAATCGTGATCTGGATTTTACATCAATTAATCTCAAATAAATACATATCAAATTTACATATTATTAATAGTTCCCATAAACAAGTTTCAAATAAGATTAGTAATGTTATTAATGCAAATTTGATTTGAAAATGCATAAGATAGATACTTACGACGTGATTCGTAACAGTTTAACACATCTCGCGAATGGCAGGATGAAGAGGATGGAATGTGGCGGGAATTAATTGAAATTTGAAAAGCGCGCCATTAATAAACCCTCGTTCGTTCGTTTTGGAAAACGAATCATCGGGGTCTCGAGCCGGGTTGCATTCGAACTAACGACGATTCCAACATTTCTAAGAAACACCACGGAACTAATTGCGATAAATAAGAGGCCTGCGGCTACGTTTCTACGCTACGTATGCGTGACTGGTTTTTATCCGGCGTGGCATCGTGCTTCCAGCCCCGCGGGCTGGAGCCTGTAATTCAACGCGTAATAGCGCTACATTATATCTCAGTGTTTTCGCAAGAAACCGCATTTGTCCCAGTTCCAAAAGTTTCCAGCGTTTTATCGCTTGCCGCTACCGTGCCACGTTCGCGGCTATGGTACACAATGGTTACAATTTGCAACAATTCATCGCTATTGCCGGCTAACGAGCAAAGGAAGATGAAAAACGTGAAATACGTAGTTTTGGATATGCATAAACGCATTGTTATATCAAAATAGAGGGATCCCGTGATATACGAACGGTTTCGATTTCTTCGATTTCTCTTTCAATTTCGTGAACATTTTTTTTTGAGGGTTAATACTATTATTATTTTATAGTAGGTATTATTGTATATTAGATTTATAGTAGATTGGGCATTCTGATAATATTCTGTCATTTATTAAAATTCTTGAGTGTAGGTAAGAATCTTTAATTAACAATTTTCAATTATTGAATCATTGTTAATATCCACAATTAATATTCGAATCATTGTACCGAAAATTTTTAAGTTTTCATTATTAGAAATCATGATAACTTGAATACCAGTGAGGACGCGACACTAGCGCCACGTGATTAATAATTACTCTAATGAACTTATATTTATTTATCTATCTATTTCTGCATTATTTTAAATTATTATATGTTTCTGTAAAGAAAAGTTCGTTTATTTTTAATATATTACATAACATTTAATAACAGGATAATATGTTCAAACTGACTTCTATATAATGATGGAGTAACTACATAAAAAAATAGAAATACGATGTTTTTATCAGATTTAATTATTTTACATTTTGGAATTGAATACATATCTATATACATACTTACATAAATATTTTCCAATAAATTAAATGCACTTACTGATGATTTACAAAACATATACACTTTTGCAATTGAATTAACTCGTATAAATAAAATTAAACAAAGTTCTATTATAAATGGAATAAAATGAAAATTAAATTGAATCCAATCAAATTATCCTATTATTTCAAAATCGAGGAACTAAAATACGTTATTAAATCAATTGGTTCGTGAAACATTCATAATTCACGCATCGATCAGAAACAAATCGGAACTTTTGGGACTTTTGGGCGAAAGTTGCATAACGCAGATGTAAACACAACTGCAACTGTGGCGCCGTGAGATACACCCTTATCAGAAGGGTGGCACGCATTCCCTCATTACCGTGGCCTCGACGAGCAATCCTCTGGTCCCCACCCTCTGGTTTCCAACCCTCCTTTTATCCCTGTCTCGTGTTCACTAGCGTAGGGAATGCGGCGAAGATAACGCATGCCAGCATGTCCGGCAGATAATGTTTAAAAAAAAAAAATCTGTTTTCGAATTCCTTTGCCACCATTTTATTAAAGAAACGCGTTTGATAATTCGAATAATTCCAAAATTTGAATAATGGATAATGATCATTCCTTTTGATTATTATATCTCGCTTTAAGGATGATGAGGTTTCAGGTTCGATAGAAGTTTCAAGGGAAATCTTGTTTGAGATGAAAAGAAATATTGAAGAGAAATATTATTTGTTTTTTTGACAAGATGTAGTTTAATTTCTGGAGGAATGGATTCGCAATGATTTTATTTTTCATATTTAATGCATAAAGATAAACCTGAAATAGTATAAAAAATATTATAAAGTTCTATATTATGAAAAATATTTAAGAACTGAGAATAACAAATATTAATAAAATAAAAATAAAAATATCATGAAATATTACGAAGAAAAAATTTTTCTTTCAAATTTGTTTTAAAATTGAATTCTTCAGATTACTAACTTATCAATTATCTTATAACTTATATTATATTAACTCGATAGATGTCAGGAGATCGACATTCCAACAGGTGATTTTAATTACCGTTGACATCATAAAAAGATAACAACTCATCTTCAATTAATACACTTAATACTCCTCCTATTGAATTTCGTAAAATTCCAATAGATAGTGCATGTATAAAATCAAACAAGTACCCTTAGATATTATTACAAATATTATTAAAAATTAATTTTTCTTTTTTTATATCTCATTCCAATCCGAATAATACCTCCTGAGTTGGTTGAAAAACCAAAGGGTTAAACACGCAACGTGAATTTACGCAACGAGATTTAATAGTCGAAAAGAGAAGAGCTCGGATCAAATCCGGAACCATAGATTCTGCACTCGTTTATATAATACTCGAGAGTCGAGTAAGTATTATGCTCGGCGGCTGGCTCAGAGATAAAGCGGAGTCGTTATCTCGGTTAGGGGTTTCAACGATGGCGCCGGTGGGGGTTGCTGGATGGCGAGAAGGGGAAGGAGGCTCGAAGAACGTTGCTTAAGGGTTGTGAATCGTAATGGGCTGCGCCCTCGGGCAAGAGTTGACGATGTCATTGGAATATGTAACGCTCGCGCTCCGCTTTTTAGTTTTAACGATAATAAATCCGACACCGGCTGACTCCACGTTTTTTTTCTTTTATCCTCCTCGATATAGGATGGACAGTAGGTAAATGGATTGGTAGATAAACGGAAGTACGATCGATACGATGGTTTTAAGTTTTAATCTCTTGTGTATCGTGCATGTACTAATCGATTCATAGTTGAGAACATTATTTCTATATTTTCGTAATCAATTACATTTCTGTGTTAATTCTGAGTAAGCAGATACATTTTTCGTAACTTTCGAAAAAGAGATCTAAAAAATTCTATTTATTAAAGATATACGAGTCATCAAACCTTTGATTCGAAGATAAAATTTCGCTCCTATTACGATCCAGATGAATAGTCAATATATTTTTAATAACAGATACGAATAAATTACTATAAATTCAACAAAATTCTTCGACTTATCTCATTCGATATTCACGAAAATTTCTCACTCACTGCAAAATTCACAGTTTCCCTTCGCGAATTCGTGGGGAGGGAGGGGAGGTTTACGTTAAAATTTTAATTAAGCCTCGCGAGTGCATTAAAAATTTCAATATTTAAGACGAGTATCCTGCCCGGTAGGAGGAAGGATGTAAAGTCGCTGTAATTTCCCGAAAACGCGAAACTCTATCCACGATAGGGGAGTCGTGGTCGCTCCCCCTCCTTGCGAGAAATTTTCGTACGCGAGAAGGAAACGGTCGAAGCGGTTGCGCGCGCGATCGATCCTCTGCTCGGCGCGGAATCAATTATCAGGCGACAAGTCCGCGCGTGTAATATGCAATTAACGGTTTATTAATCAGAAGCAGCCCGATGTAATCGCGACGCGCGGTTGTAATTAACGTCGCCAAACTCTGTTTAGTAGCGGAGAACTGTTAACATCATGCAAATGTTCCAGTAATGACGCGTACTGACAACGCACTTTTGTTTCGCAACCTTCATTTAGCCTCCCGTTCATTCCCTGGCGACGAGCCGTCCCTCCTCCTCCGACCGCGAACAATATGGGAATGGGAAGTGCCTTGTGAGTCTGGTATACCGGGTGTCCCTCGCGGACGTGACTTCCAGATGATATTAATACGCGCATTAAACGCATATTAAAAAGACGAAGAGAAAGAAGGAGAACGGGCACGTTTTGATTGAGAAACAACAATTAAGGAACGTTTGATTAATTTTTAAACACGTGATACGAAAGGGATATAAAAATGAGAGAGGAATGTGAATGTAGTTAATCGGTTTTTTCTTTTTTTTTTTTTCTTATAATATGCACGATCATTTTTATTGAATGGGAGAAAATTAATAATCTTAACCAATTGATGAAACGGATGTCCCTCGCGTACGTGACTTCGAGATGATGTTACACGTGTACGTTCATCGCCATTCAAAGAGAAAAACTTTGATTGTATTAATTTTACGTAATTTTATGAAAAGAATATATACATAAAAAAAAAAAGAAGGAAGTATGTAACGAATACAGTTTAATTACTCCGATAACGCATAATCATCAATGTTCGATACGATGCTCACGTGTGATATTTTTTTAAACATTAATTACATAAAACTTCGATTCGAGGGGACAAACGAATTATGTTAAAAAAAATCCCATGCAGATAACACTTCCCTTAACTAATTCACTACCTCGAGAATCCACGTAGTTGATCTGAGATACTATCCCACGAGGGCCGAGTTAAACGATGCGCCAGAAGAAGAGGACACGAAATACAGGATTTAGGGGCACGAAGAACGCGAGAAGAATTTAGAAAAAATCAGAGAGAGACGGAGACAGAGAGAGAGACGAATGTGCTGTCGCGTCGTCGTCGCGTAGTTGCAAGAAGAAGAAGAGGATCGTGTCGAAGCACAGGCGGAGGGGGTAGAGAAACAGTTCACGAAGGATAAAGGAAGAAAGGGAGAGAGAGAGAGATAAAGAGAGCAAGGATTAAAGCGAATAAGATTGCGATCTGTGGTGCAAGTTGAGAGAGGAGCGAAGACAGAGGAGAAGAAGAAAGGAGTTGGAGTTCTTTTGAATTGGAGGTAAGCGAAGGTTTGCAGGTGTGCGTCGACCGTGAGACTCGGTTAGAGCGGGATGGACGATCCGAGGACGAAGCAAGAGGCGAGAGACGGATAGATAGAGCGGTGGAAATGATCAGAGCGAGAGAGATTGAAAGGACACGCGGATGGTGAATCGGGGCGAAGAGGAAGAAGAAAGTGTACTAAGCGGAGAAAACGAGCGTGCAACGAGGTGGAGGAGGGAGGAGGAAGCTGTAGGGGTGGTGTGCGACATCGCCCGCTGCAAATTGCAATTTTGTTGTGAGATCATTATAAAATACATAATGCCGAGTCGCCTACTACCTCGTGCCACCCCTCCACTATCCCCTGCACCACCGCCCCACTATCCCGTCCACCGAACTCGCTACTTTCCTCCTCGTTTTCTCCGCTCTCCTTCTCCTCCTCCTCCTCCTCCTCCTCTGACTGTGTGAGCGCGCGCGTGTGTGCGCGTGTACGATTCCTCGTATCCTCCTCTGCGTTGCACGGACAAAGAGGGAGAGTATTTTGTACAGTGGTCGGAAGGGAGTAGCGGGGAAGGAAGAGTGAGAGGAGGCAGCGTCTCGTTAAAAGTTTCTAGCGACGCGTATTCTTAATAGTCTGCGCGCGGACACGCCGTCATTAAAATTATAACCAACCGCCTGTATCACCACCCCGGTCCTCCTAACACCACACGCCGCCTATCGCCATCCATCCGGAGGCCCCGTTTCGTATTTTTCCACATACACCTCCTCCCCTCCCCGTTTCGAAGATCGAGACCAATGAATGACGGAGTGCGTTTCCCTTAAAATTGGATATCAATGAACTTCAGAGGATATGATGCTCTGTTTGCGTTCTGAGAGGGAGAGGAGGATTGAAATACAGGGATGGATGGATTTGGTTGAAGAGCTTGTTGTTAGGGGTAAGTAGGTTATCCGGTATATTGGTGAATTAAATGGGTGTACGTGGATGTTGTCGTGCGATTAAATGGGCGAATTTGAATCGGGATCTCGAGATGAAAAGAGGTTTTTATTTAAGGAAGGATGCTTGGAAATCGATTCGATGAGATATCGACTTTTCAATGTTGATCTGTTCAAAATGATCTCTAGTCTGAAGACAAGTATTTCAGTTAACAATGACAGAATGACATATTGTGCTGAGACATTGAGAGATACTTCATTCATACTTTTTTCAAAGAAATTGACAAGACAGTGTTGTTTAATTATAATTTCATTTAAGAAGACAAATCTTATTTCAATTTTATTAATTTTTATAATTGCATAGATGATCAATCATTGACTGAGAAACAGATTATGTGTACTCCTATCTATTATATATTTTTATTTTAATTGAGCTGAAGTTAACGAATAAGTATATTTAACTTAGAGAAACAAATACGACTGAATAATTAATCAAAGTGCTGCAAATTGTCAGAGGAACCATTCGATACTAGCTATTACTAATAGTCTCAAGCTGCCAATTGTCCTCATCCCCGACTGTAACAATGGCTGCAAGCATTCGTAATGCAGTTACTCGGCCCAGACGATAAATGGCCAATGCGGGGGGATGAATCAGTTATCCCAACTGTCGCATCCCAAGTAAGACAAAGATGTTTCGTGACCAAGCTATTTTCTCGCTGGAAGCCGAAGAAGTCGTTTGAATTTGTTCGAGCAAACATACCCATTCGGCCAGATCTCTGTCACACTTTTTACACGAGCCATCTCGACTATCCAACGAAAATCATTAATCACGGAAACCGCATCGTTCGCTCGTAAAATGCCCCTCCGATTGCTGGCCGGCTGGTATCGCAATTTCTCCAGAACCCCGTTAAACAGCCAACGAAGGTTCGCAGAGCCATCACAGTTCCAAACTATCCTCATTCCTTGTGAAATCGTTATAGAGCAGGGGGATGAAAACGGGCAGAGATGACCGATCAAGGGTGTCTGATCGCGAGACGACATCGGGAATAAAAAAAATGTATAGAATTTATCGTTCTAAATATTCGACTTTATTAACTTCTTAAGGATCGAATTATATTTCATTTGACATAGATTTAGTATACGTTAGATTGGACAGGTGATATATGTTTTTTGATAACATTTTTTTGTTGATAATAATAGCGAAGAAGGTGATATTCATAGAATTAATTACTATCTTCTTTGATAGTTCTATAAACTTGGTAGCTCTAGAAATATTTTTATATAAAAATTACAACTCCATCCATTTACGTAATGACAAATTTTTCCTATAAACAAGAAAATTCTTTTTTCTAATCCAACTGATTAGAGTACATAAGAAAAAATTTCGTTTCTGTTTCTTCATAAAATATAGGACTTTATTTATTTATTTATTTATTTCTATCCATCATATTTCCATATTAAAATTATTTTCATTAGATTTATCGCAAAATAGAAGTACAACTACACCAAAAAGATGGCGAGATCCGGAAATTCAATTGCCTGCGTTGCACGCACCGCACACATATCAGATCTTATATCCAAGCCAAGAAGAGATACTTCCCTCCGTCCGGATAAAGGCGGCATTAACTGAAACTTACGCGAACTCGCGGTCCCTGTAAATATGTAAATACGAGGCTAGTTGATGTTATTGCACGTAGGCTGCGCGTTCCCGGCCGAGAGCATAAAATAGAACCGACCGAAACAGGGAGAGAAAGAGATCCTCCCTAGGTCTTCTGGTAATCGTTCGATATTTAAGTAGCGAGTTTAGGTACACCGGGTATATTTAAACGCGCTTATTATCATATAAATACAAGTTGGACGTTCAATTTACGCGTCGGAGTGCCTCGCCTCCCTCCCTCCCTCCCTCCTCCCCTGCACCTCTACTCGCTCTCCCGCACGTACTCGCGTTCTCGTTCGCCCGCCCCTCGTTCGTCTCTTGCCGGTGTTACGCCGGCAGAGTTACAAAAGTTATTATTGTTATTACCGTACCGTTTAGAAACTTTTGTTGCCCGCGATAGATACCAACCTACCTACCTACCTACCTACCTACCTATCTACCTATCCTGTGCCGCCACCCACACCTATCTTTCTTTGCCCACCTCTCCACGTGCACAATCCCGCGCGCCGCTATCCGGGGATTTCAGTTCTTACCGCGGTGAATTTATTGGCCGAGGGATTCGGTCGCGACGACTTTACCAACCGAGCCGGGTTGCCGGGGGCGCAGGTTGCTCCGGCGAACGAATGAATGAACGTTTGTTTCTCGATTTCGAGCCGAAATTTTAGCGTAAAGTGGGATTGGTGGAGATTTGAGATATTTTATGGATTTTTTTTTTTATTAATGTCCAAGTTGGGATACGATTGGAAATGTTTTGGAATTAATTTGGTATAAATTAGGGCGTTTGGGATTATTTCTTGGTTTTTAATTCGTGAAAGTAATAAAATGAGTCGATTATTGGACGATGGATTAATTTAAAAATCAGAAAAATAGTGATTAATCAGATCCAAATAAAAGAAAAAGTTGTAATTAATAGAAACACTTGTTAAGTGTATAACAGGGTGGTAGTAATACAATAATTTAACGAATTTTCAACAGATCATTTACTTTATTATTCGAATATTCCTTGCTTCCCAATTGATTAGACAACGATTAGAATCCATAATACGATGCAGCGTTATATCAGAGCATCCGTGAAATTACGTTTGTCAGGGTTTATCAACAGCAATCTCTTAGTTCTTTGTCCTTTGGCCTTTCCCGCAACATCCCATCAAATCTCTAAGAAAACTACACGGTTCTTCGATTGCTTTTAAGATGGGCTTGCGATGGGATGAAGATTTATGGGAGAATTCATTTAATAGAACAGATCGATATCTGACGGCTCGCATGTTTCTTGCCCCGAAACCGTTTCACTTTGTGAAATAACTGGATCGATCGAAACACGGAGGAGAGGTGAGATAAGTGAAATGCGGTTCTTTTTTTTTAATGACGTTGTCCCATTTGCGGTCGTAGAGAATCGGTGCCACTTATGATTAAGAAAACGAACGATAAGCAAGTATAATCTACTTTCACGGTTGCAAGAAAACATTGATTGGCCGAAGAAACGGTATTCTAAAAAATTGCTCCTGCGAAATATTTTTTTTCCTGAACTTTTTTTATTTAATTCTCATTCGATAAAACGAAGATTCATGTAATTGTTAATTTAATTATATTTAATAGTATTAACAAACTCGTCATTATTATTATTTATTTATGAATTGTAAATCTTTCAAGTATATTATATCGTTAGAATAAGACAAAGATTTTAAAAGTAAATTAAAAAACTAAATTAGGCTTGAAGATATAAATAGAATGAGAAAAATAAAAACTAATTCTATTCTACTACATCGATGGAATATTAAATGAGAATTTAATAAAAGAAGATGATGTTATAAAACATCGAGATTTAAATGAATCATAATTTAATTCTCAAGTTATTTACAGAGCCGTTTAGTATTTTTTACGTGTAAAAATTAGGTCAAGTATCAAAGCGGCATTGAAGTATTATTAAACTTGAATAATTTATAATCATAATCTGCAAATAATTTATTAATTTTTACCAACCAATGATAGTATATACTCAAACTATAAAAATAGAAAATAATGCACATGTAAGACACATATGAAGAATATTTCCTACAACATACAGTAACATTCTTTCTTTAATTCAATTAATTTTATTAATTAATACATTATAAAAAGATTTCATTTCTGTCTCTTTGTTCTAAAACAAAGACTAAAATGCACGAGTAATGTATAAAAACTTTTCTTGTCTCTTATTTACAAATATAAGCACGAGACTAATTCAATTAATTCTACCTAGTCTTACCTAATTAAAAAAAAAATTGCTTCAAATTTATACACGGATGCAACTCTTTCCACAACATCTCTCTCAATTTATATTTTATCGCAAAATCATCGAAACGCTTAACCAAAAATACAAAACGCGTTCGAGGAAACGAAAAGTTTCTGCGAACCGCGTGGTGAAAAAGTTTAATCTGGATTGCCGTGGAAAAAAAAATGGAAGCAGATTAATAATTCATAGATGTATGCGCCCGGATAACGTAGGAATGAGAGCAAACAAAAAGTTCGATTCCCAGAAAAGAGTTCACCGGTGTTCGAACGATCAATCATTAACGAAATCTTGAAATATTAAATCGATGGTAGCCTTTGCAGACGCGAGGGTTATTTCCCCTATCCCATTGATACGCATCTAGAAGAGCGGTTCGAGCACACTGTGACTCGAGAGACAGAAACAGAAACGGGGGAAGCGAGAGAGAAAGTGAGGGATGGAGCAGGTGAGGGAAAAAGGAATGAGAGAGAGAGAGAGAGAGAGTGGGGGGAGAGAGGGAGAGTTACTCGCGGTGCAAACGCGGAGGAAAAAGTGTGCGTTCATCGTAATATCGAGCGGGTCGACCCCGATGCTCCGGCGCCTTCAATTTCTGCTGAAAAATAGCGTGCATCGTGTTCCACCGGCTGCGAGGGTTCAATCTACCGGTACGCGAGAAATCTGTTATCGCTGTTAAGCGTCGAAAATATACAGGGTACTGTAATAAGTTTCGAAAAAAGCACGCGTGTACACACACACACACATACACACACGCGCGTGGCCTGCGAATTTACGGGCTTCGAGTCGTGTATTTTTTTTCTTTCGCTTTTTTCGTTTCGACAACTTCTTTGTCGATCGGAATTGATAAACGATAATCAACGAGGAAATCTGGTTATCCGTGTTGGCTAGGTGTTGGCAACTGGAAATTTGTTTGTTTTCCTGTCTCCTGAAGATTCTGATCGAGGATAAACAATTAACAGTTTGATCAGACGGATTTACTTGTTGCTGTATTGGAGGAATGGAAGTGGAAAAACATCAACCGCATATCTGAATTATCCAAATATCGTATATCAATTAAAATATTATCCTAGTAGTTCAATCCTTTGTAGGGTTAGAAGAAGCTGAATAATAAAATTTTTGCCGAAATGTCCTCGAATCTCGCCAATTCATCACAAATTAAATCATCAGGATCGAAAATCCAGTTTTTCAAAACATTGATCCCGAAAGGCAACTATAACTGGCCATTAATAATTGATCGAGAATTATCTCAACATGCAGTTTCAATAATATATATCGAGAGGATGAAGGATGTGAAAAGAGACTAAAAAATTTCTTATTACATACACTACGATTTATAGTTGGAATCTTATCTCGGACAGTGGTCACCGGAAATAGAGGGGAGGGGTAGATAGATAGAAAGAGCGAGAAATGCGTGGCTCGTTGAGAATTAATCAAGACGTATTAATTGCATCTCGTTACTTTAATCTGCGGCCAACGATCCGCCTTGAGCTTCACGAATCATTTAACGAGTTTGCGCTGGCCGACAAAATCCACCGCCAACTATGGAACGTTATTCGTTTACAAATATTTGTGAACGTGTTGGGAGCCGGATTTATCGGCCACGATTTTTAACGCGGTCGCCGTGGTTTAATGAACCCCGCTTTTAATTGCTACGCTCTATCGCGATCGTATAAAACGGGGCCGTAGAAAACGAGATTTTTATTGAAAGAATTTTTCGGTCGGACGCATTAATTTATTCGTTTAAATTATGATATCGATTGAAATTTGTTTGAATTTCAATGCGAGGGACAACGATGGGAGATTGGCCAATTAAACAGCCAATATTTTCAATATTCTCTCTCTCTCTCTTTCTTTTTAAAGATATTTACATTAAAATGAAAAATTTTTAATTTTTAAATGAAATTAGAAAGCTAATATTTTAGGAATCTTGGGAAAAACAGTCTTGTTTATTTGCTTACAGTTTAACGATATAAAGAAAATCATAAAACTTGAGATTTATCGGATATTTTATGTTAATTGAAAGTGGAACAGTCTTTAATTATAATGATATTATTGGTTAATCCTTTAGATTCCAATTTTACATTGGCGCAACATTCATTTCGAAAGTTAATGATTAAATTATTTTTATATAAAAACTCATCGTATATTAATCTTACATTTTATTCAATATAAATAACGGTATAATCGACGATTGATTATTATAATGGTGTTCGATTTTTAGCTGGCAAGTCTGGTTAATGGTTACAACGTAGCTTAGATGTAGCACGATACACTTTCCACATCATGCGCACTACGCGATGGCTATTCTTTCACTTTTGTTTCTTTCACTTTCTAGCAAACGGTGTGATAAATGTACCATGCTCACGCGATATCATAAGGAATTCGCATTCACATAAAACTCTTTAAGTAATCATTTATCTTTGTTAAATAATCGTTCGTCTATTACTTGTAAATTTGTTACCACCAAGTAAAATACAAAAACATAGATCATACCATGATTGCAAATAAGTTTAACTTATTGAAAATGGAACGCTTTACGAAATCTTTACAAAAATATTACACTCATATGGATTTATTTTTATTCAACAAATTTAAAATTTAGAATTTTTCTTAAATCGAAAAAAATAAGCATTATTAATTGAAAAGCTTTCGTTCCTCTTTTTTTTTTTCTTTACGTGCCATTTTATCGAATAATCCGAGTTTGAAAAAGATTCCAGAGATCAAAATAGAATTACTTTTTTACACAAAATAGAATACCCTTTAGAAACCAATTAAAAGAGGAGCTTGAAGCTTACAATTTGACAAAATTTTTTTCGACCAGCTCTAATAAATCCGGACATCGTTGAAATCTCTCTAAACACGTTAAATAACATCCACCTGAATAAATAATTTTGTTATAACAAAATATATTATATTAATATTATCCAGGATATAAAAATAAATCAATGAAATACATCAATGAAAAGAAAAAGTATACGGGATCAATTACGATGATGAAAGGTAAAAGAAGAAGGTACAGGGTTCTCGTTACGAGTTGGTAACGGAACAACAAGGGATTAAAACACGGAACGATTGTTCCTTCCGGATCTTTTTCGTCCCGTATAATCGAACCCTGCGGGATCGTAAAACGACAGATGTCCTGCACCAGCAATAATTGTTCGACTTCGTGAAAAGACGAGGCAATGAAAGAGAGACAGAGAAAGAGGACAGAGGAGCTTGAGCTTCGACTTAATTAATCTATTTAAATTAGCCGCTTCCTTCCGCCAGAAGAACGCTCGTTCCGGCGGCGTCCGCCTTAATCCCTCGGTTGTTGTCGACTACGATTCCGGAGATGGGGTTTGAAAGGGGTGGGGCGGTGTATAAACTCAGAAAAGAGAAACGTCACGGGGCAGAGAAGACAATTTATCCCCCGGCTTCCCTGAAATTTTAACGGATGTGATTCTCGTGATCATCTTATGGATAATCTGATAGATCTAATTTCTAGAGTAACAAGGAGTTTCGGGTGAAAATCGATTTCTTTGCTTCGTAAATCGGGATTTTTCTTTAAATAATGTGAATCTTAGAAATAATTTATTTATATCACGTTATATTATTATTATTTATTTGCATTATTTCAAGAGAAAGACAGTTTATTTTCAAATCAACATCTTGCGATGAAAGAAAGAATCTATTTGGATCAATTTTAAGGGAAAAATTAGTTTAAAAGTATATTAATTAGTACTTTCAATTTCTTAAGTTCTTAAGTAAATTCGATGCTGTACAATTTTTTATTAGATATTCAGTTCTTTTCGAAACCCCGATTTGCAAGAATTTATTACCGACAAGAGAAACGATATTTATAAACTTCCTTAAACTCGTCCATTTAACGATCACATCAAAGGTTATTTGTACTAAAATGAACGCAACACAACGTGGCATATAAATGCATCGATCTGCTATATTTAGAAAAATATAACAACTATCCAACTTCTAAGAAACAACGCGCGTACACAACACGCTGTGCTGGCCACAAGATCGAATAAAACGTATACACAGGATGGATACGATAGAAATTGAGACGTTGATCGAGAGTCTTGACAGCGGTATTGCGTACACGGTCTCTCCCGATACCGGTTCGATAGGGTTGTTTAAATATCAGAAGGTAGATCAAACGAAAGACAATGCGCGGGCCTGTGCAAAGTGACAACTATAGGAAAGTGAAATTGTGTTCGATACACTGGTACGCGTGCGTGTGTGCGCGCTCACGCACGTGGGCACACACAGAGAGTGGCAGTCACGACTGATCGATCCTCCTACTGCACGGTCCCCTTGTTACCGGGGGGGTGGACTCGACTGTGGCGGGCAAGGGGCGGTAGTAGACGAACGGCGGAGAGGAAGGTTAGACGAGGAAACAAAGCATGCAATCAAAACGTTAATTACATTAAAATGAGTCGAAGATCAGACCAATCAGAATCGGGTGACGATGGCCTCGAGCGACGCTCGAATCTGATCTAAAACTTGACCGCTATCAATTTCCCGGTCAAGAAAAATTGATAGAATTTCTCGATAATCGAACTTCTTAAGCTCGGCCAGAATTGATGCGGCCGGTTTGAAATCGAGCGAAGGGGGAGGAGGGGGTTGTTTGCTCGCGATTGAATTGTTTTACGAGCGATATTACGACCGGAGTTGAATTTTACGGGCCGGTTGTAAAACCACGGTTTCTTAAATTGAAAAAAATAATAATGGCGGGAAATAAGAAGGACGATGGATGGAAGTGTAAAATGCCGGGACATCGGTGGTGTATGGTGGCTTAAAAACTTCGAAAAACTTCTATTTCCGGATATATGCATAATTCAATTTACTCGTTTCAAGGAAACAACTGCATCGTTCCATAACAATAAAGTGTGACCTCGATTCCAATTCAGTTTCCTCGTCCTCGAAAAAAAGTCAATTTCACACGAGGAAAAGCAATAATTGCTTGCTGGATTGTGCACTGTCTTTAGACATATATATATATATATATATATATATATATATATATATATATAGAGAGAGAGAGAGAGAGAGAGAGAGAAAGAGAAAGAGAGAGAAACGTTTTTCTATCGTGTTCAAAATTAATTCGATCTCGTGGCCGACTCGTAGCCATCGCTAGCCCCATCCAATATCTCAGCGAACTTCTAATATGAGCGCGATGTTCGGTATATCCGGCCAAATTGCGCTTGGGAGCTAATAGGAATTTTGATTGACTGAATTAAATAGTTATTGGAAATTCGGGCTTTTTGTATCGATTAGCTATATTAGGTCCGAATTGTCGAGACAGTCGATGAGAAAGAGGTCGAAAAGGGGGGAATTAAGAAGAAGATAAGATAGAGAGAGGGTCGGAATGGGCTTACAAAGAAAGTTGCCCAATCCGTAAATTTATAAAATTATGAAACTTTGGACATATATAAAGTACACTTTTGGGTATATATAAGGCGCAATTTTTTTTCTGTCGACTAAATTTGAGAGTTTAACAGGTTAAAATTAATCCTTGAATTCCATTATTTTTCGACTTTATTCTATAATATCGGGAAATGTAAGAAATGGAAAAGAAATTTTGAGATAGAAATTCTTTCTTTCTACTTGGATCCATTGAATTGGTGTAATGGAAAATCGTCGAGGAACATAGTTCAGTTAATTAAAAATGGATTATTCGGTCTCTTTTTATTTATAAACCGTCAATTAAGATATTATATTTTTTCCCAACAATCTGACGTAATCGTAAATTTTAATCTCTCACAAAAAAATAAATAAAATAAAATAAAATAAATAAAATAAAATTCGTGGGAAAAAATTGTCGTAAAACGATCGACAAAAATAAATACACATCCTAGCCTAGAATTTTCCGGAACACTAGCACGTATTCCACGAAACACGAGCAACGTTTCAAAGCTATTTTGAAACAGGGAAGGAGGGGGGAAAAGAAAAATATTACGTATCCTCTACATATCTTCCACAATTTTCCGAATTTCACGAATTTACGGTATTACCTCCGTATTATTGAACAAACGAAAGGCGACACGAAAGGCGAGGGAAGGTAATTCGTTGTTAAGTCGGAGCTCATTTTCTGGAACGCGGACTAGCCAATATGGCCGAGGCCGCGGGCCACCTCATTACCGGACCTAGTCAATTTCAATTTAATTTGCCAGTCGGCCGTTTCGTCGCGAAAAGAAGAACGTTGGAGGGGTGTAGGGGAGGGGAGAGATGGCGAACAAGGGGAATAACGAACGACGGCAGCCAAGTACGAAGTGGAGGGGGATTGCTACTGGTTCGTCATACGCCGTGTCGCTTTTTAATTAAACCGGGCTAGCTCTGGAGAGAACGGACGCGATTAATCGTTATTATGAAGGAAAAATGAAAAATGCTGTGGATCGAGGCCGTGTGCGCCTCTCGAAGATGCCTTCCGGTCGCGCAATTAACCCGCAACGCGACCGAGGGTTGTCCAATATATTAGAGTATTAAAAAAAAAAGAGAGAGAGAGAAAAGAAGATTCAAGGATTTGTACGACACAATGTTTATAAATCATTTTTCGAAGTGACAAAAGAACGTGCCGATTCTTGGTAACTTAAAATCGAATCAGCACGATTCGACAGTGCAACGTCGACAGGGAGGTGGAATTTTTCGAGAGAGGTCAGGAAGGAGTGAAAAGAAACACGCGTGGAAATGGAAGGAAGAACGAATGGTGTATCGTGAAAGAAAAAAATAATTATATCTCAAAAAAAGGAAGTCGAGTCTTCGACTTACGTTTCGACACGGTATATAAAATCCTTGAATGATTTTTTTTTTTTCGTACATCCTGTATATATACATATACTTACATACATACACGCTCTATACAATGTTTGTTTAGCGGTATTGGAACGAATTGCGATTCGTAGAATTGGCGGCGTAATTTTCTGTAGTTAAATTAGCGCGATTGCAGTCGCTCGGTATTTAATTTCCTCATTGCCTCTCGCCATCCCGCGCCCCTCGTACACCCCCTCACTATTGCATCCTCGTACGATACACAACGTTTCCTTCTTTCTCCTCGTCCCTCCCCTCGCCCACAACCATGTCGCTCGCTTTTTTCCACGTAGCTGCAGCTTTTATTTAATTACCGCTGATTCGATACGCTCGGGCCCCGTCCACTACGTTTGCTTTATTATTATGATTCCGGAGTCGAAAAATTCGTGGCCGTAATTGGATTAATGCGCACGGTTCTCCGCGAGGATGCGATATTCGTGGTAAAAAAAAAAAAAAGAATTGCGTTTTTTTTTTTTTCATTTGAGAGGGAGTAGATTTCTTTTTATTTTTCTTTTTTCTCTCGAGATTTCTTCGATATTATTATTATTGATCGAACATATTACCGTTAGGTTTTTTTTTTCGCTCCTTCTCTTTTCGTTCGTCGATTCCTCGGACTTCGAGCTCGTTTACGATTGCTACTTTCTCGAGATTGTTGCCATTAATAACGTTGGCTTCGTTTCTACTTAATCTTCGCGCATGTGTAGCCACGTATAACACTGTTAGGGGTCCGTTTATAAGGAAGAGGCGATATGATCGAAGTGGCAAGTAGCTTAATTATATTCAAAACCGCTTCGGCGGTTATACATCGTGGCAATTATATGCAGATTAACTAAATTGCGCTGTCGGGCCCCTTGGTGCGCGATCAAAATTTATATAACCCTATCGCGTTACACGCGAAATTCGACGGACGCCCGAAATCGCCTTCATTTTATCTCGAGAATTAACCCATTTAGTCTGCCACCGGGGCTCGTGAAAGAGGTATACGCAATCTGAAACACGAGAATCGAGAGCACACCGAAGAACCGTGTCCTTAATTATCCTTTCTGCTCTCTGGAAATAATCATCCTAATGAGTTTGCTTTCCTTTTTTTCGTTTCGAAGACATATACGCGCAAAATATACTCGAAAATATATATATATTCGATACCGAAATGTTGAAAACGAGAAAAATATACGTGTTAAACATAAATTTCGATGGTAATTTTATAATTACTACGAGATACAAGTATTAAGATGAATTTGCATAATATCGTGATAATGCGTATAATGTAAGATAATCTTTGGACTTAATAATACTTGTGAGTCGATATTTTATACATCGAATCAATTTTTGTATCGAGATTTATATAACTTTCTGTTTTCTTTTTTAATAACCTTTTATTGTTTATCGTATAATTTATTGAATCTTCCATTCACAATATATTTTCAGATTTAGTTAATCTTAGGATCTTATTTAAAATCTTATAATTATATATTCTTCACGAAAAATTTCTTTTCATAATTACAAGATTATAAAAATCCATCAAAGAGAACTGATTACCTGCACAAAGATTAATCTCTGACACTGGACTAACAATAAATCAAATTCTCCAAATTCTTCCTCAATATTATCACCCATATATATATATATATATTATCACCATGTACACAACTGTCTCACAAAGCACAAAGAAAAACAGAGAAAGAGAGAGAGGGAGAGAAAAATAGAAAAACCTTCCCAAACTCTCTCACAATCCAACCCTTGCCTTAGTCTCTCGTTCAATCCTCTTGTTTCACGGCGCACGAAACAACTTGGCCCCACCGCCATCTTTCGTCCCTAGCCTCCTCTCGTTCTATCCCGTGTTCATCTCTCCCTCCGTCCGCCTGTTCCCTCTATTTCCTCGAGGGTGATCACCCTCTTCCATCTCTTCCTCCACCTCCCCTTCCTTCCCTCTCCTCCCCATCCCCCATCCCCGTGTCTCGTTAACAAGAGGGAATAAGAGGGAAACATGGAAACGCGCGGGCGCGAGTCGAAATGAACGCATTCACACACGCATTCCCGGCGTGCACACGTGTGCATACACGGGGCCGGCTCGCTGTTAATGAGTTAGACCACCTTACCCTCGCCACTTTAATTGTCTAAAGCGCAAATTGGGCGGCTTTAATTAGCGTAATTATTTGGTTCGTTTGTCCGTTTATCCAAGATCCCTGTATCGAGCGGGGCGGCGAAGGGAGGGGTGGATAGGCGCCCCCGTCTAAATAGATTCGTTAGCGCTTGGCGCGATTAAAAATCCAACGTTTCTGGTATCTGGCCACGCCTTTGCACGGACTTGTTCAACTTTGCCGTGCGGCACAGGTCCGTGCTTCGATTTTGACGATCGGGCTGCAACTCCACCGTTTTCCAACGCCCGCCATCTCGCGCTGTTTAATGAATACAGCGATTCTTCCCCTCGAAATCTTACGCGAATGTATTTACGAAGGATTATTATTATTATTATTATTATTATTATTATTATTATTATTATCATCATTATTATTATTCGTCGAGCGTAAGAAAATTTCGAGCGGCGGGATATTTCTTGCCTTCCCTCCTCTCCTCTTCCCTCCCCCCTTCCCTCCACTCCGTGTCTTTTCTTTGTTTCGCTCGAATTCCGCGTAGGATAATGAAATTTCGTCGAGTGATTTATAGGCCGTACGTAGTTGACGACGAAGGCACGCAGGTTTGCGCTCCGAAGCGGAATATTCGATAGCGATACGTGGAAAAACATGGCGGTGGAAATTCGTTGGCGTTTTCGTTGAGCATCGTTCGTTGGTCGATGTTAAATATAATATACGTTGCGGAGGAGAGAAAACAAGAACTCGTTCCCCGAACAACGCACACACGCGCGCGCACGGCCGCAATAATGATCCATATTTCTTTGTCAGCCGTGAAATAAGATCTCCGTTGATCGAGTGTCCGTTCCTGTTCCTAAATGGATTCATTATTGCACCGCTTCGCGGTGTATTCTACTCGTATGGAAAGTCGGGGCCCGATTTATAAATTGCAACCTTTATTTTCTCTCATTGACAGGAGGAGGGAGGGAGGGAGGGGGCCCCGTAACCTGATGGAATACATCAACGAGCGATGAATAGAGAACGAACGTGTATTTATAGAACGTACTTAACTCTGCTCCGCGTTCACCTTCGTTCTTAACAGTTTCGCAACTTGGAAAGTGTAATAAGCTGTGTAACTCGATGTTTCCGAAACGATCGATATTTGATAACGCGAAACTTCTCCTCCCGGATCTCTTCCCCATCTTTCCGCGTACAACCTCTTATTTTCAATCACATTGTGTTCGCGATCAAACATCATTTATCGAGTCATTTGTGTAATATCACATCCCCCGCCATCGTAAATTTCCACCTATCGCTGTGGAAACAGTCTGTACACACCAGAGCCTGACCGAAACTATAATTGAAATTACGCTTTAACCTAACTCGTAGTGGAGCCACCTCTTCGACACACGTAGCGCCCTCTACCGGTACATCATTGAAAGCGGTACTCATTTTCCCCGACTATGAAATGTAATAATTCGCCATTCAATTTACTGGATCCGCACGATTTATTCGCCGTCAAGGTGGACATGAAATATTCATTCGCTCGCTCGAATTCGCGTGAACTCCTCGCGGAAGAGGGGAGGAAAGCCGCGCCTGATTAAATTTTTTTTTGCTTTCTTTGTATTTTTTTTTTTTTTTAATCCACGCGTATGGAATATTAATGCATTCGCGAGAAGTTTTAGAGACCGAAAACAAAAGCCGATACACAAAAAAATAATTTAAATATTTGTATTAGATGAAGCAAGACGAAGGTGAATCGTTTTATTCTAATTCAGGCCTTCAGAATCTTCCGAAGGTGATGAATAGTCTCTCTTACAAAGTATATAAAACTTTCATAAAATTTGATGATATTATATGAATTGATAAATAGAATATGATACTAAAAGATATAATTATGTATATTTATACATTGTTGATATATTTGTGAAACATTTTTTTGAGGATTAATTTTATAAGTCAAAATAAAAGTTTCTGTTTGCATAAAGTAAGCCAGAAAAGTCTCATCTCTAATCTCCATTTTATCTAACGTAAACTCAAATTGGTTATATCTGAATAAATAAGCCTCGAACGACGTTTTTATGTACCAACTTTTGCATTTGTTTTAGAATCAACTCTTCAAATATTTTATAATTAACACTTCGCGTATACCATCCATTTTTTTTTTCTTTTTTAATGTTCTTTCTTCTCATCGATGCTAGAATCCACCATGCTAGACTCATCGAAACTGGAAAGTAGACTTACGGGAGAAGAAGACACAAATTGCTGGAGCTTCTTTGATTGCGCAATTTTCGTGGTGTTAATTAACTGAATTCAGCTCTAGTAATAAATGTGCCCGGGCAGGACAAAAGGATAATCGTGGAAAAGTGTTCCTTAATCGTAAGGCCGTTTAATAACACAATGGAGGAATTTCACGCGGAGATGGGTGCCCCGTTGCAGAGGCACTTAATTAAATACGCCCCTCTCTCTCTATCCACCATCACCACCACCCACCAACCTCCACCCTTACTCACTGTCGCCCCCCTCCCCCACTCACAGCTCTTCCCTCTCCCTCCCTCTCCCTCCCTCTCTCTCTCTTTCTCTCTCTCTTTCTCTCTCTCTCTCTCTCGGCAGATGCAATCAAATTTCAATTAGAAAAGGGACTTTTTGCACGAAACGCACCGGTGTCCCGTGCAATTTGATTTAATGCCATATTATTACACGGCGAACGTGCCGGTAATAATAGGAAGCTTAAATTGCCCGTAATAGTAACATACGTGTGGATACAATATGGATAAGACCGGCGTGGATGGCTTTTCACTCGGAATATATTTTACGTACACTATTTACATAATGGACATTATCGTGGCCCTTGAGAGCGACGAAACGGGAACAAGTACGAAATCTCTGAAATTCCTGAAATACGTGCCTTACTATTATTATTTCTTTTACTTCTTTCTTCCTTTTCTTTTTTTTTTTCCATAAAATAAATCCGTTTATTTAGATAAGTTCCATTTAGTCTGTCTATCTTTTTATTGAATACTTTTAAAATATATACATGTGTTTTGTAGAAAATTATTAAAAAACTTGGATTATATTGAAGATTGTGGCGCGATCTACAGGCGAATTTATTGATTGTTAAGATTAAGAAAAAGTTTGCTGTTAAATGAAATTAAAATCTAATATTGCGAGTAATCGAATAATGACTTCTAATTTTAATACCTCGTTTCGTATAAATAAATATAACAATTTATCAACATACAATATTTTTTTTTATAACGATATAGAGTGCACCACAGTTCTGGTTCATACTCAAATTAACCGACCTATCATTTTCCTTCAAGTTTTACCTTAAAGCTTAAAACTTCATGCTCTTTAATATGACGTTCATCGCATATTATATAAAAAAAAATCTCTAATATACCATTAAGAAAAAGAGTTAACGAAACGACTTAAAAATTAATTCAATCAGAAAAATTTTCCGATATTTCGAATTTTCATCCCGAATCTCTTTCGTCCCTAGCATCAATTGCTATTTATCGTTCTCGGATATAACGAAAATTCCAATCGAAGGGTGGCTGTTTATCGGCATGACGTGGCGGCGCGTTCGAGGTTCTCTCAAACGAATCGACGTGGCAACTTTTAATTGCTCCGACCTTATCGAGCCAGCAGCGGCGGCGGATCCGGCGCGCGTCCTTTGCGGCGTAATGAGCGGAGATGCTCGACCGCTTGACCGAATCGCTCCATTTTCGATTTCTCCTTAATTACTAATTAGAGGCCAGACCGTCTCGCGTCGATCGACTAGAACGAGTAGAAGAAATTACACAGAGCCGACCCGCGGTGATCGGGCGCATAAAAATCTTTCCTCTTCCTATTCCTCTTCCTCTCGGTCTTCCTTCACCCTTTTGTGCCAAAGTTCATCGCGTGCATTCTTTTTTTTTTTTTTTTAGAAGATTCTATCCCCGTTATTATGCTTTCCCTCCCGTCTTCATTCGATTAATTCGTGAAACGTACAGTTGGATATAATATCTCGTATAGATTTTAATTTTGGAGAATACGTGAGACTGGAATGATGATTTGATACATTTTCTTTTTTCTCTTTAATCAGTGTGTAAATTAATTGACCTGGAGAATATTCTTCGTTTTACGAATTGTTTCACGAGTAATTAAGATTATTCGATTTAAGACAATTGCAAAAATTAAGAAGTTCACCTATCCAAATTAGTAGCATTGAATCGAAGTTTTGTTCGAGTTGGAATTTTCCAATATCCAACCTATCTTGATCAACCTCTCGCGACCTCCTTTCGTAATATATTCAAAGAAGTGTAAGTATAAGTAATACGTGTGATAATATGTAGTAATATTCAAATAAGATGAAATTATGGAAATTAACTCTTGTAGAGTGCGGCAAAGTAATTACATCAAAATCAATAAATTCTAAAAGTCATTAAATAAAGGAAGATAAGTAAAAGTAATTAATTAAAAGTTACTTAATTAAATTAAAATTAATTAACTGAAAAGACAGCAATCCTCTCGTGGATCACGACTCTCGCAGACTTTTTAAAAATCCTGAAAATAATTCCGAAATTATTATTTTTTTTTTTTCTACTAGAACCGTGAAAGGTTTAATTATACCAAGTATTTCATTTAATTTATTCGACGTAAACAGATTGAAAGCCCTTTTGTCCAAACAAAACAGAGTATATTTCTATAATTAACATCGATGAAAAGATATCACGTACAAAGACCAATTACAAAACTCTTTTAAACGTTATACACGATAAAACGTGACATTTATACGATAACAAAGATACAACTAGACGCGTTATGGCACAGATAGGACTTTGGAGGCTTTAAATTTTAATTTTTCTTCCCTTTACGTCTTCCTCGTTCTCTAAAAAAACAAAAAATCTTATATATAAAGGAAAGCTTCGTTTACTTACGAACCCAAATTAAATTCTAAGACTCACGTTCGAATAATTCGAACGATGGATCTAATAACTTGTTCACATTTGCGATCGACACACAAATGATATTGTTGCGTGAAAGAGGCCTACCAATCCACTCTTTCCGGAATGTAATCCATTCTCTCCTCTCTCGTCCCTAAATCGGAGCGATTGTACGATTCGTAATAGCCGTAATTACGGGCATGCCGGGGCCCCATCTGCCACACAAGGACAATTAATAATCTAATCAGACGGCAGTGATTAACACGTTAGACACGGACAAATGCCGAGCGAAGGAAAGGCCGAGATGAAAAGGCGCCGTGCCAGCCGAGAGAGCCTCTTTGTGCGTCTCTTTCAGGACGATGGTCCCGCCGCCGCTGTGCTGGGAACAACCAGTATTCCTCTCGCGGAAATTATTCCTACAAAGAAAAAAGAGGAGACGACAATCAGGAGAACTTCCACCGAAACATCGAAACAGGAATTCTTCTTTTTCTGCTATAATTAAACGATCGTTGCTATTATACCGAGTGTCGTATACGAACATCATCGAAACGCTTTCAACCCTCGAAAGCCTCCTTTCGAAATCCAGCGAAAATCGATAATCCAAGTCATCCGGATTATTAACCATTTAAAGCATCCGACTGTTCCCAATTTGTTCCCCTTTCTCTCCCCCCTCCATCCACCTCTTTTTTCCTCCAACGTGCGAATTGTGCGCAAATCGGCCTTATTAATTAGCGGAGCGAGGCCGCGACAATCCGTGCCCGCCACGAATTCTCGTTAACCATGGCAAGATTGACACCGCGCGTAATGATTAAGACGCGAGAGAGAGAGAGGGAGGGCAGTTGGGACGAAATGAAATCGGGCGAGGGGAGGATAGGGGATGGTTGCGACGATTTGGTTCGATTTCCAAGGCGGGGGTGGGCGCTTTGCATTATTATCAGTGAAATCAACTAATTAGAAATAGCGCGGATTGCTCGTTAAAGATCGAGCCCGCCGGCTGTAATCACCAATTACTTCCTTAAGTAAGCCGGGCGCTGAACTTCGCTCATTAAAATTATTAAACGGTTCGCCCGTATAGAATCTGTATTTAACCTTGATATGGCTGAGCCCGCCACCTCCCGCGCTCCTGGAATTTCTCCCTTCGCCTCCGCGTCCCACGTGTATTTTCCATTAATCAATCTGTCTCCGTGTCTTCGTTAACTGAGCTCCGCTCAGCTCGACGTGGCGGCGTCTTTCGAGACGCGTGGAAACGTAAGCGAGGCCTTTTGAATTACAGCCGTTTCGAGGCGTTTAATTTTTCCGATTGGATTTTGTGCGCGCGATCGCCTTTGGTGATTGGAGAGAGAGGGGGGTGGAATGCCAAGCCGCGGATGAAGTTATTGGTTGGAAAGTTGTTGTTGCTGGGAGATAGGAGAAAGAGAGAGGTTGTATACACTTAATTTATGTGTTTTTGCATTTGATATTTCTTTATTTTGATTGACGTTCCTTCTTTAAAACGTTGGCTTCTTTAAAACTTGGAGTATATGCATATACGGTTGTCCATAAATCATTGGACAGTTAATAATAATCCTTTCAGGATGCGGACAAATGAACGTTATGATATTGTAATGCGATATCGGCGTTAATTAATCGTGTATATATCGTGAGGGGGGATATTTAGTAATTAGGGTTAAAGCATTGAGCAACAGGCATATATAATATTATTGTAAAGGTTAAATATCTAAATACTTGTAATGTTAAGTCAAATTAGATTAATAGTTTATCCAAAGAAGTTTCGAGTTTAATTTCCTGAGAGATAAGAAATAAAACGTTTGTACCTTGTCGAAGAATATTTCTTTTTTTTAATTTAATCATAAAAGAGAAGGAAGGTTGTAATTTACCATACAGAAGAGACGATAAAAAGTAGTTTTCTTTTCACTCGTTAATACGAGAAATCATTTTATCAATTTTTATGGTCGACTAACGACGCATTAAGCATAAAACAGGGGGGAAAGAAGGAAACGAGAGAGGGGGGAGGGGAAAAAGAAGACTCGAAAACTGGGAGGTCTTTCGGTGATTAAGTCGCATTCCGTCGCCCCGAGTTTATCGCCTCAATATATAATTAATTGCATTTCGACGTGGCGATCGACGATTCTTACGGCGTTATAACGGTCCCCGGAAATTGCTGAACCCGTTAGAGGAACGGCCACGCGAGTATTTGTCGAATCGAAGACGCGATGGACGATAATAAGTTTCACGTCGATCGAGGATCCTCTTTGACGAGGATCGCGATCTGTACTCGCCCGATCGGTGAATTGAATATGAAGAAAGCGCGATCCAGCGTATAATAAGAGTACGATAAAGCTTGAAACAGTTATTCGTACGGAATAGAAAATCGTTTCGATTTCGAATATTCGTTTTTTTTTCTTCTCTTGCAATTGCAAGAAATCTTGAAAGTTAATTTATTAACTTTCGGAGTCAAAGGAAATCGTTGAATTTAATCCATTAAATCATTTATCGTTTTTTGATTTAATGGATTAAATTCAATTTTTAAGTGCCTTCGTTTTGTATAAAAAAAATTAAAATATTTGTAAGAGTTTTATTTATTCGCTTTATTTTTTAGATAGATGTAAATATAAGTCTCAATTGACATTTTGAAGAGATCGATTAATTAATATATTATCTACCTTTGTTCACTATATATAAATATTACGCACCGAAAGGTTTTATCTTAAACAAATAAAAAGAGATGAACAGTAATCATTCTTGATTCAAAGAAAAAAAAAAAAAGAAAAGATATAATTTATCAGACTTCCTATAATGTAATATACATACACAAAAATACACAAGTATGTGTACAAGAAAATCACATTAGCTTCGCATCAATTTAGAAAACGAACGTTCACAAGGCGCAACACGAGTATAAATCATCGAAACATCGTAATCGAACCGAAGAAAGTTAGCCAAGTTGTACTTTCTCCTCATCATCCTCATGGTTCCTTGACTCCCAGACAAAAAATCTCTATTTCTCCATTCTCGAATAATCCGACACGTGTGCAATACGCAAAATACAAGCTCGAACGATTCACCGAGAAAAAATGGCGGCCAAGGGCTTGTAGCCAGGAGGTAGAAAAATCAGGATGAAAGAGACATGGAATAATAAAGTGAAAAAAGAGAGAGAGAGAGAGAGGGGAAAGAAAAAGGAAGGAAGAAGAAAATTGGAGAAAGAATTGAAACGTCATTCCGCGAGCAATCATCGAGCTGACTGGGCTGGCGGCGCGCGATCGGCCAGATCCTGGACAGATAAATTAGCAATTTAATTATGGAACTGTCAGCCGGTAATTAAATTAATAACGAGAAACCTCGAATCCAATCCGATCCATCGTGGCAACCTTTCGCGCTCCACGGACCTCGGCCAACGATATCGCATCGATATTCGCGCGTGTGCACGTTTTGAAGCCTGTCAGAAATTGCAGACAATTTTCTCCTACGCCTCACCGTACGTACCCCTCTTTCTCTATCTCGCGCTCCTTCTATCCAACGTTAATAACTATACTTGCCTGCAGAGTGCACCGCAGTTATAGCCAAATGGCTGACCGTTGACCGTTTTCTCTTTTTTTCAAGTTTCATCCCTTGATTTAAAAGTTCGATTTACATTTCACTATTCATGCTGCATTGATACAATTTAATAATTGGCGGGGAATCAATTGTTAATTAATTAATTATGGAAACAAATGGGATATATTTTATTTTCCTAACGAATTTCGTATAAAATTTTAATCGAAGAATTAGTTATTAATATTCTTAGATATAACAAGAAAATTGTATAATTAAAAAAATTAGTAAAATAACGGTTGATGATATTGTATTGGTTTTGAAGATCGTTATTGCAGACAATTTTCCTCTATATCTCGTGATATCTCGCTTCTTCTATCTCTTATGCTTCCGATTCTCATACTCTCTCGTCCCCTTTTATATTTGTTTTTGCCGCTGCTATGTTAGTTACTTGTTTTCCTCATCAAACGTTTTCGAGCTTTCTCTTCTTCACGCTTTGCCACGAAGAGACTCAGCAGCGGGGAATTATCCACGAATTAAATCGCGTTTTCACGAAAGGATGCTTATTAGTGACGTGATTGATGAAGAGTTTTGAAACGGATAAAATAACTTTATGTTTCAAGATATTTTAATCGATTAAATGCATTTCTCTAATTACTATGATTTGGGTTATGTTCTTTATCATTTTATTTTTTATATATCGATACTCTTCTTTATATACGCTTTGAATGACTACGTATAATGAGAGTCTTTTTATCAGATTTTCATAGTATTAAATTTTTACATTCGTATGAAATATTATTTCATACTATTAAACGATACGATTTCATATATTTGAATGTAATCCTATAATAAATACTCTGGCGTACAATAAATATGAATAATTTTTGTACCTATTGTACGTATTCTATTAAGTTACAGATCAAATGAATTTTTAATAAAGTTATTAAAAATAATATTGCTCAAACTTTGACGCAATTAATTCAGTACATTCTGTTTATTAAAAAAAAAAAAACAGGATTAAAATTTTTAATTGATTGTTACCTATAACTTGATTCATTTATATTTACTATAATTTAAATTTTCAACAGATTGTTTACTATTTAATTTTGATAGCTCTATCTGCAATATTTTTACGATTACAATTCTGTTAAATTTATAAACGTAAGTAATCCTAATTCCTCCTCATTTACATATTCTTTACAAAAATATCAATAAATTCGTGAAGAAGAAAGGAAAGAATTAAAATTTATAATTTTGAAAAATTCATTCTACTATTTCAAGATCTATAAAATTAAAACGACTTAACAATAAATAACACCTTTCCACGATATATATACACATCGTACTTACATCTGCATTCTCGATCGTGGTTGCAAACGTCGATCATCCCCGACGCCCATAGCCGGAACACCTCCGCGTCTAGATGCATTGTGCGCCGCTCACGTGATCCAATATACGAAAAGCAAAAGTGTTTACAGGCTGGCGGCCCGATACGAGATTAAACGTCGACGGTGAACCCAGCCTGGCCGATTAAAATTCCCCGATATTTTATCGACGTGGCACGATGGCCGGCGAATTCGACGCTTCCTCGCGAATGCAACATAAATAGGAATCGAGCGGCGGCGCGTGTGAAAACTTTCATCGGCGTCGATCAACCACGATCATCTCTCCATCTCTATTATAGCGGATCGTTATACGCTCGATATTTTAATTCTTCCACGTCGCCGCAATTTTCGACGCAAGAATCAACAGGTATACCCCCCTCCCCCCCTCTCCAACGCCCGAGAGTCTCGTTTCGAAGGAGGGATTTCGCGAATCGAGCTGTATTTAGAATGCAAAATTGCCTAAAATTCGATTCCAATGTTCTGTTCGAATTGTATTATTTGCAATAATTTGCAATGAAAAAGATGAAAGAAATAGTGTGCATCGATAAATTTTTGAAAAAATGCTTTTTATGGTGGATATGATAATTATTTGAAAAAGTGAACTTTTTATCTTTTTAAATTGAGTTTGGAAAAGAAAATTGATCAAAGTGATCTTGGAAGTCGGATAAAATCAGGGATAAATGAAATAAATTGAATGTTTCGTAATGTCATATTACTGCCAGTATTATACACTATATATGGTAGTAAAATCTTAAAGTTTATAATCAGTATATACATTTATTTAAGATTTTAGTGAAAATCTTGAATAGAGTATAAAAATATTTATTGTTCCTAAAAATACATTCACTAGACAATGCTACAACAGATTATTTAGCGTCAATTTATAGATTTAAAATAAATAAATAAACAATGAATGAAATAATATCCGTTGGTTACAATAGATTACAATTTCTTTCTTTTTAAATCGAAGAATTTATATCGAAGAAATAATTATAATTATACGTATTTCAATCGTAACAATCGGAGAAACAAAAATATATGCAGCATATGAATTTTTATAGCCAATCGTTGTCATGGAGTTTTATTTTGCGCATATTTGTACTAAATCAAATGTGAAACTGTATGCATTTACTAGTCAAAGTTTACATTTGATTAGTTACGAGTACATTTACTTTACAAATTAGTATGTGTATACAATGATTAATAAGTGTATACATTTACCGAGTTGACGTTTCTACCGCAATATATACAATAACATCTAAATGCAAACGTGTACTTAATGTTAACTATCGAAACGAAACACTTAAGAAATTAGAAAGCTACATTAAGAATGCTACAAAATATAACGTTGTGAAATCCACAATAATTGACACTTTAAAAAAAAAAAAGACACAAGAATTAAGAAAATTAGAAATTGTAATATGCAAATCGCATTAAAATTTTTCCCAATTTAACAACTAAAAAAGAAAAAAAAATATAATATATCCTCCTAATCTTTTCGATACATAACTAATAATATTTTCTCTGAAAACGTAAAACAATCTAACAAAAATCCGTGTCCTCTTATCCGAACGAATCTTGTTTTCCTCTTAGTTCGAATAATGGAGATTGTAGTGTGTGTTAATACGTACAGTTGTGCGGGTTTGTGTGCGCCCTATATAAGAGTGGTCGATGAAGTATCGTGGTATGCAAGTTGCACGTGCATACAGGTGCAGTAACTGTGTCCGACTCGTTTCGCTCGAACGAGCGCGAGCACCGTGAGCGGGCGGCCACGTGTTCCGCGTACCACGAGAGGACGGAAAATGGCTCGATATCGTTCGGTTGAATCGAGGCTTGGATTTGCTTCAGGTTATGGTCCTGTGTGATTGTACACCGCTTTCCGTAGAAAGTAGTTGTGCGTTTGGGAAATTGTTTTGTTATTTGGAATATCGACTTTCATTTTTTTCTTTTTTTTCTTTTTTTTTCTGGAGATTTAACTTGGCTCCGCTGGAATGGGTTATCTGAGTTTGATTGAATTTGGGAGAAATAGAAAGCGAGGATAAAGATAGTTGATTATTTAGTATCGGTTTTCTTGGATGGTTTTTTTTCTCCTTCTAGTTGGTTTATATGAGAATTTTATTATAAAGAGTTTTACGAGATATTTTAATGAGACTGATAACGCTGGTGTAAAGTAGAATAGGGCGTTGTTCGAATAATTATTGGAATAAAATTTTTATTTATGTAGTATTTAGTTTATTACTTTATTTTAAATAATATTATTTCAATATTGTTTTATTATAAAAGGATAACGTTTTTTTTGGCGGAATAGTTTTTCTCTATTGGATTCTTTTCTAAAATTTAAATATTCTTTTTGATTTCTAAAAATAAAATGAAATCTGTATTTCTTTGTGCGAGAGGTTTTATTATTTACCATTCTTTTATTCTTTGTTATAAAAATATTATTAAATAAACTATACACACACACTATTATGAATATATTGTTTTAAAGATTAATATTAAAATTATTACAATCATTAGCAATCTATTTTATTAAATTTCATTTTCATATTATTTATATAAATATAAATAGGTGATAGCACTAAAGATTAAAATTATACAGAAAAAATTATTTCTCAAAATTATTTCCAATTAATCAAAAGTCGGTCAAGTTTCGAATGTCTGGCCAACACGAATCAATCTACTTAATTATTCAACGTAGTCAATATAAATTTCATCTTTCTCCAATCGAATTAAAAAAAAAAGAAAAGAAAAGACCAATCAAACTTTCATTTAAGTAATTCGCGACTCTTCGAGAAGAACGCTCCTCCTTCAGATCAAAAGGTCGCTGTAATTATTAGCGTGCTTGATTAATCAACCAGCACGCAGAGAGCGAGCCAGAACAACGAACCGATGGAATATCGATCCCTCAACCGAATGAATCGAAAATCGAGCGGACCAAAGTAATTTTCAGTTGCTTCGATCGATTCCTTTCCTCGTTTTGTACTCGCTCGTGTGTATTCGTGTGAAGGTGGAACGAACCAACAACCTACAGCATGTGTATGTGTGTGTGTGTGTACAGTGGCTTACGAAACTATTCGAATTTTATTTACTCGAAGTAAATAAAATTGTTAGATTTAACTAGTGAAAATATTATTGAAAGATTTACAAATTAATAATCGTACAATTATTGGATTATATAACATTGTATGAAAGACCTCATATAAAAATAAGATACTGCAATGTTGTAATTCAAATTTTTAGCATAGTTTGTTCTAAAAATATATTATCTGAAATTGTATACGAGACAATGAATAAATGTTAACATTTTAAAATGTTAAATTTTACTTGTATAAAAAAAAATCTTTTATATATAATTCATCATAGAAATATAAACTTTCGTTAGAATCCAGATTTTCGAATTAAAAATAATTTTCTTTCGAATACTTTTCTAAGTTACTGTATATAATAATACTATATATATATATGTATACACGTAACTATTGAATACAAACGTGGGAGGCCTTTCACATTCCGTGGAGAAAATTTGTTCCACGGGCATTTTGCATCGATGGTCGAGAGGAAAAAGTTCGTTTTAACGACGTATATCTGGTTCAACGACGAACGATTATAAATATCACGAGTATCACGGTAAATTAATGAGAAACTACGACGAGACAAAATCGAGCATAAGAGTATATATAGTTTAGATTTGCTTGGTTCAAGCTTTTTTTGCCTCGTCTCCCTCTTTTCTCCCTTTCTTTCTCTCTCTTTCTTTTTCTCCCTGTTTTACCGACGATCGATTCCATCGAATGGATCACGTATGCAAAACGCCGCCTCTATCCGATGCAATTAAACGCACAACCACTCCTGACGCGTGCACACGGGCAAAAGAACTTTGTTTCATTTTCTCCTTGCACGCTTTCTCATTTTCACTTCACCGTGTGTTATAGTCCACGGGCATAAATAATCCAATGGATCGAGGCGAAGCGTGTCCTTCGTACGCGAGAAAAACACACTTCGAGCTTTGCTTTGCTTTGCTTTTATTGCTCGATCAATATAATTGTCTCACTTACAGGGGGAATATGGAAACACAGGCTACAAAGAAATCGTAGAATTTATGGTGAACGATGATGAGAACGTTTCGGTGTGGAACGATTTATTTAACACTGGTTTATTAAAGTGCTTTTACGATTACCACTAGATTAAACGTTTTATCCTTTCTGAATAAGTAATTAATCCTTGTGTCAATTCTTCGATATGATGAAATTTGGTTTAAATGAACTTGTGAAAAGGGACAAGCAGATTCGTATAATACTTGGTTGTTCATGTAATGGAAATTCGTATAATTTTTCTTGTCAGTTGTGTAATTTTTCGTTCGGTTAATTAGGAGTTCATGTTCACGTAGAGTATTTTTCTTTTTTTTTTTTAGAATGCGTAATCAAATATTATAAATTTGAAGCAATTTTACAAATTCTTTACTTATTTAAATATTGCACGAAATATATTTGCAATATATATTATTATAAATTGAAACTGTCGTTGATCTCCTGTTTTTATTTGCTCGTCGTTATTTATTCTTTCGATAATCTTTCGAATTAATCTATTTTAATACTTATTCTCGTTCACTGCGTAATACCCTGAGACTTTAGATTTCGCGATCGTGTAACAAGAACGCAAATGGAGTTACAGACTTTTTTTTTTTTTACAAGTTCTCGATGATGTAGATAATCAGTTTTCAGAATATTTAATTCCATTAAACTCATTTTTACTCTCATTTTATAATTATACCGTTTCACTTTACTTTTTTACCCCGACTCAGTATTATCAATATTTTAAACGTCACACTAACGAGAAGAAGTTGTATTCCAATTATGATCTGGCAATAAATAACGATGAAAAAGGTAAAAATATTTAATCATAATATATCAAAGCAACGTACGACTTCTATCAAAAATTTGATTACTATATTAGAACAAAAGTCGGTCAAAAAATAATAATCCAAATAATCAGGCACGAATAAAATTTCCGATCTAATTCATAAATAATTCTTAACGAATTAATCCTTTACTTTTTATCCTTAATAAAAAAAATACATATTCTTGATCTCTATCCAAGTTCAAATAATAATAGAAATTCGTCCAGAATATAATCAGAAATAACCGATTCGTCCATCCGTTTCCCACGTCGAGGGTCGAACCTGTGAAATTCCATCTTTGAAATTCCCGGGGTATCCTCGACGAGGAAGGCACCGTGTCGTGGCCGATTCGACGTGGCCACGTATCGTTACACAGCTAATTGCGGTATAAACAGCGGACTTTACGAGGCACCGGTGTACGGCTGGCAACGTTCGGCAAACATTAGCCGCCATTAACGAAGATATAAGGCCGCGTGTATTGATGCGTCGCGGTTGAAGATCCGCAATGTCAAGGAGAGAAGAAGGCTGAAATGTTAAGATCGTCGGTACCCCGTAATCGAACACCTGACGCTTACATTCCAGGAAATTGGCCCGAGATAGCCGCGCGGGTAATGCTAATGGATGGATATTAATTTGACCGTGGCGAATACATTTTAACTAATCTCGCTCGAGGTTATCGCGAGGGAAACGAGAAAGTGGGAGAGGTTAGGGTGCGAATCACTCCGTGGGCGTCAGGTGATACGCGTCTTCCACGTATATTGAAGTATTCTGTTGATCCGGAAACTCTGAATGCACCTCTCGATACACGAGGCAACTAGGCCGTTGCAATTTTGCGCACTTTGCCTCTCTGGTTGAATGGATCTTATGGCTGAATTATGGTTGAAGCGACTATGGATAGAGGAACTTAAGGAGATCGAGTGTGCTAGGGTGGAAGGAAAAAGTCAAAGAGTTGTCGAGAAACTCGAAATGCATCTTCGATAACGTTGATGGGCCACGTTATATTTATTAGTGTATCTTCCAACTTTGTGGGCGTTCAATTTACGCAGCGGATGTTTTAATGCTTGGTTTTTTTATTATTCATTATGATAATTCTCTTCTTATCTAGTTCGATGTTGCGTAATTTATTAGATATTGAGAGAAATAAAATCAACGAGAATAATGGTTCAGGCATAAAATAGAAAACTTATAATAAATTCGTGTATGTTATTACTAGATTCTGTGAAATATCGATATGAAAGATAACTCATTGTTCCTATATCATTCTACCTTGACTGACAACATCCGAAAATCCAAAAAGAAACAATCATATCGTTTCCGAAGTTTCCATTGTCAATAAGTTCCTCCCTTAAAATTTCGGCGAATTTTTTTTATCACAGCCGAGGTTTCACCTCGCGTGAGTCGTATTTTTACCGAGTCGAAATAAAAAAACGACATCCACCGGTCGACAATGGAAAATATATTATCGAGGTTTCGGCGAATATATATTTTTTCTAAGCGCGCGTTCTTTCGCATTGGAAATTTCCATTAATTCACCGGCGAGCCTCGATATATTTCATGGAAGCTCGATCGGACAGCGTCGAGCGTTTTTCGTTTCAATTTGCCGCCCACTCCTCTCCTTTCCTTTTCATCCTCCTTTATCTTTCACCTCTCTTTCTCCACATGCATCCCCGTGCTTGGAGATGCTTGAAACCGCAACTTAACCCAAATATCAACATTGGTTATTTTTAATTGCTCCATAGGGACCCGCGCTACTATTAATAACCCGCGCCTTGAGAAGAAGGGACCTCGATGATCATAAAGCGTGGAATTTTAATGATGCACACACATACACCGTGCGTGTACACGATTGTCGCAAATTATAAGGGAAAAGCGGCGTGGCGCGAGCACATTTAAAGATTATAGGAACCTATAAAGCTTTAGCTTTGGCAACATTTTATAAAGCCGATTATTCGGTATCTCGAGAGGAGGGAGAGGAGGAGCGGAACAGAATCCGGGGAAGGGGAAAGGTTTCGCCCGTTTCTCCGTTTCGAACTGACGAATCTTGCAGGAATTCGATGTACGCTCGACCAATCCTGCGATGGAAAACGTTGTATCCCCGCCGTAACAAGGTTGGATAGGATGAAATGATTGTCGGAAGGATGAAATTTCCAAGTGTCTCCGCTTTCGTTAATCCTTTCCCAGAGCCCTTTCGAGCTCTCCTCCATTGTAATTTGTTAATGGAGAAATTAAGGGGAGACAGTAATAAGTGTGCGCGAGGGCACAGGAGTGAGGATGGAAAAAGGATATTTGGAAGCAGTTTCTTTATTGTTTTAGATAAGATATTTTAAGAATGTTTCTCCCGTTGGAAATCTTATATTATCTTATATCGTGTGGAGATCAGAGAAACATTTGTATTATTCGTCTTATTTCAGTAAATGAGTAATATGTTAAAAATTATTAGTAATCATGATATTTTTACACCACTTAATATGAGCCAAACATACGACCGTTTACACTTTTCGAATGACACTGTAATGACACACAGGTGTATTAAAATTAACCAACCACAAAATGATAAAATTCTTATTACATAGCCACTTACAAAAGAAAATATAGATAGCACGTATATCCATCGTGTGTGTATTAATCATAAACAAAATATGCTAAAAGGGAGAAATGTTTATTAACTCCCTGCCCGATGTAACTAACACGGCAACTGCATAACAGTGATTTTATAACTCCAAAATGATAAAATTCTGAACACGATCATTCACAATTTCAAATGCAGAAAGAAAACACGTGTCATCGAGTGTACACATGTAATTAACACATTGCGCGCGTATTAATCGTGCACATATAGAAAATGCATAGAGATGGAGAAACACATAAGAATAAAGAGACAGAGAGAGAGAAGAAACGTTTATTAACTCGCCGGCCGGCGTAGCTTGCACGGCTAACGACGACGTTTAGCCTGAAAGAAGGCGTGTGCTTGTTTTGAAGGGATCAAAAGGGGGAGAAGGTTGCAGGCAGGCAGCGGCCGCCTCTGAAAGCCCGCGAAATTTCCAGCGACGCAAACATTTTTTCGCCTTCCCTTCTCTTAGTTCCTCGCTATATTCTTCCCTCTATTATTCTCTCCTCCTCTTTTTCTTTTTCTTTTCTCTCCCCCTCGTGACTAGAGAAACGAGCGTTTAGGAAAGAGGAGGAGGACAAGTGACGAGCAACGGGTTTCACACGAACGAAGACGCCGCGACAATTATACATGCGACGCCTTATTATAATCCGCCCTCTCCCTCTCTTTATATACATACATATACATATATATATATCTTTTCGTGTCGTTTAAAGCAGCTGGAACGTCAACGGGACCACGGGTATAATAAGGAAGAAAAGAAAGGGAAGCGTGGCGTGGTGAATATAGGATTCTACACGGTCCCTCTGTTGCCGGCCTAACCTCATTTAGTTAGAAAGTGTTTGCGCGATGAGACCGGCGCGAGGTTTAATTGGAAACGCCTCGTGTCTATCGCATCGCGTTCAAACCCAGAGTAGAATGTCGTCCTCCGAGCCCTCGGCCGTAATTGGTCGCCTTTCTCGCTTCATCCGAGACCGCCACGATTTTCCAGAGGGGATACCCATCCGCAGACACCCACCCATCCAATGATAAATTTGTATATTCGGACTAATGGCGCGCCTCGCGACGAGTCTCGTCGAACGGAGTTCGGGGACGAGATTCATGAGATTCTTGTGTTCGGTTTGAAAAAAAAAAGAAAAAAGAATGATGCGTTAGATGGGTCCGCGAATGAATGCGGAAGAAAAGTGAGTTGTGTTTTTCAAAAAATTATATTTTTAAGAAAGATTAATCGAGATAGGATAGGTAATTGATAAAAAAAGTCTATTAATAAGGTAATAATTTAATAATATAAAAGCCTTTTTCCTTCATATCATTATTTAAGAGATATTCTCATTAATATTTCATAACATTCTTTAAGAATTTCTTACAGCAAAAGTATAAGAGTTAATCTATTGAAATTTTATTATATCATTATACTATTTTATTATACTATTATACAATATAATTACTCTATTCTAAGAACTTTTTTCTTTTTTTAAAAAATATTTCTTTAATCTGTTCTGGAGAAATATAATGACGGGATTTAATTTTTAATCTCCACGTAATATAATATATATATATATATATATAATTTATAAATCTCTTTAATTTGAAATAAAAATTTTAATTTTCATGTTTAATAAGAATATAGAAAGATCAGGATATTAAAATAAACATTTTATGACGAAAATTCTTAAAATGGTGGCCATTAAACTAAGATACTAAAATTGTAAGATAAACGTAAAAAATTGTTAATAAAAAGGAAGTATGTATTGAAGTGATTTTAATAACAGATCGGGGCAAATGTACATATGTCGTAAATATAAATCGTTAAAATTTTATCGATAATATCATACAAATGTTAATATTTTTCGCCAATGAAAATATTTCTGAATAAAAACAAGAAACAAAAGGAAATGTTTCACAGCCATAAAATGAAATTTTTATCAGACTTGTAATAAGTCGTAAACGAATCCGGATCGCAATACCATTAAAATCGATTCATTAGTACCAGCTACTGAAGAGAAAATCGCTTTGTTAATGCTTCGATAATACGTACGACATACATTGAACGATCGCCGCATACATACTTATATTTTTGCGAATTATCAATTTTTAGTCAACATCATTGAATTCGTAATGCGTATCCGACATAAATCTGGACTCGTTAATGTACCCAGCTACCCGTATAACCCAATGAAATATTAATGAACGTAGAAATATTCGTTTTCACGAACAAAGAGAAATCTCGTAATTATTGGCGCCCCCTTTCGCTTTATCCAATCCCTTCTCTTGATCAAACCTTACCCTCGTAGTTTAACATCCCTCCAATAAACTGTCTCTTTTCCTAAATATTGAGTTGGCCACAAAGTATTTATTAACATTTATATTTGCTCAAATATTCTGTGAACCGATTCCAAGGAACACAACAATCAAATTGCAATTTGTATTGTAATTAATATTTCGTGAATTTAATAATTTATTATCTTATTACATACACTTTTTATGATATCAGATATTATTTATCATTATTGATGAAAATGTGTGAATGCATTGATAATTTATCTACAAAACTAGATAGCATGTAATTAATTTTCTAGTGGTAACAAATGTGTTAACTGCACAGATTACGCACATTGACACAAGAAAAGCATTCAGAATTAATTGAAATTGGAAAAAAAAAATCGTTTTCCAGAACAATATTACATGCATCTCTTCAAATAAAAATTGGATTCTTCTTCGTTTATTACGACGTACTCTCTACAATTTTACTCTCTTTATATTATTATCTTTTTTGAAATTTTCGTATAAATTCTTCGATTCTGAAGAAATAAAAACGATATCTAGGTCAAATTTTCGAAAAACATTGGACAACAAGGATTTCTGTAAATGAGATATTCTTCTTGAAAGATTGAAGAAACAAATTAAAGTGGAGAATATATAACGGAAAGAAAAAATGATAAAAACTGCAGAAATTAATATCCATTAATATCCCTTCCATCAGTTTTACATATCCTTATCTTTAAAACGAATATTTTTTTGTGTTTCAAATTAGAATTCAATTGATCTAATCAGAGGTAATTAACGTGGCTAATTAATCGACGTTATTCGCTATTGTTTCAGAATGTTTGGAAGTAGTGGTGCTTGTGCAGGTTGCGGCAACGCGATACCTGCCACCGAGCTGGTAATGAGGGCGGGTGGATCGGTATTTCATCAGAAATGCTTCACCTGTAGCAAATGCGGAAATCAACTGGTTTCCGGCGATAGGTAAGATTCAGATCTGATTAATAGACTCGCTAACAATTGTTATTACTACGTTCTCACCGGAATAACAATGAAAAAACAACTTTTCGTTGTCTCTTGCATGTTCCACAAACAAACAGGCCAACTTATAAAAATATTTTCTCTAGATTAAAAGTAACATAACTTTACGAATATTTTTCATTTTTGTTTTGAAACTCGCCGTTAAACTAGTAAATTAAGAAATTCAAAAATATGCAACTTACTATCATAACTTTTAACAGATAGATAAAATATTTGAAAGTTTATACAATATTGTACAAATATTCATATCTTTTATATTCCAATTAATTTGATAATTAAATCAAGATAAAAATAGTAGAGCATCAATAAGAGATTTTTCATTGTTTCATTGAAGAAATAGTTGCATAATTATATTACAACACTAAAGTATCTTGATTTCCGGGGAAATGTGGGGATGAAATGGAATCAATGGTAGATGTCGTGAACTCGATATTATTAGAATTTTACCAATAATTCCGTTTAGGGTGAATACGTACAACTCGAGGAGAAAACGTGGCAATTAAAGGGTTGGAAAAGAGGCGTGTCACACGGGACTGTCGGTTAATTGGTGGGGATCGCAACTGGGGATTTTGTAATAAAGGAGGAGGGACACAATTATCGTGGCCCGGTAATGAAGCAATCTTGTTTATGAGCATCGATTTCGTGGATGCTCTGTGTGTGCTCTGCTTGATTACAGCCGTTCGTTTCGAATTTTTGTTCGTATGAAACGATTACCCGTATTACTTTTACTACTTCCATCGGTGTTGGCAATTGGCATGATGCAACTATAGACGTACTATACGTATATGATATAGTCAATTCTTCGTACAGAGTAGAAACGTAAGACGAATTGCGAATTATTGATCGTTTAACAATCTATTAAATAGTCCCATTGATCGTGTACAATCCTATCTATAAATCAATAGACTTTATGATATTTCAAGATGTATATAAATTACCCGAACATTACAATGTTAACAAGCAATATTACATTCTTAAACGTGCAGTACGAATTGCAATACAAGTCGTAATAAATATTTTATATGATAAAAAAAATTAATAAATTTACAAAATTAATCAATCCCCACGTTTAAGATTATAACCAATGATTTATAGACAGAAATGTACGTTCACAATTTTACTTTCTACTTTCACCGTATTAAAAAAAAATATTACTTACACAAAGAATCGAGACATGTAGAAAAATTAACTAAAAAAAATCCATTTCTCCGCCCAGGTACTACTTGCTATCGGGGTCACCGGTATGCGAGACGGATTGGCACAAAATCGTGAAATCGTCGAGCGTTGCGGCCGCGGCCGCCGCGGCAGCGGCCGGAAATGGAGGTGCACCGGTAAGAAAAGGTAAGGTCGGTCGGCCTCGAAGGAGTCGCGAATGAGGCGGCAACCCGGTCGGTCGCCCGAAGAAGGTACAAGCCTCTCCACAGCCTACGTCCGCCGTCGTACCGTCTCAGGTCGACGTCGTGGACGTGGCCGTCGGAGGGGATCCCTATTCGCCGCCTCCGCCGGGTCATCAGCAGTACCACCATCATCACCACCACCATCACCACCATCATCAGATGGGAGTCGTACATCCGGGACTGGCGGTACAGCAAACGCACCTGCAGGCGTCCACCTATCAGGACTGGTCTCCGTGGGCACAGGACACCTGCGACTGAACAACCTTAACCCTCGTTGAACCTCGAGGCCGTCTCCTCCCGGCTGAACGAATCCTCTCCTGGCTCGGGCGCCACCGCCGTTGCCACCGCCGTTCACTTCTCCAACGTTCTTCCGTTCCATCTCCAACGTGGAAGAATAAACAGTGTTCTTGACGATCTTTCATCACTGGAAAAATTGGAATCGTGAACTCCTTCTTCGGTTAGCCGGTTCGCGAAACTGTTTTCTCTCGTGAGGTTAGAACGAAACTTTTGTGACTTGCCTTGTGGACAACGCGAACCTTGTGCAAGAGAAGACGAAGGGCCGAGCCTGGAAATACCGGTGAACGAGAATCTCGTTCCGATTGTGACCGAAGAACTCCGTTAAAGAGAAAAAAATACGTTTCTTGTTCGTATTTCGACGTGTCCCCGACCGATCGAACGCGTCTTCGATTCGGTGTTCCGCCGCGCGCCATGGCCGCTGCGCGCGCATCCGCGCGATTCGATCCCCTCGAGAACGATCGAGACTATCGATAACCGTGTTCTCGAATCGTGCGCACGGCCACCGCGTGGAGCCGCTGTACGCATCTTTCTCAACTGGTCTCCCTTCCCTAATCGATAATCTTTGCTCAATCACGGAAAATCGAGGGTAATTGAAAAAAAAGCGTGTTTGAATGCGTTTTGGGCCGCGTGCATCGTCGCTGACAACAACAACAACGATGACAACGACGACGACGACGATGAGACGCCAGCTTTTCTTTCAGTCTCGTTCAATGTTTTTCGATGCTCGTCCGTTCGTTTAATCGAATCCGCAATCCTGTTAATCGCACGTCAGGTAACCAGCAATCACTTTCGCGCTCGTGTTTCACCGCCTTTTCTCTGGTAAACGCGACTGCATCTGCGTTCGATGCCCTCCCTCTTCACTCTGCCCCTCGTCACGGTGGTTTATTCAACACTGGCGCTTTGTAATGGTTTCGTACGGTTGAGATTTTGTAAGCGTGAAATGTTTCGCGGTTTAATGACAAGAAATTTTGAAACAAATTTTACCGTATTATTTTTATTTTTTTTTTTTTTTAATTTTTCATTACGAAGATTATGTAAACATTCGATTACGTAACATTAGTTTTATTTTATTTTTAACAACGAGATACTTGACTAATATTTTTGTTTTATATTTGAGATTTCGAGATTTTATTAATTGTGGAAGGAATAGTTCTTTTGTTTCGATCGAATTTGTCGAAATGCTTGGTTGTTATTATTATTATTTTTTATTAAGTGACTTTTTCTTTAGTTTTTTATTTTTTTTATTTCCTTTCTTTTTCTATATTTTTATTTATTTTTACTTTTTTATTTTGTTTTTCATTTGTTTAAGTTGACGAAGAGACCAAGATTTGACAATGGAATTTAAAGATTTAAAATAAACGAAACGAAGAAGTTATTAGATTAATTGAAAATGATTATTTATATATCGATTATAATAGAACCTCCATTATTCGAATTAATAAGGAGATAAACTTTCGAATAAAGAAATATACGGATAATGGAACATAGATTTTTCTTAGATGAATTATTTTGGGGAAAACAATACGCTTATTTACAACAAAATTGAGATGACAGGATAAAAAAGAAAGTATCTATTATAAAAATTAGAAAACTCGTATTTTTTTAGCTGTAATTGTACAAATCTTTTAATATAAATATGCAAAGAAATGTGCATTTCACAAATAAGTTTACATTTCTTTTTTTAATATCAATGATTATGGATTTTTCAATATAATAATGTAGGTACTTTTGTTAATTTTATAGTAACTTTATTCATTTTCTAATTTTCCAAGTATTTTTTCCCTTTCAATAGTTAATACTAAGTACACATTTATGTTTCAATATTATTATCGTACACTGTGTAAACTCGTCCAATTTCAAATTAAATTAAATTTTGCAAACGCGAATATAGATAGCATACAATTCGGTTAGTAGAATGAATATTAGAATATTCGAATAATGAAGGTTCCATTATACTAATTTTACTTTATCCTCAAGAATTAAATTTTAATAATTACTCGAGAAATAATTGTTCCGTTTCCAAACACTCGATCCTTTTTACCTCTTTTTTTATATTCTTTCAAGTAAAATTCAATACAAAATCTAATACAACATTCTAAAATTTCTAAAATTAATTAAAATTCAAGATTTAAAATTAATAATAATCTATAATGATTATTTATCCCATTAATTATTACTTTTATTTTATCTCTCAAAATTAATCTGAATAATTACTTTTAAAAAATATTTTCTTCTTTATACAGAACGCCCAAGATTGTTCTTACTTTTTTTTTTTCCCGTATTCCTTTAAATAGAATTTTCAAAGAGGGCCAGGATCTGACGCAGGAATCGAGATCTAAAATCACGTGTACAGAAAAGAAAATTCCATCGACTCGGATAATTCGTCGATTGAGAACGTCAGCTCCTGGTCCTTAGAAAATTATTTTTCTTTCAAAATCAACCAACCCCTCCCTCCCTTCCTCCTCTCCCGCCTCCCTCCTCGAGACACAGCCTCTCCCTGTAAACTCATTAAGCGTTCCTTGTTCTCGCGATCGTTTAATCGAGTCTCTGCTGTCCCGGAATAAAAGGTCGACATCACGAGGTGAAATCGTCGAACGAGCGAAATTATCATTCGAATTTTCCAACACCGTTGACGTCCCTCGTGGTCGGACCGGTTCTCTCCCTTTGCGAAATTCCCTGATCCAGATTGTGCAATCAGAGGTGGATAAAAAACTGTTCCTCGAGCATTATCCAACTCTCGAATAAGGATTTTTATTTATTTTCGCAAGTTTGTTATTAACGCTATAAACGTTTTTTTGCTTATGAAGTTATTATTGAGGCTCTCCAATGTGTCGCATTATCGTATTATCACATTTTAATTTACTTAATATCGCGCTCCAATGATTTTTATCAGTTCATGGATATTTTGTAATAATAATAATATGAATAATATGTTCGAATATATACATATATATAATTTTTTCTTTCAATTATCTTTTTCATCTTTGATTAGAATGAATTTTAAATAAACATACGAAAATTTGGAGATATTATTTGCAAGCCTCAATAGTAAATATGTGATACTGAACAAATTTCTAGATTTCTTTCTGAATTTATTTGAGAATGAAACTCTCGTGACAGTATTTCTCGTAAATAAACAATTAAATATTAAGAGTAATTGTTCTGAAATAACTTTCACTTTCGATACGTGTCTATTAGCGAAAAACTTTCAAGAGAAACTTAAGTCTTGAAAAATTTTCTTCTCGAACTAATTCCTATTTAATAATTGTGAATATAAAAAAATTTACAATAATATCCAATTATATCCAATTAACTGTCGCGGAATCGGAATCAAAACGTGTGTCATTTAAAAGAATACGTATTCCAAAAATTATATCCAACAATTTCATTGCCAATTTCGTTTGTTTCATTGATTCGTGGAAGTTCGAGAAAGGAACAAACATATCTTGTGATATGATATACCTCAAAAAACCAGAATTCCAATTCTAAGAATTCGTAGCGACAGTTAAGTGGACACTATCGAAAAATATCTAATGAATCTTTACGTTTTGATACATTCTCCCATTCATCGAGAATATTTGCACGGAGTGTGATGCTCACGTCATCGAGAATTTTGTAAAAAATTGAGCACTGTCAAAAAAAAAAAAAAAAAAGAAAATCCAAAGAATCGACGATTTATAAAGAGTGCTATAATGTTCGAGAAAAAAAAAAATTCCTCCAGAGTCGAAACAAGGTTGAAACACTCTGTCTGTCTGGCGACGAGAGCGCGAGCACCGATGCCCAAGAACGCTTCGTTCAGCGAAAGGATTGGAGCGTGTAATAAGAATACTTTTTCTAAGTGGCCAGGGTTTCGACATCCGCAATAAACATTTACGTAAATGTATATTCGTGAACACGTTACGATGTATCTACCTATCGGCCATGCCTGTTGTCGGCTTCCGTGTCGAATGCCCCTTTTACAAATTGTACAAAGTGTTTCCTTTTCCATCAAGTGGCGCCACCGCATCGCGGAAGTCGAACGAGGAGAATCGGAACTCGACACAGGTTCGGCCACGTTCGAAGCTCAATGCGAAACTAAAGACACATGTTTTGGGTGTAAATCAACGCGGATACGGTTGGATCGGGCTCGCTTTATGGCTACATTTTCTCGAGGAATTCTAACTTTTCAAATGCGATCATTGAAATCGTTCGCACGGTATAATATATCGTGCGAGTTTCGACGAATTCGTGAAAATTGTATTAATAAAACAAGTAGTTTATCAAGTAATAGAAAGAATTAAAAAGAATTGATAAAGGATTCGTGATCGACGATTTTCTCTTCGAGATTCACGTTTATGAACTTATTGGGTTGGTGGATATAATAATTTAATAATCAATTTAACGTGATGTGTTTGAAATTATTTGATTTTTTTTTTAAACTGTTATATGGTTTATTAGTATTATTTTGTTTTTTTTCTTCTTTCATTTGCATATGTCAATAATTTGACCATTTGTTAAATGATAACGATCTGATTAGATTTATTTTCGAAATTCCATCACAAAATTTGATAGACCACTGACCACTGTTCGTTCACTTGCAATATTTATTTATAAAGTATAATATTTTCCGTATGAATAGTTACATTTATATATTCATCAAATTCATATTGGAAACAGAAATATCACGAAATGGGCGTACATTGACAGATTTTTTGTAACAATTTGTTATGTTGATGTAAAAATTCTTGCCATTTTCCTTTTAATAAATGTTAACGGTTAATGTTATTTTGCTATTAGAGTAAATAATATTAACATTTACATTAACATTTAAATTTGTTTATCTTTATTTATCTATTTATTTGGATGATTAATTATTACATTCTAATGTTTTACCTCCTTATTTACATATTTATCTTAACAACGAATACGTTCCATAGTTTCTTGTCCAATCTAATTACAACAACCATTTACCAGTATCGCAAAACATAAATCATAAAACATTTTTTTCACGAAACGAATGATGCGCCGTCTATTTAAAATTATTCATTTCCCCAGAATCAAAAAAAAAAAAAAAAAAGACAAAAATAACCAACTTGACCACCAACCCGTCACACATTTTCTTTCTAACGAGAAAATAAAATCGATATTCTATCTTTCCTTATTCCCTCCAACGTCTTCTTCATCTCCAGATTCTTATTCTCAAACCAAACGGATGGACAAGAGCCACGCTCCAAGTCCCGTAAAGCGACCGAACAATCGTGCCCGTGCAATTGATCGTTACTCGTTTACCCGTCTCGTTCTTAGCGAAACTTTCGTCTCTCAGAAACGCCGCCGCGTGCTTACGAGGATTCGAGGCGAGAATGATAAGAGTTAAAGAATCGAAATAAAGAGAGAGAGAGAGAGAGAGAGAGAGTGAAAGAGAGTGAGAGTGAAAGAGAGAGAAAGAGAGAGAGAGAGAGAGATTTTAAAAAAGGGAGAAAAAGATGAAAGCGAACCGGCGACGTTCTCGACGCCCGATCGCTGCGACGGTGCTCGACGAGGAGTGGAGGATCAAAAGGCGAGAGGATCGTTTCCCTCGCCGCTTCCCTCGTCGATTTCTCCTTCGATCTGCGGCGTCTTGGAACGCGCCGCCACCCCGCCGATCCTTCGATCCATGATGAAGATCGAGAAGAAACGAAGAAAATTCGCCTCTCGAGAGTGGAAAGAAGCGAGTGTTGATCGGACGAATGGAATCGTTTGCTGTGACGGTGATCGTGTAATTTAATCTTGTACATAGGGTACATTTTGTATATTGTTAAAAGTTTGTGTGATATAAATGGTTATGTATTTACTATTAAAAAAAAAAAAAAAGAATGCGGCGAAATGCGAGGGGGGGAGGGGGTGGTAACCACCGCCTTCGTCCTTCGAAGGGACGATCGCGGCCACGATGAAAAGCGATTGGCCATCATCATTTGGACGCGTTACGGATGATTCGATGGTTTCTCGAGCTTGAGTTCTCGTTAATCTTATGTATTCGATCGTTGCGAGACGAAATGATCGAATTCTTTTAAATCTGATGGAAACTCAATCAATGTTTTAAAGAGTTCGTTATGTAATAAATTTATTTTTCGTCTTTCGTTTTTGATTTCGTCAGAAAGTAAGATCAAAGTTATTATTGCTCGTCGATTCGAGATTGTACCCAAACTTTTTACGTTAAATTTCGAAGACTGTGTATGAGAAAAGTGTATTAGAATACGATTTTAAAGATAGTTGATTAATAATAGTACGTTATCAATTTTCAACAATTTTTGGGTTCCGTGAAATCGGCCATTTTATTCGCGACGATCCAACGAAACGAATCGACGTTTCAACTTTTTTATTCTATCCGCGTATCGTTGATCGTAATTTTCGTAATTTCGATTTTCATTTTTCTCCTTTGCTAAAGAGAAATATTCGTAAATGTTGGGTCAGAAAGGACCACGAGACGATGGCCTCCATTGCTCGTACGACAAGTTAACTGGAGAAGAATGGAAAGGATTGGTTTCGTGTCCAGTGGTGATGGAAGATCGCAAAACATCGCCCTCGATTGAGCGATACACGCGGTTGGATCAGCTCACGATCTTCTCGCGTTTAGTTAATTTTGTTATTTGATTTATCTCGATCTTCTTATCCCGGGACCCGACGATATCTCTAAATGGTTTCGCGGCCTCTTGTAAAATACAAAAAAAAATAATATTAATAATAATAATAATACACACGGAGAAACACACACACACACACACATACACACATACAAGACACGTTTATTAATTAAATAAAAATCACAAGTTTTTAGAAACGTCGTTCGTTCATGTGAATCATACACGCTTTTCTTGTCATGTGCTATTCATGAAATACGTATTTATATACGAAATCGTCATTATCCGTCCTAGTTCTTCCATGTATTAGGTTGCTGCATAAATTTTGCCGGTTTTTGTACATAATTCGTATAAATTGATCTTTCTTAGTATTATCTTTTTTTTTTATGTTCGTATAAATTTAATACAAATAATGTTGATTTATACCGTCTACAAAGAATGCAGATCGAAAAGATCAATTCTTGATAAATTGAAATAATATCCTGTCTCTTCGAAATTGAAATGAAAATGTTACTTCTCACCGGTGCTATATGTTCGATGCTCGAATTTGGCATCAATAACTTGTCATCTTTTTCGTTATAAAATAATTTAGATAAAAAAAAACTTCTTATCTTAAAAATGCAATAAATTCTTCTCTTTAATAGAGACATAATATAAAATTCATATGGATAAAAAAACTGTTATAAATAATACATATGTTTATTCATTTATGAGGAATTTAAAACCTGAGGAAATAAAAATTTAAAAATTCACAGAATATAATATGCAAAAATATACAAGATATAAATATATTTGTGAGACACCCTTAAAATATGAATTCTAGATACCAAATGAAAACTCAAGATTATATAGAATAATATACTTAAAAAAGCATATTTAAGTTCGAACAATTTAAGTTGATCCCAATTTTTTAAATCTTATTTCTTTCAAATTGCAAACAATTTAATAAATAATTTTATACGTCGATCATTGTTTTGAAATCACTCTTTCATAGATGTTCCATGAATATAATTGACACTCTATATAAAATATCCAAAATACAATATTCATTCATAATTACATTTAATAATATGAAATAATCTTCTATTTCTTTATTCATATTCCCAATCTAATTACAAATAACATATATATATCTATATTTCATAAAGTAAGCATAAGTTGTTCTCAAAAATTGAATCTGCAGTAGACGTGTATACATATGTCAGCAAATGGAACTTATGCAGCAACCTAATAATACATATTCACGATTATTCCCTTGGCAGTCTCTCTCATCCTGCGAACAGACGCAGACAAAGAGGATGCACGAACGACTTCGAGGTAAGCGAACGTTACTGTCCAATTTAAGAAATTGAATCTCGCGAGATATCGTAGCCAGCGCGGCGAGATTAATGAGCGAGCTTTTCGAAAACTTTTCATGCCTCCACCTACGTAAACTTATTGACCGCGTTTCCGGGGACACGAGGGAGAAAAGTTTCTTGACTGGAAGTTGTTTTTTGCCATTTTGGGGTGCCAATTTCTCTCTCACTTTTTTTTTTAGAGAAAAAAAGAGGCGAGGACGTTTCAAGGTCACGAATATTCGTCTAAATTGTTAGAATTTATGCCCGATGAGATTTTCTATCGTATGACACACGACGCGTAAAAAATTTTTAAAGGATGGATTTAATTTAGACTCTCCATGGTAATATAAAATATTCATCTTGGATTTTGAAATCATGATCAATAATTTTGATTCATTTTAAAACTTTGGAGAATTATAATATTGTGTAATTCATTATTATGATGATGATTGTGAATTATTATTATTATTATCGATCTGCATGTCATTTTATTTATTTATTCATATTTTTCTGGAAGATGCAAATGAATATAATGAATGAAGGACCGGTAAACTAACGATGTTATGGTAAGAAAAATTATTGAAGGTTGAATTTCAATGATGTGGAGAAAGAAATTTTGAGAAAAGAAAAAAAAAGAAAAAAATAATACAAATCGTACTATATATATTGAATACATGTCATTCTTTTGACTAAATTCATTAATTGCAAGTTGTCAAACAAGGTAATCGATTTTCTACGCAATTCAAACGCTAATGAGAAACTCTATGTAAATACTAAGATCGCACATTTTTTACTGAACAAGGCATCGACGTCAATTCTTCGAATTCGTCGAATAATATTAGCTTTCTATTTTATGAAAATGAAAAATATCAAATTTATATTTGTCGTAATTTTGTTAAAATCAATTTTAATTTCACAATTATAATTCATTTTAGAAAATATATTAAACGACAAAGAAAGTCAATAACAATGGTTTAATGAGGAATAATTTTATGAATGAATCGAGAATCGATCGATTTCGAGGGAAACGATAGACAGGTGCGACATCTGTGGTAGACTTCGATATTACAAACTATTTGCTACAAAAGTGCAGATTTCTGTAAAAAAAGGAGAATTAAATAGTTCTTCTAGATTTTATTGCAAATCTTGAACGATTTACTTATTCATCTTGTTAAGAAAAAGATAAGAGTGCGAGTGAGTTTCTTTTTTATTATTGATTATTAAGGGAATACACGATTCAAGGTTATGATAATAGCAGTTTTCCATTTTATCGACTAAGGTATCATCAGTGAGTAAGGTTTCTCAATTATTTCATAGTTCCGTGGAGAAATTAGTGAAAGAATTGCGACAAGATCGATGAATAAAAATGATAAACGATTTATATCGAATGTATATGTTTACGATAATTTTATAATCAGCACTACGAAAGAATATGAAAAACAATAATTGTTTTGAAAAACAATTATAACACTATGTCAATATATACATACTCGTCTGTACTTCATTTGTAAATATGTTACGTATGTATATACGATATGTACATACATTGTATCGCATATTAAATCCAAGCAATTTAATAACGATAATTTGATTAAATAAAAGATCAAATAAGAAAAAAAAACCGCGATACAACTTATTTAAAAATCCGATATACTTTTTTATGTTCCCATAAACTGCAATATTTTTTATCAAAGAATTATTCGTGAACAATTAAAAATTCGAGGCAATTTTCAATAGAGGACTCGTGTCAAGTTTTCATGGCTTTGGGCGTTCAATTTTTTGGAAAATTCTACCGGAATACACGGAAAACGTGGAATCGGTAAACGAATACATGGCAATCAATTTTTCATGTAATCGGATTTTATTGGAATGTCTCTAATAAAACACAATGGAATTGAACATAGTTCGAACTACGATATACCGTGCTGTATCGTTTCCTGGGCGGACGATAAACGAAACTATTGTGTGGCAATAACACAATTTAAATACACGCGGCGCATAAGTGCCTAGGCCAACTCGATCGTATTATTACACACGTAGGCAGCGGTAATTGGCAGCCATTGATGCCTGTAAATTGAATTTAACCACTGTGAATTGACTCCGAAGAAACGAATTCCATCCTTGCGCTTCGCGAAAACGAAAGTAAGAAGAAGAAGAAAGAATATCTTTTGAAAGATTAAAAAAAGTATATGATCATTTTATAAATTTTTATTTATTAAAATTATAACGAATATAACAATTTTACAATCCTTGTAGAACTTATTTTAGAATATATTATTTTATTCTCCTGGAATATTTCTTCGTTCGATAATATTTTTATCTTTTTAATTAAAAGATTTATTTGATCTTAAATTTTAATGTTTCATTTTTTGTTATTATTGCTGTGCATACTCACTTATATTATCATAATAAAAAAAAAAAAGAACTTCCTTGCAATCACTTAGTAACAATATCATACATTTACAAAAAAATGAACGTAGAAATATCATTCCGAATAATACAAAACTAACAACAAATCTACTTACCTCGATCCAATTATTTTTAACCCTCAACGAAATAAAATACAAAATTTCCCAATGACTAAACGAGAAATAAAATAAAAAACGAAGAAAGAACGATTGTAAATTTGAAAAAAGAAGACGCATTAATTAATCCTCAATGATCGAATCTCGAGTACACACTGAACTCACTTGTGCACGGGCAAGCCGCATAGCGTGGACAAGACGCGGGGACGCGAATAAGTATGTAAAAGAAGAAACAATGACGGGGCCCCGCGGGGGTAGCTGGTGGGCCGAAATAAAACTTTAATAATAGCGTAAAAAGCGCATGGTTTAATGGCCGTGCAGACGGCCGTAATACATTATTTTCGAGCCGACACTCTTCTTGCGACGGAATCCCTTTGAGGACGCGCAACTGCTCCAGCTATCCGCGCTTTGTTCCAAGAGGAGAGAGGAGAGATCGTAAAAAGAGCAAGCGTCGGGGTTGCACGCGGCGGGGAGGAGGGGGAGAGGAGAGGAGGGTCGGAGGAGGGATTCGAAAGGGGGAGATTGGAAAGGAGCGAAGCGGAAAGGAGATGGAGGAGGAGGAGGAGGCGCAAGGGAAGAGGAGAAGAAACGAAAACAATCGATACTGTCGGAACAGGAAAGCAAGGCCAATCGGCCCGTGCTCTATTCGCGGAGTGGCCAATCAAAATGCCTACTACGTCGCCGGCAGGCCCGCTAATTAGACGCCACGTAAATCAGTCCTGAAACTCAACGTTAATTAACACGGGTTTCCGTTGGAGTTGCTTACCCACCTATTTATCGAACGACACAAATGCAATATGGTCGAACACGTGCACGTCCGTTAAATGCCTCTCCTCCTCGGGACCAGAGAAATGCCAGATATCCTCCAATGCCCACCCCTTCCTCTGCGCTCAAGTCGTGGACCTATTATATCCATAAGTTTATGCCACTTTAAATAAAAGTTGCCGTATAAATAGACTCGCGTGCACTCGCGTGGACCGCACTTATATACACTCGCGTACAGAGTGCAGAGGCGCGACAACGCACCGCCGTGTTCCGCTCGTTAGAAACGTCAACCAACCAACCACCCACCCACCCAACCAACCCCTCCCTTCGAAGAATGGATCCGCTTTGTCTCATTCCCCTTAATGACCGCGGGATTTCTAATAATAGTGGGCAGGAATTTTTCTTAATTGACTGTCGCTAACTCGTTACCGAACCGCTTTAATTGCGACGAATGTTTGGCAGACGTCCCGAAATGTCTCTAAATATAATCAAAGGAGGAAAACGTGGACCAAAACTTGTTGGATCCGTGCTATCCGCAGGGAATCGGAATTCGAATGGGGGGCCGAAGTTTCTTTTGATTTAATTTCCTCCACGATGATGATGATGGACACGCGCGTTTCAATCCGGAAATTCGGAATCGATGGATGGAATTGTTTGATTCGAAGAATTTGAGAATTTTATGAGTTGGAAATAATTGGAGACGTGTTTTAATTTTGGAAGCTTAATCTTGAGAATTTTTCCGATGAATGATCTGACTAGATGATCAATCGATATTAAGTTGAAGAATATTGAGTTTTAGAGGATTGTTGATTGAATTTTGAGAATTTTATATGAGGGATAATGTGAAAATTGGTATAAAAAGAATGATAGAGCAGTTGATCATCATTGGTGTTCAAAAATCAAGTACACTTAATTTCATTTGTTGGAACAAAATCCAAGTGAACTCTAATTATATTCCTATTATTTAGATTAATAGCAAGTGCAATTATATGAATTTATTACAACAAAGATGCAATATTAATCTATTTATACAAGTATCTGTTATAAAAAATCCACTTATTAAGTAATAAATAATTAATTATACCAAATAATCTAAACTTCTATAAATTATCCGATTCCACCTGAATCTGTTCTTCAAAAGATTTATGTATAAACGAATTTAACCATCTCAAATCTGACAAGACTTATCTGTATCTTTCCACGAATTATATGTAATTATAATAAAAATACGAATCGTTAAAAAATCATTATTATTCCTTGAAATTAATACGATTAACCTTGTCACTCACCTTGTTCGTTCGAAACAAATCCATTCAAAGTTACAAACCTCATAAAAAATCAAACTTTCAAAATCAAACAAGAAGAAAGAAAATCTAAAACTTGACTTTTCTTTCAAACGAATGATAAATCAAACAATTTCAAGTTTGTCAAGTTCGACGACTTGGGTAATTATCGTTTGTTTCGCGTCGAAAACAACGAAACGACGGAGTCTTTCATAGATACAAGGCAATCTCGAGCGGGGCCATACCGGTTTCTCTAACTTCGACCGGTAATTAACAATCGGTCGCGCATAACAAACTGAATTTAATTAATTGCATAACTGCACGGAGGTCCGTGCTTCTAATCGAACCGGGTACATATTGTTGCAGCCACCCTTCTACCCCTCATCAGCCACCGGCAATTAATTATAGCATTCCGGGTTAGCCGGGGAATTAATTACGTCCAGAAGTTGGACGTAGCCGGGGGATCGTTAGAAATCGTCCTTCGTTAGAGTTAAGCTGGGCACCGGTTCCGCCGGTTATTGATGGTTTCTGGTTCCTCATCGGCCTGATACTGACAGGGTTGAGTGGCCTCCGTCCGCCAATTCTGCATCCGTCTGCAATCAGACGCGCTTTGCATTTTAATAAGAACGAATGTTATGAGATTTTCCTCCTCTCCCCCCTCTCCGTACCGTCTTTATTCCCCCATGTTTCCTCGTTTCTCGAAATTAGCAGACGCGATTACCTCCTTCACTGTTTTATTTCTCGTTATTCTTTCCCTTTGATTGCGTTTCCTTCTTCTTCGTAGGATTACAATTTCTGCCCATCGAATTAGGATTAATTGATATTTGATATTTTTGTAATAAAGTTTAAAGTTTGATATTTTCTTTGATGTTTTCCCCTATAGGATCGTAACTTCTGGCCATCGAATTAATAGGATTAATAGGATTATTTTTATGATAGAATTGAAGCTTGATGTTTTTCCATGTGTTCCTTTTTTTATAATGTTTTGATAACGCGTTGAGAATTTATTGAAACTATTGAAATAGATTCCAATATTCTGGAGAGTATCTTTGGAGTAATTAATTAACAGCAAAGATCAACTGTTTTAGAGATGTAAATAATAGTAAATTAATTTCTATGTAACACAAAATCATGATTTTATGTATTTTATATTCATATATTGTATATTACGTAACCATTATTCGTCAAAATCTTCATTCAATCTCGTATTAATCGATTATTAACGATTCATCGGAAACATGGATATTAGCAAAGATAAATCGTCATGCGAATTCTTCATTCTAACAAAATCGAGGCAAAAATTGATCCGTTAATTGGAGTGTTGATAATTAACGACGACATTAAAACCGAGAAACGAACGAGATTACAACAATTCGGTCGATCGCTTCTTGGACATCTTGGAATCGGTGCGCTCCTTTTTATTCGTCCGAAACGACCATCGTTTTCCGTTGCGTGCAATCCTGTGAAACGAGAGAGGGAGTGGAAAAATAAAAGGAATATATTAAGAGTGTCTCCGAGTGGCGTTCTCCACGGCAGTCCGTTCGCTCTAATTTCTAATTATTCCGCCGGAGTGGTTCTAATTAGCGTAGCTACGTAGTTACCTACGTACAACTGTTTCCGGTGTGTTTGGGAACGGGGGAGAGGGGAGTGTATAGGTTAGGTAAATAAGCTCCTCGACGCTCTCTTTCTTACTGCGAAACGCGGGCGTTCGAGAGAGACAGCATCCACGAAAAGGATTTTATCGTACACTCGTTGCCTTGGGAGCAATAATTATTCCCACTTCGAAAGCATACACACTTGTAGAGGACACATCCGATCGAAACGATTCTTCACAGCCTTTTTGCGACATAATCCGTAATATTAACGATGAATTTATTTCATATTACGTTTCGTGAAGATATTAAAAACATGGGATTTAACGGTTTTTAGTAATTAAATGTTTTGTAAAAATTTTCAATATAAGCAGGATTCTCGTAATTTTGTGATCCTTGATTCTTAATTCTTCCTTCTTTTAAATCGTGAAATCCACTTTAACGTTATATACGATAGGGTAATTTTCAAGAATTAATGAAATAGAGAGGTAATGAATTGAAAAAATAATGATAAATTAAAAAATATTGGGTATTAGTAGTTAAGAGTCACGTGGCGCTAGTGTCGCGTCACTGATCTAACATCATAGTGTTAGAATATTTTGATGCTTGAGAGTATTATTTAAGTGATAAGTGAATTCTTGTGATACGTTTATTAAATTTATAAATTTTTTTAAATTTAGCGTATATTGATTTCGCACAGAGTAAAAATTTCTGAGATATTTTTCTCGAAAACGAATTATCGTGGATATTAAGTCAAATGATTGTTTGGCTATGTTGCAATTTATTCTTAAAAATATATTATCGAAGATATTAACATAACAATCAATTATTTTATATTATTCTTAACTGAATTATGTTATTAAGTTTTATCTGTGATTACTAACTAATCTCTTCCACAGTTCCACGAGTGTTTTTTCAACACCATTTTTTAAAAATTCTAAATTATCATTATTACTGTTAACAAAATATTATAATTATTATATAAAACATGAATACAAACCTCAATTCGACACATTTTACACTGCACGAAACGTCGAAACGTCGAAACTTGATTGCATTTTTAAATTCGATTTCAAATCATTAATTCGATCTGAAACGAGAGAAATATTTTAAAATTCTTCATTCCCAACAATGTAATAGTTTATATTGATATTAGAATCAAATTTCTTACAATCAATTGGACGAATCTCCATGCTCGGCAGGATTTTAATAAACGTTGCACGGGAAAAAATCTTGTTTAATTCTTGCGCCCGCTGGAAGCGTTCGAATGAAAATCCTCCCATTGCAGGAACTTTTACACTCGATATTCGCCGCGTTCCTGGTGTTCGTTCCGGAATCGCGCGACGATACCTGTTGCAATTGCTTTAATAACGCTTGCAGGATCACGGCGTTCGAAATAATTAAAAGTACAATATTGTGTCGCGTGCGCGGGAAAGAGAGAGAGGGGGAGGGCGGGGGAGGAGAAGAGGGAAAAAAATCGAAGTACAGGGAGAAAGGAAACGAGTCTCCTCGGCCAGGAAAATTCACAAAGGAATTTATTTTCACATATTTAATTGAAATGGTGGCTGGACACTTTGACGAAAAAAAAAAGGATAAGTATTAATTGCTCATATTATTATGTCGTCCGTTTTATTCCGTTGTATTAAACCCGATATAATTAATTCTTTAAACTGCGTCGTTTGATGTTGAAAATGAGGATAATATTGTTTTAAGAGCCACCATAAAAAAGCCATTTTAACGGTCTGAATATTTTTGAATAATTTGAAGATATCTTTTTAACTAAGATTTGTAATGAAATAATTAGTTACCATTACTTTCTTCTTCTAGATAAATTCTTGAAAAAATAGAAGAAATGTTTTATATTTATTATATTTCTATAAAGAATATTATGTACTTTCGATAATAAATTTTCATTTCATTACGTATTTTTTCTTACTTTTTTAAATTTCTATTTATTAATTGTTTTTAATATTCTAACTTTTATACAATGATATATTAAAAAGTTTAATTTATCAATCTCTGATTAATCATAGTTTCTTATCATTTCCTACAATGAAAATAAATCACATTGTATCGCGAAATAATATTTTCAACAATTAATATATTATTTTTAAAAGTAAAGCTTTTTATTTATTATATTTCTTATTAAAATTTCTAATTACCTCATGCTCTTTTTTACAATTTTTAAAAAACTAATTGCAATAACACAATCGAGATTATCCTATTTCGAATTCGTTTGCTCTGTTTGCAAAAAGGAAAGCAGAAGAAAGGGAGGAAATGAGATGTGGGCACATAGTCGAGGGTAAAAGGATCGCAGAAGCGAAAGCTGACATCGAGATGACAATTATTATTTCGAGTGGTTGGCGATGGGATGCCCGTGATATTTTATTTAAGATACAATCGCGTAATAGCTTGCTTCAAGAGGATAGATAACGTGCTGCCAGAGTGGTCGTAGAAGGGAGGAAGAAAGAAAGGTTAAGATGAAAAAAATTGATGCTCATAACGTAAATACAAGAAAAAGAGAATGAAGCCAAAAAGGAGATAAAAGGTGAAATTTGAGGGAAAAACAGCACAAAGAGGGATGATTCTACATTAGTAAATTACCTAAAGCCCCCCTATCTCGTGATCACTATTAGAAACGATGACTGTGTTTCTTTTACTTATTCATCTTACTTCATCCTCAAATAATTGAAATATTTTGCGAATAATGATCGAGAATAATTTGAGATCTGAAATGTAAAATCGTGGAATGTTTAAAAAAGGATAATTTCTTCGAAATACATAAGTGATATAAAAGTATAATGATAAATAAAATAACTGCAACTGCTATGGAAATAGATTATTAAAAATTATGATAAAAATCATTCAAGCTCATATCAAATTCTTATTCTTATAAACTAAATACAAATTACAATCAAAAAAGAAAAAATATTTACCAAAAATACATCAATCAGTACCTTTTCCTTTTCTTCTAATTTGAAATTAGAAGAATTAAAAATACTGGATCTACCATCTGCAAAATTTTCTCAACATTCTCGTTCCTCATCTCTAACAATAATTCCAACTCCCAAACGTCCACAATTATCTCTCGCTATTGAAAAGGATGTAAATATTACCTATGTAAATGTTATCGACAGTTTTACCCATTAGTAAGATTAAAAATTGAAAATACAATCGCGTTGTTTGATAAGCAGTGATCTCGTTCCAATACGTACCACGAAAGAAAGAACCTCTCCCTCCTCCTCCCTCCCTCCCTCCCTCCTTTTTTTTTTATCTCTCCTCCACGAAACACCTCCAGTGTCGAAAGCGGCCAACAATTTCGCACGTAACACGTCTGTATCGGTGGAGGAACAACGGGAAGCGGGCATTCCAACGGCATTTTCCTCGTCGTCGTCGTCGACAGGGAGGACGTTCGACGTTCTCTGCGGCGGGCACGGCCGTCCCAGAGTGGCCGATGGCGGACCAGCAAGCAAATCGATGGGAAAAAAAGTTGGCATACGCGTGTGAACGCGTCGATATGACGTTATCCAATTAAAAAAGCTGCCTTTGTGTAACCCGATCCGTCGTAGCCAGCCGCAGCCCACGCCGCTCTTCCAATCTAAACCAACCCCCGTTGCTTGCTTCGGCTGAAAGGCTGCATCCAATTAGTACATACCTTCCGCTCTATTGTAACTTCGGTACATGTACGATGCGCGGACGATATCTTTGGACTTTCCGTTCTAGATTAAAAGAAAAGAAAAGAAAAGAAAAAAAAAAGGAAACGAGAAAAAGAAAGTACTTAACGAATGAGCGCATCGATCGTGCCAGGGATTTACCTTTTTTTTTTTTACCGTGAATTAGAACGATTAAATTATTGATACGATATGATGTTTCTGTTGTTGTTATTGAGATACGAGCAAAAAAAAAAAAAATTAAAATTGAATAATTTCCAAGTGAAATTCGAGCTAATTCGAGTGTTAAATATGAATCGGCAAGGGATTACTCTATGTGTGAAAATAAATGTAAAAAAAAAAAAAAATGTAGAATAAAATTGTAATGCTTAAATCCGCTGAAAATTGAGATATTAAATATGCATAGTCAAGGAATATCGATTTGAATTTTCAAATTCAATCTTTTGCAAAATATAATTTTTAACGAGACAATTTGTGTACAGGTTTCTTTTTTACATATTTTAAATCGGTGATCAAGATTAATGATTGAAATTCATTATCACAGAAGTGAAATTCGTTATCTTTTTTTTTTTTTTTTGGTATTAATTTTATACAAACAAATAAATGGAAGTAATTACGCTATTCTTTACAGATGTGAATTAAAAATGTATTTAATAATGTATAACAAATAAAATAATATAGAAAATATAAGAATTTAGCAGTAGAACGATACAATATTGCACGAATAATTTCTCAATTTTTAAATTTTTACATTTTTTACATTCTTCTTTTCCTCTTTATTAAAAATATTTAAATTATATCTACACATTTCTGAATTTCACACTTTTATATATATTTATTATAAAAAAAATTAGCTACACGAATATCCACTTTCTTTACCCACTGCACAAAAATTTAGTTTGATCGTTCATATCTTTTAACTAACGAGTCGTGTTTCATATTTCATTATTAATTCCAACGCGATCCAAGATAATAAAAATAGCAATGTAAAAACTATAATTGCTTAAGAGTCTGGTTAAGTAATATGAATGATATGTTCGAGAACATATCGTTAAACGTTATAATAACGCTAATGGACGAATGACACGCGTGTGACATCATTGGAAATTAAATATTGAGTCACTTTATGCATCGTACGGTGCATACGTATCTATCAATTCTTAAATATTTTTAATGTTCAAACGAAACTCGTAACTGTATATGGATTGTGATTAAAACACGAGTTATTAAGTCATTGATTTCCAGAAAACTACATAGACAGTCTGTCGGTTGAACAGTCTAGTGATAACATGGATGTACAACGACTGGAGGAACGATACTTAAAAATAAATAAAATATATTCAATCATCGTTGGCATGTGGCCGAATCAAAAACGCAAAACGATTCCCCGTATTTTTGTAGAGTTGATAGGGATCCTGGGGCATATTACACAGGTGTATTTGATTTATTATTATAATAAAAAGAAAATATAAGAAAAAAAGAAAGAGAAAAAAACCAATATTATGATTATAATGATTTGACAATTTGTCTATTATTGGGATATTGTGTTTTTCTATCAAAAATATTTGATAAATATTATATTTTGCATCTTTAGAAATAAGATCTCTGATATCTTGAATCGAATTGACTTAATCGAAGTTTAATATATTATTCGAATTCAATATATTTTGGGAATGAAAATTCTGTATTGCATCAAATTCAATTGATTCAATCCAAATTTGATATAATGTGCTGATATTTTGAAAATGTTATAGTTTGTATACTGAATCTGATTCTGATATCGAATCTAATTGAATCAATTCAAATTCGATTCAGTTTGAAAATGTTTGACACAATTTGTTAATACAATATTATTATTTTTCAAATATTATTATTTATTATTTTCAAAAACAATTCTGTTAATGTACCAGTCATTCATTAATTCAATTTGATCCAAGTTTAATAGGGTTTGACAGAGTTTGATAACGTATCGAATTGAAATTAATTCAATTCAAATTTGATACAGTTTGAGAAAGTTTAAGATAACGCAAAGAATATTTTTTTTATTAATTTTTTAATTTTTTAATTTGATCATTTAATTAATTTTATTACGTAGGGAAGCAACATAATATTATTCTTTAGTCTACGTGTTGCAATGGATCAAATTCCATTTCTGATAGTGGCTACTCTCCTAATAATAAAATACAACAATTTTATTATTAATGAGCAAAAGGTGAGACAATTACAAATTCGAAAAATAACAAATAAAGATAGAGATTAAAATTTTAATCATTTCTTTGTATTTGGATAGTTCAAGGAATTGTTCATAAGTATTTTAAATGATTGGCAAAAGAAGAAAACGCACGAGGAGGTTATGATCCTAGAAAAATATGCTGACAAAAGTTTATTCTTTATATTAATTTACGTAGGTAAGATGACAATATATCGATTAATCAATTTTCTCTTATTTCAAATTAATCCTTTCCATTGCAATTTATTTATAATTAATATTGAAATATAAAATTTAAAATTTAATATAAAATTAAAAATATAAAATTTTCTTACTTTTATAGAACAGATGTTAACATACATAAACTTACCATTTTATTGCTTCTATTAGTTACACTAGTTAATCAAAAGTTGAACTCGAGAAACAGTATTTCAGCCTAGTTTAATATTTTACAAGCAATTTACTTTAGTTGATTGAGAATAGATTGAATTCTTTATATTATACAATATAATATAAAGGCTTCGTACTGTAATAACATTAAAGTTAAAATTACTTATTTGAAATGCTATTACATAAAGTAATTTCTTTATATTTTAATTAAAATATCTATTCATTTCAAAACAATGTTTATAATGAATTGCTATTAAAATATATATTTGAAATATCATTCCTTTATTGCAATTGCCATTTGACAAAAAAAAATTTATTTATTAAAAATTTGAAGATTTCTGCATCATTCAAAATCTATCTATTTTCCTTATCTCGTTGAATATTCTTCCTCTATATATCTTTGCATTTAATATGATATATAGAATAAAATATATCTAATATATACATTTCTTACAATATCCAAATTATATTAAAAAGAAAAAAAAAGAAAATATTATTTAAAAACGTTATTCATGAAAAAAAATTTTTAATTACGTTTAAAAGAATATAAATTCGCATAATAATCATATATTCTCAATAATTAAACCTTGACACATTGATGATACATTGCAGTAAACGCGTACTTTTGCGCCATCCTCTTCTTGATCCTTCCCTTGACGCCTATTTTATTGGATATATTCATACCTTTGAACGAGTCACGGCCAAGGGTCCAGATGTATCCAGCGTATTACTACATCGAGAATGAGGCCGATTATTATTATCCCATTTTGATATTCTCGATCGTATCGTTGCTGACGGCGATGTGCGTGTTCATTGCAACGGACACGACACTGGTCTACATCGTGCAACACGCTTGCGGATTGCTAGCCCTCGCAGGGTAAGTTCTGATATTACATGCAATAAAGTATAATAATGCTTATTTGCTCATCCTTGATGTGTGTTGTTTCCTTTTTAAAGATATAATTTATTAAAAAAAAAAAAAAAAAAGAAAATGCATAAAAATATATTTTGAATGAAGGCAAAGGTGATGGAGACGAAGCGATCTGTCTCTGTCTCGCTTCGTCCAATGTAAAATTCAATCGCTTATAATTCAATAAATAAGTCTCAATCGATATTATTGTATATCAATTTCTATATTTATTTTGATCTCTAGAATTGACTCTCCAAAGACGTTTAATAATAATATATCCTGTTTAATAATAATATTTTAGAAATATAATTTTGCAGTTACCGCTTCAGAAATAGTTTGAACGATTTGTACTCGTCGAAGAAAGATTCGAAAATAGATGAAAAAATATGCAGAAGATTGTGCTACGCCATTGAAACTCACAAACGAGCGCTTGCGTTAGTATAATAATATTCGAATTTTTGTCATTGTTGTTCTTGTCCTTTGTGATTTGATTGAAAATTTAAATTAATAATTAATACAATTTTTGAACAATTGTTCTTTGATAATTTTCTTAAGTATTTTAACAAATTCAATTCAATTTTACGACCTGAAAATTGATCAGAGAAGCACGAACTTTCTTATTTATTATAATATCACTTTGTTGATACTTTAACGCGCTTGGTTAAATTATTGGACATATGAAAATCGAGCTTTAAAATTAGATATCTCACCGAAATCGAGGATTTTTACTCTATCAATATCTTCGCGCAAGTGGGTGCATCAATTTTGTGTCTTACTATCACGATGATGAAGGTGAGCGATCTTCATTCTTGGTGAATCTCTGATAGTTGTGTAAAATTGATTAAAAATATTATTAAAAAAAAAAAAAAAAGATAGCTACAATAACATGGTCCATGGAAACTAATCAGTATTACGGATACGTAATTGCTCAAGTGGTGCACATTTTCTTCCTCACAGCTCAAGGCCAATTCGTCATTGATTCACATGACAATATTTATTGGGATATGTAAGTATTAACTGTAATGTAACAAAATCATTTTTATTATGTATAATAATTTTTTTACGTGATCAAAAAAATTCTATTATTCTTTTTGATGAAAAAAAATATATATAATATAAAAAAATTTATATGCATTTTTATATTAATACATTAAAATTTATTTCGATTTCTATAATGGATTCTTCAAAGCTCCCATAAATATATTAATACTCTGTATATTATATATTTGTTAAATCTGGATAATTATTTCAGACAAACAGAATATTAAATAAATTTCACAAAATGCAATTTATAATTTTTTCTATTAAGTATAATAAATAAATTATATTAAGAGTTTTATTAATGAATAAAAATTTGTTTTTTATATTTCTTACATTTTTCTTATCTAATAAACACAAAATTTTGATTACCTGATAATATTTATTATCGGGTAAATTACGTTTTTTTTTTTTATTTTTGTAGATCTATTTTGTTAATTGTACAATTTATATAAACAGTAATATCGTAATAGGTATGAACCATATTGGTATAATATGCAATATAAAATTCAAGCAATGTTCGTTCTGATTCTGCGAAGAAATTTGAATCCCCCTCTGTTAACAGCCGGTGGATTAATGCAACTAAACTTGAACACCTTTGCAGAGGTAAGCCATTAATCAACTCTGCAATACAATTGAGTATCCTCGAATGCATTTCACACGATATTCGTTTTAGGTCGTGAAAACGAGTGTCTCGTATTTTACCGTATTAAAATCTGTCTGAATGCTATTAATTATTCAAAAGAACAGTTGCCAAGTATAATGTATTTTAATGTACGTATTATTCGCACGATAAAAAAGAAAAACCACAAATTCATATTAAATATTTTATAAACTATTGAATATTCACAAAAATGAAATTTATTTTAAGTCAATTCTATTTTTATTTTTTATTCGATTGAAAAATTCTATGATGCATAGCATGAATTTTTTATTAAGTTTTATTTGAATAGAATGTTTACATAGATTATCATAAAAATAATGAAATCATATTAGAATAGTTTATTTTCACAGTAAATCACTAACAATAACTAATCATTTATTGATTTAGAATTTATAGAAAAATAAATAAATATAAATATATGTTTTCTTAATTTTTTTTTACCATTTTTAAAAATTTGAAAAATATAAGATTTTCTTTTTAAATTTACCGCTGATAGTTACTGCCATCTATGGCGAAGAATTGTAAATCTTTAGTAAGACATATAGATTTCTAAAAATATATTTAGTTATATAAGTGTTGAAAATAATGAATAAAATAATATATCGTTTCATTTTAATATTTTTAAAAATTAAAAATACTTTGAAAAATATGTGATACATTTAATATTTAATTATTTATAATTACTTACAGGATAATGCAGAGATATAGTACCAGATACCACATGAAGAGGGCAATATGCACGTGATTCTGTATATTAATTTCAATATATTATAAACAATATGGTAATCTATATATGTATTTACACTTTATTTATGTTCTTTTTTTAGATGAATATAAAAAAACTTTTATACGTATATAAATAACATTATTATTTCAAAATATATATCTGAATTTTTATGTTTCTATATCTATATAAAAAATTATTTCCAACTGATAATCAATAAAAAATGATTAAAATAGAAAAAAGCAAAACTTTTTCGATAATATTCATTCATTCTTTACTATATTTCTTTCTTTCAAAATATTATGCATGAAAATATTTTAACAAGAAAATTTTATACTTTAAAAACACCAAAATACAAAAAAAGATAGATTATTCTTTCCTATTTGTAAAAACGATGCACTTACAGACAGTAAGAATAAAACTCACAATTTGGCATAATGCAATATTCTTGCTATGAATATTATAACTGTGATAAAATGCTGCGACGAGTATTGAAAAGAATACTTTCCACCATTAATTTTTCAATCCCCTCATATAGATCCACTTATCCACTTAGTGCATACAGATTACCGCATCACTAGCCATAGCTACTATATCTAGAATTAAATCATGTTCAGTTATTCTTGCAATTTCTTTTTTCTTCGTAAAAAGAAAAAAAAATAGTAAAAGTCGACACCGCCATTACTTTGTACAATATAAAATGCTTTCATTTTTCATATAAAGTAATCAAACCTATATATCTTTGTACTATGAATAATCTCCCATTGCTTATAAAACAATTATTTGAAATTGATAAGTTGAAATGATAAAAGAATTACTTACCGCTGCCACTATTGCAGTGAAAAATATTCACGTTTCCACTTAGACTGTCCAGTTATGGTAATTTCTTCGTGGATTTGAAGACTTGAGAAACGTTTCTCGAGGATAGTCTAAAAGATAAAAGAGATTTTGTGATAAAATATTGTATGATAAAATATGGATAAACAAGCAATCGAAGAGTTATATCTCAAGGATAACAAATTTTTCGGACAGCTCGTTGGTGTGTGGCCTGATCAGGGAAAATTCATGAAATTTTTCATGCGTTTTACAATCCTTATCGTAATGATTATTGCATTTATAGCACAGGTAGTAATATTATTATCAAAATAACATGTCTGTGAAATTATTATATTGAATAAAAGAATTGTGATTAGTTTATTGTAATATTGAAAGTAGTATTAAAAAAAAATATTTTAAAAAATTATGTTAAAATAATTGTTAAAATATTATCAAAATATAGATATCACGGGTAGCAGTGTTTTACAGCGTCGACGTCTTATTAGATCAAATACCGTACATTGATTTGGGATTTGCCCTTATACTCAAGCAATACAATTATATATTGAATGAGAAAAAGGTGAAAAACAATTAATTCTATGAATATTACGATTAAATTATTTTTAAACTGACATAAAAAAAATTTTAGTCCTATTAAATTAAAAAATCTTATCTTTTCACATTTTATGACTATTATTATCATTCTAATAAAATCTAAATGTTTTTTAAGCAAAGTTATAAAACTTTACACACTTTTTGTATTTCTAAAAAATATTTGAACACAAATTAATCCTCGTTTATGAAGTAAAAATTAATACTTTGCTAATTATATATATAATTATTAAAATTATAATTTTAAAAGCATAGCTCAAAGAACTTCTACATAACATTATATCCGATCGATTGGTGAAACGGTCAAAGGAGGAAGAAGAAATTTTCGAAATATATTTTAAGAGAGCAATGTTCTTCTGTTCCTTTTACGAAGGTGAAGAGTAAGCAAACAATTCTTTAAACAGTAAAGATTGAAATTATAAAATTAAACAATATCAAAAATATTTAATTATAAAATTTTGAACTCTTTATTATCTCTTAATCATTTTTTAGTTTCTTTTTTTTTATTTTTAAACTTTTCATTTGTGATTCTGAATTGAAATCTAACTAAAACAATTGTAGAAATTACGAGAATTTTTTGATTATATAAAACTTTTAGACTTTAAACTCATTTTAATTGATACGATTTTACAAATCTTTATATAAAGGAAAAATATAAGAATTTGATTTTTTTAAATCTAAAAGATATAGTTATTATTGGTACAATAAATGAAGATTTCGATTTCATAATAATTTAATTTTTAACAAACATAAGCACTTTAATTTTCGAAACTTTTGAGATAATACGAGTTTCGTAAATGCAAAGTCAGATTTCGAACTCTTATTTCTAACTATATATATTTTTTATTCCTTCTATTTTTAATTTTTTTCAAATATTTTATTGTTTCTATTTTTAGTTAGCATATGTTCTTGTGTATTTATGTTCCTTTCCATGCCATCTATACTACCACTAATAATGAATGTCATCATGCCACTAAACGAGTCACGAAGTCGAGAACTTGTCTATCCATCTTATTATTTTGTGGATGAACAGAAATATTATTATCTCATAACAGGACATATGTTAGCAGTGTGTCTTGGACACACTTTTGTGTATATTGCCTGTGACATAAATTTAATTCACATTGTACATCATGGATGTGCCTTGTTGACCATCAGTGGGTAAGTACTATTTGCTACATTAAAAATTTTTAATTTTTTTTAATAACTAATTTTTCTTTAAATATATATTATATATTAAATATTAAATATATATTAAATTAAATTGTATGTAATTAATAAAAATAAATATAGGTATCATTTTAAACATGCCATGGATAACGTTGGTCTTTGTAAGGAAAAATATAGTGACAAATTAATGGAGAAAACTTATGCAAAAGTAAGTCAATCCATCGATGCTCACAAGAAGGCTGTTGAGTTAGTATCATTATGTATAATAGATATAATTTGAATTATTTTTTATATAAGTTTTTTTAATATAATTTTATTATTTAATATATTATATTAGATATGTGAATAAAATCGATGCTTGCCATATACACTATTTCTTCATCCTTTTGGGAATGATAATTATAACATTCACGGGAACATTCATAAAGGCAAGTTATCATTCAATGAAACATTCTATTTTTAATGATCGAGTCAATATTGCTCAAAATATTAATATATATATTTCTTAATTTAATTTATAATATAATTTATTAATTTTGATTTTTAATATATTCAATATAGTATTCAAAATAAAAGGAAATCTCAAATGATATCGATTTTTCTATAAGTATCAATGTTGGCAAATAGTTGAATAATTAAAAATATATAGTTATAAATATACTTGTATGAAATATATATAAAAAAGAAAATCAAATAATACATTTGAAAAACTCTTCTTCTACATTTCTTGAAAAACTCATAATTTTCTATATCATTTGCATTAAAATATGAAATATAAAATATTTTCAAATTATTCATTTTATTTTTTACTATAAAATATATTCATAATAATTTGATTTCGTTTTAAAAATTTATTATAAATGATTAATTATAAGTATAATTTAGAATTTTTAAAATATTACTTATTTATACTTATATATACATTTATTTATGCTGTTTTTTGTTATATCACTTTTTAAATTTCTTTCTTTTTTAAATTTAGTTGACATCGATGGAAATAGGAGGTAGATTCTTCACTTTTTGTATATTCACTATTGCTCAACTAACGCACTTGCTTTTTCTAATGGTCATGGGACAATTTTTGATAGATTCAAATGAAGAAGTCTTTAAAACAATGTGAGGCTATGATATATGTACATATATTAATTATTTAAATCGATTGCATATAACTTAACATAATCAAACAAAATATTCAAATAAAGTTTGCGCATATTTTTTTAAATATTTTGTTAATAATATATTGTTAATCAAATATTATTAAATATTTTTGATAAAATAAAAACGATATTAATAATTCTGAAATAATGGAAAATATCATAGTATAATAAAAATTTATGATTCAATTAATTATTATTATTAATAGATACGATGCTCGTTGGTACTATGGTTCATCGAAAACGCAATCGTTATATTTATTAGTATTGCGAAAATGTTTGAATCCGCCGAAACTGACAGGAGGAGGATTGATTGCTTTGAATTTAGACAGTTTTATAAAGGTTAGCTTATTTTTACAAAATATTAGAAATTTATCTTTAAGAAAGAGATTAACGATTGAATAATAATAACGAATTGAATTTTTTCAGGTTTTAAAAACATCTTTCTCATATTACACAGTTTTTCGATCATAAATCGATACGAATGCGGAATGTTCGCTATATGTTTACGCAAGCGATATTTTTGTTCACAAAAATTTTTTATTGTGTTTAATTACGTGACTGCACTTAAGTTATTTCCCGATAATCTTATTACTTAAATGTGTATAAATGTGTATAAATATTGTATTTATTTGCTTATTTCTTTCTTTCATTGTACTAATATAATGTGATACAATTCATTGATAATTATTGAAAGATTAATAAATTTCTAAAATATTTCCATAAATAAAATTTATTTATTACACTGGAAGTACAATGAATATTAAAGACATCTGTAAATTATTACTAAATTTAATACTAAAAATTTAAAATGAGACAAGAATAAATCTGCAAATAGATTTTCAATAAATTAATAATAAATATCTTTATGTAAATATTTCATGTCATATTAAAAAAAGCAAGAGGAAAATAGAAACGATAGCATGATGGAAGCCATTATTCTATTTTATTTTTTCTTAAATTCAAACTTAAAAATTATCGATTGTTAACTTGAATTTTCAATCAATATCAATTCATTTGAAATCGATTCTCTAAATATGCATCACAAATATAATTGATAAAATGATATCTTTATCAAATTAATTGCAGTAAATCGAAATATAAAAGCATTATAACATTGAAATTAAAATGCATATATTATAATATATACCTCGATAATAATTATAGGGTCGGAGTCTCCCTGTTTCAAGTAGAAAGAAATGAGGAACTGTAAGATACAAAGCCGCAAAGAAAAAAGCCAGAATGGTCACGAAATCGAATCACATTCTCTCACGTGTTCACGTGATAAGAAAACTTATATCTTGTGAAAAAATGAGTAACAACAATATACTCGTTCGTATAGATACAAAACGATGAATTGTCTGAATGTTTCTACTATAAAAATATGAAGACCATATCAAGACCATAAGAATATTGGAAGGTGTAACATAGGTCATCAATTTTTCATATAGCACATATAGATCCATTTATCCACTTAGTTCATACAAATTATTACGTCGTTAGATATTGCTATTATATCATAATAAAATTATGTTAAATTGTTCCTGTAATTTTCTTATTAAGAAAGAAAAACGAAGATAGAAAAAGCTATTATTGTTAGACAAAATACCTTTCCATTTTCCATATAAATTAATTTATATATCTTTGTAAAAGCAAGCAGTTACGTGAAAGCAATTATTTAAAAAGATAAAAGAATTATTTAATACTATTGTTATAGTATTGAAAACATAAACGTTTTACATTTTGATCATGGCAGTTTCTCGTGGACATGAATACTGATAATAATAAACGTTTCCTGAGGATTGACTAATATACGAATAGATCATTGATTATATAAAAATAATTGCATTCTTTTCAACTATCCTGTGATAGTTAGTATTATTATTATTATTTATTTATTAGATCAAGATCATGGATAAGCAAGAAATACAGGATCAATACCTGAGAATCAACAAATTTTTTGGACAGCTAGTTGGTGTATGGCCATATCAGGAAAGATTTACCAAATTTTGCATACGATTAACTATATTCGCCATAATAATTCTTACTCTTACTACGCAGGTATTAGATTAGGCTATGTCTAGTAAGTAATTTCGTTTTAGAATTTAGAAATAATTATTTACTATAAGATTCTTATTCGTCACAAAAATAATAATCCAATAAATAAATAAATAAATAAATAAAATAATGTTAATATGCTACATTGATTATGTTCTTTTAATTCAAGTTCAAAGAATTATGTGTTTTTTATTTTATATATAATATTATGAATGAAATTTTATTAGAATTCCATTAAAGTTAAAACGATATTACTTATAGGATGATTTAATAAAAAATAAAATTATGCAGATAAAAAAGCATAAAATTAAAGGCACTTGCCTTTAATCTCCATAGTTGGTGATTAAAGATCAATTGGATAATTAACTTTGAGATTTTCTTTTTGTATTATATGTATAAAAAATAACTAATTAAAATCAAATTAGAATTTGCCTATTTTTTTCATCTTTTAAATAAAATTCTAGTTATATTTATTTTCAAAGAAAAATTAAGATTATTATATGGAATTATCAGTATATGATCTAGAAATGAATCAATATAAATTTTTTCAATAAATTATTGCTATCTATATTTTTTTAAAACGTTAATATTAAATAATAAATATTATAAATAATATTATAGATATTATAGATTATATTATAGATATATCAGGTAATAGTGTTCTGCACATTGGATGCCTTATCGAATCAATTGCCATACTTAAATGCTCTGTTTATCCTCTTATTCAAACAGTATAATTATATTTTAAACGAGGATAAGGTAAAAATTTATAATTCTACTTTATATTTACGATCTTCAGAATAATTATAATAATTCAGTGTTATCAAAATCACAGCTCAGAGAACTTCTAAATGACATCGTATTTGACCGGCTGATGGTACGCTCGAAGAAAGAGTTAGAAATTTTGAACATGTATTCAAAAAGGGCAACAACGCTCTGCATTTTTTATGAAGGTGACAAATAAAAAATATATATGTACAGAAACGTGAGGAAATAATGATCACTTAAGAAAAGTTATTTAAAAAAGAAATCTGTATTTTAGTTTAATATATTTTTTAAAACAGTTAATCGGTTATTACTATAATAATTATACAATTTTTATCAATGTTATTGTATAATAGTTCTTCTAAATATTTATCCTGAGAAAATATTATATATTTTAATATATAAAACTAATCATTTAACTTTTTAACACTCATGTCCATTCCACATACATATAATTGTTATCCATTTTTATCATTAAATATTATATTATAAAAGATATATCATATTTACAATTATTCTTACTAATAGTTTATTATAAAAAAGATGTATTTATTGTAAAAAAATTTTTTCTTTATTATTTTAACAATATTATTTTTAATTATATATTATATCATTTAATATAATTTTATATTCGTGCATACAAAAACAAAAAATACGAAATGCAAAAATAAAATTTTTAAATGAAATATCGATGAAAATTAAGAAATTAATTATATCTTTCTTAATTAATGATATATTACTTAATATCAATTGTATCATCAATTTCCTCACTTTTTCCTACATTTCTCATCAATCATCATTTTACTTTTATCATACATTTCATTCTTTCATCAGTTATAGTAATTTCCAGCGCGATCATGTTCATCATGATACCGACTATACCACCTATTTTGAACATCATCATGCCTTTGAACGAATCACGAGACCGTGAATTTATCTATCCAACCTATTTTTTCATAGACGAGGAAAAATATTATTATCCCATATTAACGTACATGGCAATAGTAATATTGATAGTGTCTTCAGTGTACTTAGCCTGTGATACAAATTTGGTACAAATTGTACATCATGGATGCGCCTTGTTGGCAATAAGCGGGTGAGTAATTTACATTTTAACTGCACATCTTTCATCCCTTAGAACCCGTTTATTCATTTACTTTCTTCTTTTCTATCACTAATTTCTCTGTAGGGTTTAGATATTGTGTTAAAATAAAACGCCCAATCTAAAATTTTCACTGTAATTAATGAAAATGAACATAGGTATCATTTCAAGCATGCAGTGGATGACATGAAGTTTTCCAACGGAAATTATATTGACCTCCTAATGGATGAAACTTATAAAAAGGTTAAACAATCTATTAAAGCTCACAAAACAGCCGTTGAGTTAGTATTGCAATATTAGTAATATAATATGTAAAATGTCATACTCACATCAACTTTTTTATATATTTTTATATATTATTTATTTATCGTTATGCTAGATACGTGGACAAAATCGATGCCTGCCACATATATTACTTCTTACTTATCATAGGAACGATAGTATTAGCTTTCACCGGTACTTTTCTAAAGGTAAGTCACCATTCGTTAAAACTAGTTTGCAAGATACATATACACAGCATACACAATGCTCTGCATATAAAATGGAGTATCTTTGGAGGGTCTATTCTAGAGAAAATACAAAAATTAACGTACAAAAATATCGGCTGAGATTTATTTATTAAATTAGAGAACATTTTGCGTTGAATAAAGCGAGATGGACAATGAGTGTAACAAAGAGAAAGCTATAAGCTCATTCAATCTGTTTCAATTTTGGCATAAAAATAAATTGCTTATAACTTAACATATAAATCTCAATTGATATTTTTGTTTGTTTTTGTCTTTAGAATCAAAATACATTATTACTCATGCTAAATTATTTATTAAATTACATTGTTCTAATTTAATATTTGTATTATTGTCAAATTCAGTTGTCGACCATGGAAATAGAGATTAGATTCTTCACGTTCTGCGGATACACTGTTGCTCAACTAACTCATCTGCTTTTCTTAACGATTATGGGACAGTTTCTTATAAATGCCAACGATGAAATTTTTAAAACAATGTAAGATTTTTTATACGTATTGATTATTAAAATTTAAAATAAATTAAAAAAGAAAGGAAGTAATAAGAAAGAATCGAATAATACAATTGAAAATTTATATAAAAAAAAGAAAAGTACAGTGGTAATATATAAATTATCATTTGAAAGCATCATTTCATTGAATGTTTAAGACACAGACAAATATTAATTATTACTTGTATTTGGTTTTAATAAATGAAGTATTTACATTCTGCATTATTGAAATTCAACAAGCATTTTAATTTTTATTTCTTTTCCTTTAATATATTTAACTTCCTATGTTCCTAATTGTTCAATCTTTAATTATCTTAAATTGAATATATTTCAAAAGATTATGTAAATTTTCATAAGTCATAAAGGATATACCATACAATAGAATTAACGATTCAATTCATTATATTATGTGTATAGATATGAAGCACATTGGTACAATGGTTCATCAAGAACGCAATCATTATACGTATTGGTACTTCGGAAATGTTTGAGTCCGCCAACATTGACAGGAGGAGGCTTAATTGCTTTGAATTTAGACAGTTTTGTACAGGTGAGCCGATATCTTTTATATAAAATTAGACAAATATTTTGTAATTTTTGATTAAATTACATTAATTTTTTCCAGATCTTAAAATTATCATTTTCATATTATACTGTATTTAGATCCTAATAAATTGATGATTAATAGATTAATTATACAATATATAAAGTAGAAAATTCAATGATGTACATGCAATTGTCGGTATTTATATTTATATAATAGCATATTAATTAAGTCGTAGAATTAATTAGGATTAGTTATTTGTTGTTTCATGCATAAAGTACATTCATGTTAAACATAAAGTATAATATCTTTTTTTTTTCCTTTCTTTTTTTTGTTTCCAATATAATATACGTAAATGATAAGTATAGTAAAAAATATCATTGGTACTCACTTCAAGATGATTTCATGATTTCTTGTTCATTTGGAAATAAATGCCATTTTTTTATTTTTTGAATTTGTTCCTTATACAAAAGATGTTATAATAATCATGTAATAATCAAGTTTCAGAAACTAAAATCAGATTTTAGTACTCAATCATTATTAATTGATAACAATTTTTAGTTTTTTATAAAGGAAAATAAAAATTATAATTTTGTTTATTGTATTTATAACTTAACAAATTGAAAATCATGTCATGTAAAAATTTAAAAATACATTTAATTGATTTGCCTTTTAATCACTCACCAGGTAATGTACCGATCATAGGTATAACTATTAGAAAATCACTATCAGAGGGCACTATTATCAGGTTTTGACAAATTTTAAGAAACTTAGCACACATAAGATGCAGGATATATCTTACAATCAATGAGATATTTTGTTTCATATTCTAAAATAATTAAATTCTAATTTCATATTTTCTTATGTTTCTCGATTTCTTCTTAATTGTTCGATAAGAAACTCATATTTTATAAAACTGCAAAATGGATATCAATAGTTTATTCTTTATAAATATAAGTTCGAATTGTCCGAATGTTTTGCTACAACTAAACTATGAAGACCGGCACTGGAAGGTGTAGCATCAATCATTAATTTTTCATTCTCTACATATAGATCCACTCATCCACTTAATTCATACAAATTGCTACGTCTTTGGACACTGTTAACATGTCGAACAACAAGTTGTATACTAAGTTGTTCTTATAATTTTCTTATTAAGAAAAGAAAGAAAATGCTATTATTCTTAGGGAAATATCTTTCCATTTTCTATATAAATTAATCAAATCCATATATCTTTGCAAAAACGAGTAATCATGCAAAACAATTATTCGAAAAGTTAAAGGAATTATTTATTATTATTATCGTTACTAGCAACATTCACGTTTACTATGGCAGTATTGTTATAGACATGAAAACCGATGGATCGGCTATCAATTGAACAGGATCGTTGACGGTACAGAAATAATTGTATTTCTTTTTTTTTCAATAATCCTGTGATAAGTCGTTATTATTGTTTATATGATTATGGACAAGCGGGCAATAGAGGATCAACATCTGAAAATCAATAAATTTTTTGGAGAGTTAGTTGGTGTATGGCCATATCAGAAAAAAATTTTCAAAACTTGCATACGATTCATCACGTTTATCATAATGATTTTTAGCCTTGTAACACAGGTATTATAAGTAAAAGATTATATCATTATATATCATTGTATCATATCAATTTTTAATAATCGAATTAATAATCAAATAAATTATTTTATTATTTTATTCGATTTACATTATACTATAGATATCACGAGTAATAGTTTTCTACAGTTTGGATGTTCTATCGGATCAATTGCCATATATCAATGCAGGAATTGTCACTTTATTCAAGCAATACAACTATATTCTAAACGAGGATAAGGTGAAACTCTACAATCTTATTTATTCTACAGTCTTTAGGATAATTATCACTGTATTAAAACCGCAGCTCAGAGAACTTTTAAACGACATTGTATCAGACCGATTGATAGAAAGATCGAAGGAGGAGTCAGAAATTTTGGAAATGTATTCAAGAAGGACAACAGCGCTCTGCGCTCTTTACAAAGGTTACGAATAAATAGATAGAATTATATTACAAAAATTGATATCATGCAATGACGATATTTAACACAAATATCTACATTTCCATCTCTATTTATTTTTTTTTACATTTAATCTTCTTTGGATTTAGTTATGGTATATTCCTGCGCGTTCATGTTCCTCGTCATACCGACTATACCACCTATTCTGAACATCATCGCGCCTTTGAACGTATCACGAAGCCGCGAATTTATCTATCCAACCTATTATTTCGTAGACGAGCAGAAATATTATTATCCCATATTGACGCATATGATAGCAGTGATATTGGTACTTTCTTCGGTGTATCTGGCCTGCGATACAAATTTGGTACAAATTGTGCATCATGGATGCGCCTTGCTAGCCATCAGTGGGTGAGCTAATCAATATATTTGTTAATCCTTTGCGTCTTCCAATTTATTATTATCTTTTCTATCATTAATTTCTCTGTAAGATTTAAATATTAAACTTGTATTAAACTTTTGATCGTGATCAATGAAAATGAATGCAGGTATCATTTCAAGCATGCAGTTGATGAGGTAAAGTTTTGCGACGGATATTACATCGACGCCTCAATGGATGAAACTTATGTAAAAATTCGGCAATCGATTAAAGCCCACAAAACGGCCGTTGAGTTAGTACACAATTGATTAATTGCATGTAAATCTCATATATACGTCAATTCTTTTATATACTTTTTTATTATAACGTGTTATGCTAGATACGTGGATAAAATAGATGCCTGCCACATACATTACTTCTTAGTTGTCATAGGAATGATAGTATTAGCTTTCACCGGTACTTTCCTAAAGGCAAGTTATTATTCTGTAAAATAGTAGTATTAATAATATCTCTGGTATATATAAAAATGAAATATCTATGAAGGATTGATTCTAAAGATCTGAATGTAAAAGTTTAAAAATATACAAAAATACCCAGATTTATTATTTTATTGAATTAGAAGAAATTCGTTAGATAGAAATATAGTTAGACGACAAAACTTAATATTGAACATTATCTTCCTTCTAATACAAAAGTAAATTTTATAATCTTATAATTTAATAAACAAATCTCAATTGATATTTTTGTTTGTTTTGTCTTTAGAATCAATTATTTAAGAATATATTATTACTCTGTATACAAACGAATTCTGATTAAATAATTTTATATTATTCCATTCAAATTTAGTTGTCGACCATGGAAGTGGGGATAAGATTCTTTACGTTCTGTGCATACACTATAGCTCAATTAATTCATCTGTTTTTCTTAACGATTATGGGACAGTTTCTCATAAATGCCAACGAAGAAACTTTCAAAACAATGTAAGATTATTATCTTATTATTAATTATTAAAATAGGGAAAATTATAAATAATTAAAAAAAAAGTAATAAAATAAATAATATAATTGAAAGAAATAAAAGATTAGAAAAAATGGAATTATTAATTGTCATTTGAAGATATTTCATTTATCGTTAAAATTGTTGGCAAATACCATTTGCATGTAAATTATAGATATGTAAATAAAGTATTTATATTCTACATTATTGAAATTTAATGAAAATTCTATTTTTTATTTCTTTTTTAGAGTATTTAACATCATACTTTATATATTCTCTATTATTCAATCACTATTTTGAATTGTACTTCATATGATATAATTACATGATTTATAAATCAAAGTATAATGTTATATAATAAAAATTTAATTTAACACAGAGTGTGTATGTATGTACATAGATGTGAAGCACATTGGTATAATGGTTCGTCGAAAATGCAATCATTATACATATTGGTACTTCGAAAATGTTTGAGTCCGCCAAAATTGACGGGAGGAGGATTTGTTGCTTTGAATTTAGACAGTTTTGTACAGGTGAGCAGATCTTATCTTTTAACTATTCTAAAGAAATTATATCCGATCAAATAACATTGAGTGAATTTTTTTCAGATTCTAAAAGCATCATTTTCATATTACACTGTATTTAGATCTTAATAAATTGGAAGATTAAAAATATAAAATAAAAAATTCAAAAAATTTGTTGATGCAACTTATTAGTATTTATAGCTATTTGTATAATAATATATTAATTATTATTATAAAGTTAACTAGAGTTAGTTATTTGTTGTTTTACACATAAAGTATATTTATGTATTAAATAAATGTCATATCTTTTTTTTCCTCTAATTCAGTATATGTGAAAAGAAAATACATAATAACATATTTATAAGTATTATCGTCAGATTAATGAATAAATGAATCTTTAGATAAATGTAATTTTAGATAATCCATAAAAGAATAGAATAATAGAAATATCATTGTTACTCACTTCAAGATTTCACGATTTCTTGTTCATTCTAAAAAGATGCAATATCTGTTTGTTGAATTTCTTCTGCTCATAACAGAAAAATAGATATTGCAAGATATCATTATTCAAGTTTCAAAAAATTATCAAGACCTAGAATCAAATTTTATGTATTCAATTTTTAATCATTATTAATTAATAAGAATCTTTAGTTCATGTAAAGGAAAATAAAAGGAAATATATTTAAAATTTAATTTATTGATATAGAAAATATAAAAAATATTATATAATCTTTTTTTTATTATTTAGCTCCTTAAATGATGACTATTCATTTTACTATTCAATTTTACAGGTAAAACATTGCTATGTAGCATGAAAAATAGTAAATTAAATACATAAAATATACATTTTTATAGGAAACAAGATTGAATCGAATATTGTATTTACAACTTAACAAATTGAAAATCATATTATGTCTGTCTGATTAATAAAAATTTAAAAATACATTTAATTGATTTGCTTTTAATACTCACCAGGTAATGTACCGATCATAGATATAACTATTAGAGGATCACTATCAGAGGGCACTATTGTCTAGTTTTGACAAATTTCAAGAGACTTAGCACACACAAGATATAGGATCTAACAAACAATGGGATATTTTGTTTCATATTCTAAAATAATTAAATTTTAATTTCACTGATATTTTTTCATGTCTCTCGATTTCTTCTTAATTGTTCGATAAAAAACTCTTATTTTATAAAACTGCAAAATGGATATCAGTAGTTTATTTTTTCATATAAGTCAATGAATTGTCCGAATGTTTCGCTACAACTAAACTACGAAGACTGGCACTGGAAAGTGAAGCATTAATCATTAATTTTTCATTCTCTACATATAGATCCATTCATCCACTTGATACAAATTGCTACGTCTTTGGACATTGTTAATATGTCGTTACAACAGTGTGTTAAGTTGCTCTTGCAATTTTCTTTTTTATTAAGAAAAGAAAGAAATACGAGGATAGAAAAAGCTTTTGTATTATTGCAAAAATATCTTTCCATTTTCCATATAAATTAATCAAATCCATATATCTTTGTGGAAGACTGTAATCATGCGAATCAATTGTTTGAAAATATAAAAATTATTTATTGCTGTAGAAAATATGCACGTTTACATTTATGCTATCTAACCATGACAGTTTCTTCATGGATATGAACACTTATGGGTAAAGGTTTCCTGAAGATTGGCTAAACAGACGAATAGAATCGTACAAACATTTTTTTTAACCATTTCTGTGATAAAGTATTATTATTGTTTACAAGATGGACAAGCAAACAATAGAGAATCAATATCTGAAAATCAATAAATTTTTTGGCCAATTAGTTGGTGTGTGGCCTTTTCAAGAAAGATTTATCAAGACTTGCATGCGATTTATTGTATCCGTCGTAATGCTTCTTGACCTTGCAACGCAGGTTTTATATTAGATTGTATCATTATATATATCGTTACATCACATCGATTTTTTTTTTTAGAAAAAGAATTAATATGGAGTAATAAATTATTTACATTATAGATATCACGGGTAATAATGTTCTACAACTTCGATGTTTTTTCGGATCAAATACCATACTTGAACGCAGCAATTATTTGCTTATTCAAGGAATATAACTATGTTTTGAATGAAAATAAAGTGAAAAATCTACAGTTTTGTTTATTTCTTCGTGATTAATATCAATAATCAGTGTTATTAAAATTGCAGCTCAGAGAACTTCTAAATGACATCATATCCGATCGGTTGATAAAACGATCGAAGAAGGAGTTGGAGATTTTGGAATTGTATTCGAGAAAAGCAACAACGCTGTGCATTCTTTACAAAGGTGATCAACAAAAAATAGAATTTCTCGTGTTACAAAAACCAAGCAATGACAATGATTTTTAATACAAATACTTTTGAAAATAGAAGAAAATGAGAGAATCCCTTATTAATATTTTCATTCCCTCGCTGTTTCCTACATTTCTCCATCTCTATCTTTTTTTTTCTCTTTTTTTTACTCTACATTTAATCTTGTTTGGATTTAGTTATGGTATATACCTGCGCGTTCATGTTCCTCGTCATACCGACTATACCACCTATTCTGAACATCATCGCGCCTTTGAACGTATCACGAAGCCGTGAATTTATCTATCCAACCTATTATTTCGTAGACGAGCAGAAATATTATTATCCCATATTAATGCATATGATACTAGCGATATTGGTACTTTCTTCGGTATATCTGGCCTGCGATACAAATTTGGTACAAGTTGTGCATCATGGATGCGCCTTGTTAGCTATCAGTGGGTGAGTGTTAAGTAAAAATGCACAGTTTTTTTGTCTTTTATGTCTTTCAATTCATTACCATCTTTTCCATCATTGATTTCTCTGTACGATTTAGATGTTAAAATTACATTTGATTGAAAATTTTTAATGTTTAATCAATGAATACAACAGGTATCATTTCAAGCATGCAGTGGATGACGTAAAAATTTGCGACGAAAATTATATCACGCTAATGGATGAAACTTATACGAGAGTCAGACATTCCATAAAAGCCCACAGAACGGCCGTTGAGTTAGTATTGTTGTATATAATTAGTAATATGTATGTAAGTGTCGTGCATATCAATTCTTTTACATACTTTTTATTACAACGACATGCTAGATACGTGGATAAAATAGACGCCTGCCACATATATTACTTCTTACTTACCATAGGAATGATAGTATTAACTTTCACTGGTACTTTCGTGAAGGTAAGTTATACATCGTTCGTTAAAACTCACTTGCTATATAATCTAATGTATGTAGAACATTAATGTATATTGTATTGTATGTAAAAGTGTCGTGAAACATTTTTATTAATTCTAGAAATTAAAACAAACATAAAAGTTGATATACAAATATATTGATTTGAATATGTTTATTAAGTTGTAATTTCAATTTTCAATTTTAATTTTTTTAAAAATTAATAATTTACTTTTAGATTATACATTGTTATAATTATAATTTAATGAATAAGCTAATCGATATTTTTATTTACCGATATTATAAACATTTTTATTGATTCGACACTTTAGAATTCTACATCTTCGATAAAATAAACGATATATCAATATCTTGTACATGAATTTATATTATTCTGATTTTAACATTTGATATTATTTTCTAAATTTAGCTGTCGACCATGGAAATTGGGATTAGATTCTTCACGTTTTGTGCATACACTGTTGCTCAACTGACTCATCTTTTTTTCTTAACGATTATGGGACAATTTCTTATAAATGCTAACGAAGAAATTTTCAGAACAATGTAAGAATATTGTATGTATCCATTTATCAAAGTTAGGAGAGAAATTTGAAATAAGTTAAAAAAAAGAATAATAATAATAATAAAAAACTGAAATGTCAAAATTAATGTTTTAAGATATTATTTGATTTAATGTTTATATCGTAGGAAAATATTATTTATTATTTATTATTTGAATTGAATTTGAGTGAAATTTACATTGTGTATAATTGTGAAATTTAACAAACATTCTATTTTTAATTTGATATTGCATTTCATATAATTACACAAATAATTCTTTTCATAAATTTTACTTATTGTACAATAAAATTTCACGAATCAATTCACTATATTGTACACGTACAGATACGAAGCACATTGGTACAACGGTTCATCGAGAACGCAATCATTATACGTACTGGTACTTCGAAAATGCTTGACTTTTCCAAAACTGACAGGAGGAGGATTGATTACTTTGAATTTAGATAGTTTTGTACAGGTAAATTGTTATTTATATATTTTTTTTCTTCTATAAAATTAGATAAATATTTTAAAGAAACTAACTTCTGATCAAATGATATTGATTAAATTTTTTTTTCAGATTTTAAAAGCATCATTTTCTTATTACACTGTATTTAGATCTTAATAAATACAATAATAATAACATAAAAAGTAGAAAAATTTCTATATAGATTCGATATTTGTTGCTATTTATACATATAAAATAGTATATTAGTTGTAGAACCAATTAGAATTAGTTATTTATCTAATTATATTTTATGCATAAAATATATTCATATGTTATATAGTCTTTTGTCTTTTTTTTGTCTTCGATGCAATATAAATAATTATTAAAAAATTTATGATTATGATTTTTGCAGGATCGATAGATTGGAATAAAGGAACTGTCTGTAATTTTAAATACGTAATAAAAAGAATAACAATATTATATTTTTAATTTTTATAATGAACAATTTTAATTTAATTTATAGATATTGATAATATATATATATATAGATAATATTATATAATCATTTTTTCTCTCATTTAGTTTTTTAAGATTTTTCGAATATTAAATGTAATACATTATCTCAAAAAATAGAAAATTTATATTACACATGCATTCTTATTAATAACAAGATTGAAGTTTCTCTTATATCTAATAAAAATTAAAAAAATATATTTAATTCAATTAAATTTAGTTACTCACCAGATAATATACCGACTATAGTTACGATTATAATATTAAGAGGGCTCCATTATTTTGTTTTTAATATATATGTAACATATAAAAATTAACATAAATCCAACATTCAATGAAATTTTTCATTCCAAATTCTGAAATACATGATTTCGAATCCCATCTTGATTTTATTATTAGATAAGAAACTTATGTTTTACAAAATCACAATGTTTTATACAGATATCGACAATTTATTCTTCTGTAGATATTCTTCTATACACAAAATGAATGTTTCACTACGACAAAATATGGAGACCAATATTAGAAAGTGTAGCATCAGTCATTAATTTTTCATACACGTAGATTCACTCATCCACTTAGTTCGTACAAATTGTTATATCGTTAGGAACTGTTGCATTGAATTAAATCATCAAGTTAAATTGTTCATATTAATATACAATTATTCAATTTTCTTATTAAGAAAGAAAAAAGAAGATAGAAAAAACCATTACTGTCACAGAGGAAACCTTTCCATTTTCCTTTCTAGTTATGAATTAATCAAGTCCATATATATCTTTGTAAAAGCGACTCAATCACGCGAATCAATTACTTGAAAAGATAAAAGAATTATTTAATGCTGTCACTGTATCATAGAAAACGCGCGTTTATATTTAGATCGTTTGACCATAACAGTTTTCTTGTGGCCGTGAAAACTTATGGATCTGGCCTAATTGACCGAAGATAAAATCATTGAAACAGGAATAGTTGTATTCAATTATTTTTCGATAATTCTATGATAAATTATCGTTTATTAAACATGGACAAGCGAATAATAGAGGATCAATATCTGAAAATCAATAAATTTTTTGGACAGCTAGTTGGTGTGTGGCCTTATCAGCAAAGATTCATCAAGTTTTGCATAAGATTCATTACATCTGTTATAGTGGTTCTTACTCTTTCAGCACAGGTATTGTTATTAATAATTTATTTATATTAGATCATTTATGAGTAATTTTAAAAAAGTTATTAAAATTAAATTAGGATTTGTCAAACATTTATGTCATTTCCTAAATGAAAATTCTTGACAACAATTTTGACAATAAATTATTGTCATTTATGATACTTCACAGTATTAACATTGAATAATAATTTTTTTTTTGCATTAGATATCACGGGTAATAAAATTTTATAGTTTAGACGTTTTATCAGATCAATTGCCATATCTGGACGTAGGATTCGTCCTCTTATTCAAACAGTACAATTATATCCTAAACGAGGATAAGGTGAAAATTTGCAATTTTATTTATTCTACAATCCTTAGGATAATTATCAGTGTCGTTAAAATCGCAGCTCAGAGAACTTTTGAATGAAATTATATCCGATCGATTGATAAAACGATCGAAGGAAGAGTTAGAGATTTTGGAAATCTACTTAAAAAGAGCAAGAGTGCTTTCTACTGTTTACGAAGGTAATGAAGAAAAAATAAATTTTTTTAAATTGTAAAAATTGATATCATAAGATTCAGTAATAACATATACGACTTTTAATACGAATATAGAAAACAGTGAGAAAATCCAATTAAGAAAAAACGTCTATAAAATGTGAAACACAATTGTGTTTCATATATATTTAATTCTGATTATCTATGTATATTAAAAAATTATAATATCTTATATTGAATATGCAATTTATAAAAGATTTTTATTTTTAATTTATTATAAAAAAATTTAATATTTTAATATATCAAAATTTGATGAAAAATAATTTGAAGCGTTGAAGAAAATATTCGAAAAAATAAGTGTTCTTTATTTTTATAATTTTTAAATATATAATAATTTTCCAATCCATCTTCTCTTGCAAGTTATTAAATATTAATTTATTCGCTCTTTCATACGTTTCTCATCAATGTTTTCTTATATTTATTCATTTCGTTCTATATTTTATTCACTTCGAGTTCAGTTAGTATATTTTTCTGCGGCTTCATGTTCCTTCTTATACCAAGTATACCACCTATTTTGAACATCATCTCGCCCTTGAACGAGTCACGTGGCCGCGAACTAATCTATCCATCTTATTATTTTGTGGACGAAGAGAAATATTATTATCCCATATTAATGCACATGATAGCAGTTGCGTTAATACTCACTTCAGTATACGTAGCCTGCGATACGTATTTGGTTTACATTGTACATCATGGATGCGCCTTGTTAGCTATCAGCGGGTGAGTATTCGTTAACCGTTCTTTATATTCCTCATATCCCACAATTTGTTAGATATCGCGCTGAAAGATTACGTTTCGACTTGAGAATTTTGACTGTAATCAATGAAAATGAACGTAGGTATCGTTTCAAGCACGCGGTGGATGACATAAAGCTTCGTGGAGGAGATTATATTGACCCGTTAACGGATGAAACTTACACGAGAGTCAGACAGTCCATTAAAGCCCACAAAACAGCCGTTGAGTTAGTATTGTTGCAGTTAGTAATATAAATATCAACTACGTACCAACTATTTTATACATATTTTTTATTACGATCTACGTGCAAAGATACGTGGATAAAATAGACGCCTGCCACATACATTACTTCTTACTTATCATAGGAATGATAGTATTAGCTTTCACCGGTACTTTCGTAAAGGCAAGTTTAAGACTCATACATATACAGAATCATGTACATGGTGTTTTATATATAAATAAAGATGGAATATTTTTGAAAGATCGATTGTAGAAGCTAAAACGAATATAAAAGTTGATATTCAAAATTGATTAAATTATAAGTTTTATTGAAAATTCGCGTTGGATGAAGCGAGATGAAAAATAGGGAGAGAGGAGTACACTATATTAACTTTTGCTTGTTTTCGCTTCTACAATCAATTCTCCAAGGATATATTAATATGTATACGAATTTTATGTACAGTACTGTTGTAATTTAATTACAGTTGTCATCGATGGAAGTGAATGTTAGGTTTTTCACGTTCTGTGCATTCACTGTTGGCCAGTTGACACATCTGTTTTTTTTAACGATCATGGGACAATTTCTGATAAATGCCAACGACGAAATTTTCAAAACAATGTGAGATTGATATTACATGTATCGAAAATGTCAAATATGAAGAAAATTATTATTTATCGTTATTGCATTTGGATAAAATTATATATTGAAATTCAAGCAACATTTTATTTTCTTTTACTTTTTTAATCAAAGAAAATATTATCGTGCAATAGAATTTCGCGATTCATTACACTCTGTTTATGTATAGATATGAAGCACATTGGTATAATGGTTCGTCGAGAACGCAATCATTGTACATACTGGTACTTCGAAAATGTTTGAGCCCGCCAAAATTGACAGGAGGAGGATTGGTTGCTTTGAATTTGGACAGCTTTTTACAGGTGAACCGATATTTTTTTTTACATAAAATTGGATAAATATTTAAAAAAAAAGCAACTTCCGATTAAGTATAACATTGATTGAATTCTTTCCAGATCTTAAAAGCGTCATTTTCATACTACACTGTATTTAGATCATAATAAATTGATAAAATAAAATGATAGAAAGTAAAAAATTCGAATTTGTTAATATTTATTAATGTTGTGCAAATTAATCGGTAAGACAATGTATTTGTTACGTCATATCCCCAATGGGATTATTTGTTGTTGTTATGCCTAAAATATATTCAAATGTTAAACAGCAAGATGTGATATTTTCGTTTTCTTTTCTTTTTTTGCTTTCAATACTGTTTTTATCGGTGAAAAATATTATGTGAAAAATAGCAAAATTATGATTATTATTATTGATCAGTGAGAGATTAATAATAAGTTATAATTAACAAATTAAAAATTATATATGTCTGTTTTTTTATGCCTAGTAAAAATATATTCAATTTATTTGTATTTAGTTATTTATAGATAATATATCGACAATAGTTATAGCTATCATTTTGAGAGCTATCACTATCTGATTGTAAAATATTAAATTTTATGTCTATTTGAATGATGATTTAATGATTCTTCTTGTAGAATAATTTTTAATATAATTTAAATTATTATTTACGTAATAAAGAATTTATTTTCACAATATTTTCAATAGATTAATTCATTCAATAGATAATTCAAAAATATTAATATACAATACATTTTTTAGAAATAGTTTTTAAAAATAATAATATTAATTCTTTTTGTAATTGTATATGATAAAAATTATATATAATATTCTTTTTTAAAGGTTTTAGAGGTATAAATAATTAATATCAAAGCAATAAAAAAGATTCGTGTATATGAAATTAAACAATTCAATCTTCAAATAATTTCATGATAATAAATAAAAAGACAAAAACTCAACGTATTGAAATTTAAATTATAATTAATTATTAATAAATAAAACTTAGCAAATCATAAATTATAGAAGTTATCGATAAAAAATTCTTTTGTACAATATTTACAAATTATATAAACGATTTGAATATTTTGATAAAAATTTTTTTGATTACCTAATAGTTGAAAAAATCTCTCGATAGATCTGGCACCTCGATTCCTTATAATTTAAAAAATTTTTACATTATATCAATTTGATAGTATCCCGCACAGCGTTAAGAACAGACTGACGAGAAATTCTGTTGTAACAGAAGGACATGAAGAGAATATCGATTATTCAATTTGGTTATTCGTGATTAGTCGTGTTTCTGTGAGTTTTATTATTGTCGATCAACGTATGACATTGTTGATCAACTAACTCCTTATCTAATAATCAGTAAAAATGAAAAAAAGAAATGTGATAAAAGATGTAGCACACAATGACGAAAGAAATTCTTACGATACTTTCAAGTGGCCAATTTCAGAATTTCCTGTGAAAATATGAATTGGTTAAGATTGACATTCAACGAGGTAACGATTAACTTTATTAATATTTAAGAGAAACCTTCTACATCACTCGTGAACCGTTTTTCCCTACCAAGGAGTGAATCATTCAGCCAATAATAAAAAAAACTATAATAATTCCATTATATACAATTTTGTAAAATACTCTATTTCAATATTTAAAGTAAATCAAGGATTGTCATATCCATTTTACTTGACAATAAGCGACAGTAGAAATTTTATATTCGTCTTCTAAAGAATTATTCAATGAAACACTTCACGACACGAAGGAAGGCTATAAGAATTATCGAAGACGGAACAATTGTTTTTTTTTTTTCGAATTGGCATTTGTGTTGTTCTGATCATGGACGCGAGAACAGTGGAAAAAAATTTTTTGATAGTCAACAAAATATTCGGATTAATAACCGGTGTATGGCCGTATCAGAATTATCGGTCGAAAATGGCGGAACGATTCATAAGTATCACGGTGATGATGAGTGGTTTCGTGACACAGGTATGATAGATGATAATGATTCCGAGTCAATCTTGATTTTATTATTATAAAATTAAAATTCTATTTTACCTCTGTAATGACAGAGGACATTGAAAGTTTTTCACATTGAAAATAATTAAAATACATTCAAAGAAGAATACAAGTTTTATATTTATTATTTAATTAATAATAATTATATATGAAAATATCCTGCGTTGAAGAATAATCAAAAAGACAATCAAGAATTGTGCATCTTAGCTTCTTGTGAATTTTTTAATTTTACCATTTGTAATTAGTGTATTCAATTTAAAAAAAAAATAATTATCTTGCTTTCATAATTTATAGTGAGGCATAAATAATTGTATATTTTAAAATAAATATTTATTATTATTAAGAAATATTCATTTACTCAACATTATTTCATTTGTCTATCTTATTAATTAATGAAGTTAATCAATACGATATTCGAATGGCTCAATTTATATATAGAAAATATTTATAATAATCCTTTTATAATTACAGGTTGCATATCTCGTATTGAATCCCACTATGGACAAAGCAGCAACGAACTTGCCTTATTCTATAGCATCGTTTGGAACATTTATAAAAATGGGTAATTACTTTTTGGATGAAACTAAGGTGAGGGGATATTTTCGACATTTATTTAACACACTGTAAATGATATTTAGATCTCTCTTGCTGGATTCTTTTATAGTTTTTTTACAATGATCTTTCAATAGAATAGATTAAGATCAGATTAAGACTGCTCTATCTCTGTCACACTTTGTTTCCATCTCGTTTATTTGATTAACTTAATAAATAAACTTAACTTAATTTTTATATATCAATTTTTTTGGTCTCTAGAATTGACTCTCCAAATCCGTTTTACGAATATTTTAACATTGCTGTATAATATTTTAATAATTTTGATTTAACATTTTAATTCATAATTCTATCGAAAAATTACAGCTGACAACAATATTGAATCACATATTCGAAGATTGGGCGGCGATAAAAACGAAAGAAGAATACGAGATTATGTACAAATATTCACGAAGAGGATTGTTCATCACGATAAGTTATTTTCGTAAGTATATCATGGAACATTGACATATCTGAATTAAAATAAATCCTTTCAGATGATCGGTTCAGATCAAAGAATCAAATTTATAAATACAATTAGAATTTAACAATTTTCAAATATGAACAATATAAATATTTTCAGATATGTATCGATTTAAATATTTGTATACACTCGTTTCGTGTTTGAATAGTCGAAATTCAAGTGAATTTTCGATATTCTACTTTAAATTTAAATTTTATCCTACTCTCGAGAAAGATTCGCACGGAACATATTTAATACAATACAATTCTCTGAAGCATGTATACCTGATTCATCAAATTTACAATCGATACCATATTGTACTTTTATAGTGCATATTGGTGTTACTGAAACATTTATGCTTATGTGGCCCATGGTGCCGCCTATTCTGGACATCATCATACCATTAAACGTGTCACGGAAACGTATATTCTTGTACCCGGCTTATTTCTGGTTGGACGACGAAAAGTACTACGTGCTTTTATTAGGACACATGATAATCACACTACTCATGATTTGCTTTATATTTTGCGCCTGCGATACGAACTACGTGTACGCTGTGCAGCATGCATGCGGTTTGCTGGCAATCGCCAAGTACGAAAATTCATTAATTCCCCAAAGTATAATGATCGAATCATTATTACGAAAATTATTATTTCTTTTCATTTAGATATCGGTTTAAAAATGTATGCAAAAATTTGAAAGAAGATCGTGCCACGCCATTAGAGGAAATCAAGTATAAGAGTATATGCGAATCGATCAAGGCGCATCAACACGCTTTGAAGTTGGTACAAGTTTGTGGAATTATGAATATCTTTGATTTTTCTCTCGCTTTTAACGTTAATTTTGAATCTGCATTAAGTTTATTTAATATTATTCAAACGTAATCTATCTTTATTATTTTCAATTGGAGAAACAGGGAAAGATCTTTCTTTTTTTCTTGTAAAATCCTATTAAATACCTTTATCTACTTTTTATCCTTCGTTAAATATATATACATATGATAATTTATAATAAAAAAATGAAAAGAGAAAATATAACGTTATGAAATTTTTCACAGACTAATTTACCTTTAACATAGATACCTGAAGCTAATCGAAAATAGTTACCATATGTATTTATTCGTTTCTATGGGACTGCTGATAATGGCCATTAGCGTGTCGTTATTAGAGGTATAATAATTTTCAATGTACAAGAAAACTTTTTCCTTAACACGATTATTCTGCATGATTACTTTAACAGATTGCTTTCAGGTGGCAAATGGCAAAAATGGTTCGAGAGAATTAGTGCAAGCTACATTTTTGTTCGCTCAATTATTCCACACGTTCATTCTCACCGTTCAAGGACAATTTGTGATAAATGAATTACAAGATGTTTATGAATCTATGTGAGTGAACGAAAAATATTAATTTTTGTTAAAACAATTGTATCACAAGGAAAAAAGAAATGCTGCTTCCTTATTTCTTTTAAATACAATTGTCCTTTGCAGATACGAATCTCCATGGTACACTTTTTCACCTAGAATTCGATCGTTATACGTGTTATCGTTGAGAAGTTGCCTAAATTTTCCCACGTTAACAGCCGGTGGTCTGATCGTATTGAATTTACAATCTTTCGCAGAGGTAATATATAAAAAACTTGTTATTTAAACGTGACGTAAAATATTTGTACGAATGGAATTTCCATTTTCAGATAATCAAAGCAGCTATTTCCTATTATACAGTAATGCAAACGACGTAATAACGATGTATTATTATGTACGTATATGACGATTGGAATATTATATACAATGGGTGTTAATATGTATGTATAAACATCTTTGAAATTGATTCTAGACGTCAAAACAATCTTTCTTAATATATCTTTCCAATATATTAATGTCCCATTCAGAATGAATATATAATTTACTATATTTTTATCATTTATAATATTATTGTTTAATAAATAAGCATCAATATATATCGTGTGTAATTAATTTTATCAATATTTTAACTTCAAGATAAAAAAGTACCATAAATATATTAATATTCTGTATTTTCATGTACTTATATGAAGTTCGACACAAAATAAAAATCTAAAAAAATATTAATTGAAGCACATATTGCTCACTTTTCACACAATATAAAAATTACCAAGGTTTATTTTTCAATCTACGTAGAAATGCATATATCATATTAAAATATTAAATTGGAAGAAGCTCAATATTTGAAAGTACTCAATATTTCATAAAACTTTATTAATAATTACAAAAAGAGAACTGCTCTTTTTAAAAAACTGCAATTTTTTAAATTATTATTGCAGTAAATGAACTATTCTACTCCTAAGAAATATCAAATTCGTGGCCATTATATTCCAATCATATCCTGTTATTAAAAATAAAGAAAAAAGTTAATACTTACATATTTTTCTTGCAAAATCTATTAGATCTGAGCTTCCATATCTCACAGATATCGACAATCTATCCAAACATGATAATGTATTTATATAAACAAAAAAAATACTTAATAAACAACAATTTAAATGTAATTCCAAAGTGTAAGTCTAAAAAGATTTAATCGAGGGCGAACATGGTAGCATTATTGAGAAGAAATTGGATATAGAGAAAATAAATATCAAAAGATGAATATATTTTCTTAGAATTTGTTCTTCATGACATTTCTAAATGGAATGTAATTACGCGAATTGCATTATTTCTCTACTGTACGATATTGAAAAACTGCACGCCTCGATCGATCCACGAGTGGCAAGTTTCGTTTGCAACGTTATATTTACTCGATTTATTATATCGGCGCAACATGTATTTACGTGTAAATGCAATTGAAAAGAGGTTTCTATATTCCTTCTACAGGGATTAAATTTTATAAATGGAAACGTACAACAATTGTAACAATGCATTTTCAAAAGAGATGCATTTCAATTCAAAGATATGAATTATTGACGCGCGCTAAAGCGTGCATTTATCTTCGCCTTGGTCTATAGAATCATCGAAACGATTAATAAGAGTATTTCTACCGGCTTCTTTGTCTTTGTCTTCAGTCTAGATTCCATCATGGATTCGGATATGTTGGAGAAGCGATTCCTAAAGATCACGAAAAGATTCGCGAAGTTGAGCGGTATTTGGCCCGATCAAAATAAGTATCTCAAATACATTTCGTGGATTATTATATACGTTATTAGTATACCTTCTGTTGTTGTGCAGGTACGTGGACAATTAACCGTTGTTCGTTGATATTTTATGTGTAAAAGATTATTTATAACTTATATATTTATTATTATTTAATGTAATGTTTGTTTAAAAATATTATACATAATCAGTTGAGGTTAATTATATATTATGAAAATAATTGGATATACGTATAATTGTGCTTCTGTTTGAATAAAAATTAATATTAATTTTGTCAAAGAAGTGGAAATATTTGAATTTATATTTTCGATTCTGCTATGAATGATTATCAACTTTTTCGTATATCAAAAATTTGTGTAATTTGATAGCTAAAAGAAGCTATACAATTTTTATAATAAAAATCATTATTTAAACTATAATCCATTTAAATAAAATATTCTATATTCCATTAATCACAAATATTTGAATCTCTCTTGTCTTCTTAATGATTCTGTTTTAAAATTTTTAGTAAAATTTCAATTTAATTCAATTTTGATTTTAGGTAGCAAGAATTGTACACATATCTACTGTAAATGTTATAGTAGAGCAATCAGGTATTGCAACTGCGATATTTCTGTTGCTGTTAAAAGAAGCTAACTACATTCTCAATGCAACGAAGGTGAGAAGACACTTAGCAATTAAAGTTATCTTTTTAATTTAAAATAAATTTGAATAAATTATAGGTCAAGTCTCTGTTCAACGATTTGTACATGGATTGGACGATGGATCGGCCGAAAGAGGAAGTTGAGATTATGTCAACATATGCCCAAAGAGGATCTTTTCTTGCAACGTTCTATCTTAGTGAGTCGATTTATATTTCCAAAATTTTATCATAATTTTAATCAAATGATTAAATATAAGAAACATATTTTACTTATGCTAATGGTACGAAAATGATCTCGTGGAATTGAAAGAAAAGAATAAATTACGAACAATTAATTCAATTATTTCATTTTATAATTCAATGTAATTTGTGTACAATGGAATTAACAATATATATTTGCAATTCTCATAAATGCATCGTTGAAAATTTATCAAGATTTAAGAATTTTAAAATATCATTTACATAACGACTCAACAACAAATAGTCTTTTAAAAATATATACAAATATTTTATTTTATTATATTAAATATTTTATTATATAATTGGTTATATTGACATAAAAAAATAAAGTTTCAGACAATTAGCATTTTAGAATCATTTTATTGTGATATATTTTTCTCTATTCTTTCCTTAAAATATTCAAAAAATTATTTTGAAAGCAACAAAAGAATAAATTATAAATAAGTTAAAAAAATTAATTTCCAATTCAATTTATCTTCATTCAATATCTTCTTTCCTTTCAATCCATTCCCTATTCTTCTTCAACTGTATATTTAAAAAACAATATTAATACTTTTTCAATTTATGAATCATTCTCTCTTGCTTCCTTGGGATGATGGATTATCTGTTACATTCATATTGAAAATTTACTTCCAGTAAACGCGTACTGTTGCTCACTTTTATTCTTACAAGTGCCATGGACAGCTCGTTTGTTGTACATGATAAAATCACAAAACACGTCCCCGCCTATGTTACATGTCATACCAGGTTACTATTTCATCGATGATGACCGCGACTATTATTACTTCATCCAACTGCACATGAGCCTTTCGATAATCATGGTGGTCGTCGTGTACGTCGCCTATGACACTTGTTACATAGTATTCGTGCAGCACGTTTGCGGATTATTGGCCGTGGCCGGGTAAATAAATTGATATCACTTTCTCTTGCAAAAATTTTCAAAATTTCGCTCAACGAAAAATGGACGTTCTTCAGATATCGCTTCAAACACGCGATCGACGATTCCGCTTTGAAGAATTCCGAGGAAAAGATAAAAGAGACTTGTAAAAAAATACGTTCCTCTATTCAAGGACACGAACGAGCTATAAGGTTCTATTTCCATTTCTATTTCTATTTCTATTTTACTTTTACATGCAGTCAGTTACAGAAATATTTGTACTTTGCAATAGGAATTTTGGAGTAGGAATTTAATCTTTTCAATTTTTTTACAAATTTTTTTTATTTTTAACAGAACTATGGATTTATTTAAAGCATAAAACAAAATTTTAAATTATAAAATGTTTAATTTTTAATCCTCTATCAGCCTGCTTTGAAAAATATCCATTGAAATTGTTTTCAAAATTGAAAACAATTCAGAATTGATTTCAAAGAAAATGATTTTAAAAAATTGCTTCAATGTAGAAACTTTTAATGAAATCAGAATTTTTTCAGAATTTTCTGGTATAATGTACGAATATTTTTTTGATTGTTATTCTATATTTATTAATGAATTAAATACCAAAATTGAAGTATTAATATATATATATTAATATAATAATAGATAAAAGTATTTTCTTCGATCATTATGAATTTAAAATAGGTATTTAAAGAAAATCGAGGATACACATGTTAATTTACTTTTTATATCTTTGGGTCTGATAATCATGAGTTTTAGTATCACGTTACTAAAGGTAAATTTAATTGAATTTTATTTTATTCGTACATGATCGATTGAACATGATCGATGATTATTCCAAATTACTCTTGATTATTCGAAATTATAGGTCGTTACGATGGACTATTGTTTGGATTTTTATAAATATTCCAGCTTTTTGATCGTTCAATTGATGCACTTGTGCTATGTGATGATTCAAGGACAATTCGTGATAGATTCGTGCAATGAGATTTATTGCTCGATGTAAGTAATTATAATAAAATTTAAAGATAGAAATTTTAGAATTAAATTTTCTTAATTTACTGACAAAGGAAATCCTTTCTAACAATGATATTTCTTCTTCTTATGGTATAAAAATAATTCATAAAAATTTTTCTTGTTTTATTTTTTAATTTATTCTATAAATGACTTACTTACAGATACGAAGCATCATGGTACAATATCAATCCAAAAATACAAGCGTTATACGTATTAGCATTGCGAAGAAGTCTAACTCCACCTCGTTTAACCGCTGGTGGTTTAATAGAATTGAATATGCAAAGTTTCTCAGAAGTATATATATATTTAAAATTAATATTTTCTCGAATAATTATAAAATCGTTGAAAAAAATATTGGTATTTTCAGGTAATAAAACTATCTGTTTCGTATTATACAGTATTAAGATCGACGTAAAAAAAAAAAATTTATATAAAATATATATACGATGATATGACTATAATAGATGTTATATGATATGACTATAATTAGTATTATAAAATAATTTTGTAAAAGATTATTTTATTTGATATGTATATGATTATATTATATATAACATATATGATTTAAAAAGAAAGAATAGTTTTATATTCTTGTTTAGTATATGAATTCACTTAATGAATTATAAATAATCATAATAAATTAAGTATTTTATTTTTTTTTAATTTATAAAATAATTAAAAGTAATAAGAACATGTTACAAAAGTTCACAATACATTAAAATTGAATTATTTTTTATCATTATTGGTGAGATATATAAACTAAATATAGTTTCCAATACAATATTAAATAAAGATATATAAAATTTAATCAAATTCAATTATGACTTTTCAATCAAAATGATGCACACGTATCCTTTTGAAAAATAAAAGCTCTGAAAAATATTTGTATCACATATTTCATACATATATAAATTTAATAACACTTGACTGACCTGAATAATTTAATTAAAAATAATTATTCTTTTTCAAATATTTTTCATAATAGCAGAATCGCTATTATCATCACGAAAGGTAATAATTATTACTCCTGGAAACAAGTCGAATTATTCACTTGTACGTATGCATATGATCGAACGCTTATTAATCTCGCTGCAAAATATTAACCTGGAATCTGGACCGTGGGAGTAGGTCAGCTTAAACGTGCACAAAGCTCGGGGCACTTTCTCACAGAGGGAGCACAGACAAATATCTTTCGAGCTATTCACGGCTCGATGAAGAAGATAACGATACGAAAATTCATATAGATCTTCTTTTCTACAAAAATTCTTTACCGAGTCAATTTTATTCAGAGTTTATATTCAAAATAATCGCCATCGCCATAATTTATTTTAATTAAATATCTTTCGATTCTTAACAGAAGAAACAGGTAATGCTTTTAATGATTTACCTTCAAATGGAAAATCATATTGATGGACGTGCATCAATCATTAATAAGACAGTTAATAATTTCATGTAGATATTTTAAAGGTAAAGTACATTTAACAAGGGAGAATAACTCGACTTAATCGACCACTTTTTTCCAGGAGGGTTGCTGTAATAACAGACACGTAGCAAATTCTTTCGAATAAATATTGCATGGCGAAATGAAAATGAAACAATTTCATTCAACAAATTTGCCAGCTATCCTTAGAGAAAAAGTACGAGAATGATCACGTTATATGAAATTTGACTTGATCTCAGCAAAATTGAAAGATTGCAAAAATATTGAAAAATTTCTTTATCACTTTAATTGATCATAAAAGATCATAAAGATATATGAGAACATAAATATCAATCTATCGATCGAAAAATCTTACATCCACTTACAGATGAAATCATACACAATATTCTGTGAATGATTTCCTGTATACTACTTCAAGTGCCAATTCTTAACTCATTATATATATATTTATATCATATATTATGTTTACATATCTACAAAATGGCAATATATTACTAAACGATTTCAAACAATCGATCCTAAACACGAAACAACGATAATTGTTACGCAAAAATATATAAATAATCTAACTGTACAAGTTCATCCATCACTCGCCATTCTTTTTCCAATTTTCTAAGACCACACGTAATAAAAGTGCGTGTTAAAATTTACAAAGTTACCTTTCTCGCGAGATAAATTAATCCCAACAAAATCTCAATTCCCAAATAAGAAAATAAGAGAATTCTCGATTTCTTCTTCCCTGTTCCTAGCTATATATCTCCCCTATACACGCACAAGGAAGCTCAAACCGTTCGAGAAACGTCATTCTGCATCCACGGTAATCGTAGTATACCGCGTTTCTAAATCAACATGAATAATCATTTCAATTACCATCGTTCTTTTTCCGTTCCTCCGTTTTCCGCACGCTCTTGCGGAAGCGGGTTTCGGTGCCTTATTACTCTCGTTACAAGCACCCGCTTGTATTCAAGGCCGTGGGATCGGGCCAGATCGTAGCGACCTTGCGGCACACTCGAACCTAGTAACCGCGATTAGACGTGACTATCGTTGGAATCGTTTCAGCCTCCTGGACCAGGAAGGAGAAAGAGAAGGAGAAGGAGGAGGAGATGGGCGAAAGAGGATGAGAAACAAGTGGAAAGAGGGATGATGGAGCTTCCTCGAGATGTCGTCGAGGAAAAACAGGCCGAGACGAGCTGGAACTGGAGGAGGAATTCGTCTTTCGAGGGATCGAGCCGGTTGCTTTGGCGCGGCTCTCTTGTGAACCAGGTCAACGATGACTCAGTTCTGACAGCGGACAATAGTTTTATTAACAGACAATAGGATATAAGATTGATCTATGACGCGTTTTGCATACAGCGTGGTAACGTGTAATGCCGATCGGAAGGATGCAATTGAAGCCTCGAGGAGCGAGTGAGTTATTATTGTTTCCTGCTCGTAAGTATACATGTTGGAAAATCGATTGGCAGCGTCTATGAAATGTGATGGACTTTTATCGAGAATTTTATCTTTAATGAAGATAAAAAGGGAAGGAGAGAGCAAGATTTATGAGAAGAATTATATATTTGTTGTAAAAATTAATTATTAATTAAAATAATTCGTTCCACCTTTTATTAACAATACACATCTCTTTTAAAATTCCCTAGATCGAAAAATCTCATCTTCTCTTATGCAAATCAAAGAATTTAAATGCGCATCGAGGGATGTTTAAACAGGCTTGAGCAAGGAAATTAATCATTTCGATTGAAAACCACCCCTCGAGGGGAAATAAATTCGTCGCCATTAAACGTACGACACCCTCCTCTAATGTCTCCTCTAATCTTCTTTTTTATCCCATCGTCACGTGCCTTCAGCTATCACAACTGTACCCATTATGCGAGGCGATGCTGTTCCATTGAAAACCGAACTTAATCCACGCAGGACAACCGTTCTAATATTCTCGTTCCATTACTCTTCACACTCGACATTCGGCACAATCAATTATTACCTTTCACAGATCGATTCTCGTCATAAACTTTCAACTTATCGATTTCATTTTTAAGCACAAATCGACGAGCGATTTCGAAAACACGCCATTCAGTTTTTCTTATTGGTATCAACTCATTCTGAGGAACGAAGGAGAATGAGAGAGAGAAAAAATCGTGGATCGGCGCAGGTGGCACGGATATGAATTCGAATTCCTCGTTAACAGGCCGGCTCGATTCGAAATTATGCCACGATCGCGCGCTTGCGTACGCGCACGCGCTTCGCATGGCTCGGGGGCTTCTCGCGAAAGTAAAGAATCTAGAGTAATTGGCCACGTCGGGGCAAGGAGAGCGAGTTTTTCTTTCTTTCGACGGATATCTATCGCCAATGGATATCGTTAAATCCCTCCGTTTACAGGACAATAACGGTTCTATGAGTAATTGTGAAACGGTAGTAGTTTGGATTTCTCCTAGCGTTTTTTAAAATTGTGTTACTCTTAGATGTGGTCGCGCGTCGAGGTAATTGGTATGATTGATGGCCGTTGTAAAAGGTATGCAATTATTAAGAGTTGAACTTATTTGGTGGTTATCGTATCTGATAGTTTATTGCCACCTCTGATATAATTATCTGTTATGATAAGAATGTGTTAATGGGATAGTGATGAATTATCAGTGGTAATAATTTCGTATCGTTAATACGTCATAAAGGTTTGTTACGATTTCGTTGTTGAACAAGAAACGGAACAGTGAGATAAATTAAATTGTATTATGTGAAATCATTCACTTTTTTTTTTGTTATGCAATATTTGAGAATATTAGATCTAGAATAACAGTTTTCTTTCCATGTTTTATGAAAGGATTTCGTTGATATAAAATAGAAAGTATTTATTTTTCTAAATCTGAAGTTTCAATCTTTTTTGCTTATGCTGTTATGTCTATCGAATTAAATCTTATGAATAAATTGGATTATTATCTAGATAAAATTCGTATAAGTCTATTAATATTAATTTGTTAATCTACACAGTGTCTCGAAAAATAAAGATATCAGAATATAAGAAGCTGTTAAATTGGATTAAATTACAATTAAAGTGACAGTTACTTTTTATGAAAAGGCAATTGTTTAAAAAATCATTTACCGCAAGAATTATATTTATCACACATCGTAGATAACAGTTTAACTACTTTGAACTTCAAATATTAGAGCAGCATATTTTAAAAAATAAAAAAAAAAATATAATATCTTAATTGACAATGAGATAAGTATAGAATTATATACTCGTATTCTGCATATCTTACATCAATAGCTCATAGGAAAAATATTCAAAGTAGTAAAATTATATTACAATAACGCAAGAGCGAGTAAAAGAAATCTTTTATTTTTCAATGGCGACGAGATTAAGGAACACGAAAGAACGACAGCGTCGAATGGGCATTCACCAATCGAAACGAATCGAAATTGCACAATTTTCAATCGACGATTCGCGTCGCGTTTCCCGTCGGAAGCCACGAAACTATCGTGGCTCGTTCGCACTCGTGGCTCGCCACACGTATCCCGAGGCCATTTATTAACCCCGCTGAAAATTCCCGATGAGACGAGTCGTTAAAACCGATCGTTTGCCCAGCCGAGTTCGTCGATCACGAGTCACGACTTTTACCTTTAAAGAGGCTCCACGCTCAAATTGACGACGTGAATCCGTCCCGTTTGATTTTATCGCACGCGAGCTATCATTGGCCAATACCTAGTTCAGTGACTTTTTTTGATTTCAATAATATCACAGTTTTATTTTGTTAAAATAAATTGATACACGAAGAGAAATATTATTACTAATTATTATGAAAAATTGAAACTTAAGAATAGAAATCAAAGATGAAAGAGATATTTGTATCGAAAGATTTTTCCTCTTTTCATACAAGGAAATTCTTATTGTTGTTGTTATTATTATTATTTTATTTTATAAATTTTATTCTTCGCATCTTCAATTTTCACCTATCCTTAATCCGATTCGGCGCCAGGATTAATTCAACGAAACGATCAATCTGGCAATATTCCGGCTGCCAATTGATTTCCTCTTCCATTCCATGATTGTTCGTTATCAAACAATGGAAAACTGAAAAATTGAAAAATTGGCGTATATTCGTTTAAAAAATATCGAAAAGAGATCTCGAAATAAAAAATAAAAAGGAAAAAGGAGATAAAATGAAATAACTTATCGATAATCGATAATAAAGACTCGAAAAGCAATTATTCAAAATAGAGGACGAACTGATGAAACATGAATTTTTCAGAATCTTAAAAATCAGAATACCCTTTCTGTAAATAAAACCTTTGAGCTTTTAGAATAATTTGTTCAACGAATAATATCATTCACCATAATATAAATCTTATAATGATACATTACATCCTTTTAAGAGTCACCCAATATTATATTTCGATCTCTCTATATTTTTACATCCTCAGAAAAATCGCAAATCCGAATACATCATCGAGAAAAAGATCAGAGAAGCAGGATAAGAAAGAATAAAATTAATTCAACAATTCCTATCTTCCCCCATAAAGCAATGAGCAAACGACGGCCGTCAGGATGGCAAGATTTAAGCCGTGTCCTTTACCAGCTACTACCCGCATCGAGACGCTGCCACCGAATCCCACGGCCGAGGCGCATCCTGTTCCGCGCGCGAAATTACGTCCATAATTTACGCGCGGCAAAACACGGGTCTATCTTTGTCCTGAATATCGGCACCTATCGCGATCGAGCGCCACGAAATGTAGAATCGGCCAAATGGTGGTTTTCACTCCGCTTTCTCGCGCTGCGAAAAATCGGGGCGAATGACGAACGATCGAACGAAAAGTGTCCCCGTCGTCCACGGATGAGCTTCCGTGTTCGCGGTTGTGTGTACACGGTCGTTGTCGTCGGCTCGATTTCACGGCCGAGCGAACATGGAAGATGACGGCGATAGCGAAACGCGAGGCGGTTGGCACGATAAAGGAAAAGCGTTTGTGGCGTGTGCCTCGTTTCGAGCCATATACGGTTTAGCCTAATTTCCTCGTCTCGCCTGCCATCTCGCGGAGTTTCTCGTAATAAGGCTAGGTAGAGAAGGAAAGGTTGCTCGTATAATTGTGTAAATACGAGGATGTCTTTTAAAATCGGAAACACGTTGAACGAAAAGTGGATTCTTACAAATGTTTTTGGCACATGGTATAAGATATGTATAAGGAAATCTTTAAATCGTGATTATTGTAAGTAAATTAATCGTTTTATGGAAAAATGAAAGTGGATATTTAAAGGATATGTATATTTTTTAAATAGAAGTATAAATATACGGATTGTTGTTTGATACATGTATGAAAAAATAACTTGAATTTTGTAAAACTTATCTTATGAAACATAAAATATACAATATTGTAATTATCCTTCGTATGACAAATTTTATAAACTTCAAGTTACAATGATTATCTTTTAAACTAATGATTATTTGATATAATTGGCTCTTTTTTTTGCAGGAAATAATTGTATTAAAAATAATTTAAAAATTTCAAGTTGATTTTCATTCTTCATCAAAACTTCGACAAAGCAATATTTAAAATATGAAAAAGTGGTAAAATTTTAAAGATTTCCCGTTGAACAAAATCACTATATATAATTAATCATAAATTTTTAAATAGATTTTCTTCCAAGTAATAATATACGAAAACTTTTTAATTAGTATATATATTCAACTATTTACATTATTATTTATTATTACTTATAACACCTAAATTACCAATCCTTCTAATCATCCTCCAATCAAGTCAAACACAATCGAATTCCTTCTAAATTAAACCTCTATCATTTCGACCTGTGTCCTCCCTTTCAAGATCGTAACTCATTCGAATCGAGTCTCGAGGCAAGGAGGGTCCCTTTTTTCTTTTTTAGAATTCCTCCTCCCGCTCTTTAGCCTCGTTTCTTTCGAACCGACCCCAACCGAAAAAGAGAGGAGGAACTTGGGCAGAGGGGTTGGGAAATAGAAAGGGCACGTCGAGTTTCGCGGAACCGAGGAGGATTTCCACGTCCTGGAACTTTCTCATATTGATCCCGACGGCTGTTGAACGACTCGACGTCTGCGTCTAAGATGTCTCCGCGTAGGAGGAAGCCCACCCTCCCCGCTGGAATGATGCATTGCGGCAGCTTGGACGCCTATTCGAACAAACTAGATCGCCATTGATATCGTGTAAGATAGATACAGATCTGGGGCCTGATCGCCCGAAAGCCAGCCGGAAACGCCTTGAAATTGATTCCTGGCGTGGGCTTCGGCTAGTGCTGTGGTAAGTAATCGCCATTTTCTGTAAAAGTCTTCTAGTAAAATTATCTAATTTATAATTATTGATTAAAAAGTGGTTTTATTTTTTATTCGAGGGAAAATTTGTTCGCTAAATCATTTTTACTTTTTATTTGCATATAATTATATGTGATATATAATAATTATTTTGGGGGAAAATTTATTTGATAATTTTTACAAATGTGAATTTAGCTTGCAAGTTATTTAGTTCTCTCTATATTGAGTCCATTTATCCATATATTGAGTAATATGTACGTGTCATGTGTGTATCGATGTATTCCAGAAAGAAGGAAACGGAAATATCGAAACAGTGAATTGAATTGATGATGCCTGATGTTTCAAAATAATAGGGAAACAAAATAGGAATGTCAGAGATAGTAAAGCGAAGCATATGTACGTTGAATAGATGGAATAAAGAGGAAATACCAAGTAAATTGAAGTATTAAGCAAGATGATTAGTAAAAATGATTTTATGTTTCAAAAGAAGAATTAAAATATTTAATTTAATTTTATGGATCAAGATTTGTGAAAGAGTCACTGTTAATTATTTTTATATTTGAAATTCATAGAAAATTTCTCTAACAGACAATTATTTTTATTGGATTCTATGAAATAAGCATTCATGGTATCTCGTACTTCAAAGCAAAGAGAATAAAGTAGCTAATAAATTAAATATACATCTTGTTGAAATGAAAAGTTTTGAAATAGTTTGAAAGAAAGTATACTTTGAAATGAAGAAATAATAATAAAAATAGCAAATTGTTATCGAATAGAAAGATCTATTACAAAAAATCACAAGTCAATGATTTCTAATATAAAGCACGAGAATTGAGAGATTAATATCACAAATATAAAATGAAATGAACTGATGCATCTCGAGCATTTATTATAACTCAACAATATGCACAAATGAAATCACACTTTTCGACGATATATTCCAACTTTCAAGTCCCTGTCACGTCATCGAGCCTTTACAATCCCTCGTATTCCCAAAACGAATATTTCCACTTTTATTACGCAATAGAGCACAGCTCCTATACATTTCTTCTCTCGATTCAGTACTTCACGATCTTCATTTGCATATCAATATCATTTCCTGCTGCACCACAGAAGAGATCAACGCTTCGTTCGACAACGAAGATAAAGTATAAACCAGAATAATTCGACTGTCCCTTGAAACAAGTTCTTTTCTTCAAGTTCCAAGTCGAACCCTCGAGAAAAAGGGATCGATTTAAACTTAACATCCCCAGAAAATTGCAAATTCCAAAGGATCGATTCGAATGTTCGAATTAAAATCGAGAATTCAAGTGGAGAAATATTCGAAGCTCCTCGCCCTCTCAATGAATTCTCTTCATTTTTTACGCAATGCTTTTGAGTTACGAAGAAGTTTCATAAAGGAAGTCTGATAAAGGGAGAATCGTTCGTTAAGCAACGAATCTTCGCGAGCAAGTGCGCGGCCATATATTTATTCGGTTCGTAAAAGTTTCTTTACGAGGCAGCACGCTTTACGACACCGAACGCATAACGTTCCTTTCTTGGCCGGCTCGAAATCGGCGATTTCGTTGAAGGTTTTCAACTGTATCGCTCGCATAAATTCTTTTTTTCATTCTGATCACACACGCTTATGCTGAATTATCCTATGATAAAACCGTGCTCGCGAATAGAGACGGTAAACTTTCTGAGAAGTTCCCAGCCGTGCAATATTTTTGTTAAACGTCCCCGTTTTGTAGAAACTCGTAAAAGAAATTTTTATACTGCCATATTCTCATTAATAAAATGTTTCGTTTTTATTATGTTTTCGAAGATTAATAATAATAATCAATTAATGAACTGCTACAGATAAAGCGCTCAAGTGATCAAGATTCTCTCGAGTCGTTAATAATTTTCGTTAAAATTAAATTCATCGAAGAAATATTCCATTCTCTAATTAACAAAATTAAAAAAATTGTTGCATCAACAATTACAGATCGAATATTCTATATCAATTGATTAACGAAACGGATAGAAACGTTGCTTCGCATCGTATACTAATTGCCGGTTGGAGAGGAAGGTTCAAGGTTAAGATTTTTCTTCGTCGAAGAATCGAGGGAGCGAGGCGTTCGCCGAATCGGCGTTCCAAGATGGGCCGGGTAGTCAGACAAGTTTTAAAAATACTTTACCAAACCTGTGCCGTCCTGTCCCGAGACTTTTTGCATGATTTGGCGCCAGTTACCGATTCTCATTCGCTCGACTTGTTGGTAAGCGCTTCCCTTGGTGCAACGAACTTTTAAACTAATTATGCGAACTGTTGGAGAGATTATGTAAGTGAATTAATTTTGTTCTGACTTTTTTTCTTTTCATTGAATTTTCATGCCGAAACAAAAAGGGGAATTTAAAAAATAAGATAACGTTGTTTGTTTAATTAATGAATTTTGTCGAAACTTTCTCTTTGAAAGTATTTAAATGTTTAAGAATTTAATTGACGAAGAGATTATTTAATCTTTCAATAATTTTTGATGAAGTTACGTTGTGTAAAATATTTTTTGATTGGAGAAAAATATAAAAAAAATATTAGTAATTAAAGGATAATAAAAGATATTTATTTCAGATGAATTATTATTAATAAAAAAGTATATCATTATAATAAATAACTTTCATGTATGATATCCAATTCAAGTGATTAAAACAAATGAAACAACTGATAAAATTAATCAATGCATTCAAGATGATTTCTTTAAGTGTTATATGAGATCACAGCCAAAAGATAGAATAATAGAATTTCTCGATATCAAGAATAAGTTGGAATCTTTCCATATATTTCAAGTTGAAGGATATTCTCAAGAATGCGGGATATATCTTCTCCGAAGGTGTGGCTTCTGTATACATTTTCCAGTGAATAATCTTTGGCATTCCTCTTCTCTCTGTCTTTCAACTGAATGGATGATAGAACAACTATCAAACAGAATTATATCTTTTAGATAATTGAAAATTCTGTTTTAAAGTATCATTTTAAACTCTTTTAATTGCACTCAATGAACGAATACTAAATATATTGAAAAGTTATGCGTCTATAAAATTTAGTATTCAATATATCTCTAAAATATTCCGTAATAAATCAAGTTAAATTAGATTGGATAGGAAAAGAAGCTATATTCATTTATTAGATCAATTTAAATCTGCTTTGCTCAAACTTATATCTTATCTTCATTCATCGAGATACAAAATACACCAATTGATTGGTTAGCTTAGCTCAAATCGCGCAATCTTTTTTTCAACAAACATTTAAAAATCTTCATATTTCGTCCCCACTTCGATAAATACAAAAAAAAACACAACACTCGTCTCTCTCTCTTTCAAAATAAAAGGTTTCGAAAAAAGTGAAGAGACTTTAAACTCGAAACACGCTCCTAACGGAAGAGACGCCGAATATATTAATACGAAACTACCAAAGTTCCCTCCCTTCTAGACTCGTTGTCCTCCGGTATGCGGGCCGCGTGCCGCGTGATTTTTTCCTCGTTCGTTCGAGAACGCGCGACAGGACACATATTTCGTGGTCGTCCCCTCCTCCCCCTGATTCATCCTTATCGAGAGGCAACCTTGCCTCCTTTCGTTGTCGCGACGACCGCCTCGAAAAGAAGAAACGCCGGTTTCGCCGCCCTCATCCGCCACCCGCGGCGCATTATTATTTAACGCCGCTTACATAAGTAATTCTACGTTGTCACGTTGACCGAGTGCAAGCCTCCTCTCGATTCGCGATTGTAGGCGGTCGCCGAGAATCTCTTTCTCTTTCTCGAGAGGGAGGGAGGGAGAGAAAGGGATAAGGGATAAGGGGAATCGCGAAGGAATTCGACGTACGAGGATCGATGGTCCGTTTGCAAAAGGATTTTGCAAAATGTTGCCACGGTATGAACGGTATGAACCGAGTGAAAGTTGCATTTTGCCCTGGGTTTATATATGGATTTTGCGTCGAAGATACAAAGTCGGAGTGGGCGGTGGTATACGGTGGTTAGGAATTGCGATTCGTTCGTAATAAATCGAATACTTAGGCGCGAAACTGGATGGAAACAGGCGTTTCCTGGCGACAGTTGGTTTCAAAAAAGGGAACGAAATGCCGGCAGGAAGTGTAAGGAAGAAATTTTGAACGACGAAATTAAACCAGAAATATTTAAGCAGATATTATCCAAATTTTATACAATGATCTGTTACTCCAAGAAGAATACATTAAATGCAAATTTATTGGTGCGATAGTTGAGAAATATCGAGAATTCCAAGAGAAAAGAGTATAAAAAACTGTCTAGATCTTAAATCTTCTCACGAGCTTTAAAAGAAAGCATCAAACGGTACAGTTACGATTGCAATCGAGAAATATATCAACATATATCAACAATTTTAAAAATAATACTCTCCTTTTCCGTTCATTTACTTCGAATGAGTCCACAAATCCACGCGGGGAAAAATTCAAAATGGCACAGCGACAAACTGAGTCGCGATATATTTCGCTCATACACGTAAGAGTAAACGTTGAGGAACATTTCCTCGCGAGAAGACAAGCAAGAAACTTCGTTGTCCGCCAAAAATTGTCAGCAACTCCACTCTTTCCAGAAAACAAAATCCCTCCTTTGGGAGGGGAGAGGGAGGGGCAGAACACGGTCGCAAAAGTTGTTGGCAAAGTATGGGCGGCGGTGTCTGGCGGCGGGTCGACACTCTTTATTTTCTCCGTCGCGATACCGTGCACGAAAACACGGGGAACCGAGGGGCCCCGATAAAAGGGGGCCGCGGAATTTCGCGGCAAGTGACAAATTAGCTTGCCACACGGCGGCTCTCGTACCGGATCGTGGCAACATATTTATAGAGCGTCTCGCCGCTAATGGTAATCCAGGTGTTCCCTCGCCGGCTCTATTTTCGTCCACCCGTTTATCTCTCTCCGGCCCACGAGATCGTTGCTCTTTTTTTTTCTTTTTATTTATTTATTCGTCTCTCCCTCTCTCTCTCTTTTTGTCTCCCTCGTGGCGACTCCTTCTATCTCGCGTCCACCTTAGAAAACAAGGTGAATAAATACAAGCGTGGACATTACCAGATAATGGCGTGATTGTTAACCGCAATTCATTTCACTACCTACGTTACACGGCTCGCCGCGTGACGTCCGTGGATTTATCGCCGCCTAAACTCTCTTTCGAGGGAATCGTGTGTGCCAGCACAACGATGTTCCGCGTTAATCCGCTTCGAGAACGCTCCGCAATTTACTCGAGCGTGTTCACGTACGAGCCCCTTCCTATTCGGGGCTTGTTGCCCAGAAGAGACGTTGACGGTTGGGCTGGCGAGAGAGATTAAAATGAGCGGGAATAATTGAAACGTCTCCGTTTCTTGCTCCCGTTTTCAACGGATGTCCCGCGTGCTCGCGTTAGGTCGGAGGGGGGAGATACTAATTGGGGAGGTTGTTATATTCTTGCCCGGAAAGTGTACAACACGTGTGGCATACTGAACGTTTCGTATTCTTCTCGTTTAGTCACGTTTTGCAATTTTTTAATTTTTTAAAATATCCAGGATGTCGATGCATTCTAGCTTTGTCAATTCTAGAGCCAAAAATGCAAATTGGTACACAAATTGATATACAACGATATCAGTTCAGGATTATTTGTGTGATTACTTCACACGACACAAACAAGTCTTCACATTTCTGAATGTATCTGAATTTTTATATGCTGTATTTTTTTTTTATTGTATATTGAATATAATTTTCATTTATTTTCTCTATTCCAAATGAAAATGATCGAATTATTTTTTATCACATTAGATAAAATTTTTGTGCAACCTAAATTCCTCCGATTTGTTCACGAGATGGGGGCCATCTCGAATGTGCCCACATTCGGGTTCACCGAACTGGATGTTCAAAAATGGCCCTCGCCAGGTTGGGGAAACGAATCGAAAAGGGTGCTGCAGCGTGAGTCATCGCGCGAGTTGGCACGGGAGGAGCCGGGTTTAATTCAACGTTGTCGCCAGCCTTATGGGCGCGCTAACGCGTGGTGCCACGGTGCGTAATATCATGTAGGTGGCACTAAAATGGGTGAAGGTAGCCCCGGGGTACAATGGATGCTGGCTACACCGATACCTTGCGATGCAACAAGTGTTAGCCCACGCGTTTCACTACGCGAAACGATACACTCGGCACAGGTACTCTTACTTAAAGTATGGATAAAGGCGATTAACCTGTATTAAATCGGTCCAAAAGTTACTTTTATCCTTATAGATTATATCTCTGATTTATCGAGTTGAAATTTTGTACGATTACCATTTTTCCTTAAATGGTTGGATCGATTTTTGTTTTTTGGAAATTTTATGCATTATGATTGTATATATATATTTGACAAGAATATGAAAAGAAAAAAATGTGTGGATAGGTAAAAGTTTTCCAGTCGATTTGCGTGGAGAACGCGTGCTGTTATCTCACCTTGAAGCTGTTTCTCGGATTTCTAAGCACCGCCAAGGTGACTTCAACTGGCTCCTGTTCTCTCCTTTATCTTCCGGTTGAATTGCGATCGAGGACCGTGGCGTGAGAAATGCCAACACCAACGCTGCTTCTCCGATTTTGGATCGCCTCTGGTCTTTCTGTATTTTTTATCTTTGTCTTTTTTTTCTTCTTCAAGTAAGGAATTCTCGTGGGATGTCAGGTAGACGGTTTTTAGCGATAAGTATTAAAGTTTTATAATATTTAATATAATATTTGATGACGAGACAAATATCGTTTCTTGGTTCATAATTTTATTCATAAGAATATGAATAATTTTAAGACACTCTTTTCATAATAATTGAACAAGATGTAATCTCTCTGATAAAAATATATTTTTAATAAACTTGATCATATGTAATATTTTATTTTCAGGATTTCGAATCGCACATAGAAAATATTAACGAAATATTGGTGAAAATATCATATTTACTAAGAATTTATTAAGAATTTATTGTGGCAAATATAACTATATCCTGTAACACTAATGAATGTTTAATAATTTATTTATCTTGATCTTAATCATATCGTTGAAATCTCGAACATAACCTCAATAGAGATTATTTATCTATTATAATATATGAATCAAATAATGCTTTTCCCCGATATCTTTCCTGTCATATTAATAATAGATTTTAAATAAAATCTTTAATATTTGCTCAATATTCATCACAATAAGTCATAAGTCACATCTATTTATCACATTTCCATGTATCTAATTGTAATAAATAAATGAAACGTTCTCCACGATAGGTCATTAATCATTCTCGTTTATTCTATTCCCATGTAGCTATTGAAATAAATAAGTGACGAAATCTTTATTCTAAAATTTTTCACATAAATAACACGTAGAAACAAGCTGTGGTAACCTTCCTGTGGAAACCGACCCACGACCTTATAGGTCACAACCTACCCAAAGTTAAGAAACTTCAATACTACCATAATCGTAACATTAATTTATATCGATACGTAAAATTTATAATCAGTTGGAAATATCAGCAACAATTATCACGCGAACATTATTCCAAATAATTACAGGCCTCCGCCAACGTTTCAATTTCAGATCGGGATAACCTATTGCGTAACGTTATTTACTTAATTTTCCGCTTATTTTCTATCAACTTTCAAATTCATCAAACGTCTCATTTAAATTGAGCAATCCTGTCAACGGTTATAATTTTCATCCAGAGGAGCAGAACACGCGCCCCCCCTCTCCTCACGGAGATTACCCAGTCGTCGAATCGAGGTTGCAGAGAGCGCCTCTCACGGCCGCCAATTAAACAATTTCCTGCATCGAGATTCCTGATCTCTTGTTATTTGTACTCTTAAACTTGCAGAAATTCGCGTTCGATCATCGAGAACTCGTTTCGTTTTCGCGGAGGATTAATGCCGTCGTCCCATCTTCGTCCTTTTTTTTTCTTTTTTTTCATGTCTTGGCTCGTATCATTTTCACGACAGACCATACTTTCACCCGACAACACCGTCAAAGGCTCCTCCTTTGTTACGGGATCGCGTGCCTTTTGTCGCATCTCGGCTTCCATTCCCACGTATTTTTCATACAACTATGCATTCGAAAGTGGCCCTTTGACTCCCATTTTATACCTTTAATTACTTTTGCGGAAGCTTTCAGAATTGATGAAATCTGTGTTTGGAAATTTGTGCTGGTACGTTGTTCATTGTTGATCACGTCTCTCGGCATAATTTGATCGAAAGGAACAAATTTGGGGGAGGGGAGGGGGAATGGGGGCCTTTGAAAGTAATGGAATCAATACGAACTCGAACTCCTTTGAGGATTCTTAATTATGGTCGAATTCTATTTATGGGAATGAAAGTTTGATACTGAATGAACATCATGTTGCTTTAAAAACATGATAAAATTACTTATCGAATTATCAATGCAATAGGGTATGTTAAAATTTGCGATAAATAGTTTTCAATAATTAATTATGTAATAAGCTAGATGATTAAATCTATTTGTTCCTTCCGTTACACGAATCTTATATAAATAACAAATTGTTTCAAATTCATAATAATGTTTAAGTTTATATTTTATAAAATTTTAATTGATACTATTTAATACTTTTTGTACTAATAAATGGAATCCTAATATAAATTATCCAAGAATACATTATATTTTTTATTGTATCCAATCTAAAAATTATTATATCTCATTCAAGCAATATGGCATAACCTCAATATACTATCAATATGGAACACCTTCCAAATATGGTAGAATCTCATTAATAAGACAGATAAGTGGATTCAATCAACAGAATTTCATTGATATTACTTAAGTTTATTATATTTTATGTTACGTTGAAGTTTTATTGTCAATTTCAATAAATTCAAGTAACAGTACATCGAAACAGGAAAATAATTATTAATTAACCTATTCCCATTTATCGATAGGAAACCATTTATCTCGGTATTTGGTGTTACCCATTTCTTTATTCTCCTCCTAGAAACGATCGATCCGGATCAAGATCATCTCTCAATTAAAGATCGTTCCCTACGCTTAAATATATCCATCCCGGTTGGCGTTAAACGCGCAAAAACGGCATTTCGCGGGATTAGAAGGTGCAGTCGGGTTGCGGTCGCCCTTCAGAGCGAAAATAACGTCCGAGTAGCCGTCTAAACCGGTAAAATTAACCGCAACAGGTGTAATTTATACTGGTAAATTGCTGTCCCTCCATATGTTGGTATCGCGTGTACGCGTGTAATTACACGTGCGCGTTTGTGTGCGCAAACGTGCTTTCAACACAGTGGATCCTGCCAGTGGATGTGCCTCTTTAACGCGGCCGTTTCCGCCCGATTAACATTTAAATATCTTATTTATAACCTGACCATTGATCTTTCCCTCGCGACTAGAAATCGCGGAGGAGGAAGACGGACGAGGAATTCGAGTTTTACTTCAGATTCTCTCTCGATTAACACGAATTAAACGCACCACCGTTTCGAAAGATGACACTCGCTCTATTCGTCGTAATGCAAGTTGTGCATTCACGATGTTTTGGTAATTTTAATACAATTTAATAAGGGAAAAATAAGATGATGATAACGTTATTGAAATATTCGAATAAAGTAATAATTCAATTATGTATTATTAAGATTCAAGATAATAGAAAGTTAGAATAATAATAAAGAATAGAGAAAAATCGAGAAGAATTGTTTATTGAAAAATTTTTAAAACCAAACTATTGCAATTGTAATTTATATAATGGAGAATTTAATACTAATCCAATTCTCAAATCGATTAGATAAAAATTCATTATTAAATTCAGTATTCATCATGTCCAATTAATACCAATCTTTCGAATCCTATCTAAAAATCCGCCATCAATTACAGAACAATCCTATCAATGTCGATACACATAATAAAAATATCTAATATCATCATCCTCAATTTCAATTAATCAGAGGGACACTTCCCAAATCCATCTAAACCTCGCCAAATCGAATGCAAGAAACGCCCAATTAGATTCATCATCCGCAACAAGGATATAGAAAAACAATTTGATCCAACCTCGAAACGGAGCAGAAATAGAACGTGCAATCCCTTACGGGTTGCAACGGGTTCAACGGGTGAAGAAGACGCTGCATTTCCGGCTGCGAGTACAATTCACGAGGACGTACGAGGCTGACGTTGTGTGTCATCGCCGTACCCTTTGTCGTCGCATGAAAGGCCGGCATTGTTTCATTAAAAGAACGTCGCAATCCGACGGATAGAGAGAGACAGACAGAAAGAGAGAGAGATCTAGGAGAGAATCTGGGCACGAGGTTGCAAGAGAGGATCTCTCTTCGCGGCCTCTTCTTCTTTTTCTTCTTCTTCTTCTGCTTTCGCAACGATTCTTCCTCCCGCGACGTCCGCCCACCTCGATCTCTCGATCGTGACCTTATATTAACTGCAACACGGGGCTCGTCGAGACCCGTGGACATAGACGGAATGGATCGTGGCCACGAGTGTTCCAAGGGGAACAGAAGGAGGGAGAGAGAGGGGGTATGACTATGGCGAAGAGTCAAGTTCAAGGAGAACCTCTGGTTACCTCTCCTCGATTACATATCTGACGGGAGATCCGGCCGGTTCCCATGGAACCGACGAGGGAAACGAAAAGCGAAATTCTTGATCGTGGAATAATTTTTTTTTTACTTTTTTGGAAGAAAAATTGTTTCGAGAGACATCGTGTCGAAGCTATCTTCTAAATAAAAAATAATTTCTCTGTGGAAGATAGAATTTGCAGTTTTTATTTTGTAATAAAAGCAGCGATATTAAGATAAACGATATCAGTTACGTCGAGGATTTATAAAGACATCGATACTTTAATAGTGAATAATCAATTAAATATTGACTAAAAGGAAAAGTAGTTCTTTATTAACAATTTATATAAACTTTATGCAATTCAAAGAGATAAATGAATTATATATACAATTAAATTATAAATAAGTACTACAGCATCATAAAATATTTCTTCAGTTGAAGATAAGAATATATATATATACACGAATCAGTGAAAAATAAAAAAAATAAAAATATTCAAAGTTATTCACATTTAATAATGTACAAAATTTGGGATAAGTATCTGAAGAAAAATATGTCTTGCAATTTCGCAATGAAAAATTGGCATCTTATTATGTCACTTTAAAGCGAGTAGCTAATGACAATAAATCGAACCAATAATAATTAACTGGATTTAAATATCTGGAGTTGCTTCTGTAGATTTAAATATCAGAGATATCTTTAACAATAATTTCTCTTTTACGTATCCAATTATTTACACGGATTCAGGAAAAGTCGGAGCGCTGCTCGCTGTACGATTCACGAGCCGGGAATTTAAATACCAAGCATGCAAAAGTGCAATGTCGAAGATACTTAAGTCAGCCTTAAGTGCGGATAAAATCAAACAGAACCTTGCTGAATAAACACAGGATACCATAATGTCCACGTTTCGATCGCGCCAACTTTGGACCAGATTGTAAATCTTGGCGCGAGGATCTCGAGTGTTACGATAACCATATATAAAATCAAAGGACATTAAGTAACGTTGCGCAACCATGGCGCGTCTCGTCACGCAATATTTGCATACCGATCGTACTTCCTCCTTTGATCGTCGTGATGACATAACGCTCTCTTCTCCTCGCGTTTTCTCGGTGTGCATCCACGGTGTGCGTGGACCAAGTACAGTGAAGAAAATTCAAAAAAAAAGAAAAAAGAAACGTGGAAAATCGATTGAGTATTTGTCGAGTAAATTGCAGATTTTTTTTATCCTGTTAACAAAACATGTATAAGCATTTGTGCAAATATCTGTAATTTGTTAATTAGAATATGTATTAACAATACGTATAATTATACACTATGGTGATAATTTTGATAATCAAGATTTTCCGTTGTAAATTGGCTTATCTGAAAAAATTATTTGAAATGTATTTAAATTTAACCAAATATTATTCTAATATTATACTTGTATTATATTCTGGCTGAGTTCTTATTCTAACTGCATTTATAACTATTAGATGAAATTTATTTGTTTGAATTTCATCTCAATAAAAATCACATATTCTACAATTTTAAATAAACTAAATAAACAGAGATTTCTTCATCGAACTCTCGAATATGAAATTAAATATTAGCTTCACATCAACTTCTTCAAAGTTCAACGAACATACCTGTTTCCCTGGAATAATCATAGCATCGTTCAAATTTCCCGCTCATTTCGTACACCTTGAGAAGAAAACTCCTTCGAACGCTCCATCGTGGAAAAGCAAAACGAATTAAAACGATTATTACTCTTCTCGATTTCCCTCTCCCTCCTCCTCTGTTGTCCTCTTTTACGCAATAAGCCAGTCGAGATTGTTGCGAATGCTCGATTTCCCCGTGTTTCGGTTCGTCCCCCTCCTTCGTCTTTCGACACAGGATTTCTCGGATAAAAAAAAAAAAAGAACGTAATTACACGGTGCCGATATTGCCTGGCCAGATGATGCTCGCCTCCTTCAGTTGCCTTTTTCAGGAAAAAGGTGACTTATAATTGCACGGTTCCCCGCTAAATTATTTATTAACGCGTTGCACGGACCATCGCCTGATTCACCGGAAGATGGCGTTATGCGATATCCTGGCGAACGGTGGATAAAATGAAAGAGAGCGGAGATTAATTTTTGGAACAGTTCTCAGTATTATCTCTCTTTCGTTTCGTGTATTTTTAATGATAATCCGGTGGTTTTTCTTTTTTCTTTTCATATTAACATTGCGTGTATCAAATTTCAAGCCGAGAACGTGAAATTTTCGTTATTCATTGAAATAACAATGTTGATTCTGCGAGAGAGAAAATTTATAGCGATACAGTAACATTTTTTAACGAGTGTATAAAATAAATATCAAAATAAAGATTATGAAACTTTTGTCAAACGTTTGTTCTTGTTTTCTGTATCGATAAATACGCGAGATTTATGATTTATAAAGAAATATGTGTAATTATATCCATTAAATATCCGTGCTAATTTTACAAATTGATCGAAATTATATTAAATTGTATTTTATATTATATCGAGATACTCTGTATTAAGAAAAGAAATGATATCTAAATTTTCTGTTTTGTTAAATAAAATTACTTTCTCCCAGAAAATTATTCGTTCTAGATTCTGCAGACATTTTTTTAACTCGCTTTTTGCATCACAGAGATTTCTTATTCCTATTCCCGTTGACGTGAATTTTTCCAAGAAACGTGAAAGATAAAAATATATATATACATTTCGGATTTTCCTTTCACATCGTCATCCAGTATTCGTGACTATTTTTACACTGTAGTTTTCTGCGAAAACTTATCAAAAATCAATATATCCGCGACAGGAAATCCTCTTCAATTTTTTAACGCGCTCTTGAATCTCGTCAAGCGTGTCAAAATTCAGAAAGAAAACGCTCCTTCTATTCAAACAAAACGTGAAACCTCGACGAATTCCACCGTTCCATTTCAATTACCCGGCACACATATATTCAATTCAATTTTTCCATTCATTTAATTATTTTTCAGTTATTCAATTTGACGCACTTTCCAAGACCAGCGTGTCCATTTACGCGTCCAAAAGTGGGACGGCTACGTTGTTCTAAAACAAGCATGGTACAGAGTTACAAGCTCCTTCTCGATATTCACGGCTAAAGTGCCGATGCGTCGTATTATGATGTCGAAATGGTAAATAAAGTGGGACGCTCGAACCGTGTCAAAAAATTACGACGCGAGACGAAACGATTACACGAAGAGAATTGCAAACGCTTTGCTTATTTGCATACACTGCCGCGCGGATGAAATATTCCACTGCCGGAGGAGGACGTAAAAACCGAAGAAAAATTGTCGAGCCGCTTTTCGCGATTCGACCTCGCGATAAAACAGCTTGGACTCCCGCCGAATTAACAGGAACACCGTAGGCGGCCTGATATAAAGAAACGAACCTTGGAAATCGAAAAATTCGAAAATTTAAAACGTAACTTAATTCGTGGATAAACCGACCGAATTTTACGTGTTTAATCTTTAAAGCTTGGCTCGTGTTCTTCGAGGGGGAGGAGATATCGTACGTGAATAAAGATAAAACTTCGAAATCGAGGAGCATATCGGCGAAGAAATTGTTTAACCTTTTAATCAGGATCTTCGGGGGTTATCAGAGAAATTTTCAAAGTTGTCAAATAATCGAGAATTTCGAGAAGGATTTACAGGACTCTTAATGTGGATTCAGGGTTATCGAAGATCATTTTAAAATTTTAAAATTGCCATTATATATGTAAGGTTATCGAAATCACTAATGCGTCAAAATTTCAATCACATCGATTCTTGGATTCGCGAGGAATTCGAAGTTTTTGAAAATTAAATTATTAAATCTTGTAATTGTATGCAATTAGTCATAAATGGTTTTTTTATTTCAAGAAATTTAATATAAATGGAGTAGTATCTATATATTTCGATTTTAATGAGTTTCATGGAATAATCTCTTTGAAAGAATGAGACCTTAAATTTTTCCATTTTTTAAATATGATTTTTTACAACAAGATGATAGAGAATATTTTAATCAATTTTAAAGTCCCATAATGAATTTTATTGAAAAGAATTTCCATTTCATTGTACATTATTGTTTACGCATTTATGCAAAATTTCAATGAAAAATAATTACACAGAAAATACAGATACAGTACACGTCAAAATATTTGATAGTTAATAAGAAAAGATTTCGTTTGAATTTTCCTTTATTATCGTACGCGTGAAACTGTACAAAAGATTTTTGCAGCTGGCTGTACCGTATCTTTCACACTTTGTTACTTATTTAGCATACGATTTAAGATAATCTGGCAACAGAATTTCCTTAATAAAAGTCATTCGGTTCTTAATCGAGCGATCGTATGAGCGATTAATTCAAGGCCAAACGGGTGATTCAACGATGAAATTATATTTGAACCATGTTACGCGTAGCGCGCCACACAGGTGCAATGGTATTTAATTTTAGCACAGTAGGCGTTATCCTTGACTAGTTTCGCATGCCGGTTGAAAGGTGTGTCTACACACAGGTTTCGCGCCTGATAGTTAAACGTATTCCAAACATTCCACCGTGTCTCATTAAATCGTTTGATGGCTATAATGGGGAAGACGATCCAAGTGGCAAACACGTTCGAGAAATTTGTATTATATAGTCTCGATTATTGTAACGTAATTATTTGTTTGACAAATCTGATGAATGAAAAATGATAGCCAAGTATTATTGAATCTTGAATCGTTAGTACCATTGAAATTTAAATTTTGTTCGATGTTAAAGACGTTAAATGGGAAGAAAATAATCCTTGAAGTTTTCAAGTTGTCAAATTTTATTGGGACAATTGTCTATCGCGTTTCAAAAGATTCTTTTCTTTTGGAAGTCATTCGATTGCATCACGGCTTTTTGACGATCATCCGTTCAAAGAATCTCTGAAAAGATTCTAACAGGTGGCAATTGAAAGGCACAATTTGTAGAGAAAACGATAAATCGGACGGCAATTCTATTAATTATCCTAACAACAATAAACGTCGTAATTTAAGAGTGTTCGAAGACTGACAGCCGCTAATTCTAGTTTTAAATTTTGCTCATCGTCAATAGATGAGAACTCCGGCTACGGTCAGAATACAATCAGATGGAGATACAGAAATCTATTACAAACGTAGATTACAATCTACGTTTATGTATTATGGCTACTATTGATCTTTTGAGACAAAGAAACAAAGGAATTATAAGAAGGGAACCTTATTAAGAATTGGAATAATTGGAATAAACTTTCGAGAATGTTGATTTATAACTAATAATATAATATCAAAATAACACTGTATATTAGAAAAATAGAAAAATATAATAAATCGAATATTTGAAAACCAAAAAGAAATATCTAAATATATTAGACTAGGTAGTTAATGGTCTTGTGGCGCTAGTGTCGCCCCAAAGTTCGCCACAGTAAAATAATTAATAAAACAATTATTTTCCTTTTAAAAAGTATATATATATATACAAATTTTAATTTCCAACGTGTCCATATGAAATTTTAACATTATAACACCATTAATACGTAAAAAATCTCACCTCGATCGAAAGTTAACCTCGTCCACAACTTTCAGATTTATCTTTTACACACACTTCTGAAACCATTCATCATCGTAAGTTTTATTCTTAACGATCTCGTTTACCTCGCCAAACAAACCCATTCTTCCGCGGGGTATCAGAAGCCGGAAACTTTCAAGACTCATTCAATTCGCATGATCCATAACCCACGGGGAACAATAAATTCGAGATTTATTCAAATTCATAGCCGACACGATTAAATTACACGAGCAACGCGGCACGGTTTATCGCGTGGCATCGCGATTTCTACAATGGCCACCCTTATATTAGGAAAGTTGCCTCGAATCTTTTCCATTTTAACGCGTATGCAATGTAACGCGTGGAAGCGAGGAGGGACGAGGAGGGTCACTCGCGACCCGAGCGTAACTCGTCCGTTGTAAAACGGTGCATTAGTGAAAGTGGCGCGGCCGATTACACCGATAACACGGCAACGAGCGACGTATCTAAGCGATGCTTTATTGGCGCGATACCCTTTCTCGATACTTTCCTCTTGTTCCCGGCTGACCTTCCACCGGCCATTTTTCTTCTCCACCGGAGACCATCGTCGATCACGCGTGGGACACGTGTGAGCCATTGTTTCGACGAAACTAAATGGTTTTTTAATACCTCTGGTTTTTTTCCTCTCTTTCTTTCGAAGTAGGAAAATTACATTTTGGTTATTAATGAAATTATAACGAATATGATTCGTGAAATGTAATTCTTTTTTTTAATCTTATATTTGGTTTGACCAATATATGGATATTTAGTAATGATTATTATGTGAAGATAGGGGAAAATGATGGTAATGAAAGTTTGTGTTTCACGTATTATACGAATTACTTTCATAGATGAAGTCGCAAAATAAATCTTTTTTTTAAGTAATTTAATTCTTCGTGTCATTCTATGTAAAAGAGATATTCATTTCTAGAAGATCTACAATAAAACGTTTCACTATTGTACTATTAAATTCTTCTTTTTTCCACTCTGTTTCCTTCCATCTCGTTTCATCTTCATAAATAAACTAACTTAAACTAACTAATCTTTCAACTAACTAACTTTTGCATTTGTTTTCCCCTCCAGAATCAATTCTCTTAAGATTATTCCACAGTTGTACAAATACATCACGCGACTGTATAAATTCATTTAATAATATACCTTATTCCAGCATCCAGCATGCAAATATTATCTTACTACTCAAATTGGCAATTTTCTTGGTACGAGAAACATTAGACATTGGTTCATCCAATAATACATCGCGCGTACGAAAGAAAAATGGCGGCCACTTGGCGGGTGCGCACGATTCGTTAGAAGAAGCGGAGATAAACGACGTTGCACAGTGAAAGTAATTACGTAAATACGGCGGGTGCAGCCAAAGTTGTCGACGACGAAAACCGAAAAATCCGTGTTAATGAACGCCGGTCGTGGATTCATCATCGATTAGAATCGTCATTAAGGGGGTGTAATTTTCAATGGAAGCTCGCAGAGATCTGGAGAGGAAAGCTTTGGAAAATCAGACTTTAGCCTGTTTCCAGCTCGTGGCGAGTTTCCTATTAGCGGCGCTGGACCTTTCACCGCCACTTCGTTTTTCTCTTTCGCATGAAATTGTTACATCGCGTCTCTTATCTGGGTCTCAGAGCTCGGTTGCCGGGTTTCACCGCCTTGGAAAGGTCGCATCGTCTCGATAAGAAACAGCAATGGTGGTAATTAGTGATGGGGCCAAGCAGGTATCGAATATCGAGTCGAAGTTTCATTTCGAAAAGAAGAAACTATTTTCTAGTGAATTCGAATCATCTATAAAATATCGAAGAAGATATCTCCAATTATTTTCTCGGTAAAAAGAAAGTAACACTTTCGTATATTAATCTAATTGTATATACCAAGAGATAAGAAATTATATTTCATAACATATTATTATTCTGCACAGTTTTATACGAGTGTTCTATCTATAACATATTATTTTTTGTGTTAACGAGTAATAGTTCCAGTTATGAATAGAAAAAATAAAATTGTAAGAATTTAATCAAATGATTACTTTTCTAATTCTATTATTACTTATAAAAAGTAATTCGGTACACCATCAAGGTATTTGAAGAAGAAAAATTTTCGAAATTGATTGAACCAATCTCAACCTAAATATTTACCAATAATAATATAAAAATCAGTTTTTCGTATTTTTGGATTTTTCGTATATTCGAATTCTCGATCCCATCATCAGTGAATATTGCCCGAGGAACAAAGAGGAAGAGGAATCGAAGAAGGGCAAAGTTTTCAAGTTTTCGAATTTTAAAGGAGCTGGCTGGGGGAGCTTAGAAAGTGATGTTCTCGAGATGAAATGGATTCGATTCGAGATGGACGTTAATAATTCGACGACTTTCGCGCTCGAGAGCGGAATAAGTTGGTTGCACTTAGGGAACTGTGAATTTCACGGTAATTCGTTCACCGGTTGAAAGATTCTCACGTAGCTGGGGAGCTTAATAGATGTCGAATCGTCTGACGAGATGAATTCTGTTCTCGCGTGGTGAAAATTTGTGGAAAGGTATTGTAACGGGGGATGCAATTTCTCTCTTGTCCATGAGACGAATGAAAACACGCATAGGATATTCCAGAGGTTATTATTCTGATGGATAATTGTAAAAAATTATTGCAAAATGAAGAGGTATCGTTTAATTTTAAAATTGTAAAATTTTTTTAATCTTGAGACATGGAATTGGTTTTCTTTTATTGTTAAAATTAAATTAAAACAACTATATCGGTAAAAATTATTTTAAAAAGCGAGTTAACCTGATTGTCAAAATTAATTAATAATGAACTTCTTTCTGTTAAAAATTAATCATAGATGGCAATTCCCATTCGAACATGATATATTTAATGAAGACTAATGATCCCAGTGTAATCAATCTATGTCACAGATTAAAATTGGCTTTAACTAGAATTGATATTTCACTTAAGTAACATACGTTAAAATGATAAATAATTTTCATTCAATGCATTTAATATAACAAAATATAACTCAGTTTAATAGTCTCATATACGATTTAAGAGTTTGATCTTTAAAAAGATTAAAACAATTTCATATCTTTTTTATATTATTGAAGAATGAAAATATTGTTGGAGAAATTTTGTATTTTTTGTTGTATTTTTATTATTGAGATAGAAATATAATTAATTATCTATTTATTATTATACCAGAAGATTTTAACTATAAATTGTAAAAATAAGATTGATATTTTCCATTGAAATCGATTCTGATATTTTGAAAATATTTATCTCCATTATTTTAAGTGAAAGTGGAAATATAAATTTCCATATATTATTGAATCGTATGTTCGTGCCTCCGTCACGACAAAAATGATATCATTCATCTTATGTGTGGAATTGAAATGAATCACAAGAATAAGAAAAGTGCGTCTCTTGTTTTTTTTTTTCCATCTTTTAATCGTTGCAGGTTAACTTCTAAGAACTGTAGGACAATTGTTGGAAGAGAAAGTAATACTTTCATCCACGTGGATACACCCACAACAACATAAATCTGCCAATCATCTGTAATTTATATCTATCGCACGAAAAATTATTAAAAATTGTTAAGGAATAAACCGATTGGTGATCCAATTCAAAATCAGTTCAAATATTGCCCATAAATACATATTGATTGCAAATTTTTTGTGTTAAAATTCAATTTTAGAATGCGATTTATTAATTAAATCTATCTCTTTTAACCAATTCTCGGGTATTAATTTATCGACATCGATAATAATGGATGAGAAAGAATTCTCTGTCTAACAGGAATGCATTGTTCATTGAATAGGAAACGGAGCTCTTGGTAACAAAGTTCTCGATACTAAATCCTACTTCCGGAATTATTCCTTGGAAAGTTTTTATTAACATTCTTGCACGATTATTATTGAATATTATTCTTCGTTTATTATAAATCGTTTCTGTGAATTCTGGAGTATCTGGAAGTTTAACTTAAATTACAAATATTTGAATTTCCTTTTTTCCAGCAATATCAAATAATAGCAGAACAATTGCAACAACTCTACAATTCTTACAGAATTTTCCATACTAGAACAATATCCAATTGATCTCGAAAATAAAATTTAAGAGCTTGTTTCAATCAAAATCTTTATATAACGATATCAGATAAATTGCCAATAACTTTACAATCCTCGTAGAAATTAATTTCGAAATAATTACAACTCAAATAGCAATCTTTTTGAAATAAACATTCTCCGTTTCGATTCAAATTCTTGAATAACTAATTTTTATAAGTCTGCATTTTGAGAAACACAAGGTAATTCCTAATTCAAAATTCGTTAGAAAACCAATTTCGACGATTGTATCACAAGTGGAGCGGAGAAGTCGGCCCATGTACGGAAAAAAAAAAAAAAAGAAATGGATTCTCGTGACACTGGTATCCATTCCGGAAGGCAGGCCAACCGGTCGCCTCCGAGATTAATCGCCGACATTAGCGGGATTTATCGGGCGTGCATCGTTTAGTACTGTAGCCCCAAGGCCCCAAGGCACCGCGCTCTATCGTCTCGTTGCTCAAAAAGACGTTTCAAACCGTTTCCACGGTTCTTGGCTCGCGATGAAATCCGGCCCATTCTTCGGCCACGCGAGATCTCACGGTCTTGGACGTCTCCCGATGTGACATCCCGATGAACCTTCGCGCCACATGGGAACACCGTGGAAATTTCGTGTTGCACGTTCCGTCTTGGCTACAGGCCCCTTCAAAAACGGATCGAGTTCGAGATCGAAATCGATGGATATCAAAAGGAAGGATTTTTTTTAAATAAATTATCAAGATTTTTCTTCTATTTATTCTTTCATCAATTTTCTGACTATAGATAATTTAATAAATAAGTTATTAAGTAAATTATACGATATATAATCAATTATTAATTAAACAAATACAATAGAAATATATCTTTAACTCGTCAAAAATAATCAACAATTTTAATTTCAATTAATTTTGCAACCGAGCGATGGAGTCTCATATAAGTTACAAAAGGAGAAAAAAAAAGATCATATAGATCAGAAATTCAATACTTTCGTGCGAATTAAACGAGAAGAATGAACGGTAACGAGGATCTTTCCTTTTGTTCTTGCCTAATTGCATACACTGATCTTTCATAAAATTAGTTGATACATATATTTGTATCGTTCTGTAGAAGAAATACACAGGATATATCCAGCGCGTGTATCCTGTATACAAACAGAGTTTCATTAAACGTATCCTGACTCCACGCAGTTTGAATGCCACATTGTTTCGTAGGTGCCTCCTTACATTCTGAATTAAACGGGGAACTCGGTGTGACTCAGTCTGAGAAAGAACAGATTTATCTGCGCGCCAGAGAATGCACCACTCACTGCGCGACTGCGGCAATCTCACCATCATCCCCCATTCACGATTTCCCCCGATAAGAACATTCACACCGAGCGCGTGCACATACGCGTGTGTATACCGCGCTCTTCAAGAATCCCGTTCCCCGAAATGCGCAACACGACCCCCTTCCTCGCTTATAAAACCATCCTCCCTGTCCCTGATCAGGCAATCATCGCACATTGGCATTGTTGAATGATAGAAAACGGGCAAAATTTGATCTACGAAAGCTGGCCAAATTCTTGTTTTAAATTGAGGTAAGCGAATTTGAAAGAGGCTGAATTTAAATTTGATTAAAACTTTGAAGACACTTGCATCGTTTAATAATTGGATTGTTTGTTACGAATCTGATAATTCGAATTCTTTAATTAGAGTTTAAACGTGTCACGATTGCCCAATCCAGGCAATCGAGGTGTCAACGAACTCGGCGAACGATCTTTTTAATCTTTTTTCTTTTCACTGCGGCGGAAGACGATTTTACACGGCGCACGAGGGCGGAACTCGGTTCGTTTCCTGGGGACGAATTAACTCGAAGACACGAACGGAGGCGTAAAAAAATTTTAGGCAACCCGCCTGCGTTGCGTGAGCCTGGTTGGAAGGTAAGAACCACCTGTAGATTATAAACCGGATAAGGCAACCTCGCTGCTCCAGGTTATAATAAGGGTGGTGATATCACGCTACGTTGAATACGTTTGAAACTTCCGCCGCGTCTATTTCCCACAGGCAAGGCCATCTAATAACTCTAATTGTCCGCTGGGATGCGTCAAACGGTTAAAAAAAGGGGGCCATTGATATGGTAATTTCGATCGAATCGGGACAATAAGGTGTATCATTGTTCAGAAGATTGATTCAATTATAATTATAATACAAATATTGGAAGATTTTTTTTATTATATTAATATTTATTTATAATTTTCAATTTCATTAAAAATTCTTTCTCGTACGTAAATATTATTTTCCACGCTAACAACTTCTTCTTTCTCTTCTTATTACAAAGGTGTAATAACTTTTGATTCAAAATATCGTATATATTTTGTTCGGATAACTATTACGATTTTGCGATCATTTTGAAGCATATATTCCACTTTTTCGTTAAACTATACCTTGTTACTCCGAACGCTTCAATTATCCAACAGTTCAATCGATCCCCCCTCTCGAGTCAAGGTCGTCCGGGTTACGACGTGAGCTCCCTTCCGGTGCAGCCGCGGCGTGGAGAAAGCGGTGACGACGAATTAATTTGACAAGCAACGTGTAATTGCGAAAATAATGTTGATTTACGGCTGGAGTGGAGTCAAAAAAAAAAAAAAACTCGGTTATCGAGTCTTTCTTCCGTGGCCGATCGCCTTTCTCTGCAACAACTGTATGCTAATGATCAAGCGTGAAAAAGCAACCGTTAATGACACTAAACGCACGTCTTGATCCAGGGCCGTATTTGAACAGGCGCGAGCTGTCTTCTCAACTCTTTCCTAACCATTTACATTTTAACCAAATTTCGTAGAAATTGTATTTCTCTTAAAATAACAACAATAATAATAATAAAACTTGCCACGATATAATTCTTAATTATAATACGCCTTTTCTAATTGAATATATTTACTTTTATGTATTTCTTTGAATGGTAACGTGATAATTCTATGACATTTTTTAAAAGAAGGAAAAAAAGATATGTCAAAACTAACTTTTTATGCTTATTTGTGAATAAATAAAAATAATATTTCGCGCTTAGGGCCTGGGAAAGTATATATGCGGCCTTGTCCCGCATTCATCAAACGGTAATTGGAATCGGTTTTACTGACTGTTTTAGAAATCACCTTTGTCCCATTAAAGGAGTCGAGCGATCCCCAACTCGAAGACACGGGCCTTGATGAGCCTTCCAACTTTAACCCGTTCACCTCACAATTGGATAAAATGTCGTGTCGCTGTGCATGCATAGAAAGTTGCAAGGAACGCGGATGTCGTACGAAAAACAACGCCGATTATTAATTTCTGTCACGACGAGCATTTCTGTCGGATGAAAAATCAACTGAAATGGAATTTCAAAACGAACAAACTCTTAGATAATTTCTTTCTTTTTCTTTTTTTTTTTTTTTTTTGCTGTGTGATCTTATCTCGAAGATAAATTGCTCGCTAAACCAATGGAATTTGGAAAAATAAAACAATTAAATACTTTCACGTGTATTTCTGTATTTCTATTCATTCATTTTATCCATTTTTATCCCTCTAGTGACTTTAATTCCTTTAATATCCAACGATAAAAACATTTTTATATAGTATTTTTTTAGACAATTCAGAGTCACAGAAAAAATATTTTTTTACAGGATGTATTTCTTCCTATATTTCAAATCTTAATAATCTCAAATAATAATACTTGTATCGCGTAAATAGATATTTCTATAAAATTGTCTTCCAAATTGAAATTATCCCTTCATCCATCCAACGAATGGATGCAATCCAATAACACGACAGATAACGAAAACGCGTGAATTCAGCTTTATGAACGTAATTACGGACAACCTTGGCATTGGTGTCCCTCCACCTCTCGTTCACCTCGCTTCCTCTTTCCGTGTGAACGAGTTCCATTCATTTACCTGGCCGGCGTTCCTCGAGCGTTACGAAGAAATGCAACGCTCTCCGCAGCGCAAATATCTCAGACTGGCCTCCCAGATTCCAAGATTCTCTACCATTAAAAATGACTCAATTCGACGAATTTCCACCTTCGTTTAATCTGGCAACGAAAAGGGATTATAACGTCACATATATATTTCTCTCTGCACAAATCAAAGAAATAGCTCGGCTAAGAAATTTTCATAGGAGGAGAATATCGCATTATCCTTATTTGTTTGAAATCTAAGAATGATAATATGACAGCACGTACTCCTCTCCTGTACCAGATCAAAGAATTTAAGAGATTTGGAGAAAATAACAAGCGCAGTTACCTTTGAGTGGCTCGATTCCTCTTCGAAACCATTAAACAGACGTATTATATTGTTTAATAAAATCACTAGACCTAGTTATTATTTTCCTCGTGGCAGAAATTCATCGTAAAGCGAATTAAATTTTTTTAAAGAAGATAGAGGGATTTTGTTGATGAAAGGCAGAAACGATTTCGATCCAAAGTCGAATGTTGCAAAGTCGCTTTACGGGCGTCTCTTTTACGACGCACGGTGCTTCAGCGAATGCGACAACTTCCAGTTCCACCTTGAACTTCCTGCACGATGAGGTAACCGGCCCTGTCGTATCGTGGCGACGATCGCAACTCGGTTCGAACCGAGTTTCGTTCGTTACGCGATCGCGCCTGCGTGGGAATACGATCGTGATCGTTTCGATGGAACGACTTTGTTTTCGTTCCAATGAGGAACGGTCGAGTTTCGTGAACGGGGCCTGGCTTCGATTTCCGGGTAATTTGAATCCCGAATGTCGCTCGGTCGCCAATCGTAGAATGTAGATTTGTTTAAATCAAGTACGTTTTCTTTTTGAATAAACCTGGCAGCATTTTGTTAAATATTGAAGAGGAAATTTATTGTAGACGAAATGTTGATAAAAATATCAACGGTTCAAACGTAGAATTGTTGTAGAATAGGGAAGTATTGAGTTTGATATTAGTTTGATATTATTTATTTAAGTTTGACAAAGTTGACTATTCGGGATTTGAATGTAGATTGATTGTGATTGCGTATCATCGACAAATGAAGTTATAAATAGAGACTGTACTTTGACGAGCAATTATAAAATACGAAGAAATAAAAATGTTAATAGTTTCAATGTCGTATAGGATTAGATCATCATCGCGTGATCGAAGAAAACATTTATCCTTGATTACAAAATTGGAATTTTATGCAGATTAAAACAAGATCTTTGAACACTGCAATATCATCACGTCAATTACATTCGATATTCCGATAGTTTAAAGATCATTTCATATAAATACAAAATCGAAATACGTCCAATCAATAACCAATGAAAATGAGAAGAGTTTTGAAGGACACCTTATGAAAGATCCTTCGCTCCCCAAAATGACAACTTTCAAATATTCTCCTTTCATCCACCAATATTAATAATCTACAGATGCACGAATATACATACATATATATAGCTCATTACGTAACCAACTGACAAAAGGATTATACGATTATAAAGAAAATACGTTCTCTCGAGGGGTATTTTTAACACTCCTGATGAATTGATACGCTCGAGAACAAGCGCGAAATCCAACGCTTCGAATCGGTTCAAGAGGTTAATAAGATTATATTTGCAAGTAACTGCGAGTTGAAGTTTCGATGATTAATCGTATCCCGGCCGACCGAATGATATATTCCAGCTGACGTTTCACTCTATTCCGATCCAACTATGATGAGTTCCAACTCGTGTTTGACGTTAACTTTCTTCCCTCGAACGCATCCTTTCTGCTCGAAGTGAACGTGAATCTGTTGCGCTCTTTTAGTTGCGCTCGAAAAAACCCACGCCATCGAAAGTGTAAGTGTTTTTTAACACGAGAAGAGTCATTGTTTTAAAATTCCGTGAAAGGAAACGTTGCGTACGTAAAAGTTCGGGAACGATCTCATTAAGTTATTAAGAAAAGCGCAAGGAGCAGATACACGATTCGTGACTGCGGTGAAACTGCTAGGTTTGGCTCGGTTCAGAAAATTATTCTGACCGTAAGGGAGCCATTGATTTCGTACAAGGATTATACGTTAACTGAAAGTCACCTCGTGGAAAGTCATCTCGTGGATATAATGGCACGTTCTGCAGAGAGAGAGAGAGACTTTGGATGTTCGATTATTAGAGGAATTAGTTTCATTGTGAGGAAGTGTTAACTGTCATCTCTTGACGACTGATTGAATGCCACCGGTTCGATCGGTTTTAGAAAGTTGGCGCGATGCGTTCGAATGGAATATCGTGGAGAATGGTAATCGTTCGATCGTGAAAATTTTAGAAGAAATTATTAATCTCTATCGAGATGAATTTATTATTTATTATTTCTCGTAATAATGATAATAAATATGGATCGAGGGATCGAATTTATTCATCTCTTCCGAAACAAATTTAATTATAAAATTTGTAGAGATCTGAAATCATCTCGATTTAATTGTGAATAAACGATCGTGTATATTCTCAGAAATTTATAAATTGTTAAGATGAAACAATTTTGATCGCTAAAGAAATATTAAAGTAAAATTATTTCTGAAACTGTTTCGTTTAATTAAAATAAAGAAAATGAAATTCAATTTTAACTCTTCTGTCATACATTTATTTTAGAATTTAAAGAAAAAGTCTTGTTTATCAATTATTCAAGATATTCCTTCACGTTGAAATATCCTTCCCTTTTTTTCAAATGTATTTATTATTTGTAGTAACTTGTTAAAATATCATATTAGATATTAAAACATAAAAAAAAAGGAATAGATAAATTATTAACATTCCGCATCTTATACTTCGCGGTTTCCATTTCTCAAGGTGGCGCTCGCATACAAGGAAATCGTTGCAAAAAGCAACATGCATACACGCGCAGATACGAAGGAGAAAGTGCTCGTCTGACAATAAATACCACCGTTCAGGCAAATTAGCCGGATAATAGACTAATGCGCCAGTTTTTTCGAGCAGCTAATCATGGTTGGCACGCAGGAAGGTCGTGCGATTTTGCTTCGTCGTTCCAATAATATTCGGTTCTTTTCTCGTGGTGAGAAAGTGCGATAAGAGTGGACGTAAAAGGATACGATGATCTTTTCTTTGCGAGGAGAAACAACGTCTCTATATATAAAAAGTAATCGTAAAATTGCACGAGTTGTCAATCGAAAGAGGAAGAATATGAAATAGGGTAGAGATACGAGAGAGTTAATAAAGTCTTGATCAAAACTATTAAAAACGCCTTTTAGTAATAGTTTTTTTATAATTATATTTTTGCTTAGTGAGAAAAAAACAAACAAAGGTAAGTTATTTCACTGCAATGAGAGTTTTAAAATATTAATGGACGAATTAAATATTGTTATTTTTGATCGATGATATAATAATAAGAAATAAAATAAAATAAAATTGGTATAAAATATTTAATTACTTATTCATTATATTCAAAAACAAAATTAAGTTCAAGTATTATTATTATTTATACAGTTCCATTGTATCAATATTAGATATTGTGAAAATGAAACGTCAAATATGATTTAAAAAAAAAACGTTTCGTTAAAAAATAATATATATTTTATTGCTTTATTTATTACTTCGAATATTAAACACTTTGACACAGTTTTGTAATTTATCTGTCATAAAAGTTACGTATTCGCTTTGCCTTGCTTTCTCGAGTGCTTTCTTAAGATTTATCATATCTCTGCTCGTTTCATAAATTGAAATTTTTCAAATTATCCTGTGTTCCCAAACAAAACACAGGTTTATAAAGGTTTCAAAAACAAAAAAAAAATATATATCTCATATCCCAACATATCTCTATCCTTAACCAAAAATTGGAGCGCCGATAATCTTACGTAAACTCGTGCCTCGTTGAATCCTCGTTGCAAAAAGTAGAGAACCAGAACGAAACCAATCCCAGGAACGGCGCACAATTTCCCAAACGATCCCCCCTCAAGTACAGTATGTTGCAACACCGTCCATAAATTACAGCCGAAGCGACGAGAAAGAAAAGAAATAATTTTAGTACCGACGATTTTTCAATTGCGGTACAAAAGTCAAGGTGTTACGTCACGCAGCAAGAAAATCATCAAGATGGATCCATCGGTTGAAAAGAAAAATCTAGAGAGAGAGAGAGAGAGAAAGGGATGGTAAAAAAAGTCGTCGTTACGTTGACAGACGACGTTGCATCGGGAATAATAGTTCTTTTTTTCGTATTTAATTAATATCGGTTACGATCGATGGATCGTAGAGATTAGAGGGCGCAAAAACCGGAAATGGATGGTACTTCTCCTGTTAACGAGGACGATTAAAGCGGCTCGCGGCTCTAATTTGAGACGCGAACGCGTTTCACTCGAGATTTTCGCTTGTTTGCACGTATGCTCTTATTATTATTAGTGTACGAACGAACGAATGTTTACCATGAATGAGTTTTCAGAGTTAGAGGTAGTTAGGTTGTCGTTAAGTGTGGTAGTCTTTGATTTGAAGAGTTTGAAGAGGTATGGTACAAACTGTGTGCACGTACATTGGAATCGCAATTCAATTTGATTTCAAAATTAATTTCAGCGCGTTTAATAATCGTTACGATATTCCTTTTAATGGATAAAAACGATTTTTGCGATATTATTTAATTACACATTTTTGAGAAAGTGCTTTTAATTTAATTTACATGGCATTGTTTATTAAACCAAATCAAATTGATCAGTTTCAAATTTTTGTTTCTATTATTGTTAAAAATTTGCGAATGATTTTGGTAAAATTAACATCTAATGTTTCTAATTATTTTCATTTAATATTAATTAATATTGATTTTTCACATGATGATGAAAGTTTATATGTTTATAGAAGATAATGCAATTTATATAAAATCTACTATTTTAAATACGAAAAATCTAAAAATATACTTTTTATAATTAAAAAATGAATATTTTGTATAATTAAAATTTTGCTCTATCTTGCACCATCATTGAAACTTTAATAATATCGATTTCACTCTCCTGAAATCTCGCAAAATTTCATTTATATTAATAAAAAAATTATCATTTTTTGGTAACTCACTAATTGACTATATATTCGTTATTTTATTTCCCGCTATTTTTATTTTATTACATTATCCTTATATATATCCAAAAATAGCAACGATAAGTAATCACATACTTTAAACCTCCTCTTCATTGCCAAATAAATTCCTTTATCCAATCGATAAATTTCTTTATTACTCAAATCATGAGTAAAAATAATAACCAGAGAGATCATTAAAAATTGATGAATCGAGAGATAACCGTACCATGTAAAATGTAAAAATGGTATTCTTATGTATACCAACTGGGAACCGAAATATTTACCAGGATCGTCCCCTTAATTGCCACCGGTTTCTACCAAAATCGAGCTGCATACTTAGAAGATCGCGCGAAAGCGATGCAGCAGCTAATTGGATTTTACTAATTAGCTTTCACCTTTGCACAATTAAGCCGACTTTTTCAATCACGAGACGGAAATCGAGTCCCTCTCGATTCTCCTGGCTTTTTGCCGATTCGTTCGAAATACGATTAGGCCGAAGTTCAACGATCGGTATTGTTGGCCTAAAGTTTCGACAAAAGCGAATCGAAGAGGAGAAAAGGAAATTCGAAAAGAAAACGAGAAGACCTTTGCCATTTCTCTCTGATTTTTCGAGATCGTATAAAATAGTAGATCAGTAGATTTTCTTGGTATGTTGCAAGAATTGGAATAGAATCGAAGATATTCGTAATTAGTTGGTCGTGCATTTTGATTTAATTTCTAATTTTATTTTAATAAATATATTTGATGCTTAGGAAAAAGTATAGAAATAATTACTCTTCAAAATCACAATATAAAAGAAACTTTTTCTTTCTAAGAATAATACATTTAATTTTCTGCAAAAATAAATTTATTCTTCTATTAAAAAAAAAGAAACTATTTCTACTTCTTCTTTATAGAGACAAATAACACGTAGACGTGGAGGATGAATTAAACGTACCCTCGAGGTGCACAAAGTAATAGAGAGCTTGGGTCGCAAGCTTAATTTATGCCCGTTGCTTAAACGAGCTGCCAACCTAAACCGCCTCCGACTCGTGTAATTTATAAACGGATAATTACGACTATTCTCTGGGCAATGGATCCGGTGTAGATTCAGTTAACCGTATTATTATATAAAGTAGAATTATCCTCGTTAATTTCATTTCACTTTATCGTTCGATTATTGAGAAACAAGAGAGAATCTTCTCCTCTTGAGAAAAGCTTTTCAACAAATCCAAACGATCGTTGAGATCACGCGCCAGTTCTAATAGCCGGCACCCGACTATTCCTTGATTTGCATCGCATTAGCGGTGAATACAAAGTATTGTCAGATGTTACGTCAGCCTAGGCTACGTGACGAGAATGATAATTAAACCGATCGTCTCTCCTTCTACGGGAAATCGTTCGTTCACGTGTGTGGCGCATCTGATGTGTGTAAATTGTCTGTTTTACGATGATCGTAAAAACTTATTTTCAATGGAAAAGAAATGACGCGATAATAATTAGCTATATAATAAAAATGAATGGTAAAATGTATCGTGTAAAAAAAAAGGTGTAATGGAGTAATAATAATTGTGTCAAATTGAAGCAAACTATGGGAGAAAGTAATTTAAAATAGGTAGAAATAGGAAAAGTATGTTCGATAAAGGTAATTTTTATTTAACGTATACGTAAGAGAAAAGATAATGAGTCGTGAAAAATTGGAGAAAAGTAATGTGATTAATTAAAAAATTGTCGAGTATACGTTATTTAATTTGATTAAATTAATTGAAATGGATTAAAAAGCTTCGAGATTTTTATTATAGATAGATTCAATAATTCTGGGAAATCGGAGGAATTTCTGTCACGACGAAACTCTAGATTGTTGGTATTCCAAGAATAACGAATATTGAATACCGATACACTATAAATATTTAAATTAAAGTTACAGATTTGAATTTACGATTAATTCTCAATTTCGATTTTCAAATAAGTTCATGAGTTCATACATTTTTAATTTAAAAATCTTCAAGTCACTAAATTATCCTTAAATAAATATTGAAAAAATATTTCTCTATAGAAACTGTTAGAATATTTTTTAACGTGGATTGATTTGAATATCTTCAATAGGATTAAAATAACTCAAAGATATTTTATCTTGGAAAAAAAATAAACGTCAAATTATTAGAAATCTTGGTATTGAATTACAAATATTTCTCGAGTAAATTTAAAAATCGAGAATGATTTAAATATCTACCTGTGAAACTAAAATTTCTGAATCTTACGAATCACCTCTTTCCCCAAAAATTCTATTAAAAATATTTCCATTCATCCAATCTAAATTTTACAATTTCTCCAAAACTTTTCCCCTCAAATTCCACACCTTCTAGATCATTTTCCATAAAAAAAAAATCGAGCTAAGCATTATCTTTTCCCAAAAACTCTATTTAGGAAGAGTAATCATTTACAAGAATAAATATTTAGGAATCAAAAACACGAACATAATCCTTGGTCGAATCTAAATTCTACAATTTCTCCAAAACTTTCCCCTCAAATTCCACACCTTCTAGATCATTTTCCATAAGAAAACGCGCCGAGCCAAGAGAGCACAGGCACGGCCGTGTTCCTCGATCCCGGGCACACGCCCTTCCCGTGATTTTTCCCCCCCGGGTGACGTACACGCGGCTGGAACCCGACGTCCTCGGTGGAATGCATTTCAGGTATCGGCGGCGGTGTACCAAGAATTGGGCCCGTCGCCCTCCGTGGAATGCGACGCCGGCTAATGTCGTTTCGCGATTACGCTCTGGCACATTTTCTCTCTCGAGGAGACAAGTAAGTGTACGTGCCTCCTCGTTTAAGGGCCCCGTGCCATCATCCCACACGGCGCGCGTGTAACTTCATCGTAGGCCCTGCAGATCCTCCGTCCAGATATGCGAAATGGCATACGTGGCCCGTTTCCACGCGGCCGGATCTCCAGTTTCCAGTTGCTGTGTCGACGAATCTTGCGAATCGTGGACAGGGAACAGTCGTAGCAGTCGTCGTCTCGCTCGTTTCGTTGGAATCCCTGGTTGGACGCCACGAAATCGAAGCGTGTGCGTTGTTGGCCTGCTCGACTTCCTTTGGGATTTTTATCTTATCGGATCGTTTCGCGGTGGAAGGAGATGGAAATCGGTTTAGCAGTTCAGCGGTCGAATTTCGGTTTTTGGGACTTGTTCCGTTGGAATGTGGGAATGGAATGGGAATAATTTAGAGATGTGTTTCTTTTTTATATGGATCAATTAATCTGGATTGAAATAATTCCAATTAATTTGTCAAATAGTTTTTAATTCCGGTGTGTAATCTGTGGATTTTATAAAGAGATTGTTTTTATCTATTGCAATATTTTTTTTTAACAAATTGTTTAAAGAAATAATTTGGAGAGAAAATATGGATTACATTGTAGAAATATCCAAAGTTTAATAATTTTGTTAATTTAAAAATAATGAATCCAACTAAAGATATATATAGAATATATGTAGTAGAATTTTCAAAATGAGTTAAATTGTTAAAAAATTGTAATCCACTTGATTGCTGTTTAAATTTAGTTTGAACGAATGATGGAAAGTATGAAAGTGAATGCAGGAAGAGTACATATTTTAGTCTGAATGAAACTTGAATTGAATTGCTGACTTCAGCTATCTTAATTGAATGGCAATGACATCAAATTGAATTTGTTTCAAAAATTTCGCTTGCAGTAACGAATTGATGAATAATAAGTCGTAGATTATTGATTTCTCCTACACGAACAATAAATAAATAACGACAACTTATTTCATTGCTAAAATCATACAATTATTTTTAATTATACGACTAAATTATATTTAAATCCATATATTGGTATTAATTTTATACAGCATGCATCATAAATAAATTACGTATAAAATCGGTTAAAATCCAAATCCATTCAAATCTCACAATTCCAACTTCAAACTTCAAACTTCATTCTCCAGCCAATTACCTAATTACCTTCGAACCATGATTCAAAGTGGAATCATGGTAAAACACGTTCAGAATTATTGCCCCACCGATCTGAATTAACGGCGGCTCGGGTTCTTATGATGTGTACAGGAATCTCGATTAACTGATACATAACGATGCTGTCCCGATTGGCGTACAGTCGGCTCACGTATAACAATCGGAATCCCGCTGGCAAATAAATGAGCTCGCTGAAACGGGAGGAATTTCAAAGCGGCGACCTCGCGTCTGGAAAAGGGTGACTCGAAAGGAACTTGTAATCCATCCGTGAAAAAAAAAAAGGAGAGAAAGATGGATAGAATCGTTACAAAAATCTCACATCCTTTTTTTTTCTTGCCAATCGTTCAACGACGAAGAAACATAATAAATTAAACATCTTCGTTGGTCCAACCGTGTTTCCTCGAGGTGTCGAAGCGACTTGTAAGTTCCGCAAGGTGGCGCTTTTTGCACGGCCAGTAATAGCGTACGGCTCGTTGGCTCGCGTAGATCGGTCAATTGGGGTCCAACAGTTGGGCATTTCTTTGCGGCAATCGAGATGGAAACACTGTGTTTCTTACCCTCGACTCGTAACTCTAGCCAATAACTCGAGTTAAATTATAGTCTGTCGCGTGCGCCACGGATCATTCATAAACGAGAATTGCAAAGAGATTGTAGAACTTTTAGTGTTGTTATACAATACTTGCACGAATCGTGGAATTTCTTTCAGGTTGGATTCAACTTTATCGAAGATATGATGTACGTCCATTAAAATGGGGGATATGAATTAAAATTTGTGAAATTTGTCATTTCGTTGAATGAAATTTTTATTTACTTTTAATCAAAGTATAGTTATATTCGAAACAATGACTAGTTTCATTGATTCCTTTTTCCTTTTTATAAGATTCCAGAAGTTCTTTACGATACAAAAACTAATCATCACAAATTAATATTTCTTTTCACTTGGAAATCACGTACAATCACAAACGTCTAATAATTCCCAAAACACCTGTTTCCCTCCATGAATAAAATATTCTACACAACAAAATATCTTGCGCAAAACGAACTCTGCACTGACGAAAATGAACATAATCGTAGAAACTCGAGACCCAACTGTACTTTCATAAGCACGCTGCTCACGCTGCCGCAAGCTGGAAACAAAGGCGACGAGCATTCCCACACTCAAACTCGTCCACAGGTCGCGCCTCTGTCGCTTCCTACCGAAAGCAGACAAGTTCGGTTCGATAGTTGGTCTGCCAGCCAGCGCTGTTGTTCCCAGCCAGGCTAGGGACCCTAGGCCGTTCTAACGGGCGTCGTTGGCACGGTGACAGTGCGGTGAACACGCGGGTCACGCCTGCTAGGGCCACGGGATAATGTCAAACGGCCGTAAATTACGGCCGTTGCGAATCCTCGATGCTGCATAACGTGGGAGTAAGCACATAATCGTGGTGGAGGATAAACTCGGCCGGACTTTCCCCTCGTTTATTATTTTCTCGTCGATTAAACGGGCCGTGCCCCGCGGCCCAAACCTGTCACCTGGACGAAAGGTCGCAGGCTTCCACCTTTGTCGATAGGTCGGTATCGTTAGCGCGCGTTTCGACGTGGTTCTGAGCATCGCTTTCGAGTGTGTTGGATAAGTGTGTTGATCGTGAGGTACGCGTTTGCAGTGTTTTCTTGGTTAAGCATTCCTAACCTCTCGAAAATTTTTCATTCTCTTCTTCTTGATTGAAATGTCTTTATATTTATATGCATATCCTTTCACGATTCGAGATATGTATCAAAATATGTTTGAAGCTATGAAATAAAGTTCTACGTGCTTTCTAGATACTCTCCTTATTGGGAAATATCTGGAATAAATGAGTCCTGTAATTATCCATTGAAAATTTCAATTCTTTGCGTTTAATTTAGATTATTTAATTGAAACACGATCACCATTATACACAGTTACTAAGCAAATCTAGTTTGTTGATTAACACACGATTAAATGCATGTCAACAAATTAAATGTTGCGATCATTAATTTTTTTTTCTTTTCTTTTTAAACAAAAAACTTAATATTCTTCTTACGTGCGCAACTTATTGCATACATAATTTAAATGACAAACATAGGAAGATTATTCGTACAAATCGTATGGAACATATCGCAGAGTTTTATTTCGATATTTATTTCTGGAGAATATTCAACAGTGGCACGACGAGTTTCTGTCCAACGTGGAAACGCACGATTCCTCCAACAATGGAGGAACGAGGAGGACAGGAAACTCGGCGACTCAGCCTCGGGTCACGCAGGATAGCCAGAAGAGGTTCCTGTCGCCCGAGTACGATGACCTCCGACGATAAAATACACATTCGTCTGTCGTTGGTCCCGCCGGCGATTAACAACGAAACTCTCTCGCGCGTAATTAAGACGTAACTCGCGAACGTTGCTCAGGGAACACACGTAATCTTGAGAGAGTTCGTTTTGTACATATTTTTTTCTCCTACCATTTTTTTTTTCTTTTCTTTTTTTTTTTTCGAGAATATAACGCTCGTAAAGACAGAACAACGGAACGATAACACAGGATTATGTCACCTCTCGGACTCTCACTTTTACGCCGTAACATAAGATTTTCGTAACCGCCATTTTTGAGAGCGGGTAATATGGCTGTTTATATGGAGTTTCACCGAAGAATAAAACGGTGGATTCTCCTCTTGATTCGACTTGTACGGTCGGTTAATCGGATAATATCATTTATATATTTGTAAACGAAGATATACATAAATTAACAGTTTGTTACAAAAGTATTGAGTATTGCGAAATGAAAATATATATATATATTACTTACAATGAGAATTTTTTAAGAATACACGATACATTATATGTTGAAAATATATGTATATATTTATTATTTATAAACAATGTTTATCGAATATTTACTTACCTAAAATGGTAATTTAATTTCTTTCTAAGAATAATAATCTTCACATGTCGGATGAGAAAGAGAAAAGATATGGAGATAACCTTTGTTAATATACTCGAATAAAACGTCTCGTTTCGTCCGTAATATCGAATAAAAAAATTTATTTATATATACAAGTTATGGAGATGAAGCAATTCTCTGGACGATTATTATAAACCAGCCTTCGATCGAGAGATCGTGGTGAGGTATACGTTATAAAATCCCGCGGAACGTTTGATTTATATTTATTGCGGCGGAAAGGAGCGTTCCACGGTATAGAAAAGGAAAAGGAAAAAAGGAAAAAAATAAAGCAAATACACATGTAACAAATGGCTGCTCCATATAAATTTATATCCGACAGGTATAGAGTTGCATAACCGGGAACTTTAATTCTCGATATTCAAAGATCGAAGTCACGAACGTGGAAGTTACGATTGATTTTCTCGGCTGGGAAATTTTTAAGCACGGTAAAAATTCCGGTAGCCCAACATGCGATGACGGATTATCAAATACTATTATATCATATCTATCTAATAAAATGGATAAAGGAAATATCAATAGAAGCGCAACAATAATTATCAATTATTGGATTGTATGTAAGATAGAATGAGAAAATACAAATTTAAATTTAAATTTAAAGATTATTTATCTTTCTAGATCAAACTCCACGATATTCTTTTTAAATTCTTCCTTCCAAGGTCGTATAAATTCATCGAAATTACAATACAGTAGAACGTACGAGGAAATAATATGGTCGCGAATAACTTGGAAATCAATCGAGTGAATGAGAGAGATTGGTCAATTCCGGAAGGAAGTGAATGTTGAGCGATCATTGATTGGTCGTTGAACCGCGAAAGTTTAAATCGAGATTACATTAACAACTTACATTATATATATATCGAACGATAAATCGATAAATTCGAATTTAATAAAAATTATTATTCCCTGTTTTGTTTGTAAATAACGTAAGAAAGTAATCGGCATAAAAATGATCCACGCACAATAAAAATTCACATTTACGATTTGCTATATACGGAATTATTGAAATTTATTTTTTTTCGTTTAAAATCTCAATTCCCCTGTAAAAATAAATTTTTCAAAAAAAAAAGGATAGAAAGAAGATTTATTATTTAATTCCCGATGAAATTCAAATTAGAAAGTCCTTGTTTCCGCATCGTTAGGAGAAAACATTGGCGCACTTTTACTCGAACGAATTTCCTCGACACCGGTCACAAGAAGACGAAAAATCCTTTCTTTGAGGAAAATATAATAAATACTAAAGAAGAGGAGAGCATCGAGCGGAATACAGCGGTCTGGAGGCGGAAAGCACAAACGTCTGCCCGACATTTCTCCAAGCACGAGGGGAAGGGAGGGCGTCGTCTCACTGTCAATGTAGGTGACCTCGTCTCTTAATTAACATGGCTTCGCTCCACGTAAGAGCGAGTTTAACTAACTTTTACACCGCTTGTTCGAGGAGATAGCTTCATTAGCGCCGCTTCATCGCCGCGTATTGCACTTTAGAAAGTGGCTGATGAACGTGCGGAATACGCGTGGCGGAACCGCTTACGTCGAAGCTTTCCTGCATGAACGGGGAAAATTTTATCCTATTAGAATAATATTATAACACCAAGGAGGACTCGAGGCATCGCCCGAGGCTGGATGGTGAAACGATTTAACGGTGAGATTATTCTTATACGAATGATACGTGAGTATGATGGACGATATCGTTGTTATTGTATGAATAATGAAAGACGGGTTTTCTCGGTGACAAGGAACAATTTGTTCGTTGTTTCTTGTTTATTATTATGCATGTCAATGTTTCGATCTTAATAAAGTGTTCGTTTTCTTGTCCAGAATTGTTTATTATTCTACTGCATGATAATTATGTATCGATTAGATATTGCGTAATCTGTGTATTTAATCTACGAGAAATATGAAAATACTCGCGACAAAGGAAACTTGTATTTAACTACAATTAACTTTAATTCTATTATAACTTATAATTCCATTCCACTCTGACTACATTAAACTGCCGTCTGTTTTTACCTTGCTTCGTTTAACGCGAACATAAATTGCTATTGCTTAATAAATAAGTGATATTTTTTTATATCAACTTTTGCGTTTGTTTTCGTCTTTAAGAGTGTGTTACGTCGACCAGAGGATGTAATTTCTCGATCTTGTACAATTTTCGTTTAATTTCTGTAAAATTGGATTTAAAATAATTTGTGACTCGAGCAAGCATACGATTTCCCGCTTCAATTTCTCAAGGTTCCTCAAGAAGGATTATTCCATTTGCGTGGAAAGTATGTTTTCAAGAGGATATACCACCAAGTGGATCTACTCGTGAAATTCTGGGAAACGCGAGTACTTTCTAATCAGGTGTCCATTGTTCCAAAAGTATCAAATGATCACTTTTACAAACGTTTAAACATGTACCACTTACGATACATTAATTCCATTATTTCCACACAAAAGCAAAACTCACCATCACCATAAAATCTCGGCCGTGTAACAAATAAACCACGAAGTCGATCCAAGTCTATAAAGCGGGCATAAATACTTTAACCAATCAGAAATTCCATAAATGGAAACCAAATGTACGACGACGAAAAAGGAAATAAAACTTATTGTCGAATACGTGTATACACATATATATATACATTTCATCGACACGTATCGTCCATGTGCACAAGAAAGTTGCTTCATTATGCAAAAATTTCTCTTAATTACAACCCTCGATAATTTGAAGGAATGGCCATTTGCACAATATCACGAAACCGCTCTCCACTGTCGAGAGCCTTTATCGACACGCGATTAAAGTAAACATTAAGCAAGTATCGTTGGAACACCTATGATTGTCCGACAGTGTGTTTCAATGTTCGAACGAGGGAGGAGGGGATCCCTCTTTTTCTCGATACGATTAGCTCACAGTTTCTCTTTCCGGTCGACCCCTTTCCCGCTGATTTCCTGCACAACACCTGCGTCTGTCCACGCCAAATAAGCCGAATAAGGCCGAGTGTACTCATCTGCGTAGCCACCACATTTCCAAACGAGAAAATATTTAAACTCGAGCGCGAAGAATGCCTTGCTCGATCGGTTGTAATTTCGCTTCGACAACAGAAAGTGTACGAGTTATTCGAGGCTGATAACGTGACTATGCGTGTTTCGAAGATGAGTTTATACAACTCGTTTAATCATTATTATCGAGTAAATCTGTAAAAAGTATTGTTTGTAAATATTATTCGTTGTAGACGTATATGAAAAGAAGATTTGCTGAATCTTTTTCGCGTCCAGTTGTAATTTGTAAGTATTTTTGTATAAATTTATATCTCAGTAATATCTTTGTTATATAATAAATTGTTTGGTCCAATTTTTTTAAAAATGATCGATTTCTCGAGGGTTGTGTTTATTATAGGATCAATTTTGTGATTAACTGTTAAATAAAATAATGAAAAATGAATGTAAAAATTATAATTGCTTTTAGTTTCAAGTTAAGATAAAATATATGTTAAGAATATTTCAGTTATACGATTTGCGCTACAGTCAAGACAATTGCTATAAAATAATTTCCAATTCATGATGATCGTCTTATAATAAAATCCTCATTTCGAACAGTTTAATGGAAACGAGAAATTGCGTCCTTCTCCTCTTCGGATAAATACATAGAGACGAAAATTAAATGATAAAACATGTTAATAAAATTATTATAATGATTTATTTAATTTCCCATTTCTTCGAGACCTCAGTGGATATTATGTAGGTGCTTTCTTATGATATAACACATGGTATAACGATGAAATATAATCGAGGGAACTATTAAAGTGTTTATGATCTAAGTGTAAGGTATAATTAGATTCAAAGGATGCTTGACTATAATGAGGATTCATGGCGAACATACAATTATAGATATGTACACAATTATTCCTTGTTTCAGAATAAGGTAATATTATTATCAAACTGTAGATATTTATGTAAACGTATATTTTGGTAGAGAGAGAAAAAAAATACAATGATGAAAATTGAATGGAAAATGTTATTATTAAAGAAATTGAATATAATCTTTGAGCATGAGATAAAAAAAAAAATCTAATTTTTGTAATACTTTGAAGATATTTTTAATTTTTCTTCTTTAAAAAAGAAATATTAATAATACTATAAAACACCTTTATTGCATTTACTGGAAACTATGAATATTTGCAGTCTAACTATTATATTGTCTAAGACTGTATTTCACACTTCCATTCAGAGTCACCTCATTTTCAGTGGTAACTAAATAAAAAAGCACAAACGCTTTAAGTATTCTAGCTTCTCTCAATGGCTTTAGTTTCTATTTATTTTCTATTCTATTTATTTCTTTCCATGACTGTCATAAACTATATTTCAAGAAAGCAATTTTCCATATGTTTATGTATAATGTGCATCATTATTTTCTTGAGTAGGTCTTCATTTTGTCTCTAAATGAATAAGTATATATGTATAACAATGTATGATATTGTAAACCCATTTTCCATTCTTCTTTTCAATCGGGTCTATCTTCGACCTTCTTCAATTCATATGTAAAGAAAAGTCAAAATCGTGTCAAAAATGCGATAACAAGAAAGCCAAACTTGATCTCTATATAGAATAAGTATTTCGATAGACATCATCTGAAACACTAATCGTTTAGAAATTATCGATTATTAATTAAATATTTACGAATATTTCTATTGTAATTTCAGAAAAAACATTCTATCAACATAACTAAATTATTATCACATCTAATAACTATCAATTTTACTATAACTATTAATTACGACTCTACTATTATTTATATATCAAATAGAAAAAAATTATTATCTTTTCTTTAGTACCAATTTTTCTCACTTTCTATTTACATAATTTTCTATTTGCATAATTATATCTTGAACACTCAAACTTTCATTAACGTTAATTTTTAAATTCTTGAAACTCGCAACACTCTGTCTCTACGCTATTATATAAATCCTAAACCTAAGCTTCGTCATAAAATTTTTCTCCGCACTTACACGTATTATACGTATATTTTTTACTAAATAAAATAAATAAATAAAGTGGCGCTTATTATAAATCAATGATAATTCTTGAAACGCCTATTCCACCCAAGTAGGAGTCAATTATATATTTCTCGACGATACGTAATTTTCCAAGAGCCTCGAACCGTGGACTCTTGCTAGTTTTACTTTAATTACCTCGACCAACGTTTGAAACTATGGAGAACCGTAAATTCGAGAACCTCCGTTGTCTTTTTTCACCTATGTAGAAAAGCCTGTTGCGTAATTCAACCTGTCCCCTCGGGTAAAGAATCAGGATGTCCAACGACCGTAATCACGTGACAAATAATGGCGTCTGAGCTACGCTACGTTCCGTGAAAATTCAACATTTTATAATTACACTGAATGGAAAACTGATCGTGGTAGTAATTATAGAAATCACGTGAAAATTAACGCCACGTTACCAACGACTCGAATCTCTATGCAACGTTTATTGCGTAAACGAGACGATCTGAATGCCCATCATTTTTTTCCCTTAATAAATATCTCAAAAGCCGTGCTAACGCAACGTGAGAAATAAATGAACGCCAGTAGAATAGTATATGACTTCCGTCAGAGGAACAGTCGGTCTAATGCGAGAAAGTAGCTATTAACCTTATAATATTAACCTTGTGTCAAACCTAGTATATTATTGCTTTTCTTGAAACATTTTTCCCTTCGTTCAAAGAATACTTTTTGATCCCCCTTTCGCCTCCGATTTATACTCTTCGTGGAGTTTCGTTGGAATCCAATATGGCGGATAAAATGCTTCGCGCGAAAGGATTAATAAGAGTAATGTGATACGTCTGCAATAGCGAAAATATATATATATATGCTGGCAACAGCGAAATTCTCAGTTTAGTTGCAATACGAAATTTTCTACATCTCGTAAAGATTTGAAAATTATTTTCGTTTTTGATCAATTGTATAATTTTATTCTGAAAATTAAAACACGAGAAACATATTTCATTGAATACAGAAAAAATGCATAAACGCGTTATAAAATTGAATTTTACTGAAAAATGAATAATTCTATCGGTCAAATTCATTGAAATATATATAAAATTTCATTTTTATCGACTTAAAAATTCATAATGTTCTTATTAAAAGAAAAAAGACCAATATTTTGCCAATATTTTATTTCTTCTTTTTACCGAGATTCTAATTTAAATAGCAAAAGATAATTTTTTCCTCTTATGATTGTATTCATACAACACATTCTTCGTAATAAATATGCCTGTGAATTATATTTAACACACGTCCAAGTTTCTTTCGTTTTTAAAAAAAACTCTATCCAAAGATATTTCGTTTAAAAGAATAACTGTTTCTTACGGAATTCTTATGGAAAGAAGCATTACGAAAAATGCTTTCAGAAAGATATTTTTATAAGACAAATATTTTAAAAATCTGTATAATATAAAGTTTCATGGGAACAACAAGTTATTTTTAAAAACTCAAAAAAGATTCCATAAAATTACATTCTATACTTTTCATATTCTACAACTTCTATTCAAATTAAACTTTTCGATTATTCATTACATTTCTCGCTCGGCGTAACGCACTCGTATTCATTCACATTCTCAGAACAATATTAAACATCTCTTTTTGTTTCTCGCTACCCCAAAGAACGGATTGAAAGATAACGATGCGCGATGTAAGCATCGCGTATACTTAACCACACGTGGAATTCAGAAGAAAACACTTGTTCTCCATTGTTCGCGAACGATGCCTCGTAAGATCACCTCTCTCCCTACTTTCTTTCCTATCTCTGTTGAGCCTCTCAAGGAGGCACGAAGGTCGGTTGAAAAGCGACAGTGGCGTGGCGCTTCGTACGGAATGCAAAGGAACGAGCGATTATGCTCGTCGGGGACGTTTTGTCATTGGTAAAAATAGGATAGATGAAAAAACGCGTGAATGGGTCGAAAAAAAAAAAGAAAAAAAAAAAAAGAAAAACTGGCTGCCCCCTTTTGAGAACAACGACAGCACGAACGGATCTCTTTAACTTCCCGCCTCTTTGTACCGTGGCAGCCTTTTGTTTGCCGTCGAGTGCGCCATTGAAGGAAGGCGAAGATTATGAATCTTAAGTAGTAGTGTCGTTCCTCGCAAAAAGCTGACATCAATGTTTTTCTTTCTCTTTTTTTTCTCTCCCTTTTTTTTTTCTTTTTCTTTCTCGTAGAGTTTTAGAAATAGTTGTGACTGGAATAATTACGCGTCGTCGACTCGTAACGTATGAACGTTGTCTTGTCGTGACGACGGATAACTTTTAATATTTATTGCGAAAAAATCGGGAAAAAGTATTCGCAGTATCTAATTTTATTACGAATAAGCGATAAGTATAAGATTAGAAGAATTTGAGGAAAGGAGGATCATCTGTTAAACTCTTTTCAATTTTTTGATGTATTAAATGTAATTAGGAGAATTTGAGAATTAAAAATCAAGCAAAATTGTACAACTGTATATTATTTTTCATTCTGTTGAATTATATTCAATTAAGAAAATTTATAATGATTCGTGCACGTAAAATAAATTAAATGTTAAATAAATTTCAACGGAATGAAAAGTATTTTAGCATTTTTGATTTTTCCTAACTGTACACAGAATATTTCTTTAACTTCCTTAAATTCTCGTATTAATCTTTCGTCACGTGTTGTTAAAAACTTTTAAATTTTAATTTCCACGCGGAATATTAATCGAAACAATTTGCGTATCTCTCGTTCGTGCGTATATATATAAATTTATCCGCGAACGTCCACGATACACTTTTTTTTCTTTTTCTTTCTTTTTTATTTTTTTTTTTATTTACCGTGTCTAACTTTAATGGCTGTTTGCGCATTTCTCTGCGCATTGCTCGCAAGCGCGGATAAACTGGCGACGAAACTGGTTCACGTGCACGATCTTGCTGCGATTTTCGAAACCGACGTTCAACAAAGTTAATTATAGATCGATATAATTCTGATCGAAATAAAAATTCCTTTCGCGAGCCCGGTTGCCCGATCCAAGGCGTTCCAACACGAGCCGAGTGCACGAGTAACCACGACATATTTCCAACGACAATGATCGTTAACACGTCTCGTATTTGAGAGATTGGAAAAATCATTCCGCTCGCTCGCTCGCTACACATAATTTATTCTGTTATCTGTGCGGCCGTGGATCGATCGTGCTCGTGCGTGTGCAACCGGCACGGATAATGGGTAAAAACGAGGACTAACAAATTCCAGGCAATAGGCCTGGATAATTTAAGACCGGAACCTTTTTCGACCGGTTTTTCTCTCCCGTTTATATAGCGAGACCAGATCGAAGGAGAAATAGAGGGTATCGATGCTCGAGTGCCGAGTGATTCGTTCGTTTTCCAACGAATTGACGTCTCTTGCTAACGTGCATGGATATGAATCGAGCCAGTGACGGGTTTAACGCTCCAGAGGCCCGGGGGTGTTTAAGAATTTTTAGATCCCTATGTTTGGAGCGGACTTAAAGAAAATGGATACCATATGCTCAACTTGTGTAGCAAGTCTCGTCTTTTCTAAATCAAGTGAGGCTGAGTACACATTTGTATTATTATCTTGTAGTGTTTACTGATGGGCAAAAGCTATCGAAATATCGGTATATTCAGAAAATTCAGAATATTCAGAAAATAGTAACGCATAAAAGATGTAAAAAAGGAGACAAACTTAGCAGACAGAAAAAAGAAATATATTTTTTTTTCTCCGATTTATAGTAATTTAGCGGCTGTTTAAATGTCGCATAATTTAATAAAAGAACGAATTATCGAAGGTTTATAGATTTGTAGAAAATTTAAATGTATGAAAATATACAAGTAGAAAATACACGCTTTGTATTAAAAAAAGCACAGAATATCGAGGATAAAATGAAAATGAAAATTATTATTATATTTAAAGGGTGAAATAAGTCCCTTTTCAAACTCTATTTGTGTTCATAAAAATGTTTACAATATATATTTTAAATTAAAAAATTAGAGTTTCACGATCACTCAACACAATATACGTTATACAAAAATTATTATAACAATTCCCAATTTCTTTTCACAGAATTTCCAATTAAATAAATGCATTTAATTTTCGATTCATCGTGTTCAAGGTTCAAAGCCGATCACCTTCTCCGCGTGAATCCACTACTGAATCAAGTCGAAAGTTTTCTAGGAGGACGTTAAAGTATGACGAGAGTAATTGAAGGCGACGTTTCGCGATTTATATACGCGGGAAACTTGGTAATAATCGATCGCCAAGAATGGAGTCGTTTGCGTAAATATCGTTGCGATGTGTTTACTGCTCGAGATCGGCCAATTAGCTGGACGAATGCGAAGCGACTGTTTCTTCTTTTTCTTTCTTCTCTCTCTCTCTCCCTCTTTCTCTCTCTTTCTTCACCTAAGTTTCGTCACAGTTCAGTATCCACTGTCGATAACGACCGCCAATCGGCATTAATAGTAATTCGAGCCAAAAATGAAAACCTGTTTTCAACCCGTTAAGCGAAACGGATCGCGGCGGATTTTTAAGGAAATCGTCAAATCGAATGCGACCATCTTCCAAACGAGCTGATGAAAGTATTAATTAGATGTTTATTCATGTATGGGAGGAAAGGAAATGGCGACAGATGAGATTGGCGTATTCCATTTGTTTTCTTTTTCCGTTCGAAAAAGTTTAAAAAATAGAATAATGGAGAACGAACAATAGATTTTTTTTAAATTTTACACCGTTCTTTAAATATACATAAATATTGTTATCTTTGAGAAACTTACTTCTTGCGAATATTTTACCTTATAAATTAAAACGGATTTGATAAATGTAAGTAGAAAACTAACACAAGTTAATTAATATGAGAGATATAGAAATGCGATAATGAACAGGTTTTGATGACGAGTGTCGAATAAACTTAATGATCATAATTATTTTGCTTTTTTAGTAATCATTGATTATTAATCATATGCATATATTTCAATCTCAATCGGATCCACGATAATTATTCCAAATTCAAGTCTTTTCTTCCTTCAAATTTTTCTTTCGAATTTGGCAAATTCAATTTATTATCCAATTAACAATTTTCAAGTATGTTAACAATACATTTCAAATATCTATTAATATAACTTTTTTATTTCATTCCAAAATCAGAAAAGACCGTTTCGATCTTCATTTTATCTAAATTTTATTAATCGTTTCTCTATAAATTGGCATCCCATATTCTTCTTACACTCTTTCCTGAAAACGAAAAAAAAGAAATTATGGAAACTGTGCGATTATGGTAGCTCGTACTTTACTATTTTTCGCTTAATAGATCGAACGATCATGCTTTTCATCACTGTTGACTCAACATTGAAATTCACGATATTGCGAGTTCCTTTTAGTTTTGCGCGTGGTGTGTAGATGGTGTTGAATACGATTTCGTTGGACGATCGATTCGAGCGTGATGGATACGAAATGAAATAATGGAAATCTCGATAAAGTTGTTAACCAGTTAAAGCAAGTTTATAAATTACAATGGTTTTAATTATTTTTATTCGAGTCGAGGCTGAGGCATTCTCACGATAAAATTGCAAAAAGCTGTACGAATATCCATTGATGATTCGAGGTTCATCGCCGAGGTCGCGGACCTTAACGGTCTCCAGCCTTTTTTGGGAACGATTCTTTTTATAGATGCACCTCTCTGTTTACGCCGGTCGATCGTTTCTCGTTTTCCATTTTCTGAAATTTCTCTTTTAAATTGTGTCGAAAAAAAGAAATCTCTTTGTTTACAAATTGCACGATTAGAGAGATTAGAATTGAAACGTTTAGAGATCTTTTCTTAATTCTCTTTCCACTGCAATTTCTCTCGTAAATTCTGAAAAATTAATTCCCTAGAATAAAATTAAAAATTCTTCCAATTTCTCATTTCAAGCTTTCATAAATGCGCCAACTTCTGATCTATTTATATAACAAAAGTTTTTATGCAAATTGTTATTCCAGAAAAATCGATGATACTCCAAAGATATCTTATTCAAAACATCCTATCCTAAGGGATCATAAAATTCGCTCAAATTTTTCTACAATTTCTTCAATGTTCCTCCACAACCGGATCAACCGGAGAGGACCGACAATAATAAAGTTCGTGGCAGGCGATCATTAAGTCGATCGTAACAATTTCCACGCTTTCGTTAATTTTCGAGGGGGGAGGCAAAAAACGGTTGGGCCAGAGCCGAGAAAGTACGAGGCGGGCACGATGAAAGAAGTTGTGACGGAAAGACGAAAGAGCAGGTCAAGTTCTCCACGAATCCGGACCGGCTGAATCACGACGGTCCATTTATGGCGGATTCGCGCGTTTAAAATTAATATCGGCCTCTCCGTACGTCAAAATAATTTTGCTCGCGAGAAGAAAGTCGAGCGGCGCATTCGCAACGCTGTAATTATTAGCTTAATGATGAAAAGAGCGGGATGGAATATCGATTACACGTTGAAAATGTTTAATATCTTTTTAAATTTTTCTTTTCAACGAATAACGAATAAATTTGTAAATTTTTATTTGGAATAGATTTTTCTTAAAAAAAATTATTGTAAAAAAATATTACAATATCGTCAATCAACAATATTATTAATATTCTTATATTATATTACATTAAACGAACGATAACAGCCACGGCGCGGAATGTTATGGCGAATGTGACCGAGCCGCAAGAAATAATAACATCGAATGTATCGATTTAAACGAAGTCGTTTTCCGGACACGGAGCGGAACGGACGTGTTTCTCTCTGCTCTCCGAGTAAGTTCGTATTTTATATAACGAATTAAGCAGTAAAAATAAGTAAAATTTATTTATTACGCAACAAATATAACGAAAATAATTATTAAAAAATCGAAAATTCTATCTATCCTCTTGTCTTGGAAAATTAAATTTTTTCATTATTAGAAAATAATCATACAACGTTAACTTTTTCATTCCATCCTATTTAATAAAAATCGTATCCATCAAAATTATTAGTTCAATAAATTAATATATATATATATATTTCTCTTAAAACAAAAAGGAGAATCACTACATTTCCACGTTTCATGTACCCACTTATCGAACAAGATTCTCTTCCCACGAAATCGTCATCGTATCAAGGACTCATTAATTTCATTGGGACGTAACAGCGACACTGTTACTCGATTATTCGGTGGAACTGTTACACCAAATACCGCGTATATTACGTAAATGTCCGCTTTCAACCGTGGCACTCGCGGGTTCACGGCTAACCCTGTAAAAAAAAGATTGGACGAGAAATCGCGACACGAGGAATGCGACGTTTGATTTATACTCTTTATCTCGCGTCTAACGGTCGTGCATCCACCGTGCAACTGGTCATTATTACGAACAATTAATTACACCGTTTAGCACCGCGATCGGATCTTTTTATTCCCCCCTTTCTCTTCTCTTATTTTAATTTTACCGCGTCGAGGGAACATCTAATTGCAACGGATTTGCACACTTTGTGTACGTTTCTACGAAAAAACGGAACGGGTTGGTCGCTTGCAAATACGTTTTGTTGTTCCTCAAGTTCCGTTGGGAACGAGTTTAAAACGTCTTTCGAGGAAACTAACGTTCGGCTCGTATTTGCTTACAAGGTAAATATGCATTTCCTTAAAATTTATGCTTATTATTTATTCAGAGAGTTAATCTCATTGATATTTTCTCTTTACATTTTCTTTACGTTCGATTATTTAAAAGGTTTATCAATTTTGATCATTCATCCCTTAAACAACACACGTTATAACAGTCAAAGTTATTCCAAAATGGAAATTTTAATATATTATTTTATTCAAGGAGTAATAATAATACAATAATGGCGGCGAAAAATTCGTGAGATGTATCCCTTCGATGAATCGTAATAAAAGAATTAAACAATTGGATTAATCGAATTAATGGAATAACCATTATTAATTAATATCAAATGAATATCTTCTTTAAACTCCTATTCTTTCTTCCATCTTGAAACCGTAAAAACCACGTGGCGCCACTAAGCTTATTGTGTTGCAATACTCGACACTTTCTTTAAAGGTCCTTTACCTCGACAATACTAGAAAAGCATCCGCATAAATAAAAGCATACGATGTGAATGCACAACTAACACGATAAATCAAGAATTCAGTCTACCATTCGATATTCCGTGCACAATTTTATGAAGCGAACGTAAAAAAGCAAAGCAGAAAGTATAATTAATAAACCCTTCCACTCTTGCACATGCCTATATCCAGACTATCACGATAACCCATGCACATTTGCACATCCATCACGCTTTATCTTCGTGTGCGGAACCTCTTCCCGCATGTCAAAAATCGCTTCGTCCACGAAAATTGGAATCGTGGTTAGGCAAGCAATTGCAATTCAGCGATCATAAAATATCCGGACACTTTGATGTGATATATCCGACGTGAATAAGTGAATTTTATCAAAGCGTAATAATTAATGGCTAATCGATGAATCAGCTATATTATAAATTTATTTTTTTTTTCTTAAACGTGATATGAATATTTTTACGAAAAAATATAGAAATTAACATACGAATTAACGAGTCGGTATATCATATAAGTTATAATTAAGCGATGTATATATACAAATTGTGCAATCAACAATTTATAGTAAATTATCTTTTATAATTATAATAATTAGATCACTCAACATTCCATGAAAAATATATTTTACTCATCATATACGTATAAAAAAACAATAAAATTTTATTTTATTTTCGCCTCTTCCTTTCCCACGAAAAATTAAGAAATTATATACTCCTTTTCACTTTTCGATTCGAATTCTATACCATGCAACAATCCTCTCTTGTGTTCTTTGCTTTATTTATCCAATCTCCCCCTTAAAAATTCTCGAGCAGAAAGTACATCGAATTGTACATCATCTCAAAATTAATACCAAAGAATGATTCGAAGAAGTGGAAAGAAGACGTTCGTTTGAAAAACTGAGGTAGGAAGCTCGAGGGCCAAGTCAACGCACTCCGCGATCGCAACGCGATCCTTCGTCCGGATCTATGCACGCACGCGCGCCGTGCGCGTGTATCGAACGAATCCTGGGAAATTGCGTAAGGACACGACGACGCCGATCGATTCAGAAACTCGCGTCTCAACTACGCGACAAGTTTATTGTGAAACCCGCTCGCGTCCGCGCGAAGCCGCCTTTCGCCGCGCTCCTTTTCATTCTTAATTGATCCAACCTATCCCCCTTTTAACGCTTGCCTCTTGTCGTGTTCGACGTTTGACAAATGCGCGTTTGAACGTGGCGATAATCGTAATGGAAAATAGGATTCGAAATTCGAAATTCGTTTTCATCAAGTTCGAGAGCGTGAGTTGGAATACGTGTTGGAATTCTTTTATCTAATTCGATTTGTATTAAAATGGCGAATTAAATGTTCTGGTTGAAACGCATTTTTTTTTTTTAGCGAAGTAAGGGAAGTATGATCATAGGAACAAGGGTATCTTAGCATAAAAATTAATTTAAAATGGTAAGGTGTGCGGATATTTGACTTGAAAATAACGTGAGAAGGATTAATTAATTAATTAAGGTTTGGGTAATAAAATATTGTATTGAAAGGATGACAAAAATCTTGATTCATCAAAATGACTTTTCCTTTTTCTATTATTATTGGTCATGAACGATGATTTTAATTTTTGAGCAATAATAGTTGGGGATCTCTTTTACAAATTTTTTTGATATTTCTGTGTAATTAACCTCTTATTTCATTTTCATAAAAATGCTGCTTTTAGAACGATTGCCTCGGTGGATTACTAGGTCGAGAATAATTTCAGTCGTGTTTTTCACTTTCAAAAAATTGCTTATTAAGGTCTTAATAAACATTCTACACGAAAGAAAGAAATGTGGAAATACACGGTCGATATTGAAGAGCCTACGAGAAAAACGCTACGAGTCTAACACTTGAGCTAATAAAACGATCCTCCACTTCACAATCCAATAAAAACAAACTCTACTCTACTCTAAACCTGCTCAATTCGTGATCCCAATTCGTTGATCTATTAAATTCATAACCGAATTAGTTAGAAACATTCAACAATTGCAACAAGAATCATCACATCTTACAATTATAATATTTCGTGTCAAAAATTTAATATCTTCGACGAACCCATCACCAATCCCCCCCTATAAAATCAAACTCAGATCCAATAAAAATTATTACATTCCACGGTATATTTAAAAGCATTGAAAAAAAAAAAATCAGGTCGATCCATTGTTTCATTCGAAAAAAATTCAACGACAAATCACGGCCATCTTGATAGCCGCACTTTAATATTACACTGTAAAAGAGAATAGACAGATATCCTTTATGCGATCGTTCGTACACATAAGCGGAGTGATAAGTGGCCGGTTGTATCAAGATAGAAAGCGATCCATGAGAGTGTCTTGTCCCAGATGAGGAGGGAAAAATGTCCCATTAGGGAAGCGGAGGAGGAGTTCAAATACGCCGCGGTTTGCGCAATAGGCATTAAGTTAACAGTGGCAACGGTATCCCGTTTGACCCCGTAACAACGCCGGCCACTTTACGTATCCGTGCATTAGGAGCGCGTTTGAAGATTCCATCGATGCCACTGGAACGCAAACGCTCTCGAGGAATGACGTCGCCGATCGGGTAAGGGTGACACGTATTCACCAGGATCGTGCAGGCGTTCATGGGAAGGTATCATCGTGTCCCGTGGTTATCGGCCATCTCCTCGATCCAAAGGCGTTAATAAAACCTCTTTCTTAAATGGATGGCAATTAGTTGCAGCGATCGTTGTGAAATACCACCATTTTGGGATACGGTTCGTACAAACCGATCCTATATTATCGATACCAATTTCCAATTTCTTGAAAATGGCGGATTTAAAAAGAGAAAGCACTGAAATTTGTGAATGCTATGATTTTGTCTTTGTTGAATTGTAAATTTCAGTAAATTCGTTTTATAAAAAGAAAATAGTTTTCTTTAAGATGCGTTAAAAATTGATATTCTTTTCATTCCAATTAACCTCGAACCTTGTTATTAGAGTCCCTGATATCTAGTTATAATGCAACAACGCTGACTGAATATGAAATGGAATATAAGTGGAGGAAATGGGGGAATAATTGATAAATCGGAAGATGAAGAAATAGAGTGAGCAAGGATGCTCGTACACACGAGGAGCGGCAGAGCGAGTATAGCAGCCAGTGATTAATGTCACGATTCAGCAAAAGAACGAGGGGGGGAGAACTGGCTCGTCCCAATGATTCAGTGACGAGCGAATAAATTATCATTTTCAACGTGTTTCAACCTGCACGCTAGTTTAATTATCGACGAAACGCTACAAACAGTTTAACCAGACTCTAATACACGACAAAATGGTTCTACATAGAATATATCTTATAAAAGAAGAATGTGTTTCCCGAATAATTTTAATTAAAAAAGAAAAAAGAAGAACGAACCTTGACCTCGTGTTACAATTACTAAGAAAGAGATACTTTATACGATGAAAGATAAAATCGCTATTATTTTGCCGCTGCCTCGTTCCAACCCCTCTCCAAGGCTAAGTGGAATATTTACATAATTATTATAATACGCAACGCGTTTAATAAATTATCCATCGATAGGAGAAGAGGGAATTTCATCGTGCGTAGGGGGATAAGAAGAGAGAATGGTTTGGAAGTGACGCGAATGAAATAATCACTTGGCACTTGGCGAGAAGCGAGGATGTAGAAGGATGTTTAAGGAAAAATGGAGGGGGGTATTAAAGAGCTAGGCTCTAGGCGGGAATATATTAAAATAATTAGACGAGAAGCGCGATGGAAGTTGCTACCATGCTCTCGACAAGTTGGTAAGTAACGCTATCGAAGGGTAATTCTTGGTATAAAAAGAATGAGATCCAAGCACGTTTATCGCCACTGATACGATCGCTAATAGAGCGTGAGATGTTATCTTGGGATGATTATCGGTATGTGTATGTGTATATATATATATATATAATTTCATTTAGTGGCTGATAAGTAAGTAAATTGCGTAAATAAAAAACTTTATAATGAGAATTATATCTGTAATTAGTTTAAGTATGTATATGTGTATCTGGATATATTATTTCATTTAATATTTCAATCACGTATATAAATAAAGCATATATTTTCTCCTATACGTTAACACGTTTGAGAAACATTAATAATAATAGCATTCAAAACGATATATTTCTACCTTCATCTAACTTGAATATATCTATATTGAATTTTCTGAAAATTGAAAAGCTTAATCATTGGTTAATCTACTTATAACTTGGAAATGTATGTTAATATTGAGATACGTGATTGTTAATTTATTGTAGAAAAGATTATTGTCAGTAAAATTTCTATCCACTTTTCCACAGCCTTTAAATCTGTTAAATTGATTCATCGAGATATATAACTTCCTAGATCGATCGTCGGGATTACCACGAATAATAATGAAATTGGAAAACGACAAGTTGCAGAAAAGCTGAGGGTATATTACGTTAAATGGATACAAGAAATACTTTATTTTATACCACAGGATGTATATTCTCTTCCCACTGCATATGCGTTCATAACAGTGTTACGCGTTCCCGGCATTTATGCTAATTTATCCAACAAGCCTGGCCATTTTCGCGAGGAAATAAGGCCGCGTACGCGATGCACTGCGGAGTGTATATAACTCGTGGGCTTGAAACAATTTTAATGAAACTATGAAAAGTTGTCCGTTGTGTAACGGACGAGAAGAAATTAGCCGCGGTGTTACGAGAGATTTTTATTCGAAAGTTACACGTTTGACAGATTAAATTTATTATCGCGCGTGCAAATCGTTTTCTATAAGAAATGATTAATTTGTTAATCCGGGATCTGTCGGGAGAGGGATCGATCGAATCGAGTAAATTTTACTCCGATTGTTGTTTTCAATGCCTGTGAGTAAATAGAAATGGAATGATTTACATTCTTAGCGGAAATCATTTACACGAGATTGGCAATTCAAATGAGGAGTTAACTCTAATCTTTCTCGATTGGGACGAAATACGATGGAACAAGATGATTCAGGAATCGTGGATAGTTAAAAAAATAAAAAATAGAAATGTATCGAGATTAGTCAGAAAAGTGCATTAACATTTCAAAATTAATTAATCGAAAGCAATCCTGCTGATTACAATTTTATTAGATCTAATCTTTTAATTAATTCATATAAATTTCATATTTTTCGTCCGACTAAATAATTGTAAATAAACACGAATGTACAATGATTAAAATAATTTACAAAAATTACAAAAATAGGATTTTTCTACAATCGCACGTATTTCAGAAGCAAAATTTCTTACAGCTACATGTTTGAAGGAAATTCTCTAAATTCTTTTTTCGCGGGATTACGCGACAATTTCACTGAAATTACGCGATTCGTTTTCACGTGGCTGTCTGGAATTCGCGGCGACAATCGTGAAATCAACAAGGACGCAAAAAAAAGAGCAGGCCAGATGTGTTCCTTGTGATTTCTAGCTTGACGTAGAATCGAGAGAGGAGGCGAGAGAGTTGCAATTAAACGAAACAAGCGCGGGTGTTCCAATATGGTAAGGCGAACAGGGGAAATTGTGTGAAATCGCGATCGCGGGAATTTAAATCGATAGACGGAAAGTCTCTGGTTTCTAGGTGTTCTCGATTCTCTTTTTATTATAGTTTCGTGTGTTGCGTGAACACGATAGTCTACCAAGATAGAATTATTCTCGAGAAACACCATCGAACAAAAGTTGACCATTGTGATCAAACTCGATGACGATGAAGATAATCTTTTTGATTTTAAGAGTATTTGTTTAATTTTTATGCATTGATAAATCTTCCCTAATTTTTAATTTAACAGCATTAAAGTATTTCCTTTTAATTAGATGACGTAAGAGAAAATTGATGAAAATAGATAAAAATAAGTTTTCAAATTTGGACAAGTAAAATCGACTGTCAGGGTATTCGTTCGTAAATATTTTATCATTCGTATCATATACACAAAGTTATATGAAATGTCGAAGCTTATTTATTGATTTAAGCAATGAATAAAAAAATTTTCTTTTGCTCAAATTAGAATATAAATCCGATATAAAACTGTATCTACTCTCGTACATATATTAAAATTTCTCTAAAAAAAAGTATAGAATTTAGTGATAAAAGGAAAAAAAAACAAGAATGCGCGTTAAAATAGTATAATTGTAAAATCCACGTCGATTGAATTTAATATAGAGAGCAGTGGGGCAGGCAGCGCACCGTGCCATTTCTCACACGGCTTCCACGAAACGATGTTTAATTACCGCGTGATAATGTATTATTCACCGAAAGGAGGCGGTATCGCAACAGATTCCTCAAATATTTGAAAGCGGTTCGCCGATTAATAGGGCTCACCCCCTCCCCTCCCGCCGGGTGTTTGTTCAGCTGCCACCACGTCGCCTCCCGAAATTTTTCAACGGCAAACAAACGATCCGTTGTGGGCAGATATCGCAAGGAAAATTTATTGACGTTCCACGGTAGTGTTTACAGAATCCATGGAAGGGCTTCCGCGGAAGAACTCCGAGTGCAAACACTCCGAACAGGAGATATATACGCGGGTTAAATTATAATTGAGATACGTTTCGATTATTATTCTTCGTGATCCATCCGTGTACAAAAGGAATTGAAACAATGATTTGCAGATAAATTTAAACATATTTCTTTGGACAACTTCTTTGTTAGAGCGTCGAGAATTCGATCCTTTCAGGATGAAACTTTTTTAATGAAGTAAGTTTACTTTCTACGATTGAACAATATTGATGGTATTTAGTCTGATTGATATTTTTTTATAAAATTTAGATGTTTTATCGGAAAGGAATATAAGAAAATTTCGATCTAAATTAAATGATTAAATTTAGAGATTAACAATCGACAAAGATTACTACGAAAATTAAAATGGCACGATCGCTGAATTTTAAACGAATTCAAAAAGCTGCAAGAAGAGATCTCTGGCAAAACTGTTGTCGCATCAAACCATCGATCCTCCGTCTCTAATCCCATAAGCACGTTTAATACACGTAACAGAATGATATGAACGTGCGCTAAGCCAAACGAAGGCGATATCGCGAAATTGTATCCTTCTCGTTTTACCTGTGCAATTATCCTCAGCATCGTTTCCGGCTTAAAGCACACCGGGATCCATCTATGGGCAGGAAGTCGAGTTGTTCACATATTAATCTCGGCGAATTAAAATTCACCGCGCGCAAGCAGCTTCTGTTTTAGTGGCGCAATGAAACGCATTGAGTCACGCTCACGTAGTAATACCAACCGAACGGCGAAAAATACCGTGCGATTTCAAAGCACTTGCACTTTGAATACGAGCTGCCTTTCAGCAAAAAAAAAGAAAGAATGCAAAAATTAAATCTTATATTCATTTAATGAGTTTGAAAATTAATTTTCCTTTTTTATTTTGAGAGGAAAATTACTTTTTATTAATGGATATTACTTGATAATTAATAAGAAATAAGAATATTTATGAAGGAAATGGTGAGAATATATAAGAGGATACATATGTGAGGCCAAGGTTTTGATTTATACGTATAAAGAAATCTTTAATTAAATCCTAAATAAGATGAGGATTACATCTTTCATAACAGCTGTTGTCCTTCTAATGTTCCTTATTCCGTAGCAGAAAGTTCATTTAAATAGTTACTCGAATAGGTTTATTCTAATTATTTATTTTAGATTATTTAGATTATTAATTATTATTTATTAACGAATTATATCACTCTTACCCTAATTTCTATTTATCCAATTTCATTAAAAACTAAAACAAAAATATTCGCACAATTTCTTCCTATTCCTTCGATATTTTTATTTGCGACTAATCTCTCAAGATTAGTTCCAAGCGAAACAAGGTTGAAAAGATCCCCCCTTTTCCTCTCGTTTCCGCAAAAAGAACAGAAGAATGGAGAAACTTCAAATTTTGCAAAAACTAAACCTAACCAAGCCTTCCTTTTATCGCGATAAGATATCGGCCAGAAGAATGTCCTGTGCGCCGCTATCGGGCATTTCGAAGTGCCTCGAAATGTAACCGTTGAAAACACGACAGGGCCGATTAAATCGCGCGAGGCGAGAGGCAGGAGAACAAGCTCCTATACGTGGACGGCGTTGGATAGGCGGTGGACGATGTTGGATTCGCGGATTCGCGTAGAGGGCCAAAGCAGGAACACGGGCACGAAAACAGGTTCTGGGGACGGCAGAACCGTAGATCCCCGAGATGTCATTGAGGCAAATGGTAGGCGACCGGGTACGGTCGGGATTTCACTGTAAATGTCAACCGACGCCACGTAAAATGTCCCCACGATTTGAAGGAAAGTCGTTCGGGGCACAGGCGGAGGTTTCTGCCCCTCCTCCCCTCCCCCTCTTGCCCCCTCTTGCGTTCAAACTCGAAGCCGACTCGCGTTTAGATTGTATACACAGGGTGTATCTTGTTTGTCAATGATGGAAGTGTTTGTCAAAATTGTAATTCTCGATCTAGATTTTTATATCGACGGTATAGTATTGTATCTAATGGATACAATAGAATAATTTGTCAATTTATTAGTAATACTTGTAATAAAAAATAGATGAGTCAAAAAATATATTCTTAAGTCAGCATTGTTAAGAAAGCTTTTATCATAGTTGTTTTTATGATGAAATTAAATTCTATGGAGTTTTATAATGAAAATAATTAATCAGAACAATATTGAATTTATCGGATAGCTTGCACAAACAAGCTAAATTTAAATATTGTATCGCAATAACCGGAAGTCTATTACTTGATATTTCCTATTTATGATATAACTTTCTAATTTCTTTAAAAAAAACATTTGGAAACATTTCACAATTTTCCTTATAACACACGGTGTCTCGATAATCTTCAACTTGAGACCTTAAATACTAATTATTTTATTTTATTTTATTTCGCTATATTTCGTAACGATTAATAATTTAAAAAAAAAAGCTATAAACAAGCTATATTTATGATACATTATACATTATTCAAACCCGTAGAACGAATCGAACGCGTCGACGATTAAAACTTGGCACACCCTGTACATATATACACAGTGAATACTCGTCGACTCGTGAAATTGGCCGCGACATTTTCGATCTTTACACCGATAGCTGTACAAAACAAGTGCAACCTGGTCGATAAGCCTCGACCAGGAGGTAGCCAAGTATTAACCCGAGTGCGAAAGTTATAAATTCTATCGACCATTTTGTTCCACACACGGGATCATTTTGTTCCACTCGATATATATATATATATATATCCTTTCTTCTTTCTCCAATTCAACCTCTTTTTCCATCCAACCCATACGTGCCCCACCCACTCTCGTCACTATTTCGCATGTCCTCTTCGTCCTCTTTGTCCTTTTTTTTCTCCCCTTCGAATACCATCAGACGCTCGTTGCTTTGAATGAAGAACGGTTATTCTTGGTTCCTCCAGTTCCTCGGGTATTTTATCAGTGACATATTATGTTCGGCGACGCTAGTTCGAATTTACAGAGTGGCAGAAATCGATTGTTGTTTCGACAATCGCCGTATTTTCGTAGCACTGGAGGGACCACGTTTCACAGAAAAAGAAAGAGAGAGAGTCGTGCGATGTGAATCCAGATATACACAGTGGTTCGTGAAAATACTATAGGAAAATTTTGATGAAAAAATAATTAATGTAATATGTATATGTTCGAATGTGGATGTTGTTTGAAATAATTACGTGGTAGTTTATTTATAGGACAGATTTAGATTATCGTATAATTTTATCGAATATTTATTCAAATTCATTGTGATAGATTTATTTCTTTTCGATGAACAATTTGAAATAAGCATATAGTTATAGATAAAGCAATTTCCTTTTCGACAGAAAATATATTTGAGATGCTTGTGAAAAATCCACCCTCAAAGTTCCAGCATTCTTTCAAATACAATTTCATCCTTCGAATACTTTTCTTATTACATTATATTATATTTTCACAGTATATATACACACCTTGAGGAAGCAATCTCGAGGGACCAGATTTTCGAGGCAAAATCTTACACCACGAATTTCGAACGAGACAGCTTTGATTCGACGACGATCATCGGGACGAACGTTATTACGAGGGTTCTTCGCCCCTTCACGAGCTCCCCTCGATCTCTCTGGAAATCCCACCCACACGAGGAAAGAAAGCTCGCATACACGCAGGAGAATCGTCGGTTTAACGGATCTAACAGCAGTGCGTGGATACTTTTTACATTCCACTTTCCATCTCAACGATAGGAAGATACTTTCGAGATGCAGGTTGTTCGCGAAAAGGATGCTCGTGGAACCGGAGACGAAACCGGTGACCGGCTTTCCACGCGGCTTAATATCGCCTCTCCGCTCGATAAATCCGCTCCATTTGTTTTATACTCGAGCAAGGCCTCGAAAAATGCAACCAGTGATCCTTGATCGCGCGTTGAACGAAACGCAAGACGTTGACGACAGCCTTTCTAAAACGGACAACTTTGTCTAGTTTTAGCTTAATCCGAGCCAGAATGGTCAATGATAAAATGTTCTGGTGTATTGCATGCGAGGAATTCCTCGACGGAATGTTTCTTTTATCTTCAATCCTACATCTTATTTTCCTTCCACGAAGATAATGCTTGGTAACGAATGATTCTCAATTCCTTGAATTCAATTCTTTCTTAATAACTTTTTCTGGCAATTTTATTTTATTCAAATTTATCGAAATAAATGTGAACAATAAGGAAAACATCAACAGAATATTTCAACATATATCACAAAGCATATATCAGTTTCACAATTTCCAGACAACCGTTTAAAACTTTCGACTCATAAGCACCAATATTCATCCAATTATAAGAAATGATAAGAAATAAGAAATGATCGGTGCGATTGATCAAATCCTTCCCTAACTCAACCATATCTTCGATAACCCCAAAAACTCTTCGATAACCAACGAATCCCCTCTCCCCAAAATTCTCTTCTTCCAACGAAAAAAAATAAAGATAAATAAACCTCCACGATAGTCCATCGAAGGGGTCCATCGCGTGAAACATTTTTCCAAGCCGGTAGGCCCCTGCCAACAGCGGGAGCCAGCCCCCTCCATTCTCCCTCATCTCGAAACGCAATCGGTTTTTGCCGCCGGTCCGGTTCTACCTACCGGCACCGACCTACCGGAACGCGTGGAACTCGCCCAGCATCCATCGAGGACCGGCTACGAAGTGCTGGAATATCAGCGATGCCCGCCGCGTCCGTGGAGAGAACGACGCGGCCGACGGAGAATGAATCAAGCGGCGCGGCAAGACGAGGCGAGGCGAGGCGGACGAAGCGAAACGAGGAGAAGAGGAAGAGAAGAGAGAAGAGAGGAGAGGAGTGGGGAGCGCGGTCACAGAGGCGCGTGGTGGGGGTTCGCGGGCGAGGAGTGGGGGATGGCGGCAGGGGAGGGGCGAGGAAATGGAACGCGGAGAAGAGGAGAAGGTAGAAGCACGAGCGCTTCCCCTTCCCTCTCCCCGACCTCCCCACTCGCGACGCTGGCGGAGAGGAGGAAGGAAGGGGGGCAGGTGGAGGACAGCGGCGGAGAGCAAGCGTAGAGCGAGGGCAGAGTCTGCGCTTGGTCCGAGTTTTCGGTGCCGTCGCCAGTGGCAGAGCCAGTTTCTCGTAGCATCGGCGTGCCGGCGGCGTCGAGGCGCCCCTTCAGTATGAAGCCGACGACCGTGCCAGCTGCAGCCGCTGCACCTGTCGTCCCGTATAACGCGACAACTACGCTCGTCGTGCACACGGATCAACGCTCCTGATCGTGAATCCCCCCATCACCCCCCACCCCCCCCTCGACACCGATACTCCATGGATAATACCGTGCTCCGGGCTCCGATTTCGTTCATCGAGAAGGACTGTGAAAAGACACCATCACCACCGCAACGCACGGTATATACGCAACAAACATCGTGCCTCTGGATAAATCCGTTCGGTGGATACACGTTTGGAATGATATAAAGGAGGAGGTGATCCCGTGATACTTCCCTCTCTTTCTTCCAGCTTATACGTATACATATATATATATATATATATTCTTCTTCCTTGCGCCTCGTTCTTCTTCCTGATCGAAACGGTGAACGGTGATCGGCTTGTGTTTCGTCCACACAGTGTTTCTTAATATTAATTGTAACTGCGTTTCTCCGCAGTCTCTCCCAATCGTAATTGTTATCCAGTTCTGCCGATCTGCCTTTGATGCGTGATTCGAGGGGGATCCCTCCTCCGAGAAACTGTGATAACGTGTAAACGACAAGAAAGAAAGAGACGGGGCGCGCGGGACTGACGGTATAATAAAAGTGAAAACTCGTTCCTCCGGTGTTCCGTGGTTCGGCTTCTTGGAAAGAGGCAGAAAGGGGCCGGCAACAAAATCCCAAAAAATCGCCATCGCCGCCAACGGCTTCTTCTTGGATATTTCGGAAGATATTTCTCCCCCCTCTCCCCCTCCGTCGCAAGGTATATCGGTTGGATCCCGATCGAGGCAGGGCCAGCAGCGTGGCGAGCATCAGTGGCGAGGTGAGTTCTTCCAACACGATAAATTCCAACACCCTGGAACGAGGGTCAAGAGCGGTCAGACATCTCGCGCGTCGCGACGCGACGCGTGTAGACTGGTTTTCGAGTTCTATCACTCTTTGTCTCGCTTCCTTTCCTCTCCTCTTCCTCCACTCCTCCTCTCGTTGTCGCCTTACCCTTGCTCTTTCTCTCCTTCCCTTTTCTTCCTCCTCCTCCTCCTCCTCCTTCTTCTTCATCGTCTCTCTTCTCTTCATCGAACGTACCGGTGATAAATCTTCGCGATCTCGCCGGCCGTTGACTGAGCAAATTACCACCGTGATCCTTCATCTTCCTATTACCGCGTAGACACCACGTCGGAGAGGGATTATTCCGAGAGAGAGAGAGGGCGACCGTGGGACTACGAGGGTTGACTACGGCTCGTGAAAAGTGAACGCCACCATCCTCGTGTGGGTCACGACCGTGAAACGAACTCCCGCTTGGAAATTGGGATGATGGTGAAATTAGCCAGTATCAACAGAATGGCCGTTTTTCGATCGTGCTCTCTGCTCGACGCAGCTGAGCAAATAACTGGGCTAAAATGCGTGTCCCACCCATCGTCTTCTTCTTTCTCGCGAAAACAGGCTTTAATTATTATTTTCTCGTTTTGCTATTCCCTGTTGATTAAGTCGAAATTGGATCGAATTCGTTGAAACGGGTAAATCATTGGTTCTTCTTGGATTTTCATTTCTCTGGGAATAGTAGAATTTACTCGATAATTTTCTTACACGAAACTAAAAGTTAGAAATAAATAGATTTTTCTTTTAAAAATGCAATAAGAAATGATGTGCGTTTTTATTTTAAAACGACGTAAGTGGAGATCGTAAATTTTTTTTTTTATCGTACATAAGTCGAAACAAAAGGCGGGTAAAGTTGTAAAACTAATCACTGTGACAGATTGAAATATCTCGAGCGATATCCTTTCCTCGTATATCCGTAATTTTCCAGCGACAAATTTTAATTTTAGCTATCAACAAGAGATTTTGGATAGATTGAAAATTTCTTCACCGTACTCTTCTATATTCCCGAATAAATTGATGAGGAAAAAGTCGGAAACGTGCTCGTCGTTGGTTCGACGATAATAAATCATTTCGGTGCATTATGGAGCAGGGAAAATTGGCGGCGTGATCTTTCATCTTCCCATTATCGTTCGTAGGGTAGCACGGTCAGGATCGAGCTGATCCATGTTCCGCGCCGATTCAATTCACTCAAACTCGAATCACGAGACCGAACCGCTGACCTATGAGACGCGTAATGAGATCTTCAGCCGTTCGGAGGATTATTTTGAGGAGAACGATGATGTTGACGACTTTTCTATCGTACCACGTGACATTTATTTAAGCTTTGTATCAATACTTGGAATTTCGATGATTGAAAATTTTGGAAATGGATAATAAATATAGTCGAAAAACAAGAGTATGGAATGGAGTATGGATTTTAAAATTTGTAATTTTATTTTAATTAAAAGAATATCTGGACGTGATCTATTTGAGATTTTAATTTTATTTCGATTCATTTCGATTCGAAGATCTTTTACGTGTAACAAAAATATAGCTGTAACTTTGCACACGTATACCATTTTGTACGCAATTTATAATTTTTACTCGAACGTATCGAATAATTATATATAATTCGAACATGTAAGAGAAATCCATGCAGAACGGTACGTGTAATCTAATGTTTGCACACACGATATTAATCGAGTTTCAGCGTGATATTAATTTGACTTCAGAGAACACGTTTGATTTAATATCGAAAAAAAATTCGATTCTATCATAATAATTATTCGCAAGCTTGTTGATTTTATTCACAGGATCGGTAAAAGAAAATCTAGATATATCTATAATGCAATTTAAAATGCAATTTAAGAGGGAAGCCAACGAAAAATGGCACGTATGTAACAATTTTAGTTTTCTTGTATGATTATTTTTCCCGTGATAAAGTGAATTTTGAAATTCTATATATTTATTTTTAACTTTTATTTATTTTCCAGGCTTTTCAAATGTGAATATATTAATAAATATATTGAAATTCATCGATCCGATAATATCAATTTTCAATCGATCGATCAAAAAATGGACGATCAGAAATATGAGAATCCAAATTTCAAGGATCGAAAACTCTGAAAGAAAACGTTCACGCACCGTGTAATCATAATTGTACACGAAAATTTTCGACCAGACACGTGGAAACCCATCAACCGTTCACAAAGTTTACACCATTGTCGTTAACAAGTGATACACGTTCGACTTAATTCCCTCGGTGACCCACATAAACGTCCTCGAAACCGGTGTATTCCTCTCGAATTCTTCGTAAATACGTTACACCGAAGCAAATGTAGAAAAGTTTCCTCGAGGCAAAATCCAACACCTTCAACGTTCCGTCCAACGACGAATTTCATTTTTACCCATTTCTCGTCCTCCACAATTAATCTTATCGAAATATCTCGTTTCGATATTTCTTTAAAAGGGTCTATGACTCTTCTTTTTACACGAATAATAGTAATAGTAAGTTTCCTCGACGTATAAACGTAAAATCACATACCTCACGTGATTAGTTAAAAAAAAAAGAGTCGAAGCATCGTTGCAGATCGTTGCGAATCCTGGAACTTGATTATTGGAACGAAGATCACTTCTTCCATTCCACTCATATTAACAATTCGACTACCAAATATTTCCATTAAATGTAAATCGAAAAAAAGTACGATTTTCATAGAAAAGATTTAGCTACTGATCAAAAATTCAATCTTTGAAAATCATATATTTATATTCCTATATTTTTAAATTCTTTTTTATATTTTTTTTTTCTGTATATCATATCTACATCGATATTATTGTATTTTTTGTTATTTTTCTGAATGGTTTACTTATAACGTATTTATCAATTATTTATAATTAATATAAATTAATTTCTAAGTTTCAGATGAGATCTAAAAATAACGAGAAAGGTATTTCCTTATAAACAAGAAAAAGGATTAAACTTTTAATTGAAAGATCAATTAAGCGATCGATTTAATTAAATTGCTTAACATATTCTTGAATAAATATAAATCATATTGATGGATTTCTGAACCGTTGGGATAAAAAGTTGCTTTCATCGGTGAAAGAGATTCCGTGGAATCCTCCATTTCGAATCCATCCACATTGTTCCGTGTGTTGGCAAGGCGTCATAACAGTAATTAAACGTAATCTAGGTTCGAGGAGCTGGGAAGAAAACAGGGGACGTTATTGAGTTCGAGTTCGCGCACATAATAATCAAGCCTGATTGCGCCCCTTCTCGAAGGAAAGTGGCCTAATCCACTTTTCGTCTTCATTCAATTATACCAGATTACACGAGACACTTCTCCTATTTCCAACCGAGAAATTTATCGCTCGAATATTTTCTTTTCATTAATGAATCCTCTTTCGCACGGCGATACTATTGCGATTCAATGCGTGTTGAATACAAAAGCAAACCGAACCTCCTCTGACTGTCGAAAATATTTTCAAGAAACCATTTTCATCGAAAAATTCAATTGTTTAAAATATTCGACGATACTGACATCTATTATATCATATATCATAATAATATCCAGAATTGAAACTGATAATAGGAGTCAAAGATTAAAGAAAACTTCTCTCCTTTGAATCGTGTAAGGATAAGTTTTATTTCTTTACGCTATCATTCGAAAATCTTTTTCGAAAAATCAAGGAGAATCCTTGGGGTTCATTTTCATCTCTGACTCGATTCGTCTCAACAGGCGGAAGAGGAATGCAAATGATGGATATCTCGGGTGGATAGGTCGCGGGTGACGCAACGTTTGTCCACGTTTGCTTCATTCACGGTCGAAACGTGCGGACGCGAGTAAGGTGGAATCGAATTGGTCCAGCAGCTCCAGCGAAAACGATTTATAACATGCAGGAAAGGCAGAAATATTATATCGTTTTAAGAATACATTAACCTTGCGGGGAATGAGATTTATGCGTTCGCGATTTGATCGAAGGATTTGCGGGGTCGCGTGTTATATGAATACGTGTGAACGCACGAGATCGTGGCCGAGATATTTATTGAATTATATATCTTACTTACTTCTCCTTTGTATCGTGTGAAACGCTAATTGAATTCATCGGAAGTAAGTTTATTATCGAATCGTGTTCGGAAAAAAAAAAAAAGAAAGCATCCTCTAGGATTAAAATTCTGCGGACGAATCTCTCTCAAAGGTTTTTCAAACAGAAGATAAAATTGTATCGTTTAATGACGATATTCTTGAAACTCGATACGATAAATGTGGATGCAATCGTTTATACGATATAGCAATTTAAAGGAAGAAATCGGCATTTTCGATTTCGAGACGATTGTTTACGACGAGAAAAAAAATTTCTGTCCATCGTGCAATAGCCGAGATCGAGACAGATGCAGACTTTGGACTTACAACATTTTAATCTTCGACCTTGAGTATGAAAGGAAAAAAGTCAGAAGATCCTTACACCGAAATCATCTTTCATGAATACAAGTCTTCGTCCATTCATCTTGTACAAAATCGAAAGTAAATTGCGCGCAACATACGTACAAATATACTCTTATAGCCTCAACTACTACTCTATGTCACTCGGAGAACAAGCTCCAACAACGAATATTCCAATAAATCTTCCAAGAAAGAACCACCACGTCGGCCAACACGATAATTACCAACGATTCGAAACGGCCATTCCTCGCGATCATCCCGTATTTGCATCGAAAGAGGGTAGCCATTCCTTGCCCCAAAAGGGAGCCGCGGCTTCTCTTCTTGCGGCAAACCGATGATGATCGTCGTTACCTAATAGACGAAACAGACGTAAAAAAAAAAGAAAAAAAATTAAAGTCGCTCAAACGGCCGTACACTTGTTTCTCTACCAGGGAGGAAAATTACGGTCCACGGCGAGAGAGCAGGCCGTTTATGCCTTTTACGCCTCTGATCGCCGTTTAGGCGGTGTTTACAACTCGATCTCGAGGGCTCGCGATTCAACCATCTGCGTCTGCCCATGCGGCTGAAAGTTAATCCAGGGTTACCGGTTCCTCTCCCTCCCTGCACAACGACAAAAACTCGCGTCAGCTCGGGCGTGAACGGGCGGAGATCTGTCTGCGAACTATAACGTTCCATTCGTATCATCGGCCTTCCTCGTTCAACGGATTCACTTCTTTTGCCCGTTGCGAGAACCTGTGCATCGTCGTGCGGTTTTCCTTTTTTTTTGCCGGTGGTAAAACGGAGGAACGAGGGAAAATTGAGGAAGAATCGAGCGAGGGAACAAAAGAATTTTTCTTTTTCGAGGGGGGGAAAAAGCGATTGATTTCGAGAACGAACATGAGAATTGCGAAGGAGAAGGAGTCGATGTTGGAATGAAGTGAATGAAACTTCGCAAGTTTGATTCTTTTCTTTCTGAAAAGTTGCTTCGTAAAATATTCACACGAGAAGTTTTTATTGTTTAAGGTAAAACTTTCTTCCTCTCTAGCCCAAAGGAATATTCATCATTTTTGCGTGTCGATATCTCTTTTTCTTCTTCAGAAAACCTTACTATTTTCAGATTTGAAATTTATATACGTCCATAATACGAGATTAAAAATCATCGAGATACTTTACGTTACTCTTTTCAATTGCGATAAAACATCGAACGAAAATTGGTTATCGCTGGAGATAAAAAGAGAGACTTCAACGCCCGCCAAAGCAAGAAAGTCAACGACCCAAGGCGAATTTTAAAGGGAGTTTGAGAAGAGAGAAGAAGGGGACAACGAAGTATCGGCGGCGATTAATTCAATTACACAGTGAAAGGAAGTTCAATGTCGACTCTAACAAGGCTCTTCGTGGACGTCACTCGTGTTCGACTTCTTTCCTTCACGAATCAACATATTCCTCGTCTATGAATGGGGAACGCGATAAATCTGTCGGGGGGAAAAAGCGAGTTGGCAAGAAAAACTTGGCTTCCACGTTTGACCTGGATTCAACAACGTTACTTCCTATTACGAGGCTTGGATAACCTCTATCCGTTTCGATCATAATGCAGAAGCGTGGGCGCATTAACTCGGCATTAACTTGGCACCGAAAATGGAATCTAATATTCGAATATTAAAAGATAGACCGAAATCAAGGATGTTTCGTTATTGGAAAATTTTTATTTTTCTTTTCGCTTGAAATCTTTCTAAACTTCTATCAACCGCTTTCTACACATTTTTTTGAAACTTTATCGATAACCCTAATGATATACACTCAAAATACTTATTTCAAAGATATAGCAATTTTTCTCAAATACATAGATATGCAGATCAAATAAATTTATCGTCTGCCTATTATCCTCGACAATAATAACATTCCTAACAACGTTACTTCCATTACGTAATATCGTGACAACGATTTAATCACCATGTAATGCATGCGCATACGTATTCCCCTATTAATCAATCTACTACGACCTTGCTGAAACAAACGCGACGAATATAGAATATAAAATCGCATTGTATCATCGCTCCATTCATTCGGTTTCCCGTTTTCATCCGAACCGTTCCAATCAAGACAAACGAGGAATAATTGGCAGGGCAGACGAGAGAGGGAGCCTTCAATTTTTATCCACAATGCGGGATAATTGGGAGATAATTCGTCGGACGAACTCGCCTCAATTATCCGGGATAAGATTAGATTATTTTCTCCGCAGTTTCCAACGATGGGATGGACGGGCGTTTAATGATAAATCGGCGGTAGAGGTGGCAGAAAAAGGCATACCGAATGGGTATGGTTTTCCAGGCCGCCGGGCAGCTGTCGCCGCAATTACTTCTTAATCGGTTTAGAAAATCCGCGTGCCGAAACATCGCGACGCTGTCCAATTAAAGGCAAGCAAGCATCGATCGAGCATTCTTCGCCCCCTTGATTTCACCAATCGATAACGAGCCGTTTAGAAGAAGCTTCCTTGTTAAATTTCCGCGCTTATCGTACAATATACGCTGCGTTATATTTTAAAAATGAAGAAGTACTTTGATCGAGATTTTGAGATTGTAATGTCACATATGCGTATCTCATTATATTGTCTTTATCTTTTCATTTTATACAAAGTATGTTCGATTTTTGTAATAGTTTGGATTAGAAGATTGGGATAGATTAATAACATTTTAAATAATTGCAATGCTTCCAAAAATTAATCCATATTTTGATACGCATCCTGTACGCGTTCAAAAAATTGAAAGCAAGTTTTTGCCTCTTTTACCGGGCTATTAGAAAATAATTAAGTATCGGATTCTTCGTTTTGGAATATCATAATCATCCGATCGCAGAAAAATATTAATTACACCTATGTAAACTCGTTTCAAACTCGAGAGTAGAACAAAGAAAGAAAAGAAAAAAAGGGAAAAAACGTTTGTCCCTTCAAGAAACTCGTTCAGTTTCCGGTAGAAGTCCGGAGGCAGCAAACCCGAGCCGGCGTCTCACGCATTAAATATCGCGCATTTTCTTCACTTTTTGACGGGACACGCTACGCGAGTTTCTACTCGCGTGTAATTTCCAATTCCACTGCACTATTTGCCAACGGAAAGCGACTGTCAATTATTCTCTCCGTAACATCGATAATCGACAAAGTATCTCCAACCGAATAGAACGTTGGCTGGTCAACGAAAAAGGATCATTTTGTAAAAATCAATTCGTCGAAACATCTATTCTTGCTTCAATAAACGAGATGAATAATGGAACGGGGAGTGAAAAATCCGCACGTCCGCTCCGCGCCTATCTACGTGCTTATCTCGCGACGGATGTTGAATAGCCCGAGTGAATATCGCTCCACGATTTAATTTTAATCTTTAATCGCGTTTAATTACACGAAAAGGAACACAACAATGAAATTATTACTCCTCCCCCTCCCCCTTCCGGAATATCGAATAATTCTGCGAGAAGAGAAGGAACAACAAGATCAACGATCGAAAGTGGCGTCTACATCTAATTTATCACAAATTTACATCCGCTATAATAAGCGTTGGAGAGGTGTTTTAAATATCATTCGAGAAGTATTCAACAGATAGAAAGCCGCGTAACCCACTGATTCCGGCTGCTTCCATTTCCCTAACGAGCCAATATATATTCCGATCTGTTTTAACGCGTGTAATTATATAGAAAAAGAAAGAGAGAGAGAGAAAAAATAGGTGGCCGTTGGATCGTTAATAAGACGCGACTTTGCGTTGCGAATGAAAAAAAGGTAAATAGAATCTGTAAAAGTTAGTCGACGGGCGTGCCAAGAATCATGGACATCATGGTGAGCTTCCAGGTAATTAACGTTCACGAGTCGAGATTAATAAAGAAATTATTAACGACGTTAAACCTAACGATCGGCGCTGGTTCCGGTATCGTTGAATGAGTTCTGGATCTCGTTGCTGTTATAAATTCTAGATGGTGTGTCGAAAATTATGAAACAGGAGGAAAGAGGATGATTCTTCGTCGAAAATATACGTGAAATTACGATTTTCGACAGTTTGTTGTTTGTTCAGTGTTGAATATTCTTATTATGTTTGAATTATTATAAATGAAAATAAAATACATTAAATTTTCGATTCTTTTCAAATAATTTTATTCAAAAATTCTTTGTGTTTTCCACTTATTTTTGTACGAGTACTTTCGGTTTGTGAAATAATAAAAATTGAATAACTACATGAAAATTGAAAATTCAGTATTTATATTCAATATACAATCCAAGTTCCCGTTGTATTTCGTCAAAAAAGAAGCAAAATTCGTTTCGAGATATCTTAATGAAATGCACATGAATGAAATTTTTGAAACGCTTATTCTTCATTCTTTTTCAAAATTGGCCAAAGTTGGAATAAAAATTTCGAGAAAAGACCCTTCGACCCTTCTTTCAAAACTTGAAAGAATTTTCAGTTTCAATCGGATTCGTTTCGAGGAAAATTTTAAAACTTAAAGCTTACTCTTAAAGCTTCTTAAAAATTAGCCAAAGTTGGAATAAAAATCTCGAGAAAGTCAAAACTTGAAAGAATTTTCAGTTTCAGAATCGGATTCGTTTCGAGGAAAATTTTAAAACTTAAAGCTTACTCTTAAAGCTTTTTAAAAATTGGCCAAAGTTGGAATAAAAATCTCTTAAAGAACCTTGAATTTCTCTATCAAGATTCGAAAGAATTTTCAGTTTCAAGAATCGAATTTTTAATTAATCGCTGCCCGATATGAAATTACCCATTATTATCAATCCAATCGTTTATAATCATTTACTATTGCGATAACTTTTAACGCGCCTTGTATAACTTGTCGCAATTACTCGCAATCGTTTTAGAAAATCGTTTTAGATATCGAGATAGACCAGACTGCACAGAGTGTGACTAAGCCAGTCCTTCCAGGTTTTCTGGCCTTCTGCCTTCCGTCCACCGTTTCTTTAAATCGTTCTGCCTTGACCATATCTGGCGGATAATGCATGTCGCCTGTACACGGGGAGATGGCCGACAGGGGATCGCCGCCGTCCGTTCGTTCCTTCGTTCCTCTTCCTGCAGCCGGTCTTGTTTTTCCCGCGGAATCGAGCGTAGGAGAAATTACCGGCTCGAAAACCCGACGATCCTTCTCCCATTAGCCTCGTTACGATCGAGAATGGGTCGAGGAACTCTCTCCCTCTTCTCTCTCGCTCTCTCTTTCTCTCTCTCTCTCTCTCTCTCTCTGAGAGTCGAGAGTACCTTGTCGCGATCCTCTTCGATGGATCGATCGACGAACACGCGTGTGATAACGATGGTGCACACCAGGTGACGTCGTAGCGTGAAAGTTGTTGATAGAGGATTCGATAAGGGGTTTAGATAGAGTTCGATGATTGGAGATGAAAGGATTTGTCGGATTCCACCTTGAATGATGGTGGATTGTTAAAATTATAGCATTGGTGGGATTTTTTCGTAACAGTTTTCCGCGGCTGTGTCGCAGAAAATGGGATTATTGTACATAGTTGTACGTAAGAGATGTATGTTAATTTGCTGCTGGATTTATCGATATGGAAGATTTAAGGAAATTGTTCGATTTCGTTTTAAAGGATAAATTGTCTCTTAAAGGATTTTAAACTCTTCAAATTTACACGCTTCCAAACTTTTTTTATAATTGGACGGCGCAAGTTTCTTCAGAAAAGGAAATTCTCAGGGTTAGTTTCCAAGTTTTATCTCGCGATGTTATTGTCTCTCCGCCCACCCATTGCTAAAAGTTTGCAGGCCTGTAACAACTTTTGGAAATGTTATACGATGCGGAGCATTCTCGTTCTCTTCAGAAAACAAAATCTCCGAGATATCAACCAGCTAGTTTTCGAACCAGAAATTCAATTGTTCCGAAAACGGTCCAAAAAAGTTTCCATAGACGATGGCCAGGAAAATGCTGCGAAAGTTTCCGAAGCAATAATAATTGTCTCCTTAAGGAAGAAAGGATTGGTCTCGAAGGAGAGGAATTTAAATTCGTAAGATTATTTCTTTTAATCTCGCTTTAACTGAAAACCAATAATTCTTTCGCCTTTTTAAAGATGTACATTAACAGGCTCACAAACTTTTCCCATTCGATGTTTCTTCAAACATTTAATTTGCAAAAAATTTCCCAAGAGAAATATTAAATTATATCTTGAACACACCGGAAGCAGTAAAAATAGAGATAGACAAATATGTTTATTCGAGGGGAAAAAACTCTTAAAGTGATATTAATAATCGTTGCGAATATATCTTGGTTTTTTTTCGTGTGGAAAAATAAAGAGAAAAGAGCAAATAATCGATTTATCGGGAGGCGAAATTCCCTATGTATTGAACTTCGTTATTTATTTCATTGGTACCGTAAGCACCTTCACCTTCACGCGATGAATGATTTTTGCGGGATCCGAGTCACTTTTGCTAATATTTAGTTTGCCCGTGCACATGGAAATCGCGCGCGAAAAATGGCTACGTGATTCGATGGATTTGAAAGTTTCGATTAAAAGCGGCTGGCCGATATCAGTTGGCGCGCATTTCTCAAGTTTCACTGAGGTTGATCACGTATTTCATTAAAATTTACGTACTCCAGAATATCGAAGCTCGTTACCTTCCAAGTACACCGCCGCTTTTCGACTTACTTGCCGAGTATACTTCGCGCGATTTAATGGCTTAATCGACTTTTAATCGAAGTAGAACGAAATGCAGTGAAGTTTCGACGAAGCCTTTAATTTCCCCGCGTAAAGTAATGATTCGTTGAACGGAGTATCGCGAGATTTGGATCGATGAATATTTTTACATCTCCTTTTTTTTTTTTTGTTTTGTTTCGATTTCATTCCTCGATAAAAATTTTTCATTTTTAATTTCTGTTACAAGACCTTGATATCCTCTGCGTGGATACAGGATGGAAAATATAAGGATAAAATTTCTTTTCGCTGTTCATGATACGTAATATCAAGAAGTAAATGTTTATGCGTATAGAAAATTTGAATATACGAAATATGATATGCAAAAAGATACAAATTAAAGTAAGGTATATGTTATTTAAAGGAAACAGATCTTATTTACAAGCATTCGCTATCTAACAATAATATTTAAGTTGACTTTGATCAACAAATTTTCTACAGCGTCGTAAGTTTATTTAAAAATGATCACTTTGATTTTACAAAAATTTACAATATCTCTTTTAACGTATATGATAATTTTAAATGGAAAAAAATTTGGAGTAAATATAGAACAGATCAAAGAAAAATGATTCGTTTCTCAACAATTTTTTTTAAAAAATTAAATTTAATAATTAAAACTTTTTAGAAATCTATCTTTCCCGTCAACAAAATCTAAAATATATTAATTTTTCGCGAAACAATTTTTTTCTTCCAATATCTACATTCTTACGCAATATTTCGACTCCTGTGTTGACGATATACATCTAATTTCAGGTGCACGGCGACTCAAAACTACAATGCACCGTCTAAAGTAGCTCATAACGAAGTTGTAAATCAGCATTTCGCCAACTTTCTCGAGACGTCGTTACGATCGATCATGCGTGCAGTTGGATGCACTCGCGTGCCATTTTGCGAAGAATCACACACGTTCGTTCCATTCTTAACCGTGACTACAACAAGTATTCGTGTATGGAAAGTGCGTGAAACGAGATGCACGATCTCGAGAGAAAGAACGTCCAAACATTTTCCATTTTCGATTGAATTTCGCATTTCGGTCTAACCTTAAGAAGAACGCTCGATTAGTCTGTGAAAAATTAAAAGGAAGATTGTCGGTTTAAAAAGAAGCGCCATCTTTAAGTGATCATTGGCGCGCGCTATGTCCATTAATCAGAAGCAATAACACAGGCGACGCCAATGCATTCCGTTTTTACTGTTATTGAAAGTTATTACCTCGAGCGGACCGTTTCGGAATTATAGGCTAACAGAAACTGGACAAGAAGAGTCGAAAGCTGGCAAAAAGTACCGAAGTGAACTTGTGCCTGTAAAATAATCTATCTCTGTGAAGCGTTCAGTTTTGCACTTTGAACGTGTAAAATGTGCATCGAATTTCTTTTTATAGATTCGTTCGAATATCGAGTGCCATATCTTTGAATATTGAAATAAAATATTAATTATCATTAACAAACTTGATACATTTCTTGCGAGAATTCTTTGTTTTCGTGTAAATTCGATTTACGATATTAATTATGGAATGATCTTCTTTTTCTAACATCCTCCTCGTTTATATTTAATTTTCTAATACACCTTTTCATCGAGTTTTCCATTTCATCCATAACGAATCGTCGCAAATTAGATTTCATATTAAAATAAAAAACCTAAGTATCTCTAATAGTTTGTCTTTCATTTTTGCAAAATAATGTGTGAAAAAATTTAAACAAGAATACAGGTGACGTTATAATCGTTCAAAAAAATAAAACTTGTATTATATTTCGTAAAAATGATTTACATCAATTCCATTTATTCCAAATTGTTTCAAGATGTTTCCAAAAATACAATTTCAAAAGCATTCGTTAATAAAATCTCGCTCGATCGAACCTCAAAGACGAACGAATCGTTCGATTTTCGAAGTATTTTTATATAAAAACGGCACACGTGAAAGGCAATTCTCGAATTGCTCAGTGGAGTCCGTTAAACCCGTTTCCGCGCAGAAGGAAGTCATCGCGTGGCACGCGTTCGCGGGAAGCTTTCAGAACGTCGACACGCAGGCAAATCGGCTACTCGATTCCCTTACTTTCTATGAGAACCGCGCTTAACCGGTAAATTATGCGTCGCCTGCAACAAGTCGCCACGCGAACCATTTCCGGACGATCGAATCCTCCTCCAATCCTCTTTCGATTAAAAAAATATACGATCCGATAATTTCACACTTTAGAGGATGAAATAATAGTCTCGCCTTCCCTTATTGTTATTGATGATTTAAAAAGAAATAATCTCGAAGTATTAGACGTTTTATCCTATTCGACGTAAAATTATTAACCCTTAATTTACCGATGACAGACGGAGTTTCGTAAATTTCGAAACCGATATTTACGACAAGGATTACATCAAAAGGATTAAAAAATGAAATTTCCAACCTCTTCAAATACCATCTCCTCGCTTATTACCTGGACAACGATTCATCCCCACGTTCACTTCCTTCCGCCTTTTCAATAACTGCCTCTCATCCTATAAATTCGAGGAGGAGAGCGGATGATTTACGGTAATTCCACGGCCACATTTTCATCGAACCTGGGGAAAACGACTCGGCTGTTGCGGCCAAGGGGCCGTAAATTTGCCAGAGCTCGATTGTCGCGTTCCCCCGGTTATTTATACGTAATTCGTGGGGATTTACAGCCATCTCCGGCCGCGTTCATCGCGATCATCGCGCCGGAAGTCGAGGTACGCGACCCTCGACAGCCCGGTTGCACGCGCGCCTTCCTGTCACGCTTCAAGCGCAAACGGATCGCCAACGGGAGAAACCTCTTCGCGGTATGAAGAGCCCACGTGGCTTTTCTGCACGCTTATATACCCGCGATTTTCTACCTCCGGAAGAGCTTCTTAAGAAGGGACGAAAAGGACGGAGATTTATACGCATTCTTCTTTTCGTCGAAGGTGTAGTTAGTCTCGTTAGGGGATTGATATTGGAGAGAAGATGAATTGAAACGTGTGGTTGAATTGGAATGTTGAAATGTGATTATTTGTGTATGAATATTTAGTATATAATTTATCTGGATATTTGTATTTGAGTGCATTGGATGGAAGTTATAATTTGAGAGATGAGCTATCGCTTCTTTGAAAGAAACCGTGCAAGATTAATAATTAAATCTAGATGAAAAGTAAATCTCCTCCGAAATTTTCCTCGAATTTCTTACGAGTTTAATAACGAATTTCCATTTGCAAAAGAGAGAAAAAAAACAATTAATAATAAAATTCCTTCCCTGACTTTCCCTTCGAACGCACAATTTGCTCGAATTCAACCGCTGAAATTGATCTCCTTCTTGCATACCAAATTATGTATAATATATTCCTCCTCGATATATTCAAAGAGCACCTTTGAAGGATCAATTCTAGAGGCAAAAAGAATCGAACCATCTTCTTCTATCCATCCATCTCGCTTCGATCTAACCTCTAAAAATTAAACCTCTCATAACTCAGCAATAATTAACTTTTTGTGCATACCAAATTTTCTTTCGGTCTCTCGAACACGTTCAATCCCCATTTAAAAATGTAATAAGTACTTACACAGATATATAATCTTTATCTATTTTTCCCCGTTCCAAATTAATGCAACGATATCGCAGCATTTTTACCGTGTAAACAAGCCTCAATTATTTTCGTATTTCTTTCGCTCCGCGGATAAATTGACACCCTGTACGACTCGACCACCCACAATAATCGCAGAAAAATCAACGCTCGCTTCGAAAAGAAAGTTTCGTTCCGTTTGCTTACCGATGCCATTTCCTGTGTAATCGCGATTTCTAACTAAACGCGCCGTTTCCAGCTCGAAAAGCCGGTTTCCCCGTAAAAAGTAAAAGCGTTCAAGAAGGTGTGGATGCGATTCGCGCGGCTTGTCGCCCAGTGATTTGTTTCCACGCGTATACGCGTGCGTAAACACCCACGTTCCTCGAGGGGAGAAGGAAGGCCTCGCTCGAATTTCATGCTTTCTCTTCAACAATGAAAAAAAAAATAGAGTTCGAGATTCTACTGGGTCGCTTTTGAATGGGGGATTTCCGCTTTTTTTCAGCTGTCGTTCGAGCCTTCGTTTCCTTTTCAGGGGGCGAACAATCGCTCGGCAACCCCCCCGCAGTAAAAGCGCCGCAGTGAGTCAGTAAGTCACGACTTCGGGTTGGAAATAAGGGTGGAGGGATACAATGGCAATGTGGGTGGCCCTCGCTCACCTTTTTAAATATTTGAAACGACAGGCGACTGATCGTTCCAAGGTGTAACGTTGAGGGGAGAAAATTCGATTAAAATAGGTATTTATGGGTATTTAACAGCGAATCTTTTTTAAATTGATAATTCTAAGCTCAGTGATTCGACTTACTTATATAACGGTTTAGAGAGTTAAAGATTATCATCATTTTTAATTTCCTCCTAATTATATGAAATACCATTTTGTTCACAAAACTTGAAGTAAAAATCCTATTATCCTATCTTTCTTCACGATAGAAGACAACGACGACAACAATCGAGTAAGCGTCGAAATGTTAATTTTTTTTTTTTATACACGCGATTTAAGAGCGCTCATAAGCTCCATCATAAGCTAATCCCACGTTATTATCCATAAAGTACACATTACGCGAATTTCTCCGGTAAAAGGAGAGCTCGAGAGGAGTCAAAGTTTCTCCCTCGCGGGGATCGTATATATTTTAGAAAACTCGATGGCCGAGAGGCATTATTAGATAAGCATCGGTTAATCAGCTCGTGACTCGAGGCCATGAATAAAAAGCGGAGCAACGATGGAGCTTATGTATACATATACACTTCCAGGACGTTCTTTTCAGAAACGTGACGTCACGCCAGTCGCATTGCGGCTTTCCTACTTGACACGGTTGCGTATCGAAAACTAGTTTTTCTATCCTTGTAGCGCTTAAACGGTTCTCTCGTGGCCGGGAGAGGCGAGAAATGGCACGAGTGCGTTTTACAAAGGTCAGAGTGTGTACAACAGGGGTCGGTATTACGTCGATGTTAATGGGTGTAATAAAATGATTCGTGTCAAAGTGGGGAAATAATTAGCAATAACGAGGAACGGAACGGCTGTTACGAGCGTGCGCGTTGCTCACGAGCCCGGAACAACGAGGCGGAAGTTGGGTAACCGCGATGAAAGTTGTCACTTGCGCCCAAAATGACCTCGCGATATCACGGTATGCGAATCATGTATGAGAGTTTTGTGCATCGTGAAACTCTTTTCCCGTGCTATTCCGGCATATATTCGTTTCAGTTATCGTTATTTCGTATCAATTTGGAAAAATGACGTTTGAATTTTATTTTTGATATTGTCGATATACCATAAGTCTCCTTTAAATTGTTCGATCGAAGGAAGATCTTCAATGATTCTTTGGAAACAAGGATGATTCAAGATTATTATTTTTTTTTTCGAAAGAGATAAAAGAAGAGGATATGAAAAATAGTCCTCGATTATGTACGTATATCGTGTTTCTCATTCCTCGACAATAAGTCATCGTCACACCGATTGTCTGGTAATTAGTGACGCGTCGTGAAACCGTGACAAATCGATCTTGGATATGTTATAAATATTAACCGATATTATCGTACACGTCTGATCCGATCTTTGGTATCAATCTTTTGCAAACATCGTTTGAATGTTTCTTATATAGGTCGAAGATTATGACATCTCTCCCTCGTTCACCTTTCCTCCCAACTCGAACTATCCGACGCACCACACCCTATTTAATAAAGATATCTAAAATTTTTTCGAATTCCAACTTACCATTATGCTATCTCACAACTTCATCTCAAGTGTTAAATAACTCGACGAAAGATTTACGTTCCGTCCTTCGTTTCTCGATCACACAAACATCTCTCCTCTTCTCTCTCTTAACATCACGTATCCTGTTTAATTTCCTTACTTTTTACTTTTGCATTTATAATAACGCAAAACACTTTCAGCGAATTTGAATTTGAATTTAATTGAATCGTTAGATATATAACGATTATAACGCGAAGAAAGTCTTAATTTGGAAGAAATTACTCTTTTTACCGGTAAATGCATAAATAATAATCCGAGATTGAAAGCATATAGAAGAAAATTCGAATTAAAGAAGAATAACTCGACGTAATTCTCGAAATTTCTCGGAGGCGATCCGATCTGGAGGAGGATCGAACCATTTTTTCCGCGCGCGGAAATGGCTGGGAACCGGTCGAGGAAAAGATGGCCGGCCATTGACTACCGGTAATCCTTGGCGATCCTTTCTGCGCGTCGGGATAGGCTGCCACGTAAGGTAATTCACGCGGCTCGTTTGCACGCGACACAGGATATCCTTGAAGCCCGCTAACGGTCCTGGGCCGCCCTGCTGAATTTTCCCATAGCGGCCACGTATGGGTAATGCGAAAGCTCCGCGAGCTTGTCGCTGCACGTGTGTGCACCTGACCGGGGACCCCAGATCCTAACGGGCCCCCCCTTCGTTTCGACGGCGTTGCGGTTTCACGGAAGAGGAGGTCGTCGTGTGTTGCCACACGATCCTCCTTAGTTTTTAGAATTTGACCCCTTGTTTATCCGTGTAATATCGGAATATTACGTGGATATGTAACATGTGTAATGAAATAAGAGCCGGTATCGATCGTTCGCCGAGCAATTGTAATTGTAAACCGTGATTGTTTGAGGATGAAAGATGAAATAATAAGATGAAATAAGGATCTTCTTGTTTAGAATTTTCGTTTTTTATATTTATCTATTTAGAATAGTGCGGAATAGATGACACTGGCTGGGATATGTAAAGGTGTAGGTTAAGGGAGTTGAATGGATTCTTAGAAAGTGTAGGAATTTATGTAGACGTAATCCTTTGGATAAAATATAAATTCAGATAAAATAATACGTATTTTATGATGATATGTAATTGAGAATTGATTAACGATTCTGAAATGATAATTATATTAATAGCGTACGGATAATTTGTATTGTTCGTACAGGATTAATTCCTTTATTTAATTAACGGTGTGTTCATCGTAAAAGTCTTCGATAAATTATCCATTAACGGTATCGCGTTAAAAAATCATCCAATCTTCATCGAACGATGCCAATTCTCGTTAGAGACATCGTCGATGTTATCCGTCAAGTTGTAAAGGAGGCGATAACATTTACAAACAATTGCGCGCGGGATAATTAATGAGTAAGATGAACCAGAGAGGGTTTAAAGGCTCCCAAGGCCGGCGTTTCTATTAATATCCTGGACTTCCGGATGCGGACAGATAACCACGTGGAGTGCAAGGTGCTATACGCGTAGCCAAGGTGTATATTTATAGAGGAAAGCCTCGAAATACTTTCCCAACGTGCCACGCCGTTTATTTTCACACGAAATCGTCCCTGCCATAGCCGAGGAATACGTGTAAACGTATATTCGAATGTTTGCATTCCTCGAGCAAACTCTGAGAGACATACGAGTATGAGTGTTTTAACAATTGAAGATTATCTATTTATTTATTCATTTTAAATTAGAAGAATTGGTCTAGAAAGTTATTTTCGAACAATCTAAAAAATATTATTCCCTTTTTCATTCAGAATAGCAAAGTCAAATTGCTATGGATATTTGGCTTTTTAAATTAATATAACACGCTTAACGAATCGAATGAATTGAATCGGTAATATATAATGTATTACCAATCAAATAATTAAACGATTAGTTAAATAAAATAAAATTAGATAAAATTAATTATAACACTCGAAATTATTACCGATCAACTCGATCGCGTTTTCCAAAAGTTAAATACTTTCGAAATTGTCAACATTCCGAGTGGCTTAAACCACGAATTACTTACACTTGTAACAACTTACAAATACCAAAAAAATATAAATATCGAGGAGAGAGGTTAATACCGAATGATTCAAGTCCAGCGTGGTCGTAAGCCAGGTGATAACCAAATCGATTAAAAGTGCAGTTTGAAAGAGGAGCAATATGGCAGGGAGAAAATCCCCGCGTGTCCGGTCGAGCATGTCCCAATATGAAAGGATCCCTTTAAGCCCTGGAGATTCATAGCGGGGAGAATGAAAATATAGACCGTGGGGCTGGAACGAAGGCTCGTACTTTGGACACAGCCACGGTTCCCATATGATTCGTGCCGTAACTCTCATTTTTCCTTGCCACACGCGTGCCGTTGTTAACCGTACCTCGTGTCCTTCTCTGTGGGGTGCTTGGTGTATCCTCCTGTGAAGGGGTTGTAGCGAATCTGTACGTTTTCGCGCCACTTGCAATGCACAGCTTCATGGTTGGTGGACAGATGGTGTTTTGAATGATGTGAGAGGGAAATCCTTTCTCTCTTTCTTCCTTTCTTGTTCTTCATAAAAGATATGATAATATTCGACATTTTTCAAAACGTATATGAACAATTCTTCGACGATCTATTCATATATACAGCTTGCTGTTGTAATGGATTGCTTGCATATCTTGTCTGTTAAGAAAACTAACTTAAGCAAGGAACAAGATAACGAAAGAAGACGAAGTAACGAGGGTCTATCGCCCGGGAGAAAAGAGCAAGGGATAATAACAATCGACAACACACCGGGATCATCGTACGAGATTGAAATCGTCGTCGTTCTCGTCTTCCTTTCTGGATCCTCCTGGCTCCGGTGTCGCGCAATTAAGTAATTATATCGCCGTTGTCGTGGGAACGTAACCGTGCTTCTATCAAAAAGTCATTACCGATTTTTACCGTAGATACCACAAAGCAGTTCCCTCCATACACGAGTGTTATGCCTTATTATTTCCTCGCTTGCTCATCGATTTCACGAAACATCGTGCTCGCAATTTGCAAACTATTCATTATAACAACTCTCCAACGCGAATTCCCAACAACTGGAATATCCCCAACTGGAATATCGACGGTGTTTATACAGTCGAAAATAATAGTAGCACATCCAACGTTTTAATTTTTCCTTCCAAGAAAAGATATTCGAGTGGTGTATTTTTATAATTCTTGGAATATATCAAGCAAAAACTACAACGTGCAATAAGTTTTTACTTAGCGTGTAAAAGCAAGGTAAAAAAGATTTCATAAATCAAATTTATGATTTTGCAGGGGAAACGTTAACGCAATGCAGTCGAACTACTTTAGTTTATAATAATTTTTCTCGCACAATCTGGCTTGACGCGTTTCATTACTTGCAGCCATTTTTAAATACAAATTCGTAGAAAAATGTAAATATTTCAGAGAAGATCACAGAGCTATCGATCGTTGTAATTAAAAGTAAGTAAATAGAAAACTGGATATAAAGAGACACGCGATTTCACAATGAGAATCCTGCGATCCGGAGAATTTCCGTCTTCTGATGCAGCTTTCCTCTCGTTACTCTATATACCTCTTGAATATCTGCCTGCGTTTCCTTCTCCTTTACGCAACTCCCATATAAACTTGATTGCGAGAACTGGCTTTGTTACAGGCGGCCATTACGGTCTTTCAACGGGCAGAGAGACAAGCGCCACTTTGTTTCCCTCTTGTCGTTCCTCCTGCGTGCGTGTGCGCCTCGATTTCCATTGTGCCCATTAACCAGTTCAGTTGATTTCATCTTGATCTCCGAAAGCCGACCTCTCCAACTATTGCTCAATCGAATTTCGAGCTGCAAACTTCTCTAAGTTTGATCGAGCGGATGCAAGCGAGAGGGATGATAACTCGTCGTTGAAGTATCGATTTCCAAGTGTCGTTGCATTGAAAATGGAAACAGGATGTCTAACTTTTGATATTCCGATTAACTCTTAGTTTAAATGTCGCAATCCTTGGAAACGAGATCTTGGAAATGGAAAAGACGACGCTTTAGAATTTTAAGTGTTGTTCCAAGTTTTGCCTAGTTCAGTGCCATCACGATTCTCGCCAATCCTCGAAATGAGATGAACTTGTAAATAATTGCCAACGAAGAACTTTTACAACTTCAATCGCTGTTGGAAACGAGATCTCGAAGTAAACTTCTAAAGTGAAATAAATTATCAAAATGATCTTTATCGTTTCTGATCTGATCTTTGAAACCGAATTTCAGCTGTATTGGTTATTGCAGTAAGTTTATTTAATATAGATCATAAATTTGGAATACAGAGATGATTAACTCCACCTGTTCTACGTTTATAGGATTATTTCAATCGCACGTTGATAATTTCGTGGTATAAGCGGATAAAACTACAGCAAGAAGACTCGTCCAAGACTCTTCAGGAGTTAAAGTAGACGATTAAAATCCTAGTATCGCGACTTCTTGGAAACATTTTCAAGCAACTTCTGGAATGAAGTGGAGATAACGAAAGAAACAGACGGAAGAACTCATCCAGAGTCTATCATTAACTTCCGGGAATCTTGTACGCGTTTGCGTCTTCTGCTTCGTGCTTCTGTTTTTTTTCTCGAGTAAAATTAATGAAATTAACCTTTACTTAAAGAATAGATATTTAGAATAATAGAATTAAGAATTCGTTATTTTTCTCTTCGAAAGATTCTATCGAATTTTATTATTATAAATGGATAATTTTAATAATCGTTTACTTCTCGACGAAATTTGAAAAAAATATTTTGTTACATTACATTTAGATCGTTCAAGTTTTTAAAATAATCAGCAAAAATGAAAAATCCAAGAATGACACAGCTTAATCATTTTCACAATGATTTAGACTTCGATCATTCTCCTACGATACACACCATTAGTTATTATAATTACTTAATTCTCTCCGATTGAATAATACAAAAAAATGAATGTACGAATTATTCGAATACGAATAACAATTTCTATCGTTATGTAAATTCTGAATGGCTGGTTTGATTGACGTAAATGATTAACCTGGAATCTCCCCGCCAAGAGAGCTTCGTAACAGGGAATTCGTTCCTCCGCAATGCGTCTCTCGCAACCTTTTCTCGCTCGGTGTTTGACACGATGCGGGCGCATTATAACGTTCAAACACTGGCACGGGTCCAATTTCTGTAAAATTTGCCAACTCCAAACAGTTAGTTCCCATTCCATTCAGTTTCGGAACAGGAGCACGACCCCCCTCATTTTCAACGAGGTGACGCGCCAATTTCGACGATGATCGGGGATGATCGAAAGCGGATCCGTCCCAGAGGCCGGACCGTGGCCCCGAATTCGATGGAATCCAGTTCAGGACTGGTTTCGCCGCATCGAGTCGCGCAGCCGAGGTCCAACACGCGAATCTCGGTCGCATGCAAATTACGTTTCATAACTTGTTACCCGTCCGAGAGTTTATCGGCCCGATCATCCTCCACCATCCCCCTCCTTCCTCTCCCATTTTTCCGCGATCTTCACCATCTCAATTGCACTTTAAATTCGACGCCATCTTCGCCTATGTTCTTGTTTATTTCATTGTTTCTTTTTCTTTTTCTTTTTTAATTATTCAGGAATGGATTATTAGTGGAATGGTGGAAAATGTATTTTTAGCGTTTCGGTGTGTTGTTAGGGAAATATGAATTATCGTTTCAAATGTTACAGGCGAATTAATACTAATACTGGACGTCAAGTTTTAAGTTTATAATTGATTCGACAACAGGATATGATCGTTTCGACGATTGTTTTATCGTTAAAAAGACATTGTATATCTTCTTTGTACAAGTTTTAACATAATGATAATTTTCAAAGAAAGCTGATTAAGAAAACTGGTTAAGAAATGTAATTGAATAATCGTAATAACGCTGTGTCGTGATTGAAATTTTGATTGAGAAATAAAAATATCGACGATAAAATGGAATAATTTAAATTACAATTCGAATCACAAGCCAACATTAATTAACTAATAATATCAGAAACGATTAGAGAAATAGGAAGAGTGATCCGTCTTTCCTTCGATTTCTATTATTTATATATATATATACATATCCGTTTCATTTCGACGAGAGAATCTTCCCAATCTTTTACAAATTTGATCGACCGTGAAACAAAGAAAAATTATCGCCGATTTCTCCTGGCGATAATCCCACTCTGCGTTGGCTCTGAATTACCATTATGTACGTAACAGCGCAATTAGAATCTAACTTGTGCACAGAGCGAGGTAACAAGAGAGCAGCAACGTAAAGATATTTGAATGATAACACATGGAGACGTTCAGTCGCATCCGGTTCCCTCAATTATTGCCGCGGCTGACCCGCATACCATTAATTAGGTCGGTCGATCGTGCAAGATCAAAGATCTTGCTGGAGTTTCATTTATAGGTCCCGTTTGTGCACCATTCTCGCTTCTTATCCGCCGCGAAACATTGTACTCTCACGATTGTCCTAAGCGTCATCACCTTTGCCCCATCGTCTCGCCGTGAACGAGACCGTTGAAAATCGATTAATCGACGAATCAATTTTTCACGGAACGCCACGATCCACTGGATAACAACAATTTCCCCGTGGTGGTAAAGTAAAATAAAGTCGTGTTTTTCGACGATTGAAAAAGGTATTGCCAAGGTGATCGACCTTTGCTTCTATAATTAAACTAATGCGATTAAGGAAAATATAATTTGTCCCAAGAAAATAGTTAACCAAAGAAGATACATAAAGAATTTAACATACTAAATCAGATTTTGATTAGAATATTCTTTTTAAACTTGGATCCTTCATTTTAAGTTTCGTTTTAGAAGACACAGAATTTTTGTTCGTTTATTTTCGTATCTTTGATAGAGAACGAAAATTTTAAGTTCCTTTAAGTTTTTGAGAATAAAATTGGATACGAGAATTTTTCCCTACGAATCAATTAAAAAAAAAATAAATAAACAAACGTTCAACACCCTCCCATTGAGAAATATATTCCATTCTTGGAAGAGAATGTTCCAAGAAGCTGCTTTAAATCTCGAGACTTTCTTCACGAAAAGGGAACCAGCTGCCTAAACCATTATTCAACGACTCCCCAAAAGAAACACAACATGTTGGTGCGGGACCAGAAACCCAAGGTCGCCGGAAATCGAAACTCCTTTGGAAAGAATCGGGCGCAACAAATCACCTCAGGACCCAAAGGAACCAACCATCGCCCCTTAAAATAAATCCGCCCAATCTAAGTCGAAAAATCACTTGCACTACCTGGAAATCTTCTCCCTTGCAAAACCGAACCTATCCTAACTTATCTGAATCGAAACGGATATAAGAGATACAAAATTTTCGAATATTTTCGAATTATATCGTGCTGTTTCTTTTTTAAATTTTGATTATTATTTACTAAGATCGTTCAAATTCTCGAATAATTGAACGTAAATTCCATATTTTGGAATTATACAAATACAATAAAAATCGGTGTTAAAAAAGGTTTTTATTTCAGAGAATTAAGGATTCCTTATTTTTGTTTTTTAACATACGAATCTCTTCCCTTTTTTTATCGCCAATATTACATCAGGCAATTTTATCAATCTCGCTTTCACCGTTTTCTAATTTCTTAAGTATTTCCGATTTCAATAATTAACAGGAAGCACGAGTTATTATATACACAAACGTGTTCAACTTCGATATTCGAATTAAATTCTATTTCCACCGCCGCGGGGAGAAAATTGCTGTTACATCGTTGCACGAATATAGTCGCTGTACAGTTAGGAATAACAGAATATCCGAGTATTGTGTAACAACTATTCGAGCAATTCCATGACCGAGAATTATCCTATCGATAACGCCATAAATGATATTTTCATCGATAGAAAAAGGAAGAAGAGGAGAAAGAAGAAGAAAAGGAACGGTTGAAATGTTTTCGATATCGAGGAAACGAAAAAAACATCGCAGGAACTTTTTTTGCCCGTGCCTCGTAGAGCTAAGAGACTTCGTGAGAATCGAGGTTAGGCCGGGCAAGTAGCCACGGGTGTACGTGAGTCGGCTCGATCGAAGTCCTCCGTGTGTACGCCACGATCTTATGGAAACAAGTCCAACCGATGCGGTTTCGAGCGGTGAGAATCTAGCCAAGGAGAAGAGCCCAAGGAGATCTTAGGCTGTGTTAGGTTAGGTTAGCATAGGGCGCGACCACCGCACTCTCATGCCACCCAAGACTCTCCTCGCTCTGTCGGGTCGCACACCGGGTAGAACCTGAATCTCGAAGGTTCTCAACTGGCTCTCTTTCCTTCCCCCGTCAAACAAAGCTGATCCTTCTCGCGGGAGGCGAGTTGAAGAGTTTCTTTCTTCGAGGCGTGAACAAACACGTTTGAAAGTAAAACTTTGGAGAGTTGCTTGCTCTCGAGGAGATTTTTCACTGGGGCTGTTAATTTTTCTTCTATCTTCTCGATGTAGCATCTATTGGCGAAGATTGTAATTCATAGAAGAGCGAGCCTCGAAAGTTTTGTTCTCGAAAATTCGGCTTATTCTTGTGTTTTCGTTCGACGAGGGGATTTCGATGGCGGAGATTTAGGTGGAAAGATGTATTCAATCGTATATTTTATTCGAAAGTTTAATTTGTTCACGAGTAATTTTGGATAATGGTTTAACATAAATTAGATATATATACAGTACTTGTGACTTCGATATTTATAATAATAAGAACAATCTCATAATTTTCAGACAACGACTTATCAGAATGATACGAGTTGAAATGTTGGATCGTTGTTCGATAAATATCGCCTCGTATGAATTCACCGATTCGTATCATTAGCAAAATTTTAAAAGTTGCCACTACCACGATAAATAAGAAATTCAATTGTGCATCAATAAGCATTGCAACGATAAAACGAGTGGGATTAAAACCTAGTTAAATTATTAGGTTGTTCTAAAAAGATTACATTTTATCTTGGCAAATGAACTATTGTCTCCTAACAATATCGAGTCGTGTTACAACCACGATACAAATGTCTCGCTACGAATATCGCTTCCTCAATTCGGTTCAAAGTAAACGGTATTACGATCGTAACGTGATTATATATACAATTCAAGCAACGGAGGAATGAATTGGTCGTAACTCGCGAAAGAAAATATTCTTTCGTCGCCCGGATGATCGTTACACGCCGTTACCGACAGGTATTATAACACAAAAAGCCCGGTGTATCCTTATCGACCGAGAAAATTTGTCGCGTAGCCGGTTCTCATTTTTATGGGGCGTAAGTTTTCGTTAAGTGGAACGCCGTTCAATTTTATTCTCGTCGTTCGTTTCGCCTCGCCGCCACACCTCGCGTGTACGTGCCAAAAAATGAAAAAGACGGAAAAGGAAAAAAAAAAGAAGAAGAAGAAGGATAATTAACGACGGCTGTGCAATTCCTCGCCAAAAATGGCGGCATGGTGTAACGAGTCCATGGGGTTACATAAAACGACCGCGTTCCATAAAAGGAGCGTGTCAATTTGAATGGGAGGAGTATCATGCGTATATGTATTACAATTACACGAATGTAATAATAATAATAATAATACTAATGTCATAATACAACACAGGTACGAAATATTCCGCGTGTGTAGACGGGAAAAAGAGATCATCCATGTATTTGATTAAATTTCCCAACGTGTTCTCGATATTTTTTACATCGATCCGAACAAATTTTGCAAAAATGCAGGAATACGTAAAATATCCTAGAGTAAAATATAGCAATTAGGCAAAATTTGTGTTCACATTCATATTATATTATAAAAAAAATATTAATTTGCGCAAATTGCGTTGAATTATTTTAAACGGCTCGCGTCTCCCTCAGCTTCGAATTTCTATCGCACGACGGTGATTCGTTACCGATACGCAGAAACTCGCGAGGCTTGCGGTTTGTTGCGCGCTACGATTCGTTGCGTTGAGGATGATTTATCAAACCTCGTGCGGCTCGCTGAACGGTCACGTTTCTTGCACTGTTGCAAAATATTAGACGAAGATTATAGAACGATACGCTACACTACACGGCCGACTTAAAACGTATATCTACGTATATACGGTGTCCTTCCGTCTTCGACCATTTACGGCGTAATAAAGTGAAGAGTAACGCGGAAGAAACGATTTGACCTTTCATAACTGGATTTTAACTCGGGGAGCGAGAAAAGAATTTACACGGTTGAATATATTTTTTTCGTTGTGACGAAACGGGAATTAATCCTCGCTATAAATAAATTGCTTCTCGGATTGGATTACAACGAATAAAGAATAAAATCTGTTTTATATTATACACTTAAGACTTTTTATATACACCGATCGAAATCCGTTTTCAAATCCGACACGTTTGATATTGGATTCAGATTCCCAGACATTTTATATCGTCGAAATATCAAAAATTGTGAAATTATGAAATTTATCATGAGATTATCAAACGTGTAAATCGTAATTATCGTTGCCTCGATTTATGATCGAATTTGAGATTGGATATTCTACTTGTGAAAAAGTGGTGCGTGGAATTATCATAACTGGAAAAATAAAGGCCATCGTAAGTTTTTAAATTCTTAAGCGAGAAGAGATAAAGAATGAAGGAAACAGGGTGAAGTCGAGGTTCACGAGATAAGTAACACCAGAATGAGGCAAAAGTTTAAGATTTAAGAAAGCCAGCTTACACATAAAAATTATTTGGCTTGGCATGGGATTTGAATTTATTTGAGAATTGAAATGTTTAATATCAAAATAACCAGAGATAAAAGTATAATATTTATACTAAACACAAAGCAAAATTCAAGATATTTTAACGTTCGTCCCATTGAAAATCCTGCATTGAATGAAGAGGAGCAGATTCAATGATTAATGAATTCCATTAATTTTTCTTCTTCTGTTCAACACCGATCGTGTACGTTTCTGATTGAACTTTCAATAATATCATCCCGTTACGGATGAAATTTCACGTTTCATTAAGAAATATTCCACGAGCAATTTGGAATGACATCAAAGGTTGCGCCTCGCTTTCATCCTCAACCTTTGACTTTCCATCCGAGCTTGATCGACCTTGCGCTCTTATTTCCATCGATTCATCCGCTGGATTTAATCAACGCCGCATGATAATCGCACAACATCTCGAGAAGATTAAAAATAAGATGAAGGAGCGATTACGGTGAACTTTTGTTCTCGAAACAACCGTTCGTTACACGCCTATTCGAGTTATGCTCTAGTAGCTCGAGCGGAGAACCAGCCTCGTCATCTAACTACCATAACCGCAAGCGCTGTAAACCCGGTGACAAATCCGTCAGACATGTGGAAGAATAGGTCACCCGCTCGTAAAACGATCCGAATTTTAAATCTTTAGCTAATCTTAGCTATTAGTGACCTCAACCATTTTATTTATTCGATAAAATGGATAAAAGAAGATAAAAATACAGGAAACGGAGGAAATTAGGATAGAAATAAACGCGTGAAAAAAATTAAGTGCTGAAAGATATTAGATACAACGTAAAAATCTATTTTTTAAAATAGATTTATTTACTTATTTTATTCTAAGATAGGGAGAGATACGTAATTCTTTTTCTTTCGAAATTGTTATATTCTATAAACTGTTGGAGATATGAGAAAGTTGTTTGATTGAGCAATTAAGATTGACCTCACTCTTTCAGAAACTCATTAATTTCATATCTCGTACTACATTGAATCATCTTTCACCATTCGCTTTAACGAACGCTGCTTTTCCAATTGTAATTCCATTTTATTATCTAAATTAGTATTATTTCTTAATCTCATATTTTCCGTTTAAATTCATTCATCGATTGCCTCTCGTTCACACGAATCAATTAACTTTTTCTTCAAACTTGCACGTACATTCTTCAAACAACATTCCCACCGGAACAAAAATCCACAAGCATCAACAATTTCGTCGTATCATCAATCAACTGGAAATCATCAACTTAAATTAATTAGCAATAAAATTTTAACGTTTGAATTGAAAATTTCAATTCTGCAATTACGAAATAAAGTTTCTCGCAATCTCCTTCTCAAAATCTCTGATTAATAACTCGTTAAAAATATAATATCTTTTCCCGTACATCCTACATCCAATCAACTTTACAACTCGCATCACTCGGAGTTAAAATTTTAAAAGAGGATCCACGATGATATTTCCCGTTCCGTCGAGAAACATTTACCGTTGCCCCTTCTCGAGACGTGACGCCGCATCGTCTGAAGAGAAAAAGAAAAAAAAAGAAAGAAAGAAAAAAGAAAAAAAAAAAAAGAAACGAGGCGTCGAGCGTCCACGCGCATTTCCAATCGAACGGCTCGCCGCAGGAGAAAAGCCGCGTTCGGCTTTTGCACCGAGCGGCGCACTTTCCTTCCTGCATTTAGGCACGCGTCGTCCGGCAGCTGGACACACTGTGGCACGCTGCACAGTCGCGTGTCCACCGAGACGGATAGAAAGTATACGTCTCGCCACGGAAACGAACCGTACCTCCAAGAGCTACCTGCCACGACAATGTCGAGAACAATGCGCCTCTACCATCGAACAATGTGCTCTTCTGACTGTTAAAGGAAATATCCCCCCGTGTCGCTTTTCACCGGATTTCGTCCGAGAAATTTAAGCGTGGATATCGATGGCCGCCGTTGGAGGGTTCGAATGATGGTCCAGGTCACGAAACTTTTATTCCAAGTTATGGAAAAGGGTCGTTTCTGGCAATTGATCGTTTAATCCTTTTCCAAGTTTAAATAATTATACGAAGTAGTTAAATGTCACAGTTTGACATATTGTAGGAGAGAATGGAAAGGTTACGGTCTTTTCTGGATAATTTTTCTTTAATGGTGTATAATTATCTTCGATTCAAACCAGTTCAAACCGCGCGAGACATAGATTCTTGTTGTTGCGAATCTTTTTTTTTTTTTTAATTAATTTTGCGACATCTATTTCTTCTCTTGTTAAATCTAAAATAACATCACGATTTCTTTGACTATATATCAAGCGCGAGCAATCATTCTCTTTTTCTAATTAAGTTCCTTAATTAATCTCCTCACAAAGGATCTTCAAATATTCCTAATGTAATTATTATTTAGCATGTTGAACTGAAATTAAGGAGAAAAGGTAGTTCGACGATACTCCGATCCTTGTCGATTATTTCGATCAGCTTGTAAGGAAGGAACGAGTTTTTCGAGATACGAGATAGAAAATATTAACCGGACGCTTGCGCTTTGTAACACGGCTTTTAAACTCGTTGCAACACGTGGCGTTGACGTCTCTGATGTGAAAATGTGTTGGAGGAAGCTTCTTCTTCTCCGTGAATGGAACAGTGATTGACACTAAGAGGTGACTCTCTGAACGATCCACTCGACAACGGCCAACGCGCTTGTTTTCACTTCGCGCGATATATGTTCATCACGAAACACCACGCGCTTTTACCTCTTCTTATACACTCGTCTAATCATCGAATGTTTCTCTCTCCCCAGCAACAATGAATTTTCCAACAAACCCAACACTTTCCATCTGAATGATGATTGGAATTAATTTATCGGTTACTGTTAAAAGAGAAATTATCACTTTATATATATATTTCTTTGCAGTGTAATTAATGGTTGAACAGTGGCGAAAATATTTAAACACAGCAATTTTTTTTACGAATAACAACGATAATAAAATATATTAATACTCGAATCAGATTATCCCGTACAGAGAGGAAGCGTCATACATTCGCGATCAAATCGACAACCATATTTAAATCGAAATTGAAATCATCATCCGTATCTGCTAAAAAAAAATATGCTATAAATATCTATAAAATTAAAAGAATAGTTCAAATTCTTTGTAAAATAATAATAAAGGAGAGGTTAATTTAATCGTAGAGGGAAATAGACGGATTCGAAAAGAAAAAAAAACTTGGACACAAGTGTCCCATTAATAACGAAGAACGTCGCGGAGAAAGCAACACTGTATTGGAACGATCGGCACGTCCTACGCGAACGTTCCACTCATTGCGTTTATCCAGCCTCCAGCTTACGATCGATCCATGGCGTCAGGATCCGAAGCCAGGTAACGATTCGAAGGCTTCGTTGGGGGTCGAACACTTTGAGACAAACGTGATCTGATCGACTCTAACAATGACTAATTAAATAACGATTAAACGTCCGAGCGAACAATACCGAACTTTTTCCCGAGGATTAGGGTAGTTATCGAGAAAGCAGGAAGCCGTTGGATTGAATTCGTGAAAGTTTTTGCGCCGTTGATCCTTGATTGTCCTAACAAGGGAAATGAAAGATTTGTATCAATGGAGTAAAAGAAAAAGTGAAGAAATTCGTGGGAAAAATATCCATAATGATTCGCGACATGGTAGGAGAATTATTTTATTTCTACTTTATTTATATAAAGTATTAATTAGTAGGGGAAAGAAAAGAAATCTTATTTATTCAATATTTAAGGATTTTTGAATAATTGAATAATCTAATTTCCTAAGTTGAATATCGAATAATGTGAACTACATATTTCGACTCTTTCCTTGTATAAATTTAAAATTCACAAATTATTAGTAACAATTTCATTTAACGCAAACTCAAATTGTTACTCCTTGATATTTTACAATCACTAAAAATTTTAAAATAAAATAATTTCCTAAATATTAAATAAATTCGAGCATAGAATCTCGTACGTGATCGAACATTAAATTGCCCAGCCATGTTCATTTCACGAAGAAAAAAAGAAACAAACAAAATTTTATTCGCTCTTCATTTCTTCTCCATCCACCACATACATCTCGTCAGAAATTAAAATTCATCCCTTCTACGCAATTTCGAATCAACAGTTACGCAATCTCCTTTTCCCCTCGGTATCAATGGACCGAGATAAATCGTGGATTAACAGGAGGACTATAAATTGAAACTCTCGACTTGCCGCTTCGAGGAGGATAATCCTCCACGGAGGAGGAGCAGGAGGAGGAGGAACTCCTCTTCCCGGAAGTGACGATCGGCGGTCGAAAGAAAATCTGGATAGGTGGATATACACGTGCGTGGATATTGAACCGCCGCCGGGGTTTGGATCATAGTAGGATAATAGTCGTGAGAAGTTGAACGAAAAAAAAGAAAGAAAGAAAGAAACGAGGAGGAAGATGGTTTTCTCGAGGGGCCCAGGCCATCACGCGAGCCCGAGTAGGAAGATTACGAGCCACGAAACGGAACGTTACGGGGCACGGCATTGAAATAAAGGGATAACGGTAGCTGGACTATTACGTGGCCACTACGTCGTTGTCTCGACTTGAATTCGTGCATAGAAGGATTCGCGTGGAAACGAGACTTTGGATAGGGGAGAGTCGGTATCGTTCGAAAAGGATTTATGTTGAATTTTTTAATTGCTCTCTCTCTCTTTCTGTTTCTCCGATTCGTGATAAGAAAGCAAAATTGGTTATGTCATAATCTTCATATTGGTCAGACTTTTCAGACATTCTCGTGATGATGACGAATGTGGTAATACGTTTGTTTGTTTAATGATCTTTTTTTTATAAGAATTACTTAAAAAATATATGCGTTTATAAAAGTTATTAGCGTTATGTGAAAATCTTAGATTAAGCGTGTAAAAAGTATTTATTCTATTTATTTGTTCAATTTATCATTTGAAATTAGATGTTTAAATTAATATCTTGGCTACATTTTGACGAAACAGATTCGTTCGCAATTAAATTGACATCATATTTAGCAAAATTGAAATCATCAATTATATCTATTAAAAAATATCAATAAATATCAACATTAGAAGACTAATTTAAATATCTTTATAAAATATTTTAAAACAATTATTGTTTATTATTTTTTGTTAAATACTTTGATAAAAAGTATATAGAAGGAGAAAGAATTACTTAACGACAATACTCACTTTTAACAAAATATTTGATCCAAAAATTTCTTCAAATTAAATCTCCAAGATATAAACTTAACCTAATCAGTGCCTAATAATTGGACAATAATTTCCTATCGTCGGTAAGAATCTTCATGCTGTGCGGTCTATCGAACTCGGCCATGCCGATGAAAAGTATCACACAGACTCGGTGAAACCGTGGTCGATCGACACGAAACAATTCCTGGCATCAGATTTTACCAAGTAAAATCTCTTGAAAAGAAAAGAAAAAGAAAAAGAGGAAAGGAATTCTTCCTCTCGAAGAAATTTATACCCGAGATATCCGCCACTTGGTGCTCGATCGTGCAACGACGGCCGGGCACAGAAGGTGAACTCGTCTCGCCTTTGGGCATCGATCTCGAGAAGAAGCGAGCTTCTTCCCTCTCGTATCTCCGCTTTCGTCTCGCATTATCCAACGATCGACCACACCCGAGCCCTCGAGCGAAATCCGTCGTTGGAATCGCAAACGCGTATTCTTCCTCCGGAATTCTTCCTCTTTCGGCATCGCCACCTTCCTCCCACTCGTCCAATGCACCCTCTAGGACGACCAGACACACCGATCCTCGTTTCCTAGTGCGTTTTATCCTTGCTCCGTGCGACGGCAAGAGATTTGCCCGGCAGGGGAGAATCCGTGAGAAAAGAAAATGGAAAAAACGGATAAAAAAATCGATCGAACGGAACAGGTGATCGAATTCTCGATTTGAGAGTTTCGATAGAAGTTTGTAAATTTTATCGAAAGTAATATTAGTATAAAAGAAATAAGTAAAATTCTTTTTTCTTCATTTCGATTGGTTTCAGTGCAATATCTTTCTGAAAGTTCTATTAAATGATATTTCGACCGATTCACAATATAGCATAAACTATTATTTTTTGATAATTATTCTAAAAATATCTTTCCTCGTAATATTTCTTCACGAATGTTGCTCAATCGTTCAATCTAGCTAATTTTTATCTATTTTTAAGGACTAATTGGTTCAATCATTATATTTCCTTATGTTTCAATTTTGATGAGAAGTTTCTACAACAACATATCTAAATCTTCAATTTAGAAGAGAAAATCGAGACTTCCAAATTCCCTTTAGAGAAACATGTTAAAAATTTAACTTTTCTCTCCCATAATTTAATTTCATCAATGTCCGATTCGTCGAAAGTCAGCCCATTTGCCCCGCAATATTCCATACAAGTCGAGCGAATTCCCAGAAGCGATACCCGTGGCTTCGAGCTTTCTCTCCCAATCGTCGATTCGGGCGCATCACGTAGCAAAAACTGTTCAGGATTGGCGCGTAAAACGATTATCGATCCTCTAAAGGACAATTCAGCCGTTCCACCCGCTTAGGGACGAGCCGCTTAGACTCACGTACTTAGCGAGAGACGCGGCAGAGAGACAGAGAGAAAAAGGAACAGAGAGAAAGAGAGAGAGAGAGTGCAGGCTGTCAGGCAAAAAGCCGTTTCACGGCGAAAAATCCGTGAAGCGGCGCACTCTCGAGTCGGCGCCTATAACCAGCCAAGGAGAGAAGCCAAGGGAAAAGAGAGCTCGTTATCTTTTCTTTGAAGGGGGCTGCGTTAAACAGCGCCTCTACATAATTGAATGGCCGAGCCTATTCAGGACCAAGGATCGGATCATCGGTGCTTTTTGCCCCGTTTCTGCCTCCGCGCCTGTAGGGCCCCGATCTTTTCCTGCCGGCCTCTTTCTCCCCGATGCCCGGCTAACGTTTCGCCACGGGATCAAGGGGAAACAGCATAATACCGCGTTTATATACGCTCGGCTGTCCGACTGTTGGATGGATCTAACGAATGGATACGTCGGATTTGTAAATATTTGACAGCCGGCCAGGCCGGGCAATGAATCGATTCGTGTTCGACAAGGGGACAAGGGAACGTTGTTGTGTGCGGTTTTAGCATAAGAAAGTTTTGATAACTTTCGTTCGATCGATAAGGGAAGTTTTAACGAGAAATACTCGATGAAATGTTGCATACGTGTTTGAAGAAGTTTGAAGAAGTTATAGTAAAGAGAAAAAAAAAGAGGGAATTTGATATAGGTGTGTTGTTTCTTTTATGTATTTGGTAAAATATCTAGGGATACCTAGATAACTTGGATCTTTAGATATTTAATTTGTTCTTAACGAAATATCTAGGGATATCTAGATAGTTTGCGCAATTTAACGAGTTAATTTAATAATTCGTTAGTTGAAATACGTTAAAGGAGGATCTATTAATAAGTTAGGATATAGAAACAAAGTATATTTTTAGGTATAATTTGTTTTTATATATACTCGACAAAATATCTAGGGATACCTAGGTGATCGTTTAACGATATCATTATGCACAGTAAATAAATACATCCGAGCTACGTCTGTCTAAGGATTTTATCTCGTCTTTTTCCAAGAGGTCAGTCAGAGACCGTGTGAAAAACATTCTACACCAACGCTTCGAAGAAAACGTTCAAATCAAAGAAGCAATACTTGTTCATTTATCTACAACGAGACCTCGCTTCGACCGTCACTCATCCCACACATCAAACGTGTCAAGGTGGATCGATCTTCGAGTTCCTGAAGTCCAAACGGAAGTCGTTAAAGATTCAATACTATCTCTTCGCGCTCTCTCGTATCTCCTAAATAGCCAACAACCTTCTCGATGCCGTGGGAAAGACAAGCAAACACTCCTTTAACAGGAAGCACTATGTCCAGCGTTTATAACGCAGAAACGATATATACGCAAATCGGAATCCCAATTACTCAATGAAAAAGCCTGTCATCGTCGTCCAAACAAGTCACATCCCAGTGAAAGTTATCATAAAGTATCATGTACACATTTACACAGAGTATAAATTACGATTTAAACCAATTGCCGTTTTGACACACGTCAAAGACGAACGAAATCACGACAGATACGAATCACAATTCAAACACAAGCCTTTCAAAGCCTTTCAAAGCCTTTCAAAGCCTTCGCGACTTGGATTGAAAGTTTTAATAATTCTTACAAGAGCAAGAGAAGAAGTATCAGAACTTTATTCCTTCAACTTTCGAAACTTCTCATTTATTTACTTTATCCTGTCGGCTTGATTCTCAAGATTCCTAAAACTTTTCAAATAGCGATTTCGATTCTCGATCGTCGTCGATATATCAGGAACGATCTATCAGGATTGCTGATAGAACGAAGGAGACACGATTGCAAATCGTTTTCACCGGATCTTTTCTCTCGATCCTGTATATATATATATATATATATATACGTATGTACACAGCCTGCTCGAAGCTAATCTTCGTCTCGTCGGCCAGTTTCCTCGCCGGTTCCTTCTCTCCACGTGCGTGTACACGATGCTGGCACGGCTATAAGGTTACAGGAGAGGCCAACCGCACGTCAGACGAGAGTCAACTAGTAGAAATCTCGTCGACGAATATTACACGGCGGGCGTTAATCGCGCTCGACGGGCGTGAAGCAGCCGCGTTAAGGAGGGAAATCGCTCGAGTCCAACCATTCTATTTTGCTTTCCTCCTCGCCCGCTTTTCGTTCGCTCGTTCGTCGTCCTCTTTGACACCCGTTGGGGTCTCGTCGTTTCTTTGACTAAGTTTTTCCGAGCTTTCAGAAACTTGTGGTTTGCGTTAAATTGGTTAAAACGTACATCTTCTTCTTGCGCATCACTTTTCATGAGTAATATATATAGATATTCGTAATATAATTGATATTAATAATTTAATTACATTAATTTTTATTATCGTTGATTATGAATTTAGGATAGAATCGTAAAACGATGAGGGAAGTTATTTAAAATACTTATAGATATCCAAAATTAAGCTTATTGTAATAGCTGTGTATGTACAAGCGTGAAGCATATTTCGAGTTTACTCGAATATTATTCCGTTTGCTCGTATAAGATATCCTCTTCCCGAGCAAACATTTGGCAAGGCTTTCTCTTCCATTCTAGACTCCAACTAGTGTTATTCCAACTCGCGAACTCAATCATGTAGTCGAGGAAACGATTCCTTCAACTCCAATTTATCATATTATGCGTTATCCTCGTTCCAAAAGTGTTGAAGTTGGAGAAAGGGTGAGGGGGGAAGCCGGTAGATGGAATGTTTCATAAAGTAGGCTGGTTGTCATTCGACATTTTGCAAGCCTGGACAGATAAAATTCTGTTCTTTCCTAACTGTTCAACTGTTTTCTGGAACACTCGTCATACGGGACATCCATCACATCGACCAACAGTGGAAAATTACTGTCGATTCACGGTTATCTCTGTTCGCGCCACTTCCTCCCTCGTTTTTCCAAAATATTTCGAGTTTACCGTTCCGTTCCTCTTATTGTCAAAATACAGATTGATTTCGACGATTGGATTTTTGTTTAATGTTATTTAAACGTTAAAAAGGAATGTTTTAATTTGATGAAAATTTAATATTGAGAAACGTTATAACTGTTATTATATGTATATCTTTATAATCCATTTCCGTATAAAATTAAAGTTGACCTTAAACTATAATCTCTTACGTATCTATTTAAAGAAAAACTGTTATATTGTATAACGTATCTTCTTATCTTTTCTCAAAAGATTTCACTGTATTTAGATAGAAAGCAGACACTGTAGGCTGTTATAATATTTCATGGATGTCATTTGTGTGAATTCCATATAATGTTTTTCGACAAATTAACGTTCATTTCTCTTTTTTCTGTATGATTTAAATATAATTTCGAATGAGATACGAAGATGAACTGACTAAACATATATGAAACGGAATAATTCAATCATTATTTAAAATTGCGAATCTCTTATTAACTTGTATCATCAAACGAAAAGACAGATAATAATGGACACGTTGAAAACTTTAAATCGATCGTGAAATTTTATCTTTTCTTCGAACGATATAATGAACAATATTCCCGATCGAGAAACACGGTTCTTCAATTTCGAAGCGATATTTTCAACGAGGAATTTCGAGATAAAACGAGAATATTAAAAATAATACAAGGACCTGTACATCGGCCTTTGTGCAACGGGTGAAAGAGGCCGGTTCAACCGCCGGAGAAAGGCTTCTTGTCTGTCCTTGCCTGCGCGAAGAACGAGCCGAAAGAAGGAGAAGAGGAAGAAGAAGAGAAAAAAAAGCAAAAGCAAGAGTGATTTTAACCGAGAAACTCGCGTGTTCCGCGTCTATCAAGGTCTCCTCCTTCGTCGTGCCACGAGAACGACAATCTAACGACGTTAACACGATCAAGAACGCAACATCTAGAAACGATACGAATCTCTTAGAAAAAAAAGGGGAAAAAGAGAACGAAGAAACGAACAATGGAAAGAATTATAAATAGAATTCGCGATTCGACATCCATGGATCCGTTTCAACGAGCGGTTTCCTTTTTTCCCTATTTTTTTCTTTCTTTTTCCTTTCCAATCGACCGTACATTAGTAATTTAATTACTCCGATTTACTTCGAGTCCCCAAGTATGTGTGCTCGGTTGGTTTCATATGGCAATTTTTTTTCTTTTCCTTTCCCCTCTTTCAAACTGCACCGATTCGTCTCACCTGCGCCACGGCACGAAACACGTATCGTTTTCAAACGATAAATTCTCTTCGGTCGAGAATTGCGCTGCAACGAAAACTCTCGATCCAGAGTTTATTGTATATGTTTATCGAGCTAATTATTATGGGAATGTTGTTACGTTGGATCGGTAAATTATGAGTCATTTGTGGGACAGGGAATATTGAAAGGTTCTTTTGTCACGTGTAAATTTACAAGTTACTCGATGACTCGTTGATAATTGAGAGTGGAAATGATTCGTGGTAAAAAAAAAAAAATATTGGATATATCGCCAGAAAATTGAATATATCGAAATTTAATTTTTGGCGAGTTTTCCTTCCTTGTTACAAAATAAGCAAGAATTTTTTCCTTTATTTTTAAACGAAGATCCTATTTAGGAAAAAATATCCAAATATACATTTTTTTCTTCAAAAATATCTATCTATTGATCGCATCAAAATTATTTTCTAAAGCGGATTTAATTTATACATAAATTTAAACGAAATTCTTGAAAACCATTTACCATAAATTTAAATTAATTCAACTTGCGCAAATTTCAAAGCCAAAACGTTTCGTTCCTTTTCAAATAATGAACGAAAATTAAATAATGGATCAGTCACGAAGAAGCCACCGAAAATTGTCCGTTTCGAATTTCACCAAAACCGGGGAGACAGATGACAATGATCCCCAAAATGTATATAATTCACGTGTTGACGAGCTGCCAATTCCCCCTCCCCGATTAGAATAACGATTGGAATCGAGCACGCGTCCCGATTATTTTCTCTCTTTCTCTCAGAGACAAGCTCTATAAATTTCATCCAAGAGGACAATCCACGATAAATCATTTTCCAACGGCAGCCGAACAACTAACGGTAATTGGTCTAGTCGATGCATAACCACCACTACTATCTGGCCCTGGTACCCTCGCCTCGATACGTGCACCTACATTAAACCGATCGAGCAAAGATCCCCCCGTTGCTCGTTTCTTGGAGAGGATAAGGGGCACCTCCCACGGATACACTTTCTTCCGTGAAAAGCAACGAGGAAAAACCATCTCTCTCTCTCTCTTTCTCGTCTTTTCTACACGTTCGACGATTATTACGAGCGTTCATGGAACAATAGAGTTGCGCGTGTAAGCATTGATCGAGGCCGCGATTTTCTCCGTGCTGGGATAAATTTAGTAAATTACGGGTACTAATTTCAAGCATCGGGTATCCATCGGTTAATTATCTTCGTCGGCGGTGATTTTAATGGATAAGAGTTTGGGAAAGGAAACGGGAAAGGATTAGGCTTGCGAAATTTAAAAAAAAAAATATCAGATTGATTTTTTTTTTTACAATCGAGTATTGAGAATAATTTCGATTGCAGATTCGAAAGTGACAATTCGTGATAATAAGTGTCTACGGGGATGTTTTTTTAACTCCTCTGATGGGTGAAACATGGAGGATAAAGTATGGGGAGATGTGTAATGGAAAACGTGTGTACTTTGTTCTACGAACAACGATGGGCAAGTTCGGTTGTTTTAGGATTAAGATCGATCGATCGTGAAATTACCGGTTAAACAAGGTTGTACGTGTTTCAAACTCGTGAAATGGAGTTGGTAAATGCAGATAGAGATAGATATCGTACACTCCGGATCGTAAGTGCGCTTGTCTTTAGCGAACGATTGATACGTACGAAATTAATTATCGATATGGCGCGTGATATGATAATAAATAGTGTAAACAGTAAATCGGGAAAAATTATTTATACAACAAGTTTTATATTTAAATGTTAATAATCGGCAACACGAAAAGTGTAATTTGATATTAACAAGATGACTGGAAAAATGGATAAAATAAAATTCATACACGAAATCTCATTTACTTCCCTTACGATTAACAAGAGGTTTATGGACGGGAGTGTACACGTTGATGGGAGCCCTTAATGGATCGCGAGGTGGCGGTGAAATCAAATTTCAAGAGGAACCAACGAGATCACGCTCCTTTCAGGGAATAATTACCCTCGGACGAGTAATTTGCATACCGACCCACGACTTGTGCACGAGCACGAGTCGTAAATTGAACTGTACACAGTTATAACCCTGATCTATCGGTGAAACCTGGCGAAACGATGTCTAAAATAGGCTGCAACGTACATAAATTTCACTCGAGAGACGATCTCGATACGACGTCCTCCATCGATTCCTCTCCTCGCAATCTCTTTTACGCCTCCACGCACTGTTCGCGTTCGATTCAACGCACTTTCCATAGGCGGTAACCATTTATAGACGAAAGGCTCTGGACACCCGACCCCCATATTTTTCAACCACGTCAATGGGAGAGATAGTCATCTGCGCCAGCGTCTTATTGCCGATTTATCCACCGCGATGGATTAACGGATGTACACGACAATCTCGGTATTTCTTTAAGAACCCTATAGAGGATATTTATACCTATAATTACTGCGTCGATCATTTCCTTGCCAATAATGGCGGACACGTGGGATCCAATTCGTGCTAAGTCGTGTTCCACATTATCGATTAGACACAACTTTACTCTCGATCCATTTAAGTTCGTTTTCGAATTTATATCGTTTTATAAAATTTCTCGAGTTTTTGATTTACATTCAAAGACTCGAGATGAATGTATAACACGAGTTTTAAACAGCTGGAGATAGAAAACGACACGAAGCAATTACCAGGAATACGAGAATTCGCCGATGGTAATCGAACCTATTGATCATTCCTCCCCACGATCTCTCGCGATCACGTATCGTACGTCAGTTTCTGGACGTGTACACGAGGCGCGTGCTATCCTCGATCGGTGGAAAGTGAAAATGCGCCGACTCCTGTCTCCATCTCTCGAACGGCCTCCCGAAATGACGAATATCGATAATGATCCACGCGACTGTAATTAGCCCCGGGGATCCTGGATCGATTAATCGAGCGGCGTGATGATCCTCGTGCATCGCTGCTCATTCGATTAATAACGCCACGCGCTCGTTCACGACTCGAAAAATTTTCTCGCCAATGAACTACGACCCTCCAACAAGTCCGTCTATCGTTTCTTTCCGATTTCTTACTTTCCTTCTTTTCTCCTCTTTTTGTTCCTTCTTTTCTTTTCTAAATCGAACGATTATTTCTAGATTAATGGGTTTATTTATTCGTTTCGATTTTTGTTGGGGAAAGGTATTACCACGGGAAAATTATTATGATACGATGTCGAGAAGGAGGCGAGAAGGGAGCTCGTAGATTTCCATTCGAGGAGACACTCGAGCGAAGCAATCGAGCTCGCGTTGGATGCACTTTCTTCCGCGTCTTAATTTGTCTGCGGGTGCCGGGACTAATCTGTCTGTGTCATTCGAGATTTCTACGAGAGTTGGATCGAGGTGGAAACGTGTTATGTTGGTTTTATGTAGAGTTGGTTTATTCGATTCCTCCGATAGGATAAATAATTTTACGCCGCCGTTTGATAAATTCATTTCGCCAGAGCCGGCCTCTTGGCGTTTGTATGATATATATATATATATATATATCTTCAACTTGAATGGAGATTTAATTGCGAGGAGCACGTAAGTGGAATCGTTCTCGCGTGTAAAAATATTGTCTATACTTTTGTCGTTCGGTGAACGTTCCGCGAGAGAAATTTAATTCGACTTGAAAAATCTTATTATGATTTAAGAGTGAATGGCAAAATTATCAACATACGTAATAAAAATTTATTGGTAGACTGCACAATAATTTTAAACGGGATTGAATAATAACCTGATACTGGAATATATTATAATAAATTAAATATTCCGTTGATTGATCTTTGGGAGCAGCAAATATGTAAATTGATACTTTTTTTTTCGAATTTTTATCAAGCTTTCTTGTCGTCCAGCAATATTAGAACATTGAGTACAGAATAACATATAATCACGATGATATATAATATAATGATACACGTAACAGAAATCGATACTTTTACGAAAATAAAATTATTTTCGAAATTGAAAATTATTAATAACATTCGGTTTGGTTTGTCGAAGCCGTTGCACCATCATCATCGTTCAAAGATCACTCGGTCCAACTCGTTACGTCCAATGCAATTTATCCTGCCAGCTAGTGTTACTCTCCTGACAACCGGCAGTCACACTCCACTGCAGTTGACATCCTTTGCCGATTATACATACACACACACACACACACACACGACCGCTTCATATTCCTCGATTTACGTTTCGTTCGTTAGCGACTCGAAGAACCTGATCCCCACGATGACATTTTCCACCCCGGAGTCGGCCATGTAAAATCGAATCCGCGTTTCCTTCGCGCACCATTTACCTCGCTAACGACACGCGAATTCCTTCGTTTTCTAATCCGTTCCCTCCCATCGATCTCGCCTCGTCTAAATTTCGAGAAATCGCTTCTTCTGCGTTAATAAGATACTTTACAACGTGGAAATTAGTTTAAAATAGGGAAATATCACGTATCAGGATTCGTTCATTCGAGTTGCGAAACTTGTGCAATTTTACCAATTTCGAGAACCGATTTCCTTTCGATCGAGATTGTATTTGAAAAAAGAAAGAAAGAAATTCGCAGCGTTTCGTGTTTGGGAAAAAAAATTGTGCCAATATTGGAAAAAGGTAGTTTCATGGTAGTAGCCAGACAATTAGTGCCTAACATAGTGGCGTGTATTAACGGCAATTTATAATGCGCCACGGTAGTACCGCTACGTTCGCCTATCGCTGATCGAGACCCAGTTCCATAAGTCGATGCATTAACGACCGAATTCGTTTCGAGATACACGCGATGGATACGAGATAGGATACGTAAAATTATTTGGAAAGTCCGCGATTTCATGAATAATGGTAATATTTAAATCCCCGTATCTCCAAGTGACATCTACTTTACTTAAACTTTGAAATTCGATCTGACGCACAATCTGTTGTTTGTGAATTCGTATCGAGTATAATAATATAATCAACATATTATTTTCGCAGGTATCCAAAATTGTTATTACTACAAACTAGAAAAAGACGATCGAGAAGTTTTCAAATCTGCGATGAAATCTTCCTCGACACTGTCGATTTCAGCGAAGAAAATTCGAGAAGATATATACACCAGGATGTACATTCCAAGATCGAATCTTATACAACGTCGTTACTTCAATAACGTGCAACGTACGGTGCAATTTATAATACTCGGAGCTGTATTATACACGGAGTGAACCATGCACCTAGCGGCTCCAACAGCAATTGACATCCTTTGGTTAAACGTTCCTATCGGCGTCATCCTCCTCGTCCACCGTTTTACCGTTGCTTACGTCATTATGAAAATTATAAAGCCACGATATATATCTCTTCGCGAGGGATCTCCTCTCCCCGATTTTCCCTCGCATTCCAACAGATTTCTCGAATAATAATCTTGAAATTCCTTGGACGGAGAAAACCTCTCCTCTCCTCTCCAGATGAAAACGAACTGGACTGCGATTGCGAAATAATTTGATCGTATAATGGAAGGATGTACAATGCGTTTCGCAATAAATCATCGGCGGAATCGTTGGGGTAAAAAAGTTTGACCGTGTCATCTTCATTGGCTCGTTGATAGTTGGCATAAAGGTGCAAAAACGGTAATTGGTGTCGACTTTTTTGCGTCGATAGCTCTTTATATCGAACGTTTCGTAACCAGCTGGAATAGTCTAGCGATACCTTAATCACATATTCAATTACGCGAAACACGCGTCCCTTTTCCCTCCCCGTAACAATTATATAATCTACGTAGCCACTCTTTAAACGAGGATCGAACTTTATAGTTGATCGAATTATTCGACGCATTCGAAAGCATAAATTATTACGTTTATAGAAATTTCCTAAGGAGTTTTCAGAGATCGATCATTTTAAAATTTTCTCGTAAAAATACTATCCGTGAAATTATCCTAACCCATTAGCGGAGCAACGCGAACACCTTCGAACGAGAGATTCCCGCTAATCGTTGGCGGGTCCACGCAAATTGCCAATGATTCGAGGCCTTCTGTTCGAGAGCAGAATCTTTCTTTCCATCTCGCGATTCTCCTACGAAAGCGGAAATCAAATATCCGAAGGAGATTGGAGGACAATTTAAATGATAATTCATAGTGGCGGGCGTAGCTTGATTTTGTAATTATCGAGTTGGCGTGTTTAATGGGCTGCCAGCTTTCCCATCGTGGGTATCGTTAACGAGGACCAACCACCGGTGGCACTGTTGCCCGCAAAAGCGTTAAGGATAAATAAAACAACAAATGAAATGAAAGTAAATGCATAATGCATGTAGTAAGAGTAATTTATAACTCGTGGTCTATTTCAGTTCAGAGTTATAACGAGTGGACGATCGTTTCTTCTTGATCGGAAACGATTTAAGGAAATTATGGAGGACGATGAAATACCGAAAGGACCTCTGTGATAGTGATCCTGTTGTTCGTGAAGATGTGTATTTAAAGGATTATTTTATCTCGAAACTTGTAAAATTTAATTTACGAAAGACGAGAAGAGGTAGGGGATGAATTTAAATTTAGATAAGTTTTTCGAATAATTGGTTTTTGGGTATATTATTAATATGATTTTATTATATAGGAAGCTTATATGTATATATAAGGTGAGTCCATTTATTAAAAGAAACAAAAGTAACAGTAAGTTGAAATTTCTTAATTATTTGAATCGAATCATTTTATCTTATCTCGAATCGTTTAAACTTACACGAAACATACATTGTATACATCTTGTATACACGCTTAATACATAGATAATTTCATATCCCCTATCCTAGTGGAGAAACTCAACGAGATAACGAAAGATCGTGGACGCGATTAAGAACGAAACGAGAAACTTCAAAGTGATCCCCGGAGACGGTGGAAAATTATCGACCAAGGGAAAATTATATTTGTTGGTTCGAGATCGAAATAAATCGATGTGAATCGTCATTAATCGAAAGAAATCCTGGAAATCGCTCGTCGAGCGCAAATTAGTCCGCGAGGAAAGGTGTGCAATAAATAGCAGTAATCCTCTCGTGGCGGCTTTTCGTGTTAAACGATAAACGTGCGAAATTATTTTCATACCTGAGTGCGAAACGTGTAGTTACTTGGCGGATTACTTCGTCGAAGAATTTTACACGCATAAATAAATTAATTGGATATTAACATAGGAAGAGGGATTCCAAGGATAGATACGAATCAATTCTCACCCGTGTAAAATGAAAATTGAAGTGTGAATTTTGTCATGGGTTTCTAAACGACTTAATCCGAGGTAAAAGGTTAATCGAAAGGCTTTCGAAGAGTTTTTGAGTTTTAAAGTTCAGAAGTTTGATTTAACCTTTTGACCCTCTTTCATCGATTTGCTCGAGTTTGATTGATACAAAGATCCTGAAGAATGTTTTGATTAATGATCATTCAAATATTTAATAAAGATTTTAATTCTGCAATTGGATAAATTACGTAAAATTAAATCCTGTATTCATCTACGATTCTGCAATGATTAAGGAACGTAATTGAAATTAAACGAAAGTCGTAATTTATTTAAATTTTAAGCAAAAGAAGATCGCGAAGAAATCACGACCGCCATAATTATATTTCATTAAAAATTAAAATTGTAAATTATTTCCAATAAAAACTACCTATCGTCTGTAATAATCAACAAAAAGTTTAGCGTATAATAATCGACCAACGAAATATCCGTTTCCGGAATACAACGACTGCGGAAATATTAAAAAGAAGGAACCCAGATACCGATATCCGATTCGATAACAATATTTCAAGGATTTATTCGAAACAAAATAAATCATCGAGATCAACGTCATAAAATTGAATCTCTCTTAAATAAATTTATACCCAAAATTGAAACTCTGCCTTTAAATTCCAATTAAATATATATATTTTAAGAACATTCAATAATTAATATCAACATAAAACGACCAACGTCGCAGATTCCTTTGCGCTTACGTAGCAGCAACAGGCGAGCAGGTAGGTACACCTGCCTGGTCGCGTTGTCAGCGAGCGGAGAGGAAGAGAGGATCGAAGATGGTACGAGAATCGAAGACGAAGGGGATCGAGGTGTACACACCGTAGATCGTCCGAGGAGGAAACGGAGTCGAGCCGCGTGTGTTCTTCTCCTTCTCTCCATGGCGTACGAGCGTAATGGACGAATGGGGCAGCTGCCGGCCAAGGATTTAACGCGCTCGGATCTGGGTGGTCCCCCCATCCGGATAGATACGTACACACTCGCTCGAGAGTTATACGCGGTGCTCGCGGCGCTACGTATTCATAACCTTATCCACCTTATCCGCAGAAAATAATACCACGCGCTCCATTATTTATTACGCATAGAAAGCGCGTGCGGAGAGGAGCGCACAACTTTTTCCCGCGTTCGTCGAAAGGGAGCGTTATCCTCGTTATCCTCTTTCGAGGAGCACGATCACTCAGTTTCCAATCGATGAATGGGATGAGAGATTCAGCGAATATAATTGAATCTTCGATCCGATTTTTAATAATCGTAATATTTTCTTCAACTTATCATGTAAAAGAATTGCTCGTTCGATGCAGTTTTTCTCGAAACTTTTTTAAAACTTCTTGTAATTAAGTAAGAAGCAACGTTTACTTATGCGTTTCTCTCCACGAAATAATTCTCGCAGTACAGAAGAGGGTATACAACGACTTCCTTTCGGTTCTTGGATTCGCAGATTCATTACACCTAATCTAAAATCTTTTCCCAGGACTCGAAGGAAAAGAAATTCATTCCGTTTAAAAGGGAACAAATCGGTTCACATATCTCGTGCAAGAAAAAATACTCCTTTTTCCTCCCCCCACAGCATTTGTCGAGCGATCGCTTCGAGCGAGATTCGTGTGTATGCATATATTATACACACACACGCCCTGGTCATCGTTATATAATTACACCGTGGTGGGTACGAATTTAAAACAACAATCCTCTTGAGCACATCTTCGACTTCATTGCTGCTCTTCCTCTTGTTCACAATGAAGTCACGTTGAATCGTTAAAACGTAAACCGGCTTCGTCGCTTTGTTCCATTCAATAATAAATTTACGAAAGCGCTGCGTTTAATAAAATCAGGTATCAATGAGGGCACATACGCGTGCTTTTGGAGGGGGAGGGGCAAGTTGTTTCGGGATGGAAACATTGTTCATCGCGAGGAGGATCGTAAATTCGAAAATTACAAGGTTCGCTCGCCTTAGGATCGAATTGGAATCCGGGTTCGCTTGGAAGATAAAACAGGAGGATAATCGAAAGGGGAAACGAAACACGTATGGGATCTCGTTGATCGTTGTTGAGAATAATCGATTGTTCAATCCCCTCTGAATCATCCGAGGAGGAATCTTAGATTAATTTTTCACGTTAAAATTAATTTCGAAATTAAATATCTGCTTGTATCCAAAATTCACGTAAAGAGATCGATTATACAATGATCCTTCTTTGTGTGATTGTGTTTTACATTTCATTTTAGGAATAGATTTGAACGTTCTATTAACCTTTACTCCACGTTTACGCGTAAATAAAAGGTGTTGGTTGCTCGTTATTTAAATAAGCAGATTCTCTTCTCCTCGGTTTCGTTTTTCTTTTTTTTTTTCGATAATTGATACTACTCACTTTTTGTCATGTTCACCGCTAAATCAAAGCCTCGGCCATAACACTTTTGCCGCACGGAACGAAAGGGTAATCTTCGTAAAATTACAGCCTGGATGCATCCGCCGGTGCATCCGACTCGCTTTTAATTACCTAATTTCTCTTTAGGAACGTCTGCCTTTATTTGGAGTTCCATTAAGGGCGATGGTTGGATGGTATCCGTTATACACGTTTTACGAGGAGGAATGGTCCACGGCGTGCTTTCTAGACACACTCGACGAGGCCCATTCAACGATGGAGTCGGTGCTACATCAAAAGATCCGTGGCAACGGTTAAATATATGCGAGGCCTCTTCTAGACTCGCTTCTAGCGTCTTCCACGTGTGTATATATATATATATATACAGTCTATTCGACACCAACAGATGGATGAATAACGACAAAGAGTGGCAAATTGATGTTACAACGGATCGAAAGCGCGTCGGTGATTTATTTCGTCGTAAAAATCTTACTTGTGCAAATATTCTTTCTTGTGGCCAGGCATCGTTCACGAAGGAGGAGGAGAGACACTGAAATCCTGACAAATATTTATATGCACGCGAACGGCCGCGTATTTATTAAAATACGAATTAATAAAAATAAAAGTATTGTAGCCGAGCACGACTCAACTTTGCTGTGATGCCAGCTATTATTCATCTTTGGATCTGTGCACAGGTTTTACGTGCGTACACGGGAACATCTGTGGAAAGTTAAAGTGATTTTCTTTAAGGGGCAAACTTATCCTCTGCAATCTACTCCTTCTACTACTAATTGATAAAACTGCGAGATCTTTTTTCGTTTTTTCTCGAGAAGGATAGTATAAATTTAACTCAATATTATATTGGTAACAGCTTCCAATAATATTACAAACCGTTTGTTTAAAGATTCGTACAACAAAAATAGGGAATATACATCATTTAAAATAAATATTCTCCACATTTTGAGAAAAGATCAATTTTATCTTAAAAATATTTTCAATCCACGTCACTTATGCAATATTTTCCACACGACCTTGAACAAGAATTAAAAGGATCACACGCTTGATATCCGATCGTACAAGCATGTAATAATAAAAGCAGGAGACGTAGCGTTGATGTTCGGGCGGCAATTATAAAAGAGTAGTAATTATCACGTTCAATTTTTTCTTTTTCTTCTTTTTTTTGAACGAGAAAGAAATTACAGTTGGCTTATCTGATCCATCCTTGTTGCCTTTCTCGACACGATAATGGAAGATGAACCGTGCGTCCTACTTTTTCACCGTACCATGGAACTCTGGAAGCAATCCCACCCACCAGTGATATTCGAACCAGTGGAAAGAGTCTCGCGAGATCTTGATCGTCCCGATTAATTGTATTGCAATTATTAGTTCATCGTTTCCCCGCGTGGAATCTGTTCGAGTGTTGAAAATATTGCGCAGAGAAGGATACAAAGAAAATATGTTTGATTTATTTTCTTGGAAAGAAGAAAGAAGGGAAAGAAAGGGGACGAAAATATCAAAGATATCGGATAAATTCCATTTGGAAAGAAGCAATCACTTTCTTATATAAGATAAGACGAGGCATCCGTATAACCGACGTAAGGAATGCATTTAAATCGGTTCATTGTGAGGAGGAAAGCGAATAAACGGCGTTCTATCCAAAACTGGAAGGTGATCGACCGATAAACTTGTTGAAGTTCGCTTTTTTTTTCTTCTTCTTTTCATATTCAACTTTTTTCAAATTACGTTTCCGCGAGAAGGAAGAATTATTCAAAAATAGAGAGAGATGATTTCTATTATTTCTCTTATTCGGATCATCCATCAGAGACGAGTTAATAAAATCTGTATGGGATCTGTAATGGGACGCTTTCTCTCGACACGCGCGCGCTGACAAACGAAATTGGTGCGACGTAAGAAAGGATCGTGGAATCGATCTATCGATAGATCTGGATCTGGTCAGTTTGGAGGGACCTGCGGTTAACAGGAGAGCTAACATGACTGACGTCGCCTTAATGAGATCCGTCACAATGCAAAGACACGCCGCTGATGACTCACACTGCAGGAAGTCTGCCCCGCGCGAGCCAAGACCGGATGTCTTCGGCTCTTTAAATTGGCACGAGGTGAAACGAAGTCAGTGACATTGCCTTCTTTCCACGGAATTCCCTGATCCTTCAATTTTCAATTTCCCTTTATCTCGCGATTAATATAGAAACTCTAAATTCTTGCATGCTAACAGAATATGTTTTATATATATATATATATATATTTTTCTCTGTATTATTTCTCTGTATTATATTTAAAAAAAGGTAAATATTATTCATCGTTTATTCTCTAATTCGTTTAGTTGAATTTGTAGTTTTTTAGTTTAAAAAATAGTTTAAAAAATAATGATTGACTTTCGCCAAGACGTTAATTCGTTTCGCGATAGGAACTGAGATTCGTCGATGAATCACACACACCGAAACGAATTCATTCTCTCCACCGCGTCATTTCTCGGCCTTCATTCATCGAACTGGTGTACGTACGTGGATTCGTAAAAGTTTATCGTATCTCGTTTCAAAGTCTGGTTGCGAAGATATATTTTATTTCTATCCTTATTCTCATAAAAAAGAACGAGAGCCAAGAAAAGCGCGTGTCGATGACGAATCGAAGCAAGTTTTTTCTTTCTCTCTCGTTCCCCTTCTTGAAATTTTTCGCGATTTTCGGCCAATCTAGGCGAAGTGGTACAAGGTGAAACGATCGTAATCGAGCAAAAAAGAAAAAAGAAAAGAAAAAAAAAAACGTAACGGAACAATTTTAGCCGGTGGAGATCGCATGTCTATCCACCATATTCATCTACATTTCTAACGATCAATTGCGGGAGAGAAAAAGTTCTCGCCTGTTCTCAAGATCGTCGCGATAATAAATTATGATGGACGGTCTGCTAATTGAATAGCTGAGAAAGTTACATTATTGTTCCATTAACAACACCGTCTGTGCGTTTCCCTGTGCCACGTTTAAAATTTTTCTTTCGATATCCAACGAAATGTATAAATCTGTTTATGATTCCCCATAAATCGTTCGCGGCAATTAGTCTTCTTAAATATTAATTGTATTTTTTGGCATATATACGTGGCAAAAAATTCTCTCCCGATTTGATTTATCGAGCAACTACTCCAACAAAATTGATCAACAAATTGCGCAAAAATTATCGTTTGATAAATTTGATGTAATTGTAATTCAACTTTACGGCTGGTATATTTCGAAATTATACCAGGATTTCGATCTTACATGTTACGTGTAATGTTACATCTCGAATGATATAATAACGTTTGGTTAAAAGAAAAAAATTGACATCCATCCAAATAATTTGACACGTTGAAAAGCGACATAAAATAATATTTAATCGTTATTTCTTCCTCGTCGATCAAATTAAATTTTAATTTCACTTAAATAATAAATAATAAAAATCCGCTCTCTGAAAATTACACGAAAAAAAGTTACTCCACCCACAAAGTTCGATAACTTTGGTTACTCGGTGAGAAAGGTATTCGACCATCGTCAACGTTTCTATTTTCTTCTCTCAGCGTCGAAAAGTTTACAGGAGCAATGAATCCCCGAGTGACCTCCGGCTCCGTTCGATGAAAAAGAGGGAATATTCGAATTGCACGCTCGGTCCAATTTCTTCGGGGCGGCGCAAACTGCAACACTACATTAGAGGAATTGTCTGGAATCGAGCGCGCTTTGGAGCGTTGCCAAAGGCGGGAGATTACTTCGTTGATTCCTTCCGGGCCCCACAATTCGATGCGGCCGTAATTGCCGGGCTTCCGTGCCAAATTTACAGCCGTCCCGTTTTACCGAAAAGATCTAGACATTTTATAGAGAGTGTACCTTGGCACGTTGTGCATATACAGCGATATAATATTCATCCCTCGCCCCACGTGTTGTCCTGGATACTTATTTTTCTTCCTCGTTTCGTGTCACCGAATCATGATCATGCTGCATAGGCTTGGATTAATGAGCTCGTGAGAATACTTATGGAGAAAAAAAAGAAATAAATTGTACATGTTGCGAAAGATTTGTATAAATATAATTTGTAAAAATTAAGATTTTTAAACAACCTTTGTTAATTCTTTTTAAAGAGATCTTTTTAAAGATGAGATCCTGGTTTTTGTTAATTATTGATAATGGAAATTCGATATCTCCTTTTTTAAAAGAGATAAGGATATCAAGGTATCGCTTGGTGCTGTCAATTTGAATTTAAACCGAGAGAAGGAAATTTGCAACTAGGCTGATTGAATTTTAACAGTTCTCACGACAACAGAAACCGAGACAAATATTTCTCTCTCCCTTCGAACGAAATGGAATTTAAAGAATTATTTTCCAACAAAGTTTGCAAAGTTTTCACGGAGAAAACAATTTCTTCCGACAAATGAGTTTCGCGTCAAAGTCTTTGCGCCGATGTAATCATGCCCCCTTCGCACATAATTCTTTCCAGAAAGCTTACCCTTCGAGGGTATACACACCCTTTACAACGCTCTTGGTCCCAGCGGCCACGTGGATTTTTGCGGACGGGATTCCTTCACCGGCTGATGACCAAAGGGAGAACAGAAGGGAGGACGTAAATCAATTAGGCGGACGACGTGCTAGTTGTTGATACAATAAAGAGAAACGTGACGTTGCCTTATGGGAGGGCAGGAAATGAGTAACGAGAAGGGTGAATCGAAACGTGTCGTGTTGAAAATTAACGTTTCCTTTCGTATTATTCTTCGTGCCTCGCTCAAATCATCCTTCCCCGTTAACGCAAACATTCCACTTGACGGATCTCGTTTCAGATCTCGTTCGAGGAACGAACTTTTCTCCTTTCACCGTTCAAATAAAATATTTTGTACAATTTCGATTTTAATTTTAAAGTTTCGACGGACTTGTAAAAATTATCTCCTAATTACGAGAGGATTAAAAATACGTTCTTTTTTATATATATATAAAAATGTTTGAAGGAAGTTTTTTCTTTTTAAGTGAAAAAGAAAATTACGCTATTTATAATCCTCGCTATTATAATCCCTTTTTTTTTTTTCATCAATTCTTCTTTTCATTCGGAATCAATTCTATCCAAAAGGTGTCTCGTATTTTTAGCAAATACTCTAAGGCGACCGCGAGCGCAGTTATTTCAAGAGTTTACAGTGATACTAATTGAAGGAAACGATAAGCATACGTCGAAACGCATCGACTGAAGACATTTTACAAATCGATTCGCGATATTTAATTGATTTCAAGAGGCGCTAATTGGTGAACGCCGATACGTGTTTAAACGGTAAAGTTATTCCTCGAACCGGGAATAATATAACTAAAGTGTTGCCTCAACGCCCCTCGACGTATCGATAGTATGCACAGCACTCGAGTTTACGCGAAAGTTTCGCGAAACGAGGATAACGGTACCACGAACTCGACGAGTGTTATCGTTCTTCCACGTAATCGTATAGATAAGAGTTTATCGCGGGAAAACAGGTAGTACACAAAGTATAATTCCCCTACCTCTCCGTCGATCGGTTTGAAAACGAGAAAATAGGTTGATCGATCGAACCTTGGAGAAGGTAAGATTTGCAAAAGAGCGAATCGTTCTAATTTTATCCCACAACTTTTTTTTTTTCTTCCGATTACGAACGGATGAAATAACTCGGGGAATTGAAAAGTGGCTATTTTTAGAAAATTATCGAATTAGCCTTTTCGTCGTTAAAATTTCAAAAAAATTTCAATATCGCGTAAGCATTCCATTTTTATGAATCAATAAACTGAAATTGTATCGTAAAATTTAGCAACGATACGTACATAAATATATTAGAATTAAATACGAGGCCCGTCAATCTATACTTATTATGATACATATATAGCTGATAAAAGTGTTAGGAGTTATGTTTTCTTGTTAATATTAAAAGAATTTTTCACGCAATAATTGGATATTTTATATCGTAATATATAAAGATAACTGTATATGATAACAAATTGAATAACCCGAAGGAAAACAATTTCTCAAACAACTAAAAAATCCATTTCTTCTGCTATGGCACACTTTCCAACTTATTATACAATTCCATTGATGTATCAATAATAAACCAACTAAAGATACTACCGTACTAAAGATGAAATAAGTACGTATTTTTAACCCCAAAAAAGAAAAAAAAAAGAAAAAGATATCCCAAACGAAAATCCATCCACATATCGTGTATAAGAATCTTAATAAACTCTTGCTCGAATAAATAAATAATTAAAAACCCCATGGAGGGAAGGACTAAAGCGTCTCCCTTTCCTCTTTTCCAGTCCCCGTGATGCCACCGCCGCCGATTGTTTGGAATCGTTAGCAACGGGCCCCGAAAAATGGCCTCGATATTGGGAGACGGGACGGACCCAGGGGGCTCGGGGCCCTCCCGATGCCTGTTGCTCCTGCAAAGGTCCCTCGCGATCCAGCTGACCAGGGGCCCGCCTCCGCAGGTTCTCAACGCAAGCCAACGCGAGAGTCCCAAGGAGCATCCAGCCGACGAGATGTGGATGTACGATAAAGGTTACAATTTGTTTCAGGTGAGTCGTCAGCTGATGATTCCTCGCCTCCTGGTCGAGGAGATTTTTCTTTCTTATTTTCTTCTTTCTTATTCGCGAAACGAAGAGGTGGTTACGTATTTTGACTTCGACAAAAGGCAATCTAAATGGAGATTTGATACGTTTTATTTGATACGAATAATCGTATGGAGTTGAATTTCTGGAGGAACAGATAACTGATGATAACGTATATTCTTGTTCGTAATTATTGTTACAGTAAATTGTGATATTGAAATTAATTGAAAACAATTATCTTTATTGGCCTCAATATGGTTGAAAATTCCATTAAATATCTCCCCTATAAATTTTTAATATTATTGGAAGAATAGATTGAAAACTTTTCTAAAACCTGACTTCTCGATATCTTGCTCGTCGTCGATTATTAAAAACGTAGGAACAAGATTCCGTTGGACGAGACTGTGACCGCACGTACGATAAAACGATGTACCTCTTCCAAACTAGTCGCCAGTCTTTTTTTACAACTCGGCATTCCCGAAGCGAAGATTGGCGTTGATTGGATGCACCGTTATGCCGGAATGAGACAATATGAATTACGAGCAATTTCGCGAGCCAACTTTAACAGAGGGAGGGAGGGAGGAGTGGAGGACCCACACTACGAGGCAAAAGAGTTAAGTGGCGGATGTTCTAAGCGGTCTTGTCACAATCCTTCCTTTCCGTATCCCTTTTTTCTTTTTTCTCCATAGCCTTGGGTTTACAAAAACCACTCCAACACCATCTCCACTCTTCTTCTCTCGACTCTCGTCTTCCCTCTCCTAAAAACGATTGATTGCCAATTCATCGAATCGACGCCCGTTCGAGGGGATAGATGGTTTCTATCGATCACAATCTCTCCATTCCTTTCCTTGTCAGAGGTTGTTCAGCTCATGGTTCCAGGAAAGGGAAATCAAATTGGGACCGCCTTTCCACGAGAAGAGTGGCTCTTCGGTTTCAATGAGGGGGGTGGAGCACCCCTTCGAAGGGAAACGTCAACCACGACCGCTTCTCGTAGTTGAAAGGCTGTTGGAAATAAGAATAATAGTCGAGATGCGCGACAATGACATCTTTGTCGGCTGTTGACTTCCTGTTATACCTGATCCTCGCGCAACGAACCTTTCCTTTCAAACAGGATCCTTTTATTAACACCTGTTTTTGGTGGATACGTTTGCGAACACTTTTACACGATGCAGAGAATAGTGTAGATGTCGTTTAACTTTGGACAAAAATCCCTTAATAAGAAAAATAATCTCTAAATAAGAATCTTTTTTACACGATTCAAGAAACGAAAGTGAAAGTTTTTAAGTTTAAGGAATGAATAGAATAGAATGCGATAAAAAATAAAACTTTTTTTTCGAAATGAATCAATGATCGGTAGGGTAGGTATCGATCGCTTAAAGACTTGAACAGGAAACTTTTTCAAAGGTTCCCTTTTTTCTTCCAAAAGATTGGAGGAGAAGTTATCGAAATCAAAGAGGAAGTGTCTCCAAGATCTTCCAAGATGAAAGAAAACTTGTTAAATTGATAAATTGACGTTAGGCAGATGTTCGAGGCATACTTAGCAACGAGGAAGAGGAAGGATCGATCGTCAAAGGGCAAACGATAATAACATCATTCACCCTTCTCTTGTTTTGCATATCGCCACACGATCGCACCCCAACGAAAGCTTCCTCTTCTTCTCCTTAAATCTAAAAAAGTATCGCATGAATAAGCGCGCGTTTAACTCGATCTAATCTTTGCCATACACGATGAAGCAGATAGATGATACAATTTTTGAATAAGATTTTCTTTTGTGTTAATTCATAATTAACTATATAATTGGATATGATTCGAGAAATTCTACTTAGAGATTGATAATTAAATTTTATTAACACATTTTAGAATAAATGTTATTTATTTTATGCGTAATCTCAAAATTTGAAATTATATCATAAATATATTAATTTAAAGAGTCTATCTTCAGAATTTTTTTAATGGAATGAAAAATATAAAAGTATCCAAAATCTCTATAAACTGTATATCTGAAACGAATATCATATTTAAACTAAATTAACTATGACAAAATAAATACTATTGTATAAATTGTGAAGAAACGAATTTTCTCATACTTCGATTTTCCTCATTTACACTTACTTGCAAAGCGAAAAATAATTTGAATGCCACAAGTTAGATCGATTTGATCGTCGAAGAAACGGTGTGAAACCGTGCCGAGCACTCTCGATAAGGGAACGATAATCTTAAGGTGGAATTGGATCAACGCACTATAATTGTCAGGCTAATTAGAGCCGCGGTTGAAATTGCTACATTTACAGTCGGCGTTATCGTTTCACAATACGTTTACCAGCTTATTTATCGCCATCGTTAATTATTGTTCGCCGCAACCCAGTGTTCCATCGAGATATTATCGGCGTATGTACAAAACGATCCAACTGCTGTTCATTGCCGCTGCAGCAAAGATTCCATCTCGTGTTCCAGGCTGCCCACGTCGTGCGCGATCTCTTTCGAGTATTATCGCAAAGTCGATGGATTTAGATAAACATCCCATATTCTCGTAAATTTCTCCTAATTCCACGAATCCTTTGGGACAATTACACACCGGTAATTGGCTCCGATCGATCGAACGATCGCCCTCCTCTCATCGATCACCCAATTATTAAGACATTACCCGTATCAAAATCGTTTAAAATGCTTAAAAGAAGAAGGGGGGAGGGTATTGTAATTAGTAATAATCTGTGAAATGATCGGATATGAAATTAAACCTGTCCCGCCGGGCCGAGTGAAAGCAACGTGCATTAAGCACAATCGAATCGAATTTTGCTATAGTACTACGAATGAATTTGTGGAAGCAAGCATTTTGAAGAAAATATGGAAGAATTTTAAGAGTGCATTGCGTACGGATCACGAGATATGTTAATGTTTTAATGTTTTTCGGCGAGGAATTAAAAATACTGAAAGCGATAATAGGAAAAAGCGAGAAGAAATTCTCGAAAAAATGTAAAGTCTGTTCGTCGAAAAAGGAACGAAAATATAAAATACAATTGCGAATCATGCGGAATACCATTATACAAAGGAGGATGCTTCGCACTCTGAAATCAAGTTTGTAAAGTAAATGATTGATCGATTTAATTTTATTTATACAATAAATAATAATTAAAATGTAAAAAAGCCTACATGATAAATAGATGTACAAGAAATATTTAAAAATATATTATAAATATGAGTTAAAAAGTGCATATATGCAGAGTATGCTTTTTCTTACTGAAAGAAAACTGTTTCGAGTCTTTTATCTTTTCGTCTATCATCTCTAGAAGAACAAGCATTACAAATATTTTCTCTGAAGCTACTCTGAAATCATCGTTTCATATATCGACAAAACATATTTTGAGATTGTAAACGTTGGACACTTCGAATTCTATAAAGCTATTTAATGTATCGTAAATATTTTCATCGCAAAGAAAAGACTGAGATGTTCTATCAATCCACCGTGAATAATATGTAGCGAAAGTCAATTTCTCGAACGTTTCGTGATCCAGAGGTTGCACAAGGGGTGAAGAGTTTACCGAGGGTCGCCGTAATCAAGCCAACCTTGGAGCGTTCGATGCCAAGGCAAACTTTATCAAAGCCTTTACAGAAAAATCTTCCTCCCCGAAATCGCATCGACATTTAATTAAACGATTATCTTCTTATATCGAGTGACAAAAATGACAAGTATATTACGATTTTTCTCGAATAACACGCGTTGACAAAATCATCAGGTGAATTATAAATCAAAATCATTTCGAAACGAAATGTAAATATATTTTAAGTGTCCATGTGAAATTTACATAGATTGGATCTTAGAAAGAAAAATAGAAGAACTGGTATCATTTTATCGAGAATCGCGAAAGATATTCTATTCTCTTTATTTTCTATTATTTTGCGCCAAGTCCTCCATTCTCTTCCCTTCCACATTAAATAAGACATTCTATTCTATACCTGATACGACAAGAACAATGTCGTAACAACGTAACCACGATAAGAGTCACATCTCAAGAGACAATGTTCTCCCGTTTGATTATAAACACGTTGAATCTCGTGGATGCATAAACAACGTACTCCATTACACACGGGGGAAGGAAGGAAGGAAGGGAGTGAAACCTTGCTTCGTTTTATTGCGGATATTATGCCAGGAACACGCATATTTGCGATACGTTTTCCGCTTGAACGTGAAACACGATCTTGAAGCGGGCATACACACACACACGCACACACAACGATAACGTGCAATCTCAGCCCTGGATGCAACGAGGAATCGTGTTACCTCTGGTTACCACCGTAACCGGAAATGGATTGTAAATAGGAGTAAAACCACCGGATTAATATAAACATCACGACGGAAGGATCGAGAAAGTGTATTCGAGTTGGAAAAATGAGTTTCCTCTACGCTTTAATTCACAAGATTCGAATAAATTCTCGGTCGAAAGCGCAAGTAGAATATAACAATTTATCGTTTCGACGAGAAATTTTAAAGCTACCGATGCTATTCCAATTTGGAGTACGATTAATGAATAATTCAGTACGTATTGCGAGAGAAATTTTGTGAATTTCTGTTAAAAAAGTTATCGTGCATGTTATCATAAGCGCGTTCAATTAAACTATTCTTATCATTATTACGAATAAAGAAATTTTATTTATGTTAGAATTCAAGTGGAAGATTTCTTTGATAAAGAACAAATCTATCATTAAATGACTCGATATTGAATTCCATCACTACGAATTTTTTGATACGCTTAACTTAACATTATAATCATCCCTGTATACGCAACATTTATAGACTATTAATAGTATCGACGAAAGAAATTTCTAAAACCGTTAGCCGATGATAAGCCCCTCGTACCCCCTATCGATCTATGCAAATTTGTATCGACAATCCCACGCGGATATACAATATCGAGTGGGCATAACTCGCTGATAAACACCCGTATACTTATGCAACATCGAAACTTCCATTGTTTATGCATTCAAGTAACATCCGGTTAACGGTAGCTCGATCGAAAATTAATGCCAGGAACAGGATAACACTGTGAAATTCGGACGCGACAGATAGACGATACACGTCATCCTTGATACCTACGAACAAACTTGTATGTACACTCGAGCATTGCGCAACAGTACCGCATACCGTATTATACATGCAAGACGCGCGTAGATCACATTCCACGTTGTGCCTCGCATCCGAAATATGCTGCTGCACCGTCTATGGTTAGAGGCTTCTAACCATCCGAACCGTCCACGTGAAAATTGTATTAACGGTCCATTTACAGATGTTTCGAGAAGTCGGTATCTCGGCATCGTGATCAAGTTGGAGGAGATCGGGTTTCCCCGAAGTGTTGCGACAGGTGGAGCTCGATACTTCCACCACTACGCGCATGCGTGGAAACATTTTCACGAGCGTTGCGACTACTTTGAATTAAAATAGTCAAAGAAGGTTCATCCTTACGCACAATTATGCTATTATACTTCCAATTATCAATTGTTAAATCAAAAGTACCTTTTTCAGTAATCTCGAGTGGAAAAAAGTTAAACGACGATTGTAATTTGCTGGAGAAACGGGAGGGCAAAGCACAGTTGCCATCCTGGAAATAGTATTCCCCGGCAACCGGTAGAGCAAGTATCGCCCGTTCGAGAGCGCGTGTATGACTCGGGCTGGCGTTCGATCGCGCGCGCGCACGTGCACGTTTTGCTTTCCGTGGAAAGGGTTTGGCGCAAAGCGAGTCGTAAAGATGCAATGCACAACCGCGGCCGAGTTCCTCGTTTCCGCGGCGGGCATTCGCTTCGCGCAAAGCGGCCGTGAAATATGCATAAAGATAAGGGACGTCCTCTCCTCGAGCGAGAACCGCTCCTCTCGGCCGAGCGCACGCTCGATTACCGGCCGTGGACCACGGAGGCCCAAGGCGATTTAGGATCCGCTCGTGCTGATACGGCGCTCTCCCCTCTCCCGCTCTCTTCTCGTGGTGTCAGTTTGAGCAACAATGCCTCTCGCCAACAATACAATGGGCCCCATATATCTCGGCCAAGCTTTGCGCAAGCTAAGCTGCCTTAGAGGCAGGAAGAAGATGCAGGGAAATTTCGACCCGTTCGTTTGCACGTCGAAGAAGATATTAGTATATTTTAACAATTGCGATAATTGTTGTTCGATGGATAATATGTGTACTTGAAGTTTCCTTATAATACGTTTAATAGAGCAATAAGGAAGATATAAACTAGGGAAAAAGATAATTTCAAGTATTGGAACGTTTGTGTTATTAATTATATAACATTGGATAACAAGTTGGATTAATTAATAGCGAAAACAAGAATAAAAGAAATTATATAGTAAATGGATACGAGAGATATCACAATAACACTTCCTAAAGGCCGGTAACGGATCTCGAAAGAAATGCAAATGAACGTATTCCTTTCGTATTACCGTTATTACGTCTGGTCGTGTTGCTTCACAGCTGCAACCAGCAAGATCACTCCTCGTAGATCTGGAGTGTGGAGACAGACACCCGTCGATGAAGGATTTCGGTTCCGGAGGCCGCGTAAAGCGGTCCACTTAATTTGCATAAATAACATCGTGTACACGGAGCATAAGAAGGGACACTTTGGAGCAGCCAGTCTGTTTCGTTCACGCAGATTCTAATTATTGGATCTAATTTCGTTTTAGATCGATTGGAAAGGAGGGGGAAAGGATCTTTCGAGTTGCAGTTCAGTTTCCTGGTCGATCTGAGCTGCGATGTATCGTTAAATGACCGTTGTTACGATAACGTTGATCCAACGTTACCTTGAAGATGGTCGATGCAGCAATCGAGCGGACACTTTCCATCCGCATGGCGATTTCTGCCAGCGCTGCAAAAACACCGTGCTTTGTGCCGGCCTTCTCCGCCCATAACCGCAATGTGACCAAGGATACCGGTTTGTTACATTCACTTCTTTAGAATCTGAACGAGGTCCAGACTTCGGATATGTTTGATTGACAAACATTTTCCGTGGAAGATCGTCGAAACATCTGGAGCAAGACGATATGATTATTCTTTGTATTCTCGACAGCTTTCGGATGTTTTAATTCCTTTTCTTTCTCGTCTTTTACGATCCGTCGTTCTCCACTATTCAGAATAAGATGATCGAATTCTGAATTTTCATCCTTCTCCATTTATTCGTCGAGAGTAATTGAAACAATTGGCTGAAACCGTGGAAAAGATGAAAATATAACGTTCATTCTTTACGATCTCGGATGAAATAAGATTAACTAGAATTTCACGCTCTTGAGGATATACGTTGCAACCGATCCCCCGACCGCAAGTACATATAAATATCGCGCTTCGGATCGGAAGAATATTATATCCGAGAAGATCGTAAAATCACGGAACGTTTCTATATCAGCGAAAACGCGGTGAAAAATGACGAAGGAGAAGGCTTTATATCGCCCGGAAAATCGTTCCTTTTTATTGCATTTCACTTCACGCCAACTTTTTCCTCCGACGATTAGAAGCGTGAAGACCCGTGTTTCAAGACCGAGCCGCAAGAAAGCGAAATAAACCGGGTAAACAGACGAGACCGTTTTAAAGACAGAACTTTCAAACGCGCCTCCCCTCCCTCCAAACACCGCGTCCCTCTCTATGAAACGCGCGATGGGGAGCGGGGACGGGATTAAAAACAGCGAGGGGGATAATTGCCAGCAAATTTCTTCATCAAACATACAATTTTCCAAGAGCATTAATCAAATCGCGCGATCGCAAACGCGCTTCTTAATATGCCGTTCAGCCGATCCCGGCTTCCGATCGAGTATCTGTGCAACGAGTCTCACGTGCATCGACTTCCAATCTTACCGTTACAACGACGCAAGCAACGGCGATAAACAGAGGAGGAAAGTGGATCCTGATTAAAGATATTAATTAAGAAAAAGGTTAGTCTACGAGTAGAGTGAAGTCTTCCCGATGATTAAGATTGCCCGTGGCGGTATAATGCATCATCCTATCGAACGATCTTGCGGAAACGTAACTATTCTGTAACTTGCACGCGTGTGTATAAGAGCAATTGTGAAGCGTTAAAAGTGATATAGTGATGATTCTCGAAGGTGATGAGTAAGATGAATTTTATAATAAGTTTTGGAACAGATGAGGGATCAAATGGTTGGAAGGTAAAAATTGCGAGGGAATGGTCTTTCTGATGCTTTCATGATTGATTATAAAATTATCTTATCATTATGTCAAACGTTAAAATTTTTCTTTTTTTCGGTAAAAAGTAAGAAGAAGATTCGATGTTTCACGAGATACGATATCGAAAGGAAATTTTCACTTGCTTCTTCTCGTCTCTATCTCGTAGCTGTTGTCGTAAATCAATATGGCCGTGTGCAGACGCGACTTTTATCTCTCAACGCAAGAACTTGTTTATCCGCGGGATGCCCATTCACCTTTCAGCCAGTGTCTTCCTTTATTTGTTTGCCAATTTAATTGTATAAAAATTCAGCAATCCCTGTCCTCTCCTGAACGTGCGTGTCTTTCCATTCCTCGAATTCTGATCCCCCAGTTTCATGTTTACGTTGACATAAACGAGCAGGATTATCGCCAATCCCATTGGCGTCTTCCATTGAAAAATATTTTCATGAGTAAGGAACACGTCAGATTACACCAAGTTGCTTAATCTTGAAATCAAATTTTTCTTAATAATACTGTTCAAATTTTAAGAAAGAACGTTTATTTATATATAGAATATTTAGGAATAATTATGAAACTTTATTTATTAAGGATTACAAAATTTTGATAGAATGTAATTTTAAAATCTTGTTAACAAAATTATCGGTTTAAATTTAAGAAAATAATTTAATTTATGATACAACATTTAGAGATAATTCTGGCAGATGACTTCTTTCGATTTTTTTTCATTTAAGTTAAATTCCTTCTCGATAAATTCACCGATTTAAATTTATAACGTTTGGATCGTATAAAAATGTTAGAATCCAATGTTTAGATTTAGAGATACGTCGTATAAAAATGTTGAAGGATGAAAAATGATAGCAGAACGAGGATTAAGCTCCCATTTTGTAAATTTATTAACCGAATCTGGTTGATAACACGATAATAGTGGAAGATCGACGCCAATGTCGAATACGTAGTTACACCCAGTTAGGTACCCCCTCGATCCGCATTGCGTTCGCGCTGCACGCGGTATTAGCATATAAATTATGTTATCGTGATTTATGTTAGCGAGCCGCGTGCGTGCCCACGCAGATATCGGAGGGAAGCAGGGCTATTGATTAAAATTCGACACTGATCAGATCTGAAAGTGTATCCAAGCGAGCTGAAATATCTCGATTTTCCATCGACTTTCCAACGATTTCAAGGAAATGACTGGCTCTCCGGATCTAGGAAAGGAACTTTCGTCAACAGTTTATCAAATTTTCACGATTCCAGTTTCTCTTGTCATCGTTCGATAATTGATCGATGACAATCTATGTCAAGCTTAGAGTGCTAGAGTTTCGTGCGTGAGTAAAACAAATCTAAAATCTGAAATCTTTTGTAAATTAACTCAGAGAGAGAATATTTTTTACTCTTTTTATTTTTTCCTTACGAGATAACGAATTTACACTTTCGCCGAGTTGGCTCGATTGAAATTCGAATAAACGAAACAAATGTCTCCGTAACACGTTTTTCAAAAAATTGACAACAACGTTACGTAGTTGGACATATCGGTACAATCTATCCGTTCACGATTTTCTATTATCCGCCCTATTCAAAACGTTACGGCGATCCAGCTAACGATCATTCACACGCACGATCATAAACAGGATTCCCAACGACTTGAAAACGTGGCCATTGTCAAATCTATAATCGGCCGTCTGTTTCTTCGGCTCGTCGCGAATTCATACTCGGTCTTTCGTAACCGAGCCTCTAAAAGGATAAGCATGCTCGCGAGAGCATGGCTAGCATATTGCATAATAATTAGTGGGCAGCCAACGACCGTATATACCCTGTACAGTGAATTGCCGCAAGTTCATTGCCGGCGAAGAAATAGCAATATAAACGTAACGTGCAACAGGAACAGCGAGCCGATTAGCAACGCCATTGCAAGAGCCCTCAACCTCTTCCCCTCGTCCCTCCCTTCTTTTTTTCACTCTTGGTGTACGTTTCCAAGTGTATACACGGTGTTCCAACGTTCTAAGGCAGGTAAAAAAATTTAACGGATCGTTCTAGAAAAAAAATAAAACAAACACGCTTGCAAATTGGAATGCAAAGATGCTCGAACCTCGTATTATGTAATAGAGCCAGAGGGGAAATAGAGGTTTAATTTAACGGAAAATTAAATTGCCCTTGTAAAATGATAACTTGTGAAATGATATTCAAGCAATGTTTTTAATTACTGGTTGAATTAAAATAAAGACACAAATATGCTATATACATAACATTGGAAAGTAAAAAAGACGAGATCGAAAATTATTCGAAAGACGTACATTTGTACATCGAACAGATTGACGTCTAATTCTTATAATAAAAGTCGTTTAAAATAATGATGATATTATTTTCTTAAAAATATAGAAAAAAAATCTGCATTTTCGTTGTCCGAAAATTTCCTTACTCTTATTATCAGTTCCATGCATTACTCGTTTTCTTCTTATTTCGTTCGAACACCCCGTATATCGCAGTTGCTGCGTTCCTTCGTACTTTTTCTTCCTTTTTCCTTTTTGCCGGGTGTTATCGTATGTAATGGCTGCTTGACGAGAACAATGATCGAATTTACGTACTGTTTACACGGTCCCCGACTGTTTTCTTCATTCCCAGACGTATGCATTTTTCCATCGCGACGAATTTATGCGACACGGACCCTGCTCTTGAGAATTAATTCTTTTCCGCATAGCTCGTGCTTAGAACGATTTGTCGGAAGGATCTCTCACGATTATGCTGTAAAAACCGATTGTTAACAGTGATGGGAATTCAGTGGTGGTTTACCCTCTTGGAAAACGTGAGAATCGGCGAGTCTCGGCAAAAATGTAATAAATAAAGCGAAGAAAAAAATTGTATCGAATAAATATTAGCATTAAAAGTCTATTAGTTTTTTTAGAAAAGAATTAAAAATTTGTAAAATAAAATCGAATCAAATTCTTCCGACTCTGATGAGAGAAAAAACGTCCGTTTCTTGCCACGAAGTCGAAGAACAATGAGGTGTTAAGGGGTTAATCGCGTTCACTCGAAGAAAGCGATGACGCGAGTCACGATACAACGTAAAGAAACAAAATAATATTCTTGGCGAAGAAATCGCTTTCTTTCTTCGTGCGCAACGGACCAAGAAAAATGGAGTTTCTGAATTTTAAATCTCGTCCAGACTGAAATACAGGCGCCATCGTTCGCAGATTATTTTCCTGAATGAATATATAAAACGAGATTATACAGATTTTCAATCGAAATTTATCGATTGAAATATAAAATAATATTCTTTCTCGGAGAAGTGAACGACGGAAATATGAATTTAGAAATTTTCTGGATGGATGATCCAAAAAGTGATTTCAAAATTTTATTAAAAAAAGATTAATTCTAAAAATTCTAAATGTACACTTTATTTCTTCCAATCACGAGGATTGCGTCTGAGACAATTATCTTCCAATCTTCTGAAGCTTCGTAAGAAGAGGTCTCGTTACGAGGGAAAGAATCGAGGAAGGGAAGGATTCCGCGAGAACACGATGCGGTTCGTGTTGTTGGTTACGCGTATTCCCCAGAGGCACCAGTCAAGAATTGTCGACGAAAGGAAGCTTTGACGTAATCAAAAAAGTTTCACCTGCCGAAAGAACGGAGGAGATTAAACGGTACCCCATGAGACCGGTCGAAACTGCACATGAGAAATCGCGTTACTTGCTGCCTTCGTATCTCGAGAACACCTTGACACGAATAAATCCGTTAAATCATGGTGTTAAGTAATACGTTAATAAAAGATGAAATGTTCTACCTTTGATCTTTACACGTATTCTGTAAGCGTGATTACAAAGATTAAATTGTTAATATTTCTCTGGGTTTTTTAACCTTTCCATTCGGAATACTGATAAACGTAATAATTTGTGTTATAAGAATATCAGATACGGACAATTTTGTATAGAATTTTTGCTATTTTTCGAGCAAATAAAATACTTCTCAATTGCCTGGAGCAAGTACTAAATTTATATACATATGTTTCAGACGTAACAAACAACATAGAAAAGAAAAATTAAGACGATTATTTTTTCTTGGAATCGTACGTGTGAGAACTCCGCAAATAAAAATAATTAACAAAAGAACAAAATTGATCCCTAAATGTTAGAAAAGAATCCACAGAGCAATTTTCAATCTAGGATAGGAAATCGGATGGAACCTCGTTGTTGCCTCGGACGAATTATATCGTACTGGATCGTAGCGGCACGATGGTCTCGTTTTTCGCCTGCACAGTTGAGCGATTCCCAACGCGAGGATCGTACCGTGAATTTCGAGTCGTGGCGATCAGGGAGCCGAGAAATTCGGGCATATTTTACGAAACGTTATAAAGGATAACTGCTTTCCTGTGAAGGTACTTCGAAAGTAGACTCACTTGGAAACTCACTTGAAAGAATATTTCCCGTTTCTTAGATGAACACCGATATCTTGCCAACCTGAAAGTTTCTGGAGCTTGACAATCCGAGTAAATTACTTATTCCGGTTTCCATTTTAATAATGCAAATGCGAAGGAAGCCACACATTAATTAAACCTCTCTACACGTACATGTAAATAGAGATAGACATTTTGTAAATTGAATCGGGGATATACAGACAATTTTTAAGATGCTTATTTTACAAGTAGAAGTAATTTAATTAAATTATACTTCTATATAACACGCATAAGTATTTCTTTTTTTATAAATCGATATGAAATTTAATGTATTTTATTAAATTTTTCTACATAGTACATAGTCGATTTAATCCTGCAATTCTTTCGATCAAATTGTTAAAAATTGGAAAACGAATAGTTTACAATAACGTTTGGATTTATGTTCGTTTAAAATTAAATTAAAATTAAATTAAAACATTAAAATTATCCTTACTGCGATACAAAATTTATTTCTACTTGTCTACTAATTTCAAACTTGAAAAGTTATTTTAATGGAGGATATTTTTTATTTTTCGAACACAACGTGAAACGGTTTTCCAGTTACGAATTGGATGTCGTTAGCAAAAAGTCACGCCTCGAGAGCACAAATGCCATTACGGTCGATACACGGTGGGATTATTCGGTGACGTTTCGGGGAGAAGAACGCTTTCAATCGGGGCTCCAAGTGAAAAATGTCCTGTCAGGTGCAGCGAGCCGGTCCCTACCGAGGGTCCTTTAGTAACAGTTCGCGTTACGGAAAACGAGGACATGACAAAAAAAAAAAAAAAAAGAAGAAAAAAGCGAGAGGGTAAAACGTTTTGACTGTATTCCGTGCTAAAGTGGTCGTGAGATCGATGGCACCGGATATTGTTAAAAATTAAAAATAGGCGATTTTATAGAACGAGAGAAGAAAATGCTGAGCTTCAAGTGCCGCGATAAATGATCAATATCAACACATCGCAAAAATATGCAAGTCAACGAGTTGCGTTATATGATTATATTTTGTAATTGAAAAGAAAATTTCGTTAAAGGAATATTACTTAAAATGAAATCCTCAAATCCTTAAATAATTTCACTATTGTGATTATTGTTTTCTTTGCTGGTCCAATAAAATTTGCATGAAAAAAAAAACGTAAAATTTTAATTCAAGTTTTAATAATCTATTACGTTGTAAGAAATATTTCCAAGTGAAATTTGAGATTTGAACTTGTACTTTTATAAATCTACTTTATGTAAAAAGAAAAAAAAAAAGTTATAAAGTATATAAAATAGATACACGTTATAATATTTTAAGATTTTTATAGTGCGAATGATTTATTAAAATCATCTTTACAAGATGACTTTTACGACTGTCCAATTTATGATAAATTATAATTTATCAATTACGACGAAACTATATAGATTTATATCTTTATCGTGACAGAATTACACGTCAATCCTGTCATTAAATCAGATCGCGAATAAAATTTAAACAAGGTTGCAACTCGTGAAAGTGCATTAAAATCAAAAAGTACATTTGATTAATATTTATGAAAGTGCAAAGGAAATAGATAAGCGACGACAAACATGTTTCAATTTGCCGATAACTGGAAGAAACATATTATTGCTACGAGGCTAGGATCAATGGAAAGGGCAATAACCGTGTTCACCATAGAAAAACAAATATCATTTTCCGTTCTTATCCTAATCGTTCTTCTCGAGAAAAAAAAAAGGAATCTATCAGCAATTCTCGAACGAGTACCACGTACCATCATATATAATACATTGCATAAGGAAATATCAACTTTCTATGATTACGTAAGCAAAAAATGCGTACAACATTGATTTCGATACGATTATTAATTTACGATTGTAGAATCTTCCACCTAAAAAGTAAAACTCTATTTACATAAACACGTTGTTGGGAACAAGTAGTAAGTTGATACAATCAGCTTATGCATGTAACGGAACTCGATACTCGATTATTTTTCCTACCAAACATTTTCAAATAATTTCTTTATTCGTTTTCAGACTGTTTTTATTCACTTTTCTAAATTATAAATTTCCTTAACGAAACTACGGCGCTTTCTACACTCTTATCTTTAAATTTTAATTATCTTTAAATTTTTCAAACAAACGCTTAAACACATGATTCCACTTATTGAGCGGATCCAATTATTCATTCGCAAGATTTCATTCGCATAAATGGACTTCCTATAATGAATAAACTCGAGTAACAACACCGAATACTGGATGATTTACGCTCGCACGTGACTCCTCTCATCTCGAACCGAGATGGACATCATAAGAGGGAGGAGAGCGTGCAATGCAGCTGCATTGAAAGACCGCAATGAATCATAGAGAATCGAGCAATCGATTCGCGCACTTCTGTCTAATTTCATGGTTTGTCGTGAGGGAGAGCAACATTCGAGCAGACGGAAGGAAAAGGGCAATAGACGATGAAAATCCTGCGGGACCATTCGTCTATGGGCATTGTCTGCTCTATTCGACCCCATCATTGCGCCCGTATATATATATATACATAGAAGGGAAACTACGAGGGTGGCACAGTTTCGCTCTCAGAGTTCTCGAGAAGGGTGAACGTCGATCCTCCCCTTTTCCCTCCGTGGCAATAAACACTTAACCGCACGACCGTATTTTAGAGAACGAATCCTAAGATTCTATCTCCGCGATCGTCATTTTGATAATGGAGGATGTATTCTTAAATGTTAACGACAATTTGCGAAACCCGTTTTGGGTGGTCCGTATGTTACGCGGGGAAGAAATATAATGAAAGGGGATGCTGAGCGATGAATGGAAGTAGAGGGTATTCAAGAATAGAATTAAAGAGAAATCTTAGCGCAGATGGTCTGATTTTTAGAGCGAGAAGACAGTTAAAATTATAAATAAAAGCTAAAATATAACATAAAATATTTTATTAGGTAAAATAAGAAGAAAATTTTGGATAGTATTTCGATAGGCTTACGAATATTACTTCGCAATCGTTTCAGAGTTTCTTGGAGGCGAACTCGAAATGCTGGTGGAACGCAGCCCTGGTGGACGCAACCCGGCAACTCAGGTACAAGGGCCACGTGTCACCCGGCGTGCTGATGGTCGGTGGACCACCCTGTGCCCTCGAGGTCTTGAGGGCAGCCTGGGCTAGGAATGTCCTACGACCACCTGCCGATCACGCGATAACTTGCCTCGGTAAGTACTCTTCTTCTCCCCTCCCCATTTACACCTCCTGCCATTCTGAAAGTTCTCATTCTCTGAAGAAACGATCAATCACGATCGAGAATATATCTCGAATAATGGAATAACGAAAGCGGAATCGACGCATCGTCGATTGTAATCGTAGAGGAGCAACCGTTCAACAGACGCTTACATCTCTCCGTGTCGTTAAGGGAGGCGGATGATAATGCAAATTGGACGTGGCGTTAAGCTCTCCCGCTCTGCCTCGTACGCTCTGTACGTTTAAATCGAGGAGGGCAGCCGCCGTATCTCGCCGGCTTTATCTTTACGCAACCGCCGGTTCCCGGCATTATCGCCACCGCTTCGCTCGCCTTCCTCCTTCCTCATTCGAGTTTCCAAACGAGTCGAGCCCCTCTCCCCACCCCTGTTCCTTGCCTCTGAACGGCGCTACCACGTGCTACCTAAGCATTGTTACCTGTCGTCGTTCCACACGTGTCGACGCTAAACACCTCCCCGCACGGAAACTCGTTTCCACGGCGAGGGGAGGAGGAGGAGGAGGAGGAGAGAGAATCGAGGGACGCGGAGAACTGCACGGGCGCAGATACCGACGACTTGTATTACGTCGGCTGAACACCTTTTCGCCGGCGTGTTATATTATATATCGATTCGTTTCTTTCTTTTTCTTCTTCTTCCTCTTCTTTTCCACCTTCTTTTTCTCTTCTCTTCTTTTCTCCCCCTCTCTCCGCACCGCCACCACCGTTGCCATTTTCGCGCGCTCCCCTGTCTGTTATATACACACCTACGCGCATACCAAACGTATGCTAATGCGTGTAAGTTGGAATACGCGCATTGGCGTAACGGCGCAATTAATAAAAACACGAGCACGACAACGTTTCTCGAGAGATCACCTGGATCGTTCAATTCCCCCCCTCGGATAGGATTTCGACGCTGCCACCGATTACATTCCCAGCACCACCTACGATCGATGATAATAATAATAATAGTAACAATATAATCCCAACTCTGGCGCGCACTCTCGCAGAATCTCTAGGATTAGCATGGAAATGTCGGGTTCGAAAAATTGGTCGTAAAACCAACTGCGATTTCGCAGGCTGTGTATGACAGTATTATCGAAAGTATGGTTTCGCCGCATTGAAATCCAAGCCTGTCCTCCAACACCGAGACACTTCGAGCTTTATCAGCGATTCGAGATTTTGCAAGCTGGCAGGGCGCACGGTGCCGACGCCTATGCGCGCGGCGATTCGCTGGTTCAGCTCGGTGTCTTCTCGGCGAAAAAGAAAAAAGAAAAGAGAAAAAGAGAAGGGAAGGGAAGAAGAAAAAAGTCAACGATAGCCTGCTATGTTCTACATCGTTTATCCGGCTGGATTATATAGAGCATCATCCGCGTGGTACGCGGCCGCTTTCCTTATACGCTCTCGCTTTTCTTCTTCCTTTATTCCAGCTCCCCCTCCCTCTTTCCCTTCCTTGCCTTCCTCGTTTCCCCGGTTTTTTCCCCTCTTCTTTCTTCCTTTCTTTCCCCCAGGCCAGCTTCTATACGAGTTTAGACGCTTGTACGCACCTACACACGGCTATCTCGCTATATCGGGCTTATGCTAATGTATATGCATTCCAACATGCTCGGACACGGGCATATAATTAATGATACCTTGTTCCCGCGATTAATTTTTTCCTTTTTCTTTTCTTTTTCTTTTTGTTCGGCAAAGGATTTAGAAAATTATTCGTACATTGTGTGTCGGCGGCCTGTTGTTGCCCCTGCGACGAATATTATCTATCGGGTATATCAGCGGGTTCTAACATGAACGCTGTTTCGATCCTTTGATTGTATTAAGTTGTTTTTGATATGAAATGCTTTATGGTTTATTTATCACTCGCGATTTCGGTGGTCGTGACATAAGAGAGATATACGTTCTGGGATAATTCTGGTTTCCCTTGGCTCTCTGAAAAAAAGGAAAACACGTGTACTCTGATCCATTCAACGAAAATTAATAAGAATTAGAAGTGGTATTTGAACACCTTCGAAAAGAGATCGATTCTTTAATCGATATAAGAATCGCAATTATTTTAGGATGATGGAAGTTTTCGAAAGATGACGCTAAAACAATCTATATATAAATAAAATTGAAGAGACAATCTCAATTCGATATCGTAATAAGATTCTCTACACTGCAGCATAAATACGAATTTTTCAATTTTCGAAAACTATCGACAATGTCTTTAAAGAATTATTCCATTCGCGAATCTTTAAATGGAGAAATTTATCAGAAAAGGTAAATATGGAAAAGGGGCCATCGAGCAACGCGGTTTTATCGCGGATTAGTTAAAGAAACTGCGACGATAATGCAAATGAATCGTAGCGTGAAGTCTCCGCCTTATTCTGCGAGAAGATTCGTGCCAACGGCGGCATGAGTGCTTAAATTACGCGGAGTTACTTTATCTCGCGTGCCTTATCTTTACGCGGCTACGGTTCTCGCTTTATCGATACCAGTTTACCCGAGCAGCGGATAGATGAACCTGCCTTTGCAACAGCGACACAATATATTAACAATCTGTTCGAAACAGAGGAAATTGCTTTCCGATATTTCTATCCATCCATGGTTAATGGTTAATGATTGCACGAGATAAAAGCTTCTTTCGTTTTTAATTCTTTTATGACGATTTTTTTATCATTTCAACGATTAAATTTGAAGATCTATCCAAAAGTATGCCGAACAGGGATGATATATCAACAGAAGGACAAATTTTAAATATTTTATCTCAACTATTTGAATATCTTTCGGTGATTGAAAAGCAGTGCTGCCACCTAAGCGTCGCAACGATAATCTGGTACATTTGCGAAAGATTCGTGAAAGTTACGAATACGAGTTATTTTCGTTTTAGAAATCACAATCATTAATCAATCAATGAAAAAAGCAACAATATCGATCTCTTGATCGTCGACAGATCGTATTTGATTCCATCGAAGGAAGGACTGTTTCATCTATCATTCTCTTGGCCTAATCGTTTCTTCTGAATCGTTTGCATCTATTCGCTGCTCCAAAATCAACATTCCATATCCCCGTCGCGAATACGCGTGCCTCGACGATAGCACGTGCTCTGCCTGCATTCTTTTCACCCTCTTTTTGCCAATTTTTTACACTTCGTCCTGTCGTATCTATACACACGCCTACGCGTTAGTATTCCAGAGCATACCATGCTCTTATGCTAATGCACACGGGCTTATACACGCTCAGTGGCGTAGGATCTTGATATTGTCCCTATATCGTGTGATTATCCCTTATTTTTAGGAAGGCTGTTACGAAAATTATGTTATCAACTCTGCTTCCTTATTCCGTCCACGTTTCTCAAGACCGATTTAAATTTCTCCGAATTCTTTCCTCGAAAACTAAGAGGATTCTTCGTTTGGAGGGCCGCCAACGGCGCAATCGAGCAAATCTTTCGGACGATCAAACGCGTATCTGGAGGGCACTGGTCGCTCATGCGAGAAATTCAAAAGGGTTTCAAGCTTGAGGGTAGATACAGTAACTCACTAAACGGTATTTGAACGATATTTTGGGAGGAAGTTCACGCTAACTCGAAAATATCAAAGAATAATGGATGTATTTATGTAATTCATTTTTTAATGGAAAATATATTCGAGGAGAGAGTGAAGTGAATCTCTAAATTATCTTTGTCTTAATCTTAATCGCAAATTATTTCTCTAGAAAATTAAAATTACAAAGTTTTATTTATTAAATTGATTAGCTTCAGATCCTTTTGTTTCCGCAATTATTAAGAATGCAAAAACAGTTTTTGACAAAATTACTAATAATTTTTATTCACAAACTTTTTCGAAAAATGGATATTCCAATTTCAATCTAAGAGTACAATTAAGATCCATTTCAAAATGACACTCCTCTAACCTTTCAAAAACTTGAATCCAACGAATCCACATTTATTATTACGAAGAATTTCATTTTCATTGAAACACTCTCAGCCACATTCCACGAAGAGTAGCCAAAGAGGATTTCATTCAAATAGATCCCCAATAATCCCATCCTCTGCTCGCATTCGCGAAATGGAATCGCGTATTATGTTAATGTTCCGATAAATTCCCGATTTCTCCGCACACAAATCCAGCGCGAAGCTGAGTTTCGCCACCAACATAATTGTTTATCCGATCTCTCTATTTCCCTTCTTTCGCGTCGTTTCGTGTCATGCAAGATCCGTAAACAACGGCCGGTAGTCGCATACCATCGCTCGATGACTCGACTTCGTGGAGAGCTTCCTGAAAGACACGCATTAAGGACACGCATTACGTTTCTTCGCATACTAACTACTACTGCTACTACCATCTCTCCTCCCTGCTCTCCTCTCGCGACGATAAAACGAGATCCGCAATTTGCGGATGTCGAATGGAGCGGGTTCCATGCTCGTTACAGAAATTGCGCTTTATAGGAATAAGTACACTTGTTGTTGCTACTCTCCTGGCCAGGATTTATCTCGGCTGGGTATCTTTCTCTTCGAGTGAGCTTAGCGTTATGGGGGGATGATTCATCGGATTGTTTATGCGGGGAAGGTTAATGGAGAACAGTTTTTCCTTCGTCGTAATTCACGGGTTTAATCGAGTGGTGGCAAAGGGAAATAAAATAATTGTAAAATTTGTGTGTTGGGAATAGGCAACTTTTGATAAGCGGAGCATTGGATAAAATTGATATAAGTTGGGGTTTTGTTACAATTGTGAATTGTCAAGTAGATTTTGATTAAGATATTGTTTAATTGATTAAGATGTAAGTGTAAAAGTACGAGCACAAATCATGATAATTAATCAATAAAGAAATAAATTTGGGTAATGCATAATCTGCCAGATTGGCAACAATTTACCAGTGTTTCCACAGATTATAGTATCCAATACATTTTCCATCCAAAATAGAAATTATTTTTTCGTCGAGGAAAAAACTATATGTTTGTTGTCGTCCCAACATCTTTTCTCAAGCACATGTTAAATTGAGCACTTTGTGCTATATATATTGTACTTGGTATTCACGCGAAATTTGCATCTCTGCAAGAAGAATTCACTCGCCAAGCTACCCATCGATTCCGTTCGTTCACCCAGACATGCAATCAACCTAGCAAGGCTAACTTCTTTCCTGACCAGTAACTTTACAAGTTTCGTTGCCTCTGCAAAGCTCGTTCAATCATAAAAGAGTCAACATTGTCCGCTCGATCATTTCGAGGCACTCGTACCAATAACTGATCGATAAATATCCCTATATCGCTTGGCCAGGATCACAAACCTGTTTTGTCGAAGCCATACGAGAATGAGGCAATTGTAGCCCATATTCCGTTTCAATCCTCTTATCGTTTATTAGCTGTGAAAATTGATCAAACCTAGGGATTTTTATATAGTGATATTATTTGGAATATTATTTCATATTTGTTTTTGGATCCGTGGTATTATTTAAAACCAATATTATTAAAAATACTGATAATTTAATATAATATTTCAAATGTTATTTTTACAAATGCATTTTACCTATATTTATTTTTTAAATATCAGTCTCAAAAGTGATACAAATTATTTCGAATAGTATATAACTTTCTTGTTTCAATTTCAATTGACATTTGTGCAAACTAATGCTATTCTCCATCCTCCCTCCATCTTTTTCCCTTTCTTATATCTTTCACGATCGCACCCCTAAGTGAAATCGACACGGTGGACGTAACAAGGAGTGCCGATAAATCAGCCTGGCTACTGAATGGCACCGCATTCCGGGACAATTGATTAAGCCGGCACTATTGGATAAACGTAAGCGACAAGCGGTTCGTTTCTATGCATAATTTTCTACCGTACGATATATCGAGTCGTTCAGGTGGCCTACTGATAATCCGACTTTGAAACGACGTATTAAAAGGAACGCGGACTGGTAAAGGTCGGCCTCTAACAACTATTATTCATTGATAAGGTGTGGAAAGATTGCCACTTGATTTACGAGGACGTTTCACTTCGTTGAGCTACTTCGATCGCTAATTAGAACATCTACATTTAATCGAGCGTGGTACAGATTTCATTTTTTATGTAATACTTTACGCAACCTTTAATGTCTCGATGAAGATTCTTGGGAATGTGATTCTCATTATCAACGTCTAATAAATATATATGTATATGATTATTTAGGAGCAGAAGTGTTTCTTTTTAATGTAAATATTTGTAAATGGAATAATTATCAGTTGAGTATGTTAGAAATCAAGCAATCGAATATTTTCGTTTTTTTAAATCTTCTTCCAGATGATCTATATCTGTTTTATTTTATATGCTAATTGCATATTTCTCGATGGTTTTAAGTTAATTAAACAATTTTTATATCTTTGCATTATTTAAAATCATTATCTTATTTACATCAACTGTGTATATTTCTTATATACTCGCGTACATTCAATTATATCTCGAAAAAAGATAGTTAACGGTATGACCGAGATCGTTGACTCGTGAAAGTTGTAATTTAAATAAATCATCGTCCCGTTTCAACAGAGAGACACATAACTACAAAAAGTCCCGATAACACTCATATCCGAAGCTAAATTCATGAGAACCGATCGAAATTAACCAATTATCTTATAGCTCGGTCTCTCCTGCGATTCTTCTATCCGCGCAAAGTCGCGATCAACGTTGTTATCTCGATATCAGAACGATCAATCATCACTTTTATCCGGATGCATAATGACCGATTCATAACTGCTTTCGTTTCGCGCGTGTCCACCGCGCATATCCACCGCGCATATATGCGCGCGCACGCGACAATGAAACACGGCGACAGACGCACTTGTACTTTCACGCCCGGCGATTCGGTCCCCTCCTGCTTCCGTAATCCACCGAGGAAAACGCTCTAATTCGCCATAAATTTATCCCAGCTTGCCCAGTATGCCGGCATTAGCATACACGACGCCTGTTGGACACCTGGAAAGAAGGTCTCCGTTATCGCGCGCCCAACAATGAGCGCCAGAGCACGACTTGGAAAGTGGTTTATGAGTTGTTCGCAACGATATCCCGCAGATTGCTCGCAGGATCGTCTAAACGATTCGCTTCGCTTCACCACACGCCAGAATTGGCGCATTCCTCCTCGAGATATATATATATCGATATGTCTGCATACACGACGGTTAATACGCATTACGCCAATAGATACCCGTCTCGAGGCCCTGGATCGTCCAATATGAATTCCAGATGCGGACAAGTTAATATCTTCGACGAATAAGAGGACTCGTTAAGGATAATTCATGAGTTTTCGATTCGAATTAATTAATTGGGACAACATGCTGTAATCAGATAAAGAGAAGAAGAAAGAAATTTTTAGCCCAAATTTTATATATATCGACGAAGAGTGTGTATGAACATCTTGTTAGTCGTTATAAAAAATAAAATACCATACAGAATTTAAGTATAGATGAACTATAGTTAAAACATAAGAAGAATTATTTTCTAGAATTAACTAAGAACTGTAACAGCAATTCTCAATTTTAACGCTGAACGCGCAAAGTGATGGAAGAAAGGCGTAATTCTTCAATGAACGTACCTGTTGAACACGTAATGCATACACGCAACCAACGTGTTCTCGAAATTTAGATCCGATCCGAAAGTGTATCGCGTTCCAGTGCTAAGCTTAGCAAGCCTATTAATTGATTACATCTTGAAACCAGCTCGAAGAAATAAATAAATCATCTCGAAAACATCTCGCGTGCAACGCGGTTATGTTTGATGCATGCTCCGTAGCATATTGCACGCACCATACACTCTCATCCAAAAGTATATCCCCCTTTCAATAAAATGAACGACAGAATACAAATTATTCTTTATACAAAATGCATAAGTATAATTAAATAATACTATCCAAACCCTTTTCGATATAATTAATACTTTACAAATTAATTAATAAAAAGAGAATTAAATCTCGAAATTTCATAAATTTCTTAAACAACTATTTCGATTAAGTTATACGAAATATCGAGCGAACGATTAATATATATTTCCCTTATATAAAACTTAATTACAATTAGAATATCCACATGCTTGTGAACGAGAGTGTACGTCAAATACGAACTTGCGTTTGCCAAACGCTGTCCGTGAATGAACGCGGTTTTACAATGCACCGACTTATCCCTGCTCGAGGCCGTGGATCACTCTCGATCAGCGTGTATCAAATCGTTTCTAGCCGCGTATTTATTTGTCCTGCCACTCTCGAATCCCCGTGGGACGCTCATGTAAATTGCCATTACGAGTACGAGCAACGGTTGCTTACCCGTAAGACTTGAGGCTCGTTCCTATCTGCGGAGCAAACAGAGATTGGAAACAGGTTCCCCTCCGTTCGACTCTTCCGCCGGCACCGGCTTGCACGAATAAAATAACAGAGAAAGAGAGAGAGAGAGCACAAGTAGCTATCTATTTGCCGCGGTGTAAAATGTTTATGGGCCCATCAGGCTGGCCCATGGCACTCTTTTCGAGTGACAACTTCCTGTCGAGTGGCAGCTGCTTTCTCACCATCCTCTAAGAGTGACAATTGAACTGATGACTGGGATGGAAACAATCGTCTTACACCTAGGTCTCCTGATTTTGTTTCCGTAGAATTTCTATCTTTTTCGTGTGCATTGTGTGTACCCCTCTGACTTCAATGTTTCGTGCATTCGCGCTACGTATAATCATAAAAATGTTACTACCTTTTCTTCACTTTCTATAAAGAATTTAAATTCTAACTTTTCCAATCTTGTCACTAAAGATTAGAAACTAAAATCTATAGATAGATGAAGATTGATTTTCTCGATGGAATTCTGGCTGTGAATACGGATAATAAAATATAAAACAATGCCTGAATATGAATTTGCAAGCAATATTATATTGTCTTCATCATGAACGATTCAGTTCACACTTTACTGATAAAAATATTAAAACCTGAGTTTAATAGTTAATAACTTCGCAATTGAACGATTATCGAAAAACCAGTAGCAAGACATTTCGTCTGGCATAACGAACCAGTATTAAATCAACATCTAGTTTACCAAGATGAGGCTTGCACGATTTGTAAAGGGAGACTGGAACGGATAATTGCGTCGGCTAATAAATTAATCCTAGATCTCCTTAGGGCACGCCCACCAAAGACTTATAGCATCGTCTAATCGTTTAATAGATACCTTGCATCGTTGCAATTGATCGGGTTTGGGTCAAGGTGTCGGTGTTCGTGGAAAAACTCATACACTTGCCGGCTAATCGGCTCGATGTGTGAGAAAACTCGTACATTAATTGTAACAGTTTAATTGAACGTTGTTTAATTGAACGATCGTTACGTGCTTTCAATAAAACAGATTCCAAGAACCAGCGTTGCAAACAGGCTTGGCTGCATTTTATTTGAACCGTACTAACGATTTGCAATCAATTATAATTATTACGAATATTTTATTATTTCTATTATAGGAATAAGATAAGAACTTGCCAGAGAGATTACATGCGTTATTTTAATGAATTGGCAAGAATAAATTACCAAAACTTCAGAAAATACATTCATAAATTGTAGATATTGTCAATTATATGATACAATAACGGAGAGTTTGAGAAAAATTTAAAAAAAGAAATTAATTTATAATCTGTTTATAAATTAACCATTGCGAAGAAAATAACGTGACGATTATTATTTTAAAGATTACTTTTCAAATAATTTTATTTCGATAATATCCAAGTCACGAATTCCCTTTTATTTTTCCACGGTTATCAGAATAATTTACTTGATATAACTGCGCGCAATTCACTGAACTGCTAGTTCGAAACGAAAAACTCGACCAAGAAGCGTGGCCGAGACGTAAGAGACGCATACTTTATCGTTGAAAATTTTATTATTCTCTCGCGACGATTTATATTCCACAGACTCATCTCGTGAAAAAAAAAGCGATGAATATCAAAACCGTGTCGAGTTACACGGTTCACACCGAAGGGTGAAGTTTTATTGCCACAATCTAATTAAAGGGCGAGTGTCTCACCCCGCAATTTGGATTAATAACAAATGTAAATCGACTTTCTCTCCCCCTCTCGTTCAGTCTAAACGCGTTCGCTCTTTCACACGTTGCCTACGATGATGACGCCAGTTGCGGCTGCAGCTTTATTTGATTATTCTCGATGAAGGGTAATGCTTTCACCGCAATGGACGACGACTGGCATGATGGGGAACGAACGTAGACTCTTTTATTTATCTTGTTCGTGCGATAGAAATAATGCATGTATCGAAGGATTCTCTCACATGAGCGAATTTGTACAGGATATTAATATGCTCGCACGGAACAATTTTGGAGAATCGAAAATATAATCGAAGGAAATTTATTTGAGTAACATTTTATGTATATCTAATTAACATATTTATTTTATCTTGATCTTAAATTCTGATATGTATAATCTATTTATAATTTTTTTGTTAATGTTATCTTATTCCTTGAATTAGTTGAATGGTATTTATAAATTGGACATTACAATTTTTATTCTATTAAATAAATTGTAATATCGATTGTAAAATTATATAATTTTTGGTCAAAAGTAACCAAGAAATAAATTAAACGTAACGATATTTCGCAAAATATTTCAATTTTTTAGTCCGTAAAAGAATAAAATCTTGCATTCTTTTCCCTTGAACAACAATCCTTAACGAACCTATACGAAGAGCTACGATATTTATTCGCCAGCAACGAGATTTTCTCATCGAAACATATATATATATATCAGAAGATGGCGCGTATACACGTTTCATTCGTTTACACGTTTTATCACGAGGCTAGATCCGAATACAGCTAAGCTAGGATGCGGAGTTGACACCTAATCAAGCGGATTCAACGATCAAACGACATGAAATACAATCCTTGCCACGGTATAAATCGCAATCAACGCGTGTACCTGGTCGTGGTGAAACGATTTAAGGTTGTGCGCGCACGATATTTCCCGTCGAGGAGGCGATGATCCACCTCTGAAAATCTCGAGAATCTAAAAGATGGAGAGGATCCGATCCGAGGTAACAACAATCTTCGATGGAGAAAACGAGTGGGGAAATTACAGTGGGGAAGAGGAGCCGTGGATCGAGAGAAAGAAGAAAAAGGAAGATCGCGCGGCATTCTGTCTGCGAAAGGGAAACTCATGGTTATCGAGGGATATCGCGTGATCCGAGTTGGCGAAACTTTGCTCGAATGAGCTTTCGTGCTCCTCGAAGCATGATGGTGCAGTGTCGCGATAAAAACTCGTTCCCTGTCGATGAAAAAAAGAAAGAAAGAAAGAAAGAAAGAAGGAACTGACCGAAAGAATCGAGAGGAGAAACCACGCGGAACCTTCATTTCAGACAGAGTCGAGACGAATTAGGGGGAGAGCGGAGTGATGATCTAGTTTTCACTTTTTCTAAAGGGCGATCTTTTTTCTCCTCTTCTTTCTCTTTTTATACAGTCGACTATCCGAACGCATTTGTATTTAAACTTAGCTCATTTTTCTTAACCGATCATCCGAGAGAATTTCAAAGTTGGTTGGAATATTTTTATCGTAATTGAATTAAATTAAATTTGTTATTCATTACGATAATAAGCATCTACAAATTATGTCATTTCGAAACATTTCGCTCAACAATTCAAAATTATATTTGTAACTTTACTTTAGGAATTCATCATCGTTGAAGACGAATCACAGGAATTATCAAAGAAAATTGAAATTATCAAATACATAACATCGAAAAGATTCAACGATGAAAAGATCTCGTAACTTGCGTCACGAGTAATTGGTTCTTGGACTTCATCACCTTGGAAAGCGATGGTTTTCGCGAGTACAGGTACGATAACTCGTATTGTTCCTGTTCGTTCGACGTGGTGCACGGATACGACGTGATTGCCGACAATCAGAGCACCGTTAACGAGGGTACTGTTTTGGAAAATTTGTATGAATATCGGGTCGTACCTTTTGAAAGTGCACTTTCACTCTCTCCAATTACGAATCCGTTGGAAACCTGAATCGGTACATAGATCTTCCCCTCCGTGCGCTTTTCATCCCGCTGTGTGTTTCGTTTAAATACGCAAACGTTTACATTCTGCTGGCTAGCCAGCCCGGTGTACTGGGTGTCGTTTATGACTCAAAATGAAATGGTTCGTTTCGTTTCGTTTCGTTCGCCCGCTAACATCGTCCGGGCTTTCTATTATAATTCATGCTAACTGGCAACCGATTATATCTTCGAAAACCTCTCGTAATATTTATCGAATGTTTGCATACGAATCTCACTCTCTGGGAAGAAAAATTACTTGAATAATCTTTGAAAAATAAGGAAATATGAAAGTTTACATTTTTTCTCCCGAATCTATTTTTCAATCTAACTTCTCGACGAAAAATATATTCATGTTTTTCAATGGCGAACAAAAAATGGCTTTTAAAAGCAGCTGAGATTGATCTTTGTATTTTATTTTTTTTTTTTCTCGTTACGTAAAAATAATTATACACGAAGAAAATTTGTTTGAAGAAATTAATCTTACACAAATTATCCACGTATAATCTCTAAAAAGTAAATGCTGGTGTATTAATAAGATAGAAAAAAAATATCTAGAAGCATCCTCCATTAACTTTGATCGATATTTTACGAACAAAGGTAGAACTTTGCGCGAGATCTGCGTTTAACAATCTCTCTCGTAGAAGGTAGAAAATTCCCAGACACCCTATAAAGATGGAACCCGAGGTCCGCAAGGCCGTCTATATGTACGACACTCTGTGAAGATTGCCGATTCTCGTTAAGATGCAACGATAACAGGCAACGTGGTCTCGAAAGTAAACGGACGTTGTTATACTCGCATAAGATAAACCAGCACTCTTTGCATCATGTTCCTTTAGACAAACGAGAGACTTTATCCTTCTCCTCTTATTAAGCGCGCCTCGGCGACGTGCCCAGATTTCTGTCCGGCTCCATTGGTATTTATGTGTCTAACGCGGTAAAAGTAAAAGGCCCATTTATTACAAATCTGTTAGAGGGTTCCACGATAAACAATCAGGTGAAAACTCACGCGAGCAGGGAAATAATTGGGCGCGTGCTCTCTTCTCTGATGAAACAGTATATGTAGTAGAAATTTTTCTTTTAAATTTTAAATTTTATTCTCGTGCAAAGATAAAAGAACTCGACTATTTAAAAACGATTCTGAATATAACATATAAGACACATTTTAAAAATTAATCATCGAGGACGAAAAAAGAAGGGAAAAAAGAATTACGAATCCACGAAAGGAATTTCGTTGAAACAGATATTTAAGGGTTGGAGCACGTTGAAATATCCAACGAGGAAACATATTTCACGTTCGAGAAGGTGTATATGCGAGGAGAAAGACGCGTACGATCCAGTTCCCATGGATACTCGAACATACACACACACACAGACTGCACGATTTTGCGCCGCAATAGATATTTGTTATTCATAAGCCTGCTAGTATAACTTCTGGCTTCTCGTTTGCCGATACTGACCTGCACCACTCGAGGCGTTACTCGCGTACACCCGTTTAGATCCGAGATTTCGTATGATCGTCGAGGGACGAGTCTCTAAATTTCCATAAATTCTATTTCCAATTAATCGCTATAATTGCGAGCACGTCGAGAATTGTCACAAATATGAAAATGTTTTAACCGTTGGAATTGTTTGAACTATCGGCACAATCTGATTTCTCGAGAAATTTGTAGAATAAATAGATTCATTTCTAAGTTTATCTAACAGAAGTTTGCTCGATCAATTTTGTTTCAATTGAGTGCCATTAGGATAATTGAATGCTAATAAACACGCAAGATAGATCTTTCCAATATTTAATTTATCTGTACTTATCTATCTTCAATTATTTCTTATAAAATTTTTCTTTCTTCGTAATGGGTTTAACCCAAATGAACGTAACACGTTCGTTCCTTTTCGAATTACTTTACATCGAACAGCGTCCAAGATTCCCTCAAATGTAGGCTAACAGTTTGGCGTGATTCCAGCACGAAAATCGTGGGGAACTCGTTTAATTTTCATCCTCGTGATTCGCATTGGACGCCGTTTTCATGTGACTGGGCGGAATAATTGCGACCCCCTTGAAAACCTTTTATAGTTGCCGTCGTTCCAATTGCGACGCACGGATCCAACAAATAGGATAGGCTATCGCGATTCTGCTGGAAATTCGATTGAACTCGTTTCACCGGCCTCGAACAATCAAACTGTTGCGCTGGTGGTAGACCGTGGAATAGAGTTCTCGATGAGAACGCGCATCCAAACCGATTAAACCTTTCCATCGTGCCCTGTTATACGAAATTCTGAAATGCAACGTGCGATACGATTGTTGCAAGATTATTGCAACAGTCCAACTCTGTGTCCATCCATTATGCGAAATCAAATGAAGCTTGTCAATGTGGGATGTACACGTCATTTTCGAAGAAACGTGGAAGAAATGAAAAAGAATTTTTTTTCTTTGCATGCACAACTATTTTCCAAATACAATATACAGAGATTTCTTTCGCGAACCTCGTTGTCTTTCTCTCTCCGCCTTATTCGAGAAACGAGTGTGAATATAATAGAACGAAAATTATACGTGTGTTCGTTGGAAAAAATTGCGGCCAAGTTCGGCAATCTCGGTGGTCGATCGCGCTTGTAAAACAATATTCCGCTTCTCTAATGTATTTCATTGTTCCGAGTAAAAGATATCCGCATCGGAGTTTCTTGTCACCGTGCCACGGAACAATGTCCGATCGGGTATGAAGATTTAATCGCGAATTCACAATTGCCTTCGACTCGTCTCCGTGGCATCGATTCGCGGCCCGCTCGTAGATCACCGGGCAAATCTCATTCGTGGATCTTCCAGATCTTGCCTCGTCTCCGCAGAATTTTATTACTTTAAACGCCTGTACACGATAAAGTTCCAGATAAAGTATCTGCATTTCACTCCCGGATATATATATATATGTAAAATTTAGCAATTTCTCCTCAGCATTGTGCGTTACGTCGCTTTCATCGTTCTCAGCCTGAACGCATCGAGGTTTTGCGAATTACACGGTGAATATTACGTGCGAGTAACGGCTTGGCATGGCGCAAAAGCTTATTAACGCGTGATAACGTAATGTGTAACACGAGGCCGATGTTGGGGGATAATTAAAAATAGGAGAACAATCGCTTCCTCGCCTAACTCCACGTTCTCTATTTTCTCTCAGGAAGACTCTCTAAGATTGCTGTTCCAATATTTCTTCTGATATTTCTATGTTTCCCTGTAAGATCCCATTCACTCTTACGAATAATTCCAAGCTGAATAACACCCACGTGAGAGGAAGAAATTCACGAAACGGTTGCGCAATTTCGTTTGAAAACTTGTTGCTTTTGACTTTTACCCGTTCGAGCTGTGCTTATGAGTGATGTAAGAAGTGTGCCGAACAGATTAGAAACGGTATTTGAAACTACATATTGGGACTATCGATTAAACTTAATTTTCAGAAATAACGTTAGAAATAATAAAAGTATCAAGGAAAATATTAGAAAAATATTCGAATTATTGGGTCACATTTATTGAAACATTTGTGAAAAAACTCAAACGAGATTGCGAATTAATTTTTTTTCTTATTCCGTTATTCATTCATTTCTGTAAATTGCTCAACATCGACATCGAACGACGAGTACGACACGTGTAAGTTAAAACAATATTCAACATTTGTATATCTTAACAGGAGATAAATGTCCACTCTCGACCAAGTGGCTTTATAGTACACGTTTTATAATACATTTAAGATATATCTTTTGTATTTTACAGTTATTACGTTCTATTCTAAAACTTGAGTTTTAACGAGTAATAATCCCATCTATTAAAATTTTCATACTTTCGAACACTTTCGCACACGTTCGTGTAACGTAAGAAATTTTGTGAGGTAATAAAGACGACATCTAGCCTCGTCGTAATATCCTCGTTGTTGTTACAATATACAAAATTAAGAGAGAAAATTCGAAAGTTCTAGATATAGAACTTAGAACGTAGAATGGGAAACTTTCTTTCGTCCGAAATCGTGGAAAAACTTGAACGATACCGCTGCAAGGTCGCGGCTATACTTTCCTTAACACCACTGGCGAACACCTGTTTGCATAGTTGCGTCCTTGAATGTCTGAAGATCGCGCGCAAGTATTCTCTACGGCGGCACTCGTAGAGCAGAGAAGGTAGCTCCAAGTGGATTTCCATGTCTTGCTTTCACCCGTGCGATGTCCTTTGGAATCGAGTGGCTTGTTTCCAAGAAGAGGAAGGAAGAAGGGAAGGAGAAAGGGAACGAGCGAGAAAGAGAATAAGAGTATCGCGATACGAAAAAGAAACAGCGTATTTTCAAGCATTTTGTTGTGCTCTGCGAAATTTCCTCCAAATCCGTCGGATTAAGTAAAATTCCCGCGCGAGAAATTCAAAAGTAAATCTTTCGTAACCGTGTCGTAAAAATGTCGAACGTCCAACAACCATACCATAAATTAACATTAGCCAACTGAGTTTCTTTTTGCGTTCCACGGAGTCGATGATTTTAAGAAAGAAACGCTGCAATTTCGGGGGAGTTGGCGATTGTTACGATAAATGTCACGAGGATGGCCACTAAACATTTGCATTTAATGCTTCTTAGAAAATACGCGTGTAAATCTCTCCACGTACAAGATTCGTCGGGCGGACAAGTGAGTAATCTCGGAATGTTTCATGGATACCACGTGCGTACATGACACGTGATGTCTCATTGTGAAACTTAATGACAAAATTCAGGCAAAATTTACGAAACCCCGAAAATAACCGTGAATAATTTATTCATTAACGGGACGAATTCATTGGTATATAAAAAAAAAAAGATAATTTCAACGTGCGGAATAAGTATACTGAAAAGTAAATAGTACGAATCGTAATATTCATATCTCTGTACCGTAACATGTTTGGAGGATACATTCTACATGTCGAAACAACGGTTTGTATATAAAAATTTGGAAATTTTCGAAAAAAACGCAAGCCCTATCGTCATTCCTAAATAAAAATGCGACGATTTAAAATTGGAGTGTGAGCAACAGGTGACACGATTGCATAAGCACTAGCTACCTGTCCATCGAGGTGAGAGGCGTGGCAAGAAGGTTGGGTAAAAGGGGACGTTTGGCCTCGCGAACGGACGGCCGAACTCGAGACTCATTAATGCCATATGTAGGCTAATGTCAAGAAAGCATGACAGATCTCGTAAATGCGCACCATGTGATTGATGACGCGCATCATCGCGCCCACTTTATAACGTCCAATTTACTACGTGAGACCGATCCACCACTGGAATTGCTTGTTAACGTGTAATAATCCATAATTCGATCGATTCGCATTCGAACAATTTGCGATTCGAGTCGGGATCTCTGACAAGTTGGCAAAAATTCTCCTGGCCATCGAAATTAACTTCTAAAACTGGCCTCTGAACGCTGGAAGGCTTTTTTTTCCATCCACGCTCTGTTCTAATAACGACACGTGCGATCATCTCGAGAATATGAACGCGGGACAGGCTTGAACCTGCCTTGACAACTGTCGATTTCACTTTCCGCTATCGAACAATCGAATTCCGTGTAATGGGAAAAATTGTTCCGTTTTCCAGTCGCGATGATTCGAACAGACTGATATTGGTAAGAGATATTGGTAAAAAAGAAAAGTGGTATGAGAAATTTATTATTATTTCTTTATATATATTTGAAATAAAAATTATATATATATATAACTAATTAAATTGAAATAAAATTTTAACACACTTTCCTGAACTCTCACAAATATTCCATATACTCGAATCCCGTAAAATGTATCTCTCGAATTAAATGTAGATTTGTATCTTGATTTCATCAAGAGCAAGCAACACGGCTCTAAAATTACCGTTTAAATATCATCAAACGTGTCTGAGAAAAGGTTTCTGCTCGCTAAAAATTCTTCTCGCGGGTAAAATTGCGTAAACCAATTGCAAAATCCTCGATTCCCGAAAACCTTTTAAGAAACCTTTTAAATTTCGACGGGATCACGCGACACGGGCCGCGTTAAACGGCTAAAACGATTTTCTAATTAAAACGCGTGTCGAATCACTCGTGCTGGCGCCTTCTAACGAACACTTGAGAGTGCAGGTTACCGATCAACCGAAGATATATCGTCACCGCACGTTTGCACGTGGAAATACGAAGCTTGTTATTAATATCGGCCGCAATTCCGTCGTTTCTCGCGTTATCCTTGATACATTGAAGCCGATAACCGGGGCATAAATTCACCAACTATCGGCGAACGTGTTTCTCGCGAGGCTCGCAAGTGAGAAATTTCCTCTGGAAACACCGATCCTTTGTTTAACGTCCCTAGCCTGGCCTATAATTTTATATAACGCAATGCGTTTGATCCTTTCCATCGTAATTTACGAAAATATAACTTGAAAAGAATAATTTCTTCACCGTGGAATAATCCACGATGCGTGAAAATCGGTTATTCTCGATGGAATGGAAGTGTCGTTCCAGGATACTTATTATAACGAAGAAGTTCAAATGAATAAAAAATATTTGTGGAAAAAGCATGATTAATTTTGACTTATGTTTTTTTTATTAAATTTCAAAATTATCGAAAGAATTTGAGATGTACCTAAAAATTTCGAGAATCGGTTTTACAGATTTAGCTAGTTCTTTTATGAAGCTCCTCGTATTGAACTTATATATTACTTTACGTCACTTATATAAAATATACGTAAATATTTCTAACATCTAAAATATATTTATTTGTCTATCCTCTTAATTTTAGACCCTTAAAGGCCTAAAAACCGGAGGAAAAAAAAATTTAAATTAATATACTTCTATCTTCATAAACATCTTTTAGAAAAAGCGACGAAAGATAAACTTAAGTTTTCCACCGTCATCTAATGCATCTTAGAACGACTCATAGAAGCTGTACATATTGAAACAGGTCCAGCAATCGAGAGATTACAAAAACTTCCTCTTTCTGATAACAATTTCAATTTGCCCACATAATATTCACCGAATGGAAACTACCATCCTGTTGCGCGTACAAGGAAATGGATCGTCCCATCCAGCCTGATCCAACCTTGCTCCATAAATCATATATCTGTTTGCTTATAAAACTAAAAAGAACGATGATAATTGCACGGTCGATAGCGCGGAATAGAAACGGCGGATAATTCCGAATTCAATAACTCAAACCTGACACGCCGGCTAAATTGTATCGCGCTAAAAACGGCAACGATCCTTTCAAGATTGCACAACTGGTTACCTAGAAAGAAACAATAGAGGAGGCGAAGCAATAAAACTATCTTAATGGAGGAGGGCTTGTTCGAGGATGGCGGCGTGGCACGGCGTGACCCAATGCTTCATCGTGGCGAAAAAGCTCGCTAATTATCGTTAAAAACCGCGTTACCAGCCGTGGCCAGATACAAATCTTCGAATTGGAATTTATCTGGCGGTTATCTGAAAGGGTGAAACTATCCCATTATCGAAAACGAACGCCTCGTAGATCGGTTTGTAAGCCAGCAAAGAGGCGAGTTAAATTTTTTTCTTCTTCTTGGACATAAGTAAGGTTCAAACGCCGCCATTTTTGCTCAATATTGCGCAAACTCGGATGAATTTGCATGGAACAATGTTACTTTTAAATTAATGTATAAATCGTGACTGTTGAATGATTTATTAGTCACTCACTATCATTGATTATTAAGGATTATTTATTAATCATTGTAATATTGGAAATACTGGATGACGTAATATTTGTGCAGTGATTGATGAACATTATTACGAATCGAGATCAGAAATCGATATTAGTATACATGTTTACGAGCCTCGTTAAAGAATATACGAGAATAATAACTTTCCACGAGCTAAATGTTACACCTCTCGATGAAATGTTATCCAGAGATGAAATGGTATAACCACTTACAAATTGTCATATTAAAAAGAAAGAATCCACTTTGCCCATCCATCCATCATTGTGTATTCAGAATAAATAAAACTAAATAAAACTGACCGTACTGGAGATATTTAACCAAATAATCGTTTACTATATTATACACCCTGTATATTTGAATTAAATTTAATTAATTTAACCAAAAAAATATATATATACATCACACCAGAAACGATTTCGCGAACTAGAACTTTGTTGTTGTCAATTACAAAACTTAATTAACCATCCAAAAAAAAATTGTTCACCAATTAACTTAACGTTTCCCCTTGGAAATATTTCCTCTACCAGTTTAAACTCCCTCGAAGAACGTACTCAATATTCACGATCAAAGAAGGTAGTATCTCGTCGATAGTAACAAACGTATTTGGCGAACGAGGAGACGCCATTTCCAGCAACGGACTACATCAGATATACATAGGATTCCGGCGGCTACGCCCTTATCGGAAAGAGTTAATGGTACCGGTACACGCGGCGCGACCTCAGACGGCGGAATCCAGGCTAGCAGTCGATTCTCATGGCCTCTCTCGTATCCTCGTTCCGGTCGACGAAAAATCCCGAACATCGAGGGATTCGTTTTAATTAAATGACGACTGCTCTCTACCCGTCCTATTCGAAATCGTCCTATTCTCTGTCTCAGACTACCTTTGACTACCATCTTAGGAAACTTCTTCTAAACCGGCGTTTCACAAATGGCGTGACAGAAAGAAATGCAATTTGCAATTTGCGTTTATCACGAGCGTTCTTCTATTTAAATTAAAAGATAAATGTAACAATACGGAATTTGACTTTTTTATTTTTTTAAAAAAATTTCTAGTTAACTACTTAATTTAGTACGCGATTAACAGATTAAATGAAAATTAAATATCCATCGCATAATTAAATAAAAAAAAAAGGAAGAAACTATCGCGATTAACGTATCACAAATTAACCTGTTGAAGAAATCTTGCCGATAAACTCGAGTTAGTAAATTTCAGTCCCACCTTACCTGTCAGACTATCCTTTAAGGTAATTCGTTGTGAACTTTGCAAAATTATTTGCTTAACCTCGATACATACTATTTAAAACGAGCGTGTTGAACGTTACGTTTTCATTGGTGCATGCGATTGGTAACGCGTAGGGGCAGTGCAATGGCAACAAACAAGTTGTACATAAATTTGTTAAATCTTAAACAAAGCTGGCTCGTAGTATCATCGAATCTCTGAGCGACATTTTCATTCTCGCTTTACAGGGTTCGAATTGTGCAATCTATGCACAACCCTGTATACGGGAGAGCATAAAAAGTGTGAGAAATAATCCAAGATCGCTGGGAGATAGTATAATTTAAAGTTAAAACGATCTAAAACGCCTTGTACATATATTTTCAACTTCTTGTAGAACGGTACGCCTGCGTTCGTTTCGAGATATTCAAATTATTCAATATAAAGTTGCAAAAAATATCAAGGGAAATTAAACCGCTTGTGCTCGAATCATCTGTTCACCATTTATTTTATACAATTTAATTGAGAAAGATTGGAACAAGATATACTGTTATAGGATACGATAAAATGGGTAACAGATTTTCGATTATTGTACATACTTTCTCAATCTCGCATTGGAAACTCGGAGACATTGTTGGTCAAAATACTTGACATATATTTTACATAATACGATATATTAGCCGCGCATTAATAGAATATTTGAACAAATTTTAGTTGCATAAATATATCCTACTGCAATCTACTCAAGACAAATAAACCTCATTTTTATAACGTATATTTGCCTTCCTCTTTAGAATGATTCGTTACTTAAAATTTTCTACTTTAAACACATTGTGTAACGATCTCGAAAGAAAATCGATGTACCTTTTACCTTACACGTCGATTTCGATTTATTAACAACTCTCATCTCCTACGAAAATATCAACCAAGATTCCACGAAAACTTCGAACGATTAAAAACTAGCTTAGATAATACTCTCCTCCAATCGATACGAAAGATCTTTCAATCCTTGCGTACAATTGATCTATACGAATCAATCGAACAAAAAAAAAAGAAGAGAGACGACACTGTGAAAATTCTATATAAAATTTCTCTGGTTTAGATATTCGAGAGAGAGAAAGACGCTTCTTTTCTCAGACGAGAAGTTTCGCAGGAGGCCTTAACCGACGATCATTAGGAACGCCGGGGATCGTCCTCGACAACCGCATTGTCGCGACCCGGATCCAATCGCAGAATTCTCCCGGGAAGATCACGACTCCCATCACTCCTCGTGACTGTCGTTACTCAAAGGTTACCTACCTACTACAGAGGCAGCAGCGACCCGTTTGCATCTGTGAGTGACGATGTCGGTCAGTAGTTCCTTCCGAATGTTCGATCACCACGCGCGACATTCGAAGACGGGGCCCCTGTGATGCGGGTATTATTGGGCCGCTTCGAATAATCGGGATATCGCGATATGCACTGGAACGATGCACTGGCGCGTATGTACACGATTTGTTTGACGGATAAGATGTGTACAAGTTTGTGAAAGTTTTGTGAAAATAATTCCTTTAGGGAATGCATGTACAGTTAGTCGTAAAAGTCTGAATATTATTTTATTTCGAATTTATGCCGGTTGTGTTATTAAAATTATGAATGAATATAATTTTATTTTGCCGTGCGTGAAACTTTGCACGTATGAGCTAGCATAAAAGTAATTTTTTCAATCCTTAAAGTTTCAACGAAGGATCGATATCTGGATTACTTTGTTCTAATATTCTTAAACGAAATACTGTGAGATTAGCTATGCATAATACGATACAAATTTGTTTTTTATCAGGTCTGAAGAGATGTAACAGTAAGAAGCGTATAAAAACGATGGACTATCCGTATAACGTAAAAAAAAGACGATCGCAATCTCGCATAATTTATTTATTTATCGCGTAAGAGTATGCTTCGCTTCGAGCTGAATAAATAACGGATAATAAATGGATATCGGGTATATATAGAATTTCATAAAAGACTGAAGGGTGAGCTGCGTGTATCCCCGAATTGTGGCCCGCTGTTTGTGCGCGATTCTTGGGATCTCACCGAGCCGCGGTGGTGAAAGCTGAGGAATTCACGGAAAGCCAAGATTTGCATGAAATTTACAACGACAGGCAGGTTTTTTGTCTCGCGGCCTCTCTTCGATACCCGCGATTTTATTCTTTGAAAAGGTCGTGGGTACCCGTGATATGTTTCGCTCGAGATATCATCTTTCGTGACCCGTCCGTGAACGAAGGCGAACAAGCACTGCGGCTGGGGGCACGAAGATAGATAGAGGGACTCATGGCCAACACCATGAGAAGTGCCAATCATCTTTGGGAAACCGGGAACGGTGAACGAGCCATTGTTCTCGAATCGATATCCATTTGAGCGGGGCCACTTCTGTGCACGCGGCTCGAATCGGGAATTCGAAAAGTCGTGAAAGAAAAGTCGGTCGGCCAACGGCCATTGTTAAAGGGACGTAGGATAATCCTATTACGACTTTCGCTCGAATTAATCGTTTCGAGATAAACGTTTCTTAGATAAACCGGCCCCTTCCTTCGCATAATTCCCGATATACGATTGATATTTCCGGTTCAGAAATACGAACGATACGAAGCGATTAAGAGCAACCGTTCTGTTCCAGACAACACAGCTTATTATTACGTTACACGGACGAACACGTGCTTCCACAGACGATTGACTTGCGCCTTGAGCATTGCGCAACGTATTTGCATTCCGCTTCTTGGATAACAAAACGGCCGGCTGTTAACTCGGTAGTGTATTGATTGCCAACAGTAATACATAAATCCGATAGCAATGAGCCAACGACCTAGCCCGCATCTGATCAAGGTGCCAACCAACCACACCTTTCTCGAGAGAGAGAATCGTAGCCGCTTCTACGGGAAGATAGATTCGGCCTCTTCTTCCCTCGTTTTCGGGAAAATTTTTATTTTTTAACGACATGACATTTGAAGGATATTACTTTTTATTCTACCATTTTTGGCTCTATTATCGTTTTAGGAGAATAATGAATAATTTCATAAAATTTCATAAAATAGCAACGAATCAAAAATTATGGAATTAAAATGTATATATATTTTTTTTTTGCGTTAAAATTGGTAGAAATCCTGTTGCTACCGAGGTTTTCAATATCATCCAGATTCTTACGATTAAATTGGGAATAATGATAACAAAGACATCGTTATGATACCTGAGACCAACTTTATCGTTATTATATTAATTATCCTTTACACACGGAACTATTCTCCCGGTTTGATTACCGTAAAGACATTATTTTCTCGCGGCCAGAAGTGAAAGGTAAAGCATTTTCTTAATGAATACGGCAGATACGCGTCTAATATAATTTATTTAGCTTGCTAGTAAAACTTATTACTATGCAACCGTAAGCATGTATAATTCGATAAATTTCTCGCCAAGAACTTCTAGCAAAATCAATATATTTAATCCAAATTATCATTTTTAATCAAGAAATTAATTGCGAATGAATGGATTTTTGACAAAAATTCTAAGAAAGGAATATTTTTACGAAGAACGAGGTATATATGGAAAAAAATATAGTAGAATCGCATGGATTAAAATTTCATTTCCGAAAGAAACGATAAACCCTCTCCTTCCGATGCTGTCTATAACCAAACACTATATAGCGAAAAGGAAACTTTTCATTTTAAAATTCCAACTTCAATATTTTCTGCAACTGAAATGACGACAATTAAAAAAAAAAAGAAAACAAGGGAAAACAGAGAGAGATGAAGGTCAGAAAGGATAGGAAGACGACCGACCAGCAAATCCCATGGATTTGCATAGAACAGCGTCGCCGGCTGGTTAGAGGATAGGCCGGGTACCCAAAGGTCGTCTTGTTACGAGGTGATTCCTTGCAAGTGGTCTTTGCCATTTCCCATGGGCAGACCCATAAAGCGGCGGAGGTCGGCCGACCGACACGATGGATCACGGCGATAAGGATATATGCATCGTGTTGTGCACCGTGTACCCGGTACACCGGAAGTGATCCGGCCGTGTGTCTCGCGGGTACGAAGCGCGCGCTCGTTCCAACTCGCGCTGCTCTCGTCTCTTTCCGGCCATTCGATACCCCGATGATATTCGCGTGGGCGAGTGTCGGCCGAATACCGCCACAGGTCCGCCTCTTACCTCGTTGCCATGCGCTATCTACGTGGGCAGTTCGGATATTATAATAAAGGCCTCGGCGGAATGATAGAAAGGTACAAGGGAAGCTGGTAATAATAGCGGCTCGCCAGCCCTGGCAGGTGTTCATCTGTGTTTGCGGAGAGAGAGAGAGGGAGGGAGAGAGAGGCCCGTCTTCAATCGTCTTCTGACTTTATCGTTATAACTAAAACTGTGTTTCAGCAAGCCGGTTATAATAAAGTTGGATATCGATGATTTCCCTCGATGTTAAATTGTCGCGTATTAAGAAGAGATCGGAATTGCGTTGATGACACGTGCGTAACGTTCATCTGGTGATCTCCTATGTGCTTGATTCGTTGTGATTGAATTTTGGGTGAGAAGTGGAAGAGATATTTTTAATTCGAAACATTCAGTTTTCTTGGTTACGCGTGGATATCCTTGATCCTTAATCTCCTTAAAGGCAAATTTTCTAAATTTCTATCATAATTAAATATTATTCTTACAAAGAAATTCGATTCGTTACGATAATTCCCAGATTTACAGCGCTAAAATTCATCTTCGAGTTCTTATAAAATTGCTCTTTCTCTCTTTTTCTTTCTCTTTCTCCCCCCATCTTCTTAACCCGTGCTCAAACACCAGAGTGCTCGAGGCGAGAATCACGAGGGCCGCATTACGCGCTACGTACACAGTGGAAAGCATTCAAAACGCGTCCGGGACAAGATTCTCACGGAGGAACACGATGTTCCACGCCCCAGAAACTGACGTATCGAGTTCCACGATCCAACTGGCCTCTCCCTCGTCGTCGAATGCAGCCCCACGAAAATTGTGCAACCCGAACGTTTCTCGGTTTCCTCGTGATCCCCCTCGCGTTGGCAGCTCACCGGTGTAACGAACGCTCAGGTATTATCCCGACACTTTTTCCGACCGAGCTCGCGCGCCCGGATAAGATCTCTCGTAAACGAGATCGAAACTGGCCTCTCCCACGCAGGCATTATGCCGTCTTAGTTGGGCCATTTACTGCCCATACACTTGTATACACGCGAAACACCCGGCGATCGCGAATAAATTTCAAGCATCGGGGATCGCGTGGGGGATCCCCTCCTTCTCTCGGAGTGAGAAAGAAAAAAAAGAAGAAGAAGAAGTGGAAAATATAAATTCGCGATAAAACGCGTTTTAAAACAGGGTTTATAACTTTCTTCAGCGAGAGAGAGATCGTTGTTGCGATCTTTTCTCTGTAAGTCCGTATATACTTATTGATTAAAGAGTTAAAAGTTGAGGGATGTTTTATTTTTGTTAGTATAGAAACCAAGTAATACACCAATACGAGTTTCATTGGATATATTTGTTTTATATGTAAATAAAGTAGGGTAAATCGCAATTTGAAACATTTTCGTTTCATCCGTAATTATATCAAAAAATATGGAAGAAATCAGAAATATTTACGATTAAATACGAGTAATTTCGTTTGTTCAAAATATAATCGATAACATTGTATATAAAATCAGATTTGAAAAATCCATTTGACAGGCTGAATTTTATACTACAATAATCTTTCTGAACGGGAGAACCTGCGATCGTTATCAAAGAACGACGAAAATAGAACGTGTTTCGATCGCGCACCTGTCCGTAAACCGTTCCCAACTCCTCGTCTACTCCGGTCGTCGGCTCGTTCCTTAAAAGGAACGCGTGGGTGGGCTACCTCCTTGCATAATTACGCGCACAACTCCCTCCGTGGGCCGCGGAGAAATTCCAGGGAAGTGGGCAACTGGACCTCGTGTAACGACCGTGCCCAACTTTTCCATTCGAATAACCGCGCGATGAATATTCCATGAGAAAGCCGCGAAAGAATCGTAATCATCGTCGATCACATCCACTCCCTCCATCAGAGCAGCATAATTTCACGATGAGCTGGCTCGTCTCTTCTCTCGTCTCCAGTACCAATACAGGTGAAATTGAAATTGAAAATCTGAATATCGCACGATACGAAATCAGACGACTCTCGACACGAGGCTTTGACAGAAAGAAAACTTTGCGGTAAGAAGCGCACCGAGATCTGGGCGATTCCCACATACGAGGGTTGTTCAGCCTATTTATAAGAATAATCCTTGCAACGAGAATGGTATATACCAGAGAGTAGGCGTTTTCTGGCGTAGCTGAACGCGTAATTACAGCTCTGTTCCTTCCTGCCTGTCCGCAAACAAGGATTTCAAAGCAACTAGGGGACTAGAACAGTGAGAGCGTCATCGAACGGTGCGCGGAAATGGCAGTGATCCGTGATCTCGACCTGTTCCAGAGGGTAGATTCATTGTTGTACGCGCAACGAGCATTTAACGAAATTAAAAATGGAATCTTTGCAAAAATTGCAAGCACGCGATACGTATGCATGTATGTAAGTACGTGTATTTTACGTACACGAAGATATTCGAATGTTCGTCGAGCGAGATTAAATAACTAGTTGGATAGCATTGGAGGATTGATTATTCAGGCTAAAAACAACCAAAACGAAAGTTGATATGCAAAAATGTTGCTCATTAGAGGCTTTTATATTATATCGACGTTTGTAATTTGTTTTAACTTTTGGAATCGATTATTCAAAGGTATGGCATAAATATATTAACACCCTGTATACATAAATAATATACCTCTTATACATAAATAATGGCATAATTATTGTAAGACGGAAGTATTAAGATAACGTGTAGAATAAAATCTTAAATGAATATTTATGTTAATAGCATTTCACGTTTCAATAATTTCCAACTTTAATGGCGTTTATCTTATATTGTTTATTTGAAATCATAAATGTTCAATAAGACTCTAAGCTTTATTATTAGAATGCATCTTGTATACCTTACGATAGCTATAACATTATACTTAAAACACGAGTATAATACATGTATTTTTTACCAAACTCTACATTTTATTCTCATACTGTTAAACATAATATAAAATATAATATACTCGGGCCAAAATAATTAATATGTAATTGTCACAATAAATAAAATGACATACAAATATTTTTATAAAAATAAGTAAATTACATATATATATAGAAAGATTAAATTCTTAAATAACGATACTCGTATTACTTCTTGTAACATTTACCGAATATTTTTCAGTCTCAAAGCGGAAGATCGATATCCGTCAAGGGTCAGCGCAATATCGAGTATAGAAGCTCGAGCTACCCTTCGAAATTGGCATATGGCATGAGGGATGAGGATGAAATATATTAAAATACATTTCGAAGGTCGATGGTGGTTCAAAGCGAGGGTGAACGAATGAAAGTATTCAAGCCGATTTTATCGTCGTGTCACGAAATCTAACGTGCGGCGTATAAATATGATAGTTAATTTTCATAGAGGCAAAATTACGTGCCATCTGTTACGTGCCGTCAATCTATATAATAATGAAGTAACAAACGAATAACAAAAAGTCGTTTCGCATATCAAATTTTATGATATTTTTAAACAACATATTATCAATCATAATTGATTATATATTAGATTGTTTATGAAAGAAATGTTTCTCGAACATGATAGAAATCTGAACTTTAGCTAATTTTCTACTACAACTTACGTGAATGCCTTTTGATACATAATAAATAAAAAATTAATCAATTAGATAAAACTCCTACTGATATGAACAAATCGATTACCTATATAATTCGAAACATTGCAAGATTATATCTTTTTCAATTTACAATTCAGACCTTCTTAATCATCCATTCATTATCCTCAAATGCCAAGCTGCATTTTCAAGCCAAGCAACGATTTGGCTGGAATCCAACTTCTAGAGCACACTTCATTAATTCACCTATTCCCCTTTAATTACAGAACATCATTAAGAATGTGCCAACGATAATTCAAATCGCGTGAAATTATTCAAAAATTATATTATACGAGAGGAAAAAAAAAAAAGAGAAGAATTAATTGTGACAATTGCTCTACGTGCTCGAGAAAAAGTATTCCACGAAGGACACGGTCACAATTTTTGCGATGACAAGCTGTTTGCTACACATTGCTACTCTTGACAACATTGAGCATTCCCGGCACGAGCATACGGGAATACCACGGGAATTTCGGAGTCCTTCAGAGCCGCGAGCTTAGAATAATCCATAGTCTTATTCGTGGGTGTGGACCAAAATGTAGAGGAGGAGGGGGAGGCCTCGAGGGTTGGAAAGTCACCTTAAAACGTGACCGGAAGAACAAAGACTTCAATTTCGCCACGGGATCGCCCTCTCTAAATCTCCTTACGGCCGTTCGAAAATTTTCAGTTTCTATTCAGCCTTAATTACCTTCTCTCTGTATTGCGTTTGTGGAACGCCGCAGCTTGACTGACGTTTAAGACGCTAATTAGGCATTGTTAGCCCGGAGCAGATTTGTTCTGGCATGCCGATTTTCTCCGCTCCTAGTCTAGAAATTGACCGTTTTAGTCTTGGCTTCTCTGACTTTTGCACACGTGAGAATGCATCCAATACGCTTGATGAAAATTGAAACTGCGAAACAGGATCCACGCGTATCTAACTCTGGGATTGGACGAAAGTGTAAAGTATGGTAAATGGAAGTTAATTGGTCAATTTTCAACATTTTAATTAACTCTTCAACTTTCTGTTTTATGTTTATTTTGCGTATCAATACTGAATCTCTCTTGTTTGATGATTCGTAGAGTATTCGATTCAACAATTCTGGAAGATCACTTTTGTTTTAAATATTCTAAATATTCTTAGTTCTTCATTTTAAAATTATTTCCTTGATAAAAGAAAGTACTACGGATGGAAATTTAAAAAATCCAAAATTACCATAAAAACGTCGATTAAAGTTCATTTATTAACAACCAATTTAAAATTTACAAACAAATTTATTACTTGCTACATCTTTCTTCGATGAAAAATTAAATTATTTGTAACTTAATAAATAATTCTCAATTGACACTTTTATGTACCAATTTTTCTACGTTTTGTGTTTCAATCTGTCGCTCCATAAATATCATCTCCTCACACTGTACAAATAATTACAATTAATTGAAAACTTTTAATTTTTCCTCTTGATCCCATCCCTCGAATGCACATTTAAAGAAATCAATTTAGAAATTACACTGTCCAACAATATTATAAATTTATCACAAATGGGAAAGTACCGTGGCATTATTGGCAACTACTTATAACTACAATTTCACGAAAATTATTCTCTCTCTCTCTCTTTCTCCCCCTGTGTCAAAGATTGAAATATACACTCGAACTCGCAATCGTGAAACATTATATTACCTCGTTAAGCATTTAATAAACGTATATTAATAATAAGCATCGATAAATCGACGTTCGTCGATAATTTTCTATACGAATGACCGAATCGATACCGATAATACGCAATTTACGAACTATCCGAGGAGCACCGCGTAGTCGTTTCAATTTTCCGCTTTCACGCAGGCATACCTACGCGCGCATCGCGCCATTCTATGCACGACAGATCTCACGAGAGAATATTCTGTAAGTGGATTTACAACCGGCACGTCGTTCGCATGCGAACGCAACGCGCAGATTTTACCGCGATTTACTTGTCACAAGCGCTAATATACCCGCGCCTGTCTGTTGAAAATGAAATTCGATATGTTCCGCCGCGTTAAATCTCCGTTCCATGAATACTCATTCGCATAACTATCTTGGATTATTGTGCGGAATAATGCTGGTGCAAAGTGAATTTCGTTGGTGCTTCCTCGATAATATCGAGGAGGCGGGATCAAACGAGATTGAAATATCGGAAATAAAGTGCTCGTGGATCGTGCATTTCCAATCAGTGTTTCCTTTCTTCCTTCCTTTCTTTTTTTCAATATTCGAATAACCTGGGAATCGAGAGGAAAATTTATAGAAATTAATATTTCTCAAACTTTGCCACTTCGTGTAATAATACCTTCAAGTAGAACGTAGAATGAGATAAGTCCTCGTACGAACCGACAACAAACCGTGCGCAATATGTAGATCATATCCATTGCATAAATTTTTCATGGAGAAAAAGATTTAAAATTTCAAATGGGGAGATATCAGCCCTTCAAAGACTATAAATAAAAATGCAACCAATTTAAATACGATGGCGGAGTTTCATAACGGAGAATGAATTTTCCTGTATATTCTTTTTCCTGTAGAAGGAAACGCGATCCAACCGATTCGAAAGCATGCCTTAAATATTACGTTGGACAACCAGAAGGTTACATACATGTGTTCGTTAATGAAATACTCTGTTTGTACGCGCATGGAAACCCGAACCGTCTTGGTTGAAGCTAGAAAGGCAGTTACCTGAATGTCGCTAGTTCCTGGCAGCCAACTTGGCTATTACGGTTTCATTCTGTCGAGCGAATATACACGGAGAATTTTAATGAACGCGAGAACTTTAAAGATCCGATAGGCATGTCTCGTAACGTCTGATCTTATCACTACCCGCTTCCACGAACCTTTACATCCGCCGGGTTATTTCGCATTAGTATCACAGCCTTGATCCCTTTTGCTACAATAGTCAAATGTTGAACTTCAAGAATATAAAAATAAGTACACTTTTCACGCGAACTCGAGTAAAGACACGAATTATTTCATCAAAACCAAATGAAATTTTATTTTTAAGTTAAAACTTGTTACATATAACTTAAATATCTTTCAATATCGCTTCGAAGGATAAAATCAACTTTTGCTTTGAATCATTTCGTTGTAAAAAATATTCTCACGTGAATATTGTTTTCAAGATATGAAAAAATTTTGAGAATTCAATCTATCCCAAAAATTGTAAATACTAATATCTACTTTTATAATATCACGTTGCTTTCTAATCTTTTAAAATCAGAAATTTAAAAATTAGAGGAATTTTTCTGTGAGACTTTTGTATTTAACATTTGTATACGTTCGATGAACATTAAAAAAAAAATTTTGTTTCAACGATCATTTTATCCATCATTTTATCCATAATTCATTTTGTCCCCATACAACGACCGGACGTGTAATTGCAATTTTCCTTCCTGTTTCAGGCGATATCGAGGACTGCCTGGTTGCCCCAGTGGCCCAAGGGCAATTCACGCCGCTACCGGAAGCTCTTTGTTGGGCCATTTTGGAGTTGACTTCTCAGAGACAAGCTGCCACTCTGGACACGCTCAGATCCGCCTTGAGGAACGCGTTTCCAGCCATGCAGAGACCTAGCCGCGAATTGGTCTACGATGCTCTCGCGAAACTGATGCAAGAGAGAAAGATCTATCACACGTCACAAGGTTATTTCGTGGTTACGCCCGAGACGAGGAGACTTAGGCGCGACACAAGCAACTCGAGGAGATGTTCGAGAGAGGTGAGCGGATCAAGAGGTCAGGGTAGCATGCTCATGTCCAACGACGAGGCCATGGCGCTCGTACACGGCGAGATGCTAACCCTGAGGGACGGCGACGTGACGCATCAAGCTGTGCAGACGAATCTGGCAGACGTTATTTGCGGAGGTAAGAAATCCCTGAGCTCGTACGATACTCTACGATGATATATCTCCATTTTATCGTCAAGTTTAATCGGCGAAATTTTGCAACAGATAGAAATCGCGAAGAAACGTGGAAATGCTTCCTCTCTTTCGAGGGGAGCAGACTGAAATAGTTTCGAAAAATTTTGTTCCTTTTTTCTTTTCCTTTGTCCGATCGGTGGAAGAAGATAAGAGCGAAATTCGCTCGCTGAATTTGAAGTCAAGGATTAAATCTGGCTATAAAGAAAAAAATTCGAATCCTTGGAATACGAATTATGATTTGAAAGAAGATTCGAATCGATTAAAATCGAAGTTACATTGCGTCAATATAACATCGTGACGTTAAGAAAGATTTTCGAGTTCATTCACAAATTTATTCATCCCTATTTCATATCTTATCGTAATTTTAAAAAAGAATCTCGTGAATCCCATGAAAGCAAAGTTTCCGAGTGGAAATCGATGGGGAAACGAAGTTGCGCCACGAAGGGGCTGAATCGGGCAGAAACTCGTCAGGCAAACCCGTTCGGCACGTGTTCGTTCGGGGATCGTTCGGGAGGAGCGAACGAACGTTCCCTGCCACGGATTCTTTTTCTCTAAACTCGATGGACGAGTCCAGCGTGCGTTTATGTTGTTGTCGTCCTTGGAAGCAACGCGGTCCCGCGCCGGAAGACCCCGTTGCACATTCCATCCGTGGATCGAAAAATTGTCGCGATTCGATTTAAATTGCGCCACTCTTATCTCGGTATTTAGAGTGGTTGTCGTCTCGGCCGCGAATTTATATCCCCGCGCGCGTTTTAAAATTAGAAATTCAAATGGAAATACAATATCACGAGGCTCGTACAAAGAAAAGTCAAACATTTTTCTTTTACCCGATATCGTGCACGCGCCCGTTATGGCCAACGTGATTTCAGCATTGTACGATAATACCCGTTTCCATATATTGCTCTGCCCTATCAGCCTTTTCTCTCCAATGGCCGCTGTCCAACGGCCGGAACGTTGCGTGCAACGACGTTACATTGTTACCGGCGGCGTTGATCGCCACCGAGCATCCTTGCATGCGATCGCCGGTACGAAAAGTCTTTGTCGTTGCTGCGCCCGGTTTCGCCAAGTTTTGGACCCGCTCAAACTGGAATTTTCTGGCGCATTGACACGGAAACACGTTGGAACATGTTGCATGTGTTCCATTCCTCTTACATACATCAGGGCCGTGTATGGAGGACGTACACGCGAGCATCGGTACACATAGCAGAGAGGTGAACAGTGCCAAGTCGGCGATCCCTGGAAAGCGTTTAGCACAGCCGATATATTAGCTATTGGTCACGACATTGTCTACCGTTACACACGCTGTCGAGATCACGTGGGGGGCCACGTATATAATCTTCCTACTTTTCCCCGACTTGTTTCTCGAGTGATTCTCACGCTGCTAACCTACAGCCGGTCGTCGCCACCGCCTCTGGCTCTGTGTACCGCGATGAAAATCAGGGACGGAGGGTGTTCCACTTTTTGAGAATACGCGATTCACGCGAATCGAACGTGTCGGGAATAGAGGAGCTCTCCAATCTTATATTCTTCTCTTTTCTGTATTTACCATGATAACAACATTCCTCTACTCTACTCTTTGCACATCTTAAAATACCGTTCTCCTGTCGTAATTCATTTCCCTCTGTTTCTTTCTTCCTCCTCGAGTGTTATCCGTTAAAAAGATTGTATCATCGAGAAGAAAAAGAAAAACTTATTCCATCTGCGATTCGTAAGCGATCCTTGGATCTGGATTTGAAAGACGCTTGAAAATTTCCAGGTAATCCCAACGACAAAGTTCTGTTCGCAAGATGTCGATCGATGCCGGGTCGCCTGGAGAGGCGACATTCTCTGCGACTGTGGGGATCCGCCAGACGTTTACACAGAAGCGGAAGTTCACGGTCTTTGCCACGAAGGCCGGAAAGAAGCGACACCTCGTCGAGCGCGGAGTACGCGAGCACGGACAGCGCGCCCCATAGCCCAACCAGTGAGTCGAGTCCGGGGAAGGGATTGTTTTTGGTGATGGATGATCGCTTAATCGGGAGACGAGTTAGCTTTCCCCACTTGAGCCTGATACTTGTGGATCCATCCTCTTTTACGTAAAATCGTTTCGCTTCGTATTTATATCATGCAATGTGTAAAGAACGCGGGACCACTTGCTATTGCAATTTATAGTTAATGTATTTCTCGCTGGAATATTTTTCGTATTGTGTAAATAAGTTGTGCAAATCTTATATCCTTGAATATCTTTGAAACTATGGATTAATGTATGTAAAAAGTTCGAACAAAAATCGATTTGTATCGAACGATTATTAATTTAGGAAATATTTTAACTGAAATTTTGTATAATTCGTATAACATGAAAGACAATATATTCTTTTGTGTTTCATGCGATAACAATTTTTATAAAAATATTCTCTTTAATTATCTTTCATTTCACGAAACTTTTAATATCGTTCAACTTTTGTCTAAAAATGTTTCTCATCGATAATTTCGAAGATATTCGAGTAATTGAATCGGGTATCACTTTGCTCAATGGTGCTTTTTCTGCTGCTCCTCCATCTACTTCCGAAGCGAGTATCCTGGGTGGAGAGTTTTTGCGATCCCCCCAAGTTCCCACATCCGCGGCCACAGCTGAACATCCATCAGATACAGAAGCTTCTTAGACACCCTGTTAGCTGGCAAGCCCTTCCTCGATCCCCTCAATCTCTCATTTAAGAAACGCAACATCGCTTCCTCCGCTTTTCTCAAGGTTTCTCCGGGATTTTTTCAGAGAAAATAGGTCTACTCTCGAGGCTGTTCCGACGCAGTACACGAAGAAAGGGCGCACCGTTAATGGGCACGTTCAGCGCCCAGTATCCCCCTACCGAGTGGTTTAATCCACGCGTCGTTCACCTGCACAGCGTAGCCACGCAAACGAGAGCCGCTAGCCCCTCGGTGAGTTTCAATTTGAAGTGCTCACTCGTGAAAAAGGAGAAATGCATCCCTCTTTGATCAAAAGGTTTCTGGCCAAAACCCAATGCAAACTTTGTTCGTTAGAAATAAATATTGATATAGTAATTTTTGACGTGTAAAACGTTATAACGCAAATACAGATATCTTAAATCGGTGTGACGCGAATAAATAAATACAAATAAGATCCTCCCAAAAATATTGCAAATATTATTCCATAAATATTTCGCATCAATTAAAATTATACTTTTTCAATCCTCAATCAGCGATAAGAATGAATCTCCATTTGATATTCACATTACAATCTATCTGAAAAAATTACAATCATTTTTAACGAATTTAATATATTATTGCATTCGATCAAAGACTTTTGCCAAGGATAGCAGGTAGGAAATTGAATGCAGGAGCCAAGATTAAATTGCGCGAGTCTGAAGAGCGCACTCCGGCCGGTTAACAACGGACTAACGTTTTCAGATGATGGAGGGTCTAGATCAATCGCAGGCCAGTTTCCAAGTATGGGATGATTCGAGCTCCGTGCGATCCGCCACACTGCCCAGGCGACATCGACGCCAGGCAAGCGGCGATTCCTCTAGTTTATTGGCGAACTCGACGCCAAGGAGTTCCAGACGACATCGATCACCGTGTTCGACACTGCCCAGATCAAAGTGCTCCAGCCTGAGCAGATGTACGTCCAGAGCTTCTGTCCTTCCCCCGACCACGAACCAAGAACCGTATCAGACGCGCAATCAAACGCAAAACGGGAAAAATTCGGCCAACTCGTCGCCGAGTCGAAGCGGCGGAAGTTCCGGATCCGTAAGAACGACGAACGCGAGCCCGGCGAAAACGGCCACGTTGGGCAGAACCAGCACGAGACAATCCAACTCTAGACGACCCAGCCACGATTCCACTGGAAGCGGTACGAAATCGAACGGATCGCCTCAGCATAAGGTAATTAAATATTGTGTTTTTCAATTGGAGAATTATATTTAATTTTATGATATTCGTATTTCTTTGAATTCTGAAGAAAAATAAGTGGACGCATAAGTCCATTGTAATTTCGTGATTTGATTAAAAGATTACTAATTAAAATTGCCACGATACTAAAAATATATACGAAGGAAATTATTCTTTTTTTAAATATTAAGTCAGTTCAAATTTATTAGAGAATTAGAGAGATTGATAAATTGAAAAATATATATCGTATTAAAAAATTTGTAAAAAATTAAACTACTTCTTTACATAATTACATATTTCAAAGAAAAGTTTATTTGCAAAATTCTAAATCATTTTCGAAGAAACAGTAATGTTTATTTCTCTTTATCTATTTCAAAAATCAATTTTCTCCGAACCTACTTTCTACCAATAGAAACTATCTACACTGTAGTTTTATGTGCCAAACGAAACATCAATGACCTCAAGACGATAAAACAGATATTACGTACGTAATATTTTTCTAGGTGCTACAAAAGACATCGTCCGGCCACTCGTCCCACTCCAGTGGAAAATCGATTTCGAGCGGGAAACTCTCGTCATCGCCTTTGAAAACGTCCACGTTACCAGCGAAATCCTCCCCGCTGAAAATGGTTCAACAAGGATCCCTGACCCCTCTACAGGAAGCGCAGAATTCGATAACTCTGCAAGTATCGACGAATCTAACACCGGTCAGCCCATCCCAAGATCAGCATCGCTCGATTCAGAACAGCGTGACACTTGCCTCGAACGCCACAAGCACGACCACCATCTCCGGCTCGCCAGGGACAAAGATATACGTTCAACAAAATAACTCCCCAATGAGATCGGTGATCACGTTCGAAAACGGCACGGTGAAGACGAAACTGGCCGAAAAGGAGACGATGGACTGCAAGGAGAAACAGGATCGCGAACTGATCACCGAGAAACTCTATAAAAGCAAGATAGATGAGGAGAAGCTATTCAAATCGAAACTCGACGAGGAGAAGTTGAACAAGTCGAGCAAGATCGAACGGCCTTCCTCCCTTTACGCTTCCAAAGAATCTAAACCGAGCCTCCTGTTGTCCGAGTCCGATAAAGAGAACAAACCAAAAGTGGAGGAGGAAGTGCCTAACAAATTGAAACTGACGAATCGGCTGAACAACAGCCAGGCGCACCTGATCGACGGATCGACCAACAACATAGACAAGAATTCTCTGGTCAACGAGCAATCCGGTATGAAGAACACGAACGACGCCATGAACAACTCGAGAAAATTGAGCCTATCGTTATCGAAAGACGCTTTAAGCTACAGGAACCTTCTCCGTCCGGGTTCGAAGAATAACATTGCGTCGAATCCACCCTCGCCCACGAAATCTTACGATGGTTTCGGTGGATCGTTCAACAACGTCTATATAGAGAATCTCGAAGCTACGAAGCAACAGAGGGCGCCTCAAGGCTCGGAGCCGAACTTGGAGAAAACGGTCAGTCGGGGAGATCTGTACTCGTATCCAAGTTTGAGCGATATGCAGGTTCAATTCACCAGCCTGGCGGCGCAAAAGATTCTGAAAGGTTGCCCCATCAACAGCGTGGACACGTTGGTCGAAGTCAACATGGCGGCTGCCGAGAAGCCGAACAACTGCGACGTTACTGTTCACACCGACTTTGGACTCGTTTAAAATTTTCTTCGTTTCTTTCTGATCGGGAAAAACTTGGCCTGGTTCTCTCCATACGCGTATTTTTCGTACAGTGAAAGGTTGAACTTTAGCACGATGAATTTGTCGGTATCTCGTATGCTTGCGTCGTGATAGATATGTTAAATAGCAAACGGATGAACGGATGTACTGCTTAAGCATATAGAGAGAGAGAGAATTGTAAACAGTTACCAATAATAAATAAACTTTTGTTATGCTCATCGAGTATACATATATATATATGTATATATATGTATCGCACGATCGCACGTTATCTTTTTAACCCGAACAATTTATAAGATCCGATTCATTCATGTTAAATCATCGATTATCATCCAGGTGATTCTCGAACATTGTGCTTCCATTGATATCATCTATATGCTTACGCGGATAAACGTTCGATAATATTGTATAAAATAAATCCCAGCCATTCCACAGAGAATATTCACTTAGCTTATTCATAGTTGCTCACAGCTCAATAATCCGGCGAAATATATATATTATATCCGAGCGTTAACTTTTATTCGCGTGATAATTTAAGTTACGGACATCTGAATGCTCGTTGCATTGTCGTTGCTCTCATCGTTCGTTCATTGGCCATTCTCATTTTAAAAGTTATCATATCAAGAAAAATCGGAAGATTTATTTGGTGTAATTTATAAAATTATAAAATTATTCGTGACTTTTACTTTTTCATTACACACACTTAATCGATCCAGATAGAACAATGCATCGCGTGCATCAGATTTCATCGTGCCTCCGTTTTTATTTTTTTCTTTTCCCTTCTTTTTTCCTTTTTTCTTTTCTTTTTTTTTTTTTTTTTTTTTTTTAATTTAACGTAATACACGAAATGAACAATAAACGGGTACCACAGCGTCGTAACGTTAGCAGTTTTGCATCGCTTTACCGAGCTAAAGCGATTTGCTAAAGCAATACTTCACGTACGATAGCCTGACAATTTTGCCTTACTCGAATGAGAGAAAAAGAGAGAAAAAAAAAAGAGATAGTATTTTATGGAAATTTCAAATACTGCCAATTTTTCGTAGCGTCGATTTAGGATAACAATCAACAACTTGAGGGGAAATCGAGTCTTTATAAAAGATATAAAAAAAAGAAACAGTAATTTAACATGCACTAATCGTTCATTTCGAGTTCAATAGTCATATAGAACGAGAGCCTGTAAGCGTTAGGCGATATTTTGTTTCGGTCGATATGCCAAAGTAGAGAGAAAAAATATAGTGCAGTCAAATTTTTTTAGAGTTTAGGATAACATTATTGACTACACAAACGCAAGAATATATATTACAAGTATATTAAAATCGAATATGATTACCGTATTTGTAATGAATTCTCATTAAAACGGGTAAAATTTGTTATAAATGAAATTCTCACGGATAATCGCTGTATACGTATAAATTTTATATCTAAATTATAGCTTTTATATACCTCTGATAAAATTAAGTAAGTGAAATAATTTGGAAAAAATTTTAATCAAAATTGTCGTTTATATGAAAAAAAAGAGAGAAGATATACGTTTGAATTGAATTTTGCGCATGCGCAGAATATTTGTACCGAATGAAATGATCATGGCGCGGAAATATAAAAAAGTCAACTACAATGTTACGAAATTAATGACACACGTACACAAATACACACACAAATACACGTATATATATATATATAATGAAAAGAGGTGCATTTCTTTATTGAGAAAATAAGAAATACCATTTTATAATTAGCGCAATGGTAAATCTAAGTGCCAAAATCATTAATAGTACTTAAATCGCCTTAAACCGCTTGCAGTGCGACCTCGTGGCGTCATACTGCAACGAAGTCGCGATGTAAACGAGTTCTCCGTATAAAGTTCGAATTACAATATTAACCTTAAACGTCAGACATATAGTCGTAAGACGGTAGATAAGTGGGTACCGATAAATGGAACCTGCTTTGTATATTTCGTACGTTGTATTACCGATTAACCGATAGTTTTCGATACACCTCTAAGTCTTCCAGTTTTTACGAAAATGGAAGGACAGCGAGCGTTTTACGTCCTTATTTCTTATCAAAACTAACTTGTAGAGTACATGTAATCTTGCTCTATCATAATTATAACAACGAAAGCGTATGATAATAAAGAAGATAAAAAAATATATGATTTTGTTATATATCACAATCCTAAAAAATCTAACTGAAAAATCATTGAAAATCTGGCAAATAATATAAAAAAAATGATACAAATGATATAATGTATATTTCAATTAAATTGTTAAAGAGATTGAAAATAAATAAGAAATTAATAAAAAATATTTTTTTTGCAATTATCATATACACAATACACGATATAAACCGCTGAATCACTACATATATTTAAATACTAGATATTTTTTTTAAAAATCTTGATTGCAAAAATAAAAGAAAAATTAAATAAATTTAAATAATTTAAACAAAAAAAGTTTTCCCGCGTAATTACTATCTTGATCGATAGATTTGCTCTACTATTTGTAGTTACCTACAGTTGCAAATAAGAATTCTGTAATATTGCCTTTAAAGAAGATCAGTATTCTAACACCCTCTAGAATCCTATTAATCTAATAAATTCATTTTTCAGATAAATATCTAAAAATTTTTTATTATTTAAATCATTCTATATAATAATCTAATTTTTAGACAAATATCTAAAAATATTTAAAAAATGTTTTCTCGAATCAATTCTATAATAATCTCTACAACAAGTCAAATTATATAACCGGAAAACCATTAAAACGAAAATATTTTCCATGCAATATAAGATCGAATAACTGAAGAACCGTAAAATATTTATTTTGTATCACAGTAATTAATATATCTTATATATAAAATAAAAAATATTTTAAATCAACAAGATAAGTGTTTCATTTATAATGTTAATTATAATACTTCATGCATTCAAATTTAAATATCTATAAATATTAATAATAAATATTAATAATAAGAAATTCAATGATAATATTTATTAACGTTGCATATATAACTGATTGTTTTTGGAAATTTTCTAATTTTTTTATTTTTTTTTTTTGTCAATTGTAAATTAATTAACATTATAAATAAAATATTCATCTCGTTGAAAAGAATTACCTTTGTATCGTCCATCAGATGATGCAGGAACATAAGTATCCACAATTTTAGTGGAAGTTGAATTTGGGCATTTAGTATTCGCAACACTACATAAATAAACGCGATTATTTTTCAACGCAACACTAATTGAAAAAATAATAAGAAAAATCGCGGTGGAATCGCAACATTAACTTTAAAAAAAGAAAGATTTCTGTACCATTAAAAAGCTACAATTAATTGAAACTAAAGATTTTAATAACAAATAACGTAAATTTTAATATTAATTTGTAAAAAATTATAATTATATTGTAATAAAAAAAATCCGATATCTTATAATTCGCAACACTAAATCAACCCGTAAATAAATTTTCGCAACACTAATACAAAATCGCGAAATGCCCACTGGATAGGATGATAACTGGGTCTAGATGGCATGCAAATTAGGCCGGCATGCATCGGCCATATAATATCATAAAAAAGAAAATAATGACTACTACATACTAAAATGAGCACAATGACAAAGTAGTAACAAAAATGATTTCCCATTCTTTGAATTCGAAAAGAATTCAAAAAATGAGAAACCATTGGTAGTTGCCCTCTTCTATGGCAATTTGCCGGGCCTCTTCAGCTTATAGCCTCTTCTTTCTTCGGGCGCAATACCCGCTGAAACTTACATCTAGGCTCGAGATTCATTAATCGCAAACAAAAAAAAAAAAAAAAAAAACCAATGATCGTATCTATGTATATTCTCGAGCACATCGCGAAATTCGAAAAATCGATGAAGAAACTGAAATACAAGCCATATCGTCTCGGCTTCATCCTCGATTTTTCAAATTTTATTCCCTGAAACAGGTTGCCACGCGAAAACGCGCCTACCCGATCAGAGACTGTGACAACCTGCCCGGCCCTACCTACTTATAATTAATACACACATACCAGAAGTATACTACCTATCCTACCTAACCCTATATTTAAAAATATGGCAAAACAGGCATACCAACACATTCATTCTACGATTCTCACGCATAATACTCGGGCGCAAAAGCCTAAACTAGGGAAACGTCCCGGGACGCCTCCGACACCCGAGCTTAGCACACTGCATTCACACTCTAACTTTACGTACCATTTCCCTGAAATCAACTGACGATGGCTAGCGACCATTGCGTAAAATATAATAAAAAAATCATATCTATATTAATTTTTCTTAATCGTAAATATTTATTATTTGAAAGAATATGTATATTTTTAAAAAAAAATGAAGTTGCTATATGTAAAATGTAGTGATTGATATTTGTTTCATATTTTATCACTTCATATTTTTGTTCTTATTATTAATTATTATTTTGATGATAGGATTAATAACATATAGATGTAATATTATTAATATATAAATAATATATAAAATTATTAATATATAATTGTATTAGTAACTATAAGTAGTAGAATATTATGTAGTAGATTATTATTTTAAGTATTTCAAGTTTTAATAAATTAACGACGCAATTCCACAGCCTAACCAAACACACACAATGTGAAAAATACGTCGTGCACGATACACTAACACATCGTCAGTCGCTGGAAAAATTATTATAAACTTAAAAATTATGTTCATCGTGCTTATTGCCTTTCTCCTATCCAAGTAGCATCTGAGCACGTGAATAAGATCCTGGCAATAGACACGGAAAGGGTTAAACCTGAAAATCCTGAGCTAAAAAAATATTAGTATATTTTGTATTTAACGGACTATAATTTATTTTATTTCAAACATTAATAAATATTATTTTAATTAATAAATATTATTCAAATATTAATAAATTTAATAAAGTTGAAATTTTAATAGAAAAGAAAGAAAAATATTGATAATAAAAATGAAATTTATTTATTCAAAAGAATATTGATAATAAAATTCAATAAATAAAAATAATTGACAAAAATAATAATATATTAAATGATATATTAAAAGAAATAACCTCAGGCGATCTTTTTATCAAAGTATATTTTTAAAAAAATAAAAAATTGATATTCAAAACTTATTACTTTGATATTAAGATCTGCCTGTCGCGAAATGTCTTCTTGTACTTAAAATTTATTATATTTTTATTATATTTTTAGATGATAAATTTATTATATTTTTAGATGAAAGAAATAAAATTTTAATATATTTATTATATTAAAATTCAAATAACTAAATTCTTAAAATATTATCATGAAATAAAATTAAAAATAATTTGATAATTTGATAATTGGATTAATAATATGTAAGTATTCTCATTTTATAATAATTGGAACAAAATCAAAGAATATACAATGTTTCCATTATTTAATTATATATAAAATGTATCTATTATTTATTATTTATTCAAATTTTCATATAGATATTTAATTTTTATAAATTTATTCATATTGAATATATTGTATATAAAATTTTGTAATTTTAGATATTAATTTTATTTAGAATTTATGTTAAATTATAGCAAATTTTTGCAAATATTCAAATTAATTATTAATATTAATATTAATATTATATTCATATTATATCATTAAAAAAATTATTAATATTCAAAAACGCGATGTACAAGAAGACCTAGCCTGAACTAATAAATAAAATACAAAAGATAGAAATGTTACTACTCGCGAATATAATAAATATTCGCGGTCATTGTGCTCATGAAAAAAATCTACGTAGTACAACCAGTCACTCGTATCGATTCGGATCTTTCATCCTACGATATGATTGAGTGACCAGAGGAATAAAAATGCATGCGACTCACCCATTCGACGCGAAGAATGTTATCATTGATTCTGTTATAGCCAAAGAAAAAGCCAAGCATCGTAAAAGGATGTTAAAATTGATAGAAATCTGTAACAAAATATAAAATATTATATCTATTTTAATAGAAGAATAAAAATTTTAATTTCTTGAGTATTGATTTTTGATTAATTATAATAATTAATAATCTATTTCTTGATTAATAACTAAATGTAATGTAATTAATAAAATAAAGAAAATAAAAAAATATATAAAAAAAATTACCTCTTTATATAATGGATGATCATCTTGAAATTAGCACTGACTCTATTTTATACCGAAAACGAATATTTTTATATTTAAAAAAAAAAATAAAAAATAAACTATTAACACGTCCGTTTAAGTAATAACTAACGAAAAACACTGACTCTAATTTCACGTAAAACTATTATAATTACACTTAATTAAGAATTATTATATTTTAAAAAAATATTAAAAATATTATTATAAAGCAAACACTGATTCTATAGACCACATTGCGCGTGGCAATAAATATTTTTCATAAGTTCAAAGATCTTTCAATTCAATCTTTGAATAGAAGCTATCAAAAAAAAAATATTATATATTTAGTATATATATTTAGTATATATATTTATTATTATATATTATGTATTTATTATTATATATTATATTATCTATTATATCTTTAATAAAAAATAAAATATTAAATATAATTTATTTCTTAATTAATTATTAAAAAATTTTTAAATTTAAAATTAAATTTTATCACCTTTTGCCAAGCCATCATGGCGTCTATATATATTGAAATTTTTGCCACTTTTTCATCATTCCATTATATCTGCAATTAACTAATAACCTATACAAAAAATCAAAATTTTCAAATAAATGTATAAAAGGAATAGAATTAATCGATTATATTGAAATAAAACAATAATCAAACATAAATTTTATCGTAAAATATCATAATATGAGTTACCTTTAGCTTTAACCTGTAATTCTAAATAACAAGAAAATTAACGGAAAAAAGAATAATTTAATCACCAAAATACTTTTATTTATAATAAGAAACACAACACAACATTATTGATGGAATATTATCGTACAAACAATAAAATATAACCGTGAAAATACTTAAATATTACGCAACAAATAAATTACACACAATTTACGAAAAATGACGCGTCTTGCACTACTAACTATCGATAGTACAATGATATCTCGTATTAATTCGATTATCGAATTATGGAATTACAAATTAAAGAAGAGATATACGACATGCTTCGATAAATCGAAATATATCGAATATGATACAGAAATTTCCAATTTTTAGAAAAAATTATTATGATAAATATTTATATTTTCTTACATATAAATAAAAAAGATATAAATATATACAAACAAAATGCGAAATATTATTCTTAAAAATAAAATTCATTTAATAAAAAAAATATGTTATTATTGAAATTTAACTTGACAAAATAAAAATGATTATATTAAATTAATTACTGTATGTTTCAATATTAATAAATAAACAATAAAAGCTATTCCAAATATTAAAAAAATATATATTTTTATTCTTGTGTATAAAAAGAAAAATGTTACCTGATATACTGCTATAAATCGTTGTATGTCAGCTATATATTCTTTCATTATTCCTTCGAAGTCATCGCAACAATCAAACAATTACTTGGACATATAAAAATTAGAAACAAATATATAAAATAACAATTATATTAAAATAAAGTAATAATCAAATTTTAACCAAAAGACTTACAATGTAATATAAGCTACCGGTAACCTCAAATAAATGATCGAAGATAAAAGCAAAATTCGAAGAATTAATTAATTTTGTTATTATCATATATTTAATATATTAATGAATGAAAATAACGATAATTTATAAACTTTATAACAAAATGAGAATAGAATTACTTACTGCGTAGTTAAAACCAAACAATTGAAGTTGACACATCCTTCAACAATTATTTTCGATAGAAGAATGACGCCATAAGTTTACCTAGGATGTTTCTAATTGGCTGGAGCATATAGTTCTTTTTTAGTGAAATCGCGCGAAAATTGAAGTATTTATATAATACTTATACAATAGATTGTAGATTTTTATAATATTGAAAAATTTATGAAACTCTATTCGTAAAAATATAATAGAGATTAAAATATAAAGAATTAATTATTTGATATAAAAATTAAATAAAAAAACACTGAAACACAATAAAGGAGTTTAAAATGAAATATTGTGTAATATATATGTAAATAAATTAAATAATATACACATATATAAATTACATACATTAAATATAAAAATTAAATAAATTAAATATAAATATAATTACATATTTATTATATTAAACGAATATATAAATAAACGTATAAATAAATTTTTATTTTCAAACTATTAATATAACGTGATATTTTTTTATTATTTAATCTTATTTAAAAGAGTTAAATAATAAATAAATAATTATTTTTTAATGCAAAAACTTGTTGTTATTAAATTAAAATTATATATTTAATAATTTAAAATTTATAAGAAAAGTATTTTGTAATTTTTTTTTATATTTTTCAAATTTAATTAATTTTATTTTGAATAAAATTATTAAAATATTTAATTATATATTTAAGTAATTATAATATAGAAATAAATATTATATATAAATTTATAATAAAATATATTACATTAAGCTTCAATTTTCACGTGATTGAAAGAATAAAATTGCGCCAATCAGAAAGCCGCGAAAATTCAGCAACTCGACGAATTAGTGGGGACGGTGTCAGTCTGTTGTCAACAATCGTACGGAGAGTACGCGTTACGTCGGCACAGGTATTTATAAAACCATATAAAATTTAATATTGTAGAATAATTTATTTATTTAATTATTACTTTTGTTTAATATTTAATTTATATAATTTATATACTTTTTTAAATTATATATATTTTTAATTATTTATCAAGTATTAATATATGAAGATAAATTGTCTTTTGAATTTTTTTACCTTCCATTTTTTACTCGTGTATTCGACAGTTACAGTTATAAGCATTTGAAATCAAATTTGATTTTACTTTAACATTATTATTTTAATTTTATATATTGTTCTATGATTTTAATTTTTATTTTATAATTTTTTTTCTTTTATTAAACGATCAGAATATTAATCAGAATATAAAAATAGAATATTTAATTATAAAAATAACTTCGAAAGTGTAATAGGTTATGCATAGACTTTCATACAAATGTATTAAGACATGATATTTTTATTTTAACAAAAGACAACCAATAATTACTATAAGTTTATTTTCTATTTATATGTAAAAAAAAAAAATAATTATCAGATTATTTTAATCAATTTTATTTTGTACATATTCAATACATATTTTGTATATATTCATTTCAATGTGTTATTTTTATTTGATTTTATATTCAGAATATTTGTTATAATTTTTCAAGAAATTGATAATGTATTATTTTTATATTTTGATAATAACAGTATTTTCTTAAACAAATACTTGAGAAAAAAAGAATGAAAATATTAAAATTATAATATTTAGTTTCTTCTTCCAGCCCATTCTCTAATAATAATACAGTTTTATTTTCAGAAAATATTTATGATTACGTGCAATGTAATCACTAGAGTCAGTGTTTATTTCGTAATAGTATTTTCAATATTTTTTAGAGCATAATTGCTCTAATTACATTTAGTATATTTAATACGTGAAAATAAAGTCATTGTTTATTTGACGATTGTAATTTAAACGAATATGAGTAATATTTTTTTATTTTATCTTATTTTTTCTTTTAAATATTTATCTCGAGTAAATATTATACAATCAGTGTTTCAACAATATAAGGCAAATATTCATACGCAAAAAGGTAATTATTTTTATATTTTCTATCAATTTAACGTTTTTTATTTTTATTTATTTCAATTTTTTCAAATAATTATTATATATATTATATAATAATATTATATATATTTTAAATTATGATTTAATTTTTATTATACTTTCCAGTTTCTTTAACCTCGAAATGGCATCTTATGGATCACCACAGCAACGATAAATGTAAATTTTTCACACCAAATGGTGAGTCGCATGCATTTTTATTTATATTCAATTATATCATGAAATGAAATATTCCACACGAATGATTAATTATATTCCATAGATTTTTTCGAGTAATTGCGGATATTTATTATGAATAATAACATTTTTTTCTATGTTTTATTTATTAATTCAGATTAGATCTTTTTGTACATAACATTTTTAAATATTAATAATCTTTCAAGTTAATTATCTAAAATTAAATAATTATAATCTATTGGAGTATATTTAATATGAATATTTAGAAATGTAAATAATAAGAATAAATATTTATATATAAATTAAATACAAAATATTATAAATAATTCAAATAATAAATAATAAATAATATTACAATAAATTATTTTAATATAATTTCATAATTATTTTCATAATAATATTTTTCATGATTTAATTGCTTAATTTTTAGAACTAAAAATACTAAAATTTTATTTCTTTCGTCTCGAAACTATATTAAATTTTATGTACAAAAAGATATTTCATGACAGATAGATTTTGAAATAAAAAATTATAAATTTTAAATATATTTATTTGTTTATTAGTTATTAAAATGATATAAATAGAAAAAAATAGTTATTAAAAATGATTATTAAAATAGAGAAAAAAAGTAAATAATATGAGATATGAATTAAAAATTGTCAATTTAGCATCATCTTTCGAATATTTAAAACATCTCAAACAGGATAAAGTAGAATAAAAATTAAAAATCAGCGCCATCTCGAGATGCTAAACAAAATATATTTTTTTAAATTGCTCAAAAGATGGCACTAACGATCAATTCTTATTCTATCTCTGTCCTTTTTATTTTGTTTTTTTATTCTTTCTACATGTTTCATTTGCGGCACTCTGAAGATGGCGCTGATTGCACAATTTTTAAGCTATCTCTATCCTTCTTCCACTATTTGCTTTCTTTGTCTATACTTGTCCTTTAAAATTTATGTTCAAGGAACATTATATGATTAGCTTAAATAAAATAGAATAAGAATTAAGAATCAGCGTCATCTTGAAATGCTAAAAAAATATATTTTTTTAAATTGCTCAGGAGATAGCGCTGAAATTTATTTCTTATTCTATTCTACCTTATCTTTGGAGAAATGATTTTGGTACTCGAAAGATGGCGTTAACGATCAATTCTTATTCTATCTCTATCCTTTTTTATTTTGTGTTTTTATTCTTTCTACGTGTTTCATTTGCGGCACTCTGAAGATGGCGCTGATTGCACAATTTTTAAGTTATCTCTATCCTTCTTTCATTATTTGTTTTCTTTATCTACACTTGTTCTTTAAAATTTATATAAGAAACAATATACAATTATTGTTCTTTGATGAAATTAACGATATTTTGTGTTCTTTGCATGAACACTATATTACACATTTATAATATTATATAATATAATATATATATAAATAAATTTAACTGTATTAATATTATTTTAATATCTATTTTTATAAAAAAATCAAATTAGTATTATTTTCATTTGTGTTTACAACAAAAAGTACGAGTAAAGTAATTTTTAATTCATGAATAATTAAACTCGTACATAAATCTGTCTATTATTAATAGCAATCAAAAGATTTATGAATATAATAATGTATCAATAAATATAATGATTATATTTCAGTATTCATAGATTAATATTTATTTACTTATTATTATATTTCATTTCTTCTTTAATATTTTAAATCCTTATTCTTTGTCAATCGATTTCAAAAAATTCATTATTATATAACAAATAAATTTTATTATCAACGATACAATATTCCATAAATAAAAATGGAATATTATATCAAATAAGTATAAATAAGTTATTTCAGTTTTTAAATTAAAGTTCTTGAGTTGAATTATTCCACACAATTATCAAGTTTTTATTAGTCATACAAGTTAGATATTCAGTTCATTTTGAAGCTAAATTAATGCTAATTTTGTAACTAACTTTACATCCCCCCTCCTTCATTCTCAATTTAAAAAAGCGAACGAAATAACAGGATATTATTATTTCCATTTATATTTTCAATCATCTCGTGTGCCGCTAAAACTAGAAAAATTCGAATCCATTGTAAAACCGTTTAATTTCATCGACAAAAATCCTATAAGGAGTGCAGCACGTGCGATTTCTTTCAACAGCTGGAACACTTCGTACAAAAGTAACGGCTATCCAATAAGAATCGAACGCATTGGTTAATCCCGTTTCCGCTTTCCTTCCTAATTGCTTAAATTGCCGGAAAAGTTTAAGTGAAGCTTCAACCGCGCAAGCGCAATGTAGGGCGCACGCTGCGCCAGTACCACTCCGTCAGGTAAGGTTAGATTAGATTTCATATCGTTTTCCAACCCTCTCCTCATGTTCAGTACACCCCAAGCCATCACTGCGGTCGGTAGGTTTCACTTATACATCCCCCGATCGACAAATGCACGCGCATACATACGTACACGCGCCATTCGTGTATTTGTTTATACATTCGTATGATCGCACATCCGTTTAATCGCACATCGATCAATGCGATGATTTACGTTGTTCGTCGATTAGAACGGTGGCCGGTAACCGGATGAAAACATGAAATTCTCCCATCGACACGCAACATTTTCAACATTTTGAATTTTTACGCGACCATATATAATAGAGATATTGAATTTTTCACGTACGATTGGTGAATCGGGAATATTTGTATATACCGATGCGAAAATGCACAAGGAAATTTGGTTGGACTAAAAAAGGCTAGCATATAGTGTTGTCGCGTCGTCGGTGGTTGTGAAAGTGACCGTGAAGATTGTTACAACGAGGCAGTCTCGACGGAACCAGTTACACAGGGTGAGCGAAATAATTTACAGTCCCTAAAAAGATTAATGTTTACTCTCGACCTACCTCAAAACTTTTTCGTGCGATCGGAGCACGAGGGTTCTCGAGCCGTGCACCTTCAACGTAATTGATTTAAGCCCCATAATTCAAGCAAACTTTGAAACTTTCGTTCCAAGTAAATCTGATCGTATATTTTTATCAAAACCGAAACCTACAACAACACCGCCTTTTAACGTCGTTCTAATGGAACAAATGCATCGCATCGTACGCTGCTACCTTTACACGTGAAACTACTATTATTAACTAAACACGTTGCTACGCACACAATCTTATCACGTTCACATTATCCTGTGATCACGTTTCAATCGCGCATCAATCGAACAATAACACCGAATAGGGAAAATTTTTACAAAAAAAAAAAAATCCAAGAAGATCGCGCATTTAATAATATTCCAGCATACCGACATTCGCATTTAACATCCGTCATGGAAATAACCAGCAGCTTCCATTCACAATGCAATCTCTCCTATTAGCAAAACCGCGGTAACCAAAAGTGCTGCGTAAATGAGGCCACGAGCGTCAAAAAACGCGGTAGAAGGGCAGAGTAAAACGATGGAGAGTAGAGAGACGTAGTAGAGAAAACAAACATAAAAAAAAAAGAAGGAAAAAAAAAATGTTGGCACGATCCAAGATGAATTGATATAGAGAAATTCCTCCGTCCTGACTACAAGTGCAGCACGCGTGGGATGAATACAGCTAGGGACGGTTGCATACCCGTAATCAGGCAGGTGTGAGTGACATCTACGAATAACTAGGATTGACGCGCAGGCGCCTCCACCTGTAGATACGCTTCCGTACGCGAGGCTAAATTGCTAGATTTATCCGTCGGTGGAACAGAGCGGCGTCGGAATATGCGGATCAATATAATTATCTTTTTCTTTCTTTCTCTTCCTTCCTCCACTTCCTCCTCTTTCTTCCCTTTTTCTTTTCTTTTCTTTTCTTTTCTTTGTCGCGGAAGAAGGAATCCTTTTACCGAGTGTACTTTTTTACCATTTGATCCCAACGCTCACGGGATCGTGCACAGCGCTCCGTGGCGCGTGCTACTTGCGGGGAACCGACTAACGACGAGAAGATCGATAAAATTACGTATCTCATTGAAAGAGTTCGCTTCGGCAGCGGGAACTCTCCTTTCCTCTTTTTTTACGGCGCTCACACTCGTAAGAAAACCCGATCCCTCTATCGTCTAGAATCGTCTCGGAATTGTTCTTCTTTGGGAACAACTCCCTCTCCACGTTTCAACGATCCACATTGAGGGGAAAGTATCTTTCAAGAGAGGAATTCTTTTCCTCGCTATCTTCATTCCTGATGCTGGGGATGCTGGGGAAGAAGAGGGTTGGGGGAAGAAAAAGAAGAAAAAAAAAGGGAATGCGATCTCTCGGAATCGTCAACCGTGAGACAAGGGAATGAAAGGACACTCGAGTAAACGATCCATTTCCGACAAGCTGGACAAGATTTATCTTCGCTGGAAAATGATATTTGGGGAAAAGGATATTTTCAGAAGTACGAGCGTTAAAGATGATTTGATATATATATCCCTTTTCAAATATGTATATATATATATATTTTTTTAATATCAATTTTATTCGATTCGAATATTTCGTTAATATAAAAATTGGTTTTATCGTGTGTACGTAAATAACATAAAACGAAACACAAGGGGCCAATATATCGTTCGCGATACACGCTTATTTAATCAAACCTGCTGACGTTTTTATTTGTTTAATACACTACGATATACATCTATACTAGAATATATCGAGCAATAAAAGAATATACACGAAAGAGGGGAAAGAAGGGAGGGAAATGATCGATCCCCTTTGAAAAAAAAAAAAAAATTTACGACAATCGCCGCGAAATATTTCCACTGTGTAAATAATAAAATAGAACCGTGCGTTTCACTTTCAAGCCGCGAAAAATTCTCGTTCAACAACGCGACCGGACACGGATACATCCAGTTCCAGCTGCAATACTGTCCGTTTCATCCCTCCATTTCCCTCCTATTATCTCGTGCTCATCGCCTCAGTGGCAAGTTTTTTCGTTATTCTTATTCACAATATCCACCATTATTGGCCTACGATCGTTAACATTACCATTTTTATTTTTATTAACCGTTCTAACAACCGTTATTATTTTCGCCAATGAGGCGATGTACACTCGTCGAAGCATCCTGTTACGAATTCTCATTACCTTTTCGAAACAGGCTCTTTTTTTATATATGTTGTACACGTACACACACACGCGCACACATATACGCGTACTCAGAAAGCGCACGCGGTGTAATACCGCCGCACGAGAAAGAAAATAGGAGGATCGGAGGAAACGTCTGTCTGCCGATTGGCACAATGGTCGTCGCCGGGTCAAAAGTTGAGAACTTTTTTCATGTACATATGAAGGGAGTATCGATCTCGAGCGAGTCGAAGTTCTTGGAGATTTTGACGAGAGCCTGTTGGCGATGAGCTGCTTTCCAAACAGTACTTTTACCATGCACTGGCTAGACTACTAATCGCTGCGAACGCACCTTCGAAGAACGAGAAGCCTTGCCCTTAATTCCACCTTCTACATCGTTCACCAGCTCTAGCATCTTGGATACGATTCTTTCGCTCGCAGATCGCAATATTGGTAATCCTTTAAGAGCCTTTAACGCGAAGCTAAGCTCCAAGATAGATCCACGATTAGTTGGCCTATTATTTTACCATCGAATCAAGAATTATTTACGAATTATCGCTCGCGGACAGCAGGTTCGATCTATCGACATGTTCTTAGTCGCTGAAGAATTCACAGAGGAAACCCTTTGTTGCACACAGAGCGTAATCAATAATGATATTCGCGAATAAGTGTGGACGTTATTACTTAATAACTCGCTCGCTGGCCACTACTTTTTCGCCCATTTTTTTTCTTCTCTTCCAAGCTTTGAGTCGCCGCTGCTCTCCACGCCATTATCACCAGCTTTTTGGTCGCCTTCGAGCTCGATCCATATAATGCCTACGCTTTTACGACCCCTCTTTTACGACCTTACGAAACGAAACGAGTCGAAAATGTCGTAGCCGCGGTTTGTACGCCTTCCATTCTTCTCTCTTCTCTCTCTGTTCACCGTTTTAGCGAGTCTAATGTCTCCTTTGATCCTCCTCCTCTCGCGTTTCACTGGATCAAACTGGATTTCACATTGGATTAAACTGTCGAACTGTTGCTTCTTTCTTCCTCCATTTTTGATTCCTGATTTCTGATACACATATATATATAGGAACAGTTTGTTTCGCGGAGAACATCTGCTCGCTTTGACCCCGAACGACGGAAATGCATCGTGGCCTGGATCAGCAAGTATAATGAAAACCAACAGCCGATGGTAAACTTTATCGAGATATAGATACAGAGCTAGCTCTAGGTAGATGTGTGCCAGAAACGTGTGCATGCCACGGTTCAATCTCTGCGTAGGACAAAGTGATAACCATTCGTTTGTGTTTCTTGTGTTGAGTAACGAAGAGGGGGAGGAAATTATGAATTTAGTAAAAATTATTACAACGCGAGAAAATTTTTCTTATTATTATATCCCGTCGTATCAATCTCGAACGATAATATTCAGAATATTTTCGTATCTACCAACTATTAATATAATTCTCTGGCATACAGTCGCCAAAACTGGCCTTGCATAGATGTAACAGGGATTTAAACACGAATTTAAGCCACCCCGCGTAAAAGATATCCGTAAATCACACCTCTACCGTGTGTAAACTTGTTGGATAAGTTCGAAATAAGCCCCGTTGAATGCATATCTTGAGCTCGCCCTAATAACTAGCCAGATGTATCGCCGTCGAGGCGTTAAGCTCGTGCAAGGCTCGTGTTGCGACAGTATTCGTCGCATAGTGTCTCCACCGATGCTACAATGTGAAAAAAAAATAGCAAAAATCGTTGTTGGTTTAATTAATTAAGCGCAACATCAGAGGAATAAAGGGATGTGAATGATGGATGAAAATATCCCCGCAATAAAATCGCGGGGAAGGAGGGAGGGGAATGGAAACAAAGGAAATTTGATTTTTGTTGTGCTAGCGGTATCGAAGGGAATACTTTCCTGTAGAACGTACAACGATTCAAATTTATTCCACCGCCTCGAGGCGATGGTAAAAGACACATCAGAGCCGCGCACAGACAGAATGTGTCTTATCGATCCGTTCTATTGCGATGGTCATAACAAATTCATGGAGGAAAATACTCGGCGATGCCGCGAGGGTGAGACAGAGGTGCGCGCAGAAGTACGTGGAGGGAGCCGTAGGGTGAGAAAACGCAGACACTGATTTCGTCTCTTATCGTTAATCGATACACGATGCTAAAATTACCGGAAAAATGTTGGAAGTGGTTCGCCGCGGAATCGGTTTTAAAGCTGGAGATGAGACGAGACCGTAATTAAAAGGTGACCAGAATCGATAAATGGCAGGTTTGAGCGGAAGAAAAAAAAAAAAAAAGGAACGTTTGGTTACACCCTTGTTCGAATATGAAACACCCTTCCAGATATAGAAAGGAAATGATTCACAGCCCTCGAATACGAGTCGATTTGCATCTCGATCTCCATTCCATTTCGACAAAATTATTGCGCGATCCCGCGTAAATTTTTATCACGCTCTCTGAAATACAACGACGTACAATCGATTACCCGTTCCCATTTTTAGCTCGTTCTCCTTCCGAAACGATTATACACCCCTGCAGTTAATAAAAAAAAAAAAAAAAAAGTAGTCTATAGTCGCCGTTATTATCGGCCACCTATCATCCGAGAATATCTGTCGAAGATAAAAATACATAGGCCAGTGGCCTTGCTGCGACGACAGCCGTACATACGGTGAAACAATGTCCTGTCCTGGCTATAAATATGAAATACTCGCTATAAACGCCGCCGACTTCGTATCATACTTATGGAAACTCGACGTGTATTTTTTCCTGACTTTATGATAGTTCGTGTCTCGCTTGGCATTTCTCTCTCTCCCTCTCTCGTTCGCGTATAAAAATAAACTAGGGATACTAGTAGCGATAATCTAGAGCATAGATGAACAATAACGTGGAACGAACAACAGAGAGCATAAAACGGTAGCGATATTTATAAAGCTTGTAATCTATGCACGATATCTATCGCGTGGGATAATACAAATCTGCGAAATATTAAACGATCGCAAACACCACCACGTGTTTCCTTTTGTATAGCGAGCAGCAAGCATGTAATTACTACATCGTTAATGCTTCAGTGATCGTTGTTTCGTCGATAATTAATTTTCGCCGTTTCGTTGAATAATTCGCGCTATATATATATATATGCATGGCCGAGTGAAAGTGGTTGCCGTGTGTACGCAAAATACGCGGGACCATCATTACCGACCGGGTAATGATCGACCTGAATGAAAATTCATACGAAATTTCCGGTGCCCCATACCTAGACCGAAATCAACCGGAATTGTTTCGATTTTGAGTTGAACAGCCCGTTAATCGACTTTAAACGACAAATGGAAGTGGATTGGCGAACGATTAAAAACTTATTAAAAGCCGCTATTTGTCGGCTTGAAAATGTCTCTCTTACTTCCGCGAGATTGCTGATTTGATTTTGGATCGGTGGAAAATTATCAGTTTTCTTAATTGCAAAGAATTTAATTCCTATTGTAGCTCTAGTAATAATATTACGCGATAAAAAGTAATTAACTAATTTATTTCGAAAAAGAGATAATTATAATTCATAATATTTTACAATATTTCGACAACATTCTTTATTCCTATCTTTGTATAATAAATTTGCTGCCGAAAGTAGTCGGCGTTTCGAAGGGACAATGGAAAGCAACGGAGGACCAACCGAAAATAAACCGTGTTGCACACGGGTTGACAAGTCGAATGCATAGGGTAAACACGGTTCATTACTGCAGCATTCATTACCGTACCTTCTGAAACGACAACCCTTCACCTTTGCTTTCACCGGTTTAATGCCGGGTCGGAACAAGGCCGCTTTTGGACAACTCTTCTACGGACTTCTTGAATAAATGAACAACGCGATGCGTAACAAGCCACGGGGCCATGCTTCGAAAACGTTTCCTTTTAAAAGCGCTTCGCACGCACTATATATACTATATATATATATATATATAATCGAAACAAATAGTTCTCACGTCTCCACCCGTTAGAATTTGAAGCTCGCAGCAAACGCTGCGAACCATGTTTAAAGTTTGCTGTCAGCTCAACGCTGACGGTTGTATATATGCTACAACGGGGGGAAATTCGTGAAGTTCCTTGGCAAAGTAAGCCTTATTTCGTTTCATTTGCAAATGTTATTTGCATTTGCGAGACAAACTTCCATGAAAGCATCCTGTACGCTTTCTCGTTTCACTCGTTCCATCTCCGATACAGCGTTACGTGTCACTGCAAATATCCTCGCTAATTAACGCGAATCTATCCCGATTACCTTCTGTAATCGCCCTATCGTACTTTGCACACGGCCATCCACGGTGGTGCACATACTCGCCGCTTCGATTTCACCGATCCTCGTTTTCTTTAACAAATATACTCGAATATGAGACGGAGGGAGGCGCGTGTACACGACGAAACTGTTTATTCGCGCATTTATCGGACTCGGTATTATGACGCGTACGTGCTCACGCATATTCCTGATCTAGACCGATACGCGTCAACCTGTTAAACAAACGTGGAGTGACAAGGTGAAAAGATTCGCGTGACGTCCGAGGCATACAAATCTGATGTCAAATATTCGATGTCGGTATTCGAATAAAGAGGACGTTTCCATCTATTTAAATATTTCTCATTAATTTATTTTTCCTTTCTTTTAAAAATACCGAATGCTCGGGAATGCTCGCAAGCTTTAGGGTAGATATTTCTACTTGGTATTTAACGTTACTTAAAAATAAAATTTCTTCTATGGAAATTCGTTCAAATTATTAAATATTCCATATTTATCCGAGCTATCTTCTATCATTATTTATAAAAATATCATTTTTATAAATAACGAATATGTATTTCTTTTTGAGATTGTTTAAAATCGAAATTTCTTCGGAACTGTGAGATATTTTTCTCACAATATGATTCTTTCTCTGCAATTCTACATTTTTTTGTTATACTCAAGAACTTGTGAACATCTTTGCTACGCATCTTCCTCTTGATCTTTTCGAGATCTTTCCTCTCAACATCTCCGACGTCCCCATAGGCTACTGGTACCGTCGCCCTTCCTCGCGATCGTACGATCGACCAACTCCTTCCTCGGTGTTTTTAAGTCATATGCCAACCCCACAAGCGCCATCAACTCTATGAAACCGGTGGTTGGATTCAGGCCGTACGCGCCCAGTTCAGCAGCCTTGTAATCCCACGGGAAGGAGTGATGGTAATTATGCCAACCTTCACCCAGTGCGAAGAAAGACACGGCCGGGTTCTCCGTCGGTTTCACCCTCCTGCAGCCGGAGGAAACGGGGTTAAATCGCGCTTGAAAAACTCGCCTCACCTCGCTCAAAACTTTTAATTAACTTGCAAGAGGGAAGACGAACAACGCGGCGAGACTTGCCTGTTGTACGGTCGATTTCCCCACATATGGGCGAAACTGTTCACGACAAAAGTTGCGTGCAACGACCACACGTAGCGAATGAGGGCCGCGTGAACGCTTATGAACCACGTCTCGTCCCACACAAGGATCGGCACCAATATCGGCATCGCGAAGCACAACGTGAGCATAATGACCTCGTAATACCTGGAACGGAGACAATAACTGGAGGAAATGTTAAGGAGGAGTCGTGGGGAGGGGCGGCCTTTTTCAGAGAACTCAAGTTGTTACGTCTTCTGGAGAATATTACTTGAACCCGATCAAAATTTAACGCGAGGCGTTGCACGAGAAATTCATGATATCATCGGACGCGTGCCGGTTGCCTGTGCTCGACGACCGTTTTTAAGGGGTGAGATGTCTTACTTGTCGAAGAATTTTATCACGGGATCGGCTGCGATGTCGCTCATATCGATTTTACTACCGTACTCCTTCACTGCCGGGTCCCGTTTAACCATCAGCCAACCGATATGGGAGAAGAAGAATCCACGAGTCGCGTCGTGTGGATCGGCGCACGTTTCCGTGTATCTGTGGTGCGTCCTGTGGTCCCGTATCCATTTGTAAAAGTGCGTCTGAATGGGGAAAAAAATATCTGTGATGTCATTCGGGATATATTTACACGACAAAACGATTGCACGTATCCTGTAATTCTCGGTGCTCCTTCGAGACCAATGCTTCGTATGGAATTTGTTCTGTGTGTTCGTATGAAGGGTAAGAACGATAGAGAATAGTATTTGTTCGGGAATTGGGAAAAATTTTCTCAATGTGTGCTTACTGTACCCACTGAAAATTATTAAATAACGTGCTATCTTTTTGTCGCGTACCATAAAAGTTGAATATTTTTAACAATTATTAAATATTCGAGACAATTTAAATTGCTTAAGAATCTTTTAAATTCGCGAGATGAGAGACGATTTGGTTTAAGTGATTAAATACATATCAATTTTAGATAATTATTGAATGAAAGAAATCAGAATGGAATAATTTCGGAAAGATTCATTGAAAGAGTTTAACTTACCTGTCCAGCCATGCAATACAAATAAGCCAAAAAGATTCGCAAAGGAGTCTTGGCGGAATAACTTTTATGCGCCCACAGTCGATGAGCCCCTGCTGTTATTCCGAAGCCGGCAACAACACCGTACCCGATATCTTGATGAAAATAACGTAACGTGAAAAGAAAAGAAAAAAACTTTCGGTCGAAAGAAAAGTCTCGATCTTGTTATTGAAAAAAAGAACGAATAAAACTCAAGTTTCTGTTAATAAAAATATTCAAAAACGATCGAATAAATCAATTTGAACAAGAAGAAAGATCGATTCGATAAAAAGAAAAATTCGAAAGAAGTAAAAAAAAAGTAAGTAAAACGAGATACAAGATTGTACTTACTCCAAATCCATGTCCACAGCTTGGCATCTCGATAACCGTTCACGAAACCGTAAACGGCGAGGAAATGAAGCACAATGATACCAATCACATTTCGCCATATTATCCGTAGCCTGGCCGGGGTTCGTTCCCCGAGTGGAACTGGTTCCACGTCCTCCTCCACCGTCCGATTGTCGTCCTTCTTCTTCTCCTCCTCCGACTGCCGAGTAGTCACCGTGGTAGTGTACATCCTCTCCAATCTCTCTCTCTCTCTCTCTCTTAATTTGAAAATTGATCGATTCCCCTGTTAAAACTTTCAGGGGAAAAAAAAGTCATCCTCCCTTCCCATTAAATTTTACGATCGGCCGCCTGGATAAAATTTCCGTTCATATTAAATATAATACGGATACTTTAATTACCTGGCACCATAGCTGCGTTAATTAATTAACACGATTACCCATATTAAGCTTGGCGATATGACTGTCAATTATACGTACGATATAAAAGCGGGGTAATTGCATGCACTTCCGTCGCATCATCGTACACGCGAGAAGAAGAGGAACACGCGGCACCGGCCGATAGGCGTAATTTCCCAGATATAAGGAAGTTAGCTGCCTCTATTACGGGGCGGCCATTTCCAGAGAGGGGCCCGGAGAGGGCGAAATGTCTCGAGCTTTTGACAAGCTTATTATAAATTTATAACTTTCCTTGGAAATACATTAAACGATGCTGAAATAAATTACGCGATTGAAGGAGGCAATAAGCGCCCTTAATAGTCTTAATTTAATTGAGCGCTCGTTTAATGCTACCGGCGAAGGGGATTAGGGGGAATAAAGTCAACCGTGAGGTAAATCTAGGAACCATTTTTCATTTAAGGCGATCTAAGGGGAAGGTGTTCGCTAAACGGTGATGCTGCGTAAATGCGATAAAATAAATAATGCTTTCCAACGCCGCAATTAATAGCTTTCGCGGGCGATCATTGGACACCATTATCGATGACCAATGATGTGGAATGGATCTTGGATTGGAGGACGTGAAACATGATCGTTCGTACAGTTTCTAAGAAGATTCTTCTAATTTCTATTTTATGCATCGTTGGAAAGAATCATTGGACATATCTATGAACGATATCGATATTAATTTTTTACATTTACATTGTTTCGCTCTTTTATATCGAGCTTAATATCCCATTTATAAACGTAACATTGAAAATTTAACTCGTTTAATTAAACTAAAATTGTGATATCATTTTGCGTTATTACTCTTGACAATTTAAAAATGAATATGAAAGATAACTAAATGCTTCATTGTGAGCATTACGTTTATAAAATGATGTTAAATTATGAAAACTTTTAATCTGAAATAAAAAGAATGTTAACGTTACACACGAACTGATAGCAAATTAGATATAGTTGATTGCGTAACGTAGCTACGAAACAGATATGATTTCTGGAAAAATTATTTCATTATTTTTGTGATAATCATCGCTCGTAATGCATAACACGTGCAACACTCTTTATCGCAGGACGGAAAATAGAGTTCTCGAACGATAAGATAAATTCAGAAACAGATTAAATTATCTACGATGCAATTTGATTATTTACAGAGCACGTCTGAATAGCGCAAATTAATCGATAGAAGAAAGAACGAAATACCCAGAGAGATTCAATCGAAAAGTTTAATGCATTCGAAAACGATTTCGTACACCGTGAATTATTCCGGAGAGAAATTAGAGGCGTAGAGAGAGAATGAAAGATCCTGAGAATTCTTTATCGCTTCGATATGAAACTGGCGTAGTAGAAATTTTATTAATTTGGAATCTGGCCGAAATACGTTCAACCAGATGTCCGATTTTGCATTAATAAATTCGATTGGCACACGTACGATTCTGCATCTGATCGGTGCATAAAGCCACGACTACGACTTCCGTGCCGCGGAAAAGATATTTCACGATGTATGGAAAGCTTCCTTTTCCTTAACCGATACGTATGTTCGTAACAGTTTGACGTCGAACGAGTTACGACCAGAGGGGTCGGTATTATGTTATTTACGGAGGATTAACCTGCTTGGACAATTTCGAAGAAATATCAACTTGTCTGAAATCGAGATCCTCGTAATAAGAAAAGAGGTCGAGTAACGTGATACATAAATTGGAGGTATATTGGCAACATTGACAGTTATGAATTGGCTAGTGGGTTTTAAAATAAGTGAATAAGCTGAAATGTTATTTTTACTTAAAAAATTCAAACAAATGGATAATGAATTAAAACTGATAAATCATAATAATTATGAAGATAAATTAACCTTTTACGGGTACGTAATTATTTGATATAAATAAATGTAAAATTGCGCAGAGATAAAATGCAAAAGAGTAATCGCAATGTTACGGGCCAAATGCGATATCAAATTCGAATATGCAATTTAAATATAGAGATTTAGAGTAATAATAAATAAAATCGTTCTGCAAACAGAGGGGATCTACTAGAATAATATGTTTATGCAAATGTAAACGTGAGAAGAATTTTGCGAAATTTTAATGATATTTGTATTAGTTAAAAGAAAAAAATAATATCAAAATTTTACTACACTAAAAATACTATCAAATGATACAAAAATTAAAATATGAACTTCATTAATTGACATAACAAGTGTTATAACAAATAGAAATTCAACTTCTCGCAGATTGCAAATTAATTGAGCTATCGCAGGTTTAAAGAAAAAGGAGAGAAACCATAATGATTTTATTCATTTTCATATTAATGTTATAAAGAACACGATACCATAGATATTAATAATAAACATTTTCATATTATACACAGCATAATAACAGTCGACGTTCCTCCAATCTACGATACCCGCTCGCAATAAATACACGTAATCTCGTGTCATTAATATCTGCACGGCATACACATTTTGACAGATTGAAAATAATTGCCGATATTTCATCGCACACTTCTCTCCCTCTCTCTTTCCCTCTCTCCGCGCCGTTACTCTTGCGATAATAATTAGAAATTAATTCAGTGCGCGCGGGTACCGTGAAAAAAATTATTAATGCATATGTATTCAATCGCTAATCTCTTCTCTCATTAACCGTGTTCTTGTAAAACATCCTTTCGAAATTCGGGAAACGATGATTTACGACACGTAGCGGGCATCAAACCGAGTCGCTGTCGCAACTTTCGCTCGTAAAAAGCTTGTCTTTCGACACGATGGCAATTTCCTTCTCGTTTTCTATGCCGGATCATAAAAATTGGGCGCATCGATCGGCGAGATACGTGGCCGCGACACGAATGATGAACCGTCAAGCGAACGGTATCGATGGAACTGACACGGCGAGTACACGTACGTTGAAATTATTGTCCCGTTGTTCTGCCGTGATACAGTGAAACGTTTGGCTGACAGCTACGGTGACGCTCGCGATAACGTCGCCGATAAACCGAATTGAATTTTCGGTGTTAATACCCGGGGAAGATCGGAGATAGATTTTAAGCAAGGATCGCCATCTATCGTCATCCTTCGTCGATTTATTCGCCCTCCCATTTCGTTCGAGAAGAATAATTTCGCGAAGAATAAATTTGGAAATGTTGTTTCGAATAATAGAAGATTCGATAAAGTTGAATTAAATTTGCGAATTCGAGATTGTGACTTGTGTAGATGTTTCTACACAATGGTTATTTTTACTACCAATGCTATCTTAATATAATTATTGGTGATTATTATTATTGCTGGTTAGATATCAGAAGCCTCTAATCTTTTTATCATTCTAATTTTTTTTAAAAGGTGTTATTTCATCGTTAAAATACAATTTTTGGGGGCAAGTTTGGAAAAAAAATTATCATATTTTTAAACTCAAGATGTAGAATAAATAATTAGAACTATCTTCAGGCAAATATTAATCCATCTCAGTTATTTTTAAATTAAATTGTCAAAAATTTTCATTATTTTTTTTTTTATTGAAAGAATTTTTCTTTGCGCTTATCAAATACACGAAAAAGTTCGCTAAAAGAATATATATGTTTGAAATCACGTAAAAATCAAACGTACAATTTTTCGTAAAAATAAATAAAAATATGATACTTTTATCGATTGAAATCTTGTTTTAGATAAAATAAAACTTTAAAAAAAAAAAGAGTAGAGTAATATTGTAAAATTGGAAAAAGTTGAATAAAACTAGACAGTTATTAAAACATGAAACATATTATTATTTAATATATAATTATTTAATTATTAATTTCTCTCATTGATGAATTTAAAATTTTTACAAAAGAAATCTAAAAATATAGAAATTGATCCATTTCTTCCTTTATCGTAACATTTAAAATATTTGATTCAAAAATTAAAATATACGTAAATTCATTCTGTGTAGATGTTATTTATGAGAATTAATTATACTTGCATTTGTTTTTAAATAAGAAAACTTACTATTATTATTCAATCTCAATATTCACAATATTAACAAACTCTTATATTTCTTTAAATTGGATTTGTTCCTTTCTACTTAATTAACCAAATATCTCCTCTGCTAAATTTCGAATAACAAATCGGATGAATAATTAAATCATTGATTAACGAATTCCCAATTAATCACAAGCACAAGAATATTCTAAATATAAACTGGATAAATTGCCAATAAATAGAAACTTCTGTTAACCAAATTATGCCAATGCCAATTAAATATTCATTTCTTTAATATTTCGAAAACTTGCATCCATCGTTACCCGTCCAAGTCCTCTACCATGATTTATAATTCTAATTAAACGTTCCATTTCGAAACTTTATCTAACAGGAACGAATCCTGTTGCAATCGAAATTTCTCGCCCAAGTTTTTATAACCTCCCTCCGCTCCCCTTCTCAAAACCCCATTTTGCTTCATATCACGCCTTCCGAATGGCATGAACACGCGGTGAAACCAGCGTGACCATTCGCAGATATTAAATCCACGCTCGATTGCCCAGAAGCCCACAGTGGATAGCGCTGTGCAACAACGCTTTGTAATTATCTTCATCTGTTAATGATGCCTTTGCGATTTGTGTAACCAACAGGGCCGTAATGGGAGTAGCAGAGGAAATTGCAGTTTGAGAAATGCTCCCCAGAAACCGGGGAACCTTCGTTCGCGAGAAAAAAGGAGAAAAAAGAATAATCGAGAAAGGAAGACGACCCGATGAGAGTTAAAGCTTTCGGTGAACGTATTTAACGTTCGTTAACTGTTCGCTTGGAGGGGAGGAGATCTGATAATGTGAGAAAACTGCGAATTAATGACACGAATCTCTCTCTCTCTCCAGTCTTCTTATTTTGACTCGACTCGAGTAGAGCAAGAATCGAGTTTTCTCGAGATTGTTGAGGAACCGTATCTTCGCGTATAACGAGGGACAGAAATCTTTGCATGCATTTTTGTATGTATAATTATATTAGCCCGTGTAAACTCGTGATTGATAAGTTGTCAGAAGGAAAATTTTTATGAAGTTTTTAATGAAACTTTGCGTGTAGAGCATAATGGATTATGTACAATATGCGTTGATATTATTCATAAAAATTAAAGCAAAAGCAGCACTGGTGGACAAGAAGTTAAAAGAAATTTAAATTTGTATTAGATGAAGCAAGAGGCAGAGCAAAGTGAGACAGTTTTATTTCCGCCGTGTCGTTCTTCATTTAATAGACTTAAATGAAATAAACTTAATGAATAAGCTTACTTACTCTTTGCACGTTTATCGACTTTTATATTTGCTTTCTAGAAAATCGATCTTTTATTATGTTCCACGAATATATTAATATCCTGTATAAGAAAGTGTAGATTTTTTTGAAATCAATCCCTCGAGAATTGTTCTCGAGAATATTTCTCGCAATCAGCTATTAAATGAGAATTGATTATTCAGAAATAGCTTTCACTCTCGATTGCAATATTCATTATTGAATAATAATAATAATAATACTCTCAAATGTATTCGTACCTTTGCAGTTTTATTACTTTTTTTTTTGTTTTTATAAATAGTTACAGCTTCCTTAGTTAAAACAAAATTACCTTAACGATTGATTTTATTCTGTTCAAAGTGATATTCCATTAAGGAATGAATAGCCCATTACGCTCTATATAAAGTTTCATTAAAATTAGAATTTTTAGGTTAGGTAAATTTGTAAGATAATGCACAAATACTTTTCTGAGTAAGTAAGAAAAATATGATTAGCTTGATTGGGAAAAACAAGTGACTTAATAACAAACTCACAAACTCCTTTCAAAGAAGCAAGCAAGCGAGTCATTTAATGGGAATAACACGTGTAATTTGAGATACTTTCGATTTTTTTCTTCTATATAAATATTTCATATTAATCTCTCTATATAAAAAATTGACAGATTCGAAAAGATAATGTTGGAAAAAATCTGTCCAGAATATCGCGTTCTATTGTAACTCGAATATTTGTCACCACGCAGGAAATGGATTCTCCGAATAGAAGCTCTAACGCGCAAGGACAAAAAATGAAAACACGACGCGATGAAAATTTCATTTCCCTAGCACTCACGTTGGAACGAAGGAAATTGTATACAATGGAGAAACTATCCAATCCATTAATAAAATTGATTGAATTTTATCGATTCTCTTGAAAATTACTATACACCACAGATCAATCGATGATATTATTAATTAATCGATTTTAAACTCGGCGCGGGAAACTTTCGTTATCCGCATCGTTTGGCAAAATGAGATTTTCCCCTAGTTGTTCTCGTCTAGTTGTAACGAAACAACGTGATATAAGCCTCGCCTCGTATAACGCTTCCGTTCGAGTTATAATCTTTCAAAGTTGCAAGCATCACGGAAAATGTTCCTAGTGGCTTGTTCCAGCGAGGATACAAGCTTCGCAACATCGTCTCGTAGATTGCCGAACGCGTTCGAAAATTCCCCAAATGCTTCGGATTGTTTGACAAACATCCACGATACACGGCTCCCGCGTATATATGTATATATGGGTATAAATTAATCAACCAATTTCCCGTAAATATACAACGTTCGAACTATTTTTCGCGTAGAATCGTAATCAATCGGTGACGAATCGCAATAATTTCGATTAAATTTAGTTTAATAACGTTATAGATTAAATGGGCAAATTGTTATCCGAGTCGAGAATATTACCCGCACGTGCGTATATTCAACGCATGAAATTCTCTGATTGGAATGGAGGTTCCATCTTCAGGATTAAATACCTCATTAGGAATTGCTTGCAATGCCATCAGCAATTCTATATTATCATTACGCAGTCGATCGAAATACAGACACGTGTGTACATATTGCTTCGGTATCGCGTACCGACTTTGATGAGCAAATTAGGATTCTAACCGGTTTGTCGAAATACAGGCCCGCTCGCTCGACTATCCGGAATATCAGCCAATTGTATTATCATGCATAAAACGAGATACCTATCGTTATTCTCAATTATTCAAATTATTATTATATTTTTAATCAACCGATAAATGTACTCTCAAACAATTTTATATATGTATATATATATATCGTTTGTTCGAGTTTGAGGTCATTGATTCTTGCCTCGAACTGCTTCCCGCCACGAAATTTCATCGTTTCAATATCGCTTGTTAACTAGCTATCGAATGATTTAATACATCCTTGCGCCGTGAACATGTAGAGTGGTCTAATTTCGCCGGTTACTTGATGTTTATTCATTAGCGGCCATTGACGATTGAACCAGCGGCCGGCTAAGCCTTTAATACCGGATCATTTATCAAATGTTAATAGCTGTACACTAGCTTATCAAATAGTCGGTGGAAACTGTTATTAGCTGTCTCGAATTATCAAGCTATACACACGTGTAATTCGTTAGATACATCGTAACGGAACCATCATCTATCGATTATCGATAATTGCCAAAGACGATACCTTGTTTTCGAAACCCGGCACACCTTATAATGGGGTTAGTTTAAAACGATTACACGTAGCGATACTACGTGATTGCAACAATAGTTTCGTAGATATCTGTCGTAGGAATTATTAACAAACAGTATCTATAAAAGAAAATACTCGAAATATCTTGTAAAGAATTTTTTAAAAATCGTAATCAACTTCGAAACTCGGCGCGAATATTTTTAACAATTCAAATGGCATTATGTCACAACTCGTAATTACTGTGGAAGAAATTTTCGAAACAAGCTACCCCCTCGTTACCTTTCTTTCTTTCTTTCCTTCTTTTTTCACCCGCTACTCTAATTGCGTGTCAATCGCGGCGACTAATTACCAGCACCGCTCGCACGAAAATCGAACGTTTACCCCGAGAAAACCTCGTCTCCGCTAAACGACGACGCTAGCTAGTCCAACTCATCGCACACGCCGCCAATGCTTAAGTATCAGTAATCGATACATCTTGTCTGCGCCGATGTCACCGCGAACACCACCACGAGGAACCTGGGTAACCCATCGAGGACCCGCTATACCTTCCAGGCTATGTATACCTTCTCTACTCACCCGTGGCGTGTCGGCCGACTACCAGCCACTTAGAAAGCCAGTTAAACACCACAGAGCACAAGCACTAACGGCGAGACGCGTGTCATCGAACTTGTCGATAACGTTTCACAGCTATTCCCCTGGTGGCCGGCCATTTATAAAGTGCCCCCTAATCTCACGGAGTGTTCGTCCATTGTTAGATGGTTCCCGTCCAACTATCAATGCGATCCAATGTGGTGGGGGATAGTGGCAACCGATAATCCATAGTTTACAGAGAAGTTTCGTGGTGGTGGTGTCGATGGTGGTGGGCCCGTAGCGAGAAAAGAGGGTAGAAAAACGCGGCCTTCCCCCACTCCGCAGTTAAGAACTAGTCGACAAACGTCGATTATAGTAGTTTAAGTAACCTTGCTATTTACTTATCGACGAATAATCCGCGAATAATCACTCCACTCCCTTTGGATGATTTCAAAAAATTGAAACGAAGAGGTCTTTTTAGAGGAGGTTTTACTCTTAATTTCAAAAAATTTTCCCTCCCTTCTTCCTACTCCTCCTGTAATCTCGTTGCCTCGAGCCTTCCGTATCCTCCTCGTACTGGGGGAGGGTTATGTATTATCGTCGGTTGTATACATACGCACGCGTCTAGACGAGGAAAACTACGAGAGGAAACGTACACGGCACACGTAGCCGCGTTTCGTATTTTTCCCGTTACGGCGAGGCCATTTCGCATCCTCGCTTATCCCCGGCCCAGCTATTGCCCTCGTATGCCCCCTCTTTTTGGATACATTCCTATTTATCTAAACGTCGCCGCTATGGAAGGATCTGTCTGCATTTCCCGACTATGATCGAGCGAGATTTCCTCGAGATTGTCGCAGTCAAACTCAAGAGACACGGAGTGATAGGGGGAAGTGTATTAATCTTGCGGCTGCATTTTGTTGCCTCCTTCGAGATTTACATCCCGGAAATTCTATGCGTCTGTCATCTTGGAATTTGACGAAAGTGTATATTTTTAGCTTCGTCTTGGTGAAACTTAAATTTATAAATTCGAAGAAATCGAAGAGAGGAATTTTCCCTTCTCATTTTTAAAAAGTTGGAACAACGATTTCTTTTTTTATATTCTTTTCTCCAACTCTGAAAATATACCTATTTTCCAAGGAAGCTGAAGAAGAAATTGAAACATTTCGGGATAATCGATCTGATACCAGTTATCCGAGAACCAGGGAATTTCTATCGAAATTGCAAGTTTTCATTGATCGATTCGCTTTGCATCTGCCTTTACTTCGCGATAAATTGAAGATGAATATACGAGAAAATCGGGTAAATTCGAAAATCCGACTAGAATCCACTTTTGGAGAGAATTCAAGAGTAACGTATCACATCGAGCGTGGCGAACATCGAATGTGGAACGGCTCTCGGTGAAACGGTGTTCCTTTTTCTTTCAAACGTTTGTTCCACGAGTATCGATACGGAGGATAAGTACAGAATTATAAAAAACTATCGGTATACTTTCGAAATAAGATAAATGTATTATAATTCGACCCTTTTATATAACAAATCTCTGTACTTTCAATTGTGAATCTCTATCGTTCGCTAAATTCTAACATTTTTTTAATCTGTTCTAATCTAGTTGAAGTGAAATTTTAATAATGATTCTCTTAAAGATTCTTCAACATACTCTTAATCTTGAGTTATAAATCGCATTACGAATTTCAAGTTGAGAGTCACACGAAGCGAATATCGCAATAATCATTTGGTGACAAAAAATTTTAGAAAACGTTTAGATTATAGATTACAGTTGCATTATCGGAAATATGCGAGCGAGAAAATACGTACTTTCACTAGCTACGTGTTTTTTGTAGCGTGCAATAGCATTCCAAGATTAGTTCGATCATAAAATGCCACATCATTCATCTTTTCAACGAACACAGAGATTCGATCATTCTCCGAATTAATTTAATTCTCGCACGCAAATTCATAATTTCGTGAGCGCGTAAAAATTTAAAATCTTCGATGAATGTAAGATATTATTATTAAAAATGCACTTTTCTTTTTTTTGTAATTATCAACACGCAAATTTGATGATTGAATTTAATTTAATTGAATTGAATTTAAATAAAAAGGATACGAATAAAAATTATTAAATATATACGCGATTAATTAATTTTATCTCTTTCCATAAATAATATTTTAACGAATGTAAATCGAAATTATATTCAATATAAATACTTTAAAAAGATTTGTGCACCATTTCATTCAAATATTGTTTTAAAATTATCATTCAATACGGGGCAAAGAATTTACTTTAGAATTATAAATATAAATTAAATATAAAATATATTTTTATAAAAATTAAACTTCTTATGTATCCCATTTTGTATCCCAACGAATCTCAATTTAAAATATCTTCAAGAAGATTTGTCCATCATTTCAAAACTTACTTATAAATCGATACAACGTTGTAAGAATTTGCAAATCCAAAATATCTTTGTAAAGATTACTCGATAATGAACATTTAAGGATCTTGTGTTTCGATAAAGTTACATGAACTTGCACTTGGAATTTCAAAGTAGGTACATTTAACTTAAACGTGACTTCAGATATTCTACTTGCCTAGTTGTCTTTAAAACTCTTCGATTAAGACACGATGGACTTTTTATGGAAAAATTTAAAAAGATCTGAAAAATTCTTTTTAAATACAGTTATATACGCATCACTGCACAATATTACAAAATGAAAGTGAGAAGTGAAATTTCGATATATTTTTATCGAAACTTTATATTTTCTTCTATAAAGCATTGATCGTGATGAAAATGGATAAAAAAAAATTTTTAAAAACCGTTCAATCAGTTTTGAAACTTTTAATTAAATCCAATTTTTCTTTGAAAGTTTCTCCATTCCTTTCTCTTAATTAACATATCCAAAGCAATCTAAATCATTATTTAATATCATAAACTTTCACCGTAATTAAGATCATCGTAATTGTTGAGAAACAAATAAATATTCCTTTTTAGAAACGATCGAAACTTAAGAATAATATTAAGCATAATAAAATCATGTCAGAATAACTATAATAAAAATAATAATTATATCTCCTAACATTATCCTAACATCCGAACATTCCATTATACAAATTCTATATTCGCAATTATGCAAACAAGCACTTTTTCTTATTAATAGAAAATATTAGAATGTAAAATTCGTAAATACAATTTTACACGTACACGTATAAATCAAAAATACTTAAGAAATTGGCAAAGATGTATATAATACATCTATATAATATTTATAAATTTCCTCGAAATGTATAAAACAATTCTAAAAGAAATATTGTTAAACGTTCGATCATCCCCCTTTTATTAATTCGGATAATGGAATTTTTCGTCGTGGCAAATAAATGAATACTCGTTATAAACTTTATATAAAATTGCACGTTTATTCGTTTATTCCTTAGACAGTAATCACGTATTTCAATTTAATAATATGACAATCATCATGCAGAAATTTTGATAGAACGACAATCGAACGATCCATAAAGCCGAAGAATAGTTTCCTCGCGTATACAGTCCCAACGGGAAATTTTCCAACCAGAGGTGCCAGTTTCTCGATCAAAAAATTTACGGACCGATGAAAGGAAGCGTTCACTCCATTTTCACGTATCCACCCTCCCTTCTCCTTCTCTCTCGAAGATCTTCGCCCTCGCTCGAGATCCCGAATCTTTGCATAATGCCACCGATGATAAAATACTCCCCTGCTTGCAAATCGAAATCCCGGCGTGAAAACCCCACGTTACATATATATATATATATGTATACATATATACGTACATACATGCACATACGATCCTCTCCTCCAGAGTGGAGGAGGCTGGCCAGAAGAAGGGGTTCGGTTCGGGTAATCAAAATGCAAAACTCTTCGGCTTTCAATTGCATGGAATATCGGAATATCCGGCGCGAAGTGGATATCCCGGGTTAGCTCGAGACACGGCGGAAAAACTGCACGTTCCTCCGCGTGAAATTTCTTCGAAGATGGCGTGTCTAACCCGCGTGTTGCAATTTACAACATCCCAAAGGATCATCCTGCATCTTCGTGCAAGTCGATGACTCGCAAAGGGAGAACGTATTACCGTTAGCACGCGACAAAGAAGATCCTTTTTCCTTTCTTTCTTTTCTTTTCCCCCTTTATCCATCGAACGGAATAAGCAATTCGAGGGAGAGGAGTTGGAACGGACCGGTCGAACTCGATCCAAACGCTCGTGCAAACCCCAAACCCTCTCTCCCCCCGCCATAAGCCATAAAATTTCGGCCGACAATTTGGGAAATCGTCCAATCGCGGGGGATGAATGGATCATAAAACACGATGGGACACGGTCGCCGTGATTACCTCCAGGAAGAGGGGGAGGGGAAGATTCTAGCTGGAACAATGGTGAAAGTTGGACGCGGCGTAAACGCCTCCTCCATTTTTTTTCTTTTTTTTTTGCTTCCACGATTCCGTGCAAATTCCCTGTGCAAATTCTCCATGATTCTCCGTATACATATATATATATATATATAGTTCACCTACAGGAAGGCGTGCAAGGAGAGGCGAGGGAAGGCATACAGTAAACGGTGGACGGTTGACAGGGACTGGGACAAATGGATGGGAGAGTGTAAACGCAGACAGGGGTGCACACGGTCGGGCAGACAGGCGGTGGGCAAACTTTCTTCGCCACCCCGTGCGCTATGGAATCGGGACGATTTTTCCTCATCTCCTTCATCTTGGCCAACAACTCTTGGGCGCGTGCCATCTTTCCATAGAAATCGAGCTCGTCGCGCTTCCGTTTCTTCTTCTTCTTCGTTTGCGTCGCCTCCTCCACGGGCTTCTCGACCCGCACGCAACGGCAGATCAAATTGTCCGGATGGAGGGGAGGGATGATGGTCAAGCTTCCCCAACAGAACGATTCGAGGTCCATCGTGTTCAACTCCCGGAATTGGTATCTGTAATGCTCGTCCGTCTCCTCGCGCGCGTAGAACGCCTTCTGTATGCTCATCGGGGAGTGTATCTCGGTTATGATGCATTTGCCCAGGTAGCTGATGCGTATGTAGAGCTCGATCGTCGCCTCGGTCTTGTCCAAACTCTCGTCGAACAGGTTGAACTTGCCTTGCGTCGATCTGAACGATTAATACGAGTAGTTATACTTTTTTTATTTTTTTTTTTTTTATCAACCTTTCACACAACCACGTCGAAAAGGCTTTAGGAGCAACGTGAGCGGCTGAACCGTATTAACAAGCGTTTCTCGGATAAAAATTATCTCTTAATTTATGTCTCGGTAATTCGTGTATTATACTTGAAAAGGAGTTCTAGCGTTTCAAATTTCATTTACGCTCGTAATACGTGTTCCTGCTCTATAATCTTTTTATAGACAGATTTGGGCAAATTTTATTTATAAATCGAAACGAGAAGTAAATTGTTTCGAACTGTTATTTTATATTTCGCCGGGAGAAATATCGTCGGAATAATATTAAACCAAAATAAAATTCGTATTGTACATTCTATCGAAAACAAATAAAAAAAAGGAGAGAGAAACGGACTTCGTTTCCATCAGAGAATCCACCAATTGGAATATTATTTAAAATAATATTGCAAGTTGTTTTAAATTATTTCGCGCGATCATTTCGGATAATTATAATAAACGAGTAACATCCGAAATAACGTCGCTTCAGATCTAGTTTGTAATCTAGACTTCAACGAGCGAAAAATGTCTCCTGTTTCGAGGAGACAGGTGTTTTAACGAGATTAACGAGAAGCAAACAAGAGATTACCCTTTTTTTCTCTTTTTCTTTCTTTTTTTTCATCGAAAGAGAAAGAGATTTCGGCCGATACGGGTCGGGAACAAACGGACGGTTCCCGATACAAACGAGCCAGGGAACCGAGTCCGACTGGTACAGCAGTTTTTTAAATTACGTTTAGCCAGGGAGCCTAACATTTGCCGTCCGGATAATCCGTTTCGCCGTCGGATTTGCATAAACGCCAGGTCCGCGTATTTAAATGCATTCACCTTGATATGGGTTCCCGCTCCAAATCGTTGGAAAAATAACCCTCGAGCTCCTTCCTCTCGCTGAGGTCCTTGATAATTCCGTTAAACAGGTCGTCCATCCTTACGAGAGTGAATCCGAAATTGCGGCGCGACTCGAGCTCGAAATACTTGGATATGCCCTTGTACACGTAAATCTGCAGATCCACCCCCGACATATTCTCCTCGAGCATGGATTCCGGGACGGAGAACAGGACGGATCTGCCTCCGTAGAATTTCTCGTTCTCGTAATTGGAGCCACGATAAGAATGGTAGTCGGATCGATTCGGGGACAACGTTGTCCATTCCTCGTCCAACAATCGAAACATTATCACGGTTTTCTTCATCAGGGCTGCGTCGAACACGTTGGTCCATGGCATGTAGAGCTGTCAATATATATGAATCTGTATATCTAAAGTCGAAAATATAGGTTATGTATGGATTGTCGAGCGATTTTTTCTGTATTGCCGACCGAGGATGTGTGTATATATATATAAATATCTTACAAATAAATATCGTTTTTTGTTGAAAATTTATTTGGAAAGAGAGAGTTTTGTAGGTTTTTCAACGAGTGGTATCTATCTGGTGTAAAGTGCTCCTCTTGGTCATTCCATGTTTTAAAAATACAGATTTTCAGAGGGAAAAGTGGAAGCGAAGAGGGATGATACTTTTTAATACTATATGATGTATCTTTACGCTCTTACGTGACTGCCGGCCCGTGTATACAGGTGCCATTACGTGACTAGCTCGGTGTGTGTTAAGTTTAAAAGTTTCATATCGGATAATCGCATGTAGATACGTAGAGAGAGAAATCGTTTATATATGTTTAAAGAATCTTACTGTTTAGTAAAAACGGTCTTACACCATTCGTCGTAATTATTTACGACACACCTCTTTAATTGCAACGTGAAATCATTAATGAATTCCATTTAATTTCACGTATTTGTTTCGCATTGCGTTGGATATTTATCTTGTTAATAATTAAGTAAGAATTAAATAACTCGATAATGATAATAAGAAATGATTAAATCTTGTGTTTCATCATCCACATTTTTGTGTATTCGATTTAATTTCCGATTATTTTTCTTCCTTATCTTGTAACTAATATTTTTCTGATCCTGTTTGTAAAATTTTATACAAAGACACCTTGTATAATACTTTTAATTATTCAAAGGATTGACATTGTACACTGATAATTTTAATCGTTGACAGTTAAGTATTTGCGTATTGTTAAAAAAAAATGGAATTTAGCAATCATCTCATCAAAAATTGAACAATAATTTATCCCATACGTCAATCTTTCGTTAAAAATGACGAATGTCCAATATTTTCAAACGTCGATATAAACTCGTGTTGCGAAATCCTACTTTTACTTATCATTAAAACCTTAAAAAAAAGAGAGAGAGAGAGAGGATAGGAAAGAAGATAACGAGGAAATAAAATATCTAAATGAAATATGACGATATATAAACAATAATTACTCACATTTTTTACAGCCATTTCCAACAACATGATCTGCGAATTGTGCATTACAATCAAAGAGGACATTGCGCTTCCGTATTATGTTATACGTGTTATCCGTTTTATACACTCCTTTCAACGAGTCCGCGTCAAGTTCTTGGAAAGTTTGATTTATCGTCGATAAAGCGTCAAGAAGATTCTGAAAAATTTTTCCTTGTTACAAACTATTTCTATATGTGAATCGCGGAGTTTGAGGTTGGAGCGTGTCGCGCTTTCCAATTCTGCGACATCGCTACCCCCTCGAACCCCCCGCCGCCCCCTTCATCGCTATGGTTCCACGGTATCGGTGCGCTTCTTTCGAGAAAATAAATTTTATCCAGTACCGCCAACTGTCCGCCAACTTCATTTCCCTGCGCTCGGAACAATACGATCGAACAAACTTGCAGTCTATTCTAATTCGGGTATACGTATATATTTATACAGGATATGCTGATGATACAATCAGGGTGGGAAAAAAAAAAGATCGAATAAAATTTTCTTCGAATTTTAAAAATAAGTTTGAAGATTTTTCAATTACGTTTTTTCCGATTATTCGATATATTTAATAATAATAAAGTAAACAAATAACGCGAAATAATGGTAATAACTCTTTTTCGTTTTTTTTTCAGACAATCGTATTTTCAAATTCAACTTTTTCGAAAAAGATTTATTCTTTATTATATTTTCTACTTTCAACGATTTACTCTAGTATCTAACTTATTTTTTTCATTGAATAGAATCACCATCTATGATTATGGGTATCGCCGTTACGGGACTTTTCCTATACTACACATGCCATACAATATAAACGTTTTAGCAGATAACTTCAAGGAAGTTTTATCGACTAAAAAGGAGATCAACCGAGGAAATAAATGGATTTTGTCAAAGGACTGGTAGGGAGAGGGAAAGTTCGAAAGACTTTGAAACCTCATCGATCTTTCAATCTTTACTTCCTTTGCGTTCCTTTTCCTTTTTTTTTTTTTTTCTTTTTTCTTCATCTTTATTCCCTCTCGACTTCCCTCCCCATTCTTCTCCCTTCTTTCATTCGATTAAGCGGACATAAATTTACGGTATCGATAACGGCTGACAGAAACAACGCCGGATTGTTCCGCCCTTTGCGCATCGTTGCTTGCAGCACGTTCAAAGTACTCAAGAACCAGTTTTTTTTCTCCATAGGTGAAAACGCCGTTAAAAATACTGGGGGAGGGGGAGCATCAGGCGTGGCAGGAAATAAAACTGCGAGAACAACAACTGGGAGGGAGGAGGGAAAAAAAAAAAAGGGAAGAGAGGCTACGCTCGAGGGCGGAAAAATCGTATTAACAACGGAAATAGATAGCGAACAGCCGAGGTAAAAATCGGCGAAACACGAGCAATTTATAGATACGGTGAATGCGCGAAAGCGTGGAGGCGATTTATTGGCAATGTCGGGAACGATTTTACCCTAAGAGTAATATCGTAAATCAGGCCGATATTTACCGGGCCCGGGTATTCGAGGCGGGAAAAAAATGTCTTAATAACGGCTTTTCAATGAGGAAAGCGAGTAAGTAATGAGGCAAAAAAAGGAAAAAAAAAAAAAAGAACGCAATAACGCGGTTATTGTGAACGAATATGACGCAACGCGCGGAAAGAAAATGTTTAAAATATCGTTTAACACGCATCGTTGGCGGTTGGTGGGAAGCTCATCGTTTAAGGCAACAATTTTCCAACATTTCGTAACATTGTTGAGTCACCGCTTTGGAGACTTGTTTATTATTGTGACACGTTTAAAAAAAAAATGGAGAGAAATTAAATGTTTTTAAATATAAAATTTATATTTTCTCCGGCATACGAAACGAGAATGTACAACATATTGTTATGTTATTTAATTTATTTAATTTATTTCATTGACCGGGGCCAGCCTAATTGGGAAGCAATTAAAAGAAAGTTGCACAAAAATACAAATTTGTTTGCGATTGAAAATTTTAAGAACAGGTACATACAGTGTGGCATGCCCTTATTTTCCAATGAAAAAATTCTTTTCATCAAGTTCCACATTTCATTCTTGTAGTATCATCGATATAGCGATACGAAATATAAATATTTCTTTCTAATATAAAACAATTGAAGATATATGTATATTAATTTTCTATATGTACGAAATAAACGAAGGATTAATCCAGCGAGCAATTATAGCAAAATTTTGTCCAAATTGAAAATGATGAATTCAAAGCTGAACATTCATTCAGTTCCATCATTTTCCCTTATCATCTCTGTTATCCAATTTCGTCCATATCCTTTCTTATCATTTCAGTCAGGATATTCCACTCTCTATCCCTTCACGATAGAAATGATCCACGGACGATAAGAAATTCAGTCGAGGGCGCGCCCTTCATTGAACACGATCGATTAAATAGATCCGCTAATACCAGGAGAAAAAGAGAGAAAAGAGAGAGACTTGTGATCGACGCTATCTGACGCTTTTAATCGAGCCACTATAAATCGCTCTTTCAGCGAGGGGCGCCGTTTTCGCGATCGCTAATGGTGGCCGACGATGGGTGGGTGGGGTCGAGAAGCGAAATATAAATTGCTGACACGGTTAATTCAGCCTTGACGCGGGGATCGCGAAATAAAACGCGATCCTTTCGATTGAATTCGAACCGAATTGGAGCGCCCTGATTACGAGAATTTAGGCTAAGGTAGTCGTAAATGGGGCGTATTTAGCCTTGATTCTTGGTGACTGAAAGGACACGATTAAACCTGGTGGTTGAATTGCAGAGGGCGCCGTCGATCCAAATTTTTTCGCTTTTCCACTTTGAACGTGATTCGTCCACGGTGAACGTGAAAGTTGGAATATTTACACGAATTCAATAGCCGAATTCGTTTCACTATTTTTCAAATTTTCGACCGGTGAGATAGCCACGAGTGGTTCAATTGTTTTTGAACGTGTTCTCGGTATAGATCATGGGGGCTAAAATAAACTACTTTTAAGTCGCTAGAGAGTCGAAATTAGAGAGGTGAAAAAGTCCATTTTTGTGTACAGATTATAGTAATCCTGAAGATAAATATAATAAAAGCATGCTCTGTAAGAGCTTACATTTCAAGTCGCACGAATGAATCATCCGTTCGTTAGAAATTGACTATGCTTCGTCTACATATTTACTTTGAACGAAAATGCAGATGAAAACACAGTGTCTATCACATTTCACTATGGATGATATTCCCGCGAATAACCGAAGTGTAAAGTCTATATTTGCTCTCAGCCACGTTTCGATCGTGTTGATCAAATGAAATGAAAGGAGCGTCTTGAACGTTAAGCGACTTCCACACATTCCAGTTTAACGATTTACCGTGATATTCGCCATGTTAATCGCCGCGTCTTGGCATGTCGACAGATTGCGCCCGCAAATCATACCATGCAGTATTCCTCCTACAAGTATGAGGGGGTGTTGCTGATCATTCGAGCGAGATAGCTACATCAGTGAGCATTTGGAACGCGCGGACAAATGTTGAAATTGACAAATTGCTCAAGTTCCACTGACACGGCAAGAATCTTCTCAAAGACAATCACGATTAACGATTGAAATTTATCTTCGATTTTCTGCTATGGCTATTGAATAATCGGATTGGAGGTGCGCAATTTATCTTAGAAGAGAGAAAGAGAATTAAATTATAGAAGTTACGTGTGTGGAGTTCGATTGAAACAAACAAGTAAAATATATGATAATTTAACATTAGACAGGTTTTTATTTCGATTGTCAATTCTTAATTCATACTTGTTGATTCATAGTTCGAGCTATTTTTTTGTATATTTATGTAAAGAATGCTTTAAATTCGAGATTACAATTTGTTTGGGAATCTTGAGATTATGGAAAATCTTATTAAGTAATGAAGTTGATGATAAAATAAATATAATAAGAATAGTTTATTAGGAAAAAGCTTCAATTTATTACGTTTATTTATAGAGGATTGCATTTTCAGTTTTCACAAAACTGTATTATAATTAATTTTATATCAAGGTGTTTAATAATCCTCTTCACCTCGCACAGAGAATAAAAATATAAACCTTTTAATTCTTTTTTTAAGTTTCAGAATTATTCTCACGGGGAAATATGTTAACATTCTTTCCAAAAATTTATTTATAAAGTAAACAACAAAATCGAGGAAAATCTAGCATAAAACATCAGGAAACCCAAAACCACATAAAGTCTGTAATCAAGTTGTTCCAATTGTACGGAATGCAATCCGATTATTTAACAACCAAAGTAATATAACGTTGTTTAAATTTTTTAATAATTGTTTAATTTATATTATAATTCTTCATTTTGATTATTATTGCTCTTGTTTCTTTTATGAAAGCTTAATTTCATTGCTGGACTGCAGATTTTCATGCAAATAGGTACCTACATATTTTTCGTATTACATGTGCTTTGCATATTTTATACAAAATAAAATTTAAATACAAGATGTTCAGCTACAGATGTCTAAAAACTACAGAATTCATAAAAATTGTTTTGTTTAATCAACATAATTAAACCAAAATCAGTTGAGTAAATAAAAATCCAATTTACTTCAATCAAAGGACTTTTTTCAAATCAACGTAGAGTCTTTAACGTTGAGCAATATTCCTTCCATAAATAAGGATATTTATCGCGTAATTTATCTTAGAATTTGATTAAACTTTATTAAAATTAAAAAAAATTTAAGCCGTTATAACTTCTAAGATAATGATTCCCAATTAACGAATGAAAGACCATTGAAAGCACAGAACTTTATTCTTTAAAACGCTTTTTCATTTATTCCGATACCACTTCCAGTTCCCGAAATATCGTCGTGTAAAGAAAAGGCTAATTTTTAATCACGTTACGTTAAACCTGATCACTATTAAAATCGAAAAAAATTTAAACCGCTATAACTCCGAAGATAATAATTTTTAGTCTACGAATGGAAGGTCGTTAGAAGCGCGAAATCTTGCCCTTTAAAACGCTTTTTTATTTATTTTAATACAATTTCCGGTTCCCGAGATATCGTCGTGTAAAGAAAAAGGTAATTTTTAATGGTTTACTATCTTCATCCTTGTCGCTCGGATCTCTCGCTCGCATTTTATCTTACTGACCTATCCCAAACTCCAGACAGCCACGATTCCTGGAAAAACGTAATACGCGATTCCTAGAAATTCCGTACACATTTCCAAGAAAAGATATAGGTCACTGGGTCGCGGGCCTATTCATATTAATTTCTATACGACGTTGAGTGTTACGGACACTTTGAGTCCTTATATCTCGACATTCAATTGAGATATCGGGATAAAACAAAAACTGACTTCAATGGTATGGTTTCGTTTATTCCCTGTGGTTGATTTGATGATAAAATTTTCAATTTTTACTCGCGTTTTTTTACATGAATTCTTTAAAATTTTATTCGTCACTTTAGAAATGTATCTCATAACGTTGCATAAATGACGTAGGAACAATTTATGTTTTACACGGTATAACATATTCTTCGTTCATTATGTTCGATATTTAAATTTTAGCTACAAAAAAATCCAGTTTTTCTTCATCATTAAAATAAGATTTCAATCAAGCATATCGTAATTCTATTAATTTTTTTAAATAAGAAGAATTAAAATCCAAGACAAATCTAATATAAATATCATGATAATTCGACATTAATCTAAACTTATGCAACTCGACTGCAAGTCCTCAAATTGTTGTCAAATTGAGAGCGACCACTAAACTGGACGTTTATCGATATTTTTCCGGAAAATTCTCAATATAAATTGAATCGCGCTTTATATCGATCGTTCAAAGATCGAGAACGCTCTCGATTCCATGCAAACACGCCGGGCCGCTTTACAGTGAAAGAATGAAATGTCAGAACACTCGTCAACCCAGCCGTCGCTTCCCATCGATTGATGCAATTAAAGCGATTGCAAGTTCGACCGGTGCTTGACCCATCTTCAATTAATGCAATCCAAACATCCGGCAGTGGGTGTTTTCACAGGCTTGTAGACCCGTGAATAATCGGCGGCCATGATAACACAGAGAAATTTCTCGCGACGCCGAGAGAAATTCTTGAACGACGCCGAAATTCCAAACTGCTTCCGGCTTTAACGAGGGGTACTCGAGCAACAGCTGGTGCTTCAAAATATTTGCAGTCACGAGTTGCGCCGCCAGACTGTATCGATATATCCACAACTGGCTCGTACCATCCGCACTTCAATTATGGCAACTGCAGACTCGGATTGTGTCCGATATCTGGTTTGAAATTAATACAATTTAAACGGTTGTCCTAATGGCGTGTGTGAACATTCATCGGGTCGATAATAATTGCGAGCGATGTGTCGTGACACGGGAATATGGAAATTTGAATATAACGATTGATATATCTTTCTTTTTCTCACGCTCTACGTTTTATTTTTATATTTTATGAAATTGTTATAAATTTATGAAAATACTGTTAAACGATACAATGTACTTAATTAATTGATATGTTACGACAAATACAAATGATATGCAAATATCTTATGTCAAATATAATGCATGTAAATATGTACTCATGACTCGAATCCAACGTTTAATCTTTTCGCTATTAAAGGGATATCTTCGTTTTATGATTCGTCGTATATTCAATTTCATAAATAAAATATCTATGATACATTCTGTTATATTAAAACACGAAATATTCCATCTGAAAGCTCGCGATAAATAATTTATTGTAAACATTTCGTTGTTGGTAAAGAGGAATCAAGGATATCCTATATTTTTATAACATTTTTTTTTATTTCTATTTTTTATTTCGTACGAAGTGCTTTGAAACACCGTTCGAAACAATACATAATGAAACATTCTTGTTGTTCACCACATAAAATTCCATTCACAGGAAAATATTTTTGTCTCGCCCGATAAAAAGAAACGTAATTTACAAAAACAACGAAAAGAACTTAGATATATTTTTTTTATTGTTATTTCATTATGTATCAAATAAAAGTTATGTTGTTCTCAACATGGCAAAAATTGCAACGCCAAATATTTCGCATTGTAAAATTCAAAATTATTTCGTCCACACAATTGCGAAAAATTTAATCATAATTTCTAAAAAATACATATTTCCCTTTCGAAAGATAGAAACTGAAAAGAAAAATCGAGAAATTCAAAGAATTGATATAATAAAGAAGAAAAAGAAGAAAAAAAAGGAGAATTATCCTGTCATAAATATTTGATAAGCAAATATCGAAGGAATCGGTTAAAAACATGGAACGTGGTTAATCCGGTAAAACATCGATTGAACGAGTCGCAGGTGTACAAGAGGTCGAGCAACAACGTCCACAGTTTGGTGGAATATTTTTTCGGCCGCGATTAATAAAAGAACTGGAGTAGCAATTTAAAACCGCAAGAATAAAACTCACTTTGGACCCCCTCCCTCCCCTATTCTACTTCTAGTTATTCCCGGCCTCTGGAATAAATAGCGGCCTCTGTATATTCAAATAATACGTAATTACTCGTTAAGGTTAAATTGCTTTTACCAAGTGGAAGTTTAATGGAAAAGAAATTCATGTTTATTCGGAGGGAACAAAATCTAGACGATCGTCGAGAGATCGATGAATTTTGCGTTATAACCCTAGATAAAACGATAGTGAACGATTATCAATGTTTTTCAAGGAATGTTTCAATGTTTCAAATTTGATTTGTAAAGAAAATATTCGAATTATTTTCGCGGATATACCAAAAAAACGATATTTTTATTTATCCATTCGCTTTCTTGATTTAACACAACAGATAATTTTCGCGAATTTTTGTCTCCGTTTCATCGTATCCGCAATATCATTCTGCTAATCGTTCGCTTAATTTTTCACATAGACAAGTGAAAGTTATAAAAGAAAAAAACAAAAGTACAAAATTTCAATCGATCTCCTTCTCGTACATTGTACAAAAAAAAATAAGTCTTTTTGTACATGTAAAATTTACAAGCATCTCATTAGCCTTAAAAACCATAAGTAATTGTATTGTTACGGATCGTATTAAAACAATGATGTTGAAACAATTGATAAACCGAATGCACGGATTCTTGGAAGCGATCCTGAAGACAAAAACACGAGCGAAACCCGCATCGTCCCATTATCTCCACACGCAATAAACCATTCCAGCCAGCTTCTCCGTCTCCGGTCGTCTCCGCCCACCAGGTAGCGTTTCCTCTTCTACGTTCGTTCCGTTGAAAAAATATCACCCGTTCCTTCCCTCCCGTTGTGCTCCCCGCGTGACCTCCACCGTCTCTCTTTCTTCGAATAATTACAGAGTCGTGCAATTCGTCTTCCGGCGGCCGAGCTTTTTTTTAACGGGACAAAGATACGGGATGTAAATTAGAGACACCGCGGGCTTTCGTGATTAAGCCGGCGGATGAGAAAAGGATTCCTTCGATTCATGGAAAACGAAGGAGGTTCGTGAAAAACATGTTTGAGTAGGTTTGAGTGGTGGTGGTGTACAGTGCGATGAATTGAGCCGTTTCTTCATCGAGATGATGAAAGATGGTTCGTTAAGAATCGTATATACAAGCGATTAACAAGCGATACATTATTCAACCTGGTCGTTTTAGATATCTTTGCAAATTTAACCTAGTTTTTTCCTCTTCGTTTTTTAACTTATTAAGTTATTCCGTAAGTAATTTAAGCTTTTAAGAATCTGTTTTTGTTGTTTTTTTTCCTTTTTTAGAATGAAAAGTTGATAAAATATATTTATAAAATATATTAATGGAATACAAGTGCAATGCATTTCACGTGCAGACGTTTAATGATATATAAGGGATGGCAATAGTACTCAGAGAATGTTATATATTTTATTTAATTTTAGAATTTTTAGGTTAATTTGAAATTAAAGACATTTAAAATAAAATGAAACAGTTTCTTTGTAATTTCAAATTTTCAAATAAGTGTGTATCGTAACTATATTGCTCGAGGTAAAAATTGTTATTTATTTATTCGATTGTAACTATTAATTAATTAATTGACAATCAATTAGCCTTGATTGATAGAATGACTGCTATAATAATGTCAACTCGTGATATGAAATATCGTAACGTACAATTACGCCCCGTTTATAAATCTTCATCAGACTTGCGCAAAATTTATAAATCATTATTTGTATGCTATTTGATAAAAAATATTTAAGAAATTAAAGGAATCTCAAGTAAGACAAATATCAAAAATTGAAAAATTGATCGTTGAAATAATTCGTTGAAATAATATTTCATGAAATATTTGCATTTCTTAAAATAATCCCCTCTTCCTGCAAATTCCTTTCAAGTTTTGCGTCATAATATTAAATAATATTAGATTAATGACACAAGAGGACGCAGGTGATGCAGCGTTAGCAACGATTAGAGTACAGGACATATGCGGATCAGCGGCCAAAATCAATAACTAACTTTAATATCGCGCATATATATATTCTCATTAAAGAATGGTCGAGTGTCGAGATACCGTGAAGTGTTCGATGGATGGTAAAGTGCCATATCCAGATAGGTTAAGCATCATTTTCAAGATGGGGATGAATTATATCTTTTTTCTTCACATTGCAAATAATTCTCCCTTCTTTCCACTTCCACTTGGGAATTTTGGAGTGTCTGAATCTGTCCTACTCCATCCCTTCCATCGACTAAGGTCAACAACTCGCCATGGCCGCCGCCTTTCTGCGGCCAAATCAGTGATCGCTGTAGTGGACGCTAGTGGCCACTTTCACCAAAATCGATCCTCGCGTCCGATTCACCATTGTCGTTATTTCTAAGGATTTTCCACTTCTGTACCGGTACCAGTGTGCCTATCCGGAATTAGCAGTGGAAAATAATCTATCATCCCCAAGGGTGTCCTCTCGTCGGTAAATATCTTCTTCTGGGGCGCACTTTATCCCGATGAAATTGGAACATGGAAAAATTTCCACATTTCACGGAAATGAACGTTATTCCACCGTTGAGACGAGGATTGTAGCGAGTAAATTGTAGCGACGAGAGAACTATAAAATTAGAAGTGCAAGAAACGACAAGAGGATGCTAAAAAAAAAGGGGAGAAAAAGTAATTTCGACGATAAAGGCGATAAAGTAGAATTAGCGTTTGAGAACATCAAAAAAGAAGAAAGGAAAGGAAGAAGCGAGTTGCAGTAATCAAAAAAAGTAGCAACATGAGGATATCAAAAAAAAAAAAAATTCCACGATAAAGAAAAAGTTCAAAGATGCCAGAAGGGAATACTCTTACCGGTAGTGGAAGCAACAAGCAAAGCTGCGAGAAAGAAGAAAGAATAATATTAAACCATAGAGGGAGAAATGAGATTTTCACAAGTAGAAAATATATACACGCATATTGATACACATTTCGAGATATTTGAATTTCTGTTCGAAAAATTCGATGTAATCAATTACTTTCACCTTCTTTTCAATCAGCTACAATTTTTATTAATACATGCATTATAGTAAAATATACAATAGAATATCGATTATTGGAAAATCGATTATTCAAATATACGGATTATTACGATATATAAATTTACTTATATATAAATTACATTTTTTATCCTAAAATTCATATATGAAAATTCGAAACTTCCATAACTCAAAGATTTTCCCTTAATATCAACCCTTCTAATTCCTCCAACGAAGAACACCATGGTCGAGGCTGCATTAATTAAGCAGAAAAGACGCGGGAGATAGAATGAAGCGGTAACGTGCAAGCAACCCTCCTCCTTTTCCTCCAACTTTTTCAATCGCGTTTCAATTTCAATAAAAAACCAAGATTCGAACCTGGAAAGTTCATAAACCTTAGTCGGAAATCAGAATGCTAAACGGAGCGAAAAGGACTTACTTAAGCGATCTGAAAGCGGAGGATTCCGAAGAGAGCTTTAAAGATAAGACCCTGTCTGAACATCGGATCCCTCGGTCGACCCTCGCGGACCCCTCGTCGTTCCCCGAAACGATAACTTGGAAATCGTCTCGACGCGCGAAAGGGCAAACGCGACGCTGTGGAAAACAACAGAGGGGAGGGGGAGCGTGCCTCGAATCGATCGAGTCTCGATTCGTCTCTTTCCCAACCCGGAAGAAAGTGGCAAGAATCGGATTTTTCAGCGATTCGATCATTTTGCCGAATACATAAACGACGTTTCTCGAGTACATCGGCCCCTGGCTTTGGATCTGTATACAACAATGCTCGCCTCCTTCATCAACGCTATTTCTCTTCGAATTGAAAAGGCCGGGATGAATTCAAAAAGGGCGGTACTCCAACGCTGGGAGGACCGAACTCTCTTCTCTGGCCAAGAGACGCCGCCTCGATTTACGACTCGTAGCGGTGAGACGTCCTCCAACCAACCGGATTTATCTTCCGGTTCACGCGCGCGGATTAAACAGGCTAAATAAAGCATCCTCCCTCCCTGTATAACGCGGGAATACGGTTAAGGGAAATTCATTTTTCACCGTACGTTTATATGGCGTGTACGTGAGAAAAATTTGGTATCTTGCGGGTTGAAAGGCTCAATCTCCGGATTGGTGGAGAGGTGAGGGGGGCGCGATCCGTCTTGGAGACACTTTAGCCCGCGGTACATCCGGATAAATGGTTTCTCTTCTCGTATATATATAATTCTTGAACGAAATTTTATTTTAATCGCCGCCAGAGTTTCTTTCGACCTCCTTTTTTAATCGATCAAATCGGATTACGATTTGAAACGGTATATCTCGAAGGGCTGGGGAAAAAGAGAGAAAAGAAAAAAAGGAAACGATTCGAGAAGTTCGCGAGGATAATTGGGTTAAATTATCGAGGGGAGAGGACGTGAATAAAAGGAGGAAGTGGATAAAAAAAGAATATATATTAAAATCATTTCATTTTCTAAATTTGAAATTGTTCGGGATTAAATCTCGAAGATTTATTTAATCCTCAACTTTCTATACATTAAACTGATTGCCCTGGGTTCTGCGTTTTAATTGATATTTACGACTCCGTATAAACGGAACGGGCTCGTTGAAACGATATTCCGCCAAGGGAAAATTATTTTCTATAATTTTATACGTATCTTCGTGCTTCTCCAACTACCGATTTACGATACAATACCGGGACAGGATTACTCTCGTCGCGTGATATTTTTCGTTGAAAATATTTCCGACGTTTCGACGTTGGATCGAAAAAGGAAAAAAGAGAAGAAGAAGAGAAGAAGGGAGGAAAAGGGAAAGGGGGAAAAAATTTTTCGACGAAAATCGCGCGCGCTGCTCACCGCCCCGAAGCGAGCAGGCTTTCGCTTCGAATGAAAACTGACTGGTTCAAAGGAGCAAACAGCGAGCTGGCACTTTTAATTAATACACGCGGAGCGCTCGTTGGCGTCTTCATTTTCCCAGCGTGATATTTGCCCGGCCACGTTAAACAGGTCGTGGATGGATTCGTGCATGGACGAGAATCTCCTTTGCCGATAAGGCGATTAGAAACAAAGTATATAAGTTCTCTATAACCGTGTCACGGTGTTTATCGAATGTACGCTCGGCAATCCATCCAGTTCCAGCCAATATTTCCACGTCCTCCCCTCCCTCCACGTGGAAAGAGACGACTCTAAAATGGTTGAAACCAGCCAAACCCCTCGACGCTCGTTTCCGCGATTTATAAAAACGACGTGCAACTGGTGATGAGATCGATATTTATTTATACGTTTGAATTAAATTCAATGCAAATTTGTCTCATTTCGATTCGAAAGATGGTTCGGTTCAAGTATTTTCAAGAAGGTTCTTGAGACTTTATATATAAATAAAGTGGAAATTCTATCTTATGAATATGTATTTTCGAGATTTAGATTGAATTGAATCTCTCCTAAGTGTTTAGCATTTGGTGTAATCGAATTGTGATGGTCAGAAAGGAATTCATTTCGTTGAATTTTTTAAAGAAAATTCTTTTCGAAAAAAAGATCTTGCTTGAGTTACGAGTTACAATAATTCTCTGATAATTTTTGTCAGAGGTCACGGTATTAATTAATCCCACTATTTGGATTTTGGCGATAATGTAAAGTGTAATGATGTTAAATAATGGAATGGAAGTTTAGTACACGTATAAATCAAAACCAATTTGAATATTAAGGTGTGATAATTTATTCCGGTACTCGTGAAGCCACTTCAAATTCAAACCTTATAATAAATACTTGCATATAGTGAAAATCTGCTTATAAATACGATTTTCAAAACTTGGACAGGGAATCGAAAAATCTGAAAGGTAAATTTCTTATTGATTTCTTATAATATATAAATTTAGAAAGATTATAAATTATAAATAATAATAATTAACGAATAATTTTATTTTAATTCTTTTACTTATCATTGATTAAAAATATACACAGAAAAATGTTTTTAAAAAATCCAACAAAAAAAATAATATAATCATTCGTTATTGCATCGATTATGGAAAAAATTACAATTTGCAGGAATTGATTTTGAAATCAATAAAGAATTTCAACCAATAGGACACTCACGTAACATCTTCATTTGAAAATAATATTCATGGAAAATTCCTGCTTTCATCCTCTAAAATATAAAAAGAACTCGAATCCATTCAACTCTGCTTGCGACATTGCGTCTCATCGCTACACACTTCACGGTAAAGCGGACAAATGGATCGCGCGGAGGAGCAGCGATTAAATATCGCACGAACAATTAAGTTTCAGCGAGGAAATGAAAGAGCGGAAAATATCTCGATGGTGGATTGTCGCAGAGGCAAGGAAGCGTTTAAATTTCTAGAAACACGCTTCGTGCCGAGGATTGTTCGTAAGGGATTCTAATCAAACACGGTTCTTGTTCACCGACTAATTGAAAATTGGCCCCAATCCTGGATAAATATTTATTTCTCGACCGCGCTATTAAATTAAACCAATTCTTCGGCCGAATATTTTATAACAGGCCGAGTTATTGACCGAATTATTGATGATTTATATCGGTGCAATGAAAATGGATTAAATCGGCAAAACGCAGACGCGAATCTTTCTCCATCCGATTCGTTTCATTTCTGAGAGAACTATAAAATTGTGAAATATCAACTTATATTGTTATACCACGAACGCTTCGCGTGCATTCGGCCAATATTTCGCGACGTAAATGTTGTGATTTTCATGTCGCTATATATCATCGATGGATCATTTAAACGGGTTTTCTTTTTTTCAAGCGAGTCGCCATTTGATCATTAAAAATCGTTGGAAAATTGTTAATCTTGTTATTGGAATGCGCGAAATTTTAATAAAGATTTTTCTCTTGTATCAATTAATAATATTATAAAATTATCTCGAATAGAATAATCAGATAATCGTTTAGACAAGATTAAAGGGCATATTATGAATATTTTGAAAATAAGTTTCTTTTGATATATGTAAATGTAATAAAAAATTGGATGAAAAAAAAATCGAGAAGATTATTTGAATGATGTAGTGTTATAAATATTTTAAATATATGAACTTTATATTAGAATAATAAAGAAAAAACGTAAGATACAATAGAATCTCCATTATCTGAACGTTCTATTAATCGAAAATTCTATTATCTGAACTATACACCACCTATAATTCCAACAATGTAAGTAGACGCTTTTCCTTACCACAGCGGTGATGATAAAATTTAATTTAAAATTGACATTGGACACATTTACATAATACCTATACATAGATTAATATCGAAACCTAAGTAGACTTAATATACTTAATAATTTTTTAATTTAAAGTGAAATCGAAATTTAAGAAATTTATATCGTTATATCAATTTATTATTGCAAATAAGCATATTATTTTTCTCAAATACAAAATAATTCTTGTATTAATTCTACTATAAATCGTGTTTCCAATGAACGAAATGAACGAACTAATATATCTAATTGAAATCGATCGAAAAGGAAAAATTTCTATTGACGTATACGTTGCATTTATTTCCAGATGAGGTGTATGCTCGAAATCGCGGCCCTTTACTTCCTGTTGCTGTCGATCGCATCCACCTACGTGGTCTCCGTGGCCGGTTACAAGGTGAGTATCGAAGCTTCTGCCACTGCATATATGTTATATCGTTTAACATAATTATCCTGTCCTCGACACGAAACCATCCATCACGAGAGTAAAGAACGACACGAGGAAAAAGGGGAGGGGGGTAAAACCGTTCCGTTTCACGCTACTTTCCTGCCCTCCAATACGCCCATCCCTTCTCCCAGAAAAACGCACAATATTTCCTTGAAACGAATTTATAGTTCGATCTGGTTGCACCTCTCGAAATTCTTTTTTCCGCATCGTCGCCTTTTTTGCTGTTGGCCGAGCATCGACGAGTTATCGACGAGGAGGGTGCAGAGCGAGGTAAACAGGAACGGAGAGGGGAAGCAAGAAATTACCAAGAGCAAATGCTCGAAGGAGTTAAAAAAAAGAAAGAAAGAAAAAGAAAAGCGAGTGGATTTGTTTCGAGAAATTCGAGCAACAACAGGAAAAGCGGTGATTCCTGGTTTCTTTCGTTTAATCCAACATTCGGTTGCTCTCCAGCCAAAAGAAGAAAAAAAGAGAGAAAGAGGGAGAGAGAGAGAGAGAGAGATAAGAATGGCACGGCATAAGAAAAAGTACACGAGTATAGAAATGTGTTTGCACGTTGCGATCTCGTGGTCGGTGACAATGGAGGATGTAACAAAGGATAGGCAAAGAATCGTTCGGGACATTGACAAAGCCTACCCTCGCTGGGGTGCATCGATGTATTTCAACGTCATTCGCCTGACAACCCCTGCTCGAAGCAAGAAATGGCATAACCGGCTCTTCCTTCCCAATAGATTCCAGCGCACCATTGACCCACTTACCGTAATGGTAATAATCGATCAAACTCAAATACGATTCGTCGAAATAGCTCGCGTTTTCTATTAAAAGAAATGTTATTTAGAACGTGACCCAAAACTGTGGATAAACGCGTGCATACATGAAATATACATGCATTTGTATATCGTATCGTTACCATATTCGGAAATTATTTATACGTGCGTTCACACGCGCGCGCGTCGAAATTGCGGTTATATTCGTACAATATATACACGATCGTAATAATATTTGAATGCAATTAGTGCGGAAATAAACGAATTTGAAGAGTGAATAAAACGGCCGCGTGTCTACGCGCGCAAAATTTTAATCAAAAAAATTTTTAAAATTTTTTAAAAAATAGAAAGACAACATCGCTGCCCGTTTCTCAAATCATTGAGCTGAATTAGAATCGAGTACGGAACGATGTACAGCCACGTATAAAATTCTTCGTGTTAACTAACTTAAGTTATCGCATAAAGAAACTTTTGTTTTCTAATAAAACTTTGTAATTAATCCATTATTCTCTACTTGCAAACTTTCGTCGGAATTTTTGGATCGAGAAGAATTTTCTTTTCTTTTCAAGAATTTCACGCCCGACTGTACTGTAATCCCAATCAGACTCCAGGCCATTTCATTTTTGGACCATTTCGCGATATTAAAACTCATCGTCGGCCATCTAAAAAAGTGTGATGGAATGGTAGCTAACACGAACAGAATAACTTCAAGAATATCGTAGAATATTTCTGAAATATTGAAAACGTAGGCATTATTAAGTCGATCGATTCAAATTTGAGAACTCATTGCCGAACTTTCATCAAGATTGATGGTAATAAAGGTCTCATGGGCCATTTCGAAGTTGTAGGGGGTCACTTTATTGTCCCATATCCCATAACCTAAGATTTCGTGATCAAACTAAGGTCTCAATGTGTTGAATCTAAAATGATCGAGGATGATTGTTCCTCGACCGTTGAAAGTAGTCCATGGCAAGTTCTTAAGCTGGAGGCAGTCCCAGAAAGGGTCTTTCAACATCGTCCTTGACTCTCAGGGTAGTTCGTAAATCCCTCGTTTCTGGAAATGGTTCATGGCGAATCCCTCGATTTTTATGCGATCCGTGGTAAATCTTTCAACCCTAAGCTTATCCAATTTGAATCTTTCGGCTCTGTGACAATGTTATCTATACAATCGAATCTACATATTGCAATAAACATGTGTCCTACCTCATTCTTTCATCTTCGAAACGAACAGCGAAATGATATCTCTTCTCTCATCCTTTATAGAATTTAGTTCGTGTTGCGCTGCTTCACTTTTCAAGTTGAAAGGGTTTGTAACAATAAAGAGATAGTTCCGCATTTTTTTGTTATATACTCCTTTTATTAAGGAGTAAAAAAGAATCCAACATGATACGATAACGAGTACGATAATGAATACCATTGCATATGTTACAATGCAAAATTAACAGGAAATAGTAAAGGAAAAGGGAAATATCTGATTAAATAAAAAAGTACAAACCGTTTCTGTTACGAGAACTATCCGATTCATAAAGAAACTGATTCATAAATTCAATGCAATAAGAATTCATTGCAAGCCTTTCCAATTAGAAATCGAAGTAATATTGAATCTTGAATTAGCTACAGAAGAACTCCTATTAATAAGCTACAAAATATACAATGTATTATTAAAAATGTCATCTATCTTGCACATTATCCATTAATAATTATCATTTATCATAGGATATATATTTATCATTTGAATAAAATCAATATTTATCGGAAAATTAAGAAAAATATATGTTCAAGTATTTATCGGCTGGAATATTAGCCTTGCCACAGATTTTTCAATTTTTTCTCTTCTCTACGTTGTACAAAATCGTGTGAACATCTGACTTGTCGTTGCTCGAGCTGGTCCCCCGTGCTGGCCATTCCGCTAATGTTGACCGGAAGTGTTTGTTCTGATGCATGTGCAGCAGCATACCGGACACTACTCGTCCCGTGGATCGTGTAACGGTGTAGTCCAACATAATTGTTGGCGTGCCAGAATTTACCCAGCGCGCGTAGGTGGTTGGATCGGTGCCGGCATTTGTCCTCCCACATGCGGCCAGGATAATTCTCGGCGCGGCCTGAAGCGGATTTGATTGCACGACACCCATGATAAATGTAAATGCAAACAACGTCTGACAACTGAATTCGAGCCTGTGCAAACTGACTAATTTCCATCCCTGTTGTTCTTCTCATTTCGAATATCCCGCTTCCTTGAAATCATCCCTCCCATAAACCCACCACCGCGGGACGACGAATCCCTCCTCCTCGCCCGACCGTCTTATCAATTAATTACCATTGTCATTGAAGAAATTGCAAAGCGGCCCGCAACATTTAATTATCTCGGAAGGAAAATAACAGCACGAAGATCCCGAGCGCGAAGGGGCGTACTTACGAGCGTTAAATTTCGCGGCGGGCAACATTCCCTCCACCTTCATCTTCTAATGAACGTCTAAACATGTAGCACCCTGTAACACCTCTCCTCTGCATTTACCTCCAACCAAGTTTGCGCCGCCCCCTTCGCGCCGAGGATCTATCTACATCTATCTCTTTGACAAAGCGTTTTCGTTTCCTGGGATTTGGGAGAACGGATGCATCCGGTTTTCGCGCGATAAAACCGCGCGATTCTCTCGTATTGTTAAAATCCGTCCGATACGGCCGCCGGCCACGGTGTAATCAATGGGATCGGCCCCGCCGACAGCGTTAATCGATAATCCAAAATAACACGCGTTAATACGGCAAGTCGAGGAACCGGCGAAATAGGTGGCCGTAATTGGAACGGGCGGCAACGGGTGTCCAACGGTGTGAATGTATCCCTGCCTCTGAATCGCAATTTTTCCCCGGGGGGAAAAAACGAATTGGCTATTTGCGCCGTGGTGATCGATTTAATAAAAACCTGGGCCGAAAGAAGAGCGAAGAGTAGGAGAGATACACAGCCGCGAAGGAAAAGTGTTCGTCGTTCCTCTGCTTTGTAATTTATGCGTCGTTAAATTTCATGATCCAGTGATTATCCTTTTTCAGATAATTGCACGGTGAAAGTTTTGATATCATTTATGATCCGTGGTCCCGTCGCTTGTAAATCGTTCTTGATATTAATTCGTGAATTTATTTTCCTTTTTCTTTTTTTTTTTTTTGATAGAGTTGTACGTTTCTAAGTTTACCTGTTTTTCTTTTTATTGAAAATCGTACGATCTTATAAAATTTGATAAAATGAAAGTATTTATAGAGAGATAAATTATATATTTTTTTTTTCTTAATAATATTGCGCGTATTTATTATTGCTACTTGACGCTTAATGAGTTAGATTTATTAAAATCTAATATTTCTTTACAAAGGAATACTTAATTATCAATATCATATCATAATGTTCATTTCTTAAAACGTATTGACAAGTGCCTGCTGAGTTTTGAATTGTATTATCGCATCAAAAATGTCTCGAAATTAATGAATAAAAAGATATAAATGGATATATATATAGTAATAAAATTTTTTACCATGATTAAAACTTAAACAAAATAAAAAAATGCAATGATTTTTCACAATAGCCGCTCTCGCTCATTAATGTTCTTTTGTTTAATGGACGATTTTTATTCCCGCTGCAACAGGAAGTTTTTGAATGTGAATATTTCAATGGAATTTATCCTCGTTTATGCTGTAATTTGCCAACAATGAATTTGAAGAACTGGATGCTTATTATGAATTCATCCAATAATTATACAGAGCGTAATTTGCGTATGTGATTGTTAAAAAAGTGATTGTGTTATTATATTTAAAATTTGTATTGTATTTATTAACTTTATTATTTTTTTTCTAAACTTACGCTATCTCATATTGGGATCAAAGATTTTGACAAAAAAAATAGACTGATAACTCGTCGTTTCAAAAACTTGCAACAAGATTTTTTGCAATTGGACTTTATTTATTTCCTATACTATCCAAATTTCTTAAGGAATGATACAATACTTTTCGTTATAAAATTCCTTCCATCTTTTCACCCACTATTGGAACAAATATCTAAATACCGGTAGAAGAATATATTCAAAAAGTATCTAGGATCGATCGCAAAACGAAACCACGGACAATTCCAAAGGAATCCGCGTGAACGAGGGGAACTGCTTCAAGTTTAATGATTCTTAAAGACGAGTTTCCATGCTATCTAAATTAATTCTTAAAGTTCCCTCTCAAAGAGTTGTTCTCCCTCGCGGCCGGTAATTTCAGGGAGTAATTGAAAACACCCGTTCCGTGAATGAACAATTTTAGGCGACGCTAATGGAGATACGGAACGCCGCTGCGTCCTCATAAATTTCTCTGTGAAATAACGCGGCCGCGGAGGATGAATGGTCTCTAAAACTACTCATATTTTCCAATGTCACTCTGATATTTCAACTTCGTATATTAACCACCAGAGCCAAGTAGTGTCCAAACCGAGATCGCTTGAAATCCAATTCTTGTTTTTTTCTTCTTCTTCTTCTTCACAAAGAAATCGTATCCCATCACATTCCAAATGAAAAAGACCGAAAAAGAACGAGAAAGCTAAATGATCCTTCAAACGTGTTTATCTCCTGATATCGATACTCTATCATCTTTCGTTCCTTCGACAAGAATTCAAGAGAATTGAAAAGAGGCTCCTTTAAACAATTTTGGAAATTCTGGATGAGAAGTGATTTCCATTCATCACGTCTCGGGATATGGACGAATGAATATCGTGATTGTAACGCGATATTGACATTAATTACATAGTTATATCGCGTCGAAATATTATATTTTTATAGTTTCATCGAAACATGAAGCAATAATAATAACATTTAACGTTTATTGGGAAATGAAAAGGTAGAATATATCATGTATTATTACGTCAAAATATAATATTAGAGTGATGGACAGTCCAAATTTAAATTTATAATGTAACTTTACTTTAATGACATTAGAGCAAAAATTATAAAAAACTAAAATGGAGTAACATCATTGTTATATCAAGATAATATATAAGAAATGTATTAGAGTGAAGTTTTTTAGAGTGAATTTCGTCAATTTAAAAAAAATATAAATCTTTGATACGTGATATGAAGCAACGATAACGATAAAACAGGTATGTAACATTTATTAGAAAAGATATATAATATTTATTACACGAATTTTTATATATAAAAAAGATATAATAATTGATAATCCAAATAAAATTTATCAACAAATCCTCGTCTTTTCAAATGTTGCACGATCGTGTACGATTTACCTTATTAGATGGAAAAATTTTTACCTAAAAAAAAAAAAAAAGATATTAAACAAATATTTGCCCATTTATAATAGCAATATTTATAAAAGTTTACGAATTAATCCGTTAATAACTCACAGTTGATAATTTTACGTTTGACGAATTAACAAGTAGCCAGTGATTCGTTGTACATGGATAGAGAAGAAGAAAGGGATCGTCTTGGGACAATTTGTTTATACGTTTATTTTATTTCGAATGGTTCGTCGAACAAAGGATAAAATTAAAGATAAAAGGCAGATGGAAAAAAGGAGAGAGGTATCGTTTGATGCGAGGGAGAAGCAATCTCCTTCTTCGAAGCATCTTCCCGCCGGCTTTTTTAAGAAGATTAATTTTCATAGTGGATGATGTTTCGTATCAACAACGGGTCGGGCACAAAAGAAATTACTTGGGTAACAAAGTTTGCTAATAACGCTTCGTTCCTTCTCTCCGCGCCGGCGTTCGACGTTTTTAATAAAAATGGAAAAGAGGCACCATCGGTCGGCGGCTCTGGTCAAACGTGAGCGAAATTCCGCGAGTTCTTGGAGAAGAATGGGGCCGTGTCACGATATACACGGCCCCCTCCCCCGTATCCGCGACGATGGGCAAGTGGCCCGCTCTAATTTTCGGTTAACGATGCCGGCGGCCCTCTTTCCTTCAACCCCGATCGTGCCTAATCTCCACGGTCGATTTCTCCCCATCATCGATTCCACCACTGCGAACACCGCACGAGACTCTTCTTTTCTTGACCCTCTCGCGGCTTTAACCCAGTTTCCTCTGCGGTTCTTACGTATGCATTTTTCATTCCTTTCAGCACTCAAGGCGACACCGAGACTTCACTGTGGCAGAGAGTTACGATGCGTCATCATCCAACAGTGACAGCCTCTCGATGACGATACCACCGTCGATCGATCGATCCTCGATTCCCGAAGAATCGTATCTCGCTGAAAGTAAGTGGTGGCGGTTAATCCGAGACTCGATTAAAAAAAGAAAAGAAAAAATTGTTCGTTGTTTCTGGAACGAGGAAAATTTATTTCATTTTCGCCTCCGCGGGAGGGAGAGAAAAGGAAAGGGGGATCGGTTAAAAAAATATTTTCGCGCGGATGGGAAGAAGTGAAGATGCGTCTGGAAAGTCGAGCCTTCGCGAAATTAACGCGGCGCCGCCTCTTTCTTCTTCGACGCGAGAGAAATGAAAATTGAAAGACTAACAAACTGGTTGGCATGCCGGAAGAAATTAATGAACGCGTTTATACGCGGTGTGCATTTGATACCTGACAAGAATAATAAAAAAAAAAAAAAATTCTCGCCATTCTAGCGATATGTACCGTGAACGCTTTATTCGTAGCCACGAATTTTCAAAAGCGAATTTCGCCTTATTCTTTCGATGCCGCAAACACAACTTCCCCGGCTGAACATTTCTTAATTAAGTGATTACACGATCGCGATTACGAATGTATAATTTGCGACGTATAATAACTGCTATTCAGATTTTCGCGATTTACTGTTTACTTCGTGCTCGTTTAAAATGTGAAAATGAAGCAAAAGAGGAACGTACTCTCGCTTACACCGTTAATACTCGTCCATTGCTGACAATGAAGATTGTCAAGTAATATATTTTAAAGATGAAACACACCACGCCGGTGATAATCAGCGCACCAACGATCTGGATTGCTAGTAAAATCTTCGTCTTGTTCCCACTTTCTATTCTTCTCGTTTTATTAAATCGTTTATTGCTTGTAATGCGAGGGGGAAAGGGAGATACTTCTTCCTTTTTTGTTCCTCTCCTTCAGACTAAATGATACGAGGCAAGAATCGCGTAGAGAATTAGGGCAAGCATTAATATTATCGCGATCACGTAGAATATCGCGCACATCGCCCGTCAAACTTCGTGTTTCTTATTTAAAAAAATAATTCGATTCGGGTGCAACTTCGCAGATAAATAAATGCATAACATGGAAATACGTACGTCGATCTTTGGCCATGATTACATTGGACGTGTCCATAGAAATTGAAATATAGTCGACGAAAAGAAAACGTCGCAATTATCAACGATATCACGAATTATATTGGATCTCAAAAAATTTATTTGCAGCGCAACGCGAAGGCGCGCGATGTTTTTATTGCCGATGCGATTTGCTCAGAACACTTTGTCGCGAATTTTACAAATTTTTGCGTATTAATTAGCCTCGATCATGATTATTCTTTGTTCTCTTCTTTTTTTTTTCGAATTAAAGATTAAAATATATTGCAAAAGTCAGAAAGAGAAGTAGCATGATTATTATTGTTATTACGATTATATAGTACATCACGCACATCACAATTTTGTTTGGTTAAGAAGTAATTTAATTACGAAATCCACTCGCATACAACTTCTCTTTGCAAATGAATAAATGATATGCATATACGAAAATACGTGATTCTTTTGCTATGATCACTTTGAACACCGTCCAATGAAAATCGTTGTAATAGTCGGTGATATTAAATATCAGAAAGGAATTGAATTTGCACATGCAAGAAGATACTGTTGTTATGATCGTTCCAAGCTTTGCCGTGATTTTTACGAATTTGCGTATTAATTAGCGTCAATCACGGCTGACCCTCGTATTGATTGCAACAAATACGCGTATGTTTATTCTGTAACATTGGACATGACACGATGAAAATCGAGAAAAACAAATTTATCTGTCGTCGGTAACCAAGAATTCAACAATATAATAATACGCACACAGTGATTTATAAAAATATTTGAATAATATTTTACGGAGGAGAATTTATTTAAAAATTCTGATTATAATTAGAATTTGCATGTATAAAAGGAGTAATAGGTTACACATAGAGCAATTTTTTTTTTTGTTATCAAAAAAGTTCTTCTCTTTGAAGAAGTGAAATCAACTCCTAAAATTTCGACATCTTTTCATGTTTTGAATGCAATCCAATTTTGCCTGGAAATTTTTTTTTTCACAATAAAATGACATAGCATTAAATTTTGAACATTTTGTAATTCAAAATTTTATTTCGCGTCATTGTAATATTATAAAAAATGAAAATACATTGAAATTTTGATTTTATTAAAAAATAAAAGAGAAATATTTTGAATCGCTATATATACAAAAATATTAGATGTATTAAATAATAAAGATATATTTATTAAACTTGAGCTTCGAAAGTAATGTAATTTGAAATGTCAAGATAAAAATCTCAATCTAGTTGGATAACATTTATAAAATTCATTGTGAAAATATATCGCAAAGGGATCACAAAAATATATTTAAACATCTGTGATATTCCAATAATGAATTTGTTATGTGACTTTCATAGAGTTCTAGAATGGATAGTTGCTCTATCCATTTCAGATTTTTTAATTATCCATAAGAATAATATCTAGGCTTTTATGATAGAAAGCTTACATCTTAATTGATTGAATTTCTAATAATTTCTAATAATTAACGAATAAATTTAATTTTCATTGATATATTTTTATCGTTCAACATTTATACATAACGAGCATTCGCATAATTTCGTATATATGTGTATATACATATTATGTAAGATTCGAAACGAAAAAAAAAAAAAAGAAACAAGAAAAACAGAAATACAATATTCTTTGTTCATTACGCGTTCCATCAAACCTGGTAATAAAAGGGACTCGAAATTTAAACGAACGTCCTTCTTCTTAATAAAATATTCGAGAGTCTCTTTGATGAATAAACGAACTCCTAGCAGGGACAAGGAGATCACGAATTCACGAAGGAGATGGAATGAAAAGATATCTGTGTCTCGAGATTTAAATAATTTCACTTATTCAATACGTGGACGAATTCAATTCAATTCAACCGACTCTCGTGTACGAACGCGCAACGATCGGAAAAACAAATCGCACGTGTATTTGCGGAATCAATCGCTCGAGGACAGCTTTCGATGTTGTTCGAAGCCAACGGCGAAATCGTGACGTCTCTCCTCTCTTATTTCTCTTTTCAGGCTCCCATTCGATCGATCCCTGCGCTTCAAAATATTGCGGGATCGGCAAAGAATGCGAACTTTCACCGAACAACACAATCGCGGTGTGCGTATGCATGCGAAAGTGCCCACGGAGGCATCGACCTGTTTGCGCGAGCAATGGCAAGATCTATGCAAATCATTGCGAGCTTCACAGAGCCGCCTGCCATTCCAGTTCGTCGTTGACCAAAAGCAGACTCATGCGATGCCTACATCACGGTAAAAATTAGTGTCAATTATTGTCGTTATTATTAGATTGTTGCGTGTGATATGACCGATATTTCACAAATCTGTTTTTTTTTTTTGATCAAATTTTTTTCAATCAATTATCTATTAAAATTTATTAATTATAATATTAGAAGATTAACGAATTAGATATAAGTTGATTAGATTATATATCATTCGGTGTAGAATTACAGAGAATCATGATGATTTGATGATTCTGCATTTTAAAAGAGTTCTTTAAATGACAATTGAATTCGAAGTTATTATTATTTTGAAAAAATAGAATAATAAAAAGTTATAGAAAAATGAAACGCCATTCACGCATTTTGATTATTATTTTACAAAAAAGAAAATTATAAAAATTTTAAATGAAAATCTGTTATGAATTAGCAAGAATAATTATTATTATCGACACGATTCTATTGAAGTCACGTTTAAATTGTGTAAAAATTGATGAATGATTAATAATTAATAATTAAATTAAAATAACCATTTTTCCAAATTAATTGCAGATATCGAGAATGCTCACATTCGAAGAACCTTACACATGAACAGAACATCCCTCAAAACGAACAAGATTGTATCTTATCCAAAATCTAGGAGCCGAAAGAAGGGTGGTTTGAAAGATAACTTGATACCAGACAAGAACGACTCCGACTCGAAGGAATGTTCGAATCAAGAATACGAAATTATGAAGGTAAAATAATAGTTAAACTTTTCTCTTTATCATATCTTCATCATCATTGATACTTATTCCTCCATTACAGGATAATTTATTGCTTTACAATCACGCGAGATTAATGTCGCAAGACAATCATAGCAAAGAGTATCTCGTCAGTATAATGTTTTCTCATTACGATCGAAACAATAATGGCAATTTAGAACGCGAAGAGTTGGAACAGGTAATTTTTCTTTACTTTAACCTCTCCGTGATTAATTTATTCCATGATTGTAGATATTTTTTATTTTATATATATATAGTTCGCGGAGAACGAAGATTTAGAAGAGTTGTGCAGAGGCTGCAATCTCGGACATATGATTAGTTATGATGATACGGATGGCGATGGAAAATTGAACGTGAATGAATTTTACATGGCGTTCAGCAAACTCTACAGTAAGTAATTTCTTGTCTCTTGAATTATTCAATTCTTTAATTATCATAGTAAAAATGAAAATAAAAAACTTTGCAAATATTTTTTTTTTTATTCAGTGACGCTCTTTATAAGTAATAACTAAGGGATCCAATGAAAAATAACTTTATGCCATGTGTATGTAAATTTCAATTTTTTTGTATCATTATTTTTTTCATTAATTCGGCAACTTTTTATAATACAACATCATATATATTTCATTAAGTAAAATCATGCAATTTAAAACAAATATAATTCCATACCTTGTTATGTTATGAACATAATATAACTTTTTTCAATTTCCTTTTATAAAATTATGTTTACAATTTATAATAATTTGGCATGTGCTTATTTTCATTCGGGCCCCTCAATTTTTAACAAAAATTTAAATTATTAAAATTTAAATATGAATTTTATATATATATTTATATAAATTATGTACACAAAATGAAGAGTATTATCGTATATTAAAATATTTTTTAAACTAGCGCAATCGTTCATAGGTGTCTCGGTGGTGTCTCTAGACAAGTCTCTCGAAGTGAATCATATTTCTGCAAGAGTGGGTGATAACGTGGAGATCAAATGCGATGTTACGGGTACACCACCACCACCTTTAGTATGGCAACGAAATGGAGCTGATTTAGAAACACTGAACGAGCCTGAGGTATGATAAACAATTTCTTCAAAAATCGCTAAATATATCTTAAACAAATCTGTTTTCACATATAATCAATAATCAATCAACAATAACTTTTTTCATTTGATAGATCCGTGTATTCAACGATGGCAGTCTCTATTTGACAAAAGTACAACTGATACATGCTGGAAATTATACTTGTCACGCAGTTAGAAATCAGGATGTCGTTCAAACACACGTGTTGACTATTCATAGTAAGTTTTAGGAAACACATCACATGATTTATCGATATTTTTCTCTTTTGCAAAGAACAATCATTTTTAAAAAGTTTTCGACTCTTAGCTATTCCCGAAGTGAAAGTGACACCGCGATTTCAAGCGAAACGTTTGAAAGAGGAGGCAAATATAAGATGTCACGTGGCTGGTGAACCCCTTCCGCGAGTTCAATGGTTAAAAAACGACGAAGCGCTGAACCATGATCAACCGGACAAATACGATCTTATTGGAAACGGTACTAAACTTATCATTAAGAACGTTGATTATGCCGATACTGGGGCTTACATGTGTCAAGCTAGTAGCATTGGTGGTATTACCAGAGACATCAGTAGTTTAGTGGTTCAAGAACAACCTACTCCAAGTAAGTTACTTACGTGCATATGATATAGATGTATTCTTTTTCTATTTCATACAATTAATAGAAAACAAATTAAGAAAAATTCTTTATCGTAATTGATGTGTATAATTATATTTGCAAATGTGAATAAATATAATATATATATTATTTATTATTTATCTAGATAAATTCATAATAAATGATAATTATACTTTTATCCAGCGACCGAGAGTGAGGAACGAAGATTTTTCTCATTTCACCAATGGGGGATTTTGGTGTACGAACCATCTGCTTGTCGGCCGCGACATGAAATTCGATCCACGGATGTTATACCAGGTACACAGGTAAAATCAAATGTGTTATTACATAATTATTTATCGTATTATTTTTGATTTTAGGCCTTCATAATCCAGATCGTTATTGTTCAAGGTTTTCAAATCAAACATTATTTTATTATTGCGTTAATATAAATAATTTTTTTAAATATTTAATTATTATACTCTAACTGCTCTAGACAACGATTTTATATTTTTATATATATCCTTCAATTTCATAATTTAGGAGCATGTGTGTGGAGTTAAAGGTATACCTTGCTCATGGGGACGTGCAATCAACGTCGCAAATCGATATGTATATGTCAGCCAACCGGATAAAGATCGCGTACTCGTCATTAGTGAAATACAAATGGTTATAGTCGATGTGAGTAAACTTATTTGTTAATATTATGTTAATTGATTAATCATAATATATTATGAAAATAAATCTTGTCTTTTTTCTTGTTAGGTAATACCAACGGATAAAAATCCTGTTCAACTTTGGTACGTCCCTTCTCTTGATCAAGTATGGATATTGAATTGGCGAAATCAGAAAGATATCGATGTGAAAACTGTTCAAGTAATCGAAGATGCTGCTCAAAAGAAAAAGCATCGCGCTATCCGACCAGAACCCATTGATGCGCAATTCGATATAATCCAAAATATTTATATCCCTGAACCACAGGTAAATATAATTATTGAAAATTATTATTTATTTTGAAGATACATAAATGAAATATTACTGTACATTTTTTAATTCATTTAGGATATTGAAAACATCTTCAAGTACGGTTATGTGAGTCACGCAAATCAACGTAACATGTACAAATTGGATTTAAAGAATATGAAATATACACGTAGCGCTGATTTAAGTTCTTATAATTGTGTTCCAGTTAATGTCCAATTTTCGGTTCTATGTAAATAATTCAATATTTTATGAACTTAACAAATATATATTATAAATCTATAAATATTTCTTATATTATATTCTATTTTTTATTTCAGATGGGTTTGTAGTAATTGAATGCCAAGAACCAGTTACTAATCGACCAACGGGTCAATTATTATTGGATTATTTAACTGATACCGTTCTTGCATATAAGCCAAAAATTTTAGGAAAACCAACAATTTCACCTGATTCTCGACATCTTGTCACATTAGATAAGCAAGAAACAGGCGTAACTCTAGTCGTACAAGAAATATCATGTAATTAGAATTTATTTTTTTTTCTTATCAATTTCTTAAGAATTTCATTCATAATTATACTTTTTTCAGCCGATGGTTTAAAATTCGCATTTGATGTAAAAACGACATTGAATATCAGCGATATCGCACTCTATCCATCACAAACGACACATGGTTATGATATTTACGCGTCATCTATTGACAAGGAAAACATTCTTTTCCTCGATCTATCAACTGGTATGAAAATTTCTTAATACAATGCTTTTTGTATTAAAAAAGTTAAAAATTTATTTTTTATTATAGGCAAAGTAGAAATGATAACAGGTGTTGGTAAAGCAACATCGCCTAATTTAACAAAGTGGGGAAACCCGAATAGACCAATTGTACAAAGTGGCATATTTGGCAAATATATGGTTAGCCCTTCGAATGATGCACTCTTCGTTTTAAATGGCGAAACTCGAACAATAAATTGTGAAATTGGAGGTCTGCAACATCCTGGAGCGGTGGTATGGTTTACAGTGTCTTTACATTAAGCAATCGAAATTTTGACAACGACATGTGACGCGTATAGATAAAGAAAAATATTCAAGCACAGAAAAAACAGTGATATTAAATCAATATCATGTATATCACTATTTGAACAAAAAGATAGAATAATTGTAGTTTTGTTAGGTTAGAAAAAGGAATGGTTGAAACAAATTTTGAGAAATATATTCTAACACTAATATACCATTATCCATGGTTATCGTTAAAATATCTAAAAAGTTTCCGAGTATCGCTCTTCAATAATTAATGGCGTATTTTTGACACCATCGTGCGAATAAACGTTTTTGATCGTTATAATGCAAATATTTATCGCGAAATATTTATCGATAAGATTTTTAATGTACATACCAAAGATCGTCTTTTACATATATATTTAACGTACCTAATCGTTACCCTATCGGTGGCCTTAGTTTCTCTCGATTTTGCATATCTCAATCTTTGTACTCGTATATTTCTCTTTCGAATAAATTTTCAATGGCTATAAAGATATAGATAGAATTCTTCCAAATAGCGATTAGAACAAAGTTATTTCTTATCCAATATTTATTATTAAACCTTGTTATTTTTGAACTCGATATATCGAAATATTTAAAAATTTGGCATTTTTTTATTTTTAACGACATTTAAAAGTTATTTTCTTAAATATTAAGAATTAATGTTATAATTAAGAATGAATAATGATTTTTTTTATGTTATCCAATTAGTTAATTAAAAAACAAGAACAGTCACAAAATTACCAAATGAACACAAATATAATATAATGTAATCACTTTCTAGTTAATAGGTTTTCATCAAAAAATTGGAACAGTTTCTTTTATGGTAATTTTTACAATAACTTATACGACAAAGACGTATATAATACAGTCATCGGGCCACAAATAGCATACTAACAACAGATATGATGATTATGTATTATAACGCATGCGTGTGTCGATTGTACGCGTGAGGATACGAGCGCATATAACAAATAAAATGAATATCTTGTAATAAAATTACAACAAAACTAATTTAATAAATAATCTGCAAATACAAATTTTTTTCTCTGTACATGCAGATTATGAACATTTTAGCAGTCTTGTATCCATTCAAATAAAAAGGAAATAATGATACAGTGAATGGTTACACTCCATCATTAAGGATCGTACTTTTAAGTGTGTTCTAGTCGTAACATTCGCCTTTATTCACTAATAAATTACGTTTGTTCAAAACCTCAAAGTCTACGTTTAATCACCTACTGTACAAATTCAACGTATATTTACGCACTAATCTTGTATAAATACATTTAGTTCTTTTTAAATTATTAACTCTTCCTTACAACTGCTGTTTTCACAATAAACGCCATTAATGAATCTAGCAAATACACAATACCCTTCAACTGAATAAATGATCACTGATAAAACGCACAATATTCAACGAATTTCGATGCATGTGCTGTATCATTTTATATAAGATGTTTGCTAGAAATTTAACAGCAAGAAATTGGATAATGTAAGGAAGAAAAAGAGACAAAGAGGCAGACCATGAGCGAATTATTAGGAAAAATAGATCAAGAGATTTGTGAGCAGTTTTCCATTCAAGATGATGTAGTTTGATCAACATATAAACGCAACACCTTGTAAACTCTTCTCTTGATTCCGTGTATCCTATTTTGTTCCTCACTCTTTGTATCTCACTGACCATTTGCCAGTTTCGTCGTTCCAGCACTGGTTATATATTGCACGATTTTAAATTGGTCCCTTGCCGACTGTAAAAAAGTATATATGCGTTGCTAAAATCTTCCTCTTGAGGTTTCTGTCTGCTTGTAATTTCATCATTGTAATAGTACCACGTATCAGTGCGAGGATTCTTCGCATATGCTGTATAATGTCCTGCCGAAACCCCTATAACAATATATAACATACATAATATCATATCATACCAAGTTAATATGAATGAAATAATATATATATATACCTCCAAAATGACAAACGCAAGCATAAAGATCATATAGATGTTGTCCAACGCTTAAACCAACCAATGGAAATGTAACTTTATCATCTAATTTCATACTAGTACATTCATAAAATACGAATCTATAAAAAAAATACAAGTTATATAAAAAACACAATTTATATAAAATTATATATTAGAAAACAAATCTTATGATTAAATTAAACATTTATTATTAAATCTAAACTACTAAATATAAAACTATAAAGACATACCGTTTCAAATACACTATGAGGAACTTTGGATATCTGTGGACTGTAAGAGTTTTTGTAGCACACCGATTTCGTTCGCATTTTGGACAAAACCAAGGATTGTGTTCATCTAATGTTTCACTATAGAATGTGTAAATCTGAATATTATTTACAAGTTGCTTGAAAACTTTCAAAACAAAAAATTTTAATCATTAGTAATAATTCCTACCTTTGACTAAATGCTTGAAGACAATCATATAAAGATAAAGGATGATGAGGCCTTTGTTTGCTGATGCTAACATGATCAATTGGGGATGCGATTTTAGGAACCTGCTCCGTATAACGCACTGCTAAAGTATCACCATTACATAAGATTACCATACCCGTTTCAGATACACTGCACCCTGTACAATGTGTAGTATACATACAACGAGAACAATGATGACCCTATAAAAAAATATATTTATTAATATATTTTATTTTGAAATTTCATAACGCAATTTTATCTATTAAAAAATAATATTTATAATTGTTTTGTACAAAGTAACCATATATAAATAATCATATTTATCTATTAAAAAATTAATCACTTATCTTTACATTAACAAAAAGAAAAGTATTAAATTATCATATTCTAACCTGTCCTGTAACAAAATGAAGCGTATAATTTCCTTCTTGTGGTACATTTTTTCTTACAATATCGTACAAGTCTTTAGCATTCACTCTTGAAGGTAATCTTACTAAATGAGGATAACCAAAGAGTTTTGTTCCTTTACGGTTGTTTGATGTTTCGTTTGTTGTATCATGTCGCAAGACTAGCGGTACATTTAAGATCCTAATTGCAGGTCTCGGTCTGCCTGTTTGATCTATTTTAATAAAAGACGACGCAGTCATATAAGTTGAACACATTGGGCACATTTGCGGTTCCGTTTGATTTTTGAAGTAATTCTGTTAAACGTAAATAATAATTAAAACAATAATTTATAACATATTCATTATAATATATGAACACTTGAATATATATTTGAACTTTAATTTTTATTTGATAATTTTAATTTAATTAAGGAATAAAAAAAAAAGACATGAACATATAATATAATACCCTCAGTACGGCAACTTCAGATTAGTCTGAATTGAGTTCCAGAAGATAAATTTTCTGGCTTGCGGATTGTACTCAAACAGCGAACCATACGGGTTTCCATCTTTTCGTTTCCAAGTACCTCTACTTCAAATGAAGTTTCCTGGGCTAATTGGCAACGTAAAGCTATTTCTGGTTCCCGTACATACCCTTATGGTATCATCCGTCTAGAATGTTTATTGGTTTAATCTCAGACCTTCCCGAGGTAAAATTGTGGTAACTTGTACCTTGCTTGTATACCCCTTCCGCTAGATTGAAGCTGCCGTTTTCATCATTGGGTTTTCATTATATTTATACAAATAAAATATCTTTATATCAGTTTCAAAAATATTATAAAAAAAAAAAACTAAAAACTATATAATAAAACTTACCTCAATACAAGTATCACACATAACAAAGTTGCAACTGTTCCCACTGTGCCTTTTCAAATCTCCATCCAATTCTTCGAGACAAATTGTACATGGTATTTCCTCTCCCGTAACTGTACATTTCTGACAGGAATCGGCCTCGGTTACACGATCTCCACCACCATCTGGTACTGAAGTGTATGCATCAGGAGGTTCCGTAAGTTCAAAGGCATATATAGATCGATTCGTATCATTGATGTGTCTCAAGAGTGTATTGTCATCCTTAAATGTAAAACCTTGATGTACAATCCAACAATGACAATTCCGTCTAGTGCGATAAGTTACAGCAAGCAAGATACATAATTCTCGATACCTACGGTGCAAGGGTAAAATAATATAATCGAGGAATGATGGCCACATTGGGCCAATTACAACAAAATAAATAGCGAAAACCAGATTATATAGGAGAATATAGGAGCAAAAAAATTGAATCTGTGTGATGGAATGTAGCCTCGTAACCAAACTTTACGCTACGAGAATGTTCTTCCACAACATTTATTCTTGGAGAGCAGTATCAACGATTATCGAGACTACTCGATAAGCCGCCTTCTTCACCCTCCATGATTGTTCTTGTACTAACATATAGACCCACGCACCGTTTTTTTTATGATATGATATAAAATTAAACTTTATTCCTAGCAACTATAAATATCTTGAAATGTCCTTAAAAATATATTAAGATGTTAAAAATTTATTCAAATAACTGGTTATCATATTTATCAATCTGTAGATTTTTTCAAAATATTATGAAATCATAATGAGTTGATTAATCAAATGAAAATTTCTTGAAATATATGTACATACTATATAATAAATAAATAAACTAAAAAGCCAACTCCCACAGATATAACAAATTGAATTTTATATGCTTACCAAAATCTTCGATATATGATTTTCTAAAACTTCAGCAAGTGCAATATTTGTTACTGCAATATTTTCTTTGCCAAGTGTTTTTAATAGCTCCTCCTTCAATTTCCCAATGCGTGATTGTTTGTTTAATGAAACAACGCACCTTATAGGTTGATCACCATTTGCAGGAACATATGTAACATTTAGTTGTCTCTCCATTGCATGAGGTAGTGGCACTGACAAATACATGAAAGGTTCATACGTAACAGAAACATGATTACATACTGCACAAACAACCTATAATAGAAAGAGAGAATAAGAATGTAATAAATTATTTTAAATATATATATATATATATATACACTATGTGTATTATATGTATTTACATATATGGTACATAGTTTAAACATTTGTATCAGCAGAATGAGACATGCTTTTTATGCTTCTTAAAGCAAGAAGGTATGGCTGTTGAATTTTAATATAGGAAACATTTTACGGTAAAAGCCAAATATATAAACTAGTTACCCCAACGTATAGTTTCCATAACACAAATTTTTATATAATATAATTAAATTTACCTTGCTTTTAAACTGTCCTTGAAAAGTATCAACGATAATACTTCTATTAGATTTTAAATGCTTTGCCCAATGTTTATCAGCCTCAATTTCATCTTGTGTCTCTACAGTACCATTTCCATAACTTTGTGAAATTCGTATGCATTGAGAACTAATACTTCCTTGACCATCACGTTTATGATTCTTTTCTTGATCATCTAGCCTCATACGTTTTACATTACATTTCTCTAAACCATTATCATACTCTATATCAGAACCACTTGATGCATAATCTACACCACAATTGACTTTTTGAACATTAACTTCTTTTATCCTTTTGATACTAACACTCTTGTTATCAAAATCATGATTTTCCATTAGATTTGAATTATCTAAAGGCATTCTACGAATATTTTCTTTCGGAAATTTTTGTGAATCATAATGAATCTCATTATTACACTCTTGCTGCATTACTAAGAAATTTGCATTACTAGTTTTTGCTTCTTTATGAATATCATAAAGACCGTGATATTTCGGAACATTTTTTGAAAATTCAATTAATGTTTCTAGCCTTAGTGAAGGTGTGACTTCATTTTTCTTTCCATCGACCTCATTATGAATAAACGTATTTGATTTTGCTTCAACAGTTTCATCAGAATCAAGTGTTTCTTCGTCATCCTCACCATCGTTTAAAGGTGATCCTCGCGGCGAATTTGCAATACTATCTAATTCTCCTATAGGTGATCCTAAGTCTGAAATTAAGTAATTTTTATTATTTTTAAATATATATAATTTTTATTAATTGTAGATATTTATAATAAAATATATTTTTACCTCTTGGTGAACCAGCCATTGTTACATTGGGGCTATTTGGACATTCTGGTGATGGTAAGCAATCATACATTTCCAATAAATCTGTATTACAATTGGAATTACTAGTGGCAGTGACTGAAGACATGATTTTCCCATTTGAATTTTCGATTGAATTATTCGTGTTGGCAGTGGTTGTAGATGATGGAGTTTGACAATTTTTTGTACATTTTGCAGTATTCATTTGTTCATGTAAAGAATCCAACAGAAGTGCAAGAAATTCCTGACAATCATGCTGTTAATCATTATTTTTATTAATTATTCAAATTCTTCATTAATAATTAAGTAATATATAAAAATATTCCAAAGTTACCTGTCTATAGTCTTTAAATTGTGAATGATATGCCCCTAATGTTTGTTTAAATTCAGTAGGCCTAAGAACGCTATATTTGCCAGACCACATTTTACCAAGAAGTGCACTAAAATGGGCCATCAATGATCCAGGAGGAGGAAGTTTTTCTCCCCTTTGTTGTAAATCCAAAAAATGTCGCAGTACGGGAGGTGTTGCAGTTAAACATTGTAAGCCAGCAGCCATAAAGCAAGTATTACCGAGATTGCGAAGACCACATACTCCCGCGCGTAAAACTACATCTTCTATATAATGTATGCATAAATAAAACATTAATCAATTATCTTAATAAATAAATTTTTTTTAAAAATCAAATATTAATTTTATATAAGTAATATGATAATATTTATATATACCCATTTGTGAATCATCTTGAGAATCTCCACCTTCTGAAAACAAATTGTTTAGAGCTGGAGTATCAGGAGGTAAAAATGGACCATATTCTATACCAGTTCCATTATCACCAATAGGATCTGCACCAACATCTGTAAAATCATTTAAACCAGGTGGTGGTGGAAGTGGAATAGCATAGTCTGATGTAGAACTATTTGCTTCAGTCCTATATAACAAATATTATATTAATAATTTATATAATTTATTATATATATTAATAATTATTTGAATGAATAATATTAATCATACCATGTATCTTCTATACCCATATTAACTTCTGATGAAAGCAGTTTATCCTCTTGAAGAGTTAAAGTATGGTCTAAAGAAGAGGTTAATGGACTAAGACCAGTAGAATCTAATACCTCTGATATCTCTGCGACTTCAGGCAGATAATAAATTTCAGAAGATCCAATCATTGAAATATTTTCTACTTCTGAGACATCCACCTTATTGTCCATTCAGATAATGAAATACCAAATATTACCTAAAAGTATAATTATTACAAAAGAAAGAATCAATGTACATTTGTTAAAATCAAAACATTACATCTTATACTTTCTTAAAATAAAAAATTTTATTCATATTTATATCTTTTAAAGATTTACATCTGATAAGAAATTATATTTAAATTTATAAAATTTATTTAAATTAATTATTTAATTATTTAATTATTTATTTAAATTATAAATATAAAAAATATAAATTAATATATTTAAAAATATTAAATTTCTAGTGAAATGCATCATAAAAAAATATTTTTTCCATAAAAGCAAAAAAACTTTAAAACTTTATTTATTGTTCTGTTTTCCCTCTAATTTTGTTAAGATCTAACATGCATCGTTTAAATTTCATTTAATATAACATTAATAACAAATAAATTAATATAAAAAATAACAAATATGATAATAAAACATAAATATCATTTCAGGCCAAAATTTTGCAAATTACATTGAATTACATGAAATCATCAAACAATAGTTAAATCATCCTAACCTAAGACGTCGGGAACGATTACCGCGAATTCTTTGGCGTCCTATTGTTGTAAGTTGATAAACTCCTCAAGGAACAATTATTATCGATAACTGGATTTTTTTGTTTTTTTAGAAGTAAGATTATATTATATTGGCTATTACACTGATCAATATGGAAGAAACTGAATTCTGTAGTCTATAAAAGTACAACTAGACCTTGCCCACACAAATCGTAATCATCCTGTAATATCGTAATAGCACAAATTTGATATAAATATACACAGAAAAACATACAATTTTATATTTAATATGGATGTATAAAAAAAAATAAAACCAATATTCACTTACATTGCAGAAAATCTACTTTCTTCTTCATGAAATATCTATACCGCCATTGCAGTAAACGGCATGGTCAATGGATGCGCTAGAAAAGGAAGATTTACCTACGATCATAGACCTGCTTACAATGCTTCAGGAAGTTGGCATAGCTATTTTTTAATTTGCAATGTAGGTATTACTTTCTATTTACTAGGGAAATTCCATTTGCGCGCTTAAAATTGCATTCTATCTTCAATAAAATGTTTTATTTGTACAAAAACTGATCATTCATATAATTCATCATATAAATTCATATAAAATATGTAAATATGTATTGAATATATATATGTAATTGAAAATAATATCTTTTTTCTTATTTAAACAAAATTCTTATTTAAATTTAATTATATTAATTATATTATAAGATATTAACATTTTAACAATATTTTACTTCATAAAAAACAAATAAAAATATTTAATCGATTTATATCAAATTTAATAGAAACTTTTTTTTATTTTTCTCGTTTCATGAAAATGCTTCATTTTCATGTAACATTTTTATAGAGTAACATATATACATATATATTATACATATATATCCACATTAAAAAAAAAAAGCTACAAAACTATCTACTGATTTCTTTGACACACGAGGGATATAAAATCATGTCTAATGTCAATTACTGTACTTTGTCATTCTTATTCATTCAGTGATAAATTAAAGTATATAATATAAGTTATTTAATAGTAACATTAGAATATATTTTAAAAAGAAATAATAATTTATATCGAAAAAATGCAGTGATTCTCGATATTCAATACAAATAAGATAAGGTAATGTTTCGTTTAAAAGAAAAAAATATTTTATGACGAAAATTTATTTTATCTAACAGAAAATAATTATTTTATCTAGTTTTAAAAGTTATATTATATGTATTATTATAATTATTTCTTTATTATTATTAATATAAAGAATAAGAATATATTCTATTCTCAGTTACAAATATTAAATAACAAATATATTTCAATAATGATTATTAATATTTTATATTTATATTTATATTTATATTAGTCCTCATATACATACATCATATCAGAATCTTATATTAAAAATTTTGGAAAATAACATTTTATTGATAAACATGTCATCATCAGAACAATCAATGATTGTACAATCAAAATTTGTCTCAGGAGAGACTGTAATAATTGTATCCTTTTAATTGAAAACAAAAATTAATTATTTTCTCTATTTTTAAAAAGTATATATAAGATATGAATCTATAAATCTTTAATCATATAAGAAGGCAATGGAAGCATCATTGATACAAGGTTGGGTTAAAGCTGCACGGATTATAGCACTTCTTAACAAAGGAACCACTCATGCATTAGTTATTTTAATTACTTCAAGAACACCCCCTCAAGTTTATAGTGATCTTACCATAGAAAGAGTATTGCCTATTGATCAAGATTTTAAATGTAATATAAGTATGTAATTTTATTATTTATTATTATTTAATATTCAATTGTATAATTATAAATTAATGTTAAAATATTTTTATATATTAATAATGAATATTATTTATTAGATACTGATGACAAACAACAAGATGGTTTAGATGTTTATCTTAATGTAACATCAAGAAAATTACATTTAATATTTGAAATGAGACCTGGAGTAGTAACTAGCTCCTTAGTATCTGAAATATTTAGAGCTATAGAAGGTAAAGATATGTTAATAACTATTTATATGATAATGTATATAAGCATATGTTTTTAATCATTACAGTATATCAAAAAACTAAGAATTCAGCATCAGAATTTTTATGGGTCCAAAAATTAACAGGAAATACACGTAACTTAAATTCCAATACCAATGAAGAAATACAAGATAATACTGATCCTGTTAGTAGATTTTATATTGTAATTTTTACATTTATTTAAAAATTAATAATGAAAATTTAAAAATATCTTGTATAGCTGGTAGATTTAGAAAGTCCAGTTCTAGTTGTAACAAGACGTAGTATTGCTTCTGGCAAATCACCAGTAGCTGCTAGGGAGTCAGCAGTACGATATCAAATGGCATGCAAAGAGGATGATTATACATACAGTAAAACATTTCGGTTTGTTTTATTTTTTTTATACATTATATAAAATATTATATAATTTTATTTTATAGTATTATATAATATATAATTTTATTATAAATTTCTAAATAATTTATTATAGAATTTATCATAATATATTTACAATATTATATATATTTATAATTTATTATAGTATATTTATTGGTACATGGAATGTAAATGGTCAACCACCAAATGGTATTAAATTGCATAGATGGTTGAGTTATGATAAAACACCTCCTGATGTATATGCAATTGGATTTCAAGAACTAGATTTAACTAAAGAAGCATTTCTTTTTAATGACACTCCAAGAGAAGAAGAATGGAGGTAAAACAATTATATTTTTGTATAAATATTAAACAATATTTTAATATTATTTTTTTATATTTTTATATTATGTGCTTATAGACAAGTTGTAGCAAAATCTCTTCATCCAAATGGTATTTATGAACAAGTAGCTATTGTAAGATTAGTGGGTATGATGTTGCTTATATATGCTTTGCATAATCATGTACCATATATAAAAGATGTATCAGTTGATACAGTAGGTACTGGCATCATGGGTAAAATGGTAATATTTATTTTTATTATAATATTTATATTTATAATATTTTACAAATGACAGAAAAGTTTAAAATTCGATATTAAATTTTAATAAATTTAATCTTATCAGGGTAATAAAGGAGGTGTAGCAGTAAGTTGTTCTATTCATAATACATCTATTTGTTTTGTTAATGCTCATTTAGCAGCACATTGTGAAGAATACGAAAGACGAAATCAAGATTATGCAGATATATGTGCGCGATTATCTTTTACAAAATATGTTCCGCCTAAAAATTTTAAAGATCATGAGTAAGTATCCTACTCAAATATTATATTTCAAAGTATATAATATGAAATTATGTAATTAAAAATATAAAAATTTTATAAAAATAGCCAGATCTATTGGTTAGGAGACCTGAACTATCGAATAACTGAAATGGATGTCATGGTCGCTAAACAACATATAGATGAAGAAAACTATTCTGCTGTCTTAGCTTTAGATCAATTAGGTCAACAACGACGACTAGGCCGCGTTTTACAAGGATTTCAAGAAGCAGAAATTACATTTAAACCAACATATAAATATGATCCAGGCACTGATAATTGGGATTCAAGGTTTTATAGCTGTATTTTGAATTTTTTTTTTGTGTATTTAAATATCGTTTATTAAATATAAATATTAATCATAGTGAAAAAGGTAGAGCACCAGCATGGTGTGATCGTATATTATGGAAAGGCGAAGCAATTACATCAATAGATTATAGAAGTCATTCTGAATTAAAAATTTCAGATCATAAACCAGTTAGTGCAATTTTTGATTCTCAGGTAAATATAAATATTTTTGAATAGTACAAAAAATTAGTACAATAAAACAAAAAATTTTATTTAAATTTTTTAATTTATCATATTTTTCAATTTATAGATTAGAATCATAGATATGACAAAATATCGAAAAATCCACGAAGAAGTTATGAAAAAACTTGATAAATTAGAAAACGAATTTTTACCACAAGTGATGGTTGATACAACAGAAATTATATTTGATACATTAAAATTTCTTGAACCTAGTAGCAAAGAACTTATCATTGCTAATACTGGCCAGGTAAATAAATTTTTAAAATATAGATAATCCTTATATAATTCGCTATTTAACGCTATTGTAATGTAATAGAATTTAAAATAAAATAAAAATAATTTGATATATATATATATATATATATATATATATATATATATATATATATATATATATTTTATTACTTTTATAAAATCTAATTATTGTATTGAAATATTCTTTTTTTTTATTAATTATACTATTTATAGGTACCGGTTCAATTTGAATTTATAAAAAAATTAGGTGACTCTAGTTATTGTAAAGAATGGTTGGATATAGAACCATTTAAAGGTTTTATAAAACCAGGTATAACTTTTTCTTTTTTTTCTTAATCAAATTGAATATTTTATAAATTTATTTATTTATCATGTTTAGGAGAAAAATGTGATACTAGATTTGAAATATATGTTGATAAAAGATCAGCATGTAAATTAAATTCAGGAGAAGATAAATTATATGATATTTTAATTTTACATCTGGAAGGAGGAAAGGATATATTTATAACAGTTACAGGTTTGCAATATTTCAATATTATATTGCTTTTAAAGAATAAAAAAACGAGATTATATAATTTTCTTAGGTACCTATGAAAGAAGCTGTTTTGGATCTTCAATGGAAGCTTTAGTTCACATTCCAGTACCAATTAGAGAAATTCCTATTGGTAGATTAATGGAACTTGTAAGCATATTATATAAGTATATATGTATAAAAAAAAAAGTAAAATTAAAATCCTAGAATTAACTTAATATTACTATTTCATCAAATCATAGGAAAATAATAAAAATCTTTCTCAAGAACCATATGCTATACCTAAAGAAATATGGCTCTTAGTTGATAGGTTGTATCGACATGGTATAAAAACGACGGGACTTTTTGAAACACCCGGACTTCCCAGTGAAATTATAGCTATAAGAGATTGGTTAGACAATTGGAGTCAAGATCCAATGCGTATCCTAATTAAAATATTCAACTTATATATATCAATATCTTATACATTATAATTTTGATTCCTTAACAACTACAAAGCTGGTAGTGTTCACTCTGTTGCAGAAGCATTACTTTTACTTCTAGAGTCTACTGCTGAACCTTTAATTCCATACAACCTGCACAGTGTGTGCTTATCTGCTGCAACAAATTATTTACAATGCAAACAAGTATGTCAATTTATAATTTTTAAAGAAATTTTCATGTTATCATGAAATATATATTTGTTTCTTAATATTTTAAGAATTAATATTTAAATTTTTTTATAGATTGTAATGCAACTTCCAGAAATAAGGAGAACGGTTTTTGTTTATATTTGTTATTTTTTACAAGAATTATTAAATCATACTCAAGATAATGAACTAGATGCTAAAACTCTTGGTAAATTTTTATTTATTTATTACTATAAAAAAAATAGTAAACTTATTATAAATTTATTAATTATCTATTTCATAGCAACAATATTTGGATCAATTTTCTTAAGAGATCCACCAAGAAGTAGAGGTGATAAAAATCAGAGAAGTCGTACTCAAGTTGTTCAAGCAACAATTGATCGGAAAAAAGCTGCATTTGTTTATCATTTTTTAATAAATGATCAAAGCGATTTTATTCTTGGTCGATAATAATATTTTTATTTTAAAATTAAAAACAAGTATTTATTAAATGCAAATTCAGCTAATGAAAGCTTCAAAAGAAATGAAACACTTTAAGTGTTTTGTTTAGATGAAAATAATCATATAAGTACTAACATTAAATAAATATTTTGTTAGATTAATATTTATGTAATAGTACTTAATTATGCGAACAAAATTATAAAATGTAATAATGCATGTGAATACCTTGCCAATTCAAAAATATTTTTTAAATAAGTATATTGTATGATATAAAATAACGAAATACTCGTAATAAGTAAGAAATTTGTTACAATTTCATCTAGTCTTTGTTTAGTTTGAAGTGACTAAATATGTATTATATAAACTTATTACAATAAGAAGAAATTATTTGACTTATTTTAAATTAATTTTATGATAACTTGTAGTTATTAAATATTTAAAATTATAATATTCTAAATATATAAGAAAGATAACTGAAAACTCCATTCTTGTTCAATTGCTTATAATTGTATTATATTATATAAAATTATTGAAATTATTATTATTAATACATGTTAACTTTTGTATCAAAGTTTTATTAAAAAATACATATAAATTGTAATAAGAAATGTAGCTTATAGTATTTTATAGACACATAATTTAACAAATCACAAGACAATTACATGTATAATAAAAAGAAAAAAATGAAAATAATTGATACATAAAATTTTAACGGTGATCAAATCTAAAGATAGATGTTTATGTATTATAAATTCAAAAAAATGCAAAACATGATATTAAATGATATTAACATAAAATGACATTAAAAATGACTCTTAGAATATCGCAAAATACATATTTCGTATAGAACAAAAATTCTGAAACCAATAGTATCAGAAATGAAAGATATATATAAACAAATAAATTGCAATTTTAAAGCTATATATAAAAAGGAACATTAAATGGAAATTGATGTCATGGAACACACAAAATATCAATAAAGCATTATGAAAGGGACAAAAAATTCTTCTTTAATGTTCATTTGCAACGACGAAAAAATGTAAACCTATTTACAAAAAGAACTGAAACACACTAGTATATTAATTAAATAACGTAAAACTGGTTATGGAATCTTAAAAATTGAAACCCTTTTGTGCTGTTTCAGCTGGTTTAAATTCCAATTGACCATCAGTTGCTGTAGGTGTTGTTAACGTTGATTCTTCAGCTTCCTATAAAAAAATATTCGTAATAATCGAATATTTTTATTAAGATATATATTATTATTTAAATATATAAATTTTTACAAATTCTCTTACCGGTTCTGAGAAGAAGTTATCAATCATTGCAGTAGCTTTTTGATATACTTGTTCTACATCATGATGCTGAAGAGCTTCTAATTTATCCAAACCTCCAACTTCTTCTATCATAATAGCTACTCGTTCAATTTCTCCCATTTTTTCTGCTGCATTGAAAATATTAGTTAGACCATCAAGAACAACAATTATTGTTTTCCAATCCTTGGCCTCTAGAAGATTGCAAAATGGTGCAAGCACTCCTAATTGTACTAGTTGAGCTAATTGTTGTACTGATCCACCTGAAGTTAAATTTGTTACTGCCCATGCTGCCTCTTTTTGAGATTTAAAATCTCCCTATAAAATATAATTTTATATATATAATTAAGTAACTTTTTTGATAATTGCAATTAATAAAAGATATAATTTACTAACAGATTCTAAAACATGTATTAAAAGTGGCAATAAACCAGCATTTATAACATGTTGAATTTGTTCTATGTTCCCTGCAGTAATATTACTGATAGTCCATGCAGCTTCTTTAACGATATTGATACGATGATGTTGCAATAATAGTCCCAAATGTTGTAAACCACCTGCTGATATTATTGCATCTGTTTGCATATCATTTCCTGTAACTATATTTCCAACAGCACGAAGTGCAGGTGTTAAAACTGTCACTTCAGTTGAAGTAAGTAATTGTACAAGTTTTGGTATAACTCCAGATTCAACAACTGCTTGTATTTTATCATTAGAACCATCAGTAAGATATGAAAGAGCCCAACAAGCATCAGCTATAATAAAAAAATTTGTTTATAATTATTTTAGAATATATATTATTAAAAATATATTTTTATATTTTAATTATAATATTCTAAGTATCATGATTTTACCTAGTATATCTTTGTCGTTATTACTAAGTAAACGATTTAACACTGGAAGAGCAGTTCTTACAATTTCAAATGGAGGTGGAGGATTTTTATTACGACACAAATTCGATAATGTCCAAACAATATTACGTGTAAATGTTACCTATAATATTAAATTTAATAGTAATTTAATAGTAACATTATTATATCTATATTGAAATAAAGATATGTTATACATACAGAAGTATCAGGTTTAATTAATTCTAATAAAAGTGGCATAGCATCGTATCCAAGAACAAGATCTCGAGCTGCTGGACCATCTCCAGCAATATTACCAAGTGCCCATACAGCTTGTTCAGCAACATTAGGTGATGCAGATTTAAGTAATGCAACCAATTTTGGTATAGCACCATGTTTAACAACAACATGAGTTTGCTCTGATGTACCAGATGCAACATTTGTCAGAGCCCATGCTGCTTCAAATTGCAATGCAGCACTAGAAATATTTAATGTAAATAATAAAAAAATTTATGAAATAAAAATAAAATAAAATTATTATTATTATATCCATACTTGTGATGATAATCTAAAAATTCAACACATCGTGGAACAATTCCACGTTGAATCATAATATCTATAGGTGGATTCTTTTCTCGGCTTAACATTTTTCTACATGCTTGTGTTGCTTGTAGTTGAATTGTTTGATCTGAAGATTTCATGCCATTGACAATTTCTTCTATAGATACAGAAATGGGTGAAAGATTACTTTCACTCACAGGATTTTGTGATTCTTTGCCTACATTCAAATTTCGTCGTTTTAATAATTGTTCATCTTTTCTAGCTTTACGTAATTCTACTGATATTTCACTCCTTCTTCTACGTGCTTCCTATAATAACAAATTATTTATATATAATATTATTTATAAAAATGATTTTTACAAATAAAGAAAATAAACTATAATAAGAAATTAACTATATATTTTACACATTTACAATACAATGAATAATTTACCTCATGTTTATTATTAAATTTAAAATTAGCTTTACGACTATGACAATCAGCTTCTGGTGCAGGCATTTTTATATCTTAAAAAACTGGATATAAATTTTTCTCTGTAAAAATATGAACAATACAAATCGTTAATATAAAATTATAAAATAACTATAAAAAATTATAACAATTTTAACAAAGTTACACAATTTATAATTTAAAAAAAAAGTTGCTTTTATATATACTATATACTAATTAAACATTTAACAATTTATTTATAATATAATATATATTTAATGATTGATACCTTGTTAAAAAATCAGTATAAACCCATACATGATACTATAAATCGTATTAAAAATTAAGTTATTTTAAATCTATATTTCCTAACGGTTATTTACTCATTTTTCTCAGTTCTTTTCTGTATTATATGACATTTATCTACGGAGTAATTTTAAATATATATTAAAGATAACAAATTTTTCTTACTTACTGTGCAAATGTGTCAATAAATATTAATATGTGCAGAATATAATGTAGCCCATCGAACACTTAACGAACCGATCGCGACCCGCGCGTTAAAGGTACAATGGCTGCTGAAGAATTTTCTTTGTACTTAGAACCTGTTGCTGTTGATCGAAGGACGTAAAAGAAATTATTGTTTATATCTTCATCCAATTAGAACTTTCATTTGTATATGACGCAATAATATATTGAATTATGATTGGTGGTTGCAATTATGACGATATATGATTGGTCATTCAACATTCAACGTTCAATTTTTAAATTAGAATCAACTAATAAGAAAATACTATTTATAATTATAAATTTCATATATTTTTTAAAATAATCTATTTAATTTGTTATTTTTTGAAATCACTAAAATTTTAAAAAATTAAATTTTTTTAATACAGATATTAATATTCGGGAATTTTTGAAGAAAATCAGATTTTTCATTTTATATATTTATAATAATAATATATTCTACAAATAATTGCTTAAATTTTTTATTCTAATCATAATTTTGAATGTTTGAAAATGCTATATGATATAAATTTTTTCAAAATTTTTCAAAGATTTATCTAATAAAAACATATTAGTAAGTAATTATAAAAATAATTATAAAAACTCGCACAAGTTTACAAAATGATTAATTTTAATTAAAATACTTTTAAAAATTTCAATTTGATAAATTAATATAAATTAATATAAATTAATAAATAATAAATAATAAATAAATAAATATTTCAATTTTTATGATATAATCACTTATATTAAATATATCATTTATATCAAATTTATATTATTTAATTTTATAATTCTTTATTATTTAAAAAATAAATTAAAAAATTAAATTATTATTATCAATGTTATATTATATCATATTATTGTTAATTATATTAATAATTAATATAATCATACATATATCTATATAAAATATAAATATAAAATGCATATAATAGAAAATAGAAATTTATCACAAACAAATAATTTGATATCTATTTAATGTACAAAATTAGTTATATTGTACAAAAAATATATAATAAATATTAAAAAAGTAATATTATAAGAATATAATATATTTCATATAAACTCAGTACTTATAATATTAAAAAAAATATTACAATATTAAATATATATTTTTAAAAATATCTTATTATATATACGAAGTATATTTATGTACTTATAATTGTTAGAATTTCTATTCAATAAATATTACATTATGGTTTAAGTCAGTTTCATATTTTACTTCACATTTTGCATAATATAAAATAACAGTATATAAATTTCAACATGTTTATTAAGTGAGATATTTTATTAAAGATATTGCAAGTGTTTTCATGTGATACATGTCTCCAGAGTTTTTTTAACAGCATCACGTGCATAGGGAATATAAGACAAAGAATACCAAGTCATTGCCAATGATTGAATAATTATAAATAAAAGAGCCAATCCAGCATTCTTTAGCTAAAAATGTGCATGTTAATTGCGTTAAATTTTGTTATATTTAAAAAAAATATTTATATGTTATAAATATTACTATATATATTATACTTACATGTAAAGCTGCAAATAAAGTTATTGCAATTGATATAAATACTAAAATAGTTGCAATTATTCTTGTTGGTGCAAACATCTTTTTAAATTGATTGAATGGACCCATTAAAAAGCATGTGCTATGAATAAAATAAAAAATATTTTTTATTCAAAAATATTGTTGTTTGTTTACAATAAAATAAAGGATTATTGGAAAACGATTACACTTTGAATAATACAAAAGTAATGTTAAAATAATTTTTATGATTCTTATTATGTTAATTATTATATTATATTAATATTAATCAATTTATTAAATTACTTAATATTATGATATTTTTAATAATTAAACAGATTTGTAAAAAAAATATATAGTCATAAATACCTAAATAAAAATATAAGAATATTTAATTTCAATATATTATTCTACCTTGCTAATGAGATGATATTTCCTAGAGTATAAAATACAGCAAAGACTGTAAGTCCTTTGTGTAAAAATAAGGCAAAAGATCCAAGGAAAGAGCATAGAATACCAACAATAAAACAAATAGCAAAACCTTTTATTCGAGTAGACCAACTTAATGTAGTTTGATCCATAACCTATAAAAAACAAAAATATATACAATTTATTTTAATGTTAAAAATTTCAGTATATTAAAATATATTATTATTAAAAACATATTTAATTTTATTTTTTTTTTTAATTTATAAGCTCACCATAAAATCCACATCAGTCTTCCATTAAAAATTGTATGCATCAAAATAATAATTTCATATAAATCAAATCAAATTATATGCATTTTAAAAAATTTATATTACTAAAAATTATACAACTTTAATATTAATTACCTGAGTAATAATACCACTTTCTTCATCACATTGGTCATTGCCACTTAAAGCTCTTTTTAATTTATCCATTTTTTGTTTCCAACTAATTATTATTTTTTAAAAATAATACTTTTATCTTAATATTTCGAAACAACACAATATTTTTTCACAAACATAAAAATGATCCACTTTCCGTTAATATGTAACTCATAATAATATTTAAATTTGATAATTATAATATAAATTGTACTTATACTTAAAATTGAAAGAAAAATATAATAAACATAAACAAAATAAATGTCAACAATCTTTTTGTATAGATGTAAATAATATATTACGCGTAACAGCTGTTCTGTATAAATTTCTCAATTCACACTTTATTTATAAAAAAAATTTTCTATTCTGAACATAAATACATAAATATATGTACTTAGGATATTTTCAAAAAACATTCAGTGATGCAACATAACAAATTTTTTAAGATCTATAAAATTCGAACTATAAAAATGATGTGATAGGTTGGAATGATAACAAGTACATAATTTTTTGGTTAAGTAAATCGTATATATATATTATATTATATGACAACATAATAAATCACAATTACTAATTACTAATAATTCTAAATCTTTATAAATTATTTTAATAAAAAAACTTGGTTGAATTATAATGGAAAAAACATATAACTAAATATTTAAATATTTTATATTTGTGTATTCATTAAAAATTTTTATTTTATTTTTTTTTTAATTTTTTTCATATATTTTAAATGATACTGATTGGAAATATAATATATTATAGAAATATATTTAAAAACAGATTTATTTTATGAATACATAGATACAATTTCATTTATATATTCTACTGCTTCTTTCTCTCCAATTTTTCTTAATATTATTTGTATGTCTTTCGCTGATAAAGATACTTCCACCTAACAAATTTTTTTTTTTATATAAAATTTCACAATAGTTCATGATATAATATTATTATTAACTACTTACATCAATATAATTTAAAAGAAATAATGATGGACTTGTTGAACTATGCTGGAATGTTTTTAACAAATATTCAACATTTAAATGTTTTGCAAGTTTCCGCCAACCTTGTGTTTTATCTAAAAGTATAGATAATTTTTTTTTATGTTCATTATTTAACCAATTTATTTCTGAATCTTCATCCTTTAATTCTAATTTTGTAGTAACTGTACACATTTCGTTTGTTGTTTCTTCATATTGTCTATTAAAAAGTTGCAAAATCTATAAAAAAAAAATATTTGATTAAAATTATATATTGTATATATTTTAATATTTAATTTAATTTTTTCATTAATTTTATTTGAGTTTATTAATTGTAAAATAATATATAATATAAATATAATAATAATAATAATAATAATATATAATATAAATATAATAATAATTACATCTGGTTTATTTTTAGCCAAATCAAATGATGATTGTCCAATAACTTCATCTGTTTTTTCATCTTCTGCATCTACTTCAACTTTTACTTTGATATGAGACTCTTTCTTTTTATCTAGCTATTAAAGAAATTTCATAAAAAATATATTTTGGATCAATAATTAAAGAAATTAAAAGAAATATAAGAAAAATAAAAAAATTAAAAAAAAAAATAACATACATTATTTGATTCTCGATTATGATTTTGAATATGTGGATCTGCACCATATTGTAGTAACAATGCACATAATTCTTTTGCTCGAACTCCCGTATATACAACTGCAGTATGTAAAGCAGTATTCCCACTAAAATTTCTTTTATTTACAGATATATTTGTCTATAAATAATAATATATTTATATTAAAAAATAATCATATATATATATATATATATATATATATATATATATATATATTTGTTGAATATTTGATATATATATATATAGATAATCATTATATAATTGGATAATTTCTATTAAAATATTAAATAATGTACCTTTTTAAGTAAATATTCAACTATATTCTTATGTCCACCTTCAACAGCTATATGTAATGCTGTTCGACCATAAGACATATCAGTATTATTTACATTCACACCTGCATGAATAAGTGAGCATACTGCATCATATGACCCTGCTTTTGCTGCAAGATGTAGTGGCATCCATCCAGCATCATTGTATGCTTCAATGTCAATTTTTTTTTCAGATAATAACACATCAACACATGCACCAGCTTCAGGAACTAAAATAAATTATATTAAAATAATTAAATGTGTATTTGAAAAATTTTTTCCTAAATTATATAGATATTCTTTCTTATATTTCATTTTTATTATTTTATTTTATTTATTAAAATTTATTTTAATATGGTGTTTTTAATTGAATTTATATTTTATTTTTCAATAATTCAATTTACTTTTTACAGCTGTATGTAATGCAGAAAATCCATGATCATCTGTTCGATTTGGATCAGCTCCAAGCATAAGTAATGCTTTTGTTATTTCTGGTTGATTTTGTAAAATAGCATAATGCAATGGAGTCTAAACAAAAAATTATCTATTCATTAAAATATATTAAATATGTAATAAAAATATTTTATATATAAATTAATTTAAAATGAATATTTAATAAATATAATAAATAAAATATAAAAAAATAAATAAATTTTTAGAAAATATTTACTTTTCCAGAACTATTTTGTCCATTAACAAGTGCTTTACAATCTTTATTAGAACTTATTAACATTAAAAAGTACTTCACGATATCTCGTTGACCATATCGAAGTGCTGCATGTAATGGAGAATCTCCATATGTCGATCGATCTTTAAATAACTTTTGAATATATTCTTCTACATTTTTTAAATCCATTTTCATGTATTGTATAACTTTAGTAAGTACATTTTTAGCAAACATAATATCATCTTGATTCTAATAAAAGGAGGATTATTCATTCAATATTATTTATTTATATATTATTAAAAATTTTTAAATATTACGTAAATAATATTTGCAAAAATATATAAATTAATTAATATATAAATTAAAAATAAAAAAAAATATTTACTTGCACAGTTGAAGGACCATCAGTAATTAGCATATTTTCTTCATTATCAAAGAATTTTAAATAATCTAAAAAAAAATGTAAATCAAATTTTTCAAAATAAACTTTATATTTAAGATGTAAAAAACTGTAAAAAAATTGTAATTGACTTACTATCGACATCCATATTTTTAAGAAATTCTTTGCATTTTGGTGATGTAATACCTTCGGATAATATTTTTTTTATTTCTGTAGAATTATTTAAAATATCTGATATATTTTCATTTTCATTAGAAATTGGTAATATAAATGATAATTCTGAGCTTTCAGAATGAGATATTCGTTTTCGTTTTCTATCTATAAATATATTTATAAGATTTATTTAAGCTTTAAATTTATAAAAATTAAATTTATATAATATATATATATATATATATATATAAAATTTACCTATAACTCTGTCACTTGGTTTATAAATAAACTTTATTGGTTCAGAACAATCTCCATCAGATGGTCGTTCTAATTGTATGAAAACTTCTTTTGGTGTAGTAATATTAAGATCTCTATATGGTGGAGTTCTATAAAAAAATTTTAAAATTATATGTATTGATATTAATTAAAATAATTATATCAATATATTATTGAAAATTTAGTAATAATTATTAAAATTTCTTTTTATAAAAATCATATCCAAATAAATACGAAAAATTTAATAATAATATTATGTTATGATAATCTGTGTTAAGTAATATTAAATTGTATAAGTTGAAATATTTCAATAATCAAAAATAAATATCAACTTAAATTGATAATATTTGTTTCTATTCTTAACTATTATTATAGAAATCATAAAAAAAAAAATAATATAATTGATAGTATTAAAAAATTTTTTTGCAACATTATATTTATTTTCTGTAATCATTGAAAAAATATAAAGATTATTTATTTCTAATATATTACTATACCGAAATACAATAGCATATTGATGATGAACATCCAATTCTGAAAAGCGTCCATAATCACACCAAATTTCATAATCATCCTCATTTAATTCGAAAAATTTTACCTTAATATTTTCTGTAATAAAAAATATTAAATTAATTATTGTATAAATAAAAGTATTGAATTAAAAATAATTATTTTTTATATTTTGAACATATACATTAATAAATTGTTAATAAATTACTTTTTCCAACTTTCTCTACAAGTATAAATACTTCTTCAGCTCCTTCAACACTGCTAGTATGTTTATCAATTCTGCATATTTTAAGTTCTCCTGTTAATGCACTTTCTGTAAAATTACATTATATATTTAAAATTCTTTTTTTTGTTATTTTTTTGAAATTATAAATCATTTTATATTAAATCAATCATTTTTACATTTACTTGATGTCTATGATTTTATTTAAATTGATAATGAAATTGTTTTAATCTATTTAAAATAAAAATAATAATAAAATAGGAAAATTGTAAATTATCATTTCAATGATTTTAGAAAATTAAAAAAATATAATCTTATAATATTATTAGTTTTTGTTGATTTTTATAAAAAATTTATTAAGAATTTTTATAAAAACTTCATAAGAATTTTTATTTTATTAAATTATTGAATAAAAACTTTTTCCTTTTTTTTGATTTTAATCATAGAAAATTTTTTATTTTTTGTTTATTCTAATAGTATTAATAATTTTATCTTCTTTGATAGAAGAAAATTTTATGAATCAACAATAATGATTTCAACTTCTTATATATTATATATTATAACAAATTAGAATTAAATCTCATTAAATATATATATATATAGATTATTTTACAACAAATCATGAAATCATCTATATTTAAATAAACTTATTTTTTTACTTACTAAGATTATTAATAGGATGTGAATATATAGGATTTGTTATTGGTCTCATAATTTCATTTTGATCCAAAATAAATGCTTGAAAGCATAATGCAACACTATTCAAATTCACATATTTTTGGTAGCGATCTGCATCAGATTTAATCTTTAAAATAAAATGATTATTTTTGATTTAAGATTTAATTATAATATAACTATTAAATGTTAATTAGTAAATGATATAATAAAATAAAATAACATACATGTGCTTCTTCTATAGTACTAAGGGTAGCATTTATATTTTCACGTTTTTTCACTTCCAAAGTATTTTTTTTAATCTTTCTTATAAGTTCATCTCTAATATATTTTTTTGCTGTATGTATAATTGCCATTCCATGAAATCTAAATAACATATTAATGATAAATAAAATAAAATAGAAAATAAGGAATATATAATAGAATAATAAATATAATTAATAATTTAATTTTAATAAATTTCAATTTTATGAAATTAATAAATAAATATTATAACATACGTTGCAATATATTCATTTTCTGCAGATACTTTAACATCATGTGGATCATCAGAATCCAGACCATCTCTATGAACTAATTTATGTGGATGAGGAATTCTTTGATGTTCATCAGATGTAACTAATGTACATCGTATTATTGCATTACCTGGATATTTATGTAACTATATAAAATATTGAAATTATTTATTTATTATTTATATAGCTTTTAAAAATTTAAAATTATATATTTTTATTCTTAATATTATTATAATATATATATATATTTTTATTCTTAATATTATTAATATATATAATTATTAATAAATTATATATTATTATATAATATCAAATAATATCAAATAATTATTATTATAATTATATACATACTTGTACTGTTGGTGCATTTTTACGACGATTATTATTATTATTTGATCCCATTAAACTTCCATGTGTTCCTACCATTTCTGATTTGTAACGAAATCTAAATTTATCTACTGGTTGCTCCAAAATTGTTATATATGGTGTTTCAACTTAAAGAAAAATAATAAAATATATTTTATAATACTTTAATATAATATAAAGAAAATTAAATATTACAAAATATACTTATTGCATTGTTTAATGATAAAAATTCAGAGTCTGATAATGATGACAATACAGTAGACATAGGTGAATTAATATTTGTTGTTCCTTGAGATTCATAGAAAGGACTACAAATATCTTGATTGTTCATTGCTTAAAAAGAATAATGTATATATTTTTTTTATTTATTATTGCAAAATGTCACTACTTTGTAAAATATTTGTTTAAAATAAAATTAATTATAAAAATTAAAAACAAATTGACAATTACCATATCCATAAGAAAAAAAGTTTTGATCTTCAGAGATAGATTCTAAAGTTGTATAATTCTCGTAAATTTCAGACATTGTGTTATTAGAAAATTATCACATAATTAATAAATATTTAATTCAAATATTTAGAAATAATTAACATATTAGATATTTAAAAATTATGTAAAAAATATAAAAATAAAACAAATTTTAAATCGAGTACAACTTTTATGACGTTCATGTACTCACCGAACATTAAAATTATTTATCCTAATAATACGTCAGCATGTATAACCTTGATCAGATATGATAGGTTTTTCCCCGTATAAAAACTAATCATTCTTAAAAATTAATTTTCCGCGAGAATATTAATATTAACAATCTATTGAATCCACAAATTCAATTCTAATATTGAGTTCAATATATTTTATATGAATTCTTAATTTTGTATGAAGTCTAATAATTAGATAATTAGAAATAATTAGATAATAAATAATTAAATATCGAGAATATTTAATTTGCAAATAAAGTAAATGAATATCTTTTGATTAAAGTTTAAATTATGAGAATATTTATTTTTTATGTATTTTTTTATTAATTATTTAGATTTGATGAATTTTAAAAAAATATTAATTTTAAGAATTTAATTGTAAAAATTTATATTATTAAAAATTCTAAATTATAAATATAACCCAATATTGATATAAATTTTCGTTTTCATATTCATAAAATTATAATTGTAAATAAAACATAAAACAAACTTGTTTTCAATAAATAGAAATTTAATTAAAAATTAATTTTCTTTGGAATATTTCTATGCAAGATTAAAAATCTATGTTATCTATAGTTTTACGAATGATATATTTTATTTATATAATCACTGATTCGATTCAATAAACAATTCAGTAAATATATGCGTAAATAATATTCATTTTTAAAAATACATAATTAATAAATAAAAATATAATAATAAAATATATATATATTAAAATATATAATAAAAATATATAATTAAATATATATAATTTTTAATATTATGAATTCCAATTTTAAAATTTATATCTGGATTTTATTTATCAAGATCTATCAATAATTAGAAGAAATAAATAATTAAACTTTAATCTATTTCTTTCATTCAATTTTCTGTACATAAATATATATATATATATATATATATATATATATATATATATATATATATATATATATAAATTCCAGATAATTAATAGCTATCAAACATAATCGAATTTAATTATAATCATATTTTACAAAATCGATGATGGAATTATCTTAAGCACACACACACATACATACATATTATGAGATAAGAATATAAGTTACATAAATATATAACATGACGAATAACATACAATTATTAACACTTTAAGTACAAACTTCATGCAGTAAACTTTCGATATTGTAAAGTGATACTCAGACAGCCAACGATGTCGTTTAAGAATGAAAAAATTGGTATAATTGGCAGGTAATGAAATTTAATTAAATAAATAAAATAATTTATACATATTTATATGATTTCATATTATAATAAAATTATTTTTAACAAGCAATAATTATTCAATCAATTTATTTTATAAAGTTATTAAATATATTTTTATATATTTTATTATTTTATATTTAATATCATGTATAATATATTAATTATATAATATATTTATATAATATAATAAGTATTTTTTAATAAACATATATAACTATAAAATTAAAAAGAAAATTATTTATAAAAAAAACTAAGAATTATATTTATATATAATATCTAAAAATTTTATTTGAAATTATAATTCATTTAAAAATTCTATTACTGATACCCTTAAATTGATAAGATAGCAGAAAAGTTAAAGTAAACAACAGAGAATTATATAAAATTTTCCCTTCATATTAATAATATATCGAACATAACATAATGCTATATATTTATATATGAAATCTAAAGTTTAAGTTTATCTAATTTAAATAATACAATTTATAATAACAAATTAATATAAAAATTATAATAATATTGAAAATATTAATTCAATTTAAAACATAATAACAATATAATTTATTTTAGTGGTTTAATTGGTCGCAGTTGGTCAATGCTTTTTGCTAGTGTAGGATATGAAGTAATTATTTATGACATTGTAAAAGAACAAATCACTCGAGCTCTTGAAGATATTCATCAGCAATTAAAGCATCTTGAAAATAGCGGTCTTTTGAGAGGTGCACTTACCGCGGAGCAACAATTTAAATTGATTAAAGGTTCATATACATGTATAATTATTCATAAAATTTATATTATGTAATATAATTCAAAAACAATATTAAACAATTCAAAACATATATTATTAATTAATTTAATCAATTATTAACAGGATCAACTAACTTAGTCGAAGTTGTAAAAGGGGTTAAGCTAATACAAGAATGTGTACCAGAAAATTTACCATTAAAACTTAAACTTTATAATGAACTCGATAACTTAGTTGATGATAAAGTTATTTTATCTTCTTCAACATCTACTTTTCGTCCCTCTTTATTAAGCGAAAACTTAAAACATCGTGAACAAGTTATAGTATCACACCCGGTAAGTATATTGCATGTTACTAAATTATAATATGATAAGTATAATATAACTATGTATAATCAATATTCGTATATATCATAAGTATTCATATATAGTCAACTCAAATCATAATTTCAAATTAATAGAAAATAAATCAAAGTAAATGAAATAAAATAATTTCAATGCATATGCACTTCTTGATGCATTATTCGAAACAATTTAATTTTGTTTATAATAAAATTTTCTTATACTATTACTTTATACTATTCTTTATATTTTTATTATTTTAAATTGACATTTATTAATTATGATTTATTAATTACAAGATGTATAACAAACAAATGTATAAACAAGCTGTATAAACCTATATAAACAAATTCTTTCAACTTAAAAATTTTATAAAAATAAATAACTGATCATATTATTTTAAATATAGGTAAATCCTCCGTATTATGTACCACTTGTAGAAATTGTGCCAGCTCCTTGGACTCGTGCTGAAATACCATTGCAAGTGAAAGCTATTATGACTGAAATAGGTCAAACACCTGTCGTACTAACTAGAGAAATTGATGGTTTTGTGCTTAATCGAATACAGTAATGTAACATTTTTACAATATGAACTTTTTAAATTTTTTTTAAATTTATAACCTTCATTTTTTATTTTTTATATATTTATCGAAAATATTATATAACATATAATATATATATATATATTAAATATATATATATTTTATTAATATATATATATTAAATATATATATATTAATAAAATATATAAATAATATATAAAAATATTATTTACTTTAGATATGCAATTTTAAATGAAGCATGGAGATTAGTTGCTGACGGAATATTAAATGCGAAAGATGTAGACGCAGTTATGAGTGAAGGTCTTGGGATGCGATATGCATTTCTTGGTGCATTTGAAGCGGCGCATTTAAATGCAGAAGGTATATGTAAATTTTAAAAAATAAAATAATTTATTAAATTATTTAATTACATTTTTTCAGGAATGAAAAAATATTGTGAAACATATAAAAATTCAATTTATGATGTAAGTATGACGTTTGGTCCAGTTCCTAAATTTGAGGGAGAAATGGCAGAAAAAATTAGCAATGAATTAAATGAGATGTGTCCATTAGAAAAATTAAAAGAAAGACGTATATGGAGAGATGATGCTTTGACAAAATTATCTTTATTAAAAAAAGAATTGAATAAGAAAAAATAAAAAAAATTATTATTTTAAAATATTGAAATTGTTTATTAATTAAATAAAATTGTAATAAATATAATGTGTTTAAAAGTTATTTTGTATGAAATTTTTATTGAATCTCATTAACAATTTGATTTTTGGATTCACGAGACTTTTATCCAAATTTTCATCAGGTTTCGAAAGCTCTTTTTTTTTTTAATATTTATTTATTAAGAAATCTTAAAATTTTAATTTTTTAAGTTTTTCAAACTTAGAATTCGATTATTATTAATTAAATCAAAATAAATTTATATCATTACAATATTTTCGTTTTCGTTATTTAAGTTTTTAATTTATGCAAGTTATTTTTTGACCTTCGAATTATAAAAATAATAAAAAAGTTTCAAGAATCAAAATTTTTTAAATTGCAAAAAATTTTGTTAAGTTTTGAATAGCTTTTGTTTTTGAGTATTTTTAAAATAAAAATTAAAATATCTTAGTATTTAGTATTTTAATTGATGAAAATATTGTTTGGAAATTGAAATAAAAAATAAATTATTTAAATATAAAGTATCTTTTTATTTATACAATGCTAAAATTTAACGTTTTCCTCCAACACGTGGAGCTGATTTTTGTGTTATTTTTGCAGCTTTATGTTTTGGAATAGCCTTTGTTTTAGGAGGTACAACTGCTTTCTTTGTTGCTTTTGCAGCTTTCTTTTGTTCCTTTGCAGCTCTAAAATAGAATTTATTTAACATATATATATTTTAATAAATATAATAATATAAAATATATACATATTATAATTATATAATAATATTTATATGTATAAGATTTGTATGAACCCGCAAAAGCCAGACAGTGTAATGAATATAACAATTCTGGGTGAAGCAATTCATTTATTTTAAGACATTCTGAAATCAAACATGAAATGAAATATCATATCTAAGGAACAGATGTCTATAAATTTTTAATTTTTAAATTTTTTTTATTAATCTATGTATTAATCTATTTAATTTTATCTATGTAATTAATCTTTGTGATTAAATTGAATGATATAATTGTGATATAAATTGAGATAAAAGTTTAAGTTTTGGAACCATACTTACTTAATCGCTTGTTCTCTCTGTGCTTTACGAATTTCTGGTTTCATATTACGTTTTGCTAAAATATCTGTAAGAGATGCACCTACAATAGCACGTTGGAATTTTTGAGTACGTCTTGTTCTTTTTTTTGCTTGTTCTTCTTCTTGTCCTTTTTTATGTTTTCGTCTATAACATTAAAATATACTTTATAAAATGAGGCTAGTTTTTATTATTGAAAAAAGTTAAAAATTTAAAAAATTAGAAATAAATATACCTATATAATACAGTCCACGTGACTTTTCTTGGATTACGCCTCATTAAATGTGCAGATTCACATTTTGAATTCAAGAAAGTGAATGTCTAAAAAAATATAAAGGTTATAGATATCAAATAAATGTAAGAAAATAAAAATTAATAAATAGCAGTAAATACTAATAATGAGAATTTAAGAAAAAATAAGAAAAATATTAATAATAAGAATGTAAGAAAAAATAATTAATTATTAAACATACTTTTCCATCCACTTTTACCATGGTTTTACCATGACCGGGATATATTTTATATCCACTGTATGCACAAAGTCCGATCCTGAAAAGATTAATGCCATATTTATTATAAATATTTAAATAGTATATTCTTGCAATATATTGAAATAATTTTTTATGATTGCATTTAATTTAATAGATATACTTCTGAAAAACTTCCACTTACTTCATGTTGAATTATCAAGAAAAGACAGATTCCACAAAAATGGCTGACTTCACCATATATACAATATGGTGGAATATATATTAAATAGTACCAATTCTTTAAAATTAAATTTTATATTTAATGATATTAAATATATTAGTGAATGAGTTAAATGCATTTAATATAAATATTTTAAATAGAAATATCTATAAATTTTTATAATACAGATAGTTTGAAATTAAAGATATTGGCTATAAATTTCTTTTAATACATATAACAAAAAAGACAATTATTTTTTTATAATAATTATAAGATGAATTTTTATTTAACAAATATACAATAGAAAAATTTTTTATAATAATTATTAAATTGAAAATATTTACAATTTAAAGTTATTATAGTTATAAAAAATCACGTGCTTACTTATATATTTTTAAGGTTAATATTTATATGTGTATTATCAAAGCAAATTCTAAATCTCAAAAATGAAAGATACAAATATTGTGGGATTTGCTGATCCAAAAGAAATAAGTGATAATGAAGAAGAAAATGAAATTAATAATATTAAGAAGAAAATATGTAAAAAATCAGGAGGATTTCAATCTATGGCTCTTAGTTTTCCTATATTAAAAGGAATATTGAAGCGTGGATATAAAATACCAACACCTATACAAAGAAAGGTAAACTGATTTTAATCAAAATAAATGAATAATATTTATAATTATTATAACTTAATTATAAATGAATAATATTATTTATAATTGGCATAATAATTTAATAGATTATTTTTTATTTTATTATTATAATTTATTATAATATGTTTGTATGATTACTATTGTATGATTATTATGATATAAAATATGTAATGTTTTTATAGACAATTCCTTTAGCTTTAGAAGGCCGTGATATAGTAGCCATGGCTAGAACAGGTAGTGGAAAGACTGCTTGTTTTTTAATTCCTTTATTTGAAAAATTAAAAACAAGACAAGCAAAAGCTGGTGCAAGAGCTTTAATTTTATCACCTACTAGAGAACTAGCATTACAGACATTGAAGTTCATAAAAGAATTAGGCAGATTTACAGGATTAAAAGCAACTATAATTTTGGGTGGTGATAATATGGAAAATCAATTTAGTGCAATTCATGGAAATCCTGATATATTAATAGCAACACCAGGAAGATTTTTACATATATGCATAGAAATGGATTTACAATTAAATAATATAGAGTATATAGTTTTTGATGAAGCTGATAGGTGAATATTTATATATATGTATATATATGTATGTTTCTTTAAATTATAATTTTTTTTATTAAATCAATTTATAAATTATATTATACAGATTATTTGAAATGGGTTTTGGTGAACAAATTAATGAAATTATAAATAGATTACCAGAATCAAGACAAACATTATTATTTTCTGCAACATTACCTAAACTTTTAGTAGATTTTGCAAAGATTGGTTTAAATGATCCTGTTTTGTTACGTTTAGATGTAGAAAATAAAATACCAGAACAATTAACACTTTCATTTATAATATGTCGACCAGAACAAAAATTGGCAATATTGTTATGTTTATTAAAAAATGTTATTAAAAATAATACTCAAACAGTAATATTTGCTGCAACAATGCATCATGTTGAATATATTCATCAGGTTTGAAATTGATATTTACAATTAATATTAATTATTGCAATTTATTATTAATATATTATTTTATATATAATAATCATATTTCATTAATAGATATTAGAAAAAGCAGGAATTTCTAATACATATATTTATTCAAATTTGGATGCATCAGCTCGAAAAATAAATGCAGCTAAATTTCAAACTAATAAAGTCTATGTTTTAATAGTAACAGATGTTGCAGCACGAGGTTTAGATATTCCACATTTAGATAATGTAATTAATTTTAATTTTCCTGCAAAGTCAAAACTTTTTGTACATAGAGTAGGTAAGTAAATGTTTTAAATTAGATAATTAATTTATAGGCTAAAACATATAATTAAATATTTCAATTATTTTGTAAGTAATAATTTTAGTGAAAAATGTTTGAGATATAAATTGATTAGTTTCAAGCAAAACATAATTTGGTATAAAAAATAATTTTTTATAACTGGATGCAACTGAAAGACATGAAAATGAAGATTATAAATGATTATAAATTTTTAAATAAAATTATATATTTTTTAATACATTAATTAATATTATTACTTTATTAAAAAATCATTGAATTTATAATAAAAAATTAATAGTTAAAAAGATATTTTAATTTGAATTGTAAAACTTATTATAATATGTAAAAAAAGCACGAAAAGAAGAATTTATATATTTCTTATTTTTTTTTTATAAAAAATTTTGTAAAAATCAATTAATTAGAATCAATAGAAAAATCAATTTAATTAGAATATTAATTTTTAACGGTTTAAGTAAAAAATTTTTATTTTTAATGGTTTCTTTTATATTCTTTTATGAGTTAAAACTTTTTTTTAATATATAATGTTTTAATATAATGTTTTCAATATCAATTAGAATAGATGATAGAATAAAAAATATATATTTCTGTTTAGAAAAATAAACTTAATCTTCATATATTCTCTATATAATTATAAAAAAATATTTATATTAAATTATATGAAATTATATTTTTCATTCATTTTTACTAAATTATTATTTATAGAGTAATGAACTGGCTCCATATATTTTTTATATATCTTTTCTGATAATATAATTAATATATATAATAATAATAATATTATTATTATATAATAATATATATAATAATAATTATATATTATAATATAATAAAATATGTATCTTTTATTCATATTATGTAGGTCGTTGTGCACGAGCAGGTCGTACTGGTACTGCATACAGTATTGTTAGTCCAGACGAATATGCTTATTTACTAGATTTACATCTTTTTCTTGGACGTTCATTACACATTGTACCACCTTCTGGATCCATACAAAATACAGATGGTATTATTGGTAAAATGCCACAAGCAATGATAGAAGAAGAACTTGCAGAATTAATAAATTGGCACAATTGTTCCACAGATCTTGTATGTATTTTAATATAATTATTTAAAAAAATATTAATGATTTTATATTTTTATTTTGTTAAATTTATATATAGAAAAATATGGAAAAAGTTTGTAGCAATGCATATAAACAATATATTCGATCACGACCTGCAGCATCATCAGAAAGTATTAAAAGAGTAAAGGACTTACATATAAATGAAGCAGGAGTTATACCAGAATATTCTGATGTTTCTTCAACTACTATGAATTTATTATCAAAAATAGTAAATTACAGACCACAAGGAGTATGTATGTTATAAAATTTGTCAATTACAATTATAGTTATATATTAGTTATATAATATTTAATTTTTAAATATAAATATAAATATAATATAATATAATATAATATAATATAAATATCCCAGACAATATTTGAAATTGGAGCAAAGACATCTTCTATTGATTATCAAGTTATGAAAAAAAAACGTACATTACACAAAGAAAATATTATAAATTTTCGCAGAAAAGTAGATGAATTAAAAATTAAAAAAAAATCGGAAGGTAAACAAATTTTAATAAATGAATTATTTAATACAAATTTCATTAATAAAGATTTGTAATCTAATAATTGAAAGTACATATTATAGATTTATCAAGAACAGTGGATCTTCCATCAAGTACAAATGATGAAATCAACACAGCATTTAATACAATTGTGCTTCCAAAAAAAAGAAATCTCGATGATTTGTATAAATGTAAAAAAAAAAAACGATCAGTAATACGAGATGAAGAATTTTTCATTCCATATTACGCTCCCGATAAACATACAGAAGAAGGGTAAATTTTTAATAATAAAATAAATATTTTTATTGCATATACATTATATTTAATTATATTCTTACAGTTTAGCAGTTAATTCTTTTAATACGGAAGCAGAAAAAGTGCAAATGGATTTAACTGCTGATAATGAAGAATCTCAACGATTACAAACACAAATTAAAAAATGGGATCGTAAAAAAAAGAAAATAATTACTATTAACAATGTACGTAATTTGAAATTATTAATAAATTTATAGAAAAAAAAATAAAAAATAAAAATAAAATACTTGAAAGAAAGATTCTTTTCAGGAACAAAATATTCGTAAAATACGAACAGAGTCTGGAGTTTGGATACCTGCTAGTTATAAATCAAATCGTTATTCAATTTGGAAAGAAAAAAGCAAAGTTGATGTTACAAATGATGATAACAGTGAAGAAGAATCTTCACAAATACAGAAATGTATGTATAGATGTCATTTAAATTATTTAGTAGTATATATTAGCATATGCATGATATATATATAAATATAAATTTTCTATATATTTTAGTGAAAACAATGGCTAATACACATTGGGCGCGACACAATCAAAAAATAAAAGAAAAAATTAAAAGAAATAATGAATTGAAGCGGCCAGAACAAATTTTAAAAGCTCGTAAATTGCTTGATCAAAGACGTAAAAGAAATGGTCGAAAAAATAAAAGAAGTCAGAGAAATAATGGAAAGAAACATTAGAAACAACTTATCATATTTATATATATGTTTCAAATATGTTTCAAAAATTGAGAATATGTTTTGCAATATAAAAAATAAATATTTCATCGTGTATATCTCTTTTATTTTTCTTTTTTTTTTATATAATTTTAAAAAATAATATTTATAAAAATAATATTTGCTTTTTAACAAGATTTTGAAGGGAAAAAAAGATTAGGTTATTCAAAATTAAAAATAATATTGTAATAACTTTTCATCGCGAAATAATTATGAAGTATTATATAATTTGAGATTTCTATTGCATCATTGTCAATTTTCTTGCGTAATTGTCGGTTTCTTCGTTGGAAGCTTATTATTTGGAATTGGAGGTAGTTTTCTGCGAAATGATGGAAGCCTCAGAAAATTATACAGACTAAGAAGAACGTTGTTTTATGGAAAAAATAAATCTTATAATATATATATATATAAAATTATCTTATTTTATATTAAATAACTTATAAAAACTTTGAAATACAATTATTTTTGAAATGAAAATTTTCTTATTCATATAATTATTTAAATTGTTGTGCTGTTTAATTTCTTAATTTTGTTATAAGATCAAATAAAATAAATTAAATAAAATTTTGATAATAACAATTAATTATTTTATATCTTAAAAATAAAATAACAATTTTATTATATTATAAATGCATTAATTTAATCATAGATGTAATATGATATATATAAATTCGATAATTGATGTTTTTGCATTGTTTTACAAATATTGTAATATGATATGATATATTTAATACATATAATATGAATTAAATATATAATTTTGTTTTATAAACGATGAAAAGTATATTCTATCTTTAAATTTATTTATTATTTGTTTTACATAATAAATTGATATTATTTTTTGCGACTAGTAATATTAAATGAAGTTAAAATAAAATATATAATATTATAACAAACATTATAATATTGTATGAGTTATTGTTCATGAGTTAGATTCAAGAGATGATAACTAGTTTGATAGTTTTAATGGGAAATTATAATAATAATAATAATATGAATATAAAATATTAATATCAGAACATTATAAATCATAGGATAAGGTCATAAATCATTTGCACAATCATTTTAAAAATTTATTCTAAATGTTTATTAATTTACTTTAAATTGGTTCTTTAAATTTCTTTTACATAATTTTAATTGAAGTGAAAAAATATATAATAGAGTAAAATAATGATATCAATTAAATGACAGAAAATATAAAAAATGTAATAAAAAAATATTAAAAATGTATAAGTTTCAATAAAATCCTATGATTCTTATTTAATAATCGAATAAAAATCTTTAAAAATTTAATTTTTTAAAGAATTCAGCATTGAGAAATATTTCTTTTATTTGTTGATTATCAAAATATTAAAATTTTTCATCCAAAATTAATAAATTTTTATAGGAATGAATTTATTAGTTGTTTCTCAATTGAGAATTCATGCCAAGATGATCACAGCGGTTGTTTGATCACAATTTCGATGACACCAATTGTGAAAATAAGTCTATTCGTAACCAGATGGTCACGTCTACAATCTACCGTTTACTCATACTGTTACTGACTGTTTCTTATCTACGTCATATGATTAAAAATAAAAGTTACTACTCAACTGATCTAATTACTCAATTCGTAATATATACTTATCCAGCTAGTAATTTTGTGGAAATAGTCATGTCATATTTGACATTACGTATATTGTTACAAAAAATAATTTTGCAATGCAATTTGTATTCTTTGTCTAATAATGTTCAACTATGTTCAAAGGTCTTCAGATATTACACTAAATAGATAATAAATACATTTCATATGTCTTAACTTATTTTTTCGATAATTTCGATGATTTATTGTTATATTGTCAGAATTTAACATTAGACATGTTAGAATATTTTAATATTGATAAGTAATGAAACTCATTTGCTTATAGAAAGCATATTCAGGAAATAAATATAAATATTCTATAATGGAAAAATATATTCTTTTTATATGTTATTTTTATGCACAATGCATGTCCAAAAAATCAATCGTCGATGTAGAATTATAATAATATTTTAAAAGTTATTTGTAAACAACTCTTATTTGTAAACAACTCTCACTTATAATATAATATATTTACTGCATAATATTTCTAATTTTAATTATTTTAAACTTCTATGATGTGATTGTACAAAAAAAACTATTGCATGCTATATAAATGTTCGAATTTCAATTAAGCAATGAATTCCATTTATTTGAATCATATAATTCATGAAGTCATGTACAAATAATGATGTTACCTTGTTGTTTATCGTAAATGACGATAAAAAATGATAGACAATTATTTAGCTTATCAAGCAATTCGTTGCAGTAAATTACTTAATATTGTCATTTTTTTTCTCAAACGATCATTTTCAGAATTTTGCAAATTTTTTTAAAAATATTTATGTAATGTACACATTTTTCTCAATATTATTTTGACTATTTCTAATACCGAAAATTAACGTATAATTGATCAATTATTTTTTATAACAAATGAAAATTCAACGAAATCGTGGAAAATTATTGTTGCATTTCGATATAATAAAAATATTACTTATGAGCGTTGCTTCAACTTGCTCCCACTTTCGTACGAGAATAGATAAAAAATTACTTCTTATATTGATTTTATATTTGATTATGAGATAAACAATGAAATTTCTGAAATACGGAAAATGTATATTATAATAAAATATATAATATATAATATATATATAATAAATAATATTTTACTGTGTGATTATATGTTATTCATAATTAAATATATACATATGTATATACGGATTTTAAATGTTATATATTTCTTGTGTGTATCCTCAGAATAACCTTGTGATATAGATTGTATTTCATGATTATATATTCCGCAAATATTTTTTTCATTTCAATAACGATACATTCTGAATCTTTGTCAATTCTTAATTTTCTATATTCTAGTTTAATAAAATTCTAGAATAAAAATTTTCCTAAAACATAAAATATAAAAAAAAAATTAAATATAAGCATGTTATACGTTAATAAAATTTTAATACGAAATAAAATCAATTATTTTACAGATATTTTTACTCGTATACATACATATAAGAGTAAATGGAATGTCAGTCAAACAATTGACAATATGATATGGTCATGAGTACGACCGTATGCTATGCATACGTGTCATCTATAGGCTGCCACTCATGGTGTCCGCATCTTATTTGATTATGACTAACCGTACACGGTACTCTGAAACTACGTTAGCGTTCTATGAATGAACGTACGTGCATTGTATTATTGGTCGAGGCACGTATTTAGATATATAAAAAGCCAAAAAGAGACAACGAGATGTAACATATTGAAAGAAACAAACGAAACGGCAACTGAAAAAACATACTACCGGTTATTATTTGATTATACAAATCAATATATTTATGAATATAATTCAAATACGAATTATTTTTAGTTTTTTTGTTCTTTCTTCTTCCTAAAAAAAAAAAAAAAAAAAATAATGAGAAATAAAAAATAAATAAATAAAAAAAAATCTGATCTGAATGAGACTGAATTCATTGAACAGTTGATTAAATGAATTGTCTTAAAATATTCTGCTGTTAACAATCATCAAATTATTGTAAAATAAAATAATTAAAAATGCGAAGATATAATTATATGAGTTTCTAAATGTTCATTGTGTTGATAGACAATTTTATATTCAAACAAAGATTATTAATGATTGAATATGGAAAATTACATAGTTGCATAATGATATCTATAAAAGTCGATATTTTGATATAAATTATAAATATTTGATGGCAGATAATTAAATTTTTTAAATATTTTTTTATAAATTTTTTGTGATAATAAAAATTATGATATATAAAATTATTAGTAATAATTATTAATAATAATTATAGAAATTTTTTTAATAATTATTTATTTTATAAAATATTTCAGAAAAAATATATATATATAATAATACATATAATTTCAAATAAATTGTTATTGTGACGTACATTTAAGTACTTTAAAATTTTGAAATATCATGATTTTTTTTTATCAGATTTATTCTTAAATTACATTGAGTACTTTTGTCAATAATTAGATAAATTTATCTCAGTAATATAACAAAAGTCTTAATTATTAAATTTAAATTTAACAATGATCAAAAATTGAATTAATTTTGTTTTGATTTTAATTTATAACAATTATTAGTGCATTTATTATAGTTTGAAAAAACAGTTGCAAATATGAACTCAATACTTAATTTTATAAGAAACGATGTCTGTGGGAATGAATTGGAAATTTGATATTAACATATATAGTGTAACTTTACGCTCATTATTCTGTTTATATACATTCATTACAAAGAAATACATATATCGATATATAATTTAAAATTTAATAGAAAAATCATATGAAAAATTTATTGTAATTTTCAGTTTCATTTATTAAAATTGTATATCAAATAATATTTGTATTAGAAAATAAAATATATAAATGTAGATCTAAAAATAATCTTTATATATGAAATTTTATTTGATTTCCCATAATATATTAGAAAATACTGAATCCAATGTTATAAAATAGTATGAAATAATTTATTGAATAAGAGCGAAGTTTAAGATATCTTTTTTTTGCATGATTACTTGAATATATAATAACCTGAGAAGTGTATATAGTATAATATTGAATTTGAATTTATGTGAATTAAATAATAAATCTTTTTTTAAAATATATTTCGTTAAATAAATAATTATCGCTATCCAGAATTTATTCGTTTTTTAAAAATACTGATATTTTTTTAATAAATTATTTAATATATTAAAAATTTAATATCTTAAGTAAAGTATATGATAAAATATTCTTTATATATTCCTTTATTTTTGAAATAAAATTTGATAAAAATTATATCTATTAAAACTTTAAATGAAAGATAAATAAATAACAATTATAATTTAAAATTGTACAAGAAAAATTTCATCTCAATTGTGTTTGTGTAAAATATAATACTTTAATCTTATCATGTGTCTATAGTCGAGTCTTTTATTGCGTTAGCAAACAGAGTATTCGAGTACACTTTGAAGGCCGTCCTTAGCTAACGTCGCTCATTTCATTCATTTTTTTTTTCTATGCTTACTACTATATTTCATTTATTCGTTCAATGTCTTCATAGTATCTTTTGTATTTTCATCACGACTTCAATTTGTATCTTGTTCTACAATACTGCTAGTGAGAAACTTTAATATTTTTAGTAGTACATATATTAAATATATAAACATATAAAAAAATAAATATATATCAAATATATAAAAACAAATATTTTTTTTCTCAATTTCAATTCATAATTTATGCTTCATTATTTTTATAGATAACTGACTTTACTTTATAATTTTTAAGCATGTTTTTCATTGAAAACTAGATTCAATTCTTCTATTTGCCTATTAATCTCTTAAAAATACGTGGCACCAAGTTCGACCTTCTCCCCCAAATGCTTTTAGCAGAACAGAACATCTGCACCTATGTGTAGCCAACCCTCCAACCGAAAATAGAAACTATTATGATGAAGCATCTGTACTGAAAGTAGAACAAGGAGAAAAAATCTTAGAGAAATATGGAATCGAGCATATGTCGTTTATCAACACAAAACAATTTCAATAAATTATTCATAATATCCAGAAAAGTGTATAAAAGATAATATTCGACTTTTTAGAATTTTGAGCAAGTTATTTATAGTTATAATTACTCATAAGAAAATAATTATTTGTATGCAAAATATCTCGAATCAGTGATATATTTGCGAACAGGAAGGATGATACATTTGCAAGTCACTCATATATAGATTCTATAGTTAATCGTAACATATAGAAATAATGCTTATGATAAGAACTAAGAAGAAAACGTGCGTCAAAATTTGCGCTATATATAAGTATGAAAAATACTGGTATAATCGATATATAATCAACGCTAATAGAAAATAGAAAAAAGATGAAGCACTTATAATTTGCAGATAAAAAAAAAATAAAGAAATTATTGGATTTCCTGAAAATATTGCTATTTTGTATAAACAAGTTAAGAAAAAATCTGATATCTGATATGCAAAACATTATGTAATACAATATCTAAATATGCATACATATAAAATTTATAAGATGAAAATGTTTTTTAAAACGTTTCGAAATTCGTTCAAATAGTTCGATAAAAGTCTTTGGAATAAGAAAATTTCTGAATCTAATTGGTACTGTAGTAGAAGGTCAAGGTTTCGGTGACATGACGCGATATACAAGTTCAGCGAGCCATCGCGACATATGATTCTTTTCATTTCTTACGTTATAGTTGGAATTCAGTTCTCCAGATAACTGAATGTTTGTGAAACATTCGGAAATGTTTATATATAGATTGATCGTTTTCATGAATCGTAACTTCATTATTTATATTTCCGAACTTCTTTAATAAAAATGTAATAAAAATTAAAATCATTATTATTTGAAATTCAATATTTCATTAATAAAAGTTATTAGAAATAATTTCAAATTTAAACATAAAAAATTAAGAATGTAATATTGTTATTAAGATTTTAATAAAATCTTTAATCAAAAGATTGTAAATCTTTTTATATTTTATAACTTTGTTTATACATGTATATAATATTTTTTATTTTTGAAAAAAATTTATATATATATATGCATAAAAATTTGCGCGATAAATGTAATGATAACATGCGAACCTGAGATTATGAGCACCGCTGTTGAAAGGTGATTGTATATCATCATTGGGTGTGGGTACGTACCGTATGCCGTATGGTCACTATACGTTATACGCTGGGCGGATGAATGTCGTCGACATCGTGAGATGCTAGAGTAAGAGAACTTCTCTGTTGGTCTCTGTTTTGTAATATGGACAGAGTTACCATCTGAATATCCTATTCCCAAGAGTTTCCAACATACAAGCACAAACACAGCAGTGGAATTTGATCAAGAACGTTTCATCTAATCAAAGAAATTAATTAAAACAAAAAATTGAATGATTTCTTAAAATCATAATTATCAAAATTGGCTAATTTTTTTTACATATTTTTTAAAATTTTCTTAATTAATAATATATTGTATAAGTCAAAAATTAACATGGCGAATGTAAAGAATATACTAAAATGCAAAACATAGTAGTTAGCGCGGCTATTTTGTTTACATTAGGAGATCGCACAAAACGTCCTTTCGTGTTACTTAACGATTATTCCGCTTCTAGTGACTAATTCTTCAGGGAAGATCTACAAGTGCAAATGTACTGAGCTTCAGTAGCACGCTTAACTATTTTCTTGTTTATTTGATTGACTGTTTTATGGAATAGACATTCGTCATTGTTTTAAATAGATTTTAGATTTTGTAATTAAGATTCAAATTGTGAATGATAATAATGCGAAAAAATTAAAGAAATATTTATAAAAATAATTGCATGATAAAATTTTCTTGTAATATTTATATACTCAATACCAACATCTTACACAAGATTATTGTCAATACTAACAATAATTAATAATTTTTGTTTTTTGTAGAATATTCTTCCTTTTTGAACATGTAAGAATCATGAATTTCCTTTTTGTTTTTGTAATAATTTCATATTTATTTTATATTTAAATATTACGTATTTAAAATACATATAAATAAACTTAGGAATTCATTTTTTTATATTAAAATAAACAAGAAAAATATCTATGTTACTATTTGTTGCTATGCAATATCTAATAAAAATAAATACAGTTTATTATTTAATTATAAATTATAAATAATAAATGATGGAAAATTGAATGAATATTTAATGAAAAGTGAAATTATTATACATATATGGAATAATTTGATGATTGTCAAACAATCGATGATAGGTTTATGTATTCTCTTCACTTTTATGTACGATTAGAAAGCGTATAAAATTACAGGAAGCATTAACTATTCACTTTTACTCTAAAGATTCGCAGATATTCGCTTCATTGCAAAGATTATTGTAAATATTATAAATATTTTACACTTGTAATAAAAAATTTATATCATTTATGAAGTTTACGATTGTACGAACAAGTTTATAATGTTCCAGAATTGAAAATTATATACATTTTTTGTTAAAAAAGTTTTCAAAAAAAAATTTACTATTTTATTTAAAAATATATACAAACAATATGAAATTATCAAATATTATTTACTTTGTTCATATGATATTATTTACGTTTAACACGAACATGTTTTATAAACAATAAAAATTAATAAACAAATAATAATTAAATAATTATTGCATATATATATATATATATATATTTAATTTTCATACCTTAGTTGCTCGTGTAAAATGAAAAGAACAATCTATCTAAGTAACTCAAGTAATTCAAACAAAAGATTTAATACTTGTTTACATTTATAGTACATAGATAGATCTCGAGCATAAATTCCTAATGATTCCAATGCCGGAAGCTGCACTTACGGTTGTACGACCTTTCCTATTCTAGCTGTCAAGTAACCATTGCCAACTTAAATCTAGTTGTTCATTAAATTCTATGTGAAATACAATTAATATTAATTTATTATGTATTAATAAAATTTATTTTGAATTAGGAAAATGGATAATTGTAACTGTTTTTGATAAAGATACAAAATAATTTTAAATGTTATTGCTATAAATACAATTTGCATTTGCCTATTATCTTAATTTCTCTTTTTATTAACAACACATCATATTATTATCATAACTACAAGTATGTGATGTAAATAGAAAGATACTGATATCATCAGTTTGACTGTATCAAAAATATACATACTTACCTAGTATATATTCATCATTATATACTTGCATATATATATGACACGTGCGTTCAAAGATGAATAGTTCCAGAACTTCAAAACTTTTTGATTACTTTAATTTATACTTATTCAAAACTTAAAACGATTATGATTTTAGTTTTTAAAATCGTAATTTGAAATATTTATAATTGATTCATATCTGAAAAAATTTTTATTTTATTTTCTATAATAACTTCTTACAAATTAATTTTTATCTAATAAAATTTTTGGAGAAATATTAATATTAATATTATAATATATTAAAATCATTAAATTCAGTTAATAATTTTAGATCAAATTAAATTTTCAATAGTTATAATCAAATTTTTTTATATTTCTTATTAAGTACATGGTTCTCTTGTAACATAAGACATTACTGTTTAATAATAAATAGCTGTTGGAACTTTGCGTTTCTTCCGTTGGCAATAGTGTGCAGAGTAGTATTCAGTGCGTCGTGCGAAAAGTAGTCGAGCTTGGCGAGGTCGCCTTTTGCGTTGGCACGGAGATTCGGTTCGTGCATGTTTTTAGTTACAATTTCGAATCGAAAAAACCGCGTACATTTTTATCTGTATGCTCGTTATAATTCGGTGGAATAAGAACGAAAGTGATGAAGTGTAATTCTGTGCTTGAACATATAGGGCGTAGCCAGGCATTGTGCAAAATCGGCTGAAAACGAATGACGACAAGGCGGTGCGTGACAGTCTGAATCTGCCATTGGAAAGGATATCTTGTTGTCTTTTTCGCACCTAGTGGTATTTTGTGTACTCGCGGGGTTCGCTGCATCATCATCATCCTTTCTCTCTCTCTCTCTCTCTCTCTCTCTCTCTCTCTCTCTCTTTTCTTCTATCTTTTTCTCTACTAGCTTCTTATACCGTATATTGTTCAATCGTACTCGTATACGTGCTATACAGACAAAATTGAAGACTTCCACGCATGGTGCAGGTTCAATTGCAACAGAATTCCGAATTTAAGTACAAAGTAAGTTATATTGACATTCTCTATTTATTTTTCGTTTTGATACTTTTAATATAAAGAAGATTTATTATTTTTGATTGATTGGATCGGATAGAAATAAAAATAAGGGAAAAATATAATATCTATGGGGTGTGGATTCATTGACTGTCAGTGAACAAACAATGTTTAGTTTCTATACTTCTGGCACACCCATCGCTGCGTTACTGCGTTGGCCAGCGTGTGAATATGAACCAAGCGGAAGGACGAGTCCCTGAGTAAAAGAGGGAGAGTAAAAAGCCGGCATACCGCAACTTAGACTTTGTTCCATTTTCCTCCTTATTGAATTATTTCTCTCCCAGGGATTTCACTCCGTTGCTCTGTCGATTAATCTTGCGGGAAAAAAACATGATTTTATATGATTTCAATAACGCAAAATTCTCGCATAGAAAATGATTTTTAAATTTATCCTCTTCATTTCTTTTTTTTATTAAAAAAATATTTTCGTTTCTTCAAAACCAGAAAAAAATATAATGAAAAATTGATAGAAATATATATATGAAAAAACCGTGTGTCGTGGAATAGAAAACAAAATTCTGACATACGCTTTGTTCCAACTGGTATTCGACTTTCTCGTACCTAGCACGAGTTTCACGCTCCTGTCACGGTGCCGCCTTGCGTGGTTAATCATTGTTGTGCATTTCTAAAAGATGATTCTTTTTTTTTTTAAGAAATTTCAAATTTATTTTTTTTTTTATTAAATCATCGGAAACGAAATGTTTATCATTCGAATTTCGCCATAAGATATAATTAGATTGTTTCGATAATTTATGATTTGAATATGATTTGAATAAATTTGATTTAAATTTTTAAATTTTGATTTATAACTGAAATAATAAATAAGTCACAATTTTTTAAATAAATATCAAGATAAATAAGTTTTATATATATATATATATATATATATATATATGTACTTGAATTATACATTTTTATGATTAAACTTTTTAACAAATAATTGAATATAGAATACAATCGTAAGATAATTATAAATTGGTACGATTGATATTTTATGCAAGCATTTAAGCTTATTTTATTTATTTTTTTCTTTATTATTTGTTTATTTTATATACATATTTTATATTTTATATTTTATTTATTTTATATATAATAAATTCTTTCATTATTATATATATGTATATAAGTATTTATGTATATGATATCTAATATATTATTCATTATTCATCCATTTAAAGCACTAAGATATGAATTTCTTTATCATAATTCGGATGATACTGATGGATATTCAATTTTAATACATTCAATTTTAAATTCGTCTTAATAATTGCGAGAAACATCTATACGAGAATGTTTTGCATATTAACATGATTTTAATTTATTATTAAATAATAATCATTAAATAATACAACTAAAAAATAATATATAATTTTTGATCATGATTTATTTGCAAAGTAAACAAAATTTATGCTTTATTTAAAATATTTTACTAATAAATTATAGTTTTAATATAATATTTACTAATATATATATTTTCTTTTCAACACAATCAGCTTGAACAATTAGATCGTATCGTTTTTTTGTCGTAGGTGGATGATCAACATGAGCAGCAGATGACTGTTAGCCGAGCTAATGCTCGTTCAATTTTAATATGAGTGAAGTAGTGGCTGTAACACCTAGTGGTGGATCAACACGCCAGGAAAGCGTGGTACACATCAAAAGACATAAATTAGCCAACTGTAATGTTCCTCTCGTACACGGACGGTCAAATCCACCGATTAACAGCCGTAATAGGCTGACTACGCATCAACGAAATCATAGTTTGGATTTTAGGTATGTAAATGAAGCTATCGTGTAAATGCTTCCGGAGAATATTTATAGTTAGTGATAACATGATTTTTTAGATTCTGGTTATCTGTAACGTAGTTCATTCTCGAATTATCTATAAAAATGTTCGAAATGTATATATATATATAGGAAAATAAAAAATAAAACAAATCTAAATTTCGAATTATTAATCTCTTAAAAAGAATAGAATTATGATATATAATATTAATTAGATAAATATTAATTAAAATAGAAATTATATGAATAAATAATTTATTTTAAAAAAATTTTTCACATTAATGTTAAATTTTGCATTTGAATTATTTTTATAACATTTTACATATTGTACTTTGTGTTATGATGTGACGAATGGAAAAGCAATTTATATCGCTATAAATTTTAATCGGTTTAAGTTATAAAATTAGATCGGCCGATAGTCATTCAAAATTTATTTCTTGGTATTGCGTATTTGCAGATCAATGGGTATTTTGTTACCGCCAGTCCCACAGGTAAGCGCGACCACGCTGACGCACCATCACAGAAATCGAAGTCTTGATTCCGCACTTCAACGTATTCCGGAAGTGGATGTGACACCAAGTCCAGAATGCGAGACGACACCTGCCCCGGTAACTAAAGTGGTCGTAGTACCGGCGTGCAAAGCGCGCAGCCGGGAACGCGAAGATCTTGCCAGTCTCGGATCCGACGACTCGGGTATACTTTGTGGTTCCGATAGCGGTTCTAGCGACGCAACAAACGCTGCCACTAGAGAATCGAGCGTTGATCATCTGCATAGCCGTGAAAGCCTCGACTCCTCGTTATCCCAACCAGGTGACATGGATAGCGTGGATACAGTGGATGGCGAAGAAACTAGTGCTTTGGATTCAGTGACGGTGTCGGTGCAAGTATCACCTGTGGAATTGGTGCACTTGAGTGAATCTTCGTCGAAAAAAGGTGGTGATAATAGTGAGCCACATAAACACGAAAACACAATCAGTGGTAATCACGATTCGCAAGAAACGTGTTCCAATAACGTCTGTACAATCAACGAATTCGAGAGCCATGAGTATACGCAGGACGAACAACGATGCACCGATGTGGGTGTGACAGTTGGCACGCGAGATTTCCAGAATTCCATGGAAGTCTTGCCAGTGAACGATAAACAGAGTGAATTGGCCGGCGCGGCTATGACTTTGTGTTGCGGGACTGCAGTGCAATCTGAAACTAATGAGGCAGCTGTAAAAAAGCAAACTGGTGTTGTTTGCAGAAGGCAAGAGACAGTACAACCAAAACCATCTGAAGGATGTTTGCTTAGATTGTTTGAAAGCCAGATTTTTGATATGTCTATGGCAATTTCTTATCTTTTTAATTCTAAAGAGCCTGGCGTTCAAAGCTATCTTGGTAAGCATTTATATTAATATCATTTTAAATATTATTTGCATTTATTAATCATTTTGAAGTATTAATATTAAGTTAGATTTGCTTTAAATAAATTTCTCTAAATGAATAAAATGTACATAATATTAAAAAATATTTTGAAAGTAGTTTCAAAAATGCATTATAAAATGCATGTAAAATTTTCTAGGAAACAAGATGTTTAGTTTCCCAGATAATGATGTGGACTTCTATTTACCACAACTAGTTGTGATGTATATACAACTTCATGATGTTACAGAAGTTCTTTATCCATATCTTGTTCATAGGTAAGTAAGAAAAATATAAAAATACTTAAACAAAATAAATTTTATAAATAATTAAAATACTATAATTATTTATTCATTAGGTGTAGGCAGTCAGCTGATTTTTCATTAAAATGTGCCTGGCTATTAGATGCATATAGTTCAGATGCTCATTTGCCATCAAAAAAAAAGTCTCATGGGACCAAATTAAAAAATCTTATTCTCTCAGATGAACTCAGGTAAAAAACATATATATATATATATATAACTTGGAGAAAAAACATTATGAATATATACTAAATTATTTTTATATTTCTTTTTTTTATGCAAATATTAGGCCAAAAGGAAATGAGAATAAAAAACGTGTAACTGGATTACAAACTCCCGCACCGTTATCATTAACTCCAATGCAAAACATTACATCTCCTAATAAAAAGACACACCAAAGATCTCAATCTGATGCCAGTGGATTATTTCAAACTCTACGTCGTAGCCATTCCGGTGAATTGTGCAAATTAATTTGTTATTTTATTATAAAATATATTATATATTATATATTATAAAATATATAATAAATATATAATAACTATAATAAGAATAGAAATTTATATATGTATTCACACAAATTGTAATTATCGTCTTATTACAATTTATTTTAAGGTACAATAAATAAAATAAGTCTTGGGGACCTGAGCTCTGGTCGAGCATTTGATAATGGTTGTACCTGTTTTTATTCCTGCCAAGGTGTGGTAAATGATTTACGAGGACAAAAAACCGACTGCTTTTGCAATGTAATTTAAAAATTTTATTTAAATATATAAATTTCATTATCTTATATTAATTCATACAATTTATACAATTTAGGCGCCACGTCTTGCTCCAGAACTTGAATTTATACAAGCATTAATATCAATTGGTAAATTACTTGGAACTATTCCAACAAAGGAAAGTAAAACTGTTCAATTAATAGCGGAACTTAATACTCTCAATTTGAATCTCCCTGCAAGAGTGTGGCTTCCTTTGCACAGTTCAATACCACATCATATCGTACGAGTGCCACCACAATATGCTGCTGTCCTTAATAGCAAGGATAAGGTAAAAATATTAAAAAATCTAATAATTTGTTAATAAAAATAATTTCTTTTTATGTAATAAATATGTATATTAATATATCTTAACACATTAATTCCGATGCAAAACAGGCACCATACATAATTTATGTTGAAGTGTTAGAAGTAGAAGATATTTATACGTCACCTGTACCGACAAAAATAGTGGGATGTTCATTGAGGCATACTAAATCTGAAGAAAATTTAACTGGAGGTGAACAATCTAATGTAATGGGTTCATCAAACATATCCGCTTCAGAAACGCAACAGAACATGCTGCCGATTAGACAAACTCCAATTAAAAATATTTCTCCATATTCGGTTAGAAATACAGAAGTCGCATTTAATTTTCCTGATGATGATCCTAGTGATTGTTGGAGTCAAGAGGATGATGAAATCACACAACAGGTATATGTTTATATAATGATTTCTTTTATTTCTTTTTTAGTTTTGAAAATATAAATTATTAATTTTTTTTTCCATGCAGTATTTACAATTACGTAAACCAAAAGATAGAGATACAATATCTCAATTAAGTCAAGAATCATCAGATAGTAAAGAACCAATATTTGTACCTGGTGATATAAAGAGACGGTTAAGTGAAATGGCTGCTGCACCTAGTGCAACGTTTAATCATGATCCAGAAGATCCATCAGCAGCTGTTCTTAAGGAACCATGGGAATTAAAACAACGTCGTATAAGATCATCCAGTCCATATGGTCATTTGGCATCTTGGAGACTTCTTGCTGTTATTGTAAAATGTGGTGATGATCTTCGACAAGAACTTCTTGCTTCACAGTTACTTTCAATGTTGCAAAAAATATGGCAAGATGAACATGTACCTCTCTGGGTGCGGCCATATAAGTATGAAACGTTTAATTATTATATATGTTTTAATATTTTATTATAAATATGATTTATTAAATATGAAATATTATTTTACAGAATTTTATGCTTATCGAATGATAGTGGGTTAATAGAGCCAATTTTAAATACTGTATCACTTCATCAAGTAAAAAAACAGTGCCAATTAACGCTTTATCAATATTTTGAAAGAGAATTTGGCCCATCTATGTCAGAAGCATTTATTATTGCACAAAGAAACTTTATTCAAAGTTGTGCGGCTTATTGTCTTGTCTGTTATCTTATTCAAGTTAAAGATCGTCATAACGGAAATATTTTACTTCATAGTGATGGTCACTTAATACACATAGATTTTGGTTTTATTCTTTCAACTTCACCAAGAAACTTAGGATTTGAGACTAGTCCTTTTAAATTAACTCCAGAATTTGTGGAGGTAATGGGTGGAAGTCAATCTAAACAATTTCAAGAATTCAAAACTTTAATTCTCCAAGGATTAATCGCAGCACGGAAACATATGGAAAAAATTGTCAATTTAGTGGAAATAATGTTATCAGGTAAAAATTTCTTAATTCGTATTATGAAAATTTTATATTAATTTTTAAAAATTTATTTAAAAATTGTTATTTACTGTTATAGGATCGCAACTTCCATGTTTCCGTAGTGGTGGAGCAGCGACAGTTCAAGGATTGAAAAATAGATTCCATCTTACATTAACAGAAGATCAATTACGTCGACATGTGGAAGATTTAGTTGAAGCTAGTATTCATTCATGGTCTACTAAATTATATGACCGGTATCAATATTTCGCAAATGGCACCCTTTAATAATAATATCAATTTCTATCTATATGGCGAAGATAATGATTTTTATAAGAAAGTGAAAAAACTTAAGTTGATAATATGGTACTTCTTCCAGAATTTCTAAACTTTATAGCATTCCGTATGCACAAATTATCTTTGAATCTGATTATTTGATCACATACAAGTATGATCGATACATAGGAAATGCTAAAAAATAGATTTATTCCAAGTAGTATAAGCTGATTTCAGTAGATTAATTTTATTTGTTCCTGAATTATTCCTTAGTTTCTTAAAATATTATAACAATTATCTTTCAAAACTTGTACAAATATCATATTTGTTAATAAGTAAGAATGATTTTTGAAAAATATTGTTTATAAAAATTTTATGCCTCTTATTTGTAAAAATGGTAATGAAACAGGGAATAATTTATGAAATTTTAATTGTTATATTAAGTAATATTAAATATATGTAATTGATTTTATTTTATATGCTAAAATGACTATGTATGCCTTATTGGCATTTACAAGTTAACTATCGTCGGTGCAGATTTTGTGACGTTGACTGAATGTTGGACTGCTAGATCGTTATAGCCTATAACAGCGTAATTTGTTAAAGGTGCCTTATTTGTAGAAAATGGCGGAACGATCAAATCTGAACACAGTGAAGTGACTACGTGTGTTGATCTACTGACAAAACTGATCTATTAAAAAAGGACAATCTATAATTTGTACATAAATACATTGCGTGAACTTCTGTCGAATTTCTTTCGTAATTAATTTTCGGCAATAAATAATCCCACCATAATGATGTGAAGAAATAATATGGTGTTTAAGATTCATATGAATCTTTGAATGAAAGAAGCGTGTACACGAGCCCAGATATTAGCAGAAGATGAATACTCAAAATATTTCCTACTTTATAGAATACTACTACTATAAATACATTTAATTGTAATGATACGATAAGGATAACTACATAGTGAAATTTAAGGATCACATTTGAAAGTTTTTACATGTTCTTATTACACACATACATTGATAGTGACAATGCGAAATACTTAGTTGTGTGAAGATAGTTATTTAATAGTATTTCTGCGTTACATATGTTCGTTTAAGTAAGTAAATTATAAAGTAAAGAAATATTGTACATACATAAAATAACAGATTTTATCACTTATCAGTTAAAATTAATTGAGAATGAATGTTTGAAGTAAAATCAAAGTCATAGCGAGCCAGCCCATGTATGAAACTTGGGCTCTCTGACTTCCAAGTGTCTTAACTCTCTTTTTTCTGTCATAACCGTCTCACGATAGGAAGGCGGATCAGAGATTAAGAATAATTGATATTGCATAATGCTCAATACATTTTGCATTTGAATATTGTTTGCGTAATATCATTGCGCTAATTTTTGTTAAGTATTTAGTTTTTGCTATTTCCTAAGCAATTATAAATGTTATCAAAAATTTTTCTTGATTTCATAGAATAAATAATAAATTCTATAGTTTTTATATAATTGAAAATATTGATATCTCTGATTTGCCTTATTTTTTCGCTATCAATTATGAGCTACTGATAATATCAATTATTAAATAAATATGAAATCTAATCAAATATATTGTTGATTGATATACCCAAACATATTTTAGATTAAGTAAAAAATTTTAAATATATATGAAAATAAGATCGAAGAAATACAAATTGATTCAAAGATATTCAAACTTTTATTAATTGTACATTACTACACACTGTTTTTAGCTATCGATATTAACTAAATAATTAATTCTATAAATACATAGATATTAAAAGATATCAGTCATAAGAAATTCGGGAAGTACAGATGTACTTAATTGATGTATGACAATGAAAGCATAAGTATCATAAATATCACAATGAGTTAAGATTACTAGATTGCGGATGTTTATGCTGGTATAATATATCAAAATATACATATACATATGTGCAAAATACAGGGTGAGAGATGCGATTAAAATTATAACGAAGTAATAATATATATATATACAGTTGAATGTGCATTGAATATGCAAAAAATATGCATATAAAATGCAAAATAAATATATTTTTTAAATCGTCTAATAAAATAACAAATTTTTGTTTATTCTATTTGTTATCCTATTATTCTATTTGTTTCTTATAAAGATATACGTTTATATAAACATTCGCAGTCTAATAATCAGAGATCTTAGACTGTTTTATATTCTAGAAAGCTGTTGTAATAAATTAGAAGGTAAAATTGCTTCTAATTTGTCTAAAATGTAATAAAATGGATGAGAAAACCAGGCAAGCATCGATCGTGCAACTACACCCATAGTATCAGGATATTGATGTGTCAAGAGAGCTAAGAGTGCTGTAAAGGAGCATAAACCCGCTGTAAACAAAATAAAAAACGGTAACTCCTTTTTAGGATAAACGCTAACATCGTGAAATGATGGTAGCAATTCACGATCTGCACATTCTGTGCAAGTTGGATATGGATAAAATAAATGTCCTCGTTCTAAAGGATAAGGCAACATTCTAAAAGTACCTTCCCATGTACAATGTAATAAATTAAGAGCACCCTCCATTTGCTTCCAATGAGCAAGATGAAAAAATGCATATGCAATTGCTTCTGAATCTCCTCTTTTTAATACATGTTCTGGAGGTAAAATTAATGGTTTCATTTCTAATAAATATTTAGGTACATGAGGATTAAATTCAACTGCTCTATGAATGGCTTCAACTGCAATCATTTCTGGAGTAGTTAAACCTCTTTTGCTAGCAATATCTGTTGAAAATTTATCAGCAACAACTCGCGCTTTCAATAATGCAGCTGTATAACAAATAGTTGCAGATTTTGGTAAACTAATATCATCATATTTTGCTAATACTGCTTGAACATCTGCATATGCTTGCATTTCTAATAAAGCTTCAATTAAATTTTCATGAATGTTTAGCACATTCATAATTGGTGGAACTTCCTTTGTCAAATCTCTAAACATTTTTACTGCTTCTTTTAATTTGCCCAATTTTCTTGCACACATAGCTAATCTTCGTTTAACATATATTAATACATTTGTATCTCTTCTGTGTATTGCTTCTGCAATGGCTCCTTGATGTTGAGTACTTTGAGATTTTCTATAATTATTTTCTGCTACTTTTAAGGCTTGTTTTAAAATTTTTTCTGCTTCTATAATAGTAGTAGCTTCTTCTTCGGCAAGTAAAATATATGCAGGTGCACAATCAGGATTACGTTCAAGAGCACTATGTGCAGCTTTTATTCGAACTACAGGATTACGTTCTCTCCATGCAGTTTGCATGATTTCATATTCAGCCTTACCTATTAAAAGTAAATTATTTAATTTACTATTATTATTTAATTAATATTTAATTTTTCAAAACTTTTAATATTTTTTTTATATAAGATTTACCTGTGTCACCTTCACAGGTAAAAAATGTTTGGTGATCTTGAGCAGATAAGTTCATATCATAATATGTTAATGGCTCTTTATTTGTAGCCCAATAAAATCTTTGATATTCTGCTCCTCTAAATAAATTTATTGGATTCCGCCAAACTTTACATTCTGGAACATTTTGTTGATTTGAATTTGAACCATTTAAACTTGAATTATTTCCATCTGATCCACTGTCACCTCCACCAATCCATGGTGAAATATGATTTAAAGATACTTGTTCAATAAAAGATGTACCATATTTTCTAAAATACCACCATTCAAAAATAAGAATCAATCCAGAAATTAAGGATGACGTTCCAGTGAGTGCAACATAAAATTTTGGGGTTAAGGTGCTCAAAAACATTGTTGAATCCCACATGCTTGTGAATAATAGGGCCATTTATAATATAACACCAAATATATTATTTTTGGATTGTTCCTAATTGCACTATTATAATACTGCTGTATGAACAATTTTAATTAATAAACATTGCATCACTGTTAACTTTTTAACTACATTCTTTTTACTATATTCATATATTACTCAAAAAATATTATTTGTTTTATTTTATTTTAATTAATAAGATTAAAAGAAAATAATCTTAACGTTTACACATGTTTTTTTCAAATTTAAATATGTTTTCATCGTAACGTTAAATGTAGTTTAGCATTTATTTTGCCTGAAGTTGCTGAAAACAGAATCCTATTTGCAACGAGATTCTTCGAGATTTCCAGCACTTATTGTATGTTGCGATTCTTTCTAAAAATTCTTTAAATTTTATATTTTTTAGAAACGAATAAATAAAATACAAGCAATATTTTATTAAACTAAATAACTTATTATTATTTTATTTTTATTTGATAATAATGAATAACAATGAAGTATATTAAAATAAACATTAAAAAATGTTATATGCATATACATATATATATATATATAAATTATAATATTATATGTACAAATATACAATATTTTATATACATAAATGAAAGATAACAGAATAGATGGAATACAAAACAAATCTATTATTTTATGAGACTTTGTATTTGTATTATGAGCACAAAAAATCAAAATATTTGTATATATGATTTTTAAAATGTTATTCAATTAATTAAATTATAAAAATTAATTAACTAAATAAAAATTTTAGAAATAATTAATTTTTTTTTAAAATATTCTTTTATATATATTTTTATACATTATTAATTGCATTTATAAATCTTTTGACTAATATGGATAATAGTAGATGGATTTATGTACGTATTAAATTATTCATGAATTAAAAATTGCTCATATTTTTTATTATAACAAAATGAAAACAATATCGAATTATCAGATTTTTTTTATGAAAATGGATTTAAATACAGATTTATTAAGATTAAATTTATTTATATGTATTGCTAAAATTGTAAATATTGATATTTATGCAATATAAATAAAATATCGACGATATCATGAAAAAAAATGATAAAATTAATCAGCTATTGGAGCTGTCTTTTAATTATATAAATTTTGCAAAGCAAATATAGATAAAGATAAAAAATAATAAGAGAAGGATAGAGATAGTTTAAAAATTGTGACATCAACGCCATCTCCTGAGTGGCGCAAATGAAACATATAAAGAAAGGATAGCAAATAAAAGAAAAGGACAGATAAGATAGGAATTGTCAGGTAGCATCATCTCTTGAGTAAAATATTTCTTTAAAAGTAAGATAAGATAGAGTAAGAATTCAAATTGAACGCCATCTATAAAGCGTCAATTTTTTTTCTGAAAATAATCAAGAGATGGCGCTATCGGTCAATTCCTCTGTCTTTCTCTTTTCATTTACTATCCTTTCTTTATATGTTTCATTTGCGCCACTCAAGAGATGGCGCTGATGTCATAATTTTTAAACTATCTTTATCCTTCTCTTATTATTTCTTTTCCTTGTCTATATTTACTTGGCGCGTAAACATACAGAATATCAATTAAACAAACTTTTATCATTTCTATTTCAAAATTACAATATGTTTGAATCTTTAATGCAAAAAATTTTAGATATTTTCAAATGATATGTAATATATATTTTAACTAATACAATTAATTATTTAAAAATCTCTAAAAAACATATAATAATATACTGAGATTTTTATATTTAATCTATGTTTGCATAGCAATTTTTTATTCATAATAATAATGAAATTGATTTGCAAATGTAAAAATATTACAACTAATAATTTCAATTTATAAATTTTTTTTTCTTTTAATTAATTTACTAAATACATAATAACAATCAATGAATTTTAATTTGTTTAGAATCTATTCTATAATTCTTTGCGCTATTTATCTTGAGATGCCATCTATTTAAAAAAAAATTTAATTATATGATAAAGTTTAATTGATTAATCATTAAGTGAAAATTTATATTTACTAGATGGCATTATAAGTGGATGTATAAATTTTGATATGAAATTATAATTCAAATAATTAATGTAACATATTTTCAATTATATTATATAATAAATATAAAAATATAAATATATAATATATTTTATATAATAATATAAAAATATAATAAAAATATTCATATACTTGGAATATTATTTAATAGTTATTCAAACAATAGAAACTTAACTGAAATTAATTCAATATAATTAATCCAATAATTAAAATTTCATTTATTACTTCATGTATAAATCAAATTCTATTATTTTAAATTTTAAAATTTCACATATTGTGTTATTATGTTATTATTATTATTATTATAATATTAATTTTTTTTATTGAAGATATTCTCTTATGTTATCTTTTGCAATAAAATTTCTTTTATAAATTGTTTTAAAATACTGCTAATAAAATAAGTAATAAATTACGTATAATGTATTTAAGTGTACATGTGTATATCATTCCATTACAATAAAAGAAAGCTTTCTGAAGCATCTGAAAGTAACAACTAACGGAGAAAGAAGTGAATAGAAGTTTACGACAGTTTTGATTGATCGCTCATCCAAGTGCTATTTATGTTACTCATATGACACTTTACTGATATTTGCATGAAAATAATACGCGTACTTACGAATAATGCGTAGAACACGTTCATTAAAAGTTTGTTACCTTGTTATTCCGACGAAAACTGTCACCTCGTACGTCTGAAATGCGATTCTGGAGAAATATATGTGAATGTATCTAGATACGGGTAAACACGTTTATATACAAAGAGATATACATCGCGCATTGCACGATTCAAAGCCTCGTCTTTAATTATAAGAAATATAAGACGATTTTTCATATTAAATTATATATTATATAATATAAATTGTTTGTATTTTTATTTTTAACAATAGAAACAAATATATAATACATATATTCTCATTATTTACGTAATAATTTAAAATAAGTATCTTATCTTATATTTATAAATATATTAAATTGAATTTATTACTTAAAAAATAATATACTTTAAATATATCCAATCATACCTTAAAATTAATAAATTATGTTTAAATATTTTTCGTAAATGTGTCATTTTAATATTTTTTTTATAATATATTTTTTTTATTGTGCATAAAAGATCATTTATAGATTTTGATTACGTATATATCGTTCGTATATCCAGAAATTCTTATAATCATATAGAGGTACAAATGTAACGTGCGATTAGTAAATGCAGGCATAACAGATATGTCTAACACGTACGAATAGGCATACGTACACAAGCAGGTTAAAACATGTACAGAAACCTGCATGGAGAACACGATTATATGCTTATGACAGACAATTAGATGCTACATAGCGACGCGGGTAATATCGATTTGCATATCTACGCGAACACGTGCGTTTACCAATGGTGGGAACAAAGTATGCTCGTGATTCTCCCAGAATACGAATGAAGCATAATCGAAAGAAAAAATGCGATTCACTTCGAAAGTAAATCGATGAACAAATAAATAATTTTAAATTAAAATGAAACCAATAAATCTCGTGTAAAATAATAACTGTATATATATATGTATATACCTTTTGAATAAGAAATGAGTTTCTCATCAAATAGATTCTTTAAATAAAATTATAATTTCGAAAGAAAAATCCAAGAATAAATATCCTTTTATAAATAAATAAATCTTTTGTCTGAATTATCATTTAATGTTAAAGTATATGAATTACATTCGTCACATAATAAATAATAAAAATTCGACCACTATATTGGTTAATCTAAATAAATTTATTAAATGTGAGTAATTCGTAAACACATCGATGTTAACTATATGTACTTTCATCTATCGAAACGACACATAAATAGACGGAACGCACTACGATATCGATTCGAAATGATCGACGATATTTATTCTCGAATTCCGTACGCGTCAATTTAGCAGCTTTTTCGTACGAGAGCGTGTCGACGTTGCGAGGTTAGTGGAACGGCGACGGTATAAATCGGGCGCTCGTTAAAACGTGACTTACGGCACTTTCACGACCGACCGAAGTTACTAGCGTGCTTGCAGCATTCTCACTATCCCCACTTCTTTTGATTCACACTCTATCCACTAACTCCTCGTTCCCTCTGCTGACAGCTTCTCATAGCTCGGTTTTCTTTGGTGCGTTAGCGATAAAGTCGCGAGAGCGATGCAAGTGCTAGCGACACCTTGTTAAAAGAATCTTACTGTAAATTCCATTTTCTTTCTTTTTATATACTATTTATATATATATATATATATATATGTCAAAATATAAATACAAGAAATTGATTTTTATTCATCTTCATTTTTGGAGTACAATGGAATCTTTATTGATCAAATATGTTATCTGAACTATACATTTTCTATTATCTATCTTATTATTTTATTTATTATCTTTATGCATAATAAAAGATGCTTTTCCTTATCACAGCAATGGAAATAGAATTTAATTTAGAATTGATGCTGGATACGTTTATGAAATGGATATATATATACACGTATACAATACATCGAAACTTCTATTTACGTGTTAATTATTGAAACGAAATTAGAAATACTTAAGAAATTAGAAAGCGATGAGAACATTACAAATTTGGCAATAGTACTTATATAATATTTGGAAATCCACAATTGGCATTAAAACGCAAAAGAATAAAATTGAAAATTATTTGCACATTTCTTTATATATTAAAAAATTTGTGCGATTTGATAGCTTTTTAAAATAACGAACGAATCTTTATCTTTCTTAATTTTTATAATAAAAACCATTTTTTCTTAATTTTGTTGTAAATAATAATTTATTATTGTAACATTATTTTTCTCAAAATATAGTTCTGCTGTAATAGAGTAATTATTGAATTAGTTACAAAATATAATAAATTTTGATGTTTTCGTTTACATTTTATTTTGAAATAAGAAATGGAATCGGTATTTTAGTGTCAAGTTCTTCTCTTTCACACGAAAAAAGTTATATATCATAGGCATTTATGAGGATTCATCCGATAGTCTTGGACAACCGATAGTCTCGTCTTAAATGAGCCGGCGCAATATTCCATTATGTAAGACAACGATAGAACTCTCGATGGTCGAGAGCCCGATGATCCCAGGTTTCTCTATTAATAGACTGACCTTCCTTTGCGCTCTTCAAGTAGGTGTTAGTAAGATATCGTGCGCTGCGTCCGCGATGAGATTCGTTTCCTTTTCAGAAATAGTCAGTTGAATGACGAAAAAGGGTTGAAGAATTCTTTATTATATAAATTATTGGAATAAAAGAGATATATATATATATAAGAAATACTAATCAATCTTGTTCGAAAAAGTTTAATTAAAAATTGGATTTTTAAACTTTCTCGTCGTCCATTTCACTGAAACACAAGAAGTTGAAAGTGAAACAGATTCGTTCGTAGTCACACTTCCGAGCGCTCAATATTGATTATCAATTTATTTTTCTAATATTATCGTAACTCATGGAAACATTAGCAAATTATGATAACATTTTCTTATAAATAATATTATGAATAATACTTATAATACAAAAATTAAAACGTTTACAATTAAAATTGTATCTATCAATCTAGAGTTATGCTACTTTTGATTGTGAACGATTAATTTCTTTTTAAATTAATTAGTTTATGTAATTTAAAATACAAAATGATTATTATTTATACGTTGCTCCGTGCCAATTGTTATCTGTTCCGTCAATGTTCTTTACGTTTCTTACATTCTTACATTAAAATAATTATCATTGAACAGTTGTGTACAAAAAAAGAATTGTACAAACTAAAATCATTAAAAGAAGAGAAAAAGCAAATGGTACATTCGAACGACAAACGAAAGAGATCCGATTTCGATGGATCTCGGCGCGAACATGTCGTTTGTCGTTTCTATTTGCCTCATGGATCTCCCCAGAGAGCGAAACACAATGCTCGAGAAGGAGGAAACATTGAGGATCGGCAAAGGGGGAGGAGAGCAAGCGATATAGTAATAGGAACTGGAACGAGAAGGGAAATTGTGTAATTTATTCAGCCGAGCAAGGGGCTAGCGTTAGTTCGGTGTGCACGCATAGGTGAATCGGTTGATGCAAGAGGGAGGGATGGCGCCAACGTTTTGTATCGTGGAGAGAAGTGTCCTTACGAAAATTGCGATGAAACAACGGAATCGAATGCAATCCTGATCGCTGAGTGATGATTTAGACGGGAAAATCTTGGAGGTTTTCAGATTTCTGACGATACCTTCTCTTCTCCGCTTGCATCATCGAAATGTATCGAGTCATCGTTGCAATATCTCGTTGATTAATATCGATATTGATTGTGTTGGGTCATGTATTGATGCGCACGTAGAACTATTCAGGTAAATAATTAAAAGAATCGACAGAGACATATGATGTACATTTTTTTTATGCAAGTATCTTTCAAGAAGTTGAGATTTTGCACTGAGAGAGATATCTATTATTAATAAGAATTCGAATATAGATTCAAAGATAAAATTAATGGATGAATATAACCACTGGTTTTCTTAAAAGTCATATTTTTTCCTTTTTTTCTTTTTAGGAATTGAGAAACTAATTTTCTCATTCTTTCTTTTCCTAATTGCTTATAAATTGGAATATTCAATAATGCGTATAATTCTTCATATCTCAAAGTATTCCCTTCTTCGTAGAATCGAAACACATATAATTCCACTCGTATAATAAATTCTTATAAAACTTATATCGAGATTTATATAATGAAATAAAAGCAATATGTTCGTTGATATAAAATATGAAACGTATTTTTAATATTAATTTTAAAAGCTTTCATTAACTTTGTAGAAAAAATACTTTGAATTACTAAATTCTTTAGAATGGAAAATTCTCCATGTGCAAAGAACAATCGAAGAGTTCATATCAAAAACCTAGCCAATTTTCCTCTTTTTCCGCAGGAGCAGAAAAATATATAAAATCTTCAATCTTCTTCAATAGATTTAAAATTTGTTCAATAAAATGCGCTATTAGAATTATAAAAAATTGAAAATCTTGGTGCAGAAATCAAGCCTATCTTTTTAAAGATCGCATTAATTAATAAATGTACTTATTTTATTATAATTTTCAATTCTCTACTCTAAATGATTATCGATATAAAAGAAGAATCACCTATAATCCAAGAGACTCGATTCTATTCAATTTCTCACATTCGAGATCCGTACTTACCCAATTTTCGTGCCTTCAAGATCCTCAATTATATCTAATCGAGTCACTAATAAACAAACTCCCGCGATAAACAACTGATCGAAATTGAACTCACATTTATTCACCAAACTTTTCAAACCTCGTTCCTTCTTAACATCAAAAATCCCTGTGTTCCCTGCGTGACGAGAAGTATGGCGAAAGCTCGTGTCCGTGAACGATGCGAGGGATCTCGTCGGCGTTAATCTACGATAGTAGCGGCGTCCCTCCTCTTTGTCATCGGTGCGTCCTCCTGGTGCAAACGATATCCGCTTAAGAATCGAGTTACGAGACCGCAAGTAGCGAGACGAGTACCACTTCTGAAACAAAGTATCCGGGGAACCCTTCTGTGTCTCTCGTTGTCCCTCCTCCTTTTTCGCCTTGCTCTTTCTCCAGACGTGGTACAGTCGATCGGTCGGTCGGTCGGTCACTGAACCGCCCGCGCCGCCTTGTAACTCCACGCCATTCCATCCCATCCTGCCCCGCGGATCGAGCCTCGGTACCGTTACAATCTTGTCCCAGTCTACCTGAAAACTAATTCGACGACGCGAACGGACCAACGCCACGTCGTTCACGCCCGCGGACATACCGAAAGAAAAAGAATTTATCTATGCTGTTACACGCCAGACAACCTTGAAATTACGGCGAAGAAAGTAGCCTCGGCGTTTCACGCTTCATTCTCGGCGAAGAGAAGGAAAAAAACGCGTTCCTTTCTGTGGAATTGTACCGATAATGAAAAGATTCCTTCTTTTCTTCTCTTTTTTTGCCATTTGATACGTAAACTGAAAAGTTTAATTCAACGAGTCTTGTTAATTACATCGAATGCGAATTATGTTGAATCTTGGTAATTTGAAGTTAATTAAAGGGAAAAGGTATATAGAGCTTTCGAATTATCGAAATTTTCGAGCGAAAGGGATATTTACGAAAAGTAAATCTTAAATAATAATAACTCTTGAGAGTAACTTGCGTTGTGTTTTATAGAAATATTTTCTATAAATTCGAATTAAAGTGAGTTTTTATTTTCGTAACGAAACGAAAAGAGAATGAATGAAACTGTATAAACAGTGTTGTAGAAATATTCCAATTATCGAGATTCGATTGTATTATGTTTGTTAGAGAAATAAGAAATAAATAAAAAATAGAGAATTGCGTTAAATTGTTTGAGAAGAAACACGGTTGGGAAGAACCGTTCGGTACATTTGAGAACGTGATCGCCTGAAACTGTAACTGGAAGGAAATAGCCACGGTAATCAGCGCTCCAATTACAAATTCGTTTCTCGATTCTGGAATTAAATTTCGTTCGTTCGTTGCCGTTGCGTTCGTAATTATGCGTCGAAAGTTCCGTGTAAACTTTCTTCCTCACATCCTTCTCCCTCTTTTTGTTTCCTCTAGTCAACTTCTTATTAACTGGCCTGGTTAGTTCGGTCTTACTCGTGGCGGATACAAAGTTTGCCGAGTCTAACGAGGAAATCTCTTGAAAATTCTAATCTGGGGAAAATTACGCGATCACGTTAAGATACGTTTTATTCCTTAGATAATAAAATGCGACGGAGATACACGTATTATAATTTACAAATCATTAAGAGCATATGTCGTAAAGGAAGAATCGGCGGGAAAATTTGAAATTTTACAAATCTGGCTCGTGATATAAATTGCGAGATTTTCAAGATGGTCATCAATTATAATTCTTATCCGTTTAATCGGTACGAAACTTATTCAAGATTCGAGTATCCAAATAAATCCGAATAGATGGTACTTGAATGCTTATTTAATTTAGATTCGAATATTCGAATGCTTATTCAATTTAGATCCGAATGCTCGATGAGCTCTTACCATCCAAATATCCGATAGCTGATGACCCATAAACTGGATAATCGAGAGCCGGATAATCAAGATCCCGATTAATGGAGGTTCCACTGTATTAACAAATTTACTTCGATTCAGTCTCCTTAATTTGAATTAAAAAAAAACAATAGAAAGAAATGTTTCATTTCGGTTTTCAAAAGAAAATTGAAATTTAATTTACGAATACTTGGATGTGCAGATTCGAATATCGGATATCGATTATAAGAATTCAAGAATAATAAAAAATATCCATTGCTTGTATATATCCTCAAATAAAGTTATCAATATAACAGCAAGGTGATACCTTAAGGCGATAACATTAATCGACACAGGTTTCGAACGTTGTCTTCGTATCCCAAGGACATGGAGCAGTGGAAAAATGAAAAAAAAGATCTTTGAAGAAGGAAGGGGTGGCAAACACGAAGGAGGGATAGGGGATGGACATTGGTGGTGGGTGGTTGGTGGTAGTGGTGGTGGTGCTGATGGCGGTAGTGTGGGCGTCGGCAGAGCAAGGGGTGGAAAATGGGCTACGGAGGGTTGTACGAGGCAAGTAGGAAGAGGGGGATGGACGCGGTCACCATGGCAACCATGGCTGGGTTTCAGGGCCCCGGCCGATGGTTTGGGTAATGTTCCGCGCCTTGGAATGGATTTCTCTCGCTTCGCTACCAAATGGGGTTAGTCAATGCTAAGCACACGCTTGTTCTTTCTTTTCTCCCTGTTTCTATTTCCTCTCCTTTATTAGTTCCTCCACTACAATTCCCTCCTTTTCAACTATGCATGTTTTCAACGCGCCTGAAACAATCATTGTTAATCAAATCGGATTTCGATCTCCTCCACTATACGTTAGGTTAATTATACGATCGAATCAATCATATCGTTTGGATTATACATTTCTCGAATCACGGGTGAAAATGTTAACGAAACGGTAATTAGGAAAATCGTGCGAAGGATCGGATAATTTATCGCATTCGTTGATAAATTATTTATGGATTTCTCGGTAAAAGATCGAGATTACTAACGATAAAACTCGGTGAGAGTCGTTGATTAATTCTCACGGGGCCGATCTAAAGATCCTTTTGATTCGACAACGACAAAAATAGCGTTAGATCCCGATTAACCACTCCGTTGAACGGGTTGGAAAGCCGAGTAAAGATCCGTGAACGTAGAAATATGACGGTCTGTTTATTTTTCCGTGAGTTCGAGCCCTTTCAAACGGATGATCGTTGTTCGCGTTCTGTCGCCTCTCTGTTAAGCTTCTTCGTGTTAAAAGAAATATACAACTTCCCGTAATTATTTAACCAACAATCTGTTTTTTCCCTCTTTTCCTTTTTCTTTTCCCTTCTTTTTTTCTTCCTTCGTTTTTGTTCAAGAAACGGAGGAGAGCGGTGGCGAGAAACTGGTTGCAATTATTATTTACAGAGAGATCGTTACGGGCAACAATGTTGAAAAGTTTCCGCCAAGTTTCTTCTCGCCCGTTTCACGGGAAACCACGTAAGTTTCCATCGTGGAACAGTTTTATAAAAATCTATCTCCACACGCTTTATTGGATAATTACTCTTAGGTAATAACAATAACAAGGTGCTTAAGTATAGGTCATTGAGGCCGTAGCCGGGAAAGGGTTGCATTGTTAATTCCGTGTAGAGGATTGCGGCAGCACGTTTCAACGGCATAACGAAATCAGCCCGCGGTGTAGTGTGGCTGATATACCGGCGTAGTCATGTACTTGATGGGCTTTCCGCTAACGAGAGTTAATTGCAGCATAAATATGCCTGTTATGAACGGGTGAAATGATTACGATAAACTAGAGAGTTGTACGGAACGAAGGAAACACACGTAAAATTACGAGGGCAAATAATGAACGTACAACGAATCGATCCCGGTTCGAGAATCTATAAGGCAGCAAAACAAAATTTGTTTGTTTTCCCATTGAATTTACCGATTATTCGTTGTACAAAACATTGGAATCATTTCTTCCCTTTTATAAATTTTCATATTAACTTATGAAATTATGTGTATTCACTTGAGATTAAAAACTCTCGCGATAGGATGAGAACTTTCATTCTCGATATCCACCAGTGAAGAATAGAAAACTTAGATACCTTTTTTTTTTTGTAAAAATATATTTGAAAGTACTTTCGAGAATTATAACGAGAGTTCAAGAGCAATTCTGAGCACATTACGTACTAACGAGAATTGTTATATAAATAATTTTATTTAATTCGATAGATTTTTTAAAGAATCTTAATCTATGACAACGAAACTCTAATCTATTCTTTTCATCACCTTGGATCGATTCGAAATGAAAGTTTCGGCAAGAAATTTACATATAAGACGGATAACACGTAAACTATCTCTATGTTTCCGTTTTGCTTTCGATAAATCGATTCTTTCTTTTTCAATCAATATTCTAGCGTTACTATGTTTCGTGAGAGATTTAAAAATCATTATTCACGGTACGTAGATACGTGGGTAACACATAACTTTACATTCATCGTGTATAGACTATCATGCAATTGATAAGTAAACGTGAAAGAAATACTCACACGCTTTGTAGGCCGTTTGACCTGAATATCTATAACCCGTTTCTGCCTTATGGTCATATGCTTTTCTTCTCTTTTTTTTAATAATTCTTATACTTTTTCCGACATCGTTGTTTTTCTTCACCTTCTCGTATTGTATATACGACACTTTTTTTCTTCCGTAGACCATGAACACGAGGCTCTTCTAAGTACTTTATGTAAATAATAGGGCTCATTACATCGTATGAAGCATTATCATCAGTTTTAGTACGTACGAGTACTAAAAATCACTCAGTTTTAGATTTATGCACACAATATAATAATTTTTCTTTTTAAAAAAGAACAGATAAAACATACCGATGTAATAATTAATTTTCTTTGAAGATTTTACTTTGAAAATTTAATAATTAAACACTTTTTGTTCATGTTGATGTTACAAATTTAATATTACAAGTAGTGATTAATTATAAATTGACCAGTCATTAAAAAACGATTTTTCATTTCTTCTCTTTAAGTACAGAATAAATATATAATAAAGTTTATATATATTTACACGTAAAAGAAACGTAATACAAACACAAGGTAAGAAATATTTTCTTCTTCAGAAAACTTTTCATAATAATAATAACGATTTGGTTAAATGGTAACATTTTACAGTTTTGTTTCTTTTTAACTACGATTGCATTGGTCTTTGATCATTTATCATTTGAAGTGATTATATTGTAAAAAAACGTATTTTCACTTTTGTTTCTACATTTATCAATTAGAATTGGATATTGATTTCATATTAAAGTTGAAATGAAATATTCTTCAAATTGAAATATTTACTTTTTTATTTTTATCTTTTTATCTTTGATTAGATATATTTTTAAACATTTTATAAGTCTTCTGGTTCAGACTTTTGCAAGACAAGTTGTAAGTATTCGACGCATGTTAGCTTCCTTCGTCGAGGCAAACATCGTTAAAGCGAGAACGAATGGGAAACAGAGATGTGGCGCATGGAAAGGCGAGTGTGCCAGAAAACAGTCAGGAATACCGGAGCAATCCATATTTTCTATTTCGATAAAGTCACGGTCGTGTTCATGGTTCAAGGCCACGTATATGGCCTCCACGATTCAATCTGATCTGCTCCCTCGATTGCAATCACGATCAGAGTGTCAAGTTTAGACATGACTTGACCTGCCTTGACCAAGACTTGCTCGTCTCGCAGATTTGATGACGTGTTACAATCTCTTCTTTTTCTCATTCCTATTTCAAGTTTTTATGTCACTGTGATGCAATATCTTTTGCTTGAAATATTACGCTTGCATATTTTTTTGACCATATTTCTTGTTCTTTATTATGATTTTAATAAATATTATTATTTATTAGTATTATATATTTAGAATTGTTTATATTGAATCTTATAGATCAGAGTGAAATCATTTCCATTGCATTGTCTCTTTTAGTTAAAATATTATAATAGTTAATATTATCTAGTATTTTAACTTTTAAAAAAAATTAAACATCTTTATATGTTTCTTAGGAATGTAGAATTAGGTCTAATTTATTCTTTTATTTTATATGTATCAGATAGGATATTTTATTATATATAATTAATTTTATTAAATTTCGATTTGAAATGTCTTTTTTTTTTTTGATCCTATAAATTTGAGATTGTTTAGAGTTATCTTTATCATTATCTCGTAGATTCAGAATTATTTTTACTCAGTTTGTTTAACAGTAGATATAGCTTAGTGTGTCATAGAAAATTATATATTTTTAAGATTTTTGTATCTATCATATATGTATTTAGATATATATATTTTGGTGAAAACAGAAGTTTCTCAACAACTTTGACAGTCATATAAATCGAGGTCATCCAAAGGTTAAAATAATCCGAAATAACTAGTGATAATTTTCTCAATGCCTTACCATTCGTTCAAAAAGTAAACAAACACTTGCACGTACGTAAATTGCGATAAGTTATCGCTAAGCTTAAGAATTCTAGGATTTTGTCATTACCTTAATATGTTGCGGAATATCTGTATTTTTAAATTCTACAAAGATTCTTTCGTATACTTTTTTTTATCAATTATAAATCATAAAATAAATGTACGTGGAATTAAATATATTTTATATTATAATTAAAAGTAATAATTTAACATCTTTCACAAATAATAATGTAATTAAAAATGTGATAAATTAAGCACAAAATATAATCAAATTGATTATTTATTCCTTTCTCCATTACAAAGTAAATGTATTACCTGTATCGTTTGCAAGCTATGTAATTAAGATCGTATGACGTGTTCAGAAAGATGGGAGAGTGTGTGCGTTTCCTCTTACCCAACGCACTGACCTACCCTTGCTTGATCCTTGGAGTTGTTTCGAGACCCATGACGGCATTTCATTACCTATAAAATTTCCATTTAAGAAACGATCTGATAAGGGAATTCCGAAAATTTTTACGATTTATGATTCCCGAATTGTTATTTCTGTCTGCGATCTATCCACATTACGAGTCACGGTAACAATTTCGCCAAATTTATCGAATTAAGATTGTCTGGTGATTATTTGTCAAAGCCAGCCACTTTATTACTCTTCGTACGAAATTCTCGATTTAATCCCGATGTCATTTAACAACCTATTATATCAGTGGTCTTTCACCGCTGTAAAACGTTTATACCAACTCGAAACTACGTAATTTCAGCATGAAATGGAATACGAAATATGTACACGGGGAAGAATAGCCGAGCGAAAGAAACAAATTGGAATACACTGTTACGAAAGTTATTAGAGTTACACGTATATTTAGCACGGTTGAGTGCCGCAACCGTGGCCCTCGACGGTAGACGCGCACTGGCATTCAGCCACTATTCCCATGCACCGTCACTACACCAAACTATTATATATTATCCAATATATCCATCTATTTTATTGTTACCTTTCGATTAACGTATTTCTGTTAATTCAACAAAGAATCGTAGCTAAACATGACATTATTCTCTGAATCATATTAAATTTCGAATCAATTATAACTGAAGAGTGAATCACATGTGTTGATTTAGTGTTAAAATTATACGACGATTTAATAAAGTAGAAAATAAAGTGGACAATTGACGGACAAACTGTTAAGATTTTTTAATAATATCCAATATAATAAAAAAAATAATTTTTCCAAATAATTTCATCTAATTAATTGATACTATTATATGCTTTAATTGAATTACGAATTTATCCGGAATATATAGATTTTTTTATAGAAAATCGATACGTAATTTCATATTTATTATAATAATACTTTATATTTTATTTTAATTTGAATTTTTCTGTTTCAATTACTCCAATGATTTCCTATATTTTACACAGATTTTGTGTGATCACTATTCATAGTCACGATACTTTATTTAATCATTCGTTTCCTTTGTTGTATTATAATCTTTTGTACAACGGTATTCATTCCAAGATTCGTTATTATTATTTCCGTTTGTTATAGATCAGTTCCTTATATGTTTTTAATTTAAAAATAGTTGCTCAATTAATTTCTTCTCACCTGATTGAATTATCCTATCATAAAGCTTAAATAGACCAATCTGAATATTCAACAAATTTCCAATTAACTTCAATTCTTTCAATTTCCATTATGTTTATTCCATTATGTTATTTCCAAATGTTTTAAATTAATATATTATGAAGAAAAATATATTTACATATCATAAAAATAAAATTATAAACAAAATATTCTTACACAGAATTCTTGAATTCAAATAGAAAACACGAAATCGTATCACACTTGACTTACTTCGATTTACCGTGATACTGTTTCTTCGTAAAACGCTATGCCTTCGAGAACGAATCCGGATCAAATCGAATGGAATATATATAATCCCGTTAAAGTGGCAATGTACAAGGAATAAAAAGATCGAACGACGTACTTAACGAGCAAGAGAAAATTCGAAATGCGATCCGTTCGATGGTTCGCAGAGTCGCGAAGTTCGAAGGCTGAGAGCGCGCACTCGCATGGTTCTATGGGAATGCCGGTTAATCCGATGGCTTGGCAACAACGCGTACGATACAGCGCGGCACGTCAGGCAACGTTGCAATCGTCTAATGCACGGCACTGGCGTGTGCACGCGTGGATCGTTGTTGGCTGCATATACGCGTGTGCGTATAAACGTGGCTGACGTCGAGAAATCGAAAGAGCGACCGAGCCGAACGAATGACGGAACGTCTCTGAACACGCGCCACGAGTATCCGGAGCTTTCTCGCGCGTGTTGCCTTGTGCGTTTACGAGGCACGCGCTCGCGAATCAAGTGCACTTTCAAGGCCGACGGCAGAAATTTCCTCTGACCTCATTTGAAAAACAGCCGGGGACACGTGTTTCCGCTCCGATCGGTCCCGTTTAAGAATACGTTTCCCTGATCGTGTGCTAGTTTAACGGAAACGAAAATTGATAAATTATTTTCTTGAAATAGTTTCTTTCGATTGGTTGTAATGTAACGTTTAGTATAAAAATAGTAGATAATCTTTATACCGAGATGTTTAGAAATTTATATTTTTTTTAATTTAAAGATAAGCTAAATTTGTTCAGCTTTCTATGAATTCATTATATATACAATAAAATTTCAACATACAATAATATATGGTACATCTAATAATCCGATATGCATAATTCTAATCATAATCATGTTTTATGAACATTATTCTCTAATTACGATTTCTATTTCGTATGAATATATTTACATATTATTTGCATATGTGTATATTATATGCATTATTCTTTTTTGTTAATAAACTGCATTATTATGTTAATATTTATTATTACTTATTATTACTTATTATTATTACTTTTTGTATTAGAACTACAGTTTTATAACCCGCCATATTTGACAACATTGTACTGCCAAAGTCCCTAGGATGTCCGATTATCATTTTACTGTACAAATGTTTTTAATATAAATTCAATTCATATAAATGTTTTTTTATGAAAATTAATATTATTTCACATATATTAACAAGTTTTCAGTCGATCAAAGCAAATAAAGATATTTCAAAATATAAATTATAAATTGTCTATAATTTTAATATAATTTTAATTTTCATTTTTATTCATTTTTAGTTATTTTCTCAATTTTTTATAAAAATGGATTCACACAACTTTTATGATCCAATTGCTAATAAATCGAATATAATATTTTATTAGATAATAATCATTTTGGAATATTATGGAAATATGTATTCAGTTTAATGGAACGAAATAGTAAAGTGGATAAGATATTGAGAATGTAAGAAGCGTTGTACGGCATTGCGAGGATATGAAGAACATTCCATGCGGTACATGAAATATCTACGGTTAAGCTCCTACAAGGAATATATCTAATGCATGTCTAGTACATGATGCGGTTTTATTCGAGCCTTGCTCGAGATTCAATTGGAGAAAACGAGGAAAGCTCATAGCGGTGTACTCGGTGGGGAGAATGGGGGGCTTTCGAAACGCTTTGGGCACTTTCATGCATTGCGAAAGATTCAAACGGAGGCCGGAGGAGAATGATTTGGGTCGTGACCTAGATTTCGTATTCTCTGTTCGCTCTTTCTCCGTCTTTTCTTTGATTTTTCCCCCTTCTTCGACGTATGTCGCTTATTCGCGTTGCTACATCGTCGAACACCGTAATTGGCTTCGGTTGATCGCCGTTCTGTTCGGAGTTACCGATAACTTTACAACTTTGCCAAGTTCAACGTTCCGGTAGATATATCAGTATATAATGTAAGAATATTAACTTGCTAATTGTAATATGATGAAGACATAGGTTAAAGATGTAAATGCATCGTTAAGATAATTTTTCCAATATGCCTATTTTTATCTTTTCTTCTTTTATCTCATTATTTACAGCTTGGTCAAATAATCGATGTCTGCGGTGTTTTTCGCTTTATTTGCAAAACTAAGATGAACTCGTAAGCGTTTAAACTGAAATGACTCATTTGTAAGCGACATTATGTACATGGCGTATCCATCGATAATTTGCGCGTGAAATTTGCATTTTGCAAAATCATTTGCACATCTTTAGACAAACATTTCTCAAAATTAACGATTTCGTCTTTTTATAGGATCGAGGATGACACCACATTGACGACGAACGATCTCAGTGAGATTAATGCTGTGCACTCTCTATTGGTGGTTCTCTGTTTACTAGCTCGATGTCGGCAACTTGTTGGACACCGGTATAAGGTTGGATTCACATTGTTGTTCTCGAACAGTTCTCAAACTATGTTCGTTGGCAATGTGAACACTTTTGCAAGCAGAGAAACGTGCAGCGAATTAGTCAGTGAATGCTATTTAATGTTCGCAAATTCTTTGCATACACGCCTTAAGTTGCGACTAAACACGTATAAGGACTATTCAATGGTAAATTATAAAAAATTCACATATTCACATAAGTTCATATTTCGGATTTCCATGATAGCGGAAGAAAAATTGCACCTGCATGTAATTTATCAATCTCGACGCGATTATCACGCGCGAAAATAAGCGAAATACGATGAGATCGTATGTAAATTTGAATTCTGCATAATTCAAGGCATTGCATTTAGTAGTAGTACCAAGCTTTTTTTCTACAAAGATAAATATGATAAAATATGAACGTGGTAATGTTTTTAATTGCTCGTTATTGCATACAAGTGAACAACTTGTATACTGATGAAGCCGCAAAATGGTGTTAATTTTATTTGCCTGTTTTTAAAGAGAGACTTTTGATGATATTACACGAGAAGGTAACGCCATATATCTTCTGGATAGTTTCCAGAAGCAAGTAGGAGCCACCGTAAAGTAATGATCTCTTTTTTTGGAAAGTTTCCAATGTTTCTTGAATCGATAATTTTTATACTTCGCAATGTTCATATTTTACATATGAATATTTATGCGTAGACATGCATTGTGTTGCAATTAAAAAATTTTTGCAATATTGTGTTTACAATATTATATGATTTACGTTTATATATGCATATCTTTATTTTAAGAAAAAATAATTTTAAAAAATATTGATTATCAGAAGTTGTTGCATATTTTTTTTCAAATTTAGATAAACTTTATATAATATTTCGTAAAAAATGACATTTACTTCTACGAATAACCTACAAAATAGTTATCTATTTTTATTTAATTATATTGTTTATAGAAAAGTTTTGTTATATATAATTCTATAAAATTTAATTTGCTCTTTAATATAATAATACCAATATATGCTAATCTTTTATCAGTATTGTTATTTACTTCTCTTTTTTTGTTTATATCTACGTTTCTAATATATTTGTGTAATAACCTATCTCAGTCTTAAATCATTTATCGTATTATTTTGAAGCAAACGTGAGATATAAATGTGTAATCGATATAAAATTAGTATTTGCGAGCAAATTTTTTTGCAGATTTTCTTTATTTAATAATTTTTCATTGCAATTATCATAAGATTACATGTAACAATCATTATAATTCGTCAATTAGTGATCAATAATTTTGACAGGTAGAGGTTATGGTCTTAGAATATCATATGTAGGTATATATATGTATATTTAAAGTATTTAAAAAAAAATAATTATCTGAATTAATATTCTAAAAAACTTATTTTCATGAATAAATGATACATATAAAAATAATTAAATATTCAATAATTATATAGCATCGCACTCGTTTCCTCGGTCAATAATTAATTGTATCGCACAATCGATTACGCTTCGAGAATCGAAAGTGATGTTTACTTACCGATTATTCGTCGACATTGTCAGTGTTTTCTCAAATTGCGCTACTGCATACTATTCCACATCTATCGTATTCTTGTGCACGGTATTATCGTGGAGCACGCGGTCGTTCACGAATTCAGAATAACGAGTAAATTCCGATAAGTTACCGGTGTGTCGGAAACTTTGGTGAGACGCGGCGGGAGGGAGCGGTGAGGCACGACGTCGAGCTTGTTTGAGAGGGGAAAGAGCGGGAACGCGAGACCAAACGTGCGGACTAGAGAGGAGAGGCGCGGCGAGGAAGGAGGGCCGTGAGTTTGTGAGAGGGAAGAGCAAGAGGCAAGAGGGTGGCGGCTGTGAAGCTACGACGAGGAGTGATGGGCGGCGGGAGGGATTCGGTATAGGAGGGATAGGGAGGGAGGGAGGGAAGGAGCGCGCTATCGGCGAGCGCCTCGGTTCGGCCGAGTCGGCCGACGTCGGCCTCGATCAGCCGCTCGGCGCTCAGTTCGAGTCGGACCTCCGTCGTAGTCGGATTGTGTCGTTCTGCCGCGCTGTCTCTCTCTCTTTCTCTCTTTCTCCTTCTCTTTTTCTCTCATTCCCTCCCGTGGGCACGCGCGCGCGCGCCACTGTGTGTATGTGTGTCCCTCGTTCTCCCTCTGTGTCCCCCTTTTCCCCCGCAACGACAACGAGTTCCGCCCAGTGAAAAAGAGTCGAGCTTTCCTGCAAACAAGACGCGTCCTCGACGGCAGTTGTTTGTTTTCTGGTTTCGTGGTGTCGCGGTGACACAAACAGCGAAGTCGAAGAAGCGAGGGACCGCGCGTGCGGAGGAGAGGAGAGACAACGAGCCGCGTGTACCGTGCCACCCGTGTGAGTCTCGACGTTGTCGTTGTCGTCGTCATCGTTGTTGGTGCGAAGAGTTTCAGTCAACGGAAGGAGAAGTAGGTTAGCACACGGTGCCTTTCGCGTCCGCGGTAAAATATACCTGGTTCTCCGACTACTCTCTATACCTTTTACACGAAGCCGCGTAGTGTGTACCATCCTGATGTGGTGACGTTTAACCAACGCGCACTTCTTTTACGTAACGAAAGCGCGTTAGAACGTGCGCGTGCGCTCTATACGTAATCCGTCTTCGGTTTCTGTCCTTCTCGTTTGTCGGTTGCAAGCGAGAATCTTCGATCATCGGTAGTCGCGTTCTCGTGTGTGCTCGTGTTCCATCGGATCGGCCGATCGGTCATTTTCGTCTCGTTAGCAGTGCCTCTGTATGAATTTCGTGCCGCATTGCTTTCCCGTCTTTCATGCGCGATACATCAATTTCGGAGTGTGATTCGCGCGATTTTCGCGCTTTCGACGCAGTTTGTTTCGATAATACCAAACGACTCGATTCGATACGATTCGATTCGTTGCGAGAGTCGATTTCTTTCGACTTGACCAAGTTCACGGAGCAAAACGCGCGCCTGTTCCGCGAACATGTCAGTTCTCTTTCAACTATCTTAGCAGTGTGATCGAAAATAACGTTCGTGCTTTTACAGTAAGGAGTTTTCTTCGTTCGGATACGTAACCAGGCGATTATATACGTACGCACAAACATTGGAAATCGGTGCTATTCAACCAGCAATTTCTGCATCGAGTACTCTTCATTGATTCAATTTCGTATTGTTATGTGGTGTTTCGTGAGGTGTGTTTGTTCAAACCTCCAAGTGGTGCGACTGTTTTAAGTGTGATTTAAATCAGTGATTTGAAAGAAAAGCCGATTATTTGGCAAATAAAAGAAAAAGAAAAGCATAAAGTGAAAGTTTTATCAGTGCAGTATTACGCTATTCTTTGTGGATTATTGGATATACTATACACTACTCTGCGACTTGCCGACGGAGCGCAACATTGCGACTCACAATTTATGTAAGTACTAAAATATTATATTAAATATTAGTTTCGTGATTACAATCGATATGTGCCCCGATCCTGTCAATATCGCGAATGGTATCTGCTTCATTCAATAATTATTTCATTATTTTTTCTCATTATTCTCGATTTATTTTATTTAGTTTATTTCAATTCATTTTCATACGAAAATTTCGATAATTTGTCGATATCCAAAATTCATAGTAATGTAATTACAAATCAAAAGAACTCTCGGATAACTGCATAATCGATAAACTCGCGTTTCGTTCGTGTTTCATCGCGATATAAATCTTCGAAAAACATCGAGCATACATTTGAAGTTAGCGTTAAAACGTTTTTTTTTACGTTTTGGTAACGTTCGATCGATTCAAAATCGATGTTAACCGTTTATAGGATATAATATATATAGGATCAATATCTCGGATAATAATTATGAAATTAAGCATCTGTTTTGAAGTGTAGATAGATTAAATTGGTTTCAACGCAATTCTTGGCAGATATTATATTTCAAATCTTGAATATTTGGCGACTGTTAGAAATTCCACGCCGATGACTTTTCTTTCGTGAGTTCTGATAAAGTAATTGTTTGCAAACAAATTTTCCTCAAGTATTTTGGCAGGTTATTGTTTCGAAGAATTTCAATCTTGTTTTGTTTTTTTTTAGACTTCAATTGATGATGTCTTTATTTATTCGTCTTATTAGTATTTCAATATTCAATAGGAATTTGAATGAACTAGAACCTTTTCGAAAACAGTAATAAAATGAAATCTTGAATTCTTTCTAGATAATATTTTAATATCATTATAATATAATGATTAGATTAAATCGCAAATGAATTTTTAACAAAGATAAATATTAAAGATAAGAGTTGGTCTGCAACAATACGAATATAGGATTATCGTATTATTAATTACATATAAATATGTAGATAAAAAAAGGGCAATGATTGCAAAATCTGTCGAAAATTTAATTCGTTAATGAATCTATTTGGATTTTTCATTATCGTTTCACAATTAACGAGTAGTTTTAATCTGATCGTGCAATACGAAGTGACGACGAAAGGCGTCGATTCTCGTTCGACGCGCTATTTAAAATTCTTCGTGCGGAAATATTATCTTATCGGGGAAAGAATGTTCCGCTGAGAAAGCGAAACTTCGAAAAGTCGTTGCTGCCGTCTCAGCCGCTTTTCTTCGTTGTTATATTTATGTCTTACATCATTCTTTTATCAAAAGAATTATTAGTGACAAGTACAATGCCACCGATGGCGATTGAAGACCTTGTAACAAGAGAATAAATTAAGAAGGAATTAAAAAAAAATTGTTTAAAATTATAAAATTATTGCTTTGGTTTAAAATTAAAAAATATATATTTTCATGTAATAATTAACATTTTACAATTTATTGCTTTATTAACAAAATCTTACTATACATCGCATTCATACTTAAATTACCCAATATAGAATTTTATCAAATATATTATGTGTAAATCAAAAACTACTAATAAAAGTAGAAATTATAATAATACAAATTTTTTTTAAACATTCGTAATAATTGAACAATTGTCAAAAATAAATATTTTTCTTCTTTCCGCAAGGTCCTCAATTGTCAATACGTTCGAAGTTCTCTTATACATTTAATCAATCTCATAAAAATTCTATCCGTATTACCTGTTTAAGTGTAGCATATAATGAAAATAAAATTAAAAGCAATCCATGGAATATACATATCGTTGGTTCGTTGGAACAATTACCGTAAAAGTGTATGGTTAAAACGAATAATCGAATATCTGGAGAAAATTTCGGCATAGTAGAAAATTTTCATTAAAACATAAAGCGTGCAAAAAGATAAGGGCGTCCAGTGTTCCGATGAATAAGGCCGGGTTCGCGTGGATGTTTGAAAAGCTTGCATAGAAATGAGATGAAATTGAAGGGTCCCGCGATACGCGGACCGGAATTCTGGAATATGTAATTAAATATAAAAGGAACTTTTAATACGTAACTACTTTAAATACAGAGAATTGCGCGGAAACCATGTCGCGGATGGTACTCGCTTCATCTTTTTTTTCTTTTTTTTTTTTCACTTTTATCGCGACGTTTCGTGCGATCGAGCAAGTTTTAACGACGAGCGGGACACGATCGTTAGACGCAGTTAAACTATTAAAACCGACGACGATACTTTCTTTTTAATTGTATTTTAATGAAGCCCGCGTGCTCTTTAATCGACATCGATTAACTTTCGAGCCTGTCGAATGTGAAGCGTCGCGGAGCATTGTTATTCGACTTTCGTTGGAGGGAAAAAATTCGTTCGCTCGTTCGTTCTTTCTCGAGTATAATCGAAATATAATTTTAACGAGTGTAATAAAATATACATACAAGTACAAAATAAAACATTAATAATTTATATTTACCGGGAAATATTATCGATGTACAAATTTTGAAAACGTACTAAACGCAATAAATCGAAACTTGTTCTTTTTTTATCAAAATATTTATCAAATGTGATAACATATTGATAGATTCATTATTATCGATGTATAAATTTTGAGAACGTATTATCCAACTAATTAAAATTTGTTCCGTTTAGAATTTAATCGAACGATATGAATTAATTTTTAATTACTGAGAACGTTTTTCGACAAACGATTGCTAAGGTTGATTAAAACGTGGTCTCGGGCTATCTTTTACATTTTACAACGTTATCGTCGATGAATCGTTCAACCCTTTAAGTAGTTGCACTTTGCACAAGCAGAAGTTAGGACTTTGAATAATTATTCGCAGAGCGTAACCGTTTGCAAGCAAATTAATTGTGGGACGTTCCGGTAACCTCGTTACTTGTTCCTCGTGTTCTGCCTTCTTCCTCTCCCGCGCATCCAAGGATCTTCACGTGCAAGCCAGCAAAGAGCCATAAAATGTTGTAACCGAGAGTCTGCGAAATTATTGAATTATTAACCGTATCGTTTCTGCGTTCGAAGGTCGTAGTTTTAGCATTTATCGCGTTATGCGTGACGTAGCGGATCCAATGGCCTTATTCGACTTTTCATCTTTCGTTATGGTACAATATTTTTTTTATTAATCTCTTCGTATTCGGAATTCAATCGTGAATATTTCTTTTAAAATTCTACTTGATTTCGCTTGAATCTAGATTTATTTCATATTAATTCGAACTTTTACGATTTTTATTACGATTTAAACACGATGCTTTTATGCTAACGTTTTGGATATTTAAGATAAAACTTATTACCTTTCTGTGAAAAGATTTTTCAAATCGAGATGGATCCTCGTTGTTTGGCACATTTATATCTATCTTATGTTTCGAATATGGAATTTATCCACTGAAAATTATTGAAATAATCAACATAAGGAGATTAATCTTTTCGCAAGTACACATGTTCGAGAACACAATTTCATTTTCAAATCAATATTTAGTATCAGTTGTAATTGTATTTCAACTTTCCATCTTTTTATTATTTCTCTTCGAAATTCAATCGTATTTCACATTTCACAATTCCGCTCGATAATCGTATTAGTTAAAATATTAGTTAAAATTACTTAGGGGCTTATCAAATTAGAAATAAAATACGTGACCCAAATGACAAATGTAATAAGAAGAAGAACGTACGTCACGACTCGATCTGGCCGTGCTGTTACGGACGTAATTAAAGATAGTTTCTAGGCGGCGTTTGTGTGCGTGCGATTGAAACGAGCCGCGTGTTCCTTATCTCCTATTCCACACAATGATGTTAACCTTGCATTTTTATCGCGTATACCCCGTGATTAATTCTTCAATGGGGGACAGAAGGGGAAAAGAGCGGCCGCGTTCATCTGGATCTTTGGAATTCCTTCGTTGGAGAAATAATTGGAGATTTACGTCGCTCCAAATTTCTTTGTCGTTCAGCGGGAAAATACGTCTTGTTGCGCGCGCTGCATTGCTTTGACAAAAATATCGTCGTATTAACTCCTCTTCCCGGCAGGATGCGAACGATTCTAGCACGGACGGGGGAGGAGGGGGAGGAGAGGGGGCGCATACACACGCGTGCATGCAGCACCGGGTTGCATCGAAGCGCTCGTTCGAAAGCGCAGGTCCCATTCTCAACACCTGCTTGCACAGATTGTCGAGGACATTTTTCTGGCGTCTGGAAAATTTTTCTCTCCTATCTCTCCTTCCCTCGCTCTCTCTCGTTGATTCTTTCATTCACAAAGGGAACCGAGTTTCTCGTATGTATACGCTGACCTTTGCAACCTTTTTATTATACGTACACGTTTACACAATGAAACGGTTCCTTGCTCGGCTTAGTGTGTCCTCGTAAAGTTCCACAAAGAAAAAATCGTGACCGAAATGGCAAATGTTAATGGTGCTCCCCTTTCTCGACGTAGATCTCTTTTTTTTTTTCTTCTTCTTCTTCTTCTTCTTCCACTGAGAATGTTTGCTGCTTTTTGCCGGGGGAATTTTCGTCCCGAATCGAATTCAATGGAAGATCATACGATTATATTTTATATTACGTAATAGAATGTTTATGCAAATTGAAATTCCTTTAAATGTCATGTATATTTTTTTTTACCTTGTCGTGTTGTATATCGTTGTAGTAGTAATTTTTTCTTTCTTTCTTTCTTTTTTTTTTATCGAACGAATTTTTACGAAAAATAAAGGGAGAGGAAACAAGTGTCGGACGATCGAGTCAATTTCGAGGATAAGATGAAAAAGAAAAAGTAAAAAACAGGCGTGCGAATACATGGAGGAAAATATTATATCGATTTCGTTGTAAGGATGAGCTCTCCTCTGACGAAGTCATCTTGTAGCTTATGGCATAAATCTCGTCGGCTTAGCCCAAGTAATGCTGAACACGCGACCAAGGATTCTTTTTCCACATGTATACACGCTCATACCGAAACGTATATCTCCATTTTTCTATCTATTCTCTCTCTCTCTCTCTCTCTCATAACAGCATGCGCGCCGCATTTCAGATGCTTGATAAATTCACGAACGAGGGAAGAAAGTAGGCGGCTTTCGTATTTATTTTCTACGAGAAGATAAAAAACGCGGAGAGAGGATGTTTCTCAATTTAATTCGCGGCGATATTTATTCGAACAAGGATCGAAAACAAAAGGAAGTTTCTTCTTCTACTTTTTCATTTAACATCAATGGCGATGATAATTTCTATCCTTCCCTCTTTATTATAAAATTACATTAACGAGAAGAATCGTGTGGATAAATCGGAGAGAGGAACGATTGGACGTCCTTGCGCGTTAATCAAAAGTTCGATCGAAGGAGCAGATATATTGGATAATACGTGTTACAGTCATAGCGGTTCGAAGAAGATCGAACCGTGAAGCGGCTCTTCTTTCTCTCTCCTTGTATCCACTAACCTTGAGTACCTGTCGGGTTTGTCGAAGGTTACCTGATCGGTTCGGCGTAAATGAATAGCTAATCCGCCTGGAGCCAACCGTGTATATTCTCTCTCCCCCTCTCTCTCGTGCAGGTAAAAATGTCTAGACACGAGATTGATACCAGGAGATTCTCAGAGAATGGAATATCTCTTTATCACGAAAGACTCTTCTTTTTTTTTCTCTCTCTTTTTAATAAAACACAGGGTGTACACATGGGCCCCTCGTATAAAATTCTCGTATAATGGGGAATACGTACGTACGTATGTGCGCTACGAATTCTCCGGTTGGCATTTTTCATATTTCCAACGTTAAAAAATCGTCGAGTGTCGCGCGTTTATCGTTGCCGTTCTTTCGGAATTCTTCTGGGGACGAAGCATTCGAGCGGCGCGTTTTTCGAGACGGGTCGGGTCCCTTGCATTCGGTTTGAAAAATAGCCACGACTTTTCGGGTGATTCACGAGGCAAGTTGAACGGTGTGTAACGGCCGACACGATATTCTTCAAAATTTCCAGCAGATCTTTTTCCACGGTTCTTCGTTCATTTGTGTGGACGCACAAGTTGAGATGAAAATGTGAAAATGGGAATGGAAGCGATATCGATGATCTTGCTCGGGATAAAACGTAAAGAAACGTGTATATATATATATATTCCACGTGTGGAATGGTTGGTTCTTTGCGGATTTACGTTTATCGATTCCAACGCCTACGATTTTAAACGTTCACCTATGCACTTTCCCATTCGGAAACGAGAGGTTACAGATTGTTCCCTTTGACTCGTAACGTTCGAAATGTCTCGTAAGAAGGCGAGGTTATAAATAGAATATTCTTGCAAAAATCGTTCGAAGAAAGATACGCGCGTTATGCTATTAATAGTTTTTACGTGGGTGGAGGCATTTGAAGATCGCATGCAGAAGACGCGCCGCTTCTTTAAGCGGAATTACGCGTCGTTATATTTCCGTGCGTTCATACTTGCGCTTATTATATTGTAAATTTTACGAAACATTACGTATTTTCTCGTAAAAAAAAAAAAAAGAAGAAGAAACGAGTTGATTTTAAACACTTTTTGAATTATATTCGGTGCGAAATATGATCGTCTCGAGGAAGGATATCGGGGGGACAATGTAGATACAATTGGAACGTGTGGACATTGTGAACAAAGGGAGAAGTGTCGAGGTTGAAAATACAGTGAGCGGCTCATTTTTTAAAAGCCTTATATAGGGTAGATAGTAGACAGATTATCATAATGGTAGCCAGTTCCGCGAAAACTTCTTTTGATCGTACTTACTTGGGGAGACGAAGCCACTCCATTGTTGAGCGAGGAGCAGATTTATGATGCGATCCACTTTGCCCTCGCTTCTCGCTTCCGGTTATTACGCGAAAGTCGGGCAAGAAAAGCTCAACTAGGATACCACGGTACAGGCGGCGTGGGTGGGGATGAGTTTCTTAAAAGAAGGAACTCGAGTGAACGGATCCAATCTGGGAAGATTCGTTTCGTGTTTTTCGTGGAAACGAGCCGTGGCGAGGGTACCGAATTTATCGACTTCTCCGATTGCTATCATTCGGTGGTAACGTTGTTTCGTTGTTCGTTGTTCCTCGAGTTATTACTCGTTGTTACGTCGCTTTAGAGATTTTTCTCCACACTGTTCTCAACGATTATTCGAAACGATTTAGTTTAATAAGCGTAATTGAATTTTATTTGCTTTTACCAATAACTTTTTTGATTTTCGGGGGAAAAGTGTCTTTGTAACAAATTCGTATTTCAATTTAGTGTCATGCTGAAATTAATCCAATCTTTGATTCACCACCTTTATCCCGTTTTTAATCCCAGTTCTTTTGCAACAAAGAACCACCGAGGTAACCGTCAATGCTACTCCAGATAACGTTAACATCGATCCTCATTAACAACAATTTCGTGCACCGATATTTACAAAGTATCGTAATTCGAGAAATAATCGGGAATCGCGTTCAACTTAATTACGATCCACCGTATCAATCCATTAACCGTTCCTCTCCATGCAAATTTGCTCGAACGCCGTAACAGACGTTTCCCTCGTCTGTGAATCGTCGTCTCGCGAACGTTCCACGGGATATAAGCCCGCGTCTTCCTATCAGTTTCGAAGGATAGCGCATAATGGTGAAATAAAACGAGCACGGGGCGAAATGGAACGTCGCAGAAACGGAGGAGGCATCGAACTAGCAGATTTATCGTCGCTACGGAGCTCTACATACCTAAGGCTCTCTTCTCTCCCGTGCACGTGCATTGTTGCGCGTGGCGCAGGTATACACGCTTGTGCATAGGGTGTCTTTCTCCCCGCACACGAACCTGGTATCTGTGTACGTATATATATATATATATACAGAGGCGAAAGAGGGCGATATCGAGGAGGGAAAATTGTTTACTCGCACAAAGAACGAGTATTGTGCGGGAAATGTTTCTTCGGGGTCATGGATCTTGGGTTGTATCGAAGTCATTTATGCGTCATTGCCTCGCTTTGAATAGAAAGAGGCGGTGGAGTGAGAACTTGCGTTAACGTATGATATTACATCATTCCACGAGAACAAAGTCTGAGGCGCGGTGAAACTCCTGCTGGGAGGAATATTGGAAGATATTTCGATAGTATTTCCATATTTTCCGACTCGCAAAGATTAAATTGTTCGTGTAAATATTTTATAATTCATCGATTTATTTACGTCGAAGCGAAGTTTTTTAATTAAAATCATCCACGTGAGTAGTGAGGAATTGTTAGTTTTTTGAAAGGGAGGCGAATAGAAACAAATATATCTCTTGTTTCAAACTTCCTATCTAAACTTGTGCCTAACAAGTGGCTCGTGCGTCCTTACAAATTCATCAAAACAGGTAGCGAGCCTCGTTACATCGCCGTTAGAGATGCTCGACGTTGAACGATGCTTGCTCACCCGGTTATCCGATGCATTCATAGTCTATCGTTGGATGGAATGCCCGTGAAAAATCGTTTCGTGAGCGTGTTTCGCCTCACGCGACGAGCAACCGTGACGTGGCTGGACGTTGGAGAACGAACGGGAAACGAGGTCTCTCGCTTCTTTCCCTCCCTTCGTATATATATATATATATATATACGTATTTACAGTGAAGCGTAAGCGTTTATCGAGCGAATTGGAAAGAGTTTGCGTAGAGGTTCGTCGGTGCGGACGATTAGATAGCGACACGAAATAGATAGCCGAGTGTCGATGATGCGGGTGGAGAAATGGAGCTATGCAAAAGGCGAATTCTGATCGAGGTATTTGGAGAATCGTTCGGAGAGTTTTCCGGCAACCGTGACGGAGACGCGATAAAGAGGATTCGGAACTCTTTTCCTTTTTTTTCTTTCTTTCTTTTCTTTCCACGGATACATGGAAGGAACGAAGCCCTTTTTTGAACTGGTTTGGGCAGTTTCAGAATGAACCTAGGTTCATAACGAGGCATCTTATCTGATTGGGCGCGCGTATTTTCTACCTGAAACCTGTGTGTATTTTGTAACAGATATTTAACTGTTTTCCTTTCAAATGAATTCCTTTTAACTGCGCGAGGAGTTGGTAGGATGAGGAGGATGACTCATACTGCTTCTTCGGGCCATTGCTCTAATTAATCATGAATGTTCGAGGTTCGCGCCGTGTACGTGTGTGCTACGTTTTATTTTCTAGCCTTGAACTTATCGCGGGTTAAAAAAGATTCTATTATCGAAGAAAAAAACCTACTCCATTTTCAAAAATCCTGATTTCCTAGAATTAATATTTGTTAATGAAAATTCCACATTTTTCGAAATAATCGCGCTTTGAAAACTAATTCATCAACGAAGTCGTTTCTGCCCACGTTAATCCCCACGATTTCAAGAATTCGTAATGAGCATGATATCCTTGCTCGAGATGTCTTTCTAGAAAAAAAAAAAATAAAAAAGAAACGAGAAAGAGAGAGAAGGGGGAAGAGAGGTACAAAGGATAAAGGAGAGACCATTGATATTTCCGGCGCTATAATCCTGCTTGTCGGACGATTCCAAGGGCGGTGGAGAGAAGGGTCGACAGTTTGGGCAGGACAAACCATCGCAATAAAGGATTCGTCGACCGTGGAAAACCTTCCCGGTGGAGCAAACCCGGAAAAACCGTCGAGCTTCTCTCTCTCTCTCTCTCTCTCTCTGCAGAGGGGCGGTATTCGCGGGAAATTATACTCCGGCAAACTAATTTCAATTTATGATTTCGTTGTCTGGCCGTCGACTATGAGCGTGCGTTACGATCGGTTTTACTTCGTTTTTAATAATAATTGGAAAAACTGCATTTCTCGCCCGATTTCGCGGCCACTTTTTCCCGCGTACATTACATCCGATATCGGAGTTTTCCCTTTTTTTTTTCTTTTTCGTTCGTGTATCGCGTTATCGATCCCCTCCCCTTGAGCGGCGTTATTACTTTCGTTAAAAATAAAAATATCAAACGCTATTTTAAACGGGATATTATATCGACTTTAAACTCCCTTTGAGTCGTATTTACGGGGTGTAATATAGAACGAAGTAGGCGGAAAGTTTGAGAGACGATCGCGGGGATTAAAACAATCGTGAAAGTTGAGAGTTTATTTCGTGTCGCGTTACGAGTGATCTCTAATTTTTTGCGAAGTGGGCGAAGCGAGATGGAGCACGAGGAAGAGCGTCAATTGTGCCATTTTCTGCGAACATAATAATCCAGCGATTTTTATTTCCCTTTTTCTTTTCCAAGCGGGTATTCAGTAGGATGAGTATGGGTCGAATTTAAATGATTATTTGAATAACCGATTGTCACACGAGTATGTTACAACCGTAAATCGTAATGTGTCTAAAAACCTGTTTACTATTCCGAAACTAACTTATTATTCCCAAATCTTCCAATTAGATGGGATAATCGACATTCAACTTTCCCCAACTTTTTCCTGTTTGTTCTATCTTTTAGAATCTATCCTTAAATTTTCTATTTACCTCGTCTAAATAGAGTTTCCTCCGTACAGAGGGAGAAAGAGAGAGAGAGGGGAACTTTTATTGTTAACCATAAACTCGGGGTCATTCGTGCCCTTTTCTTTCGCGAGTAAAAGTTTTCCAAAAAAAAGTCTTCTCGGTCAATCAACTCGTTCCTCGAGTTTTTAAAAAAAAGAAGAAAAAAACTCTCCCTTCCTATATCGATTCTCGATATCATAATTACGTCGTATCGTGATCGCGTGAAACTCTGACCGTTTGCATTTCTCCTCTGCTGGATCGATGGATCGATCGGCTCACGAATTTCACGAAAGAAAGCGGGATGAAGGGATGAAAGAAGAAAGGAGAAAGAGAGACGGAGAAAGATTTGTTTATACGCGCGCGATACCGGCACGATTTATCACCACGGTTGAGGGGAGAGAGGAGGAGGGGTATAATCGTGGGTCCTTCGGTAAATAAGGTTATTCCTCCGCCGAGTCGGCACCCATTCCATTCTGTCCCACGCTATCTCGACCCATCTTTGCCCGGCTTGCTCGCTCTCCCTTTTCGTTTTCTCGTCCATATTCACACTCGGCTCTCCGTGGAGGAACGATTTGTTGGAATTAAGCGGTATTTCAGCGCGCCGCCACGGCTCGTCGCGACTTTCCGCCCGTGAAATTCTAATAATCGCGCAAATAAACCAGTGTCGCGGTAATTCGAACGCGATAGTCTTGTTTTAAACATTGCCGGGACTTTGAATGGCTTGCTTCGAGTCGCTTTAACGAGTCTTGTTAACGTCGGTCTTTTTCTTAATCGTGTTGGCCGGCCAACAAGGCTCTCCCCTCCGCCCGTGAAAATTCCTTTTACTCCTTCTTTTATGGGATGAAAATATAGAGATGAAATGCAGGATCATTTATGAAAATTGTGCAATCCTGTTTTATAGACAGTTGGAACACGAGATTTAGACAGATACACGCGTGATCTTGCGATTATAGCGAATTCAAGAGAGAATCTCTTCCTTCTTTTTTTTCTTTTTTTTGGATTAAATAAAAATTATATAAATATCTTGCGGAAATTTTTGCTTACTTTTATCTTCACTTTCTTTAAATCAAATCCCTCTATTCTGATTAAAACGAAACGTATCGATGTCGCGTAATACGAGAGAATAAAGTAAAATCGTATTCGAGTTTTTCCATCCTATTTCGTCCTGGCCGGTCCTCTGTAGTTTGTTTTCCAGTTTAACGAGCAGTCCTTGCCACACGATCGGCTCCTTTGAACGGCTCTTCTCTTTTCTCTCTCATTTTTTCCCTTTTTTTTTTCCTTTTTACCTACTTTCCACATCCCTCCTTCAGTCGCTTCCGTTTTTTCGACCTCGCCCCCTTTCCCTTGGCCCGGCCCCATTCTTTTTCTCTCCGCGCGCAATTGGCTTAACGGACTGTTATTCGCTCTATTACCGTGTTTTCTATTATTCCGCCCAGCATTCTCGCAATCCCGAATGAATCGCAAATCGTTCTCACGGAAATTAGCGAATTGTCGGACGGCGGATTCGGTTTTCGAAGATCGATCGGAAACAGGGTTTGCGGGATTTGAACGCGATTGATGTTACGCCACGGTTATTGGCCAAAGATCGTACGTAATGGTGACTTTGTTGATCAATGAAGCGGCCTGAAATTACTACACAAATTTCAATCGTGCGAATGTGAGATTGGTTCCGCGATAATTCATTATTGCTCCTCTCCGAACAAACTTTGAGTATTTTTCTCTTGTTTAATTACTCGAGATCAAAGGCTTACTTTTTTCTTCCTTGGAAATGAATAAACGTGTGTGCTTCGATGTGCTATATCATCATCCTTCCTCCTCTTATCTCTGAAAAACTGAGGTGAAGTAATTCTTCGAATCGGTGAAACATTGACGCATTAGTTAGGAATATATATATATATACAGGTCGCGCGTTCTCGTAAGAGTTCTCGCAAAAGTGATAATTTTTCCCGACTCGCATCTCACTTGGTATCTTTCAAATATTCTCGCCTCTGCCACTTGTATTAATTAATTTCGTCTCGAATCCCGGAAGTTTATTCGTTCCACGCTGCGCAGAGGAAACAGAGTTTATTAATCGAGCGTGAATTCCCTCATTAACGTTTATCTCTCTTTCACACGACGATTCGTGAATCACGATTCGCTCGCTCATAAATACCGATGGATCTAATGTACATTTATGGAAGCATTCAGACATACAGTTTCGGATATAAACAAATGATATTATTCGCGCGACAGTTACGGAATGGCAACTTTTCGATCGAATTCGATAATAATAATATTAATAGTAACAACAATAATAGGGCTATAAATACGATTGTACGTCAGAATTTTACATGTATTCAGAATTGAAGAAAAAGGCTTACGAGATTTCGATTTATTTTCAGTCTAACCTCTGACTTTCCTCGAAACTTTCTCCCATCTCCTCTATCATGGCGCTACGGAATATCTTTAAATTTCTCAATCTGGAATCCAGATAATTTCGCTTATTTCGACGATATTCAGATTCGAGTAAACGCGAAATTAATAAATATCGGATGAATATGTTTGCCGATCGGATCACGATCTCCAATTCACAAATTGCCACTTGTGAAAGTAGCGGTCGGGCGAGTGTGGAGCATGCAAATGCGCGAAAGAGAGTTTATGAAAGCGTTCAGAGGCGACGAATTACGATTTCGTTATCTTCGGTCGATTTATCGCCGGCGATTTTTCTTTCGTTCGAGAGACGGTTGACGAAAGCGTTAATTAAAACGAGGAAGATATTACGAAATTAAAATACATTAAGTCCAAATATTTCTCTCGGCAAGAAAATGTTTCGATATTCCAAGTTGACACATTCCGTTTCTTGTTAAAAGAATTTTATCTACCCGAGCTCACCCGTTCGAGGCTGATGAATTGAATTTTTACTATCCGTTTATTCCGAAAATTATTACATATCAATCGTCGAATGTAGAGAGACGCGAGTAAAAATGTTCAAATCGCGAATTTCGCGCGAGAAAGAGGATCTACGATTAGTTGTTGAATCAGGTGTAATAAGGAAAGGGAGAAGAGACAGGCGTTGAGCGAAGACGAGTTGATAACGACAGAATTATCAGCGATTCGTACCGCGTGACAGGCGAAGATAATCGTATCGGCCATTGTATTCGTCTCGATTCAGTAGGAAGTTGAAGCGCAGCTAATCTCGCTTCGTGTGTAAAGAGAAGGTAGAGAGACACGTACAGAGAGAGAGAGAGAGAGAGAGAGAGGTTGTTAAGTCAGTTATATACTTAAACGTTTCGCTGACCGTCGTGTTAAACGTGTTATCTAACTTTTATCGTTCTTTCTCGGTTAATGAGATATAAACGCTGGCGGAATTGTATTGTCGCGTGATAATGGGATGGAAAAACCGTGGATCGATTGGTGACAGGTTTCCCTGAAAATAAGAGAAAATGTGTGCTGCTTTTTTAGAAATTGGCCACGCAAGACAAAATTCCTAAAATTCCTTGCGATACGATTACTCCTTTCCGGTGAAATTTAGACGTGAAATTTAAATACGTTAATAAATTTTGTTTATTCCCTGTTTATCCTTCTTAAGAAATATTGATCGATGAAAGATTCTCAATTGTCAGAGGGTTCTGAAAGGGTGAACGCGACGAACAAAGATTTATCGATCTCTCCTCGGTAGCCGTGAAAAGTAAATTGGCCGAGTTAAAAAAGACTCGAATCGAATTCAATTTTCGATGCCTGTGTCCGAAACTCGTTTAACCAGCCATGCACGACCAATTAAATCGATTTACTCGATTAACCGCTTAACCGTGTCGTTGCTCGGCAAAAGATAAACACTTAACGGTTAACGACCGATAGTGGCCCACCTGAAACGTGGAACCCGGACTGGAGCGAAGATGGAACGGGTGAAACGCGTTTCAATTTCCGCTTTCGCTTTTAATTTCACTACTGCTCGCTTTTCCGCCCTCTTCTCGCACGTTTTAACCCCCTGCAATCTTTCTCGTCTCTCTCTCTCTTTCTCTCTCTTCATCTTCGCAACGGATCTTTGTCTCCGTGTTTCGAGAGATCCGTAACAGCTCCTCCTCCTCGCCTTCTCCATCTAGGCCCTTCCTTCGCGAGGCAAACTCTTCGTAATAACGGCGAGAGTTACGTGCGGCAAAGGCTGCTGCCTCGGTTTCGTCGGTTTCTAAACGCGTTCCTCCCTCGTCTATCTTTCTCTATCTTTTTTTTTTTCACTTCGCAATATCAACCGAAACGATGTTTTTAAAAATCTCGAGCGTGTCTCGTAGAGCCGCGATATTTTGTTCGGAGCTGCTTTCAAAATAAGGCGGCCGTGTTTCTTGAGAAATTTATTTAGCTAGGAAATATGGGGAAATATAGTTTATCCAGAGAGAAAAATTTATCTCGATTTGTCCAACACGAATTTTCTTTTTCTCGAAAAATCTCTCGGGAACAAGCTCTCGAAGCAGTAAGCAAAAATGACGAATCGGATTTTATACGAAGTTGCCAAAAAATGATAAAACGATGGTCGCTTTAATCGTTTTGCCATGAGTTACACGCAAAAAAAAAAAAACTCGAAATCAACTCTCTCCTAGTTTTATTTGATACTCAAAGATACGATAATAGAGGATACGGATAATTCCGTTGTATCGCGGTATAAATTCGAGGAAAGGGGGAAAAAACGCCGGTATAAAAATCGATTTCACGGCGTGATAAAGTTCTCCCCCTCCCTCCCGGTACCTGCTCGCCTCCTTTATTCGACTCTCTCTTCTTTCCGACGATTTGAGCGCGCCAATGTAAATGCAAATACGTTTTCTCTCTAGCCCGTCGTCGTCTCGTCGTCGTCGTCGTCGTCTCCGCCCGGTCCTCTTTAAATTCCTCCGTGCTGAAGGACCGTCTGTCTTTTCTTCCAGCCTCGTGCCTCCCTTTGGGAATTATTACCAAGCCCGACACTCCGTTGACTGATTGCGAAACGGAAAAGTAACGCGTTCATCGTGCCAATGATACCACAAATCCCCGATATTTTTATATTCCGTAGCGGATGGGTGTCTAATCTTTCTCTCTCTCGTCAGATATTTATTCGAAGATTTATTGGTGTATTGAAAAGAGAAAGAAGTTAGAAAGTTGGAATCGATACGCGCCTCGACAACTCTGGGATCGAATTGAAAGAAAAATTAAACGTTGATCGATTACATTTGACGGAACAAAAATCTTTCTCGTACGAAGATTTAAGATCTTATCGAGGATGGGACAAGTTTCGTTGAGCATTTCTCTTAATCCCGTTATGATAATCCTCTCTAAAGTTTCAATGGTATTTAATCTTTGAACGGAACGCGAACTGAAAATATATAACTCGCGAAGGATTCGAGTAAGTATTCATTTACGATTCGTAATTTCCTTTGAGAATCGTGTACGAATCGTTGTTAAGAATTGACGCCAGTTTGAAAACTGGTGTCGCTAATCTTTCCGTCCCTCTTCAATCATTTTTTATTTCCTCCCCTCGTCGCCTTCTTTTTCCTTTCGTTCCACCGCGTTTCTTTGTTCTCACAGAACGCCGTTCTCTCGATGGTAATGCACGCGTGCTACGGCATGGATCGATATATTCCAGCCGACGTATCGCTTTAATAAATAAAAGTTGAGTGTAAAAGGTAATCCGAAACACGGGAATCGATTGGAGGAGAAGGAGGGAGGGGGAGAAAAAAGGAAATAAATAAATATACAGCGCGAAAGGGTGGAAACGATCGAACAAAACGAAAAATTCGTGCGAGAATCGACGAATGGCGCGCCGGTGAAACGGAATCGATGAAAGGGGGGCTAAAATTTGAAGCACGTATATCGAATTTACGGAAGCTCTTATTAAAACATGTTACACATGTCCTGTCCTCCTTTTTTTTTTTTCCTCCTCTTCTGTTTCATAACGTTCGCTTCGTTATTGGCGCGTATGCACGTTTAAACACATGTGCGAATTTGCCGAAATATATTATTAAAATAATTTACGCGCGATTAATGGCAACGTTAAAACCTTTTTAACTCGTTTTAACAACCTCGCGTCGATGCGAGGTTTTTTTAACTTTTTGAAATTCATTTTCGATACTCGATAGTTTTATTTATTTAGCAAACGTGTGATATTTCTTTCGTTGCTCGCGCCTAAACTTCAACTTCTTGTCAATCTTGTACTTTTTAAGTTGCGAGATTAATTTTCTAAGATCATGAGGTTTATAAGCGTAAATTTCAAGAACCGTAACGCTTTCGCCGAACGATTTTCCAATTATTCCGAACGATGTATTTCCTTTCTCGATTCCTGGAAGAAGTTTGCCTTGCACGGAAACTCTCGGACAGGATATATGAATTATATAGGTGAGAAGGTATCGTGGTGATTAACGTAACAGCAGGGTTGGCCGGCTCGTCCGTTACCGTGGACCAACCTCTCTCTAAAACTCTCTCTCTCTCCCTCTCTCTCCCTCCCTCCCTCTCTCTCTCTCCCCCTCCAAGTTCGCAAACTATCCGCAAACTGCTCACGGATAGAGAACGTGTTCCTTTAACGCTCAGAAGAGTCAACTGCTTCAAAGGAAGGCTCGCATACGGAGAAATACGAGTTGTTTCTTCCGCGAAATTTCGCCCCGCTTCTTGCGAAATCTTTGTCTTCTCCGGGGGAATCTTAATAATGGAACCGCGGTCTGTTAAAAATTCTTGATATCGTCCATTTATTTTAATTACTCGTTCGGTGGAACGAAACTAATTAATCGAGGGATTAATTATGGTCACGATCACGGGTTTGAAAATTTTTGTTTCGGTCTGATCGGGAAATTTTTCTAAGCTTCTTAGGATGAAAGAAGTATAATAATAATAATAATAATAATAGTGGTTGGACAGTTAATTATTCTGGCAATTCGATCGGATTTAAAAATTGTTTTTAACGAGGAGATATGAAATTTTAAAGGTTTAATCTGAAACGAAAAGGGGTAAGTCGGTTATTATTCAAGCATCGTTTAGGGTTAAACATTCGCGTAATTAACCATTCCAATAATAAAATAATAAGCTTGGAATTTAAATTAATGAAACGACAGCGATTTCAGTTAAGAATTAAAAATCTTTTAATGAGAGGATATAAAATTTTATGCTCAATCGCGAGTGGCGATTCGTATATCCGGAATATTGACGTTAAAGATTAAACGTTCTTGGTTCCGGAATAGAAAAATTGGTGAGAAATGTACGGTAAATGAGACAAGCGTATCTCGGAGCCAGGTTTTGCATAATTTTCAAGAGCGTCGTGCGCGAGATATATAAATTAGCGGTTTCAAGGCAAAACCTTGGTATTCTTATCGCGTGTGTTTATAGCGTGCGACTCGTGCAGCTCGTTTCTTACCGTATATAACGTTCAATTTCGCGTTCCTTATGCGGAGCGTGCAATTATCGGAATGACAAAACGAAGGAGAAGGACTTAACGCTCGCGAAATCCGATTCGATTCTATTAAATCTTCATTTTTCCGTCGTGTTCTTCGATTTAATTATTCGGAAGAGGGGGGCAAAGGGGTCGAGGGGCTGAAATAAAACGTCGGTTTTTAAACTCCAACTCTTTATAAAGTTCCGAATTTTTAAACTTCCAAATGAAAAGTGAAATTTAATTATCTCGAAGAGACCGTTAGCCTGTTTTTAAACTTGGAGAAACTTTTGTAATCACTTTTCTCTGCAACAACAAGAATCGTACGCTGCTTCGCGCACAAGATATTCCAAAGCATTAGATTTTTTAATCATCCCGAAATTTTAAAAATTAAAATCGGACGAATTTTTCGAACGGCAAGAAACGAGAAGCCGTTCGTACGAAGGGGATGGAGATTTTCCACGAAATTGGTCCGACTCAATCTCGAGGATAGACGAACGCATCCTTCGATTGCCCTGTGGAGGATACACTGTTGAGACGAGTCGGCCCACCTATCGAGATCGAAATATCCTTTCCCTCTATCATATATGACGTTTACAACGTCACTCTTGGCACGCAGTCCCCTATTTCTCCTCTCGCTTCCTCTCCCTTCACGAAACGGGTTTCGCTTCCAACCGTAACTTCGTGTTTTCTCTACGTGCTCCTCCTGGCTAATATCCCCCCTCTCCTTCCCTCTTTCTCCTCCGAGGAATGTTTGACGCCAACGGGGACGTTCGTAATCCAACGATACGAAAATCTTGGATAAACCAAGAGTTTGGAAGAAAACTCGATATTTTCTGGAACAGAGAATATTTTTACTCTCGTAAACGTATTAATTAATTGGATATTAGGGAAGAGAAATTTTAAATTAATTTTAAAAGAAAGAATTTTCCGCCCTCTGTGTAGACAAAAAAACGATTAATATCGATCGTGGGGTCGGTAGCGATACAGAGAGGCGCGAGAAGCGGTAAAGGGAGCAACGAATCGTAGAAATTACAGGAAAACAGCGATGGAACGCGGTCGTCGCCGCCGGTAGACACCGTTACGCCGTTACTCGTCCCACTTACAGTCCCAGAACTCGATTCGCGCACGTCAACGGAATCAAGCCACCGGTAAATTTCATTATCTCGAAACCGCGAGAATCGAGACGACTTTCTCTCCAACTCTTCGCGATTCTCTTTTCCTCTTTTAACGCAAGATTATTTCTCTCCCCACTCCTATACATTTATTTCCCTCCTCGCGACCATCGAAAAACCGAGCGCGTTAAATTTATACACGCGTTTATTTATATCTTGATTCCTAGGTGTTCGACGAGTTTCGAAAGAAATTCCAACGTTCTGTCCAAACCTGAAACAGCTCAATAGATAAATTTCGTATAAATATATATATATATATATATATACACGCGTGTACGAATAATACGTACAAAATAATAATTTATAATATTTATCGTTATTTATACGTATGTACATATTTATGTACAGTTTTTCCCCTTTTTTGTTTCATTTACAATCTATATTTACATGTTATTTATTGTGCAATTAACCTATCACCTCTATACCATCAGGATCCCCATACAGATTAGCCGAGGAGAGAGTCTCCTCAACTTCATCGAAACCACCTCGCGTGTTGTACACACGTATAGAAGTCGAGTCGCAATTTTCATGTCGTCTCTGACGCACGTAAACCGAGTTACATAATTCGTAATTAAAACGCGGCGGATGAATAGAACCGTTGGATCGTAAATTCCAGCGTGAAATTTGCATACTGGAGAAAAAGGACAATTCGCGGGATCGTTTTTTCGAGTTTTCGAAAAATAGAGAATTCCGCCAAGTATATCGCGCGATCGATAACCGGTCGTCCGGAGGGAAGTCGTACCGTGCTACACCTTAAAACATGTACTCGTAAAACACCGGAATGGACGTGTACCACCGGTGCAACCTCGTGCTTAAAATACAAACTCGTTCCACCGCTCGCCTCGTTTTCCCGCACGCTCCTCTCCCCTCGTCCTTTTCTTTTTCTTTTCTTCCTTTTCTTTCTTTTTTTTTTTTTTTTTCCCACCTCATCTTCCATGCAACGACGACAACGACCGCGAAACGAAACTTTAATTGAGGATCGTTTCGATATTTTCCCCGCCGCGAATTCATATTGCGAATTTATGTACCATTTTGTGTGCGTGTGTGTGTATACTTTGTGTATACAGTCGTCGGTTTTTCGTTCGTAATTTCATTTTTTTGTTTTAAACAGAGAAGGAGAGGAAGGTGAGCGTTGTTTCGTTTGTTCGCAAACGAAATTGTGCGTGTACACGGAATGGTTAAAAAACAATGGAGGTATAAATAAAAGCTAAAAGTTTAGTTCCGTATAATGATATTTTATAATTTATGGAAATTAGTTTAGGTAAAAAGTTGTAACGTTTGAATTAATTAAATTGTTTAAATTAATTTTTATTAATACCTCGCGCGTTTTAATCGAAGTTAACCGTATACCGTTTACGACGATGGTATTCTATATTTCGATTCTTCATTTTCTTCAGTTTAATAACGATTCGTTATTTGACTTGTAATTATTTTATCTTCTTTCTTTCGAACCGTAAATATTCAATAGTTAATTAACGTTACCTCAGAAGCTCAACGTACGCAGAAAGAAGGAACGTGATCGTGCGAATAAAAAATGAAAAAAAAAAAAGAAGAAGAAGAAGAAGAAGAATTGTACGTAAAATTCTAAACGCATTGTTATACCATTTACAACAATAACTAAACGAATACTGTTGTTCAATCTTATCACGCTTAAATTCTCATTTCAAAATGAGATTTCCTATTTTCTCCAATGCAAAATTTGCATATATAACTTCTTCTTCTTCTTCTTTTTCTTCTTCTTATTCTTTCGTCTATCTTTCTGCTAATTATTCGAATCCGCAATTTCCATTAATTGTCTTAATTTCGCGAGAAAGAATCCCATCTCTCCGTTTCGTTTCGAGTTCCATCGACGTGAAATCTTGTGGTGAAAACGATGGATGATCGGTGACTCGATCATCGAAAATTGCCTTAATTAGAAAAACGCTTCCTAGCTTGATCGACGTGTGTCTGCACGTGCGAGTTGGCGCGCTCCCGCTGCCTCGAAAGAGAACGTTTCCGCTCTATTTACATACGATTCCATCCGCCGTCCGTGTACGATGGTTATTGCTCGTCGATTCATTCTTCGCGTAATTAACGCGGACGGATATTCCAGGACAGGAGGCCCCGTTGATTGATCGAGCCAGACTCCCCCTTTCGACACAAATTTCACACAGAGTAATCGATGCACTGGTCGAATTTTGTATTCTGTATAATTAAGTATATTCGTCGAAATTCGTTTATAACGAAGCAATTGCGTTTTTCTTCTTCCTATTTAACAGTGAGAAACAGTGCGGTAGAAAGTGTCGAATTAAGGTGCTATCAGTTTTTCATTAAATTTTCGAGTTTTTTTTTCTTTTCCTTTCCCAGTAAACGTACGATTCTAATTAAGATACCAGTTATTCCTTTATTTCTAATAACTACGTGTATATTTCCGTATGCTAAATACTTCGTTCCATTATGCGAGAATTTTTTTTATCTGATTTTTGCCTGCACAATTCAAAAGGATGGAATACAACGGCTCGTCAAGGTAATAATTACGCACATCTGCTGCAAAAGTAATTTTCAATACCAATTTCCTACTGACTCATTTCAAATAAATATATTCAAATAAATATCCTCTTATCCAGAGGAAATAAACTCAATGCGCGTGTATCTATATATATATGTATATGTGTGTATATATATATACACGTAAAAACACTTCTAACGGAAAAATATTTTTCAAATAACAGAATATAATCAGATAAGAGAATGGTCGGATAATAAAACTGTTCGAGCAACAGATGTTTCAATAAATCGATAATAAATGTTGCACGGTAATTGCAAATTTTAAATAGTTAATCGAGCGTGGTCGAAATTTCTTTCCACGTTCAACTTCCCACTTTTTGTCGCATCGGCGAGACAAACAATTTTTCATCGATTTTCAATTCTCGCGCCAGTCTCTTCATTCCGCTCGGATGGACCGTTTCGAATAATACGAGGCACACACGTTGGGCGTTGTCACTCGCGTTGTCTCATTGTTGTTTCCTCTCCCGTATTTCCATGCAAAAGCCTGGAAACACACCAAAGCTGGATGGAACAATCTATAACACGCGGTAATTCTCGATTGTTCCACCGGTGTTCTCCACGTACGATCGTAATTGTACCGTTAGCGTTGTCTCGCCGCGTTTCGAACACGTTCCTTTCACGGCATCCTGCTTTCAAGGACGTGGCTCCGGAATTAAGGAAATCGGCGGAAAAATTGATACGCATCTCCACGCACGACACGCTTCCGCTCTTTCTTAATTATCGCTGCTGGAATCCTCGTTAACAGGATTGCTCGCGATCCGATATATCAAAACGTAATTTTCACCCGTGAATCCAATGGTTTTTGAAAGAAATCGAGCACCCCCCTATCCCCATAATCGTTAACTCTGTCGATCGTCAAAATCCTCTTTCGTTCTCGAAAAATTTCCAAGGTATATCGGATACGTTGCTCGAACGTGAAACGTTGATTCCCTCATCTCGATTCCGTATTCCGGCAAGGGGCTTAAGCGGAACGGGAGAGAGAGTGAGAGAGAGAGCGGGGCAAAACGGGGTGGATGGAGAAGGAAGGGCGGGGCGCGCGTGTCTGTGACAGTAATAACTGGTCCCCCGCGTTGCAGTTGCTCCAGTCCACGAGGGCACTTGTCACAGAGGCTCGAGTTAGTTCGAGTTTAGTTGGCATGCGCTAATGCATACAGTCGTGGCGCGCCGCATACAATTATAAATGCGTTTATATCCGGGGACGTCTGGCCGGGTACGCGCGAACGTCCACTTTCTCCGCGTATCCATCTCTCCGCCTTTTCTCTCTTTCTCTTCATTTTTGTACCATCAGTTCAATTTTCTTTCCTCGTTTCACGAACCTTTTCTTTTTTTCCATTATTCTCATTCGAGCGACACTGCTTGATCGATTCCTTTTTTATCGTTTAAGTAATATCTATACTTTGAGGAGCAAATTTTACGTTACACGGTATCCTCGGTATACCGTGATGATAAAAGTTCGTTTGTTCCCAAATGGAACGAGATCCTCGCAGCAAAGATGAGAAAACGAAGATAGACAATAGGAGAGACGAGAGACAGGTCGAAGGGTTTCCTCCTCGACTTCCATCCTCTCTTCTCTTTCTGTCTCTTCTTTTTTTCCTCCCCTCCCACTGCACGACCCCTTGTCTTCCTCCCATCTCCCGTGGTCGATGCACGCGTGTGTCGTTCGCAGAACTTAGGTCGAGCACAATGCTCCTCGTTTATGAGAGGGATCCTGCCCAGGGGTGGTAGGTTTACGACTCGAAGACCGGATCGTGGACCCAGCAGGACCGATCTTACACACAGAATGGAAAAATGGGTGGAATGGAGGGGAAGGGAAAAGAATTTCCTCGCTCGATATTCCTCTCTCCCACTTAAAGACCGATATGTTGTTCCAAAAATCCTGCAAGTTAATTGCCATTTTCGAGTGGCCCGATCCCTTTTCTCGTCCATCTCTTTTCTTTTCCTCTCCTTCTCCATCCTTCTTTCCTTCGTAGAAAGGGAGGAAAAGGTTTCCTCCGAAGGGTTGTAAATTGATCGTTCATCGGCCGTGAACAGGGAGGATTTCATGAGTTTGCCTTTCGATCGATCGTTAATCGCCACGCATTAACCATCCTTCTCTTCTCTTTCTCTCCCAGCCGAGGGAAAGCTGGGATTTCGAGGTTTGCCGAGGCTTGGCCACCTTTTATTCGGAAACCGGATAATAATTTCGAATAACGAATAATCGTTTCAAGTTTTATTTTATCTTATTAATGTAGTTATTGGTACAATTACGTGCTTGAATCAAAGAAATCTGCGACAAGGGAATCAAAGTAACGTATCGAAAAAATTAATTTGAATTAGTATAATCAATATGCAGAAGGTTAATTTGGAACAAAGAACGAGATCGTATCCAAAAGGATTTTTATTCTTCTTAACTTACTTTATTTTAATAACATCCAAGTTTGGAAGGAATGGAGAAACTCTTGGAGCGAAGGTAACGAGAGTCTGAAATAAAATTGTCCCTTATCAAGTAACTCAACCTCTTTCTCAACTCCGCGGTTTCCTTATCCCGAATATTTTGGGAAGACTTGGTTACCTCTTTTCGATTCGATCGAGCTTGCTACGTTTTCACGAACGATCCTCCCGTACCCGTTTATAGCGGAGATTATGTAAGCTGTTAATTATCCGTCGCCGAGCCTCACCGAGCCCCATTATGACAAACGCATACGATTATCGTAGAAATCGAGGCATCGAATGTTCGATAGAATTGCCATCGTGCAACCTTTTTTTTAAATCGTCCAATTTATTTCCCACGAAGGAATGAATAAATCCAATTTCCCTTGTCTCCCTCCAGTTTAAAATATATTTTATAAACCGATCGATTCCCCACGTAAATAGATTATCCTCGATCTATTCCCAATTCGAAATTCTATTCTATCGTAATGTATTTCGCGTTTCTTAATACGTTCGAATCGCGAGGAAGAAAAAGTGTGCAGGTATGTACATTCTAAGTAGGCGCGAACGAATTAGAGATACGAGAGGTTAATGCGTTTCCCCGCTCGTACACCCGCCACCTTTCCGTATTATATTCTTAGGGAAAGGAATATATCGTCCTTCGGGGACGCATCTGTTGCGGGGCCATAAATTTCCACCCCCGTACTCGGGGTGCCACCTTTCATTCCCTCTTGCGCGTTTCCTCCCTCACTCGACTCGTAAATCATCCGGATCACAATTTTTCTAATTTGATCCGGCCACCCCGCGCGAATTATCGGTCCACGTCACGAGCCAACGCCCGTATAAACGGACCGAAATTCCTCGACGCTGCCTCTCGACCAGTATGAAAATGGCGTGTATCCGGAAAGGAAATGTACTTTAACGTTGGCACGAAATCGAAACTCGAGATCGAAATCGATCTTTTAAATATATTGAATGTATATCTGTGCAACGTGTTGTTTTATCGATGAATCTTGATCGAGAGAATTTTCGGTGGATAATTTAATCTTTTTTTTTTGTTTGGATGTACAAAGTGGAAGTTAAATAGAAATCTATTTCTCTCTTTGACAAGTTTGTGCATGAGCTTGTCGTATGAGATCACTTCTCATGCGGTGTTATTTTTCCTTAGAAACTCTTGAATCATCTCTGACGCGACTTTTTATACAGTTAATGGGGGGGAAAAAAAAGAGAGAGAAAAAAATAAATGAAATTAGAGTTGGAATAAACTTGAGGAAAATTAAAATGCAAAGGGGGGGTTGAATATATCATAATGTGCACTCTATCTTGGATGTTTCGTACACATTTCGCGCATTTTTATAATATTCAAATTGTTCGTAAATGCACATAAATACCCGCGCTCCTTATTTTTATTCATTATATAATCGTTATTGAAATAATAGATGTACAAATTTTATTTATTTATTATACGCGCGCAATCTTTCGCATAATTATGCGATAAATTAATTAACAATAAAATTAAATAACCCAACAGTTATTTTGTTCGCTGTTCATAAAATTAACGTGCATAAAATTTATACAATTTGCTCGCTCAATTTTTTTTTTTTCCTTTCTTTTTTTTTTTTTTTACCGCGTTAATTCTCTCGACATTATTTAATTTATCCTTTATTATGCAAATACGTACATTAACTCGTATTTAATCATCGCATCCATATTAACATGATTTCACGATCCGTGTTATAACACCGATATACCGAGTGAAATTGACATCAAATGAAGTAATACGGTTTAAAGATAAAGCGAGCTGGTTACAACTAGTTTATTCTAATGCGAATTTAAAAAAGAAAAGAAAAAAAAAAGCAATCAATTCAATAATACTATTACAAACGTACAAAGAGCAATAATCTTCGCGATATCACGATATCTGAATATTAATGCCAATCATATGCATGTCACGTTGAGGACGAGTGAGACGGCACCATCTTCATCGCGCTCTCTCTCTCTCTCTCTCTCTCTTTCTCTCTCTCTCTCTCTCTCTTTCTCTCCATCTCGCTTCGTCCAGCGCACAATTAAATCCCACATAATTCAACGCAGACATCTCTCGATCGATATACATACACGTGTATTTTCCATCTACTAACTTTTATTTCTTTCTATTCTTTCTATATTATAATCGACACCTTCCAACAGCAACGATAAAGATAAAAATACTAGATTCAAATACTAGAAAACACATCACACTTTCCACACGAAAACAACGACCTATCGAACAAATTCTCCGCGTACGTGATACTTCAAAACTTTTCCAACACGCAACGTTTCGCAACGCATGGAATTAACACGAACGGAAGATCGGTCGCATTTTTTTTTTTTTTTGTAATCGGCGAGAGATCAGGTGAAATAAAAATTAAGAATAATGTTAGCGAGCCTCTTGTATCCTTGGAAAGGTCTGGTCTTCAGGGTCTGGTCTCCTGTTCGGATGCTACGACGGTCGTGCCGTTGGCGATAGTAATATCGATTTAGCAAAGGCTCCTCCCCGCCCCCTCGCTGCCTCCTTACCTCTTGTATATACTACGTGCTCCGTAACCGAGATAAACTCCCACCGTATTCCTCCTCCTCCTACTCATCTTTGCCTCGGCTTCCTACCTCTTTTATCTCGTTATTTATTTCTCGTTGCTGGCCTCTCTTTACCCGTTTACGCGTTTCCCAAGCTCCCCCCTCGTCCCTCGATCCACGTCGCCGTGACGGGAAGAGCATGAGAACGTTGTCGGGAGATACGATAATTACGGTCTGTCAAGCTGTGTTTTTTGGCTCATTCGAAAAATCGAGAGGAGTTTTATTAAGGCGGTTTTCACAAAAGGTTTTAAGATGTTTAGTCGCCATTTTGAAATCTACGTATCGTCGATTTCGAAAGTGGTGGGTTTTTCAACGATCGAAATCACGGATTTGGAATCATTGCCAGAGTTTCATCGGTGGGGTAAGGGTTTAAGTTTCGTTAAAATTCTCCTTAGTTAGATTTAGTTGTTAGTGTGAGGGACGCTTTAAGAGATCGTCGCCGAAAGATCGTAATGAGTTTGTTGCGCCATTCTCATGATGCGTTAGTTGTAATGGACGAGGCTAAAATTTCATTGTGAAACGGTTATGAAGCGTTGGTTTTTATATCGTTAATTGAAAAAAAAAAAAAGGATCGTTTTTTTGAAGCAAAGTGCAAGAGTAAAGATTAACTGGATCGATTAAGAATCTTAATTAACAAGGTTTTGAATCACGAATAATCGCGCGACAAAGCATTTATGAGCGAAAAATTAAGAAGTAATTTTATACATCAATTAATCAAGGAAATTCTAACTGTATTATTTTTATGATAAAATAAATAAGTGTCTGTGTACAAAATATGTGCTGTAATAATTTAGAATTGTGTGTTTCTATTCATTTTGATATATCATAACAAATTTTTTTTGAAAAAAAATAAAAAGGAACGACAAAATTTCTTCTTTGATCGCTTACAACAAAAACAAGAAACGCATCATTGTACGAAGAAAAGTTTATTTTTATCACAAAATATTTTTATTAATAATTACTTTTCAAATCTCGACTCATCCAAGCTACTTGTCTTCCAATTAAGCGAATTATTAATTACGTTATAAAAGCTATCGCAAATTGCGCTTCTTAATACTTCCTTTCATTTTCTGCGATTCCTCAAAGTCGGTAAAAAAAAAATTAAATACACGAATCAAATTGATTAAAAAACAGAAAAAAAAGAAAGAAAAACAATTGAAAAATAAAATTAGCAACTTTTTTTTCAATCGTCTTTTGATTCATCCTCTCGTACACTAATTAAAATCTTACTTTAATTACGTTATTAAAAAACGTAATAATCATCTTTTTTTTAATACGTACTTGCTTTCCTATGATTATTCAAAGCCACAAAGTGATTATCGCGTTTCCTTGTTCGTGTCAGAATTAAAAGAAAAAAGAAAGAAAGAAAGAAAGAAAGAAAAGAATCCGCGATGTGGATAAACTATTCGTTCAAATTCATTCGAGAGACAATTGCCTCGGTAATAAAATATTTTCAAGATTATTTTCAATCTTGTCTTTCGTCTCGACGCCGAGTCTCCACTTTATCCCATTATCCACGATTTTGTGCCGCGTGTTGCTGGATCGCCGATCGAATCAACATTTACCTTGGCTGATGGTGTATGCGTATCGAACGTCTGGCAAACACCGGGATTTCTCGTATCGCACCTTGATGAATTATTTAACGAGTTCTCCAGGTGCATCGTGAAAATTGATCCTTGATTCTTTAAACCACGCGCGCGCCTCTCGGCCATGATTTCGCAACGCTCGATACCCGAAAAATAAAATTTCATTATCGCTTAATATCGCGTTGGATGTAATAACGAAATGAAAGCGTTCCCCGGTTCCGATACAGATTCTATAAATTTTCTCCCGCGAGAAAAAATTGTTCTCGATCTCTCGATTTCTCTTTAACTCATTATTAGAGTTTGCGCGAAACGATCTCGATTCAACACTCTCTCCCTCGAGAGATGCATCGTTTCGAACATCCGCGGTTATTTTCATAAATTTTGGGCGAGTAATCTGTTTAAAAAATTAAAAGGAAGAAATTTTATCAAAAATCAATAATAATTTGGATAATCAACAAGATCTCACTTATGGAATATTTCTTTCCAAGTTTCGATTCGAATGAAACATCGATAAAGCCGCTTGTCGTCCAATTTGATCGATCCCTTGGTATTTTTTTTTTTCCTTTCCGATCGTAATTTCTTACGAAAACTAGGGGAAAAAAGAAAGCATACTCTTCGTTTCCACGCTCGTGGAATTCGTACCATGAATTATGAATGCGTTTCTCGCGTGTGCGATCCGCGGCAGCTCCACTTTTGCGGAGAAAGCAATCGCATTCCTGCGAGCCGAAACAAGTTTGATTCACTTCCACGTTACCTTTATCTCGATCGAGACAGGCGTCCGCTTCGAATTTCGTGGGAGGAATCCGAGGTATTGCATATCTCAAGAATATACGCTTCGAATCGGCTCGAAAGTTCAATTACAAGTCGATACCTTGGCTAAAACTAAAAAATGGAAGAGTGTGAGGGATCATATAACGAGCAATGCATTCTTTCTTTCTTTTTATAATTACACGAAAAGGAAAAATAGAAAGAGAAAAATTTTGAATCCATCCAACGATTCCAAACTGTAGAATGATAGAATCTACATGTTTATTGACACGTTCAAGGTAAATTGTTACTCGGATCTCCAAAAACTATTTGTCTCAACTGTGAGGACGGCGACTGATCGGTCGAGATTCAGGAATAAGATATACACGTTGCAACGTAGCGAGTCGTACGACAATTTGCCTAGGATTGGAAGGAGAGAAGGCGGAGGAGTTAAATGGAAAAGAGAAAATTACGTGGTGGTAGCGGTGAACCTCTCGCGAGCAAGAGACAAGAAAGAGGGAGGGAGAGAGATGCCCGCAAGATCACGATCTTTCCTTCTCTTTCACCCGCCATTGTCCTCCTCGCGAATCTCTGTCGGGCAAAATCGTAGCAGCAACGAGGAGGAAGCGCGACTCCTCCTCCGTCTCTGGAATTAGAATCTTTCCCCTCCCTCCTCCTTTTGTTCTCCCAGCTCATGAAAACGATAACGCTTTGTTGGTTTCCAAGTTGCGTTACCATTTACCGTTTCCCCCTCGATGGATTTTTCCCATTTCGCGTAATTCTGTTTCATTCATTCGGCGTTTCACCGATCCTTCTTTTCGTTTTGATCGAATCGCGACGGATTCCTTTTTTTTTTCTCTAATTCCAACGTGCTGTGGCTCAATGCTTTCCGCAGACAGCAGAAAACGAGAGACGGTTGAAACAATTTTAAATGACGATTACGCCCGAGCCAATTATTCTACTCCAGTTATCGTGTCCTGGTATAAAATATATTTTATAAGCTTGTTCACTCGTCGCAAAGCAAGGTTTTGCTTCGCCAAAAGGAGAATCTGAGAAAAAGACTCGAGGAAACGCAAAATCGTATCGAAAAGAAGCAAACATGTTAAATTTTTTAATTGGAATAAATACAGTCGAGTACACACATTATCTTCGATTCGATAACGACGAAACGAACAAGGACAGACATAATTGATACAGATATATCGTTATCGCTTGCAAAAAAAAAAGAAAGAAAGAAAAAACAAAAAAATTCAACATTCCTGTTAATCTTTAAAGATTCGAACGATCGGGAAGATTTTTCGTCCAAGTTGAAAGTTTATCGGTCGATTCTCTCTTATTGACCTTGCAGTTTCGCAAGTTGGTAAGAAGTTTGTGGGTGGTTATATTCCATTCGCATTTCCCTCGAGATCGAGTTCGATTCTTAAGAGTGCTAAAAATAACGAGTTACCTACGAGCAACTAAAAATAGCCAACAGTTCTGTTTAACGTTTCTGCTACGTAAATATGATAATTGGAAAGAGTAACGAAACGAGTTGGGAAGAGAGGGGGGGAAAAAAAAAAAGAAAGAAAGAAGGAAAGAAAGATTCGGTTGCGGAAACGAGGGCGTAGGAGTAAAGTGGATTAAATGTTACGGTCGCGAGATTTTCGAATCCTTGTTAAGAGGATGGAGCTTTCATTACAGATTCTTTCATTGTCGCTTTCACTTTGAAATTCGAAAGAATGTTTTCGAGTCGAATTACGGATGTAACGAGTTCATTGGTGGATCAAAAGATTTTTCCTGTTAACTTGATTCTTATACCGTTATTAAATTTCTAAATTTTCTAATAATAATAAAATTTCAAGTTTAAAATATAGATCGACAGATACGTCTATTTTAATGATAAAGCAGAGTTTCGTTGGAACTTTCATGGAGTTTTGATTTATTTAGGTAATTTCTAATAATAATAATAATATCGGTTTAAAAAAAGAAACCGGATTTTCTGTTAAATCGTGGAACTTTTCCACGTTTTTCCTGAGAAAATAACCGAGAAGAAGTTTCGAGGGAAGAAAGGGAAAAAGATATTTAATTCAGTGTCGCTAAAAGATAATCGTTTAGCGTGTAAATAAAAAAAAAAAAAAAAAGAGGAAGAGAAGGAAAATTTACTTCTTCGCTCGATTGATCAACATTTCCATCGTTTAATCCCTTTCGAGACCTCTCTTAAAACGCTCCACGAATTCTACGGCGATTCTCTGTATAGACGATGACTTTTAACTATCGTTTTCCGATAGCCTTTCCATTTAAAAACTGTTCGCATTAATGCTAATCGTCGGACCGATACAGATCGATCAATCGTTATTCCCTCTTCGTTATCCGATGCCGCAATAGTTTCCCTCCCAGTCCTTTTTCCGTTAACTATTCGATATTCAATAATTAATTCTTTCATCCCTTCGGATGATCGATAATGACTGATTGTGAAAACGGAACACGCTCTCGCATTCTTCGCGCGTCAAAAATTGATTGCATCCAGGATAAATTTTAACTTTTCCCTTTTCACTTACGATCTGATTAAAAAAAACAGATGTCACGTTTAAAATAAATAACAATAATTTTTCCTTATTTTTTCCTTATTCTCTATTTCTACAATATTGTTTTCTATTAACGCCAAGTTGTATTCGATCGAAATATCGATCGTACCTTGAGAAGAAAACTTGGCAATTGACAATCAATCTTTGCCATAAATTGTACGTTATTTTCACAATATTTTTAAACGCGTAATATGATCAAAAAATTACTTATTTCTCGAACTTTTCTTTTTCTTTTCTTTTCTTACAATTGGCCGGCGTCCTCCACTTTCACTGTAAAAATGACTTTCAAAATCTCTCCCAATCTCTCGCCAAGAGAGAAAAGAAAAAAAAACACGCATCTCAAAGACAAGACCCTTCCCTTTCAATCCGTTGATACGAAACGACGGAAGTGTTTCGAAGGTGTATACACCATCATCATCGTGGGCTCGATACGTATCGTGATACGTGTCGTCACTGCTATTTTGCGCGAGCTGTGTAATCTGGTCACGGTAGCACAAAGGAACTGTGGCAAAGTCGTCGATACGTTTCGAAAGGTCGTTCGGTGTATTAATACCGGGGATATCACGGCACTCGAGCATGAAACGTGATAATCTGCCGATAACGAACGGCATGATTGCGCGTGTGACGCGATTGGATCGGTTTCGAAGCGCGAGGTTCGATTGGAGGAGGGGGAGAGAGAGAGAGAGAGAGAAAGAAAAAAAGAGAGGAAGAAAAAAAAGAAAAAAAGAAAAAACGCAGCGAAGGGAGAGCGTCGATTTTTTGGCAGCTGCGAAATAATAAAAATAGTTTTTCCACCGTGGTAATGGAATCTGATGCTGGCAACGGGGGATCCCGTATTAATAGCCCTTCGTATTTTTAGTTAACGAAAAATACGGCATACAAATCTGTCGGTTATTGTTTCGAGCGCGTTCGCGCGGAAAAATTCGACTTGTCGTTGTGGAAACGATGATGGAAACGCAGAAGATGAATGCGAATATATCGATGGGAAGAACGGAAATAACTTTGAACGTAGATTTGACCAGCCAATTTACGTCGGATATATAACTTAGGATATATCCCCAGAGAGTATAAGACACTCCCCCTTTAATCTTCGATACGTATTTAAATTTTCATTAATTCGTCTTATTATAATTAACGCAATAACATTTACACGTCAGTTTATGAATCAGCGTAAATATTTTGTTCATCCGTTTTTCTAATCTTTTATTCTATCACAATAATCGTAATGTGCAAAGAATTGATTAATTAAAGAAACGTTTTTCGATGCTGTTGATCGTCTCTCTTACTCTTTTGTCATTTATATCGAGATTCAAGGAACGAAAATTTGTGAGCGAATTGAAAAGAATCAGAGACAAAAGAGCAACGAAACGAGTGATGGCAATTTGGCAGAGTAAGAATAACATTCGGCCGGACAATTATTCCCTTTATCCCATCCTTTCACACACCTGGTCGAGCGCAAACGAAAAGAAAGGAACGAGTGATAAGCTCGTCTTACACTGGCAACGACTCTCTCTCCACGGGTCAACATTCTCGCGAGCGAAAAGCATGGAATCCCCGGTGCCTCTCGTTCCGCGCTATTCTCGTTTCACAACGCGTGCGTTTCAGAACGTTTGGTTTCCACGATTTCTGCTCCATTCGAATCGTTGCACTTAAATTATTAACCGTCGTGCCTTTAATTAATTCCAACTATCTCCTCGAGTTTTTCCATTCCTCTTCTTCTTATCGAGTCGTTCCACGACGGGATTATTTTGGAAAGATATTTTTAGAAAATTGAATTCTCCGGACGGAGTAAAACCGCGGAATATCCGGCGGAGAAACGTCGATATTCAACGTAACGTATAATTTGACGTATCGATCGAAAAAAAGGATCCACTCACTTTTTGCTTACCCAACCTTTTTCAAACGTTCCAATCTTAAATATCCTACATCACTAGTTTGAAATAAAAAAAAAGAGAAAAAAAGGAAAAGAATTATTCTCTCGTTCCCTGGAACAATCCTCCACTGTCTTTCAAAAGTATCCTTAATGGACGAACACAGAAATTTTGTGACGGAAGAATTACAAAAAAAAAAGAAAAACAAACAAACCACGACACACACGCGATCTCTCGAGCTGAATCGATCAAGGGGAATAATTAGTTATTAATAGAACGGTCAGTCAATCATGGTCACATGATAATTACGCATAGCAACAACAAACGTACTTCATACCCAGCCTCGTTGCCACGCTCTCGATATCGATCGTTCGCTTCGAATTACCCGTTAATCGCAATATCGCCGATCGATCGCTCGTTTACTCGCCGATTCTTCTTTATGGAACGCGCCCCTCGATCCTCTTTATCCACGCTCTTTAATTTTAATTACCCGAGGATCGTGACTCGTTGCCCCATCGATCGCATCGACCGCTCTTTCTCGCGCCCTCCTCTCCCGCACGTGTCCACGAATGCGAAACCTGGATGCCACCATTTCGAGGCTATTTACGAGCCGGTGGGTAATTAGTCTCAAGGTTGCGCCAGTCATGCACGCACAAATCCGATCGGAGAACTTATCGCGACGCGGTCGAATCAGCTGAGAGATACACTCTGCTCGGCAGATAAATGTCCGAATGTTAGTTAGAGAGACGTAGTAGGTCGTTTATCAATCGGAATTTTGTTATAACCAGGGATGTTGTTCTGCGTGGCGGTTTATTTGGAAATGTTTAATTGATGGAGAGAGAGAGAGAAAGGAGGAAGATTCGAAAGAAGCTTACCTTAAACGGTTTAGAGATAAACGCAGCAGATTATCGGTTTCGAAAAGATCCGGGAATTTGTTTATTAGCTCGCAGCCGCGCTGAGAGTAGTATCGGAGAGCATCTCGGCACTCGAGAAATCTAGTAAACCCGGGATAAAGATGCCTGGCGACTGTTCGGGTCGGGGATCTTTACGCGTGGTGTTAAATCGATACGAGACATCGTCGGACAGCCTTATCTCAACGACTCGCCTCGCGTGCAATGTGAAAGTATTCGAGTGTGCCGGCTGTTGGAAATGTTAAACAATAAAAATACACGCGTTAAATTTCGAAGATAATTTTATAATTACCGTGGTATGGATACGTAATATATATCCTAAGCACTCCGTCATAAACTCTTCTTGTAGAAATGCTTACCCTTTGCACTCCTAAGGCCAGCGAGTATTGTCCAGCCATTTACAAGCGTTTTATTCTTACGGCCAGTGTTATTACCTACAGTTTATCATTGGAGTCGACTACGAGCGTGTGGTCAAATTGCCTCAAGTGCAAAGGGTTAAACAGTAAAAAATACGTGTGTACAAACTCAGGTTTCGAAGATAATTTTATAATTATTGTATAGGATAGGTATAGGTACATAAAATATATCTTAAGCACTCCATCACCGACCGCTCCATCCGCGTCCATTCTATATAATGGAGTATTTATTGAAATGGGTGAAAGATTAAAAATAATTATCGGATAACTTAAACTCTCGTGGAAAGTCTCTTTTTTCTCAAACTGCGTCGGTTAATGATATAATAAGTAAACGCGATCGTCACGCGTTTGTTGGCCGAAATCCGAGATTGACATTTCCGGGGAACTGGATCTTGATCGAGTAACGAGGACCGCCCGTTTCATCGTAATTACTCGTCGCCCACCCACCTGTACCGAGCTGTATACACGCTCATTCACACCGGTCATTGTTACACCGTGTGTACACGGCCGGTTGTGCAAAGTTGGTTCTGCGTGGGCCGCGAAGGACGCGGCCGGAGCCAACGACTTCATTTGTTATCGGCCTCGTAGGAAAGGTCCGCGAAGGAAGGCTTCACGGTGGTGTAAAAATATCCAGTCCTTTTTCGCTCTTGCGTACACGGCTCTCTAATATTTCAAGGGGAACTGGTTCTCAGCCCGGGGGAAGCTAGGGGAGGAATTTTTCCCCAGGTTGATAGAGAAGAGGTGAAAAATCGGCGGACGGAAGGGGGAAGACGGTGGAAAACCGTTCAGAGCGGTGTCCAGGAGCTGGAAAGAAGTGTAAGAAAAAATATTTGTAACAAGTTTAATATCATTCTCGAAAGTTGTTATAGAAAAATGTAGAGGTATTTTATGGAAAATCATAATCGGGGTAAATGTTTCGAACGAACGTGTAATTCGATGATAAATTTATTTGTGAAAACGGGGGAAAAAGAGGGAAAAGAGAGTTGAAAATTTGATTGTTTGATAAAAAAGGAGGAAAACGCGCAATAATCGAATTTAATTGGCAAAGTCCATGATGGGGAATTTGTCGGGGCGGACAATTTTGATGCGATGTATTGTATTTTGTATTTTTTTGTTTTTGTTCTTTTTTTTATCATCGAATTTTTTCTGTGTATTCTGAATGTTCAATTTACGGAGAAACAATGGTCGATAGTTATCGGAATATTCGCGTTGTAGATGGTTCGAAGGGAAAAATAAAACCCGTATACGATGTAAACGAATTTTAATTTCCCCATGGGCTGTAACTTTATTCAATCGCGTTGTTTCGGCTATTTTCGCGTAACGCCAAAGCAAACGCAAGTATCGACGTTTTTCAATGCTCCCTATATGGAAGTTGTTACACAACCCCCTTCCCCGGCTCGGGGTAATAATATCGAAGCTCGAAATATCTGCGATACATATTCGATGATACGAGAAAAAGAGGGGAAAAAAAGAGGAGAGAAAAAAAAAAAAAAAACACGAAAGATTTATACGCTCGATATTTTAACGAAAATAACGTATTTAATTCCCATTTTATCCGGTCAGATTTAATTAATAAACATACACGCGTACAAAAGAAAGGGAAAAAAGAGAAAGAAAATCGGATATAAATTTTATATGAAAGTACGATCGGCGAGCTCTCTCTCTCTCTCTCACCGATAAAAGCGAAAATTCCTGATATTAAATTCTACCATTAACTTACTCACCTAATTACTTTCATGGAAACAACAAAACGCGATCAACATATTAATCCTCTCTCACGATTATACAATTCTCCATGATTATTCGCGTTTTGATACATTTCCCTCGAGTTTGCGTTTCCAATGCAACATCGTTCGATTTTAACGCGGCATTAAAAAAAATCGAAAGGGGTTCCCCTCCGGCAGATATCAACTTTCCGACGAGAAAGTATTTATCAAGCGAAAAATATCCTCTTTACGCTTATTCTTGGAAAGGATTCGTGACGTGGATCGCGTATGCGTCATTCTCCTATAACAGAATCGCGGCCATAAATATCGATAAGCATCGATGGTATTAAAATATAAAGAAAATTTAAGTTGAATCGCTTAATGATAAACTTTTTTTGAATGAAAGAAAGAAAGAAGAAGAGAGAGACTATCGCTTCTAACATCGATACGACATCTTAACGATATTATCGTAACGCGTATCGATACGTCGTTATGCGTGAAAACGTGCATTCAAAATCGCGGAATACATCGAAATTTGGCACGGATAAGGGATGGGCGAGGAATCGAGGGTGGTGATACAAGCGCGCGGTCAGGAAAGAGCGGCGATACTTTGGTAATGCGTTTCGTTCCCGCCACGGTTATCTCGAACGTGTAATCTTATCCCCGATCTGTAAACACCGAGAGATAAGTACCGGTGGATAAGCGGTTACAGGTGGTTCTCCTCCTCGTTCCTCTCTTCCTATCTTCTTCTTTCTCTCTTGGCTCACGTTTCCCCTTACCCCCTCCTCCTCTCATTCCCTCCTTCTCGCTCTGGTTAGCCTCTTCCCCCTCCTCCTCGCCGTCTTCATTCGGTACACAACTACGCCGCTATACACCACTCTTCTTGATTTCTAGCTAGATGTATAGCAGGTATAGCTTGTTCCGGCGAACGAACGGGTACTCCGATTCGAGAGTGGATAACGGGAAGCCTGTTAGGTTGTATGCACATCGGGTAGATGAAACTGGTTCTCGATGCTGGTGTATACCTTCGATTTTAAACGCTGATTCCCCCCCCTCCACCCTCATCGTGATTCATATTTGACCGTGGAAATTCGAGTCGGGGATAACGATGATGATGATGATCTCCGTTTCGTTGAAGAGGATAATTTTGGAAAGGTAAATAAATTTCACGATCTTGGTGATAATTCTTTCCTCGAGGCCCGATGAATTGGAGGGAAACGAATATAAAATCGGATGATACGATTGAATATTATTATTAAATGGAATCATATTTGTGATCGTTTCGCAAAATCGGTTGACGAAGAATCGAAGCTTTATCGGGAATTGAAATGAAAAGGGAGGGAGGACAATCGAGTTTGTTATTCCTCGGCCGATTATTCCACGAAATACGAGCGCAGGTCGGTAGACGCACGTGGAAAACACGGGTATTTTCGTTGGTGTATACCGCAACGCATCGCTATCCTAATCTTAGAATATCGTTCGGCGCGTGGCCTCGTCTTTGCGAAGAGCGGCTGCAACCGCGGCGACCGCGGTATTTCAAAAAGAGCAAAATTCAAATTGGCGGCTATTTCGTGGCGTTTTTCACTCTCCTCTCCCCCCGTCATATCCACGCTCCCTCTTCGCACGAGTGCACGCGTTCCTTCTTTGAATGCATACGCGGATGGCTACCTAAAATGTCAAATACGAAATAGAAAATACGGGTGTTTTAAAGTTAAAATAAATTTTAGATCTTGTTTTATAATTACTCATCAGTTAATCGTTAGTCACCACTCACAAGCGTGTTAATGGGATAGAGATTATATTTTGGATTGTACTGTTATTCGGTAATATTCATCTTTTGCTTTTAACAATTTATTATTTAGGATTTGTGCTTCGTAATATAAACTGATTTTTCCATGACATTTACATTTGACGGCATTCCATATTTTAATAACTTATTATTTTAGTGATATTTTATTATCCATCTCGTAATTATTTAATTTTCTAAAATAAAAGTGTTCGAATACTTTCGTGAGCCATTGTATTTAAAGGTTAGATTTAATGATACAAATGACATTAGATTAGAATGTTCGACATGTTTAAAATTATCGCCCATTTCAGTTTTGCGGGAAAATAATGAATATCCGAATGCATCGCAGAAACACCGCATGCTTGCATAAATCGTTCTAATTAAAGTGGCGCAGTGATAACAAACTCGGTTGTAAAAAATTTTTTTACAAGGAAATCCATTTAGTTTTAAAATTCTGATTTTAATGAAAATTTGCACGGAATATAACACGTGTCATTCCCAGAAACAACTTTTGTCGATGAAAAATCCCCTTCGGGGAATGAAATCAACCCCGCAATGTTCCGGATATTTGCTAATTTAAAATTTTGCTCTACCATGTTTCGTAGAGCGAGGGAAAAAAAGAAGAAGAAAGAAAAAACCTCTTCATTTCCCACAATAATCCTTTAATTCGCAAAATCTCGTTGAAGATAAAAAGGAAATTGTTAATTTAAAGAATAGAAAAGAGAAAAAAAAATACCGTCGAATACTGTCACGAGCATATACGTATATTTATCACATACTTGCATACCGCTCTCGCAACGGCAGCCTAGTAGACGCTATAGTCCGAGAGACAGCGTAGTTGTGTGGTGTAACGCGCTACTTTAGGGTCAACGCATTGCCAAGGTGGCGGCCATGTGGCACGTTCTGGCGCATGGCAGAGCGCTTGCGTGCACACTCGACCCGGCTTATCCTTGATTGGCCGCCTCATCGTGTGTGCATACATCGCAGCAGCGTGCTACGGTTTCTGCACTCACCGCTATTATTAATCCCTTTAAGGGGCTATCCCCAAAATCGACGAATTCGACGAGTCGCTCTCCTTTTTTCTTCTCCCCCCCTTCCACTCCCCTCTTCTTTGATTTTTTCCTACTCGTTCCTCTCCGTCTTTGTTTTGCGGTTTTTCGGTAATTCGAAACGGGATCGCGATCGTCTTGCGGAGCGAACTGGTTCGTTTACGAGAGAGTGGTCGATTTGTAGAGCACACCGCGTTCCGTGCTTTCTCTTTTCCCAGTTTTATACGCTCGGTGTTGCTCGTGAATTGTTTAACCTGTTGCCTCCAAGTTTCTTTTCTTTTTTTTTCCTTCTGTAGATATTTTGGGATTAAAGAGGTTTCGCGATCGAATCGACTTGCTTTCTTTTCGCATCGGTGATAATGGATTTATGGTTCGAGCTCGTTTTTAAAATACGTACATGTCCGATGTGTTAACTTGAATTAAGAGTCGAAAAAGAAAATTGAATAATGATTTGTATAAAGTATATTCGTGAAGTTGAATCTTTTTTTTTTTCTTTCCTGCGAAAGATACGCTTCGAAGGAGTTAAACGTGTTCCGGTAATTGTAAAGGAAACGAAGGATAACTTTCAGAACGTGGAGGAACGGATAACACCGTGCGTTAATTATTTTTTAATAGAGAAGTTTGGTTTAAAGGAATATCGAATTGGAAGTAATTTATATTTCTGCTTACACTTGGGCTAGCTGGTAAGGATTAATTCAACTCGTGCTGACGCTACTTGGAATACTGCCGAGTCGACATACGTTCGTTGCAAAATAGTGTTAACCAATTTCTCGTTTTCCTTCCAACGCTGCGAATTCATTTCGTTCACCGTGATATACGACACCATTAATAAATAACAGTCTTTCGTCGTTGAAAAATATATCGCTAATAAAACTATGTATCCACGAATACATACGTATCACAATTTCTATATAGAATTTCAGTTAACGCTTATCATAATCATATTCCATGTATAATTATCGATATAATAATTAGAATAGAATCCTGTCAAAAGTATCGAAAAATGCCTTTGGCCGTAATGCACAATCGATAACGCGTCTCCTCGCGCACACACACGATCGTGTCATAAACGTTAATACCCCGCAGTACCATATCCGCCTGATCGATGCTCACTTCAACCCGATCGTAAAATATAATTTACACGAACGTTGCCTCCATAAATTGATTAATCGTACACGTAGCTTTCAGAGCCTCCCTCGATCCATTTATCGACCGAGATAGGCCCCTCTCTCTCTCTCTCCCTCCCTCGTGGTATCGCGAAACTTTATCGGCTTTAAAAACGAAATTCTCGTGTTCCAAAGCCGGTGGTAACTTCCGCGGCGCTTAACCTACATATGTTTGAACGGGGTTTATAAGCGGTCGTATACACGCCTGTTCAATCCCCGACCACGTGGATGCACGTGCGGCTGTCGTCAACGTGACTTTCTAAAATCGTTAAGGGATAAATGTGCGTGCCGAATCGGGCATTGTGCGCGGCCTGTTACCTAAGCCTTCCTCCCCGGGAAGGAAAGTCGAGAGTGCCGATTTGCTGCATTCTTAAGCGGAGTCTCGTGTATATAGGGGAACGTATATGGGGATCTCGTTTCCAAAACTCTCCGTTGGATCTCTCCGTTGATTTATTGACGTGGCGGTTTAAACGAGGGTATCTGGCGAGTGAGCAGGTTCCCAATGTTCTGGTTCTTTCGTTTCGTTACAGGGCGCGAAAATTAGGCGTGGGCGTAGGATGATTTCTCGTGAAAGAACGAGCGTGTTTTGTATAACTGTGATGATTGATTCACGTATAAATTAATACATTTTGCGTAATTAACAGTGGTATTCAGATTTAATTTAATTTTTGGATAAGAAGGTGTAGTAACGCTTCTGTAATGTAAATAAAAGGGGATCCTAAGTAGTGTTTCTTAAAATAAAGAATTTAATATTGTAAAGTAATAAGTTATAAACGACGCAAGTATGGAAAAGTGGCGCGATGAGTCGATAATTTAAACTCTTTATCTCTTATTAAAAGAAATATGGGTAAAATGGAACGAAATGTTTATGGGCGAGAGAGATGAGCGAGTCGTCGGTAAATTCGCGTTTATTCTACGCGATGCAAAATCTCATTCGAACCGGTTCGATCGATCTCATTTCGGATGTTCACCGGTCCAATGAAATCTTTCTCATTGATGTATTAATTAACTCGAGTATTCGAGCGTTTCATCGGCTCCAACGTAGCCAGGAATTTTTCGAGTTCCCCTGAATTAATTCGACGATTTCGCTCGCGAGAAAAATAGATCCCAATTATTGCAAGAATTATTTCCACGAATATTTGCGTAATGTACGCGTTTTATCCGCTATATTGTAATTTTTCCAATCAGAATTTACGATCTTTAGAATATATATTCGTAGAAGAGGAAATTATCACGAGAATTTCATTTTTTTCGCGAATATTTCATCATTGTGTAAACCATATATAACGTTCGCAACGCGCGCATCGTCCGTTTATCGAGCTCAATCCACGTAATTTTTAGAATTCACAAAATGATTCACAATGAACTCTATAAAACGCATATAACATTTATAATCCGTCTAGCGATGATTCGTTGATTCGAATTTCCTTCGAAAGGACAACAACCTGCTCCAATTTGACTATCATTTCCCTTATTATCACTTATTGAACGGAACAAATGGTGGCCTAATTTTCCTGCCTTAGCAGCCCACCAAATTCGATCGAGGAATCGAGCGGGCCTCGAATCCTCGGGTCTGAAAGTCCGTTTCGATTCTAAATTGGGTCTGGATCGAATAAGGGATCCGATAAGGATTTGTAGGTGGTGAGGCGATGACCCGGCGGGATCCTCTTAAAAGAATCGTAACGTTACACATCCGGATTTGCGTACCGTTACGTGGGATTGCTCCGACAATAGGGCCGTGTGAAAGCGGCCGCCACGAGTCGAATTGTTATCTGTTGCGGCTCGCAGCTTTATCTATGTTGTCGTAACGGAATATACCCACGGTGCACGTGGTTGAGACGTTCGTTCCGCGATATATAAAAGCGGGCCGGATTTAAAGTGGTCATTTAATTTTATCTCGAGATCGGCGTACAAGAGAGATCCCCTTTTACCTGGAACCCTTTTGTTCAAATTGGAAACCGTATTGCTCGCGACTGTCCCACTTTTTCCACGTAAGAGGTATTCATAAGAGGCATATTATTTGAATAGAATACAAAGCGTCGTATCGTTTCGAGTAATCAAGAATACATTTTAATAGTGGATGTGTACGTACGTACGTATATTTGTGTGCGTGTGTGTCTATAAATAATTCTATTTGTTGCCACTGGGTACACAAAGGAGAAGGGGTACAAAGGAAGACAAAAATATAAATACGAATGGTTCGGCAATTGAAAGATTCGTGGTATTAAGGAAATAGCTTTTTCTTTCTTCTTTTTCCTTTCTTTCTTATTGTACCATTTCACGTAAAAGAGGAGCCTGGCAAGAGGAGAATTAGGTGCAACTAATCTCGGTAATTTTGCAACGCTATTGTGTTTCATACGTTTGCTGCCGCAATCTTGAAGCGATCTTTTTCTCTTTTTTTTTTTAAAAAAATCTTCCGCGAGGTATTTCGTTTCGATGTAACAAGAAAACACGACGTTCCATCTCTCCTCTTACGAGGAGGGTCCGTTATTCGATCACAGAAAGGAACGATTGCGAAGAAAAGAATCGCCAGACGATAAGATTAAATAAAGAATATTAAAAAAAAGAAGAAGAATCATCGATCGAATTGTATCGACGGCCAAAAAGTATAAAGATCGTGTTACCGTTTCAATTTTCTCCACCAGCAACGAATATATATAAATAGCAAACCATCGCGACCCCGCATGCATTATTCGTCATCATCATTATCGTCATCTTCATCCGTGGCCCCCTGTCACCGACGTGTATCGCAACAACCAACAACGTCGTTCCCATTCCACTCTTTTCTTTTCCTCCCTTTCATCTCCAAAGTAATCCTTCCATTCTGCCCCTCTCTTCCTCCTCCCCGCCTTTCTTTCGCATATTCTCTCTCCATTCCTCCTCCTCCTCCTCCTTTTCAATGGAGGAGGAGGAGGAGGTGGTCTCCGATCCTCCAGTCCTTCGATTCCATTTCCGCGTCTCTCCAATCACCGATCCACCCAAGTGGAACGCGATATACCGTCGCTTAATCATCTCTCGCTCCCTCCCCCCTCGTGTTTCCCTTTCTCTGCCCGTTTCCTCTTCCCTCCTCCCCCTTCTTCCGCTACTCGGCTACGTATAATCCCTCGTTACCTCCCCTCCTGCTGGTTTTTCCTCCACCTTCTCCCCTCTCTTCCCCCCCTCGCGCAAAGTTTTCTCTTCTCGGAGCGGCGGCAAGGACCCGACTAACTGGATGTTGCCCTCCTTAGCCTTAGCTTCTGGCGCGGAACTTCCATTTAATTAACCGGCAACTCGTGCCGCGATACTTCACTATCGTCTCTCGTCGCTTATCCTCGTTCATCTGCGACGTCTTCTGCGACGAGAAACTTTAGCGCGAGAACCTTTTTACTCTCCCTCTCTTTCTTTCCCTCTTTGTCTCTGTTTGTCCTCGTTGAGGGGAGGGGGAGCAGGATGGTTACAGTTTGTTAGCGTGCGTGCAAGGAAATCTGTTCTCGCGAGAAACGCTTTGTACCACGGACACGCGCTGTTTACTGTTGCGCGCTCGTGAGAGGGGAATTAATGCTTGGACAAATGCACGCTGGATTATCGAAGTAGCTAGCCTTGCTTAATTATTTATTCATTTGTATTATGAGAGAGAGAGAGGGAGGGAGAAAATTTTGACTATTGGATTTCTGAATTCCTTGCGAAATTGTATATATATATATATCTATTGATCCATCTATATGATATTGCATCGTGCGATAATAATTAATTACGTATTGTTCTCGTAAACATTTTCCACAAATCGAGAATACGCGTGTATTTGTAATTGTATAATCGAATAAATCGAATAAATCGAGTTGGTAAATAAATAATATCGGTTAATGGATAATTCTGTTGAAAAGTTGACACGTGGAAACCTTTGCACATTCGCCACGGATACTCGATATAAGGCCCCCCCCGGTTAATAGAACGATTAAAATTCTTTCATCGGCGAATCTTTCGGTGGCCGAAGCGTGAGGCGAATATCGAATTCCGTTTCAATCTGCAACGCCAACGGCGAGAGAGGGTATTTTAACGACTGGCCATGCTTCGACGACGAAAGGGAACGAGGAAACCGGGTCGTAACAGCATCCGTACCGGGACGCATCGCTCTTTTTCACCCTTTTCTTTCGATCCGTGCCCTGAAAACTTGTCGCCATTAACCTTCCATCGTCATTTCTTTCCTTTCCCCCCCCTTTTTTCTCTTTACACCGCCTCTCTGAATTATTTTGTTCGATCTTTCATCCATCGCTCGCTCTTAATTTAAAAAAAGGATCGAGGAAACGATAAAGTGAATCTACACACACGTTAAATGCCACGTGAAAAAACGTTACTCGAAAACTTGGCGCGTTAATTATGGTTCTTAATGGTTGGAAATGTTGATTATGACCGATCGTGTTGTGCCAGAGTTGCGTTATGTTTTGTAACCGGAACGTAGCCGCTGTTTGATATTTCGGCTGGTAACAATTAACGGAGCAATATACAGTAGGCATTAAAGTGTTTGCATAGGTACCATCTAGGAACTGGCCACGCTGTTGATACGAGTAATTTGAAGCCGATCTAACGTTATAGATCCTCGACTGGCCATTAATGGCCTGCAAACATTATAATCGGGGATGATTAGTAACAAAGTGCTAACGTCAAGACCGCTAACGGAACTACCTGAATTGCGTTACATTGTTTACATTTAGTACAATTCACATATACGCTTACAAAACAACACAATCGTAATGTATCTTTGTAAAACGATTTTTCTTTATTTTGTGACAAGTGTCCTTTTATCTCTTTTGTTGCTTCTCTTTTCTTATTCTGATCGTCAGAAAATTCGCATAAACGTATCCCATATTCCGATTTATGGATCCATGAAGATACTTGAGGTACAATATTTATATTTTTCCTAAATTTGAAGATGACTATTATAATTTTCGTCTTCCAATTTTCTCTACAGATCATCTTTTCCTCTTAAATTTGAATAAGCAGATCTCCATATCCTTGAAAGATCATTTTTCTCCTGTTGTTAACGAGATTGAAAAAGTTCATCCCCCACAGTTTTCGATCTTCGCCGTGTCTTTATCAAACGAAATTTCAACTAACTTCCAAGAATCGCGACGAAATTCTAAAATGCTCGATAAAAATTCCTCCGTGAAACCGCGACTGTCCCTCCTCCCTTCGTCTCTCTCGACTTTACCGGATTCGGCGGTATTGAAATAAATGGAAAGGTGGGCGAAACAAGTTAAAACTCCCCGAAAATTCTTCCCTTAACGACCTCTTACGCAATTTCCACCGTTTTTCCACCGTTCTCCTCCCCCTCCGCGCGCTTCTTCGGATAGACAAGCGTTCCTCCTCGCCGTGTGAGTGAAAACACTGGCTCTGGCTACGATCAAACGGTGGATAAATATAGACGCGGAGTACCTCGCCGACGACGACGATGAACAGGCTCCCTGGCTGCGCGTATATATCCAGTAATTATACGACAATTAGAAAGCAAGGACGCTTGCTTCGATGCACTTGAAGGTGTCGGACGATATGGATGACGGGATGAGTTTCCATTGTTCACAGTCGATGACTATTGATATTTGTTATCCATGTAATCGTCGATAATACGTTCTTTTTCTTGTTTTTTCTCACATGGTATATTGTACTAATCCTTTGCCTTATCTAATCTCACTTTGGGCTGGAGAAATGGGCTGGATTTTAATTTTAATTTTCCAAGATCTAGGGAAGGGCGAAGGGGGAATTGTGAAAAATTAGACTTAGAAATTACGGAATTTTCAACACAATTGCACTTCTATTTCTCTTCTAATCAGAGAAATGCGTCAAATGGTGCAAGGGAAGGGGTAACGAAGATATATATCGATAAGATGAAGGTAAGATTGTTCAAAGTATTATTATAATAATACGAGATTGATAACGATTATCTATGGATTTTTATTTTCGATATTTTTGATAAAATTCAAAATATCGTCAAGAACTCGAAAGAAATATATGCAGATTATATTATATTAGATTTTTAGATTTTAGTAAAGTCTACTTATTTTCGTTTTGACTTATCGCGTGTCTCGATAATAATTTTGAATAAGAAGAAGAAGGGGAAAAAATAAAATAGAAACTCAACAAAGTTTTTTCCTCAATTTATCTCTTCTGTATAATGTCTGCCCGTTCTCTTTGCTTCCTCGCCTCTTCGTCACGTGTTTAACGAGCTTCCACGGGATTCAAGGGATACCATTTGCTGGTAAACAGTGGCGTTAATGTTATCAAAAGTGCGGTGTTCACGATAATGGGCCACGAGTCGTAACTTTGATGATGGCCTGGCTTTAATGCAGTCGAAACGATGACTTTGTTGAAAGATAGCGTCCCGTTTTTTCGTAGAGTTCGATATAAATTTTAGATCGATGCAAAGTCGGTTCAAAATAGCGGAACGGAAAATTCGTGGCGTCAACAAAGAAGGCCTGTTGTGTTGAAAAGAAATTTACATCTCTGTGTCGGATATATAATAAAAACGACTTGGTAGAGGTCGTTCTTTGAAACAGGTTTTCGAATCGAATGGCCCCCTGCTAGGAATACGCGAAATATCTCGACTCGATATTCTTTTAACGTTATTAGAATATCGAGTTGAAGATAAACTGGAAGATTTGTTGTTTGGCTTACAAATTTGTAGGAAATGCTTCTAAAATGAGTTTAACTAAAACGAGTAACCGTTGCGATTGTCTTTTGGCAAATCGTCCATTTCTGGCTTATTTTTACTATCATCGTGACGTTACGAATTTCACGTAGCGTGCACACGATCGTGATTCATCAAGGTCGATGTTGCGTGGATTAATATATGCCTAGCAACGAATCCATACTCGACGAGTTTCAACTACGAGACTAGACCGATGAAAACTAATAATAACAGACAAATTAATCAATCGATTTAAGCTTCGAATTCTAAATAAATTCACCCAGAAATTACTTGGATAATTCTTCGAACGAACGGCATTTGGATCCATAATATTTCACACTACGATTGTTGCTCAAGGAACCTCGCATTATCCATAAATCATGGAAACGTTGAAAATTTACATCGTCGTGTTTCGAATTTCCCGCGCAATCCCAAACCGATTTTCACCGATATCGTCGAAACGATCTGCCGTGAATAATGAAAATTCGGCGAGTCAATTCGAATTTCGAGGGAGCGATAACATTGTTTTAACTCGGGATAAAAATTGAATTCGAGGGCCGCGTGATTCCGCGGAATCGAAGTTTAATTTTTGCCCGAGATACGTGTACACACACACACACACACACACACATACTCTCGTTAACAGCGTACGTACGTATCCGTGGATAGCCTCGAGGTTTCCACCTCGATATAAAATAATTAATCAACGATCCTGGATCGCATGCCATCACGAGAATACTGCGCTCTCCTTTTCCTCATCGTTCGAGCATTAAAATTTCAACGGGACGTATCGATTTTCCTTCCTCGATAGATTAGAAACCTGATTCCCAATTTTTTTTGGATAATAATTATATTCGAACACGATTAAACAAATTAAACGATTATTTGTCTCTTGCGAATGAAATGAATTCTTAAATTCGAGGGGAGAATCAGAGATGCTTCGTTATTTGGAATTTCGTTCGTTAATTTAATTGTAATATAAATTCGGCGATTCGAAAGATCTTCAATCAATTTTATCATAGTGAATCGAAATTGGAACTCTTGATCCAGAATTAATATTTGTTTTAAGCTCTAAGCATTCTATTATATAATAATTACGCTTTATATAATAAATAAGCGTTTCTCCATTCATAATGATTATCCACTTTCCACACCTTGGATTAAATTTAAAGATTGCGGCAGTGAATCAGATTCCCACCAAATTTTCGTCAATTCATTATCGTAGTCCAACTCCGTCTCGTAAAGCGGCCGAGGGAAAAAAGAAAACTAATAAGCCATCTCTTCTAAAAAGAAAAAAGAAGCTACGGATAATCGTATCGATCCGCGAGAATCTGGCCCGATGCTCGGCCAGCGGCGCCCTCAAATATTTACCGATATCGTGCTGCATCGCATCCTCCTGTTTCCTGTATCCAACGATATTTTCACCGATCAAAGATCCCGACGTGTGCGCAGCGCCAACAAAAGGGGCGCGTTTAAACGCGTGACGGGGTTACGAGAGATCGAGTTTTCACGGATCGAGTTCCGGGGAAATAATCGGCCGGAATCTGTTGGCAGAAATTGTTGAAAAAGGAGAGAGGGAGAGAGATAGGCTAATTAAATTGAATCGCGAAATAGACAGCAGGTCAGGTCAGGAAATACCCAATGAAGATGTACATTAACAAATTAAAGTGGCTTTTCGTTCGAGATATCCCCCTTGGACGCTTGCCAGTTCAAAAAACCGGCTGGAATCGAGGAGGAGATCCTCTCCTTTCGAAATTGCCGCGTTTCTTCTTTTTCTTTTTCCCCCTTTTGCCCGCATTTTCCAAGATCATCGATCTTGTTTATTATGAACAACACGGTTTATGTTATATTCGATACGTGAAACGATACGTAGGAGAATTCGCGTGTAACGCGAACTTGTGTGTATCGTAGAGATGAAGTAAACAAGAAGGAGAGTGAATACAATTGTGAATTGCGTATTGTATTATTCGTAAAGTGTTATGGATTTCGATCGAAAGGAATTTCAATTAGGATGTAAATAATTAAGATGTTATTTTTAATTGGAAAAAAGTTTATGCCGTAATAATTACTTATATATCGATAAATAATAAGTGCCTTCGCAAAGGCTAGCTCGATATAAACAGTTTCGCTTTTTCTTTCCTTTTTTTTTTTTTTTTATATAAGCGCGTTGTCGTGAAAAGGGATATCGATCCCTTCGATCGGCCAAACACATCCCAAATGCCAAGGGGATCGATACGCACGAACTTGAAGAAAATGTTTCGAGGAGGAGGAAACGTCTCACAATCGAAGATCCCTGTTTCGTTCCCTCTCTATTTTCTAAGAGTCACGCGTTCGATATATCGTCGTTCTCCATTACGAAGAAACATGTTTGCTATATTTTTCGAGTTTTCCATATTTTTTTCCTCTTCTTTTTTTTCCTTTTTTTTTCATTTTAAATTGTCCCGTGCGATCGATACGTAGCTTTAAAACGATGAAAACGATACGATAGCGGTTCATTTTACCAATGGGCCGACGAAAATTATGGCTCGATGAGAATCGAGGCGGTGTAAATCCACTTTGCCTCTTTGTCACTCGAACCCTGACCCGTTTCTAAACGAATGTTATCCCGGTTGTTCGGGTTATGCCCGGCCGCCTGTATCGATCCCTTCCACGCCACTTCTTACTCTTCCACCCGCTTATTTTTCCATGGATTCTCCTCGAATCGAGACAAAAATATGCGATATCTTTGCGTTTTCTCCGCTCTTTTCTTCCTCGAAAAAGGAAAAAAAAAAAAAACGATGCAGCAACGATGTATCGAATATCGAATGTTGGAATTGTTGTTTGTGCTTCCGATTCTTTCTTTTTTTCAACGTTTCGATAAAAATTTCATTACTCGTTCGGAAACGAAGAGATGAAAAAACGAAATTTGTCAATTTTTCCTCCCTCTTTTTTTTTTTCCCCTTTCTCGATAAATTTCAATTCTTCCTTTCAGAAACATCTGCCCTATGTTATTGCAAGTAACGTGTGGAATTATCGAATGTTCGCGGATGCTCGTGCAAATTGAAACACAGAATTACGGAAATGGAATTACAGATAAAGAAATCGGTATTTCCCCCCGATATTTCATATCTTACGCGATTCAAATTTTCCATAAATACACAGATACTCGATCTAATTATAATATCGTGCAAAAGCCAAGCCGAAATCTAGAGTCGCGTTTCAATTTAAATCGTAAAATTCCCGAATGGTTGCTCGAACTTAAAATCGAACCGATCTTTCGAATAACTTTTACACGATGATCATAGAAACAAGACAGAAGAGATTTCTGGCCGTGTTTCGTTCACGATTAAACCGTAAAACTCGAATCACGAGATGGCCAGGCCGCAAATACCGTGGACGGCCTGGGATAAACCGACATCGCCTGTGGGACGAGATGAATCAATAAACCACGGCATCGTGATCCCGAATGCCGAACGTTTACGCGCCCCGCCACTTTTGTCGTTTATTTTCCCTGGAAAAGGTCTGGTGGGAAAATACTCTCGATTCCTGCCCTTAAAGAACCCTCCTCTTCTCCGCAAAAATTATCTCCACCCCTCCTCTCATCTTCTTTCCTCTTCGCCTAAATTTTCACTATCCTGTGTCCCTGTAATCCCTTGCTCGTTCGATTTCTGTGAAATTAATCGAAAGAATTGCCCGCGGAACAGCGCATGAATGAAACCGAGAGAAAGGAAAAAAGAAATTTTTCTCCATTCCTCCACTTCTCAATTTCTTCTTCTCCGCCCGGATGGCTCGTCACTTAAAACGATCCTCCATCGATCCTTCCCCTCCCTCTCTCTCTCTCTCTTTATCCGTGAACTTTGAAACTCGCCCCTCTTGCATTGTTCTCGTCGGATCGATTTCTCGTCCGAGATTAATTGCGCTCCGTGTCGCGTATTACTGTCCACGTATTATGGAAACGCGTTATCGCGTCACACGTCCGAGCGTGTTACTTGGCATTTTACGATTCGACTCGCCGATACATTACGCTCTCTTACGTAAACACCTGTGCGAGGTTTCAAGGGTGACGACGCGTCACAGGCGCGCGTGTAAAATCTCGCAAACAAGTACGTGGCGAAACTACCTGTTCGAGAAACGTATCCAGCTCGTCCAATTCGCTGAGATGAGGAAAATCTGCAGCAATTTCGAGAAGAAATTCTTATCTCCTTTACGAAGAGTAATTCTTTTTTTCCTGAGATTTTCCAACGACCGTGGTTGGAGATGATCGGAATCATCGATGGCTATTTTTGACGCGTGTTATATAATAGCAGGCGTTAAAGAGAATTCCTTCTGGTGTTTTTTTCGGAAAGTATTTTTGAAATAGCTTTTTTCTCTTTGTTTTTGTTATATCTCCTGCATGATCGTAATTTCTGTCGCAACAATTTTAGAAAAAACTTAAACTTCGCCGGATATATAATTCACTGGAACTTCTTCTTCTTCTTTTTCTCTCAAAGATAAAGAGAATTGCGAAAGAGCATATTTCGCGTCCGTACAGCAGATAAGAACGAAAATTGAAAGCAGAAATTCGAAACTGTGATTACTTCACAAATGCTTTGAGAGAATCTCACGAGTCCTCTTTCGATGAAAATACGAAACTCCTCGATAATCATTCGTTCTAGAAAAACGAAAATAAATAAATATTTCTCGAAACAGGTACAAATTTTGGACAAGATGTTCGCACGTTATTAATCAGAATCAATCCAGGAATACGAATCGACGAAATGCGATATCGGTCGGGCAGGTTCGATCTCAGGTTCGTTTGTCGTCGCAAGAATGATTCAGACGGGTTCCTCAGACCAGGGTTCTTTTGGGATCCGTTCTACCTGCGCCCCGGACGGTATTGACGTTTCTATCGTCACGGTTCGCCGATCCAGACCGCATGAAAGTTAAATTTCAATCGCGATCACAGCCGAAATCTTCCAATCGTGACCCATTTTCTCGAAAATTCTTCTCCCCCCAGGAGAAGAAAAAGAAGGAGTATCGAAGATGGGCGCCATTAAAGGGTCTTTTTCTTTTTTTCGTGGCAACCCGCGATCTCAAAGACGATTTTGCTTCGTCTAAAGGCTCGTATTCGTGATCTTCTCTCAATTTCGCCTTTTCCCCCTCTGTTTGCGAATGATAATCCTGCGTGGTTGTTGGAGCACGTATTTTAGAGAATTTTCCTTCGAAAGATTAGGACTTGGAAGCAACGGAATCGATTATTTATCTTAATATAGGTTCTTCTCATCGTTCGATATTCTTCCATTGGGGAGAAAATTCGAAAAAATCGAATCTTTGCTATGGAAATAACAAATTCGTTTTCTTTAAACAAATCTCGTCGATAAATAAATGAGAGATTCGAAAAAAGGATGGAAGGTCGAGAAGTCGAACGAACGAACGTCCACAAACTGCCAACGTCCAAGTGAATGACGTCACCCAAAATGACGTACAGCCCCACCAAGGTGTACCCACGAGTCTTTCAAAGGAAAGAACATAAATACCGTTCCCCTCTTTCGAAGATTTCTCGTTCCACGCATCGTTACCGCCTCACTTCCACTTTGTATACACTATATAATACGACTTTCAAACGTTTCCACCTGCGATTAATCTTCGTGAATAAACGCGAAGCAAAGCAGGAATCTCCTCGAATTTCTGAAACGTTCCCACAAACGTTCCCTTCGATAGGTGGACATCCATCACGTGAATTCGAATTTACCAAATCCTCCTTATTCCATTATAAAAGTGGAGAAAGAATCGCGATTAAAAGTAGAAATTTCCAAATATTAATTCTCGAAATTCTTCCACAGAGAGCGAAATGTTATTCCAAAAGGACATCCAATCCTAGTAATTGTTCAAAGGAAATAAAGAGAGAGAAAGAGAGACACGTTTACAGCCTCGAATAGGCGCGAGTACGCGATAGCATTCGAGCAGGAATGTCCGTGTGATACCGAGGATCGATAATACCCGGCAACGTGCCGGTCGACGTGGTGCACACGTACGTGCACATGCACGCGCAGATGCACCGTTGCTGGAGGGCCCACAGTGGAGGAGTGCACTCGTGTGTGTATACATACGTGTCCGTATACACATATATGGAAGAGAAACGTAGGAACGTGCCGCTACGTAGACAGACATCCGCGTGGAGAGAGTTAAAACAAAGTGTACGAGGCTGGTTGCATCGGTTTTCCACGCTTCCTCCATCCAACCCTCCCCTCCACTCTTTCTGCCCTGCTCCACTCTTCATCGTTTCCGTTCACGCGGTTTTCGCCCTCCTTCTCCTCCACCCCCTCCACTCCACCCTCCCCGGTTATCGACTCGCGCGTGTCACGAGTTTGGATCGATCAAAGGTTGATTGGCGTCGTGACGCGACGAGTTATTAAAGGGATAATGGATAGATCTCTTGGGAGACGATTCACGTTTCAACGTTGGTGTTCCTCCCAGTTTTGAACGGATAAAAATCTTGGAGTTGTTTTTTTGAGATTAATTTTAGCTAAAGAAAAAAAAAAAGGGATGAATTATCATCGATTTGTCAATCGAACGTCGATGCTACGAACATCATAAGGGATCGGTCAAGAACGAAGGACGTTTTGCAACAAGATCTTGGTTATTGAGTAGTAATGTAGAATCGAGCAATTTATTAATTATTTATATCCGCTTTATTAATACAAAAGAATCTCGATTTAACGTCCTACTCGGGATCTAAATTAAGCAAGCATCCGAGTACGGGGATATATTTGGATCTCGATCGAGTGGGTATTCGAGTATTCAAGTTCGGATACCCGTAGATCCAAGAAAAACAGCGAGAGCTCTAGTTCTTAGTTTTAGCTTGGCCAGAAAATTCTCGAAATTCGGCAAGCTATTAATACGGTTCGCGAACCGAGCTGAAGCTGTCTTTGACCCATTGTGCGTGTCGTGTCGTTCTCGGTAACACGATCATCTCGAACTAGTAGTAGTGGTAATTTTTCAGCCATTTAACTAGGAATTATTCATTTCCGTTCAATGGAAACCTCTCAACATTTAGATTTAATTCGCGAAACTTTGCAAGAGTTTTTCCAAATTGTCCAAGGTTGAAAGGAATTCCCATTTCTGGAAAATTCTTTTGTACGCAAATTTTATCAGCCCACCTTCGAGATTCGAGAACTCGGGGGGAGGAGGAAGAATAAAATCTTAACAAATTTTTCAATTTCTTCAAACTCGAATAGTTAAACCAAAGTTCGAGGGGATTCGAAACTTTTTCATCTTCTTTCAAAAGTTTAAACGTTTCAAAAGTTGTAAATGTCCCATCTTCTTTATCTCCCTCCCTCTCGAGATTAAATTAATCAGATTCGAAATTTGCTCGGGGAAAATTCGCTATTATCCGGGGAGATATCGTTTGCTCGAGGAACGGTGGCAGTAAAATTCGTGACGTGGCGCGAACATCTAAAATTGGATTTCGTACGCAGTGGAAAAAGCAAGATTAGGAGGCTAGCGGTGGGTAGTAGCCGAGCTGCGAGGGAGAGGATGTTGTTAGTCACGTTCACGACCGTCCAGAGAATGACGTCGCAGTTTAGCTGCCAGAACGTTACTTTGGATTTATTGCGTCCCCGGCTCGGGATCCGACCGCTCGAACTCTCGACAATGCTGACACCATTCTGTCCGCTTTGCTGCTTTTCCACACAAATTTCCGAAACAACGATCGCTTTTATTCGAACGCTATTGTTTATCCTTACTGTTTCTATTTCGTTCGCCACGTCACGCTCTTTTATCTCGTTCTTCCTCATTTCCTCGTGAAAACGACCCGACTTTTATCTCGACGTTTTTCTTATTCCTTACCAATATGATTAATCCGATTCTCATAGAACATCCTTTCGATTCAATTTCACGATCCTTCTAGAAATCTGATTTGCCGAACCGAGGAAAAATCTTTCCGCCAAAAAAATGCCAACTCCACAATGCTTGGGAAATCCTCCCGACGAAATTTCCCGACAAAAATACCGGGAAGAGGGGGGGACAGCCGCTACAAAGCGCGTAATCGCGTATTTAAATTTGCCAGCTCGGACTCGGTTCGCTTTTCCGTTCAGCTTACCCAAATGGACGTTAATTTTCCCCATAAACCTCGACGTAACGACCTGTAATTCCAGATACACACACACGCACACGCGCGCTCCCTCCATCTTCCACCTGCGCGTTTCACCATCTCCATTCTCACCGTCTACCTGTCTGTCTCCCTGCTCGTCGTTTTCACTCGCTTGTCGCCGCGCACGCCACCTATTCATCTCGATTATTATACCGGTGGACGGAGGCGGGATTTCATAAAAGCTCGGTGCAACGAACGCGCTCGCTGACCCGCTTTTATTATTTCCTACGCCTCCCCCCCCTCTCTTTCTCTCTCTCTTTCTCTCGTTCTTCTTTTTTTTCGCTCGCGCTCTCCGTTGTTAATTGCCCAGGAGCAACAGGTTCGTCTAGGAGGGTCCGTGGGCGGCCTGTCCGGCGTGGTCCTTTTGCGGATCTATCTAGGTGATGGTGTGAAGGCTGCGTGCCTTCTTTTTTTCAGGGCTGCTTGCAAAACGTGTTCGGCGTGTATATCGGTGTACATGCGCGGTTTATTTATAAGCGGGTTGTTCAAGTGGTTATTAATATGATATACATTCGCCGAACAAGCGAATGGTATTATAATGTATAATGTATTCTTATTTGTAATCCGTTGATCGATCGTCGACGGATTGGAATCGTTAAGAAATGAAGTTATTCGAATGGAAGTGTACAAGTTACAGTTTTTTCTTTCCTTTGTATATTTATAAACAACGGTGTTTGATTCTCATCTTTTTTATTTTTCCCTCGAATTTCGTAAGATTAATTTGAATCGTTAGAAACAGGATATCGTGAAAATCGTTTTACGAATGATTTACGCGTGTATTATAATCGAGATCTCAATGATGATAACGTTGTTCTCATTGGATTAACTCGATTCGCTACGAAATGTAATTGCCACCGCTAATTCCGCTACTATTACCGACTCGATTTAATTAATTCAATGACAATTACAATTAACAAATAATCTCTTTCGACGGTGAATAATTCTAAGGGATCGATCCGCCTGGAACACGCGGAACGATACGTCCGTTTTGCGATACGTCAATTCGACGAGTCCAAATTATATTTGGATTTGACAAAATGATATCGCGATTCCTGTGTCAATTTTCATAAACATTTCATAAAATATTTCGGCAAAATATTTCACGTATCGCTGTTTATACTTGACGAAGAATAATATTGCGAGTCAATCTGTCGTTGACGTAAGTATATTTGTCGTGTATTCACAGAAACAGAGAGATAAAGCCTGTGCCGTCATATCTTTGCAACCTTATCAACCTTCCTCGAAACGAGCGTGTTTCTTATCCAATTTTGACCGGGTAAACAATCGATCGGAATCCCAGTCGCGCTGATAGTTTGCAATTTCCATCGATGTTTGCCTGGAATCGGCTCCACCCAACGATTTACGTAACAATCGTCATCCGCAGTGGCGGATGATTAAACAGAAGTTTCCACGAATCTGTTTCCGGGAGTTAATCTTATCAACTCGTCGCTGTAAGGGCTCTTCACGAGACAATTTTCAAATAGAAGGATGTTTATCGAAAGAAATTAAAAAGTGAAAGTCAAGATTATTTTTACGTGTTCCAGAATATATCGATTTAAATGTGCTGCATTTTTGCTTTAATTATACAATCGTTCCGTGTTTGAATAATCATCGTTTGAATAATTAAACTTGGAACAATCGAGATTCGAAAATTACATCGTACAGTAAATTAATATATAATTCGGAATATATGTTTGTTCATACAGCTGGTCATAAATAAACTTTATTAATTATATATAAATAAAGATTCGATTGCTGGATTCTTGTTAATTTTTATGCTCCACATTGAAAGAAATATAATAAAGAGATACAGAGCGAAGAGTTTTATGTTCCAATTTTTTTTTTTATTGTTTTAGATATACCCTACTTAGATACCCTACTTAGCGAGTCAACAGATGAAAGGTATGTCACGTACAATTTCTCTCTTAATTTTCTTTTTTTCTTTTTTTGAAGCTGAATTAACGCTGTGACGGCTACTGTCGCGATACTAGCGCCGCAGTGGCTATTAACTACTTAGAGCTCAATGCTCACAGTGTAGTTCCTCTTTATCGCGCAATGAAGTCATAAATCCGTTGCCATACAAGTTCCTTTTATCTCAGAAGAGCCGATGTCAGCCTTCTCTCGTTCGCACGATCCATTTCTCCTTTCCCTTCTTATCACGTATGGCAAATGTTCTCGAAAATATGCCCATCGTAATTCACGAGTCCCGATTGATCCAAACGATTATTCCGACTCGCGAACACTTCGACTGGTTATTCTTTAGAAACAAATATCGAAAGATATTTGTCCCTTTTCTCGCCGAATTTCTTCAATTTCACGAGCGGAAACAAGCGGCCAGCTCCGCTTTAATCGACAAAACTCGCAACGGACTCAGGCGAAACTGATTATCGGCTTCCACCTCCTCCGTTTATCGCCAGAAAATAAACTCCTAGGATATCCTATACACGTACACGTACTATACACGTATTATACGTGTACGTAGCAGCGTGGAAAACGAGAGAGGCGAGGGAAAAAGGACGAGGCGAGCCGTGGATAAATCTTTAATGCGATTTGAATCGAAGCCGCGTATAATTTAAACGGGAAGATACGGGTACACGATTGTACACGATGGAGGGAATTAACTGCAACAGTGGGGAGGGGGACAAAGCGGGGGAAGGCCGGGATGGAGTAAACAAAACGCGATTGAATCGCTTCACCGAGGATTAATTTTTTGCCCGTCGCGGCGCGCCATTTTCGCATCGTTTCGAGGGGAGGGGGAGGACCATTGTTTAATTTGTTCCATTGAAATATTGACATTTCCATGCTGGATCGCGCCTCCGTGCGGAATTAATCGTGATTAATCGAATCGTTAAAGCGGAGTTATATTTTCATACAAAGGGAGGATGTCCTCGCGTTTTCTGTCAATTTGCGCTTTGGAAAAGAGAGAAACAGAGCAGGGGGGTGGATTTTTTTCTTCAGTCTCTATCTGCGATAATTCGAGTGATTCCAAGCTTCCTTTGTTATATTTTTGCCTTATAGTTTCAATTATTGCTAATCGTACGACTTTTTGAATTAAAAGAGTAAATGAAAATTGAACGAAAGTTGTATCCACTTCTAAGTATACAATATTTAGCGATCGAATCTTCTTTCTCCGCCCCTTCAATATCTTCGGGATATTGAAAAACGCACGGAAAATATCCTTGAATCTGGCGAGAATTCAGGGTCGAGAGGATACTTTTCCAATCGAGAAGGAAAAAAGAGAGACGAGATCGTGATTAGCGGCGGCACTTTCTGCAACATTGCGATCGGCGAGAAACGGATCACCTCAATTTGTCCGATTGAAACTATGCCCGGGAATTCCTATTAACCTTTCTCCATCTCTCTTCCCTCCCCTGGATCCCATTGCTTTGGGCCCGCTTGTTCCCCGCGATATTTCATTTGGCAACGCGGTGGAGAGGAGGATCTTTACGTACCCGCGTGTCCTTTCCTGTACTTGCATTTGTACACGTCGCGTTTTGCCCTCCCCTCCACCCCACGAAGGAATGCGGACCATTTTTTAAACGCGTTGCTTCGTCGAGGAACCCCTTCCGGGAGGAATTAGGGGATGCGATTCATGCCCTTCCGTTTAACGAGCGTTTAAACGATGCCAATTCGGGGATCAATTTCATTATCGTATTGATCGAGATCGAAAATAATTCGTTGGATCGAATATTATGGAAATATTTCATTTGATCGGCTACTCCTGTTGATTGAGCCGAAATTATTTATTTGGAATAATAATAATGCTAGATTATTCGTGTGTTATAATTACATTTTTTTTATCTTGGTTAAGAGTCTCGATCTCATGCGAGACACGTTGTGTATACGTGTAACATTTACGACATTTACGAGGTGCAAATGGGAGGTTGAATTCCGTACGAGAGGGGTTTGTGTATAATGTATGTGCGATAGGTTGAAGGAGCGAGTTAGTTTCCATTGGGGAATCCGTTGGTGAATGAGTTGAAGTTCGTTAGGTTGGATAATCCCTCCCCAAAAACCAGTTAAAGTCCGTTCAAGTTCATTCGCAATTCGCGTCGATCGAAAGTGATTATTCTCTTATTGAAAAATCGATCGAAAATAACATTTCATTTTTCAGTTCATTCGGCAATATATACTCTAGGATAAAGAAGGAACTATAACATTATAAATATCTACTTTCGAAACCTTTCCAATCTGAAAGTGTTATTATATTATTGCATTAACGTAGAAATACAATATCCTTTCTCCTCTCGTATAATATATACAATTATATCATATTATTTTATTAATCTCGTGGGAAAAATACGATCATCGATATTCAAAGATACGTTTCTCCTTTTCCCTGGAAAAAAATTAGTCTCTTTATCGAATCGACCAGTTTCTCCGAGTGCGCCAATTCCGCGATCTCGTCAATCATTTATTCGGGGAGAGATGGTTTGAGAGGAGACGGTAGCATAATGTATTAATCGCGGAGCAAGTGGGAATCAGTTGGAATAGATCTTGGCGTGATATTTCAGCCGGAAGGCCGGCCCTTTCTCGGCCCCCCTCGAAGGTATTCGCATTTATTACCAGCTTTATTCCGTCCAGAGGTTCCCGGTGATCGGCTATATAACCGACGCAAACACGCCCTCCTCCTCGCTTTCATTCACGGCCCGGAAATCAATTATTCATGCAGGATTCTCTCCACGCTCTCCTCCTCCTCCTCCTCCTCTTCTTCTTTTCCTCGATTGGATTCGAATCGCTAGAAAGCCGCGTAAAAAATCAAAATAGTGGAACAAGTGGAGAGAGAAGGTTCGCCCAGACGATCGTTCTTCTCAGACGATTTACGATTCCTCTTCGAAATATTCCGCGGAGGATCGTTCTTTCGAATGTTGCTCGATGCGGCCTTCGGCAGTATTTTTTTCTAACAAAAAGGGGATACGAATTTGATTAGAATGGGTCTGAAAATTTTGTGGAAATGTAAATTCCAATATAATAATATTCCAATATGCAAAATTTGCAATGATATACACAAGAAAGCATCGTTCGGTTAATTCTTTTCAGACCACTTTCACGATATAAATTACAGAACAGATAATTAACGATACAATGGAAGAATCTCCGAAACTGTTAAAGAGGGATGGATCGGTTCTCGATCGTCGAGGTGTTCTTAGGATTCATTAACGACGTGCAGCAGGGCTCGTTTCGAGGGAGACGATTCGCTTTGTTCGGCGGAGTAGGGGCGCAAGTTGGAATAATGGATGACTCCAACAGTTTGGCGATCCGTCCGCGCTCCGTTTCTGCCAGTCGATGACAGGCCAACGGCAGAAAGACGAAAAGAGGGACGGAAGCGGAGGGGGGCGTACGCTCTCGGGTCATTGGTTTCCATTGGAGCGCGTGGTGTCGCACACGTGCCGGTTTGCAACCCAAATTGCCTTCTAACGAACGCTCTACAGACTTGTGTACACCTTATAGCAGAGAAACTTGCGGGAAACGGTTCGTTTACCTCGTTGGCCTCGTAGGGATAAATCAATGGAGAGTCAGGCCGATGTGATTCATTTTTTTTTAAATTTCACCCATCGATTCGATCGTCTTCTTCTTTATACTATTAATTTTATTAAGACGTTTTTATTTATGTATAACTTGGAAATTACTTCCTTCTCTAAAAATCACGAGCAACGCAAGTATTCGTTTTCAAGTATTTTAATTTTACGTAATCATTCGTTCCTCGATCTCCTCCCGCAATATTCTCTCAGTTTTGTAGCCAGTTATATAGATTCGTATCAAATACGATCTCAACAATTTCCAAAGATAAATCTGAGTTTTCTTATAATAATAATAATACATAGCGAACGATATTGCAAATGGCCGGCGTTCCAGCGTGTTGCGCAGCAGGACTAACTGCTTGGGATTGGAAAGTAGAAGTGTAAATTAGAGAAAAAGAGAAAGTGCAACCGTGTTGGGATAAACTATTGTCGCGTAGCTTTTTTTAGACTCGTTGAATTATTTTTCTTTCTCAATTTCATCAATTTCGGTCGAGTTTTTTCCCCACCCGTTAATCGATGAAATGATTCGATCGAGTTTGCATTACATCCGCGCCACAATTGACGAATCAATTAACCCGAATTCGAGCGTTGTTAACGATTTTGTAGCGGCGGCGTCCGAGATTTATCGCGTCCTCGCGAACCGGGCCGCAATTTTTCATTATTGATACATAGCCGAGCCGAGGCCACGACAGAGTACAGGATGTTCCTCCATTCGGGATGCGATTTCGGGGATACGTATACGCGGTGCTCCTTTTTCTCCCTGTCCAACATTAATCACGAAAGTTTTCAAGGTTGCGCCCGACCCGGAATTCTGCCAGAGAGCCAGCATCCGGCAAAATGGGCGATCCTTTTTTCTCCTTTTCTTTTTTTCTTTATATCCTCATCGCGAAATTTGTTCCTCCCCGAAATGGATCCTGTCTCCTTGCTTTCGATCGTTTTCTATCGTACATTTTTAAATTTATTAAGAGGGATGGATACTTTTATATTCTGGGAACAAAAAATCTTAGATTTAGAAGAAACAAAATTTGAATGTGATCTTTATTTGTTCGGATCCGGAGGGAAAATATTTTTCAATGCGTTTCGATCGTTTAAAAAATTTGGAAAAGTGATTATTATTAATATATATGACGAGATATTGAGCGAAGAATTAATTTATCCATCGAAGACTTGTCATCAGGTGTCGAATCACGTAGGACGGATTATTATCGTTGATCGCCAAGGGACGATGTACGAAGATAAGGCGAATGTATCGAAGATCTGCTACAAACTCGGATTCTTTTTCAATGTGGAATTCGATAGAGATTACGAAGGCGTGTACCGTGTTTGAAAAGATGGGCGATTATGGTGTGTCCATTGTTGGCCGATTCGACGTGGAATAGGCTGAGAAGAGGCCCATTGTGCCTCCTTGGTTCCGTGAAACGCGTCTTTCGTTCCTGACAGCGCGTTACTTTCTCGCTAGTAGACCTTTCAACCTTATTGTATTCTCTCCCAGCCTGAAAGGGAATTTTTCATTCTGGAAATGAGACGGAGGCGTAAAATTGGCGACCGTAACGTTTCATATCAACGTTCCTCCCCTTCTTTCGTCGCTTTTATAAAATTGTTCGATTACGCTTCTTCCTCGCGAGTTTTCATTTACTTAATACGACGAACGAGTGATAATTAAACGTCGTTTAAAAGTGATTCGAATCGTTGATGCGCGACGAAAAATTGTTAGAAGCACCTCATCTACCACTTTGATCCGTAAAAAAAGGTAAATCTTGTATTCCATTTTTATTTCTTATTCCATATTTACAAACTTTCAATTTATATTTGTTATTCGTACGTATCGAACACATTTTTCAACGCGTAGCTATTTCCACTTCTTTAATTTATATTTCTAACAAAATGGGGGAAAAAATTGTTTCGTTAATTTGTTATTAGAATTTTTTTCCTTCAATTAATTAACGTAATTGCAAGTTATACGTATCATATAACTCGCTGCTCGAGATATCTTGCTCGTAAATATCGTAAAAATCACGAAGCAATCAAACTCGACCATCTTTCCCCTCCTCGTTCAGGTGATGTGATTCACCTTTACTCGAAATTATCGCGAATCACCGCCGTGCTGGCTGCTCGCCACTGGTCGAATAAATGTTATTAATATTACATTGTGTTCCGCTGGACCATTAATAATCGTAGCTTAAATTAGTTACGCGCGCGCACACGAAATGAATTGGTAAGTTCGTCCAGGGGAAGGGACCGGTAATTAATTTCGGCCTCGCATAAGCGACTGTAAATTACGGCTCGGTCGGTATCGGGGCCACGAATTTATCGATCGATAAACCTTGTTTTTGGACAATATTTCCATTTCGCGAAAACGCAACTTCTCTCTCTCTCTTGCTCTTCCTCTCGATTTGAACATTATGCAATACGTTTCCACGATCCGAATTAACGGATCGCTGTCCAGTTTTACAATCCCGCCAAAAAGCTAGACACTGGTGTATACGTGCGTCTAGGGATATAATTCCGACGAAACCATTCCGGGTCTCCTCTGTTCCCAGAAACCGCTCAGGTCAATTTTCCCTTCTAAAAACCCACCTTGTTTTGGAACCCCAACACTAAATATTTCTTCGAAATAGGATTTTCTCGCATTCTTTTCCTTTTATCCTCTAATCTTCACGATTTGTGAACGGGATATCTCGTTTCTTTAATTTTCACTATTTATTTTGAATATTCGATTTCAAGAATCGTTGAGATTTGTTTTTTCGAAGTAATCGATTGCAATTAAATAACTGTAAGAGTTGCGAAATTACGAGCAGGCATTTTTACGAATAAAGAAATAAAACTTGTTTTATATACGTTGTTTGAACTCATAAATAAATAAGTCTAAGGCGTTCAATTCTATATTTATTTTAGCTATAGATCTTTCGAAGATTCTTCCCCAAACATATCAGCCTGTACAAACAAAGATAAACTTATTCGAACATGACACAAGAGACACTCTCGAGAAACGTCTTGAAACGCACAAAATTAACCCAGTCCAGGATCGAACCGGTTAAATTCAAGTTAAATTCGATCATGGCTGATCCACAGGATCCCGAGGAGTCGTTTTTAGCGGCTTAATTTCTTCTAGCAACGTTCGCATTCCTGCTTGATCCGGGTTCAGCTTCACGGAATTTCTCCGGATCTTTTATCACGGCGTTTACACGAGGAACACCTCCCCTCCTTCCAGCCGGGGCGTGGGTTCTTGGAACGTCTCGTACGTACACGTGTTTCGAAGCTGGCCGTGTCCTCCCCGCCCCCTTCCCCTTCCCCGAATTGTACAGGTTCCTCGGAGCTATCTTTCCAATTACGATGCAAATATCGACCGGCGAAAGCTTTCACTCGGAGACGATTAAGCGCCGATTAATCGAGCGGATCTCGAGCAAGCTCGTTCTTGGTGCTCGTTGAGGGAGTTTGATTCGATCGAAAAACAGTGTACATTCAAGATTAAACTTATTATTTTAGATAATCTTCGTTGTTAATTCTTCTGTGATAAATTTCTACTATTTCTGGTAGAAATTGAGAAATATTTAGAAACAGTGTTAGAGAGGAAATGTGTTCCTTTTTTTAGGGAAAACTCTAGTAAGTAAAGTGACGCAATGGTGCACGGTAACTGCGAATAACCCGATTCTCTAGCGCGGAGTCGTCGAAGCATGGAGAGTTTCGTTCGCCTGCGCTGATTCTGACCGATGATAAAACTTTCGATCCACTCTCTGGACGGTGATGTATCGTCCCGGGGTGTGTATCGCCACGGGGAACGGGGTGGGAGAGGGTTAGGAAGAGCTGTTGTTAGAGCTTTTATCGTATTGCGGATTTTCGACGATTCGTGAACGGCTTCGATCGTTTACCGTTCTGTAATCGGCCGCGGCGTTTCAATATTGTCGCTTCGTTTGCCCCCTCCACGATCTCTCTTCCGAAACGATGATCGATATTATTTTTTTTCTCTACCTTCTCGGGAATAGGATTTCGATTCGATTAAAAATTGGATGTGTATATACTTTTGACAATTTCTAAATTTCGTACGCATTTTAACACGGTTTCCATACTTCCACAAAAGGGAAAAGGGAAGGTTTCGAGTATTCGAGATCTCGAACGTCAAATTTACTCGATTGCTTCGAGTGCACCGATGTGTGCCATAACCGTTACGAACTACCGGTTTCTCCTGTAATAACGCGGAACAAAGCTTCTTCGGCCGCGCTTTTATCGCATACAACGTTCTCTCCCTTCGCCTCTTCGTCAGAGACCGCGATGCTCTTTACGCGCCACGATACGAAATTCGACGAAATTCCCTTCTCCCCAAAAAGGTGATCCATTTGTGTCCGATTCGATAGCGAGAGAAATAATTTCTGGCAAATTTTTATACGTAATATTTTCTCTTCAGTTAAAATCGTAATTTAAGTATTTAATCCGTGTCTTAAAATATAATAAGATAAAAATATTTTGTCCACAAATTTTTTTCAAGCTTTACTTCCACAAATTGCCCGCCTAAACGTTGCAACACGTATTATCGTGCTCGCTAATTGAATTATTATGCGTTGCATACAATGTTTACACTTTGAATTGTGACTTTTACTTGATTAAAAAAGAATTCTTACCTACTCGATGCTTTACGACATCTCGCTCAACATGTAACAAACACGCAGTATTTACACTTTGAATTACCAGTGACTTTTAATTACGAATCAGTCTTCCTTACTACATTATTCATTATTCGATACTCACAGCGATATTTATATATATTCAAGGTATAACGTACGAAAAATACGTGAAAAGAGAAAAAAAGGAAAAAGAGATTCAACTATAAAAAAATTGTACCATTTTTCAAAGAATTTTTCACGGTCCGCGTCCACGCGACCGTCCGACACGCGTGCCGAGAATCGAGCGTTTGTGCCCCGTTATTTTCACGATCCTCGTGGTTCCGAGTAATGCTAACATTAGCCGAGACACGTATCAAAAGCATTCTGTGTATCACGGCCGGCGAATCACCGTACGAATCGTGCCGAGAAATCGTTGGAACGCGGCCAATCCGCGCCGGCCCTTTTAGAACCGAATCCATCGCGTGTATTACGGAAATCGATAGATACTCTGTCGGTTCTTGCGGGCCAAACATTGATTTCGTCTCATCGTATAATTTGCTTCGACCTCCCCCCTTGCGCTAAATGTGATGGTGGCGGACGTCTCTCGCTCTCTCTCTCTCTTTTTCCATGGGAAATGGATTAATCATCCTTTACAATCATCACAAAAGTGGTTATAAATGGAACATTCGATATCGTTTTCGGTAAAATTAAACGTTCATTCTGCCTATCGAAAAGAGAAGAAGAGCGAGTTTAAGATGATTGCAATTTCAATTTATCCAGTGTTATTTACAACGAGAACACTTTCCAAACTTCGCCAACGTAATCTACCGTCGATGATTTACGTCTCGTAATCAACATTCGAACAATGATCCATCGTCTGCCTAGCTTCCTAGAACAGGTGAAACCACATTTTCTTCTCCCACCACTTCTTTTCTTTCCCGCTCGTTGCATAAGCACGCGATCCGCGTCCTCGAGCGTTTCTCGATCCTCGAGAAGTTTATCGCAGCATGGAGGAAAGCAGCTCGAGAGTACTGTTACGACGAGATTCCAACGTGGACGGTTGGTTGGCCGAGGCGAGCTTGTGATTTCACGGTGAAAAGTCGCGACGACGACGAAGAAGGTCCGACCGGTTGGTTGCTCGCCTTTCGGTGGAAGGGGAAACGGAACTCGGCGCAAGTCGGTCGTAACGCAACAAATCGTAGAGCGGACCCCTGGGCATAAATAAACGTGGGCGGAGGAAAAACCGTTCATCGATTAATCGTCGAGCAACGCATCTTTGGGAAACTGAATTGTCGAATTTGTCAAAGGCAGCGATCGAAAATGATGTTTAATTTTATCGAAGGGTAGATTAGAGAGAGAAATAACGAAAGGTTAATTTGCAATTGTGCAAATATTTTAAAGTAATATCTTATTGCTTATTAATTTCATATCAGAGTAGAGTATTCGAGTTTTTAATCGTATAATTATAAATCGATCTACTTAAAAACAGGGGTGGTTGGATGACACTATAAAGGGATCGATTGATACATGATTTTAACTAGAGAGGAGAATGTGATCGAAGATGTGATTTGATGTGGCCGTTATTACGGTATTATATAGATCATTTCGCTAAAATTAGGTAGGGAATATAGAGGTTTCCGTTGGTTATCGATCGCGCTAATACGATGGATTCCAATTTGGATGCCAGCCTCGCGTTAAGCTGATCGTTAAGCGGTGTCATCGTCGAAGACTGAGACTTGGCACAGCTCTAAGGGTTATCGGTTCATCCTTGTTAATATAACCTGCCTCGCATTAATATCCCTGTTCACATTTTTCATCTTTGACAAATGTATAATATACTTCGTCAACGAAGTTTCCACTATGAAACGCTTAATTATATATTTATATACGTATCTAATTACACAAGTACCTGCCACGTTGAATATAATTCAATTAAATTTAACGAGTAACAATCGAGTAACGGTCAACTTATTTGGTTCGAGATGTTGAACGGAAATACTATAAAAGTTCTCTTAGAAACTGTCCAATCCAGTGTAGTTGCATAGTAGACCGACCAACTCGAAAATATTTATATCGAACATCGACACATCGACTCGAAATTCCCATTTCCCGCACGAAACTCATTTTTCCCCTCCCTTCTCTCTTTTTAAATTGCCGCTCGCGACTCGAATTGCTCGAAAATTCGCAGAGGAATCGAATGGCCACGGCTGGCGGGTCGTTCGCGCAGAGGATTGGATAGGGTTGGTTGGGAGGCAACCATTCCAGGCATACTTTACGTCCGGCTTGATTTGCAACGGGCCTACGATATTAATAGCTTATTCGTGGCGGGAATTGGAGCGAGTATCGCCGCTCGCATCGCGCTCCGGCCACCAACCGGTTCGTTCGCTCCCCGCCGGCTTCTGTCTCGCCCGTTTACTTGTTTACATCCCTCTTTTCCGCGTCCTCCGCCCCGCCCGGCTCCTTGTCTTTTCGATACACGCTCGATAACTCGCTTCAACCAACCCTCGACACCGAGTCGCTCCTTCCAACGATTATTATTATTGTATTTTTCGCGTTTAATCGACACGATTCCAAAACATTGAATCGATGTGATAAAAATTAAACAAATACCGATTTTCAAATTCTCTAGTAATTATGGATCAGAGCAGTGAATTAGCGGATTGTATTTCCAAGATTAGGGGCTAGGAATCCATCGATGACCCGAATAGTTCAGTTGGCACGGCCATTCCGAGTCCCGGTTTAGCCGTTCGATCATTGCCCCGCCAGGATATAATTGAGGGAGGAATGGACACACGTCACACCTATACATCAATTTCGATCGTTATTTATCCGTTCCACAAATTCTTATCCGAAATACGATTTCCTATCTCGCCTTTATCGGAATAAAATAAAAATTCTCCCCCTTTTTTTAATTTATTCTCCTTTAAACTTGCGAGAATGCAACGTCCACTCGTTCTTTCAATTATCAATTCCCTCCCCCTTCGAAATATCTTTAGATCCAAACGAAATCCTGATGAATTATGCGAACCGGTCGTAATATCCTGCTGTCCTATCGCTGGTGGCAACTCTCTCGATATCAGAAAGATCTCGTCTCGACTTAAACGGTAATCCTTGCACGTTCCTCGAGGTAATTACAAGCATTTCAGGTCCCTCAGGTGTCGAATCGAGTCGCGTTTATGCGCCACGACTGCTTGAGCGTGTCCTTCCAGGCCCCCTGCAGCGTCCCGTTGCACCTCATCGCTTTGCCGTTGTTAGCCGTTTGCACTTGCTCGTTCCATTACCACCCTTCACTTGCGGCGCTAACAACCGGCACCCCTCAAAGGGAGATGGAAGCCTGTCTTGCGCCCCCTCGAAATTCCACGCTGCTCGGCTACGCACTCTCTCGTTTCTTTTCGTTTTTTAGCCAACCCTCCTCTTGTTCTTGTTATTTTTCTTCCTCCTCTTCTTTTTCTTCTTCTTCTTTTCGTATGTCTTAATGCTCCATGGATGGTTCTTGAGCTTCGACTCAAGAAATATCTTAAAGTTTAGAAAAATAAAGAAGATCTCGGGTTTCGGCTTAACTTTAGATTTCGAACGATCGTCCTAATATTTAAGGATGGATACTCGTAGACTCGAATGAGAATAAAGATCAGAGGGATTGTATATCGTGTTTCGCGAAGGAAGAACGTAAACGGAAATGTGGAACGTGATCTATGCTCCAATTCGTATCGTCTTTTATCGTACACCTCCTTGGTGAATAGAACAGCTTCGTGGTGGAATTCTATCTACTTTGGCGTGATAGTTTCGATGGCTTCGGAGTCCACGGATGTGGTCTTTTTCGATCGTGCGAGTATTCGAAAGAACGTTGGAAAATTGGAATGTCTGGGATATCATTCGGGACCGATAGTTTCTTCGAATTTTCTTTGAGTTGGTGAAAATTTTATATATATGTCGTTCATTTTTAATCCTTGCACATTCGATATTACTTAAATAATTATACATAAGTAAAGTAAAGTTATTCGACTAATTACGGCAATGGAAATTAAACAATTAAATGGCATTCCCCCATTGAAACGGATTTTGTACTTGCAAATGCGAAATATTATCGCTTAACATTGACGAATAAAAGATTTCTGATAAAATATATTCCAAGCGAAATGGCAATTATGAATTATTTAAAGTCTCTGTCTTTATTTCAATTCCATTTCCATATGTATATAAGAATCCAAATTTGCATAAACATCCATAAACGTTAAAGGATTAAATTTACATATATATTTTCATTACGTACAATTTACTTTCAAATCCAAAAATTCAAACGTGTTACGCGGATATTTAACCGATCGTGTTCAACAACGATATATACATACATATATATATTCCTTCTCATTGCGAGAGAGGTGGAAAAACGTTTCATAACATTTATGACAACGAATGGAAGGAAGCAAGCGCGTGAAGCGTTTCGAGGGATCGGACGATCGAGCCTTCTCTCGATAGGGACGATCGATTTCCAATGTCGAGCCTAGCCTTAACGTAGTTTCCGCCGGAAGCGGTACGTACGACCACTTGGCAATCCTCTCCCAAGACCTTGAACTCCTCCACTCGACGATTACTCCGAGTCGCCGAGCCGATAAGAGAGTTACCGACTACATTTATACGCGGATATCGCTCGTTCCCAATTTCTACAGGCATCTCGCTCACGTTTCCCCGGATAAAATTGTGACCCCGGGCCGATTGCGCCACAATTTTCTTCCAAATCGTTATCTTTCGGCTTTCGACGATTTTTCAACCGACTCTCGCTATCCCGTTATTGCTTCCTTCGACGCCTTCAACACGAGAGATTTTTTTTCTGATGAATTAATACAAAGGGCGGGTAATTAACAAGAGCTCGAATTTTCAAAAATGTACGCATACGCGTCACGAAATATTATACACAGTTTGACAGAAATGGAATAAAAATAAAACGAGATAATGTTTGCTCGATAAGGATAATCTTGCGCAACGCGTTATAATAAATCGGTATATTGGTGAATTTATTCAGGAAATTGTTTCCAATTCTTTCTCGTCGCGTTACAACTTTTCATTGTTCGCGAAACAGCGAACAAGTAATTCCATAAAACCGCAAAGGCAATTCGCCGCATCTGCGTAGCAATTTCACCGTTTCCTTCTAACGGAGATATTCCTATATTCGAGGGAATACGATGTTGTTGCGGATGTTGCCTCGAATCGATACATATATCGAACGCCGTTTCATTCATATTCGTCTCTCATTTGGATTCGGAGCGGATACTCATCTTCAAATTCCAATAAACCGTTGTTGGGCGACAATTAACAAAGTTTTTCTTGCTGCAACGAATAAATAAATTAATTACATCGATTGATATCCGCACCGTGCTCGAGCGAACCCGAGGCAGAAAATCAAGGAACACGTGCACCGGGGATAAAAGCATTATCTCCGCCCGTAACCACTTAAGTTTTCACCCGGCCGAGTAATCAGAGGCAGGGGACAATGGAGCCGGGGAACGAAAGAACGTGGCCGCGTCAAGAATGGAGGAGGGCGAGGATAAAGGGAAGCGATGATGGTGGGGCGAAGAAAGGTGGGGGCGAGTCGGTTCTGCGCGGATCTCGAGAGCGAAGAACCAGCCCGAGGCTGGACTCGGGCCAACGGCAGCATCCGTTCCACAAATGTCGCTAAATATATACCCAGAGCTAACCGCCTCTAAACGGGCCAACGAAACTTGCCCGATACCTCGACAGGAGGAGGAGGGTGTAACAGGGTTGAGGCGAGGGTGGACCGATCCTCTCTCGAATTCTTCCCCTCGTTATCTCGATGTAACGCGCTCCAACCATTAAATTACAAATCTTTCCATTTTTATTCGAGGACGAACAAAAGACGGAGAAATAAACGAAACGAGCGCTTAAGAAACGATCCTCCTATTTCGGGTAATTCAATTGTAAAAAAACGGAGCGGAGCGGAAGCGAGGAAACAGAGGAGGCAGAGTCAGACAAGGAATAACAAGATGGAAACGGCCGGATGGGCGAACAATGAATGACCCACATACACGTGGAGGGCAAATAACAAGCGTGGCAAAGTAACGAGAGATAATGCGGTTCCATTATCGCGGGCCGATAACTCGAGGCGACGACACCGTGCGACACTGTTTCGAGACAGCGCGTGTGTGTAACGCGCGGTGTGGGGGGAGACAGGGACGCGCTGTGTATTGATTCGAGGGGGAAGCGATTGTTCCGATCCGGAAACGGTTCTCCGTCCCCGCGATTTCAACAAGGAAAATCTTTTTACGAACGAACGGGGTGGGTGGTTTCCCGATTCTTTACGGCTCAATCTTCTTGTTTTTCTTCAATTCGGTCAACGTTCATTAATTATATTCATTTATTTATAATAAGGAATTGACATTTGCTTTCAGATATGTAGAACGTAGAAAAGAAAGCATGCGAGCTTCGCGATAATGAGAAAATTGGATAAATGTAGAATTAATTCTTGATGTATACCGTAGATAAAACGCGACTGGTTTTATTAAGTCGTTGCAGTTTTATTAATCTCGAGGCAGCTTGACTCGATTAGTTTCGTATATATATATATGTGTGCATCCGGCTTAATAATTTCACCTGCCTTTTTTTCTCTTAATTCAATATAACTTATAACTTTATATATACAATATTTTTTATCGTTTACAATTTCATGCTATATAATTGTTACAGTCAAATTCATGGTTGTTGGCCAACCTTAGGTTCAATTTACGTCAATCTATTGGCTTCGTTTTAAATCCTTGTGATCCTTTTACGTACTTGTTATTATTACAGTTACGATAAATCGAAACTAATGTCTTATTTAGAGAGCTTCCTACGAAAACGAGAAGGAAAATGTTACTCTTTAATCGCAGCAATGGATTTTCAAAAATTCTTCCGATGATTCTCGCATGACCGCGTTTCGTAATCGTGGCATAAATCAAGATATACAGAGACGATCGTCATCTCGATGGATGCTTCGATGGAGTCGAATGGAGAGGAGCGAGGTCGACGAGTCGTTTCGTGGTCTTTGGTATTTCGGTACCGTCTGTTCCTTCTCTGTCCCCACCTCGTTGCGTTTCACCTTTGCACGTTCCATCTGTCCTCCTCTTTTTCTTCTCCTTCTTTTCTTCCTTTTTTTCCTTTTATTTCTTTGAAACGCTTACCAAAGGCAGCAGCGAAACCGAGAAGAGACAACGACGGCGAGACACCAGCAGCGCGAAAGTAGAAGAGAACGCAGCAGTTTCTGGTTGACCATGAGTACAGTCGGCCATAATCTGCAGGTAGATCCCGACCTCTTCTCTCTCTCTCTCTCTCTCTCTCTCCTATAGTCGGATCGAAATTGAAACCGAATCGAAGGAAACAATTGTCTGAAATATCAATTAGAATCAATAGTTTCTTATTTCTATTAGTTGCTCTTATTCGTAGTAGCACAATTTAATTCGTTTCAAAAAACGCATAAAAATAATCCCGTACATAAGAGTGATATTATTCGAGTAATATAGATTCGTTTCAAAATTTATTAAAAGAAATATTCAACCCCCGTAAATAACTACCGAATAATATTTCAAACGCATAATATAACACTCTCGTTTCTCGTTCGCGATCCCACGTCTTTTTTCGCTCTTCATCTTCCGTTCTTTATCTCGTTTGGTTCGGGTCAGGTCGGCGGCTGACGAGGCAAACGTGTTGCCGCAGCACGCAGCAGCTCGATATACGAAAAAAAAAAAAAAGAAAGAAAGAAAAAAAGGATCAGATTAGAATCCCCCAAGGAGGGGGAGGAACATAAATCCACGCTTGGCAATTCGAGCGACGGGGACGTCGGTGTCGTTTTCGTTGCTGGCCCCGATTCTTAAGCCTCCTCCGATATCTCGACGCCGTGTTGAGACGCCCGTCGAGCCGCCTCCGCGCTCTTCTCTTCATCCTCGAATTACGTCATTTCTCTCGATTTGTTATCGGCTAATGGCGGTTGTTGGCCCGCTGGGTCGTTACTGGGTTGTTCTACATAGGGTTGTTCATAATGGTAGACTCGAAAACATTTTTAATTTTCTATCATTGACAAGTCTCTTATCCGAGCGATTGAAAGGAATACGTGTTGTTTTTTGCAATCTCCCGAGGAATTTCGAAAATTTCATTTTTGGAAATATCTCGTGTAACCGATCAAAATCATTAGAGAATTCATTGGCTAGAGAATCAGGCTGTATACATACCGAAAGTAGCGAGCGGTTAAACGGATTGGAAGAGAATCGCCGCTGGCCGTGTGTCGAAACGATCTAGAAGAAATCGGCCTATTCTCACGGTGAATGATCGGGATTATCTTGCTCCATATTTCTTTCTGTTTAACGTTGTTATTGTTTTCCTGCGATCGAAGGATATAAATTGTAAATCGTGATCGAAATCGAGTCATTTAATCTTGTTATTTAAATTAATGTATACGAACGATGAAGCGTAAAGAATTGGCATAACTTGGGATCGTAAAAAGGCCGAAAAAAGGTTCGTCGAAAAAGATATTCTTCGCGAGAAGAATTATCTTATAAGGAGAATATATTTTGCGACGATTGTATTTTCTTTCGTTTATGTTGCATTAACTTTATTTCCATTGTCTAATATGACAAAAAACGATATACACGTTAAAATACATTCTCTACTTATCGATTCTTTCCCTGTTCAAGCTTCGTATCAACTTTCCTTATTTATTATCTTATTAAAAGTTGGTTGATCGATCTCGAAGCACGAATATTTCGAATAATCGACGATCGCAAAGGTTAGATTAGAACGATCGGAAGCGGCCGGTCTGCACGAGGAATGGCGAAGTGTCAGTTGCGAAACAGCCGCGATTGCGACGATGAAACGACGGCGTGTCAGCATATGATATACCGGTCGGTCGGCCAGCCTGGCTGGGATGTCAAGGCCGCATACATTTACATGGAAATACGCCACGTTCGAGGCGAACGAGCGCGGTGTCTCCTCCATTCGTCCACCTTGCCCGTGGACACCGACTGCAACGAGAACACGTTTCTTTATGAATTCCAGTGACGCGAAAAGTTGGAATAATGGTGGAATAATTAAGAGATGATTACTGTGAACAGTAGAAGAAGAATTCTTATGATAATATGTTACACGAAGAATTACGAAAAAGTCAATTCATGAATGAGTGGAATAAAATTCTCCAGGAATTTTCGAAAAGTTCGGGATACTTCATTACGAAATATTTATGAATTCAATTTAGAAAAGATGGCCAAGTTTTGTTATTAAATTTCGATCGATATTTATTTTAATTCTAAATTTAAATTTAGAATTTGGACAACATCCTGTTTAAAGATCGTTTAATTATTATTTGTTCCATATTTTGGGAATAGGATCTCAAATCATAAAATATTACTCCTGTTTAATTTCATGGACGATGATTTACATTACTTTTGGATCTTTCAAAGAACTAATGGTCGATTGCCTCTCCTTTCTTCTCCGTTTTGTGTCATGGAAATGGCACATTTTGCCAGTGAAAGTACACGGCTTACGAGAGAAAATATTTCGCGGGTTAACGCTCAAAGGTAAAAGAGAGAAATTTGAGGGAAGCGTATCCCTTTTACTGGATAGTAAAAAGTTTTATTTTTGCGTTCCTCGGCCAAGTGTGTACGTGTATTCGTATTCAGTTACAGAATATGCGGTTCTAAGGTTTAACGTCCGTGGCATTGCCGGCTTCTGGCCGACATTGCTAGATCGTGAAAGGTTAACGTCGGTGAAAACTTAATTCGATTATAGTGTGTGCGCAACATCAACCTATTTTCCCCTCCGCTGCTGAAAATAAGTAGGGGGTAATCAACGTGCTAATAAAGACACGAGACTTATTCCCATCTAACGTAAACATTTCGAATCGCAACCGTGAAATACCAATGACGAATTAAATTACGTGTAACCAGAAAATATCCATCTTTTCTACATAAATATACACTTTATTTTGATCTTTGAAACACAAAAAGAAGAGAAAACGTTTATGCCAATCTAAAGATCATTATCTTTCTATAAAACACGAAAATTATACACACACACACACACACACATATATATATCTAAACAGAATAGAGGAAACGAAGAAATTGGATATCGAGTCGAATCAATCGTATAAATCCTTAAAAACTTAGGCTTAAACTGCGGGAATAATAAACGGCTTTGCTGCTGTTACCAACCGAGTGAAAGTTGCTATTCCATCGTGGTGACAACGGCGATGTGATCGAAGTGGGTTTTCGCGTTTGGGGAAGAGCGAGGAAGAGGAACGGGGGAGGGGAAGGGGGGGTAACGTATTCGAGGCGCGGTTGTAAAGTCCGAGCCGGTCGTCTCCTCGTTTGGGAGGACGATAAAAGGGGCGATGGAACGGCCAGGAACGTGGTCAGGCTTCCGCGGGTCGGATTGCCGTTATTTTAAAACCAGCGAGCAACGATAAAAATGATATGTGCCAGCGCTTTGCCACTTTATCGATTCGGCCACTTTGAAACCACCGCGCGGAGTCCGATTTGATTTAAGCTCGGCGACTCGCTGGAGAGTCGTGGACATTGTTTACGTGATGAACGCACGGTTCTCTTTAACTCGAAAGGCTCGAGGATTATTAAAGGGAGGAAAATTGGTTTTTTGATTTCTTTCTTAATTAAATCGCAGTATGAAACGATCTCAATTCGCTGCAATGCAATCCGAGATAACTATATTGCGAGCATTTTTCCAAACAACGTGGGTGAGAGAAATTGGAGAGAGGGGGTCGATCGAGCGCCAGCTTTGAGAATAATCGGTCGGAGAGAATCTCTTTTAACGAGGATCATTGTCGACGCGCGCGATGTCGACCCGAATCCATCTCGTTCTTGGCCGCCTGTTTCCCGCCAGTGTGTCAAGGTCTCTCGCGAAGGATGCACGTCGGGAGATCGCGTCGGGATACACGCACGTTCGCCAGTCCTATGCGCACCGGTGAAGGTGACGGTGGTTGACGTTTCATTACCTCTCGACGGAAACCCGTGCTCTTTTATCGCCGTTTCTTCCCATCGAACGTTCCCATCGAACGAGAACACCTTTGACCTTCTTCTCTCTTCGCCGGCGATCGAACAGGAAACTGTCTAATCTATACGCGATACTGATTTCTATTTCTCGGTTTGGAAAAGACGAGTATAATAATGCTATCTTCTCGTGTATCTATGTGTATTATATATAGATGGTGAATATCAGTTTTTCGAATAAATTTATCAATTTTGTTGCGTTGCGTGTGTTCAGGAGAGATTAAGGTTTCCTGTTGATGATTAAGAGATATCGTTCGAGAGAAACGAGACTTTTTTCTTTTTTTCCAGTGATTTGTTACTTTAAAAAGAACAAAAGAAAAAAAGATTTTGTAGTAATCACTCGCTTCGATTAAAATTCAAATAATTAAAAGTTTCGTTCGTGCTTCACTTTCTTTACTGCGTACTTCTTTATTGCGCAATTATACCGAGAAAACTGTAAAATATTAAAAGATTAAAAATTAAAAAGCCGTCTATAATTCAATTCGGAATGCAAATTCCCCCACGAGTGGAAGCTCCTGATTTTCGCGGGTTCCGCTTCTTCGACGGAATTACACCATAACGCTTTCGCCGTTCCCTTGCGAATTCGAACGCAATCCCGTTTACACGCTGCGCAAACCCGTGAGAAATGTTACCAAAACTCGCTCCGGTTACGAACGCCCTCTATTCGATTATGAGAATCTAGTGATGTTCTCGAAGCTATGTATCCGCTCTCTTACGTTCTGTCTTGCTACGCGATCTAATCACATTACCGTTTCGAAAAGAGAGACAGAAGGAGGAAGGAGATTTATTTGTTGAAACTTGAAAGATGTAATTTTTTTCCGAAGAGAGAGAAGGAATAAAAGAAATTTGCATTTTTCTTGGAAGGTGAATTTATACTTTCAGTTGCGCATTTGGATTATTTAGTTTCATAATTGTACAATTCATATATATTTCAGTCAGGTTTTTATATTCGTTTTGTTTCTTCAATTAATCGTTGCCTTTTCTACTTTATACATATCGCATTCCTAATATATATATATATGTATATTTTGTGTCACGAAACTTATTGTTGCGCTGGTGTTATCTAAACGTAACAAACGTATAGGAGAATAATATCAGGGAAATGAATTGTCGGCGATAAAGAAAGAAGATGGCTCTCGTTCTCTTTATATCCGGGAGGATGTTGGAGACGATATCGAGCGTTTATCGATACAGTCAGGTATCGTGGAATCGATGGAGAGGATCGAGCGATAGGGGCAGGGGGAGGGGAGAGAGCACGATAAAAACAAAATACGGTGTTCTTTCGCGAATCTGGAATACGGATGTACAACCTCCATCTCCTCGTGGCCGCGATTGGACGATCGCGACGGGAACGATTCTCGACGATCGTACCATGAATTTTTCAACATCCGCCGCTTTTTTTCTCTCCGCCGAAACGGACGATAGAGAACGAACCGTCAAGAGCGTATACACGCGCTTTTGTATCCCTTGCCGCCATGATATATATCTGTATACCGGGTTATTCCATAAGTAATATCGTTTATATTAAAGGCTCGAAACAGAAGAAGCAACTTATCCACGAGATTTTAATACTTGCGAAGAATAATTTGTTATTATATAAGTTTTTAAGTTTTACAGAATCGATTGTTATTGGAAAATTGAGAGTATGAAGATGATAACGTGATAATCGTGTATAGGTAAGATTCGAAAGTTAATCGGAGATTTCTAGAGATTCAATAGGACGATATTATTTTTGATGTAATCTTCGTGTCCCACAGTTGATTTTTATCTCTCGGGAGTTATTTTCGAATGGGTTTTATGTTAATGGGAGGGGAAAGGTCAGGGATGGCCGAGTTCAGAGTGTAACAGAGTTCATTAACGATATTAAGCACGGGATGCCGTAAAACGCCCGGTAATATCCCGCCCTCGCCCTCGCTTTTATTATTCGGCCTGGTTGTTGGTATGTATCATAACTGTGGAAATATTTCGTGAAATATTTGAATTGCATCAACATCGAGTTGTTATAAAGTTATTCGTCGGAGAATATCGAACGAATAAATGTAGAAATTTCACGTGGAATTTTATGAGATCGTTCATTATTTCAAGTAATTGTTTCTGTTTGAAAAAGAATAATATAGAATATTGGAAGTCGGTATAGAAGGTTTTTATTTCATTTTCTATTCATTTTTTTTTCTCCCTCTTAACGTTCATTTAATTAATCTTTCGATCAATCTCTTTCTCCTCTCGATTTTACTACGATAAATCTTTATCGAAATATAATAACGTGCATCGTTTGAAGTTTAGTTTATTATTAACTTGCATTATTATTATTAACATGCGAAAAGGAGAGAGGGATACAAACTTTTCTTGGTTAAACAGGATTTTTCATCAACAAATAATTTAATCCAATACGTTCAACTCACTGATTCGCGGTTATAATACGTAACTGTACACGTAGATTTTAATCGCATATTATTCCTGCATTACTATTTCCTTATCACATAAATTATCTCATAATTATTAATCATCAAATCCATTAATAAATCGTTACTAACAAACCAATAAACTCCTAACTCGAAGGAACGCACGTAAGAACACAACCAAACACTCTAACTAGATATCCCTTTCCAAAATCCAATTCCTTGACCGCAACTATAATTACTACGTTTATCGTGTACCAACATATCCAACCCCCTCAAGTGGCTGATCGAATATTCCCTGCCAGGCAAAAGACCCACCACTACCACTAGCTACCGATCCAACCTATCCAGGTCACCCCTACATCCCTCCACCCCCTCGCCAACCCCTCCATTCGGTTATCACGTACACGGAACACAGATTTTCCACCGCCGTGGTGGGGGGGAGGCTTTGTTGGAACGTTTCAGTTAACATCTCGAAACGCGTGCTCCTCTTACGAGGGGATCGTTTCGAAGGTGAGGCTTGCGGCCTGTTCACGGTATCGGTGAAACTCGGCCACCACCGATGTACCATCTCGTGGCTACATACGTACACGGAGGGGAAGAGGGGCGCCTCTTCAGCCGCTGGAACGTTGCCAGATCCGATGAGGCGAGTGAAACCAATCTGCCCGGTTTAAGTCACTCCCCGGTGTCTCGATTATGGGCCCTGTAAGCGCGCGAGCCTCGTTCAAAATTCATCCCTCGTCGATTCATCCCCTCTTCTTTCTCTCTCTCGGCCAGCATCACTTGGGAGGGGCGGGGGAAGTTCCTGTGAATTTGAGAATCGGTCGATGAGTCGTTTTTTTTTTGTTTTTCGTGTAACGCGGATTAATTTATTCGGAAACGCGTGTACTTTCGAGGATGGGTTAAATATGTATGTTAAAATGGGTGAAGCAATAGCAAAGATTTAAATAAGATTTATGTTGTTGTACATTCATCTATATGCAAATTTATATGTATATACCGTGAAAATTATATATATTTATCTAATTTGCCAATCTCTTGAAAAATAAACGAAAGTAATTATTTTTATTCGATTAAATCGTCTAATATTCATATTTAGATAGCGTTTTACCTGTTTTCTATGTTCGAATAGGAGACGTATTATTGTACACGCGACATTACCCAAATCGTCGACAAAGAACCGGTTGGCGACCGCAAAGCTCACCACAAATTCTGTTTCGTCGCGACCTCCGATCGCGTGCGCGCACCGTTCGACATTCGAACCCAGTTTACTTTATTCCACGAAATATTATCGAATGGAAGGAGTCGTTAACTTGGGCATAATAAATTCTACCGAACAATCGCGTAATTTAATCAACGAATCGTGGTCGATTTGATTCGATTTAATTGTGCGCTTCTAAAAATTCGAACGAGAGAGTGAATCTCACGTACCTAATTTTCGAATTGTACACGATTAGTTTGAAGTATAATCCTATATTTAAAAAATTTTACAATTCGTCGAGGATTATTTTAAAACTTATCAAGTAACGAATGATTGATATTTTAATCGTTTTATGATTTGATGTACAATCTTGTAAAAAATTGTAAGGTATTTTAGGGAACTTGAAAATTATCAATCAGTTTATTCTCATTTTACGTTGTAAATAGGATTTTCTAATCGTAACACATGTGTATTTTACTCTGAAGCTGTTCCTTTTTTATCATCCTTCTTTTTTTTTGCAGCATGTTAATGTGAAGAAATATATTGAAAGGAAAAATGAATTGCGGAAGAACGTGCAAATAATTATCGATGACAATTGTTTTAACTACTAATACTAACTTCTCTAGAATGTATATAAGTAATATAATAGCAAGGTTACACAACAAAGAGTATGATTGATAGAGCGCTAATTGACGTCTTGAGTAACTTCCTCGTTTTGAATACAACAGAAGAATCCTTCAGGAAACGTATGTTTTGTTCAGTGATGCTTGTCGAACAATAGAAATCGACTTTTTCAAAATAAATCAATAGCTACTCTTCCTTTCAATCTCATTTCAATCTCTTTCCTCAAATTGTGTTAATCGAGTTAATATTTTTTTATTCGAGATAAATATAAGAAGTAACAAATTCAAAGACTAAATAACGTATATAAGATTTTGAAACCATTTTTGAAACCATTAACCATCGTAGATAATTTTAATTATCCGACTTGTCAATATGAGAAAGACAAAGAATGTTCGAAAGAGATTGAAATCAAAGATTCATATTTAAAATAAGAATTTTCATTAATATTTTATCGCCGATTAATAATAAATAGTCGGAAAATATATGACGCGTGGAAATACGTTTTTATCGCGGCACACGTGACGCAGGATATAATCGATGCTGAAACTTAAATCAGTTCGCCGAGTTCCGTAACGCAAATCGACCGGCGACACGGTGGATGAAGTATTAATGTTCTTTCTTAGATATATGCGCCAGCTAAATGCAAGGGATGGGGCTGCTCGACGGTTCTCTGTATTGGATTTCGATACCCGCCACCGTGTTATTCTCCGCCTGCTTCAACGGTGTAAATTTGTCGCTTGTTTTCGAAACTTTTCTCGCTAGTTTGTTTATCGATTCACTCTTTTTTTTCTCTCTCTTCTCCAAAGAGATTTTTTTCAAACTATTTCGAGGCATCTATTTTTTTTGGAAATTTTATTGATCTCCCTTGAAAGCGTTTATCAGGAGACGTTTATCAATAAAACAGTTTTAGAATGTTTTTTTTCTAAACTAATATTTGAAAGTCTCTTAGTTTAGAAAATTTTAATTATATTAAATGACGGACAAATGGTTTAGAATTATAGTGATTTAAATTCAATTAACAAAAAATGGAATAAGTTATCTAGTATAAGTTATTTCAATGTATTATTTTATCATTACATGACAAAAATTAAATATAATATTCAAAAAATTCAATCAATAATATCAAAGAGAACGTACATTAAAAATAAATTTTTTCTTTAAACATCAATTAATGATATAAATTTCATAAAATGATTTATATACATATCATTTACATTATAATTCTCAATCCATCATATTATCTGTATTTGCAACAGAAAAATTAATTTCTTTTTTTAGGAGATATTTTGTTTGAATAAGAAAACGTGCAATAAATTACCTTTCATGTAAAATCATCATCAAATTAGAAATAACAAATTTATCACCAATTCCTAACCTCCAAAGTATCTAAACAATTATTACTTTCTATTATCTAACAATTATTACTTTCCTCGATTAACGTCACTGTTTCACAATACGCGCAATAAGCATTTGCAACAGAATTAAACCTCGCGCTATAAATGGCGAACAAACTGGTGTTTTATTACGTTCTTGAAAAGTCGAGCCCAAAGTACAAGCGTTTACTTTCGACGAAGCCCGATAACGTAACAGGCTTTATTCCCTGTTTGTAGGTCTCGGCTTTAATTGTCGGGGCTCAACTATTCTCGACAGTCTGAAACGTTTGTTTGCACACTGTAATTCGTTGTGTAGCAGGCACGCCCCAATGGGATCTGCATCCTACGCTTCACTTCTCCAACCTTGTTTCTATCGAGAAACTTAGGGATAACGTTTCCCAGTTGTGCATCATTAGCACCAATTAGGGGTGAAGTTGCTTAATATCCTCGATAACCTAATATTTTGGTAAAAAGATTTTTATAATTAGCGAGGATGAATTCTCGAGGACTAACCCTTTAGGCGATTATGCTGCATATATGTATGAATTATTGAAATTATTTTATTTGACGTAATATAGATTATATGGTAATTTAATGGTATTGTATAATAGTCACATTTGAATGTAATTATACAATAATTATATTATAATAAATATAATGATAATTTGTATTCATTTGAATATAATAATTATATTGCAGTTTTTATGCATTTATTTTTAGGAAATTAAAATGTATAAAAATCTAAACAACAAAATAAATCTAAAACGAAATACTCGTTTTAACTATGTTTATGAAAAAACAAATTATTTAACATTTGTTTATTAATAACACAGTTTAATAATGATAATAAAGATATCTTGACAAGAAATAGCTTTCGAGGGATTAAAAGGTTCATAAATATTAAAATCGTAACTATAATTGATTTGAATATTGTGCTTATTTGAATATTTTCAGATATTGAATCATTTGTTATTTCGAAAAGAATTATCTTTCAATCGTGACAAGTCTAATATCAATTACAATGACACAAATGTTCTTCTTGTTCTTTAATTGCGTGATAAGAATTTATATTTATAATGAATGTTACAAAACTCAACGTTGCAAAGCTAGACTAGGCTACTATTAATAACATAACCTAGAATCGTTCAAATTTTTAGATTTGGAAATCGATTTATAAGATTTTATCATTAAAAAAATGGCAAGTAATAATAGTTATAGCAATATATTATTATTTTCAAACTTAAATTTTTATTATTTAATATTAATATTTCAATAATGAATATTCATATGCATGCACAATAATAAAAGTAAATATCAATTACCAAAAATATATCTCTCGAAATATCCAAGTCGTGAGAACACGATATCTCGGCAACTTACAATTGATATATACGAACAAATAACAGTTATACGTACCTAAATAAAATTCTCAAGGTGTTAAGCTTGTAATAGCCAGATACTTGGCCCTTATCCTCTAATATTATTCGTCATTTACATGCCCACGCATCAACCATTCACCGTACGTTCATAAACTAAGCAACTTTGCCCACCTACCAATAGCATTGTTAGTTTGTGTACACGCTCTTGTATACATCGATAAATACCTATACTTTTCTATCCAAAAAAAAAAAGAAAAACCAGATAAAAGAATAAAAGCGGAAAAACGAAGCGGATAAAAAATCAACACGATATAGATAAATTCGAATCGATCCAATCAGCTTCTACTTCCATCGTTCGACGATTAATTAAAACTTTTGGAACACTTTTGGTAAACGTAGTTGGCGCGTGACTATCCACTAGGTGGCGCGAAACAGCACATCAGTCATCATGGTGGATCAAACGTGTCCGGTCCTTTTCTTTTATTTTCGTTTCAAACCTCCCTAAGAGGAGATCTCTCGATCACGAATGATTTAGTTTGCATAAATACCACGGCCGAAATACCTGTTAGTAGCGGCGTGTAATTACAGTGGCGGAGTGCGGTCGTGTTGGCACATGGGTTAGCCGAGGTGTGCGGTGAGCGCAAACCGGATAGTCCTCTTGTCGAGTTGGAATCACCTGTGTAGTGCGTGTGTTCATGTGATAGTGTTTCCTTTAACCAAGAGCAGTGGAATAAATAAATAAATGGTTTTGAAATTGCCGAAAAAATGTTAGAACGAAAGTCTCCGACTCAAAGGAAACCATCATACGATACAGGTTAGTGGAAATTTTAATCTATTTCTTTTACCGCCATTTTGGACGCCATTTTGATTCATTTTGCTATTCTTTGTAAAACAAATATTTATCATACACTTATGTCGATAAAACTATTAGATTTAAGAGATTTCAATTATCGTTTTCTTTCGAAACAATTTGTGGATGTCCAAGTATATATACTTGCTTACGTTAATATTCAAATATAAGTTCGTATATCGATGTCAAGAATCTATACTTGCATGCTCTTGTATGCAATGATATAGATGTTCGTGTACGTATTATATTCCCGAGAACAGGTGTGTTTAGCGATCAGTGGGAATTTCCATATGTTGGAATCCGTCAACGCGGAGGTTTCCGAATCGAGAGGGATCCTCCTGTTCTTCGTCGAAGGAACTCTGATAGATTGGATCGTTATTCGGCTGGAATGCGAATAACGCGCGCGTTCCTCGTCGTTTTCGGCCAGGTTCGTTCGGAATTCCTCGAACACTCCGTGATTCATTGGTTATTGCGTCCATTTCGGATCCCAGGCTTTGATGTCAACGCGGATAAAATGGGCGAGGTTTTCTCTTCTCGTATTTTGAAAGTTTGTGTATCAGGGAAATTCTATCTGCCTACATTTTTTTCTTGGCTTGACAAATTGGACAGGATTCATCGTGATGCAAGTTCAATCTAAAGAAAATGAAAGTATGATGTAATTTCAGGCTATTTTAACAAATTGGGATCTTTTATTATTTCAAGATACTCATTCTTTATTGCTTATAAATTTGTTTCGAAAAAGAATATTACACAAATATTTAAAATATGCTAGTGAGTTTTTAAGGATTTTTTGCTTGATGTATATTATTATGCATAATGAAAGGCACACCAAGTCTGAATTAAATTAGCTAAATTTAAATTATTAGACAAGTTATTTAAAGATGTTGAAAACAATGTAACATCAAACATTAAACTAGAAAATATATAAGTATAAAAAGAAAATCATTATATTCATAAATATCAATTTATAAAGAGAAAATAATTTTCTCAGAATAATTTGTTTATGACTTACTACATTATTCTCAGTCCTTCAACTAATTCTTGGTTCATACACGTGGATCTTATTACAAAGTGTCGGAAAGGTTCTTTTGTAAGTTGAAACTTCCATTTCAATATTTCAAACTATCTTCCCTTGTTCGAGGACTCTCCTTGAAACACGAAGTTCTTGGTAATTGGAAAACGCAAGGTTCGAAGAAAGAAAGAGAGAGAAAGAGAGAAAGAGAGTGTCTGGGATACCTCGGGATAATATAGGACAAGGACGTCGGTGTCCCAGTAAACCTACTTTTCCTGTTTTCCTATGCACACTTTTTCCTCACATTTTTCCACGTGGCAATTTCAACGTAGCGGAAAGTGACCAAACGTTTCATATATCAAACCCTTGACTTATTTTACCGGGGAAGCAAAACTGAAAAGTAATAAAGTTAAAAAAAAAATATATGCTTATTGCAAATAAATGTTACAAGTGTTATATGACATTCGACATTAATCTCAATATTTGCGAGGAAAAAAGGCAACGTTTTAAATAATTAATCAAAGAATCTTTCATCGGTCGAAAAAGCAATAATTCACCGTTAATAATTCTGCTTTATTCGATACGTTTTCGAACAAAACCACACCTTCTCTCTGATTATTTAATTTCTGAAAAATTGAACACCGAATCCATTATAATTTTTCAAAGAATGCAGTTGTTCGACGAAGCAGAATCAGATGTTGGACGATCGTGTAAAAGATTGGTCGGGGGCCCAGCGCGATAAATCTCGGCCGAGTTTCACGACACGGCAGGAAAGCAGCGCGCGTTGGGATCTTCCGGTGGGCAATTTTCCTGCGGGTTAACATTACCAGCGATGTAATTACCCGTTTGCTACCGTTACCGGATCCTCGTCGAGCCGCAGACTCGCCGAGGCAGGGAATCGCGGTTGGCAAAAATGACTGGCCAATTAGCGGCTAACTTCCTTTCCTTTTTCCTCTCCTCGTCCTTCCTTCCTTCCTTCCCACGCTTCTCCTTTTTTTCTTTCTTTCTTTCTTTTTTTTTTCTTACGTTTTTATCCCCGAATTGGGTGCTAAAGGATATTCACTACGTCTGCAGGGCCATTCTGAAAACGCGATTAGAAGAGGCCAACTTGGATATTCCTCGTTCGAAACTTTCTTTCTCCATCTTTTTCCTCTCAATCTGAGGCTCATTAAAATTAATCAATGGTAATTTCACGCTCGCTTTTAACGAACCTTTATTTAACGAATTCCCTCCTCGGTCAGAGGGATCGATCGATTTTTGTTCGAAGCGATCTCTGAAAAGGTTCTATTTTGAGATGAAGTCTGGTAATATATACAGTTTCGTTTACATTCATTTTTATCGTAGAAATAATTTAAATAATTTTACTCATTCGATTGTCATTCTGGATCGAAAGAATTTACACTTTAAATTCCTGCAAACAAGACAAAAATCGTATACTGTCAAAAAATAATATATTTCACAACAATCGAAGTTTAATCTACTTTTATCCTTCCAATCTGATATCATTTCCCGAACGTAAGCAACAACCTGTTATTCTCGAAAAATTCAAATATGTTCAATATTCCAATATCCAATCAAGTTATCGGTGCAAAGTAATAACCGATCATTATTGATAACAATGATTATCGATCCCCCTGCATCGCAAAGCAATTTCGCAAAGATCGGCCTCTTCTTTTCGCGGATCGTTCCGGCGGAATCGGTGTAACGGTGGAACGAGGATTGCGACGGTGCAAAGTGGCGAGGAGAAAGCGACCTACTTCGCGGGCTGAGTAATTATAAGCCTTGAATCGAGTAAACGAGTCGTCGAGGCGGGTAGCGGCGTCGTGGCGGCGCTCGTCTCTCGTCGTCGTTTGCCAACCCGTCATCCGGTTTAATCTCGAGTTTTATTTCGATCTTCCTTCCCCCTTCCCCCTTCGTTCGTTCAGAATTCCGCTTTTCAACGTTTCATGCCCCTCGACATCGTTATTTGACCAATGGCCCGTGAACGATACGATTTCACTATTGATTTATCTCGCTATATATAGCGAACTTAGACTTAGCTCGCTCGATATTTAATCTAATTCGCGGACAAACGCGCCCGGTTGTTTAACTTTATCGATATTCTTCGATTGTTCGAGGGAGAGAGTGGTTGGTGTTTTAGAAGAGTGCAGAAATTTAATTTTACAATTTATAAGGGATGTAAGGGATGAAGAAGATAATTGCACGCAAAATTAATCCAAGCATCACGTAGTATTACTTACTTATTCGTTTGCTCATTCAAGAGCAAGATACCTTGACGAAACGTATGATGAAAGATTAATAAAAAAATCTGAATTAAAATATTAAAGGAAACGAACAAAGATTTTGCACTCTTTTTATTTACATTTATATCGAGTAATAATGCTAATACAAAGATTAATAATTAGACTGCAAAGTTAGATTAGACTGTTCGTGCAAATTCATATTTTAATCATGGCAATTAGAGAAACGGAACTTGAACAAATATTTAATTCATCGTCCAAAAATATCCATCTTACTTTCAACATATTTTTTTACATATTATTCTCGTGCGTTTAAATCTCGTAGTATTTTACATACTACGTATATGTACTCTCCGAATTCTCGTAAATTTAAATCTCTCATAAATGTATAAACATCCGCTATGTCTACCGATGAAACTCGCAAACACGGACTTTAATCTCTTAAATTTTCGAAACTGAGAGAAACTTTTTGGAAAAAAAAAAAAAAAAGAAAAAGGGAAAAAAACTCATTCACCAGAAATGCTTCGACCAAAAATCAAATCCATCGTTGAGCGCGCTTCATCGAGGACCGGCCATTAACGTAGTCCTAACGCGGCCCTCGAAACGGTCAAATTAAAAGTTAACCGACTATAAAACCGACCTCGTCGGCTATGAAATATCAGCGAGCGGGCTCAACGATGCGTCCTTCCACGGTTATTTAACCGTGTACGAAGGTCAATGCTCGGATGTATATTACCTGTATAAGCCATAAGTATTAATACACTACAATCAATAGGATCTGCGAATCTTTATGCGAAATTAATTTTTCACGAACACGATAAGAAAACAAAAAAATGGAATTTAAACAGAGATTGCTTGTATACATCGCATTCCGTAAGTTTTTTCTTTTTCGAATTTCACATAAATATGTAAATTCGAACTCGTTACAACTCGTTGAAAAAGTAACACGCAATTTAATCTTCGTTTAATCCTTGCTCAATCTAGCTAAACCTTCGACCCGTATTTCACGTGATGTAATACCTAGAATCCAGATATATGTAAAAATCCATTTGAATCAACTCGGATCGGGTTTAATTTGAACTTGGTTTCGATCCCTTCTTGATATTCGTAGAAATTTAATTGTGTTTCGACGTGTGTGTATTCATAATACTTGATCACTGTGACCCACAATGTATTCTTGCACTCGAGCCGCGAACAGGAACCGGAAATGGCTACCGCCTCCACCGCCGTGGCCGCGTATATACTTTGGCGCATCTAAGCTTACGCAAGCTCTTAACCCGTGTACCTAATGTTAACGAGCGCGTACGCAGAGAGGTAATTTATGCTCGAACGTGTACACGTGTTACGCGCACACTCGTGCAAATTACGTCACGGCGCGCTCTTACGAGCGAAAGCGACAGGATTAGCGGCGGCTTCATCCCTGTCTCGAGAGAGAGAGAGACAGCGGAGGTTGCCTTCTAAACGGCCGGATTGGATGACATTAAATTTTCGTTCCTGCGCGCCGGTGACAGGGATTGAATGCCGCGTGTGCCGCACCGCTTGACGAGGATAATCTTCTAGGAACGGAAAGGTGTAATGTCACGCTTGCGGTTTGGTTTTCTCGGCAGCGGATCGGGAGGCGATGAATTAAATTTGTGTGCGGGTAGTTAATGGGACGATCCATTAGCTCAGGAATAAAAACATTTGCCGATAATCGATGTGTTCCATTAAAATTGTTGCGCGAGCCGGGGTCCATTTAAAAGCGTTCCTTGTGATTCTTAACTCGTCGTCGATTGTAGAGAAAGTCGTTTGAGTTGTTTTTATTTCCAATTATTTTTAAAACTTGTTAATTCTTCTTCTTCTTCTTTTTTTTTTAGAAAAATATATACGTGTCTTTTTCATCAGGCTCTGTTATACCAAGTTTAAAGCGCTAATTAATACACTCTTCTTACGAAAACGAGACGCGATAAATGGAAATGATTCTTTTAGCTCGTGAATAATGAACGAACGTTAATGTTTGAACAAAGTCCATCGTATCATTATTAGTAACACTCTATTAGAAAATGCACTTGAATTACACTCGTGTGTTAACTGAATAATCCTAAAACGTTGCAACTATCTAGAAAAAAAAAAAAGAAACTTTTGAAAACCTTGGACCAATATCCACTCGCAAATCTGGAAAAGCTGCATACATACGTATATACGCATACACGTACCCTTCCCTACCCTCCACAGAAAGGTACACAAACACCATCCCCCACTGCTCGAATCGCTCGCAGACAGTGGCGCAACAATGTGCAGATGATGCACGCGCTCGTGCACCACCTCGTAAACGCGTATGCATGCACGTGTTAACTCTTTCCCTCTCTCTCTCCCCTCCCCTCTCGCGCCTACCTCCCTCCCACCTCGCTCTTTCCCTCCTCCATCCATGTGCGTGGCACACACGCCGCCTCGCGGAGCAGAATCCCGACGGGATCGTGGAGCTTCAGGGCTGCTGCATTGATCGGGAGGGTTCATCCACCCTCCTCCCCCTCCTGGCCGCCGCTCGAATCGTGCGCGCGTGTGTACACGCGGCGGGGAGAGGGGAGGACCCGCAGACACACACGCGTCACCTTTAAGCTCGGTTTACGCGATACGATATCGGCGAGTTGGAACACTCGATCGAGGGGGTTGGGAGGGCAATGTCGAGGATTCGTAGCTGCGCGACGCCCGGAATCCTCGAAATTCGATTAATTGAAATGGGCGGGAAGGGGAGATGTGGGGTGCTGATTCTTCCTCTAATCGTCGTCGACTCGATCGCTTTTCTATATTAATTTCTATCTCATGATTATCATAATTGTCTCCGCGGTTTGATTTTTCGATATCGGCAGTTTTCTCCCCCAATGGAGGTTCTGTTGGATTTTGGAGGGATTTTGGAGGGATGTTGCTCGTTCAGCCAAGAAGGGAACTGGTATGCGCGAAAGTTGCAGATTATGTAATTAATTGAAACGTCCGAGAGAAAGGAATAACTTAGCGAGATTGGATCGTTTTTTTTTTTTCTTAAATTTGAAAGAGACAATCCTGTTAAAATTTAAATCCCTTGTTAAATTATTTAGAGTGAAAGTTGCGTCGTCAATTGGAGGAGAATTAACGATCGATTTGGTTGAGAAAATTTCCCCTCTTTCTCTTCGTCGAAAGAAGAAAATAATAATAATAATAATAATAACAATAAAGGATACGTTTGTAAATCATCAGGATGGAAAAGGAGAGAGAGAGTTGAAGCGGGAGAGGAGGAGGGTCGACGTTACACGCGCGCACGGCTCGCTCTCAACAAAGGCGCGGCTTCGCTCATTTCCCAACCAAGGATTCACGGCCGCGGGCTCGTCACTCGCCCGTTCCTTCGATCCAACCATAGGTTTTGAAACCGATATGATGTTTTTTTCCCTTTCCGCCCGCATCCGTGGATTCCGTTGAAACGCGAAACGAATTAAACGATCGATCGATCGGAAAATGATACCGGAGAATGTATTACGAACCGCCTTCGAACGTATATACAAGGCCTCACTTCTCTTCGGCAAACAGCTACTTCATTACAGGGGGAAATAAACTTCAATCGCATTACGCTGTTTACCGTGGATAACTATACTCGAGAGATCGATTGATCCCCGGCTTTCCACCCGGCCAAATTCAATCGCCGAAAGTTGAACCGTCGCTCGTTATCTCTATACAACCCGATGGATCGCCGCACACAAAAAACACGCAACCTCTGTCATTCTCCACCGCACCGCGACACACACTGCGTCCCGATTTTACGGCGCTAAGAGTTGTTTGCTCTGGATGCTAGTTTTATCAAGAAGATTTTACAAGGAAATACGATTCGATTCCTCTTCCATTTAGATATTCTCTCTTATTATTTAGATTAGATTCTATGATTTTTATTTGACGGGAAGCACGGCTTATCGAATCGTATTATCGGGAGAACGAGTTGCTAAAGTTTGTAATTTATTAATGGATAAATAACTAAAGTGCTTATTAATTATCCGGCGATTTAATAAACAGCGTGCAAAAATATCCCACCGTTCGAAAATCCGAATACTTTCCAGTAATAATAGATACGTTAATTACTACAGACCGCGAATACAATTATGCAAATTTTGATTAACACGAGTTAGAGACGTGGAATTCTATTTCTTATTCCCCTCTTCGCATCGCACGTAAACGAATAAATTCATTCCTCGATTCATTCCTTGTTATTCGATCTGTCGTTAGTTCCGCGTGAAGAACTCGACCCGACACTAGGCCGTGGTCGAAAATCCCACTCGAGACGAAATCGAAATTTACAACCCCGAAGGACGAAGGACACATCGTGGAATGTTGAGCAGGTCCAGGACAGTGGGCTACGATGAGCCTATATCGATCGCGTGCTCCCTAGTTTCCATGGTCTCCGTCTCTATGGGATTGGCTCACCCACGGTTTCTCCCTCCTTGGCCCCCTTTCACTCTGTCCGCTCTCTTCCCCCTACCCGAGCGGAATTACCGCCAACTTCCGGGTGCACACGCCACCTCTTCCCATCGCGTGTGCTCCCGCGGCACCGTGTAAATCTTTCGGATTATCGTTACTGCGATTTTTCACGGCGCTGCTCCGCCCTCTTTTCGCCACCTTTCCCCATTTTCGTCCCATTGTGCTCGTTGCGGGAAATTTAAAATTTCGTAGCGTAGATGGAACGGCTCGAGGTGAATTCTTTTTTTTCTTTCTTTGAGAAAGAAGGAATACGAGAGCGATAGAGTAATGTAAATAAACAAGCAGGGAAAAGAGCTTATCTTGTTTCTTAAAGATATTGTGAGGGTAAAAAGTAATTGAAAACGTTTGGTTCGCGGTTCAAATTCGTGATAAAAGTGAATCGATAACCGAGAGAAAGGAGGATTATTCAAAAATTTCCTTCTAAAAGTGTTCGTTAATGGTTTTCGCCTCCGCATTTTCATTTTTTCGCGTGTTTCGCGTGTTTCTCCTTCCTGCCTGGCATTTATCATCGTGGGAGGATATTTGACCTTAATTAAAACGTGCGTAGTCGAAGATCATAGGTTAATGGAGAAGTTTCCAGCAATCCACGATATAATTATAACAAAAGTTGGGATTAATTATAGATTCGTTTCGGAAAGTTGCATCTCTCTAGGATACGTGACGTCCTGCTTGCGTTGCTCGATGATTCTTGACGTCATCCGTGATGCAATCGTAATGCACTGACGCAATTCGCGCACCTCCTTCTCGATTAACGCGTGGGTGGATCTTGCCCGAGGAAAAAGCGGCCACGCTTTAGAAAATTGGAAAAAATATCCATCGGGAGCGATCTCGAAAATGTCAGAGTTTAAGGGAGCGAATGAATCGTTCAAACGATAATATTTTTTTATTTTTCATATCCTTCTAAAAAAAAAAATGAAAAAAAGTTTCCTTTTTTAAAGTTTGCAATTGATATCCATCGTATATATATGGATATCAGATATCAGATTCGATTATCTGGACGTAGCCAAGCACAGAATATTCTCGATATGGCTACGTTGCCGAACGAAAAGATTTGTATGAAATAAGAAATTCTTTCAAAAAACGATACGATCTGATTGTCTGTTCGCAGCTCGAGTATTTTTCTTTATCTCACCGTTGAAATTTTCGACTCTCGACACTGTTACTGTTGAATACGGCAAGGATCGTTCCGTCGCGGAGTTTAAAAGGTCGTTGAACTTTTTGGTGGAAATTATCGAAAGAGCATTATTCAGAAGGGAACTTGGGAGATTTTCTTCTGTACGCAAGTTTCCAACACGGAAACACATTTTTGTGCAAACTCTCAAAGAGCTCAGCCAGTCGCATTCTTCGCGCCTCTTCGGCTTTTAACTTTCTCCTGCCTCGTTCGTCGACTCTCTAATTCCTACTGCACACTTTTTGACCTCTGTTCAACTTCTTCTTGCACACGGTGCACACACGGCCACGCCACGGGCATTTTCTTTTTTATCTGTAAAAATTTTCAACTTTCGCAACTCTGCCTTCATTGTGTTTTCTTTCCATTCGTTCGAGACGTATAAATTTTGATATTTTTTTTTTTATTACTATTATTTTAGGCTTTCGAAAAATCTGAAAAAATTCCCAGAGATTTATTTATCTAAAGCCTCCACTTCGATTACACAATCGGTTTTTCAAATCAAATATTTAAAAGATCTCGTAGAGATTTAAGAATAAAATTTCGCTTCGATTATAAAGGATTCAGAAGGGTTGATAAATTGATGGAATATTTTTGGAGTATCGATTCTGTCAGAGGTTAAAATAAATATAAAAATTGGTATGCAAAAATATTGATCGAGCTTTATTTTATTAAGTCACGAGGAATTCGAGTATGCGCTGAATGAAATGAGACGAAGTAAAATATTAAATTAAATAAATTCTTTTCACCATTTATTTATATACTCGTCCAATTTTTAGATTCATAATTAGTAGGATCTGTCTTATGGTCAATTGATTTTCTCCTGATATTTTTCAAAATCTCTTTTAACGCACGAGTATATTTGACCAATGAATTTTATTTCATTTCATTTTTTTATATATCTATATGCTTAACATTTACGTATATTTTGTCATTTCCAAATTAATGGTAAGAATATTAAATAGATAAGTAATATCTGGTAGATGAAACGGAATTTCTATTTTTAAAAGGAATTCCTATTTTTATTTCGTAAAAAAACTCACGTCAAATTCAATCTTCTCTCATCTATTAAAACTTCCGCGAAACTTAAATGAATAATTCACAAAAGAATCCATCGCAAATATACCGTTCGGTATATTTTTAAAAAAAGTGTAGAGTTCTCTTAACATTGACGTCACATGTTTTCAACGATAATCATCGATTCTATGAAAATTCTTTCGACCGCGTTGGCAAACGTGTAAAACTTAGAAAATAGAATGCCGACGTCACTTCGATTTAAAATTCCATGAAAGACGGAGGATCGATCTTCCTTAAAAGCGAAAAATTTTATTAAGAATCATCGAGATGATTTCTATAAAAACTTTCTTTTTCTTGTATCATAGTTACCTCAATTTTGTTATACAAACGGATACTTATTATCCTCTCACGGAACATATTTCCAATTTATTCCGTCGTCCAAAAATTCTCTCAGCCTCTTATCCTCGAATAACCAAGATTTCGATTCGTTGTCAAATATTCGGCGGCGAATTCTCTGGATGGGAAATTGTCTGCTGGGATGGGACGGGGAGATGTCCCACAAATGAGCGAAACTGGTTCTCTCTATAACCGAACCGTTCCATCCGCTTTAAGAAGGCGGAGAGTAAATCAGGTTCAGCCGAGCGTGGTCTTCGGTCTTGCAGGGAAATTTCGAGGCCTTCCTCCTCTCCTCCTTTCGAATATCGCATAAACCAACCCCTCCGTGTCTCGAGCTCCAGTCGTTCTCTCGACAACGCGGCTCCCCGCCCGAAAACTAAGTAAAGAAACTTTCGAATAAAGATTACAGCCCTCGAGAACAGGTTGAAAGGGTGGCGGAAAGAGCGAATTCCTGGATCGTTCGAGAATAAAGGATTTATTAATGCTGTTACCTGTTCGAAAGAGCTCCTCTCCTCTCCTTTGACTTCCTTCTTTCTCTCCCTCTTTTATTTCTTCTCGGTTTGTCGGCATTGTCTGTGTTCGAGGTCTATGAATATATATATATATATCTTGGCGGGATTCGTCGAACCGTGGATTATTAGAGTTCCTGACGAGGGTCGGGAAGGATCGTGAGTTTTAACGGTGCCCGAGGGTAGGATTCGCTCGCCGAACGCGGAGCAGACGAGGATGAAAATCGTTGATCACTGTCGGAGTAATGGTGGCAAATATTTGTGGAATACGAATTGATTTTGATAGGGAATGCGTTTGTTAATATGTTTATACGAGAGATATCTTGCTGGATTAATTGGATTAAATATGAAAATATGGTATGTCGAGGGTGTAATAGGGTGTAACACCCGCTACTGACGCGATAAAGTTGGATAAGTCGAAATCCCTGGAAAATAATTCGCGCGATTTATCATCAAAATCACTTTTGAAAACTTAATTTTGTTCGTTGCCTCTCCGTTTCACCAGGGGGGAAAAAGATTTCGTTTTAAAATTACCGAGAACGCATTCTGTCAAAAAAAGAAAAGAAAAGAAAAGAAAAGAAAAAACTTGGAGGTCACGATGAAGGGATTTCGAGAGCTAGTAAATCAAGGGTCGCGACCGGAGGATAGTTTGCCTATGATAATTAGCACCTTTTAGCCGACGACCAATATTTATCATAGCCGGTGGAGGTCGGCCACGCGGTAACCGTGAACCGTGCCAGGAGCGAAGGTCGGGTAAAAAGGGGAAGAAAAAAGCGGAATGGAACGAAAAACACGGGGTTCGAAAGATTGAACGTTGCTCCACCGATTATCGGACCTTTCCGCGACAATCTCCGTGACGTGTATTAATACGACCACCTTCCTTTTTTTCTTCTTTCTCTCCATCCATCAATCTATAATGGCGATTTCGATTTAGTGCGATCTGTTATGTATATGAAACTCTCTTTCCTAAATTTTTCCTTTTTTTCTGTCATTTCGAGGAATTAAAATTCGGAATCTTTATATATCTATTAACGATTAACGATATGCAAAAAATAATATTTATCACGATATTCAATAACTGGAACGAATTTCTATTTAAACTCGGTTATACTAAATATCCACGAGACGAATTTAACTCGAAGGAAAGGAATCGAAATCGAAATATAAATTATAGATATTCCATAGACCGACCCGTGATACACTTAATATTCCGTTCTCCTATAAAAAAAAAAAAAAACAAGCCGTTGAAAAATGCCAATAAGAAAAAGGAAGAAACTTCTCCAAAGAACAAACGAATAAAAGAAGACTGGGAAAACAGGAGTTAAAAAGTTAGTTTCCCCCCCGAACGTTTTGGAATCCGATAGTCGCGATAATTACAACCCTCCCTCTCCCCTCTCCGAGAATTATAGGATTCTTCGTGATTGTGCGGCGGGATCCACTTTCTTTCCAACTTTCCACACTTTCCGTCCTGGCAAACTTTGGCCGGAAAGATGGTAGATACAAGAGAGAGAATCGGGGGACAAAGAGAGCGAGAAACTTGGAAAGAAGGATGGATAGACAGGGTGAAAGGGGATGACGAAGAGTAGACTTCTCCTTCCTTCCTTCCCTTCGACAATTACCTACGATTTTCCTCGTTAATGGAAACAATCCCCCTCCCCTCCATGGAACTCGGTCGTTCCGTCAAACACGAAACACCGATGCGCCTGGTAATTGCCTCGACGCCGTATTTCCACCTCGCATCGCTTTGTGCGTGACCTTTTGATCGTTCCACGCGCGCTGTAAACTCGATGGTCGGACAGACAGAGGCCATTGGAGGGGAGGGAGTCCACGAGTTGCGTGTTGGGGAGGAGCCACGTGTGCTCGATCGTGCGAAATGAAAGAGAGGCGAAGATAAAAAGAAAGAAAAGGGGCGAGAGACGCTTTGAAAATGAAAATTCCATCTCGTCGGGCGTCGTTCTCGCCCAGCGGTTTGCGTCGCGCGAGAGAGGAGATTCTCGTCGGAGGGAAATCTCGTTGGCCCGGTTTTCGGCGCGAAAATGTTTCCCGCACAGCCGGAGGGAAATATTTGGCGCCGGCCATTTCGTATTACGGAGCTGGTCCACAAAGGGATCGAGGGACGGTTTTGCAAACAGCTTTCACACGCGGCCTTCTCCGATTCACCGCGGAATTGCGAGCAAGGGTCTCGTGTGTCTCGTGTGAATTAGTCGATTAGGGGAGGATTTTGATCGTTTTCGTTGATGAGATACGTCCGGTTCGTCGATTAGGGGAATCGGTCGGTTCGTTCTTGTATTACGAGAGAAAACGAGGTGTAAGATGGTTTTGAATATGCGTGGAGTGAATTTTTTAAATTTTCGTGTTTTATTACACCAAATTTCCATAAACCATTCTAGGTTTTAAATTAATAAACGGGAACGATTTCGATCGAACGACGGTATCACCGATTCACTCTCCAATTTTTTTCCAGCTCGACGAGAGAAAAATCTTGGGGCAAAAAGTGTTGCGCGCCTGGTACGTTTTTTAAAATATGTATGTAAACGAGTGGCGCAGAAACTGGTGTAGAGACACCGTTTGACACGTGCCCCTAAAATTCCTCCCCTCTTCGTTTCACCTTCCTTTCCACTCTCGCGTTTTCTCCTATTCTATTTCTCTCCCCGTTCGTCGTTTTTCCTCTCCATTTCATTCCCTCTTCTCGCCCCGTTTCCACGACGATTCTGCCGTTGGAAAAATATTTGTCGACGCGGGAACGCCGTCTCCAATCCGGCCGAATTTCACGAATATTCGCGGTCGAATAAATGCTGCGAGTTTAAACGATGACGTTTCGGGCCGACCACCCCTCCTCCACTCCCTTCGTCGTCGTTGCACGCGTACATTTCGCGCAAACGAAAATGGTTACACAGCTACCACCCACGTCCATTCGCGTTTGTTCACGTTTCATTTTATTCCGATTTCGGTAATATTCGACGGCCGCGCGATACGTATCGATTAGCTATCGTTAAGGGGCAACAACTGGTCGATAAGGAAATACGGTTGCAATAATGGCCGCAATAATAGAGATTTATCGTACGCGATTAATCGTATTTATATCTTCTTTTTCTATTTTTTTTTTTTTTCCGTTTTTCAGGTAAGTTCCATCCGATGCTGTTAATTGGAGCGATCTGCTCGATCAGGTATTTGGAATATCGCGTTTGTTTCGAGAGAATCTGCGTAGAAAAATTGACAACGGGAAATATTTATTTAAAGAGGTGAAGAAAGCTCGAACAATTCATATTTGCGATTAATATTTTATTAAATTGCTTGTAGTTTGATCCTTCAGATTTTTGTCTAAAAATTTTCTGTTTCGATCGAATTTTTTGCATTTCACCTTTCGCATTTCAGCGTCATAGAGAATCGTTAGACGTCGAGATGTTAATAAGCTCCCCGATAATTCTCTTCTCTTACGTCGACTCGAGATCGGAATTCGAGGGGGATACTTTGGGTCGAAGACAACGGATAGAATCCGTTCAGAATCATAGATTCCGATAGGGGGTTGGTTATACACGGGGCGGCTGGTGAATATTTGAGGAGGGCCCCGTTACAAGTTCCTTGAAATCGCGATGCACGGCATCGTAAGAGGCCCTTAGAACCGTTGTCGAACGAGTCGTCGCGTTCGAGCGTCGAAGTCGAGTGCACCGCCTCGATGCATTATGCAACCGGTCGGAGTTGGAGATTCTTGGAGACCAAGCTGTTATACCTTTGCCCCGCCCTCCGTGGAAAATTTCGGCGCGTTATTATTCCCTTTTCGCGGCGATAACTCTGCTCTTCCTTCTTTTTCTTCCGGAATCGTAAATTCTCGTACAGATATCATCATCAGGTGTATCTAATTAGGAGGATTGGTGAGCTATCGGAGAAATAAAATAACGATCGAGACAAAGAGTCGTAAAATTTAGATAAATAACGAATTTCCGAAACAATCCCGAAAATTTATCACAATTTTTTCCCCTTCTTCGAATATTTTCCATTAAAATCATTTTCAAGAAAATCTACTCAAACACACATACGAGTTCGTTATTATCTTACAAAACACGAACAATCTTCGCAAGTGGAGCATCGGGGCGAGCAACAATTGTCCAAAGTTTCGGATAACCCAAGAACAAACCCAGACGTTGAACAAACTTTTGGTGGCACGGATGCATGCACCGTGGAGATCGATCCGCCGCTCCCCTTTGCATCTTTGGAACAAAGATCCTGTTGCCGCTATTAACCGTAACCCGCGAGCGATGTAACGATTATCATAACTGTAAATATTTGCCGGGTAGCGACAACAGCGAGGCGAGCATATATCGTCGCATTTCGCTCTGGCACATTCCGCGGGTTGCTGCACCGTTCACCCTCGTAATCTTTCGTTGCTCCTTCGTCCGTTCCTTCGTCTCTCTTCCGCCTGGATCGAGGGATCTCGCGGCAAGAGAGAGGGGAAGAAAAAGAACGAGACCATACACGATTCCGGAAAGGTGGAGGAGGGAGGAGGACGTATTCGGAGCGGAAAGGCGGAGTATTATCGAAATAAAGTGTTTGGGAAATCATGGTTGGAATGATATTTATGATATACGTTTATTTAGAGATCTGCTCGAGGAATTATCTTGTTTCTTGTATTTGAAATTGCGCGAAATGGAGGAGAGTATTGTGGGAATAAGACTTGAGGATATTTTGGACAATTGGGATTATTAATCGGAGATCTGTGCGAATGTTATTTTTTGCGTGAAATTGCGCGCCTGTATTGATCATCTTAATTTGCCACGCGGTCGATTCAAATTAATATTGAAAGCGACATGTGTGATAATAAAAAAGGTAATATATTTTTATTTGAAACAATTATCTATGCAATTTATCGTTTTTCTTCCTATTTTATTTATATCTTTACAACGAACGTTTAAATTAGATATAACTTCGATACCTCAAAAACTTATTTCCTTTTTATATTTGTTTCACGCTTAATATTTCTCACGTCTATCCCATAATCCCCTACCACCATAATATTTTACATTTTCTTCTTGAAAACTTTTCAAGAATTTCGTATGATTTAATCAAAAACTTTTCCCCAGATATACACGACACCAACATTCTCATACGTTTCATATCTCTCGCGGTTCTCAAGAAAAGTTTCCCCATTGTTCGACTAGAAATAATTTTATTAACTCTTGCTTACATGTTAAAAAGAAAAAACCTTCGAAACTATCTTCTTACCTCATTAACCAAACAAAACAGTTTTCAATCCCCCAATCAAATCATCCCATAAAAAGAAAATAATTTAACGCTTCTGAATTTCAAATCTTTCTTGATTCGTCCATCACCGATCGAGCGAAAGACATCTAAAAAATCTCGACTCTTGGAGACGAGCCTTCGTCGCGATGGCGGCCGATGGCGCGCGAATAGGAATGTTTAATCGCGGCCGACAGCTAGAATATCGATTTTACATGCGGATGCACGTACGCGGCCCGTGTCGCACCGTTGAAAATCCGACGATTAATTGCCCGTACACCGCGCCATAATTCGGCCCGGCCTCGTATTTGCACCGGCCTCGCGGAAAAACGATGGATCGGGTTTCACGGCCCGGATTTTCGCCCAACTGCCGCTCGATTTTGCGTGTCTCGGGCCGTAATCGGCCGTTTTTTTCGATTTCGATCGCGAAGACGTATTTCTTGGATCGTTAACGTTTAATTTGACTCGCCAAGAATGGATGTATTCGGATGTTGACCGATTGTTTGAATTCAGCGTTGTAATTTATAGAAACTCGAGGTTCGATCTTTCGATCATCATTTAAAATTGAATGATCCAGATTGACGTTAAAAGTAAAAAATTCACGCGTTCAAATATTCAAACTCAAAACTGAGCGGAACGTTTTTTCCATGGAAAAAATAATTTTTTCGGGGTATTTATGTTTCAGGCATAGCGTCTCGTAAAAATTTCACTGGGCTCGAACGCGCCCTTATCGAAATTGAACGCAACCCTTCCGCGTCCCATTATATCACGGGCCTTTTTTCGCCTCTGTCGAACGAGTTTTTTCGCGGGCGCCGATTAAAAATACCTGCGTCCGTAATGGTGCGCATTGAATTACGCCGCCCCCGCGAAATTTCGTGTCGCGTTCAACGTCATAATTTCAACCCCCGCTGTGTCCTTTTGTCCCATTCTGTTCGATCGAGCCTGCGCCGTGCTCGAAAAAAACCTGCATTTTACGCCCCCTCCCTCCCCGTTTTTCTCACCGCGCTGCCTCCATTTTAATAACACGAGGAGAAACTCGATCCCCTCCCCCTTCCCTCTCCAAGTACAACAGAAAGTTTCTGGACTTTTGTGCGCGTGATCGAGGAATCGAGTGGAGGAGAACGAGAGGGGAATGCTGCGTAACGAAAATTAGAATAAATTTGCATAATGGGGCGTTACAAGCGTGTATCACGTTTATGTAGATAAATTCAATGGGATTGTTTGTCAAACGATACGTTCTTATTCGAGGGGACGGGTTCGGTAAAAAGTTGGGAGAGAACGATCCGAGTTTTTCGGATGTTGCGCAAAGTAGAATCCTCTGGGGGGGGATTGCAAATGAGCCGCGAAAAACTCGCCAGGTGTAAACTCGCTAAGCCAACACTCGAGATGTTCCACGTGAAAGAATCGCTCGCCGAGAAGACTTTTAGAGAAGTTGAAAAGTCCGAGTCTTTTTCACCAATGAAACGGTCCAAGTATCTTCGGCTTTTAAGTGGTGCAACTTTGAAACAGTTTAACCCTCCGTTCGACCTAACTTTCCAACGAATCAATGAACACGATCATGCTTGATCTCTGCTTGTTTCAGTTGATTAATAATTTTAGAAAAATTGTCCCGCAGATCGTTGTTGCTCTCCGCCTGCTTAATTCCTCAACTTAAAACTGCTCGACGCCTTCGTCACGAAGGGGAAAAAGTCATTCCTCGATTCTCGCAAATTTCTTCGAAAACATCCGGAAGACTCGGTCATTAAAATTCAAAGAATCTCGTTCCTCGGTCCATCGATAACCGTCCATTCGAGTCGAAACCCTTCGAAGATCTTTCACCGCTAGACTTTGTTCACCTTATTACCCGGTGCTTTAATAACGCGGGGCCGTTTCCGCCATTGTGCCGTGCCATTGTTTCCCGCGAAACGGCGGCTTCTATTCGATCCGCCGTTGCATAACGAGTGCCGACGATTCACGACTTGTGCCGTACAACACCCCTCCCTCTCGTCTCGATGGATTGTTGTCCGGGAGACGACCAATTACCGCCGAGTTTCCTCTCATCCGCCACGATCGATAGCTTTTTGTCTCGGGAATTCGCCGAGTTGCGTACCCCTTCCCCTCCCCTGCACGCGCCAATCCATAAATTTTTGCGAAATGACGAGCCCGATTTTTATCGCTCCTCTCCTCTCCTCCTCTTCGCCTTGCGTCGTCTTGCATCACCACCGAGCTTCGGATAAATAATGTAAGTGGATAAAAGGTGGGGTGTCCTTAATTTTAAAGGGATTATATTTTTGGAGATCGAAATTCGAGTGAATGGAAGCACAATTTGATCCTGTTCAAGTTCGAAATTTCGAAGAGAGGAAACTTCCGAGTAAACTCCTCCCGGATGATTCCGTCGAATATTTAACGAAATATCGCGCCAATAATAAATGGCAACTTTCGAGATGCACGTACGAGTAGAAATATGTTGTTCGTACAAGTTTTGAATTGCGGAACAACGATATTTGAGTGGCCACGGTGCCGATAAATCTCGTCCAAGTACAGGTATTTCCGATCCAATATTTTCCTTTTTCTTTTCTTTTTGATTTATTCTCCCCTTCGTAACCCAAATGTAATACCCAGAGATTTCTTTTTTTTTTTTTTAATGGCTCCATCTTGAATAGGAACGCTCGAAGCCGAAACCTTCGAGTCAGGGTTTCCCTTGTTCTCCTGGCGAGGAGGAGGGAGCACAATTAAGCCGTGTAATTTATGCGACGGTATTGTTGCTTTGATCGACGCTTAATGAGACGCTGTAGCTACCAGAACCACCGTCTAAACTTAGATCTGGGTCGTCGGGCGTTTTATTGCCGCGATTGAACTTGAACGTTGTTCTCCCTGCTCCACGGCTAGGAGACCATCTTACAGATTTGTATTTCTTTTTCTTAAGGACGAAAACAAATTGGAAATTGGAATTGGAAATAAACAAATTCTCCAAGATTGTATCATTATTATTATTGTTACGATAAGACAAGAAGATAAGATACGAGGTAACCTCGTTCACGAATTTGTGATTGTTTATATCGATGGGAAGAGTTTCTTTTTCGGATTTTCATCAGAGGCAGGAGGCGATATCTCGGAATCTAATATAATCTACGATTTAATGCTCTATAAATATGCGTGTATATATACGTATCGTAATTTTAAGGCTTGAAATAGATTGATAAACGAGCAGGCGTAGGTTGTTACTTAAATTTTGATCATTGCAATTTCTCTGTAATCATCTTACATTGCATCTCTGTTGCGAGGAAAGGACGATTATTTTGCTGCCCGTGATGCACGACCGGCTGGCTAAGCAACACTTACCTTCGATCGATCTAAACGATATCGCCACTCTTTATCGTCCCTATTATATCTATCGTCTTGCTCGCCGATCGATAATTCTTAACGATAATTCCATACGGGGATTCGCCGACGTAATTTCTTGATGGGCTTGACTCGTTAAACAGATATCTAGAATTCGTAATATTATGTTTATTCAAGCTTATCATATCTCCACGAAACAGACAATGTTACAGATAATGTTACGATATATATATATATTTCGTAGAGATGAGAGAAAATATTTCAAGGACGTTTAAAAAATCTGCCACTTTTCATCCCCGAAAAATTGAGGAATCGGTTATTGTAAATTAATTGAACGCCTTTAGAGGAAAAGTTTGATATAAAATTCGCCGATTCATACATTACAGCGTGATTCTTACGCAAGTACTTTTCCAGGGCATCATTAATCTCTTTCCAAGAATATCCCTTGCCTATCTATCATATCCACATTTCTTACGAAAAGAGATACCGAAATTTTTCCATCGTCGACGGACGCCCAATGGAAGCGAGCAGAGAGAGAGAGAGAGAGAGAGCGGGAAAATTAATAGGAACGGATAGGGACGGATATAAGAGTTTGCTCGACGTTTCAATCCTTCTCACGAGGGAGGAGGGGCCGCCTGGGGCGACATCCGAAGCGGGTTAACATTCTTTTCCACCCCCTTTATCCTTGCAACGGGAACACGAAAATAATCTCATTCGCTATTCACGCGCGCGATGCTCGGCTTCCATTGACTCGAGATCGCGTTGATGAAACCCGGGAGGAGAGAAGAGAGGAGAGGAGATTGTAACTGCGCGTGCACGCGGAAGAGATCGTTTATTACTCGAAGCTTTTTCAGTTCAATGGCTCGTGGACTGGCTGTTGATAGTGGAACACTAGGTTGGAGTGTGATTTCCAACTTAACTGGATGATTTCGGGTTTAGATTTTTCCTTTTTTATTGGCTCCTTTTTTTTTTTTCTTTTTCGTGTCGAGAATTCGTCGATTGGTTCGTTGATTGTATTTTGAGAATCTTGAGCGAGATGGATTTTTTTCGTTCTTTCTTATCGAAATAAAACTAGATAAACTACATTCGTGTATTTAATGTTTACCATTATTTTCAACGAGATAAAATATCTAAAGTAAGGAGAACGGAAATTGAAGAGAAACGTTCACGAATGGTCTATCATGGCGATGGAACATTTAATATTCCGTGTTAATATATTCGTGAGATTTAAAAAGTATCGGTCGAGTAGTTTATATATAATTGTATGATGATCAATCATTGCCTCGATATTTTTATCCCCAAATACTGACACGTAATAAAATATTTATATTCGTCTAGCGCGAGTTAAAATTGAAACATTTATATGGAGATATAAATATTCGTTTTAACTAGCGTGAAATCGATGAAATAACTTTTCGCTCGTAGTTTTATAAAATAAATGTCAAATTTATTCGATCGACAAACTTTCATTATCTCAATATTTAAATTTCCTCGACGAGTTCACGGTCACTATTGAAATATCAACGCGGCAATTTTTCTTCCTTTTTTTTTTATTATGTCCTCGACGATGAGCTCCACCGGGTACCATCAGGATTACGATAACAGATAAAGACATTTTTGTTGGGACGAGAGATTTCAATTACGCGACGTGGATCGATCGTGATGGAGTAGCAGATTTCGGGATAACTAATTCTCGAGAATTGCTGTCGGAACTTATTTTTTTTATCATCCTTATCATTGAGAAAGAAACATTCATCTTCAAATATATTCATATGTCCTATGATTTCTCTGAAAGGAAACTGTGTTAGTTTGATAGAAAAGAAATAGGAAAAATAACGATAATTTTTAATTTTGAATTTTATTTCTCCCATATATGCGTGGAATGGAATCAATGAGTACAAACGTAACAATCCATCAGGAAGGCATTCGGATAGATATTAAACGATGTTACGTATTCTCTCCCTTATATCCGTTTTTCCGCTTCTCTTGCTGCTCGTATGCTAATCAGGTTATCGGGAAACTCGTGTTCTTCCTGAATATCTCTACATGCAAACAATTCGTTCCTTCACGTTACGTATACTTTTGAAAATATGTAAAGAGATGTATTTAATATTTTTATATTTTTATAAATATATACATATATATTATTCTCACTATAAATTAATAAATAAAATAATTAAGCTTTATGCTCGCCTCGAATTATTATATTTTTTTTAATACATTTTTACAATGGTTAAAAACCTTGCTTTTTAAAATTATATCTTTCGTAAGTTTCGAAAATGCGTAGCGTATGTAATTAATTTTTTGTTACCCGGCATTGTGGGAATTTTTGAAAAGTTATTTTTTTCAGCGTTTTATTCATCTTTGAATATCGAGATTAGAATAAACAATTTGCGTTCAATCTGTTCGTGAAATGTATTAATCTTTTGTATTTCCAGATTTTTCCATTGTATGTTTGCTACAAGGATGATGAAAGCTTTTAAAATTAATTCGCGAATAAATTGCACGTCGTGCATTAACGCAAACATATTACTGTTTTATTTTATTAAAACATTAATGTAAGTTTTACGAAGGTTTTTCACAGAGATGGAAACGTGTATCGTAATTCGACGAGAAAATTTAACAATTCCATAACATTTTGCACTCATCTTTGTATATTCGGTCAATTCCTCTACGAAATTCGTTTCTAGAGTACGAATAATTAATATAAAATTTTTAATAATTTATTCGAATGACGATGTAAAATGATTTTTTGAAAAAATTCTCATAAATGAAACGATCTTTACTTACGAAGCAAAGTTAGTTTTATTATTACGATAAGATATGACATTCGCACTTGACTACCAATTGTCATCATACATTTCTTCCATTCGTTCCTTTTATTTTACGTTCAAATTTATTCCGTATAAACATCAATTCTTTTTTCGCGTTATAAAATGAAACGAAACGAAATAAAAAGAAAAACAGATTATGATATCCAAGTATGGGAGGGTTAAATTCGATCTTTCGACTTTCTCTTGACGTGGATTGATTTTTATGCGGCTTGTATAGCCTGTTATTTAAAACTTAATTGCCGTCTATTATCTTTCACGCTCGCGATTGTGTAATTTTTAGATACACGGTCAGGGTCGTTATAATTATTTCTTCAATTATCTCTGCTCGTATATCATTGTCGACCGTGTCGTCATTAATGCTCCAACGTTAATTTTTATTCCTGTTTCGCGTCGGTAAATGTATTTAATAAATGCACGATACACAAGTATATAATAACGCGTGTGCAAAGGTTTTATATTTCAAATTAATTTTGAAAGACGAGCAATGAAAATTCTCCACGCGTCGCTCCTATACGTATATAAATTACTCAATCGTATTTGTCCCCTGTGTAAAACGTGTTTTTTCTCTTTTTTTTCCTTCGTTTTTCACACTAAAATACGACTCCACTCCAATATCGCCATCCACATGTGGCACCCATTATCAGATGAAAGCTCCCTTACCTCCCCCATATATGAAACACGCAGCGGCTCCCAAAAGACACACTCGAATACGGATCAATTTTTAAACTAAAACTCAAAAATTCTTCCGTTTCCGTTATTCTCTTAGCATCAGATATACGTACAATTTCTTTTATCTCAAACGTGTGAGGTGATATATTTCCCGTTTAACCGTTTCGGCAAATAAATACATTTCGAATAAGACAAAGAAGTGGAACAGAAATGAAAAAAAGAACTTGCCCCAACGCAAATTCGTCCCTGAAACGTTTTAATCTTTCATCTTCTTTCGCTCAGCCACACGTGATATCATCCTCGTCGTGGCGGGTGTAAACTGGTTTGAAGAGCGGCGCATTAAGCAGCGTGAACGAGGCGTAAAGAGCATAATGACACGGGTATTCCTCGGTATATTTATCCCGACACTAACGGTTATTAATTCCAGAAGGGAGGAACGATCGTTTCCTTCCGCGTTTCATATCGATTCGCCCGTTTGGTCGGATTCCAGCAAGCTTTTTTTATTTTTTTCTCTCGCTCCTCGTCCATCCAGCTTACGTTCCAATTAAAAGTTTCGCGAGACTGGGCCACGCGATACCTCGTTTTCGATCGTTATCTTCTCAATTCGCTCAGTTCTCTCTCTCTCTCTCTTTTTTTTTTTTTTTTTTCGTTACGATGCTGTACACAGTAACAGTCGACGAGTTGGTCCAATTTGCCTCTCGATCGAACGCATTTTTTCCGTTCGTCCGGATTTCTGACGCTTGAACACCGTGCCGTTCATTCATCCCTTTTTCTTGCAACGATTCACGAGTTATTTAGTGATGGTAGATTTTTTTTATAGGAAAGGAAAATATTGAAAGATCTCTTATATAAAGTTTAAAGTAAAGTAATTTTAAAATTTTAACTTCTAGTAGAGTATTCTTGAATTGAATACGATTTCGTTCAGTAATCGAGTATACAATCGCGATGATTTTGTAAACTTTATAGAGGAAGAAGTAATATAGAGTTCAAGTGTTAACCAATTTATCTTCCAATTTAGCGGATTTTTGTTATTGGAAATCATGTTTATTTTCCTCGTCGATAGTAAAGGAATATTTACATAAAGAATCGTATCATTGAGTTATATTTTAAAAATACGAAAATAACGAGACTTTAAGGAATATCGATGCTTTCGCATACCAATTTCCGTATTTATTCATATTACTTCAACCTTCTGTGTAATCCATTGTAATCTTCGTACGATATATCATGCAAAATAACACATTTTATTCACGGAAAAGCACGAATCGATGTCTCAAGCCAATCGTCACAATTATTCGTTGACAAAGTGGGACGAATCTCGATGTTCCGCGCGACAACGTCGAGCAAAAGTTTAATCAGCCTTGAGTCGATTCGACGTTTCGTCATCAGACACTGATCCTCTACCTATCACGAGTCGAGGATACTGCGGACGAAGCTTCGTCTTTGCATCTTTTTTACGAAGAGAGAGCAAGAGAAAAAACCTAGCGTTTTAAACTAACCGGTTCTCTCTTTGTCTTCGAATCTCTCTCTCTCTTTCTCCTCTCTCCTCTCTCCCTCCTTCTCTCTCTCTTCGACCGCTCGATCCGTTGTGCAACACCTGTTGAATCGTTAGCCCGTCTAGCTTTAACGAGGATGCAGGTAAGTCTGTGAATGACACGAATAACACGCGATTTAAACGGCTTTAATTGGCAGCCGCTTTTGGATGGATGAATTACGTCTTAAGTCGTTCTTACGTTCTTTGGTAGCAAGTTTAGCGTTTCTCCGTTTATTTGTTTGCCACCGGCAAATTAATGCGTGGATTCTTTTCTCTCTTTTTTTAAATGAAATTTTCCTTATCTCTTTCTTTTTTACTATCGGAAGTTCGATCTTGCAAACGAAAATTTCCTCCTCGTTTATTTATATCGTTAGAGGAGGGGAAGATTAATTCGGAAGATTAATCTTCTAAATTTGCCTCGTGTTTATATTTGTTTAGATTGAGAAAAAATTACAGCGCGAGAAACATTCTCCCTTGGAAATCTCGGAGCGATTTTAGCCAGCAAGTTTACCCGATCTAATCAAAAATTCAAAAGAGCAACCGTGACGAGGCAATCCGTTTATTATCAGGCGACGTTGAAGCCTTAACCGGCCACGTACGTAACCCGACACGTGCACCGGCAGGCGGGTGTATAATTATCGAACAATAAAGCGCAAGGTGAACGGGAATCGAGCGCTCGTGACCGTGCGTCGTCGGCCGCGAATGCAAACTCGTGAGCTGTTTAACTCGTGAGCATTGTACGACTCAGGTAAGGTCGTGCCTAGCTGTTTTCGATCGGGCTGCCTCGGGGAATCGTGTCGAGGAAAAACTCGGCCATCGATCCCTCACTCTCGAACGCTCCTTTCAGAAAATATGCGTCAGCCAACCGAGACGAAGAGGAATAAATTTGTTCCGCGGATTTTGAAATTTGGACCGACTTTTGTATATTTTCGCGTCAAGAATCCGTAAGTGGAATTCCACCGTTTTTCAGAGTTTTCCTCGGATATCTCTTATTAATTGCACGCTTCGTATTTCCCCTCGAGGAGGAAAAATTCGAACGAAGTTTCCTCGGGGCGAGATTCATTCGTTGATAAGGTAATCAGTTTTCGACCGCACAGTCCTGTTCGCTTCGAATTCGAGGATTGGGGAGAGAAAGAGAGAGGCGAAGTTCGAAACTCGGAGAAACTCGATTTAGAACTGTAACGAGTACTCATTCGAGACTCGATTGTATCGTTTTTAGAATACCGCGTGCAAAGTAGCGGCCAATTTAGATCCGCGCAGCCCGCTCTAGTCAACTCTCGATCATAATTTATATCCTATCTTCTTTATAAATTGGACGAAGTGTCTAGTGTTCGTTAAAAAATTTTAGGATAAAAGAATACCTAAATACTTTGTTCTACATAATTTAGCGATATTAAAGCTATTTTTTTTACTAATTTATACCTTCTCCGAACGAAAACACAATGAGGCCACGATTAAAAATTAAATGGAAATTACAAAATTACGGCCTGATTATTGGGGCACTCAGCGCCACGTGATTAAAGCAATTAAAGCTCGATATTAACGGATGCTCGATCAATTACCGGGCTTATGATAACTCTCCTTTGATAACCTGACGTATCAATTTTGTCGGAATAAAAATTAAAAATATACGAATCACGGGAATTTGATTTTGGATAGATTCGCCGATTTTAAAAGCGAAATGAAAATTTTACGAGGAAACGATCGATTTCCGAGCAATTCCGGATAGAAATTGGAGGGGAGGGGAGCGTGCAAGTGAGATAAACTGGGAGTGAAACGACGACGACCCGAGGAAGAAACCTCGAGCGAAATCCGAGCGGGGCGTGTTGGAGCGAGGAAGAGAGCTGCGGGTGGCACGAATCAACAGTTTATTCGGGGCTCCGTGACGTTCTCGCCACGTTTGATCGTAATGTTTGCCGAAAGTTCAGCGCCAGCCCGGGGCTTGCCGGAGAATTCGAGTCAACCAAGTTTCTCCGGCCGGATACGGCGGAGAAAACGGGCGGGGAGTGCGGAGCAAAATTTCATCTCTCATTGTCGGATAATTTGTTCCTTTACAGCAAATTTTTCACGCCTTCCTTTCTTACAAATTTTCTAAACTTGCGCAAGAGCGGTGGAAAAGTTTGCTTGTTTCGAAGCTCGATATCAAAGAAGATTGATACCCCCATTTCTCTGCAACGCATCTCTTTCTCTCTGAAAGATTCTATTCCTACAATCGATGTACAAATATGATCACACGTCGAAGGATTAAATTTAAGGAGCGGGAAAAATGCGATAAAATATCCTCTTCGTTCTCCACGCGTATAATAAATCATCGAACAACTATCAGACTGAGGAAATAAAATCGAGCCGAGCTAATTACTCGGCTGTCTTTCAACGTGCCTCAAACTTCTTCACCAGAAGAACACGTTCGATTGTTCAACCGCAGACCAGAATCCATCCATTTTTTTTCCGTCGTTCCAGAGAGTGTGCCGCCCTCGGAGATAATTTTTCCTCGCGCGAAAGAAGATTCGCGGGGAAGATAAACGGCGAGGGGTCGAGCCGAAGAAGGAAGAAGGGGTGGGAAGGAGAAGGGGCGGTCGAGATGCGGGCTCAAGATAGAATCAGGCGGCACGCACGACCTCGTGTACCCGCGAAATCACGTTCGTGGAAACGAAAACAAGTCGGTTGTCACCGTGTGTAATTTTCTCTAGGAGGAACGGCCACCGTCCTCCTCCTCCTCCTCCTCTTCGTCGACCATTCGAGGAAATTCTATACGACCGTCCGGGCTATATGGATTCGCGAAGGAGGAGGGGACGAGGAGGGGGTTTGGAAGGAAATACGACGGCGAGTGGTTGAATTTATTCGTGTCATTGGAAAAGGGGGTCGAAGGAGGAAGAGGAGGATGATGCGTTTATTGGGACAGAGGCGTAACGACGACGTTCTCGACTCGGATGCAACAAGTCCTCCTTATCTGACACGGCAATTTCTCTTCGAGAGTTACTTTCCAACGTTGGCTTTCGAATACTCGAGCTGTAACTCGGCGGGATCGGGAGTTAAGTAACGGTGGACGAGTTCGTTAAAATTAATTTATACGCGGAGGTGAAATAGAGAAGAATTTGGGTCTTCGATCCTCTTTCGAGATTTTCATTTTCTTGTTCTACACTTGTCTGATTCTATTCGTTCCGTTTATGATTAAATAGATGATTGAAAGTGGAAAATATTATCTGAAAGATTTCAAGAAGAAGAGGAAAGTAGAGAATTTTCTATTCTTATCCTTCTAACGAAACTAGATGACTCCTAGATTGGATAAAGCCAACAATCGCGAATCGATTCTAAAATTGGAGTACAACTTTGTCTCGCCAAGCCCCTTAAAACGACAGATTTCATAGCAGGTTTCATTTCAGAATTCTATCTTCGCACTTATCTTCAAAATTCTATCGAAGAAACGAGCGAACTAAGACCCTCGAATCCCTGGATGATCGATGCATAATTTAAACGCCACGCGAACGCGTGTTTCGCGAGATTCGCATGATCGTTCGATTTTAAAGGCGAGGCTACTGAATCGAACGAAATGGGCGCGTGATCACGTAGCAAGGCGAGTTATGCGCTTGCTCCTTCGGTATGTAAACGCGCTCCATAATTTGCGCGTATCCGTTTACATCCCAATGACACCTCCCATCGATCCCAACACCCGATTCTCCTCTTCCTGTTTCCGTTCCACGGTGATACGATTCGGAGACCTCTCCTTCCTCGTTGGACAACGGTAATTCGCTGGAAATATTTCGTTTCAAAGAATATCATTAGGGCAAGGAATTTAAGGGAAATTAATAAGTTTTCATTAGGGGACGTCGGATATTTAATCAACGCGCATTTTGTATGCGACAAGAGGACATTATGCGGTTAACGTTCTTGTATTATGGTAATGGAGACAGAATGGAGGAAGCTTCTCGAGTTGTACAGGCTAATTAGTAGTATATAGTGCAGTCTTGCGTGATCTACACTCGTCCCGGAATAAAACACCTAAGTTGTTTTAATCATAGGATATTACGACTAATCCATCCAATTTTTTTAAGTAATTCGCCTTTTCATATCTTCGAAATAAAAAAATTCCTCACCTTTGTCCACGGATCGAAACAATACGACGATCGCCTTTCAAACGATTCCAGATGGGCAAAATTCAAGTAGCGACGATATAAGTGATTACTTACAAAACAATCTTACTCGAAATTTTGAACTCCCTAAACACCATGATCCACAATTATCGATCAAACGCTTTTCCTTTTCTTTTTACTCGTTAATTATTATTAATTTCCTCCGTGCGCACGCGATTCTTCCCACCTCCTTCGTTTCCATACCGAGGGATTTTAGAGATTGCTCTAAAATCTCACGCTTTTCCACCATCTCGTCGATCTTGCTTCGAAACAATGCCCCGTATCCTCCCCCTCCCCCCGATAATCCAATTACGAGCGACGCCGTCGAGGGTCGCCGTCGAATTAATCGCGGGAGATAAATCGCGCGAAACGTCCCCGCTCGCGATGGGTGAATCGCTTTCTCCCTTTTGTCGCGGCTTAACAGCCTCGTCTCGCCCCCTCCTCCCCCGTTTTCCGCGGGAGACAGACGCGAGGATGGGACAGGAGGCCGCCCCCGTTAGTTCGGCCGCGATAGTAATTGTGGAGAGAAAAGACGGTTTAAATGGAAACTATACAGGGCAGGTCGAGAAGGGAAGAAGAAGAGGAGGCGGCTTGGATGGCTCGGTGCCGCTCGTTACCCACCTCGTGCCTCCTTTGAACAAGGCCTCGAGAAACGAGTGGTCGCTGTCTCGCTCGCGCGCGCAGCCACCTCCCATCGCGCCCTCTCTTTCTCCCTCTCTCCCCAGTTTGCATCCGCTTCTGCTCGACGTGTTTCTAGCTTCGTCCGTGTACGGGGTGTCTCGTAATTGGCCGCACCGAGATTCCATCGTGGTGGAAACCGCGGTATACGGTTTCTACGGTTTATTATATCAAATTTTCTCCCCGTTGTTCGGAGATCTCGAGTGTCGGTCAGCCTCTTCGAGAGTTACAACTCTCGCGTATATAAATTATTGCACGCTCTCTGGTTGGAGAACGATATATCGTACGCACGGATGGAATTCCGCGGCGCAAAATTGTAGCGGGATCGGCGACATTGGAGCTCGGGTCACGACAATGCTCGTGCGGTTCACGATGATGCGTTCAAGGACGCTGATTTCGCTGGAATCCGTGCCGGTTCGGCTACGGTCACGGCTACGACCTTGTTGCTGCCTGCTTCGCATCTCCATTTTTCCGAAATGCGAGCGATTTGGATCTGCTTTGATATATTCTTCTTTCAAAATATTTATTTTTTTATTTATATAGTAGAAAAATAGAGTGGAATAATACGAAACGAAAGGATATTCGTGCTGAAACTGCGCGTGGAAATTGTTTTAAAAACAGCTGGAAATGATTGTTGACGTTTAATATATTGTTTCCATCCCGTGAATTTATTTTGTTATTTATTATCGAGTAATTAAGAATGTTCCGTCGTTTTTTTTTTTTTCTTTTTTTAAGCGATGGAATAAAGTGAAAAATTATTATATAAAATCCAACGTGCAACGTTATTTCACAGACGAGTAATTATCGAGATTAAAAAATTTACCGTGTTCAATTCTCGTTCTCTCTCCGGGATTTTCCTTTCAAATTAACGTGTACGTAAAACACGCGTATCTTGTTAAAATCTGAACAATTAATTCTGGTATCGAATAAGGAATATTTCATTTCCTGAAACCCACGCTGTTGAATTTATTATTTTTCTCTCCTTTCTGCTCTACAAAATAACAAAACTTTCTTATCGAAATATCATTATTCACTATTATTCGCGCGTCGATAAAGGAATCTGATTAATCGAAGAGGAGATTCGAAGGATAGAGGAACAGTTTAGGATGGATGCTGAGAGTTTCATAGCTGACGAAAAGTTTGACAAGCAGAGGGGCATTTTTCCTTTTAACCTCTCTCTTTCTCTATTTCACGAGCAAATGCCCGGTGAAACCTGGCAAACGATATCCGGATCAGGTGGTGGTACGCAATTTCCAGGGGCATAAAGGAACGATCGAGTGCAAAACTTGGCTCTTTGATCGAAAGTAAAGCGAAATAGGGTCGCGTTCCTTTCTAACGGATGAAATGAGAGAAACAAGTGGGTACATTCTCGCGTACAATGCGATATATATATACGATTCACGATTTCGAAAGAATTATGCCTTGATCTCACACGAGAGAAAACGGAGAATTCTTTCGCAAATTTTATTTAAATCGCCCCCAATGACTCTTTTTTTACCCTTTTATTTGTGCAAATCTCTCGCCTCTCTCTGCAAATTTCACGAGTTCGGAACAACTATCCGAAACTGGTCGTCCGCATTTACGAAATTACAAAACTCCAATCCGAAACCTTACAAATATCCTCGAAAATTTCATTAATCGCGCGTATTACGTATACAAATTCAACCCTTGCCGCAGCGAGGAACCCTCCATAACCGGAAAAAACCACGGGCGGAAAAAGAAGAAGAAGGAAAAAAAGAAACTGCTCTCGAAACTCGCTGCCTCCCTCGCTCGCAAATCCCTAAGAGCTCAGTTTTCTCGTCCCATCGAAACGCGATTTCGTCCAATTCACCCTCCGCCGTCATCTCCACCGTTATTCCCCTCCCGTGGAAAAAGATTGCTGATTCGAGCACGGCGCACAAGTGCGCTACTCGCGGGGCGGCGGCGAGGCGGAGAGGAGCGCGTGCTGCGTGTGCGTGCGGCGAGAGGGAGGACGCAAGGGTGAACGCACTCGATGCACCGGCGAGGAGAGCGGCAGAGGGAGGGAGGGACGCGATCGTGAAAGTGAGGCGCAGCCATCGATCCGGCCGCGCTCGTGCGCCGAAACGGTAAATGGCCGTTCGGCAAACTCCACTCTCCACCCTCCGCTTTTCGACTTCTCTCTCCTCGCTCCGCGGCGCGTGGGACGCGCCGATTAAGCGGTTTCTTTGCTTCTTTCATTCTTCTTTCTTACGTTTTGTGCTTGCAAGCTCGAGATGGGCGGTTCGTGTTACGATTCGAGTACGATTTTTCTTTTTCCAAGAATCCCAAATCTCGCTTTATTATTTTAACTCGTAACGAATCGCTTATCCATGCCGGGTTGGAAGAGCGTTGAACCTGAGCGACAGGTGTCACTTACACCGGATTGCGCCACTTATAATTTCATTACGCGAAAGCTTAATCTGATGTAATGCGTAGCGTGCGATATATCTACGCGTAATTGGAACACCGACGCTTAATAGCTCGTCCGGTAGCTCGAGTTAAATAAATCAATCGTCGAATCGAGAAGTAACGATCTCGCGTAATAATTTTGTAATTGTCTTACTTTTTGCCCTCCTTTCAAGAGCGAAGAGAAATTATATCGTGATTATATCATTCTTGATTTTAATCGAGGTATACTAAAATTTGCATACGTTAAAATTCTCTCTTGAGCGTGGAGAGAGTAGCGTATCGTTCGACAATTCCAAGCCGATATTAGATACGTTTAAGCGTTCGAAAGTAAGGCTCGCGCTTTCCACGGGTGTAAATATTTGCTCGATGAAGTGACAGTTATCCCGTTAACGCGAAATAGAAGGCGCGAATAAAGCGAAACGTTTACTCTCGAGCGAGAGCGTGTACACGCAATCAGGGGGTCGATCCTCCAGTTCGACGTATACTTTCCTTCGATCAGTCTAATCGATTATCGATCTCCCCCCAGCGAAGGAGGAAGTTCACGCGGCGGCCATGTTTATTTATAGAGAGAATTGTAATTAACACGGTTAATTTCGACCCTGTATTATTCCGATTACGAATATCTGTCGATGATTGTCGAGCGTATATAAAGCGTCGAATTAACGTGTCACGGCCGGTTAAAGGATCAAAGCCAATTTTTGATCGTTTCCATCGTTTGCGTTACGTATTGTCGAACAAACCATTCGAGCCGATAATCGCGGTTTTCGAAATTTCCAATGCTCGTCTTTGTTAATTATTATTACCATAAACGCTATTCGATCTTGAAAATTCAAAAAAGAAAAAAGAAAACGCTCCGTTCCACATCCGTGCATTCGTTCAAACGATTCGTTTGTTCGGATCGTTTTAATTCCCCTTGAAACCATTTCAACCGGAGAAATAATAACTCAGGAATATTCGAGTGCGAATGAAAATGTACATAATACAGACTTTGTCGGTTTAAAAAATACGCGCTATATATTTTTCATCGAAAGACTCGCGAATGGGATAGGAGAAATTTCGTTTCGATCGTTTCCATCTTTCGCAACACGGTCACCCTCCCCTCCGCCGATAAATCAGGAGGATCCAAAGCGTTTTTTCGCGTTTGCACGGGGACAAAGGAAGGCTTGGTCCAGCCTCGAAACGCAAACGGTTGTTTGCACGGGCCCGTGGAGGGTGATTAAAGGGAATGGGATGGAGAAACGGCGCGGCCCCCGTTTTGCAGTAAGTTCCGAGTTCGAAAGCCGCCGCCCCACGCTAACTCTTTTGATTCCCGGTGCTCGAGTTCCTGCTGGTAATTAAATCCCGAGCTCCATCACTGGTGCTCGTGGAGCGCGCGCGCGAGAGAGAGAGAGAGAGAAATATCCGAGCTTTGAGCTTGCAAAGTCTGCCAACTATCGAACGCGAACCAATTACCGTAACTAATTAGCCATTCGAGCTCTCTAGCTTTGGAGTTCGCTAAGCCCTGTTAGCGTTGCCGGAAACCGCGTGTTGCGAGCTTTGCAAAAGTGTTTGCATATGCGCGTATGCGTGTGCGGGGGTGGAAAAAGTGCGTGGATCGTAACCTTGCTGCTTTTAGCGACCTTGGGCTCGAGAATGGGGCTCGTTCGAATTTGTCTCACGAATAAAAAATTTTCCAACCACGTAATTCACGGTTGAAGAAGAACGAATTATCGAGTAATAATCCGATTGTATTGTGGATAAATTAGATTAGGCAGTTCTCGAGATGGGTAATTTCACCACGGTATTGGCCAATTAAAAATTTACAATTTTTTTTTTCTTTTTCAGTCGTGTCATTGCTCTTCCGGATATGTAACATCGCGTGACGAGGGAGCGTATTTCCTTTGCTGTTCCGGAGCACTTAACAACGCATAATACTACTTATTTGTTCCCTTAGGTTGAACCGTGCGATTACGGCCGAGTCTCGTACACTTTCGATCAGGATGGATCAAATTTTCATTCGTTCATTCTTCCTTTCTTTTTATTATATTTTTCGCTATTCGCTTCTTCTCGGTCCCTTAAACGCGCCTCGTCACGTGGCAAACGTGGTTCAACGTGGTTTAAAAGCGTTACAAGAATGCGAAAGAACGCTTTTACGCTTTCGCTCGGGGAAGGGAGGGAAACTCGCTACATAATTTAATTTTTCTCCTTTTCGGAGGAGAGCAACTCCGCCGCGGGGTAAAGGATCTTTCCCCAGTTTATGTTTACACGCCACGATGAATTACGCGAAAGTGAGAAAGCTCTCTCGTGCATGGCCGAATACGCAATGCGATGTTTAAAAAGAAAAAGAGTAAGAGTTTCGAGTGGCGTATTAACGAGATTCTTAAAAAGCGAAAGAAAACTCCAAGTTTGTTTCTTAAAAATTACCACTCTTTCTTCTTCTTCCTCAAAAATAACAAAATCTTGCAACGTGCCAAAGTTTTCTCGAGACAATCCTCCCCTGTCATTACCATCCTCCGTCGCACAATTGTTGCGTCGATCGTGGAAATTGCGATGCCGGCCGCGAAGCGTGTCGCGAAATTTCACCTCGCGAAGAATACTCGACGCGATCGAGCGGATCGAGTAATCGCCCCCCTCCCTTCATCCGAGCAGCCACGAAAGATGCTTGCATCCGTGCATATCGATTCGTATAGACGAGGGGGAGGATAGGCGCTCGTGGGAATCTCGAGTCCGTCAAGGTATTTGGCAAGTTAATACCGCGCCGCCTGTTCAAATTAACCAAGACGACGACGTTAAGCCCGTATTTGACTAGCCGACAACCGGGGAATATTCGTTTGAATTAATCTCTGGCCGGAAGCGAAACTTCGCCACGGCTGTTGTTGGGCCCCGAGATCGTCTCTCGCTCCCGTTTGTGCACGGAAATGACACGCGATTACCGGCCAACTTGGTTGATCCACGATTATATCTCGGATACCTCTCCCTCGTTCTCTCTCCTTCTGTTTGACGCCACGTTTACGACCGGGGAATCAAAGCGATCGGATCGACCTCGAACGAGTTTCGGCACGGGCGGGTGTTTCGAACGAGAGAAAGTTTAAGCCCGGTGGACAGTTTAGACTGTGGTAGATTGTAAGTTACGAGGCGGAGTTTGGAAACAGAAACCGTACTTCCTGCGGTTTGTAAGCTTTCTGAACATTGAGTGGCGGACTGGTCGAGGAGGGGGAGGGGATTTGGTCCGGTGAACTTCTCGTTTCTACGTCGAATCTTTGGTATTGACGGGAGGGATAGTTGCTTCTTTTTTTTTTTTTTTTATCTTGTAAAAATATCGTCACGAGAAACAGTTTTATCCTCGAGTTTCGAGGAAAATAATCGAAATTCTACGCAAATCTTCAACTTTGACGATAAATTTCGAGGAAATGAATAACTCGTGTCTTTTTTTAACTTTACGTCGTTTATTCTCACCGAGTTGCGCCAAGTCTCTCGATACTTTCATCGTCTATAAATTCATCTCGAACGCTCGAAGGCTTACCTTCGACGAGGCGACGAGGAAAAGAAGAGAAGCTGGAACGCCACCGAGTTCTGACACACTTTATTGCCACCCCCCTTCCCCTCCTTTCCTTCCTTCCTCTTCATCTTCTGCCCCTTCCAACGCGCTTCTTTATGCAGCTTCCACTCTTCTTCTCCTCTTCTTCCCTCTGCACGCTGTAGGATCGTATAAGTTTTTCGTGGAGCGGTGTGTTGCGCGAGATTTATCAGCCTCTGGCTGCGACTGCCACGGATTCGAGCAATTTCGTTGCCATTAATGGATTTTAAAATCATCCAAAACACGAATAGTGTACGAGTTGTAATCGAGTGCTGTAACCATATCGATGGAATCAATCGAGAAGAATCAGAATTAAGAAGAGGCGAAAAAGTGGATCAAAAGACACATCGATCGCTTGTATCTAAACGAATATTCGAACAGGGCTGATGATACATGGCCGGCGAAATAATAACTCGGTTTGAATATTCGAATTGAATTGAATGGACGGTGGCGGGCAACGTTGGGTTTTCGAATCGAGCCTCGATAAAGCAGCAGTTATCCAATTTGTAGAGCATGGAAGATCATGGAGGCTGCGGCGTGCACGCTCGTTTCGCGGAATTACAATCTGTTAGCCTTACCCGATCGCTTGCGCGCCCAAAGTCGGGATCAATTTCATATTAAATAATCCAATTAATTCTCGTACTCGTTCTCGAAATTGCCAGATTGCGATCGATCGTCCTTCTCCTCCTCTCTCCCGTGTTCTGAAATATATATATCGTCCGGGACAATAGAACAAACGAAACGGAAAGAACGGAATTAATAGCGCGCGCCCATTCACCGTATTCAGTTCGATAATTAGTTTTTGGAAAAAGCGCGGTGGGGACTGCGTGGTTGGTGGAGGTATGCGCGAAAATCGAGAGGCAGGAGGGAAATGGTGGAAATTGTTGTTAATTCTCCCTTTGTGGATTTTTTTCTCCTTTTTTCTTCTTTTTTTTCCCCTTCTTTTTTGCGTTAATAATAACGGTCGAGTATCGATTTCGGCTTTTATTATCACGTCTCTTCTTCCTTTTTCTTTCTTTTTTAACAGAATCACTGTCGTTGCTTAAAGGAAATATATTGTATTCGCTTTCCAACTGGATCCTTCAATTTTATCCCGAGAAATATGTTAATAGAAATCGCTTTAATCGCGGCAAATAAAGCCATTCGATTTCATCTGCCACGTTTTCACTCCAGCGACTTTTTTTTCCCTCCTCTTCTCTATCTTCTATTTCGCGTATGTACTGCTCGTTCCTATTCATATTTAACGAAAGATTAACCGATATTACTCGTTGCTGTGCACGATAATCTTGTAACGCAATGAAAGAATCTTTGCAAATTTTGGATGATGGGGAGATAGAATGGACTGAAACACACGAAATGAATGGGCAAAATGGAAAAACTAATAGATAGCTGGACAAATATCTACCCTCCTCTTTTCGTCGCATCTTTCCACGCCCTTCTCGCGTGCAAAATGTACGTTTATACGTTCTGGAGCGTGCTTTAACCAGGTGTCAGTGCGCTACGTGGCACGGTCGGGGCATATTTTTCGCCTTTCCTCCTGCGAGGACCGTTGGAACTCGCCGACAAATTATTAACGTCCCCATCGGGACCAACCTCTCCACCTTTCTCTCCCTCCCTCTCTCTCTCTCTCTCTCCGTATTTACTACGTAAAATTCCCCGGGTTGAAAGCGATTTAAAAAAGGCGATAAGTTTGCAGCTCTCCCTGGAATAGGGTTTAATCTTCCAGGAAGTTTCGCGGATTAAAGCGGCGGATGCTCACCTAAAGCAACTGTTCCGTTCTTTTATCCTCCCTCTAGAAAAAGGGGTCAATGATTAGTCGAAAGAACGTTCTGTATGGAGTGGGTTCGATTGGAAGGTTTTCGGACGAAGATCTATCTATTCTCGACTCGTTGACTTTTACCTTTTGCCACGCCTGCAGAGCGACCTGTTTCGAAATGTTACGCTCGATTCCGATGAAATTCGAGGGGGATAAACCAATAAAGCACACCTTTGACCCACGGGCAACGATGCTTAATTGACTAGCAACACGCAGGTCGGTTCAAGCACGATACAGTGGCGGAGTGCGACTAAGGACATTGTTCCACACAAGTTTCTAATAAGCAATATCCACGAGTGTGAAACATCTGGTACCCACTAACCGCCTGGAAACCGTTTTAGAAAGTCATATATTAATTCCGCCGCTTTTACCGTGACAGTACAGGAGTATGAATAATCTATCCCATATACGATACGTGTTGGCAGCAACTTATAAATAAGTGGCCGTTTTGCAGCCATCGAGGAAAGAGTTCTCGCGAATTTTATATGGAAAGATCGGTCCAAATCGAGAATAGCTTCCAATCTTAATATTAGATCGAATTTATATTCCTCGTAAATGTTTTCAACGGAAGTTTGTCAATTGGAAAGTGTATTTCCAAGCGGATAGATTCTTTGAAAATAGTTTAATGCAGAAGTATATATAAATACCGAAATGAATTATTATATTATACGAGCCACGATAATCTTCAAAAGCAAAGATGACGATGTTAATATTGTGTTTATAAATCGAATAATGTAATATCTGGATTTTGGAAGAACTTGCATCGATTCCAGAATTGAGAATTTTTCGTGGTCGATGAAGGTTTACGGACGCGTTACGAAAGTTCTTTGCAGGAGCAGACCTGTTCCATCCAGTGAAGGGAAAATTCTCTTCGGCCTGGGACCGATCGACGGTCAATTCCTCCAAGATACTGTTTGCCTGCTCGGAGAAAAATGCGTTATAACGTGCGCCGCGTTGTAACCGACTTACGATCTATCGCAGGCAGCCGGCGGCCACAATGGCGCTTACGCATCGATTTTCCGTCAGAAACTTACTTACCGTACGTCGTCGGCGACGCTAAGGCCACGAGTTCGAGGCGACGACGAGGAGGGGAAGGGAAAATCGCCGTAAACAAAGTCGGGCTCTGCACGTAGTTGGAATATTTAAGAGTAACGTGCTTTTAACCCGAGGAACCGTTTCGAATGAAGATACGTGCGTTAAACTTGGAAGGTGCTCGTTTTCTTCATCTCTCAAATGTATAATACCATGTCTGTTCCGTAGATTTTCAAATTTTGCACGAGTACGAGTAAATATATCTAATTATGTGGCGAAGCATTCGAATACTTTGGTTGTAATCTTTTTCAATGGAACATTCGTGGATTGTCGTTGAAGGATGAGATAGAACGTGCGATAGAACGATCGATAAACACGGTGTTACATGTATTTGCTATGTAAATTGACAGAAATCGAGGGCGAGTTTAAATCGTCGTGCTTCATTGGAAATACACCATGCGTCGTCGTTTATATTCGCTTTTATCCGTGTCCTGGTTCACCGACAAAATATTATGTAACGAATTTCCAGCAAATTCGTTCGTTCTTCCCGACGACACGTAATGAAAACTATCCCCGTTGGGAATACGTTACGTAAGTTTTTAGTGGGTCAAAATCGGTCGATCCGGATTAATCTTGCGCCGCTAAATTGTAATGGGATTGATAAATATCGATATTATCGCAAATTTTATATCCGATGTGTCTATGAGAGAAGATAAGTCGTGTAAATAAATATTTATTTTACAATAATAACGGTTGTCGAGTTATTAAATTATTATTAATTATCGGGAATAATTCCGAATTATTATAAATATCAAATAGTCGTATTTAAATATTATTTTAATCATGATTTATCATTATGAAATATGAAATGATATTATTTACATAACGCAATAATTACGCATTATCGTTAATGTTAAATAAGATTATTTTACAATATATTTTTTTTTTGTAATGCGTGTTGAATAAGCGTTGAAAAATTAAAAATTAAATTAAATGTAATTCCATCTTTTTCACGTTCGTTTTAATTTTAATTCACGTTTATTACGATTCTTTCTAACGTGATAACGTTTATCTCGTATCAATACCTGATAGATAACTTTATTAACGACAATTATAACTATTCATCACTTATCAACAATTTATCGATATCACTCAGTGATGATACAGCATGATAATTACGATTATGAGTCATCGTAAACTTTCTTGTGTATCCACAGGTTTCATCGTACATGCGATAGATAACAATCATTTATTTTATCGTTTTCTACGCATTCATATTCTCGCAATCGAACATAGTCTCGTATGTAATAATTGCTGGATGATTTGCATACTGTGTTCGATGCTCCACTTATCTCGGTTTACTCGTGATTCGTTGCCTGTAAGTGCATTAACTCGTCGACTTGGAAGACAAGTCGACGATACGAATCCGCGAATCGACATGTTTCTTCGCCGTTAGTGCACGATATTCTTCTTTTGTTGCTTTAATTATCATTGAATGATTGGCATTATAGCCGATCAAATGAAAACCTGCACTGTCAATGCAGTGAAAAGCGAATAGGCTTTATACAGTTTAAGTGGTTATTATGCTAAACAAGACGCATTTGAATTGCCCTTTGTTTTTTACCCAATCAATCAATTAAATAAAGATCCAATTTACTTCGATCAAAGAACATTTTCAATCAATTTAAGATCTCTAGTATATCGTCAATAAGATCGTTGTAAGCGAATATTCTTCCAGAAATAAACATACTTATCGTACTTTAAATTCGATCAAAAAAGCTTTATTAAAGTTAAGAAAAATATAAACCGCTACAATTCCTAAAATAATGACTTCCAAGCAACGAATGAATCGCAGTTGGAAGCGCGGATTCTCGCTCTTTAAAATGCTTTTTCATTTATCTCGATACGGCTTCCGGTTCCCGAGATATCATCGTGGAAAGAAAAGTTAATTTTTTAATCGTTTACTCAAACCTGATTAAACTCTATTAAAATTAGAAAAAATTCGAACCGTTATAACTGCCAAGATAATGACTTGCGATCAATGGATCGAGGCTCGTTGGAAGCGTGGGAGCTTGCCTTTTAACACTCTTTTCGATTCGTCTCGATACGACTTCCGGTTCTCGAGATATCCTCGTGCAGAGAAAATGGTAATTTTTGATCCTTTTACCATCCTCGTCATTTACTCGGACCTCTCGCTCGCCTCACCGACCTATCCCAAACTCCAGACAAGCGACAGACGCGATTCCTGGAAAGATATAGCTCGTAATTCCTAGAAAGGCGCAGTGTACCCGCTTCTAGAAAAAGATATAGGTCACTAGGTCGCGGCGCCATTCATAATGAGCCCTTGCAACCGATCGAGATATCGGGATGAATCGAAAAGCAAATTCAACGATTTCGATAACATTTTTCTCCGTATAGTAGTTTTTTTCACACGTGAAAATTACATTAAGAAGCTTGAAGATGAAACGGAAGTTCGTCCGATATAATTATTCGATCGGATAACGATTTGTTTCGTAACGAGGAGAAATTGGAAGAAGTTCTGTCGCGAATAGAGCAGTAGGTCAGATCGCTTTCTACAGGAATATTGCGCGCGTGCATCGTTTATAACGTGTGTATTCGTACGATCGATAATCGCGTTGGAAGCACACGGCACACGTCGATAACGATGTGTGGCCGAGACTCGAATTATTTATTGGATCGTGACGGATTTTTAATGCTCGCGAAATTCACATATACCACTCTTTGTTTTATTTATCGGATCTCGAATGGCTAGAAATCGGTGAATAACGAACATGTATATATATATATTTTTATTCCCTCGTATTTTTTCTCTCTTTCATCTTTTTTTATTTTTTTATTTTTTTATTATTCCCAGAGAATCCGCTTGCCAACAGATTTTTTTCGTCGATCGTCACCGATTAAACTTTCCGGTTTGATTTGGTGGTTTTTTGAATCTCGTCCTCGCAATGATACGCTAGAGTTGCTCGTTACCCGTGTTACCTTTATTGTTGATTTAACGTTCTCACTCGAGATCGTTAGTTGTTACTCCTGCTTCGTTCAACATTTTATCGCGCGATTGGTATTCAATCAATGCATTTGATCGATTTAAACGCGGGGTATATCGCGATAGTTGGTAACGAGTTCAATCGAATTCATATTATCATTTAAACATACATCGAAAAAATATTGATCGTTGAGTCTAAGAAAATTTGATTACAAAAACCGTGACGACTCGTCGGTTTCAAATCTAAGACTCTACACACATCATCGACGTTTCCATTTCCTCGATCGTTCGAGGTAACAGTACCCGGCTTACAATTCTCTAGCATTAAATCCCCGATACTCTCTCTATAAAGATGTCCCCTCGAGCCGGTTTCCGCCGACAGTCATGAATTTCTCGGTCCGCTAGCGGGAATCGGCAACGGTTCCCCATCGACCGTGTCGCGGCTAAACCGAATGGAAAATGGAATCGAATCGAACCGTTGCGGAGCGGATATAAAGTAAGAAACTTGTACGCGATATTGCGTGTTTACAGGCGACGATCACTGCGTGCCTCGAATTCAATAATGCACTCGTGGATCTGAATCAAGTTGGATGGGAACGAGAGAAATTTTTCGAATATTTATCACGCACACTTCCGCGTCTCTCGCGAGTTTTCACGTACAAAGACAAACGTTAATTTCTAATACGAGAATGGAAATCTGTCGAATCGGTTTCTTCCCCTTATCAGCGTGAAACGAGCGCGAGGAGCGCGTTGCAAGAAGAATCCGGGCCTGGATAAATTGCTCGACTTCCGGCTCGGGTGTAGTCGAGAAGAAGGGAGTCGAGGTAGGCAGAGGAGAACGAGGTCGAAAGGGAGAAAGAGGGAGGACGAGGGCAATTGAGACTGGCGACCGCTAATAGGGAGATTAATTCGCTGTCTTCTCGCCTCTCCTCTCTCCCCCTCCCTCTCTCTTACAATTCCTCTTTTTTTCCCTTCCTCCTTCCTTCCTATTTGTCGTTCGATGCAACGAAAAAATCTCTCTTCCTCCTCCCCTCTCTTGTCTCGCTCGTTTCCCACAGGATACGGCCAGATTGCGAGAGAGAAACCGATTTATCGGCCATTAAGAATCGAAGAGGTTTCGCGTTTAAATTGGAGAGGTTAACTCGACGATCTTGCGGGCATTCATCCCCCTGTTCGCGAAATAAGAAAGAAGCTGACGAGAGAGGGAGCTCTCCGTTTTCTCTCTCTCGCTCTTTAATGCGAAAACGAGTGTTATATATATATATTTCTTGACGATAATTGCACGTTGTGTATTAGTGGGATCATCCTATGTTAATTTCGATTTCGAAATTACGGTTAATCGATCGTTCGACGATTATAATGTAACGTAAATCGCGTGGATTTAATTCGAAAGGTCGGATCGAATCTCGATGAGGTCTCGATAATTCTTCTATTGTTTCGGAAAAGAAAAAGTTTGTTCGTCGTGCGGTTTGGTTTTTCTTTTCTTCTGCAATTATGGAAATGATTATGGAAATGATGTATATTGAGCTATTCGTTTTCATGCGTACGTGAAAGAACGTTTATTAATTTTCGAACAATTCGAAAATGTCGATTAAAGTTTGTAACAGAGGAAGCGAGATGAAAATAGATCTTGCTATCTTATCTCCGAGTTAAATAAATAAGCCTCCATCAACTTTTCGTTTGTTCTGCCCATCAAAAGTGTTCCAAGAATATATTAACATTCTGCGCTAAATGCTTCTATGAGTCATTGTATACATCTTCTGTCCTGTATATTCTTCATTCTAACCAGGTTGTTTTGCACAATTATCCGACATGCATTGCTATCGATCTATCTCCAACCTTCTTAAAAACAACCCATATTACAAATCCATATTTTTTCAACTCTCACTTTAACTGATTCCTAAAAATATTCAATAATATCCTATCGAAACTATCGATAGATATCATTGCGTTCAGGAATAATTTCAAAAAGTCCTTACTACTTAATGCAACTTTGTTACATTTTTAAATACGAAATTACGCATTCAAAGGAGGAAGGGGTGGAATATCGCCAGAATCGAGAAATAATTTCCGCGAGGGGTTGTAACTCGTCGCGGGAAATCCTTGGAATAGGATTCTCCTCGATAGGAAGAGAGAAGAGCTCGATTTCACCTTCGAGACGATTTGTATCTCGCCGATTTCCACCTCCTTCGATAACAGTCGCTCGTTCCCTCTTCCACCTACCTTTCCAGCGAGAATCGAATCGCTTTAATCGCCGCCCCCATCTCCGCTCGGCCATCGACTCTCTTAAATTCATTTAAACTTCATTTAAACGATCCTTGAATATCATCAGCCCCGCCAATAAACGTTCCTCTAATTTTTCCTCTTGCAACTTGTAATTGGCCGCAATTGGTCTTTGTTTGTGATTTTTAAAACTTGCCATGTCAATCAGCTTGTTCGAGGTTATTGCGATGAATCTGGCATTTTAACACGTATCTCACTTTTTTGGGTCACGGTTCACGATTGATTGTCACATCATATCTGGATAAATAACCGGTTCTTTAAACTCTGCTTCTTTTAAACAAAAATCCACGGGAGATGATTCAAAAATTTCGCGTCCCCCCGAAACGAAGTTTAACCTACCGAAGGAGGGGGGTATCTGGAGTTAAAACTTTCCTTGGCACCGGTAAAAATCACTGTGTCGACGAGAAGTTGTTTTTATCCAACCGTTCCCTCTCCTCCTCCTCCCAGGAGGAGTCTTCCTCGAGTTTGCTCCAGTTTCCAGCAGCCTGGCTCGCAGCACCCCGTGTTTGTCGACCGTCAGTCGTTTCCTTCTCGTTTGCTTTCGACCACGTCCTCGAACCCTCACCCCTCCTCTCCCTCCGGTTATATTCTTTCCTCCGTGTAAATTCACCTCCAAACCGGTTGTTAACTCCATCGCTTATCCCGGCAAACGCGCGATGCCATTCAACCGATCCTCGCCAAATGGGAGAAAGAGGAACGAGAGTGGAAGAATGATTTTTCCAAAGAAAAAAAAAGAAATATTCAATTTCAACTATTCGTTTAGAATTATTATCAAGTTGTACGAGAGAATGTTTCTTTTAATAATTTCGTAGAAACGTGGAATACAGTTTTCAAAATGATAAATATTCATTGCTTCGCTTCTTCCATCTGAAAAATATAACACGGAACTCCGCAAATTATTGCAATATTCGAATCGATCGAGGATTAAAATCCGTAGAAAACACGTGGTAACGGTCGATGGAAACGACTCTGGCCTCCGAGTTGGAAGAGATAGGATTTTGTGCCCGTGCTCGATCGTTTCCACTCTCCGTTCCATCCATTTCTGCCCGCGGTGAAAGTTCGAGGGGGTCGTTCCACGCGGATGGAAATCTCGCCCGTTGAAATACGCGTAATATCCGGCACAGGTGCCGGAGTGAGTGGGTATTAACACGGCGGGAGACTGGAGAAAGAGAAAGAGAGAGGGAGGACGAAATGGATTCGCGGAATCTAGGAGGAGAATCTCGTGGCGCCTCGTTTAGGAACGAGTTATTCGAGAGGCGAGACCGCAAGGGGTACGAGAGATATCGCACTACCGTAAGACGCTCGTTTCCCTCATTATCATACAACTGCATTCCGGTTATTGTGTTCCCGTAATTACGGTCAGTTACAGAGCGGCTGGTGCACGCGTAAATAATTGCGCAATTATGGGAAGCGAGCTTCGAGTTTCCGTTTCTTCTCGCCTCGGTTTTCATCCCACTTTTTCACGAATCCTTCGATCCTTTTGAGCCATCGATATTACATATATATATGTATATCAAGTCTCCCATCTCTAAAAGATCTGTTTTAAAGCGACAAACTTCTTAATTTCTTAATTTCATTCTTTCCCTAAATGTGATATTCCTTTCGATAAAACGTTAATTTGGATCGAAAGTAGTTCTTGTTGATGTATCGTTTACCATAAAAAAGTGAGACGAGGTCGAGGCTCGGTGTCGATAATGTCGGCCTGGATTCATCGCCCCGTTTCCGGTTGCGTCACGGATGAGTATCGCGGAGGAAGACAGGCAGGGCCGGTGTCCCGTGGCAGAGAGCGCGATAAAGAGCGGTTTGGGTACGAGGGCTTAATTAACCTTCCCGACAGGTAGGTACCTAACTGTAGATTTAAAGGCGGACCCGTTCATCCCCGGGTAATGAACTCTGGTTGCGCTTGGAGAAGAGCCGTGAGAAGAAGGAAAGGAGACACTTCGTTTCAAGTCTGATATAAACGATAATTGTCAGCTAAAAACACGAATGATTCCGATGATTGCGAAATTGGAGAAGAATTATCAAGTGGAATTAGTTTAGGAACTAAAAGAAACGTATGCACGGAGAAGAGTAGAAGATGGAAGGTGCGTGGATGAAGTGGCGGAAGCGGATCTTGCGATAGGGTTAATAGCGTGACCCGCTTAATGACCCGGCCACACGGCTCGTTTCTGTGTGCTCCTCCGTTTTATTGGGACAAGGTCAAGGCCACCTCGTCCATACTCTTCCGCTCGAACGTGTTCAATCTCTCTGTTCTCGACTTCGTATTCAAAGGAACGAATTTTTGCAGAAATTGCTCCTCGAAACCGAAGAAAATATCCATCCACGTTTACGCTCCATGCTGGAATGCGTCTTAAAATTTGAAAGGTTCATAAAGCCGTACGAAAGGGACGATTTTTTCTTTTAACGATATCCATTATTCGAACGATTTCAGCAATATTCGAAGATATTAAATTTATGTATCCTGGAATTTTATTACATCGAATGTTGTGCGTGAATCGAATCTTTCCACAGATTTTTCGAAACGCGGTTCTGCAATACTCGAATTGTAATGAAGCGACGAAAAGGGAAAAGGAAGAGTGCGTCCAATTCCGAATTGTGCAACTGTTACGGGGAATTAACGATTAACGCGTTCCGAGAAAGGGTAAAAAGAAGAGATGAAGCGAACGACATGAAAAGTGTTTCAACACTGTTGATACGTTGGTCACGTTATTTTCGAGGCGGGGTGATCAGGGGTCGCGTGATCGCCGATAAATAAAAACATGGTCGACGACCGTGCTCCGTGAAACGGTTATTTCACGGATTAGGGGGCGAGCCATTATCCGAGGGGGACCTTTAATTTAGATAAACGATCTCGCCGCCCGGGACTGTCCCGAAACTTTGAAAAGTTGTCCGTTTCCAACTCCTCCGTTCGTCAAACTTTTTGCCCGGCCGAATCGACCTGTAACGAAGCGAGAGCAATTATCGATTCGTGGGATCTGGCTGCGTGTTTCCAACTGAGGAATGGATAATTTTTAGGGATTTGTGCAATCAAAGGATTTTTAATAAAAGAATTTCGAAGGATCGATTTTAATTTCGATCTTCTTGCAACGATAATACGAATGGCAATTTTCTAGATATCCTGAGAATGTACAAAATTTCGGATATCGAAGAAAGGAGGTCCGATCTTTCTTTTTCAGAATCCAACCGTTCTAAATCTCCTCCTCTTCCTCCTCGATAAATTTCTTAGAACGTCCATCCATATCCATAACTCGAATAAGACCCTCGTTTATAAACTCTTCTTCTCGTATTGAGAGTTCAATCGACCCAAGCTTGTTTACGCGCGAATCCCCGCGTCACAATCGGTGTACAATAATAATTTTCTCCCATCCAACAATCACTGACGCATTTTCGTCGATGAAATAGCAGCTATTATTTTATCGACTCGTTTCTTCCTCCACCATTCGTCCATTAATCAGGGGCCCGCTTTGTCGGCAACGCGGTTCGATAACGCGGCCGAGAGAGAGAGAGGCAAGGAAGCCGGGAGTTTCGCTTCGAAATCGCCAACCGTGCGCGCGCGTACAGTGTGTGTGTGTGTACGTCGAGATCGTGCAGGAAGCTTGTCGCGCCTGGTGAGGTCAGGGACGATTCTCGGCCGCGATAAACTCTGACGAACGAACAAGAGGCAAGAGTTGGATTCGTGTCGGCGACACACGGCGGACAAGATTGTTCCACGATCTTGCGCGACGTAACGCCAACAATTTTGGGGCCAGAATTGGGGGGGAGGTACGAGAGTTGGAAATGCTTCCTTCTTGGACGTTGCTCCGTTGTGTTATTCCGTGCATTCCGGCCCGGAATTGAGAACAGGGGGAGGGAAGAAGAGAACGAGAACGATATTAAAGGTTAGAGGCAATTTTCTAAATGTTTTCCGAGTGGAGAATTTTCTTGTTTTTTTTTTTTTTTTCCCCCTATTAGGAGTTTTAGATTAAATTAGAATCAAATGGATTTTATATACGGGCACGGAATATTTATTAGATCTCTCTTTTTTTTTCCTTTTCTTTTCCTTGTTACTTACAGGATAGAAAGGAAAGAAAAATACGCGAATAAAGTTTCCAAGGATCGTCCTCGGGAAGAGAAAAAATTGGACGTTGCCGTTTAAAAACGCTTGCCGTACGAAAACATCGTCGTCGCGACGGCGAGCAGAAATTGTGAAACGGGCGAAGAGAAATGTCCCGTTTCGTGGAAGGTATTTCCACGGAGGCGCGGGGAGTAAAATAGGAACGGGTGATTGCGTTTCTCCTCGTCTATTTCGTCGTGGGCGATAAATCCATAGTTGGTTCGTCGAAATTCTCGAACGAAACAAGGTCAAGCGAGGTGTAATTATCAATGGATACAACGAGATACAAATTTTCGCGAGACGAACTTCAAAATTTTTAACTTTAATTGGAAATTGTTTTCGAAGAAAGGAACAGTTCCATTGCAGCACGAAATGAAAACAAACTTCTTACTTTTTAGATCCGATTTAATCGCACGTATCGATCGTTCATTTGACGTTTCGTCGAATCGAAACGCGTGTAATCCCTTTCTTTTCTCTCTACGAGCTTCAATCTGTCTCTTATTTTTTCCTCAGCTCTCAAACGCTTCTCATCTCGTCACCACGCTCCTTCCTTCCTTCCTTCCTTCCTTCCTTCCTCAGTCTTCTTATCCCTTCAGCCACTTTGTTCGAGTCTGTCGGATTATCGTGGTCACGGAAATACCGGGGGTAGGAAGGCACCCTTCTTCCTTCCTTCGCGCCCCTCCTCCCATGGGATCTCCATTTCGTCCCCTTCGACGTCCCCTACCATCTATTCTGATATCCGGCCGAAGGATATCCTATTAGAATGTAAACGCGACGAAACTTTTTAATTTTGCGTTAGCTTGTCCTTGCTCACAATGCGTGTGAGAGGTTTAATAAAAAGAGGATCAACGACAGGCCTGTTAAGACGTTCTAATTCATCCATGTTATCCACTTTTTAATCTCTCCTCGGATAAATTATTCTAAAATTAGTTGGCTCAACGATGTCGACTTAAGTTTTACCCTGTTTTATACATAGCCTCTATCCCCCTTTTAAGAGATATATCTTGCGCGCAGTTTGTATTTTCCAAGATTTCGATATCGACGAGGGATATACAATAACGATATCTCTTAATTTGAAACGATATTGATATATCGTGTAAGATGCAATAAGATTGGAATAATTATTAATCGGATTTATTAATGCGATGCTTTCTCTGTTTGTTGCAGGTAAGTGTTTCATCATTGAAGATTAATGGGACTGGCATCGGGCAAATTAATTTGTAAGTCAGTCACGAACGACATTGCTTTTTTTTTTCCATTCTGTTCACTTAATCATCGTATACGTATTCTCTACAAATTCGAAACGTATAAATGCGAATATAAATACTATAAAAAGTTACACTCGAGTGATTCAGAATCATTCTCCATCCTCATCGCCCATTAAAAATTGGCGATATATTTTTTATTCACCGAAAATGGAAAAATACCACCTGCTCGACTGTTTTGCTCCGAAAGTTGGAAAGAAACCGTAACCTTAGCCGGAGGATAAATTGCTCGTAATTAGCGACGTGAGCGGAACCCTCTCGCATTTCCAACGAGAACACGGAAACGAAATAATGGCGCGCGATCCCATTGACAAAGAGAGGAGCATAGGGTTGAGGCCGTGGATGGTGAAAGTCGAGCGAAAGCGAGTAAACGTTACTCGAGGTCGTTACCAAAAGACCCCGTTAATCTTTCGAGGGCGTAACACGTGCGTGTGAAATAATACGCTACGAATTTATACGTTTAACATTTCTCTCCTTCTCGTTCGTCCTGAAATACATTCCGATCGAATTCTCTTTTCCAAAGATTGAATTATTTCTCAACATATCTTGGATCGAGCTTAAAAAGAACACTTTCTTGAAAAATCGTATTTAAAACACGAGTGAATACACCCGAAAAGATTCGAGGGAACAGCAATGGAGAAATGAGGGAGGGGAAAAATGTGGCGATACGTGAGAGGAATGAAAATCAGACGTTACGTTTCGTTATATATCGCGGGATATTCGCGCGATATTCTCATTCATTGGACGTTTCTCGGCGTCCACGTCCTCGTCCTTCGTACGGGGATAAGGATCGTGAAACTCGGAGGAGCGAGCGAGCGAGCGAGCACGAGGTCTCGACCGCGGATGCACGAGAACCACCAGGACTGGCAGGATGACGACCGTTAAGGACGAGGACATTGAACCTCGCGGCGTACGGTGCTCCCTCTTTCGTGCTGGCCGCGGTTCTCATTCTTTTCCGTCTGTTTTTCGGTCGTCTGGAAACCTTCCTTTCTTTCTTCGTTCAAAACCCAAAATTCGTTACTCGATATGTGCGAGAAGAGAGGAACAGTAAGTTGAATTTTAAATTCTCAAGAATGAACATCCCAAAGACTTTATCAGAAAATTCGAAAATTGTCCGATATCGAGCACACGAATGTGTTCGAACGAGAGTATCTAAGAATATCGTATTACATCTGATAAATATTCGTTCAAATTTCGAATTAAGAAGCTGATTTTGTAAAAAAGCGAATCTCCTAAGTAATTTCACCGAGATAACAACTCTGAACGAGTTAACAAGTCCCCCGCGCTTAATTTCAATACCCGCGACATTCACAATCGCGCTCTAGCCACGACGACGCATTCTGGAGGAGGACGAGGGAGAGGGCGAGGGAGAAGCGAAGGGAGATCGGTATGAAAGCTGGAAGGAGAGGAGGAAGGGTGCGAGGAGAGAAGCGAGAGAAGCTCTGCCCTCGAGACACGTATCGTGTTCAAATACACGCGTCCCGGGCATTCACGCCCGTGTCTCTCGTTATTGTGTCGCGTGAACCCCTCCATGGCTACAGTCTGATGGGGTTTCAGGCGCCCCACGATCCATTCCACTCCGCTATCCCGCTTCCTCGTCGAGGGTCATTTCTTCGCCTTTTTCTCCACGCCCTCCGTACCCCCGGCGATCGATGCGCGACAGGTTTCCGTCACGTGCTCCTCCAACATTAATACCTTCCTCGTACGAACGACGTACCGTTGACCCTTTACACCTGTTTATTGCTCTCCTCCATGTCGGGGATATCTTCTTTCTTTCCTTCTTCTATTCCTTTCGCAGTTGTCGTAGTAACGACAATATTTATTATTTATTGGGTGATTTGAGATACGTAATTAATGAATCATATTTGAAAACAGATTGCGAGGATGATGGGATGTCGATAATATCGAAACGAGATAACCTTTTAATCAAGTTTTTTAGAACGCGGTTCCCAAATTGCAGCGATTCTCGAGTTCCAACACACAATTTCCACGTAAGAGTTGGTAAATTTATAATTACTTTAATCATTCCTTCCTTCGTCAAACTCCTTCACGATCCTTTCCTCGCTTCGATCGATCGTAACACGATTTTTATCTATCCAAAGAAATGCTACACGAAATATAATTGAATCAGAATGAAAACGCGCAGCGTCTACTAGAGAAGGTGAAACCCTCGAAGAGGAGACACGTTGTCGTCGTGGCGCGAGCATTATGGCGGGCCTTGGAGTAGTTTACAAGCAGCTTGAAACTCGACTCGGTGCAGAAGCGGGATTAATTAGATGCCGATGACAAAGCGGTGGGGAGGGCAGGTGGCGCAGCGTGTCTTCGCGCGCTCCTCCGCGCGGGGGAGGGAGTGACGTTCACGGGCCGATAAACTTTGAAATTTTGACGACGCTCCAACATCCGGCCGTGTGCCGCCTTCTTCCCGCTGACAATGGCTGCGCGATAAGGCTATTGATTCGCCCGCTCGACCCCCGCCCTCCCCCCGACCGGGAAAATTGAACACTCGATTAAATCTTCCTCGCGTGGGCGTTCCCCAAATTCCCCAGGCGAGCATCGAATCGATGCCTCGAGCTCGCCAAATTTTCTCCTCCCCATCTCCGCAATTTTCTAATTAGGGTCCATGGGAACCGGATCACCTATTCTTCCTTTTTTTTTTCTCCTCTTCTTGTCGCGTTCGTCCATCAATTGTCGTTATATAGGAGGATCGAGGATCGAGGGATATCGATTTTTGGTAAACAGATCGTTGTTTGTACTCGTGCATTAATAATCGAGCATATATAATGGAGTAAGAGAAATTTTGGTTGGTTTGGAGGACAATTTTCTAATCTCGAGTTTCTTTTTTTTTTTTCGATTCGATCCCAGTGAAATTTCGAGTGAAACACGGTTGATTTTAATTAATTCAATATTGGTGGACGTTCAGTCGCATAATTTTAGAATTTTCCACCACGGTTTTCCTATTTTCCATTTTGATTAAATCATGAAACACGATTGTCTTTTAATTGGCGCAAATTGATATTGCGCACGGTATCGACATTTTCTAGTTTCGAGGTTTTTCCATTGATTTTCATTCGATTCCATAGAATTGCATTCCACGGTGTTTCAAAGAAATATGACGGAACACGATTAATTTTAATTAACTCAATAATACTCGTACTCAGTCGGTGTATAGTTTGGAAAAAAATTTTTTTTTTCGAACAATTTCTAGAGTATCCAATTTTTCCGTCGTTTCTTTTTTTTTTTGATTGGATTTCCGTGACCCGTTCAAAGAGACACACGTAACACGGTTATTTTTAATTGATACAATAACATTCACTTTCGACCGCATCGTCGTTCTTTTTTTCGAAATTTTCCATCTTCGAAGAATTTCCAATCACTTTCGATTCAATCACGTTCCCATAGTTGACACGGTTATTTTTAATCAACACGATATCATCCATCCACTTTTCAAACAAAATTTTCTAATAAGAAATTTCCCAACGAAACGATTTTTCCATCATTCTTAATCTAAATTCATAGCGCGTTCGATAACAAAAATTAATACGCTCGTAATTTAAAAAGCTGCGATTTTTCCCCCTCGTTCTTCGTTCAATTTATATTTCTCTTCTGACTTGTCCTCTATCAACGTATCAATTAGATTGGTCAAACAAATTTCTCTCTCTCTCTCTCTCTCCCTCTAAGAGCGTGCAGTTTCCATAATGAGACTAACTATCTGGCCGATCGACTCTTCGGATATCAGGGAAACTTGATATAAGCGAAAACGATCTACTTGGCCGGATCGATGGTCGAGTATCAAACTCGCGACTGGATAGGGTTCCCCCTAATGGCGAAGAAAACCCTGTAATGCTTCCACGGCCGCGTAATTATCGATTATAAAATTTGCGGGGCGAAAACGATCCATTGAAAACACCGAACTTCGCCCCTTAAACGTGAAAATTGAATCTTGGCTCGATGATGATGAAAAGAAGGAAGTTGCGAGCTCTCGAACAGTTTCACTTTCGTCTCCTTCTCTTTCTCTCAAATTTCTTCGAGAACGCGTCGATCGATCGACGATTCTTCTTCTGTTCTGTGAAAATTTCAAAACGACGCTGCGTACTTTAAAGCGTGTACAGTCGCGTACAGAGTCGTGGGACGGCTTTCTCCTTCGACTGTGTGTGCGGGGGGAAAAAGAGTGAGCGAGAGAGAGAGAGAGGAGGAGGAGGAGGAGGACGAACTAACGAAATTACTCGGTCTGAAAGCGAGGAGAAACCGGTTTTCAATCGTCTACTCTCACTAGGCGCACCGTGCTCCCACGTGAATCGGCGCGGATGATTGCGAATTAGCTTGCCTATCGGCCAGATATGCGAGAAATTTGTCAGCGGGGATGCCTTCGAATCGATTGGCATCGAGCTGGGAGCAACAATAACAGTATGTTTTTCCGCGCATCGGCCGAATAAATTGAACTCGGGCGAGCCATTATTTAAACATGCCGGATGAATAAAACATGAAAGCCTCGTATAGGATAGGCTTCTACGCGCTTTTAAATCCTCCTGTTTACACGATTCGCGTGTATTTTTAATTGCATATGTTTTTCCACGTCGAACGTCGCGGAAAATTACGATACTCGTTCTGATTCATCTCCCTGGAAAATGTCCGACTCCCGTGAAGGGTGGACGTGTTGATTGCATTTGAAAGTTTCAATTTTTCTCCCTCCCCCCCAAGCAAACAGAAATTGTCTCGATAATAATTACCGCGCGAGAATCTTTTAAAAAAACCTGCTCAATTTCATATATTAAACTATAATAACTGTCTCACTTTGCGCCACGTTAATTTTTCTAACAGGCTGCATTTATATTCGAATGTGTAAATAAATTGTGTGGAGAAGCAAATTACTCGAATTACCTTTCGAAAAAATCGTGGGATACGATAAATCTCGAAACACCTTTTCGAGGGGATGTTTTGGAAAAACCGCGTTTCTACGAGGAGAACAGTGTGGCGCAATGCCATTATCTACGTGACTAATTTTCGAGAAAAAGAGAAGAGGGAGAAAGAGAGAGAAAGAAAAAAATCTGTTCCACCTTCCAGCCGGAAATCACGAGGCTCCCCGTTATAACGAGCGTTAATTCGTACGGAACAATGAAAGGCAATACGCGAATAACGAGTATTTATCGGAACAAAGGGGGCCTCTTTTAAACGGATCCCTAATGGATCCACGCTCTGTTCCATCGTGCTCGTGGAACTGCTGTCGTGGAGACGAAAATCGGATCGAGATCAAAGCCCCCCTCCTTCCCCCCACCACGCCGTTCACAACTGTTACGGAGCCATTGTGCCGTGGCCGTGCCGGCATTATAACCGTCTAATCGAATGCAGCAACCTTGGAAAGGCTTGAAAGAAGGCCTCGGTGGCGGGCCTCGAGGTATCTCGGTGGAATGGGGTCGGCACGAGCCCCGCGTTCGCGTACAGTGGCTCGCGAAAGTATTCGACCGGTCCCTGTAAATAATAAAAACTGTTCAAGAGAAGAAGGATACTCGTGATTTGCAATTTTCTGGAAAAGTAAAAACTTTTCTTTGGATCGCTCGTAAAAATTTTGCGTGGAAATGAAAATCTTACGATCGAAAGATACGAAGGATAATTTTCCTTGGGGGATATATCGCTTGGACGAATTTCAAAGGTAAGCTCTTTCGCGTCGGAGAATGAACGGAAGTTGAAATTTCCTACCCCGTTGAAAAAAGAAATTGCCCATTTATATAATCCATTATGCTCTACGCGCACGCAAACTTGTATCAAAAGCAGGATTTTCGGGCTGGTTAAAATTTTTCTGCAAGACAGTGCATGTACTTTCCCGAGCTACTGTATGCACTGCTGTGTGTGTGTGTGCGTTATACCCACGTGAAATCGCGTGGTTCGTTCTCCTCTCGTCTATTCCACGCGCTCCTTCCTCTCTCTCTCTCCACTTTCTACAGCCATTGCTGGAACGTTCCTTGAGAAAAAGAGGTCCGTTAAAATTGCACGGATCCTGAGATTTTTCTCGTTATTTCTTCTTCTTCCTCTTTTCAAAAATTGCGCGAGCGATTATTCGTCATCGAAAACGGGTCATCAACAAACGATCAATCGATATTTATCGAAACGTTAATTCGCATTGAACGGTAGATCGAGACGTTTTTCCCTCGCATTCTCTTTCACTTTTGGAATATAGACGAGATAATTGGAATTTGCAATTTTGAAAAAAAAAGACGACCGTTTCCTAGGATTCAAAGATGCCTCCCAAGGTGAGCACCAGTGACATTTGAATGAAGTACGCGCTAATTTTACCGCGACCTTTTATCGGACCTCGAACGAGTCGAAGGCTTTCGAGTGGCTCGTTCGAATTTCAGCCCCGATCGGGAAAAAACGTGTCCAACACCCACTCGTGGCAAGGCTGAATTTTACTCGTAATTCGAGCTATTGCGGTCGCTATCGAATGTCCAATTTCCACGGCGCGAATATTGGGGATATATGGAATTAAAGGAAAGAGGGAGGGAGAGAGAGAGGAAGGAAATGGGAGAAGAATGGGGAAATTGGCGCGCCGCGGATCGTGGCCGAGGTTTTTAAGGATGGGAAAAATTGTGTTCCGAGGGAAAAGAGCAAACAGCTGGTAGAAATAATAAAGAGGTTGGTTACGGTAATTGAGCTGAAATTGAGCTAGGAAGTAGTACCCAAGCAATCCCCTTCCTCCTCCCTTGTTCGACTATCCTCTGGCCATCCTCGAGACGACGTTCGAGGTTAATAAAACCTTGGTCTCCCATTTTTCGTGGCATCTTGTCGACAAACGCCTCGGCGAAAATTACCTTCAATCCGGGACGAAAGAGTTTTCGCGGGTTTTCTTAGACGACGGTGGTTCGATCATGTTTAATGACAGGAAATTTTTATTTTAATCTCGTAATTGGTGTATTCGAGTTTGTTTGTTTTTTAATTCAAATAAATAATTCAAACATATAACGAGATTTATTTATTCAACGCGTTTGTAGATTATAGAAATAATTATTGGCATTATACGTGCCCTTCTTTCATTCATATTTTTCCAGGATAAAAAATTAACGAATAACGTTGTTAGGAGTATTCCGTTTCTGGGTACAAACAAAGAACAGATAGTTATTTACAAAAATAGATATCGCGAGGATAAAGAGATCGATCGATTGCATTCCGCTTGTAAATAAAAGTGGACGTAATTGGATTCACGCTCGAAGATGCTCCAAATCGGCTTTGGCGCAATGCTGCTCGCTCTAATTTCGCGAAATAAATGTTTCCTGCGAGCGATAAGCCGTGAAACATCATCGCTGGTCCCTCTGCATTTTAATCTAATTTGCATATCGTTTCGTTGCTTCTTTATTCAAATATCCGTTTCATCCGACGACGGGTATTACGAGTGGAACGAAAAAAAAAAAACAAGAAGGAGAAAAAAAGAAGGGGAGGTGGAGGGACAAGCGTGTTGTTACTAGACAAACACTTCTCGTTTTAGTTTCCCGTTCTAGTTGGAAAAGTAGGGATTACAAAAGTTTTGCAAAGCGGCGGCAAATCCTTCCATCCCCTTGGGTCAAACCCTTCGAAGAGGGTTTAATTCGCTAATTGGTTGGCCCAATTAGGGGGGCCAGTCGATATTAATTTAATGAAGTGTCGTTTTCTTTTTCTCTTTTTTTTTTCTCCCTCTCTTTCCTCGTCGATTTCTTCCAAATAGCTCTCGAGCGGAATTCAGAAATATAATAAGAAGCAGAGGAAGTGGATTGCACGCAGCGCGGTATGCGTGGAACGGGCACCGGCTCCCGTAGTTTACCGTTATATTTCCGTGAGAGATTCCTCCGCTTCGCTTCGGAGGAGGATCGCCTTCGATTCTTCCGTTCTCTTTTCATCGATTTTCTTTTCGAGGAATTTCTTAAACAAAGCTTAAGGGAAGGAAAGATTTAATCGAAAGATTTGTACAGATTGTTTTTCCTCGCGAGTAAGTTTCTCGATTATTATCCTAACTTGTATTTCACGTATCATATCGTTGCTGAGGATAAATTGGATCTCCGTATCTATCGATCGCCTCTCTTTCCATCACGACGATTTTTTCTCCAAACGCAAGGATTTCCCCTTCAATTTTTTCCTCCATCATCGCGCGAACGAACGCGCCACGAGTCATAATCGCACAAACGACGACGGAATCGTCCGATACCCGCTTTTTATCGGATTTCTTTCGCTCCTCCTCCTCCTCTTTTCCTTTCTTCCTTCTTTTTTTCCTCCCCCCTTCATCGTCTTCGTGGTCGTGTTCGCTATTCATGAATATTCCAGCGACGATTACCAACCGCCCATTGTCGCTCGCCGGTGAATATAGCGTTGCATCATTCGAGCGGCGACCGTTTCGAACGAACGCACGAGCCTCGAAAGGATCTCTCCTGTGGCAAATGTAAAACGTGATGAGAGCGACGAGATTTGTCCCGCGTTGTCCAAATGCAGAGCGGCAGAGGATGAGATGCCGATGTGAAACGTGTTGCGTTCGTTTTATTCGTATTTGTGCAAACTTGTGTATCGTATGGATTCCTTTAAGGTATGGAAATGCCGTTCGAATTTGAAGAATCGATTTTCAATCAGTGGGCATAATTTTTCGATGAATTTAATTAGATCAACTAAAGATTGCTAAAAGTCGTATATCGAGGATTGTTGAAAGAAAAGGAAAATGGAAGAGGAGACGAGGCGATATGTTACACCGGTCTACTTGTAATAGCGTGCGCGAATAGTTTTTCGCATCGTAAACTCTGGTGAAAGGTAACGTTTTTCTTTAGACGCTCGTTCAATTGTTTTAACGCAGCTGCAATTCGGTAAAAGGGAAGATCATAAAAATAGGCGTCCTTTTTTCTCTCTTTCGCTCTCTTTATCCTTCAATCTGCAAAAAAGAAAGGAGTACATCCATTTCTTTTTTATTATTATTTAGAAAAAATAATTACTAGAGATCCCCCGCTGCGAATTATATCGTCCTCGACAGATCGCGAAATATTTCTCTAGAGAAATTTTATTTCCCAAGCGTGTTCCCAGTTTAAGAGTATTCTCGTTCTCCCAACTTTTGATCGATTGACACGATTGTGCATTTGTCGCCGTCTTTTGATTTCGTCCAATGTTTTCCGATTCGATCCAACGATAGATAGAATTCAGTTTGACAGATCGATCCTTGATAGCTCCGCCTCGATTCGCTTTATCTCTCGACTGTTTGTTTGTTTATCGCATTTCGGTTGTTCCAATACAGATTTTTAATTCAATCGCTCCTAATCTCAACGCTCTTGTATTAATTGTTGAGAAAGCAGAGTCCATCACCGAGAGAATGTTGAAAACTCGAAAGGAGAAGTCACACTTGTCACGACACATCATCATTGCCGTGGCGCATAATTGCTTCTGTTGCACGTGCGTGTCACCTATGCGTGCGTACTCGAAGATAGGAGATATCTCTGTCTCCTCTCTGTCCAAGAAAAATTTTCTGGAATTGCGGAATTCGCTGCACCTGCTCTTCTTCTTCTTCTTTCAATTTATGCGGGCACGTTTCATGCGGGAATAATTGCGAGGGATTATTATCATTATCACGGAGTTGTTGAAACGACAATTTTTATTTTATTCTCTTTTTTATTCGCTACGTCTCTCGAAATATATAAATAAATAGTCGTTTCAAATATATATTTGAATACTGTAGGAGTAAGGGACGCGTTGTTGCGACAATGGGACGGTTAGAATTTCGATGGTTCGACAATATTTGTACATCGCCGTCGCGAATAGTCGGAGAATTTTATTCCCGGGCTGGTTTTCAACCGACTTAGGGAAGCGAAGTTTAAACGTATTTGCTCGCGGCGAGTTTAGTTATAGCGTGTACTCTTGGCACGCGTTTCAGTTGGAAATCTGGTTTTGTCGGTTTTAATGGTACCACTGTAGGGACAAACGTGGGGGAGGGGGGCAACTTTTGGGAAGCTCGTGATAGGGGTAAATCAACCGTTTAACTGTTCGCATCTCGGGATCTAATCTTCGAAAAACGAATCTTTTTTTTTTTAAATTATGCTTATTTGCATTGCTATCTTTTTAAATGTAGCGACGTGTCGCGATAAAATTATGAAACCGACGAGCAGATATTGCGAAACAGTCTACTCTGTTATTATTATTTTCCTTCTTTTTCTTCTAGATTGCTGACGAAGCGATGCGAGAGTTATCGGTGTTTACGATTCGAAAGAAAGAAAACGTGTTTATCGATAAATCGCAATAACAAAGAATTATTTCACAAATATCGTTCCAATTGACTCATTCGGGAACAATTTGGGATTATCCAAGTTTCGCCATTTTTTATTTGAAAGTCGATCGATCAATCGTCCCAAACGATACGAAGCTATTATCATTTTGTTTCATATTCATTTTTTACAATACGTTTCTGACGCTGTTCGATCGCACGTGTAATCTCGGAACGTGGCGTGGAAAAGCATTGTATGATATTCACATTTTCGAAAAGCTTCTTAACCGAAATCCGACGTGTATTCATCGCGATAATTTTAATATAATATCGGCACAATGATCATCAACTGTTTAATTAACACCGCTCGGATTTTCAACTCGAAGCCAATTATCCGGAAATCGAAAGTGACGAACATCGTGTAGGAAACGAGACTCGCGGTAAATTAAAATTAAAACAGATTACGGATGCTTGCTCCACGTAGAAACGCGATAATAAAAGATTAAACAGCGATTGATGCTCACATATCCCTCGTTCTCGGCTAATTTAATCAAACTCTCACGATATCCGAAACAATAGGAAAACGTGGATCTGTTTCGAAACGAATTCCTTTTTTCTGCCTTGAAAGCGGGACCCAGGCGTGCAAGATGCTCGACTTAAGTGGGACATATCCTGTAGTAGTAATTCCAGCAAACCGTACGAGAGCCACCTTTCTCTTTTTCCACGGATCTCGGTGCGCAGCATAGATAATCCTGTTGGACGACCGACCTTCCGTTAGCCTTAAGCTAATAGCTAATGTAGAAGCTACTCCGGAGAAACCTCGTTGCATAGCTTTGTTCGTCGCTTCCAAGGGATTCCTCCTTCGTGCCACGACCTAATTGTTTGAATCCTGGTTCCAAGAGTACGTCGATCTTCCTTTAATAACAAGCTGAACGATAAATGTTATTTATATATAGCGTCAGTCGAAATTTTATTGCGATTTCTTGCCAACTGCCGTATCCATTATTTTTTTCGCAACCACGTAAGAGTACTCCGTCTTCCGTCGTAACGATATAAAATTCTCTCGACAATTTCTCTATTTTATCGATAGAATTTATGAGCTATTTCACAAACGCCATCATTTCCTGTTTTATTATAATTTGCCTACACTCTCCTGGCGTAATTGGAAAGGTCTCGCAGCAAAACAGGCCGAAAAGAAAGAGAAAAAGAACAGGGGCGCTAGATGCAGGTATCGATTTACCGTACCACAGATCTTGGCATCAATTTTCAAGCTTCACCATACTTCGTTTCGCATTAACAAAATTGTCGCTCACCCGTTATTTGTCTTCCAAGTTTCTCGGCCGGATTCCAGCAGTCCCGGGCAGGGAATTATCGCCGTTATCCGTGACACTGTCCGCGCGTGTACGATTCAAGAGGCGGATTGCTGCTTCCCTCGCGTGGATGGTTTCATGCACACGTGTTGTGCGGGTCCCTGTATTAGGGTAAAGGCAAGGGTAAAACGATCTTACGTGGCTTCGAATCGCGCGTGAAACTCTCGCTTTCCTTTCCCAATCGAACTGAAATCTGATGCGAATCGACGACGATTCCATCCAGAGATCAATTGATTCGATAATTTTTTTTTTTATTTTCTCTGACCAAAGCTCTCGTATGAATCATCGACGATGCAAAATAATTATCGCGGAAAGAAAAATAAACGGGAGCCTACACGAGATGAATTTTATATTTTAGATTTATTAATTTTAATCTTGGCAACATTTATCCTACCGATTCTCCGATTACGTAGTTGGTTTCAACAAGTGATAATCGTGACACAATTCGAGAACCCCGTCTCCGGTTTCCTGCTCGTCGAGAGAGCCTAGCTAGCTCGATTTCTCTCATCTACGGATAAATTTCCGTCACGTATTCCTCGATGCATATTTCAGCCTCGTCATAGATCGTGTGCGATAACACGCGAGTCGTTGTGAATTATTTAACAGTTTTTTTTTTAAATCGATTAATTATTACCTTCTTTTCACGATTTTGTGATGTATTTTCACGATAATCCCTCGTTCGAATAATTTAATTCAAGGGATCGATTTCGCGAACATTATATCCTGGAAAGAGAAGCTCAAAAAAGGAACGATCGAAACATTTCTTTGCTTATATTCGTTTCTCGTTTCTTCATCCGGTTCCACTTATCACAACAACGGGGATCCACCCGGATTCTGAACTCTGTGAAAATCTTTCCACACATTTGTTATCCACATCGACCCCTGCGTGCTCGCGCCCTATTATTATACTCGAACTCGAATCGTGGCCCTGATGGGAAAAATTGGTGACTCGTGGCATGGCACGGTGTCTTTCCATCGAGCGTTACTCGGGCACATCGCGTTTCAATTTGCTCTGATAATGAAATTATCATTGGAAGATTACCATTGGGGAGGGGAGAGCCTTATCATCGAATTCGTCGAACGCTAATCCCTGATACAGGCGACATAACCATTTTCAAATATTAGATTCGCCGGCAAGGAACCTGTTGAAGGAACTGGATCAAATTCTGGGTTATCTTTTTCTCTATATCTTCTATAATAAGAAAGTATAGATACTTAGAATTTACCTCTCTGTTTTCCAGAGAATCACTCGACGAACCCATGCTCGAACAAGCTGTTGCTTTCCAGCGAGAACGATTACTCGAGCTTATTGTATTGGCCTTAAAACCCAACCATCCTCCATTTTCCCTTTCTGCACAAGGATCTAATCTACATTCTCACCTGTACACACAATTCCGTGATGTCTAGAGATGCAGGTTTGCTCCCTGCGCAGTTTCCATTTATGCAGAAAAAGGCTTTCGAATAATTTTTCTCTACATTCGCATTTACATTCTTGAACTCGTATTGCGAAGAGTGATATTGTTTGTTAATTATTATATTCAACTTTTTCTCTGTGTATACAAATAAATTTTAAACGGAACTACGTATTGTTTAATATTTAAACGGGGAGTTTGGAAAACTATTTGAGAATTCTGGGGTGAAAAATTTGATAGAAACATAAATCCACCCCCAAGGCAGGGTAGCGAGCGATGCACTATCGCTTGTCTGCATCATGCATAAGGGCTTTACTTGGGGTGGAACTTGGATCGAGGTTTCGAAGTTTCGTTTATGGTCGACCAAGGTATTTGGTGCATTAAGCCTTGGAGTGAAGGATGAGTTGTTGAAAGCTGAAACGGGGCTAGTTAGCTTAAACGGGCGATTCTGAATACCAAAATGGACGGTTAAAATTGAAATGTAATATGGAAAATGATAGTTGAAACCCCTTGAGTTTGCGTTAACGAGCTGCGTCAATGGCTGGAAGGAATGCTGTAAATAGACGGTTTTAGGTTCGTTGATGCTTTGTTGTTGCCTAGTAAAATTATTTTAGAAAGATCTTAATCGACAAAATACGTACGTACTTACCTATTATTTATTAAAATAATCAAGTAATGAGTATCATTTTCTTTTTTCGAAAAATTTTCGATTCTTCATTTATTTATTTAATCAAACAGGACTAAATATTTCGTCGTATTAAACCAATTGCATCCTCGATATCTCCAACTACTAAAAAAAAAACCAGTTTCAGAATAATAACACGTAATAAATAATTCTTCGTTCAAAAGATTGCAGAAATGTGACAGAATCCAAGGATCTAGCACCTTAAAAATGGAATTCTTCTTCGTTGCAATCTCTTCAACTTTTCTTCAGCTACACATTTCCTGCTGAACAACGATATTTATGAGTATTGTAGCAATGTGCAGACTGCGATTCAATTGAATTGGCGCGCGTGGAAAGAATCGATTTCTGTCTATCGGCCATTTCCACGCGAAACAAAGAGGACGAAAGTATTCTTGCAACCACTCCGGATCGGCCAGGATCCCGCAAGGAGCAATTTTAATCAACGGAGGCGGATAGCTTTGGCGAAAATCGCGGATCTAGTTTTAAAGTTTTACACGGTGCACAATGGCAACCGGCCATCGGACGATAGTAAACAACGACTGGCTTTGTTAACTCGAGCAATCTCTTATCTTCCATATTGTCGTCGTTACGACGAGTTATGACGTTCCTTCTTCCTTCGTTTCTTCCCTCTCTCGTTCAATGCTCCAATGCTTTCTTTTTCTTATTTCTCTTATTATTTTTTACTCGAAAGAAATACTCACAGTATCCCATCAAGACTATTATTCGTACGTGAAATAAAATTCAACTACTATTGAAGAGCACGCACAATTTTTCCACTTGCTTGGCAAGATTAAAAGAAAGCTCTCCCTCCCTTAATTCTAATCGTAACAACTCGTTTCGCAACATGGTCACAGAATGTTGTTCGATCCGAAAAATGGCCGGGTCGTGGATTGATCCCCGAGCACGGCACAGGGTTGAATAGCCCACAGAGGGGGTTGTGGACGAGGGAGAGGAGGCGTGGACGGGAGAAATTGAAACGTCGCGCGGAAATTGAACGGGTAACGGGCGAAACCTTTCCTGTCGCGAGTTTTCCCCGCGTATATTCGGTTTCGTGGCCGCGGAAATGGGAACCGTTGCTCGTAAACGCGGAATCCTTGTGAATCCACTCGACGATTTTTCGTCGCGACGACACGCAACTTAATACGACGATTTTCTCTCCGGAAAAATCTTTCTTCCGAGAGATTGGAAGCTAGCTTCTATTCCCCTCTCTCTTCCCGTTTCGGTAATTTGTTGCGCAGCTTTTCAACCTTGCTCGAACAGAATTTCTTTCGACGAAACTATGGCGAGATATACTCGCAGTGTGATCCTCGTTATCCAGAGATTTTGCAAAAAAACATTTAAGATGCATCTTCGCTGGAAAATATTTATAAAGTGTAATTTATAAATTGAATAATCACTGCCTTGCTACGTCGTGCAATGCGAAACGAACTTGTTTGAACGTTTGCCTCGGTAAATCACGGACCGTTCAGCTTCGAATTTCCCCGTTTTCAAAGGGCTAAGTACCTACTTAAAAATTAGGAGAACCTCTCAACTGAAATCTCTTGCTTCCTTCAATTTCCTCGAGGATCCATGCTAAACATTTCTCCAAGTAAAAACAAAATACGACGTTTCACAACGTCTCCTCGTTAAACGGGCAAATGTACGCTTCAATCGCTTCATTTGATAAAATTCAGCAAACACTTTACTGCCACCGCCTGCCTTCGCGTCGACCTTCGACATGTTGGCCGAGCAGGTTGTCTACCGTTCCGTGCCGGAGGAAAGAATGGTGAAAGGAGCTCTGGCTGTCGTCTCAGAATCGGCGAAATCGTATGCGAAATTGCGGACGGCTTAACGAGGGTTACGCGTTGCGTAATCGTGCGACGGACAAAAAGGACGCCTGTAAAAATGTGGATACGGTGAAAAGTAAGCGTGAAAGTTGAGAAGAAAACAATTTTCCACCACGTGTGTATCATTTGTTACATGAGACTTACCGAACTTTCTGTTGCCTACGAAGATCGTGGATGGAAAAAATCCCGAGGAAGACACTTTTGAAAGGTCCCAAAACGACGAGGATCCTTCGAGGATGGAGCCTAAAATAAAAGTGCAACTCTTCGGTATCCTCTCTTCTACAATCTCTGATACCTTTTACGCACTGAGAGTTCCTTCTTCTGGAACTAAGTTTAAATTTAAGAGTCGAGTTAAAACGGATAAATATAATAAAATCGGGAAATCGAACAGAAAAGAATTAAGGAGAGACATATTTCGCCTCTCTCCTCTCCACGTGGATGAGGTGAGGGGAAAGAGGTGTGTTAGAGGATAACCCTGGAACCTCGTTTAATTGGTTTCTGCTCTCGAGAACCTGGTGCCTTCTACCACCAGAAACACCTTGATAGGAATCGCATCGAGCACCCCGAAACCTTTGTCCCTTTTACCAACAACAATCCTCTTCCTCGAGGAACAGATACCCCATTTTATATAGTTGCTTACTTGTTTTTTGAGAAACTTCGCCCGTTTCGTTTGTAGGTATGCACTTTCGTGACCTGTGCTTCTTCTTTGTGGAAGAGGATACAAAGAGGCCGTTTATTGGGCAACGCTGACGGAAGAACGCTGTGGATGGAGAAAAGAGTTTTATATCCTGACGAGAGTTTTGCTCGATTCAAAGAGCACGAGTCTACTATTCGAGCCTCTTATCGAAATGTCCCTTCCTTTGCCTGGGTATGTATTTATATACCGAGGTTCGGTTTGTTTATTTATATTACGGTAATTATGTGAGTTTAGAGTTTGGAGACTCGAGTGGGGACACTTGTCTCTTGTGGTCGTTAGATACGTATATGTTTTTAAAAATACGCCGTGAGATTTATGATCGGAAATAGACACAACAATCTTCGTGCGTTTGAAATGAAAATATATATATACACATTATCAAAAGTTTGGATTAGTATTTGATAATCAAGCCGATCAATTCCACTATATGCAATCATTTTATTTAATTTCTCGATAATTCGATGTAATTAAAAAAGTGATTCTAAACTTACTACATAATTATATGAATCCAATTGATCGGGAGATCAATGCAGCTGCAACGCCGTAATCGTCGATGCATCGTTTCACTCTGCGCTAGAACAGAACTCTTCTTAGTGGGTCGCCGTTCTACGATCGATATGTTCACCTTGTTCAGACGTTCGATTCGACCCAGTGACCTAGGGCGTCGTTCCCTAAGTAGGAGGATACCCTGAAAACCATTTCCCCTCGATCGATTCATCATACGTGTACAGATTACGTATTTCATCTGTCAGCGATGTCGAGGTATCTTAATCTTACATCTTGATTCCGTTTGAGTGCGTCCACATCCTCGAGAACATCGTAACGATTGTTTAAAAATTATTTTGGATACATGTTCGATTATCATCGCGATCCCTCTGTGTCGAATTTTAACTCCCATTTAATCTCTTTTGCTTTATTTAACTGAAAATGTATTACAGATGTACGATTAATTAATTAAACGTACCTTTGCTCATCCAAAAAGAAAGTTGACAACTCGAAAGCAACGATTCATCACACGAATCAACGAGATACAACGAACCCGTCGATGCAAAATCGGGAATCTGGAGCGACGCGTTGGCAAATTTACCCGTGTTCCGTTGAAATGGGCGCGGGGCCGTCGTCCTCTTATTATCCGCAATTACACGGTGTCCGCAAACAGAGAGAGAGAGAGAGAGATTTCGCAGGCAGTTGGCCATTAGAGCGGCTCTCGCTCGATCGGGCAATCCGCTCGCCCCTATAAACGAGAAACTGCGATGCTCGCAGCCGTTCGGCATCGGTAATCGACCTGTAAACCGGTACCAAATTACAACGTAACCGTACGGGACGCGACGTCTCGCGGTAGACCGCAAACTACATACCGAAGCGTCCCGGAAGTGGGTCGAACGCGGAACTGTCTACCGGGTGTCTCGGAAACGACCGAGGCGATAAATGTCACAATGCTTACAATATGACGACAATACCGTGGATATATACGTTTTGAAATATCGTAATTTCAAGGATGACAAAGATACGACGATGCTTTCTGTAATTGGTGTAAATGGAAAAGTGGCAGATCGTATTCATCTTTCTCGAGAGATAAATTCTCGAATAGTAAAACACTTTCCCTTATTACGCGACTTTCCACGTGTTTTATTCTTCGCGCGTGTTTCGAAAAGCGGTTTTACTTGTGAATCACCGTTTACGTTACGAGCACGTCCTGCGATCGGATTCTCGACGATGATGCGGCTCGATCGCGACGACGATCGAGGGGACAGCTCGTTAACCGCTTTGACAATCGTGATCGCGACCTGTGGTTAAGAACGATACTCGCGAGGGGGATCGTCGTCGTCGTCGTCGACACGGCACAGTTTGTTTCCGCATTGCGGGCGCATCGAGCGGATCCTGAAGATGCGGTTCGCCCAGTTCACTGATTGGAAATTGATGGAGCGCACCGTGGAGAGAGAGAGAGGAATTTGACGAGATTTCATTTCGTCCCTGTTGCGAAATTGCGTGTTATTTTCTCGATTAATTCGAGAAGAGAGTATTTTGATATACGTTTTTATGATTATAGTTTAACATTCGGGCATTTTGGTAATTTGAACTTGATAAATTTATCAAGTTAACTTGTCACAAGCTCGATCAATTTACAGATATTAATATTTGGCGTGGATTAAAAGCTCCATTGTGCTCCGTATATCACGTCTCACTCGTATTTATCAGTTTGATGAATTAAAACGTAGCAAGAAACGCGAAACAGCCGACTCTGATTACAGTCTTATGGAAAACACGGTGCAATTTGCATTTGAATGGTGAACGAACGTGCACACGTGTTGTCGCGAACGTGTTAATGGTCCCCCTGTAAGAATTCGAGCAATTAAAATTCCATTAAAACGATACACGTCCCGTGTATCCCCTTTGCTTCTCCCTCTCCAAACCGAAGAGATGAATTTCGAAATGGAGGAACGTGAATCGTATATCGTTTCGAATTACAAGTCCTCCAATTCGCAATTCGTGGGAAAAACACGTGGCGTATTTTTCGAAATCGCGATGACCAACTACGAGGGGTGGAAACGCTCCTCCCATTTTTCAAAGCGAAAAAAATGTATCGGATAACGCGGAATCGATGATATCCTCGAAACTTTGTTTTTCCACTTAGCGAGTTTCTTCTTGGATAGATTGCGAAATGCCGTTGCTAAAAAATTTAAAATAGAATCGTGTGAATAATTTAGCTGGACCCCTCAAAAGGATTTGAATTATTTTTAATCGAATAGAAAATCTTTACGCGCAGCGAATAACGGTCAGAGATCAGAATTCGTTCCACTTGGAATGATCCCGTTTATAATTCCACGAACTGGAAAAGCATTTTCCTCGAAGGGACACTCGTCCAGAAAGAACGGAAGAAAAGAGGAAAAAAGGAAGAAATCAAAAATGTTCGACTGGAAACTATCAACAATTGTTGGAGGGAGGGGGTTGGCGGCAAAGTTTGATTAGGAGTAGCGGTGAGTGGTTAAAGCGACATCGATCGTTAGGGGTTAGACTGGTACCCCCTTTGTTCCACTTGCCCTGATTCTCTCTAGAGCGCGCTATATAAACGGGGCAAACCGTTCCCGTGGAGAAGTTGCATCGGTTTATCTGCATTATTGAATACCCTTTACCACGATTATCCGGGGATAACTTGTGCCTTACAAGATTGCACGTGAATATTGAACCCATCTCGGTTATCCCTTCCACGAAAAATCCTACGAATGTAAAAGAAAAAAATATTACCGTATAATAAATATATATAATTTTGAATCTCCGAACACTATTGATCAAACAATTAGATTCATTTAATTAATTCTCTGCCTCCCTCCTTATATCATTCACACGATCTAGTTCATTTTTTATCTCCTCTTCCTACTCTATTTCCAAATCTATAAAATTCTGTCCATCAGTATTTTCAAAGTGTCATCTGTAAATACTTTAAACTTAGTTATAAAATCCAAGTTTTATCATTTTCTTTGATATACACGCTCTTAAGATGAACAAAGTTGCACAATGGTAATCAAAATTTTAAACAAGTTGGAGTGTTGCGCACATAATTTAACACCTCGATTCACAAATTTATTCTATATACATATATATATTCCATGCGTTTCCTTGCCTCGAAAATCCTCGTAAAAAGACGATACGAAACGTGAAAATGTACAATCGGCAGGAAGAAGAGAGAGGCGCGTCTCCGTTTCGATTAGGAGGAGAGATTAGTCGAGAGATCAATCGGCGAATAAGGAGGGCCATCACGGGGAGGAAGAGCGAGGTTTTATAAGCGCACGCGGCTCGTTCAGCCTTGGAGGAGGTGGTAAGAGGTTGTGTAAGATCGATGAAGCCACTTTGACGCCAACACGGATGACACGTCCTACACGGGATATTGCGAATACTCGCTCTCTCGGCCGTCGAGAAAACTTTTACGAGCATCGCGTGAACGGGAATTCGCCTCGTGTATCGGGTTAATCGGCTACGTCTTCCTCTCCCGCCCATGTTGAATAAAGATCCCCTCCTTTTATTCCCCTATCCGATTTCCTCTTCCACTCGTCAACGCGATGGACGCGCGTGGCGTGAATTAAACGGGGATGAAGCGGTTAGAAACTCGTGGAATCAACTCGATCGAGTTTTATTGAATACGTATTTGTCAGGATTCATTTCATCAGGATGGCAGGGGACGTGGCTGCTTTTTCGATTCTTCGACTCGATTAAGAAGTGGATCACCTTTGAACCCGTGTTCTAAGTATCTAAATATCGTTTATTTGGGAAAAGTTTAGCGAAAATTTATCGCGTTCATCGACGAATTTGACAAAAGTCGAAAATATTATACAGTAGTTTATCACGTTTTTTTACGTTGCAGAAGGACCTTTCCAAGGATCTGAGTCGATTCGCTGAGGAATAACTTTTCGGATAGTTAGAATAACGAGCAGGTATTAATCGACTGCGAGCAGTTAACGATCCAACGAATCATCGACGTTTCCGCACGTTTTCGAAGCAAACGGAGCAAACACTAGGTCGATGTCTGCTACGAGCTCAATTTCGAGCGAAATTTCAGTTGAGTAAACACGAAACACGTTTGTGTGTATACATATATATATGTTGGGCCCCGCTAGTTTCGTTTCTAGACGAAGGTCGAAGCTAATTGGTCGGGCCAACCTTGCGTCTCGTTTGCTCCTGGTTTCTGGGACACCGAAATTGATTGATTTCGAGTCGAATGAAACGAAACCATTTACCAATTCAAAAATATGAATTGTTAAACCAACCTCTATTTCTAATAATAAAAAAAAAAAAAAAGAAGAAAATCGTCCCAAGAAATAAATCTCAAGCCGAAAAATCTCAGCGCGGCGGGGAACGAATTTATACTTGCCGCGAGTTTCCGTAGCTAGCGCAAACACCCCATAAATTCGGCAGGCAATAAAAGTTGTACGTGAATCTGTCGGCGTGCACCTACAAAACCGAACCTCCCCCGGACACGTCAGTTCCCGCGCGTTGGTTGAAACGACGGGAACGTCAGGGGAACGGAGAAAGAGGATCCACCCCCTCCCCTCGACGCCAAGCCGAACACCGTTTCCGGAATTTCGAAGGGAAGAAGTTCTTCGCCCCTGTAAAACTGGCGAACAAGTTTCCCGGCCCCGGAAGCCGAGGCAGCGTTTCTCGATGCTCGGGGAAAATACGACTTCGCCAATTACTCGGATCCTCCTTAAGCGATCCCCCACCTCCCCATCGTCTTCCTCGCCAACGCCTCGCCTCGCCTCTTCCCTCCCTCCTCTTCCCGAGCTTCATTGATTAGTCGTAAAATTCCACGCGAGAGGAGAAAACGATTGCACGTGCAACGGTTTGAAATTGCGTGTTTTTCGAAAAATGTGTTTTGGAGAAGAGATATGTATATGTGTATATCGATTTCTTTTATTGTTTATTTTCTCTTTTTAATCGAGTTGAAGTTAACTTGGTTACTTATACGATCGTTCGCAATTTTTAAAAAATTGTGAGCCACCAGTTTTTTTGAGAAGAGAAAGCTTCGATTGGTTGTTCAAAAATTGGATTCTAATGGAAATGTATGGATTGAAAGTAATCGTCTCAAGACGGCGGTTTTGTATATGGAACATCCGTCTCGAGATATTCGTGCGAGGCGGATAATTAAAAGCACTTTAATTAACAACGAGCCGTGGCGATCGAAAGGCAAACTGCCTTCTGGAGGCGAGCCAATTCATCGGGAATTCCATATTCATCGCGCGCTCCATTAAGCCCCGCTGCTACTCTGTCGCGGGCCAGGCCAATTCCAGCCGCAAACTTTGAAAAGCTGACGGTTTCGCGCCGTCCCATTTATTTCAATGCCGACCGAGATTATCGATGTCCGATTCCTCTCCTCCATCTCCTCGCACGGTCATTAATATTTACGCGTCCGATATTTACGACTCTCCAACCATCTCCCCTTTCTGGTTTTTTTTTCCTCCTTTTCTCTCTCTCTCTCTCTCTTTTTTAACCGCTTTTCTCTTCGATCTTTCCAACGTGCACCGTTTTTCTCATCGTTGAACTCTTGTTATCGGATATTTATTGGCCGGCTCGGTTTCACAACGCTCTAATTGGAAATATAAATAAATAAATTTGTGGAAAGTGTATGCTTTGCTATTGTAATTACAGTTTTAAAACACGGTGTGTTTTTTAAAACTTTTTTTATTACGAGCGATTGTAGGAAAGTAAAATTTTACATTCGAAGAGTAAAGAGTGGTGCACGTAACGTTTTTTAAAAGAGAAAGAGATTTTGTTATCGTCGGTGGAATCGAATCATTCCAATTATTTTATATCGTTGGATATTTCTCGTCCCTTTTATTCTTTAGTCAGATTTACGTATTTATATGACAAAAATTTCAGCCTCGGTTGTTTGATCGACTTCGAGCGTAGCTTTTAAATAAATATTCGATGCGGCTACACATACGTTGCAACGAGGCTCGTGGAAGGCGACGAGTACTATTAGTTATGAAATAACTCGTAATGGATTTCTACGAATACAGAGTTAACTCGTAGTCAACGTATTGGAAACCTGTCGTAACAAATGTGAAATATTTAATATATATGACCTATAATGAATTTTCAATATTTTTAGCGACTCTTTAATGTTTCAACCGAAAACCATTTAAACTTATTCGTTATTTACTACTAAAAATAACGATAGCGAAATATAAAAAATAGGGAAATTTTGTCGATACAATCTTTACCTTTAAACAAATTTTTGAAATCGATATAATTTGTCACGAGCGATTATTTTCATTTCGTGGAATATTTTCTCCGTGTTATAAAAATATGGTTATGTCGAAAAAAAATAATATCGATAGAGATAAACCTTGAAAAAAAAATCAGTTTGCCAACCCCTTTGGCGGCCACGATTCGCAGGTCGGAAATCCATAATATCGAAGGATATCGGTACGATTCATTTCAAATAAACCGGGGATATGGATGAGTTCGTTTTATACAAATTGGAATATTTTTCTCCGCGTTGCTCTGGAATCAGTGCGAAAGATATTTCCCCGTGTGCGTGGGCGTGCTCGATTTCCCCGATAATTCGATCCTCGTGCTCGACTCTGATAACCGGAGCGTCGAAAGCAAGAATTTTCATCGGTGAATTTTTTATTTTACCCGAATTTACGATCGAATACGCGTATCACCACCTGTGGAACGCGAGCTCTAAACAAGCTTGTTGTTTCCTTCACGCTCCCTCCCTCTCCTCTGCTCGAATTTACCAACGCGATATTTCGACGAGAAAATAAAAAATAATTATGGATTTTCCAGAGAGAGAGTAAAAGAAAAAAAACTGTATAATAAAATCGTTCTAAAATTCTGATTAAAAATGTACATAATTTTATCTAGAATACCCTATAGATCATTGAACGGGACAAGTCTTCGTCTTTTCTTTGTCACGAATAATAAGGAATAAATAACGAGTGATTGTTGTTTCACGTTCGTACAAAAGTCTCTTACTTTCTGCCATTTCAAAGTAAAGTACAAGAAATTCCGGATAAAATTCCTACGTAAAACCTCCTAGTACGTAGGTACCACGTGCGCATACAGCTCCTAGTACAAATTTCTCTTCCTGGCTGGAATTATTCCATGGGAGGTGTGGAAAATTTATTTCACGATATACGGTGTAGCGACGAGGAACGATGAATATTTCATTTTTCGTTTCTTCTTGGTATTGAAATGGAACAGCGGCTCCGATCGATCGAGAGAGGCGGCAATAACGCAGGCAGGGATCGCGCGGCCAAGTGAAATTTTCCAGGTCGATCGACCACGGGGTCGCGAGCGGCCCACCTCTTAATTGACTTTCGAAACCGAATTGCGGTTCCTCGGCCCGATGGCGCGCACCCTTCCACGATAAATTAATAAACGGGAATGGTTTTCCCAACACCGATTCGCGCCGAGTCGTGGTCTTGGTCGCGATGGATCGTCGGGGGCCCGTCCTTTCCATTTTCTGTCGTGGATATCGGTCAGTTACACCGGATTCGAGCGAAATGAATACGAAGAACAATCGAAAACAATCGGCGCGAGATTCATCAAACTTTTCATGTCGCCACAGAAGCTTAAACATCTTTAAAATTCCAACTTATAAATATATATATATACTTTTGTATCATCGAAAGGCAACGTATTCGTAAATAATTTTAAAATAATGGAAATACGATATCTAGAGCGGTAACGATATTATTATTAAAAAAAATCTTCCTCCAAGCATAAAAAGCATAACGTAGTTCCGGTTTAATTGGCTAGAGTGGCACTTTATGTCGCCCACGCGTCAGGACGTCGATTAAAAATTTTGTCGAAAATCGAGTTTCACGGGAGAGATGAGCGGAACGATTAAATTACCAAGAAATAATCGATCGTGGAAAACGAGTCGTTATGGCAGCGTTATGGCGGAGAGGGGGGGAAAAAGGAAGAAAAAAAAAAGAATGATAAACGACGCCGCAAAGGACAGGATTTTACAAGATTCCTTTGACACGATGTTTAAAGTGGGTGGCCGGAAAGAATTCCATAGGAGCGGATAATTTCTTAAATCCCTTGTTTCGTCCGCTTGCGTCTAGGGATCCCTATAATTTCGCTCTATTCGCCTCTCTATAATTGCGCGGCCGAGGCGCACGCGCATGTATCCTACTAAAACTAAACAGACGCGGATTCGAGCGAATTGCATGTAAATTGCGGGCATAAAAGTGATTTACGTCGTCGATCGCCGTATCAACGACGATCGGACGCTAAGTATCGTAACGAGTCTTGATAAGTGCTTGCTTTAAAATCGATCGACAAACATTTTATCTCTTTTTCTTTTTTTCTTTTTTTTTAACGTTTCCATCTACCGTTTACTCGTCACGTGATCTACTTTTCAACTCTTTCGCTCGCCTTTTTGCATAATAACGTTCTCTTCTTCTCTAACGTTGAAAAGTTTAAGAAGAATTATCGTCGAACTTTTCTCTAATCCTTCTCAAATTTTTAATTAATTCTCCAATCTATCTTCAATTTTCCATTCAATTTTTCTGTTCCAATGCACATATTCTTTTCACCGATGAATTTAAATTACATAAAGCGACATGTATGCAATTTCACTGTCGTGTTTTATTATTATTATATTAAATATAATTACATTGTTTTATGTAAGACATATTTGCACGAAGATAAGAAATTTTTGAACATCATAATTTCAGATTTGTTTCTCTGAAAATTACAACGTACGACATACATACCGTATATAATTATTTATTATCGAATTTCTACAGTCACGTTTGTATTATCAATCCCGGAACACGTTACAATTCGCAACGCGGGATAATTTTACAACGACGCGCGTCGATAACGTCGTCTGGCCACGTTAAATTACATCTGTTCCTGTTTGCCAGCGTAATAAGCCGTCAACGTATTCGTCTCGCAATGTTCATTAAACACGATTAACAGAATGTTTCGTGCGAGCGGCGCGGAACGATGGTTTATTAAATTCGTTGCCGAAAGAGTTGCGTGGCGTACTCATTAAAATTCTTCTAACGAATATTTTTTTTCCCATTTAACGTCCATTATCCCGTCTATTTCCATTTTCTATTCTCCTCTCTTCTTCTTCTTCTTCTTCTTCCTTTAACGACGGAAACAATTCCTTCTCCCTCGTGGATATAACTTTCGAATCTTTGTTTATTCAATTTGCTCTCTAAAAAAAGAAAAATTAAACACGGTTCTTATTCGATATTCGATATATGTTGTATACGTATATTACGAAATTTTTGCAAATTTCGAATTGCATCACCCTTTCCACCAATATGTACTCTTCTTCGTAGATTTTTTACGAATTCCACTTCAATCTACCGCGCATCCTCGACGAAAGGGATCCCACGCCACGTGTTACGTACGATTTACACGCGTAAATTCTGTTATTATTTAAATATAGCACGAGCGAGAGAGCGGAGAAAGGGTTTTTCACGATTTCTCCTCGTTTGTGAGCCGAGTAATAAAAACGAGACGAATATTTACATAACGAGAATGCTAATCGCAGAGAAGTGGAATCGCGTGGAAAATCGCGGCTTGACATTGCCGCGGAGCAATTCCATTACCGTTGCCACGTCGACTCGACTCCACTCCCCTCCCTCCGCTTCCGGTCGCCGCCATTCTTGCACCGTACCCGTGAATTTTATGAATAGCCGATAAACGAGCGTTAACCGTTAATCAACTAAACGTAATCGACCAGCGTTGGGAGGGGAATTTTTTTTTTTTTGAAAGTTTCAGCCCCCGATGTGATCGGTCTTTGCCCTCGAGGCCAAGCTTGCCTTTCGCCTCGACGAGGCAAATTGGCCGAATTATTCTATCGGTGTTATCCGGCCGCCTCGTTGAAAACGAATCGTCTCTGAAAGGATCGGATGAGCATGGAAGGGAGAACTCGTTGCACGATTGCTGGAAGCCATTTCGACGCGATCGTTGACCACGCATACGTACACAAACGCGTGCACACCAGTAACCCGATTACTTCTTTTTACGGTAATCGTTTCGTCTTATCTGGAATATCGAAAAGGATTCGGGAGGATTAAAGCGGTGTAATAAAGTGTTATCCTTTAGATTTGTTTTTTTTTTTTTTTTTTGCAAAATTACGGCACGTAGAGTTTTCAATAATACATTTTCAATCTGTCTGATCTTTACAGTAGGCAAATGCATAAGCGGCTTTTCGAATTAAACAAAATTCTCTTTCGCGATGGCCGAACCGGGGTTATCACGTTCAATCGAATAAAATTCAATTTCATTAAGTTAAGATTGTGTAAATTTTGTATAAAAATAATTGGACACGTGTAAATATGTATATAAATAATCGTAAAAAGTCTTATCTCCCTTATACATTTACCACTTTGGTGATCCTAGTTGTAAAATCCAATTCCAAATGATATTAAGATAATAAAAATAGAAAGGAACGAGAAGAGGAAGTAAATTACTTTGCAACTTGAAACATCTGCAAAATCTTCCAAAAATTTTTCCATCCACTCTTCAATGGTAAACTCGCTTTAAAAAAGTGCGAAATTTTTATTAAATTTTAAACAAGACAGACCATTCGAGGCCAATCAAGATTATAAATTACCTTCGTACTAATCCCCCCGCGTATTCCACAGAAAATTCGAGTTGCCCGCCGTTAAATTAGACGGAACTCCGGATAAGTCCGTACTTAATTTAATTCAGACTATCGAGAGCGCCGCGAAAATCCGATATTTCGGCATCGAGCATCGTTTATACGATGAGAAGAGGAGGAGGAAAGAGAGAGAGAGGGAGGTCGGTCATAGAAAGGCTCGGAGCTTGCGCGAGCCAGTTTCACCCCCTCTCCCCTGGTTGGAATTTATGGCCAACCCCGATCGTCACGATCGTCGAGATGGATATTTTCCAATATTAATAAACGTGCACCGGCCAAATGCTCAACAGTAATATACCGTTTATTCCGTGCATTATTAGCCGCGTATATTACACGTTGCTTACGCGTACGAGCGAGCATGCTTTCGTGTAACAGGCCTTCGAAAGAGGAAACCTTCCGGGTTTTGACTTCAACGCGCGCGTCTCGCACGCCAATCTTCAACCGAGCCGGGGGAAAAATTGGCCCGATGATCGGGCCGGGTTTAGGGGACGGTGCACATCCGGCCGATTGAGGCTGAACGAGCCGATCATCCCATTACCTTGGTCCAATTTTTCTCGATCCGAATTTTAAAATTTTTAATATTTGTTTGGGAATAGGGTGATGTAGGAGAGTATATTTTCGTGCAACTTAATTGCGATCAATTTAGATGATCAGATGGTGAAGTTTCGAGGAATCGAACTTGGATTTTTCTATTGGAAAAAATGCGAGAAATAGTTAACACTTTTGTCGTCAAAGTCTATTCGGATAACGGAGAAAGCCATGACATTGAAGCCCCGTTTTGTTTCATCCCGATATATCAAATGATCGCCGAGATACAAGGGCTTGAAGTTTAGCGTCAGAAATTGTGAATGGGTCCGCGACCCACTGACCTACATTTCTTCCTGGAAACGCGCGCTATTGTTTTTCCAGGAATCGCGTCCGTCGCTCGTCTGGAGATTAAGATAGGTCAGTGAGGCGAGGTGCGAGCGAGAGGTCCGAATAAGCGACGAGGAGGAAGATAATAAACGATTAAAAATTACTTCTTTCTTTACACGACGATATCTCGGGAACCGGAAGTCGTATCGAGATGAATCAAAGAGCGTTTCAAAGGGCAAGATCCCACGCTTCTAACGATCGTTCACCCGTTGACCGGAAGCCATTATCTTCCGAGTTATAGCGGCTCGAATTTTTTCTAATTTTAATAAGGCCTAATCGGGTTTAAGGTAAACCCGGTTCAAAATTGCCTTTTCGTTTACGCGGGGATATCTCGGGAACCGGATGTAGTATTGGAATACGCGAAAGATGGTTTTAAAGGGAATGATTCTGCGCTTCTAACGATCGTTCGTCTGTCGATAAAGAGTTATTACCTCTGGAGTTATAGCAGTTTAAAGTTTTCCTGATTTTTAATCGAGTTTTAACTAGTAAAACATGCGACGGATAATAATACGCCATCTGCGATATTTTACCATGCTCCCACTTCTCTTCATACACATTTTTCCTCGACGTTGTTAAACTTGATGTTTAACCTCTCACTTTTAAATTGGAAATCTATAAATTCTCTCTTGACAAATACTTTTTCAATCGTATCCGTATCTGGGACGAGAGGGAAAAGAATTTTCTCGAAATTCTATTCGTTGGTTTTCAACGTTCCTCCTCCTCCTCGAAACGAAGCGGGAGGGGAAAGTTGGAAAGCTGCGCGGGTGTGTTCCGCTTCGCCGAGGAGAACCGTGCTCTCGTGTGTGTCTCGTGACCCCGATGCGCGGGGGTGTTAAACCACTTTGTCCTTTAACCCGTGACGCATAAAACGAGCGTTGATTGCGATAATACATCGAGTCATTCCGTAACTACGTCAATTAACGCTCCTTTTAACGTTCGAAATTGCGCCGGGAAAACGATGTTACGCACGTATCGAGTCGTAAAGGCTCGTGTATCGCGTTGTTTATTTACTCTTTCTCTTCCTCTCTCTCTCTTTCTCCCCCTGTTACATCCTCTTTTCTCACCTCAACAGCCGTCTCGCATACGCCATTTATCGGGCAATTTATAAACGTCCACGGCCGTCATCAATCACTTTCCCGGGCGCTCGAACAATATTTAAACTTTCGTAATATCCTCGCGCGTGGCTTCGATGCCAGCCGTTTCCTCCATCCTTCCCGCGTCGAACGATCTTTGCACAGCCGTAAAACCGTTCTCTGATAAATGCACGATCGAACCACGCTCGTTTAAGCCCTAATTAACGATCTTTTCTTAACCCTTTACGCGTCTCTCGTCGAACCACGTTTGATCAAAGGGGCGATGAAAACTTTTGAGCTGGATATGGAAATGAAATAAAAATGAGTTTTACTTCAAACTTTATTAAAATAATAGAAGCTAAAATTTCGATCCGTTGAATTTATTTCTAAATTGATCGTTTTTCTGAAATCGTTTTTCACTTACCTCTTTTAGTATGAAAAATTAATCAAAGGATAATAGGTGCATAATATATCCATCTCTTCTTAATTTCATCTCGAACTGCTTACGCGAAATCCCTGTGAAGAGGAGAAAAGAGAAGAAAGAAAGAAAGGAAAAGCAATTGGCGGAGTAATAATCCTCTCTGAAATGCGAAGGGTTAATAATTTACGCCTCTTGATAAAAACGTTCGCCCTACATCCAACATCGACGACACACCACAGCCCCGGTACACATTCTCTCGTTGACCTACGACCTTCTTTTTTCTCCCCCTTTTTCGCCCCTCCTCCTCCTCCCTTCTTCGCGGCTCTTTTATTAAAGAGCTATACACGAGTGGAGAAACTCGAGGGGAGGGAAAGAGAGAGAAAGGAACGCAAGAACGACGCTGACGGGCTTATTAAAATACCGATCCGTGGAAACGCGGCTGGCCGCGGGCCAATCCTCGAAATAATGTCGATTTGTAGCGCGCAGAGCTGTGCAACCTATCCACGCCCTCCTCCTTCTAATGGCCGTCAACGATATTAACTGCGATCCAGCCGCTGGAAAATCGAGCTACCTTGTTATTCGGCGTGACGTGGAGCCCGTTGGTGAGCCCGCGTTGCTCGTTGTCGCGGTGAGCTGACATGCCAGAAAGATTGAATTTGGTCGTGTTTCGATGCGTCACACGTATTAGCGGCCTTGCTTTTCGGTCTGGTCTTGGGATCCATTGGAATGTTATTCCCTCGATGATTAAATTTGGAACACGGATATATATATATGTTTCTTTTTTCCAGAGGTGGAAAAGGATATATAGAAAGTTGATCCTCGAAATTTCGTATTTCTTGATCATATTTTGGGAGAAAATTGTTTATTAACCAGGCGAGAAGATTTATTAATCGTTCGTTCTTTCAATTATTCGGATGCTTTCGGATTTGGACCCGGTCCAATTTGCGTGGAAAAATAAAAAAGAAAGAAAAAACGACCGCTTCGCGTCGATGATAAATAACAAAATAACACGCGATCCGTTGTTTCATTCGATCCAAAAATATCCCGTTTCCCGTCAAATATAAAAGAAGGACAAGGACATCCAATCTGTAATAAGAAAAAAATTCGTTGTTTCTGAAACCTTTGTTCGCGCTTACGTAGAATTCCCCCCCTCGATATTCGCCAAAAAATAAATCCTCTTCTGTGTATGCTAATTAAAGCTCGAAACCAGTGATCGTCCATTGGCGAACGTTCGATCGATGCAAACTACGAAGGCGAGAACCGTGTTATTCGCTTACCAACGACGTTCACCGCAGAACGAGAGCGGAATGAGATTCTCGCTGATGATTCGATTGGACGCCGTGTCCTCTCCGCGAGATCACGAGGTCAAGTTCAGTGTATCTGACAGGACGAATTGTCAACACCTGTTCGATAGATTGAACGATTGAAATAATTCGAAAAATTTTTACTCCTTCCTTACTAACTGAAATTATAATTATATCAGATGAAAGATATTGTATAGATATTATATACGTATTATCAATTACAAATTTAATAAAGTTCTAATAAGACGCGAAATTTTTTAAATAATTATCCATTCTTTTACACCTTGTCATTTTCGACGAATTCCCTGCTCGTTCTCGAACGAGAACACCTTCTCTCCGAGGACAATCCATTCCCGAGGCGAACGATCGCTCGATTTACCGCTCGATCGAGCATTCCCATCACGGTGACCGCGAGAAAGGTGGAGGCGGGGGGGATATTTGTAAGCAAAGGCAGCAGATACGCCGATATTCCTGGAAAGCTCGTAAGCTTCGTGAACTGGCTTCGAGGCGAGGGAGGTTTGTTTCTTTCGTCTCGAGAAACGAGGAGAATGGCGGAGGAAAAAGGAGAGAGAAGGAAGGAGGGAAGAGAATACTCTAGATGAAGAGAGGAAATGCGTTCGTTCAATGGGGCATTTACATCGTGGAAATTCCAAGTTCTGTTTCCAAGTAGAGGGGAAGAAATACATTGTGGGGATATCGATCGATCGAGAGGACGAGGAATTTATGAAAGCCTCCAGCTATTTCTCCTCCTGCCTCGTCCAAGGAATAATTATCACGCCTTCGAACATCCTTCTCTAACCGATTTAACGAATTCTCATCCTCCCGTTACACGTTTCACGTGCTGCTAACGGGACGTTCGAAAGTTTTTGCTTGGAAATCGTCGAAGCTGGTGTTAACCAGGAGTTTGGGATGGGATGGATGCGTTTGCTGGAAATATTCATTGTACCTTAGATGGGTACGTAGTTGGATGATTGATGTCGTTAGTCTCGTGGTGACTCGAGGATGATAATGATGGAAAATGAGGGTAATTTTCCTCGTTAGATAAAAATTCGCGCGAAAAGAAATTTCGCACGTTTCATTTATTTACGAACGTTTTTTTTTAAAATTCTATCAATTTTAAAAGAAGTTTTAAAACAAATTCTATTCGGATTATTAATCTCTCGTGTTTACGATGAAGTATAATAATAAAAATAATAATAATACAGTCAATTTTTGTTCAAAATTGAACGAAATTAAGGATACAATGCTTCCTACGATTTTCATTCCAATTTGCAGGTAACTTAAGGATCCCGTGGCGTGTTTATTATTATTCGATTCAATGTATGAGCCGCATCGTTAACGGCTGATTTCACGGCCCTGATTTATAAGAAGAAATAATTGTTTTTTCATGGCCTGGAGATTCCCGTTTCACTCGAGCGTGTAACACAACGTACACTATACGCATCCTCTTCGAGTTAACAAGTCTCAATTCTAGATTTTGAAACGAGAGATATTAAAATGTCAGATTAATTTCATTTAATCACTCTTATTTCTCCATATACACGAATTATACGATAAATTTCACCATTTTCCCTCTCTAATTTTTCTTCTAAACGTATCAACAAATTAATAATATATATATATATATATAGAAAATATTTCGGCTGATGATTCGATCGACGGATATTTCTCGAGGAATCCTATCCCCGGCCGGCGTAAACGTGGAAAGGAAATAGTTGGGCGCTCGATCGTTTCGAAACCGATGTGATGTTTTATTCAAGCCCGCGGAAGGAAGGCGGTAATTGGCGCGAACGCGGTGGAAACGCGGAAAATAACACGCGCGACGATGTGTTTCGCGGATGGAGGCGTCACACCCGACACGCGATGCGTCAATAACGAGAGTCATTAACGCTCCCGCGTCACACCGTTGCACGCGATCCCTGGAAATCGGATTGTTTAACGGTAAAGCGTGTAACGATCCACGGTGGAGGGGGAGGAACGAAAAAGAGTGCTGCACGCTCGCTTCGTTCCTTCGAAAAAAAAAGAAACTTTATTCTTTTATCTCGATTCTCGCCTCTCTCTCTTTCTCTCTCTATTTTTCAATGCGACTCGTGGCACGTGTTAAAGGTTGAAAGTTGAAAAGCGTTTTCTTTTTTTGGGGGGAGGTTGAGGTTGTATTAACGCGTGTTATTATTTTCATACGATGCACGGTTCGATATTCAGTCGACAAGAGTGAAAAATTGGCTTTCAACGTCTTCAACTTTCTAATTATCGCGATGATTATGATGGAGAAACGGCGCGAGGAGGGATCCATTAATCGAGATCCATTGTTGGAGAAGTTTATTAGAGATGCTTTCTTCCACGGTTGATTGCGTAACAAGGTTCAGCGCCAGTTTTCTCCAACAGGGATACATCCTGTGAAAACGGATCGTTCCTCCCGTTTACAAATTACTAATGAAATGCGTGAAAGGCGACGATTGTGAAAAATGAAATCAAGTTTGGAATTAATGATCGTCAAGATGATCGCGAATAAAAGTAGATTGCCTAGAGAAAAGTTATAGTTTTAGTGAATATTTGGAATTGATGATAAATTTATATTACACGTCAAAGTTATCATCGATCAAGTGTATTCTAAAAGTACTTCGAAGCTTCTATATTTAAAACAGACGATCCAAGTTGATTATTGAGTAAAAAGAAAAAGAAATACATACAAGAATCCAATCTCCAATTCCAGTTGGACATAAATAAATCACACTTGCTCGAATCCAGAGGACGAAAGCTCGATTCATTTCGAAATATTTCCAAGACTCTTCTCTCCCTCCCCTTCTTGGTTAAATTGCACCACTCGAGGTTCCCGCCGACGGGAAGAACTCGCCTCGAGTTTCGAAAGTCGCCGGTTCGAGGGTCGTTCTGGTCTTTCTGGAGTAAAGGCGAACAAAGCGGGCAGGAACAATCGTCCTTGAGGCTCGAAGAACCGCTCAGTCGCGATTAAAAGCCGGCCGAGGCGACATTGTCGCCGCCATTCTAAGGGAGAAGAGGCGGGATTCGATCGTCCTTGGCCGACGATCGAACGATTAATCGCGGAATTATTGGCGAGGAAAGGGGGGATGGAGATAGACAGACCGTTAACCGCGTTAATTGCGATCCAGACGAGCTTTCCATCCGGTGATTTCAATTTGTTCGACACGGGTAACCGGGATACCGAATCGGAGAATGGAGGAGACTACGAGGGATGCGTTTAACGGAGGATCGATGGTTGCACAGCGCGCGTGCAATACCCGCTCTCGAAGGCACGTCCAAGCTATTTATGCAACGATCCTTGCTAAGATTCTAGCCGCGGAGACTTTAATGGCGGTGGAAGAGTTCCGGTAACCGGGCGACGTGTCGAATAAATCTCGACGAGTTAAATCGACGTTCAATCCCGGGGAGTTACCGTTAAAGGCAGCACCATGTATTTAGCCTTTTAAAGGATGTTGGAAGCCTCGAATCCGACGATCGAATCGATGCCTAAGTTTCACGCACGAACTCGATTCGAAATCGAAGAAAATTATTAATCTAGAAACAAGTTTCTAGAAGAAGATTTAACGTCCATCGTTAAAAGCCTAAATCTGACCTATCAGAAATCGATTTTCACGTAAATTAATCGCTAAACTCGTAATAAACGCGTGCACGTTTCGATACCTCGCCCAAGTTATATTCTAATGCGATACATTCAAGCAGCGTGATCGTAAAATCGGTGGAACGTGAAATAACAATACACGTAACACATTCTGCGTAATACAATGTATTCCAATACTCTCTCTCTCTCTCTCTCTTTATTATCCCAGTTATTTTGACAAGCCTGCGATAGAGAAAAGAATCGAGAGATAGAGAGAGAGAGGTCTCGATAAACTGGATGAGATCCACGATGAAATCGATCGAAATCCCACCTCCTTAATGGCTTAATTTTATTACCCCCGGCCGTATCTCGCATAATAGCGGCCATTAAACACCGCCCATATCGTGGCATAAAACACGGGAATATTTATTTATCGCCGTTCTCTCCACGCTTTCGAGCTTTCCTCCCGATTCCCTACGCGTGTTGTTACCGGCGAAGCTTTCACCGACCTGTTCGCCCGGTCCATCCTATCGCGGCTATCGATCTCTCTCGACTCGCGACTTCGAAGGCTGCTCGACACGCTTGCCTTGCTCGACCTCGACGGACAGAGAGGTGCACAGAGAGAGAGGGAGAGAGGAACACGCGGTCGGTCACGATATCGATTCTCCACGAGGGACCGGCCACGATACGCAATAAACTCACGCAATCTGCGGATCCGCGGCTAAACGTTTCCTGCTTCTATCCGTCTGCTGGTTCTGGTTTCTGGTTTCGTATCTGCCTCGGCCACGCGTGGACGCGTAAAGTATCGAACATTGGACCTCGTTGAGGATCGATCCGAGTCGATGGATAATCGATAACGCGTTTTTTCCAAGCACGGCGAAAAGGAAATAAAGATTCTGGTGTCGAAGGTGAAGTATTTACGCTTCTTTCGATCCGTCAATGTCGCTGTAATGGAAATAATGCTGAGGAACGGAAGAAGCTACGATGTTTTAATTGGGTAATTGAGTGTAAGAGGAAGGTGGAATTTTGGAGATCGATATTGGTTGAGGAATTGAAACAACAATACTATAATATGTGCAAGAGAGATTTATGTCGTTACTTATCTCTTTCTTTCTCGTTTGTTTCAGGTAAGTTTCTTCGATTCTTGTTAATTGGAACGCCGCGATCCATCACTGTCAGGTATTTGGAATATCGTATTTATTTCAACATCGTGTTTGAGTATGTATATTTCGAAATAAGGGATGATGGTGAAAAACTTGTCTAGAAAGAACATTGAAAAAACGAATGAAATATCTTCTATCGGTGTATTAATAATGCATGCATGTTCGCGCGAGAAGATGAAAAAGAAAATAAAAACGTTCGCGCGTTTGATCGACGCGTTTTTCGCTTCGATAAACACACTTAACGACACGTAAGCAACGCCAGATTGTTTATTCTTTGGAATTTGTTGCGTAGGTAGCGGACAATTTCTCTCTCTTTGTGATTTAATGGTTTCGTAAACGAAAATATTTGCGATGCATGCGAAACGAAGGTTTAAGTCGATCGATCTTTCATGCGAATAACAAGTATAAATATTTCTGTTAAATTTGATTATTGCTCGAATCTGAGGATCAATTTTGAAGATATAAAATCATTTTCCTCGCCTTCATTTTCCTCTACGATCCTTGCACGGCCTTGACCTCGAAGCCGTGACACCCGCCACACGATTTTTACGATGATAACGCGACCCAGATAGCCGGCCTTCGAACGATTCTCAATTATCCTAGAAAATTACGTTCAAAAATTACCCTCGATATCACGACCTTGCGAACAAGACTAAGCTTTGACCCAACCTTGGCCACCATCGGCGTGGAATTCGAATCTCGACGACTCCCATTGCGTATTTTAAACGACCTCAACCACCATCGGCGTCACGGTCTCCATGACCCATTTATACGTACGTACACTCGCGCGAGAGTCGTTAAATACTTAAAATAACGATATTGAATGGTTATTTCGAATGGAGGACACGGAATTTCACGCGGGGCGCATTCGAAACGGATCCAGAGAATCGAACGAGCAAGGTTTCGACGGTGGAGTTAAAGGAGTAGGGTAGTCAAAGGAAAGAAAGAAAGCGGATTATGACCCGGCCATGGAAATTGCTCCTTAACACGACACGTTCAAGTTCATTGCCGCTTTCGACCGAAGCGGAAGAATTATTGCGAAGAAATTATATTTGTTTTTCCTTGGAATTTTTTTCTAATAGAATTTGGAAACGGAGAAAATAATCTTTCGGGTCATAGAATTCGAAGGATTTTGATGTTAAAGGGATTTAATTGTTTTCAATATCCTCTGATAAACGTGAAGTGGAAATTTTAAGAAATAGAAAAGAATCTAATAATATATCATATTGATATCAAATCGAATTTTTCCAAATAACAGATAAACAAAGTAACACAAATTCCTGTATAAAATAAAAGGAGAAAATTCTCGAGGTGGTTTGTTTGAAAAGCCTCTATAAATGGATGTATACGCCATTTTGAGATTCACGGGGCGCTTACCACAGGTTCAAATATCATCGATATTTTTCACCGTGAATCGTGAAAGTGTAAAAAGCCGAGAGAGATATTTTTAATCTGGCCAACGATCGCCTAAATAACCGATGACGTCAGATACCGGGCAGACGATGGCCTTTTCTGCCTATTCGAGAAATCGAGAAGATCTTCCCTCGGCATTCCTACGCTTGCTTGGTCATACTCTTTCGAAAATTTGAATGTTCTTCTTTATTCCGAGTTTCGCAAGGATTACGAGAGTATTTAATCTTTTCTTTCTTTCCTTTTTCGAATGTATAGATATATTTTATCGATAACAAAGAATAGAATTTATCTTTTTAAAGTCTTGCGCAGTGTGCACGGATGTTCGTAAAGAAAGGATGCTTCGGGGTGAACAGTGCGTGATGGGCGAGGGGAATTTTTTTCGAGAACTTGGCAAGCGATATTTTTAAGAAAACAAGCTGTAAATAACAGATAGGAGGGGGAAACAAAAATTATTACACGCCTCAACGTTTTCTTTACACTTTTACTACACAACGACACCAACCAATTTATCAATTCCATGGATAATTATTCGTAAATTTTCCAGGATATCCTCATCGTCATCGACGACGACATACATATTCTCTCGAATACTTTTCTCACTCGTTTATCACTCGAAGAACGAAGCATGAAAAAGAAAGGAAAGGAAGAAACGTTTGGAAAGCGAAATCACTCGAAACCTTGGGGATACCAAGGTGTCCTCTCCCCTTCAGGACAATTCGAACACGCGATCGTCGTAAATATCGTTGTCGAAAAGTGGAGGTGCGAGGGAAGGCACACGGTTCACAGGATTATTCGTATTCCTCGGGTATACGGAGGGCCCATCCCCTCTCTCCCTTTCGCACGATAAGATTTATACGCAAAAGTTGCACGCGAAATCGGCGCAGCCGCGAGCGGGAACACACGTATGAGAACGAAATCGATGGAAGTTTTCGAGGACGCGCGCCCCCCTCCTCGGCGTTGCAAACGTTTCGCGGTTTCGTCAAATCTTCGCTGGACGAATATATCCCTCCTTTTCAACTCGTGTTACGAGCGGCGAGTGAATGGAACTCTCGAACAGCGTTTGAAAATTTGTAATACGAATTGAATTTCGAGTATTCGAAATTTGGGGGAAAAAGAATCGAGTTGGAGGATCGACGTTGTTAAAGATGATTTAAAAAATTTCGAGCTCAATTTGATCGGGAACGAAACCTCTCAGGATTTTATTCGAGAGGAGTTTACCTTCTGTTCGATCGAACGAAAAGGTACAACGCGTATATACGAGTGTAACGTTTGCTCGATTCGTGTTCACCGCCCTCGTAAGCCAATCCGGTCACGCTCGAAGATGTTAAAGGCGGAAAGTTTTCTGGTCCCGAAAATTGAACTTTTCTAGGGCATTATCTCGCCTCGAGTTTCTTGAATGAAAACTTGCTCGGCTTCTTTCCGATTTCACTTCGAAACTATTCCCAAAGATTAGGATGGTCCGACGTATCGCGAGTTGGTCAGAGAATTGAAATTGAGAAATTTTATGTTTTTTTCTTTGAAATTGTTTCATAGAATTAAATTAACCGGATTAATGATTAATTTACGTCTTATTGTTGAAATTTTATACCAGATACAAAGCAGCGGATAAAAATCTCAATTTCTTCTTCTTCAGAAATTCCTAGATAGAAAATTCTCCGTGGAGGATTCAACTAGTGGACCTATCGATCCAATATTCTCCCGTGTCATTCCATTCTGCGATTTATCCACTTCTTGTTATCTGTTTGCATTTATCAACTCGCTAATAACGAGAATTTTCGTCGGTATGAATTAAAAGGAGAGAGAAAAAGAAGAGATTTTTTTTCCTCTCCTTCTGTAGAGGTTCGCAAACGTCCGATCATGATGCATGAATCATCGACAAAAATAATTCGATTCCTTTCGACCAACTCGTCGAATATAACCGTGTATAACGTATCATTGTTGTATATTTGCTATCTTTAATGCAGATAGTGTCGATAGACGAAATATTATTTGAAAAGCACACGTTTCGAAAGTTAAAACTCGAAACGCTTGTTGACGGGAAAAATTAATTACACCCATTGAATACGCATTGCCCTCCAAACGAAATTAGACAAAATATCTTCCGTGAACAACTTTAACGGAATTTAAAGAAATGTTGAAACCGAGTACGCGTCCCTCTTAAACTATCTTTTTATCCCGTGCACACCACGAGATAACGCGAAATCCCAATTTACCAATTGTGGTGGAGAAACGTCGACGCGCGATAAGCAATTTCCTCGAAACGTCGACCAGAGAGAGTAAAAGACGGTTTAATAGGTGTGGGAGGAGGGGTGGATCAAAGCAGTTTAACAAGTATCCGCGCAAGTTTCGTTCTGGCAAGATGCAGGACTGCGATTTATCTGGGAACAAGTTGCCTTTATTACCGCAATAGCCTCGTGGCGCATGAACGACGGGCACGATAATACGTTTATGGCGGCATTAAACTTGCCACCGTTTGCTAGGCGTTTACCAAACTTTCTTACGAGAAACTTAGCGCACGGCTACTAAACGACGAAGATTTGCGGCCTCGTTAATAAATCGGGACCGGCTGTCTCCGTCCGTCGAGCAGATACAAACGCGTGATCGAAGATCCAAATTAAACTTGATCCTTCGATCGATTTTTACTTTTGCTTTTCCCGACTTCGAGTTAATCTGTTACTTTTGTGCTCGATGTGTCAAAATGATGGAACGTTGAATTGAAAAAATTGTTGAAAGAGAGAGATACAGAGTTTTAATTATTTTCTCGTCCGCTAATTCACACGAGAATCACGTCGGATTGGATCTTGGTGCAATCGAACGACTCGATTCCTTAACCAAAATTCGATATTCCAATCTGTGGTGTAAGCGCCTCGAGCAACCGAATTGGATGCAACAACTTGCCAATATCATAGGCGACTGGGGTTGCTCGTTTAATCGTGTTAGATTTGTTTTGGGATCGGCAGAGATTTTTGGTAATTGGAAATTCAAGAAGAAACGATAACAAGTTCAAAGTTAGCTCGTTAAGTAATATTTCAATATTCTCGAATTTCCTCGTATATTCTTCTTCTTTTACGAAGAAAATCAGTCAGTCGAGCGACCAATGTTCTTTGTTACGAAACGCCTGTGTAACAAACTCTGTGTAACAATTTTTATTATTTCTCCGAAGAAGCGAAGAAGAGAAGAGAAGGGATCTAAAAGGTGGAACATCTAAGAAGCTAATTAGTGGAATAAGTCTATCCGTGTCAGACACGAGTAATAGACTCAAAGAAACTTATCAACCTCGCTAATCTCTCGCCTTACGAATCGTAAATCCTATTTTATCTTTCTTTCTTCCTTTGTTTATATCGTTAATCTTGTCCAACCCATTATAATTCGCCCATTTTATTCCACTTTACGAACCATTTTATCATATCTCTGTACACGGAACAAATGTGTATTCTTACATACACGGAAAATTATTAGTTTCACCGGACGAGAAAATAGAAGATGGAACAAGTCGTGCTTATTACGTAAAAAAAAAATATCTATATATATATATTTAAATTATCATTTCGTTAAAAAGAAAAAGAGAGAAATCGCGATCGAGATAAGATCGAATCACCGAGATGTATTACACGCTCTATATATTATATATCCGTTATGATCCAATCTAATTCACGATAAGATTCTCGCACGATTCGTGCTTACCCTTATTTTTCGCTCCGATTCGTCTTTCCCCGAAAGCTCGATTTTCATTCACTGTCCTCTCCCGATCGCAATTACTAAAATGAACGAAAGTCATTTCTCTCCCTTGGGTTTGATAAAAATCGTCCGTGCAGAGAGAAGCAGGGGAAGGGGGAGGAGGAGCAGGGGAAAAAAACAACGAGCTCGCGCTCGAGAAACGGCGCGGCTCTACGAGGGGATGGTGGAAAGGAGGGGGCGAAAAAACCGGGCAGAAGCGAGAGAGAGAGAGAGAGAGATATGGGCTCTATTATCGAGAGGAAGAGGGACGTTGAGTGTAACGTTCCCGCGTACGATTTGTCCGCCAACTTTTCCGGCCGTCCGCTCATCGATTGCAAACATTTTGCATCGACACCGCCGCTTTGACTGACCCACGCTCTCCTTTCCCGCCTTTTCATGGGATTCGCGCGCAATTAAACCGCGGTTTCCGCTCGGGGAAATAAACTTTCGGGGGGGCCGAGGTGCCCCGCTTCTTGAGAATTCAGATTCTACGGGAATTTCGATCGAATCGGCCGAGAGAGCTCAATGGATAGACGATCAAAAATGTCGTAGCGAATCGAATTGAGGTGGAATTGACAGAAAGTCACAATCGCCCCTTCAAAGTTTTTCCAACGCGCGATATTAAAGGAAGCGAAATTTATCGATCGAAAACTCGGCCGGTTTTATCATTGTTGTTAAAATCGGTTTGACGTAATCCCACCTTCCCATCCCTCGGCCCCTCGTGATCGTGTTAAACGATCCAGTTTATCGACGATCGTGGATCGTTTCGATCCACCGTCACGAATCCGATTTTTCCAAACGATCGAAGGGAACGTTGTCCGATCTGTTCCCGCGAGATCGATCCACCGTCGATCTTCCTAACCTTTAATCCATTGCCTCGGCGTTATCCCGGCCGATCGTTAATTGCGTCTTCTTGCTCGATCGATTTAAAAAAAAGAAAGAAAGGAGAAGACTCGTAACCGATTCGTCGATTATTAAGCAGTCGACACGAGCGATATCGATATCACCTGACGCTCTGGTCATCCAGTTTATTTCCTTTTTCTTCGGAAATATTCATTATTATGAATATTTCGATTGGAAAATTATTTCTGTTGGATCGAGATAAATCGATCGAGCGACGAAAGAGGGAGGGAATTATATCCAAAATCGTAAACCAATTCCAACTGTTCGAAGGGATGAGATTAAAGTATACGAAACACAGAATACATTCCTCGAATCGAGAAACAAAGTGTTTACACGTTGGAACTCGCAATCCCCTCGATTTCTTTCCTGTGTACCGATCGCGGAGGAATATAAGAAGGGGCCTCGTGAATTTCCAGGCCAGCCAACACCGTTCATGCGAGGAAACGCATTGTCGTCCGTGGGATCGAAGGTAAAAACCATAATCCACGCGGAACAAGAGTCAACGTGGGTGGCTCGAACCGGGTCTTTATACGGGAGGTCGTTTACTCGTGGATCCAGTCGTGGATTATCCCCTGGCTGGCGCATACTAGAGAGAAACCTCTCTCTCCCCTCCCTCTCTCTTTTTCTTGTTTCTGTCCGTGGATTTCGATTCTGCGCGCAAGGTTGATAATTGATGGTGGAAGTTTGAGGAAAATTAATTAATCACATCGGTTTTTATTTTACACGTTACTCTCGGTGGGGAAGCCAACGATGGTTGAAATTATATTCTGAACGATGATTCTGTAGTTGCAGGAAAGCTCGGTAATAAGTGGTAAAAATTCGAAAGTTTGGAAATCGAAGGAAGTTGTGCCGTTTTCTCATCGAGAAATTTCGTTGAAACGAGCAATTATTGTTTCTTTTTGATAATCTCCCACGAATAAGAGCGAAAGATCAGGAAATTGGATGAACTCAAATTGAAATGTGGAGATATTAAAAAAATTACGATCGTTTAGGAAGAAGATCGGATACTTATTCTTGGCGTAAAAATAGTTCTTGGAAAAAAGTCCTTGGGACGGACAAAGCCATCCGTTGTACCACAAATGCCGGCTCGAAAGTGACTCACGCCGATCTTTCAAAGCTTGCTTACAACTTCCTTCTCGCTTCTCCAAAGCAAATATTTGCAAAGCTATTTCATCCTTCCCATCTCCCCCCTCGGAGTACCTAATTTCAGCCTAAAACTCTTCTTCGAATTCGCCACCAAATTTTCTATATTTTCCTTCTTCCCTCTCTCTTCTCTCGCGCGAGATCGTTCTTACTTTTTCTTCTCCGCAGCGTCGGGATCGATACTTTGTTTGAAAGAAATTGCGGCGAGATTACCCCGATCGACCATTGTCCCTCCGTGACTATCCATGAATTTTCATTGTCGTGATTTTTTTCGACTTCTTTCCACGGTTAGGGGCGTAGCATTAAAGGCTGATCGATCTCTCGTGGTTTTTCACGAGATAAAACCTCTCCCTACGGATTGGACCGTCGTCGAAACGAGAATATCGGCCGGTTTGACGCTTATTGTATTCGACTTCCTTCGAATACAACCCTGCCTCTGTCTATCTTATCGCGCCTGTCGGAATCTATTTTCGGATTTCAGACAGACAATTTTGAAACCCAAGTTGTAAAACTGTTTCACGAAACCCGGATTCTCGCATTTCTTAATTGTTGATCGCGGTTATTACGCCTTACTTTTGTCCATGCCCGTGAAATAAACACGTATTGTCCAAAATCATTGTACAATTGCATTTTCGAATCCACGTCCATGTTGCGTCCACGAGAAATTGTATAAATTAACGACAATCTTGAGAAGAGTGAAAAATTTTTTTTCACGAGAAACTCGTGCAAACGATAAAGAAATTTCTATCATTCCACAATTTTCACATCCCCTGTTAACAAATGTTACCATTATACAACGATGATTAACGATCGCTGGCTTTAAAGTCGCTGGCTCCGCGGTATGCCGTTCGAAATCAACGTTCACCAAGAATCGCCATAGTTGCCCGTGCACGATTTATGGAGCCGAGTGCCTCGCATTGCCGCAAACTCTTGGCTTTTCTCGAACGATATTGCGCCATTTCGCGTATTTTCCTATTAAGAAGAAGTAGATTCACCGTGGCGGGAGAGTGCATTGTCGCGGCCTTTCGAAATCGAACGAATTATCGTCACAAGTGGATACTTTTGCCGGAAACACCGTTGAAACTATCCGTTCGTTCGTCGTTCACAGATCATGGAAAAATTGTTTTTCTCTCTTCCCTGAAAATACAGAAAATAAAAACCTTTTGTACAAACCTTTTGAATATGGTATCTTTGTCTTCTTTTACCCGATTAAGCAAATTTGTAAAAAAAGAAATACATAACTCTTTCGGTAAAATAAAAAAGAAAAAAGGGAATACGAGATTCCACGAAGAATCGCACGGGAAAATTTGTGATATAATTTTTTTTTTCAAACATCCAGCCTCGGTTAAAATCGATTTAAAAAAAAAATAACGAGTTCGAGCGAAGTTTGACTAAAGCTCGTTGAATGGATCATGTAGCGCATATCCGTCATGTTTGTACACGATACAGGCTACTAGATTTTCGTCAAAAAAATAACTGGGAATATTTTTCGATCTACCGCTTTTGAACTCTCGAAATACGCGCCATGTATTTTTGATCCGACAAACAATCAACTGCATAAAAAGAACAAAGAAATTCCATTTAATCACCACCAATCTATCCAATCTCGAATATACATATATACATGTACGCGTATACAAAAAATGAAGAAGCATAATCCTTTGCAAACCGTGTTACGATTTATAGAAGAAAATATAAATCAGAAAGGAATCTTCTTCCGAGATTCTTCTCATAAACGCGTGATGAAAATACGACGAATTTTCCACGATCTTACTTACGGACGGTATTTCGAATTGTTATCGTTGTTATCTGGCGAATCGAATCTTTTCGAGAACGCCCACGCGCGGATAATAAAATTCATTAATCGATGCTCGTAGAGGATAGGAAATGCACCGGCGCGCCATCGTTGATTCACAGGCGTTGAACGTTCGTTTCGACGCCTCGTCGTTGCACAAGTCCCCGGGAGAAAGAATAGAGAGAGAGAGAGAGAGAGCCTCGTGCCCACGAACTTGATGGAACATCGAACGTGTGACGTCATTCGACCTCGCACCCACCCGCTCTATTCTCGACTTTTCTGACACGCGTGCACACGTGTACGTACGTGTGAACGGGGGCTTGGTGTGGGGAGAGAGAGAGAGAGACTCGCGTGGTTAGGTAATGTTTAATGGCATTCGAGAGGGGAGGCGAGAACGATTCAGAGGAGATTCGAGTATTTCTGCGATTAATCGTTGCCGAGCAATGAAATGAGAGCATCGATAGTAGTGATATTCCTTTTCTGGAGAATTGAATTTAAACCTTTTCGAATGTTAAACGCGAATTTCAGTGGTTTGTAGTTCAAATAAATAAATAAATAAATGTGTGCGGTTCGAGAGTGCATTCGTTTCGAGAGTGTGTCTCTGATGAAATAATTGATAAGTTAGTCGGGGGAATTCGTAAGAGAAAACGTTTAATCTCGTTGATACGAATGAAATCTAATCTAATCTAATTTAAAGAGAGCGCTTCGAAGAGATATATTGAGATCGAGCGATCGATATTTTCTTCTTTTTTATTTGCAAACAAAATTGTTGGAAACGTAGTTGATTTGTGATCATTTTCGCGAATCAAACAATTATTTTTAAGTAACATCAACGTCAAATTAACGTAAGGGATGGATAAGAGTTAGATCGATATCCAATTAATTTGTGATTGAAATCTGATAATGGAGAACGAAACAAAGCGCGTCTGTACCTATTAGAATATTTGACGTTGCAGCAACGATTATGACCGGCGGGTATAACAATAAATAACCGCATTCTGAGCGTCCTAAATTCAGTCACAGACATCCTTAACCGCAATCAAATTTCACTCCACCTCAATGTTCCCCAAAATAACACCATCCTCGATGCGTTATTATTACGCACACCACTTATCCCTGTATCTCGCGCATACTTTCCAGTTGGCATTAGCATGCTATTAGCATAAGTCGCTAATCGAAAACAATTCCGAATAACGATGATTTCAACGATTGAAATTTTTCCGGATAAACAAATCCTCAACGAAATACAATTTTTTTCCAAGAATGTAATTCGAATATAAAAGATCGCATTTGCATTCACGTCCGTCGGAAATTTAATTTTTTCGATATTAATATCGCGTAATATTTGATCATCTATCCATCCGAGAATTTTATCACACGCCATCCTACAACATATATCGCATAACACCAAAAAAAGCAACGAGCTTAAACGAAACAGAAAATACTCTCGATATATACTCCATGGAATACCTAATAATCGATACAAATATCGCCGTTCAATTTTCTTCTTTACGATCGCTCGACAACGCTCATTAACCCGGCTTATCGAGGGGAAATAACCCCGCGTCTCCCGCTCGAATTAATTAGCCACGAGAAAATTCAAAGCGGTCCACCGTTGTTCGTTAAAAAAAGAAAAAGAAAAACAATCGTCCCGTGCAATCGAATTACAATGGCAGTAAGAGCGAATTCAACAAAGGATGGATCGCGGCGTTTTCCCTGGTTCGGCTCGAGGAGCGCCTCCTCCTCGTTTTCAAAGCGGTCGCGCGTGCCGGCGATCGGCCTTTTAATCGGTAATTTCCAACGCTTAATTAACGCTCGATCGTACACCGTCTGCGCCTCGCCGATAAATAAACATCGTTTCGAGCGACGTTCGGTGCGCCGGTAGTGGGGAGAATATCGAGGTCGAGGAGGAGAATAACAATAATAATCGGCGAAATTTATACTCGTCTCGACCGTAGCGACGATAACATCGTTTTGTTTCGTGCTCCGCAATCGTTGTGGAATGGAAGCGAATAATTTTTGTATTGTTCGTTTTTTCTTTTTTTTTTTTTTTACGAGATTTAATTATAATTGCCAAAAAAATTTAATGCAAAGTTTTGATCGATTCGAGATTCGGTGTACGCTCTCTGTTCAGAGAAAAGAGCGGTTTTTTAAAGGTTAAAAAATTTTTTCGGAAATCTGGAAGGGAATCGTATGGGGGAACAATTTAACGCGTACGATTAATTTGCAAAAATCTTCGTATCCTATTAATAAATTGCATTGGAAAATAATACGTGTAATAATTCGCGCTTATATAAATTACTTATCGTTTCAGATATTTTATCACGTTGCCTAAGTGCACCATTGTTCGTTACACCCACCCGTTTCGTCGAGCTAAGAAACTTACGGCCAATGTGAAAGAAAATTCCCGAGAAATCGTTGCTTTCGAGATCGTAGCAATCGTGTAAATAAAACAATCTGCATTAATTTTTCGAATATTACATAAAAAAACTTACCAACTCTTTTTCCAGATTCTCTTATTAAAACTCATCGAATCACGAAATCATTATCCTATACACACACACGTATATATATACATACGTGCAAATATCAGGCCGCAATTATACTGCGAAGGAGGATGAACGATGAGGAGGGAGGGGGAGGGCGCCAGATTGAAAGCGGGTCCAATAAATAACGCTTAACATACCATTAATAAAATGATTTTTAGCCACGGACACCAGGATTTACCGTGGCCTTTCTACGCGGCCGGTTTCGATGATAATTTCCAGTATAATTTTAGAGCATCGTTGAACACCGATCTCGACCTCCTCCCTCTTCCCACCGCTTTCTGGCATGGATTGGCTCAGGCGCGGTTCCATCGATGGGCATTTTGATATATGGCCCGGCCAAATCGTATTCAACGTTTAACGTCGTTTCGTTCGCGACCGGCGTCGCCCTCCTCGTCGATGACCTCGCGTGGGCGCCTCCCCCTCCCCCGTTAATCCCTCGTTACGCGTGATTAGCGCCATGTTTAACCATCGTGGAAAAATATCGTTTCCATATCGTTTCAGTAACGGATTTCTGTCCCCAAGAATTTTTTGTCAATTTCGAACGTTGCAGGTTTCGAACTTAGCGTCGAACGATCGAAATATCGGTTTTTTTTTCTTTTTTTGAGAATGGAAGAATTTTCTTGCTTTAATTTCACGCTGAGAATATCGCTGGAAAATGGGATATCGTTGTTTCTCGTTCCTAGAATGGAACTGGAAAGAACGATAAAGTTAATACGACGAATCAAACTACTGTTTGTCAAATGGAAAATGCTTGCGGATAAACGAATTTCGAGGCTGGTTCCAGGAAGCGGGAATCCAATTCCATCGAAGAAACGAGGTGTGCGGGAATAATATTCTTTATTCCGACGATTTTCTCTCCGCGGTGGGGAGAATTATAGCGGCGGATCACGAAACGGTTATTATACAATACGAGGAAACGGGTATGCAAATCGTAGGAAGAAAACGCCTCCTCCGCGTTTATGTATACGATGAGGAAACGTGGCGGTACGGAGGAGGGTTTTCAAGGCTGGTTCGAAGATTTATCGAATATCTCGATCGTTAAGACGAGTTGCAAACCCTCCCTCCCTCCCATTCCTGGACCGTGTAATGATAAATATAAATGTCGCCACCTTCTCGCGCTAGCTAAGCCTTTGAACGTGCTCAGCTTAGATACTCGCAACTTCCAATGGATTTTTCATCTCGCTTTACTTTCGAGTATCCGCCTTTACCCATTATTTGGTTACGTGAATGGAAACCGTAGAATCGAATCTTATTTTATACGATTGTTGACTTTCGTCTTTCTCTATAAATTGCCAGACCTTTACGGGAAGGGATTGCTTATCGTTTCTCGATTAAATTTTCGGAGGATAATATTTCCAAGAAATATTTCGTACCTCGTGTTCGTTCTATTCGATAATAATTGTTAATGTGCACGTGAAAATGGGTTGCAAAGTTTCGAGAACAGGAGAGACGAGATATTATACTTGAATAATTTAAATTTAAAAATTATTTATTTATTTATTTTGCACATCGTTTGAAATATACTTTATTTACCACATTTATAGTTCGATAACTCAATATTCTCGAAATCTCGCGTTCGTAATGAAATAGCAAGCGCGGTTCGTTATTTCGAACAATTACTTTTTAAATTATTCAAATTTCATCTTTCCTCTTGCAACAACGGGTCAAAAAACACCTCAGATCCGAGGAAAGTGTCGTATCGGGAAGCGGCACGATTCGTTAAACGTCTCCTCGAAGTTCGCCAATTGAATTTCGCGCCAAGATCTCGCGTCCGCTTGCGATTTCAAGTCAGTTTCGCGGTTCCTCCTTCTCCTCCCGAACCAGCACCGTTGAAATAAATGTAAATTGTAAGGTGACGTCGCCTTGTTGGAACGACTCGCTTCGCCCTCTTCTTCGACTCTCCTCTCCCAATTAACGCCGCGCCATCGTCGAACTTAACTCGACCGCGGTTCGTTATCGTCGAGTTAAGTCCTCGCGAGAAACTCCTCCTCCATCGAGTTAAAGAGCGGGATGAACGAGGCGGCGCGACTGGAAACGGCGAATCCGCCTCGCCCCTTCCGCTCGAACGAGAGCCGCGACTATGGCAATTAGCGAGAACGATGAATGACTTGTAACGTTCCCTCGATAATTCCTGAAAACCGTCCCCTTCGTTCGCTTCACTATTTACGAAAAATTCGCTTTCCATTCGCTTTCCATTCGATTAAAACGTCAGAGGAAAGGATCGCCTTGTCTTCTTCGTACTTGTGCAACTTGTCGCGACGATACAAATAATTCGAATCGAAATATTCGAAGTGATATTCCATGGTAAAGTATTAAAATTAGATCGTACGGTTGTATTTTTTTGTAAATGTATCGAGATTATCCAATCACGGTTGAAGTTCTCAAATATTAAAATCGAATTCGTTTGAAGAATTCCGAATATCTTCCTCCGTTCCCATATTCTAATTCAGAGTGGATTAACGATCGTCCCCCGATCGTTATACGTTTTTTTGATTGACAATTGGGACGAGGGAGGATCCTCCTTAAGGATCTCGAATGACAAATCGAGTTTGAAAGGGAGAAACAAGAGAGAGAAGAGGAAGAAAAGGAGGAGGAGGAGGAGGAGGTCGACGATCGATCGTGTAGGCGAAAGAAAAGGAGGGTAGTAGAAGGCAGCCATGACCGTTTTCTTTCCTGCGCCTGACCTCTGCCCCCTGACCTATTTCCTCCTCGTCCTTCCACCATCATCTCTCCCCCTTCCTGTGCATTCCCTTATTACCCTATTTCCCTTTAACGTCAAGACCTTCAAGAATCGTTAATATCGAGACCTCTGCGAGATATCTCTTCACCCCTTTTGAATTTAAAAGGCAAACCGGTGAAATCGTTCTTCTCTGAAATTAATCGATAAACCCTTCGAAAAACCTTTCGGTCCTCCCTTTATTTCGTTCGTTTTAACCATCACGTTTCGTCGATTTTTTTAGAATTTCTGTTTTTCCCTGTTGCGCGAGCAACGACTGTTTCGAGTTTCGAAGGTTTGAGGCGAATCGTACTCGATCGGAAGCGCAAACTGGCTGGCTGGCTTCTCGCATTCTGCATTCTTTTTTCTACTCTCTTCTCTTCTCTTTTCTTTTCTTTCTTCTCTTTCGGTAGATTTCTTTGTTCTTTTGTTTGCCGATAAATCCACCGTTTGACCGCAACCGCGAACTGGAAAACGCGATTCCAATGATCGAAGGTTTATCGGCGCGGCCACTATTCCCTTCCTGATGCAATCAGTACAGTCTAGTTGCTCGAGGACGTCGATCAAATAGCTCGAAATCGCGCGTAACGTTACTCTCCAAGATTTTTCTTTCAGAATTTTGCCCAGAATTTTTGCGGGCACCGTTGATAAATGAACAGATTTTGGGTGAAATTTGAAAATGATCGTTCGACAATAATGTACGTGACGATTGACGGTATGTTTTTTAAGGATAAGAGGGATAAGAAATTGGAGAATTGTTTGTCTTGGTGATAACGATAATAATATAACAGTAATAATTGTACCTATTATACACGTTGAAAGAAAATAATCATCTTCATTAAAATTGAATAATTTAATCAACAAAATTAAAAAATTTCGACTCGAAAATTCTTCAAGAGGAATAAAATGTAATAAGAAATTCTATTGAGAAAAAAAGAGGAGAAAGTTCCACATTATTCCATTAGATTATTAACGAGATCGTTAATAACACTTGAAAATTACATCTATCCTCGATTAATTATATTTTATGCTGTTATGCTATTGTATTTCTTATTGCCAAGAGAAAAATTCGAAATTCATTTTTAAAAGCTTATTCTCGAATATTGCGATGATATTACGGAGAAGATTACTTTTTCGGACGTTTAACGATCCCTTGGAACGAGCATGGATTATTTACAATGAAACGTTGAAATGAGATCTTAATCTGGCTATAGCGGACTACTTCTGACAACTTTTTTCTCTCTCTCTCTCTCTCCTCAACGATGCAACGATGTTACAAGCAGCTCGAGATAAAACCTACGATGGTGGATAAACATGCTTTCGAGCCCTGTAATCACCCGGTAATTATGTCGTGAGCTAGCTACCTGCTAGCTACTGTTTGCTTAATTTACAACTGTGATGCCGTAATGCTCCAAAAATTACTGCATGCGCAAAAAAAAAAAAAATGAAAAGAGATAACTACGAAAATATTATTATCGGTTTGATTCAATTTTCAGAATCTTGGATCTTTCTCAAAAGCAAATCCAAATATTTTGACGCTTACCTGTACGAAATTAAAGCGTACGAAACAAAGCGTGGAGAGAAGGAGAGAAGGAGAGGTTGGATATTTTTCTTTCTTTCGGCGAGCACGAAGTTGCACTTCAGCCGCGCGTTTTGCGGCCGGCCATTTATATAATTTCCCGCGCAGAGACAATGAAGATTACGCTGTTGTAATAATAATAGTCGGCGGTAATCAAGCAGTGGACCGGGTCAGACATGGGGAGAAAGTAGTCGCGGCCGTTTATTGTCAGGCCTCGGGCTTGCTGGAACGTCCGGAGCTACTTGATAATCGACCTCGACCAACAGTTGTATGCCGGTGTGGCTGCGTTACGAGCCTCTTGTGCGAATGATAGGAATTTGTGATCTCTCAAGGTGAATTGCGTTTACTCGATAACGTTTTTCTTCTTCTTCTTTTTTTTCTTTCCGTTGCTTTGCGGCAAGCGCTTCTTAGAAAATGTCGGAAAGTAAAGAAGTAGTTCGTTTGACGAAAGGTAAAATTCTTTTTTCTTCTCCTCTATCCATTTGACTCGTTTCTTCGCGAGAACGGAATTTGAATATTTTTTTATTATAGAGTTATGAAAAGCAGTGAAATTGATAATTGGATTTTTCTATTTGATAAATTGATTTAATAAATTGGATAACGACGAGGATACTTTATTACGAAGAGTGTGGTATTTATTTTTCTTTCAATTTTTGGAGGAAAGTTGAGCCGGATGTTAAATTAGTTCGGAGAAGATATTTGGAAGTTATAACATTCTAGCCTCCTAATAACTTAAATGGGTGTTCGCTTGGAAAATTCATTTCGTTGGGCCAATTTGAAATTTCTTATATAAGTTTATCGCGAATGGCTTTGAAAATAGGTATAAGAACTTCGATCACGATAACTTTTTTGTCTAATCAAACTTTTATCTTGTATATAAGGGAAGGGAGAAACTGTAACTTATCGCGTTTGATGTTTCATTTGATAACTGGATAATCTAAAAATTAGGGTGAATAGACTGCTTGGTAACTTGGCGATAACAACAAGATAACACTATAGATAACAAGTTACATATTTGGTAAACGAGTGAATAAAATAAAGTAAAAGTAATGTTACTAATCGTGAATACTCAACTCGGTAGAATCTAGCCGAAAGATTTTTCTTATGTTGATTTTTGTCGTATTAAAATATTGGAAAAATAAATGGTAAAATTGTAAAATGAAAAAGAGCGGATTAAAGTCCGGAAGTGGAGGAATAAATCAAGCATAAATTCACAAGTATCTTACTACGAGATTCTCTATTCTCATTTAGAATCAACTTGTAATTTGAAAAAATTGAGATAAAAGGATACGTGAGTGAGGATGGATAAAGAGAAAACCGGAGAAGTAGAGGGGGAAAAACCGAACAAAGGACAGTTTTAATTATATACTGCTCGCATCAGGCGATTATCAATGAATTATAATTCATTATCAACGGCTCCATTCATCGTATAAGTGTGAGAATCGTTTCCATTGTCTGTCACGTCGTCTCGAAGGAAAAAAAATCCCGAAGGCAGATGTATCAGTTCGTGTTAACGTCATCGAAGATAGAGCAACGATAATAACGACAGGAATGTAAGAAATCTCGTCGGGCAAAATTAATTTCGTTCGAAGTGAGTAATCTAGATTCCATGAATTTTCAGAAATGTTAGTATAACCGATGAATGGTAATTCTTCGTCTACATTTCAAATTTATTCAGTGGAAGTCTTTCATCAAGCAGCAGCGATACAAATATCGTCTTATTTATGTGACGAATACGGATCGTATATAAAATAATAAGGATAAGGGACTGTGAAATATATTTCCTCCTCGGATTATATATTAATTATATTCTTAATAATCGCGATATAAAAAATATTTTCTTCGCGAATATATTTTTTTCCTAAATTTTTCTCTCTTCGTTATTCCATCGAAATCTTTGAGTAAAGTTTCCATGCAAAATAAAAGTTTCATTCCGTATGAAAAAAAAGAAATCAGAAAATTTCCCGTTAATTAACGTTAAAAAACGGAAAAAAAGAAACATGGTATCAATTAACAGAATATCTGGAATTCGACTTTCGAAGCCTTCCATTACACGAAGAAGGGTAGCACTTGCAGACCATTAACGACGACACTTTAGGATAATTGACGTCGTTTTCGAGGAATATCAACTCTTTATTACTATCCCAAGAAGAGATCGATCATCGTGCCGACCTTCGAGTCACGATGAAGCCGTAAAAATTCATTTAACGTCACGTTCATTTGCTCGATCTCTTTACACTTCCTCGTCCTTTTTTCGCTCTTTTCCTTTTTTCTTTTTTTTTCATCGATATCCGTAAAAGGATTAAGTTCTCTCACGAGTAAAACACGAACGTTTCATTTCAAACATCCTCTTTCCGCATAATTTTAGAAGAACGATCAATCGTGACTTTTTTTCGTTTTTTTTTTTCCTTTTTACGATTTCCATTCAGAATTCAATCTGTTATTATAAATATCCCCGAGATTTCAAACGTCGGAATCTAGTAAAAGAGTTTAAACATCTTGGAAATTTCCGCGTATGGAACGATGATACGTCATCGAGCCTTCGAGCATATTCATCGGCCAATATTCTGCGTCAGAAACGCTCGGCTGGCTTATTACGTCAGACGCTTGTTGACTAAAGCGTTATCGCTTCGTTTTCAAGGTAATTTTGCAAAGCGATGTTTTATTTGCCGCGTTTGTACCGCAATATCTCTATATATAAACCAGAGAATTTTTCTATAAATGGTACCTAATTACTTGCTCAAAATTAGCAAAACAAAAATTATATCTACTGATAAAAAGAAAGACGGAAGAAATATACAAACACTTAATACAACTTTTACACGTCCATCGAGTGGAAAAGTCCATCCCCCGAAGAATCAACGATTTTCGTTTAGATCCCGAGCTTATCGCTGCCTCTCGACTATCATCCCCCATTTTCTCACCCCTTATTCTCTTGATTCTCGGTTGATGCGGGTCAGACCCCTCCCAACGGACAAAGACAAAGCGTCCCGGCATAAATAATTTATCCCCGAGGAAGGAACAGCCTCCCTCTTCTCACGTTGCGCGTTGCATTAAATATGAAATCCAATATAAACTTTTCCTTGTAACCGACTTCCCCCTCCCCGCACATGCGCGCACACACGGAAGAACAAAACGATCAAAATCTCGTTGTTTTCGAGAGCGTCAACCGTTGTCGTTAATTAATCGCGGCTGCCGTCCCGATCGATCGTGAAATCCGACGAGACCCGCTCCTCCTCGCTAATGAAAATATTTAACAGGCCGACTAATTTGCATCCACCGTTATTAACCGACTGTTGTGCGCCGTTGTCCACACTTTGACCCACGTTTTCCGCGTTATTCGAGGATATGAATTAATTTGGAAAACAATTAACGGGTGTGCGAATATACAGCCGGGTTACACCAACCTGGTTGACTGAGCGAGGCGGCCATGAATTATTGCGTTACGACCGGGGTGTCGTGCTGCTGGCCGGATAATGCGGACGAAAAGAACGCGTGTACATCTGTACCGTTAATTCGTGTAATTAATCATGGATGGTAAGTTTCGTCCATTAGATGTTTCTAGAAATTTAATTTTACCATTTTCATCGATTTGCCTTCGAGATTTTTAGGATAATTCATATTTCTTTTAAATATATAATTCTTTCTATTAGGTGATACACAGATCGGGATTATTGGACGAATCTCCTCCACGAATTTATGTACGTTGTGTACGAAGCAAGAATTTCGATAAAATTCTCGCACCATCTGGCTCGTAATATTCGATCGAAATTTTTGAAAAAAAGAATGCCTCGTATCACGCATAACAGGTATCAAAACGAGTGACAGTGGCCACTAATTGGCGGCCATTTTTTCCCCGCCGCCTCCTCCTCGTGACGAAGGGTGAAACGCGCTATATATCGTTCAATCGCGCATCCCTGGATCGAATATCAATGCGCCGGGGCAACCATCAGACTCTCGTGCAACTCTCGTCCATCAATCCAACCGCATTCATATGTTTCCCTTTTTTTTTATTTTTTTTTTTCCTTTTTTCAATATCAAACTTCCAACATGTATCTAAAAAGCGACATTGTAACAACAACAAAAAAAAAAAAAAGGTTCGCCCGACCGGTCTGAATTTCAAAGCGCGGGCCTCGAGTATCTACGCGCGATAGGAAATCGTCGAACCAGCAAGGAATATTAATAACTTTGGCGCGCGTTTCGCGCGGCCGCTTTTCGAATTTGAACGAACGATCGATCCAAAAGAGAGAGGCCGCGTCCACACAGGTGGATGCACAGGTGTCGACTTGGGACAGACAAAAGGTTTGTGTATCCGCCGCGTGATTTCAGATGACAGAGAAGCTAGGTATATCCTTGCTGGATGTGTCTATATTATTCGAGTTTGAAGAGCGTCCTCACCCCTCGGAGCGCGGGGATGGATGGATGAATCGCTGAGCTACATGTTTATCCGGCGAGGAGTCGGAGCTCTCATTACCGAGACTCGGTGTTTGTTGAACGTCAATTCGAAAGCGAAGACGTTGGAGAAATTGTATTAAATCGTGGCTGGAGATCGTCGTTGGAACGATCGTGAACCGTATCCGTAAGATAAATGAGGTTAAAATTTAATTAGTGATAAATTTCTGTCTAAATTTTATTGCATTGTCGTTATTGCGGTTATCGAGAAATTGATCGGATTTTGGTAAATTTTTTAACAAGTTTCGACGAAATAAATTGATTCGCAATCGAGAATTAAAATTGAGAGAACAAAAGTGATTACATGTATCTGTGTATCCAGCCTCGTTCTCTTTACTTATTTATCGTTAAACACAATTGACGCGATATTTCCATGACCGTGTTCTAAATAATTTAATTAATCCTCTGTTGGTTTCTTCTTTGAAGAAATCTCGATAAACGAGAATCGAAAATACGTAATAACGTGTTTCCATAAGCTGAGCAACGCCGGTCAGAATAATAATACTATTATAAATTTCGCGATATCCCGGAGGCAGAGCTGAACGACTCGTCGTCTCGGCGACGCTTGCACTTTGTCGCGACGCTCCACGGCATAAAACTCATTTCGCTTATTTCTCGCTTTTTCAGGATGCAGAGACAAAGCCGGAGTAGCTCGGAGGTGGAGGTTGCGCTTATGCGCCCCGTAAGCACGGCTGGCTAATAGCACCACGGCCCATCCCCGACACCCTACAGCCACACCAGGTAGGATTTCTCTTTCGCCACGTCCTTTATATTTGTCTTTTATGCATCCATCGTCCCACACGTCATTTTGCGCGCCGACTTTAACGGCAAATACCCTTTGAAGCCGGACAATACCGAAATCGAGCAACGATGTTCGATAGGCTGGCGAAACAGTTTTCGAAGCGGAATATTCGAGAAATGAAAATGAAGATCTTGAAAAATTTATTGTGATATTTTCCTCGAATTGGTTCATGTCTCTATAAATGAAAATAATTTTTTCAACCGCGTAGGATAACATAACTAATAATGAATGTCTTCCGTTGATTAGCTTGTACTAATTTTAAACCGCGTGATCGAACGCGAATGGTCGAGTATGGGGAGGAATGAACGGATTTAGATCGTGCGGGGATCTATTTGATGGTATGAATAATAGTAGCAACTCTGTCTGCCGTAGGATTTCGAACGAGATATTAATAACGAATCGCCGATTGCGCGTGATTATTAATAGCGCCGTCTGTGACTGTTTTCCAAAATGTCACAATATTTTCCCCATACGTGAAATTTCCGAAATTAATCTATGCAAGAGTGCACCAAGGCTGTCTGAAAGTCGTCATAGTGAAAAGAATCTTTTTTTATTTGAATTTAAAAAAGAAAGAAAACCGTGTTTCGATAAATACATCCATCAAACGATTAAAGCGATTAAAAATTGGCTGAGCGTTTTATTATAAATACGAAAATCATCAAAAAAAGTTTCTCAAGATCACGTTCTTTCCACATTCTTGAATCATCTCCACGCAGCTTCCAGCTTCTTGGAAAGATACCAATGAAAAATCAAAATATGTGGAAAAAGGGGATCGAAGAAACATTGTGGATCCTCCTCGAGGAGAGGATCGATCCTCTTTCGAAACGCAAGCGCCAATAAATCTAAAAGCCTCGCATAGCCATCGGTGATTTCAAGAACGAGGCGCATATTTTTCCTCGTTCACCGAAGGATCCATCGAGCGGAAGATTTACTCGCGTAACGCCGAAATCGGCGCCGCCACTAAATCGGCCGGATTGCGTAATAAAACGTTTTTACAACGGGATAAATTTATAACGAAAATTACGGCAATTGAAAGGCGAGGGAGGGAGGGAGGGGCGGGCGGAGGGAAAGTGGAGCAAGGACTGCGGGAGATCTAGATACTCTCGAACGATTTGTAGCCCCTGGAGGAACGGAACGAGCCATAGTAATTTCAAGAGGAGGCGCGTGGAAACGATTGCGCCTGCGTTTCCCGATATCAAGGACGCGGAATCACGATTAAACCGCCTCTTCCAGCTAATTCATACGCCTTCGTGAATCTGAAATTACGAATATCCAAGCTCTGTTTTCTATCGAGTTCGAGATATTGGAGCTTATTCTCGATAATTAGGAGAAGGTGTAATGAATTGAGAATTGAGAATTGAGAATACGTAAATTGTAACGGATTGAAGAAGAATTGAAAAAGAGATGGAACGTTGAATGATATATATTTTATCGTTATGCGTAATAAATATTGCTTGATAAATTGATTTGTGGAAGCGTGAGAAAAAATTTGAAAATTGACACGCATAATTAGTTTCATTTTGAGATATTAATAGCAGTAACTTGTTTTGAAACGAACGTTTTATGCGAATTTTGACGGAATGTCACGAGTAAAATTTCGAATTTTCATACGAAAATTTTGTCATCAAAATCTCGTCAAAGGATAAAGGAAGCGATGCCATTGAAATTCCTCTTTGTTTTATCCCGATATCTCGATTCGTTGCCGAGATATAAGAATTCAAAGTTTAACGTAACGCCAGAAATTATGAATGGGTCCGCGACCCACTGACCTACATTTTTTCCTGGAAATGCGTACTACTGTTTTTTCCAGGAATCGCGTCGCTCGTCTGGAGATTAAGATAGGTCAGTGAGGCGAGGTGCGAGCGAGAGGTCCGAGTAAGCGACAAGGAGAAAGATAATAAACGATTAAAAATTACTCTTTTCTTTGCACGACGATATCTCGGGAACCGGAAGTCGTATCGAGATGAACCAAAAAGCGTTTTAAAGAGCAAGGTTCCGCGCTTCTAACGATCGCTGATCCATTGACCGGAAGTCATTATCTTCGGAGTTATAGCGGTTCAAATTTTTCTTAATTTTAATTGAGTTTAATATGGTTTAAGATAAATGATCGAAAATTGTCTTTTCTTTATTCGTCGATATCTTTTGAACCGGAAGTCGTATCGAGATAAATAAAAGAGCGTTTTAAAGAGCAAGGTTTTGCGCTTCTAATCATCGTTCATCCGTTGACCGGAAGTTATTATCTTCGGAATTACAGCGGTTCAAATTTCTCTCAATTTCAATGGAACGTAAGTCGAACGATTAAAAATCCCCTTTCCTTTAGACGACGATATCTCGGCAATCAAAAGTCGTATCGAGATAAATCGAAAAGCGTTTCAAAGGGCAAAATTCCCCGCTTTTAACCGGCCTTTCATCCATCCATTGGAAATATCTTCGTCTCGTGGAAATATAATTCGAAATACGTGCAATATAGAAAAGATATATACGTATATGAAAATCCCAAGTACCATACTTTTTCAACTTAATCAAGCGAAACGAATCTATCCACTTCAATAAAAGAGAGACAACGATCGGAAGAAATAAAAATTTACAAAATGGCTTTACAAAAATAGAATGGAAACAAGTCGGTCGAGCCAACGTGGAACATTCTTTCAAGTTAAAAATAAAAGGGGAAAAGAAAAACGAACATCCCTCGCCCCTCACGTACGTAGTTATACAAGAACCACGGCAAGGAGTTAATCTTCTCGAGGAACACGGAACTTCCTTTCCAGGTTTGGAATCGCATCTTACACAGCAACGCGGCATTTAACGAACAACGTTTCTCGCTCACCTCTTCCCCTCCGCAAACGATTCGAAACAACCTCGACGTCCGTCCACCCTGGCCAACGAACACGAAATCCACCAACGTTCGTCCACGAAGTGGAAAATCGTTTGCGAGTCGTCTCTCCCCTCTCCCTCCATCCCCTCCTCTCTCTCGTTTAAATCTCGTTCGCGAGGGAAACGCGAACGAGGCAACATCTCTGCCCACCCCACGGTGAAATATTCTCCGCGCAGGATAGGCTGTTTACGTGTAATAATCGGCTCGCCGATTTACAGTAATTTTACACGCGCCTAATTAGCAATTCCGATCGAGTTCGACCCTCCGTGCACGGGCTACATGCCTTTCGTAACCAGTTCGCCCGGTTAATCTACCCAAATCTATATATATGAAAGTATTGGGGTAGCAGTCGATGCTCGAAACAAATAAAAATATGCATATCTGGAAGGGAATGTTACAATTGCCGCCTGCTTCTTTGGTTAAAATCTATCCATATCTGCGATATATGCATCCAAGCAAGTTTGTAACTTCGTAATTGTTGTTTATTAATGTTGGAAAAAGTATTAAGTATCGAATTTTCTACGATCTTTCTAGTAAATTAATTTAAAAGATAATCAAATGAACGATATATATATATATATATATGCTTCCTCTCGAAACTCTACACGTATTTCCATTGTTCACGATATTTCTGTAAAGATCGTTCCAATACTTTGTTTTTATTTATTCGTGCAACAAGCGCGAAAATATGTATATATACAAGCGGAATAGAGCAAAGTCTTTATTCCCATCTGGGAAGAGAGGAAGAGAGAGGGGGAGAGAGTGGAGGAGGATATAAAGGATTATTTGAAACGTAAATATGCGGTAACGGAGAGCAAGGGAAGGGGCGAGTCGGACGTAAATCGAAAGCGAGAGGAACGAATGGAACGAGGGGGAAAATTAAATAATACATAAAGACTGGGATTACGGGAATATCTCGTTTATAGGTGTACGACGGCGGAGAGAAGAGCAGCGGAGGAAAGCGTTGCTTTCGAGAAAAGCGCATTCTCCCGGATGCCGGGGGTTTGAAGAGCGTTGACGTTCAAGGGCGTTGTCGAGAATCAACTATTTACGCGGAAAAATGGAATTTCTCCGGCGAAATTGTACTTTGCGTTATTGTTACATGCGATAACAGCGATAATATTTATTTAACGAGTAGCACTACCTTCGGTAAACAGGAGAGGCAGTTGGTGGAGTGGTACAGTTGGCCGCACAAGTATCCACGCTCGCTTTAAATATTCACGGCCGTGCATTATGCAAAATTATGCGCTCGCAAAGGGGACACGTGAAATGTACTTTTAAAAAATATTCAGCATACTTTCAAAATATACTCTTTTTATCGAATCTAAATACATCGAATAGACAATCTTCCGTCAAATAATTACTTTATCAATATGTCGCGTTTATCGAAATTCACTTGCAACAGATCTTTCCCGCCACAATAAGAGGAAGAAGCGGATGGGCGACGAAGCATTTCGACAAAGTTTCGTCATCCATTCCGTTTCGAAGGCGCGACGAAACCATTCACGATCCTCGTTTTGCCGCCTTTTCATCTTCCAGGATGCGCACCTTTTGTCGCCTCGTCGTACATGTTCGCGCGTACGAGACGCAACGTTTCCCAGACAGAGATGGTTTCCGCTCGCCCCGAGCGATCGAGACCGGCACGGAGCGACGATACGAGGATGCGAAAGGTGTAATTGATGGGTTCGGTTGGTTTATGGGAGCGGCAGGGGCCATAGTGGTCGCGTGTTACGGTGTTTCGCATCTTTATTAGCGGCAAGTCGGTATTTATAGAGGGACAGATCGCGGCACGCGATTCGCCGACCTTCCCTTCCCTTCTTCGTTCTTAATTCGTTCGACTCTGCTCTCTTTCTCTCTTTTGCAGAGAGGCTACTTGTTCGAGGGAGGTTTCCTCGGTCCTCTTCGTTGCCCGAGGAGGCGATATCACGAACGGGTTTCTTATCTCCAGATGACTTTTACGTTATTCAAATATATTTTATATCATAAATCGATGCTCTAACGCGTTCGTGATTAAACGATTTGATTTTCCCCGAGCGGCAACGTAGTATAAAGCTCTCTTAAAAAAAAAAAGAAACGAATCACGAAGATGAAACACGGTTTATCATATCATAAACCAGCACGTTTTACACGTAGGATCTAACCTAACTCATTTTGAGAGCGCTGTTCTCGTTTACGGTCGCACCTCGCCGCTCCACGAAACCGTAACCAAACATTTCGGATACCTAGTGCGTAAAACTTTACACCAACCCTGAATTTATTTATCCTCTCACAGGGGTCAACGTGTGCCAGGTGGTGGGTTATAGGGCCTCGCGAACTCGACGAAACGCGGTCGTAAAGAAAGACACTCGAATCCCGCATGGATCCTCCTCCATTTCCCGCTCCAAATAGACGTCTAACCGTCGAACGACCGGTGTAACAGTTTGACAGATCGCCGCTGCAGTGACGAGCAAACATATTTCCTGGTTTGGAGAAGAGCTGCCTTTTCTCACGCGCGAGATTTTTTTTCGAGACCAGTTTCCTTCGTGTTTGATCGCGACGACCAATTAAAGCGCGCGAATGAATAAAGCGCGCTGCTTAATTATTGCTCGGCCCGCTTCCTCGCCGGGGAAAAATGCACGGAAGCATCGAATTTCACCCGGATCGATTAATTGCTCGCTAATTGACGGCCGAGCACGATTCTCTGGGGGGGATTCGGACGTTTCTATTTTTCTTCTGCAATACACGTTGTTGTTACACGTGTTGCGTGTTCCGTTCGGTTAATTCCAACTTCAATTTTTCAAGCTTCGGTGTAATTGTTTATTACGAATTAGTTGGAAGGATTAGAGGAAACGAAATTCCCCTTTACACTTACTCGACTGTGTGTACGAGTCTGTACATATATATTCGAAAAATATTTATTAAAAAAATGAGAAAAGTAATAATCGGATATCGAGTACGAGTTTACAAGAGTTAAACTTTCGAAAGCCGAAGATTTCTAGGGGCGACTGTACCTTCGTCCCGTCCGGGACGTCCCATTTAAAGTATCCCTCGGTATTCCTCCTCCATTTTAAATCCAGCCCGTTAACTTTCGTGGGACCGGCTCGTATTTACGCGCTTCTCGCACGAAAATTTCACGGAATGAAAGAAGAGGGAACGACTGATCCACGCCGTTTTCGTGTCGCGAATTCGCAAGTCAGTCGCCACCCTCGGGGCCGACTCTCCTCTAAAGATGGAGGGAGAGGGAGGAGGAGTCGTTTAAACCGTAGCGAGGGACCGGAATTCCGGCTTGAAAGGTCGCCAAGTTTCGTTGAACCAGGGGGCTCCATCCAACGGTCCTCCTTCTCGACACTTCTCGCCTCGTCCGTGAGGAACAACGAACGCCCTACGTCCACCCCTCACGTACGTCGCGCGTGTGTGAAATTGGACGGAAACTCTGGCAATAAGTCGGCGAGACCCCTCTCCAAAGATTTGCCCGTCGATTTTAAAGTAAACACGCGTATAATGGGGCGGGTAATGCTTTAATGCGAGGATAAATTTTTTTTTTTTTTTTTGGTTGATTTAGGGGGTTGGAAAATTACGTAAAAGCGTACTATTCGTGTCGGGATGATAGTTTTATAGGAATTTATCGTTTAACGCGAAAATTGTGATTGTGATATTATTTCTTTTCTTAGGAGAGATAGATTAGATTTTGAATTTGGAATTTTGCTAAGAAAAAAATAGCGTTCGAAATATTTTCACAAATCACTGGTATATGGTAATGGAGATATCAACAAGTGAGAAATCGATGCAAAATTCTTCGCTCACCTTGACTTGAGCTTTCGAACATCGATAAGATAATCAAATTAAGAAAGACTTAAGAAAGTTGCATACAATGCGAATAATTAACGGAATCTTGCAACGTTTTGGAAGATTTGGTTCGTTATAATCCGCGTAATGTTCAAAACCATGTAATAATCGACATTTTCATCAGAGGGCACGTCTCCATCGACAGAGAGATGCTGGATAACGCGTTTCGACGGGATATCAGGTGGCAACGTCAGGAGATTCGATCGGAGAAAAGGGAGATGCAGAGGAAGAGAGAGAGAGATTCCGCTCCGCATGAATATTCAATCGACTTCCAGCTCGATTTCGCAAGCTGTGGACGACCACTCCGCTCCTTGCCGAGACTTTCTCAACGCCGATGTTGATAACCACTTGCGAAAGAATCCACCGCTGTGTGCTCGATTCGCCGGGCCACAGGACAATTTCACGAGATGGAGAGGAGAAACCAAGAAGCCATCGTTACGATTTAACCACGAGCCTCTCTCTCGTCGCAACTTAATTTTCTAACGATCCTCAACTTTTTTATTTCTCTCTTCTTTTCCTCTCTGGAATTGAATCACGAATATGCTTTCGAGTAACACGTGGCTGGGCATCGATTCGGTTAAAATTAAAATTCCCATCTTCCAAGCAATAACAACGCCTTCCCTTCGCACTGGCCCCGTAGCCAAGTTGGCAAGCGTCAAAGGGGAGAGCGAGAGTTGGAGAGTTCTCTCGCGCGGCAAAATTATTCATGAACCGCGAAAGCTAGTTTCGCAAATTTTAATCCAATCGGAAACTCTAGTTTGAGAAGTTTTTTTGCGCGTCTTGCCAGCTGCAATTTTTTTCTTTTTTCTACAGGAATGTAATAAAGCCATCGCCGATTTATCGGACGAGCCACCATTCTTCGATAGCACAGACGTTGCCAGGATGAAACGATATTAATCCGATACAGGACGTTGCAGCGCAATTTAAATTATCCATTTTGTTAATTATATCCCTTCTCTCGCTGTTCTCTCCCTCCATTTATTTTAATCACCTCGTAAAATGGATTTCTTTCCAAGATTATTTTTAACTTATCCCTTTTGTACGTAAACAATTCTCAAAGGAACTCGACTTGGTCGTTATATCAATTTATCCAGGCGCACTTATTATTTAACTACTACTATTATTTACCGTACACGCGTGTGAAATCCGATTCACGTTTGTCATGTCTGTTCGCGCGGCGTATCCCTTTAAACAACGGGGCCCTGCAATTTCCCCGAAATTCCGATTACAAATTCGCGTCCCACGGGTACATTGTGCGCCGCCGACCTATCGATAATAAATTTTATAGGTCGGTAACGAGTATGGGTGTGTATATATATATATATATATAATGGAGATTGGGGCAGGGGCGAATCGATGGACGAACGATAATCGCAGTGTGCCCCTTCGTCATCGGTTATCGATGAACCATCGGCTACCCACCGTGTCGTTGACGCGCGGTAATTATTTTTACAGGGACGAATAAATGGTCGCAAAGAACGTGGTTGATTTTTCTTTTATTTCTCTTTCGAATCGAAGCGAGAATAAAATTGCTAGTCGATTCAGGCGGTTGGAACGAGCGTGGATTTTCTAATTTTAATTTATTCAAGTTGCATTATAGTTGAGGCACAAGTGGATTATTTTTAACTATATATATATATATTAAATTTTCTCGAAGTCGGTAAATTATCGAGATCGCTCGCATAATTTATTTCTAACGTTCGTTGTAATTCATAACGAAATTATCAGGTATGTGTCAATGATTGCGTTCGTTCAATTCTAATATAAATAAGCACTATCTTTCAGCGCGTAATTTTTCAGTCTGCCGATTACTCGAAAGGTCGACTCGCATATATTGTTGTCAGTCGTGGTTGATTTATGAGTTAAGTTTGCTCGAATTTTAAAACTCGTTGTTGCTGTTAACTCGATCGAAGTTCGATCGACGAACGAGTAATATATCTCGTCGCCTCGAATTCACTTCGAGTTGTTGAAAATGGAGGAGGGGGGGAAGTGCAAGACGACACTCAAGACAATTGATATTAGTGGCGTCCAGGAGGAAAGGGAGATTTCAATTTTTCAGAACGGCTGGTGAACATTGGAACTCGAGTTGGGTGATACGGTTTGTTGAGTGGGATAATTAAAAGTAGACGTTGTTTCTCGGCTCGAAAAGTTGGCCCTCGAACGTTTGTATACCCTTGGACTTGAGTCATCAACTCGAAACTTCTCAGGAGAGGGCGAAACCACTTCTAGTCGGTTCGAAACGACTGCCGCATTGCAGCGCGCCTCACTTCGACCAGTTTCAACTTTGTAAACTTCCAGTCCCGTTTCAAACCGTCTTAAGCGGTTCGATCGTCGAGTGGGATCGAAGTTTTAATGAATTTTTGTTTTAATAAAATCCAAGAGTGCGGCTTTCCCGTCCACTTTGTCATCGAGACACTTTGATCTTTCCTTTTCTCCCTCTCTCTTTCTCTTTTTAGTGAGAATCCGCGACAGAATTTTTACGGAAGCGCCATTTTTTTTCTCTCGATGCTTAAACGGGTTTTTTTTCAATTAAAGACACAAATTTGTTAAAAAGAAACGCATTTACAACGTCTTCAGGATTTAAACATTTAAATTACACGTGTAACAAGTAATTCTATGATTTTTTCCTGTAAAAGAGTGATTATTTGATCTATCGTAAAATCGATCCTCTATAAAAGCAATTTCTCAATTTAATTTGACAAGATAACTGTATTTAAAAGAAGAGAGAAATACAAAATTCCTAATTTTATTTTATTCAAAGTCTTAAGCAACAGTTGCAAAAAAAAGTTCTAAGCCTCTGGAATTATATATTTCGAAGTGATTGTCGCCGAAAAAGGGGATTAGGGAGGGAGAGAGGGAATAAATATTGGCCCCCGAAAGTGTCATCGATCAGATTCGCAAACTTCATCAGGATGTTGAACGCGTGTTTGACATTGTGCGCCGCATTTCGCCAATACAAATGACATTTCGGGTCTGCTGATAAACGAGAGATACGAGTCCCGGTTAATTTTGAACTATGCGGCCCAGAAATGCGAATACCACCGTATATCCCGTGCATCCATTACGGTTAACCCTGTAATGGAGGGGCGAGAGTGCCGTCACTGATCCCAACGATAACGCCCCCTTTCCCGCAAATTAAGCGCAACTCCGGAGTTGATGGTAAAAAAGATAAACCGTCGAAAAAAAAAAGAAATTAAACGCACACTGATATTTCTTTGGGATAGCTTAACCGAAGGAACTCGAAACTACTTTTACCGTTCGCTCATTCCGATCGTTTTCCCTATATTTTATATTTTGAGTAATTTCTTGGTATCAAAATTTTAACGAATCCCTCGCTTGAAAAAGAGGAATCTCGATAGAAAGAAATTTAACCAGTTCGAGTCGGAAATTTATTGTGAAAGCCAGAAAATTTTCGTCTAAAAAAAATTTCGTTCCCTTCGACGGGAGGGCGACAGACGATTAACCGCGCGGCTCGTAATGAATTTACCCGCGCAAAACCGATGATCGAATTAAACGTCGCTCGCAGGTCGTTAGCAACGAGAGGTTAATCGAGGGTATTAACGGACGTATGGCGACCGCACGAACGCGCGCACGCGCGAGTACCAATCCTGGTAAATGGGGCGCACGTGTTTGCGCTAGTCCGATTCTCTAGACTCGTGTCCCTTCCCTCTCCCCTCTGTCCGTCCTTTTTCCATCTTCGGTGAAAAGCGACTCGAGAGAGAGAGAGAGAGAAAGAGAGACGGTGGCGGGAAAACCGGTTTGAAACCAGCTATGTGTACGTGTATATGTACGTTGCTCCTCTCTCGTGCGAAACTATCGGCCACGCAATTCGCGCGAACGAGTGACTCACGATGCAAAACCGAGGCGAGCCGTTGTTATCTGTCATCTCCTCTTGCGTTAGTTTCGCGTCCACGATTACGAAGCGTTTTGTTGGCGGTGGTTTTCTAGGTTAGCCTTGTTTCAGCCTTGTTTTCGGAGCGGTGTTGCCTCGGTTACGTAAGACGACTTGCTTTGGAGGGAGTTATCTATTTCGCTCGCATTTTTCTCTGTTGATGTTCGCGCTAATACTTGTTTTGCAAGTGTGTTGTTTCGATGTTTTCGTTCTCGATAAATCTTTCAAAGTTTTATTATATTATATTATATTGTTGCTTTTTCTTTTTTTAAATCTGTTTCTAGAATTTCATAGAGAGTGGAATTTTAAGGAATTTCCAATGTTTAGTTCTAATATTCTTATCGCGACTGATTCGAAATCTAAAATTAATCATTTTAATCTTTTCAAGGATTATTCCAACTTCTTCTTCTTCTTTTTCAAACCAAGGAACGAAAATGATAGAGGAAATTTGAGAGCGCGGTGGAAACAATGAAATTTTAACTTTGCCGCGAATTCCATCCGGCCGTGCACAACACACTTTTCCCAGTTTATACTCTCCATCACTCTCCTCCAACGGTTTTGCGCCGATATTAACGAAAAGCTGTGTGGAAAATTAATTATCCGACTCGATTTGACCGCGGCCGCATATTTCTCGTGACAGCGTCAAAGTTTGGCGGCCGTTAATATTCGCGTCGTTTAGATCCAGCCTTTATAACAACGTTACGCCACACCCGATTATCCGCCCGATTTTCAAAAGGGATCCCGAATCGTCGACGATTAATTCGCGATACATTTCAGAAATAAGGGATACATTTCAGAAATGATGAACGTTTTGACGTTTTTCTCATTCGCGGGATTCACAAAAGGACTCGTGAAAAACAATTATAAAGGGATAAAAACGAAGTGGTTATATATTATGGGAATCTCGATTAATCAAAGTGGGTCGGGGAATTAGGAGAAATTTGCACAGAATTATAAGTGTTTGTACAATCTTCATATTGAATGTGAAATGAATTCAGGATTCAGCGACTTTCTTCTTCGTTTCTTTTCTATAAATGTGTATGCATTGTTCCACGGATTTAATAATAACATTGAAAATGATCAATTACGCTTTTAAAAAGTTTCACGAATAAATTGTTGGGGGAATAAAATGTTTCTGAAAATACGATTTTGCATTTTAAATAAAATCACGACAAACGCGTCAAGAACATAATAATATGTTTGTATATAATTTAAAACAATTCGTAACGAGTGATTCTTAACAATCAACGTGGAGGAAAACAATTATGAAATAACGACGGTTTTCTTTCTTCAATTAATTACAAGAAATAATACATACAAAATATAATATTAAATTTTCGCGAAATCCAATTTTAATTCCTTAAATCAATCGCCTCGAAACAAGTACACGATTTTACCTTAATTTACACAGATTTTCGAGGAACGCAATCGGACAAATTTCGAATGATTCGATGTTAATCGAAAAAGAAAAAAAGAAAGAAGAAAAAAAATGAAATGTTTTTCGTGTAACATCCCACTCTCGACAGTACGCGCGCGCGTGTTCCAGTTAAAATCAAACGAAGCGAAACGCGATACGTACGATTAATTAAACGCGGATGCGCGCCAAGTGCTCGCGAATTTCAACGATAAATATTTTCTGAGTTAATCCAACTAGGGAGGGTATTAAGTTCCAATTAAGGGAATCTCCGGACGCGAGCGTGTTTGTCGTTCATAATTATTTCTCGTCCACCGTTCATTTCTGCCAATTAGAATCGCGTTTCGGCTACGTTTCTACGCCGCCAAAAGCTTTTCGTTTCGAAACGCTGTCGGGAGATATGGATCTAACAAGGGACAAAGCAACCGTGCTCTTGTCCCCTCTTGTATCGCCACGAACGGACGACAAGTGTACGGCGCGGTGAGGATAGGCCAGGCCAATGAATATTCACCATCCCGCTTTTGCGACCAGTCATTTGAATTTATACGCTCCCGCTTCGAATCGCTTCTTGTGCACACTGATTGTCGCGCGAAATACACACATACGTGCACGTGTGTTTCTCGCGTATACGAAAAGTGGGGGGAAAACTCGACGACTCTGTTTTCATTTCTCCTCTTCGTCTCTTCATTTCTGCCCGCCTCTTTTTAATCGTTTATTTTTTGTTTTGCATACCCTTGAACTTTGTGAACGGTACAGATATATATATATATATATGGAGAAATATTTCGAAGAAGAATTTTTAATCGTAGGAAATATCGTTCAACTTCTTGTTTCTCTCTTCCATGCATTTAAGAGGAATCTCCTCTGTTTCGGAATAAATAGATGGATTAATCATTTAGAGATGCGATTATTAAATCGGCACTGATTAGTTATTAGTTATAATTATATTCTTGAACTATTTCTAACTTCGAAAACGTTCTTAAAATTTCGAAAAGACACCATTTATCATTCGATATCGTTTGGAAAAACGAAAGATCGATGTCTCGAACGCATTTTGATAGTCGAATATTCTTCGAGGAGCAAGACGATTCGTTAAAAAACCGTGGACAGGACGAGAGGAGCTTGAAAGTTTTCACCAGCGATCCTCCGTCGAATGGCAAAGTTTGGAAATACCTTTCTCTTTCTCTTTTTTCCTCCCTCCTTCTCTCCCTGTCTCGTTCACTCGCGGAGGAGAACAAGAGACGTCCCACGCTGGAGAAAGGGTGGCTTACCCAGTTTCTCGAGCGATCCTTAATACGAACTTCATTAAAGATTTCTCCTCTCGGGCTCCTCTTGAACTTCTATTCATATAGATTTAAGGCTCGTTCGGAGATTTATCGTGCAAACATTTGTCTCATTTTCAAAATGCACCGCGCGTCTCCAAGGCGTTTTATAATCACCGATTCTAATGAAATTCCATCCCAATGGAAGGGAAAAGAAGCTTATCCCCCTTTCGGATCGGGCTAATTCTACTCCGTTCTTACCGAAACGGGGTCGATCGTCGTGTTTTTCGCGATTCTTTTGAAAAACCGTCGATTGAAAACAGAAACCAAAGACGATCGATTTTCGAATCGGTATTTTCGACATCTTCAATCTGGATTGATCTTATTCCATTTCTCTTTCAAACTGCGATCAATTATATCAATTGAAATATTCTTCCGATATATTTCCTTATCCCCTCGAATTTGCCCTGAACTCGACAAATTATATACAAAATCTTCTTTGAACCATTTATTAATTTCTCCAATAGAAATAGAGAAGATTTCAACTTGATTGATCCAAAAAAACGAGATAGGAGATATTAAAAAGAAATCGGGGAGGAAACTTTGTCTCCCTTATCGTGACAAAGTCAAAAGACTTTGGGGAAGTGGAAAGTTTCCGGCTTTCTCGTCAACCTAATTTCGACGATTTCAATCATGAAATCTTCCCCTCCCCTCGGATCCCATCCACCAGGTCCCTCCCTCTTCGACTCGCGAATTATTAACTCCGACTTTCCCCGACTCTAGGGCGATTTTTAAACATGCATACGGCTTTGCAGAAGGCCAAGGAAATTTTCGAGGCGGAATATTTCTCCGAGCCACGACACGGGATTTCATCCAGCTATTGTTTCCCTTCGCGCGGGAACCATTGTACCGCGATGTTTGAATAGTTGTAGTTGGGAGAATTTATCTTCCCGAGAATAATTAACCGTGATCGAATTTGATTGAATTTTTAATATCCCTGTCGAATTTAATCCAAGAAACTTCTCATATTGCCCGGTCGAAAAAAAGAAAAGAAGAAATTGTTCCAGTATCGACTTGGATCGATGCTCGATTATGAGAAAGTTACATGGATGTTTATTCAAAGTGATGTTTCGTTTCGTTCATGAATCTAGTTTTTCTTTTTAATAAGCTAATATTATTGTGAAATATGTAATTGATTTAATATAGCAAGTATTACCGAATTTTGTAGAATCTATAGTTTATCGGAGAAATTATTTGATCGATACGAATACATCTTCGATTTATAAATTAAAATATATTACATATATTGAACGACACCGTTCCAAATATTGGTCGGGGAGGAAATTTCTTAAAACATTGGGATTTCTCGGATATTCCATTAATATTTCAATCGTTGGTAAATTATTCCGTTTCATTATATACAGTCGGTTGATTTATAGTCGGTTCTTGTCGTGTTATTTTTCATAGAAGGAAATCGCGATGGTGCACGCACGATACACGCTTCCATTCCAACCCCCGTATCCAACCCCCTCGTCGCTTTGAAGTCGCTCGTCGGCCCCTCAATTTTCCTCCTACGACGCCGATTGTTAGCGGAATTCTTTTCAACCTTCTCCCTCCCTGTTTGTAAATCTTTCGCGCGCGAGGGTCGTCCCCGATTTTCTTCTTCTTCTTCTTCCTTTTTTTTTTCGTCTCTCAAACGAAACGCACGGCTTTGTTGTACATAGTCGATCGGGGAAACGTCCCGTTTTTGTCCACGATACGATCAAAAGCAAGAAAATGTGTATATATATTCGGTGGGGTAATTGATTCCTTTTGAATTTTTATCGGGGAAGCATTTAGATGTTACGACGATAAAGGAATAATGTATCTCTTTGCGTCTCGTCCTAATTAGGAAATTATCATTTTCTTTCTATCTGGTTATCTATATCGGATCTTCTCTTCGATCTTTTGTCGATCGAACTCGTTTATAATTAATAAATGGAAATAATAATTGTGTAATTTATATATTCGGATATCCAACTCCAAAAGAGAATATGAAAATAATTAGGAAATATATCTTTTATCTGCCGTTTCCACGGGAAATTTTATATAATGAAAATTTTCAACGTTTCAACGGTTTATTTTCCGGTATAATTATTTGTGCACGGGATAAAATACGAGTGATTTATGATTCATCGTTGAGGGGGTAGGAGGAGACTGAAAAAATATTAAAAATTCGCGTCACGTGATTATTACGCATTATAAATATTTTACGTACGCCGCAACAGGTCTTCAATATCCCATTTCGTGTCCACCGTATATTATAAAAGTGAAATATACACTTTAAATACATTTTTACATATTATTGCCGAGCATTATCTTTGTGAAAACGTATTTTTTTTTTTTTTCGTATAACGACTTTACTAGAATTCTTCCTCAACAATCGACTTTCATCAACGGATATTAACATATTTGCAGGAGAAGATAACGAAATGTAAATATCGATATGTTATTTTTCTATTCTAAAATACAATGTACTCTTCGATAAGAAATATTTCTCCTTTATCTCGTCGCTTTTTTCCTCGCGCTTCTGCCACCATTCCTCCGTCTCATGCCTCTTGCGCGCAATCTTGAGCAAACTTTTCATCCCTCCCCACCCCGCCGCCCCGCCGTCATCGTTGTCGACCTTCCGTCTGCCCTGTTATCGAACGACACGAACTTCTCGGCGAACTTTATAAGCGGGGTCATTCTGGATAACGAATTTGCATGGTTTCCGCCTCGCCTTTCTTCCCTTTATTCTCCACCCCTTTTGTCCCGCCATTCCATTCCCGGGATCTTTATAATTCTATTTTTGGTTAGGCTGTAATCGAGCAAAAGAATTACCAACTTCGCCGAATTACCAACCTCGCTCACGAGATCCGTTCCGACTTCCAACTTTTCCATTCTTGGACAGAGAATTTTTTTCTCGTTCGTTTAATTCTCTTCTCTCGCGTGAGCTTTGTTTAAAAGAAAAAAAAAAAGAAGGAAATAAAGAAAGAAATAAGGATTTTGTTGAAGTTTTTTCGAATCGAGTAAACACGATGCGTACGGAATAATTCATTTCGATTTTTTTTTCTTTATTTTTCAGGATATCTTTCTTTAAGTTTCATACTGATTTATTTTTCCAAACAATGACGCGTTGAAAATTGTAATTTTCATTTGAAGCGATACGTAAGGTCGTTTTATCAGATTATCGCAAGCAATCGTGCGAAAATTAAACGATACCGTTCATCTCTCATCAATTGACCCACGCGTTGAATCCTTGTATCTATATCGTGGTATATCGCGTGACTAAACGTCTAGGTCATCGGTCTCGAGTGTGTTAACACAGATCTTAACGCTTTGCCCATATTCAAATTAAACGCATACACGTAGAACGGCCTATCGATCAGGGTGTAGAGGAAATTTAAAATCGAATCTCTATGACAATTCAATTAATTACAAAAGTTTATAAATACAGCGTTCGAGTAATATTTTATTCGTTTACACACGCGATAAAAATGTGTTCGAAAATTTGAATAATTCTCTACATCGTTTCGTCAATTACAGTCCGGATTCGAAAAGTTCTTCACCGCTTCGAGTGTATCAGATTCTTTCCAACGTTTCCCCTTGGGATCGAGTCGATTACCACGTCGATTCCTCCCAGATTTAGTTTCCACGAGCTTAATTACATATCGACGAGTCGATCGTCGACTAACGATGTTTACCAGCCCTCGATGGAAGTTCAAAACTGCAAACTCGGGCTGCCGGAAGTGGAGGATCGTAGCCATGCGAGTGGCAACCCTCCTCCATAATTGCTAACAATTCTGATTCACGAATCGATGATTTCTCTTCCCTTTTATCGCGATTTTCTGAACGAATAAGAAAAAAATATCTTCATCTCTTTAATAAGTAATCACGTATATATAAAAATATTCAATTTACTTGCATGTATCTAGGAATAGTCATCTTTGTTTCATATCGGATTCCTATCCTTTTCCTTTTTGATAAAGTCATTCCGTCAAAAAGATGCTATTTCTTCGTTTCATCCCAGAGCCGAAAGAGGTACAGCCGTGATATATATCAGGATTGAAGCCGATGTTTAATATTTAAACGCCCTAGAACGGCGTTCTAAATATTTAGATTTCTAGCCCCTTTTTCTCAGCTTGGCAAACTGGCATTTTACCTTCAGTGTTATTTTCCCTCCTTCTTGCAACCACTTCTCTCCCTCTCTCTCGCGCGCGCGTGGTGCCGTTTGCGGTTCGTAATGAAATTGCTAGGTGGAGAGTCCTCTCTTCTCCACTTTTACGCGTCGACCTTTCTCTTTCTCTTCCTCTCCTTTCTTTCCCTCCTCTATTTCTCTCGCTCTTTCTCGGCCAGGTCCGTCAAGCTTGTTTATTTTTACGCCATAGTCGACGGCTGAGAACCCGGCTTAATGTCGTTCCTCTTTTGTCCTTTTAGAATCTGACGAAAGTAGCGTTGCCCACGGTAATATCCTTTCGCAAAAACCGTGTTTTTCGGCGCGCCCCTCTAATTTGCATCGCGGAGGAGCCGCTAAACTCACCGTTTAGCCTTCCGCGGCCTCGCGCTCTTTCAAGTGTCCGCTGTGAACGTTCGAAATGACGAGAGTAATAGGGGTTGAGCGAATAGTCTCGAGAACTCGACTTTGTTTAAGAATTTGGAAAATTTGATTCTCCTTTTCCCTTTCTCTCTCTCTCTCTCTCGCGTACAATTTTTTAAATCGTTCGATACTTTGGTCGTATTTGTTATTCCTCTGGATCTGTTCGAAACGATGAGAGAGATTGGCTTTCGAATTTCGGGAATACTTTTTTTCTTCTTCTTTGAATCGTGTCCTTGAATTCTTGAACTCCTTGTACTTCTTTTTTCTTTTCCTCGGTCTATTGCGAGGGATAAAAGGAGGGAGAGACATTGGAAATTCACGACTCGATTTAAATTCAACGGCTATAGTTTCGTTCTCGCTCACGTTTTAGGATTTTCTGCCGTAATTTCTTTCGATCAAACGTAATTCTGCCCGTCTCCGTTTAAAATCTTCTATCTGGCTTTCTTTCGAAATATGTAAGAAAATTGATTGTAAGATCCTTATCGTTTTCTTTCTCCTTGGAAAAATAAATTAGATCCTTGGAAAGAGCGCGCATAGAGCTTTCCAATTTTACTTAAAAAATTAAATAGAATTTAACCGTGCTTTACTGAAAATACACTTTAACATACATATTAAAGTTCGTCTTAAAATCGCACGGATTAAAATAATGCCTCGTATCTCCTCATCCATTTCGAAAATTCCGGTTAGAATTACTTCAATCAAAAGATAATCGATTGAAAGCGGAGGGGAAGGCATTGTCCATCCAGAATGAGCGGACGATTTAAAATTCTCGAACAGGATCCTCGAAAAAGAGGAGAAAAGCGGAAGAAGCTCTTCTGGAGCTTGTATATTTCGCGGAGATTATCGCGCATAGATTAGGGGACGATTACATTGTTCCGAAATGGCGCCTCGCAGACCAGGTCGCCGACATCGTTCGTTCGCCCTCCGGGAATTCCATTCGCGAAATACGCACTACAGCGAATATTCTCGCTGCTCCATGAAACTTATCGCGTGTACCGAGGCGAAATAATCCCGGCCGACGAATGTTATTTCGAATATACCGTGGTGAGAATATTATTCGATCGATACTATCCTTGTTATTAATTTATCATAATTTTGCGATCGTTCAATTTTGCGAGATGGAAACGATCGTTGCAAAGGTGAATCAAATCTGATCTTTCTTCTCTTCTCTTTTCTATTTTTTTGTCGTAGTAATAATCGATGAATCGGAAGGCGGCTTTCGAGTTTTTATTTATTAAATTCCCGTATTAAATTCCTGGAATTACGCGGAATTATTATCGTTAAACAAGTGCATATTTATGATTCATTTGCAAATTGAAACTTGTAAATTACAAATTGACTCGCAGTCGGTTTATATAATGGTTTTAACGTATATTTCGTTAAAATTGAAGAGAGCGAGCGGGAGATGCGTCATAATCGTACTTTTGATAATATACTTTTGATAACCGCTCCTCGTTAATTCATTCCAATTATTCGTCACTTGGAAATTTCTTATCCTAATTTGCTTTGAGAACAACATCGAAATCGAATCGGGGGGAAAAAAGTGCATTTACAATTACAAAAAGAAGAAGCGTAAATCTTGCTCGTTCGTCGATCATCGATTCAATTCCGGTGTCTAAGTGTCGCGCACGTGCATCGATATTAACATTGCAATTTCCACAGGGGATCGAGACGGCGGCGGTGGTGGTGTTGATACCCATTATTGGAACGAGTTACAAGAAACGAACAAACCCCGCGAGCAACGCTGTTCGCCTCGCATAATTACAAGCCGGTCCTGAAATATGCAAATTCAACGACTATCGTTATCGCCGCGATGTATGATGCGCCGTGCATCAGGAAGGTTACAGAACCGCTTGCACAACATTTTACATACGCAGAGTCGAAGAGGAGTGGAAACGCAGTTGAATTCGAAACGCTATTTAATATTTAACAGCCCATTATGAATCAATCGGATAGCAGGGATCTCTTACCCGTGTAATCCCGTATTCTATCCGCCAGATGTAAACCGTGATACGCACGTTGATTAGAGGCGATTACGTCGTCTCCCTCGAGACGGCACTACTTCGAATTTCTATCGGCATTCCTTCGCGGCATTCCTTTCGTTCCCTCCGTTTCAGAAACGCGAGAAATCGAGCCCCTCGACGAAATACCGAAACGCACGCCCCCACCGACGAGTTATTATTAAATTGATTCGATTGGAGATAGGAAAGATAACAACACACCTTCCTATCTCTCGCGCACGTCGATTCATTCGATTTGCATCAGGTAAATTGCTCGCTCGAGAAGAAGATAAGATTGGTCGCTTGTTTTTTTTTCGAGAAAAACCGAACAAATGTTTGCAAAATCAAATTTTTTCCAGGATTGTCCTCATCGTATCCAAAATCGTATCGATCCGTGGAAAACGTTTAACGCCGCGATATCCGCCTGTTCCGGAACAGATTCGGATTCGAGCGGGTCACCGAATTACCGCCCTCTCCGCTGGTGGGGGTGGACAAGGGGTGGTAATTCCGATCGATATTCACCGAGGACGAGACACGTCGACCGCGAATAACGAGTTTATCGGGGCGCAGACCCAGATTCCTGGTAAACCTGTCCGTGGGAAAATCCAGGTCGATCGAGAAAGCGAATTCCGAATGCGAAACGCAGAATTCGCCTCGCGGCACTCTCGGCGCAACGTGCCCCGTTCCCTGAATTATCGCCTCGTGTCGCCCCATAAAGGTCGAAAGACGCGGCTCTCGTATACTTGCTACGGGATCACTCCAATATCTTTTTTTTTCTTCCTGGGAATAATAATTTATTATTATCGATCGTTATCTGAGAATTTTACATTTCGGATAATAATATTGTTCCACGTGTATCCCTTTAAAACGGGGATAAATTTTTTCTTGGAAGCAGTTTTTTTAAGTTCGGTTGGAGAGATTGGGGGGATCGGTTCAGCGCAAAATCGAGACTCGAACGTGATTAATCGTGACTCACGCTCGGCCTGGGATGCGTTTCACGATTGATCGGGCACACGTGGATAGGGTAACGCGTAATCGGACATTTCTGCGTCGTGTGTACGACTTAATTATCGTCCATCGCCGTGCCATCCTTTATGCGCCGGCCATCGATCCGTTTCCCCTTTTACGGCCGATGCCTCGGATGACGGTCACCGTTTCGTTTCATTTTCTTCTTTTTAATTTCGTATTAAAAACCCATGAAAAAGGAAACGCTTCAGAGAGGAGTTAATCGAAAGAGTTGTGACAAAAACTCTCGTAAAACTTGCACAAATTGCAAATATCGTAAAGTTATAAGATCATGGAAAAAGGAATACAGCTCTCGAATGCGATTTGTCCAAGCTCTACCTGTTTCCGGTCAATCGTGCTCCTACTGTATCGTGTGTTCCACGATATTTTAACGATATTTCGGAGGTATTTCAACTACGTTTCGACTGTATTTCGAGGATCGCACACGCGCCACCGGATACCGCATTTCACATAGAAAAGGAGCACGCGTCGGGTATGGATTTACGGACAGTTTGGTATGCTTGGTATTATCCTGTGTTCCGTTTTGGCCTCGTCCTCCTCGCATTTGCATATGCAAGTGTTGGTTTCGATGGATCTCCTATGCTAAAGCAAAACGGTTCACAAAGGGTGTATCGACGATATTCTGTCTGCAGGGACGTTGAATTAACGATTAATCGATGCGGATTAATTATTAAATGATTTTTCGAACATATTGTCCGATGTACAACGTTCTCGATGTCGTGTCGAGGATCGAAGATTGATATCTGTGCTGTGAATGGATTAGTTGAAAATATTCGTATCGAATGTAGAAAAATTCGAAGTATTCGAAATGATTAATCTTTCACTTCTATAACAAAAATATCCACTAATTATTGTAATTATTACGATAGGATAATTTATTAAATACGAAGTAGATTTAGATTTGGATTTCCAATAGCGAATCATTCGATCGTTCCTTTATTTGTTTTCGTGCAATCCGATTGGTGACTTTCCTTCGTCAAAATTTTCTTACCTGAGTTACCTTTATACTCGAAAGTACACAAGCCAAGGAAATAACACAATTTGTAGATAGTACAACCTTGGTCGTCGCACGAATTAGTCGTCCTTTGTCGCTACAGGCCTCGTCGTGTGTTTCCGTGAAATTTCTGTGAAACTTAAAGTTCGTGGATACAAAATTTTAAACGTGTTTCTCCGCGTTTTAAACCGTTTTAAATTCTCTGTGATCGTCATATATTATTTCGTTGAGGATATAATAATGGTAACCAGTGTGTTCGTTTCTTCGAAAGGTGGAATAGTCGAAGCTGAAGTAAGTTCGATTTTAATATATCAGTTTTTCGTCGATAAATGTTACACGCACAATAAAAAAATCTCTGCTATTTCTATCAATCGCAAAAATGATTTCTGATGTTTAAAAATCAATTGGATGGTATCATATATTAACCATTCATCCGGGTTTTTCTTTTCAAATTATTAATATATGTAATTTAAACTTAACGATTGAACGATAATTTTTCAGTTTTCAAAAAACAAGAAGCACTGATTTCCCTTTATTTTTCTACCTGTTGAAATATATCGTGGCGTGTAATTTTATTAACGGAGAGAAACCTCAATCGTGGCGTTGAATTTGCACAATTATTTCCAATTTCATTTCTCCGTTCACCGTTCGAACCGTTACGTATAACACGTACAATTAGACCGACACGTTTATCACTTTCCTTTCATCCTTTCATCTCTCTTTTTTCCCTCCGTTTCGAATGTCGCGTGTCGAAAATAACGAGGAATTTTTCACAGAACAGATGAAACCGAATTGAAAAGGTCGGTGGCTTGGTCGCGTTTTAGCGCAAATTGCGACGCAATTGCATTCGTTAATTTCAACGATTCCCCGTTTTAACGCGTCCAAATTCTACATCGGTATTAATTAAAACGGATATTTTTAATTCTGCTTGCTTGTTTCTGACAGAAACCTTCACCGGTGCTGCGTTTTCGATCCTTTTGTTTGCCCATTTATGTACATATTTTTTTTTTCATATCTATATTTGAAATTAAAATATATTTTTTTATACTTCTTCATATTATATATATATTTTCTTTCGCGAGAACGAGAGTTTTTAAAAAATTGAAGAAATAAATTTTCGTATTATTGAATGACACATTTAAGGATAATTGTAAGAATGGTTAAATGTCTTTTACTAAAAGGAAATTCGTTATAAATCTTTAACGCGAAATAATTATCGGGTGAACGATTTTCGTTTCAACAAATGGAAGCGTAATATTGTTTATTTATATCATAGGATGAATAAGAATATCGTAAGAAAAATTTTATCTAATTTTTATCTCTTTTTGTGTCATTCTATTTGTGCGTCTGTTCATCAGTCCACGGATACAAGCCCAAAGATTTTAAAGCCCAAAGATACAAGCGATAAATTTGTCTACCTGCAAACAAAAGAAGGGACCATTTATAATACGGTGTTCAACTGGAATATAACTAATTTGAAATGACAAATTTAAAATCTCTTTCTCGTCCGAACAGAATTTTAAAAACGAACGATCCAACTTCTCGTTTACTTTCTCTTACTCATCGTAAAAGAAAGAAAGAAAAAAAAACGACAAGAAATTTCATAATGTTCCCATTAATTATACCAATTTATTTTTCATTAGATTACCTGTTATCATTGCAAAAAAAAAAAAAAATTCCAACCTCTCCACATTTCATCGCTGCAGAGTATTATCTGGAGAGTGAAGCACGGTCCACAGATCGATGTATGACCGGCATTTAACCTCGTGGATCGCGTTACTAATAATCCTTTTCAAGAACGAATCCGCGTGACACGCAGGATGCGCGCCTCCCCCAAATTAACAAGATCATCCCTCGCCCGCCCATAAATCCGTGAACAGAGCCGCCACGTTCCGTGGCGCGGATCGAAGCGGATCGTGCGTCCTCCTCCCTCTCCCCGTGCGCTGCACGCTTTCCAAGCTCTAAGTAATTACGTTAGCCGGCGAATTAATTAACCGGCAGGCGACGGTTATCGATGCCGGCTCGAAAGGCGGCGGCGGTGGCGGACAGCCGAGAATATCGATCTCGAATCAGGTTCATCGAGGACACGCGTCTTCGATAAACACGAAGGATTATCGATCCTGGATTATCGATTCATCCGTCCGGCCCCTATCCTTCCTATCCGCCTAATTATCGATGGTAATTGTGTCCTTGCGACGATGATCGACGCTTTTCGATCCATACGCCGGATAAGCAGTCGTGTTAATGTTAATGCGCCGTTAGTTGTCGAGAATGATTCGACGCGAGATCGTGGATGCTGTTTGAGGATGTTGTTCAAAACCGCGATTGTTCCTGGCTTTTTCTTTTTCTTTCCCCGAAATCGAGGATGACAGTTTCCTTGCGCGTCTGTTTTTTTTTAATCGCGCCACTCATCGAATCGATAACTGTTACACGAGATTTCTCAAGTAGGTTTTTAACTGGATGGATAAGGTGGAATGATATCTTGTTACGAGATATCGAATCAGAGAGTGACGTAAGAGAAATTTGGAGAAGTTTGACGGTTTGTTTGCGAATCGAAGGCGAGGAGGGGCCTCACGGAATTGCCAGGTAGCCATTTACGAGGTAATTATGCTGGAAAATCAGTTCCTCCTGCGCAAACAGAGCGTGGAAGATCATTTCTTGGCGCGGAGAGGGAAAGGTGGATCGATCGGAATCCATAGTTCACCCGTGTTGCGCTTCAACAGTATAACTAATTCCCTCCTCTTAACTTCATCCCTCTTCCGGTTAATTAAGGCTCGATCGAATCGTCATTCAAGAGATAAAAGTCATTCGAATTTTTTTTTCAAACGACTTTAATCACCGTAATTGCATTTTATTTCAATCGAGTCCGTTTATTATTTAAAAATATCTACGTTCCAATGTAATTTCTTAATTGTATGCAATTCTTTATTCCGATTCCTTTCTTAATCAATGTGATTGATAAAAGCTATCTTGACTATATTTCAAGTAACTTTAAAAAAATATCGTTATTTATATCAAATTAAATTATTTCTTTCGACGTTTACACCATTTCCATCTGAAATTTTCGCAGTATATCGAATCTAAGTAAGCGATTGATCGATCAGGAATAAAAACAATTCCTCGAATAGATGGAATATCTTTCGTGGAAAGATTTTCTCTTTTTCATCCCCATTTTAATCGATTAAATTTGGACCCTGGATTGAGTCCGGCTAAAATTTAGAGATACCCTGAATAATTTCAATCCGGAACTGTCTGCCCTTCTTAATTAGATCCAGTCGGATAGTTTAATTGTTAGATACTAGCCGGAAACGTTAGAGGAATCTCTATTTACGATACTTTCGCACCACCTGTTACCAGCTGTGAAATCTCTCGTGTAATCGCAACAGGAAGTTGCCGTATTTCTAGTGTCTCCGATTAAGAACTATCGTGCAACAGACCTCTGCAATTTTCCATCGCAATTTAAACATTCGTGTGTTTGCATCGAAATATCTTGGGAATTAAACGAAAATACACATACAACTCCGATATTACTCATCCTCCTCGAACGAACGATGAGTTAATTTTTATTTCGGATCTTATCCCAGCAGAAATTTACAATGCTTCACGTTTCTCTTATATTCCACACCGAAAATTCTACGCACAATCCCTCTTTCCTCTTATACATACAAAAGTACCACACTCTCTGTAATAGTATCTCTCGTCTCCGGCACGATCAACGCGGGGGCCACGACACGTTGCGAGGAAAAATCCCGAGAGCGAGGCGATCCATCGAGCCGATAAACGGGTGGCCAAAAATCTCGATCCCGAGCAGTTTTCCCAATAGTTTTCACGAAGAAGACGAACTTGGCTGGATATGATACCGTGAATGGCAAGAAGTAATACGAATGCAATTCCCTCGGAGGGAAAGATCTCTCGGTCTTATCTCGAGAAGCGTGGAAGGAGGAGAAAGATCGATGCGCCGTCTCTCTTCTCCTATACTTTCCTTCCGCGGCGGGTCATCCTTATTTCCTTGCCTCGAAGGAGGAAACAGAGGGGATGGAGGGACCTTTTGCTTTCGCAAGCAGCCGGATCCAGCGTTACGCCCTGGGAACGCCCGCGCGTTCGAGATCGGATGGATAAGGAGCGTGCCGCTCGGAACAGTCGATAGATCAGAACCCTGCAACCTTCCTCACCTCGGCCATCCTCTTTCGATTTCATTCACAAAGTCGGATCCTCGAAATCTGTTTGTTACGCTATAGGAAAACTCCTTACATGGTGGTACTCGGATTATGGAAACGAGATCCCGGTTTTCCGGATCTGTGTAGATCGGCCAGCGTGAATGGAGGCGTGGCTCGCGAGTGGAATTTGAAATTTTTATTAGTATTTTGCGGAAAGTTTGTCGAGTGTCTGGAATCGTGGTTCGGATGGGAAGTTCGGAGGACGATGTTTGGAATCGGATGGAGATGTAGATCGTCAGCGGTGGGATTAAAGTAAACTACCATTTTCTCGAGTATTTTCCAAAGTTTCTTCGAAATCGATTGCATTTGTGTTGTCCGTGAGAACGGTGGCGTTGTTTGGATAATAAAAAAAAAAGGTGGGATTCGAAATTTCTTTAAGAATTCCGTTTTTGTAAATTTGAGAGAGATTCGAGAGATGAAAATGGTAAAAAGTTCTTTTTTAATTGACAAAGTTGAATTGAAAACCTGGTTCATGACTTGTCGACGACAAGTTTGTTTCCAACAGCTTCCTCAAACTGGAAGCATCGTAAATTCTACTCCGTTGAAACCAGTCGCAATCAGTCAACCATTTCGAACGATCTTCCACTTTAAGGACACCGAGCGAACTCGGTCATGGTTGTAACTAGAAATTCCGCGGTGAACTGTCAGATTGTATCGGGTTGATAATAGCGGATAAAATCGATCAAACGGAATAGCATTTTCGACCGTATTTGTCTCGATCGAAGTTTCAAAGAGATTTTCGATAATCGATGAATTTAGCCTTCCAAGACGAATAATTCATCGACGCCTCCATCCACCCGTCTTTAAACCCATTGTCACACGTATCGATGTGCCTTGGATGCATTCGTTTTCCGACAAAGAGTCGTGCAATCTTTTTCCCCTTCTCCAAGAATGGAAATCGAACTCCCCAAAAATCCTTCTCTAAAAGGAATTTTATTCGATTCGCAAATACGATTAAAGAAATTTCTTGTTATATTCTTACAAATTCTTATTATTTTTTTTTTTTTTTTAGTACATATGAGAATTTTACGAGAGAGAGATAAAGAGAATTTTTGCTTTCGGAAGCAAAAATTAAAAGCATCGGTTAAAAGTAAAATTGAAATAAAACTTTATTACCTTAAAATTCCTTATCTCGAGAGTCGAATCCCTAAAATTCCTTCACGAGAGAAAGACGGAGGAGAGACAGAGATAGAGAGAGAGAGGGTGGGGAGAAGAGAGGGGAGGAAATATTCCGTCACTTATCTGCACGATCGACTCCGCAAACAGTTTCGCAGCGGAGAAGAACCCGTTCGTGTTTCCACGTACGTTTCGAGAAATGTAAGCTTCTCGAAAGGTTCGAAAAGGGATGAAAATATCCATAGTTTGAGCGTATCGCTACGGGCGAAAGAGAGGGATGAAATAAAGTCGTGTACCGTCATCGCAGTATTTTTCTCCGGTGGTTCGCGAGCTTACACATCCGGCGTCTTGGCACCGGCAATATCTCGTCCAACCCCTCCCCTCCCCCTGTCTGTCTCTTCCTGCTCCCTCCCCCTCCACTTCCGCTTTTTCCTCTTTGTCCAAAGGATTCCGGGGGACGCGACCCGTGCAATACGACGTTTCGAAAAACGTATTACAGTCTTATCTCGCCGTTCTGCTTGTCGAAGAGGAAAACAATGCCTCCCGGCTAAGAAATAATACGTTGTAGCTACGTTGTGCCCTCGTTTCGACGAAACCGTGATTGCTTTCCGATTAGTTGGACGCTTCTTCGGTTTATCTCTTTCTCGATGGAATGTTAATTATTAACATATCGATCAGAGAAGATGTTTTTATCGATGTGAAAATTAGGAGTTGAGTTTTTGCGAAATTATTAGTAATAATAACATGTAAATTTTCTAAAAGGAGGTATCGACTCGAAATAAGGATATATTCGATGATAATTTTGACTTCGATTTCAATTATTTACCCGATCTGAAAATATTAATCTCGTTACTAAGAGGTATTATAAAACCGTTTCATCTTAAATGATTCATATCTTGAATATATCCCCTTCTTGATTTAATATACTTACATTTCTAGATGTCACTCCACGGAGAAAAATTATTAAATCCGTTCCTCTAATAATATCCTCGAATGTAATATCGATAAGTTTAATCCACTTATACCGATAAATAATCGATTAGAGTTCTGTGTTACACGAAAATTAATAGGATATAAAAAGAAATTATATGGATTACGAGTCAAACGATCGGGTTTTTGAATATTCCCTTTTTACAATCTCTTTTTCAATTTCCAACGCGATCAGAAAAAAGTTGCTCAATTATCCACGACAACGAGGAATCGCGATATTTTTTCCTGTCGAATGGAAAGCAGTCTCGTTACAGCGAAAGGGAGAGCCGGCAATTTCGTCGAGAAATTTTCCTCGACAGTCGCGCGTTAAAGCTCCTTCCTCCTCCTCCTCCTCGTCCACGTGGCCGCCTCTTTTCATTCTGCCGCCGACTTGAAAACTTTCTCGCTCGTCGACAACCCCGTATCCACGAATATTTCGTGGGGATTGAAAAGCTTGATCTCGTAGTCGAGGAACGAGAAGGTTTGTCTTTTCACGAAATGGAGATTAACATTCTCGTAAAATTCTTAATATATATATATATATTATAAAGGTATTTTTCTCGTCGTTTCCAACGACTTTGAGGCACACTGTGACTATCCTACGATTTTATTTCAGGAGATATAATAGAAAAAGAAGGTATTTTAGTATTCTTGAATAAAATAATATATTTTTATAATACAAGCAATTCTTCAAGATAGATTTTGAATGAAGTAGTTGCATTGGTCTTTTCACGAGTCGAAACGTTGAATTAAACAATTTTATCAAGAATTACGTAGCAGATGTAAATCTCTCGTCTCGATTTCGAGATAATTTTAATTTAGATTGGATAAAATTTTTGAAGAAAAAAAAAATATTCTCCCCCCTCTCGGCTCTCACTTCTTTTTCTTGGCGTTAATAAATATTAATAAAAGATGGTTTCTGCATCGCGGGGCATCGCATGGATGTTCGCCGGTGCAAATCGCCTTTCCACGAACGCGAGGTCAAACGTTGAGGCGGGACCTCCAGGGAAGAACGCAATCAGTTGCATAACGCGTTCTATGAATATTGCATAGAAGCGCGTGTCCGCCGGACCGTGGTTGTCCGATTTAATTGTAAAATATTGCGCCGACATGCTCGCTTTTCATTGATATTCCGTCAATCGATCGCTATCGTTATCGAGTAACCACCCCCTTCTCCCTTGTCTTCGCCCTTTTTCTATTTCATTATCCAAACATCCTCGCGTCCCTTTTGCGAAGAGAATTGATCGAAAATTTTATTTTACAAACGCGGCGATCCTCAGAATCTCAATAATTTTTCCCGTGGACGCAATTCCTTTTATCCTTTCTGCAAAAAATTGTCTCAAAGATGCGGAACGATAGAGTTTCATTTCCATTTTCGAGGGAATCGTATTCCTCCACGCTTGCGACAACTTATTAAAAGTTAGAATAAACAGAAATTACGACAGCTGAATATCGTGACAAGTCACGCGTATCATGCATAATCGTTGCATAAGAAAAAAATGGTACGTACTTCCCTCTTAATAACGTTTCTTCGATATCAAAGGAAATTACCATCGCGCGTTTTTCTTCGTCCCGATCGAATCGAGTTTCACCTAAAACGAGGCGAAAGGGAAAAAAGCGAACGAGTCTGGCGACAACTCGAGCCCGTTCGGTCGATTGGCCGAGCCTTGGAGGAAATTCTTTTGAAAGACGATCGGAATCCGAAAGAATGGAAAACGGTGCTGCATCGGGAGGAATCGAGCGCGACGCGCTGTTCAACCGTGAAATGAGAACGTGCTGGAGTGTCCGCGAGGGAAGCACGGAGGAGCGAGGAGCTTTGAAAGCACAGAGCGGTTACAATTCGGGGCAAGGTCGTAAGGAGATTCACTCCTTTTTCCGCTTCGCGCCGAAAATTTCGTTTCGACATTTGCTTGAAAAAAAGGGAGAGGGATGAAGTTTGGAATCATTCAGATTCCGTGTAATGATTCACTCACTTTTATTCATTTTCATATCCTCGTAAAGCCGCATGAAGGAATAAAGTGGACCACTTTAGAAAGGCCGATTGAACGTTTCGTCAAACGAACAAATGTATGTACAAATACAAATTCGGGTGAAAAAATTCGCGGCTGCGTGAACGGGGCTTAACGAATAACCGGTCACGAACGGGTTAACGAACGAATAACGGGGAGGGGAGAGGGTAAGAGACGCGCGAAAACAAAAGAGGAAGCGGGAGAAAACGGGCGTAGGTCGTTCGTTTGCCACGAAGGAGAAAAGGGGGGGAGGGGGAGAAAGCGGAGGGAACTGCATCGGGACTACCGAATGCAATATGATTCCCACCTCGACTCCGCGCCTCATGGAATATGCATGACATGCTAATGCGACTTGTACCTAATCTAATTATACAGTTCCACGCGAGCCGCCACCAACCCCTTTGACCTGGTACTACTATCGTTTCTTCGAGCGTACGCACACGTGCGTCTTGCACAACCTCCTGTCATTCCTTCCGATGCTTCGATTCACCGAGCTTCACCCAGCCATTTCCCAGCCTGAACAGTTAGGAATCGAGAAATGATTCGATACAGTTGAGAGATTGATGTCTCGGTGTGAAAGTGATGACAAGTTTTTCGATTGCTTTTGCTTTTTGTGAATGAATTTTTAACGTTGTTAATCGTGAATTTGGAAATTGAAATTTACTTGTAAGAGGTTATGGTTATGGACAAAATTCGTATATTGTAATTAAGACTGGTTTCTCTTGTTCATCTTCAAGTTTATTTCGTTGATTTGTAAAAGAGACGATTTTTTCATTTACGAATATCGAGAGGCTACAAATTCTAATCGCAAATATTTTTATTGGCGAATGAGCTGGAAAATCGAGACGTGTTTAGTCGGTTCTCTTCATTCGGACGGGTGAGCTTTCGACAATCCGTCAAGGTTAGTCGATGAAAGGTCGCCGATCTTCGGCTTCGGAATATTCAACCGCCTGTTGCAACGAAACGGGCACGAGTGTGTTACAGGGAACGAAAAGGGGATGAATCGATGCGAATTCGGTCGAGTTGCGCGTTAATTGCTCCCTAGTTAAACACGGTGATTATTGGTAAACGGTTTGCACCAACAACAGTTGCGATATGGCGGCCATATGCCCTCGCGGCATGTTTTCGAGAGAGGGATTTTAAAAAATCGGGTAGTAGTATCGATTGCTTTCACGAAATTAATCGTAATTATTTATCTTGGCATCACTGACTTCCTAATTTTTTTACAATCTCTATTATTCAAACAATATGTTTATCCAGTTGTGAAATTATGAAGTTGCGATTAAGACACGATTCGAAAATGGAGAAACGAAAGGAATATTATTAAAATAGATTAAAATAATTGAAAGTAAGGTATTCTGAAAAAGACAAAAAAAGTACGCTCCCGGAAATGAGGATTCAAAAGTTTCGATCGCGTGTCTTCCGTGAACGAACCGGTCGATCACGAGGCGTTTAATTTTTAGCATTGACGATCTTCCTCCTCCTCTCTCTCTTCATCTCTTCAATACGAAATCCAACCAGTTGGAGTTTTTGCTCGTTTTCCTTGCACAGGGGTACGGGGAACACCCGTGGCGTTGGTGGCTTCGTTGGATGGCTCATTTTGCTCGTTTCGACGTGATGGGAATTCGTGGCTTTACACGGGACCCCGGCATAAAAATAATTCAAACCTCGATATTATTTATCGCCCTCTCCGCCTTCGGGATTTTCAGCTCGGGGCTAATTCTCGATCGTCGCCCGAATGGGATCGTAATTTCTCCACTTTGATTCAATTTTATAAAATACGAAAGACACCATTTTGATAACGAGAATCATTAATTACCATTTCGAATACGGAAAATATTGTGAAATTTCCATGGAGAAGATATATCCACGAGGAAAATAAGTTTCTTTACATCTACAAACGAAAAAAAAAAAATAGATAACTCATAAAATTATTATTGATATTGCAGAATATATTCCTTCGTCAAAAATGACTTCAGTTTTGTCTGTCCTGAGATTCGATATACAATTCTGATTCCTCCGTTGATCAAACAATCTTCAGTAAAGGAGCTTCACCGCCAAGGTAAATAATCGATCAAAGTTCCATCAGGGGAGGCATTGTCACGTTTGGAAAATTGGTGTGGGAAAGGGAGGAGGCGCGATAACGCGGGGGTCCCGGCGTTAAACGATTGCCATTGAAAATCGTTTGGTCGGTTGCTGTAGGTCGCGATGACTGGGTAACTCTAAAAATAGTCGAGAACGATGCCGCGGCTATTATTAAGCTTCGATCAATGGCGAGCCAGTTGCGGCGAGTTATTTCAAAGCGAGTAACGGGAAGAAAATGCAGCGAGACCGTGGAAGGGACACGTTTCCTCCTCTCGTTCGGAGAAGAATGGTGTTTTCCAGGGAGGCGAGTGGGACACGCGTCCTTGGCGGAAACCAGGCCCGGCCAGCGTGATGGATAGTGATGGGATCGAGCGCGTCGCAAGCGATTCGAACAAATTTCTTTTTTGAGTAGATTCGAACGAATACTGTCGGATTCGAATGGTCCACGAGACGAGAGCAAGGAAGAGTAAATATTACGTTTATTGTAAGAATGTGTTTTCGAATTATATTATATTATATTAATCGAGAAACGCTTGTGGAACGTTTAGGCTTCTCTATTACGAAAAATCCAAAATATCAAAGATTCACAGTGCTCGTAAAGGGTTCGACGATCGCGATTCGATTTTCTGGTTAAATATGGCGTCGATAAATCCCATATCCCCCGGTTTATCGGATCCCATGGCATTGTGTCGCCGCGAAACCTTCAACCTCGTGCGGCTGTGACCCCCATGTATACGTGAATACTGCGAGTAACCGATACACAGCGCGATAAATAAGCCGATACGCGCCCCTATTATCTATTATAGGATGTGGACCGAAATAGAACCAGGGGGCTTTATTCCTTCTCCGGAGAAGAATAAAACAACGTTGCCGATTTATCTTACGTCACAAATCTCACCAACCTCTTGCCTGAAAAACCAAACTAAACGAGATTTTCTTTCTTTTTTCTTTTATCACCGATCTCGTATCGAGCAAACGATCCTCGACGAAAATTTTCCTACATTTTACACACCAACTCTAAAAAATCGAAGACCCAATCCGCAATCGCGTCGGCCCATCGACCCTCCACGCTCCTCGAAAACCAATAAAAAAAAAAAAAAAAAACAAACGAAGGAACAAGAAGCGGAGAGAATATCGAAGGAGCAAGAATCGGCAGGAAGGTGGTAGCCGCGGCTCGCCGCGAGCGTGTTTCCATCGGGCCGTGATTTCCTGGCACCGGACCCAGGCCAGGACGATAAATCTCGGCCAGAGCCTGTTTATCGGCCTCGTTCCATTGTGCCTGGTGGCGAAGCCTGCCCTCGTAGGGGTCCCGAGCGTGAAGCGTTTGCGTGCACCACGGCCTCGTAAGCCTTCCACCACCACCACCATTCCGCCATTATCCGCCACACCCGTTATCCCACATTATCGTTTCGCCCGGTGGTGGAAACCTAACGATCCGCGTGCACGCGTTTATCGGCCGCCATTTTTCCACTCGGAGCCCGCTTCCAAGTGTATCGGCGCCCACTTTCACCCGCCGTTTTTATTATCGATATTACCCGTCCCGATATTTTACGAGCGAAAATAACCGGCCAAAGGACGGAATATAATCGCCGGATTTGCGGCCCTCGGGGAGGGAAGGGATCGAGAAGGAGGGATGTATATATATATCGGCGAGATCTCCTCTCGCTATCTGCGGCCCGATGCCTTGCTTAAAAGAGGTGACTTTTGGCCGACTTCCGAGTTGTGGATTCAATATCGGGGAGCGAGATCTTCTTTTACTTATTTCTTAAAATCGAAAAGATTCGACAATTTCTCGATTCTTTTAAGAAAATGTAGTATTCTCGATCGGAGGATCCAATGAAATTTATCTCGTTGGATCTCGATAATCGGGGTGATAGATAAAGAGAAGGGGAACAAGGAAGGAAGGAGAGAGAGGAATGCTTCACAGATTGCCTTTAATTCGAGTTCGCGTCGAAAGAGGACGCCAAAGAAGACCCCTATCCCGCTTAATTATTTTCCAATGGTGGCTGCTCGCTTTAATAGGATCTCGACTAATCGTTCCTCCCCGCTCTAACTGTTCCGCTTCTTCTTCAGGCCGAGTAACAGCTATAGAGAACGGCCGCCCCGCTCGATCAGCCCGTTCAGGAATTCAGGATCGATCGAAGGAAGCGGCGGCAGAATACGCGCGTTTCCGATTCCACGTCGAACGTTTAGCCCTTGGGAATTGGGTATGCTCTTATGCCGTCATACCGAGTTCCAGCGCGATCGAGTTCCGCGAATTCTTCTGGCGAAAGTCTTTTTCGGATCTTTAGTCGCAACAACGAATCGATCGTGACTTGACAAACGATTTTTGCGTATGTATTTTGCCGATGAATATTTTGTGCAATAATTTATATTTTCACATTCAATTCTATCGAGCATATTTAAGGATTTAAGAGTTCTCAACAACTCCAAAAAGCAAAAAGAGTGGTCTCTCGATCGAAGTTGTATGTTGAAAAAATTTTTTCAAAAAAGCGCAGGGAAGGGACGACGAGCGGGCTAATTATCCCCCGTCGAAGCTTATGAATTTTAATGCCGTAAATTTCTAACTCGATAATCCTGGCCCGTCGCGCAATTAATTGGAACGATACGTTACCTTGGTCGGCGGGACAACCCCCGCCCCACCAGTTCGAGTTAAAAACCGAACACCGACAGACGAGAGGGGATGAAAGTTACTAACGACGGCTTTTGTGAGCCGTGCCTCGGTTGCAGACCGAGCCTGCTGGCTGCGGGGATTAAGCTACACCCCCTCATCCTCCCCCAGAAACGGTTTGTCATCCCTCTTTCACGCGCGCGAACGAGCCTGGATTTTATCGACGATCGCAACGCGGCCTATCTACGAATTCTATTCCTCGATTGTCTCGTCAATCGAGCAATAATTGGATAATTGGATCGAAGATGAACGTTTATCCCGATGATAGAGTTAATCGTGATCGCCGATCTCCACGAATTTTTCCTTTGAAATAACGAATAATTTCATCCGCTCTAAAGAGAAATTCCTGTCAATTTATCGTTAATTTCGTGTTTGATCGATTTTATAATAAAATTCTAGGTGCCGTTGAATTATATATTTCTCAAATCCAGGCCATATAATTGTACGCATAATCCAATACGATGGATCGGGTAAAATTTAAATCCGCTCTCGCGAGAGTATATTGCTGCTTCCGCTATCGTAGAGTGGACGAAGGGTTATTTTGAGGTAAATTAATTAAATTAAGAATCGGCGAAAGTCTCTTTCGGATCTTATTCCCCCGAGAAAATGGGGGAAAAATCGGTTATTTCGAGCGGGATTTCGCGCAACGGAAGCACGACGAGGCCGATGAATATTCTGGGCAGCATGCTCGCAACTCGGGAAGAGCGGGTTGAAGATCGCAAGGTCGGTCAGTGCACCCGAGTTCCTACGTGCGAACCGGCTGATCGTTGCCTCGAATATCGTGGGACGAGGATCGTGGACGATCCCCGCATTTTCAACTTTTCCGCATACAATTATTATTTCCGAATTATTTATTTCGTACAATAATTATTTATTTTCTAATCGAAGAAAGTTTAAACGATTTATATACTTGTGCAGATCTCTCCAAATATTAGTGAAACATAAGAAATCTCGAAGAAATTAAATTTATCGACTTTGAAAATTTATCTTATCTCTAAGGAGTCTCTTTCTTCTTTTTCTTCGTTCCTTTATTTGTTTTGTTGTAGAATTACGTAAGAGTACTATCTCATATATATATATTACTATTATAAACGTGTATACATGACGAAATTTGTTAGCGTAACCGCTTCCAATTCAAATATACACGATCAATCCTCCCGTAACATTTTGAGAACACTATGTTTTCATACAAACATTCCTCCTTTCGTAACAACATTAATAAACGTAGCACGAATGTTTCCATCGTACGTTTCCTCTCCGATTTACATCATATTCTAGAATTAACAGGAACGATCGATTATATAGCTTTCTCTTCCAACCACTGATATTATTCCCCTTTTCGTGAAAAGTGATCAAATCTCGATCTCGTGGCGGCACTTTAAATCCCAACAAAAGCTCTGTCAACGCTCTGTCCCCATCCTCGTCCAGGCTACGACGATTTTCTCGCGGAGAAGATGTTGGGAGGGTGGGTGGACTTGTCCGAAGGGGGTGTAAACCCGGGTATTCCGGGTGCGAAAAGGAGGGTCGGCTGGAGCTCGTTGCTCGTCGAAACGAGTATAACCCGCGAATTTACGACGAAACACGAAACGAGAGAAGAAATTACGAAATCCATGGAGAAAATTTTGCGCTCGTTCATTCGCTCACAACTCTTTTATAACTCTTTGCTTTGGATAACTCGTTTCGTTTCGCATCACGGGGGAACAGTTTTATATCCTGTTCTGTGAATTTCATTTGCGCGATTCGTTAATTAGTGGGGGAGGATAAGTGCAATTGTCTCGACGTGTGTTGTCAACATCGTTTTTTTCTTCTTCTTATTAATTTAATTGGCAGCCTCTCGTAATATTTGGAATTGACAGGGATTTTCTCGTAAATTTAGATCTTTCTGGATTTGTTTTGATGCGACAAGTGCGAAGCTTGGCAAGCAGGTGGCCTTTCATCTTTTCTGTCGTTATTTGTCTCATCGTGTCTTTCATCAGACGTCATTGGCAATATTTTTGTTGCCAGTAATTGTTGGAACGATGCGCCTGTGTTCCTGTCTACGTTATGTTATTTTGCAGAGTTTCTTCTTCGCTTGACAGGTAATTGGCTAGGAATTCGAATTTGAATATAATTCTGAATGGATTAAAACGAATTTTAAAATGGATGGTTTTCTAACTTTTTGTTCAAAAATTAAAGAACCTCGAATAGATAAAATAATATTTCGATCAAAAATATTGATCTTGGCTCGATTGGAAGATAATTATTATTATTCTCACAGTTAACTCGTCTTTGATCTCTTCTAAACTTGGGTAAAATTTAAACATCAAACAAAAAGTTTTCTGATATTTATGATACTTTTATATTGTCACGACGATATTTTTACCAAGTTTGGAATTTTGTTTTCATCTCTGGACAAATAATTCAAGAGATTCTTCAATCTGTTGGAAGATTTCAGAGATGTCTAGCATTTGGTAAGCGCGAAAAGTTTATGAGAGGGACGGTTCATGATATTTGAAGATAGGGAATAACAGGTTGGAAAAGTTTGGTCCAACGTCTTAACGGGAAACTTTTATATTCAAAAGTTTAAGGAACAGCTACACAGCTGCACGGCAAATACTTCTCTTTCCTCTCTCCACTTACCAACTCTTCTCTTTTTAACACTTTGATCAATTCTTTTATTAATCCCAATCCTTGTTTTACAATTACAATCGATTCTTTGCCGAAATTAAAAACTTATAAAACATTAATCTTATAACCAGATCCTCGAAAAGTGTGCTATTCAATCAAATTGAATAACATAGGTGTACATTGTTTTCTTAATTAAAGACCAATGTAATTTACATATAAATTCTGAATTATCTCCATCCATAACCAAACCTCAATATAATTTTATATTATATACGTAATAAGAAGCAACGTTTAAAATTTAAAATTATAACAACCAATGGAACAACTGATACTTCAAATTACCCTAATTAAGAGTCACCGAACTTGCCAATCAACAAGATAAAATTCCAATTCAACATTAACTCGAATTTCGATAGCAACTGGGCTCTCCCCCTCTTTCCTCCACATTGCAAACGATTCCACGGTGATTTTTACGTGTTTGCAGAAAAAGAGAGGGAGGATTTAAAATTCCGCCCGAGCGGAATGCTAATTACCATCCCCCAATAACGCGGTCGTTCCTCCTCTCCAACCAACGGAGTCCCGTGCCGCGTGCACATCAGCACTCGTTATCCCGCGTTTTTTCCACGCGAGCAGTGACGACACGCGACAGACAAGGCTTCTTCCTCGCGTGCCAAATCACGCTTCAACCACCGCTCGCTGGTTAATTGTTCGACTCGTCCGTTCTCTCCTTGGATCGCCGTCCATCATCGCCTTAATGGACCCCCTCACCGTGAAAATCATCTCTTCGAATAATTCGACGATATTGCCTCTCTTGCTTATTACACTTCCGGTTGCTCGAAGAGGTTTCTTCTTTTTTTTTATTTTTGTACATCGCACGCGTTGCGTTTTATTCTCGTAGAACACGCGGGTCCAGACGTGGCGTTTTATTAATGCCTTCGAAAAAGTCGGTGCTCGATGGATCGAGATTTGGATGCGTAAGATACATAATTTTCGATACATTTAATACATTTGAAATGTCCAGGTATATTATGGATTCTTGAATTTGTATTTTTAATTAATAATGATCCGGTACGAGCTCAAGTTTTGTATCTACTTGCGTAATAGTATTTACCTTTTTTCGCATCTTATCTCCTCTGTAATTTATCTTGGCAGATAAAAAAAAAAACTCGCATAAATATTCCCGAGGAGTAACGTGATTTTTTCGTGTATTCCATTTTTTCAAATTCACGATACGCGTGCCAAACGTTGAAAAATGTGATCGAACCGTTCCCCTTTCCCCGCTATTTTCCACAGAATCGACGAATTTCACGCTCACGTAGTTTACTATTGTGTCGTGTGAAAAATAAAATAAAAGAAAGGAAAGGAAAGGAAGAAAAGGATGAATGCGGTATTATTATCGCGCAAATTGAAAACACGTACGCTAAACGTAACGCGTTAACCTTTCACAGTCGAAGGCCAAGATATTCCTATACATCCCCTCTAACACCAGATCCATTATTCATTCCTTCTCCAATGAATGAGCCGAGTAAAATTTCGAATTCTCGTCAATCGCCCCAAGCCATGGCAACAAGCTCTCGTAGCACGCGAAGATATTGATCCGTTATCTTTGATTTTTGATAAATAGGGCGGTAAAATTGGATTAATATTTATTGTAACTTAAAATAATTTTCGAGAGAACAAAGAAATTCCTTTTTTGTGTGTAATTTATCACGCGATATAAATAAAATGGAATATTATTGGTTTTGGATAACAGCACGACTCGTTAATCAAGTGGAGATAGAGATTTTTGTGACCGGCCGTGTATTCTCGGTTGAGAAAATTGAGACCTCGCGAAACCTCGAACGTGGATGCGGAGTAATTATCAGTCTGATATCTCCGTTAATTAAGTGGCGACGTTCCATTACGTAGAACATATAGCGTTAAGCATTTTAACGACGTGAATGTCCAGTGAATTAATGGCCCCTTAACTCGTGGCGAATGAAAATCGGCGTATTTTCCGCGCCGCGGTCGTTTTACATTTTCATGCAAATGTTTATTTATCGAGAAATTATTCCTTGTACCTTTCTTTTATGCAATTTTGCATGGAGCCAACGATATCGAGAAAAAAATAAACTACAATTTTAATTTAACACACAGAGAAAAATTCCGTTAGTGCCATTTTGACGATGGTTTCGATAAAGGGTACGATTACAATGAGGAAGAATAATCATAAATTAAATTTTTCATTTCTCTGTTTAATATTCGACGAGCAGGAATCAAAAATAATTTCCTTTCTACTCGACGAATATTATAAGAAGACGCGCAAGAAGAAAAAATTTCATGCTCCCCGAAATAAAATTCGACCTATAACAAACATAGATAAGATATCTCGTACAGTCTTTGATAAAAGATTTGGAAGAAAGAATCAGAACACTTAATTTATTCTTGCCGAACGATAAAATATATCTACCGCCTTCTCATTAACCCTTGAGATCTCCTCTCTGATCGCGGTTTTTCGAGCAAAGAAAATAAATCGTCATCCCTTGCTGAAAACAATATCGAGAATTTCGCGTAATTCGCACGTCCCGGTAATTCTCATTCGCGTCATAATAGATTAGGTTATCCGGTTTAATCCGGCGAAAAGTTGTATATCCGCCTCTCGGTGCTGGTGGATTAGCGTAAATCTCGCCGCGCAGCAATGAATCGTGCTCGAAGGAAATTCCGCGAGTGGTTGGTCTGGAACGGTAGTTTGTTGCTTGATAAGTCGATTCGCCGAGATTTATTTTTCCCCGATTTCACGAGAAAAAGGGAGAAGGAGAGAGAGAGGGAAGATCGATCTCGAGGCGTGGTGGAAGATTGGAAATTGAAAAAGGGTGCTCGATAACGGTGCTGTAATGGTGGGTACCGATCGAATAATCGAGCGATCTTATCTCTTAACGTGGGTTGTAATAATGGTAACACCGTTCCATAATAACGTTCCCACTCGTGTCCATGAGAGAATCGTTCTCAATAGTCCACTTTCTCTTCTGTTTGCTGCGATATAGACAAATTCGTGCGAGTTATTTTTGCGGTGGTGTAATTTGGTGGATCAGTGGTTTGATTATTATTGGTGGCTCGATTTTGGTGGGCGAAATTATTGGCGAAATGTTACGTGTCGTACAAGTTGTAACGGGGGAGTTTGTATTTTTAAATTGGAATGGATTGTGTTATGCGCGACAGTGGGTGATTCGATATATATAAATGTAAAAAAAAAAGAACGAATCGAAAACAATTTATATTATGTTTGTCTGTATATATATATAGAAATAATAATTTGTTTCGAATTTATCCGATATAAATTTTGATAAATCGACGCAGGAATCCTAAATGCCAAAACTATTTTCCCGTGAATGAATCTTGTATATATGGATGATAATTTGTGATTAACGGTTGGCCCATTGGTGATTTAACAGTGGTCAAATTATCGGTGAATTATGTATTCGTAGGAATCCATGTTATACAACTTGTCAGAATATTCTGTATCATTAGTATCTACAATAGAGTAATTGAATTTCCCGGTTATTCTGAATGATGTACCGTATAAAATACACACGCGCTGCTGCAGAGAAATGGAAATTCGCGGAAAAACAAGGGAATAGACTAAATTAACTCTGAATCACGTACTACGTACAGTACCAAACAAAATTATTGGTTACAACGTTCTTATGTAAATCTCAATTTTTTTTTCCCCCTCTCCCCTTTTTTGTTTAAACATAACTTTACAATCTAAAGTTTAAATATTTACTTTTACGTTAATTTTTTTAAATATTTTTTAACTAAATAATAAACGTAATATTAAGGGATTTGTTATATTTTCGGAACGTAAATAATCGATTTGTTTTATATATTTTAGAAAAATATATTACGACTCGTTTGTTAAGTTTATTTTTTTTCTTTTTTTATTGATATCTTCCCGTTCTTCAAGAATGAATCATGAACGATGATGATTGTTATGTGTTTTAAACATTTAAAGATAAAAAGAAAGAAAAAAGAAAATTCAATATTCGATTCAGAAAGAATTTACAAAGAACGTTAACAGTGTACTTTTGTTAATCACTGTACACACTCCAAGAGCACGATTAGATAGCAGATTTCCTTGAACTTAAATGTTTTCACAACCAAAAAAAGGAAAGGAAAGACTCGCTGATTAGATTCATTTTGCCTTTCTCTTTGCTCTTAAACTCGGATAGGAAGACGCCGATTATTTCGACGCGAGTCGTTGGGAATGATTTAAGGTAAATCGAGGGAAGAAGGAATGGCAAGATCAAAGTGAGTGGAAATATTTAATAAAAACGTGCGCAGCGGTTTATTGGCCATCATCGTAACTTCTTCTTCTCTCGATGCCTGCCCAAGTGAAAGTGGATGCGCCTCGATGCGATTTGCTTTCGAATTAATCGAGGATGAGCGAGGAAAGTGTCTTCTCTGCAACAACGATTCGTCTCCATCCTCCGGGATTTTATAATTCGTGTCTCTTCGGGATATTTTTAACCTCTTTCTTTTGTAACCATTTGTCTATGAATTCGTGTAAAATTTGTACTCAATATCTATCCGGAAACACGTTTGCTTCGAACTCGAATTATCGTCTTTCGTCGAATTTTTTGACACGGACGATTCTTGACATCCATTTGCCCTGTCCCGGTCTATTATGCAAAATAATTGTAATTCGTATTTTTGTCCGATATTTATAAATGCATTCTCCCGTAAACTGTCTGTTTGTTTCGAAGCAATTTCGAATTTTCGCCCCATTGTTCCGAATTATTTTGACAGGTAATTCTTGACACTTGAAATTACGTAAAATATGTATCACGCACTTCAGTATATTCTTCTATTCGATAAAATCTATAAGTTTTATTCTCTTCCATAAGTTGTCTAATTGTTTCGTTATTTTCATAATTCACAGAGAAATCAAAAAACGATTTAATTCAGGCACCACGTATTCGTGCAGGTGTAATTCAGTGTTCGTACGTCGGTCAGATAGCGATTTAGTTTTTGCTATTTCTGTTTCGACGACTATTTCTATTTCTATCTCTATCTCTATTTCTACTTCTATTTCTATTTCAAGATAGAAGTAATCGAATTTCTACTATTTCTATCGTCTCTACAGTCTCGTCATTTATGCCAAGAGTTTAAATCTAATTAAAAGAAGAAACATTGAGCGAAAAAATGTCATAGTATTAAACAAAATTGTATAGAATTATACATATTGGGGGAAAGAAATAAAATGTCTCCTTAAAGTACATTTTAATAGAATTTTCGACGATGTTATTAATTAAACGAAAATAGAAAATTATCGCACTCGCCATCTTCTTGATTTTTTCCCGCCTCGTTATATTTAAAAAAAAGAAATGATCGATTTCACGCTTTCATGATATTTTCCAGTTAGAAATGAAACGAACTCGGGTCGTAAGAAAAGATCGGCCATTCTCGAACAGAACTCGCGGTGGAGTTGCAGACGTTTCCACGTCTGGAAACGCTCTCGTCGCTATCTGGCAGACAATAGGCCGAGTGGTGTTAAACTTTTCGAGGGAATCCAAAGTCTTGCGAGTTTCCTCCCGGCGAAGAAATCGTCCCGTTTAAATCTTGCCGCCGAGCGGACGGACGGATCTGGTCGCCGGATCGCGCAATTTGAAAGTTAGATTGGTTAAAGCGCCGTTTGACGCTCGTCAAAAGAGCACACCTTCCTCCTTTCTGCTCGTTCAAATTTAATCAACGGAGGAATTCGATCGATCAAGGATCTCGCCGAGTCCTTGGGATCGGAACAGATGGGAGGGATTATCGATGAAATTAACGGGATATCGATTCGAAACGATATCGATCTTGTATCGCGTATTTGGTGATCAAAATGGTAATCGAGTAGCGAAGGAGATTAGAAATCGTGCAACATTTCTTCGAGGTGTAATATTCATTGATTCGATCTTCAATCTTGATCTTATTTTAAGATTTTAAGAATCGTGCTATCATGCTGCTTTGACGTTCTTAATTTTCTTCTCAATTGACTGGTAAATGACAGAGTAATACGTTATTACGAACGAATATGTAATATAATTGTCGATGGATCTTTTTTAATCCAGAAAGTTTTGCAAATTTTTCTTGATTCTTCTTCGATAAGTTTAAAAAGATCGCCTATCGATAAATATTGGAATCGACGAAGATTAAATCACATCACACACACAGGATCAGGTGAACGAAGATAAGGAGTTTTTCTGCAAGCTTGGACGATCTGTTCTCCAAAGATCTCAATGGCCGAAACTAGATCTATTTATTCCAAGAATCCTCGATTCCTTGTTCGAAACAATTTCACCTCCCCTCTCCTTTTTTCTTCTTTTTTTTTTGCCTCTAGTTTCATTCGCTCTATTGGAGGGTGGCTGAGTACGCGAAATTTCGAATAGAATCGCGACGAACAGGAACTCGAAACAGGAACAGGAGACAAAGAGGGTGTGGAAGAGATGGAAGGGATAGAAGAAATCCGATCGCTCGAATCACGGACAAATATGAGTGCCTCGAGCGTTCCTGTGGGAGTCATCGACCGTCTACGATCTCTCCTCTCTCCATCCGATCCTTGGCTACGTAATATCTTGCAGGAATAGTTTTTTTTTGGAGGGGGAAATAATAGAAAACGCCTGGACGCATTTTCCTCGTGGACCGATTCGACTCGAATGGAATATGCAAGAGGCATTCTTAATCCAGCGTGTTATCAGATTGAAATTAATATTCACGAAAAGATATTTTAAAGAAATTCATCATTCAATCTCTGCATCTTCGAAAAAACCAATCTCTTTTATCCTTATCCAAATCTCTCTGGAACCACGCACCACTATGTTGCGCCTCGTCGAGGTAGCAAGCATTAAGACAACAGAATCTCGCTCGAACAAAGATATATATGTATACGTATACGCGTAGCTATCAAATACAATGAAGCACGCTCTGTATAAGCGATAAACTTCACCACCTCCTCCTCCTCCTCCTTTAAACAGATGAAACAGAGAGCCTTCTTCCAATGCAATCTGCGCGAGAGAACTGGATCTCGGCTCGAAATTGGAAACAAGGCGCAGCCGATTAATCAGTGTTTTCCCGGTGAGAAAAGCGGGGAAAATGGGAAGGAAGGAAGGAAGGAAGGAAGGAAGGAAGGAGGCATCTGGACCGAGCGGTGAAACAAGGTGAAACAGCGGCGCGCAACAGGGCGGGTGCAGCTAAGTGGGCGAGGCATTGTTCCTCTCGGCCTTGAATCTAATTATTCCGCTGGAAACGGCTTTTGCACCGGCGGTCTCCCCGCATTTTCTTTCTGTATACGTAATGTGATATCGAAATATATTTTCAGGGGACGAGCAATTTTTTTTCGACCGTTTAACGCGAAATTGATGATGAAATTGATTGTGGGAGGACGTAAGTTTCAAAGGAAAAATAGGAATGAAAATTGGTGGAAAGAATGTTGTTCGAGAATTTCTACGAATTTCTGGACGACGTATATTCGAAGCGAATTCAGAAGGATCCCTTCAGGGTTTCGGGGATTGAAGATATTTCTAGATGAGTCGCAAAGATTTCGAGAATCCTTTGTAAGAGTGTCTGGAGTGTTAGGGAGAGTATCTCGGGCGAGAAAGTTTCGTCGAGAGACTTCAAAACCTTCGATTTCTACAACTTTCTAAACTTCGAAAAATCCGTCGCGATCTAAGAAAATCTACTAGTCAGTCATGAAAATCAATAAAACGACGATTTTCGGGTCTCGAGGAGATTCCATTGCAGAAAAGGGAGGGAAAGAAAAGGAAAGCAATAAGGATAGAATCATCAACTGGAACAATATCAAACAAGACTCCCAGTCTTACGTTTCAATCCTCGACCAACAACAACACGAACGAACAGATAAATAAAGCAAAGACTCATCGGGAAATATATAAATACTCGATAAATTACAAGAGCATCGATCCGTCTTGTTTGCCACGAACGATCCCTGAATATCTCTTCAAAATCGTCGTTAAATTAACTAACCGGTAGCAGTTACTCCATTTAATAAGTAAATTCCTCGACCTCATGAATTCTTCATGAAGAAGCGGTATACCCCGTATACGTGCCGCTCTCGCGGACGCGCGATGAATCTCGAATCGAAGATTTCGAAAGTTTCGCGAAAATTTCGCCGTCCAATAATTCTTGGCGCGATTGCGTTTATTTGTCCTCTCCGCGTAATAACCGTAAATTCTCCTTTATTCTTCAGGGTAGGTGAGGATCTCCGTGGCGCGGACGGAGGGGAGGGAGTTTGCTCAAGTCAGCAGAACCGTTCCTTTCGCGATTCGGGCATGCGAAATGCAAGCTCTCTTAAGTAATAGCGCGGCTGTGGAATTTATTATCGACTTATCTGCGCGAGCGGAGGGTCGCAATATTTTCCGGCTCGAGTGACTCTAGAGAGAGAGAGAGAGTCGCTCTTTCTTTCTTTCGTTCGTTGGGGATGTCGAAACGATTTATTCCGCTCGATTAAAAGCTCCTGTTTCCCTCCACAGATTTTTTCGAGATTTTCATTGGGATTAATCAAATGACGAAGGGATCGACGTTTGAGATTCATTTAATCATCGGTGAAATTATTGTTTTTTTCTATCCAGTTCGATTTTTTAATTAATTTAATAAGCGGATAAGTAAGATAAATTGAATTTCGGATTCGAATAATATGGATTAAGTAGGATAAGAGGGTGTGAGAAATATGTTTCTCCCAAAATCAAAATCTTGTAAATTATAAATTTGCGTAGGTCTACAAATTATAATCCTAGAAGGGGTGTTGATATAATTATTTAAATTCAAACCTATGATTTTCTGCCCTTTCGTTCCTTTTATATTCAGACTCCTTTCCTCGCTCGTCCCCTCCCTGCTGCTTCTCATTATCTCGCGTAGGAATTGCACCGACGTAAGTAAACCCTTTCTCTTCCTCTCTCTCTCTCGTAATCCAAAACTTTACATCGGTTTTCACGAATGCGCTCGCGTCGCTTCCCTCGTTCATTTTATCCATCACACGCGACGTTTCTTGCCGCCTGCGTTTCGTAATATTGCCGCCATTAATTTTTCAACCACTCTTGGAACAATTTTCTGTACACGAACGAGCGAAAATTCAGCACACCGATCGAGAATACACGTCTCGAAACAAAAATTGGGGAAAAGCGAATATAACTGCTATAAAATGTTGACTGTAAAATTTGATTGAAAATTGAAATTTCGTTCCAAATTTCGACGAATAAATATACATCAAAAATTGCACGAACTTGCCTCAAAATCGAGAGCGATTGCAAAGAGGAAAGCAATTGCGACGATTAAAAAAATCGTAAAATGAAGATTCGAGTACGAATCAAAATAATAACCGTGATGTTTACAATTAGAATCGAATTGTGTTCACGTTGGAGGGGGAAAGTAATAAATTATTTTGGCTTGCGTGCTTAAAATCGCGCGCAAAACACTTCGGTTTTATCATAGGGATCGAAACAGTGTTTTGGTTTGCATCAGACATTTCGAGGAGCGTGGAATGTCGTTTGCCAAGAAAATAATCGAGAAGAGTAACGAGATCCCGGGAAGTGGTGGATGGAGAACGATTCTCGAAGAACGGTTGATAAATGTACCGCTGGTTGAAAGGTGGGTTTGCAACGGACCACAGCGTGGCTGGGCCCGAGCGTCATAAAACCGCGTGTAAATCGTACGTGAAACGACGCCTGTCATCAACGTCCGCCGTGTTTCTTATCATTGGAAACGCGGTCAACGTGGAACCCGTATTACCATTTGAATTGCAACGACGCGTTTCAGCAGCCGAAACGCATTAAAACCGGGTTTCTCTCAACCTGGGAAATTTCCCAGAATTTTATAACGATGAAATCATAATAAATCGAAATTAATTTTTTAACAGGATTCTTGCACAACGGAAGAGGAAGATTCCAGAAATATTTCGTATTTAATCCTCACAATCCCAGACATCAAGATAATAATTGTATCTTTGTCTTTAAACGAGAGAACGATTAATTATTGTTCCATATTTCCTATTCTAAATACATTTGCTCGGACGAAGAACGTCAATTTGCATGAGCATGCTCCAATGAATCCGAACATGAATTCGCAAAAACATTCGTGTTCGTACATCTTCGGAGAAAGAATAATATCAGGAACAAATCTTATTTTCTTGTGCTCCTCCACGAAGAAAGAAAAAAAAAAAGAAAGAAAAGGGAAAAGAAAGATCTAAAGCTTCGGAAAATCTGCGAGGAAAGGATTCTCTCGCGTTTTTCTTTTCTTCTCGAGACACGAACTCGATCTTTGTACGCAGTGTGCTGCCGCGGCAGGTGATTTAAACCGCAATTCGAATCTCCCGGAGGCCATTCCCGACCCGGAATACTTTGAGAGGATAGATAGCGAACGGTCCCTTATAATATAATTGATTCATTGTGATTCGCAGCGCACTCCGTCCATCGTCCAACATAAATTCGACCGCGATATCACACAGCCAGCGATTAATTTGCCTTTGCTCCGATTCCCAGCCGTTTCCAGATCGAGCCACGCAGCACACGCACGAACACACGCACACACAGCGAGATTACGCGCGCGATTCGGAGTCAAGAATGTCTGGCGAGGGTGGGAAAGTGCGGTACAACAGGGAGAAAAAGGGTCGAGCTTTCTCTATTAACCCCCCATCCCCCACGTTTATAAATCGCGGCGAAGGTTTCTCTCCTTTCCCCTCCTTTTAGGGGAGTCCGTAACTTGGTGTTTCCTTCTGTTCATTGTTAAAATTTTATCAAGTTTCTCTCGACGAAGGGATTGGAAGGAAAGTTTATTCTTTATCTTTTTTTTCGTTAAAAATTTTACTCTTCATAAAAGGGGAAAGGGGAATAGAGACATTGGAAAGTTTCTATCCCTTCTTCCAGGATAATTGAAGAGTTGAAAATCTTGCTTTCTGCTAGATTTTCAAAAGAGATGATGATTAAGAAGCCATTGCAATCGATTTTTATATCGATCCTTTGTTCTTTCAAAGTTTTCGACCAAGTTTAAGAATCATCCTTACACTGGAATTCATAAATAACTCGTTATTACGAAATCATATATACACAATGTTATAATCGAGGAAACGAGAAAGAGAAAAAGAGAGAGAGAGGGATACAGGTAAAGTGATTTATAATTGTAGTATTTGAACAAAATAAATGAATCCGTGTCGTCTATATTTTAAAGCGGAAGCCGCGAGTAGCCTGTGCACGGTCGGTTGGATTTACGGGAAAAAAGAGCAGAAATCGACAAGGGATGTGCAAGAGCAACAAGTATTACGTATAAAAAGTAGTAGAGCGGAGCGATTTACGGTAAACTCGCGACTGCGACAATTTATCACGGCGACAGGCTCGGGATAATCTCCGATGAACCTGTTACGCTACAAATTAAGTTAAAAATGATTAAAGCTCCTCCGCTCCGCGGCATTCTCTGACCACGAGCGTATGTACTGTAATCACGAGAGGGCCTGATTATTTAACGAAGTTGCACGAAATCGATTAGCGTCTCGCTGGATTTTATTATATTTGTATATTTTCGAATCGATTGAATTTCCCTGTGCTTTATAATTTCTCGCGAATTCACTCTCACTTAACCACCTATTACGATTTTAATTTGCTGTACAATAATAATAATATTCGAAAGTATACAGCAGATGTGAAAACGAACGAAAGATGAAGTTTTCGCGTAAAAAAAACGCGAAGAGAGATTAAAAAATTTTTCACCAAAATCTATTCGGTATATAGAGGAGGGTATACCGTTTAATTTGCTTTCTGTTTTATCCCGATATCTCTGTCCGTTGCCGAGATATAACGATTCAAAGTTTAACGTGGCGCGAAGATTATGAATGGGCGCGCGCGAAATATGTATTTATTAGAAATCGTAAGTATCGGATAATTATATCAATATTTTTATGTAGTATAATATAACGTATCGTTATAAAGTCACGAATGAAAATTGAAATTTTCATATAAGAAAACATGAAGAGAGATTAAAAATTTTTTCGTCAAAATCTAATGAGAATATAGAGGAGGGTGTACCGTTTAATTTGCTTTTTGTTTTATCCCGATATCTCTGTCCGTTGCCGAGATATAACGATTCAAAGTTTAACGTGGCGCGAAGATTATGAATGGGCGCGCGACCCACTGACCTACATATTTTCCCGGAAATGCGTACTATTTTTCCAGGGATCGCGTCTGTCACTCGTCTGGAGTTTGGGATAGGTCAGCGAGACGAGGTGCGAGCGAGAGGTCCGAGTAAGCGACAAGGATAAAGATAATAAAAGATTAAAAATTACCTTTCTCTTTACACGACGATATCTCGGCAACCGGAAGTCGTATCGGGATAAATAAAAAAGCGTTTTAAAGAGCAAGGTCCCGCGCTTCTAACGATCGCTGATCCGTTGACCGGAAGTCATTATCTTCGGAGTTACAGCGATTCGAATTTTTCCTAATTTTTAATCGGGTTTAAGGTAAACGATGAAAAATTATTTCTTTATTCGTGGATATCTTTGGAACCGGAAGTCGTATCGAGATGAGTAAAAGAGCGTTTCAAAGAGAAATATTCCGCGCTTCTAACTATCGCTCGTCCATTAACCGGAAGTCGTTATCCTTAGAGTTACAGCGATTCGAATTTTTTCAAGTTTTAATCAAGTTTAACAGGTAATTTCTCGAGGTAAATGATCAAAAATTATCTTTTCTTTATTCCTGGGTATCTTTGGAAGTCGTGTCGAGATGAGCAAAAGAGCGTCGCTCATCTTTTTGAAAGATCAACCTTTATCAACCTTTATTATCCCTAAACATCGTCCTCCCGAGATCCGCCTCGCCCGTTTTCAATTTTCCAAGATGGATCGACACCACCGTCACGTGTTGAAAAACCGCGAACGAGCAAACCGACAAAGGTCAGCGAGACAAGCAACCGTTGCTCCGAAATAATCCCGCGGCTCTCATTACCGGCGTCGTTAATCTCCGCCTCGAGCAGCGCGCGGAACGAGCCAATTAATCTTGGCTCGGGAAGAGCGGCGAGCGGTTGTAAGCAACCAGAGCGCCACGGATGAATAATTAAATCTGTCCCCTCGACCTGATCGCGTCTTTCGAAAGGTTTCGTCGTTCCTCGGGAAAGAAGCGGCAATTGATCGTTCCGAAACGGGAGAAACAGGAAGTGGAAAGGATTTGTCGTGAAACGTACGTGGTGTACCGTTACGAGATAAAATTTCGAGCCAGGATGATATAAAGCTCGTTCTCCCGTGAACCAGCTCTTCGAAAATGGTTGGGATAAAAACCTATGGCAATAAAAACGTTATTAATGACCGCGATAATTGTGATACGATGGGATGGATATTAAGGCCACGTGAAAATGTTGAATTCGAGATCGTGTGAATTCGATTGTTTAATTTTTGATAGATTGAAACAAAGTTTCGTGATCATGATCCTTTCGACTGCTTTTGATTTAATCCAAAGATCGATCGTATCGAGAAAAATCAATTACCTGTTATTCTTGATGTAATATATCAATATTGAATCAGCGGCGAAATGAAATTTGATATTAAGAACTTAGAAGATTTTGACGGAAGAAGAAGGAGGATACAATTAAAAAAGAAGAACGAGATTCCCAAGTCGTACTTCGGTTCTCATCGAAGCGAAAATAACTCGTCGAGTCGTGTTGCTTTCACTGCAAGATACGAATAACTGCAAGGCCCGCGTGGGCGATGACTCGTTGCGAGGAATTCAGCCGAGGCGAATACGCGCCACGACTCTTGGCCTACTTCTTGTTTTTGAAATCACTGTTACATGAAATCACTCAGGAGAACCAGTTAAAAATCGATCCCAAGATTCCAAAGATAAAGAAGTTGAAACGCTCGCTTGTTTCTCATCGCCTTGACTCCTATTCGCTATTTCTTTCTATCCGGCACGAAGAATTTTCCAAAGTTTCGTCCGTAAACGGGTCAAGGACGAAAACTACTTTACTCCAGTGCAAAATCTCCAGGAATCCCGTTTTTCCTACCGAGGGATTTGCGTGGAGGAAAGAAGCGCATTTTCCACGACACACACGTCTTTGCAAATGAGTGCATTTTTGTGGAAACTTACGATACTTTCGTTGCATTCCTCTCTTTTGAATCCGTGCAACGATTCGTTATTTCTTATTTCTATTTATCTTGAAATATCGTATCCATCTTTTGTCAGATTATTAATAACTCTTTATATTGCGTATTAATAATACAATTTAAACAATCACGCAGAAATCCATATTACTAAATATATCAATATTCTCAGTAATTTTTCTCGACGATAATTGAGATAAGTTTAATATTTTTTCTTCGAGAATACTGGAGAATCTCTCGCATCTTTCAAAAGTAATCACGTCCAACAAAATGAATACGTTTAAGAGAAATTGTTCATAATAAAAGGACACGCATTGTCCCGGACGAAACCGTTTAAAGAAGATTGGTGGCCGTGTGGGTTAACAGCGATCAACAGGAAGCAAAGTACACGAATCCGCGCACGAATGGCCGCAAGATCGATCTATCGATCAGGCAAAGAGGGATATCGCGTTGTTAGATCGACCGCGTGCAAATTCTCGTCCTTTTCGATCGCGCGCAATTGGGCCGGAAGGGGTTTACATGCAATTTGCCGATGTGGAAGCACCTGCTGAAACCGCTTTAAATGGCAAACAAAGAGGGAGGGAGAGAAACAGAGAGAACGGGTCGTGTAAAACTTCCTTTTATGGAGGTCACGCTCTGCTCGCGTGCACACGCACACGCGCCCGTATAAGGAGCTTTTTCGAGAGGCTTTCGAATCGAACAGCAACACGATTCCACGCTTTTTTCATTTGCTTTGCTGAGAACCTTTAATTACGAACCGCTCTTCATCTGTCCCTTTTATTTTTCTCTCTCTCGCTCTTTAATCTCTCCTCCCTCTCTTCTTTCATTTTTCGAACAAAAGAGCCGACCCCCTTTTCGCGAAAACAGCCGAGGATTTTTTCCCGAATCGATGCTAAACGCTGTTATATCCATTTCTTTCTCTCTCTTCCTCTCTTTTTTTATTTTTTCTTTCTTTTTTTTTTTTTTTGAGGGGAGAGAAGGTTGGTTAATAGTTGAACACGTATAGACAATTCGCCACGTTCTTTGGTTAAGAAATTAAGGAGATTTCCTATCTTTTCGGAATTCCCTATCTTTCCTGCGGAAAATGGAACCTCGTTTCGTCCTCCTGGTTAAGAATTCTTTCCCGTTTTCTGCGAAATTATTGAAATGAAATGAAACCGAGGATTTCGAACGTGAAAATGCAGGGATAAGATCGGCACGCAATTTTAAATTAATAATTATCGGCTGTTGTTGAGTAGACTTGTCGAGAATCAATCTTTTGATAACAGTGGTTGAATTCATGTCGTATAAATATATAGATATCTATTATTGATGAATTTCTTAAATTATTCAGAAATAAAGATCTTATTACTTATTATAATGTAATTAAAGTTATTATTCAATTGTGCTTGTTATATGTTTGATTAAGTTTTTATATGATTGAAGCAGTTCGATTGTTTATTGCATAATTACGTCAATATCGTTGATAAAAGGCTTGTTGTTGTGTCAAGCTGTGCAATATCTTTTTCACTTTCTTTTAGAAATAATGATAAATTAATGTCGTAGATTATTAAAAAATAATTCAAGAGCTTCTTATTATTTTCTAATTAAATTATACCCGATAGAAGTGTTACGTCTTTTTTTCTCTCGTTTCCTTAAAAATAATAATAAAAGAAAAATTGATACGATTGGATTATTAAAAAAACAAGGAAGATAACTCGAAGATAATCGAAGATAATCGATTACAAGTTTTACGAATTGAAATTGTGATCCAACAATTGTTGCATATGATTCTCTCTTTCTCTCTTCTTGCTTGGAGAAATCATTTAAAGTTCACCTTTCCACGACTGTTTGTTGCCTTGTCTGGTTGCGAATCCGTGAGCACGTTTGCGTGGCTCGAGAGGGTGGTAATCCTGTTAGGAAAACTTCCCTCGTTTCGTTCGACGCGATTTACGAGATCGTAGTAGCGTTTGAGCACTTCGAGATACTTTTGAAATGGGATAAAATGGAATTCCAACCAAGATTTCTGTTACATTACAATCACAAATTTCACCGAATTGTGCGAATAAATTAATCTAACCTGTCCCCGGACAAATTTCAGAATTTTAAACAAATCTTTCGTAAAATTAATCTTTGAATTTATAAAAGCAAACAATTGACGATTCTATTACCGATCCAATAATTCGTATCTTACAAAATACTCTTACATAAAAACCTGATCTCGGAAACTCTCTTTCAGTTCAGAATTGATTCTTCTAAAAGGAATAGAAATTGCAAACTCCGGGGGTAAAAAGGCGCATTCTTGTTGAATATAATATAAAAAAAAAGAGCAAGAATCGTAGCCATCACAACTTGTAGAATTTTCTTCCTCGATCGATACACGTCATCCACCTGACTCGACAACCAAGTCCAAGTCTCGTTTCCCCCTTTCACCCGTTTTGCCTCGCGATATTTACGAGCGACACCGAACACCCATGGAAAACTGAATTTTCCTCCGCTGTTTGCCTCCTCGAAATGTCTGCCGCCTCGTCGCGTGCATTGTTTACCTTCACCACTCGTCTCGCGGCGACCACACACACGAGCGGCGGACACACCAACGCGCACAGCCTCAACTTTGATAAAGTAATCCGTTTAAGCGATTCTCGTCGTTTCCAGCCTGCTGCCCACGCGCCGATTCCCATGATACCGGCCACCGATAACGCCTCCTACGCGTAAATTAATCCCCGCCGATGCTCGGCCACCACCAGATATCGAACCGTTTGCAAAGCGACACGATGCGTTATGTTTAATTCATATATATATATCGATTCGATATCGATACAGCTCCTACGGCTCGGTTATTGAAATTGGAGCACGTGTCCGTCCTTAGATGTAGCTTCTTGTGAATGAGGAGGAGGAGGAGGATCGTGATACTCGAAAGGAAAATTCTCGAGTATAATTTTCGTGAAATAATTCTGTATATTTATCAGTTTGAATCGCGTACTTTTCGAGCGAAAATTCCCAGAGCTTCCCTTTGATCGCCTTTTTCTCTCCCCCGTTTGGCTTCCCTGACCTTATTCCGCCGGTGCTTGCCGCTCGAACGGTCGCACGATATCTATCTGCCTTATTTTTTTTCTTCTTTTTCTTTCACTGCCCTCCGGCAAAATTGTTTACAACTGGCCGTATTATGAAATATTACCGTTGTCGTGTGCTGCGAAAGTCGTTGCGAAACCGAGCCTTACGAAACGTTATCCCCGGCCGAGTTAATGGGCGACGCGAGTGATCTTGAATAATGATCGTCGAACTACCACTCTCTTAGTCGGTGCACGGGCTGTGAAACGATTTAACATTGATCCTGGGGAAACGGGGAAGGGAAAACAGATCGTTTGGACGGTGATTTTTCAGTGGAGGTGGAAGGGTGGGTATGCATTAGCGATTTTCACGAAATTCGACGAGTCGATTTTATTGTTTTGTCGTATTTCAAAAGGATGGAAAAATGTTGTACGTAATCTTACCTTGTACATGATATAATTGCGTGACACGTGGCGATTTATTTTCGCATAATTGAGAATTATATATATTTTTATAATAAGTTCTTGTAAAATTGTTTACAAGTAGATTCTCCATTGAGATAACTGGTCAATATTATCAAGCATGTAAAGCGGATCAATGAGCTTGATCGATAAGCTATGTCCTGGATCCGAAACGGAATTCGAAAATGAGCGATGGCGGACGTTGGCTGCCTTGCGGAGAATTGAAACAAACGATGTCCAAAGTGCAATTATTCAACTTTGACAACGAGTTGACTGGCCGCGTCTGTTGCGGAGGCGTTTTCGAGGAACGGGCGCAAAAAGAAGATAGAATTGATCGATTGGATTGTTTCACCGACGTTAGAAACTGGATCTTTCGTCTATCTAAAGTTAGATAGATTTCTCTTCCTAAGGTGGAAATGTGGCGGAGTGAGAAACCTGTTCGAGAAGAGAAGTAATTAGAGGAAAATAGCGTCGATTGTTGCAGCTGAATCAGTTGCTCGGTGATGCAATGAATCTGAACCTCTCGGAATTTTCTTTTTTTCTGAAGATCTGTTATCTTTATATAATAATAATAATAATAATATCGAATTAATTTCTCGATTAGAAACGTTGCTCTTCCATTAAGTTAAGATCGGATCTCTGAATTCTCGTTGAAATAAATTCCCCTTATCATTTATAACATTTTTTTCTTACATGTATTATACCGTGCGATTTAAAGATAATTAGAAATAAAATTACTCGCTCTCTTGCTTCACGCGCAATTTTTAGAAAATCCTTTAATTAATCGAGTCATTTCAAGAAACTCGATAAAAGTGGTCGAAATCTATTATATAACCAAGTATAAAGTCGGTTATACATATATAGAATCTTAAATTAAGAACGCGTCGTTTAAAAAGTTAAACGATCCCGTGTTAAAAGTTTAATCGCGTCAAAAACGATTCATCGACGATCATCGGAATAGATTGGACGTGGTTTGACACAGGGCAACGTTGGAAACGGTTAAAATTAAAATGGAAGTGAACTGTAATTTTCTTCTATGCTCGGCTCGCTCGTCGAAGTTCGAGAGTAATAAGTTAATAATAGGTTACCTTGCAAGGTCCACGTGGCGGTAACGAAGAACAAGAGGGTGGAAATCGATTGGAGGACTCGTGCGGAACCGTATAATGCAGTGTAAAGAGATTCAAAGTAGCGGAACTATGAAGGAAATTCTTTCAAAAAAAAGAAAAAGCAATAAAAAAGAAACGAATCGTGAAGAGAGAGAGAGAGAGAGAGAAATAAATCTCAGAACAGAAGACGAACGGTCCGTGTAATGAATATTTTAACGATGGATTCGATGTTAAGGTTGAATTTAAACGACATACGAATCCTGGCTGTGTATCAGGACGGCGTGAAAAATATTTCGACCAGGCCTCTTCATCGAATTCGATGCGTGTTACTCCGACAAAAAGTTAGCACGAAGACACGCACGTGTATTTGAGAGCGCGCGTACCAGCTTCGGGCGAGCAAGTCCTCGCCGCGTGGCGAGCATTTAAGCCACGGCTTAACCCGGCTTAAAACGTTACTCGGCTCCCTCTCTCGTACTTCCGCCACGTTCCGTTGGCCAACCGCCGCGCCACGGCTTTTAATCGAGCGCCACCGGATTATCGCGACTCGCAATCTTCGCCCGACCTTCGAGCACGACGGTTCATTCGTATTCGAGCCTCGATCCCGATCGGGTGATACGCGTCTCGGCAATTATAGCGTGTTATTCTTCGCTCTTATGGATCGTTGGAATCGTTTATTTATTATTTTATAATAAAATTATAACGATATAAAGTTAAACGGAATTATTAGAAATATGTATTTATTAGAAATCGTAAGTGTCGGATAATTATATCAATATTTTTATGTAGTATAATATAACGTATCGTTATAAAGTCACGAATGAAAATTGAAATTTTCATATAAGAAAACACGAAGAGAAATTAAAAATTTTTTCGTCAAAATCTAATGAGAATATAGAGGAGGGTGTACCATTTAATTTGCTTTTTGTTTTATTCCGATATCTCTATCCGTTGCCGAGATATAACGATTCAAAGTTTAATATAAATTATGAATGGATCCGCGACCCACTGACCTATATTTTTTCCTGGAAATGCGTACTATTTTTCCAGGAATCGCGTCTGTCACTCGTCTGGAGCTTGGGATAGGTCAGCGAGACGAGGTGCGAGCGAGAGGTCCGAGTAAGCGACAAGGATAAAGATAATAAAAGATTAAAAATTACCCTTCTCTTTACACGACGATATCTCGGCAACCGGAACTCGTATCGGGATAAATAAAAAAGCGTTTTAAAGGGCAAGGTCCCGCGCTTCTAACGATCGTTGATCCGTTGACCGGAAGTCATTATCTTCGGAGTTACAGCGATTCGAATTTTTCCTAATTTTTAATCGAGTTTAACAGGATTTAAAAACGATGAAAAATTATCTTTTCTTTATTCGTGGATATCTTTGGAACCGGAAGTCGCATCGAGATAAGTAAAAGAGCGTTTTAAAGAGGAAGGTTCCGCGCTTCTAACGATCGTTGATCCGTTGACCGGAAGTCATTATCTTCGGAGTTACAGCGATTCGAATTTTTCCTAATTTTTAATCGGGTTTAAGGTAAACGATGAAAAATTATTTCTTTATTCGTGGATATCTTTGGAACCGGAAGTCGCATCGAGATAAGTAAAAGAGCGTTTTAAAGAGGAAGGTTCCGCGCTTCTAATGATCTTTCATCCATTAATTGGAGATCATTATCTTCCAAGTTATAGGGGTTTAAAGTTTTCGTTATTTTATTAACGTTTAATCAAACTTTAAAATAAATTACAAATTTTTAAATTAATATATCTATTTCTGGACGAATATTGTAATCGTTTTTCTAATAATACATGGTATATTAAAATATTCTAAATTGATTTACGCGGTTCTAATTCGATAACAAAAAGATTAATTTTCAAAATTTAATCAATAATTTTACAAATCTGTATATATTTATTTATATTATATTTATATCATATAGATATAAATTTTGACCAAACCCTGGCTTCGAAAATTCGAATCTTTCGACAGAAAGATGTTCCATGTTTTCAGAGAATCCACCGAGTACGTACACTTGGTTGTTTAACTTCTTCGTGGATTAGAGAAGTCTCGATATTTGATTTCCACGTTGAACTGTCGAAGATTCGGAGATTTTGAACTTTACGGAATCTTGATATTCTTGAAATTTGCTCGAGAATCTCGGCGAAGCGATCCCATGGTAGACTAAACTCGAAACTTCCTTCGGTAAAAGGAGTGTCGATCTCCAACCGCGTTTAACTCGCAATTAGGTTTAATAACAGATCGATAAGAATCAACGTGTGCCTTGCACAAATCTGCAATTTTATCTCGTCTTAGATTCATGAGCGCGTTACAGAAACCAGATGACCCAATTATATCGGCGAACGGTTTGCTCGAGAGGAGTTGTAACGAAATTACACTGGCTCTATTACGATGATGGTTGAGCCCAACTGCGAATAAATAGGTGTATCGCAAGCCTGATGGATTTCCAAAGATCTCTCTTATCGAATTCAACAAGCGAGGATTCCCTAAGTCGATTCGTCGGAAACTCTGATTTCTCCAGAGACTCTGGCAAAAGGGAAGAGAATCAGATTGTCCGAGAAACGTTCGAGAATTGAAACATCTTTTCTTTGCCTTTTGAGTATTCATTTCTCCATGTTTATCGTCCACCAGTGTATCATATCTTGTCGCGATAAAATAATTTTGTATCTCTTGGAATATACTCGAAAATCAAAGTTGTAAATAAATTTCTTTCGATGAAAATTTAATTAACGTATGAAAGTATATACCAATTGAATATTTTCAAAATTGTGTTTGCACGATATAAATGGCGAAAGGTAAAGACTGTATAGCGCGTTATTATAAATGTTATTATGAATTTATGAGAAATTTAAACGCGAGAAAATTTACATATAATATATAAAATTTCCACTAAAACATTGAATCTTTATTTCTGCTCCTTCGACGATGAAAACTTGAATTTGCTTAAACGTCTGTTAATTACGAAATATATAAATTATTTTACTGCATAATATGCAATAAAAAATATGCAAAGGAAGTTTTTCTTTTTAAAAATATCAATTTATGAATATAATTTACTCGTGATTTCTAATCGGAAGAATTTGAGAAGAATTTTGTTTTCATCGTCTCATATTCCTGAGACGTTTGAAGTAAAAGCTCTCTTTTCAAAAGTTGTACTTGGACGGATGCTCGAGATGACCGAGTTCCAGACACGCGCGTGGAACTCGAAACATGCTTCTATTACGTACACTGGACAAAATTAAGTGGACACAATGTTAGGAAATTCATTGTTCAGATACAATGATGGAAATGAATTTGAATTTTTCAACATAGAACGTTTTTGGGGACGTGGTATGTACGTATGTACAAATAAAATCATAAAATCAGTCCCTATAACTACTTACACGTATTTGTTATTGGTAAACTTCAGACCGTGGACACGTAGAGAGTTTCGCGTTAACGGAAAGACAATGTAAACAAACATTGGGATTACCTTCCAAATGTATCGCCAGTATTCGTAAAGCCTTCGTATCGGAAACTTTAATATCATCGAATAAGCATGTCTAATAAAAAACAAGAAATTTGTGCCCAGTTACGAAATCTAATTGTGTCTGATTGCAGGAATGATCAAAGTTATCGTTATATCGCCCAAAAATATAACGTCTCCAAGAGTAGTGTCCATAAAATTTATAAAAAATACTTAGAGCATGGTCGTGTCGATAATTTACGCGGTCGAGGACGGAAACGTAACACAAGTGCGTACGAAGATGGAAGAATTGTAAGAGTATCTCGACGTAATCCAGCGATAACATCGAGAAATATCGTTGAGCAGCTTCGATTAAATGTATCTTCAAGAACTGTAAGACGAAGATTAAAAGAGGTAGGTTTAAGAAATTGTGTGGCTAAACGTAAACCAATCGTTGAAGTACAAAAGGAGAAACAAATTTAAATTTCGTCATAAAGCCACTATCATTCTGGAATTAATTTGGACGAGAATAAATTTATCCTTAATATAAATGAATCCTTGAAAAAAAAAAATAGTATGTTTTGACCGACTCGTTCAATAAAATTTAGATCACGAGTTGAAATGAATTAGCTTTTCAGTCGCTCACTAGAACGTGTCCACTTAATTTTGTCCATTGTACTGTAAGTGGCTCTTCTGACGTAGTTGAAAACGTCTTAAAACTCTTATATCTCCAGCAGTAAGATTCCTTCCCGATTGTGAAACTTTTGGAAGAAGTTTTGAGAAAATAAATCAAACGAAGTATACTTGCCAAACAGTATACTTTGTCCATTGAATTTACCACTTTGCGTTCCACCCTAATGCGCGAATAAATCTTCCTTCATCTCATTCCTTTTCAAACACACCGATGCACACACAATATTTAACGAACGAGCAAGGACGATATTAATTTAAACCCGTTCCCAATTATCCCGATCGTTCCATCGTGCATGAGAAAAACATGCAGAGTGGAGCTGCGTTTAGAAGAATGGTCTGGAATAAAAACGAAAGGAAGTCGCGGAGGGCGGAGTGGAGAGGAGGATGGTTCGAGGAGGGCCTTTGACGGCGCGCGAAGGGGGACCCAAACTAACCAACCCTTCAACTTGCTCGGTCTGCAAGGGTGCGCGCGATATTGATTCTCGCCCACCACTTCCACCAACTAGTTGTGCTACCTGCACGCGCGAGTACAACACGGGCGAATCATGGCGGTTCTCCTCTCCTATGCCCTGTGTGTACCAAGTGTTCGTCGTCTCGCACGTCTCAACGAGCGTCACACAGAACGATCGAGCGCCTGGTCGTCAATCGTGCCTCGCAAACGTCTCCCGCCCTGGTAATAATCGATGACGATCGATCCCGTTCGAGCGGAATGTTTCGAGGGGGGGATAAAGGGTTCTATCTTCGATCACCCCTCGATCCGCCGTGAAACGCCCGTTCGATGGGATTCGGAGACCGTCGATGCCTCGTTACACAGAGAGAGAGTTTTGCTTGGAAATGTGAATCGTGATACGGACGTTGATAAATGGGGGCTTCCTTGTATTCCGTTGCAAATCGTTGTTGCTCGAGTTGAACATAGTTTTGGGGATGACGCGGATCAATAATGACGATGTTGAATTAACCGTTGACGAAGATGTAGCTTATTTGGTAGGTCGATAATTAAATACGAATTCAATCCAAATTCGATTTGATATTTAGAAATCAAATGTAAAATGTGTAATGATAAATGGAATAAAATCCATTTTACAAAAGTATGTATATATATAGACACACATAGAGCTTGTATAGTATATCTAATGCAAGAGTAAGTTGTCTAATTTGAATTCCCTTTGCCTCCCTCCTCTCGAAACCTCGATCTCATCACCTCGCCGCCGTTTATCAGGTGTATCAACCGAGCCGCGTTTAATCGAGCCACGAGACGAGTCGCGAGGTTTCTCTATCAATCCCGACCGTTTAGGATCGTAACTCGTCATCGGTCTCTCCGAAGAATCTCCCCTTTGCAGTTCCGCGCGATGATCTTATCTTTCATGAGCCAACGAGATTAATAACGCGAGATCACGCTTCGAGTCGGTCGTTGGAGAAAATAGGAACGATGGAAAGGCAAGCAAAGAGAGAGAGAGGAAGGGAGAAGGGAAGCGTTCGTTCGTAGCGGACAAATACAAGACAATGAAGATTAATGTTTCGACCTGGTTCCCTAGCCTGGTAGCCGACAGCACCGTGCGAACTTAGTTTTCGTTAATCTTCGGGGTCGCCCGTTGCGGTTTATGAGACGTGCCTTATTTTCGAATGTCTCATCTGCGTGAGGAACCCGCGGGGAATATACCTCTCCTCTCGTGAGAAACGTTCGAATTTACATTTAATTAACATTACGTGTAATTTCTTAAAGAATCCATTCTATTAAATGTTCTAAATTCTTTTTACGTATCTTTTTCCAAATGATTTCGATTTATTTAGAGAAATACTGGAAGCTCATCTTTTTGCGAAGATGTTGAAGCGGATTCGTTGTAATAATCGGTTTTATTTGCAGATCAGCAGTCGGCGTGACATGGATGTGAGCTTCACGAACGTATTAGAGGGGGCTCGCCAGTACTTCCAGGGACTGCCGGTACCGAGTACAGGTAGTGCGACCGCGTCAGCGGATCACGGTCTCGCGACATCAACGAGTTCCGCCTCGTCCGTATCGTCGTCGCACGACCATGGCACCTCCTCGTCCGTGGCTCCTCCGTCACCGGCACCACCCGCACCGCCACCACCACCGCCACTATCGTTACCGTCGCAATCGGCTTCGAGCGGCAACACCAACGATCAAGAAACGAACCGATATCTCAACGATGTCAGGCCGTCGTCCGTGGACAACGCGGCGACGAGCAGCACCTTCTGGAGCCCATCCGTCGAACCTTATCCACCCCAGCCGACCAGGGTCGAAGTTCCGGACACGAGGCCAGGCGACGAGGGATCCCCCATGGAGGCGAGCTCGTCATCCTCGAGCATCATCACTCTGACGGAGATGCAGCCGGTATCGGCCTCCAATCGTTCCTCCTCCGCGTCGAACTTCTCTCAGAAACAGCCAACAACCTCCTCGTCGTCCAACAACGATCCTCTTCAACATCACCACCACCATCAGCATCATCATCATCAGCAACAACCAACGACCGCGGCCGCGCCGACCTCGCCCCATCTGCATCAGATGCAACCACCGCAGCAGCCCAGTTCTCCGGGCCCCGTTTACCAACAGCTGAACCCCGTCTCCAGAACCTCGTACTCGACCGCGGAGATATTCGCCTCGACGCACCAACCGACTTATCAAACTGCCAACGATCGACAATCGCAGCCGAGCGCGCCGGTCGTAGCACAGAGAACCCAATATTATCCTCGCTACCATCATCCGGACATAACCAAGAGCGCCCCGGTTCCGTTCACTCAGAGCTCCATCTACCAATCGTCCACGGTCGCAGCGGCGCCCACGTCGACGGGGAACGTGCAACCGACCACGAGGCCGACGCCTGTCGAGCAGAGCAACGCGACCAATCTCGCTCCCACGCAAGGCCAAGGGCAGGAGCAAAGGGTGCCGCCCAGCTCGTACAACACCGGCAACAACGGTGTCCCGGCATCGAGTAGCTCGATTTACGGCTCGTCCTCGGGGACGCACAACTATCGCGCGACGCAGCATCAGCAGAGCCGATTGAACCCGTCGTCGTCGTCGTCGTTGTCGTCATCATCGTCGTCGTCGTCGTCCTCGTCGTCGTTGTCGTCGAGCAGCCAAGCGATGGACAACAACAGGCCCTCGCACCAGGAGAGATCGCATAACTCGCGCGTCTCCTCGTCTCCGTCCTGCTCGTCGGTGAACCCGTGCAGTCCCCGCCATACGGCCAATCCTTCGAGTCACATTCCTTCGTCTTCGTCGTCGTCCACGTCGTCGCTCTCTTCGTCCACGTCGTCGTCGCCCTACCAGAATCTTCCGGCGCACATTCCTTCGTCTCACTTGCCATCCGCCGGGAGCATGATACCTCCCCCTCACCATCAGCACGCTCAACAACAACAGCAATCGCAGCAGATGCAACAGCACTCGCAGCAGCTTTCTAGTCGAATAAACGCCTCTCCTCATTCGATGGCGTCCAACTCGTACGCGGGCCGAATGGTCGTACACGGGGCGTCCGCCCCCTCCTCCTCCTCCTCTTCCTCCTCCTCCACCTCCTCCTCCACGAGTTCGAATCAAATGCCGCCACCGGCGGCACTAGGCGGTTATCACCCCGTCGCCTCGCCCCACGACGTTCCGCATCACGCCACCCCGTCGCCCCACAGACAATCGCCCCACGTGTCCACCCTGCACAATCCTCACGCCTCTCCTCATCACACGCCGTCCCCGCACAGCGGCTTCCAGCCGCACTCGCCGACTTATCCTCCCCCTCCGCCCCCGGCCACCTCTCACTCCACCCCTCACTCCTACCCCACCCTGCCCCCCATCACCTCGCAGCACTATCAGCAGCCGAACGCGGCCGGCTACGCCGCGAATCCGTACGGATTGCCGCCACAATCTTCGTATCATTCCTACCAAAAGAGCCCTCAACCGGCGCAACACACGCAGGCCAACTATTATTCGCAATCGAGCCGATCCCAACAGAGCCAGCCGTACGTCCAGCAGATGTCGATACAGCCGCAGTCGATCTGCTCCGGCGGCGGAAACGCGAACGGCGCCGTCTCTTATCAGCCGAGCAAACCGGTCACGTACAACGGGGCAGACGGGGCGAAGAGGAACTCGATGGAGGTGCCCTACGCCTCGCCGTACCGCGGCCCCCAGACGTCGCTCACCGGCCAGAGGAGCGGCAACACGCACAACCTTCCACCCATCGCCGCTCTGTCGTCCTATCATTCCAACAGGCGGGAATCCGCGAGCAAAGGGCAGTCGGTGGTGCAGAGGCAACGCGGCTACGGAGCGGCGGCGGCAACGAACAAAGTTTCGGTCGTGACGCCGCCCGCGTCCTCGATGGCGGCGCCCCAAAGGTTGGCCGAATATCCGCCCACTCTGTCGGCCATGAATCACGCGATGCCCGTGAACGGGAGGACGAACACGGTGACCAATTCCTCGTACAGCAGGTACACCGGTTACCCGAGCTACGCCACCACGATGGCGCCCAGCCACCAAGGCAGCAACTCCTCGAGCACCACCGTCACCTCTATAGGCCACTCGGCGTCCAGATCTTCCGTTCCCTCGGCCACAACGATACACGGTTACCAGACGGCGGACGCGAACCGCGCGGGATCCGGGTATCACCATCAGCCCGTCAGAGGCAGCGAGGATTACGGAGGGTACAAGGAGTACCCCTCCTCGTATCAGAATTCAACCGCGGCCACGATCCAATCCACGGTCGCCCCTTCCGTGGCAACCTCGTCGCCCCAGACGAACGGGGTGAGGAAAAGGGAATCCCCTTTGGACCTGTCCGTGAAAACGGTGAAGACGTCCGCCGACTCGACCGCCCAGGACGACGTCGAGACGATACCGACGATGGAGAAGCACGTGAGCAGCACCGGCACGGTGATCTCGAGAAGCAACAGTTCCAGAACCATGCTTCCGCCTCCCCCGCAACCTCCGCCTCCGCAACCGGCCCCCTACCCTGCCTACGACAACAGATTGTCGGCCGGTAACGCGAGGAACTTGCCGCCGACGAGCAGCATACGAACGTCCACGCCTGTTTGCGCGCCGAAGGTCGATTTCCTGCCGGACTTCAATTCCGCGCCGTTGCGCCACCACCACGGCCAACAACCGCACGAGAATACTCTTCAACGGAGGAGCAGCTCGACCCAGCAGCTCTACGCCCCGCCCCCGCAGCCTCTTCCCTCGCAGCATCCTAATAATAATACCGCTCCACTGCCCCACATGTCCACGTTCAAGAAGACTTCACTGCCCACCACGCAGGTTTACGAGCCGGCGCCGCCTCCACCGCCGCCGTCGTCCTCCTATCCGACGACCAACGACTCCACCAACGCCTCGAGATCCTCGAGGTATCCGTCTTCGATGATGGACCCGGCGAGGATAGGGCCAGCCGCGCTTCCCATTCAGGATTACTCCCCGTCCGACTCGTCGAAATATTACCTGGACAGCAGGAGCAGCAAGTTCGGTCAACCGCCCCAGCAGCAGAGGGAGAGGACTGCCACCCCCTCGAAGAGGCCCGGAGAGACGATATACGGCGCCGGGGGGCCGAACAAACAGCCGAGGCTGGACACGTGGATCCAGCAGAGATTGTCAACCGCGAAGGCTCTGTACGAGCAGCAGAAGAGGCAGGAGATGAATCTGCCTGTCCCGTTGCCCAATGGGACCCTGGTCGCGCAGAATAGTTACGAGCAGAGGTCGGATAACGGGTACGCGTCGTCCGAGTCGGCGTCCAGGTATCAGCAACCGTCGTACTGTGATAAGAGGAATTACGCGGAGCCCAAGGTCACTCACGCCTCACCGCCCTACGTCCATCCGGTGATCACGAAACCTGCGAACGTTCATTCTGTGCCGCAAGCCGGGCAAACGTCCGTGTACCCGAATTACAGGCAGAGCCAGAAAGGTAGCGGGCCGCCAACAACAGGTGGTGCCACTTCGGGGGGGCAGGCCACGACCGAGCCGCCTAGCAACACCGGTGCCGATAAAAGGGTGCTCAGCTTGTTGAGGAACAGCCTGGAGAACAAGCAGCAGAGGGAGGAGCAGATGAACAGTCAGCAACCTATCCTGGCTAATCACAGTCAACAAAGTTTTCAAAATAAGGTATGCGCTCGACTCGCGATAGCATGGGAGTGTGCGGGATAGAGTTTCGATTTGTTAGCAGGCTTGTTTTTGAGGGTATAAACTTTCGATTAATATTAATTGGAGTAAGTTTGAAAGCTTTCGAGTTAAGGGATATTAAGTTACTTCGTAAGCGAGGTACGCTTCGGGAGATAAACAGCCGAGCCTCGTGAAAATATAAAACTAAGCTCTAAGCTTGAAATTCTCGAGAAAATTGGATAAATCAGTCACTCTCGCGGCTAATATATCAATTTCTTCCTTCCTTCCTTTTCCTTTATCTCTCTTGAGAAATTCTCTTGTTAACTACCTCCTCTCCTCTCCTTCCGTTCCTTTCGAAATTTCCCGCATTCGTTTCCACGTCGTCTCGATACATCGATCTCAATTCCTCCCTTCTACAAAATCTGCCAGTCGAACGTCAAATAATCATCCTCGTCTTCCTCGTCGAGAATCATATCCGAGGGAATGACGGATGTAACAAGTGACGTTCCAGTGGTGGTCTCAGAGGCGGTGAGAACTGTCCGTTATCGTACTCTAACGCGTTGTGTTCCCTATTCCCAAAGGTTGTTGCACCGGTCGAGCCCAAAACGAACATAGGAAGGCACAACCTGTCACCATTCACGGCTGCAAGCTTGCTGGAACGAAACAGCAACACGCCGCCCCATTACAAGTTCCATGTGCCGAGAGCGGTAGACTCGATCACTCAGGAGGCCCCCCGTAGTTTGTACGGCTCGAGAGTAAATTCATCCGCCACGCTACCTGGCAAGGAGGCACTCCTGGGACCCCGAGGAGCCGAGAATCAGATTCACCGTGACAAAGACGACGGCCTCGCCGCCATATTGGCAGCGAAAATCAGAACGAAGGCGGAACTGAAACAGGTGAACTTACATGTAATGCATTTAATTCGACTTTCCTTTTTGTTTTTCTTTTTTTAATCTTAAATTGATTTTCGTTCGATTCGAATGGATTGTTAATAAAACTTGTTATTCTCTCTTTTTTTTTTATTTTGACACTTGAAGGTGGGGACCGGCCAATTTGCAACGAAACCGACCAATGTACCCTCCCAGGATGCATCGTCCACTCCAAAAGGTAGAGGTTCGAGATTCTGTCGATTTATCGGATTCTTTCTTCGTTATTGATTCCGTGAAAATTCAATTTATTTTGTTTTATCTTGCGAAACGATGCTCGTTTTATTTTAATAATTATAAGGATGTATCTTACAAAGTAACTCTTATTTATTATTGAAACTTGTTATTTTATTTTACACGTCGATGATAAATTAAAAAGAGTAAAGGTAATTAGTCGATGTTTTTTTAAAGAAGGAAATTATCGGAAGTTGAAAGGTTAATATATTTATTCGAAGATCGATACTCTATAAATATTCTCGTATGAAATATTGATATTCTTCACTTTTCAAGCTGCTTTCTTAAAATAATTTGTATCGTTAAGTTTTAGTGATAATCTATCTTGATTGATGGGAAAGTTATATTGATTTTTGATTGAGAATTTCAAATAGCAATAAATACCATTGGATATGATGATAAATTCATTTTATAAAAATCATCTTATTTCATGGACCACGCTTTAAGAATCATACGTTACTTTAAATATTTCTCAAATCTCAGGGAAAATTCAAAAATTCCAATTCATTTTCAGAACAAGACAGCGCCGCATCAACGTCGACACCTCAATCAGGCTCGTCTGCAGGCAGTCCTCCAAAATTGACTCGCGAGAAGGTGGCCTGTTTACCGCCCCGAAGACGCCTGTTCTCCAGAACGGAAGAGGAGAATATGCCGGTGGCCGCGACGGTTCCGGTTCCGGCGCCACAGCCTGCGATCGCTTCGAGCGTGCCGGCGCGCGCCAGCGGATTCAGAAGTTCGTCCGAGACTTCGGTGTTCGACTTCAGAGAGAGCGATTCCGAAGGCGAGATGCCTGTTCTCGAGCGGCAAACGCTCGAGGAGATGAGGAGGGACAGAAAACAGCTGTCGAAGGTGCAGCCACCCGTTCCACTGAACGATGCCATGTGCATGGGCATGACCTCATCGTCAGATCTCGTGAAAATAGAATTGAAGGTAACGTTATTTGCGTATGGATGTTTCTCCCGTGATTCGTTCCTGTTTGGTCGAACAGCCTTGAAAAGCAACGACTGTTTAATCGTTTAGATCATCTTGAACGATTCATAAAATTGTTTGAAAAAGAATATCACTTCTGTTGGAATATAACGTTTTAATGCGAAATAAGTCTCTCTGTAATGTGAAATAAATTGTAACAAAATTCTAAAATTAATTGTAAGAATTAGTTTGAGATGTAATGTTGTATCAGTCTCAAAAAGATTAATCTCCTGGGCATACAAAAATAATATGAAATCGATGGATCTTGTTTGTATAAATTCATTTATTTCTATGAAATAATTTTGAAGAGCGAAATATTTTTCAATGTAATTAGAAAATGAAAATTATTACTCAATGTTATCAATATAAATCTATCCAATTTATATTTTCTTTGCCACGCATATTTGTCACGAACATTTTCACTCGATGCAACAATTGCATTAGATTCATCCGTTTTCAGGAGAACGACAAGATCACCGAAGTAGACACGTTTTGGTCCAGCACGTGCGACAAGTTTATGGAACAGCTACGAACCGGCGACGCGATGAAGAAGCGTGGCCGCAAGAAAAAGGTCAGTTGTACTATTACCTCGAAGCTCGATGACGCTGGAAACGACAGCAGCAAAGAGTCGGACGCGAACACGTCTCAGATCAAACCCGAGGACATCAAAAAGGAGATTCAGGATGACGATTCGCCCATGGACAGCAAGGATGAGTCTCCAGAAGCGACGAAAGATGAGGAATCGTCGGAAATGAAGGATATCAAGGTTGAGGTGAAGACGGAGCCAGAGATGAGCAAGGACGACGAGGAGAAGAATTCGAGCGACGATTCGGACGAAGTGCCGTTGATTCGACGAACGAAGAAGAAGACGAAGAAGGATGACAGTGATTGCGAGGAGGAGATAATATGCAGGAAGAGAAGGGTGCGCAGAGGAAGCAGAATTAAATTGCAATCATCCAGTGGAAGCGAATCTTCGAGCGAGGAGAGCGATGGCAGCACGGAGTTTGGTCACGGTTCTTCCGTGGCTGACAGGTTAAGGGCTAGAAAACGATGCGCCAACAGCAGCGCAGAATCCGAAGGGATGAAGCTTAGATCCAGAGACGCGACGCCGCAAAAATCTAAATCCGAGAAAGAATCCAAATCCTCCACTTCGAAGACTTCTTCCCAGAAAGGAAAACCAAAACCTCTTTTCGGAGACGGTAGCGATTTCAGACCTGGTTGGGAGGAGGAAGTTTACGTGTACAAGAAATCCTTGAGGATGCCACCTAGATTGATTACAGTGTCGAAACCGTCTAGGTTTCACAGGTTGTCTACCTCGCTGCCTGATTTGGATCCCGGTTCTCCAGCCTTGTCTGTCTCCATGGATAGTTCTGATGTGTATTTGAACAGGAAGAAGTTGGTTGACAGCGACGTGGAGTCCAATTACAGTTTTAGTACAACTGGAATTGGAATAGGAAGTAAGATCGATGATGAGGAAGCTACGTCGTCCACGACCATCTCGTGTCCGCCCAAGGGTATGAAGCACTCGAAGTCGGAGAACAGTTCTATCGTTGATGTCTTGGCTCAGAAGGTCGGTACCAGTAAGAAGGAGCAGAAGAGGAAACAGAAGGAGAAGTTGGACAAAGGTGCAAACAAAACGCCGCAGAAAGGCAACAACGAACCTGAATTGCTCCCTACTCCAAGTCTGACACCCTTGATGGAAACGTCCAAATCGCCGAAGGGTAGATCACCTGTCAAAGATAAATCATTAAAAGCTATCAAAATGACAGATTCGTTCCTGTTCGGTTTCCGCAAGGAAACTGTGAACAATTTCCGTGATACGTTTAAGAATAACCACGCTTTGCCGAACGAGTTCTCCACATTGGTGCTTAAGAGTAGAACGAGAACAGAGACTAGGGTGTTGAAGAAACAGGCAACAATTAGAGAAGTTTTCGGCGAGGATAGGCCAGCTTCGGCACCACCTATGCAGAATCACGATGACACCTCTCAAGATGACGATTCTCAGAACGAAACACCAGAGAATAGATTGAGTAAAGAAAGAACCTTGAAGCAGAAGGTGGTTTCGAGGCTGAAGAACGCTGGTATTTTGAGGAGTCACAAGGCGATTATGAACTCGAAGCATCATCTGTTGATGAAGAGGCGGAAGGACTTGTTGAAATCGCTGGCTGAGAAGAAGCTGCGACATTTAAAGACTGAGACGGAAGAGGAACCGGCACAGGAGGAAACAAATGATGCGCAAGAGACGGAGAACAATGAGCTCGATGACGAGACCAATGAATCAGAAGTTCCTAATAAGAAGAAGCTTAAATTGCGGACGAGCAGACGAAAATTCCGTTCCGGATTCGATTACATTCGCAAGAAAAAGAAACCTTTGAAGAAGGATGAGACGTTACCCAAGGAAAGAAAGAGGGTGAGCTTTTATAAGAGTATTTTTATAAACAATGATATTTTGATCAATAAATATTTTGTTCAAACAAAAGAATTCATATAGTAGAATCATTAAAATAAATTATTATTTTCTTATTTAAGAAATTCTATGTTTTCAGATTGTTCGATTTTCAACAACTTATAGTATAATATATGAATTATATGATAGATTCTTTTAAATCGAAAATATTCCTTTCAAAAGCTGTATAAAAAGGGTATATTAAATGTATTAACAGTTTACATGTAAAATTGACTGTATATTTAACTTTAGGTATTATTTTTGTCGAATAAATAATTTTCAATGGATTCAATAGGGTGAATATTCATACATTTTTTATTTACGTTAGAATATTTGCTTTACAGCAAGTATTGACGAGGCCCAGTCCAGAGTGCGTAGCAGATATTCAGTCGGAAATTAGAACCTGGGTGATCAAAAAAGGTGTAGGTGAAACGATGCTGCACCGTGCCGCCAGACTCGGTTATACGGTAAATATTTATTGAAAAATAATTCACTCGTTGAAAATTCAATGGCCGCCCGATGTAAAATATTCATTGGTAAACATTTGAATCTAAATTGCATTTTTGCATCGTGTTGGACACAGGATGTCACCGCGTATTGCTTGGAAAAGCTAAATAACGCACCGAGTCCGAAGGACAACGCGGGTTACACACCTCTTCACGAAGCGTGTTCCAAAGGCCATCTCGAAATCGCGAAATTGTTGCTCGCATACGGTGCGAATGCGAGTGAAAGTGCCAATGGTGGAATAAGGTGATCAACAAACTCGAATTTATAAATTTGTTTTCTCTCTTTTCATTTTCTTTAAATTAAAATATACTAAAATGATGTGCTTTATCACAGACCACTTCACGAGGCAGCTGAAAATGGTGCTACCGAACTTGTACGCCTGCTACTTTCCTATGGCGCTGATCCCTTATTAGCCACTTATTCCGGACAAACCCCGCTAATGCTAGCAGCAGATACCGATGCCTATTCGATCCTAGAACAACATTTAGACGATATCCAGGGTCGGACGAGTACACCGTGGTCTTTTGGCGGCCCGTCGTCTATTTTTGGTATGTCCTAATTTCTAAGAATCTAATCTCTTCCCAGGTAACTTGTTTTTTTTTAATATTCTCGATTCTATGTTTGTACATTTCGTCACTCTATTCTTCTCGTGGTTTATCAATTCTTCTTTATATACATCTTTAACAGTAAATTAAAAACAACTTATTTCTTTTCAGATCTCGAAGAAACAGGTTACAATCCCCTCGACGATCCTCCTATGGACAGTCCTGAACCCGAGCTGGATGAAATCGAGGTAGAGATGGGTGATGTGAATCTGCCAGTTCTTTTTACCCTCACCAACGATCCGGATAAATGGATGCTCCTCCAAGACTTGATGGCCGCTCTTCGAATAAAGAGTAGAGACGCGTTACTCCGTCAAATAAATCCAAAAGCTCACTCCGGTCCACCAGCCATTGCCCATCGTGACGTGATGAAAGAATTAAAACTTCAAGATTTTCTGGAACAATCTCGTTGCTGTCATTTGCTCAGTGGTGGCGAACGAATCAACGTGAGGGGGTCTAAGGTGACTCTGATCAAGTACAACGACAAAGTAAGATCTCTGTTGAACGTGGAGAAGGTGGTGATCAGCCTGAGGTGACAGGAGGCGCCTCTGGGGCAGTCATCACCCCAGGCTAAACCGTCGACTTCCGCCTCGAGGGAACTTCCGAAAAAGAGCTCGAGCGTGTCGCCTAAGAGACAAGCCAGAACGCGACAGAGTAACAAGACAGCTGCCACGGATTGAACGTGAACCTGAAAATCTTGTTCGCTGTGAAAAGTCGCTCGTTTGAGCTGTTTCGAGTCTCTCGTTTGATAGAGGCCAGCTTTTTCCTCTTCGATTCCGCTCGACGAGGCAACCGGAGTCGAATACAAGGTGCGAAAACTACATTTAAGCTTACGATAGAGGAAGATCGTTCAATAACAGTGCTTTCTGACACTATTTAGCAGTATTTATTGACAAATGTTCTCTACACGGTGATATTTTTATGGATAATTGAATCCTGAATAATGGTTTTTCAATATGAGGATTATTATCTTGTTCAATGATGTCATACTGTCCTGATCTTGTATAATAATTCGTTCTAACATTCAATTCGAAAGCGAAATAATATTTGAACGATCCTTGCGAATATTTTGGAATCTGATAGGCGTCCATACGCTTATTTTCATTCACTCGATTATTCGTATTGAAAGAATCGATACTCATTGTCGAAGAGAATTTGAAACTGTGAATGGTAACTGCGTGCGTTCTCAATTGAATCGATTATGATTGTTTCGTTAAGTTAAACAGAGAACAAACGTTGAAAAATATAGTTATCGAATTATTAGTACGTTGTTATTTCGTTTTTTCTCTGTCTTTCTTTCTTTCTTTCTTTCTTTCTTTTTTTTTTTATTAGTAATAATAAGTCGATTAAAGTATAATTCGGTTACGCGTTTACAAAGATTTAGATTTAAGCAAGCGTTTATTAATCGTCGAAATATGGAGCATTTACGTTTTTTTTTTTTCTTGTTTTCTTGGGATGTGCAATTTCGCGAGTCCACTTCTTGTTAAACGATTACCGATTAAACGCGATCGATCAGCGCTCCTTAGGTCTGAGAAACGTAAGAAAATGGATCGACCGTGTAATAGACACAGTGTGCAATAATTCTCATCGAATTCGCGATGATTGATCCTCGAATTAGCGATTTATTTTGCAAATAATGTTAAATTGTTAGCTCGTTGGAACCGAGAAAGTAATCAACGCGTTCACTGTTGTTTACTATTCTACTCTATTTCTATTTTTTTTATCATGTTCATCGTTATCACGTATCGTTACGTTGAAAATTTCTTTTTTTTGTTTAAAGTTTCATCTATCGGATTGGTGCAATCCAATTGATCAATTTTTGTTATCGATTTAATATAAGTGTTTCATTTTTATGTTTACTATATTATATATATATATATATATACATATACATATATATTATAGCGAAAGAAGATAGAATGAATATATTAAAGATTATCATGTTCAGCAGTGAACGTGTTCAAAGGATCATTGATGCATTTAAACTAGACTTTTTTCATTTATATGCGTCGATGGAACCGATCTCTACGTACTTATATCTTCGGAAGCGTGTCAAAGCATGTCGAAATAGAATGTTGAAAAATAAAAGAAATTTCTACTTGTATGATAGACAGAAGTTTGAGTTGTTTAGCAAAAGCATGCTTACGCGCTTTCATTTTGACTCCGTGTACAGAGGATTAGTCGTTCTGATCAGTCTCAGGGAAATATCCGTACGCGTATTCTCGATATCCTATGCGTTGCATCGATTCGAACAGGGATACGACCAGGCATCGTGAAAATATTCGATTGATCTGTAAAACGATCGTCAAGATGTTGTTATTTCCTCATGTACAGTAGCAGAGAGAAAGAGAGACACCGTTTCGTCTTCATACGTTGAACGATCGTTCCAGATCGAGATCGATCGATGACTGGTCGCTCGCTCGCTTCTCGTTTTTTTTAATTTTATTTAGCTGACGATTTCTAAACGAATATTACCGATTATACCGATGTCGTGGACAGAGATGGTGTTTACACGTGTACATACATATTTTCGAATAAAAATCTAGCGTCATTTGCCGTATGTGTGCGTCCCGGGTTCTTTTGCAGATGGCAATTTCTGTACATCATCCATCTCAGTGGCTGTTTAAGGAAAAGAATGTTTGAAATGAGATTCAAAAAAAGGAGAACATATGTAGAGGAGAGGGGAAATGAGAAAGTTGATATAAAAGTAGATCGAGGATGAGTCGAGGCAGAAAAGAAATACATTGTACGTGTAATGTACCTTTAAAATGTAAAGTAGATATTGAATAATAGTGTAAGTAGCCAGGAAGAACACGACACTTGTTCATAATTACTGTAATCGCGTATAACACACATTTGCGCACGTGTAATTGTATAAGGAAGGGAAAAAGAGAAAAAAAACCAGCGTTTTAGAGTTAACTTAAAAAAGAATATTGTAATTTCAGCGGAGAAATAATCGACTAATATGCTGTTTAAAAGCGTATGTATATATTATACACAACACGACACAAAAGATAAAAAACACTTTCTCGCAATATAATAGGGGCTATCGCAGTTACTACCGCTACTAATTATTAATTACTATTACTATTACTACTACTACCGGTCACCGATTACTATTACGAATACTACGATTACCGCTATTACTATTACTATTTGCCACTACCAATACTATTAACTATTACTACTACTGTCACGACTATCCGCTTTTTTTATTGTACGATATATACATAATACCGAACTATGAATGTACATTTTCTTAGCTGTAACGTTTCCTCCTCCTCCATTGTAATTTATACTATATTATATTCGAGGATACTTCTAAATGTGTTAAAAGAAAAAAAAAAAACAAACCGCTGCTGCTTTACGAGAAGAAGGAATTTTATGTGAGAAAGAACAAAATATATTATATATATATATATAAATATATAAATATATATGTATATATATACGTACATATATATATATTTTATTTCAGAAGTTTAGTTTAATGGATATATAATGTTAAAGAAAAAAAAAAATGCGAGAAAGAATACAAATTAAATTCTCTCTGTGATTCGTCTAAAGAATGAAATTAAGGAAATAAAACAAAAGAAGAAAAAAAAAAAAGAAAAACAAAAAAGGAGAAAGAGTTATGATTATATTGATTAATTAGTATTATTATTGTCATCGTCATTTATAATTGCTCTGTACCGTCAAATTTATCGAATAACAACACAACCGACAAACTCGATTTTCGTAATGAACTCGACTCGTGATTTTCTTTTCGCTAATAACAGTAACGAGTTATCCTATCGATGTAATAAAAACAAGTATTTTTACCGATCTCAATGCCTTTTTGATTTCTTTACAAGCACCTGTCCTCCATTGTTAACAACGAATCGTGAAAAATTTCTAATTTCAAAAATCAGGATAAATCAAATTTGAGGAGACATGTTCGAAGGGAAAAAAGGATGGATGGTTCTCTGAAACAGATTTAAAATTGGTAAAACGTTTATTAACTATTTAAAAACGATGAAACAAGGTGAACATGAGATTGACAATTCAATAAGTAATATTATTAAATAGACTATAGAGGTGTATAATAAGTGTCTGTAGTAATTATTCTCTTTATACGTTCCTTTACATCGAGACAGACGTCTTTTTTCCATCATCTCCTTTTCAAGATTTTCTTGATTTAACTTTCGGCGAATCCTAGCTCATTCCCGATCTCCTTTTCTCTTCAGGCACAACCTGTGCGATAATATTATTATATGACAACGATTTTTTCGTTATTCGATTCATTCTTCAACTATCAATAATACGACTCCATTATTTATTCATTCACTCTTCGTATTTTTTCTTTCGTAAATACATGCGACGGCTGTTGCGTTAACGATTCTAAACACAGGATTTGTCGTAGGAAAAATAGCTCGTAGAAAGCGTACCCATGCTAATTATACCCGATCAACCGGTATGTCGTAAATATTCGCTCGACACATTCTACGAATAAACGAAAAAAGAAAACGAAGAACACAAAAATGGATCCTTCCACTCGTCAAATCGAAGGAAATCGAGCAATCGACGATAGCGAAACGATTCGATAATCGCTGCACGATCGATGACTGTCGAAACAAGTGGTTAGTAGGTTAATAACCATTGCGACGATACGCAGTTGTACGTATAAACTCTTCTCGCGTTTTCTAACCTTTCTTTGTTTCATCGTCTCGTAACCCTTAATACGATTCTTTTTTCTATATTTTCCACGATTTCTTCTATTCACTCGTATAAGTACTATATGTAATCGACGAGCAATTATCTTGATTATATCGCATTCCCTCTATACCAAATCTATCGATTTAACGCGACGACATGATGTGATCGAAAAGATGCCATTCAATGATTTGTTTTCTCGTGATATTTTCGTTATCCAACTGCCTTTGTGAAAATGGTTCGATACGAGGCGTTTTCGTTGGTCTGGGTGGAGTGAAACCTGTTTCGTATTTATCGTCAAGATGATAACGTATTTCTTTTCTTCACGATGTTACACAGTGCGATTCTTTGCGATATTGTCTTAAAACCCGTCCAGTTTTCCTTATCTATACACGCATGTATACGCATTCAGTTTTCTATGGATTGGCATAGACCAATCGTAGAAAGCGAAATGCAAAAGTAACGGTTCTCTCTTTGCATCGAATTTAATACAAACGTCGTTACATCATACATCTGTGGGTCGACACGATCAAGAAAATATTACGACCGAACTTCGTCCATGGTTTCACGCTACCACCATATACCATCTCGATTATCTCGGGTATAGGTATTTACAATAATATATATATATATATATATATATATACCTACTATATCGTAATAATAATTTAGTAGTGGTATTTAAATTACAATAGCGTTCATTCTTTTTCTCCTCGCGATCTCGTTTCTGCTTTTTTCTCGCGCGCATTCTCTATTTATATATATGTATATATATATTATATATATGTATATATATAATATATATATATACATATATATAATGTTGCACATAACCCAGTACTGGCTTAGTAATCTAGCTGTACAAAACATTATATATCGCTATTCTAGCATCTAGAGATTTGTCCTGTGAGGTTTGATGAATCGTGAGGTTCGTAACATGCGTCTGGATCTTGTTCTTTTTCTCTATTTTGTTTTTTTCTTTCCATTTTCGCTTTCTTTCTCTCACAAAAATTTTAATTCTCGCTTTTCTAGTTTCCCTTTATATTATCTTTTCATTTGTCCTGCTAATACATCTTACGTACGAGTTTCGCTTTGTCAGGCAACGAATCTTTCCGATTCCCCCCTCTGTCTCTTGTTCGCTTTTTATTGCGATTAAGTACATTAAAAAATACCGCGCTACTTCGCTCAGAATTAACCGGACCAAGCTATACATGTATTAATATGTTCGGTGAAGCCAAGTATTATTTTTTATTGATTTTTTTTTTATTTCCGTTTACTTTATTTTCTCAGCGTATCTCGTACTTTGTCTCATCTCATTGTCGTTTAATCGTCGCGATTTGCGCGTGAAAATTCTTTGTTTATAAGCGTCTAAAGTGCTGTGCGCATCTTACAAAAAATCGCGACGAATATCTATCTTAAACATCTATTATCTTTTTTTATTTTATTTTACTTTATTTTATTTTCGCTCGTTCTTCTTTTTCGTTTCACCTTTTTCGACTTCAACCGAGTGTCGATCATTCGTTTGTTATTCGTCTTTCTTTTTCTCTCTCTCATCGTGTTTCCAAACGTGAACTGTATACATACAATGTAACATACACATTACGCATCGCAGTTCGCAATCAGTCGAAGAAGAACTACGACGCGAGTCTTTCAGTAAAACTCCTCAACGTGTCGGCTTCGTCGTGCCGAGTCGAGTTGTCGTCAATACATTAAAATCATCTCCGATACGAATACACGATCATGTATCCTTTTGATTTTATAACGAAAATCAGGATTAGTATTTAGCGTTATAAAACGACTACGTGTTCAATATTTTCGTCGCAATAAGAAGAATCGGTTCAATAATCGAAATATCGTGTATTCGTTCTGACGTCCTAACACAGTGACAAAATTCAACGCGAAGATACGCATACACGACGATGGTCTTTTCACATTTTACTCAACAAATCCACTCGTCACATGGAAATCATGAGAAAACATCGTGATACGACGAAATACTTCTGATATTAACGCTATAACATGTATGTATGTATCCTCTGCCTAACAATCTTTCTTAAAAACGTAAATATTCAGATGTCTCTCATCGAAACGGATAACAATTATAGAACACGCCTTTATCTTATCGTTTTATCGTTTTATCAACAATAATTTTATCGATTAACAATGAAACATTTTATCACGGCGTGAACGACTCGCGGAGAGACTCTGAATATTCTTTTTCGAAACATACTCCATTATTATTATTAATATTATTATTATTATTCTTTCTTTAATCCTCTCCTTAATCTAATAATCGCCTCCCAGTGAAGCTTGCGGGCATATTATTCCTCCTCGTATTACTTTCAGCGTTTACACGATACAAAGTCTTTTCTTTTCGACGAGCTTGGTGCGCGGCTAATGCCTTAACTGGGACATTGTGCTACTCGATTGGGTGTGAAACAGGGCAATAGGGGTGGAGTGAGGTGGGACGGGTTTCAGGATGGGAACGGGGAAGGCATTAGAGAGTTACTCGGTTATTTTTATTAAGAGTAATTAAGCTTGACGCCTCGGAGGTAGGGTCCAAGCGTTTGGACCGGGCTGAGCGTGGGGGGCAGGACGTCACAGTTGCTGGTCTCTGCACGGTACCCAAATGTTCGGGCCTGATTGCTCGGCGATCACCTCCTTCACCTTCACGTAGATCTCCTCCGGTGTGTCGCCTTGCACCACGGCTGTAATTTTAAGGAGAATTCAATTTCAAGCAATTCAATTTTCCCTGTCAATAATTTATTTAACTACGAATACTGTTATCAATTGATTAAAATGGCAAGTAAATTAGCTGTGCGAATTTCGTGATATAATTCAGCGTTTCTTGATCTTCTTGTCTCGTGTATTGATTTGTGACCTAAATTAATTTTGTAATTTAAAATTATTAAACATTGGATAAATTAGATCTTATTATTGAATATATTATTTAAAAAATTGGATTGCATTCTTGAAAGTATCTTAAATATTAAGTATTTCTAAGATTTCAAGAACCAGAATCGTGTTTTAGAATGAGCAAACAATTGAATGATTGTTATGTTCACATCGAGGAAGTTAGAAAAGATATTTCTATTTAAATTCTGTGAATGCAAATATGATATATATTTCTAATATCGGATAAATTATAGATTGAAAAATTTATTTATTATTTTGGATCATTTACCAGTAAAGTATTCTCCGAACTCTTGCTCCATTTTCAGTGCTCGTTCATACGTTTTTTTCGCTTGTTCTTCGGTCATCCTCTTGTTCATTTCCCTTTGAATATCAATGATCGTTCGTTAAGCTATACTTTCCAAATTTCCAAATCAAATAAAAAAATTGTCACTTACATAACTGATTCCACGGATTTTGGTTTAATGAAGATGGCGATAGGATACAGCTGCGCCACTTGTAACCTCTTGATGGCGTTTCCACTCACATCGAGAATACAGTGTTTTCCCTTAATTAACAGATCATTTTTATCAATTTCCGATATTAAATATTTTTATTCGTATTTATAAGATTGTTTATTAAGATTCTTTTTTTTACTTTTTCAGCGACTTCTCGCACGGATGCCACAGACGTGCCATAAAGATTGTCATTGTACTGTCCGGCCTCTATGAACAAATGATTTTGAATGTCCCTCTCCATCTGTTCCCTAGATGCGACGAAATGGTAATCACGTCCATCCACTTCGTATTCTCTTCTACTCCTCGTTGTATCTGTGGAAATGAGAAACGTTTAACATTCTCTTTTTACATAAAATACTTTAGAATTCATTTCTATTAATAAATTTAATTTTTTGTTTCAGGTTATTTCTTAAATTCTTGAGGTTTTCAAAAATGTTGTGATGATTTATATCTGTATAAAGTTTAATTATAAGGTAACCATGTGTTTTAGAATCTTTCTTTCATTATTTTTTTTTTAATATTTCTTTTTTCTTTCAGATAAAAATCTCTTGGCCTCAAATAATTAGTTTAATTTAATTCTTAAGAGAGAACCAGATACACGGAATACTTTTTAATTGACATTGAATATTCAAAACACACGATCACCTTACTAATCATTAAAACAACTATTCTCTAAATTATCATGTTTATACGTTTATTTTTAACTTCATTATCTCGTCCAAAGCAAAATACAAAGCCATCAGACGGACAGATGTAACTAGAGAACAAGCTGCTTCGTTGTTTCCAACATAACACGAAAATCCTCTGAAAATCTCAGGATCTGGTCTCATAACGCGTGACCCAAATCAGAGATAGAGGTAGATTAAAATCCATTTCAACTCACGTGGCACACAGCTGCCGAATTTGTCGGGGAATTCCGAGATGAGGTCGTCGTTGATGCGATCCTTGAGAGGACCGAGGATAATGACAGGTCGTGTGTACTGTATGGTGAGCTGCTGGACTGCCTCGTACGACAGCACGTTTTCTTCGCTGCCTGCAATTTCCGGTATAAGTATACTCGTGTTTCCAAGATATTTTTGAACATTGTGAAAGCTTTTGTTATCCTCGGGTTAGAAAATGTTTTTTTTTTTTGCACTCTTTCAAACAGCTAAGGGATACAAACGTTTCTCTATCGATCTGGTCGAGAGAGAATTAACAAATCTCGAAATTTTTGTTCTCAAGATAATATAGATAGATTGTATTATTTCTGGTATATTCTGATTAGAAATCACGTATACAGAAACGCGACCAGGGATTATTATTATTATTATTATGTTTGCTGTCCACCTCGATGGAGAAATGATCCATGCTTTAGCATCTAGGAGATTGAAGCGGGATTTAAGGGAGTAAAAGGGGGGAGTAAAGCTTCTAGAAATTTAGATCGAAGAGTGTATCAAGTTCGACGTGGCATTATTAGTTACGTGGCGACTATTCTATTATACGATAGGGTTTTTGTAATCGATACTCGATTCTACGTGGTTGTAACGATTTTAATTACACTAAAAAGCGTCGCTTCTTCACTTTATTTTTTTTTTTCTATTTAGTTCAGTCATTTCTTTCAATTTTAGTAATATCGATCCCAATAATTTAATTAAAGCGATATTGTCATAATCGAAAGGGGATACCAAACTAAACATTTATCTCATAAGAATTTGACAATGATCTCTTCAACATCTGTAAAACATGAATTTTTTAATTAAAAAAAAAAAAACTTTATAGAAGCGACGCGATTTCATATCTACGCCGTGTAACTGCGGCACTCGTTAAAAGTCTACATGAGGGTGAGTAGTGTTATATATATATATATAAAGAAACCAAGAAAAAAACGGCAGACAACAGACAAAGATAAAGATAAAGCACGTCGCGACTGTCCCAATTGCGCGAAGCGTTTTCGGCGTTTTGTCAGTGCTCGTAGATATCACAATAGTATAGGAAATTGGTGAAAATTAAAAAAAAAGAAAAAAAAGTTAAAATTAAACGGTAAAAGAAGGGTTGTTTGTCGAATCGAAACTACGTTCGATATCAAGTGTTAGTCAAGGTCCTAAGAAATTGATATAATATTGGTATTTGTTGTTCACTCTTGTTTTTTCTTTCCACACACTTTGATATATATATGTATATATGTATATATATATATTTTTTCTTTTCGTGTATTGTGTATCACTTACTAATCTCGTCATTATTGTCATCGTCCTCCTTTTCCAGATAAACTAACGTCAGTTCCTCCATATAAGGCAGTTCGACGCGATATAAAATTTCTCTACTCCCTGCGACGCAAGACAAGATCTTTTTGTGAATGAAAAAGGTGGAGTAAGCGCGCGATGAGATGAGATAGGAGACGAGAATGAACGCGTTCTAAGACGAATATCGTGATATATCGTTTTGTGAGTATTTTTGTGTAGGCCTCGAAGACGCTCGAGCGAAGCTTTTAATGAAAGCTGGAGGACGTTTTACTCTGTCGAATAATTCTGTTGCTTCTTTTTTTTTTTCGTTATATGATCGATGAACGAAGGTCTCGCCACTGAATAAATGTTATGGATGTTCGATGATTCATGTACGTGTTAACACGAATTCTAAAACGAATATTAAATTTTTAGATAGAAATAAATTTTGAAACGTTGAGTGACTCAACCAGTGACGTGTCTCCAATTTTGTCTTCAATATCATCACTAAATAACAAAGATTATCATAAACTTAGAAAAAAAAAGCCACAAATTTTCGATACTAATAAAATAAACTCGATGATAAATGAAGCTATCGTAATTTTTAAAGACACGTCACCAGTCGAAACTGAAACGTAAAATCGCAAAAAAAAAAAAAGGAAAAAATAAAGAACAAATAAACAAAAAAAAAAAGAAAATCCACCAGTAAAAATATAGAATTCGATTGCTCGACTCACAGTTATTCCCCTTCGAAGTAGCTAGGTTCGTTAATCGACAACGCGGTGTAAAGAGAGTACGAGTATCTATTCAAAAGTGACAACGCGTCACGACAAAAGAACGTTGTCGAACAATGTGTTCGTCCCGCGAACGGATCGTTATATCGCGGTAATGAACGTGTGCTTTGTTAATTGATGCGACCGAGATGAAACGAAGAGAAGGAGGGTGTAGAAGAGGTTGGGGGAGGTTGGAATGTATAATGGTGGATTGAAATGAAAGACAGACAGAGAGAGAAAGAGAGAGAGAGAGACGAGAAAGGAGATACAAATATAATAGGAATGGGTGACACAGAAAGAAAGAAAGAGAGAGAGAGAGAGAGAGAGAGAAAGAAAGAGAGAGAGAGAGAGACGTGATTACCTTCGGTGTTAGTGTCGTCCTGGGTGTAGCACAGCATGAATGCTAAAACATAACAAGTTCAATATTTCAGTATACGTTGCGTACTAATAAGCGGCCGTTAATAATTGCTAGGATTAATTAAGCTTTAAGCATGAACAATCATCTCCCCTACCGTGACTGACTCGAGCTTTCGAACAGTCTTGATTGGCCCATTGTGATAGTTCGCACGATCGTTCTCGGTTTTTTTTCTCATGTGCACGCGAGTTTTAACCGTATCCACGTCGTTTCGTTAAAAAAAGAAAAAATGAAAAGGAATTTTTTCAGATATTCAATTTTATAACAATTGCTTCGAATCGAATTTTATTTTTAATTTTTTAAAAATACGCGTTATCTATTCTCAAAGATCGTTGTTCTTTTGTGAAAGATCCAAAACTTATTTATCAAGTAGTTCTATTAAAAGATATTTATTTATTTTTCAAATGAAAAAGAAACCCGATCCTGCTAGAAAGTTGCACAGTTGCACGCCGCTTTCACCGTTCAAATTCTAAATGTAATTAAGAATTCTAATTTTGCCACTTTTGTAGCAAACGGGGTTCTGCTCTCAGGCATCATAGCCTCGCGGTCTGTTAACTCGTATCTATTCAAGAGCATCGTATTCAATATTTAACAACGAACTTTCACATGGGTACAATCACAATCTTTGTCAAAAGTTAATCAACGATTCTTCGCGGATAGGTTTCTTCGCACAGTAAAATAATCATTTCATAGAGTATCACTCGAGATTTTCACTCGAGGGAAAATCGCCAAGAATGGTCCACAGTCCATAAATATTACACGAGTGTCGAGATTCTCTACAAGCGTACAAGGGAGACTCCTCTACCTCTCTACCACAGAAAATATTAGCCAAATTAGAAAGCAAAGTTAAGTGTCGCAGCTTGCATGGTCGCGTGTTAATGATCAAACCCAGGCAAACACGTGAAATGCTGGTGTATTTGGTGTGCTAGGATGAAGTTGCAGAGTGCAAAGGGCAAGCATAATGTTGAAGAGGATGCACGAAAGAAGAGACCTCTCGAGAAGTGTGTAAAATGGTTCACAGGGTCGCTGATAATCGTTTCTGTCTTCTTTCGATTTACTTTCTTTTCTTCCTCTCCCCCCGTATTACACTTATTACTTTTCGTGGATTAATTATTATTATTATTTTTTTTTTTTTTTAATCGAAAAAAAAGAGATAGAGATGTATGTGCACGCGCACGCGTGTGTGTTCAGTGTATGGTATGGAAGGTATGTAGGTGTGTTTCGTGTGATATTGTATCTTGTTTCTTCTTGTTGACTAACTTGTTGGAATACTTACGTGTAGGATCGTTTTCGTTCTCGGGTGTCGTGGGCGACCCTACACAAGCAGGCAAAAACAAAACACATGTCACGTTTTCACATGGTAAAAAAAAAAAAAAAACACAAAAGCTCAATCGGAAGTTGGGCGTATTCGTCGTACCTGTCACGGATTACTAAACGATATTTAAAACTTGCCAACACCGTGCGTCGTGAACAGATCGAATCGGAGATTGGAGAGACATTAAAGACAATTATTCTTTGAAAAAGAAAAATATTTTTGGGTTGGCTTCGGTGCATGTTTCGATCAAAAAATTTATCTATATTCAATCTGTTATATCTGATTGAAAAGGGGAAAAAAAGGTACGCAGAGAAAAAGAATAATCAAACGAAAGAGGGAAACACAAAGAAAGTTTAAAGAATTCACGTATCTTTCTATTGAGATCGTCACAATTCACATTTGAGAAAAAGAACAAAAAAAAAAGGCGTCGATTTGATAGAAAGAACATTTGCATTGGGATATATCAAGACACGTAAGAAGTACTAATGTAAGTTGTAAAAACACACGATCTAATAATAATAATAAATATATAGTGACTGAGAAATACGACGAGAACAAAAAAGAAAAAAAAAAATTATCACGTAAAAAACCACAATAGATAATAATATACGGGTCTGAACATGCACAGAACGTGCAGGATTCTATGAATTCGCCATATTTCTAGACACTCACGTTCCTGGTCCGAACCGTCCTCGGATTTATCGTCCTTGCTCTTCATGAACGGGAACTTTCTGCTGAACGAGAAGTTCTTCTTTTTTCTATCCAGTGTCGATTGCTGCAAAAAGTTCTTTTAATACCAATACAGTTCTGATTTCCGAATACTGAAAGGATTGTTTCACAAATTTTCAAATTTTACAATTACATACAAAGTATTTATTCTGTTAGTTCCGAGGATCTTAAAAAAAAAAAAAGAAAGACAGACGAAGCTTTAATTGTTTCGAAAAAATATATAATTAAATAGGATCGATCCGACTTCCTCGATCGAGCTCACCTTGTCGAGGATGACCGGCATGTGGCCTTGGAACTTGACGGAACGATCTCTGGCGCGTTGCTTCCGTTCCCATCGTCTGCGCGACGGTATTATGCCGAGACCCTCCTCCTCGCCCTGAGGAGTCACTCTTCTGGCTTGCCACCATTCGTCGTCGCTGGCATTCGTCACGTGTAGGATTTCACCGTAACGGAATGCCAAACCACGGCTCGGCAAGCCGTCGTCCTTGTTAGGATCGTAGTCGAACAACGCTCTGCGAAAACAGGATGAAATCATTTTATGATTCACGATGGTTTGCCCGTCGCTTAATGCCGTTTCTTAGTGCCGTTTCGGGGAAATTACATTTTCTCCGTTACTTATCATTACTCTACCTAACGTAAAGCGATTTCTTTTGCGAAGTCCTCATTAGAGTGCCTGTCATCAAATTCTGTTGAGAGATCTGCTGTTTAAGATCATGGATCTTTGCCTCGAATCTGTTGTAGTCTTCGGGCTTGTACTGTACCACGATCGTCACTGTCTGCCCGGTGCCCTGCAATATGTAATTCGCAATTTAATTAAATGAAATATACATAGGATAGGATGAGAGAGAAAGATGGAGAGAAAAATGTTTATCGTTCAGAGTATCAATGATTTTGATTATGAATTATCGGTTAAGTTTTCTCAAAACTCGACGAAGGGATCTTTCTCTGTTTTTGGGATACCTTAAGGGCCGCGGCGGCCTCTTCATGGGTGGCTGTCCGAAGATTAATGCCATTGACACTGAGTATCTGATCGCCACGACGTAGTTCACCGCTGAGATCGGCCGGGCCTCCGGCTAGGATGAAGGAAATAAAAATTCCCTCGCCATCTTCGCCACCGACGATATTGAAACCCAGTCCGGAGGAGCCTTTGTTGAGCACGACTGTACGTACCTCTCTGGAAAATGGGAACGAGCAAAAGAAAGTTTTAATTATCGCCACACTCTCAATTGTATACCTAATTCGATCTAATTTCCATTCAATTTTAATTTCGATTATCGTCAACGGGGGAGGGGGTCAGTTTGAATCTTGATAAATCGAAATCAAGCAAGCGAAGAGCGCTCGAGGTGTATTGTTTCTCGCTCGCTGTGTCTTTTGTCTTTGAGAAAAGGGAGAAAGATATTTAATTCTCCCATTAAAGGATACTTCTTCGCCCCTCGTCGGGCGAAGAGGGCAAGATGATTCTCGAGATACTATTTTTCTCCCCGAGCTTAAGGGGTTAAAGTTTTTTCATTAGAGGTCCGAGTGGTATCGAGTTCTTGAACTATGTTGCCGGCCATTAATTGCTCCGAAACTTATATTGCTTTAATTAAATTCGTCGCGACGGAGAAAGGGGGAAATCAGTTTAAGTTTATACCTTCGGACAAGCACGCAAGAGCTTTGCTTAGGTATGTAATGATCGCAATAAAACACACTTGTATTCCAAGCGAAAGATGAAATTAAAATTCTTTCGTCACGTCAACGCATAAAAGAACTTGTCGGCAAGCACATAATACGGCTGTGAGAGAAGATTGTTTTTCAATAAAAATTTTTATCTTCTTTACACTTTTCCACGAGTACCTCTTCTTTAATATATCTTCGGTATATAAATGTTTCTTTCTTCTTTCTAGAGGATCTGAAATTTTTAATCTATTAAGATCGTCCTCGTTGGTTCTCACTTCACACATAGAGAAAGAACATCGTCATTTGAATATCGTAAAAGATAATCGTAAAAGTAAATTTAAAAATAATTAATCGATTTATTCATTTTTGTTTTCTTCTGGAACCAATATACGCTATACTCTATAAAGATTCATGGGAAAACGATGTAATCAAGATCGATGAGGTTCATCGAAACACAGATAAATCTCGAACGGTATGCACCAGCCATTTATTCTCGTTACAAAGGATGCTGGACACGGAGAGGGGGAAAGAGAGAACACGAAATTCCTTGCTCGTGGAAAGGCACTGAAAGCTTAGGCAGTTAATCACCTACCGCGAGTCGAGGGATACGCAATCCCCAAGTCAATGGACAGGACACGAGACGATTCGCGAACAGAATCTGCATTGTCCGCGGGACGATTGGATTTTAAAGGCTGTAAACGTTCAGAAAGTTTGGTTTGTCAATATTATCACCTCGTGTTCGAGTTGGTGCATGTCGATTGTGTCGATACATGCGGTTCGATGGAATTTCTGTAACGAGAGTATATATAGGTCAGATGGAAAAAGTTTGTACGTAACAATTGTTAATATAATCGAGGATTCTTGTGCAGACGATTGTTAATATAATGGAGCGACAAGAGTTCTCAGTAGAATGAAATATATTTGTACGAGATCGGAGCTTTCGATTTAATTTGAAATTGGGCAGAAAATTAATGGAATGGATTTTTTAAATTGAAATGAGAATCAGATATCTAGAATTGCGTGTATATTTCTTTATCTAATGAAGAATAAAGAGCTATTATTATCCCATCTCATTACACGATAATATAAATCTTTCAAGAAGTGATAATCTACATTATATATGATTAACGTATTAGAAAATACGTGTTTTCATTTAAAAAAGGAAAACAAAATTGATCTTTGTATATTCATACGCTTGTAAAAAAATTAACAATATTAAATTTCCTATAAAATGAATAATTTGCAAATTATTTGAAATAGTCACGTTATATAATTCACTCTCGACGTCTAGAAACTTCCTTTCTGTTCACGGTTAAAGGAGTAGAGATTTCCGGAAATGCTTCTCAATGCATGTGATGAAATTCAAATAGATGTACGAAATTACGGCGATGATTAAGCTTCCTATTGAAATTCAACCGTTTCAAGTTGCCCGTGTGATGAGGCTCGAGTGACTGGTGACAAGGGTTCAACAATCTAAGGATTCGTGAAAATGATGAGTAGTCGAGAACACGTGTCGTCCTTTCACAGATCTATCTGCAAAAGCGTTTATTTCGCATCCCTTTGTTCGAACAATCGATTGTAGTCACTTTAGAGATTCGATGGAAAGATGATTATTTTGTAAAATTAAATTCAGAAGAGGAAATTATCAAGATTCAATTATCACAGTTGCGAGATATAGTTTCTCAAGATTTGAAAATTCGAAACAGCGAGTATTAAATTAATAAAAGAAACGATATGTATTTAAACGAATTTCAAAAGTATATATTATAACAAAGTTAATTTGATCCTGGAAAAATCTTGATGCAAAATCTCCTTCGACAAATGAATTTAAAAAATCGAGACATCTCCCTGGATCGAATTTGCGTACAGGAAATTGGTAAAACTGATGAGGAAATCAGCGAGATTACAGCATCACAGTTGCGAAATCCAAGATATTGGTTCATCCAATCCTAGAGTTATCGGTATAATCAAGTTCTATAGGATAGATGCTATCGTTGGAATTAGGTTGAGCATCTCAGACATGTGGGTGTCGTTTAAGATTCGAGATCGCAATATCGTGCCACTGTTGCACCATAATCGAATTCGAGACAACACTTAGCACAATTGCGCGTTCGACAATATCCAGTGTTTCCAATACCCTGCTCCCAGCTATAAAATATTTTCAATTCAACGCAACTTGATGAAAGAATTAAACGTAACGGCAACAAAAGTCAAGAAAAAAGGAAATACGAGGCGTTTATTACGCCATTACGTTTCAGCAATTACGTATCGTAAAGTAAAAATGGCCGAGGCAAACTGTATAATCGGTACACGAGTCGCGAAATCTGGAATCACGTGCAGGTATACAACTAGGATAGCCTTAATTAAGCCGTGGCGCAAAATCTCGACGAGCTACGAATTTTCTTTTTTTTTTTTCGAGAAACTCGAGAGTTCTATACACCAGTCGAGAGAAAAAGAAAAAGAGAGAGAGAGAGAGAGGAAATGCACGATGTTCTAATTAAAATTTCCGTGAAAAATTCGAGTCTATTCACTCATGGTTCATTGCTTACAAGCATTGCTAGGCTGGGATCCACGAGCGGTTAAACCCGGCATCAAAATCTCGATTCATCGTCTCACTTTTTTTTCTCCAGCATCTTTCTCCTCTCTCGCTCTCTCTCTCTCTCTCTCTCTCTCTCTCTCTCTGTTTGTCCATGTTCACCTAGAGGGAGGATTTCACCCCTGAAAGGTCGATTTTCATTCCAAAGAAGCCACTCAACGCACGGGCTTCTCGCTTGCGTTAACAAAGACCTCAAATTAGTGGTCGGCCAGTGCAGCTGCGTTTCCAGGGCTCCATTAAGGTCACGTCGCAGTGCATACGCCGGATAAACCGAGGGATGATGCGCCAGGGGATGGTGAATTTAACGTGGAACGGTTGGTGGTCGTTGATGGATCGAAATGGAAATTTTCGTTTCGAAATTTGTTACATCATCGATATTTAAATATTTTTATTATTTCTTACTAGTTCCACAACTTTTAGATTCAATTTTTCGTTTCGAATGTATTGCAATGTTTTGCAAGTTTAATTAATATTGGGTAACACTGCCATTAAACGAATGATCAGTTAAAAGAGAGAAAAAAAAGAGGGTAAGAGAGAGAAACGGTCGATGAAGCAGCAATACAAGTTGTTAACGATTATTCCATAGAACAACTATATTTAGCCGGTACAAGCAACAGCAAAGCACGAAATGTCAATACTTGTTTGGTTCGCAGAGAGTTTGAAACCGTTGAAACATATAAAATCCACACCTCGAGAGGTTTGCGTGTTTAATTCCTCGTCACCTGTTTTCCAGTAAGTATAAAAGGATTAAAGAATCAAAAAAAAAAAAACTTATTAGAGGCAATGGTTAATTATACTAAAGTGCTTAATAGCACTTTGCTTAATTATTGCAATGGATTTATCTTTTCAAGTGATTTAGAAATATATTCTAAACATTAAAAGCTTCTGCAAATTTGATCATAGGAAATATTTTCGTTGAAATAATTGTATCAAACGCTTTTTTTTAATCATTCATCATTTCAAACGATCAGCAAACAATTTTTCCATCACTTGTCTCAAGAAATAAATAAATTCCACATCCACTCTCTCAACGAAATTTCAACGAAAAGCTTTTGCAATCTTCGTTCTGATAACAGTCGAGGAATCAATCGATTAATAGAATTAAATATTCATCAAGTAAATCGGGATTTTACGGTTAATTGTCCATCCAAGAACGACGAATGTTTCACCAAGAAAATTCACCAACGATTTTATTCCGACACACGATCTATTTCAAGAGGAACATCAGCTTTAAATTGCGACATTCCAACGAAACTTTTAAACGAAATGACCATTTTGTCTCTGTGGAATGCAGTTTGGCGAGAATTCGGTAAATTGAAATTTCAATGAACGATCTTTTTCTTTCGTTATCGATTTTTGACATCGATCAGTATTCTGTTAAAATTTTTGAGTTGTTTATAAAGATAGTTTTAAGCTATTGAAGATAGAGGAAGAAATTTTATTCTACGAACTACAAAGTCGAAAGCACTCCTTCGTTATTGATTTTTGACTTCAACAACAGTCTCCTTTTAAAAATTGGCTGTTCTCTAAGGCTGTCTCTGTTCTGTTTTTAATTGAAAACTAAAAACTAATTAATTTCGAGTCTCTGATTGTAGAGAAAAAAAATTTTATTCTTTAAAAGCGCAAGTTAAAAGTATCCTTCCTCTTTATTATCGACACAAGTCATTGGAAATGTTCTCTTAAATTCGAGTCCTTTTTGCTTTGTCATGCCATTAATTTAAAAAGCTTTTACAATGTACAAAGACAGAAGTTTTATTCTTTGAAGTAGACAAGTTAAAAATAATTCTGACGTATCTAGCTCTTGCAAAGAAGTTTACATAAAATGGCGAAATACGTAATAATAATAACCAACATATCAAGAAATCCGAATCATTTCTGTCTCATTTCTTACGAGAATATAAATACTTTTCCTTATACGATGCATTAATTCATAATGTACGAATAATATAACCATTCGTATTAAACGTTAACAATTCTACGAGATACATCTTAAAAAGAAGAAGAAGAAGAAATTCTCTCCATTTTTTCTTTTTTCAATTGTAAATTCAATATGTTTCAAGTAACCCTGACACACAGCACGAGAGAACCTTGAAATCCTTCGAACTAATAAAAGATCCTCTTAGTGAAAAATACCTGAGGCCTATTTTTGGTTCACGCGATACGTCCTCGATCCATCGATCCCCGTCCGCAAAAACAACCTTCCACTCGAATAATCGGCTCGAAAAAAAAAGAGAAAAAGAATTCCAAGGGACCGTGGTCCAGTTGAACGTCACTGGCGCACGCGAGTTCCAGCTGATTCTGAAGCTCACCTGCGCAATGCGTCCGAAACTGCGACTACGTGGCGCGTTTTGCACGCACCTGTGTTCGCCGTTCGGTCCGCAGTGGCTCGACGCAGGAAACGAAAATGTCACTGGGTCAAGAGAGCTCGATTCTAACCCAAAAACGATGTAATTTCGTTTCCCTGTATATCCCCGATCGGATCGGATTGCTCGCTTCTATTGCGTCAAACTCGTTTCGCGAGATAATACAATTTCGTATTTAGTAGAGAAATTTGGGATTGGATTGCGAAATTTTGCGAAATCTCTTCAACGTGAAATTCTCGAATATTTTATTATATCAAGTCGTTCCATAAGGTAGTCTTATTGTAATATTTTTGAATAGAATTGAATTTTGAAACATATTTATAAATCCACTTTCTCGTTCTACTTCTTTTTTTCTTTTATAAAGATATAAAGATATGCTGCAAATAATTTTATACTTCTTCATTTTTTATACTATCAAATGTTATATAATATAGGTACAAATTTAAATAAAATATTCGTCCTATCGAACAATTAAGAAGAAAATTTTCCAAATTATTCAAACTTATACGTATAAAATAACCTAATGTATTCATCTTCCATACGTTTTCGAATCCGAACAAACGATCATGTGCTGCTTTCTCCGAATCCATTTCTCCATCCCTTTCTCGAATCGTCGATTTCTCACCTCTGACCGATTATCACACAATCCACCCGAGCCACCGCGTAGCCAATTTTCCAATTTCAATCACTCTCACGGCCAACATTCATGTCGTCAAAGAGAGCGCGATTATTATCCATCAAACTCCACCGTATATTGTTCCCAACCAACCAACGCGTACCGACACCCTAAAACGACGATTCAACACTCTGAATTCATGACTCATGAACAATCCTACATTCACCCTTCGACGGAACAATGATTCTCCATTCTCGAGGAAACAAAATCACCACTGTTCTCCCGTATACACTGTTTCCCCGTACATACATCCCCGACTCACCGTGCCAGGCCAACTAAGAAACGCACGGAAAGCGTACGGACCAGGCATGGTCCACGCGATCTCTACAGCTGCTGTCACCAGCTGCTCACCTCGATCTTCACTTTTCACTTCGAGTGCCCTGTCACTTGTCACCCCAATGACTGACCGATCGGCGATCCTCCAGCCAGGGAAAAAAACGCACGCCGTGTTCGAAAAGTTGCGCGCAACACGTCGCGCTGCTTGCGTGCACCTGTTCCCCTCCCTCCCGCCAGTGACGTAACGCGCGGGGTGCTCCTCGCCCTTGCTCGATCTCGGGAGAGAGGAACTCGAGGGGTGAACGTAGAGGATGCGACGCGAACGGAACTTTTCGAATCGTTGGCGAGCGGTTTACCGGTTACGCGGTGGCGAGACGTTAAAGGTGAAACGTGAACTCGACGTCTGGAACGCGTCCCGACGACGACGGGGGCGTCGCGACGGATTAAAGGGCGCATAGGTGGCCGCCGTGTCGCCATGCGCCGCGCCGCCAAGCCGGCCCCCGCGGGCTATCATCAGATCGATAGAAATAAGCTGACTCTCGCACGCTTGCCTCCGCCACCCCTTTAAGCGCCACAAGGGCTCCTCCACCCGCCCCACTCTCGACTCGTGCTCGAGTTTCTCCCCTGCCGCGGAAACGAGGCCAAACGAGGAGGGAAGTTTTTCGCGGAAAGCCTGCTTTCTTTTTTTCTCCCCCGCTTTTGCCCTCGAAGGAGGTTCGAGCTCCTGGTTTTGTTTCAGGATCGAGAAATGAGAGGAATTAAAATCGTCTTTCATCATTTATTTTCGCGTGTCTGGGACGAGGATTGTTTGTCTTCGATTTTTTTGTGTTTGGAGTTTCGTCGCATAACTCATCGTGTTTACAAACAAAATTTATTTAATCCCGCTTGTCCGTTTCTTCACAAATTTCCTCGATTAATTTGCAAATACGATCTGACCCGGTTACCCGAATTTTTCCCAAACTTTCGTTTAATGATAAAGGATGATCTGCTGATTCGGCTGCTTGATTCGTACCACGTTTAAATAGAACTTTTCTTCCTTTTATTCGGAAAATTCATCCTGTGCGCGGGGAAAAAATCCATACCACCGCTACTAGTTACAGACACGCCACTTGACCGAGATTTCAGTGGAACAACCTAATATGCGCCTATATATATATATATACCTCAATGGTGGAGTTGGTGTATCGGATTTGTACAAGCGTGGATCGCAGCTAATTGCACCACCGACCAATGTAATCGAAGCCAGCCTTGCGAGAATGGAAATTTCACTCGAATATCGCTTCTTCGATTGACCTACTTACACATCGCACCTTACGTCGCGTAACACCGTGTCTCGTACACGCGCACATACACAGCCCCACGAAAAATGCACGCGATGCGTGAAATATTTTTGCGATAGTAGGGCAGAAACTTGGGCGTTTGGTTCACGCCTTTTTTGTTTGAAGTTTTTCGGGTAAAAAAACTGAATCGTCAACTCGGAGCATGGAAATTTTTTTTATAGATAGAGAAAAGAGGGATTTGGTTCCGATGGGATAAAACTTTTTTTAGGGTATTACGGAATTTAGAATATTGATATCTATGAAAAATATATAGAATAATGATTCTTGTCGGATTTCTCGAAAATTTCTACTTCGTTTTCCCTAATTTTCAGAAGGGCGAGAAGCTTAGAGAATTTTGTAGTTGAAGAGAAAGGATATTCGAGCAGAAGGTATTTTGCATGGAAATCAAAACGTCAACGAGAAAAGCACGTGTTATCAGGTGGAACACGGTCTAAGGTTGAAAACGAGACGTTCCACGCGATCACGTTCCTGATCTATCTCTCGAATCTCGTCAGGGAATCGCGATCCCCTTCGAATATGCTGATAAACTAAGTCTCTGCTATGTGATAATGCCTGTCTAGAATGTTAAACCGATAGAGTAATGGAACATTCGCAAACATTGCGTTAAATTTCTCCATTCTGCACGTCGAGTTGAAACGCAACAGTTTGAGATAATCTTGTTATTTTATATGTTTCGTCGTCGTAAAATTAAAATTATTATATATATTTTTTATTTCAAGTATCATGATAGTATCTACTTAAATCTTCAAAAACATTCCAACAGAAATTTCTATAATATCGTTTGCTCGCACGATTTTCTTTCCTTTTCGTGAAATTTCAACCAGTTATTTAGTAATTTTAATTAAATCTTCTAAAAAAATATTCCGACAGGAGAACAATCTCGACGGAAGTTCGCACGTTTTTCGTTTACCGCTCATCAAATTCCAACCAGTTGTTAACTAAACTTGAATGAAACACTGATTGTCCCAAATTCCTGTCAATCGGCCGCACCTTTAATCTCTCCACCCTGAAATCCAGGGAATTCAGGGTCGTTGGAAGTATCAACCAACATTTGCATTCCATCGTGAACGAGAAACAAACTGGCCGTTTCATTAAGCAAATGAAAAGGGGCCATTTTATACCACAACCGTGGTATAATAATATATCGATCGGCCATTTGTGTGTTCCCTTAATTAAAACCGCCATCCAGATAGTAGATTCTCAGTCGACGAACTTTAATCAAAGCTGGACTTGACCCAAAAAAAAAAATAACGTTGGAGGACAACGCTGCAAGACATCAGAGTCACGGCCGTGAACAACAACAAGGAGTGGTATTTCGACGATGCTTTTTTTCGTTGAAAGCACGCTGTTTGCAGATTGTCTATCAGCCAACGTCCTTCAGCCTTCTCCCTGGTAAAACTATCCTCTATTCCGCATCCTGCTCTTCTAACAATAAGCCTTCGCACGCCTTCCTCTTCCGCCCGATGGACATCGAAATGCTTTTACAATTAATGACACTTGTCTAACGATGATACGTAGAGATAAAATGAACTTGAAAGCGGATAAAGATTCCAGTTTATACGTACTGTCAAAAAAAATGATGATTCCGAAATATAATAGTTTTTAAATGATGATATATGTCATCATTTATGTAAAGAAAAAGAAGAAAAGAAAATCGAAAAATTCAAGATACGTTGAAATATTATAGAAATTCCGTGGAACATGATGAAAAATGGTAAAAAAAAAAACTTAATTTTTCACGTATGTTTCGAAATCGTAGAGAAAATAATTAAGAAGAACATTTGGATTTAAGTTGGTGTAATGCGAATATTTTCCTGCCATCAAAGGATTAAGGACGTAAAAGAAAATGCTCGATCTTCTTCACTTCCTCGAGCAAATGTATACGGAAATAGACGATTAGGATAAAAATTGATGTCGGTTGAAAATGTTAATTCTCTATTATTTTTTTCTTTTTTTCTCTCTCTTCTTCTTTAAAGGTTGCACGAGCACCAGATCCTCGGTTCTGGTAATCGATCCTCATTACGTATATTTACAATGATTAAAAGCGGAAGTCGACTAAAGTGCACTCGTGACTCTCGCCTTGGCGTCGATATCGATCTCGTATGCTCAACCACGTGTAATTTCGTGGAAGCTCTCCTGTTTAACTTACGTATCAAGGTTACGTACGAAGTGTCACTCGTTTTATCGTTTCGTGTGATCGCTACATCGAAAAATAGACGAAGGGAAAATTTTATTTTCAACCGAGGAGCCGTGAATATGATTCGATATATGTTTTACACGACAAACTGCGGGAACACGTCTGCCAACGAGAAGATGGAAATAGACCTGAAAATTCGAGTTCCGTGCCAGTTTCGAGGCTTTAATAGGGTTAGAAGCAATGCATTCCAAAGTTGCAAGCAAGGAAATATTATGATAATTCGTGTCTTCGAGTTTGTCCATTAAAATTTCGTTCTTAATCGTGTAGAAATCATTTTTACGCCCGCTGATAATTTTTTTTCGTTAGGATAAATTCATCAAAATGCTGCACTTTTCTCCTTTTTTTTTTAAATATTAATTTTTTTAGAAATTTATAATATTCTTATAAAAGCAAGGAAAGTATAATTTTTTTTCGTTTATGAAAATAAATTGTTCGTTATTTAAAATAAATTTTTTAAAACGTTGTATTTTCTTTTTTTAATATTTTTTTAATAACTTTTTTTTTTAAGAATAAATATTTTTATACGAATAAAAAAAATACAAAATGCGTATATAAAAAATATTACAACATATAAATTATTTAATTATTTAATATATTATAATAATCATAAATAATATAATAATTAGTAATATTATTACGAATATTAAATATTTCACAATGTGAAATATTATAAGCAACGCGAGCGAAGCGAAGTAGGGGAAATAATAACATTCGTTTGTTGATATTCGGTTATTATTACGTCGATCGAAAGTCGAAGTCGCTTTCCGTACACGGAACGGAACGGACGTGTTTCTCTCTGCTCCTCGAACGAATATTATATCGTATTTAATAAATGAATAAATCCAGTGCAAATAATTATAAATAAATTAAACATCAATTGTAAAAAAAGTAAAGAAACGTAATAAAAGATCGAATCGATATTTCGCAACGATACATATAATATAATATATAATATATAAATAACGTAATATATACGATACATAAGTAATATATTTTAATCAAATAACAAATAATTAAACTAACATGCACGTATGAAACGTTGGACATTAATGGATTAAGTCAATTTAATTTCTTGAATCGTATAAACAGGGATTTTCGAATAAATTTTTGTTATGTCAAAATGAAGAAAAAAAAAAAAAAGAAAAGAGGAATACACGCTTTGGAATAAAAAAAAGAAAGCGTTTTTTTTCGAAAGGGAGTTTTTTCCAGATATATCACTGACGGATTTAATTAAAAATTTTGGAACGAAAAAAAAAAAGGAAGAATCGTAGTCGTACACGTGGAACGAATGGAAAAGAGCGTAGGGAGGAAAGAATCGATCGATCATCAATGTGTCGTTGAAATACGACTTTGAAACGCGTGGATATTTTATCGTGGCAAACAATGATCCACTTTAATAAAACTCTAATTGCGATTAAATCGATCGCGGTGGACAACGGTAAGTGAATTAAAATACATACACGATTTCGTTCTCCCCATGGTTTTCCGATCGAAAATGCATAAAAATAGACGAGGAACGAACAAAGATATTCGACGTGCATCGGGAAATAATGATTATATCTATCGCGTGGCAAGAATGCGATTGTAGAATTTAAAAAATAAATTCTGGAATCTTCAATAAGCAATGCAGTAAATAATTCGCCTCCTTTATTTCCCAAACCTGTCTTTTCGTAGTTCTAGACTTGAGAAAAATTTTGAAATAATTTTGTAATGTCTTATCGAAGTTTCCAATTTATCGTATAAATAATAGATGAAATATTTAAAACTTTTATCGAAAGATAAAAATCAATCTACGATGTTCGTTTTCATTCATTTTCAATGAATGTTTTTTTTTTATTCTCCGAATAATTTTTTATTTTTTTCAGGCTTTGAAAAATTGCGAAATGTTTATGGAAGCGTGTAATTTATAAACGATAGTTAATACGTTTAAAATTTGTAACACAATAAAAATTACATTCTTTACGAAGATTCGGAACAAACGAAACAACGAGATTGTTTTATTTGAAACGATGAATCGGGGGGGAAAAACGTGTAACGTTCCCTGCATGAAAAGTGTGTAACACGAAATGGATTAAACGAGGGTGAGATAAATGGGAAAAGAAGAAACGAGGGGAACATAAATCGAGCTGTTTTTATCCCTGTTGGATCATCGATGGAAGTACACGTCTCCTATAATCCAACCTAAAATCCTCTCTTGCCCCACCCTCTTTTCCCCAGCTCTTTTTACACGGCATTCGAGTGTTGTTTCCTCGATTAAAATGATTCACATTTCCCGAGTACGAATATTTACGATATTACTCCATTGAGCTACTTCTTTTAGTCGTTTAATAATTGATTACTTTTTAAAATTCGGAAATATTTTTCTTTGTTTCGAAATTCGAAATAACGAAGATTAAAAAAAAAAAAAAATTAACAAACGAATCGTTAAGGTTAAAGAATAAAGAAATTATTTATGTCATAAATTATTAAATGTTCTCGCCGCTATTATAAATATATTCTCTTCGATCTTTCTCGTGACTGGAGAGAATATAATCCAGCTCCGAAGTGGAATGTTTTACGAGCATGAGCTCGTGAATACAGGCATTTTCCGGTCGAAGAATCTCGGAATAAAAGACTTCTTTTCATGGTCACCGATGTCGTAAGTACCAGGTTTGTCGATTCGGAACGGTGTCTCGGTTCCCATAAAATCACGACCGTGACCTTAAACGAGATTAGGGGAGCCCGGTCCCCGCATCTTTCTTCCCTCTTGTGATCCAAGGGAAAATGCTCGCGCCTGACCTATGCCAATCGATTCTTGAACCCATTGGAATGCAGAGATACTGGTTTAATTTTTTCTTTTTTTTTACATCTTTCGAGATACTTTTTTTCGGGCAATTTTCTTAAAAGAATTCAATTTTCCTCTCTTCGCATCAAGATTTATTGTTGCAAAGAATTGTTGATTGATTTTATTTTTTCACAAATTATTCGAGAATAAAGGAAATATTAATGAAATTGTTATTTTTGAAATATAATATTTTTCCACTCCAGTGATTTCGTGTGTAATTCAATGGAAATTCTTTTAACTCGATTGTTGTACGGATTAATAACTTTTCAAAATTTTTTAAAGATTAATCATTAATTCAGAATCTATTTTGTTTTTTTCCACGTCGATTAAGTATCGGTGCTCGCAAGAGGGAATAAAGTCAAATCTGATTGATTCAATTGATCGTAAACGAGGCGTAATCCGCGTTAATCACCCAAAGGGTGCAACGAAACAATAAACGTTGAACAATCGTCAATAAAGCAGCGAGAACTCAACTTTAACGAACATCATTCATTCGATGAACAAGGTTCTCTCTCTCTCGTCAACTGTTAAATGTTTTCGTTTTGATCCTGTTTTTTGTTAAGGATCCTAGATTCGAAACGGTGAGGAGTATTTCACGGTGTGACACGCGTCTTCACCAAGTGAACATACACTGTTCCCTCCATCTAGTATCTAGGTTAAATGGCTGGCCGTGAAAGGAGAATGATTATTAGCGGTGAATTTTCTCAACAGTACATCGATCGAAGATCATTACCGGCGTAACGCGAATCTTTTGCAATTATTTCGTGACAGCAAGGACAATTTCACCTGGTTTCCTTTGCAACAAGGAATCTCGAAAGCTCCATCGTTATTTACGTGTTAGGAATCGCGGTTAATCTCGTGAAATCTTCGATACTTGAAATGTTATATACGATGTTAATTCGAATTCGAGAGAGGTAATTATTATAGAAATTGGCCAATTGAGGGGATTTCTAGGGAGAAGGATTATAGATCTGTCAGGTATATTTTTAACTTTTAGTGAATTATCGTTCCACGTTCAATTTTTTTCTTTTTTTTTTAATTCATCACGACGCGAAACTATTATTAAACGATACGAAGTATAACGTGGTATTTTATAGTATGAGATATAATAAGTATACTTATGCTAGAAATACTTTTTTCAAATTGAAGAATCTTTTTTACGTGATGTGCATTTAAATCTTAATAATTTTTTTTAGAGTTTATATTGTACTTTGATAAATGAATCTAATTTAAAAGAATCGTTTGCACATTCTTGAAAAGGGTTCTCGTAACATTATATTTCGTTTGTCGTTATAAAATTTTCAAGAATCTTGGAACCTTCTATCATACCTTCTATCATAATCATCATCAATATCGTTTCCTTTCCCTCGTTTAAACTCGAAAGAAAGATTTTTCCAAGGAAAATTACCTCGTTCACGGCGTTTAACCAACGCGTTCGCGACGACTAATGCGAATTTAAAACTGTCGTCCGTTTCCAGGATCAAAGGAGTGTCTCTAATCCCAGAAAGAAAAGGCCACTCTGAGCGGAGGCAAGGAGGAGGCAAAAGCCGATAGATCGACCCAGAATTCGTCCAGAGATCGCGCGCAATTTCTCAACTTGTCGTAGCTTTCCACCAACCATCCGATCCATCCTGTAAAAACTCGTGACACGTGTAGGATAGCTTAACGACTGTCCGCAAGAAAACGCCGCTACGCAATTACGACGGCGCAAAAATGGCCGAGGTAATCCTTTCCCCCGAGCCTGCAAAGACCTTTAAACTATATATCGCGGAAATCGCCTCGTTCTGATTTGTCCACGAGCAAAAAGTCACGTGATTACGCGTGTTGTTCGCGCGATGAAACAACGATCGAGCGAGAGGAACGTTTTCAAAGTTCATTTTTTGATCGAATTGGCAAGAATTCGAACTCGAAAAAATAAGAAAATTATTCTCCATCGCGCGACGGAGATTAATTCACTTACTCTCCTCTTCGTTAATAAGATTAAACCGAATATAATTAATTTAATTTTTATATACCGTACCTTCTGTACAGCTTGTCCCTGAGGATCCTGCGGCCCAAAGTAGCGAAAGGGCGCAGCGGGAAGATCTGTTGCCTGTTCCTCGTCATATTCGTATCCAACGATTATTCTTCCTTCCCCGATCTTCCCCCCAATTATCCATCCATCGTGACAATCGTTATCGATGATCGATTACCAAATTAATCCGAACGTTCCTCGAAATATCCATTCATTTGCTCCACCAAAAAATGGACTAATTAATTAATTAAATAATTACCAACCAGATCCCTTTTTCTCCTAACTTTTCTCTCGACCCTGGTGGCTAGAAACGGATCGTAAATCTCGCGCGCCGATCGACTCTGCAAACACTCCGATCGATTAACCGTGGCACGCGTGGCACCGGTTGGATCTATCGATTTATACCGTGTCATTAAAACGTATAAATTAGATTTTTCCTATTCGATCGGTATATTTTTGCTCACGGGAGTCGCTGCGCTCTTCCCTCTTCCTCCTTTCTCCGTTTCTTTCTGTTCATAGGCCGGGCGCAAGCTTCGTGCCACCTCTCGGTCACGCTTCCACCGTTCTTTTCCTCCAGCGAACTGGTTCGTCCGGAATGGGTATTTTTAGTTGGCAGCCACGCCGAGCCTGTTTATGGGGTTAACACCACGTGAAATACGTGCCGACTCAGTGGGATCTCGTCAGGCTAAATACTTGCACGCGAATCTTTGTTTCTTCGATTATCTTGTCATCTCGGATCTTCCACAAGATTTGAACAAGTTCGACGATTGTTGTGTCGTTGCGTCCACGATAGGTTCTTTCTTCTTCTTTCTTTTCTTCTCCTCCTGGTAATTTTAGGAGATCGATTTGTCGTATAAGAACGTAGTTGTCAGTTTCTAAAAGAAGTTTCGCTTTTTGATTTCGTTTCGATCTTCTTGATACAGGTACACTTTATTTTTTGGACACACTTTGCTTTAAGGCAGTTGTTAATAAGATGAGGCCAAAATGTTTTTCTTTTTCCTTTTTCCCCCGCAAAAGTTTCACTTTCCAACACTTTGTCAATCGGTCAAACTTTTTCCTCCATCAACTCTGGAACATTCGTCGCTTTTATAACACCGAGTTGTAACAATTACTCGCAAACAACTTTTCGCACAAAGAAACTGTTATGTGCGTGAAGAAAGACTCGTTTTTCTTTTTTTCTTTTTTTTTTATGAATGTTCTCTCTTCAACTAGAATGGAAAAAACCTGGTCAAAAATTGGAATTATCCTTTGTACAGAGGGAAACTCGACGAAAGGGGAGAGAAGTTTTTAGAGAAAGAGACTAGAAACGTTTGTTCGTTTGTCACGAGATGCCATGCTAATGGCGGTTTTCAAAGGTTACAAGGATTAATTGACCGCGGGAATGAAATTTCAAGTGGCTGTTGCCAACAAGGAAATTGCACAGGTAGAGAAGAGATTGAAAAAGTGGACGGTTTTCAAGAAATATTTTCCACGGCTATTTTTCGATGCGCTGGTTAGTTTTCAGTGAATTTTTGAGAAACGATACGAGTTTAGTTATTGAAAAATTTTGCACGTAATATATACATAATCAAGAGACGAGAAAATTTTTGTATCTCGACGATGTATATTATCCGTCGAATTCTGACGAAAAATAACTTGAAAGAAGATGGCCAAGAATTTAATAACGTATTAAAAAAAAAAGTACAAGTATAATGTAACTGCAAGATTAATGTAAATCAACAAATTTAATTTAATTTATATAGGCAATACATCGAAATGAAAAATTCTGCTCACAGTTAAACAAATAGATCTCGCAATGAAATTACCGTTCAACGATGCTATTCTACAGATTAGAAAGTCCACCATTCAAAGAATTATTAACTGTGACGAATCTATACATATGCCTAATGAAATTTTTACCAACGAGACCATGCCATTAAACCGAGCGCGTTTCAGACACGTGGAAGAATTTTAAACCAGGCGCTTCGTTAGTCGATTTTATTATGATCTTTCGAACGAGATGTCGAGACTTTAAAACAAGAAAGACGTTCTCTCCGCGTATACTGCGACGAATCTCTGTGAAACGCGGCCAGAAAAAGGAGAAAAATGAAAATGGAAAAAAAAAAGGAAAAAAAATCTTATTCAACGTGTCGGAACGAGGAGGAATTGCGCAAACAGAATGCAAAAGCGGGAAAATCCGAATTGCAAAACAGCCGAAGGCGATACTTGTGGCGCCAGAAAACGAAAAACTAGCAACGTTCTTCCTTGTCGAACAAATTGGAAAATCAAATGCCGGCATCCTGATAAATTCGACTGAATTTCATCCCTGCTGTTCGCGCGAATTAGTCGGGGCTGTTCAAAGAATCGCTTCTAAGCATGAATAATTAATGAATCGATCGATCGTTTTTTTTATCTGTCGCAGATTTCACTTGAAAATTCCAAGTTTCGTTCAGCTGATTTTCTGTATATTTTTTTTTTACGCTGAAAGAAGATTAGAAGAGGAAGAGAAGATGGAATTTTTCCAATATCAAATCAAATCGCGAATGAGTCGAATACAAATTATTTGTCACTTTCGATTTTCGATTCACTTCCAGTCGCCAAGGTTTCCGCCAGTGAAATCGATTACCAAACTTTTCAAGTCGAGGACAGACGTTGGATGTTGATTAATAAGATTTCTCCCCTTAATCGTCGAGTTTCCTCCCCGATAAATAACTAATCAGTTGAAATCAATTGCTAATTCTTTGCAAGTACGAGAACTCGAGATTTTTCTCACACTATCGATCCTCATCGTCCCATTTGATCGCACTCGGATAAAACCACTCGCTTCTAACTTCCTTAGGAAATCGCACAAACACTCGACAAGCAACGAAGGAATAAAAAACGAAGGACAAATTTTCTTAATAATCGCAAAATTTTCAATTCTGGGAAAACTTGGAACACAAATAACGACGATAATCCGTTCACCCGTGAAAATAAATTTTTAATTTCACGTTAATATACTCCTTCTCTCGATAAAAATAGAAGAAGAAAGAAAGAATCTAGCTAAGTCTAACTGCAAAGAAGAAAAAGATGAAGAGCGCGCAACGTAGACGTCACAACGAGAAGAAATACCGTTTTCACTTATAGTTCACGCGGCTTGGATTTCCTTGGTTTTCGCGACACGTTCATTTTCGCGCAACACTCGGTCAAGGGAAGTACACGCGTCGATCGTTTCGAAGCCGGTTGAATCGTTCAAGGACCCACACGGCGCGTCGGTCGTTCCTCGAATGACAGATATGCCTGGCTTTCCGCTCTTTCTCCCTACTCTGCGTGGCGAGAGGGCCACGAGGCGAGGAGACGAGCACGTCTTACGTGGCCCTCGTTCCTTCTCTCCTTCGCGAACGGCTTTCCTATGCGTCACCAGAAAATGGTGCTACAACACCGCGATCTCCACCCACGTTTAACCGGTTCACCGGGGAACGCCTCGCGACCTCACTTTGACTATCAACGCGGACGAAAATAGTAATGATAATAATAAGCTGATAGCGGCGGGAATTGACGAACCAGGTTTGCTCGTTTGACGGACTCGTTAAACGGACTGAAATACTATTTTTTCCGATACGAAGAAAAATTGTTATTATTTCATGTAGACACGTGTGTTCGAATTGGATAAATGTTACTCACTCTCGTTCGTGAGTTCTCAATGTATAACGATACAAGTTAACGATAAAGAGGTAGTTGAATCGTAAAATTTTGGAATTAAACGATCGATATTGAAGAATCCTTTTATACGATCCTAAGATTGAAAGATAATTTGTTACCTTGTATTATTATTTAAATCAACTTTTGATCAAGAAAATTAATAATTTACGTATTTTCCAAATTATATTTAATTCCTCGCGTAAAGGAAAAAGAGCGAAGAGTTTTTCACTTTCGGATTATCAATATATAGGAATATATTTTTGTTTGCTCGAGCAGGAGATCGGCTTGCGAGTACAACCAGTCGAAACTCGCAATTTTCCCCGTATTAACGACCGCGACGAAGGTTATCAACGAGGCGTACGCGTAACTGGTTAAACGTAGGCAAACGAGAGATCAATGCGAACGCGTTGAAACTCTGGTTGCAAATTTATGGGATTAGTTTCTCGTTGATTACGCAGCTTTCCAACGTGTTACAAGGTAAATCAAAGTAAGCGCTCTCGTTAAGGTCAACAGTGGAGTGGAGGAAAGGCTTAATTTCAATGCCCCGCTACGAGCCGAAATCCCTCTTGCCAAGATTATTAAACGATGCATCTTGCCAACGATGGAGAATTAGAATATGTGCAAACAGGGTGTAAGTTGGATCACGAGAGCCGCTTGATTTAAGACCTCTTTTACTCCCCACTTATCTACGGGACTACCTTGCATATAAATTGCAAATTGCATATAATTTGAATAATTCTTCGTGTTATTAATACGTTCGTTGCCAACGTGACGAACATCTTCTTTAAATATTAAAATCGAAGAAGTAAGTTGTATACTCTCGAGCAATCGAAATCTTAATTGAAATTATTAATACGTTAAAGATAGATATTCTATTTCTCGTAATTTTCAATCTTTCTTCTTCGATCTTTCCTTGCGTGTATTTTCTATAGAAATTTAATTTGATTAAAATTTACGAATAATAATAGTATTGATAGTATATAAACTCAAATTATTTGTAAGCTTCCTTGATAACTTCTATTGTTTTATTCTTCTCAAATTGTCCATAATTAAGAGAAATGGTTATACGATTTTGCTAATTTTCCTCGCTTCTTGAATTATTTAATACTTAATCCATCTTCAACAACGAGGACGAAATTCGATTTCACGAATCCTTTCAAACTTCTTTCCAACATCTGAATTCCATCTTCGCGATTTAAATTTGCTCCTCGATCGAGAGTGAAAGTGTACCGCAGATCTGAGGAGAGGAAAAGAAACAACAGTGATGCACTGTCACGCTCCGCCGCTCATCAATAATTCACCGTGTGCTCTAATTACATCCAAGGCTATAAATCCAATTCCGTATATATCGATAACTCGATAATTTTATCAATTTTAACGATCCGCGAATAGAAACGAGAAACTTGTCATTTCGAATTTCATGGAGCGTAATAAGCGGGAGACTATTATCGAGATCATTAAACGTATACACCGAAACCGAGGAAGAGTCGATTTCAAGGAGAAACCTCGAAAGAATAGAAATCTGTCGTGATCTCGTTCTGATTGCTCTGTGAAACAGTGTGCGAGAGACGTGAATGATGAAGAAAGCGATAAGTTGTTCTGACGTTGATTCTCGACGTTTCGTCTCTCGAGTATGAATACGTTAACAAATATCTTCCGATATGAAATGGCGGTCTGTGAAAAAACTCTCGTTAAAATCCATTGAAAAATTGGGAAGAGTTGGCGTTAAATAAAGAGCAAGCGAGATTCCCGTGAAATAGAGAGATTAAAAGACCCGGTTGTATTTTGAAGGAGAATCTCCGTTGGAACGAAATAAACGAGAATAAACGAGAAAAGTTGGGAATTTTCGCCAATGATGGTGGAAATCTTTCGTTTTTCTCCAGCTTTCTCGCTCGTAAGTAACGCGTGATCGTTTCGAATTTATCGAGGCAAATGCGGATAGGTTGGAAAAACAGGAATCGAGATAACAGAAGGGGAGGTTTGCCACGATTGTACCATTCGTCTCTTATGGAATTTTTGTTGTCGGCGCGAATCGCGTTTTAACGAACCGGGAAAAATTCGCCAATTCTGTTGTTGATTTAATAACGATGCGTTTCAATTCTGGATAGATTGATTAGAGGATAATTGACCGAGGAACGAGCGATTAGAGGGAAAGTGGAACGAAAAGAGGAGAATTGGGGAATAGAATGAAATTTGTTGAAAATCGAAAGTTGGCTGATTAAAAAATTCTCATAATTATATTTAGATCAAACATTTTTATAAGGATGATTAAGAATTGTGAAAATTGGATTTCCATTTCATTTGTAAAATTGTTTAAACGTGAATTGGAACTCGAGTTAGGAAATTAACGAAATGGAATAGTGTGCAGCTGCACACAACAGGTGCATCGTCAAATTAATACCAAAGGTGTTACTTTGGCATGCATCGCCTTTTCGATTCTTCTTCTTCTCACTCATTTTTCCCTCTTTTAGCGGAGAAAAGAGGCGAGGCGATCGATACAGCGCGAATAAAACCAAACCAGTTACGTACACAACGTATTTTCTAACCGACTTGCGGCGAAAACGCTTCGTTCGAATCGTTCGATGCAAATTGAATTTCAACTTTCCACGAAGGAGAAGAATTCGAGCCCAATACTCTTCGACCTACTACGCGACAAACTGTTTCCACGCGAAACGGAGCATCGAATCCACGATCGATCCGAAGAAGCATCCTTTAACCGATACTCGATAAGACAACGAGGTGAAACACGATGATGATATCACTATCCAACGCCTTGCGACAAAATGAAACGCGTCAAGGCCATTCCCGGCTATGTATGCATCATCATTTCTAACGATATTTTATTTTTTCCTTATCTATTTTATTACTTTCTTTCCTTTTTATTTCTCTCTCTTTCAGAAATATAGTATTAACCAGAGGATTCTTGATAAAAGATGTGTAATTTATATCCGTCAATGATAACGGTACGACGGTGAAACTATTAAAAAGTCAAAAATACACGCACGCGTGAAATACAAATCGCCCCCCAGAGGATCAGAAATTTTGTAATTTGTACGTGGCTGGATCGTAAAAAAAAAATAAAACGCGCGTACGAGATTACGTGTTGGGCCGCAGAGGATCAGAAATATTTATTGAGACGTATGTATCCCATTGAAAGCATTGAAATGGTTAAGGTCAATGACCCTAGAATAACACCGTACCATCATCGATCTCTTATACGATCTCTTTCTCTTCCCCTCTCTCTACGCACTTCACTCACTTTCTTCCCGATTATCACTTCACGCTATCAACTCGACGAGTCTTCTTTCTTCCTTTCTTTCTTTTAACGTCAATATTTCTCCTTTGACCACTATAATTTACGATATTGTCGTATCATTAGACGGTTTATCCAAATTAAGATATTCACTTTTAATCGCGATATGTATTTTTACCTTGGATATTTTCACAAAATTTTTTCCACAAACACTTCAGAAGATATAAACTTTCCCACTCTGATCGCTACTCCTTTCTTTACCATTTCACACTTTTTGATACGAAAGCGTCGTTACTACTACCTTCACACGCGATTAACCATGTTTCATTACTCGTTAAAATCACGATCGAGCATCGATCGAGCTCTCACGCGAGGAGAGAGCAATCCCCGACGAGGGGATTATATTTTCCTTCCTAATCGACCGATTGGACGAGAAAAAGGGAGAAGAACGAAATGTACCAATGCCACGAAGCAATCGTAACACCGGTCGATTCTGTTACCAGGACGGGACTGCGTGTGCAAGCGGTCGACAAACAGCCTTCGTCTCGTACTTTCTACCTTCGAGGCGATCGAAGGCTCACGTTGCCGGAGACTCTCGCCTCGTCATCAGACAAGGTAACGAACGTCGTCGGCCAAACGATCCTCATCGTCGTGGCGGTTATAGTCTCGGTGCATATATTTAGAGTCGAATGCGAAATATCGATTGTGGGGCTCGGGTTGGCCGGTCTCGCTTGCCCCGAGAAAGCTAGAGCGTTAGCTGCGTTCTGAAATTTTTTTTTGAAAATCTTGGAGGGATTCTCGCATCGTCTGTTTTATTTTTTTATCATATACATCACGTATTTTTGACAATGGATCATTCTATTTCTATCTTTTCCAGGGATGAATTCAACGTATAGGATAAATTATAGGATATCCATTTATTGCGAATAAAATAGAAAATTCTTGAGATTTACTTTTATTGTAAAATTGCAACGTGTCGACCTTGTTCAGTTAAAAATTATAAAAGAATCCTTAGCCTCGTGATAATCAACGTGATGTCGAGGAGAGGCGGCGAAAAAAAGAAAAGAAAAAGTGTTTGAGATGAGAAGGATTGATGGGTCGAGAAAATGTTGAAGATTAAAATATACACCGTGAACGTGTCCAATTAACGATGAGCATACCGATTTCGCAAACACAAATACGTTGCTCGCGAGAGGATAAATCGACGATAAATTGCAACTTTGCGTGGGCGTTACGATTCCGTCATAAACACGAATAACATTCTTGAAAAGAAGAAAAAGCAATCGTTATATACTTTATAAATTTTCCGATTATTATTATTATTATTATTATTATTATTCATTTGCACAAACGAATATTCTTGCCTTCACCCAGATACTCATTGACCATTTCACGCCTCGAATAAGCATCATTTACGAGGCACACGCTATTCGTTTTGAAGATAGAGGATCGATCCCGATTCGAGATATTGGCGTACAACGATTCTTACAACGGCGGGAACAGATACGATCGCGAGTTTTGCAGTTTCGAATTAATTTCTCGGTGTTGAACGAAGAAAATCGTGACAAACAAAAGCGGCCAGAAGCCATGGCGCACGGTATGCGAGGCGCAAACACAGCATCGCGGGCATGCATTGGAACGGAACGTAACGGGCATGACGGGAAATACCGTACGTGTATATCCTATACCTGTAACTACACGAGTGTGTACGTGTGCCGAGAAAGTGCAGTTGCAACTGCAGCTGACGCCTGCAACTGGCCAACGAACAATTCCCACTGTTTCTAACGCCGGCTCCGTTACAAGAAATTGCAGAAATATCTTCCGACTCGACGGTCTAAAACTATTTGAAGAGATGGAAATTGAAATTTTGGATATAATTCTTTCAGATTATTTTGTGCAGGTAATCAACGACACGATAGAATATATATAAGATGATGAATTAATTTTAGAATAATTTTGGAGTCAATTACAGATTAATTTGACGGTGACGAAATTAAAAGTTTTTGGAATGTGGATTAAATTTAATAAGAAAAATATAGAATATAGAATATACTTGGTAGTAAATTATTTGGAGATTGGGCGTGGAAAAATACTACTGAAATTTGTAAGAGGATAATTGTTTTAATTAAGAAAATGCCATGTAACTATGACGTATATATCAAAAATTAATTAAAACGAAGAACAACAAGGATTTGTAAAGAAGAAATTACAGAATATTTTGAACGGCCAAGAAATTATTTGGAGATTGGACGTGGAAAAATACCGTGAATTGTACCGAAATTAAAATTCGTAAGAGAATGATATTTTAATTATGAAAATACTGCGTAATTACGACACGATAAATTATTTTTCCGTGTTTATCTTACTCCCATCTTTTTCTTCAATTAACGAAGGAAAGGTCTTCCAATGTTGTTTCTAAATATCAACATCGTACAATATATTCATAATCAAGTTTTATTTCTTCCAAATTTTCCTATCTTCAAATAGAATTTAACTAAATCTGGCAAACGAATACGAGTTTCCCTATTATTGCTCTCGCGATATCAGTTCCGCTCAAAAAAAGAAGAAAAAAAGAAAAGAAAAAAGAAAAAAATACAATGAAAAATAAAAAAATTAAAAAAATAAATCACGCGACTTTATACGATTCGAAATATGAAAATTCATAGTCGTTGATGTGAAAAGAAGAAAGGGAAAAAAGTGGAAAAAAAATGGGAGGGAAGGGAAAAATTGCTCAAAACGGAAACGGTACTTTTTATATTCATTCGTCGTTTGTCCCGAGATAAAACTGCAGCCACGCGTTCGTTTGTGTTTTCGAATGGCCGTGAATAAGTTAATTAACGTCCGGGAAAAACACGGTCCGGTAAACCGAGCGCGGTGGGCGCGTGGTAACGATTTTATATACACGACCCTTTCCCATCCTTCCTTCCCCACTTTTCCACTTTCTCTCTCTTTCTCTCTCTCTCTCGATATATATCGAGAAAAAATTCAAGAGGGAGTTTACACATTTATACCGTTATTGTAAAAAAGAAAAGTTTCAAAATACGATTTTCAAAAAGTTGAAAAGACATTTTAATCGTAATTCTGTAAAACATATTGTATACAGTTCCAAAAAGAAAAAAGATATTCAGATACTGGTAATTTTGATTTTTATATCGGTTCTTTTATTATTTTTCGATTCATTTTATAGCGTATAAATTACTTAAAAAAATTATTTCGATGCAAATTTGTATATTCTCGAATATTCTTGAAAATCCAAGATGCACTCCTCTTCAATTTATCTCGCAAATTACACCAGTGCACGAATATTATAACCGAGTTAACCGTTCTCCTTTATACTTTAAATTTCGCAAAATTAATTTCTTTTTGTCACACACATATTCAAGATGCATCTCTCTCTTCAATTTATCTCGCGAATTACACGAATATTTTAAGAGCAGTTGCCTCTTTTATGCTTCAAATTTTCGGAAAATTAATTCCCCTTTTTAAAAATAACAATAATTCTTCCCCGATCTAGGAAATCTCAATTATAAAACCATATTTCCACCTCGTTGAAACACGCATTTCGATTAATCTTTGGCAAAGTAATTTCGCTCAGAAACAAAAAACGAAATCAATCGATCACGAAAATAACGAAACCGTTACGTTTAATCTCGTTCGCTCAATAATAATATTCTACCTTTGCGCATTACAGATCGCTTCTTGCACCACCATTCAAGGCACACGGTTCTCATCTCGCGACGAGACGCTTCCTCCCCAGATTCCCCCGACACGGGAAATTTTCACGGAGCTAGAAAGTTTGGGTGGATCGTCGTGGACGAGGATACACCCGGCACTAACGTGCACGAGAACGTTGGCAAGATGCACACGCAACTGAGGGGAGAGGGGGTACGTTGGAGGTTTCACCCCTCGTGTAAAGTCTCGAGGAAGGGGCAGGGGGAATATTCGTTTCAGCATTGTGAACCCTCGTGACTCGTTCCACCCTCGGTGGAGAGGCAGCCCTACGACAGCACGGATCTTCCCTGTGGACGAAGGTAAAAAAACCTGATATTTTCGCCAGGGTTTCGTTTTAATACCGTCCTCGATGATTCGTTTCGAAAGTTCTTGGAAACTTTCGAGTTCTCGAATTTTGAAACTGGTCGAATCGAGACCATTCGAAAATTGCAAGCGTGAAAATAATTAGGAAATGCGATACGTTGGAATTGAAAAAAAAAAAATACCAGTTTTAATTTAAAGCTCGAAATATGTTAAGTGGAAAAATGGAAAGTCTATTATAATATACGGTTAATTCGATTATGATGCAGAAAATAGAAATTCGTTTAACACTTTCGCGCCTAGTGACGCAAAATGTATGCGTCATGGGCATCTTCTATCTCTATCTCTTACATCTTGCATCGCGAATGAATCATTGATTATTTTGAAAGAAACTCGGAGCCGGGGGAAAAATATTCTCAAGAAATAAAGAGATAAAATATTTGCAGAATTTTAAATATAATCTTCCCTCTGACAGATGTACGTATATATATATATATATATATCCAATTGCGATGGGATACTCATCGATTTTCGACGTAAACGCAAAAGTTTTTCATTGTTTCAGAAATACGACTCAAGTTCAAGGAAGGAAAAATTCTTACGCTTCCCAGATATTAAAAACGATCGTCAACTCGTTGAAAAAACGAGAGTGAGACGTTAATACTCGAAAGTCATAAATTATTAATATTCCGCCAACTATAAACGAAGTTATACACGATCGATCGATGCTGCAACGATGATGAAGGAACAAAAAGGAGAAGTATATATGTATTCCACGTTAAGAAGAGGATGATTGAACAAGGAGACAACAATGAATTCTTTTTTTTTTTTTTTTTTCGACAAGACAATCGACGACGAAACCGGAATAAAAGCATCGATCGTTGTAACGACTGGGAGGCAGCAGTAATACGGTCGTCATTCGAATGCTAAATACACAGGCGAAGGAACGGTGTGCCGTTAACCTCGGCGTCACGTATAAAACGCCACGAAGTCATAACGGTTACGGGGACCTTTTCCACCTTGTAGAAGTGGAATAAATTCCGCTTCGAGGAGCCACCAAGGGTTTTCACCGCGGCAGCCCTTTTTATCTCGGGGAAACAGGAACCGCCTATCTTGTTCTCCCAGCTGCTTTCGTCATTGCCTTGGAAAATCGATCTGCGACGGGGTTAATAATATTTTTTAACAATTCTTTTTTGCCACGATGTTATTTATAAATACGAACGTATGAATGTATGACGAACGAAAATTAAGAAAATTAAATATTTTATCAAGATTCCCGCTGCGTTATTATAATAATTATAATTATAACAAGCTTCGACCGTGAAACGTCACATCGTCATCGATATCCAAAATATCGATTTAACCGGAGTCGTGCTCCGAACACGGAACAGAACGGACGTGTTTTGCTTCTCCCAAGAACGTTGTATTGTTTGGTAAATTAATTAGTTTCGTGCAAATCGATCAACTATTGTGAATGTTATTGTAAATAAAAATTACAATGTGGAAGCACGAACGTCAGTCAATAAGAGCAACGAATGTATTAATAATTATAATAATAATTATTTAGATTTGTTTTTTTAATATTATTAACAAATTTAGATCTCAACGAGATTCTGAGAATTAGAGAATTCAACCTGATCATTAAAAAAAATAATAATTAAATTCCAACTCTGAACTATAACCACAACCATGGAAATTTCAAAGGGTCGAGAAAAAAGGAAAGAAATCGGTCTCTTACATTCGAACACTGGTCATGAGAGAGCGAGACCGGTGCGATCGAAACATGTAAATCTTGAGTGTAAGTACTGGCACGCACACTGTCGTCGCGCATGCCAGACATTGTTAACCGCGGACAAAGCCGTACAACTGGTTCCCTGGAATACCAGGCGGAGAGGACGCGTTCCAAGACTCGTTCGAGCCTCGTAGCGCCACGGTGGCGCGTCGAAAAACGATCGAAACGACCGTCCAAGGTCTGCACCACGACCTCCACCACGTAATTTTCAACCTCGTTTAATTGGGCAGGAATTCAACGCCCCTTTTCCCCCCTTTTCTTTTTTTTTATTCTTGGTTCCATCGCTGTTGTGCGTGACGAATATAGAATTTCGTGAAGCTTGCGTACGTGGGCTCCAAGATCTTCTGACACGCTGTGCTAATTAATATTAAAAGTCGTTGAAACGTAGTCGATCGTAATTAAATGAAATTAAAACGAAATTGGAACGAATTCTGAGAAGATTTTTATCGTGGATTACGTTCTACGTGTTTTTAAATTAACATTTCTAGGTCACTTCGTAAGGAAAATATGATTTCTAGTTTGTTCGAAACTGTATTACACGGTATTATTATTAAGTTAGTTAGTTTTATTTCAATATTTGGTATTTGAATAAATAATTAATACAATAAGTAAAGATTGTGCACTGAAGGAACATTTATACTGTGATTATTAATATTAGAGGGATTAAGAAAGAAATTCATCATTACTTTGTATATAATTCAAACCCTCGCGTAACATCACAAGCTTCGAATAACTTTCCAATCCAATCATCATTAATAAAATTTCCTTCCTACGAAAATACATTTTTGCAGCCATAAGTGAAAAACTTAAACTGCTCGTTCCCACATCACTATACTTGCTATATCTATATCGAATCAAACCTCTGCCGCAACTTTTATTTAAAAATTTTCCAAAAAAGGGAAACGGTTCCCTTTGTCGCCTCTCCTAGCCGTGAATTTTCCTAACGCCGCGAAACTTCTTTAAACGATTTTAAACGCGGCGTTGAAGTCTCGAGAACGTTGCTCCACCATTGCCCGGCCTCATCTACAATTCAAATTGCCGATACGTTGAAATTTTGAAATCCAGTTGGCCAAACTTGTGCCACGCATCGCCGCGAGCGCCATCGCCCTCGTCGAAACTCCACCGCGGCTCGCGGACAAATTCGACCCTTCGCTGTTATTTTTGTTTTGCCCGCTCGAATTAACGCTCAAACGGAAACACCGGCTTTTCCGGAAGAGATGAACGCGTTACAACCCACCCTGTATTATTTCGCGCCGGACGACAACTACATTTTCTCTCATTCGTCGAGGGGGAAATGTACAGTTTTATTCTGGATGATTTAGACTCTCTTCTGCGATAAAATTTAGTCGAAATTGTGAAGCGTGGAATAATTGGCGAACGAATTGCATTTTCCTATTTTTTTTTTAAGAATAATCATAGATATTTTTTTTTTAATAGATTGAATTTCAGTCGAGTTGCGAGAGAATTTAAACAATTAAAGGTATAATGTATTAATGTTGATACATAGTACAATTTTTGATTATACGTGAATTGTGAAAATTTGAAAATGGTAGGTAATTTAATAGAAGGATGGAAAATTTAATAACGTTGATTGTTTCTGTGATTTATGTACAATCAAAGATGAATTTCGATTTATTTAAACATCATTGGAACACTTTGCCAATGTTTAATTATGAGTAATGAAATTTCTTTTTAAACTCGATTAAAAAGAAATTATTGAATCGACATAATCGCGATTGATCGGCCATTATTATTATTATTATTATTAAAATTCTCTCTTAAAACGTTAACAGTTCCATTGTAAAGCGTTTCAGAATGTAATTTAAATAAATATATTATAACGTTCATTTGAATATTAAAATCAGGGGAAAAGGGAGTGAATAAAAAGTGGAACTGCGAGGAGTTAAATTTACTTAAACGGTAGAGCAGAAATTTTTAACCTCGTTTCAAACTTAGATAATCCAACATCATTGCGATAAATTTAATATATTCATGACTTAAAACACGTGTAACAGTGTGAATATTAATCGCTTAACATGCGATTTTCCATTTATTTCGTGCAACATTTTCTCAATGTTCAATGTATCAAAATATTAATCCTTATTAGAATAAAATATCGATTCTTTCTCATTTAAAACGAAATCAATCGAAGATTTCGAAGAACGAAATAGAATATCCCCAACAAAAGAAGAAAAAAAAATCGAAGAAATTCTAGTTGGCCACATTAATTCATTATGCAAGAATTTCAATTCAAAAACGAAAATTACAATGGAAGGATCGAAAGCATCCCCTCGTTGGGAAGTCACGAACTTCTGCCACCATGAAAATTCGTCTACTCGTGTGAATTCACTCCGTCCACCCAGCTAGAGGAATTTAATTATTAGTTTCACAGCTTAGTTCCAGCATTCTTGTTGCACCCTTGATTCATGTTTATGTATGCATGTCTAATGCAATTTTCGATATACATATATCGTCGAAACGCAACGAGGATTTCCTAGGATCTACTTTTCTCGATATACAAAGAATTTTATTTATTAGTCCTTGTTTATGAAATCTTTGTTTCTTCAATTTTCAAAGAATCCATAAACATAGTTCGATCCTTTCACTGTCGATAATATATTTATATATATAAATATATGAAATAATAAATATATTTTCTTTTGGTGAAGCAGAAAAATTACGCTTAATAGATAATTAATTTAAAGAAATTTTATGAAGTACATGTAATGATTTTTTTGAAAAAGATTAAACAATTTCTAATATACGTACACGTACAAATCATTAAATCGCATTTGTTATAATAAAGACCATCTTTTCTTTTTTACGTTTTACCAACGTTTAACAAAATTTATATTTCTTTTACAGATGTCTCTCAGAGTCAATTAAGAAACGACTGTCATCGGCGTACAAACCGAAATGCCAAAGATACAGCCACGGAATCGTTTGTTTCGTTAAAGGGTAGTTTCAACCCCTTATTTCCAATTAGTTACGCATGATCCAAAGGAGCCAGAAAACACGTCCCCTTCCACATCTTCTGTTCCTGATGGGCCAATCGAAACAAACCGGTGTTCGCAAGTTAATTGGCAAATTTCGTGTTGCTCGCCATTCTAATTACTTGCCAACCGTTTATCATACGCTAATAATACAAACATTCGATAATTGTTCGACCATCAGCGGCTGTCAGATCATTATTGTCGGCCGAGATCATTTCCACGATATTTAAAACACACTTGCGGCTATACGCTGGCAACGATAACGAGAACGATATTAATTAATTGCAGCTGATCGTTAATTTGATATGGCATGGCTCGTCGCGCGCCACGATTCATGGATGCTGGTTGTTAAATATATATCGAATATATCGATGCACGTTTCCAATTACATCCCCCTTTCGAATTTTTATAAATTAGCGAAATAACGCGGCGAAGTGTTATTCTTCGATGAATTTAACGATGGATGAGTTCAATGGAAAAAAAAAAAAAAAAAAAGGGGAAAAGAGAAAAATTTTTTGTAACGTTGAAATTTTATTTTCATTTTTTGTCATTTTTATGAAAGATAGAATTTTGATAATTTTTTTCATCGAATTGTATTTTTGTACAAAAATTCGTATACAGAATTTACTCATCTCACTCGTATCAATTTTTCCCAACAGATATTTTCCCAAGATCTCGGCTCGTGTTCGATTCTACGTTCGTTTCTCACGGTCTGGACGGCTGTCGAGCGAGCGCTTTTAAAAACGCTTCCATCACGAATGTCGCTTTTCTTTGTGTATCAATTTGATCCGAGAGGCGGACAGGGTGTCCCCTCAATGGAGAACCGACGAATTTATCTCGTGCCTGTTCCCTGTCAATTAATAAAGTCCCGTGTGGATCCGACGTCCGGCAATTCGGACGTCGTCTCCCCTTTCGTTTCGTATGACAGAAAATTATATTAAACCGACGTTGCTGCACACGTTTCCTGTGTGCGTTGTTTTCGTGGCAGATGATCGAGATACGTTTTAATTGTTCGTGACAGCGATTCTCCTTCATTGATTTATCGAACCCCAAAAATAATGGAGTCTTCTTGGTAAGTTTATCGTTATATTTCGGTTTAGTTTAACTCGAAATCGTTTCACGAGTGAAATATTTTTTGAAAAATTATAAAAAAAAAAGGAAGAAGTATAAATATTTGTCAATTTTTACAGTTATTATTAAAGGTACGTATAAATAGATTTTTTTTTTCATTAAAATTGGTATTACGATTAAATGATTTCGAATGATTAATTTATATCGATTCGTTTTAGTTATTTTTCAAATTCATTTCGAGGATTAAACTTGGAATCAAACTTGAATACGAAGAGCAAATTGAACTATGATTAGCAGAGACTGGAACACGTACGTATTTGCGCCGTTTTTGCCGAGGAGTTAAACTAGATCTTTCACTAATGGCCAAGATGTCTAATTACAAGAAGGAAGCGATAAATTAGAAACATTCCCGGATAATCGTCAAGATGTCATTTCGCTGCTTCTAACTTCTGATTACTAGGAGTTAGTTTGAGCCAAGATTTCCAGCCCTCGTTTTGAACTCTTTTTTCTTAGCGCCTCTAATTACATATCGAGCTTAATAACGACGAACGTTAAATTCGTTCCATGAAACGCGTGTGAAATTCGTTCCATAAAAAATACTATCCTACATCAAATTTTAAGACAAATGGTAAAATATATAGAGATATTGTCTATTAAAATTTTCGTGTAAACGATTTATAAAATTTTTCAAAAAAAGAAGAAGAAGAAGAAGAAAAAGAAGAAATGAACAAAATTTTAATCCTATAGAGATTCAACTTTGTTTTTTTAATATAAAAAAACGCGAGAAAAAATTAAAAATTTTGTCATCAAATATACTCAGAACGTGAAGAAAACCATGCCATTGAAGTCCCTTTTCGATTCATCCCGATATCTCAATCCGTTACCGAGATATAAGGACTCAAAGTTCCCATAGCGCTTAACGTGGCGCAAAAATTATGAATGGGCCAGTGACCTATATTTTTTCTTGGAAATGCGTACTAGGTCCTTCCAGGAATCGCGTACTACGTTTTTCCAGGAATCGCGTCTCTCACTCGTCTGGAGTTTGGGATAGATCAGTGAGGTGCGAGCGAGAGTTCCGAGTAAGCGATAAGGAGAGAGATAGTAAACGATTAAAAATTACCCTTCTCTTTACACGACGATATCTCGGGAACCGGAAGTCGTATCGAGATAAATCAAAAAGCGTTTTAAAGGGGAAGGTCCCGCGCTTCTAACGATCGTTGATCCATTGACCGGAAGTGATTATCTTCGGAGTTATAGCGGTTCGAATTTTTCCTAATTTTAATCGGGTTTAATGGGGTTTAAGGTAAATGATCAAAAATTATCTTTCCTTTATTCGACGATATCTTTGGAACCGGAAGTCGTATCGAGACGAATAAAAAAGCGTTTCAAAGAGGAAAGTTCCGCGCTTCTAACGATCTTTCATTCATTAATCGGGGATCACTATCTTCGGAGTTATAGCGGTTTAAAGTTTTCCTAATTTTAATAGGATTTAATCGAGTTTTACAGTAAATTATGCAACAAATATATTTATTTTTAGAAGATTATTGTTTACAACGATGGTATATTGGAGATTCTAAATTGATTTGAAAAATCCTTTGGTTGAGATAAGTTGAATCTTTATCTAATCGACTCGATGAGCAAAATTTAAATTGCAGCAAAGAGATATTGCAGGAAAATATTTTTTAAATTATAATATGTTAAAATATGCAATATAGATTCAATAAAATTTCCCAAAACAGACGACTTTGAATGGAAAATCACGGCCAAAGAGAAACAAAAATTACAATTCACGGTAAGATATTCTCGTAAAATAAAAATTCCCTGTTTGACTATTGAAAAACTTTCAGAATGGATTCACCGAGTGGACCATCGTGAAAGAAACGTCAAAAGGATAGAAGAGGGTCAAGGAAAAGGTGAAATAAGATTTGAAGGGGGAAATGGTCTGCAGAAGGAATATTACTTGTTTTCCAAATTCCTAAAGTCCAGTGTGCTTCGAAAAGTGGCCGTTTCCCTCTGGCCGCAAATCGTTTCCGAATCTTTTCAAGAGATTCGAGGATACGGAATGTGCGCATGCCTTCACGTGCTTGGAAAATGGCTCAACTTCCTCCACTTTTCCAATTTTCCGTGAAAGGAAATAAATTCTCGCTCGAGAGAGAGAGGACACGACCCGAAAATTCTTCCGTGTAAATTTTCTGATAGAATCAATAGATTCGATCAACGAGATTGGTTCTGATTTTATTGGACAAAATTATATGAAAAGTATTAATTCTGATTTTTTAATTAACTAGATACATCGTTTGACTGTATGTATATTGTCAGAAGAGCAAATTATGAAAAATGAATAAAATAACTTAATTTTGAATTTGGATTCCTTACCTAACATCGTTGAAAAGGTTGCATCTTTAAATAAGTTTCGCGTGAAAGAAAATCACCAGCACTTACCTGTAACATAAAAATCAAACAAAGTGATTAGATATAATAATTCATATAAAAAATTATTTTTCAGGATACAATGACCAGCAAATCCATTTCTTTTGACACGAGTATGAAAAGGATTTGAACGAATGAATTCGAATCGAATTTTGTTATTTCTGTTAGTCGTAATCAGCGATGAGAAATTGATCGAACGTGTTCCAATTAGCCAACTTTCGTTTGCCCTATTAATTCCGCTAAATGGAGATATTTACTGGCGAAAACTAATGCAAATTTCGTATCTACGTATTATCGAATCGAATTAATCATCACCAATTTAAATAAAAACTAACAATTGTATATTTCAAGGTATGGAATCAAAATTTATTAAATCGATTTTTATTTTTACAAAACATTATTGATAATTTTTTCTTTTTTTCGATTTCTCAGATTATTTAGATCCATTTTTTATCATTCTAAGAACAATAACAAGCAATCCTTGCAAAGAGTTTAATTTAATTTCGACTTGTGGAATTTCAAAGAAATTTTTTCAAAGGATTTCGAATCCCTGTTATAAATTTTTCTCCATTGCCAAACTTCTTTCATAAACAAATCTCTCTATTTTCTCACCTGAACGAACGAACAAGAGAGAATATACCCTCCCAAAAAAAAATAAAAAAAATAAAAAAAAAAAGAAAAACAGAGAATCCTAACATCAATTTTCAATGCTCGAATAAAGCTCGTTGATTCTGCGAAATTAAAACAATTCACGGGTGAACGAAACGCTGTCCAGCCGATCGAACGACATCAAAGGATGGAAGAGATGCCAATGAATTTTCCGATTCGTCCATCGACACACAGAAGAACGCCTTTGGGACACGTGTAATTTCGATTCGAATGGTGCGCGCAATTAATATCGAGCCACGGTTAAATCAGCGTCGAGCGCGAATTAATGTTAATTTTATTCATTTCATTCCTGACTCGGCCTCCATGCAAATATCGTGTAACATTCGTGTCACGGATTTTGCTGCATCTGTCTGGCCGACGACGAGCTTGAAGAATACATCTCGTCGTTTTTCTTTCCCATTCTTCTTCCTTTTTTCCTTTTTCTCCTTCTCTCACGCTCGTCCGTCTTGTTTATTTATGACTCGAATGCGAAATGAATGGAGCCCTTGATGTGAATTTATTCGCCGTTCGCGGTGTACAATTCCGTGCTTATGCGAGGATAAAACGTTCCCGGCTGTAAATAAATACGCTCGCCTCGAAAAGTAGCTACGAATTTGAAGAAGGAATCGAGGAATCGAAGAAGGGTGTCTGATTATTATTTTTAATTTAGAGATGACAAATTTGATTTTTCGAAAACTCGAGAGAATAATTAATAATTCGATCTCGCAAAAGTGGTAGAAAACAGTGATTAGGGGTTGGAATCCCTAATTAAAATAGTTGCCAAGAGTGCCTCGGCCAACGGAAACGTAAAGGAAAGATAATTGGTTCGAACCTGGGGGGAATTTAATTATAATTGTCTGCGCACTGTAAACCGTGTGTGTAGGAGGATACACACGCAGGATATCGAGTCGACTGAATATTAAAGAAGCGTGTATGCAGCTAATTTGCCTGCCAATTCTTTTTTGTTTCGTTGGATCAGTTTTTAATATTACACCAATCCATATCCTCCTCAAATTCCGTAACGTAATTTCATCCATCTCATATATAAATATATATACCTTTCCCTCTCTCCATGCTCCACTTCCGCCTGGTCCAAGCGCGAGAGTCGGCAGGAATCCAACAACGTTTATCAACATTCGTGAATAAATCGTGACACACGGATGGAACACGACACGACACGAGGCGAGGCGAATACTCGTCGAGCGGAGGCACGAAGTCGAGGAAAAACACGTGGCTCGAAAGAAATCCCGGTTTATTTTCATAAAGTCAGGCTTCCACGGACCATCCATCCAGAAGGGGAGGAAAAGTCGCGGTGTAAAGGTAAACAAGACGTCGCGAATAGAAATCTCTCCCGACGACCAACGCCTGTTTTCGCTCCCCGTGCAAATATCCGAGGGCCGAGGAATGAAAAAGTCGACGAAAGACGATGTCGACGAGAGTTGTCCCAGCCTCTCGTAAGACCGATCCTTCTTTGGCGCGGAACGTTCTTAATATCGGTGGAAGAGGAATCTTTTCTCGGTGGTGAACTGTCAAAACGATCCAAGTGGTGGCTGTTATATACCTGTGCAATTTTTCTTTGTTTCGTTCTCGAGTTTTTGGACGCGTTGAATGGAAAGATGAAGATAAGGAAAGATGGTGAGTAAGGAGGTATTTTGTAGTAAAATTGATGGCTTCTACGTCGTTTTTGTTCGTAAATAAAAATCCAAGTGAAAATAATCGGGATATAAATGGAACAACGAGGGAGTAATTGATAGATTTCGCAAAAATTTGTACACGCAACTTGAATTGACGAAGCCTCGATCGATATCTTTGCACAGAAATTTGCTCTCCATTACCTTGAAGTGTATCAAAAATAAACGGAAAAGAATTTCGTACAACAAAGACGGTTTGTAAAGGTGTTCAAAGGATACTCATAAAAGTTAAATTTAATACCGATTTAATAATCAGGATTTTACACGATGATACGTTAAGCAACGATTTTATTTACGCAAATTGATATCAATTTTATTCATTGAATCGATTAACATGACTCGAACGAACCAATTCGAAGCTGGAACTACGAAGGTCGACGATAAAAACTCGCTCTCACACTCGCTATAATACAAATGCGATTTTTAATTACGTTCTCGATGATTGGCTTCGCTCGCTGAATAAAACAGGTGCATTTCGAATTGCGCAATTTCGTCGACAGCTTGTTTACCATCCTGTTTGCAGAAAGAACTCGTCATCGACCGATCGATCTCGATTATCGTAGATTGTCGTTGAAAAAACGAGCCACGATAAATTTCACGAAACTCCAATTTTTCCCGATTTTTTAATAAAACGAAATAGACGCGCGAATATGGCTAATTTAATAATGGACACGTAATCGATTTTTCGATCCTTTCACGGCTGGATAAAATGTCAAATTGCGAAACGTGAAAAGATAAATTGTACACCCATCATATTATAATTTGATTGTGAACTTGGGAAGTATTGGCAGCACTAATTAGCGCGGACAAAGGTATATTATTATACAATTGAAAATGGAAATAATCGAGAACGTAAAAGCTTGGTAATAGTTAATTTCCTGCTTTTTTTTTTAATTTATATCGACTACCTTGAAAATAAATTAATCGCGTAATTACTTAAGTATCTCTAATTTTAGATTATTAGAATTTTATTAATGCCACTTATATAACATAAATAATTAATATATATATATATATATATGTACATTTCGAAAAAGGAGGAAGAATATAATAATTATACGCATTTTCATTAATTTGCAATTAAATAACGAAATATATAAATATCAAGTGGCGATAAAATATTCGAAAGCAAACAGCCAGGAGCTAAATAGTTTTATCTTCGTACTGCATTTTATTAACGTTTCCTTTCGAAGCTACGTGTCGTGGATAAACGCGATAACGCTTTGTTCCTTTAAAAAAAATGAATATGCAAAACGTGAATTCATCTTGGTATCGATGTTTCCGACAATATATAAAAAAAAAAAAGATACAAACGGACACACACACACAAATTTCAGTCCACGTTTTACGATATCTGTCGTAAGTGGAGCAACCACTAGCTATTTCCTGTTTCTAACGAAGGTAACAAAAAGCGGTAAAAGGAAGTCGACAGCTTTCCTATAACTTCTTTTTACCTTACAGATACACACCAGAGTAGCACGCTCGTTAAGAGTAACAAGTAAAAATTCCGCAATAATGCTTGGAAACGAGAATATCTCTACAAATTCTACTTCTGTATCCGATTAATAAGAGACAAGAGGGTTGAACCGCTATGGAACGGACTGCAGACCAGAGTATCGTCTTATAAGCCAGGCAGAATGGTAATTCGAATGTTTAAAATTAAATTAAAGCGATGGTTGATTTCCACGACTTTGAAAATTGAAACTAAAAAAATTGAAAAGTGTATAATTCTTTTCTCGCGCCGTTAAAGATCTAATATTCTGATAAAGGCAGGAGAAAATATTTGAAATATTTGAATTATCGATCAAGAATAGGAATGATTCTGGAGACACTCTGTCGTCGAACGCAGGACAGTTATAATTTCCCCGGAAGAGGACTGCTCGGATCGCGGGTTCGCGATGGCCACTTCCGTTTGGCAAATATCAACGTAGTTTCGCTTGTTTGCACGGTTTTCGGTTCGTTACCAGACGAGATTATCCGCGACATTATTCAGGATGTAGACATTAGACGTGCCTGATGGAATATCCAAGGAACGCGTCCTTGTTTGCCGCATGAATTTTCCGCGATTCGTTTGATGATAAATTGACCAATCGTCGGTCGAATAACGAGGATTTTTCAATTTTTCAAATCGATTGGGAAATGTTTTTAAATTAAAGCGATCGGCAGCAAGAGGATCGAGCACATCGCGAGTTCAAGTTCAAATATTGACAGACACGAAGTATTTTTGAAACAAAGGGAAGGTATTTTTTTAAATAAATTGGAATTTAACTGGAACAAGTTTTATATCCCCAATCATTTTATTCGAATAACAGAATTTCCGAAATTAATCAATGCAGTTAATCATTCATTCGTAGATAATTATAGCGCCAATTCGCCCGGAACGTTAAAAATAAAATTTCGTTCCAATATAATAATTCCACCGTGCATAACGCTCGAGATTGCGCTTGCAATTATTCCAAATTTTCATTCCAGTTTAGTGCGAAAACGACTCCCGTTACAGTTTTCGAAACAAGACGTCGTGAATCGCCGTAATCTCGGCCGAAACCGAAACCGAAATCGAAATTCCTTCGTCGTCTGGATGCCGATCTTGGTCGACGACTCTTAACCTTCGACGAGCTCGAACCGCATACGAGCGGATACGCGCGGACGTAGTTCACGTTCCGGGGCCGTGTTATTACCGTTAACGATGCCACGAAAACACAACCGAGCTCGTAAACGGGCGCGTATGCAAACGCCGGCTCGTCGTCGTTAGCAAGGCCTCGTAAAACGGGGATCGTGAGTCCTCGTTAATGCCGAATACTTACGCCTCTTGCTGTCAACAGAAGTGGGGGGAGAGAAGGAGAGAGAAAGAAAGGCTACTGTATTTCGCGTCGTTACCCTTCGCGAGAGGAAATTCGTTATTCTTGGCGGTATACTGATCTCTCCTCGATCCCGTGTAGGATAGATCATAAGAACAGGATTCGGTTCCTTTATTTTCACGGGTTGGTAAAGTTTTTGTTACAATATATAGAGGGAAAATTCGTAGAAAAAATATGGTAACGGCAGATATGAATAATGGTTTGAAGCGGTGGGAATGTGGGTCGATATTGCGTTGACAAACATTGCTATAAATTATCTTATTGACCGTTTCATTTATTTCTCTCTCTTTCTTTCTCTCGCGTGTCTATATCATTGACGAACGAGTTGTTTTAATAAATGTATCTCGACATTTCTTCTCGGAAAACACATTTCGTGAAGGTTATTCGAAGATTTGAATAAGCGAAGGAGTGGTTTTAGATTTTAATCAATTGTGTTAGAACTTATAGGGAAAGAATCGACGGTATATCTTGGCTATTACACAAGGCTTAGGGAAACAAGATCATTTCGAAGTGAGAATAGGTGGCCGTCCTCCTGGAGCTTTGGTAAACTAAGGCTAATCCTAATAACACCCCGGGAACGTTGAATCACGATTTAAGACAGGATCTCTTCGAAAGTATACACTGTAGATCCTAATAAGAACGTTTAATTCACGTAGTACATTACGTATCTTTACGACCCCATCTCAACGACTTACTTCTCGCAATAGAGTCATGACAGAGTTGCGAACATTTTTCAATCGGATGCACATATTTCACGAGAATAAGCAATTAACCAATCCCGATTATAAACCCCCTGATCTATGAAACAATGCTCTATAAATACCGTTAATAGTGGATCAGAAAGATCTATTGAGAGATCATTGCTAGACAGTCGTGATGTTGAAACGATATACGGAGTTATATTTTCCAATGGTGGAAAATATCGTGACGTTCCGATTATTACGATTATCGGCTGCAAGATCGAAATCAACGGAAGTCGAGAACGATACCGGGATTCGTAATCAAGGCCTCGATTTTTGCCTCGATCGACATATAGGAATCGAGTCACGATATAACCGAACACGAGTTCGAAGTAAGGTATCTCTCGTTGCCGGGATAACTAGCCTATTTTTTTTCTCAAATAAAATACGAAGCACACAAGTGGTAAATAAATAAGATTAATCTCGCCATTTATTATTCCTCGTAATTATATATCTATCGATAATAAATAATATTCTTCCCTTCGATTTATTGGTTGGATTCAGATTAAAGTAGATTTTTCAACGAACTTGAGGAATATCGTTAGATCGAATTTCTTGCAAAATACGTAAAAAAATGGCAAAATTTATCACGGATACAAAATTGCACGCGAAATATCATGCACTTTAACCGCGTAGAAATTTATCATCGACGTAATTCTCGATTTCTTTTTTCTTTCTTTTTTAATCCTTCGAATCGAACGTTTACACGTTCGATTTCCACGCGGAGGTCGTGTTATACGGAACGACGTAATCATTGTTGAAATTATTGCGAATCATGTTTCGCATTAACGCGAATATCGCGGTGATCGCCACTCGTAACGACCTTTCGTTGCATCGTGACGTTTATATTTTTCGAGGCTTATCGATTATCGATATATACTCGCATAACGTGTAAAAGTCTTTTTTCTTTCTTCTTCTTCTTCTTAATAAATCGAATCGGAACAAGTTTGTGCCATCGAAAATGGCAAAATCGAAAAGAGAAGAAAGAAAGAAAGAAAGAAAAAAGAGCTAATTTATTTTCCACGTATATCGTGCATTTGATATTTGTATTGGAAATGGATGCACCTCGAGTTGAAGTTTTTAATCAATAAATAGCTGGATCAAATATTAAACTTGGCAAATGGTTGAAATTTATTTGACAGCCGTTACCGTAAAAATGAATCATTTTATTCGCTGCTATGAACTATAAACCGCAAAATTAATGTCAGAAAAATCGGTTTGGCCACAATTCTATTTTCTATTCGGTGGATATTTCATTCGAGATTGGAACTTTAAAGTGTTAAAATTATATATTTTTTTTTTCAAACGATATTGAAATATTTCACAAATCGATCAAATTTCCCTCTTGAAATTTGAAAAATATTGATCCTAACACCGTACAAAAATGCTTTATACTTTACGAAAATAATAATACGGATTTTTAATTTAAAAAAAACTTATTTATTCCCTTCTTCGAACTTTATTAAATATCTGCTGGCAAACAGAATCTCATAAAAGTTTTATATTCCAAAATATACTACCGATTGATCTTTTTCCGGAAGCGAAAATTCAGTCTCGTCCAATCCTTGTTATTTCCTAACCACTCCGACCATTAAAGGAACTTTCGAATAATATAATGTACCCCAGAGCGGAAGATTTCTATGACCCAGTTCGGGTAGTATTCAAAAAGTATCGCCGCATCCTGCGGCCAAGAAGAGCAAACTTTTTGCAAAAGTTTTCGTTTACGAAATATCTTGCGATTTACGATTTATCCACCAAGGTCACGGTCGAAAAATATCAAATAAATTACTGCTAGAAAAAACTAAATTTATCGCGAGAGCAGGATTATTAATCCTCCTCGAAAGGGGAGAGGATAATTTATCTTTTTGCTCTCGTATCGTGGAGAGAAAAATCGATTCGAAGAGGATCCGTCGATTTTCATTTTCCAGTTTTTCCCCCTTTTTTTTTATTTCCCCGATTAAACACGGAACCCCGCCATTTTGAAAGAGGAGACTTTCGTCTCTTTATTTCTACTCTCTGAAGTGCACTCGCAAAGTTAAGCAAAGTGAATCCAAAGTGAAACGGAAGGCTCGTTTCGTGATTCTTCGCTTCGAGAGTAAACCAGCCGCATCCAGAAATTTCAATCGCGGGGAAAATGCAACCGACTTATGTAAATTTGCACGATGTCCGCCGAGGAGAGTGTTTACCCTAGGCTCCGTGCAACCAGACTATCTTGAGAACGCATCTCATACATCGAGCATATTGCTCGAGAGAAAGTGCACCGATATTGACGGTGGTACATCGACCAAACTGTCTCCTCTTCTTCGCTCTTTTATCGTCGAAACGTTTGAACGTTTGAAAAAAAGGAAAACCACGGCTATATGATTGTTAATTATTCACGTCAAGATATCATCAAAATTAAAAATCTTGCCACATTTGAGAGATTTACAAAATCTAATTGGAATTCTTATTATTATCTCTAATTGCAAATTTTCTTTTTTAGCGAATAATTCCTGTAAAATTATCGATCTCTCCCTTGTCACGATTCTCGTGACAGTAGCCTTGCGCCTTTCACGAGAACATGGTCATCATCATACAGTAATGGTAGTAGTAGCCAGTTTTGCGGTCGCCATTATCGGACGAAATATCACGAAATATTTCGCAAGCCCGGGAGGAGCAGCTGCGGAGATTGCAGGCCAGTTTCACGGACACAAAGGGAAATTTACAGGAATGTAGACGGTCTTCTCAACATCCCGAACTGTTATCGCATGACGTCCCTCTTTCTTTTACAATTTTCATTTTTTCCGCTCCTTTTTTCTGCAATTTTTCCGGATGGAGACCGCGAGAGGATTTTTTTATTTTGTTTTCCTGGTATTGGTGCAACTACACCACGAGTGGAAATCGAAAGCTAGATTTCTATTGGAATTTGTTTCGGAGATTTGTTTCGTTGGTGAGAGAAAAAGGAAAATGTCGATCGATATCGTTCGATAGTCGTTTTAATCAAAGCGAAAACCACGTCTGGATTGTGCTGCCCTCTTCACTTAAAATTTTCTACTTAATTTTTTCGAAGAATGAAAAATGAAGTTTTGGAAAAAGATGAGACGCACAAGATGGATCGTTTAATTTTACTTAAACGGTACGTAGGGTTAAAAATTATTCCAACAGTTTCTTCGTTTCTAATTTCCACGATTTATCTAAGGTAAAGTTCGTCAAAATGTCATCAGATATATGTTTCAAAGCGAGACGAGAAGAACTTTAAAATTGTTACAGTATGAATCGCCAAGTTGCAGAGGGGAGAATTTTTTTGAATCCAAGAAAATATCCCCGAGAGAAGTTTCGTCGCCCTTACTTTTCAATATTTCTCATCAACCATGATGCGCCATCGACGATCGCATAAAGGGAGGATATAAGAAACCGCGATTGCGAGAGAGTGTTGGGAGGAGGGAGCCCCAATGCTTGATGGCCCTTCTATTCTCACGCGACGGACCAACTTTTCTCGTATCAAAGGCACGGAACTTTCTTATCTGTTCCTATCTTCTTCTGATTTCTACATGAACGAACATGTTAGAGCCAGATCGAGATTAATCTGCGACCGTAACCGATTTGTATTAAACTGACCGACAGATAGAGAACACAGAAAGAAAATTATCTCATGAAATTAATTTTTCTAGTCAACGCGACAACTTTTACCAAAATCATGTTTCGAACATAATATATTGACGCATAGGATAAAAAAACGAGATAAAATAACAATCGACAACAGTTTCTAAATAATAATAAGAGGAATTTGTTAAGCAAATTAATCACAGATTTGAATGGAAGCCAACTCTTGCCCGCCACGAAAGAGGAATTCTTGCATTTCGTTCCTCCCCTATTTTGCACAAACGACATCTCAAAGATCTTTAACGAGAAGCATCGTCGTCGAGACGAAGAAATCGTGGTTTCCAGTCGTCATGCTCGCGACCGCGAAAGAGGAAGTGTCGCACGCGATGCTATGCGGGCAGGGACGAGGGGAAGGGGCGTGAGGCTAGACTCACCGGCCCAACAATGTTGGCAACCGACCAATAATGTAAATCACGATGTCGGACGTGCGTGTCGCATGCAGCCGCTCGAAACACGCGAGCAAACGTCCCAGCGAAAATCGCGTATTTTTCCCTCCCCTGTTGTCAATCGCTTTTTACCCGTCCGAACTCTGCCCAATGAACTGTCCGATTCGCACAAACGTTCCACCACGAGGAGAACGATTTTTGTGGAATATCGCCGTCCTGTGGAAATCGTACGCTGTCGCTCAAACGTTTCGAGGCAACGAGAGATTAAAGATAAAAATTTCAAGAGCGCGTTCAATTATATCTGTTAGGATTAGAGATCGAATAAGATAGAATTGAAGGTTTATATATATATATATATATAAAAGATTCTTTATTTCGTACGGAAATATGATTATTTTTGAACGATAAGCGTAACAGTGCAAACGTTTAAACATTGCAAAATATTCCGTGACTATCGTGAACGATAAAATATCGTGTGTATCGCGAATTTTTTTTATTTATCGCGAATTTTCGTCACGGTTGTTTGACGTACAATATTATACGCTATAAACATTTCGAATGGAATTCGACTGTTGGTGGATAATACAAAAATTGCGCGCATTGTGACGTGGTATTTTTGAATAATGATCATGACACTTGGGGAATAAATATTGGAAATCTGTTTTTAACGTGCTCGTCTGGAATCCCGTTCTGTTTCATCGATATCATTTTATTGGAACTATACAAATTTAGATTTCCAAAACGCGAGTTGAACGTTGAAATTCATTAGCGAAATAAATAAAGCCTAAAAAGATTATTTATTGTTCTTATCGTTGTATGAAATATGATAAAAAAAAGAGAAAATTATCAGAATTTATCGGAATCTTCGTTCGATAAATACAAGATTTATATACATTTATATGGCATCTAAAAATTGAAGGATTATTGATTTTCGATAAGTACGAAGTCGTAAAAGGCGAGAGAATGTGTATTGCGTGCATGTGTAAAAGAAAATCTGGATAAATGGAAAGCTCTTTTTTCCACATTTGGAAAAAGAATAAAAAGAAGTCCATACAATCGATAACAAATCTAAAATTAACAAATCGATACGTTTCGTTCGTATCTTCCCATCAAGATATTCCTATATATTTTTAAAAAATAATAATAATAATCGAATATCTGCAAATGGATGAATCTGAAAACAATTCGATCCCTACAAATTGAAGGATTTAACGCGTGTTTCGAGATAATGGAAATACATTAAACCCGTTTGAAGAAACCAATAAGTCACTGTACCCATACAACATGTTATTAACGTGCGAATAATCATTCACGTTTTTTCGTTATTCAGAAATAAACGTACCTGCACGTGTAAATAAAGAATCTCGAAAGGAAATGACCAAGTGATTTTACAACCATGATACAGAGCCCATGACGTAAGTGTAGATTATCGTTGACTCCTCTAATTGACTTCCCGCCAATTGCGCTCATTTTTTTTCTTTTCTTTTCTTTTTCCTCTTTTTCAAGAATGCAAATCCACTACGTTCGTAAACACGCTCGTGAAGTGTTAATAAATGATGCATCTTCGATAAAAAAAAACTCGTGCTCGATGTTTCTCAAGCAACCCGGATTTCTCAGACAACGAAGAAACGTTGCGACATGCACGATTCTCCGATCGATGAAGCGAAAGTTCTTCAATTTTATCTCTCAACATGGAAGGAATTAATACATAATTTCTCTAAATATTTTGAAGATATAGATATCAGTTCAATTCTTATTTTCACAACGATTCGAAATAACTTTTCGGTAAAAGCATCTTGAACGTTTTCCTCTCGACACGATTAATACAATTAGCTCGAAACGTGATACGATTAACAGGAGAGTAAATTTCACCGTGGTAAATTGCCCGACTCGATTGCCGGTGTTATTTCTTACCTAAGTTGGAGGCAGCGAACTCCTCCCAGAAGGTAAATCCAATTTCTTGAAATCCGGTGAACTGAACGATTCCTTCGATAAAGTTAATCGCGTAATCCCGATGACTGGCTCCTCCCCAACTTAACTCGGAAATGGAAATCGCATCACCCATCGAACGCAGCCATTAGGTAGTTCGATGTTTCGATACACAGTTCAAAATTCGTATCGACGTCCCATTCCTGTTGACACACCTGTCGTAACTTGCCGCCAATTTCAAATTGCCACTTACGCTTCGACTCCCCTGCTTCGCGTAACTCTAAACCACGACCCATTCGCGAAATTACTTGGCCGATTTTTTCCCTCGAGATTAATCAGAACTTTCGAAAACGCGAATGCAAATCGAGCAACACGACATGGAAATATTCAATTTTCGAAGTAACGCAACGTCCATCTAAATTCATTCAACTAATTTATAAAATCTTCTCCGAAATTAATACTGATTCTTTCCATATTATGATTATTATAGGTTCAGGTACACTTTATTCGATTCACAATTTGAAGAGCTGGTCCTTGAGATTATTCGAAGACGTTGTAGAGAAAAAGAAGAGCCGATGTAATACCGATTATCGAGTCACTAATTATACTTTCATTTCAGGTACACTTGAAAAAACTTCCTCGACGATCGAGAGGGATCGGTACACGAGAAGTCTCCTCGCCTCTTGAACGGTGCATCTTGGCGTGCAACGAGTGCAAGGCGACTTCCGCTCGGCCTCCGCAAATATTGACACCGTCGATATGCAGGTCCACACACGTGAGCTCCCTTCTGACCGCGTGTCTCTCCTCACAACTGATTCGAGCGGCTTCTCGGATATTAATGTGGGAAAACACGATTTCCACTCGCTGAATGCCGAGTTGCGTTCGCCACTCGACTCGGTTGTTGCAGGATGTTGTTTATTAAAGATCGAAAGCTATATCTTTCGAAAAGGAACTCGAGAGAGTATTTACATTGCCTCGTCAAATCCTTTGACCGAGGGAACGAAAACCATAGGATCGAAATAAAATTGATATTTTTCGTGATAAAGATCGTTCATCATGCTTGCTCATCGTCTCGATTGTCAGGCATCCTCCTTTTCCACGAATTGGCGCGTTTTAAATATTCAATATTATTACTCAGAATAAATTGACAATAACAAATCCGTTGTTAGATTGCACGGAAATCCAGTGTACAATTCGATTCGATTACGTTCCAGGATCATAAAGCAAGATCAAAGATCGATCGAGTGGGGCGTAACGAATTCCCTTATTACGACAACCTTCCGCTTCTCAGAATCGCGCTCGCGGATTGAATTGAAAAACTTCCACGAATTTCCATACCCTCCGAGATACACCATCGAGATACGAAGATAAAATACAACGATTTCCACGTTCCGAGTCAGGATTAATTCGTATTTGCCGCCAAATTTCTATCGTAAAAGTTCACACACAAAGAGGCACGACGAACAATATTCCAACAACAATCGAATATCGCGAATCGACATCCAAATTCCGTTCCACGAGTTGCACGAGTTCCATCGCGTGTTTCGAAGTTAACTGGAGCCGAATTTCCACACAAACTGTTGTATCACTGGTTGAAAGACGTGTCACGCCAAGGAAGGGGTGAGATTCTCGAGGGCAGATATTAACGCGTTCCTCCACCTTAGCCTTTCTCTCTCACCTTCGATCGGTTTTATCGCGTTTAACGCGCGAAAAAAAGGAAGGTCGAAGGAAGAGGCGATCGAAATGGGAAAAGGGAGAGGTTACAAGGGAGAGGTGGGCGGGGGTCAAAGGGAAATGGGGTCGCGGACGAAACGTAACGCGAGAGCGGATCGTGGAATGCGTCGTAACGCGCGTGTTTCGAGCGAATAAGAAGGCTATTCGCTCTTACCACCTCGCCTGTTTTCCGACTCGCGCACAAACGCGCCTCTTAACCCGAGAGAAATCTGAAAGCGGGGAGGGAGAGGCGATTACGAATGCAATCCGCGTCGCGTGCACCACCACGATTCCTCCTCCCTTCGATCGATGGAAGAGAATACTCTACACTTCCCTCCACTTTTTCTCCGCTTCCTCTCCGCGGGATTTTCTCATTTCGCGGGAAATTCGATCGAGAGGAGTCTCTCCCTCCTGTCACGCGATCCGGCTTAATTTTCTTTGCGTGGAAAGAGACGTTGGATAAGATGAGACTCGATGAATTTATGAGAAATTAGATAAGGATAGTAGGAAACAATTATACTTTTTTTTTGTTTTTAATGTTTAAAACATAGGGTTTCGTTTATCATCGAAATTATATTTGGAATAATTAAATCTACGGAATGTGAAAATAAATTATTCAGAAATTTATTCAAGGTGTATCATAGTTATTGTTTGTTTTTCCTTCGAGATGCCAATAAATTCGGTATCAATAAAATTTTAATAATTTAATGCATCATAAATATCCATTTATAACAGGTCGCGTGACGATCCAACATTTCCACGAACGTCGAATAGATAAATATCTTCCCATAATAAATCCTCCACGAGCAGAAAAAAAAAGAGGGAGGGGAAACCGCAAATCGTCGCAAAGAACGAGCAAAGTGAAATAAAGGAAAGGGTTTATTACATTTCCCACAAGAATTCATCAAACCGTGTTGGAAAAAAAAAAAATAAAAGTCACAAAAGACATTGCTTATTTACCGGCATGCCAGACGATAGTCACGGGCGAACCATACCGGGATCGATAACTTTCTACTGTCTTTCCGTTATAATAACGGTATAACCACGGAGCTAGCTTATATATATATATATATATTTCTCAGTATATCGATATACTGTAAGAATAGCAGGAAGTCGAGAACCACGACGACGGTCAAATACGAAATACAACCTATCCGAGCATAAATACTTTACGCCAGATGATAAACATTCCAACGCGTTCTTTGAATCACACGTAACGAAGAACACGTACACGCGGCCGTTTCCCTTCCATCCTCATCCCCCTTCTCCCCTTCTTCCGCTTACGATTCCACCGCTTTTCGTATAAAGATGCGAAACCCTCGTGCGACTCGAGAGAATGAGAATGGCGTGGTTCTTTTTTTTTTTTTATTTCTTTAACGAGAAGAGGATTTATTATCCGATTATTATAATTCTGGGAGGGAATTGCGACGAAATTGGATGAATTTTTATTATTCGAAGAAGCTTGAACTTGTGGCGAAACGATGGAGACTAGCACGACGAGTCGGTTGTTTGTTCCAAGTTTTAAAAACGTAATTGTGAATAGTAATGAATAATAATGGTACGAAAGAAAAGGGGGAAATAAGTGTTCGATATAGGAGTTCGTGAGAAGTCGTAAACGAATTACGATCGACACTTGATTGCGGAAACGTATGAATCAACTGATAGTTGATGACTCATCCCCCTCGATTTATGAACTCCCTAGACTCTTTGGTTTTAATCAGCCACGTCACGGACGTCAATTACTCATCGTTTATAATAAAGGAAGAAGATAATGAACAAGCAACTACTTATGTACATACATTCGGTATTCTTATTGAAGACAATCGAAAGCGATAATCGAGAATGCAAATATCGGCGCCATTTCCAAGGGCGAGAACGATCGAGATTCCAATCTAAGATTTTCATTTGTCATTGGGAATCCAATTGTTTTATTACCAAAATCTCGTTACTACTCGTTAAAAAGAAAAAAAAACATTCTCTTCCCTCTTCGAATTAATCTTTTTATTCCATCGACAAATCAAAATATACTTTTCTAAAAAAAAAAAAAAAAAGACATTTTATCACTCGTCCAACAATTCATTACAATTCCATTTTGAAGAAGAATATCTTTCACAAGGATTAAAATGGATTAAAATTAAAGAAGGTCTGAATGAAAGCAAGGCGAATGGTAACGGGAAGGCAGACCCGTTTTGAAAGGGATCATCTTCCACGGTGGAAACATTGTTTCTGTACCCGTTTCGCGACACGATTCACCACAATATTGCACATTAATCGCATAACCGTTGGTTGCGCAACCGTGGCTTCCATTGTGCGAGTCGTAAGCGCGCAGACACGATCGACGATAATAATGGTCTTTTGTCTTTCTTTGGCCAAAGGACGCGTTAACGACGCGCAACTTAGATGCCCGGCTAAAGATCCACGTGTCACGTTATTTGTTTCCTATTGTGCCGTAAATAACAGAAGCGGAGACGCGATGGCAATTCTCTCGCGTGGATAAAACCGAGCCTTGAAGAAAATATGCTTGGCCGGCGTCAACATTATTCCAATCATATATCCACGATTAATCCAGGATTTTGAATATTTCTTGGGACGAAAGAGGAATAGTTTCGTCGTTGCATAAATTTCGAATTATTGATTGAAGCTTTTTAATTTGTGATAATTTAATAAAATTCCACCTTTGAAAGAATTATTTTATTCTTTTATATAGAACTTTTATACGACTTCGTGCAAAAAGCACGCTCATAAGCAACTGCTCTTGTTGCAAAGTTTCGCTGAATTTACAGGAGGGTTTATTTCCTGGCAATACTATATACCAGTTCGCTGAACAAGCTGTCCAAGCACGGTTATGCTAAAGCCAAATCAGAATCATCTTGCCTCTGACGAGAGTTAATTTCGTTATCCATCAAGTGTTTGTCCATCAGAGTCGTTGTCACGGGGATGAAGTACGAGATGCGCTGCGAGCCAACGAAAACAGAGTTAGGACTAGGAGTCTTAACGTTTACCCACCCTTCTCCGGCTGATTACAACGTATCAATCGAGGATCAGATTCTCTTGCGAATGTACACAAGGAATAATATTTCTCTTCGTGGTATTGTATGAATCGACGTACTCTTTCTCCGTTTAATCGAGAATCTTTTCCAGAAAAAAGGATATCGACTCCTTTTTATTTCGAATCTACACCCATCTGATTTTCTACTCGTCACGAAACATTAATTAATTAGTGTTTCACGACTCGAAGCAAGAATAAATACGAACAATCACAGAATACAATCAATTTGTCCGAGCATATCCTTTCGAAAACAACTTTTTCCTTCCACGAAAGCATAATGTTGACAAACTTTTATCGCTTTGCAAAGCGATAACACTAAAATTCGATGGAATGCCCAATAAGATCCTCTTCTCCTCTCGAAAAGGGACGGACGGAAGTTCTTGGCGGGTAAACTTGTTTAATGAACGAACAAGGGACGTCTGTCCACCGTCTGGCAAATCGTCTGACCCACCCCTACGCGAGTCAGCCCTCGGCTAGAACTGCCAGCAACGAGATTTCGCTAACTTGGCGCGAATCAGCCCCGCCAAATGGATCTTTTCATCCCTCTCTGCCTCTCTCCGTATTCACAGCTATCCGTGGTACGTGTCGCAGCCGCGGACCGTGTCTCCCTTGTCGACAACTGCGAGAAACTTATCCAACGTGATTTCGGTTTCACCAGGCTAGAGTAGTTGTATCGAGGAGGTTAGAGGTGGCGAGAATGGAGAAACAGTTGTCTAGTCGTTTGTTGGACACGTGTACAGGAGATAATGTTGATAGATCATGGAAAGCTAAGTGATATCGTGGACATTCCTTTTTTTTTTTGCTTTCGATATCTAGAGATAAATGAATAATAATTCCTTCTGAAAATATTTACATGGATCGATATCGTGTAAGTTGATATTCTAGAAAGAATGTTCGAGTAAAGAGTAACGATTAATTGGGAAAATAGAAGTGAAGGGGTTGAGGGATAAGGGAAAGGAGGAGAAAACTCGTATCAAGCATCAGAAATTGCGAAATTTTCATCGGTCGATGCACGCAACGTTGGGGAAGAGGAATGAGAGAATGACCACGATCCTTTGAAGTCTTGTCCGGGCTGCTTTTCAGATTATATACCAAAGCGAGAGAATGTTTCAAACGAATTCTCTTTTCTCCAGTGACAAAACCAGAATAACGTTTAACAGGCGTGTTTATGGAGGAGGAAAGGAGATGAGAGGTCGACGGGAGCGAAGGGGAGGAGGAGGAAGCTGTCTGCGGCAAAGTTCTCATTTTCGCGAGTATCAAAAGGTGGCCGCAGGTGGTATCTGCACTCGTCTTCTAGCTGGCATCGACAGATGATCCCTTTGTTTCTCCATATAAATCAATATATCCTCAAATTGCTCCTGTCGCGAGATTTCCAATCGTGACAGATATTATCGATCTTTTCTCTATGAAAAGGGAATATCCATAAATATTCATTTTCACGAAAAAAGAAATCTTGCAGAGAGGAAAAATATTCCATTTCATATTTTCTGATCTTCGAACTCGTGTTTCGATCAGGTGAACGAAAACAGGAAAGTATCGATTCAAAAATCTTGTTGTCTTGGATAAAAATTGTAATTTCATCCAAGTCTCGTTCGTTTTAAATATTCCTTGTCCTACCATTTGTGCAATATGTACAATTTATCTTTTGTTCGTAGCAGTGTCCACGATTTGATTGTCACGTATTCCGTAAATCGCGAGGAAAAATGCAGCTGGAGCTATTCCATATTGACAGACGAAATATATATATATATATATAGAGAAAGAAAATATACGATCGAAAGAGGACGATTATATACAAGAACCAATAACAGACAATCTTGTGCTTTTAATCTTTTTGAATACATCAATTAAATACTAAAATCGAAAAGTTTAACCACGACTTCGATGTGTTTATCAAGAACGTTTCGTAGTGTTGATTGATGAATTTCAAGAAAGAATTACTCGAAAGGAATTTTTAATCTATCTTACGCGACTTTCGCCTCTAACCATAGTTTCGAAGGGAATAAGAAAAATTTAAGAATTAAAAAAAAAAGAAGAGGGAAGTTTAACGATTAAAATTAATGATTAAAATAGAAAGAAATCGTTCAAATATCTTTGATATTCGAGAAAATGGGGAATGTTAAGGGGCACAAGAGGCGTGGATATTTCATTTTCCAGGCGATCGGTAAACCAATAACAACGAGGCAAAGTATCTCTCCATCCTTTGTGTCGGGATCTTGGCGTAACTTGTTAATGAACCACCCTCGACACCCGCCGCATAACCGCCAACTTTGATCCTATCGCTCGCCTTTCTGTCGCGACGATTATGGCAAATCCAACGTTCTTTTTTTTTTTAAATTTTTTATCCCGCCTGTAAACGAGGCTGTTAACCATATTAAATTTGCCTCATTAACTTATGGAAGCATTATTATAATTTAATAACAGCGAAACATTGTCGTGACCTCGTACAATTAACCTGTAAGGGTAACAAATTTGAAAAAAATATTTCGTTTATGTATTCAATTTAATTGTGCAGGCGCTGATATGACGTCATGTTAAAAAATAAATCTATGAATTATCTTTGTAAATGACATAAGATACTAATTTCGAATTATCAAATAAATATTGGGAATGTTGGGAAGAAAAATCTAATAATCTGATAACATTGAAGAGTGTGGTATATTTCAAACCACTTAAGCAAATGAAACGCCACTTGCCATTGTTCTACATCAGACAGACCTCGCTCATAATTCTTTGCTTATAGTATTTCCATGACATCTTTTAATAAATTATAAATTAAATTGCAAGTTTAAATTCGCCATCCAATTTGATTAATCCTTATTTTACACGAGAAATAACTGTATATAACTCGTCCCAATATACCCAAACACACTCCAAAGGATTAATATACAATTTATGCTCGACGCAAAAAGATCAATTGTTTCCGAAATCAACGATCAAACGAAGAAATCTGAATCGCTATTTAAAATTTTCCATCCTCGATCCCCGAAGATTCCAAGCGGAAGAGCAAATGTACCGGTTGAACAGCACCGCCCACTTTTTACACGGCCCGTGAAAAATCCTCCGATCGGATGCAACAAACTTGTTTACGAGCAGTTTGAGCCGGAACGGCAGCCCTGATATGTGTCGACCATCTCCTCTCTCTCTCTTTCTCCAACCCCTTTGTCCCAACCCCGCGCTCCAATCGGGATCAATATGTTCCCCGGTCGTGACACTGGATCGTCGTGAAACGTTGTGGAAAACTCGCGGCGCCTTGCACAAGGTAAGGACGATAAATCTTGATTTCGAGGCATTGATATGCCTTGCTGTGCCTCGAGGAAACGCTGTTGGAAGCGCGACCGAGATCGATGGATCCCGCTTCACGGGGGATAATTTCGAACGGCGGATGCAATCCAGGGCAGACGATACTGTCGGGATCCATCCACTTTCGATGTCCCTTCCGGTTCCGCGTGGCTTTATCTTGAACCGTCTCGCGATTATTGACTGGTTTCCAAACGAGGCGCCATTATCGCTTTGCGTTTCTGTACGCGATCGATGAAGGGGCGTTTTTTAACGAATGATGATACGGAAATTTGGAGATGAGGTATGTAGAGATTTGGTAAAATATTCGTACGTGTTATTTGAGAAGTATATATATGTATATTTATTTTTGTTATTTTATCATTCCATATTTGAGTGTATTTCTCTATGTTTCAGTGTTAACATCTTGAATTATTATAACTCGATATGCGATAAACGATATCTCGATCGTTGTATAAATTGTATCAATTGTATCAATTGCGGGGAACATATTTAATACGAAAGATATTATATCGGAAATTCCACGATCGAGATGAAAGTTGTTTAATCGAAGGAAAATGTTATTCGATCGATTGGCAGACTTCAAATGCCAGAAATGTTAAAGTGGAAAGTCAAGTGGAATTGGTTGATCTTGATCTCGAATTCAACTATTTTTAAAATGCAAATCCTATTTTTTTTTATGATAATATAATGTACACGCATAGATATATAAATATATTTTGCTCGTGAGAGAATTTATTTTCGAGGAAGGCACGATACAATAAATTTAACGTTTAACATACGTGTGTATGTTTTACATGAGTGTAATATTAATCATAATTTCTTTGAAATTCTTTCTATCAGTTTTATTTATTATACTTTTTGAGTTCAAAAATATTCAAGATTAATCGAAACACGAAAAATAATATGAAACAGTGAAATAGCCTTTAAGGATGATCTAATTCTAGACAAAGTATAAATATAATAGAAAAGAAAGAGTGTCTATTGAAAATTCAATCGTTTGCTAAATAAAAAGCAGATAAAAAGAATAATAAAATACAAAATATTTAAAGAAAGTCTTTTAAGAATTCTTTTTGATAAAGATTGTCATTTAATCTTGATATGCTAACAGTCAATCATTTCAGAATATTGAAGAACATTTATAAATGTCATTTAAAACGAAATGGTAAAAATTCTGCATGAAGTTAAAACATTAAAAGATTTCAACGAATCACGATGCCTGAAGAAATTAACAGTAATACAAAAATATCAAGATATAATTCCTCGAGAATTCGTAAGCTTCGAATTCTTTATCATTAATTTAACCAAAAATATTTCTATCATTAAATCTGTTAAAAGCTTTAATTCTTCCTTTCTCAATTTCGAGAATTAATCTCGAAACAAGATATTCGAATTCTATGTTTCCACGAATTTAAAAACTCAAATCCACCCCTAATTCCAACTGTATTCGAGAAAACAATAAAAACGGTATTATTCTCGGATAAATTCGTAGAGAGACGTATTAGAATATTTTTCCATTAATATCGAGGATAATAAGCGGGGAGGAGAGCATATGTAGCCTCGTCTAAGGGTGGTTTCGCTGTGAACAATTTTCCACGAAGGGGGGAGGCCGCTATGCATCGAAGAATAATGGATTTTCCGGCACCAGACGATCCTCCATTCATGCGAACGGGCTAGGATTTTCCACAGGCTTCGCCGAGAGAAAAGCCCCGCGAATTTTTATCTCCTTCTTTTTAAACGCGACACCCTAGAACCGTCATTGTTCCCCGGCTCCTCGCTTCCTATCAAATTTTATTCGCCATTCCTCCTCGCCTCGACTCTGTTGCAACGATGACGCCTTCCATTTTCTAATCCTCGGCAATTTTTCGTTGTTGCTTCAAAACAATCGAACCCCTGCGACGATATTTCTTTTCGCGATCGTCTTCAAAACGATCCTCGTGTTATAACGTTGGATAAACATTAAATTAGAAGCCAAACTATCTTATACAATGCAACGACGAATTTAATCCCCGATACGATTAAAATTTTAACAGATTCCTCTTTTATATATGACAGCAAGCGAGAAAATCGTTTGAGAATTAATATGAATATTAATTCTTTTGTTTTTTCAATAAAAAGAAGGAAGGATAAATGAAAGAAGACGAACGTGGTATATAGATAAATTTCATTTTCAACAATAGAATAGATATCGTTACGAGATCTTGTGCAATATTACGAGGATGAAAGAAGATGGGCAAATTTCGAATTTTACCTGGGAATAAATCGAAAATAAATTCGCGTTCGACGTAACGTCGATAACAGGTGAGTTACGGGTTTACAGGTGGAAAAAGATTAATAACGGAATTGGTAAACGCGGATATTTGGTTCTATCTCGTTTGAAGACGGGACCAGATGCGACCAAATATATATCTCTAGATGTGCCAGATCGATACCGGAGGTACCCGTGTATTACGTAAGCGAAATTGTCGAAAGCCAGCAAGCTCGCTCGTGACCCAGGCTTTGACCTTGGCCTGCATTCGAGACCGCCGCTGCAGATGCACCAACACGAGTGCAGCCGGTTACACTGTGTCGCGCATCTGCTCCGATCGTTGTGTGCGCGTTATTTGTCGGGAAGGAGCGGGCTATCGCGCGTTTCAAAATCTGTCTATGATTTCGTCGGGTGATTTCGTAGACAGAAATGTATTTATATTGGTAAGTTTTGATTATTTTTTCTTTTTTTTATTACTCCATTTCGTGCATTTGCTTCCGGTATGCAATTTGAAAATGATTTGATGAAAAATTAACTTGCCAAATTTTAAACTCTTTAATTTTACAACAATTATTTATCAATTACTTTTAGCCTCTTTTTAGATTTCTTTGATTCTTACTTTCATTCGTTAAAAAATTTTCACGTGGAACGAACGTGGAATTATTTTTGAAAACTCCTGTATATCGAAACGCGAAAAGAATAGAGAGTTTTTCTAAAGTTTACGTGCCCGAACTGTGTGTGTGTATACGTGTGTTTAAGCACACGTGCGCGTTCGTGGTTGAACAACTGCATCCGTGCCAAGAATTCACTTCTGCTTTATCCCTTTCGAGGGGGTGAGGTTGACCCCCTACATAGCACTTCTTTCACAACTACTGTGCGCAAACCTGTGGATATATTCTGAACGCGGTAGAAAGTTTCCGACTTCCGGTTTAAGTAAACGTTCCCTAAATACCAATAATACACAACGATCCTCTCATCGTTGCTCATCCAAACAATTGCGTTGATAATCTCACGTTTGTATACCGTTTGAACAGAACGATTTGCTTGCCACTGAATTCCAATCACGCTTCTTCTATAAACATAATCGCATAAACATATTTCTGTATACGATAATTCGTCGATGAAGAGGAGCTGATATCATCGTTATCGATATTAATTAATGTGACCAGTGTTGTACAACAGAGATAACCGTGCTTATAATATTTACATGCGCTAAAAAATTGTATAGGAATGTGCATCGCTGGTGTTAGATGGCAGCACAGGTTTGAATCCAGTAAAAAAAAAAAAAAAAATAACAGAGGATCATCTTATCGTCAGTGTAGAAAAATGATGTAGATGTATTTAGAGAATTTCATCGCAAAGATGCACTCTCCCTCTCTCATTTCGTCTCTTACGTCATCCTCATATTGACACATCCTCGTGAATATTATAAATTTCGATTGGAAGAATAAATTTCTTCGTTAAAATCCATTCAGAGGAAACTGCAGTACAATTACACAGTGATTTACGATTCCCTTTAAATCCTTTCTCTGCTTGTTTCGCAAAGAGAAAAATGCATGAAAGGAAAACGATGGAAAAGGTGGGACATCAAACGGCATATGCGATCGGCGTTGCAACACGCGCGCATACAGGGAGCTCCAGGTGCCATCCAGAATTTATTGCGCGTTTAATGAGCGTCAAATCCTTCCGTACGAGATATATGAGGATTAGAAAATCATAATTCTCAGCGATTAAACATGAGATATTTACAGAAAGGATCTTTCCTTCCCTCTCTCTCTCTCTCTCTCTTCCTCGTACGATCTTAATAACGAATTTTCGTTTCCTCGATAATTAATTCCCGGAGGGGGAGAAATTAAACTAATCCACCCTTGCTCCTCTCACGGCAAAAACATTTACTCGACAATTTGGAAACGTTAGGCGAAATCCCTGCGTCCTACGGGGTTAAATGAAATTCGAATAAACGCCGAAGCATCACTCCTGGGACGGGCGAGAAACTCTGTTATTTCCCTTTGAATCCTGCACAATCCTTGCAAGAGGTGAACACGGTTGAAATTTTGTATGATGTTGTAAGTTAAGTTTATTATTTTAAATCTGTATTCGTAATAGCGAGAGAATGTATCCCGATGAATAATTATTCGAGGGATAATAGTTAATGTTTTTAATGATTTGAACGTGTGATTTTATCATATTTGGAGAGGAGGAATTGTGAATTATTCTTGATTGAAGGGTAAATACACGCTTCAATTAACTGTGAAATTATTATCGCATCCGTTTGGATACGTTTAAATGGATTATAAAATTTGTCGCAATATAATAAATTTAATTACAATATTAATAATTTTGAAAATTGAGAAACCCGAAGCACGATTCTTGATCATGTTCTAGCGTTAATAGGAAATGATCGTTTCGTTTATTATCGTAGGGAAGAATTTATAGCACGATCGATTCAATTTTAACTTCTCGTTGTTCCGCGTTCCTTGATTGTTTTTCGGTAATTCGAGGCAAGTCTGGGAAAATACGAGTTGCATCAAGAAGAAAAACAAACGGCGCCAATGGGGGGAAAGCACGATTCGATAAACGCAAAGGGAGAAAGCGGAACGTTAGATTGATATTTACCCGGGTCTGTAGCAACAATTCCGGTGTCGTTTAAACATCGATTAACTCCATCAACACGAAAGAACTTTTAGAAACATCTTTTATTTATAGTTCCATTCCATTCCAACCTTTTCGTATCCCTTTTGTGTGATAGGTAGATAAATATTGTAGTTGGCTACAAGGAAGAGAAGCGATGTTTGACAAATATCCACAGACTACAAACTATTGTATCGAGCTTGTCTCATTTATTTATCGAGAAAATTAATCAATAGGAATATTATCTGGTTGGCACGCTTTGAAATTTCAATTTGGCGAATATTTATTTTCAAATTGCTTGGACTTTGAACTTTCGATCAATGCACCTCACTCGTCATTTTCCAATTTTATTCACCGACATCCAACTTCTCTTCCAAAAAAAAAAAAAACGCAAATTCATAGTTTCTCGTCGCTGCAAAACAATCCCCATTTCGAAGAGAAATCATCTCTTGCAATCTCGAAGAAGAAAGGGGAGGCTGCTCGAACTTTCAACGAACTAAGTCGAGTGCTAAATAATTATCCTAATTCCGTCTAAGGTGTGCGCGACTCCCTCCTCCCCCCATTTTGGCCAACGCCCCGTTCAACCCAGGGATAAATTACCATCCTGGCGTAATGGTTCCGGCTAATTTACGAAGGTGGAAATTAAAGTTTTTTTCATAGATCTCCGTCGATGCTCGTAATAACTCGCCGTCCATACACCACCCTTTAATTCTAATTCCCTCCTCTCCACGCCATTTTTTCTCGCTGCTAACCCTATCCCCCGCCTCTGAGAATCGTGAAATCCGATTTCTTTGAAAGAGGCTCGAAACTTTAAGGGAGTAAGAAGGAACGATGGAGGAACTTAACGACCATTCCGTTAAATATTGCCGTGGATGGAATATTTCATCAAGCGAGGAACTTTCATCCCCTCGATTCAGACGCATCCAAAGCTTCTTCGACGAAAGATGAGAGATATTTCCTTGGACGAAGTGTCCCAGCAGGAAAAGAAAGAGTGAATTCGAATTTATATTTCGGTATCCTGTTGCGTGTATATATAAGAAACGCGGTTTGACATATTGGGCCAATTCTTAACCCGGAATCTGTTCTAATTTAAAATCGTTTTATAAAGTTTTTTGCTAGATTATAATGGATCATGCGTATAATGGAGCAATACTTTTACATTAACGAAAGGAGTGAAACTTTAAATGCGTAAAGTATTTCAAAGCTCCTTGCATACCTGTATACAACTATCGTTGAAACCATGATTGGATTTTCCTGTATCGTAACTTTTGTGAATTATATACCAAATTGTATCAAATAATACAATTCAATTACGAATTCATAAACGAAGTTGCGACTTACAAATGCCCGACTCACGCAACGATTGTACACGGGAAAGACAGAAAGCGGTGTACGAGAACTCGGATCATTGAATCAGAGATAGCTGGAGGGGTGTATAACGTGTCCAGACCAATTCTGTCTCTGGCAATAGGATCGATTCGATAAGCCCTTAATCCATTGGCAATTAATCCACACAGTGGGCAACGCAACCCCTTCAAACCCCTACAGTTAGCGCCACCTACGTGTAAATGATCGTCGTCTCTATCTGCCTTCGTCCCTCGAGTATTCCTCTTTGTCGCTCGTTAATTCAACAACCTCTGTGACTATATAATTAATCGATGGCCCGTGTATGTTTATGCACGGAATACGGGCCTGTTATTTGTACACGGTATTCACGGTGGTTGTGGCGATAATGAACGATTCTTTGGATTGATTTATAGAGAGCGAAGAATTGAATTTTCATAAGAATATTCATTAAAAAATATTCTTTCTTCGGAGAACAAGGGCACGTGAAAATAATAAAATATTTTTACCTCTTTTTCTTCTTCGTTAATAATGCTAATTCTATAACTGTGGCTTAATATACTCAGTTTATAACATTAATATTATTAGTTAGTTTAAATTAAACGCAGTGTCTTTCCAATGATATGACAAACACGTTCATATTTGCTACATATTTTCCATTATCGTATAATATTTCGTTTATCGATAGTACGGACGCTAATTGCAAAATTGCTCGTTAATTATATAAATAAACAAATATTTAGTCCAGGTATCGCAATTCATTAACCAGATTATACTGAATCGATTGATTTTCCACTAATTTCATTTCGGTATGGTATCGACAAGTCTGAACACTATGAAAATTTAAAAAAAGTTTATAATTTTCTAATTAATTCGATGATTAAAAGATGATTAATTTTCAACATAGATATAAATTACATTTCAACATCGATGTATTGTTTAACACGCCATAAATATCTGGCGCGAGTTACAATGAAACTAAAAAAGAGGAGAAAGAAGGAAGAAAAAAAAGAAAAAAAAGAAACATCACGCGACGTTCGGATGATTCGTTTCAGAAAGAAGCGTACGTGACATTCTTTTCATAGTTTCTTATTTTTCGAGGCGAACGAAAGAGTTTCCGCGGGGGAGAGGAAAGGCGACAAAGAGATCATGGCGTAGAGAGAAGGAGAGAGAAAGAGAGAGAGAATGGTTCGAGAACAATTGGATGGAGGAAGAGATTTGAAACGAGAGCAGCAACGGGAGAGGGCCCTGGTACTTTGGCCGTAAAGAAAGGAAAGCATACTTTGAAAGAACTCACCGTGATACGTCCTCCTGAGAAACTGCTCGTGGCGTGGCCGCTCCATGGAGAGCAAGAGAAGACGCGTGACGTGATTCCTGTGAATACGGCAGCGTCGAGTTGTTCTCCAGCGCTGACACGGAACCATTTTGTTTTCCTGTTCACGAGAGAAATGAATGAAAAAGGGGGATATAGGTAATTCCGAGGGTCGATTTTTTCGATTAATTTAATTTTTTAAACGCGTAGAACGATGGAAAAAATCGAGGAGAATGCAAATTGAATTTTGAATTTTTATTTTTTAATTATAGTAAAAGCGTAATTAATGTAATGTAAGTAAAAAGAGTTCTGCACATGAAATATTTTTTAAATTTTTCCAAAAACGGATCTGCACTCTTTTTTAAGTTGTGAATTATTTTGTCGTTCGTTTTTTTTTTTTTTTTTTTACATAATCATAATACATAAGCAATAATCATTTAAACAACTATTTTATAAATATAAATTTTTTATAGAAAAAATATATGTATCGTATGATGCTATTTTTCGTTCGCAAGAGATTAATACCGGAAATTCGTCAATTAAAGTTATCAGCATATAAATGCCGAGCAAAGATAACACGTATATAGAATTGTAATTGAAACATAACTCGGATAAAAACGTATGGTATTGCTTCCGCAATTTTTGACCGTATTCGTGCTATTTCTCTCGTGTGAAACGTAGAAGAGTTTACGAGCTCAACTTTACGATCGTCGTGAATAAGTTACGCTCGAGGATCGTTGATGTGGACAGGAGGATAACCGGAGGGATCGAAAATTCATTCGAGTGGAGGGGATGGAAGAAAAATCCACGTGTTTATCATTCGCAAGTGAGACCCTTGAGAATTTGCGGAAGTGGATTATGTGAAAAATTATTAACGAGGAAATCGATCGATCCTGAGTTGTATATTCTTGGATACACCAGACAATTTTCCATTTGGATAATTATTAATTGAAAATATTTTTATGGGATAAAAAAATTAATAAAAAAATTGCACGGAAATTATTATATCGATAAATATATATATATATAACGTTATAATTGGTTTTACAGCTACAGCGTGGAATGGCGATTAAATTTACGGCGATATAAACCGCGAATATAAACATTGTCATTGATATTCAAAATATATCGATTTAACCGGAGTCGTGTTTCGAACGCCGAGCAGAACGGACGTGTTGCTTTTCGCTTCTCGCAAGAATATCGTATTATTTAATAAATTAATTAATTTCAAATAAATAATTGCAAATTAATTAATCATTGTAATTACAATTTTATAATTGCTATAAAAATTGTATAAATAAAAATACATTATGGAAGAACGGGTACCAATCGTAACAATATTATCACACGTAATAATAATATTTCGTATTTTTCCAGCCGAATTGCGAGTACACATTTTATATAAAAACTTTTGTTAACCCATTGAACGAAGTAAAATATTAAACACAATTTGAATATTTATGTAGAAACAAAATCTTAAAATTTTTAAATAAAAATTTATGTATAATATTTTAAGCAATTCTTACGAATTGAAAATGACATCGTGTAAATATAAGTAAAAAAAAAAAAAAAAGAAACTTTTCATATTTTTTAATGAAGAATCTGCTTTATATCACTTATATTTAAATTATATTCAATATTTGTTTATTATTATCTTTGTAACAAAGGATTTATAAACAAACTTTGAATAAAATAATAATAGAAAAGTGAAAAAAATAGCCTGTGCAATATTACATTCGAGGAATATTATTTTAATATCATCAGAGAATATTAATTTATTTACTTTATATTCCAAATCGAATTTACATACGAGCTACTGAACATTTACATACTGTAAATTTCATATAGCTTCCGTAATTCGCGCATTATTCCACTTCTATCTTCATCATAATGCATATTGCGCGGTATGGATACGTGTGTAATAAGATAAATTCGTTTTTTTACGACTTCTAGGAAAGCATACTTCCACGCGTAATATCCCAAATAAATTGTTATCTCGAGAAAAATGCACGTATACACGAGAAAATTTGATAAATCAACATTTTTTCCAAATTTTAAGAAGTAAAAACCGATCAAAACAAAATTTTAACATATTATTTACATTAACGTATCTTTCCTATTTTCACAAATTCTTTCTTTTATCTTCGATCCATTTTTAATTAACCTTTAGCTCAAAAAAAAAAATAGTGAATTGAAAAGAATCGACCGACATTTAAATTAAGATACAACAAAAATCGTTCATCCATTCCAATCCAAAAAAAAAAAAAAAAAAAGAAAGACCGCTTCGTTTTCACAATTTTTCCAAAATTCTCGCGTTACGATCTAAACTAAGGAAAATGATCGAAAAAGCAACGTATCCGTTCGGCGAGAGAAAAGAATTTCGCGAGTGGAGAGAGAGAGAGAGAGAGAGAAAACCTCCACTTCCGGTGGACACGAACAAAAGTAACGTTTCTTTCGCGTTGCGTGAAATATTCATTCGTTTTCCGGAAGGCAGTGGCATGAAAAGATCCGCCGAAAATGTGCACGATATAAGGAGGGGGAGAGTCGTGGACTATGAATCTAACGGGTGGTGAATAATGTATGCTCGAATGGGATTGCAGGGCTTACGTGGTTGCGGCGAGAGCGAATTGTCCGAGGCTATTGGGGGTGGTGGCGGCGGCACGATTCCGGTTTCCGGTTTCGCCACGAGAAGGACCACGCGATCCTGGGTCGCCTTGAGCGTCGCCACCGCTTCCTCGTGCGTCACGTTCTCCAGGTTCTTGTCGCCCTGCTGGAATCAAAGGAATCCTCTTTTTATACTCTCCACTCGAGTTGCTCCACGATACTACACACACGACACTACAACTCGATACCGTTGAAATGCAATTTAATTTCATCGGGGCTTGCCTTGAAGCTAGCTTTCCTCTCTTCTTTTGGCTTCCGTGTTTGATGACCGGCGTTTTAGAGAAATTAAGGTCAATCACAAACGTTTAAGAGAGGAAAAATATCGATTTCGATTTTTTTAATTCGAAATTTTATTTTATTTTACTTTCGTTTTTGATAAATTATCGATGGATTTGGTTATTATTGATTGTTTTTTATTGTTTTAATTGATTAAATTTTAAATGGAAAAATTTTGTGCGTCACAACGGATACCGAAAACTAAATTGTAAAGTAACTTAATTAACAAAAAATAGATATTTTTTTAGAGTAGAATTACAAAATCTCACGAATAAATTAATTGTTCGAATAATAATTTATTCTCATTTTTAACATTAATTCTTCTGTTTCAGTTTTCCACGACGAAAATGGATAAGAGCGAAATCGACCAAGGAAAAAATATGAAAAGTCGTTCCCTTCTGGAGTATCGATCAAGATATTTCAATAACGATAATCGATTTTCTATTCAATTTCTCCCGTCAATCATCGTTTACCTTTTTACACCTTGAGATGGATTATCGAACAAATATCGCGAGAGTTGTGCATTCTTCACTCGTCACCCTTATTAAGGGATGAAGAGTGTAAAACGTCATCGGCGATATCTCGTTTCATAGGTAAACGAACAGAGAAGGATAAAAGATTCGGTGAAGGATTAAAATTTTATTTTATTCTGTGTATGAAATATTCAGTTTATAGGATATTCCGTAAAAGATAACAGGGAAGAGAATTAATGTAGATCGGATTGTGGATTTTTTTTCACCTCGCGATAAATTAGAAGATAAATATCCAAGCGGCTAAACAAACAACGAGAATAAATTTTTCAAGCGATCGTATCTTTTCATTCCTGTATTTTTTGTTGTGTGTATTTTTTTTTTATTGTACAACAAAAAAGTTTGTTCATATGCGAATCTGTCGAAAAGTTGATCGCTATTTTCTATTCGGTAAGAAAATATTTCATATATACATTCTTTCAAAACGTAATAACGTAGATATTAAATATTTTATTTTTCAAATATTCATTTCATTTTTTAAATATCACTCTTCAATGGTGAGAAACAAAGCAAAATTTTAAAATGCGAAGGATTTAACTCTCTCTCGCCTTATTGTAAAAAAAAATTCTTAGAAGAGTGCTGAAACTTTAAGATCTTCGATGTTATTCTCCCAAAAACAAAAAGAAAATTGCTCTATTTATAATCCGCTGTGCTCTACGAATTTCCATTAAAAATTTGATAGTTTTCTCTGTAAAGTGAAGCTCGTCCAAAAACAAAGTTTTCGATCGAAAAATAGAATCGCTGGTAATTATATGAAGATACACGATATAAAAGAAAAAAAAAAAGGACAATATTGAAGTTTACTGGACGTGTCATAAACAAGTGACGAACTTTCTGCTTCCTTGTTCAAATGTATGCGCAATCACGCGCAAAGTTAAATCGACTTGCGATCCATCCTGTCTGCGAAAACTTTGGAATAAATCGTTCCACGAAAGGAGTCGAAAGAAGCTCAATCTATTCACGACAAGTCTTGTTGTTCCTTTCTTCTTCCTCTTTTTCTAAACAGTTTATCGTAACTTTGTGAGAGGCGCAACAACTAATAAACCCAAGACTGGGAAAATAAGTGATTTCACTGTTGCGATTTTCTTCATCCATTCTTCGAAATGGGCACGTAGAATTTCTAAGACCTCGTCGCGTACCTCGCATTGAGGCCCCTGTTTCGCGATTTTCACGATTCACGAATCAACGAGGCCGGGTGTAACCGCTTTAATCGCAGCTTTTTCGACCAGCCAGCCTCTCGAGAGGCTCGCGAAGAAAAGAGAGCTCGTCGATGCGAAAAATCGGGAACGAGGGCTCTCTGCGCTCTCGCGACCGTTGCAACGAGCCGTGGATCGTTGATGGAACACCTATCAATTACTCGTCGCACATCAAAAACCACTCCGATCTATTTTTCACGTGGCCCTCTCCTCCGCCGTCTCCCGTCTCGTGGACAACCAGGATGGATCGAGGATTTTTCTGAATTTCATTTATCGGCTTCAAAACTCGTTTCGATTCGAAAATTCAAATTATTTGAAAGTGAATTTACGAGATAGATTTATCGAATATTTATCAAGTTTTGAAATATCTTTGGAGGATTTCCCCTTCTAAAAGTTTCCCCTTTCGAGGGGATTTTATTATTTTGTTAGTGGAGATAAAGTTGGAGATGAAGTTGGATAAATTGTGCTCCGGCTACGAAAAATCACGCGATTACGTTTCTTCGCTCGAGTGAAGAATGTATTTCTTCTTTGTTCCCGGCAAACCTATTTTGCATGAAGAATTCTCTAATCAAGAGCACAGTTCCTCCTCTGGCCGGAGCAGAATGGTGTAAAAACCGTGGGATCATCAATCAGATTATAAGAGTATAAATGGCACTCTAACTACGATTGATCTCGAACTACTACTCTCCTGAATATTTTATACAAGCCTTTTGTATAATTTTTACTGAAAAAAATCTGAAATATGGTTCCATAATTGTATATATTATCACGAAGAATTAACTCGATTCGAAGGGATTTTAAAATAAATGATAAAATCGCTTAAGTTACGTAATACACGAACTCGCAAATGGCTAATTATTAATTCAAGGAACAGAAGGATTCGAGGATGATTTTATTATTACCAGGAAACAATGAGAGGGTGGAAGATGGAAGGAGTATATAATTTTAAACTCACCAGAGCATTTCTGACGGCCACCAATTTGTCCCCAACGACAAGACGGCCATCCACTTGTGCGGCACCGCCCTCCATAATTTTCGTTACGTAGATCCCATTGTCGCCAGGTATATGCTGATTGCCGATACCACCGGCGATACTGAAACCGAGTCCCTTGTTACCCTTAATTAGCTCGATTTCGATCAGCTGCGTGTGTCTCCGTCGGCGCACGTACTGGAAATTAATTGAAACGGCCTCTTAAATCATCGTAGATAAATACATCGTGAAAGCAAAAATTTTCTAAAAGTGAAAAATCATTTTTAAATACTTTTGAAGAGAAAACGCCGATCGTTAAGAACAAATTTGACTCGAACGTACATATCTCGATTCATTGGAACGAGGAATTAATTTTTCCCAACTTCTCGAGCAACATGGCAAAACTGAAATTGACAATAGATATAGATCGACTCCTAATTCATCTCAAGTTGTCAACATTCTCAATTCTACGAAACGAAAACAACCGATTGACCGAGTCGAGAGTTTAGGGATCGAACGAGCTCGTTCGTGAATCGCCATTAAATTTCGAGAAATTAAATGGAGCGGCGCTGCATCGGGGATAATTAAGATTTCACTTTCACGGGCTGGGCTCCGTTTACAGCCGAGACGCTGCACGACATAAATTTAATTAAAATCGGCCCTGTATACGAAACGCAGTTAAAATTTCACTTTAACCTTAAGCCTCCTCTTAAGGGCCGCTTCGAGGATATTACGAAGGAGGGGCGAGATGTGAAATAATAATATCTCGGCCCGTAAACGCTTTTATGCTTGCCCTGCGTGCCTATTTTTTCGCCACTCGAAAATGCTTAATGCAACGCAGGTGCGACGAGAAAGAGAGAGAGACGAATTGCGTTTCATCGAGTTTGAAAAAAGAACTTCCACGAATGCGCGCGCACACGTATTAATTTAACAAAATACTACCGTATACTCGTTCTTTCCTTCCTTTTTTTCAGGATCGTTCGATGTTTGGCGGTTGGAATATAATACAGATTCATGGTTTCGAGTAGTTTCTCCCACTTTCTTTAATCGATTCGTCATTAAGGAATATTTAAAAAGAAAATTACAGATACAGATAATTCCGTCCCGATTAATAACAATAATAATCCAAGTCGAAACTATGGAAATTTTATACGACAAAATGAAGTTGCACACGGATGGAAGTGTTATGGATATAAATTTCATTTCGATTAGTAATTGAGATTATGGGCTTATGGGACTTTATGTCGATTTTAAGTGCATTATTTAATGGAGAAATGGAATCTGATTTGATCTAGAGAAATTCCAACGGGACAATCAATGAGCTCCGAGATAGGAACGCCGTTGATGGTGAAAGAATAAAATTAGAATAAAATTTTCAAGTAGTTCGTTACGCGTTCCTCGAATCCTAATAATTTCATGGAATTCCTACTCGTTAAATAACCGATGACACGTCGCTTTCATACGTGAAATCATTTTTCAACACATGTTCGATAAAAATATCCGACGGGATGTTCCATTAGATAATTGGTCATAGGATACGCGGATTATTCTTGCGAAATTAAATGGAAAATTTAAAAGTACCATGATAAGTCGACGTGAAAAAGATTAATAGAAAAGAAAATTTCACATTTTCGAGAACACTCTGCATTATTTCTTCCACGAGCAACCTGTTGTATCAGAGCTTCTCTTCAAAAATCTTAAAGAAAAGCCGCTTATCCAAATCTTGGGATGGGACAAGCGAGTAAAATAAAATCTGTTCGAAGAAATTCTTTGCCGTGCATAAACGATCAAGCGGACGGTCGGAGAGGAAACAGAATAAAGAAAAAAAAAGAAAAACTCACTAGTTTAACGGTGTTCCCTGCCCGTTTGAGCGCGTCGACGGCAGCCGCGTGTGGTACGTCGACTACGGAAACGTCGTTCACCTGGAGTATCGTGTCGTTGACGCGTAAACGGCCGTCAGCGGACGCGGCACCGCCGGGTATAAGTTTCGTGATGTAAATGGCAGTGTCGTTGCCGAAATGTGGATTGTCCGTGCCCCCAGCGATGCTGAAACCAAGCCCGGCGCCACCCCTTTCGAGCACGATCTCCTCGTACTCCCAGTCATCGTCCCCGTTGACCTGTTCATCAAATCATTTTTTTCAAACGTTAAGAAAACATCAAATATCAAACTCGATGTTTAGTTTAATTTAATTAAGTGAAAGAAGAGGCTTAAAAATATAACGATTCTACGATGTTACGAATTTAAATTATGGAGAAAGTAAAAGAAAAAGAGAGGGGGAGGGACAATTTGGATTTAATTTTCAGATAATAGCGAATGATTGAAAAAAAATGTTGTGACGCGATATCAAGGATCGTATCAGTCGAGTATTATATCTACGTGCATTATCTAAATTATTAACCTGTATGAATCGTAATGTAAATATATTGGCGAGATACGTTCGAAACGATAAAAATAATCCAGATTGTTAGAGTAGAAAACGAACGTGGCGAAGGAAAGCGAGGTATTACATAAGGTAATCCGGCACGGATCAATAGCTAATTACACTGGGGACTAAGCACTCCCTTGGAACGAAGGAGTTAATTGATTTTGAGACCCGCACAGGAGTAGATTAGTCTCGAATCCAGATCGATTGTGGTGTGTTGCACACGTTCGTAGTTATTGCTGGAATGGATATATCGATTAATGATGCCATAATCTGTCGTAATTGTGAGATTATCACGGAACAAGATTGATCAAGCCTAAGCGCGCGTCCAACAATTCCGCTTCCCGTTTAACTCGATTATATCAAGCTTCTCGTTCAACCACGTGGAAAAAGATCGCACGCAATCGTTCTTCTCTTCTCTTCTCGCGAGACGAATCAGCCAATAACGCTTCCAGTGATCAATTAAAACGAAAGATCACTTATCGTGAAAATTCGAACCAACTCGAACGATACCATAACCTTTATCTTTAAGGTACTTTTAACTCGCGTGTTCCGTGAGCGACACACATTTTATCGACAACTTATCGACCAGTGAGAATAAAAAGTGCTCTCCATCCAAGGAGGGGGATAGAAGGGTATATCGATGGAAGGAATCTTCGAACCACGCAAACCACGACGCGTTCCCTTAACAAGCGCAGTTGGTGCATCGCGAGTGGCCCAAAGCTGGTGCCACGTACCTGCAACGTATCTACGTTGAACACACGAGAACTGTCCGATAGATAGATTTGTACGAGGTGCATCATCCGCGTATTGCCTGCGGAATCGTGAATTAATCGTCCCCGAATTACCATTCTATGGAGCCCGGTGCACGGCAGATGGAGCGGCCGGCTCGTTAACCGGAAGTCCTCGTTACACCGGCGGAGTAACAGAGTCGTTCGATCCGGGCGGCACGGTTGACGTTACGATGCAATTATGGTAAGCGTGCTACTGTCGACCGGCTAATCGACGATTAGCCAACTGCGTCGGGGTGAATGGCACCCATAATTAATCCGAGTTGCGTTCCGAGGTTAGAAGAAGATCGGTAAGCCTCCGATATCGCTCGTGATGATGGCGATGGTGCGCGATAATGGTGAAATATCGTCGCACACCTGCCGCGTCTGACGTGCGTGAAATGACGAATCAGGAGGGAAGTGACGTTTCATTGGGATGGATTCGGAATGGAAGTCTTCGACTACACTTCGTCGGATGCCTGCGTGCTCGATTTATTACTTTTTATTCCACTTTGTGGAAATTAGAAGACACAAGTGTGCGTGTGTGCATCTTCGTTTGTTAATATTACAACGAATAATCTTGTAAATTCGTTCGTTTTGAATTAACGAACCATTAATGAAGATGCTCTAAAAGACGCTTTACGCGCTGTGAGCACGAAGTTGAGAGAGAGACTGCTCTTAATAAACGACTTACTACATTTTCTGCTATATATATATATTTCAATGACATAAAAATCGTTTCAATATCGTGGATTTATTTCACAACCAAGGTATTTCATAAACGAGGTTAAACAAATATAGAAAACTTGGATTTTAAATTGGAGAAATTGTCGATTTACCATTTTATATGATCCGTTCACCATGGTGGTGGTCATCGTGCGCGTCGATCCAACGTGATTGGCAACATTTTATTTTTAAAACACCACTAAACCAAGAAAAAGTTTATAGACCATCCGATACAACTTTTTGTCCACATTCACTGGAATCCGCTCGAACCTCGTATATATCAGATATATATATCAGATACCAGATATCGCTCGTTGTATCGCCACGTTATCGCGTTTTAACGCGAACGAAAATTTCATTCACAGCCATCGGGGGCTTATATATTCGGGGGGGGAGACGTGTTTCACTCGGGGCCTGTTTCACGGAGAAAAAAAATGGTCGGGTGCTGTTCCTGCCCAGGGGAAAATAATGCATAAATCACGCGGATTATTTACGACGGCGGCAGCACGGCAACGTATTATCAAGTAATAATCAGTATCGGAGCGTTGCGTAATACCGTGGAAAATTCATGTTGGAAGCGGAGATTAATACGGTGTTGACGGTTCGCATAAATCCTCTCAGTTACCTTAAACGTGCCGCGATACCGTGATCGGAATATTTTTCGAAAATTTGTTTACAAAAATATTATTATAGTATCGAAATTTAAAATAATAATAATAATAATAACGAAGAATATAACGAAATTTTTTATTAACTGGGGATTTCTTAAGATTTTGTTTTGTTTTGGAAACAGAAGATAATTAAAAGACACGTATGCACGAGCAAGATTTATTAAGTAATCAAGAGTTTTAGTATCTTTTTGAAATAGCTATTCCTTATTCTTTTGGTTTTCGTTCTTAAACGGGAGAATATTATTAATAATTTCGATAAAGATTCTTCTTTTTTTTTTCTCTCTCTATTTTTATATATTTTGTATAATAAGTTACACGTACGATAATTTCAAAGAGACGAGTTCCTATTCTCGACGAATTTCAATTGATTCTATATACTTTTCCAATTATAAAAGGATACAACTTTTTCCTTGATTATCCTTGTATGAGGATATACGATATTAAAATTTAAGCGAAGTAAGAAAATATTATGGGCAACACAGACCGCGATGGAAAATGACAACATGGATCGTCACTGTAAAATCAAAATATCGAACGGAGTCGTTCTCGGGACACGGAGCAGAACGGACGCGTTCCATACCGCTCCTCGCAACAATTAACTTGGATATTTGCAAACCAATCAAATACTATTATTCCGAATAGAATCTCAAAAAGTCCACCTTATACCACAGCCACCAACCGCATATCGAACAACAAGTAGCCACTCGTAGCCACGACGCGCGAACTTTGGAAGAGGCGCGGATCACGAGGGACGGGTCCACGTGATTTCACACCGCGTGATTGCAGAATCGCACGCGATCGATCGAAGCGGCTGGCCCACGAGCAGCTACGACCACGACTGGAATCGGCGCGAGAGTTTCTCGCAACCAAGGCTCTTCCTCGAAGGCTGGGAAACGCGAAACTGCGACGAGTTCCGGTGACGACGAGTAAGAAGTAACGTTATCCGGTCCCGTTCTCGTTCCTGCGGACACGCGTCACACGCAACGAAACCGTCCACCGTCTCGGCACCGACTCTCGACTGCGCTCGCTCACGCGGGCTCGAGAGCCACGCCAGTCATCGCTATTATAATATTAGACCGGTGGCCGGCTATTTCCAACCGACTGTGAAAATATACCCGACGGCACGCGTGCGGGACGGATTCGATGAAACGAGCGATCACTCACATTCGGGGGATCAGAATCGGGGGTTGGGATCAGAAAATCGGGGGTTGAAGAAAATGGCGGATTTCGCTCCTTTAAGGAACTTTAAATTTTCTGATCTTTGGAAATTGTTTGGATGTTATCACTGATTTACACTTGGAGATTTTATTGGTACAGTTACTATAAAATTTTGAACGATACGGGTATTTTTAGATCGCAACGAAGAAATAAGATTCCGGCAATTTCTTCGATTTTTCACGAGTGTCGTGGTATCTCTGATTCGATATTCGAGATTTTGTGTTTCCAGTATATGTTCTGGATTACGTTATATATGTTCCGGCTTTTTTTCCCGGAGAGTGATCGGTACGAGTATTTTAAGACTAAGTTGAGTAGAGATAAAAATAGAGATTGGGAATCGTGCGCTAAGGAAGTTGTTTCGCGGTGGTGATTTGTTGGGTGAGTTCCATTCCAGATTTTTCTCTTATTATTAATTTTTGAGATTGTTAAAAACATATCCCTTTTTTAAAAAGAAGAAGATAAAACTTTAGACCTACGCTGGAGCAAAAACGTTATATTTTTCACGATGCAACGGGGAATAACAATTAAGACGCTACTCTTTTTTATTCCACGAATTTTTAAATATCCTATTACCAGAATACAATACCTCGAACCGATGAGATTGTTACTCTTTGAACAAGCATCGACTATAATGTTGACTATAACACAGACGACGAGCTGAAAATATACAAATATACGAGAGATTAAAACGATCCGATTTCGCAGGGGACGGATTAATCGAGGAACGCCGTTAGACAGAATTCGAAGAAGTTTGGACGGGGGTGGGTCTCCACGTGGATCAGGACGATAGACACGGTGGCCCCGGAATCTTGGCTCGAGAAACTCCGCTCGGGCCGGATCGTGTGCCGTTCGTGTTTCGAATTAACATCGCGGCACCGAATCCACGGCTATATTCGTTGGCCTTTGTCGGAACGCAACGCCTCGATGGAACACGGGTAAAGATAGCCGCATTTCGTGGCAAATGCTCGCGGTTTTCGGGCCGCGCCGACCTTGAAAATAATTATCGACCATTGCGCGAATAGGTGTGAGCCGATTTATACGTTTCCAAACGGAGCGTAGAAGCGTGTACGTATATATCCATCGAGTGAAATTTCCTTTCGATATTAAAACAAATTTGGTTCGAGTTTCGAGCGACCCTGAAAGTAATTATCGATTTACGACGATTGTATTTTGAAAGGAGCGGCGTGAAATACGTGAATGAAATTTTCTTCTAAAGATTAATTAAAATAAATTTCGTACAGGATTTCGACCGTGAAAATAATTATCCACAGGGTTTATATTTTCGAGGAAATACAATGTCTGTTTCGCGGAATCTTTTTTAGACGGATGATGAATATGAATTATCCTCGTTGTTGATTTTTTTCCTTTTTTTACGAAGAATAGAAAAAGTTTCATTCAATAGAACGAACGTTTCTCTGTTTATTCATTATATATCATGTAAAGATTCTGTGCGTTTTTTATATTAACAGTTAGGCGTTATCACGAAGTTTGCGAATCGAAGAGTCATTTCTATTCTATAATTAATTCCATTTTTAAATTTTCCAGAATATTGGAAGATCGAAACTCGAAGATTCTTAAGAATCGTGTTCCAACGTAGCTCTAAACGTAGCTGCTAAAAATATTAATTTCATCTTCATCGGAATATAATTATCACAATCGTATCCGTTGCCCAACGTTGTCATCGAACTTCCTGTAAAATTCCAACGGATAGTTAAACCTACTTAAACCTGCTGAACATTTAATTAACCCGGGGAAGCTTCTCCCCTCTCCCAATGGCTGCCATCTTGGCGAATAATAAAATTTTCGTGAAACTAGGTGGAATTCCTGTTGGAGGTCGCGCCGACATCCCAAGTCCCTGAAAAGTTTATAGACACAGCGTGGAGAATTCTAGAGTGTGATTCAACGCAGGGAGCAAGGTTTAACGACGAATGAAATTACCGGGTGTATCCGACAGGAATGCCTCTGGCCCTCGACGCCATAAATAGCAGATTCACCTAAAAAAGGGGTTGCAGGCTGGCAGCCGCGTTATTAAGGGCGAGATGACGAGCTAAAGACCATCGACCCGCTCGAGCAGCCTCGTGCAGCCTCTGAAATCTTTTAATACCTCTCCGAATAATGCACGGTTTGACTTCTCAAAATTAATCGTAAAATTAAAAACCTCTTCTTTTCAACAAAGATTTTCCTTTCCTCTTCTTCTTTTTTTTTTTTTAAGTGTAATTACTCTATAGATTTCTTAGGAAAATAAGAGAATTAAGAAGTCAAACTTTCGATATGATTCAAAATTTGAATGAACAATACATTCGTACAATCTTTCTTCAATCGATCTTGGAAAAATTTTCGTGCTAATATCGATAAAGATTTGTTAAATTTAACGATTCCAAGATAGAATCTCAGGAAGGAATCGATTTGCACAATATTCAAACAATTAGCAACGCGTGAATTAATTTTCTCGACGATCGAGACACGTCTCCCCAATGTTATCCGCGATGAATATCACGATGAAACGCAGAGCTTGCTTACTTGCTTGAATATTAATTTCACGCGTCAGAATAAATTCAAGCGACGAGAAATTTGCTTTTAAACTTAATACTTCCTCCTCGACGGGAGGGGGAGGGGAGGCTGGCCAAGGCGGGGATATATATTACATCCCAAGTAACGTAAGCAAGCGCGAGCGCGTAAGGTGCGTGGAAAAGGCGAGAAACCGAGTCGTGTTAAGCGGAATTAACGCGAGAGGTAACTCGAGCCGCGGCGCGAAACACGCAGCCACCTTTTGTCTTACGAAATTAAAACTCGAAAGGACTCGTTTCCTCTTTATATTCCCGGCAGAACAGCGTAAAAGCCCCGCTCAAAGAGCCGCGGACGTTTCATATCCGTGAACGATAGTCAAAACGATAGACTGATCTATCCATCTCCCTATTCTGTTTAAAAACTTGCGTCTATAATTTCCGTTCCGATTTCACGTTGCATAGATCAACAAGAGACGCGATACGATCGTAAGAAAGATTTTCGAGTTGTTCATTCGTCACGAGTTTAATTTAATAATTCGACATTCCCGTCTGCAGGATTTCTAATACGTCCTCGACAATCTTCCAGACGCGTCCAGAACTCGGGGGACGAAACGAGAAGTCATTTAAAAACAAATCTACATTTCAATCTTGCATTAATCCTGCTCCTCTTCGTTTCAGGAGAACGATACGTGACTTTTTCTTTTGGCGAGATGTCGAACGGGGGAATTTTTGATCGAAGATATTTCCCGTGGTGGACGCTGTTAATTCACACTTGCTCCTCTTCCATGAGAATGAATCGAGAGAAAGGAATCGGGAGGGAGGGAGAGAAAGTGGCTTGGAGCCAACTCGTTCCGTGCGCAAAATGGAAATCGTAGTAGAGAGGATACGTACGTTTGAATGAAGATCGGGGTTTCTCTTCTGATGGAAAGAAACGTTTGTGTTTAGAAACGCGGTGGCGTGCAGTCACGTGCGGCATGACACAACAATGACGCTCGTTGCATCAATATTAAACATCTGCCGGATTCCGTGGCCACGCGAAGCAATCGGGTGCTTTGCTCGCCCCTGCACTTGACACCCGGCTTCGAGACTTCGAGATCAAGTGGTTCTCGCGCATAATTCCTCGAATATAATAGCCCTCGACGTGCTACGTATGGATTACGGGTATAATCGGCCGTGACGATCGCGCCATTAATGCGAGAACGCGAATTGCTTTGTTTCCATTCGTCGAACGAACGTTTGTCGCGCGAATCCATTTCCCCCTCCCCCCCTTTCTTTTTTTATTCCACGAAGTGGAATAATTCTTCGCGAGTATTGTTCGTTTTCTTTTTTTTTCTTTTTTTTTTACGACTTGGACGGTTTTCAATTTTCCGAGAAAAGGGCACGGCGCGAATCGAAATACGCCCCGACTTCTGTTGTATTTATTCCCCGTAGATGCGGACGACCGGAAACGATATACCAGAGCGTGTCATTGTTTTCCATTCAAATTCTTCTCTTTATTCAAACGTATCGCGCGTGTAATTAAGAATTGCGAATATGGGAATATATATATATATATAACGGATTTCGTATCACGTAATCCAACGTGTGATGAGAATTAAATAAGAATATGTAAAAAATGCAAATTAATTCTCTCGCGTTACAACGAAGTTATATATTAATCGTTACTTATCGTTTTTAGAGCTCGATTTATTGTTTGTTCAAAACTGATTCAGATCGGTTAAACGGATCTCGAGTCGTTGAAAATCACTTTATAAACTATCAATCGAGTTAAAAATAAACTATTCGAGCTGGCCGATTCGATTTTGCTGCCGGTCCTCCACAGTACGAACGGTAGTCTTGTAAACAACACAAAGGAAAATCTTAATCGAATGGATTAATTTCGCAATTCAAGATGTCGCGCATACCAGTTTAGCGATCGTTTCGAAACTTTTGAAAAGTTGTTCATTTTCCCATTTTGGAAGAGCGATTTCGGTCCATTAATAGCGGCGAAAGGTCGAGCACGAAAATGTTGGCGAAATGTCCGGCAAAGTGCCAGATAGATTCGGCCGAGAGGATCTTTCTCGGCGATGGTATATAAGCCGAAAAGTTGTCGAGTTTTGAACGGATCCTCTGACAGACAGCCAAGGTGAGAGGCAAACGAAGTCCAAGTGCAATTCTCGAAACACGAAACTGCCAAGTCAATGGCTACTCCTCCACCAGAACTAACGCATTAGTAAAATTGGAATAACTCCAATTGCGAGGCGCTGGACTTCACAGGTCGAACCATTCTCTCCCTTTATCCCCTCCTCCTTTTTATTCCATTCTTACGCTTTGCTTTAAACGAGAAGCTTCTATCGTTTATCTGGCGCCAGAAGAACACCAGGGCTAATTGCAACTTAATACCTTAGAAAAATCGTAGCTCCACTCTTCCACGTTCCTTTCGTTTTTCTCGCCTTTTAATGGAACCACCACGAACCTTCCTAATTGTTGCACGGTAAAAGTTGAATTTACACCGAAGATCGTGGGAAAATAAACGATAGCTTGGACGCCAAGTTTTTACTGGAATTTAACGGTATCGTACAAATGGATCGGTGGTATTCGTGTGAATACATGTATATATACGGATGGCTAGATTCCATTATCCAAATATCCTAATCCAATATTCTATTATTCGAACTCGTAACAATGAATACCTTTCCTTATAGGAGCAATGGAAATGGAATTTGACCCAACAACAAATAACTTTTCTATCTAATCGGCAAAAGTATCCACGCAACATTCGCATCAACATCCACAAAGCCGGAAGAAAGAATCATAAAATCTTATAAAACCTCTCGATCGAAGACGAATTTATGTCACGAATCTCTTATTATTTCTACAACGAAATTCGTGATTGCCGAGTGGCGCCTGTGCGAGGGAATAATGGATATAATTAAAATTAGAACGATATAAAATCCGTGCGATTATTAGAGACTTGGCACGCACGGCGTTGCAATCAGACTGATGCGTCTCGGATAGCCGGGCAGAGCGTTTTGCAAAAAGTTTTACACGCGGCTTGGCACACGGCGTTCGTGCCACGCCGGGACAGAGAGATGGTATGGCAAACCCGCATTAATATCCTAATGGCCATTTCGAGAGAGAGAGATCTTTTGAATCATCAACGCGAATTTCCCCCACCCTCCTACCAGCCGCGGATATTTTGCTCTCTCGCGAAAAATTCGAGAGAAACGCACGGGATTGTGGAGAACGGACGAGATAACAAACATTTAGAAAACGAGGCAAGTTAAAATTTTTACCCTCAACGACGCAGGTTTCCGTAAACGGTTTAATAATTTCCTTTGTGAGAGCGTGGGTATTTTTATGTCCCGTTTTGAGCCAAGTATCGTGAATATTTAAAGAGTTTCGGATAAAGTTACGAGAAGCTAACTTCGCGAGTAGTTTTCGTTGCAGAATAATGTAACACACTTTTTTTACCAAAGAAATAATTTTATCCGTTTATAACGATGGTGATTATTAATTATTTTATGAGAACTTTATGTAAATTTAAATGCACGGGATGGTGAGGTAAAGAGTATTATGAATAAACCGGGAGAAGTTTGCAAGTATCTCTATATTTAGTTATAATTGGATTTGCAGATTTCGAAAAAAAAAAAAAAAAGAAAAATTAAAAAGAAGAGAATTTTTATACACGCGTTTAAAGAAGCAGAGCTCGTTTCTCGAATATATTTTGAATATCGAATATTTTGCATAATTGCATAAATATGGATATTGCTATTTATAATACGTATGATATTACTAACGACGTACAAAATATAATTGTCTCTGTTCAATATAAAGATTAAATTGTTGAAACAATATTCAAAAGAATTTCAAACGAGCAGCGAGAAATGGAAAAGATCGATGGACAATGTAGTTATGTTAAATGCTACATTATAAATATTTACATTATGAATATTTATAATGTACGTATATTTGGAATGTAAATTTTCAGCTAAAAAAAAAAAAAAAAGAACGATCGAAGTAATTTCTTTCTATTCGTGACACGCTGTTACGTTATTTAATATATTCTTTTGCGAGATTGTATATTTTACGTAAACGCAGTCCGGTGAATATTAAAGAAAATTCCGGAGCAAAGCAGCGAAATTGGAGGAATTCTTATTAAAAGTATATACGAATTATAAATATGTTAAACGTTACAAAATGAAACGAGACAAATAGGAGGATTGTTATTAACTGTCCCACTGTGGATTCTATTTAATCGATATTTACCTTAAACGCGGTTTTTCGACGCGGTTAACCACGTCGAAATTAAATAGCTCGTTTATTGTCAACGTTCTGTACATGTAGCCATATTTATGCGAATATCTCGCTCTTCCTTCGTTTTTCGAAGCGAATTCAATTTCACATTTAATTAAGAGTATTCCGATGGAAAATATATATATATATATACATATTACAAATGATATGGGAATCACGATTCTTTGTGTTTTCCATTATTGCAAAATTAATATATATATATATATACTTTTGATCTTTTCATCTCCATGAAAATATTATTAGCTTTATTTTCAAACAGTTTTTGCATTTATTTTGCAATTATTATAAAGCTCGATGTTGTTATAACGAATACAAAAAAAATGGTGTAATTCTTTTATCGTGAAAATTTCTACTTCTCATTCTCTATTCTTTATTTATACGTACAATACACATATTTGTGATCTTTTGTAATAGCCAGAAGAAGAGAGGGGGAGGGAGGAAACTATATAAGCTAAAAAAAGACGCAGAGGATACATTAAAGATAGAACAACAACTCTGATCTGACGCGAATCTCGTGTTATAATATTTATATAAATTAAGAGTAGTACACGTAATATTTTGAGAGTGAAATGAGAATTCTTTTCTACGATGATTCCCACATGGATAGCCTCAAGAAGAATGATATATTCGTAATTTTTTAATTTTATAGATACGTATTTATATATACGTTCACGATCGACATATGTGGAACATTGTCTTACGATGAACAGGATTATATTAAAATTTGAATCGAAGCCACGATTTGGCGGCTCGCCAGCATCCGTGTTCATCAACCGGTTGCACGGTAACACAGGTCTCTGCAACCGAGGAGTTTTAACGATCAATTAATTCTTAATCGTGTTAGTGCTCGTACAATCCAATTTTCCGTCGCGGGAAACCGCAACCCTGCACAGAAATCGATTAAAAAAAATTGGATCGTTGACACGAGCTTGTCAATTGCCATCCCTTTAATCCTCTATTTTATTTCTATTTAAAAAAAAAAAAAAAGGAAAAAGAAATTATAACAAGATTACAAAAGTTAAATTTTTTTTACAGAGATACTAGAATCAAAAGAATATATCTTCACGCGATAATTAATAGTTATTGAGCCAACGAGTTATTTTCAAATTTGAAATCGATTCCAATTTTCCAATAAAAATGTAACTATCTTCTGTTCACAGCGCGATAAAATAGAAAATTTATCGTTTAATTTTAATCACACGTTTATTAATATCGACAAATAGTATTTTTCTTTATTATTCAAAAAAAAAAAAAAAAGAAACTATTCTCTCACAAACGTTCTCAAAAACTCGAAAATATCATCGATATATTTGTTATGGTCGAGTTCTCTGTACTGTGTTTTTGGGAGACGGAAATCCGGTCGACCACGATCGATTCACTTTATTCACGCATCCCTCCAACTGTCGGACGGGGTTTCGTCGTTTCACGCGTGCTTCGGCTATCATTGATATTTACGAGCCACGTAACGTCGCGTCCACAGAGCACCACCCACCCAATGCTAAATCCCCTCGAGTTTCGCAAATTAAACGCACCTGTAGACCTGCAGCGAGCATCGTATATAATCTCGGTCGAAGCGGCAAATCTAGCGTTATAATAAACGCGATTTCCAACCGTTTCCAAAGCAGACTCTGTGCGGAGTCAGTAATTAATACCGGAGTGGAATTAATTCTCTGTAAATCATTGCGCCCGCGTAAATTCTAAATAAAGTTCCCCAACATTCTACAAGTGTGTTCAAGTTGGCCCCTTCGAAGGTTGGAGAAACTGGGGGGAAATGTTGTTGGCCCGTTCATTTATTATATAATAAAGGTAATAAATCTTTATAAATATCTTAAAAAAAAAATTATATATTTTTGGAAAATATTAAATATATTTTTCATTTTTATTTTTAATAAAAAAAATAGTTTACAGCGGCTTCTATTATTATCGAACGAATTTATTTTAAATTAAACAAAGGAATCTTATTTGAATTATTCTTCAATTGGCAGGATCACGAATGTACATATCCTAATTATAAAATAAATATACGATTTCAGAAAATAGCTTTTATCGCATTTGGGAAGTAAATATACCCCCCGCTGTTCGAATGCAGCTTTGGAGTCTAATAACGAATGCATAGGAAAAGAGAGAGGAGAGAAAGGGGAGAAAAATAAATAGGGATCTTTGGAGGGAAAAGAGATGAAGAAAGAAGTGTTGGAAGAATTCGACTGGCTCGGATGGCGGACGGCTTTGATTAATTTAAATTAGACGAAATTTCCAAGAGCGGCCCATTGTTCTCCGCATAAATAAAGATTAAGACGCGAGAATCCAGGATTAATTTATTCATAGATCAATTAAGAAACGCGAGAAACGGGGGTAAAGCGGAAATAATTCATCGGCAAACGGAACAAAAAAGCGTTAAAGGATAAAAAACCGGAAAATGGTTCCGGCGAAAGAAAAGAATATTAATCCAAATGAAGTCGTGCCGCATAAAAACGAATATTTCCACAATGCTTGCTGTTGTTCATGACAGATTTATTCGTTGTTATTGTTCTCGCGAAAAAAAAAAAAGAAAAGGAAAAGAAAAGAAAACATTGACGAGAAATTAAATCTTAAATAACTGAGAGAGATCAGAAGACGATTTGACAAAGAGTATTCATTTCGAGCTAACAATTTTCTTATCAACGTTACGTAATCGTATCATTCGTCAATTTTAATAATTTATCTGATAAATATAATTATGAAAATGAAAATGAAAACGAGAAAAATTCGAATCGTTTAGATATCTCTGAATTTATAGAGTTTTGGGTATCCTTTGAAGAACTCGCAAATATTTTTCCAAGATTTCTACGATGAAGAAAAAAGGTTGGTAACGAAAATACAATTGGAGATCTTTCTTTGTACGAGAATCGCGATAATGATATAAATATTCATTAACAGCGTTTTTCAGTGTTTCTTTACAGTGCTCTGTTACGTGATAACCCGAGCAACTGCGTGAAAAAAGCAAGACGAAAAATGAAAGCTGACGAATCATGGCCCAGCTTTGATGCTTTTGAAAGGGGGTAAAATTATACCAAAGCTCGCGTACAAACGCATTTTTACATTGGAGAAAGAGAAAAGGGGAGAAGGAGGTGGAAAAAAAACGAGAAGAAAATCGGAATATATCGTGGTAAAGTTCGGTGTTACGTGTCGCATGCGAATTCAGGTGAAATTGAAAAAAAAAAAGGAATATTGCAAGGAATATTGCATTTATATTATAATTTTCAACATAGTTATTATTCGATTTGCATATTCTCCAACAACCCCCTACTAATTAATAGCAGTAACTTTACCAAAAGCTTGATTATACACTGCAGATGTACTTTTTTCCCCAGTGGCTCGAGGTTTCGGATTACACATGTAAATGCTGGATGAGGAATGAAACGAGATTATGATGGCGAGTTTTGAATGGGATCCATAAAGCTAGTTTCGGAATAATCAACTTAACTTTAACGCAATTGTGCAAAACTAACCACGATTCACCAGATCGATATTTTACTCGTGAATATTTTAATTTCGATTATTATTGCCATCGGACAATTGAGATCTTCAATAAGCTTTATTAATGACGTATAACTTCGACGATTCTCTTCGATGATTTATCAGATAAAATATCAGATAATAGAATTCTAATGGATCGAAAGATATTACTTTATTATTTATGCGATCACCGATAAAATAGGATCTGGTAAATTCGAATAATATTTATTTTTGAAGCAATTGGGGAAAGACGAAGGATAGAGTTTGTTAAAAATGTTAAAAAATTTAATTGAATTTAAAATTATAATACGCGATAAAATAATTATCGACCAGTTATTCACTCTATGTTTACTAACTTGCAAAAAATTCCAGGGAAGTTGAGAAGAGACAGAGCTTAGAAAATTTGTAAAAATATTGTATCGAAATTCTATCAACGAAATTCTAGTTTTGCAATCGGATAATATTACAAATCGTTGTAAATTAAATTGTACAACGGGAGAAATACGGGGAGCAAAATTAATTACAATGTTACACGTCGTGTGAACGTAATATGAAATTCCTGCCATGTAAAAGCATCCTAAACATTATAACGTCGGTATTAAATTCCATGGTGAGCGAAACCTTACGTGAAAATCTCTCTTTATATACAATGTTAATTTACGATACGAGCTTGATTAAAATCCATCTTCTCTTAATTCATCGTATAGAAGAAATTTCCCAATTAGATCTCTTTCATTTTCTCGTCGAAGAAATTCTCTTTCTTCTCTATCTAAAATTTTTATATCGGATAAGATCAATTATTCTTGAAAGTATAATTAAAAATAAATACGTATAACGAAGATACACTTTTGATATCTTTCGTTCGAGCACATCGTCATGAACATTTAACTAGTTAATTCCAGACCCAAAGGTAAATGTAGTAAATGAACTTGAGCATAATTACCAAGTCACTAATCAAAAGCCATCAAAAGCATATACAATTCCCTGAGAAACACGTTCAGAAATTAATACACGGTATATTGCAACTTGTATCGTAAATTATTAATAATCTGGATTCCTTACAATTTCAATTTCTTTAAATTTGTAACATTTTATGTTACAAAATCGAATGTATGATAATTTCAAAACGGATCCATTTCAATCGAATAAAAAACCTCGTCGAATATCGTGAAAATTTCTCAGTTTCTCTGAATTCTCATTAAAAAAAAAAAAAAAAAAAATTCGAAAAAGAATTTTTATTTTCAAATCAGATAAGACACTTTCCATTTCCCACTCGTCAAATAAATATTTCCTATAATTTTATAGCGACACGAAATACTCGTATTTCGTTCGAACTCCATCCCTTGTTTCCCCTATGTGATCCAATGAAACCAGTATCGGGGTGGAGATTTTTACGCGCGAAAGGAAGGTGGAAGCGAGATTTGACAACCCCTTCTCGAGCGAGAAGAGGGATATAAAGGACGGTCGGGAAGGGAGAGATCCAAAAGAAAACCAGGCGGACGTGATCGGGATAATAACAGAATTCGAATTCTTCTGGAATCTTTAGCGGTGGTACACGCTGCTGACGTGGACTACAACCATGGAATAAATTTACAGTTCCATCATGGTATTCCACGGTTAATACCGTGCTTGTCTTATCTCGTTGGCAATTTCGCTGGTTTTCCAAGCGAACGAGGCGATAACCGTTTCTCATTCCGGTTAATGTAGAGCTTGCTGGTATTTAGAGAACTTCTAGAAGGGGGTGGAAATATAATTCGTGCTCAGAGGCAGGCAATAAACTATTATATCCAAGCTTTGATCATACACTTCCCTATTCACAAATGGAAAAAACAATGAATTTTCAATCAAGATCGTACAAACGTTCTGAATTTGTGTCTTCCCGATATAATATATTTTATTTACAAGAAAAATTTCCGTCCTCCCCACCATCTTGTTTTCTATTAAATAGAGATTCTTCTCAATTTCACTTGAAGATCTTAAATCAAACGATGAAGTGGTCGAAACCCTATTTCGTCCATCCAACGATGAGATCGATCCTCTTCCTCTCCATTCATTCCTGACACGTACCACTTACGGTTTACGTTCGTAATTTTATGATCTTCCACTCCGTGCTGAAATTCACACAGCTGCGATACCTCTACAATTTCTGCCTCGAGGTATTCGAAGGGTAACGAGTCATCGCCACGTGTCACGTTGTGGTAAATAGATTTTCGACGATACGGACGGTGGCCAGCCGACTGACAAATACCGAATTGATTTATTACCCCGTGAATATTTCATCGAAATTCCATTGGACATTCGCAGCAAGGGGTGACAATTATTTTCTAATTAACCTTTTGCAACGTGGTGTTTAAACTCGTTTAAATTATACGTATCATGATTCCTTTTAATAAATGTAATGTATTTTTATTGCATTGTTATATTAAGGATTTGATCTTCGAATTTTCGTTTTAAAGTATAATTAACGTTTCAACGAAAACCGTATTCGGTGCATGCACGGTTCGTTTCATCGCGAAATAGGCCAGTACACAAACGAAATTTTCTACTTCATTCATTGTGCGTCGTAGGGAAGTAATGAGAAGGAAGGACAACAAAGCGCCCGTTCACGTTTAAATAACCACTTGTGGGTGAACATCGGGGTGGAATGAAAAAGTCGAAGCTGTACAATTCGAGTTAATCCTCCTACATTTAACACAGAAAATAGTATTTCCATAAAATCAAATGATGACACGTTATTGATTCTCACTTTTTCCCATTATTAAACACGAATAAACATAAAATAATAACTTTTTCTTTTTTTTTTGTTCGCCAGAATGCTTTCACACAAAAGAACTTTTCCCCAATAAAAAAACTTTTGTTTCAGAGTCAAATGTCCTCCCCTCCTGTCCACTACTCCACTTGTACCGTACAATTTTTGAAACGTGGTTTCAAAGGGATGCAAAAGGTTGCTCCGCAGTTTGCAAATTGAAAATCCGACAGTTGAGATCGCAAACATCGAAACGAGAGAGAAAGAGAGAGAACATGGACACTCGAGGGGGAGATAAAGAAAATTGGAAGCGCGTTTTCAACCGCATTTTCAGATAAGAACCGAGCCACGGTCTCCACAGAGAATTAAAAGTTAACAGGATCGGAAGTTTGAGCAAACGAAGGGTCTGCTTGAGTAAATTAATCACGGCGGGTCAACGATCGAGAGATACGAACGAAATGTAAATGGATGTGGCTCGTGAATGAATGAAATAGAGGTTGCCTCGAATTGCCTCATTTTTCACAGTAGCTACAAAAATTGCCGGGCTACTTAAAAGGGAGAGGTGGCGCGGAACAAAGTCCTTTCGGGGTTTATCTTGCCCTTAAATGGCCCGTACGACCGGGCTCCGCCGGCTTCCAGCAGTTCCAAAAGATAAATTGGCTGGAATTGTTACGCGCTTTTTAAAAGTTGTGCTCAACTGGCGAGCACTTAGGTGCCATTTCGTGTTAACTACGGTACAGAATGTTTCCTACTGTTGTCCAATTTTTGGATAACTTTTTTCTCTGCGTACAAGTTGTTCAGGTTACAACCCCTGATATCTTTATCTTAACAAAGAATCTTAATTTATCTTACAAATTTTCTAATTCAGTTATTTCGTATATTTGTTCTTCGATTTATATTCCAAGAGTTTTTGTAATTCTACATATATTCTGAATAAGATAAAGTGTATTTAATATTTCATCTTTAAGAGAAGAAGAAGCGAATAAAGATTGGATAAAAATTAACGAAAGTTGCATAAAATATGCCCATAGATTTATCTGGCACGATAGATCTTAACTTTCGTATAATCAAAATAGATCAGAGATCGTCGTACGACTTCTCAAAAATTCCTTGCAATAGAACCCAAATGAATCCAATAGAATAAATTCGTTATATTAATTTAATTTGGCCTAGACAATCGATAGATAAATAAATTCAACGTAAATTTTGGAAATTGAAAATTATGGAAAATTGGCGAGCAATTTTTCTCTCTGGATGCAGCAACGTATTATTTGCCTTGTCAAAATTGATGCAACCTGTGGGAATCCGCATATTTGCATGCGCACACGAGCTTTCGACAAATCTCGTCTAATTCCAATAACAAAACATTTCATTGGCCCGGTCTTTCGTTTCGTTCGATCAACAATTTTGTTACCGGATCCGTTATCGCCGGCTGGAAATATCGAATGGTTTAAACGTCATAGATAATTTCTTCCTAGACCCGGAAATATCGGCGCGATTAACGATACGATAATTTCGATAAGCAATACTCGGCGCCAATTTGTATACCATCGCTACATATTTCAATATCTAGATACGAATTATCTACGAATAGAATACGAATAATCATTTATGAATGATCATTTATGAATCGATGTTTCAAAGGAGAAAGGACAATACAGACCGGTTAATTACCTTTTGATGTACATTATTGCATTGCGCAGAGCGTTTCAATGAACGGAAAAAACCAATTACTTATTAATGTGTATGCCGATAACTATTAATATTCATTCCTCGATCCCTGTAACCGTAACTGCGTATTTTACCAAGCGAAAACAAGTCGATAGTTAATTTCTATTAGAACAATTCTGCTTCTTCTTCTATTTTAATATTAAACTTAAGTGATTGTACTAGATTGCGCCTCGACCGGTAAACAGATACTGAAAGGAGTCTTCAAACTTTAGATTGGATCGATCGATTTTGGGGGATCCAATAGATGTGCGCCAGATAGAGCTTCCATAGAGCCGGTTCTAATAAATTTATTGACAGTCGAATCTCTTGGATGATAATGCAATTTAAAGAATGAAGATATAAACGAGATTATAATTTAAAGAAATATACATTGAAAATTTTATTTCATTTAACCTAACATCTTTGATGATACTGTATTAATATACACAAGTTTTAAATCTATTCACGATTTGCATTAAAAGAGCATTGATCAATATGGCGGATACGACTCAATAGCGTATTTCAAAGCATGGAAATTAATTTGTATTCTCTAAAACAATATGTTAATTACATGTTGGACATGTTGCCCTACGTATGCTGAAAAATCAAAAAAGATTAAAAAATTGGTAGAAATGTATCATTACGCTGCAAGTACAGGTAAGTTTTCTACTCCACGTTGGAATTAAATTCTAGATCCTTAATCCTTGAAATATTTCTAGCACTGGGGGACGACCAATAATCTCGCAATCAGATTCAATCTTGAGCATCATAAAACCGTATTGCAGGATGACGTTCGTTTCCGTTAATTTAACCAGAATCGAAGGATATCCCATAGGTTGCCCTTCGAGGGCCGGAAACCTCGACCCAACCGACATAATCTCGACAATTCGAGCGAACGAGGGGGGACACATGCACGGACACCGATGCTCGCGTCATTCCTCGCGTGATTTATATGACACGTCCCCGTTATAATGCCGCTCGGCCGTAATGCAATTTTAGGGGCTGGAAGTGCAGGAAGCGACGTGGAGAGCAACACACCACCATCCCTATCAGCGCGGATCATATCACGTGCTGATAGGCAAATAGCGACACATTTTCCGGGATAAAAAATAAGCTGGCGGAGAAAAATGTACTCGAGCTATTAATCACTTTGTGCGGAGTATAATTTATATATACAAAAAAATATTCCGCTATTTTGATAATCTTGATCGTCGAATAATAGAGAGAATATATAAGTTATACGTACAATTTACGATTCTCACATTTTTGGAAATTTAATTGCAACTCTTCCAGGATATCCAGGATAAATTGAATTAGCCATATCTAATAAGATAAACCGAATGGAAATATCGCAAGGATAATAACAATCGATGTTACCTGAATGGGTAACAAGCGTCGAAAGAGAAACGATGGAAGGAAACTGGAAATCTAATGGAATTAGGATTCCTATGAGCCGAGATGATGCGAAACAGGGGTGTGTTTTCTCAAGGGGGAATGGTGGAAGCTGCATGGAATTCCAGATTTCGGATCCCAGCCCAGAAATCAAAATGATCCCATCGAGAGAGTATACCTAGATCTTACAACAATTGGCGCCAATGAAATTCCCTCATAGACGAAATTTGTTGCATAGATAAGATTTTCTCAGATAATATCTCGTTGACGAAACTAATGTCAACGCTTTCGGTCGCGAAACGGATCTAATGGCCGATCGCAGGAGAACGAACGACTTCGATAGAGATCGTTCCTTCGTGAGCGTGAAATTGATCTCATTTCCGCGTGGAATTCCAAGCACGCGGAAGAGATCGAGGAAGGGGATGAATGGTGATGAATGGGGGGAGGGAGAAGCAAGAATGAAGCAAGAATAAGAAAGATAATCGGTCGGCATTCCAGAAAGTTACAAGAATCGGAGTTTACTCGATTTAGAGGGTGAATACCTCTCGCGTTTACCCCTTTAATCCTCCACAACTCTCCTCCTTCGACTTCTACCCTTCCTCGTTTCCACCCTTTGCCACGATCTACCGGGTAAAATATGCATCGCCCTCGTTGAATTTGATTCTACGACGAATCGTATAAAACCCCCTTCATGAATCTTTTCATTCGAATAGCGTGACGGTGGATGGTGGAAGGATTGGTTGTCAAGTTTGCTGAAAAGGGCAGGCTACCCTCGACATTTGAATGACGTGAGTGAGAGGTGATCGAAGGAAGGAAGTGAATACGAAGTGGAATAGAAAATTAATGAGAATTAATGAGGGAAATAATAAAATAAAAGATGGATAGTTTGGTTAATTCAAATTCGGATTCGTTTCGATAATTGTGCAATTGGTAATCATTAACGGTAATGGGTCGAAGAGTCAAATAATTATCCACTGCATTTTCTCTGCGTGATTCATTGAACAATATCCTTAGGGAAATTGCGTGCAAATGTATTAGAATAATTTGTTGAAAAGAACAAATTATCGACAGGTTTATCGAACCTTAAAATTCTTTGAGTCAATATCGGGCAAGAATATAATTGTGCTGCATATTTCCTGAAACCAATTTAATTCTTTAGAGAATAGAATCCTTACTCTGGTTTCAACGTGTTATCCGATCTGTGAACACGATCGAATCAAACATATTTGAATAGATAATCCTGACAACCTGTGGAAATCAATCATGGAAATGAAAATATACGAAGAGGATCGATAAGTGAAATTCTGATCGAGCTTTTATCGTGTAGAAGAAAGAAAGGGAGAAAGAAAGGAAGGGAGAAATTTTTCTATCAAAATGAAAAGAGACGAAGAATCTAATTCGTTTATTGAAAATCGACGCACAATTGAACTATAATTTTAATTCTGGAAAGAAGGAAAGGCAATTTGCGGGAATTCGAGCTCGTGAAACGCGGTTAATTGCAAAATTATACAGCTCTCTGGATGTATAATCGGATATTATTGATGTTTAATCGTGAATTTGTTCGGTTTATTCGAACAACAAGGGATGAGGAGAAATACGATACGGGATCGAATGAATTATTTTTCGACAATTGCGCATATTGAGCATCGAAATGCATCGAACTGTTGTTATACGGACACAAAAAGAATATTGATTAGAGTGATTTATCAAATTATTTGGGCATTTGTCGTGAAAAATTTTAATGACGCGATATATAATGTGTAAATTTTTCAGAATATTATTAGCACTGATAATTATACAATTATACGAATAATTAATTCTTACATAATTACGTTATATTATTATATTATAATTTAGTTATCGTCATTATTGATTATTAATACGATATATTGTTATTATAATCCGATTAATTAATATCACTCATTATTAATCACAGCATTCTCATTTTTATTCTTTCACGGAATAAACATTTTTCAACCAACATTTTACGATCTTATGTATCCTCAAACTTTTCATCCATTCACAGTGCTAATAACATTTTCGAGAATATTCGCTACAAATGTCGTATTTCGTGTAAGATTATTATATACTCGAGTTATACTTTTCAACGAATCACAACACATATGTCCAATTATTATGAATAACATTGTGCATTGTGTTCCTGTTGTGTTCACACCATCTGTTTTGTCTACTTACATGTCTCGTGTCAGCCGCAAGTAGGGGCGTGTGTGCCTGCAACAATGAGTGCCCAGAAAATTAGACCGTGTAACCCCGAATGGAATTGTTGTTTGCTTTCTAGGGAGTTTCATGCTTGAGCAAAGACTCCGCTCATTCGTCGCCGAGGATACGAATTCCCTCGGCTAAAGCATGCTATCATGCGAAAACACGCGTCGGGAAGGGGTCATGCAGGAGGAGTAATAAGAGTAAATTTGCCTTGTAATTTGACAGCGGCCGTTTTCCGAGATACTTTCTCAAATCACGCAATTCCATTTTGAAAAATCTATGAAACGACAATTTTCTTTAACTCCTATCATGCGAATATTCAGGAGTAAGTACTTTCACTTAACGATCGAAGTTTTAACGATTTTTAAATCGTATCACATTTATTATTGATTTAGGTTTATACAATTTTAAGATTAATAAATAATTACTAAAATCGAAAATTGGATAAATGATTTTGGATAAGGGATATCGAAAGCGTGGGTAGAAGATCTATTATTATCGAATTAAATTCAAAATTTAAGTTTCGAGAAAGAAACCGAATCGAGTGAGAAAAATTTACAATTTTATCATTGCCGAACATCGAAAATCAAATAATGTTCTGGATACAGATGTAAGAAGAATTGAAAGCAGAGAATGCAACGTTCCACGTTATCGTATCAAATTTTAATTTAACGAGGTTGGCCATTAGAAAGAAACAGGATGGTAAATCGAGTAACAAAATTTTATTTGCGACTCTCTGTGACGGAGAAGAAATTCCAATAATTCGAGAAGGGATGTTCGTTTGTAGTCCCTCGAGGATCGTGTGATCACGAAACGATTTTATTCCCGGTAAATTTTCCGGACGAGCGATCCGTCTATATCCGTGGTCTCGGCTTGAAATCTTGAAAGTGGAAAGAAAGAAAGAAAGAAAAAAAGAAAAGAAACGTGGATTCCCTGCAGAATACCAATCCCTGTGAAATTATTTGTGTCGTGAATTTATCAGATGCCATTCGGTTTACATGCAACGGAAAATTCCTCAAGGAAATTTAACACGTTAACTCGAAAAGTTAGGAATCGCGTGTGTCCTCTTTTCGCCATGTTTCCATCGAAAAAAAAAAAAAAAAAGAAAGAAATTTCGTTCCAATGCAATTCGTGTAATTCGAGGTGTTTGCACGTTGATGTTCTTTTCTCATCATTTTAACTCGTAATTGGTTTAATTTTAATGGAACTTTGTCGTGGAAGAATCGTGTGCATATGGAAGAATAGTTATGCATATGCACCTTCGTTTATCGATTTATCCTTGAACAGCCACGACGTACAATATGTCGCATGTGCACGTATATTTTTCTACATCATTTTTAATTGTACCATCTATGTACATGTATGCATCACCGGTTCGTTTCGTCGAAGGAAAATAAATGCAAGTCTAAATCCAAAAATTCTGACGTTAATGAAAATTTTTGTCTGTACATGGAATAAATTGCATTATAACATTATAACACGATAGAATGATATATTTAAAATTCTGCTCCATCGGAAAGTTTATATTTAATTTTATCATCACATCGCCCACGAAGAAATCATCGTGCTGCATTCGAAAATTATTCACTTGTATAAAATTATCATCGAATCTAATTACGCAATTTGTCATAAACGAACACTTTGAAGAATTCCACAATTTCACTTCCCTTTCTTTCACTTCCTGAACCAATAGCCTCCATTAAAGTACTTTTTCTCTGATCGATGAGCCTGTCGCGAATATATCATTCTTCGTGTCGCAATGAGGGAACGATCCCCATCAACAAGAACGAGGAGAAGGATAAAACGGGAAGGTTATACAGGTCTCTCGTTAAAACCGCGGTTAGAAAAAGGGGAGGGGAGAAAAGAGGAAGAAGTTGAACACCTTCATTCGACGAGATGATCGAAATGAATCATCCCCCTCCTGGAGTCGTTTCCATCGCATTCCTCTCTGCCCCTATTCTTATCTCGTCGTTTCGTCTTTCGCCTTCAATTCTAATCGAAATTTATTGAAACTTGGAATCGATTCCGCGCCCGTTCCACGGGGGAAACGCTACGATGTCTACGAGTCCTTGGGGTGCCATTGCAGGGAGGAATGCATTATGCGCGTGCCTGTATGCGGGGCATTCAATTTGAACCCTTCCCCCCATTATTAAAACATTTACGTTACGATCTCGAATCCGACAATGGATGTTTATCTCGAACGTGAAATGAAACCTACATTCGCGTAAGCGACAATATTTCGAATTGATTAACATTTGAGCCGAGCTTAATATCGGTAGAAAAAAAGTTTGAATTCTCTTTAATCGATATTCGATTTTCGAATCGAGCGTTAATTAATTAATTGCGAACAACTTGTTCTGCAGGAAGTTTTCAAGGATGATGAAAGCAATATCTGTGAATAAGTAAGTCGAATCGATTATAAACAAGCAATTGCGAGACTTTGTCGAGGTTTTGAATTCGATCGTGGCGATAAATAAAAGTGGCATGAAATAACAATAGGCAGAAGATAGCGCGCGACGAGTAATTTCCTTCCTTACTTTCGTAACGCAAGTAAAAACGAATGGAAACGTCGGATGGCCCAAACCTTTATTCACCCTTTAAGCTCCGTTTTTTCCATTCGTCGCGGACAGAAACGACGAGGAGGCAAGAAAATTCCGATTCCGCCGGGGGAATAATTGAGTGAAAATAAAACCGGGCGATCTTCCCTGGAAGTCGTGGTGATCTCTGAAAAGAAACGAGGGAGGAGGGGAAAGAGAGAGAGAGGTGAAAGTTCATTCAACAAGTACTCATCGATCGTGTGGAAGCCATGATGATGCAATTGCTTTGGGGTGGAATATTTTTTCTTTTCTTTTTTTTTTGTTACTCATGAATCCAAACCGGTAAACCGAGTCCACACCATCATCCACACACTTTTCTCGATGTGTTTAAGCGTGATGGAGTTTCGAATCGAGCGGACATCGAACACGGAACACGTTGCAAATTGATTTTCATTGGATTTCAGAGGAAGAGTTTTCTTTATGGGGCCAATGGAACGATTTTAAGGGGCAATTTTAAGAGGAGAAATTCTGAAAGGGAGGATGTATCCGAAGGGGAACGTGCGCTAACGTTGAACAGACACCTCGTTGGAGAAGAAGGTCGATAACTAAAGGATTTTACGACGAAATCCCGTTCTTGTTATTCATGGAGCTGCCACGGGAAATATGATTTGATGCACTCGAAATGCATATAAGAGACTTCTAGGCACTTACTTGGTTTCTGCCTTATAAAAAATATGCAAAATGTATATGGAATTCATACTATACCGAAAAAGTACACGTTATTTTCCTATATATATATATTTCCTTCATTTATTTAAATTGTAATTATAAAAGGAACGATGAAATTATGTTTCGTTAAGTTGAAAAACGATTATTATTGTTATTATTATTTTAAATTCTTATTTAACTTTTCTTTTTTCTTTTATGAAAATAATGTATTTTTAATTTATGAGTAATTTATAGTTAATTACCAAGCGAATATATAGCAAGTGAATGCATGACATACACGGAGTTTCTTCGTAATATTTGAAATTTAAAACCTTCACGTTTTTGCACAAGTTTTTAATTAACTTTTTTTTAATTACACGTTTGCGAGGAAAAATTTTGAATTTTAATTAGCGTTCGAAAATTGGAAGTTTTCCCCAGTTTTTCCACATCGCAACCATCGAATTTAAATTGCAAACAAAAATTACGGAGGATGGAGATCAGTTTTCAGATTTGAAAATTTCCGTAAACCCCGTCATATTTTTTTCACATAGTTCTCGAAATCCGAATTTTCCGAAAATTCTACAATTTTTCAAATTATTCGCGTTGCTTGAATAATAAAAATTTGTGAAAGAAGAACAGATTCCCCCGGATCGAATCGAGATTTCTCTCCGTAAAAGACTCCTCTTCGATTGAAGAGGAGTATCGGAGTACAATCTTTATTTCTCTTATCTTGTTTTTACAAGTGGAGTACAGAGAATGGTGTACACAAACAGGAAGTAACACGTTGCTACGTACAACGTAAACAATTCAGTCGACTGTCATTTTGTTTCGCTTCAGACGATTTACACGATGATTCCATTGACTGTTCGAATATTTCTGCATTGTTATTCCTCGTATCTCACCGATGAAATTCAATCTTCGGATTTTCCCCGTGGGAAAAGCGCAACGTTCCAATAGTTCACAGATGTGTGTGTATATACAAAAATAAAATAGAATTACCGCGAGAGAAAAAGAAGAAGTATCATTTACTTCCATCAATCGAACAAAGAAAGAAAGAAAGAAAGAAATTTAATGGAATTATTCTTTTTAAAATTTTACTTTACAACAATATTATCGAATTCTTTTTACTTTCAAACAGAAGACGAAATTCTCCATCTAACACGGTTTACTCTACCATGTTAATTCCATTTAATACGAAATAATCAAGTTACTCAAACAATTTGCCCTCCTTCTCAAGAAAGAAAATTAAGTTTGTCAGCAAGCAACTTACTCTTCTTCGATTCATCTCCATTAACTAACCGGATTACACGAAACGCTGTGTCATCGTTGCTTGGACAAGTTAAAAAATCGTGGACGAAAAAAGAATTTTCCCTTCCATCGAAAATTCGAGGAAGCATCTGGCCACACTCTTTGAGAGGAAAGAAGAAAAAAAAGAGCGAGAAAAATATGAGGATACGAAAAGGCGGTGCATCTCTTGAATGGTAATTAATTACCGGAGAACTGTCTTCAGGGAGAAGCTCTCGATTCGCGATACGCGGTGGAATATGAAATTCAATTAGCGAGCTCACTTCCGCCGAGAGTCCACGAAATTGGAAGGTTCGCCTTTTCGCAAGTTTCTTCTTCCACGATTTTCCGAAAAACTTTTTATCAACCTGGCGCGCATTATTCCACGAGGGGAATTAAACCGAGTTCCCTCGAACATTTTTCTTTGTGTAATTAAGCTAATTTCTTGTTCCATCCTTCCTCTGGGACGGCCAATTTATTTCTATCGAGACGCGTTTGTTTGATGCTGAATACGATTTATACTCGTTTATCCTCGCGAATTACGCTTGTTTTCGCGATACGATGGCGGAAAATTGGCTTTGGTTCTGGTCCAAGTCTTGGAAAAAGACTTTTCTCGTTTCTCGCCTATGTAAAGCCCTCTGCTTCCGTCTCTCAAGTTGAATAAAAAATATGGGATGCGATAAATTTTTATCGTTTGCGATAAAAAAAAAACAAGCGAAATACGTGAGAAAATTAAAATATCAATTTCTGTTCTCCGTGGTAACATAATTATTATCGAGAGAGTTGGGAATTCTAATCAGTGTGAATAATATTTTCTGAAAATCAATTACATTGTTCAAGGAACTCTTTATCGTTTAAACTTTCAGCTGATAAGTCAAGTCATTAAGTATTTTGATAATTTGGTAATGATTTTTGATCGATTATCAACTTGCAGTAACGTAAACCGTGATTCAAGATAAGTGTCATTTAGTAATTTAATTGATTTAATAATTATCGTTGCATTGCACAATTAAATAAAACTCACAGTGACAATAATCGTTAAGAAATATTTATCGAGTCAAAAATTAAAACTCGATATTCAATCATCAATGTTTCGTTTCGACAAATATTTACAGTAAATAAATATATTTAGGATACATTGACTCAGGAAATTATCGTATTTTGCTTCTGATAAGCATTAGATAAATATTATCTCGTATTATGCAAATGATAAATTACACGTTTTAAAGATTTCCGTGGAAACCAGTTTAATCGCAGATTAGAAATATTCCGGAATAATAATAAAAATTATATACAGTTACGAGACGATATTTATATAATTATACGACTTTGCCTCTTTTTTTTTTCTTAATAATTTCTTCTATTAATTCTTAAAACGTTTCAATCAATCATTCTTCGTTAAATATATCGAAATATATCAACGTCGATTTAACTTTGACAAGTTTTTAATTCCATATTTATTCTAAACGAATAAATCGGCAGAGTTTGGATTTTTTTAACGTTTCATTTTTTTTTTTTTTTAGGGGAAGAAGATCGTGGCAGAAAATCTGGGAATGCAAACAAAGGGAGGAAACCGCAATCGTTTCATCGTTAATACAGCTTTGAAACGCCTCGGGTGGAAAAGTCGTTTCCTTAGAAAATCGAATGATTCGAATTCGGCTACACATTTACACATTTATGGAATATCGATTTCCTCTCTCACAGTGGAGGAAGACAGTCTCGAAGCTTTCGTACATTCACCGAAGACTAAATTCGCCCAAGGGCTGCCATCGTGTCAAAGCCATCGAATCGTAGTCGCAAATTTTAAATTCGATCGAACAGATAACGATACAATAGGTTCTTCTTTTTATCTCTTTGACGAACTGATAATATCAAAAAGTGTATACTATATATATATATATACGCGTTATGCATATATTTTTAGCAATAAAGTTAAAGATTTAATCGAGAAAATGACGTACGTAAAAAATCCAAAATTTAAAAAAGAGGAACACTGCGCGAGAACGAAGAAAATCCACGTTGTTCAATTTTATTAAAAAAGTATCGAGTTCAAAGTTTTACGCAAGACATTTCATTACGCGAGATGAAACGTCGGATATCGAAAAATTCGCGAAAAATTCATAAATTCTCTAAACGACTTTGCAAAATAGTGAACAGCACCAGCTGTGCTGACATCCGCAAAGCTTTTGATCGGATTTAGAGGTTGAAGAACTTTCGCCGAGCTTGCGGTGACGAAAAAGTCAAAAAGTACATCAAAGACGAAACGAAGCTTTGGTCGGACGTACTTTACAGGTTAGTTTCTTTTTTCTTTTTTTTTCTTTTTCAAAACACGACAAAAAGAATGAATAACGCGTAATTAAATTTCTCGCTGGAAATTTTAATCGTGAAAAATTGTCGTGTGTCGGTAAATTGATCGAAGAAACAGGTTACTTTTCGCGACTATAAAAATATTAATCATAGAATTTAAAGGTCATCAAATTGCAAATTGGAAAATTTTCTTCCTTATGAAGTTCACTTTTATGAAATTTTTATGAAAAAGGGAAACGTAGCTAACAATTTATTGACGTATATATTTAAATTAGATATAGGATTTTAAAAATTTATACAATTTTGCACACGTAATCCCCTTATTCTGGGAAAGTTGCATATGCAAACATGCATGAATTATTAATCGTACATTATTCTAATAGATGTTATCAATATTTCAGATTCCTGGAACTGGATTGCATGACATTGTCAGATAAGAAAAATAACAATTTTCATTATACAGTACAACACGCATATAAGCTTAATCTCTGGATGATCCAGGGTTTACGTAGGATTAACGTGAGATAAAATCCAGTAATTGATCAAAGAATTTTAATAAAGCCGGAATTGAAATAAAGCTCGTCAAATTATTCTACGTGCTTAAACTAAATTTTCAATAGAAATGGAAGAACGAAGAAACAAATTTGCTTTTGAACCGTCCACAGCGTCCACTCTTTTTACACGTAAAAAATTCTACCTACACCGAAACTTTCGTTCAGCTTCGTGACAAAATCCTATTCTATGGCAGGGATAAAAAAAAATTGAAGTAGAAGGAGAGAGAATTATATCCGGACATTTTTCAAATCTACAGCAAGGATTTAGCTACGTGCCTTTTCCGTTTCGAGGGATGAACCATATTTTATTCCCGAACTTGTTCTCGAGTTTTAAAGTCTTTCTTGCACACGTACGAATTGCGCCAAGTAGTAGAAATTTTGCGAAAATTCGAGAAGAATCTCACAATTTTGTTCCCTTTTTTTTTTTCTAAAAAAAAAAAAAGTTATACAAATACAAAAAAGCAGATAATCCTTACGTTGATGAAGATCGATAAGGTGGCAAAGTTATTTTATCACGCCACGCAATCAGCCAACGATGGCCAAAGATAAAAAAAACTGTTCCATTAAATTCATTCTTATCGCGATAATTCATTCAATCCGCGATAAACCGAAAGAATCTATCGAGAAAAGCTCGCGAGGAGTTCACGAACGACCACGATCCTTGTCAATTATCGGGAAAAAGGAGATGAGTTAAATCGATTAGAGTCAAGTCGGCCGCCCTAGATGCCCTCCTCCTCCTCCTCCTCCTTCTCCTCCATCGTAATTGAAAGTTTCCTTCAATCAGCGATACAGGAAACCATCTCGATGAAGAAATCATCTCGCCGACGTTACGTTCGTTTCCACATCGGTTTTCCTCGGCGAATTTTCTTTTCGTTTGATATACAGGGAGTTATCCGTTTTTAATCTACAATGCCAAGGTTGAAAGAACTGGATTTTACGAGGAAAAAGATTTCGTATTTTTATCGATCGCGTTACAATTCTGTACAGAATTCTTTATTTATAGTATAATATAAAGTTAATGGAAATATAAGATCGATATTAAAAATATTATATGATATATTAAAATTGAGAAACGTAACTTTGAAAAGTTAAAAGTTTAGAAAAGATTAATTCAAATGTGAACAACGGCGAATAGATTCAAAGAAAACGATAGTGGTTTACCATAAATAACGGTAAAAAGTTATAAATGGAAACGACTAGCTATCGAGAAGCAGAGTTCGAACAAGTCGACTCAGTAATAATTCCTCTTTTATGCAACCGATTTGTCTCTCCATCACCTTGTTCACGAGCAAACAAAGAGACGAGAACGGAGAGAAAATAAAACGAGATTCTGAGCAGTATTCACAATATAATTGTCAATCGTTGCTCTTTAAACAATAACGAAATAAAGAATCAAAGTTTGGAAAACAAAGGATGGAATTTTATAAGTGATAACAAAACCACTTTTCGTCGATGTATCATCAATCAATTGGACAATTATCATTAGCCGATAATTAATTTTCCTTCGAATAGAAACTTATAATACTTATAAAACGAAAAACCGATATTCACCACCTCAATCTATTCGATTTACACACACATATACGCATATACGTGTGAGAAGCAAGAGATGAAATATCCGGCATCCTCGCGACAATTGCACAGTTTAATCGAGTCAATTTAATTCGATCACCATATCGATCGATCACCTCTTTTTTTCGTTCGTTAATTATGACAACACACTTATACCTGGCTATCGAATAAACAATTCGATATTTAATACTTCCACTGTGCGAAGAATTTAATTCTCGAATGGTCGAGAAACAAAAGATATTTCGGATATGCTTGAATGAAATTTAGCGGTCAGATAATTGTACACTCGCAATAAACGAAACTGCCGGTTTAATTGCAGAGAAAAATCTTTAAAATTTGGAAAACGGTATATTCAGGTAGAAGAATCTTCTTTTTAATAGTCTTTTTTTTCCAGCTTACTATTCCGTTCCTGCCAATTTTTATGAATTTTATCTTCATCATCGTATCATAACTGTAATGATTTTACATTTAAAATTTCTTGATACTTTTTAAAAACAACAACAATTACACGATAACCACGACATCCTGCAGAACCTCATTCAAATCAACCGCATCTAAAACGATCCCTCGTAACCCTTGTTCCGCGAGATACATTCCTTAATCCCCCTCCTACCCCGTTATCGGGACAAGACGGAAAATTCAAGCGGTATCATTACACGAATTCCAATGGATAGTTCGACGGCGAGCAACCGACAAATATTCCTTCTTAGAGAAACGACTCGTGGATCGAGGAACAGGTCCGTGAGAGATAAGTCCCCTGTTACAAGTGGATGGTTACGGAACAATGAATGCGGAAGGAGAAGGGCAGAGAAAAGGTCAGAGAGCTTGGCTTGGTATTGGCTGCTTTCGAGGCAGCAGCCTGGTCAGTGTCCAGTCCGGTGAAATACGTCCGTGAATACGAACGGCCGTCCATTTGTCGCTTGTCCGTACGTCTCCCTGTTCCGTTACCCCCAAAAGCTGGCCATCGAGCGCCTTCTACCAACCAACCCCCTGGCTACCCTCTCTCTCTCTCTCTCTCTCTCCATTTCTCTGCCGGTTCAATTTAACGAGAATTGGGCTGCCATGCACACACCCACGAAACCATTCATACGGATTTACCTCGGTTGTCGATAACCGTACAAGACTCCCTCGCAACTTTTGCACGGCTCGAACGTGTTTTTCCTGCCGCCAAACGTGCCCCTCAATCTCGAGGAAGAGTTCTCCATGGAAACTTGGAGCAACGTTATGGAAACTTGGTTCTCGCGGTCGGCTTGGAAAATCCACTCTTCTTGCCACGATTGTTCGCGCTAAGAACTTAAATGGCTCGCGTTTCTCGATAGGATTATAGGTGGATTATAATTTGCAAGTCTCGTAGTCTTTAGGTTTTCACAATTATTCGGTTTATTTTCGGAGTTTGACGTCTCTGATTAATTATTAATTCGATTCAAACTGGTTTTTCCATATTGGTGGAGGGAGAGAGGAGTCTTGATAAAAAGTGTTGCTGAATTCATTAGACTTGCAAAGGTGTATATATATAAAGGGTGTATTCTCGTGGAAAGAATGGGTCGCGTAAAATCGATGGGTTGGTAATATGTTAACAGTGGAACTGAGAGAGTGGAAATGGACGATTGTGAGAGGAGGTCTCGAACGAAGGTCCAGCAAACGTGGTGGCTTAGTGGCAGTTTCCTTCATCCTGGCCATTACTCAACGACTTAGAGCTTCTTGCATTCGAGCAATGGCTCGTCTACTCGACAGACGGAAAAATAAGTTTTATCGATATCAGTGAAGAGAGATACATCAAACTCGTTCGAGCGTTGCTTCCGTATGATTCTTTAGATTTTTAACTCTGAAAGCTTACTTCGAGAAAATAAAATGATGTTTTTTTCTATATTACGTAAAGAAAGAGAGAAATACATGAGTAAATTTATCACGGTCAACGAGAGAATGCAATTGTAACAAGAAACAGCAGATATGTTTTTAAACGTTTTTTAGTTATTACGTGTAATGCAAAAGAAAAAGTATTCTACATTGCTCGATGCAAATTGAACGAAACACGAGCGATTTAGTTCGAAGAATTCTGATATCTACAGAAAATATATTTCTCAATTAATGAAATAATAAATCAATAAATTACGACGTATTCACTGTCGATATAAAGTATCCAGTTTTTTAAAAATATGAAAAAATTGAAATAAAACGGAAGTTGATGAAGCTGTCTTTCGTGATTTCCAATTCGTAATCCACAATAATTTAAGTATTAAAAGCGTGTAATACGAATCTTATTCAGCAAGAATTAAGCGAACGAGGGGAATCGTCGTGAACAAAGTCGAGGACAGTGATGTAACGCTTTTAGACGCGCGATAAATTGGATCGTTTTCCCTCAGAGACTCTATCTTGCTACAAACTTGACTTTTTTCTCCCTTCCTTTGCCCCTCGAACTCTCAAAGCGTGCCTGGGAAATGTACGGCCCTGGGAATCGTCCCGTCACTTCGCTACTTGGAACGCTAACGATCCAAGCTGCTTGTTGTCTAAAAGCAAAACGATAATCGTAAACGGCACCTCGATGGAATGTGACCAGGCTGCGCTTCCGTTCCTTGTATCATTCGATTTCTATATATATATATGTATATACGTGGTAATAAAAACTCGATAAACTTGGAAATTTTAATTAATATCAATGTTTTCAACAGAGCTGAGGGAAAATTGGGACGTCCAAATTGGGCGAGTGAAAGCGTAGGTGTGCGAGCGACAAAAATTTTTATGAGAAGGAGAGAATATATGGAAAAAGGGAAACAAGAAAAGAAGGAAAAAAGTTGTTTTTCAAATTGGATTAAAAGGAAGAGAAATTCAGAAAGGCTGAGAAAATATAAGAAGACAAATAAATATAAGACGAAAGAAGAACGTGAGATCGTAAAGAAATATGAAACAGGAGATATGATCTAGGAAAAAAAAAAAGAAAATAAGAATAAACACAGGGATAAATTCAGGGATAAAATGATTTGAAAAACTGAACTTCTAAATCGATGAAAATTTCTATCGTGACCTGATAGTTCTGTTTAATAGAGATCACGTATCGTTGTACGAGTTATAACATTAAAACAGACGCATCATCGACTAAATTACGATGCGCATTCAACGCGAAATAATGGATAGAAAGTTGCTCCAGCTAGACCAGAGGGTATACAATAGCATTAAGATTCAAGTGGAACAGTTTACGGAAACTCTCGGCGGGCCAATCAGAAAATAAGACATAACGGTGTCGTCGTATGTATTATTCATAACGTCTCTTCACCGATTGTAACTGCGTCCCATTGAAAATTCAAGGCGATTCATGAAAATACACTTTCCATCGGACATTATCATCGATTCAAAAGGATCGTTTATGATAACCATATCGTATCAGAATTCGTTTAGACAAACCGAAAAAAAAAAAACGAAAAAATTTACATAAGTTCAATCTAATGTGAATTTAAAAAAAGAAATAAATAAATTCGAATCGCAATAACACAATGGATAGAATATTGGATAGAAGAAAACAATTGCAAATTAAAGTGTACCAGGAGAGGCACGATAGACACGAGACCAAAGGGGTTGCAAAAGACAAAGCGTAAGAGAAAGAGGTCCGCCACGAGAGGGACGGAGGTATAGAGTGGAAAAGACAAAGCGAGGCAATGGGAGAAGTGGAGGAGAGGGAGAGGAAATAAGAGAAAGATCGTGGTGTCTGGCACGAAACCTATGGAGCCGGCAGCCTGCCGTGAAACACTCCATTCAATGGCGTTTGGTCCTCAGCCGGGGGTGGGCGAAAGGTTCTTAGGGTATGGAGGCAACGTGTGCAAGTTATACGACTCAACATTCGGCGCACACTGCTCGAGCCGAGGTTTGCGGGACAACCTTCACTTCCAACCACCTCCGGAAGGTCGACCGAGGGAGGTCTGTATTTGACGGGAATAAGAGAGGCGTCAGGAGTCGGCGATTCTTAACCGGACCATATCGTCTTTCGATAATCGTTACATGCACGTAACGCGATCAGTTTAATTATTTTCATTCATCGATGGATCAAAATATCTTTTTCCCACTTATGATATTACTTTAGAGAAGAAAATTTATATAGATAATATTAAATATACATCGATTTATGTCTACAATGACAGAGATTCTTCATTACAATTCTTGTTTTCGCAAAATTACTGTAGATATAAAATGAATATGGTTATACGATTATAAATGAGAAAAAACTGACAATTAATTTTCTTTTTAAATAGAAAAATAAAAATCAAACGTTGTCATATCGAAGATCGTTCGTTCAAGATGAAGACGTTACACTAATAATTGGAAACAGTCACGTTGGGTGGTCCATCTATACGTAATCGATATTTTAAAATTTCGAGGAATTAAAATAGAATTCTTACACCACGCACAAATTGGACTTCGTTCGAGGCAAAATGGAACACCGAGTCAACAGCTAAGCGTGAAATTATTTCTATTTTCCGATTATCTACCTTGTCGTTCAATCTGCTCCCTGCGACAGTAATAAATTTATTGCAATGTTTCGTCAGCATAACTACAGCTGTTCGAGGAGAACTTCTTTTCGAGATGATCGTCACACATGACGAGCAATGTAAAGTGTCCTCGCAGAGCAACTAGCAGATCGGATGCGCTTCGAGGATTCGAAACAATTTCGAGGATGTCGTACAGCTTGCGACTATCGTGTATTTTGCACGAAGGTCGTATCCAATTACAGGGTGTGTGTGGTATGCATACAATTTACATGAATGACACACATGTACAGATGTTACATAATCTGTCTTGCTCTCACGCATTACTTACAGAACACGTTGCAACGTTGTATACATACCGAAAGAAGGAAATGCATACGTGCATGCACTCCTATTCGAGACACTTTAATTCTCAATTGACTGTTAATCCATGTCAATTATCACCGATTTGTTTATCGTGATTTCGTAATATCGTAGTCGTACGCAATGTCAAATGGGTCGAGACAGCCTTCGCTACGTTATCGAATAGCATGATATAATTGAATTAAATGATCCGGGATATGTATTATCGTGAGCAAATCGCTTGAAAGAATCGCAAAGCCAATTTTCTGCAGGATTATAGGGAATTATTCCACGAAATTAACTGAAATAGGTTGGAGAAGTTACAGATTGTTTTATATAAATATATATATATATTTTTCTGATCCATATAATGTAAATTATTATTATAAAATATAATGTAGTAAAATATATATAACGATGTCTGATATAATATTATAAAAGTGAGAAATTTAATAGAATTCTTTAGCGATTCTCTACTAACGATTCTCTGTAACGATTAAATCACGTATAATTATGGATTCTCTTATTTTTTTTTTCTTGAATTCGTTTCAAGCATAAGATAAATTTTCAGAAGAAAAACTCGCGTAAAATAAACGAGAGGGATGCCTAAAGTCTTGGTTTACTGGTATAACGAAAGCGAGGATCTAAATATTGGTTGAAACGCAGAGGCCTCCATCAAGTCCGAAAATTCCGCGGTAAAATTGTTTCGGTGTTCGTAAACTTTGAAAAGCTTACATCAAGCCACAATGGCCAGGTTGACTTAGGACCGACGAAGCTGCTCGAACGTGTCGAAATCGGCTGCCAATGTAAACTGCACGTTTACGACACTCGATAAAGCTTTCTAACACGTCGTTGATTTCGCGAGGGAAAATAAATATGGACACCATTCGAGTTTAATCGGACTTGTCCACTTCCGGAAGAAAGTTTTACGGATCTAAAGATGGACATTGTCTACACGAATCTTAATAGAAAAGATTCATGGAAGAATTAGAAAGAATTAATAAAATTTCGTGAAACAGATATTAATTCTCCAACGAAATCTTTTATATAACAAAATACTTGTAAATATAAAATATGTATAATTCTTCGAGTTCAAAGTTAAATAGAAGTTCGATATAAATGAAGACTTTTTTTAAGAATTTTCCAATAAAATAAAATTATACTTTGAACTGTCTGTACCATTCAGTGAAAACGAAATGGTGCAACAAAGTTATTTACGGTCTATGGTTTCTCCTCTGAATCCTCGTTTCTCTTCTCTTTATACCAAACAGTCTCGAGACCTCTGGAAGTTATTCCACGTTTCCTTATCGTATGAAACGTTCGAGAAATCAAGGAGAAAAATGGTCCAACGGTTTTCAACGGCAATTCCCTCACAATTCCTCTAACTTCGCAACCTTTCCCTCCCATTTTCTATCCTTGAGTTTCCTTTTTCCCCACTTTCTCGCCTTTTCCTTTCTTCTCCTCTCGACGATTCGTTTTCTATCGTGAAAAGAGCAGATACGATGTTAGAAAAAGTCGTGCATTCAGAGCATAATGCTCGTTATCGAACGACAATGATATTATACGTGAATCGTTTAGCAGCTCTTTTCCAAAGTTAATAACGAAAAAAAAATGGGGAAAATATTGATTTTCCTCACAGAAAGATTGTAAGGTAAAATATATGTAATAAAAATATCGAGACATTCTGAATCGTTCATGGAAATCGTACGAATGAATCCTACGCATGAAGATGAAAATACGAAAATAAAAATATATCCAATTTCATGTGATAATAGAATAAACGTTCGAAACGAATCGAACACTATATGCACGAAGAAAACATAATTATATCAGCTGAAAGAAATATACAGCTTAATTTCACGGTATATCGTATATCTATTATATATCTACAATAAATGGATTAGAATCGCATCAATTTTTATTCACATCATAGATATATCACTCGTAAATAATTCTTATCCAAGATTGATGTCGTATTTGTTACGCTCACAACCTATATAATTTTATGCGATAAATTATTATTCATTACAGTAACACGTGATATCTCTGAATACATGTATGACTAAACTCATTATCTTTCGACATCACAATCAAAATTAAAATTCACATATGCATAAGAATCACATTGTTCTGATTCTTTATTACCATTAGCATTATTAATTGAGTCCAATAATTATGTACTTTTCAATCGTCTTTTCTCACTCAAAGTCTCTCTTATATAACTTATCTTGAATTTACAATTCTAACTCGTACATTGGTGTCAACTATTCGAGGCTAATAAAGAGAACGAAAATTGTCGAACCCTTTTTTTTTCTTTTTTTTTAATACTATTTAATACTAAAAGATTTTTAAATAATAGTAGAATAGTGGTTGCCGATGACCATTATAATAGAATCGAAAAACTTAAATATAATTCTTAAAAATAGAATATATTCGAAATATGACAAGTCGTAATATTACGATTTCTTTGTGACTCACCGTATCTAGATTGAATAGGCTCGAGACCTTTTTCAGGAATCCGTCCTGCGACTTCTTCTTTCTCCTGGTGGTCATCCTCCTCGAATCAAATCGATCTCCGTTCGATGTAAATTAATCCAATTAATCCGAACGCTTCAGATAACGCTGAGCCACATACTTTTCCCGTGGAAACCACACTTCACCGAAACAGGAAGCAAAGTTCGCGATAAAATTGATTTCCGTTTTATAAATTGGTTCGTACAGAAGGAATTGTGGCAAAATTCGATCGATTCCTTTAATTAATATACTAGAAAATTTTTCATAAAAAATGCTCGATAATAATTAAACGGATTAATTATCACGTTATCATGTATTATCGCGCTATATATTAAACTGGTTTAAATATAATCACATGATGAGTAATTACAATATCGTATTTTTTCTTGTAGATTTTGCTCGAGAGTTTAACGTACTGGTGCAACGTGAAAGTGTCTCGACCGCTTGAAAACTCAATCTAATGAGGAAACACGAGAACCGTTGCATAGACCAGTAATTTTATATGCGTCAAATACATCATAGATTCGAAGTCGCGATTACGGTGACACGGAGTCGTATTATACTTCCCTAGCGGCCTATTTCTTGCGGGCCCGTGCCGCATTTATATCTCACGCAAGTGCAACCTAATTGATAAAAGCCAGGGACGTCGGCCCGTCCTACTTAGGTCGGTTAACCCGAATCGCTTGGCAAATAACGCGGGAAATTATTTGATCGTCGTCACGTGCTGTTAGTGGACATTATGTAATGAATAATCAGTGGTGATGATGAATCGTTGCGTATATATATACACATAAGGTGTGTAAACTCATATAATTTTTTATATGAAGTAGAAAAATATTCGAAAAGGAATTACAATTATAATTTTTATATTTCAATGAAAATATTGTTGAAAATATTTCGAAGAATTTCGACGAGAAAACAATTTAATCATTTGAATCGCGGCGCCATCTACTTCGAAATTGATTGCTATCGATTTTTCATATTCATGAAACGATAAAAAAAAAAAAAATAAACGTTGCGATTATTTCCAAGGTAAAGTTTATAAAATGATATACAGTCACGCTATCATGTAGACCGAAAATTTAAATACGAGCAAAGGTTAGTAGATGTTCTGTAAAGAGAATGCATTCTCTGATTCGACCGGTGAACTCCTGGACGATCGATCAGTGAAAGTATGGGAGTACAAAGTGGCACACGAACCTTGTTTGACTTGATATCTGTCGATATACGTGCACGTATTTTTCTGAACATAAGGTAAAAACCAATTCTACGCTCCCACGAAAACTATGTATAAGCTTCCCTCTTTACGTAGTCGTGTACACACTTGTGTACTACGTATGTGTATACACGAGTACGCTTATATCGTAAACAGGTTGTCCGTCCGTCTCACTCTAGTGCGCGCTAAGCGTACTCCTGTGCAGCGTACTGTGACGAATGACGACGCGGATAAGGAAACCCACGATTGTGAACCTTTGATTTCCACGTGGACATACGCTTCACGCACACGTTATCAATCATTATGCGTTCGTATTATTTCGATAAAAAAGAAAATCTTAAATTATCTAACGTAAACGCTTCGTCCGTGAAAATAAAACAATAAAATGTCAAATATACTTTAAAGAAATGAAATACATAGTACTGTTATATCTCGCGTATATCCTTCATACATTCCGCGTATATATCGCGTATAACCTATTCATAACTTAACGGAGAAGAACCGTTGTAATGTAAACTTTTTAATTTGTTTCCGAAAATATTTGAATTATGTTTGTTTGTTATTATGTGAAAAACAATGTGCATTAAAAATAAGAAAACTTCCGAGTTTCTAATTGCCACGTATTCCTTCTGTATTGCCCGCCAAAAAAAAATATAAAGAAGACTTCCTATTTAGGTGCGCAAACGTCACTTTACCTCTGAAGGAAGATCACTGATTCACACGTAACACATTTAGATGATAACGAGCAGACTTATTTGTATACACCAACACTACACTTTTATCCAACGCTAGTTGAAAATCACCATGTACTAGACGCCCCTGCACGCACGATTCTCGCATTCCATGAGAAACACGAACACGCTCACACAGATACGAAACAGGTTGCTTCTCGTTCATCCGTCTCACTTCAGAACGAATTTCTACCGCCAATCGGGCCACGATATTTTCTCAAGGCAACACGTAGAACGAAAGAAACAAAGGATGAGTTTGAACGCGAATGTCAATATGTACACGACAGTTTTTCAACCATACAAACAAATCGCATTTTTCGTACATATAGATAACTTGGTATCCACCTCTTCTCTTTATTTATCCGCACCATCGGCTTCGCTCCGTTTTCGTTCGTGCTCTTTTCGTATGTTAGAACCGGTGGCGCGTCAGAGGTTAGAAACTACATTCGAATAAAGTCGGCTTCATTGTCAAACGATGGGCACCAGATATCTCGGTGTTCTTTGTACGAATTGGTTTCCGCAATAATTTATACAGCTTTGCGTGACACGATTATACGGCTGTGCTACAATGCCGATTAAAATCAGTGATACACCGGTTGGGAGGTTAGGTCGCCACAGACGCCTCCTCCACCTCTCGACCGCTTTCTCTCTCTCGCTCTTCGATTACAATTGCTCTCACAGAAGAAACGGCGTCGTAGCAAACAAACTTTTTCCCGCCACGTGATATGCACTCAACACTCACAATATCTATCGAACACAACCGGATAAAGATGGAACAACCGACCGAAAATAATACGAGCGTGTACGCAAAGAAGTGAAACGTCAAGAGCTCTCGTACGCTTTACCGAGCTGGCCGTGGACGGGCCTCTTTGCCTGCTGACGTCATCGCTCGGCCGCCGGCATGAACTTCGCAGCACGCACGGAGAGTGCCGAGCCGAACATCACCGGATCTGCACGAACCTGCACGATCGTCCTCGCGAGAATTGTGCTGGGCGTTATCCAAATAAACTTTTATTTCAATTATTGTTTAACCTATATGAAATAGTCTTCTTTCATAATCTCAATTTATTTTACTAACATATATTTTAAATTTATAAATATGATATAAAAACTTGTTAAACGCAATAACAAAAATTTAATTATAAAATTCTGTTATCGTTGATTTTTAATTATCTTTAATGGAAATTCATTTGAAGCAGGTATTTCATTTTAATAAAATAATATTTTTTTATACTATTTATATATTATTTAAATATAATATTAAATAAATCAATAACTATTTTTCTAAACGATATATTCTTTCAGAAACAAGATTTGGAATTAGTAAATTTTTATTAACAATTTTTTATTATAAATTTTTATTGATAATGTATAAATTGTTATTTTTATATTAATTGATGTCTCGTAATTTTTTATTCATTATTTTGAACAAAAAGTTTGGCCAATTGGTACACGAAAGTACTCGCATTCTCTACCGCGTGCCTCTCATTCTCCTTCTCGTTTCCTCTTATATCTCGCTTTCTCTCGAACAAAACATACTAACCATATAAAAGACGTTCGTTTCTTCGACGACCGCCGCACCGCACTATGTCAGGTCGAACGCGCGAGGTTGCGTAGCATTTTTGAGGTTGGGGGAAGTTCAGGTAGATAATAAAAAGATACCGTTTTAGGTATGTCGTAATGATAGATAGTTTATATGAATTTCAAAATATCTATTTGTGTATTATTATTATATTTTTTTTTTTTAGATATCCTTTTCTATCAAAATAACAACAAAATATTTTTCAATTTACTTATAATTTTATTAAATAATTGAATTGAATTATTATTAATTGTATTGTTATTATTATTAAATTATACATATTAAAAAATATATATTATTTATAACAAATTGAATCTTTTGCAGAGTTTTATGGATTGTAAAGTCTTAAAATTCCAAACCGTCAAGATGTCGTAAAATGACAGAGAAACTACTGTCTCGTTTCGGAAGCAAGAATGTAACTACATTTATGTTCGTGGAAATACTCCTTTCTCTTTTAACAAGGCCCGTAATTGGTGAAAATTTCTGTTATCGCTTTTATTGCGATAGATTCAGTGAAATTTAAATGCAATTTTTTATCTGCAAGAATCAATGAATTATCTTTTAAGGTTATGTAACACTGTTTTATTAATTCTTTTAGTCTTATCTTAAAAAAAATTTAATTCTTCGTTTTAATTCGCATACACATATAGAAAAGAATTTCTTTCTAATAAATTTATTTAAATTTTCTTGAGTAAAGAAAGCCAAATACTATTATGGTTCGAATATATAGCGATTGTACTCTGACTATAGAAAAAACTAAATCTCTCTTTCTATAAATCATCATTTTCAAAACCAATGACCTAGTTATTCTTATAGAAGGTATAAATGCATTGCAATTTTATTTTAATTCATTTTTGTTTTCTATTTCAGTAGTTGCAGAAAAGAAAAAACCAGTAATCTTTGGATTTTTTAGCAGTCGCTAAAATTCTTTCTAATTATTCTGAAAAAATAAATAGCCTTAGAAACCGAAAGCGGTCAGGATATTCATATTAGACCGTGTTTTTCCCTTGAACGCTCCGAGCTATATGACCTGGAAACTTTAACGAAACCTTTAGAATTTCCGGGGAGGCAATTTCACCGATGGTATATCTCGCGTGCTACTGTATGCAACTGTGCTACCGACACGCGGAGTACGTCGCGGAACAATGGTAACGCTTAATGCCGTCTGACTGGTTGTAATTTGCATTTCTCTAGTTGGCATCTCTCTGCCTCTGCGAATAGGCCTTGCCGAAATCGCATCGATGCATCGAAGTCCGCTTAATGTTTCCGTAATGCTCCGCTGTGCATTCCTTTGAACCGATTTCCAACCAAATTTGCCTATATTCGAACTAGAAATTGCATGAATACTGAAACTTATGTACTGAAAGCTGGCTAATCTGATATAAATTAGTTAAACATGGTAGGTATATTCATTATTTTTTTTTTTAAATTTAGGAATAGATTAGTATAAATTATTATATATAATATAATTTAATATATAATATAAAAATTATGTAGAAATTCTTTGTATGTTAAATCTTACATATTTTGATATCTTTAATTTAATAAGAAGGAGAATTTTTATTATATTATAATTTTCAATTAATCACTACTGAAAACAAATTCATAACTTTGTTCCATAATTATTTTTCTCATAAAATGTTATATAAAATATTTTAATAAAAATTATAAATTAAAAATTAATACCATAAACTAATTTAATAATATATAATTATAATAATGTATAAATAATAATATAATATATAATAATATAATAATAATATAATAAAAAATAATAATATATAATATATAATTTAATAATAATTAATATCATGAACCTTATTTTAAATAATAATATATTAATTATTTATACTATCATAATAAATTAACAATAATTAACAATAAAAATCTTTTTTTATATTTTATTTAATTAATTTTTATATAAAATTAATTTTAATATTTAATTCTTATTTTTTATAAATAGATTTTCGTAAAAAAGATAATTTCGTAAAATAGAAATTCAATATGTTATACATAAATATGTATTGTAATAATAGTTTAATTTTCGCGCGTGAAAATAATTAAATAAGAAACTATGTGCTCCAGCCAATTAGAATCACTTTAACTGAACCTGTGGCGCTTGGTGTCATTCTTCCACCGAAAATCATTGTGATAGGACGTGTTACCGTATCGGCTTGAGCAGCATCATTTCAACTACGCAGTAAGTAATTTTATTGCTATTCTATTATCTAATTTATAAATTATTACTTGTTTCATTTATTTAATATTCTATTAAACATTGTAATAACGAAATTAAGTAGTCCTTCAAGTTCTTTTTTTCTTTTTTATGCCATTTTTCTTTTGAGGTTACTGGTGACGTCCATTGTTAAATTTTTCTGCAAAGATTTCAGTTATTGCTTTATTTTAATACAATTTTAGTTTTAAACATTTGTTTTATGATTTTGATTTGTATTCGTGTAAAGTAAATCTACGAAAATAATCGTTTAATAACTCTTTTTATTCATATGGATATAAATTATATCGCAATATTTAATTTCACACATATTCTTATACATGCATATGTTTTTCTCGAATTTATCTGTGTTCAACTTATATATTTATTCTATATTTGTTTTGATTTTGGAGCTCAAGGCCTCGAGAGTGAAAATATTTCTTATAAAACTTTTCCAGGAAATTGATGGTCGCGTTTGTGTCATGCTCGACACGTTACGATTTGTTATGATTGTCGAACTATCGACCTTCTCTCCCGAATTTATATTCGATAATATCGAAATCGCGGCGTCGAATGTCATTGTACTCTCGATACTCGTGGCGTGCAGACGTGTCATGGTTTCTTGAGGTATGTGATTTATCTGTTCAATATTTAATTTTTTTTACATTTATTTTATATTATTTTATTATTTTTATATTAATATTCTATTAATACTTGTTTTTTATTTTTTTTATAATTAGAAATCCTACGATAGTTATATTATTTCTTTTTTCTTTATTGATGTTTTTGAAGGTTAGAATTATAGATAATTCGTATTATGAGTTTAAAAAATAGAATTTAAGTTTAATTATTGTTTTATTTTTATATAATAGAGTTAATTATATATATTTTCTATATTTTATTTGAAAATTTTGATTTTTTTTGTAGGTTAATAATCGATTACTAGTATAATGAAATGATGAAAAAGCGGGAAAAATTTCAATATGGACGTCATAAGGATTAATGATTTGCATAAAATTTTACATTTTTATATTTCAAAATTTTTGAATAATTGTTATGTTTTTAAAAAAAAATACTATTTAATATTTATACGTATATATAAATATATATAATATATATAATATTAATATTATTTTTTTTATTAAAGGTACTGGTGATCTTTGAAAATTTATTTTGAATTTTAGCTGAAAAAAATATTTGTGACCGTGCGCAATGCGGTTAATAGAGTCAGTGTTTGCTTCGTAATAGTATTTTTAATGTTCTTTAAAATAAAATTGTTAATTTAATTTAATAAAATAGATACTCGCGAAATTAGAATCAGTGTTTGTTCGGCGATAACTAAATGTTAATTTTCTTTTATTTATTTCTTTTTTTTTCTTAAATATTCGCGTGCATATTAGAGTCAGTGTATTAAGAGAATAAAATGATCACCATTATCATATCCAGAAGGTAATTATCTTAACATATTTTTCATTAATTTAAAATTTCATTTTTAATTAATTTTTTGAAATAATCATTGTAATATTCTATATTTTAAATTATAATGTTTCATTTTTTGTTACAGTTCTACTTTCTCTTGTTTGATGACGATTCCAAGATAATTTCTTATGGGTCATGACAATAGAGATGGCAATGCAGATTTTTTACATCTATTGGTGAGTCGCATGCGTTTTGTTTCCTCTGGTCACTCAATCATGTCGTAGGATGAAAGATCCGCATCGACACGAGTGATTGGTTGTATTACGTAGAATTTTACACGAGCACAGTGACCATGGGTATTTATTATATCCATGAATAATAATATTTCTTTTTTTTGTGTGTTTTATTTATTAATATAGGATAGGATCTTCTTGCATATCGCGTTGTAATATAATTAAATGATTTTTATAATTAATTTATTATTAAGAACAGTATATTTATATTCATATGTGGATAATGTGATAAAATGTGAGTCTTTCAATAAATAATAAAATAAAAATGATTTTATTACAATAGAAATTCAATCTATTTATAGTATAAATTTATAGTATAAATCTAATTTATATAATCTATTTTATATATTAAAATTTAATCTATTTTGTAAGATTTATTCAATTTTATGTGCAAGAAGAAGCTTCGCGACAGGTAGATTTCGGAATTAAAGCAACAAATTTTGAATATTTTCATGACGTAGAAAATGTGTTTTGATAAAGAAATCGCCTGAGGCTTTTTTTTATATTAATTTTCTTAAAATAATTACTTTTATTATAATTTCTTTTTCTTTAATTCTTTAACATTAATATCTTAGTAATTCATTAAAGTAGAATCATTAAAATTTGAAGTAAAATATACAAAATGATATACAAAATGAAAAAATATTAGTCCGTTAGACACAAAATAATAATATTTTTCTAGCTCAGGATTTTCAGGTTTAATCCTTTCCGTGTTCATTGCCAAGATCTCACTCACGTGCCCAGGTGTTACTTGGGTGAGAGAAACGCAATGGATACGATGACAATACTTTATAAATTTATAACAATATTTCAGCGACTGACGATGCGTTAGTGTATCGTGCACGACGTATTTTCCACGTTGTGTATGTGTGCGATTAGGCCGTGGAATTGCGTCGTTTATAATTTTATCGGTATTAAGTAACGCGGATTAATTATGTAAATAATAATCTTTTATTTAAAATTGATAAAAAGAAATTTTATTATTTCTTTAAAAGATATATGTATTCTTTTGCAATTTAAATTAAGATGCATACAGAGTTTTATCGCAATTTACGCAATGGTCGCTAGCCATCGTCAGTCGATTTCAGGGAAATGGTACGTAAAGTTAGAGTGTGAATGCAGTGTGCCAAGCTCGGGTGTCGGAGGCGTCCCGGGACGTTTTCCCTAGTGTAGGCATTTTGCGCCCGAGCATTATGCGTGAGAATCGTGGAATGAATGTGTTGGTATGCCTGTTTTGCCATATTTTTTAAATATAGGGTTTAGGTAGGATAGGTAGTATATTTCTGGTGTGCCTGTTAATTATAAGTAGGTAGGGCCGGGCAGGTTGTCACAGTCTCTGATCGGGTAGGCGCGTTTTCGCGTGGCAACCTGTTTCAGGAAATAAAATTTGAAAAATCGAGAGCAAAACTGAGACGAATGGAGAGTACCATATCGTTTCTGGTTTTTCCCGTCGATTTTTCGAATTCCGCGGTCGCGATCGCGAATTAAACGATCTCGAAACGAACGTTGCGCTCGAGATTCTGCGCGTGCACGGACAATTATCATTGCGATCGTTGGTCGTCCACGTGCGATTAGTTTTCGCGATTTAGTCTTTATTTTTTTTTTTTTTTTTATTTGCGATTAGTGAATCTCGAGCCTAGATTTAAGTTTCAGCGGGCATTGCGCCCGAAGGAGGAAGACCGAAGAGGCCCGACAAACTGTCACGAAGAGGGCTGCAACGAATGGCTTCTCATCTTTTGGATTTTGTCCAAAGAATGGGAAGTCATTGTTATTATTTTGTCACTGTGCTCGTTTTAGTATCACATAGTAAATGTTGCGTATTGTCCGGCCGATGCATGCGGGCCCATCATCCAGATGCAGTCATCGTGGGCAAATCGCGGTTTTGTATTAGTGTTGCGATAAATTAATTACGGGTTGAATTAGAGTTGCGAAATAATTTCACGGTTTTTTTATTAGTGTTGCAAAAAACGATTTACGGATTGAATTAATCTTGCATTAAAGCGATAATCGCGTTTGCGTTAGTATTACGCAATTATAAAATATCGCGATATTTTTAAATATTTTGAATTAGATAATTCTTTATATAGTTCTATTTATATTTAAATTGCAAAATCATTAGTTTTCAATTCATTTCCTAGTGTTTCGTTTCATAATATCGGGATATTTATTGTTTTTTATTCATAGAATAACAGTAAATTATTATTAGATTCATTTTAAAATTAGTGTTGCGATATTATTTCATCGCGATTGTTTTAATTAGTGTTGCGTTGATAAATGATCGCGTTTTTTAACTAGTATTGCGTTTGTAATATGCCCAAAATTCTTCCACTGATATGGTGGAAATTGTTCCTGAATCATCATGCAGCTAGAAAAGCTGCACAATGATGGTTTGACAATGGCAGCCTTTGATATGGCTGCACCGACTTCAGTTTTTCGCTATTAGTGTTGCGTATATTAAAATATGAGTGCATAAATTAGTATTTATTAGTGTTGCGTAATTTATTAAAACGCCTTATTAAGATATTCGGGAATCATTTATTTATTTTTTATTTTTTTTTTTGATTAAGAATTGCATTGCAAATAAAATAAAGCACTCTACGGTTTCTTTTCTAAACTTAGTATATTAGTGTTGCGAAAGAGAAAATATTCCACTCACGGTTTGTTCGGGTGTATTGAGTGGATAATTATTATAATATTTTGGTAGTACTTCTGACTACCTTTTCTTTGTCTTTTTTTTTTCAGCCATCTCACAGAATGTGGATTATTAAAGGTAATGTTAAAAAATATAATTATTATGGATATATATAATGGATAAAAATTTAGTTTTTCATGTAGATGGGATTTATAAACGATGTATTTTTTACGTGGAAATCTTTAATTTTCCGATAGATAGGATTTATCCACGAATCCTTATATCCTTATATCATAAATTTATTAAAATATCAGTGTATTTAAACTACTCAGATCGATCACCCAATAATTTGTTTTATTCCTGTGTCAAATGTGATAGTTTTTCCAGTCCTATTCGATATTCTTCAATATTTTTTATAAGAGTTTCGTTTAAAATCGATGTTTGGCAGCATGTGATACAAAATTCCACAAGATATCATTATGTCTCCTCTTTATTTCTCGTGCTCGTGGCACAATATAATTAATTTAGTTCAATTAAGGCAGAAATTCAGACAATAAGTGACACCTATGCACTTATTGTCTGAATTATAATTCTTAATAAACTCTATCGATAAACTGCTTAATGTAATCTGTTGCACGATATTTTTTTGCAAAGATACAAAGTAACTTAAATCGATGAATTAAATATAACATTCGGTTTACAAAGCTTTCCTAGTTGAGGATTTTAAACAAGATATGAACGACAAAAAAATTCGTTTCGAAAAATTATTCGTGTAATGATGAAAGGGTGGAAAAATGAAGGGGATATGAGGGGAAAAAGTGAAAAGATGAGGAAAAAAAAAACAATACCAATGAGAAACAATTGATTTCGTAGTTTATTGCATCGAACACAGGAAAATGTCGCTTAATCAAAAGTGCGTGTCGGGGTACCAAATCTCGTGAGCTCCGTTTCTTTCTCGCATTTTTCAGAATTTGTTCGTCCGCGGTTGAATCTCAGCAGTCTCCGTCTCCCGTATGACCCTAATAATGAGAGAGAGAGAAAAAAACGCACACGCACACAGAGAAAGAGAGAGAAAGATAGAGAGAGAGAAGGATAGGAAGTTAGCTGCCGAACACCCTAGGCTAATCTCTCATAACTGAAGTGGCTCATTTGCGGCGAGACTCGCAATGCTCATCGAGGAATAAAAAAGAGACCGAAGAAAAAAAAGGATAAGTAGCGAGAGAGAAAAAGAAAAAGAGAGCGGAGACAAAGCTGGGTAGGATTATAAGTTAGGATAATTGGCAGCAAGCCCTTTTTCCCCGTGTTAGTCACCATGATATATATATATATGTGTGTGTGTGTTCCAAGAGAAGAGAAATTTTGAAGCCTATTTTAATAGGAAGGAAGCTGATGTTCGAATAATAAACGCGATTTTATACATAAAAGAATCCATGAAGCCATTCTAAATCCCAAAAATGGATTCGATGGAACGAAATCTCGAGTCCCTGAATAAAATTATCTTATTCAAGTGTGTACGGTTGATACATTGATTTGTTTAATATCCTTTCGTTAAACGAGGATTATTGGATTGTGAATATTTAAGTGAGTTTAAATATTGGAACAAAGTGAAATGAATTCTCTTCACGTCTGGTGAATTTTAAATTTCTAACGATTTCTAAACATATATTTCATTATTCATTAGAAACATTTAATTTTAGAGAATACATTTATAACGCATTATAAATATATATCATTATTAATCGAAATGGAATCAGTGATTTAATCGAAGACAACATAAATGACGTTAGTTTACCGATATCTACGATCAATTAATATATAAAATTAAAGGGGAAATTCAATATGAAAGGAAAAAAGATCTAAAAATGTTTGAATATCGATGAATTCCAATGTATATCCCTATGAAAGCGATTTCATCTGGATTCGACATAGCAATTTGGCCAACATCAGCACGCGAGAATTCCCATGGGAACTCACGTCCGCAGATCGTGGTGGGATTTCGTTCGACATGTATTTTAGTGGCGGGAAATCTTCGATCAATCCCCTTTTCCACTGGGAAAGAATTATCGGAAATTCACATGATGAAGCATATTTTGTTATTTAATAGATAAAAAGATTCGCATAATGATAGATGATTTATAAAAAAAGAAAATATATAAAATGAATAAATTCGTGATTAATAATAGACGATATTCGAAATTTTTTTACGTTAAAAAAGGGTTGCAAGAAAAATCAAATCCGTCCGGAGGATTTAACTTAAGAGAGTTTTCACGATGCAAAGAAGTATCTCGACGCAAAATTGTCTGTCGTGAACAAGGGAAGATGGAGGAGTGATTTGCTTTGTATCGTTACAAAGAGAATAAAGCCGGCAGAGGGATGATGTATAGAGGAGGGTGACATATTGTAGATATTCGAAACAAGAAGATGGAAGATGAAACAGAATCCTCCCTTGAGAGGGGGATACTATCGAAGAATGGTATGGTATAGTTCGTTGTAGTGTCTGTGGCAAGAATCATTGACCAGAACTTGATTCTTCGAGAATGCTCTTGAGCGGTATGAAGATGTCGAATATTGGAATCTGGAGGACTTCCCCTCGATACAATACAAATTTTTATTGGAAACTTCAAATCCTTTCATAAAGTTCAGAAAAATAGTTCTGCTTGCAAGAAATAAAAAAAAAAAAAAATAGATAGAAGTTCAATATAATATCTTTGACAAAAATGAATCAGAGTAAAACTTTCATCGTTGGAATAATGGAACGGAGACTTTTCTTGGATGAATTATTCTCAGATTTTGAGGAAAATATAATACTCTTACTTACAACAAGATTACAAAAAAATTGGAAATTCTACATTTTCGTCTAATTATTTAATATACAAAGAAATATGAAATCGTGCGAATAATTTTCAATTTCAACCTTCTGTTTTTTGATATCAATGATTACGGATTTCTCGATACTTTTGTCTTTGCGATATTATCGTGTATGCCGCAACCAATAACCGTCAATTTTAAATTAAATTTTATTCCCGCTGCTGCGATAAGAAATAACGATAAGAAATAATAATTACACGGCTCGAATAATATAATTTTCAGTTAATTGAACTGTTATTTAAAACTCGAGTGAATAAGTTTGACAAATAGAAATGACGGAACGATAAAATCGATTGTAGTCGTTTCAACACGGATGTCGAAACGGATTAGTCCAATCTTCTTGCCGAGATAAATCTCTCGGAGAGGAGAATTACGAAAATAGTCGAACTGCTTAACAAAGAGTTCCTCCACAGAGGCACGAAGTCTGTACCCGTATCGAGGTTTAACGGATCTTTTTTAAATTCACGTCGCGCGTCCCCTCGGTTTCGCAGTTTTCCTCAGTTTCTTTCCACTCTCTACCCATACCCGTCATCATTCCTCCGCTATGGTAGTCCAGTATCACCGCATCAACGAGGGGCGTAGCCTTTAGGCGAGAGTAAACCCGATTAGACGATACGCTAAATCTCATTCAACCGGCCTTCATTCTTAAGTGCTTCTTTCGTTCCTCGTAAAAAGCGTTTCGTAGCTCAAGGGACGTCTCGCGGAAATGTTCTCGTATTCGAGAAGAGGTGGAGCGAGGAACTTTTTTATCCTGATTAATATTTCGCGAATCGTTTCGTAACGTGTTTGCTTATCGGTTGCTTTGAATTCTTTGGAGAATCGATTATATATCGGACTCGTGGCAACAGAAGATATCGAACGAAGGGATTAATTATTATTGTCCTGTTTTAATAGTCGTTCAACTTTATTAACCGCACGAGTCGTGTACGAGTGCATTTGAATCGGGGAAATTTTATTAACTTTCCCATCGGGCCAATAAAAAATTTTATTCTAAATTTTTTACGACAAGGTTCGGCAAGGTATTATTCGAGATTTCATAGACTGGTATAAATATTTTCACGAGTGTCGGAACAACGGGCATTGATCAATCGCCAGTATTTAAACGCGTTGCAACCGTGATGCATCGGTCGTTGCAACCGCTGCATCATTAAACCACAACGCTCTCAATAACGAAGAGATAAACTGCAGTTCGTAACCATGTAACCAGATGGTAAGAATTCGAGTCATATGTATCACTGTCATGCAAATTGCTTTCTCCCCGCATATTCTCTATCACCACGTTCCTGCCGTTTCTATGCAACCCTTGCAAATACTATTGGAAACTGTACGTGATATATGCGCGACGAGATTTCCTCGATCGAAAATGTATTCTTTGAATCGTTTAGATTTCATTTTTCGTGCACCAAAATACAAGAAACGATATTAGGAGATAGATAATAAATTGTGTGCAATCCACTTTGGTCGAATATTAGTCTCTAATTTTTTGTCTAAAGCATGCAATGTGATATGCAAATATACACTGCAAATCCCGACGAATCGAAGTTCGATGTAACACTTTTGCTTGAAAAAAAAATTGAACGAGATGAATCGAAAAATCGTATTACTAATAGAGACGTGTTTGATTCAAGGTGCAGACGATGACAGAAAAGAAAGAAGAAAAAGAAAAAAAAAAGGCAGCATGCTTAGAGCGAAAGCAAAGCAGTGTCGATTCTCGTGAGTTGTAATGGATGCTCACCTGGTCTCCGTCGTGTCCTTGCCAGCTGTCGTGACTCTGCAACAAAAGGAACGAATATATGAATTGCAAATGCACGTGAGGATATTATAAAAATGAATTATATTGAAAAATTTGTGCGCGACTCTTTACAGTCTCGTTCGTATCTGTTTTGGATGAGGAAAAAAGGGGGAGAAAAAAAGGAACGGGTTGGAGATTGCAATATCGGTTAATATTTCAACGGGAAACATGCACGTATCTGCCAAATTTCGCAGTGTGCTCATGCCAAATGTTCTGAAACGTATTTTATTTGCGGTGGGACAAAGAGAGTTGGAGGGGGATAGAATCCACCTGTGAACCGACCACATCGTCATCCAATTTTCCACTCCACTATCTCGTCTCTACAGCGTGGAGATTTATATCCTGGAATTTGGTCTATGATCATTCACGTGATTGCATCTACGAAAATCACAAAAAAATCTAGGGAAACGAATCGATGAAACAATTGGTTGGTAAATTTTAATAAAATCGGGAATATTTTTTGTACGAATCCCGTAATGATTCGGTGCCAAGTATATTAAATGAAATTTTTCTAAAACCAAATAAGGAGAGCAACAAGATAATCGAATGATGACGATATCGATATTCACGTTTAGAAATAAGGGATCATAAATATTTTTCTGCAAATAAATCCGTAAAAATACGACGATAAAAATTAGCACGTAAAGATCAATTCGGGAAATTTAACGGGAGAAATTAATGTCAAGAAGATTCATTTCATCGTTAAAAATAAGTTTTATCACGTGTTATCCGAATTACCCACGTCATACGTATAAATGGGCGAAATACTTTTTTTCCTCTCTCTTTCTTTCTCTCTCGAAATAAACGTGTAATTTTAACCGGAAGCTCGTAATTCTGTTACGGTTCATTAAATCGTTGTAAATAATATCGCGGACTGTATAGACAGCTATTTTATCGGACGTGGAGGTCAACCAATGCCGGAAGTATAGGCGGTGGTCGGTGGGTTAATGTTCAACCGCCTTGTTAGATTTATGGTGGCAATATAGGCGTCGTGGAACACGTTGAACCGTTCGCGCCCCTGTGCTGGAAACTGATCCAACGCATTCGTTATGATACCCAGTATTCGATATGCGTTGAGAATTCCAACCTTTTCACTGATATATTGCTACCCTAACTTTTCACTAGATTTAAAGTTATAAGTTATAAAGTTATCAGGATGATAATTTACGGTGTCAAATATGTAAGAAATATGGCGATAAATTAGGTAAATTACGCGGAATAAGTGGTGTGAGGAGTGGAGGGGATATGGGAAGCAGAAACTTGTAATATCCTGAGAAGCTGAAAACGTTGAAGGTCTGTGGGATCTCGTACACCTCAAGGACAATCATGAGCCTCAAAATTCTGAAACTTCTCAACACTTTGGAATTTAGAGTATAGAATATTCAACAGTTTCGAGAGGCTTACACGAGATTTGGGATTTTATATACACACACATATATCAAATACTGAATTGTATAAAATTTCACTTTTGATAATTTCTGTATGTCGAATCGTGTAGATCTATTTGGCTATATCTAACAGAGTTTGAACCATTGTAATTCGTGTTGAATTGCATGAATCATTATCCAGATGTTCTGGTTTCTATCGTTTAAATTCATTTTCTATTGGTTTTCAATAATTTTTTATCAAGCCATAGGAAAAATAAGAATTGTCTTTATCTGATTTGACTTTAATTTCGAGCAAACAAACGAGATTAATTTTATCACGTCAGAGTAGCTACTAAATTTTTCTCCTTATCCTTTTGATTTGCATTAAGGAGGCAAGAACAGAGAGAGGTAAGGCATGTAAGCCTTCGATAACATATCAACGTTCCAACGTGCAAGGTGTAACGAACGCGATACAGATACGACGAGGAAATTATTCCCATGATGAGGGTTGCTACCTCTCAACCAGTTAGTATCAAAATCCCATTACGAGACGGAAGCTATGCCTCGAGCAAATTCGATGGTTCAGTCGGATAATATCGATATCAATTTCACATTGCTGAGGAAAAATAGAGTTGTACGGTTATATAAACTTGTTCACGTCGTCTTAGGGCATTTTGGAAAACGTTGCACTCGATAGAGAATCGAAAGATGTTGGATGGATAAAGAACGTTATTATTTCTTTCGAGATTTACATTTATTTTGATACTACTGTGCTTTGATTTCTTCTGTTATATATTTGCAACGATATTGTAGTTTATGCTTCTCTTTTAACTATCAAGCAAAATCACAAATATTACGAAATGATGAAGACAGAAAAAGGGAAAAAGGGAAGGAAATTATTGTTTTGGCGATCGCTGACAACGAGAAATTTAATCGTTTAACGGGGATAAATATTGCGTAAACTCGAATAAAAGGTTGGAATACTTGAGCCGAGGATGAAATGAAGGAGGGCGATATTGTTGTTTGCAACTGGAGAAGTTGCAGGAAAGCGATGTTTAATGAAAAACATTGGTTTTTACATTTTATTGCTTTATCTTCTTATACCTATACCGTTGTAAACCGTTGATATTTTCATTTCTCATTCGTATCAGGACTATCGCATCGAAATAACATAAATTATTTAATAATACGATATTAAATGTGTTTTGATTAAAAGATCAATGAAAGTAATTAATCTAACGACTGATAACATTAATCAGCGACGAGAAGGTAAGTGGATATTAATTGGACTTAGATGGGATACGTTTTTAACCATTGTACTTTTAACAGATGGATTCACAAAGGCAATCCTCTTCGCCAAGACTTAATTGCAAAGTTTCTAACTGAGAAAATTGGTACATTCGTAACTTTCGACAGCCACGGGGATGATACCTAAACTAACAACGCCCCCAACTTTTCTCGTTTGTGATCAACTTTATCCACCGAGTGCCTTGGTTTAATTGCAAAAATCTTATTTACATTACGCTCCATCCTTGTCCTTGAGCATCGCCTAATTTCATCGATTTCCAGTGAATTTATTCCAATTAAATCTACTCGATCGTCCTCATCAATATCACCTCTCATGGATGATGAACTCTTCAGTTTGATGCATAAAGTTATAAAAATTCTTCGATAATAAACGTGGATCCGTTTTTCATCATCGAAAGAACGACTTCCTGTTCTCTTTTATGGAACGCATAAACGGTTTCGAGAGGAAGCGGTGTCATAGTTGGAAGATATAAAAAAGAAAAAAAGAAAACATTTATCTCCTAACGACTTCCCCTTTTGCATTTTATCGACACTCTTCTACCTTTGCTTCGTTTTAAAAAGTTTTTAAACTCGTGAACTTGCATGCTTGACATAATATATGTGCTCCTCCCTCGTCGTTTATTCCATATCTATATATCATTTCACGGTATAAATTAAAGATCGAATATATCGTCAATAATTGTTCAATACGTCGGAAAAAAAGAACACAATCTTCGATTAATTGAGAGAGTCGCAAGATCGATCTTCAACAAGACGAAACGTATATAAAGGCGTATAAAAAATAATTTCTAATTGGAAAATTACATTACGAAGAAAGTCGTTTTCCCTTGGCGAAAAAACCGTCGAGATTTATTGGTAATAAAAGAAGCGATGACTATGCTCGAAGGACAGGGATACGGATCACCGGGGGAAGAGAAATTCACTAGGGGATGGGAGGATACGCGTTTCCCTCTAAGATAGCTAAACTTACGACGTACAACGTCCGCTAACTTCTAAGACCGCAATTTAACAGGTAAGGGAATTAGACGACGTACCCAGAGTCACTGGAAGGATAGAGCGTTAAAACAAGCCAATGGATTCTTCGATAATGTTTCTATCATTATTCGTACTATCGTTCATCTGAAGAAAACTCGTTCTCGTGCCATTATCTTGAAACAGGTAAAAAGATCGTTGTTGATAGAGACAAATAATGAGTTTTATTTTGAGCCATACGTAGAAGAAAAATAACATAATGGGGAGTATTAACGATCCAACAAAATTTTGTACAATTCTTATTATTAATCAAGTGGTTGCAAAGTCTCTGGAGGAAAATTCACCCCGTAAAAAAATAAATTTCTTGTTGCATGAGTGGCGTTGGGTAAGTGCTTCTCTCTGTTGTTGTTACGATGATGATGGTATTACAGACGTAAACGAGAACCTCGGAAGAAAACCATTGCAAGGGGAAACGAGAAATTCGTCGTAAATTCAGTTTTACAAGGATCTTAAGAGCTTGGCGATCTTGCCTGACCCACGATATGACGGCAGCTTAATTATGAAACACGCGGTAATAATTAATCGAAGTGGGAACCGGAGTGGCTCGCGGCAAACATGAAATTATTCGCGGGAAAATTATTAACGATCCCTATCTCGTTTCGACCACCCCTCTCCTCTCTTGTCATTCCACGTCTTAATTATATATAAGTCGTCTCCTCGGAAGTTCCGTCGTTGAACAAGTTGGTTGAACGCTTATAGACGCTTATAATTGGAACGCGTGAGAGTGATCGACATTATCGATCTATTATGCAACGAACTTCGGCTCGGGTTTGCCTGATAATTATGTGGGACGGTTTTATCAAAGGTGCCGCTTTGTAAAATTATTACTAAGGTCGGACGAGAGAGCGCAAAGAAACGCTTTTGAATATCAGTTCATTGGAAAAGAACAGTAAGAGTGTGTAACGAAGAGCGTTTCCAATTTTTTCTTTTCTCGTTTCTTTTTCTTTCTTTTTTTTTTCTTCTTCTTTTTTTTTTTTTTAAGGAAGGAAAGAGACAATCTTGCGAAAATCTTTGATTGATAGACCATTTTTTCCTTTTGAATTTTAAAAATTCGGTAAAGTAAATTTTTCCAATGTTGAAAGTTATTTTTAAGAAAAAAAATAAAAATAGGGAATAATTCGGTTCGAAGATCTTTTGGATTTTTCGAAATCAAGGAATATTTATTCGTAAGAAAGCGGTCGATGTATGTAATTTCTTTCAAATGAAAATATTTTGAAGAATGATATTCGATATTTATCTTGAACGAAAGAAAATAATAAAATACTCGTAATCGTAAAATATTCTGTTGCGTCTAACAAATCAATACGAGATTAGTCTCGAAGCAAGAAAAAAGGAAAGAGAAAAAGTAATATTTTTGTTCGTCGATGGTTTTATTCTAAAAGATCAAATCGGAGAAACAATCGAAGGAAGTTTTTCACGCGTATATATCTTCCAGGTTTGCGATTCGTTTCGCACGAAAGATCCATTATATCCGAATAGTCGAACATTGGTTCAGAATTATATCCGCTCCAATGAATTATTTCCGATTGGACGACAGAAATAATCCATTGCTGACTCGACGAAAATGAACTATTATCGTTTTTCGGGTTCTTCGTGATGAATTCGCCTCCGATCTCCGTATAGAAATCTGTCCAGTTATCGTATATTTTGCATTCGATGGAAATGGAAAAAGAAAAAAAAAAAAAAAGAAAATTGTTCCCACGAGACATTCAAGTTTGACGCTGTTGAAATATTTTTACGAATTATTTATTCCTGACGAATAAATGTTTTTACGATCCTTGATAAAGGCGACCGGTACTACCCTCTCTGATCAAAAATGTAATAGGGATTGGAAGGGTCGTTTTTTTTTTCTTTGGGTTTCGAAGGAAAAGCTCAGAAGGGTTGGTCGTTTCAAGTAAGGTATCTCACTTCACTTCGTTACCTCCATATAATTTTACCACCTTTTCGTACGTTTTTCCAATTTATTCGTCTCACTTTTACGTTCTTTGCGAGACGCAACTTTTATCCCATATCATTCATCCCTCTGAATATATCCATTTCAAATTCGTTTTCTTCTCGTTCGAGATTCAGAAAATAGAAATTGATAATTAAGCATAATTTTTTGATAAAATTTCTAAATTGTTTTGTAAATCTAAAAATTAGTTTTTGATCTAATTTTTTTATAATTTTTAATTAGAAAACTTTACAAGAATGCTCTTTTTTCCTCTCTCCTTTTTTTCCTCGAGGAAAAACAGAAGAAGAATTTTGATTTTTGTAATCTTTCGAACTCGGATTCCATAGTCAGGTGGTAATAACAATATCGTGTTCTCGGTTTTCCAAAAATTGAATTTTCATTTTTTTATGTATTACTTTTTATTCATGCAGTCAAAATTCGATTATTATTAAATAAGGCACAAAAGGAAATATTAGGCCAAATTCGTAGATATTTTTTTAATCGATTAATCGACTCAACGATCTAATACTTTAAATAACATAATATTTTTTTAAGAATTCGTAAAAATTTTTGTTTTCATCGAATATAATATAAACGATGTTTTATTGAATTTCGAAATTACTACGCTAAAAAATAAAAATTTGTTTTAAATCGGATAACCAAATTATTTATCAGACCTGAATATCGAATAGATAGAAGTGTACCGTTGCATATTTCAAAGTTCGTTGATTTAAAAGCAAAATATTAAAAAAAGAAAAAAACATCGTTTAGTTTATCGAGAACAGAGAGAAATTGTTGTTGGGCGAAAATTATTCGATAAAAATTATAACGGTCGAATATTAAACGCGAACAAGTCATCGCTATATATATCTCAATAATTTGTTATAATTTTTAACAGAATGCTCGAAATCCTACTAAACTCGGTCCAATAAATTGCACGCTAATTTTGTTTCTAATTAAAACTCATCCGTTTCGATTCCTGGTATCGTTCACTGCGTTCATTGAAAAGCGATACGTATAATTCATTTCTCTTCGAATAAAAACAAATGAATATTAATTTTAATTTTTCGTTTTCTGCAAAATTCTGTTGGCGATTAGCTCAACACTGTTCAATTTCCTTTCACCAATAAAGATATCGACTTCATTTTTTTTTTATAATAATTATCTCTATAATTCGAAATTCTATCTATAAAAATTCTTGATAGAATTTTCAAATTTTGATTTCGGTGATACATATTTATGAAAGCTTAAGATGTTCTTAAAAGATCACCTCGTAAATTTTCCGTCTGTTCTATGATATTTTATTTCATATATATATATAAAAAAGGATCTCTTCATTTTATAGCGAATAAATAAATAAAATTAACCTTTCCACGCTCCTCGCCATCCTGGAATAAAAAAAAAACTGATCTCTAAATTTCCAATAATCTTATACAGGATATATAATAAATATATCGATACTTGATGGAAGATCCAATTCTCTGAAATATTCTTGTAGAAAGAAAAACGGAATATATATATATATATATCTATTCTCCGTTTTGGAATTTATACAAGGGATCGTGCGAACAGTGGAGGGGGGAGGGAACACGTTCACGTTTCAGGTTCAATAAAATGAAGGGTCCAGTGTCATCGTTGCCTCGTCACTCGCTATCGAAGCGACGAGTATCCTTCCGATACCGGGTTTCTTTACGATTATGGAGAACCGCGGTTATGAAACGGGACGTAAAACTCTCGTTACAAGGACATCGAACCATTCCGGGTTGTAATACGTACAAGCCCCGCAACTTTCGTTACGCTCCTTGATTCCTTCCGCGTAAAGCTTCGTGAGAGAAGAAGAGAAAGAGGGGGGGAAGACCTTTCATATTTCTCGACGACACGACCCCTCTCTCTCTCTCTCTCTCTTTATCCTTTATCGATAATCTGATACGACGTATGACATATTCCTGGACAGAGTTGTAACGAGATATTTTCTTTCTCCAACACGTGCTCGTTGCCGCCGCACGTGTTGTGTTAACTCTTTTTACGATGAATTTGCCCGAGGAGAGAAACGAGTAAATTGTTAAGAAATTATTCTTTCATGTTTCACGAGCGTTCCACGGCGGTGTGTACAAGCTATATTGCTATAATTTATTGTCTATGAAAGGTATAGAAGTAATATGCATTAAAAAATTTTAATGATAAAGGATTCGCCATTTTTTAAATTGCCTCTTTTGAATCTCTCGCAACTTTATTGCGCTATTAAGATTTTAACGTCGCATCAATTATTTGTATGGTAATTAGATATTATTATGACGAGAAGATAATGTAACTGTTTTCTTGCATGGATTCTTTATCTTTCGCTTCTTTCCTTTTTCGGATCGTTTTTTCGTTTTTCTTTATCGCTTGCGCATAGAAGAAGTGTGCAGTACAGGATGAAGTCTTTCCATTCCTCTTCGCTCTCCAATTTTTCTTTTATTTTCGATGCTCGCAAAAAGAAAAAGAAAAAAGAAAGGAAAACAAAGAAGGAAAATTTAATAACATTTACACCGAATCAATGGAAGATTCTCCAATTGTCGGAGGGTATAAGGTATCGTTGATAAATCGTGGTCCTGAATCGAGGAACGATTAATTCTCCCGCAACATCGGTGAATTTGTCATCGTCAAGAGTAGCATTGAGACGCGTTAAGAAAAGCCGAAGACGAAGGGAGGAGGAAAAGTGGGACTCTCCACTCGAGCTTTCAACCCATCGCTCGCACGTTCTCACCCCTCTCGTGGCCGCAATTTATTGCACTCCACATTGAAATCCATCGACAATGCAACTAAAATAACAGGGAAAAAAAAAACAAAAAAAGAAAAAGAAACAAATAGCCAGAGTCGCGTATTGTTTCTTCGATTCGAGGGATGGTCGGTGCATGCTCGTTTTCTGAAATGATAACACTGGAGAATCTATAACCGTTAACGGTGTCGCGAAAAAAAGAAAAAAAAGAGACGGAGAATGGAACAATGAGAAAGATCGGGAAGCGCGCAACTCGATATTTTGTTGTCATCGTTGTTCCGCGAATGTTTTTTATTTTGGTTTATTGTTCTATCGATACACATCGAGATTCGTCCCGTATCTGGTGCCGCATTATTAGAGTTTTTCGTGGAAAATATCGAGCGAGATCGGTAATGGAGATTCGACGAGGAAATTAGCAATTAGCAATTAACTAAAACTCGCAATTTTTTTTAATCGCGTTTGGGACATCGATCCTGTCATTCGCCCGAATAAAATTCTTTCTGAGTAAAATTAACAAGTGTCGCCGGGAAAACAAAAGTGTTTCGTTGAACCACAGAGGGGGGCTTCGACCGCGATTTAAATAATTCCAATTTAAATCCCGTCACTTCTTAATCGGGCACGGAAGACGCGAAATACGCTCGATCGAGGTGAAGTTTAACACGTTTCAAACACGTCGAAAGGACGGCTCGTTCGATTAACGAAAAAATCCGACGATCGTTTCTAATAAGATTCTGTCTTAATTATCGTCGGGGGAACGATGTTCGTCGACTGATCGGCCCATAAAGCTTTCTTTTATCCCGTTAATGACGGGATAAAATGCAGACGACCTCTTTTCATCTCAGATCGACCAGATTTTCTTTAATTTCCATCGATGGTAATAACATTAGCGACGGGGAAATGATATTATTAGGTTGTCAAACGAACGATCAACTCTCATGAGATAATGATTTTATCAAAAAAAAAAAATGATAATCGAAGTTCCTCAACGAGGAATTAGAATTGTTACAATTAAAATCTTCAACAGATTTGTTCAAACCCTTGGTTTACTTCTTATAATTTACTCCTTTTTTAAAAATCATTTATTCCGAGAATCTCTCTGTACCGTTTAAACTTCCAATCCACAAATCAATTAGGCAATTACCTCGACTCGTTGGAAAATTTTACTTGTGAACCGTAATGTAAATGATTCTCGGAAAACACAATTTACAATTAATTGTCTTTCCTTTTGATCCTCTATACCCTTAAAATCGTAAAAACAAAATTTAAAGCAACAGTTATTATCGGGAGGAAAAACATCGCCATCAGGTTGATATATTCTATGGCGTATATCGCGAAAATATAGTTCTCTACATTCGCGATGCAGTTTACGCTCGGGCCGGACACAAAATGTTTACAATGTACAGTTTGAGCGCGGGGGGGATTGGCAATGTATGACGACACGCGGCCCAGCGCCATTTTCGCCCGTTTACCATGGAATGCAATTTCGTGCCGCACCGCCGGAACAACCTGCGCGACAGATTACCGCTTTGTTTGCCACTCCCGGTACTTCGAAACGCAATAAAGATCTCCGACGGTGTCGCGACGCTGGAATATATGCATATCCGTCATGGACGTCTGTGCGTCGCGAATCGGGAAACGATAACGTTCAATTACCTCGAAAACATTATGCGCGCCGCGCCACCTCTCTGTTCGTCTCTATTCCATCCGCGTCACTCACGCCGAGTGCGTTTTAATTAAATTTTTTCCCCAAGAAAGAAATCCTACGCGCCTATGTGACGCGGGGAGCGAAGCCCTCTTCCTCCGAGATTCTCGTTGCGAGTCGTCGAGAGACAATGTTTTTTGCATCGATAAAAGACAGGAAGAAAAAGAGATAAGAGCGTTTGTGAAATTTATCGGTAATAATCGGGAATCGTAGGAAAAAACGATCTCGCGTGAATTGTAATGGAATAGGAAAGTTGGAGCAGAAATATTCACGAATGTATGGGATAAGTATCTTCTTTATCATCAGTTTTCATCGAGAAATTCGATTAGATGGAGAGATTCAAACGTTTTCACCGATCCTTTGTATGTATTTCGTTGGTTGTTCCCAGCGTTCTCGAGTTCGAAAATCGAGGGGGAGAAGAAGTCTCGCGGGATAAAATTAATGGGTATAGTCGAGACATACGCTGCTGGTTACAATTATCGGGTAAAAACAACGAGCGGAGGAGATGGCAAGTCGTTAACCGACGCGAAGGGACGAAATTGAATTCGAATTGATTTCGAGCGGGAGAAGCGAAATTAAAAAACGAGATCGATTTGTCTTCAATTAGCAATGCCTGTCGGAGCGCGGTAACGAACGGTGCCAGTTCCTGCATGAATTTGTTGTTAACGGATACGCGGCCACTGTTAACCTGAAAAAAAAAAAAAATTGACGTTTCTCCTTTCCCTGGAAAATGTTCGACGACCAATAGTCAATAAATCACATCCTGCAAATCTAAATACAAATTGAATCAAAATTCAATCCCTTTTGTAACGAAAAATTCTATCCCGGATTTTCTACCTCCCCCCTCTCCGCCGTCTTTGATGTTTTTCAATCAATTTCAATGGAAAATTTTGAAAAATCCTTTTATCGCGCGGAGTTGTGAATCAACACTGTGGATACAAAAAAGATCGTGCTTTTTGACAGGCTCGAAAAAAAAGGAAAACGAAAAAACTCCCGTTTCCTCCCTCCGTTTATTTCCACAAATATACACAGAAGTCTCTCGTCGAAATGGCGCTTCTTTTTTTAATCCGCTAAAACGTAAACACACGTTTAGCGTGGACGGTGATAATTGTCTCCAGACTCCGGGTCTCGAATCCGGGACGCGCGATTCCCTCGTTCAATCTGGAGCGGCCAATCAAAAGTCAGGGTTGGACAAAGGGATGGATTCGGTGACCACGATGGAACTACCCGTGGTGCATACAATCAGGATATGCATTTACCGTGTATACAGTTTGTAACAATTTCATGGCGGATGATTCGCGCGCGAGCAGGTAACAACAACAAGCAGCAGCAGAGGGCCTTCGATGTAAATCGAGTTTGGATCGCACAAGGGCGGCGTAAAGGGGCGAAGATGAAGGGTCACCGGCGCTCGATCGAATTTCCGGGCTGAATGCTCAAAACTACGTATGTAACGGGAAGCACAAAGCTTCGTTATCACCGAGTATTACCTGCCAGCCCTCGAGATTGTCTCGTCCTGTTTCCCCCGGAGGGACACAGAAACGAGAGAGAGAGAGAGAGAGAGGGAAGTTAATATCGAGTACGATGTCTGTCATCCGTGTGAAATTCTCCGTTTCAAAGCCGCAAATCTATCATTGATAGAGGATAATGGTTAACGTAATGTTTCGTACCGAGATATTGATCTCGGGTAAATTGTGTCCGGGTATTCTTTCGAGAAAGAGAAAGAGGATAGAGGGAATATTATTTAGAAATGTTTGGATTTCTAGATATTTAAAATTTTTTTCGAATTTCGATGTATTCGTTTCATTCCAAATTTCCAAATTTTTATAAGTTTTTTTTTTCTTCTAAAGTTCTCAAAATTTCGAAATCTCTTTTTCGTTTCATAATTTTCATTGTATTCGAGTTTCTTTCGATTCGAACATTTTCTATAAAAGTTTTTCGTTGTAAATAAAGAAAAGGAAAAGGGAGGACAATTTCAAAATCTGATCTAAAGCGCCACTTATTTCGTGGGGAAACGCTTTAAACGTACTACTACATTATGAAACGACGCTGTAGGCTATCTCACCGGGGATCCTGCCACTTTAATTATTTAAATGCGATCGCGTTATTCGCTTCGTATGGTAAATTATTCAATCGCGCAAGTACCTCTTTTTCTTCTTTCGCTTGTCAAAACGAACGTGAAATTCGGAATATTTCAAAAAATCTTTCTGTATTGTACGATCGATCTTCTTCGCGAATAATTGAAAAAAATCTACAATTCATTTCGAATCGCATACGCGTCTTGTAAAAAAAAAAAAAAAATACGTGGAGAAAGTCCGTGAAAGAACTATACACGTATAGTGAACCTTCGCGCGAGGTAAGGTCACGAGGCAGTAGAAAGTATTTAAACAAACGAGACCAAAACGTAGTGTTTGAAGTTTGCATCCTCTTGTCAGTGCAAATAACTTTTGTTCCCCTCTGACCTTGGATTGTTTGACATACACCGTACCTGCACTCCTTGAATTCGTTTTTTATTTATACAGATACATAAAATAACCTTGAGATAACCTCCAAGAAACGAAAAGAACATTTCTCCTTTCGTCCACTTTATTCTTCTTTATTTAACCTTCCTATTTTCTTTGACAACGTAGTCTCTTTGACTAAAAGTACAGTCACTCTCCTGTACTTTTAGATTCTTTTAACTTTTCGCGTTAAATATATATGGCAATTATCATCACGTTGAATGGTCTGTGCTATCGAGGGATCGATTAATCATTTCGATATTGGATCCGATAATCGATTGGAATATCGTTATCTGGCGATAATGGAGATGTCGTTTGTATTAATTCAAAAGAAGAGGATGTTTCAAAGAATAGAAGAAGAATTTTTTCCTCTCTTTATTTTCGTATGTTATTTTTCTTATTAACACGCTCGTTACGTGCGTCACACATGTGTTATAAGTCCTTCGTGACTAAATATATCGTTTATTAATTTTCATGAAACGTTTTCGAGAAAAATAGTTACGTGCAGTACAAGAAACTAATTATATTTACTCTTTTTTCTTTTCTTTTTATTTAATCAAATAGATAAATAAGTTTTTAGGTTTCCTTTTTTTTCTTTTTTGAGCACCATTAATCAGTTTATCACCGAGAGAGAGAAAGATACGAGTGTCACTCGTTTCCCACGATTTCGCTAGTTCTCTCGAACAAACTTGGAACAAGTTGAAGCGGAAGTTGTAAGAGCAAATTCATGAATAACCTCGGCGGTTGCAACCTCGAACGAAGGAGAGGAAATCGGAGAGAAAGCGGGGAATAACATTGATCACATTTAGTACAGTATTCAACGGGCATCTCGTCGATGATGATGCTCTTTTCCAGTAGACGCGATCTCTCTGTCAGAGTTTTCTCCCCGATTCAACGCGTGTAATTTTCCACTTTTAGCTATTATAGATAGTCAGAAGTATAATTAATAACTGAACGACTCCGTATTAGTTGTATGAATATATATATTTCTGCCTCTGTTTATTCTCGATCGTTAGAATTTGTTTGCCATCGTTTCATTCGCAATTTTCAAGTCGCGTGTCACGCGATAATTTTTACTATTATAGGAAAAGCTTCGTATGGAGTGGCAAGTTTATTACAGAAACGCGGGTTTATAACACGAGTAAGAAAAACTATTGATTGTAAAAGTTTCTTATTCTTATGCAATGTTGATGCGAAAATCGATGGAAACTGCTACGAAGGGCCAACGTTAATATCGAGTACCCGCTATTCTTTTCCCTTTGAAAAAGTAGTTTCCATAAACATGACGCGCTACTCGGCAACTTTTTCCAACAACGAGTTTTCCTTCTCTCGTTTTTTTTTTTTTTTCTCTCTCTCGAGTTATTTATTTGACGCAGCTCAAGTGTTACATACTTTTTATGATATTATTATAGAGATATTAATATTCGAATGACGGAGAAAGATATCATCAACGAACTTGAGAATTCAATAGTTATTTCTGATATTATTGTATGATACGTGTGATCATCGAGGCGAGGAAAATTATCGATTGATTATCCGAGTTAGATTAAAGAGAATATATTAATTCTTAGAGGATACGCGGAGAATCTACGATAATAATTAGAATATTAGTTATAACTAATAATAGAAACTAGGAAAATTAATGGAAGTACGCGAAAAAAAAAAAGAATAAATTTTTTGCGATATTTTGCTCATTTTTAACCTTTGCACGTGCATAATTATTTAAAGTAATATTGCGAAAATAATTAGATGCGATAATATCTCCGCGTGAATAAATTACGTTAATATTATTATATTATGCTAAAAGAATTAACTTATCTTAGTAATTACAAGAACAAAAGGTCAGTTTGACCAGTCCCAGTGTTAATTTATATTTCTGTTGCTCGATCGATGCGAGGTAACGTAGAGATCATCTAGCGAATTTTTTTTTTTAATAAAATTTTGAAAAATTACCCCCTTTTTCTTCTTTCGTTTCGATATCGAGCGGAAATTTTAGGTAGCTTGCGGGCCAACTCGATTATCTTTCTCTCGAACGAACTTCGACTCGTACCACGTATTTGAAACATCGAACAGATTGGAACGTTGTCGAACGTTGAAAGGTGTTCACTGTAGACAGGGCAGACATTGATAGCCGACTAAACATTGTCGGAGAAATTCTCGAGAGACGCGGATTCTCCAATGATGCCTCGACTTATTCGAATGGAAACTTGTCTTCGAAACTTGTATCCACGTTGCTGTATCGTCGCTTTGGAACCGAATGCCGGATTTGCCGGTCCGTAATCCAAGTCGACGTTAGGCAAAATCACGTCGTAGTTTTCGTAACTTCGTTAAGAAACTTGGTTACGGAGGAAGGATATTTTCGTTCCGATTAATCGAATTTCGAAAAGAGAAAAAGTAAATAAAACGTTTTCACGAAAAACAAAAATGACTGGAGAAAATTCTTAGTTCCTTATTCTCATCCATCCGAGATCTTTCATTATTCTAACAGAACTCTAACAACGTTGCAACAAAACATATCCGCAGTGAATTATCGTAAAATGCATGCAACTTTCTTCTCTGGATATTTACTTTTTCGAAACGCACGATTAAATTGAAATATCGATATGGATCGAAAGAACAGCGCGTGAATATATAAAATATTCTAATATCCCAATAATTCCTTTTCAAATAAACTTCTCTCTCTCAATTCCAACAGCAACTTGCATAATTCACCACGCAACGATCCGAATATCGCATATCCACTCGCAGATTAAGTTCAGACCTTGCCGATATAAATTTTGAAGCGAGTCGAGCGAAACGAGATATCTCTCGATCCGACTTCGCGATAAATTCATAAAGCGCGCGGGAGGGGATCAATCGTTGCTGTTCTTCATCCAAAAAGCCGCGCGATGGTCGTTCTCTCGTGGTAATGCGCGTGCAAAATTTGTATCTCAGAGCGGTGGAAAAATTCGTGGAAAGCTCTCGTTGAATTACGAGCCACTAAAGAGGCTCCGCGTGAGTCGTTTCCACCCTCCAGTTACTTGGCGTTTTCTCCCCCTCTTCTTTTCTTGTTCTCGGACGGGCCATGCATTCCAGTTTGCAGGTGGAAAACGGGGGAACGAATTTCCTCCAAGAAAACGCATGCCTCCTCGGTAATGGATACATTCGCGGCGCAGCCCCTCTCTGTGTGCGCGATATTTCGTATTTTACTTTAATTCCGGCCAAGTTTACCGCCGCGTGGATAAAAGGAGCCAATAGTTCGCTGCAAGCGTCTTCTCTTGCCTTCCCTCTTCTTCTGTTTTCACGAGCTCGAGCGCGTATCACGAAAACCCTTAATAGCTAGCTGGTTAGATGAAACATTTTCCATAATTCCTGTGGAGTTAAGAGGCAGGGATAGGTCGTTTGCTGGGAGAACCTTTTTTTGGGGAAAAGATTATTTTTGATTAAATTTTTGCAAATTTGTATACGTGCATGTAAATATATTCGACTCGTTGTTTTTTTCACAACAATTTAGAAGCGGAAAGTGTAAAAAGTTTAAAGATTAAAGATTCATTAATCGATAAATGCGTTTATAAGATTATATGGTGATTTTATTAAACAATCGAGTAATAAAGATTTCTATCTTCTAATTCTATTTTCCGATCACCAATTTCAAAGGAACGATCCTTCCAATTCTCGGTCAAAGAACGGTGTATCATCGCGTGATAATGTTATCACGATGCAGATTCGAACTCGAAAGTTCAACCATCCGTATTTTAAGGCGGACCGCATAGGATGTCCGGTTTCCAACTAATTCGATTACAAAGTGAACTTTGAAGTTACTGAAACGTGCACAATGAAATCTTGGCGCTTCTTACACGGTACACCGTTAAATGTTAGTTGTTCGCAACATTTTCATTGATTCACGTTTGATCCTTTTAGTATCAAGAGGCCATTTCAACGCGGTATCGATACTTTTTTTTTTTTACGAGGTTAACGCGATCTAGGGGAAAAAGTAACCTAGTTCCATAGGAAACTGCCATCAATGTCGAAGGGATGCATTTTATATGGCCAAGTTTGCAACGTTTGCACGATGAAAAGCCATCCTTCCGATCGTGTGGTTAAAAATTGTAGCTGGTATTTAAAAAATCAATAACTCTTTTTTTGATCTCGATTTCGTAGACAACTCTTTTCTCTTCTTTTTTTTTTTTGGACAAGTTAGATTATTTGTTTAATCTTTCGATATGGAGCAGCATTGCATCGTGGTAAATCCAATGATTCCCATAAAGGAAACGTTGCGGAACTAAGATGATTTCAGAGCTTTAATGGAAAGCTCCTTATTATTATCTGTTAATTCTGCATGTTCTACCTATTCGATTTATGGAGAGATATTGCAAATTCTCTCTCTCTCTATATATATATATCGATCGTTTATGTACATCAACATTAATCTCTTTAATATCGCAAATAATTCCTTTTTCGTTACATTTTTTTTCTAGATAAAATTTTATAAAATTCTGCCGTAAAATCGTTATTTAAAACGAATTAAACAGCTTTAACAAGATTTTCAGAGCGAATCGCTCTCGACCTTGGACAACCCGTTCTATAATTTCGTGTACAACCAGATGCTTCGCGGTTCCGTCCATTTGCTCTTAAAGCCGGTTGAATTTGCACACACGCCCGTGTCTTATTTACGGAGCTCAAAGCTAACAACTTTTCCTAACGTTACGGAACATTAGGAGCACGTACGTCCGCAAAATACGAGCGTAGAATTCCATTAATTCCCATTCGCGCCATTCTACACGGGGGACCGTTCACCTCTTAAACCCTCGGTAAAAACGCCTTTTTGAATTTCAACTTGAATTTATTTTATCGTGAAATTCTCCAATTTCTTTGGCAGAGCCGAGTTCAAAACTTTGGAATCGTATTTAATTTTATCGCGGGACGAAATGTTCAAGTATCCTTTATCCACTGAATATTTTAATTGTAGTAAAAGCATTATTTTCGAACGGATAATTTATCAATTGGAATAAAAAAAATTGTGGACAAATTAACGTGAATAAAATTACCAATATTTTTCAAACATTCGACACCAATATTTCGAATAACATATTTTGCAGATATCGTGCTTGTTTTTAACCTCATAAAGATCCATACTTGAATCAGATTCGTAATATTATATCGTTATCCTCCTCTTAATGCAAAGGGATAACTATTCCTTTATGAAATTCCGATAGAACGCTGCGATCGACAACGATTGATGATCGAAAGTAATGTTACATAATTCGATATCCCATCCCCGGCTCTTGAACGGTCGATTTCCATCGAGAAAGAAGAAGCTGGCTTGGATCAAAGGCGGACACGCGAGCGTGTACGGCGTGTATGTATACATATCGGTCGTCCCGTTCTGCCTTCTGATGCAGATGACGTGCAGATTAGTGGCTGCGCCAGAGGGTTCTTGCTTTGAGACATCCGGTTAAAGGCTCTTCTTCCTCTCCTCCTCTGCCTCCTGCATTTCCGGATAATTTACATCGTGCAGTGCTCCCTCTGTCGTGCTCACCGCTACACGCATACGTGTCTGCATATGTATGTAAGGATCAGCTTTTGGATCTCTTGCTCGTACATCAAATCATCGACACGTGTGTTGAAACCGAATTAATTTGATACAAAGTAGAATCATATGTACAAAGCGGTTTATTGGAACGTGTCCAAGTAAGGAGAGATATATGTACGAGATGTTTTTTTCTTGATCTTGCTATAATTTATCGCAAATCGTTATACGCGTGTGTTTTACATCGCATTTATGACGAATGCTTGTCAGAGACGCGTTGAAAGGAAAGATATATGAGGTGTTCGTTAAACTAAAATTGGGGGAGGGGGTGGAAAGTCATTCTAGCGAAAATTGGGTCTGTTGAAGATGAACGTAACAAAAGAATAAATATTCGCGAGGGAAAAAAGGAAAAAAAGAAAACTGGGAATCCGACTATTATTTGTTCACATTTGTTTTTGCGGAAGACACTCCTCTGCGCTGCCCTTTCATTCCTCCGCGAGCTTTGTTCCCGCTTACATTCGCGCGTTCCGTGCTCGTTGTTGTAAACTTGTTGAATCGTTTGCTACGTGCACAAACAAACAGAGGGTAGGAGAACATTTTAAATAACTCTCACGAGAACTTCAATCAAAGACCTCTGGCGGCTTTTGTTTTAATCTAAGCCTCGTTTGCACGGCCGTTTGTATTCTTTATTTCATATTTGTGAGGAATTGTGCCTCGACTTTTGGTCGCTTTTGTTCTTCCTGCTGTTCTCTATATAGTTACTCGACCGATGTGAATCACGCTTCTGTCTCCAAATTGTTAATTGCTAATGCTGGAATTACTGATCTGTACTAATTGCTTTTATTTTGGGTGAAATTTTGGATTTTTAATAAATTACGATGGAATTATCTCGATTGTTGATTAAAATTTAGGGAAAAAGGGAATATAAATCTTTTGATATGATTTAGGTAATGTTTCATTTCAACCCTTCGCTCTCCATCATCGTTATTAATTGCCACCCTCAATTTCGACTAATTACGTTTCACGAACTACCAGGAACGATCTATCTTTCTTTTCGATGTCTGTCTTCTTTCATAATCTTCGTTTCCTTATGATAAATTTCTTCGTTGGATTTATTTGAAGACGAAAAAAAAAATCAGTTTCTAAATTCTTAAATTTCTTTCATTTTAATCTTCATTTTTTTACATTTACAAAAAGAAAACTGGAATTATCGAAGATTACGTTAAGGAATCTAAGAATTTATATAGATCTCCAATTTTTAAAGGAATAATTACAAGTTCATGAGAAATATTTTAAAAAAGTATTAGTATCATAAATCAAAATAGAAGTCTATCCGTAAAAAAATCTTTTCAAAAAAGAAAGAAATTAAGCGAAGTGACTAAGATTGAATATAATGAGATTAGAAGGACAAAAGGACGCGAGTTCGGTAACACTGTCCGATTCTTTCTTCATCGAGGCATCGATACGATAAAAACAGAGTCGAGACACGAGATCAAAGAGAACTCGTTAATTTAACAGCTTGTTTCCACGGAAAATTCATTCGGTTTCTAATTGAATGCACGAGTACGAGTTCTTTCAGGGAAATAGATCGAACGTACAAAGGGGAGCTGCTTGCCTCGAAAATCGAGCCGGTATAAATAAAACTCGATCAATGTTAAAAGAATGTTTGAACGGGATACGTTTTATTACGCGGGACCTATTTGTACCTTTCGAGCTCTTTTATATGCACGCGGGTACACAATGAAATTGCAAATATTCTATTTTAAGATTTTACTCGACAATAAGTATCCCAGATTCTGAGAGGATAGGACACTTTCTTCTTATCTCTTTCCATCGAGCAAATAGTTAAAAAGTTCGTTTTGAGAGAAATTTTAAATTGGAGAATTAATATTTTCAACACTTACTTCGAATCAAAGATTCAAAGTCGTTATTACAAAAAAGGGACCGTCTATTATAAAAAGGGATATCGTGTTTCCTAATTTGCGATCGTAGATATTTCATATTCCAATTCTCCGAAAACGTTAAATCCCTCCTCGTTTCCTACTTTTTGATCCTTTCTCTATTTCCGCTCGATTAACCGCACAAAGCCTATATAAACCGCGATAGAAATTAAAAAAAAAGGAGAAGAAGAAGAAGGAATAAAAATTAATCCCCCGCTACAAGATTATAATCACGGCAAATTTTAATCTTTTCCCTTCTTGAAAACATCGCGTTTCGTTCCCAGAGAAAACAGGTTGAATTCCGGCGTCAAACAGGGTAACCACCCAGGAAAAGCCTCGACTGTCCCGACGGTACGCCACGGTGGGCAAACAAATTTGTACACGGGTGCGCCGCCGTTTAAATCGAGGGCGCGTTCATGCGTGATCCCACCCTCTTGAAAACGATTCGATGCCGCTTTGGCAAGCGGAAGGGTGGCGATCCCCGAACCGTATCGATCAAACGATCGTTCCACGGATATTCCACGCAAGGAATTTATTCCCGCGGCGACATTCGGATGTCGGTTGTTTTAAGCGCATTGCGGTATTTTCCAATTCCACGGATTCGATCCGAGTATTGTATTGAATTGCGTTCGAGGAAGAAGAAGAAGAAGAAGAAGAAAGGAGGAAGATGGAGGGGGAGAGGATGCGTGGGTCGTGTCGTGCTTTGTCCTCGTAACCTTGGACATCTCGTCTCACGAATAACTGGAATCGGGGTCAAGAACGAGCGGCCGGGATCGAATTAATGTAATTGCGCGACGAAAATCCGGAACGGAGAGGGGTGAATCGGTGACCTTCGTTTCTTTTCTCGTTTGCGAAGAAAGGCTCTCGTAGGAAAGGAAGTCCAATTAATTGATGACTCTTGATATCCGCCCGAGTTAACGAGGATCCCGCGGCAAGTATTTTTCTTTTAAAGCCCGTTCAGAAAGGCGTAATTAAGGGGAGGGTCGTTCAGATTATGTGTGTTAAGCACGACATTTTTCAAGATCGGCCTGGGAATCAGGCTCGATCCTCCGTGTTTCACATGTTCCGCCTTACGTAATCGCTTTGCGTGATCTCGCGCAATATTCATTACATAAGTCAAGTGAGTTTTACAATCATGTTAAAAGAGGATGTGATATTTTAGTAATATTTCTGTCGCTTTATATAAACGATCATTTTGTTTAACCTTGTTGCAATGGCGCTCTTAGCCATTTCGCAAATTTACATAATGCGAAAAATTGTGAAAAATATTCATTTCAAATGTCCAATTTTAATTATTGTAATTGCACATCGAAAAGACGTTTTATATTCGAGATAATTTTGCGATCACAACATTACACGCGCGCGCGAAATTAAATACTCTATTGGGAGCAATGGCGTAACAAATGGTCCCAATTAGAATTATAAATCACGCGAAACGCGCTTTCAAATTAAATAATACTTTTTTTAAAAAGAATGAAATGCAATTCTACGTATTTATATGGAAAATTTGATCGTGAAAATTTCATAAGGGATCCCTATGTTGCCTATATTTTAAGCCACTCGAGATCGTGTTCTCGAAGCGAAGTGCAAAAATTCGACAATCCAATGAGAATTTGCATTGCGTAGACATTTCCAGAGACCGATAAATCGGTGCTTGAAGCGAGGTCGACACGAGTAGTACACTTGGAAACTTGGCAGCCCTTGGTCGGCCTCTCGTCCCTCCACCTTTTCCACTCTTTTCAACCCCGACTCCTCTTTTTCGACTCCTCTCTCGGGCTTGAAGCGGCACGAGACGAAAGGCAAATACTCCTTTCTGCTGTCGTGGCAAGGACGATTTTCGAGAGTGTCATAGTTCCTGATTATCTTTGATCTTCGACCTTATCGAGGACCGTGTCAGCTATTTCGATTCTGATTCTTTTGTAACGAAACGTTCCTCGCGATCCCCTTTTTTCTCCACGCCTATTTATAAAAGTCCAGGTTTGTCCAATTTGGATGTAATATCGAATAATTGGGAATAATTTTTATGAATAATTAATGATCGAGAAATCGTTTGGTTAAGAGAACTGTGTGGGTGGTTTCGAGCAGAAAATGAAAATTATTAAATCTAATTATAACGCGTATGAATAAGAAAAAGTTTAAGATTCAGTGATTTTAAATTTACATATTCGAAAAGTTAACTTTACAATTTTCGAACTTTTTTCCAAATTAATTCGTTTGAGAAAATTTTTGAATATAATTTCCAATGTAAAATTGTTTGAAAATAACATTTCAGACAAAAAAGCGATGTATTATTTAAATAGTTGGTTGTTCAACTAATGCATTCACGCTTAAATCCGTCTGAAGAGAGAGAATTTATTATATGTGTTTTGTTTTGCATAGCAAATGTAGTAGCGATCTTGCTGTTTAATACGGTTAAGCTAGTTTAAATACTATTATCCTTCAACTGTGTCTGTTGCGGCAATTATAATGACACAACGTCATGAGACACAGACACGACTAATCGCATAACCTAGTCGAAAAGCACTTCGTTATTATTAAAACTTTCACTAACTCGGTCCTCATCGTTTATATCTTCAAAGTCGTTGAAGCTTTACCTTCACCGACCAAATTTTTTTCACAAGGATTATTAGGAGAAAAAGCCTTCCTCTTAAACTTCAAAAACTTGTCAACTATCTCACGCGATTGTTTTGACAATCGTAGTATTAACTTAATAATTCGATATCTGTAGCTAATCTCCGTTTTTTCTTCTTTCTAGCTTCTGCTCCCCTGTGGCAATACCGATCGAATTTTAGCTCGTTAATTTCAAAGTTCGAGGAAATTTTGAATGTACGAAGCTAGCTGATAATCAATTTTTAGATATCCATGATACACGCGTTCGAATAACCAGTTATTCGAATAATCAAACTCGAGATAATCGAATAGTTGTTTGAACAACTAAAACTTCGTAGATAACCCGTTAGTTGAACGATCAAACTTTGGCCAATCAACGAATTCATATATAAACGACATTGCAAAATAACGCGAAACGTTCTGATTATTCTGTCTTTCGACTACTCGATCATTCTGCGACATTCCTTCCACTTTTACACGCGACACGATCGATCGAGTTCTCTCACGATGGCCCTCGTACATTCGCATAACTCTCTCTCCGCGTTTTGAGAGTCGTGGAACCGCGGAATCCGTATGGAGAGGATCGTTGAACGAGTGGCGTTTAATCGGGCGGGATTGGGCCAACGCGGAGTTGCGGAACTAATTAAATAGGGAAGCGGCGGTAATATAACGCGTTACGAGTGCTCGTGTCGCGGGTCGCAATGATGTGTTAGCGGCGGCAGCGATGCAATGTCAGCCATCGTTCCATGCCCGAACAATGGAACGGCTCGACCACTCGAATACACGCCGATATATTTCAGCATTCGAGGACCGACTCGAAACGGCGAGTCATCCACGATTGAATTACGCTAACCGTGACAGGGAAATATCCTCGATTCGAGGAGCCGTTCCCTCGTTCGAGGAGGAGGCTCTCGAAAGAGAGGATCTGATCGCTCGCTTTTTAGTTCGTCGCATAACTAATTAAACGAGATTTTTTTTTCTTTTTCTTATTTGATGAGGATTGTTGCGACGCGTCTCTAATATTTTTGTCGATTTCAGATACGTTGTACGAGTTCACTAAATCGAATGATTTTCAAGAGGATCGGAAATTTTGAGTGACTACTTTTAAAATCAGTCTCGATAAATCTGTGATACGTACAATTTTCCGAGGGGGACGTTAGATTGTGGAAAATAGAGCGCAAGTTTCTCGAGGAATTTAACGAGCAGAGATAGAGGTAGAGCAAAGTTGGCGTGAAAAGGAGTTTCAGAGTTTTTTAACCGGTGACAAAAGCGGACGAGATAGCCGAAGGGGTCCCGAAGATTTCAAGTGATTTGAAACGTTTGAAAGGCTTGGCCGAAAGGCTTGGAGGGTCAGAAGTTCAGAAAGATCTTGGGAATCTCTTGGGTCATCGATACAACTCTCGACATCTTTAAGTCTTTCGATACTCCGAGTTCTTGGGTTCCCAAGAACGCAACGGGAATCCCGCAAATCCTTCCACCCTGTGAAAGTCTTCTTTTCCGTATTCAAAGAGAATCTGCATCCTCGATACGAATACGCTATATTCCGGTCACGCGTGGAATACGGAAATCAAGGATTAATGTAATTTTACCCGTCGTATCGCCTTGTTCTTTGACAAATTTGTTCATTTTACAGACGGGGGATGTTAAGAATTTTTGTAAGTCGGATGGAATCGATCCTTCGAAGCTATTCTCACGAATCGAGGTTCGAGTATTTTAATCGAACAAAGGTTAATCGATAAAGTTAGGCGAGGATCGAAGATGCATAACGTTTAAATGAGTTTACAGTTGAAACGTAACTTGTAACACGTGCAACACTCGTCTGTAAATGGAGGCGGCGTTTATTCCACACCGTGGAAACAAGCACTGCTAACGAACTTGCCGTATGTTTCGCGTAGTCTTCCGTTCGTAGTTGAGTAAATATGTGGTTTCGCTGACTCGCCGCATCGTCTATTTCCTTCTCGAATTGATGGCGTTACATTTCGAAATGTTTTAATGGATTATTACGTCGAGACTATTGAATTTGTCTTTTTCCTTTTTGTTTCTTTTTTAAAATTACAAGGGATAATTATAATAAGATATCGTTGAAAATTATCGGGATCATTTGTTTACTTTTTTGACAGGATATTTTAATTTTAATTACGAAATTACACGTAGTGTAATATATTCTATCGATATAATTAAATTTTCTACGAACAGAGTTCCTTCGTTTGTTGCTCGACATTTTCAAAATGGAATTTTACATATCGAATGATTATATTATATATATATATCGAATTTTTCATTTCTCAAATATCGAGAGGATTGAAGAATATTAATTAAAAATTCCAAACGCGTGATCAGAAATCGATCCTAGACAGAATGTCGAAAAAAGGAAGAAAGAAAGAAAGAAAGGAAGGAAGAAAGGAAATATCGATTAACGAACACCTCTTGCATGAATTTTCAATTAAGCCACACGTATGGGTGTTACGTGTCGAGCCTGTTCACGTCTGAAATTCATTTCATCCGAAACGTTATCGTGCTTAATGATTTAATGTATCTCGTCTGCACCGTGGCGCGTGACATAACTCATAAATTATGAAGCTCAGTCGCAATTGAGCGACGCGTTAAAATTTTCATTACTAGAATTAACCGACATCTGCGACCGTCAAACGTATCCTTCGTTTCATGTTCGTTGGACGGCAGTCGTCTCGACCGTTCAATGGAATTAATTTCTTACATCGACAAGTTTGTTTTCCACGATGTCCCTTTCTGCATTGTTTTCCCTATTATTTTTTTCAATATCGTTAAAACAAATATTTTTACAACGAAATTTTATCGAAAAACCAAAAGCGTAAGCTACAAATTTTCAAACGATTTCAGATAAAAACTTTTTCGTACCCGACGATGGAAAATCGTTTTAATATCCCACGATATATTATGCGGCAGATTAAAAACGACGTCCCAAATATTATAGTGATCTATTATATATATTTTTTTATCATATCATAGATTAAAATTTTCACTACATTGTAAAATTAAACGATATCGCCGCGTCGTAAAAGTTATTAAAATTCGCAACATTTTTCACGTTTTTAAGGATAGCACGGATAAAATAATCACAATCGCGTAATTCGAAATGATCCTATTTTACGAGGAGTTTAATCATTTTTTTCGTACCTTCTCCCTATAATCTCGCGATAAACGATCTGTGAATCATTTTCGAATAAATTATTCAACGTGGATCCGACGAAAGCATCAAAGATAAACTATCGTCGACAAGGGTTGAAATGCGTTAATCCACTTCGTGGATTCGCGATTAATCAATACCGGATGAGGCATCCAATCCAGCACGAATTCGTATCGCGTCGATAGAGAAATATTGCTATTCGTTTAATGCTCTAATACGGATTTTCGGATAAACGGGAATGAATTTTCCTCATGTTTGGTCTATTATATTATCGATTTGCATGCAACTCGCGTGAAGAGTTATTCGCGTTTATTCGATATAAATTATATTTCTAGATTCGAATCCAGATTAGTCGAAAAATTGAAACAACTATCAAATATTATGTGAAGAATCGAAGCAATAAATTTTGCAAATAATTTCCTCTTTCTCTGCAAGATCCTCGATTCTCGAGTCGCGTGTCAGATAGATAAAATTACAATTGTCGGATTATGCGATATATTTCAATGAAAGTTAATCTTCTTGCATGAAAAAAAAAAAATAATTCGAGATAATCTTCGACAATAACCAATGATTTATATTGGCGAACAACAAAAGGAGGGTGGATAAATTTTCATCTCGACGCGATTTCACGATATCGATAACGAACGAATTCTCGTAACGATCAAAATGTTGTTACGTTGGTTGTAACTGTATAAAACAATGGTTTGCAATGGCGTTTCGGGGAAGAGGATGGATACACGGGGCTCGCGAGGCTCATTTCCAAATCGATTGTCAGCCGCGTTACATCTCCATCCGTTGTTTCGCAGATGGACGTGTTACCAACGCGTGTGTTGCGAATTCGGACATTAACGTCACGTCCAAATTGCGGACAATAATGCCCTTAGCCATTCATCGTTCCGTGTTTTGTCGAATCTCGTCAAACAGTTCCAATTTATCAATGGTCGTTGCTCAATCGTGATCGAGTTTTCATTTAAGAAATAAAAAAAAAAAAGGCATTGCACGGAAATATTTATCACAGAAACGACGTAAGGTGGAAGAAAGATTGGAACAATTTGCGTATAAACTTTGAAAGAGTTATAAATTTTTGAATTAAAAATGATAAAGGTAATATTGAAATGGAGCTTTATTTATAAACGAAGGATAAAAATTCATGCAGATTTTATATTCAATATTTTTGAACAATTATAATACAACTTTCAACTCATCTCCTGCGTTATTTTTGCAACGAATCATTCACAAGTTATTCAAATTTCTCACAGTGACGATCGAATCCTTCTCTTTAATAAAACGGTTAAAGTAATGCCTCTGAAATAATACTATTTATACATTTCAGGTATCGAAATGATTGCAAGGCCATTCGAATGGCATTACTTCGAACCGTCTGGTACCAGTGGCTAAACTTCGATCGTATCTTTCCGGGCTAAACGCTTTTCCCAAGGATCTTCCTCGTTTCGTGCACGAATCCGTATCGTAAGCACGGTATATCGTGCGCGGCTGTAGGTTAAAGCATCAATAAAGAGACACAGAAATGGTTTTCTTGGGCCGGCCAATACAGCCTTCATCCCGGAAGTGAAGAAGTCGTGGCCGACGATCGTGCTTTTTTCTGTGCTTCCCCCCCGCTTTATTTAGCCCAGACGAATGCAATTTGGCCAACATGATCCGCTTGAAAGAAATCAAGGGCTCGCACACTTTTTTAATATCTAAATATATAAAGGATTGTTCAGAATTGGGCAAATTCTTCCTCGAATTTTTATAATTATCTCCGTTTATTAAAAATATATATATTTACGACGATGAACGCACAGCTGGTCCAAACAGGCTGCGACCAATAACATTGTTACGCTAAATATTTTAATCAAGACCTAGCTTTACGTTACAACTAATTACGTTCAGCTCGTGGCATGTTATTTTCAATCAATTATAACTTGACAGTTTTTCGAAATGTGAACGATGAGCGGCAAGTATAAAATAAGAAGAAGAATAAGAAGGGATAAATATTAGTTTGGTCTGATTCAATTGCGAAATAATAAATATTATTTTGCTAAATTTTTCCAAGAAATGCGCTCGTTTGATCGTTCGTCACAATCCTTACGACGCGATTGAATATAATTTTCTCTGGACAAGGAAAAAGCAAATGCACGATTGAATACGCGCGATAACACGCTTTTCGCATTGCCTGGATATATGTAATTTCACAACGGCCTCGCAATGAATATCGAGAGAGCCACCCGTACAAATATAATTTTACAATTCCGCAAATCGAGCCATTATACGGGTCACCGAATATTTCACGTGTATTCATTCCTCCTCCTACTTAAAAAATTCAACGTTTCATTAACGCTTATCGATCGTTTCGACGATAGATCGTGAACGAAGACGCATCCCCTGAATATTTCTTTTTTCTTTCTTTTAAATCAATTATATAACATAGATGATTGGAATGAGAAAAATGGGAGAGAATAAGGAAGACAAATATCGAAGAATATTTGAGAAGAATCGACGGTGTGCGAGTAGATTCGCAGTATAATAAGATATCCATTTCTTTTATGTATGCACAGTCTAATAGCGTTCGCGCTGTAGTAATCTTGAAGAGAGAAATTAAAAGAGTCCGGTCTGGTGTCTGGGGATGGAAGATGACGCGAGCCGGCCAGAATTTTTGCATGTAGATTGCCGGGGTGAACTCGGGAAAAGAAGTAGTAGCGGGAAAGAAGCGGGAGGCAATTTCGAGTTCGGCCGGATATATGTCCAGGCGATAAAAGTAATGAGATCCATTATAATGAGGTTAAGCTGTTGCTCGTAGGATAAGTATCTTCTCTCGCGCTCGCTTCTCTCATTCACCCTCGCCTTTCGACCATCCAGCAGGGTTTTCATCCTCGAACGAGTTGCGAAAAAATTCGTATCGATTAACGATATAATATTTCAAGAGATACTCGAACATTTATGATATGTATATGTATATAATATTTTAAGATTAGGATTAAAGTTACGTAAATTTTATCGAGTTATCGTAAATTTCAACTTCGATAAATAACGACAACATCAACAGGCAAAACGAAGAATATAAATTTTTTAATTTAATTCGATTCTCTTTCCTCGACGCGCGTTTGCAGAGAAATTTTGTTACTCGCGACAGGGGTAGCACGTTCAATGCTATTTCGCTAAATTTGTAGAAAGATTTTTAAAAGATATTTCATACGCGAATCCAAAATTGTTCAGACAATAGAATTAGGAAATAACGTTCAATGGATCGTGCAATATTTCTTCGAACTGTAAGAAGTCTTCGGCTTTTCAGTTGCGTTTATTTCCATACTTTTCGAACCTATTCGAGCACGAAACCCAATAGACGAGAAACGATAACGTTGGATCCATCTACTTTTTCGTAATTTCACGGACACGAGCCATTTCGTGGCGCGGTTTTCGAACCGCGGTTTCTTCCATGTCGATGGGTAAGAAACATGGAGCGTAGATAATTGGTCAACAAATTGCGAAAATTCGAATGTGTCATAGAATTCGTTTGAAAACTTTGATATTTTGATGAGACGATTGCGAAAACGATTCTACAACAAAACAGGTAGAATCTGATGGAAAATAAATTACATATAATTTTTGAGAGAAGCCATGATGTTATATATATATTTCACACTTTAAGAAAGCTTGCAGTCTAAGGAATATGCGAGGGTTGATGGCGAAAAATCGAGCGATAAAAACTTAAATTTCTGCATCCCCCTACGAGTGGAAATTTTTATCGTCCCCCTATTTTTTCTCTCCCTCTTTGATAAGAGAATAAAGAGAGAAAGGGAGAGAGGGGGGGAAAAAGAGAAAACGTAAGTTTTGCGCGGAAATTTTTACGACTCGATCCGTCAAGTTGGTGGGAGGCATTTTATATTCCCGTCGGAGAAGGAAAAGGAATCTCTACTTGATTGTGGTGTATCGGGTCGGAAATACATCAAGAAATATTTGAACGTCTTGACGGGATACGCGCCAGTTTTACATTTGAATCCCGAAGAGACGAAAAATAGAAACGACGGCAGGATTTTCATTTCAGATTACTCGACAACGTCGAACCCAGTCTGTCACCCGTTTTACTTCTCTTTTCTCCCTTTCCTTTTCTTTCCTTTTCTCTTCTTTCCTTTTTTTTTTTTTTTATTCCGAATACTGTCAATTTTTCTCGTGCCTAAGGGTCGCGCGCAACTTTGAAACCGAATTCTATCAAAGAACTCGACTTCATTCATCGTGTGCCGGAAGAACTGCCGATACCGCTTTAATGAAATTCCACGCGTTCCAGACCCGTCCATAAATTACGCAGCTTAATTAGATTAAAAGTGGCTCTCAGTTTTATTCGAGGCGTTTTATTCGAGCGTGTAACCGTTACGATATCCTCGCCAAAGGAACATATAGGAACATTCTTCTCGACTCGAAAATCTTTCGATTTGTTTTGTGAAATGTTAATTTAAAAAAAAAAAAAAACAAGAATAATATCGACGAAAGTTTCGTTTTACTTTTATCTATTCTCAATTTCGTCGATGAGTGATGCTTCCCATCAATCCTAGAAAAGAGACGTCGATGACGAATTAAAGGGGAAGTTTTTTTTCAAGGGGTGGAATATTTTAACGGTCACGCACTCGCACACGAGGAAATTCAGTTTTCCGCGGAAAAGGTCAGGTCAGAAAATGGCGGGCCTCTGTTACACGGAGGAGATCCATACGCGCGTGAAAGAGTAAAAACGTGACGCCGTTGAAATTTGTTGGACGTACGTGCTGTCGTTACGTTATATCGTTTGCGTTGAATAAATTCGACGAACACAGTACAGGTACCCTCGTAACTCGAAGCAGAATGCCGTGCGCGATTCCTGTTACGGGGGAAGAAGAATCCGTCGTGTGTGTTTCACGAAATGAAATTCTGAATTTTTCATCCCGTTCTCTATTAAGGAATTGATTCGGACAACCAGCGCGCGGGTTATTGGATTAGATGTACAGCCTTCCTCGAGCCCCGTGTTATTTTTTTGCAACGTTGTTGTTGCTCGTAAATCAAGCCTTCAACCCCGTTCGAACGAACGAACTAAGATAATTGATTCCGTGATGTTATTACTTCTTAATTGATCAATTAAATTAGAGAGTAAAGGGGGAGAGATGGATAAAAATGAAATCTTGTAACTTTGGCATTAATGAAATGAAAGACGGAGCGAGATAGGAAGTTTATTAAAAGGATCTCTTTATCGAATAATAAGTTGGATAAATTTTTAGAGAGAGATAGAAGATGGGAAATTCGAATCGAGTATTAATCGTCTCCTCGTCGAAATTTTATCTTTTAAACCAATACAAATATAATTCCCCTTTTCCAAAATATACAAATTCATCTTTTGAGCGAGAAAAACGTGAAATCGATTAGTTATTTTTTAATTCTCAATCCTTCTGTACCACAAGTAAGTAAGTTTTCAACAGTTCAATTGAAATAAACACTGGGATTCATAAATAAGAATATCATCGCCAAAAATGACGATAGCACGAGTATATAATACTTGTTTCGAAATACCATCAAATACATCTGGTCAATGGGACGTCGATGTTGCACGTTCGAACAATTCCGTGTGATGATTCGAAAGATATTCATAGACGGTGGTGCAAGAACTCGACACATCCCGGACATCCGGTCGAAATGGAACAGGGGGCGAGACGCGTTCAGGATACACGCGACGGAAATACTCCGCATTCTCGACGTTGGCCAGTCGAGATCGGCAGATTTTCTGCCCATGGTGTGAGCTGTGTGTGTGCTTTGCCCGCCATGAAAATTACACACGCGAGGAGTCGTGTCTACAGTGTCTGACGTTGCTTAAATCGGATTAAGAAGGCGAGAGCGAAAGGCCACCGAAATTGCCGTCACTCACAAGTCTGCGCCTCGCGTTATACCGGGGGTTTTCGAGAAGGAAAATAAATTCGAGATAAACCGTCGGCATGGTCTCGTCTCTCTCGTCGTGGTCGTCGTTTGCGCCTTCGTGTGTGAAAATGTCAAACGTGGTAATAGAATTGCTTTCCAAGGATTGTTTGAACTCTTTACAATTATTGAAACGTAATTGAAACTTTGTAAATCTCGTTTATCGTTTGCATTTCAAATAGTTTGAGGCACGACGAATATTTCAAGAAGTGAAAGAGAAGGAATTTCAGATTCGTCGTACAATTATATATTTCGCGTGAATTTTGGAAATTTAAATTGATTTTTCGGTTAAATAAATGAACGAAGAGGAAGAAATTCTTAGTAAATAGAACGAAATATGATTCAGATATCTTTTTTTAATTTTTCTTTCCTATGAATTTATAAAAGATTGTTATTTGTTGTTTTATTTAATATGACGATAGATATAAATATGAAAAAAGTGAAAAATCAGTAATAATCGGCAAAAATTACAAGAATATTTACCGAGCATTCAGGCGTGGTAAAAATAAACAGAAGCGAGGGACCGAGGTTTCCTCGGCTGGAAAATTGTCTGAGCGCGAAGGGAATTTTAATTGCGTCTATTAATGGAGTCGACGGAGCAAAAATAAGCCACACGATATCAAACATTATTACAAGCGACATCGATAACATTTTTTCGCGATCGAGGATGCTGGAAAAAATAAAAAAGTAATAATATCTTTGCAACGCAAGCCATACAGAAATGAGAATCATCGAAGAAAAAATTTCTTCAAAGTCCTTATTCTCGAAAACATTGAATTTCGATTACAGGACTTCTTGTTTGTACATCGACGAACAAATTCAAGAACATCGATGATAAAATTTTTTCCTCGTACTTTTAAATATATTATATAAATGTTATTATTCAAAAATGGTTGCCTGTAAATTAAAAGAAGGTGTATAACCTCGAAGAAAGAAAGAAATTATTCGAGATATCAGAACAATCATGGCAGGATAGAATTTTAATCGTGATCGTTGATAAGAAGTTCTATTCTTGAATTTCGTCGAGATAATTCAACAAGAACCTCAGATAAAAACAAGCAAGATTGAATGAAACGTTGATTTTGTAGCAAAATAATATTTCGAAGATAATAATAGAATTATTTTGACAATTGAAATTGTTATTAACAAGAAAGGCGAGTGCAAAATAAGCTTTTCCAGAAATGTTTCCATTATCTCAGTTTTCGCAGGCTGTTATTCTCGATGCTTATTCCAGCCGGAAATCAACGCATTCTACGTGATCCGCGTTTCGAATGCAATGGCTGTATAGCTCGGACGCGAACTTTCATCCCCTAATAATCGTCACGTATAATTAAGATTTTCTTTTGGTTCACGTTTCTTAATGCATCTCGCAAGAATGCAAATAAAATTGGATTATTTTTCCATCTCTATCCGTTTCGAAATTGGAGATGTAAATTAATTTATTCATGCATTATATATATTAAAATGAAAAATAAACTTCTAATTTTCATAAACAAATTATGTTGGTGATACGTATTTAGTTTCAAAGTTATTTAAACGAATGTCAAAAATTTGTTTGAGAATGATCCTTCGGATCGAAATATATCTTGCAATTTGAAACTCGATCAGAAAATTTGATAAACCAATATACGTATGGTTTACAATATTTACATTTACAATATTTATTTAAAAAATACAATAAATATTTATCATTCGTAGCTTCTTCAAATCGATACAACATGAATATTTTTTGTTTAATCCAATGATATTTAATTTTTTCAGATTTCGTACATCTGAAAGATCATCCCGAAAGCATTCGCTTAAAATTTATTTATCTATCGGAATTAGAAATCGATATAATTTTTCCACCAACTCAAAATAATCGGATTCATCAAGTATCTTAAAGTGTGTTCGCATAGATAATATCAAGCTAAGTGCTTAAAATTATATCTTAAAGTCTTTAACTCGCGAAGCGAAAGGGATTTAACCCTTTTCTTGCGCCTCTAAATTATCGGAAAAACGAAGGAAAATGCACATGAGATTGCTCTAAGCACCCACCAGCTGTGGCCAGCGGACCGTGAGGTAAACTTTGGCGCGGCCAAATAGCCGCAATCTTCGTAATCTCCTCAGCTTCTTATCGTTAAAGCCCATCCCCATGAAGACGGGCGGCACACGTGATCCGCATTGGCACTCCAGGTTGCTAACCGATTATTTTTCACTATGACAACACACCATACAACAGTATCGAACCACGTCCTCACCCCCTTTCGATCTTCGGTGTTTTGTCTCTTTTTCCCTCTCACTCCTGACACTGTCCCCTCTCGATACTAGACGTTTCGTCGTGCTTCTCACTGGGAATACTATAAAATTTAAAATTTTACAACGGACAATTTCATTTGAACGGATTGTTGGAAGAATTTTTCAAGTTGAACTTTCTTCATTAACGTAATTCTTAAATAAAATTGCTTCATCGCGAATAATTGCATTTCACGAGGGGAGAAAATCTTTAAAGTTAAATACTTTGGCCAATAAATATGTCGTAATCGTCGAGTATGAAATTTGTATATACACAAATATTATCGTAATAGTATTTCACAGATCATAAAGAGGATCTAAAAAATGTAAAGTAATTAAAATTTATCGACGAATAATTTGTAAAATTATACGTGTCGCAAAGTAATTTTAATTTTCAAAGAAAAAAAAAGGACGAAAGGGAAACACGCAACCACACCACGTGAGTCCCGTGAGCGAAGGGATAGTTAGACAGATTTGTGACCTTGGAATTGGGATTCAATGTGCAGCGAGACCCGGCCGCGCTCCACCTCTGCATAATCGTGACGCATTATCCGCGCGACATTCCCCATCCACTATTCCCTCTCCGTCTCCTACATCACTTTCTCAAATCAAATCCGTATAACCAACCCCATTAACACCCATCCATTCACAAATCACCGTTGTCAACGACCGATCCAATCTTCCCTGCAAATACGAAATCGAAATAACGACTCGATTTCCCGCGATATACGTAAATAAAAAAGAATCGAAATATCGAGAACAATGCTTCTTCAACCGAAAGAAAGTTTCAAGCTCAAGAATTCTTCTATCGAAAAAAAAAGAATAATAATCGACCTTCTTTGCTCGAAAGATGCGTTACAATTTCTTATGAATTTCGCAGCGACGAAACGTCTCCCCTTATTCATCCCCTGGAAGGAGGAAGAAATTCCTCGAACCACTTGCACGAGGTGGAGGGAAACGACTCGATTCGATTGATCGTATCCGACAATTGCACCGATCGGTTTCACGCGGGTGACAGCCACGGAAACTGCGGACAAAGCTGGCCTCCTCCGTGGAGAGGAGGAACAGATCCCGCGTGTTTGGATCCGCGCGAATGACTGGCAGCGCTTTCGCTCGGCGGGCCATGGGGTGCCGAGGGATGCTGCCAGCTGGGTTGGACGGCGCAAGATCTACCCCCACACGGCCACCCGCACCCCCGTGCACGTTCGCCACAGGCAGCCAGACGTATCTCCGGCGCAACTCCGGCTTCTTCATCCTCCTTTCGTTTCCAAACAACTTGATGCCCACTATGGGAAAAATCACCCCTCTCGGGGCTCGTTCCGCGAGGACGACGACGGCGAGAGCGCGGCGCAAGGGCTCTGACAGAGAGGAGAGGGAGACGGATATTACCACGTCGATGAATATTTGAGAGATCTCTGCTTCTCGCTCGACTAGACCGAGATTAAGGCTTGGACGAGGGATGTTTCTCGATCTTCATTGCGGAGAATTGTTTGCAGTGTCGCGATTGTTGGAAACGGAGACGAGTATCGGTTGAATTTTGTTTATGTGGATAAAGGAATATCGTATTTCGATAAATTGAGTAACGAGAAAGAAAGTTTCTTACACTAACGATTTGTGCAGTCTGTATTCATACGAAGGAAAATCAATTAAACGAAACTGTAATACTTCTTTGTTTCAGCATTAGACAGATATTTCACGATGTAATTTCTTCAGGGTGTTATAAAAATTGAAGGTCGGTAATTTCTTTTGATATTAACTTTTAATTGTGTTTTTGAAGAAAATGTATATGGAAATAATGACAATAATGATGACGTTCTTCCAATTAGTTTTTTTTTTAATGATGATAATAATTTCGGACGCATTCGATACGTTTGTTTGCTGTTTTTTTTTTTTCTATTTACAGAACCATCGTAAAATTGAAAGACCATATTTATTGCTGATATAAACCTGTAAATTATGAGTAACAGGCAGAAACTAAATTAAACCAATAATTGCATTGCATCGTTATCGTTCATTGATAAAACCGATGGAAACAGAAACATTCGTGTCATGTGTTTTTTAATATATGCGCAATAAGGAACAAATGTATTTCGTTACGTTTCAATAAAATGGCTGTATTGTATTTTTTCATCGTTGAATTGAAAACAGAGAGATCAATTAATTGATCCGTAATTTAATATAAATAATACGAATATAATATTAATAAATATGAAATAATTCTCGATAAAACACGAAAGAATAACAATGTTGTTACAATAATCCGTGTGTACAATGTCCGAATCAAATATATATACGATTTGCTGAAATATAATCATTATCAGATATTAAATCTAATGAACGATCACATTGAACAAACAGGATTCTTCTTAACTTAATGTCACATAACTTAGTACTTTGATCGGTCATTAAATAATTTTCTTCATCGTGGAAAATTTAATTTTAATATAAAAGCACACAAGCGGATTGATCTAATCGTCTCGTGTTAAAATTCAAAAGGGACGTTCAAGCTCGTTGTCGTTCAACTTAATCGAAGTAATTTTCTAAAAAAGAAAATGGAAAATGGAAATGAAAAAAGAAAGTAGAATGGTGGAACAGGAGTAGATGATAAAAAAAAAACACGAAGATCAGGTGTCCAAATAACTTTCGAGTTCATCTTCTTGTATCTAGACGATGTTGAAGAAAGATGTTGGAAAAATAATCCGCTGGCTTTGCCTTTGTTTGACAGAGCGTAAAAAATACTGGTGAAAAACGTCAAAGTATAAGGAGCTTCGGTATTATAAAGATGATGTACTCGATAGCACATAAATGCTGCACACTTTTCCATTATGCGTTTCTCGATGATTTGAGAATATTGACTTTTGATGTTAAATTGTCGAACATTGATTATTAAGATTATACTAAATAAATAATAATAACAATGGAATGAATCATATTGCGAGTAAAATTGAATCTTGCTGCAATTTTTGAATTATTTCAGAAAAGAATTCTACCAATAGAATATTAATAGTATATATTTGAATTAAGTTGTAAATTAGATGAGAAGAACATTATCGATACTTCTGCCGATGGATTATTATACGGAAGATCTCGCAAGAAAATAGATTAATCGCAATAGATTGAGCATAATTCATAAAGAACATATTTGATTCGCACAAATGTTTTTCCATTCGAGTGATATATTTGGAAATTCTCGCATTTATAGAAAACGAGGGCACGGTGTATTAAAGTGCTATTTGCAAAAATGAGGAAAGGGTAAACGGCGTAAAAAATAATTACTTGGAAAAGCGAATCCAGAGATAAAAGAAGTATTCAGGGAACAAATGTTGAATTCATACACACTTTTTAACCTCAACCTCTGGTCTTTTGTATGCTCATTTATCGTGGTTGGAAAAAACGACAGGGAGAGAATCCCGCTTTGCTCATTCTGCTATGAGAATCCTTTTGACGTTGGCGTGAGGCAAAAAGGATATGGGGGAATTATACGAAAAGTTATAAAAAAGAAAAGTAAGTCTTAGTACCTTCTTATCGAAAATTGCAATTTTTTTATTATTCGAAAATACATAAAAGAAGAATCTTGGTATCGAGAACGGTTATATTGTATCGCAATTTTACATTAATTAACGTATAAGTTAAAACGAGTAAGGGAAAAGGATTCGCGATGTTTAAAATGAACGATTGGCGATGGACGGAAGCAAAGGGAGATAGTTACAATTTAAAATAGAAAAACTTTAAGGTGTTCGAAGAAGATGGATGATAAGTAAAGGAAGAAGCCAGCACTAGATAACTCAGATTGCCCTCCATCAAACGCTGCGAGTTTACTCCGCCTCTGCTTTCTAGACTTTCATCCCTTAAGGATTCTTCGTTATTCCCCACTTGCCATTACCCGTGATGTAGTGCGTGAAACGCTCCATCTAACTTTTACGCAGGCTTTTCACTGTCTCCTTACGATTTGCTCGAGCAAGTAAGAGAATGCTCAGAGCAGAACATTTATGTGTATAACACGATGATTCCATCTCTTTAAAACTCTCACATTATATATCTTATGTATTTTATACTATTCTTGTGCATTCTTGTGCATTTGCAAAATGCGCCTCGAATAATTTCAATAATTTAGCATCAAATAATTTGAGAATATCTGATAGTCATGTCTTGAAGTATCAATTATTTTTTACATTACATTATATGTATCTATCTTTTACTTATTTCACTTTATTTATTATTTTGATTGTTTGTCAAAATTAACGTGTTCTACTATTTCAAATTTCTTACTAGTTTCTATCATTTTCCATTTCTTATTATAATCCAGCTGATTTTTGGATCTTGAAACGAAGGCAAAATATTATTAGCATACGAACAAAACGATCAAGAATTTCACTAAATTTGTCTATTTAGAAAATTTCCTACTTTGCACTGGGATCCATAGGTCACGAATAGTGCGAACGTTCCAAAATTCTTTCTTCTCCCCATTTTACTCCTCTTCCCTCCTCCTTTTTTTGTATTCGCAAAGCTGTTAACATCGAAACCCTTTCGTCGACTGCGGTTTCTTTCAAGACAGAATTCTTTACCTTCGTGCACTCAAGGACTGTGAGTTGATGACTGCGAGGAAAACGCCTCTCTTTGCCACCCGAGGAAAATGCACTGTGCATTATCAGCCGATTTGCCTCGTCCTCGCGCGAAACGAGATGTGAATGGAAACGAAAAATTCCTTATGGTCTTTGGTGTACGATTCGAGCGCACTTCGAAAAGATCAAAGCTCTCGAGATCGTAGAGAATTCGGCGCAAAAACAGCGTCGATCTTTGTGTGAAATTCATCGGATTTCAAATGAAATAAGTTTCGTAGAAATTACGTATTTAATCTCATATTTAAATTACTCGAGCGAGTTTTATATTCGACGCTGAAGATTCGTTTGTGATCGTTTCCCGTTCGTTCGAACTTTGTTAATTGGAATTTGTTGTTTCTTTCATTTCTTTTCTTTGATGAATTTAACCGTTGCAGAAACACGAAATATAATAAAAATTTCAGGTTTTTTGAAACTTTTTCCACGTTATTCCGAAAATTGACGTAATTTTAAATTGTTCGTTTTCAAGGAACGTAATTTTTTTTCAACCAATTATAAATGAAAACGCGAAATTGGCGAAGTCAACAAAAAAAAAAAGAAGGAAGGAAGTTAAAAATAAATTAAACAAATATAGGGAATGTAAAGGAAAAATATAATATAATACCTGTACGATGATATTTTTATTTTGTATTTTTGCGTTGGCCTTTTACGAGATACGAAACAAAATAGAAATATATATCCGGTCATCGCGTTGAATAAAAAGTTACAAGCAAATACAATGGAGTGCAATACCAGCGGTATTTTTATATTATGCCCATGTACAAATACATGACGGTATTAAAATATGCGACATTAAAACAAAATAAAATTCGCCGCGTTAAGATAAACATGTGCCAACAACGTTAAAATATTGAAATAAACGGCAAAATATTAAAAAGTGAAACACAGAGAAAGTTTTCGAGACGATATCCGAATGATATCATCATGTTTAAAAGAGAAAAGGAATTTTAATTCACAAGCGTGTTAGAAAATATTTCGCATGGTGGAATCTCTACAAGAAGGATTTCTGTTTGAAGTGCAAAATCGATCGGATTAAATTGATCAGTCATTAACTGTACATACACATACATAGATGGATAAATCAATATTTTCAAACACCGGTACAAACGGTTAATGGATTTATCTGATGGAAATCGATTAGCATATACCGCGTGTTTTGATGAAACACAGGATCCTCCTCTGCGGGTAATACGGGTCCGGCTATTATAACATCGGTATTCCAAATTTACTTAATCCCATGGATCCGATTAATGAGTAAAAATCAGAGGAAATATTGGGTGGACTATGCGAGTCGAGCTAGCATAACTAATATGTGTATCGTATATATCCAATAGTGGGTTATCAATTCTATGGTTTGTTATTAAGTGCCGATCAAATATTTTCACCATAGGAATATTCGGCTATTTTATCATTGAATTAAACAGCCAATCCCTTTTCGAAAACGGGATATGCATAATTGATTGAATAAATTCTCGATATTCACGTGGGTGTATGCATGCATCATTGTATCTTCTGCTATCCTATTTTTAATTATTTTTATCGTGGAATTAAATAATTTCCTTAATTGAATTGAATAACGACACGATCACGGACAAAATATATGTATATATATGGTAGTAAATTCTAAAATTTTAGAATAAATTATTCAAATGATTTACTTAGGGATAGATGTTTAATAATAGTAATGAAATCGGATAAATAAGTACAAATAAAAAGAGAACAAATATTAAAATAATTTATTTTTCAAATATTATTATTCAAATAATATCGCAGTGTTTATTCATCGAAATTTTTATCATGATGGGAGAGGAGGGGGGAGGATCTTTGATTTCCAATGACCGACGGAATTCTTATTTTTAATATCCTTCCTTTCGTCTCATACTCCTACAATTTTAGAATATTGGAATCGCGATAACCAGTTATGAGATTGACTGCAAAATTCAATGGAGAATTGGAGGGTGCGAGCTAAGATTTATACCGTATTTTTGCCGAACAAATGGACATTTGCCAGACGATCGACTAATTTAGATCAAGGTTTTGGAAGCGATTCTCCAACCCTCGTAAACTTTGATGCGCACAGATGCGACAAATATTTGTGATATACGTACAAGTAAATTTGTCAATATTATGCTAAATTAATACACAAACCTAATACACAAAATGAAAATTGGGATGCATTGCCGAGTGTAATTCAAGTGCTAAACAAGTCTAAACACGCAAGAATTCGAGATTGGACGATAGAATATCGAAATACGTTAATTAAAGTTGCATACAAGTGCCAATTAATGAAAATATTCATAAAGAATTGGAATATTAAATTTAGAAAATATTTTAAAAGACACGATAAAAAAATGAAAGAATATCAAACGATTCTTATGGAATCGAAGCAGATATCGACGTATATAGTACATGTTATACATTTTTTAAAAGAAAAAGAACATTATAATTAATAATATACCAAAAACAGAAAAGAATATTAAAATGAAACTTGAAAGCACTTGTGTTAACTCAAAAATTAATTTTCACATAATCCTTCACTCTAATTTTACACCTTTTCTTCACACCTGAAGAATCTGGAAGATTAAAATTCGTTTCACCGTTAAAAAATAATCATAAAATTTTTATTTTTTTCTTTCCATTCTAACAGAATATGTTTCTGTTCACAGGTTCTGTTCACGTTAAAATTCTCGATGCATTCGATCGATTGAAAAGAGAGAGAGAAGAGAAAGAGAGAGAGAGAGAGAGAGAGAGATGGAAAGAAATCGCGGGTAGACAGGGTGGACAGCCAAAGAAACAGAGATGTCGTAATTTAGGTCGAGATAAGAAACGTGCCGGGTGTTTTCTTGGTTATCCGCAGTTTTCATTTATACCGTGGAACGGGCCGGACAGATTAAATATTGTTCGGAAAAGAATGGCCCCGACAGAATCGAAAACAATACGAAAGTCTGTCGATAGAGCGAGTGATACCGCTACGGCTTCTAAAAAGACGGCTTTCCTACCTTTCTTTTGCTCTCGACATGCGCTTTCTTCCCGCTCTGTCCAAGTTTAAACTTGGAACGATATTGTGCTGCCATTTGTGTGTATCGGTACGTATTGTTGTTTATACAGTGAATTTCGTACATCGGAGGTTTAAGTACAGAATCTCGGGGAAACTAGTTATTGGAAAGAGAAGTGGTATTTTATGAAGGGATCTCGAAAATTGAAGAATAATAGACAAAGACAATGTCTTGTTTAATTTTCATTATGAGGGTGAAAAAATTAATTAGATTTTAATTTGAATATATCGACGAATTTATATATAAGTCTCTTCTCATTCCGATTTTCAGTTGTATTGAAATGTATAATATCAATAATGTATCAAATATTACAAATTTGCAAGTAGAATAATTAGTTAATGCGTATTATTTTCTGTCAAAAATATATTTCCAATTACGTCAATCGGATTACTACTAAAATTTTGTTCGTATGTAAATGGGATAAATGTAATATTCGAGCAACTAATAAAATGTGCAATATATATTTTGGCGTATAAGGAATACTTCGTTTCATTAAACAAAAATTAAAAATGCTTTCTTTGTTAAGAATTTTTTTATCAAAAACTTTTCGGAAAATTATTTTAATAACTTTATTGAAAAAAAGCTGAGCATTGAACATATGCAAAAGAATATAATTAATTTTTTTCCAGCAACATATAAACTAATTTAATTCCTGGCAGGAAAGATAGGCAGTTTTTGAAATGGATACCATTCTTGTACGCCATTCTCTTTCTTTATACCATAGGAAATGGATTTCGTGCTCGTAGCACACGTATTTTTCAACTAATTCTAATAAGCGCTTTGTCCCTTTGATCCACGGCTGAGATTTCCTTTTTTTTTTTTTTTCATTCTTTTCTCGAAAGGTTAAGAGATTATAACAAAGGGCTTTCGTTGCGCTGAAGATTCTTTAAAAAGGATTGCGTGGAATTTTGAAACAATACATTTTTAAGGAAATAATCTCGCTACTTACGTGAACATGGTTTCTAACCGGAAATATTAGACTTACCTGTAACAAAAAGAAGTAAGGAATAATTAATGAATAAATAGTACAAATGTAAATTGAAATTTTATATTTTATAGAAATTGAACAAGTTTTATGATTCGATTCTCCCATTTAATCTTGGGATGGATATAAAAGATGGATATATTAGAAGAAATTTGAGGAAAAAAAGTGGGTCAGAATGTACGAGAAACGTTTGCGAAGAATTTCATTTGTCCCTCTAGCAGATTTTAGTAGTTAGAATTGAAAAACCAAGCAGACAGGAAGCATTTCGCAATTTCCTACTTTCTTTTCTTAACCATCCTGACAATTAGCCGGATGCGAAGATATGGAAAATGCAATTTTCTATTTTAAAAATTGAAATATTCGATCATCAATCAGGATTAAAAGATTCAATTATTCTTTTCTTCGTTTATATAACTATTAAAGGTATTTGCATTGTAATTAATTATTAAATACGATTTATATTTCGTATCTACTATGTGATTATTAACATAGAGAAGAGTCGATTTTCTTTTCAAGAAGAACAGAAAGTATTACAAATATCTAATTTTTAATTATTTTGGAATGTTTCAGAATTGAATTATTTGAAAATTATTCTTCTCATCGACTCTTCAATTTGATGCTTCGTTAAAAAAATAAGAATATTTTGGCAACACTTTTCACAACATATTTGCCAGAATAACATCAACACGACGATATCATTTAATCAAAATTAATCGCCTGTATATTATACAAGCTGTTACATTAACGCAAATGGGAGAATGCAAAACGGAAGAGTCGATAAATTGGGCCGGGATTTGAATTTATTTCCCGTCGCGTCATTTTCATCGAGCCGAGCTGGAATTTTGATATTAAAAGGAATATCGCACGCCGTAGAGTAATTTAACCTTCGTTCTGATTATCCTTGGCTTATCAATAAATCACTATTCAATCGAAACCTTTCTTTCGATTGTTGGAGAGAAAGAGAGAGAGACACGTGATTCTCGGATCGAACGTGAAATCCATCGAGCTATTTCGCGGAACAATGCAGAGGAATAAATCAGTTTAGAAAGGATGGTGGAGGATAATTGAAAGGAATAATTGAGGAATGTGGCAGAGATCGAAGGGATAGCACACCCTCCTCGGCCGTGTCTTTGTTATTCGAGAGTTTCTCGAACCACTCCAAGTGTTAGCCCGATCCCGTGTCAAGAGGATCACACCTGATTCCTTTCTTGCGTGGATTCGCTCAATTTTTCTGCCGCGATCTCTTTCATCTTCCCCCCAGCCCAGTCGAGAGTTTCTCGCGATAAGGAGGAGCTTATTGAAGGGAGTCAAGGTGACTGGACTTTTTTGATTTTTTTATTTCTTTGCAAAGTTTTTAGAAGGAGTTTAAGTGGGATTAAGCATAAACTAAGAAGATAGAGAAGAGGAGGTAGATGAGAAATATTTGCCAGTTATAATCTAACATGATGATTAATTTGTTGCAGGTGGTTGTAACGAAGATTTTCCATCCTATCACGATGAACTATGTGTGTGAAAACTTTCTTCTTTGCAACAAGAAGTTGACGTTCCTCACCAAAATTGAAATTCTTCGTGTCACGTGATGATCCACTTAATCTGGATTCGAGGATAAACTAATAGAAATCCCGTTAAATATCAATCTTCTCAACAGCGAAAAATTTATTTTCGCAAGATAAACTTCAATTAATTTTACAAATAGTTTTGTATTTTATTTTGTACAGTATGGTTACTTAAATCGTTTTCTCAAAAGCAGAAATTCTCTATTGTAAATTACACGCTCGATTGTGATCTTGTCGTTCGATAACGAGAGGTAGAATAGATCAAAGGAGGAAATTGCAGATCAATCGATATTTATTTACCGTGTTTAACTAAATTTCAGCACTCGAAAATTTGTTATTCTTAACGAATCCAATACTTGTGCACAACTACACAATCGAAGAGTAACTTTAATCAAATTACAAACTTCCAACATCGACAACTTCCGCTACGGAATCTCTTTATCGCTCGAACAGTTGCAACTGTGTTCCATTTTCGGTTTCTATCTTCGTGGAATATTCAAGCTTCGATGTCACGCGGATTACAGGCGGCGCCGATGTAGTAAGCAGCTTCTCAGAATCTGAAAGAATAGAATCTACCGCGACAAGCATCGAGTTTCCGGATGTTTTTCAGTTATTTAAACAAGATATGCAAAGAAATCTTCGAAAAATCCGGATAACTTCCGATTCAAAATATTTGCTAGCTAGTGTATAGAATTTACTTGGAAGTCGAAGTAGAAAAATAAAGAGAATAAATTGCACATATTCGAAAAGAATCTCTTAATTGAGATCTTCGATTTGGATATTAGAACACTTAGAAAAAGCGCGTTTCAATAAACGCGATGATGAGAACGATCGAGGAAAATGGAGGAAATATAGACGATCGGATCGAGAAAGTCGAATTGATTTACATTTCGGATATCAGTTCGCGTATTATCATAAAAGAATGGCGGTCGAATGGTTTAGCTTTCCCCCGAGGAACATTATCGGCCACCTGCTGTTTCTCTGACGACGACGTTGGTTCTGGAACCACGCCTACGTTCTATCCGTTTCGTCGATTCCGATCGACACAGGGATCGGAAAGGATTGTCGAACGGATCAAGAGGTTTTCAGCTTGTTTGGAAATGTTCGAATACGGGAATAGGGATTATTCGTTACACGTTGCGAGTGATATTTTATATAAAGTTCTGAGAATGTAATCTTCGAGTATGTTCACGTTTGGATAATAGATCCGTGAGATCATCGAGATTGAAGCACTATTACGTATAAAGTCTATATATTTAATGGATTTGTTTCAATTGATTTGGATCATTAATGGTCAAAGTTAATATTTCCTTCGTTTAGGTTGTTCAAGTTCTTGTTTATTTTATCTTCTTAATTAACCTATTATAAACTCATTTGTTTCTTAATTGCAATTTTATTATTTTATTGTTATATTATCTCTAATTTCTCATAATATTATATTTTCCTTCCCATATGTTTGTACTTTGGATGATAACATAATGGATTTATTTTATTTAAATATTCGAATAATTCGGATAATTCGGTGGTGTGCCTAGATAGATCGAATTCTTGATCAAATTAACGACGTAGTTCATTAATTTAACAAATAGATCGTCATGGTATCAAATTCTATCTTCAGAATCATAATAGAATTCCCATCTTTTCTTAATTAATTATTCTTAACGTATCATTATATTTCATGAAAATCTACCTGGATAGAATTCTATTTACAAGAGAAGCAAACAGCTCGGTGTAATTTCATTCAATATTTTCCACTGAACATTCTTCCCATATTCTAACAAAATTTTTCTCTACTAACTCTAATCTTTCATCATCTTCGTTTACCTACGCTATCCTCATTCATCAAATAAATGAAATTCGATCGGTTTAACTAACTAAAATTCTCAATAAATAGAACTCCAGATAAATGAAATTCCATTTAAAACCGATCACGCGGTTCAAAGAGGACAACGGCGATGAAATCGAGCACGTTTCCAATAATCGAGGCAACAATTTTTTCCCCCTTTCTTTCTATTCCTCTCATTCGTGATCGCGATCGACAGGAAGTTTACCAGGGTCGCTAAGCGAACGCCCGATTCCGTAACCGCCATTTATTTTCCGAGCGTGCATAACGCGTGGCCCCGCATTCGCGTCACCGTCGATCGAAAAGCCGTAAAGATAGGCGGGTTATGGCCGCCAACCCTTTTTTCGCAGCGCTCCATCGGCCTCGAAGGCATTGCGATAAGACTCTTCTTGCGTTTCACGGGACTTTGTGCGCGGCGAACGTCTCCCGCGGCCATTCTGAATTTTTCACGCGGTTACACGGATGATTTAGCTTCACTCGGGTGAATCACGAGTTTCAATCGGGTCAAAAGGGAGGATTGAGGAGCACGTGGAACGTAGAATGGGTTGGAACGACTCGTTTTCTCTGTATAAATTTGCACGGGGGAAATTGGAAGGAAGGAAGCTTTGAATTTTTTAACAGGTTAATTTTCCACTTGGAAAATTGAAAACTATTGTTTGTGCGTTTGATACTGGATTATTTATTTATTTTCTTTTTTTGCCAGTATTTTGAATTTACGATATTTTCTATAGGAAAGTATAAGGTAGAATGATTTTATGGAATAATAATGGAATTTAAAAATTCCGGGCAAAATTGAGCCGTGACGATGAGCTTTTGAATAATGTAACGTGTCGATAATGTAATGAGAATTGGTAATTAGTACCCTACTAATGGTTCTTGCTTTGAAGTATTCGAATAAATAATGTACGCTGAAAGAGAGATTCATGTTTAAAAGCTGATCACGTAATGACATGTAAATGTTGAAGGATTTTGCGACTGCAAATGGACGCTACATTAAATGTGTCTATCGTGACCTAAATTCATTGAATTTCGCACACAGATGTTCGTTTTAAACGTACAATTATTCTTTATTCCGGTATTGATTATCTAGATTCATAATAATCACAAAAAAACATAAGTTATAAGAAAAAAAAATTAAAGCGTACTTAATTCGAAACGATGTTTCAAAGAATATTTAAAATTAAATGCATAAAATAAAATAAAAAAAAAAAAATTTAAGAAGAAGATCACTGAGGGCAAGAAGAAGATATTGATTTTTGAAATGGATATTGTATATCGAAATTAATCCTCTTACCCTCTGATTGGTGATAGCATTTGAATCGGAAATGGAGAACGTATCGACGATGGAATCGAATCGTACGAGCTTCTTCGGGTGATGAGCCTTCTTCGAGCGCGGACAGAGCGAGCACATGGCTGAATCAGTCGGTGTCGTCGGGGGCATATTCGACGAATATATTCGCGATTCTTTACGGTTTTTTTTTCACTATTTTTTCCTTTTTCTTTCTCTTTTTTTTTTTTCTTTTTTTTTCACTTTTACGTTCTCTTGCCGAGCGATTTATTCACTGTTACTCTTCATCGAGTCACGTTCCTTACATCATTGTCTAAAGTCTAAACCATAAATAGAGCCTCGACAAAACACAGGCTTGTGTCTATACACCTTTCGATCGATTTGGACAAATTTTGTCGGTACTAAAAGAACGATGGTCGATGCAAAACTCGTCAATGCGCGGTATAAAGCTTATTGTACGGGCAGTGATTATTTTTATTGTCTGGTGCTTATCGTCCTTATCCTCGATAATTTCATAATCACCTCGCAAGACTTTTATATTTAGGATATTTTTCGTTTTTTCCCGTGTTTACGAGGATGATGCGTAAATTAATTATCTTGATGCGTCCTTCTCTCACGATCTATATTTGGACGGTTAATAAATTAATCTAACGAGCCCTCTATTGCTATTAATAAAACGGAGCTTAATGTCGGAACGATACTTTAGAGAGTGTCTATCTATTCTATCAATTTTTATTGCATATACACTATACAAGTATATTTTAATGTTCTTTTGCATTGTAAAATAGTGGAAATTCGTATTAAACGTTAAGAAAATAAAAATTTTGAAACGTAAATAAATTAAACTTTCCGGCCATGAAGAAGTTGAGGAACGAGCAATGGAACGACATCTCTTCAGCTACGAAAGTATCGTTTGTCCAAGTCGGTAACACAGAAATTCACGAATCGATCGAGGGCGCGATTCCTTGCTGTTGGAACAGTAGTTACCACGAGCAGTTGGGATATAAACCGGAAGTAGTACGGTTTCCTCGGTTATCGCCGGAACCTAAGTTAAAAATCAATACTCGAGGGGAGTATTTCGCTAAGACGAAAGAAGAAGTTGCCTGTTTTGTTGGAGATGAAATTGCAAATTTGTTTCCAACGAGGAAAATAATTTAATTTACGACGATTCGATTAACACGGTCTTACTTTTGTCGTTAATTGCTCGAAGACACTATTCGAGTGGCATTTTCTTCGCTCGAAAATGTTCTATAAAGCTTACATTCGAAACTAAACTTAGTAATACAATTTAAAAATACAGAAAGGATTCTTCTTCATCCTCTAAAATCATTCCCTTATTTCGAATCATTCAAAAAATACACCTACAGAAGACGATGATCTTTCCAAAAGATTAGAATCCTTTAAATACCCAAAGATGAAGAAAAGGAGAATCAAACTAGACGCTAGAAAATAATAGACTATAATCCATAATAATATTTTCCCAAAAATCATTCGCCATCCAAAGAACGTATCATCTCGTCGCATTTAACTCGACGACATTTATCGTCGCGTTAAGAGATGTTTCTCTCGCGTCATTGTGAAATCCAATCCTCGTCCAGTAATTTCCATAAGCGTCGCTCGCGTGGAAGGAAGTGGGCGCGACGGACGTCTGTATGTATAATTAGCTGGATCGCGGATACAATAGGAGAACCATAGCTCGAGAACGCGTTCGAGTACACGGGGTGGAATCGAATTGTTCCACGATTGCGGGAGGAAACGGTTGAAGACCTGCGCCACGCTCGAGCGAACTAACGAGACTACGATGCGCGACGCTGGAAATCGCGAGGCAGGACTAATTTCCATTAAGCGGAGTGCCGTCGTCAGTCGACGTGCCGCCCTTTTAATTAGCGGCGAGGGCCATAAGCGGCGCTAACTTACGTACCAAGGGGGGTCAATTGGCTCTTGTTGGTTCGTGGGGAGATAGTTGCGAATTATGGTCGATTTGCGAACGATTCGTTCGTTGATTATCGACATCGGGGTTCGATCGATCCGTTCTTATTCACCTTTTTTACATCGAGATGAAATGTGTTTGAACGAGATGTTGAATGTTTGAAGATCAACAGGTTAAATTGGAGAGGATGAGAGTTGATTAACCCTTCTCTATTTTTATTAGTTGGCGGGGAAAATATTTTCGCGTGGATTATTAAAGTTCGTTCAAAAGTTACCCGGAAATTAATCTTGAATTAATCTCATTGAAGAGATTTCTGGGGAGAGATTTGTAAGTAAATTATGTGAATTAATAATATAGATGGAAAGTATAGATAGACGTGTGTGTGTTAGACACAGTGGGATATAAAAACTCACAACTGATTCTTAACTATAAGATTATAAAATTGTGACGAAAATTTGTGCATAATTCAACAAAAATAGCGGACATTGGACAAAGAAGTTGAATATAAAGTACTTGTCATAATTCTCGAAATCAAAGGATGAACATTGGAACGTCGTTGTCATCCAGTTATTACATCAAACGTTCGCATTGCGGCTGCCAAGAAGAACGAGAGATCAAAGGACTCGAAAGCAGACTTCAATCTTCGGTCTAAAAAGTTCCGGGAAGAATATGTCGGCCCGTTTCTGAAGACACGAATTGGTCGACGACGGTGCTGATTACAGCGAAAAAAAGACACTCCTTTCTGTTTACAATTTTCGGAGTGGAAAGTAATCGACGGCTCTTTCTGAAATTGCTAGAGCAAGCTTCGAAACCTACCAATCGACACGATCGTTTTAATCACTTATTGCAGTAAGAAATCGTGAATCGTTCGTCGCGAAAATCGTGAAAATTGGCACGATTTCCTGTAAACGACATCGTTTGCTATTATCTATTGCTATTATTGCTTATTTCATTCTTGAAATGGATAAAATTCTGGGCGAAGGACACATTTGGATTTATTCAGGATATGATTCGTGATTCGAAAATTTTCAAGGAACACGATCAATTCTGAAGATTAAAAAAAGTTTTTTTAGTTTTAATATCGTCGATAATATAATGATATTTTAGTAAGAAATATTTCTTTGAAGATTTTAATCGTTATATCGTGTTCAAATAATTTTTATAATTATATCGAAGAAGCAGAGGAAGAAGAAGTAATCTCAAAAGCTGATTGAAACATGGAACTTTTCTTAAAGAGGTATCATATACCAGATTAAAAGTTTACGAAAACAAGAAAACAGTTTGAATTAATTGAATAAACTCATTTCAAACAAATTTTCAATTCAATCGTAGTTGACTCTTGCAAGTTTCAACGTTTCATCATTAAACTTTTCAACCACGACAACGAAAATATTAATTATTTCACCTGTGAAGACCGGCGTCACCGACTGTTGCTGAAACTTATTCCGAGCACGATGTTGCAAAAGTTTCGCGATTGGAATATAATTTAAAGTCGTCAACTTTTCCTTTGAACCTCACAACATGCAAACAAAGATTAAAAAATTTCACTTCCTGCGTTTGACTAGAAATATCTCGGCTGTTTGAGGTATGCCACGTATAATAATTCGAAGCTCTTCAAACTTTCTTTCGAGATCTCGAAATTTCGAAGAATTTTAATTGCACCAGCTTGAAATAGACAACGCAGAGTGACAACAATCCTGGTAGCAAGAACGAGCAAGTGTTTCTTCGAGGGTAAAGAAACAACTTCGATTTTAATACTATCGTCCCGTAGCCCGAGGCCGTTCAAACTTGAAAGGTTGTTCTGTAAAAAAAAAAAAAAAAAGTTGAAACGGTTCTAGTTGTCGAAGTCTAGTTGGATCGAAGAAGAGTGGAATTTTCCGCCAGAGCCCAAAGCGTTCTGAGAACATCTGATCGTTCCCTCGCAGAGACACGATGATCTCCGCCAAATGATGTTCTCGTTCGTGTTCTTGCTCGATCGTGCTATTAATTTGAAACAAGTTGAATATTCATGGTGTGCTGCCCATTAATTAAATCTGAGATCGATGCTTGTCACTGTTTCTCGAGCCTTTCGACTGCGCATTGTTTCAAAAGCTTATTGAGATACGCTATATGAGAGAGAATAATGCGGAAATCAATTTGTTGAACGAGTATCATTACTTGTTTGAATGATTGAAGTAACGTTTCATATACCGATTCGACACGAATCTACTATTTCGAAAGAATATATGAGAAAAGGATATTTTAAATTATTTAAAATTTTCATTTCTGGTTTGAAGAAAAATTATCATTAAAAACTTTCCTTCTTAACGGGAGGAAAAGAAAAAGTTATATAAAAAGTTGTATTTAATTTGTTGTAACAACGTTCAATTTCTGATTCACTGTCGTGAAACAGATTGGATAATAATAATCCGTACGTACAATTATGAACGAGGTTATTAACGAGGAGATAAAATGATTAACGGGCAAAGCTTTACGTCCCGTTCGACGGGAAGAGGAAGTGAACGCATCCTGTCATTTCGTACTGCGTTACGTTTAATTACTATGTCACGTTAATTCCACGATGCGAGCTCATTCGTTATTGCCGACCATCGAGCACTGCAACTCGAGCACTGCGCGAATGAACGGCTTAACGATAAAGAGGCCGCCTATTAAAACTGAAAGGCTACTTGAATTGAACCTGTTATCGTTCATTATCGTGATTCTAGCTGGGTGCACGACGGGTGGGCGACGATCGGATCCAGCGCATCGTAAATCGCGCATCAATCCGTGCCTATACGCTCGAAAGAGTGCACGCGTTTCACCGAATTAACGTCGCGTTAATTGGCGAACGTTGTCAATTAACAAGCGGAGCAATGAGTAGCATCGAGCCGACGGAATTGGGTTAATTGTTTTTGGTTAATGAACAGGAAATTCGATCGGTTTAGATCGTATATTCTTTCCCCTTTTTTTCCAGTGAAAAATTCATTTTTATTTAAGCCGTTTTGTTAGAGAGAGACACGTAATTTTGTTACGTTAGTAAATCCAGTTTAATTGATTGTTGTTCGAGAAATGACAAAGAGAGAGAGAGATTATCGAATGGACAAGTATTTGAAATATTCTTTGAAATTATTTTTAATTTATAATTTATAAATTATATTTGAAGAGTTTGGAAATTGAGAGATGGAATAAAAATACATTTCAAAGAATAAAATTGATGTGACTTTTCTTTTTTTTTTTTTAAAAGGTATCGAATTAACTTACAGATAAATAAATGCAAAGTTTACGGATGTTTTTATGGAAAAGTAATCACAGTCGAACAATTATAGATTCTCTAACTCAAATACCTAGGTATTTTCTTTTCCTCGATTCTTTTAACTTTCTTGCTAACTTTTGTTTCCATTACTATTTTTCTTCCATTTCTTTCGCTTCCCTTCATATATAGATCCAACGAAATTAGAGCGACCAAATGTAACCCATAAATACTCTGCGTCGCAACTCACATTATCCTATTGCTTTCGTTGTTAATGTAATAAACGATACGGTGTACAAAGTACAATTTCTGAATGCTCAAAACGATTTACACCTGTTCGTGTAATTCCCTTAATGGTTTCTCGCAATCTACCGATTATTGTCGAGCATATCATCTGTTTTAAATATTTCGCAATATTTTATTTAAAAAGAAAATTATCATAAATAACTTCTATCATTTATATTCGATCGTCGGTAAAAAAAATTCGAATAAAATTTCGTCCAGATAAATCCCATCTATGAATAGAAAAATAAAAAAAATATGGCGAATAAATTCGAAAAGACGCGTCCCACTGCTCTACTTCTATTCCCTTATCGAAAGTACGAAAAAAGATCATCGAAAATAGATTATCTCCCATTTAGATCTCTAAATAGACGCGTTCCACCTCGTTTTCAATTCGATTCTCGATCATTTAAACCAGTGAACGGGCTTTCTTCAAATCTAGAAAGAAATGCGTTTCCCCTTTCCTCCCGATTATTCTCGATTATTCGAAATCATCCCCCTCTGTCATCAGTTGCCGAAATAGATTTATGACCGTTCGAACGCAACGGCCAGGATCATTATTCGAGACGAGATATATTCGAGGATCGCGCATATTCCTAGCTGTCGATAAATTCGCACGTTCGCCTAGAAATCTGAGACTCGCAGCTTAGCTTGACAAGCCGTGGAACGCGATCGATATCTGCAGGAACGACAAGCTTCGCCGGCCCGGCCGAATTCGAAGCTGTCGTCATATCGTTAGAACGCGATCGGCATAATTTTCGCGCCAGTTCCCCGATCTGTCTACGCGCGCGTGTGCATTGGAAACGAGATTGTTCGTTGTCGAAGAAACGAAAAAAAGAGCGCGTTTCGTGTGGCTAAGCGTATCGGATCGAAATTGAAGAAAGAGCGAGTTGAAAGGTACGTTTATCTTCCTCGCGTGAGATGGATGGAATATGATTTTTCGTGAGAGAAGATTTTACGGGATTACGTACCTATCTCTTCGTGTGCTTTTCGTTCATTGGAGGAACATGGATAGAAAGGAAGAAATTTAAATTAGATTTGGAAACAGATTAAAGAGAGTTATTACCTCGCAAGAATTCTTAATTTGCTCGTTTCAACTCTCGAAATGTGATTTTACGTTTCGAAATATCAGTGAATTTGTAATGTGTAAGATTGGAAAAAGGAATGAAAAAAATGGCTTGCTTAGAAATTTAGAAGTTCGAAGTCTTGCAATTTGAAAATTAATATTTTTTTTTATACGCAGGTAATCATAGAAGATAATCGTGCAATTGAGAGTGTTTTCCCACTGTATACACAAGTTATCAATTACCATACGAAAAGCATTAGTAATTCACGTTAAGAGAAACTAATTTAATCGACAGAATTCGATTGCATTGTAGAATTTCCCTTCTATTAAATGGAATTCTAGATTACTGTTTAGTAATCCAAATGGGTCCAAAGAATTTTAAGATCGATCAGTCCGTTGCAAGTGGATCGAGTCGATCGGTTAAGGAAATAACTTTTACTGTTTATATTCCGCGGAGGAATCGATAAAATGCATGAATTATGCAATCGAACGTTTTCTTTGACTCGTATCAAATAAAAGTCAACATTAGATGGCGAATGTCAAGATAACTGCTTCTTAAGCGGACATAAAAATTGCACTGCACGCGATGCACGTAATGTGCCGCGTGCTGGCCACGAGAAACGTATTGCAAAAGGGACGATTGCATATCAATGTATTGTCGTGGTGTCGAAGGAAAATTAACAACTTTAACGTAAAACTTTGCTCGAAATTACCAGAGGCAAAATGAATCACGCAAAATATACTTCCAATCTTATAAATTTAATCGAAACCGAATTTCATCTATAATTATTTTCAACTTATTACTTATTTTCAACCATTCATCGAACGATATATCGAGATATTAGATTCTAAATGATTGCTTATACGACGAATACGACGAATATTTAAAAATTGTACCATCTTTACTACACACGATTTGTTGCTACGAATAATTTGATATTCGATTAGATTTGAAATATCGCGAAATAATGAATCACGAATGTATCAGATGGAATTTTATCGTAGTGCAAATTGTTTGCAAATATTTCTCCAAAGATCGTTTATATTCCACACGATTAATGTCGACCTACGTAAGAAATCGTTCTCGTTTTAATAAACATGGTCGTGGAACGTAAACCGTTTACGCACCAGGGTCGCAGACTCGATGCACGAGGGAAAGGCGGATTACAAGCGTAAACCGCGCGCCTCGTGTACACAGAGAAGAGTTGGATTGTTGGAATAACGTCACGTTGCGCTTGAATTTCCGTAGAACAGCTGCAGCCACGAAAAGTTGTGCGCTGACGGATAAATATCGCCGATAAATACGTTCTTAGAACGCATATCGTTAAAACTTGAAGAACAAAATACGAATTGATTAAACCGATAACGGAAGCGGTACAATAATCTTCTAAACAACGATTGCAAAAGAGAATATCATGATTTCCTCGAGATTTCCTTCAACTAAATCCTCTTATCAATATTCGATTCGTGTCTACCTTGTCAACTAAAAAAAAGGTTGATTACGATCATTTGCGTAACAGAAACGAAACGCAAATTTCCTTCAAAAAAAGTTTGAACATCTACAACTTTCGAGTATCTCGAACAAATTTTAATAAAGGCGAAACGATCGCAGAATCGTTCGAAAAGTTTTCGAAGATGAGTTCGAAATGGAGAAGAAAAAAAAAAAGAACGCGGGGACGCACGGTGGCCGCGAACACTGACCTGTGTCACTGCGCTCGATTCATTTCTGTGCGCCACTCCACGAGTCATATCTTCGAACCGCATCGTATTTTTCAAACCCGAATAAATCGTATTTCCCTTTCCGCGTATCACAAACGGAATCACCAATGCTCCATATTTCCATATTTTTCAACAACCATTCGACGTATTATTTACTCGACGTGTTAACAAAAACAGATCGTCGCATAAGAAAAAAAAAAAAAAAAGGAAAAGACCTCGTTATCACTCGGAACGAACGGGAACGATAGGAAAGTTAATAAACGCTCTCGACAATCCTTCCACGAGCAACGACCTGCGTCATTGCACACTGTACTTGGCACAGTTACAGCTTTCGAGCACACACGAGAGATGCGTCACGCTCCCAAGTACAAAGACCACCATGTATCGACTGTTGCATTCGATTACATCAAACCCTAACCTCCTTAACACGTACTGCGACGATAATACCGAGTCGAATCGGAGCAACAAAACGAATAACCACCAACAGCCCCCCATTACCGATTCTCCTCGCATCCATTCCATCCATTCCCGACGAATCAATCCACTCTCGAGCCCACGTTATTATCGCGTCACCAAATGCGTCAGACAACCGCCAGTACGGTGAACAAATCTCTATTCGCGTTTTGCTTCACCTCTCAACATCCTCGTATCCGCAGCTTGCAGGTGAAAACTCGACAGACCTAACCTTCGTGGTGTCCGCGCGTGTCAAGGTGACCGGCACGACCGGGTTAAGACGCGGCGAGCCACCGTGGACTCGCGATACGAATACGTCGCATTCGAACCGTGAATGAGGATCATCCTCGACGCGGCCGGGAACGCGAGCTTTAATCAGCACCAGCTCGCGGGAGCGGCGTAGTCGCGAGCACTGACCTACGTCACTGGGCGCACTTGGCACACTACTGAGCGCGCCGCTCCTCGTGTACGTACGTGTGTTTCCGTGTACGCGCTCCACCTCCTCTTACCCTCTCTCTCTCCGTCCTCTTTCGCCCTCGCCCGCACCCCCGCCTCGCGCTCTCTCTCTCGCTCCCCCTTTCTCCCGGTCTTTCTACCGCCGCGCTCTTTCCTCCCTTCCTTCCGCGCTCGTCTGTAGCCGGTCACACCGATGGCAGCGGGGTGAACTGCACCGCCACCTCGTGAAAATTGCATTCACCCTGGCGTCGCGCGATCATACCACCTCGCCTACCCCTCTCATCCCCCGAATCCCACGGAATTCCACGATTCTCGTTCTCGAATGGATGGATTTCTTCTTGGAGGATGGATTGGAAGGGGTTATTTGCACGATGGGCTGATTATCGAAGGATTATACGAATGTTGTGCAAGTGTGTCCGTGTGGAAGACAAAGCTTATGCGCCAAGAAGTGGATTACCGTGTTTGGGAATTTTCGTTGGGAAGATTAGTTTAGAGGAATTTAGAAACACGACAGATTTTTACACAAGTATTTGCTGGATTTGAAGGTATTTTTATTCGAAATGAAAGTGCTAGAAGGTTTAAAGTGATCGCGGTTCAATCGATCGGATACACGGATTCTTGGAGATATTCGAGTATCTATCGAAGAGGAAGAATTCCTGTGATTTTCTTTCGTTTCGACGAATGAAAAGAATTTTATGGAACACGTTTTTTAATACGTATGTTTTTTAATAGATATTAGTGGGAAGCGATTTTTAAATAAGTCGTAGAATTTTCCAAAGATTTTTAGAGCAGCTCAAAATTCGAGGAACGAAAGTTCTATTTGAAAATTGCTCAAGAGATTAATATTACGTATTAGATACAACGGTATACCAGGATACAAAGTGCTTCTACTTTTCCCTGTTTTCTGTCTAAAACGATTCCTTGGTTCAAGGTTTCTCTACCAACGACTGACGTCACGGATGACCCTTTCTTTCTCGTTCGAACAGTACACCATCAAACAAACTTACCAAACTTACGTTTCCATCGAATAACTCCCATTATTCTGTCGAAAATCGATCTCGCTCACGGCTAACGCGATTCACATTCTGTTCGAAATTACGCCTCGTGGATCAGTCTTAAACGATCGTATCGAAGAGTAACCTCGCGATTGTCTGGCCCGATAACAAGCCCGAAGAGCCACGAGGTAAACAACGATCGACGGGGAAAATTTCTTCTTTGAATGGACGAATGGCTCGCAATCGATATTCGCGAAACAATGCGTCCTCGGTTTTTCCCAATCGAGAAAGCACCGCATCGACGATCGCCGCGCCAAGGAGGAGAGATCGTGTCGGCGAATCGATACGGCCGGAGGCGAATTGCAGTGTCTGCGACCACTTTCTGAAAGCTGTAAATAAAAAAAGATGGAAAGGGAGGAAAAAGTGGCGCGGGAGGTTTAATTAAAAGCAAGTCTGCTGTGCAGAGGGAGGAGGAGGACGGGTCAGGAACAATGGCGGCCATTGTGTCGCGAGGTATTTAACAGGTTTTCCAGTGCGGTGGCCGCCGTTTTCCATTCGATCCATTTCTTCGAGCAAGAATAGAGCCCTCCTGGAATAAAATAGGGAAACTGTTGTCCGCCGGCCAGTTTATTTCGAAGGTGGATCGCCGCGATTCGATCGTGTTCCAACACGCTGAACAACACTCTTGGCTTCGCTTTTAGACTTTCGATCGAATATCGAGCCGTTTTATCTATTATCAAACTATGGAGGAAATCTCATTCACCTCGCGAAGCTTCGTCGAGCACATGCACTCGAGTCTATCTATCTGCTATCGGATATATACATATATATATATAGCTTCAAGCGAATTTCTTTTTTCTTTTTTTCTTCTTTTTCTTTTTCACCATCCAACTACGAACAGACAGAGTATCGAATAATAATTACGTCAACGGGGGAATGATGTGCTCGACGTTTGCTCGACGTTATGATTTCTCTTTATTCGCGGATTGAAAAGGATAAAAAAAGAATAAAAAGCGATGTAAATAGATAAGTAAACACGTACAATGGATAAAAGAGATGGAAGAAATGTTAGAGAGATTGCGAAGAGTGTTTATTAATTGACTTTTTTTATTGGAAAAGTCGATAGATTCGTAGATGATCATAGTTTGATCGATTCGAATGCCGCAAATTTTCATTTCATTGGATACATTTGTTTGTAATGAAAATTTTTTTGCAGATGACACGTCTACATTTAAAAAAAGAAACCAATTCGTTGAAATAAAACAATATAACAATATCGAACAAAGCGAACTTTTGTCAAATCTCACTCTCAGAAGCCGGAATAAAAATTCGGAAAAAGAACGGATAAAATCAGGAAGCGCAAAATGCTCGATGATTGACGACCGTAAAAACGGTTTGCGTTTGCCAACAGAGTCCCTTGGCGTGGTTGGATAAAAGGAATCAAACGAACGACCGCGACGTTTTAACATTTCGTCGGTTGTGCATTATGGTAATGCACCGGGAGACAAGGGTGTAACGAGCGAGAAATTCCTCGCTCGCGGGGTAAGAAGCCTTTCTCGACGAATGAAAAGGAAAAGTTGGGGCACAGCGGTACGGATCTTTCAAGGAAATGAACGGAAGAAGGTGTATCTTGGTCTACAGTCGTTTCCAGAAAGATGCATGAAATATGAGCGTTGACAAGAGTTTACAAGCCGATACTTGGTTCGTTTTTCCGCGTCGACTGTATCAAATGTCCTCTGTGAAAGAACAGACGACTGCAAGTTTTGAAAGGAAGCTTTAATTTTCGTATAAATATCTTCGAGCTACGAAATAATAATATCTTGTACGTTTTAGAAAGGAAATATTGCATCACTACTTGCAGTAGTTAAAGACGATGCAAGTAACTGTTCATCGGTTCATCCATATTTCTAAATTCTGTCTTAATTAAATTGCGGATTACTTATTGCAAGATCAAATTTTATGAATATACCGCGGAAATGGAATTTATGCGGATGTTTGTTTTACTTTGCAAATATATTATATTCGTGTTTGCATATTTCTGAGGAAATTAATAACTCATACTTCGGTATGTAAAATCTTTTTATATACACAAGTTTATCATTCAATTATCGGTATTCCATTTAAATACCTTTTTAAGAATAATTTTTTCTCGTCGGCGTGGAACGTAACGTAATTAGAAAAAGTTAAAAGCGAAAGACTAATTATACTTGAATCCAAATATAAACTGCACTCTACTAAAAATTTCTCTCTCATGAATATCGATCAATCGATAAAGAAACAACGTACAAAAAGAAAAAAAGAAAAAAGTAGAAATTCTACGAATATTTATCGAAGCACAATGATCTCTCTGACTAGTAAAACTCATACACGAAAGGCAGTTTTTTTGCAAACGACTAAAAGTTTCTCGCGTGATGTTACGTGGGGATGGATAACGAGAAGGGGATTTGCAAGAATGACTCACGTTAGTTTCTTACGAGTCACGCCAGAAAGTCGCAACATAAAGTACAAAATAGTACGGGAAACACCGATTTGGACGCATTCGTATCACGATATCGAACAGGTAGAGACCGGTTTCCTGGTTCTTCGTGCACGAATCACGCGTGTCGCGAACCACCTGACTGCAGACCCTCACGAAGTCTCGATTGATTCTTCTGCACCACGAAAAGGGAGAATAGCTTCGACCTTTTGGCGTAAGTGGGTAGAATGACGTAGAACGATGTTTAGAAATGTTTTCAGAAAGTGAATTTTAATCTAGCGAATGTAGAACTCGTTTACTTGATTATTGATATAGAACTTTGTATAATTGCTTCTTTTTTTAAATTTTTTTTTTTTATTAGTAATTTTACGTACCAATTGAAACGTACGAGAATGATGAAAATACGAAACGTTCGCTCTCCATTGACCTGGTTCTCGAATTACAATCGTTCTTTTTCGTTTCGATAATTCTCATTAAATATCGAGATGAAATATTTGAATCAATCCACTGCTAAATATTCTATATACAATTTTTCATGATATCTTTTATGCATCATATCGTTATAAATACATTACGAATTTTTATGTAGATAGAACAGGGTTTCAACATTTTAACGTAATACGATCAAAATCAGTAATTTTTTTACGTACAGTAATTTGCATTATGATATGTAACAATAATTTTATCGAGGTTTTTTTTATCGTAAATTTGTGTTATCTGAAAAAAATTAAATTCTACGTAACGAGATATATATATATATATATATATATTCGGATAATATTTAAATTTTTTACTTAATTTAATGATTTAGTTATTTTATACATATTTCTTATATACTCTTTGTTACGAAAACTATTTATACTTGTCGTTCATGTAAAATATCGCGAAATGTATAAAAAAAACGATATATTTGCATAAAAAATCGCAGTCCAGTTATAAAACAAAATTGCATTGAACCGAGAATAAGATTTTAATTATCGATTAAAGTTCGAAGATAAAAAAATCTTTCGCATCATTGATCAAACATTTCCGCGCGAGACGTCATTCGGTCGTTCATAATAAACGGATAAAGTAAATATCTTCGAAGACCCGGCAAATCCTGGTTTATCCACGATGTGTATAGGCGAAACCGAAGCTTTAAAAGGTATTCGCATTGTGTTCACAGTGGTGTCTATGTCGCAGACTTTATCCATGAAGCCAACACGCAGCCTATGCCGAAGGTAATTCGTGAACCGAGCAAATCGTGATTAGATTACAAGTTGAAACGTAGCGTGGCAGGCTTGCCAATTAAATCCCGGAACGTTGCCAGAGTTCTCTAATAAAATAGTAGATATACAGGAAAACGGCGGTAATCTACGATCGAAACGAGACATCGCCGAATGATAACCGAATATCAAATCTGTTGAATCTTGTCTTTCATTAATCTATTTCAAACTCGAGCCCTAAATTTCTTCATTCAAGATTTATTTCTAACGTAATAAGAAATTATTTATTTACCGAGAAGCAAAAATTGAATTATCAAGTAAGAAATCAAAAATTGTTATTATCTAATAATTTTTTAACTTAATAAACTTAAACAATTTTTTCGATAAAATCCAGATTTCATAACAGTTGAAGAACAACTTTCGTCCGCCATTATATTAAATATTATATTTTATTTTAATAACATTATTATAATGGAATCAAATGATGAATGGCAAAAATGAAAATTTCTATTTGCGTTATTTCGCAACAACAATCATTTATTTCCGTCAAGATCCTGTTGTGCAATTAATCTTTGTTATTAACAGTACAGTGCAAACTTTATGCACGCTTCCGTATTCAACAGTGATTTACAACTTTTTAAAATAAATTAATTCAACGCGGCAGCAAAGATGGAGAGAAATCCCCGGTGATATTTTTGATGAAATTAAAAAATCATTTGCGAAAAATCCGAAATGGCAATTGCCATTTCAACTGATGACTTCATCCCTCACATTTGACATTTTTTTTCTTTATAACGCGATCGTATACCCGATATGCATCGTCATAAAACATTTACATTCGCTCGCATTAAATATATTAGGAAAAAAAAAAAATAAAAAAAGAAACAAAAGAGTAATATTTTATAGTCTCTGATAACTACAATCGCAAGATTTGATCGTGGATTAGAAGATAATGGGTCGGGACTTCCGTGTTTTCTTCAACACGCTTCATTTCAGACTGCAATTCATAAGAGAGTATACACGAGAGCGATACGTATCGGGCGCATTAACGGTCGAGCCACGTTCTACGATCGCATCTTGCGTCTACGTGCATCATCCTTTAGCGCGCATTAAACGCGATCAAGCAACGGTTACGTGTACGAACGCAATTTATGCGCGAGAGGCTGGCTACGTTCTAGGCGTTATATCATCGGTGACAGGGTCCGAGCTAGGCTCGTGTACTCGCCGTGTGTAAATAATAAGCGAAATAAGAGGAAGTGTGTAACACCAGGTGGAATGCCGCCGAAACACGCATCGGTTGAAAGTTAGAAATGGTATATCAGGTTTTCAAACTAGGTTTCCTGGCCAAGTGCATCTGTTTTTGGAAATTATGAATCGTTGAAGCGTGTGTGTGTAAATTATTATTTTTTTCTTCTTCTTCGAAATTTAGGCATCCCTTGCTAATTTTCGAAAGTCCAGAAAATCTTATGTGGACAAATATAGAAATTATGGATTTCAAGCGAGCAACGATTTGTGAACAATATTATAATGGAAAGATAACAGAAATCTTTTTATCATATACGATAGGAAAAGTGTATACATTTCTAATAAATAATTGGCGAGTGATTTTCTGTTGGATAAAAATAATTTTATCGAGAATGAAATTTCGTTATTTTTAATATCCACCGATAAATTTCCATTGAAAAGTTCTCTTCGTTACATTAAGCGCAAATAACCGAAATATTTCTCATCCCGTTAAACGAAATATCCCGTATTATCGTATAAAACGTACACATATACGCGCACAATGGGGATATTTCAAGCAAACTTTCCACGAGACGAATAATTAAAGTAAATATCACGATCGAGTGGAATATCACAAAAGCGTGGCGTGCACTTTGCGGAGAACGGTCGAATTATGCAAGGGTGGCGGGTATCGAACCGGGCTGGCACAATTGCATCCCATCCTCGTCGCGATACATTATAGCACGAGTTTACACGCGTGGGCGGGCCGGCCAGCGCGTAATAAACGCTGAGTTGTCATCAGATACGCGGGATACGGTTTATCAGCGACCGATTAAACGATCAGAGTCGAATCAGAATTGCGCCGTGGTCGATTCGCGTGCCCGGAACCGACCTGTTCAATTATATTTTATTTATAGGGGATCTATAAAGCTAAGCGCGCGCCTGTAATTCGGCCTGTAATTCCACTCACGATAACACGAAGAAGAAGGTTAATTAATTAAATTTCTATTCTTAATTTACGCTCGGATAACGCTCAATTTATTTCCATTGTTCCTATGTATAAAATCATCGTGAAAATGCAATCGAATCGGTCCTGTTCGATATTAGAGCGAAATGGAAAAATAAAAAAAGAAGGAAAAAGAAAAACGAACAAAGTGAAACGATCCAGAAGGGAGAGACCTACTGACTCGCGAAAATAATGCCCTTCAGAACGTTCTTGCGTTCTCTCACAAAAGGATCGCGTAGAGCGAGATGGACTGGAGGAAATAAAATAGTACTAGACGGTATCTGGGTCACCTTAAAGGGCACACGCCTAGCCGAATTACCGAGGAAGAGAGAGCGAGAGAGTCTGTTCGATTGAACCCAACCCCTTCTAACTAAATCTTCCTAAGTCTGTTCCATTAACCAGTGCTTCTCCAAGCTTCGTCTCGATCTTGAAATTTCGATTATTTCGGATGATCGATTGGTCGTGTTATTTGAGATCGAGATCGGATTTGTCTTGTTAGATCCTTGTTATTAGAGTTTGATGCGAACGTATATAAGCACATCGATCTTGTCTGTTCTATCTGTTTGAACCGACGTGAGAGGAAAATGGAATCGGAGACGATAAACGAAAAAAATATCGTTTATTATTTTCGGTTCGACGATAAAAGTTCTTGTATATAGTTTTTCCTTCCCGTGCTTGGAAAGATAATAGAAATTTTTCGAACGCGGTTGACGTAAGCTTCGAAAATTGTGTGTGTATAACAGTCGAATACCGATGTAATTTATGGAGGCAAGAACATCGCGATAAATCTAAGCGGAAAAGGATCGAAAAAGAAAAGGTGAAGTCGAGCAGAAAGAAAAATACGTTTCCGTCACGAATATTATTGAATTATTGATCTGAAAATATATTGTCGATGGTGAATCCCTTTCAGCGGATGGAATTTGGATACGAAAGAGAGGCAACATACGCGGATAATAATTTGCTTTGCACAGTAAATAATGTAATCCTTGTTCAACGTAGCGAGAGATGAAAGCTACTTTTATACGTATTGGAAAAATTCCCTTTATAATTTTTCTTTCTTTCCACTTTTCTAGCGTTGTTAGGATTAAAGCAGTTGAGGACAAAAGGCAATGTGGTAGATCCAATAAGGCTTAAAATAAGCTTGGTCAGTATGGACAGAATGACAGGCAACTATAAGCAAGAGACAATATTGTATGTCCAATAAGAAACCTGTCTTGAGTCTATATTTCTCTGGTTTTACGTAGTTCTGTTTTTAACATTATCCACTGACAACAGTGGACAAAATAAAAAACCCAGAAGATTTAAATTTCAAGTTGTTATTTTATTAATTTTGTTGCCTCTAGCTTTGCCCTCAGCATTGCATGACATTTGTGTCTGTAAAAACGTCAGGCTGAGCTATATTGTTCTTTTATGATGCTTTTTTTGATGCTTCTCTTTGATGTTATTTTCTAACATTTTATTTAACATCTTATTTAAAAGTTAATGTAAATGTTATATCGCTTGATATATTCCTCAGGTATACATATTTGCACACATTTCTTTTTACTCATTAGATATTATACAAACATTCACATTTTAATATTATATACACGTTTGTCCAAGTATCATTTTTTTGACGACCTACCTGTCACTATGTTTAACCGTCAAAGTGTTTACTTCCGTTTAATTTTTTTACGTGTAATAACGATAATATTGTTGAATTTGAAACGAAAATGATTCAAATAAAAATATAATTTTATTTTACTTAAAGTTTTAAGAGTAAATTGAAATATTTAAATATAGAGGGTATATAGAAATAAATATTGCATTATGAAATCAAGAAAGAAAGAAAATAATATATATTTGATTGATTCTTTTCCATTTAATCGATTATTTGTTATCCTCAAAACAAAACACGCGAGACCTTCGATTCTTATGATACAATAACCTCGGGAATTTATGATGATTCATTTGTGTAATCAGGGTGATTCGATACGTGAATCATGTTTCAAAGTTAGCTGTACAAATAATACATAAATATCGATTAATCTATTTAAAAATTTATCATTACCTTTTTATATATTCTTCTATATTCTCACAAAATTAATACACGAAACACAGTCCAAAAAAGAGAAAAGATAAAGAACCATAAAAAAAGTAAAGAAAATATGAAAATCACAAAAAGCAAGCGGTATAAGCGATTCGTTTCATTCAGCGGTAAATCAAGGTCGTTTATTCGCGAGAAGCCACTCATCTTGTCATCGATCATTCATAACAATAAAACCATTACGATCACGCTATTCATAGCAAGTCGGAAAAGAAGATCAATAAATACGTTTCAATTTGTCAAGCCGATCCAACGATGTCTCATTAACGCCGGAGACATTCTACTTCCGATCTATATATATATATATATATATATATATATCCATCGATATCGATCGTTATACTAAAGTACCAGATCGAATTCGCGGAAAACCGACGACGAATCACGAAGCAATTGATCGAACTACATCGTCCACGTGTTTCTCGGAATATCGATCCGATAAGACAGATTTCTCTGTTATCACGGACGCGAGGATGGCGCCATCTAACGAACAGTCTTGGAAGCTAATAAATCTCCGAGTGCGCGCGCCATCTTTCGTGGGGTGGTGAAGCCAATTTAGGGGTAATAATTAAAGCGCGTTACCGATTGAGCACAGTCGGTAAGTACGTTGTGCGGTATTCGCATGCACATAGCGCATCGATTTCATTTATGCTTTCACGAAATTCAAACAGATGGCAAATCTTTCGATTCCGTCTGAGCATGCGCCGATGCACGCATATGCGGGAATATTTAATTCGATAAACCGCTTACCCCAAGTGTTCTCTTCCAGTTCGTTTTACATTTGCAATTCAATAAGGGAGGGATTTGCGATGCAATGAGATATACATGTGAAACATTACCTTGTTCAGAGTATCGTGGCTAGTTAGGATATGCTGGCTACCGTCGGGATGTAGGATACGATCGACCGAATTCGGTCTAGGAACTCCATCCAACTGGCTGGCCTCTTTCAACTGGGGTGGCGACGGCGGTGGCGGCAGCTGCTCCTCTACTCCTCCACCAGCGTAACGGGTCTTCTGTAACCCCAAAATTTCCTCGTTTAATTATTCCGCCGATCGAATTTTCAGTGAGATTCTTAAAAACAACCACCATTTTCCTTTATAGCCATTTCTAAATACTGACGTGCACACCATCGAAAATCATTCGAAACAATTTATTCCGTCGTAAGTTGGCCGATTTTGATTTAACATACGATTGCTCGTGTTCTAATTTTGCATTGGTTTGTTGTTGTTGTGATTGTTGCACTTTCACGATATCGCTCGGTCTAACTTTCGGCACGTTTAGAAAAATCATTTTTCAAAATTGTGAGAATAAATTGAAAATGAAAATGAAAGAAGAAGTGCACAACCGATAGTGAGCAAGGTTTTGACTGACGTGCCAGTATTATCGGGTTTCGATATCGATGATGTCGCCACCGAGCTAATCCTCCGCAATCCCGGATTTCGTTTCATTATCACGACCGAGCAAGGCTTCCGGATGCGACGACCGGTCGAGTGGCCAAGCACGGCATCAATGATCGAACGTTTATTGAAACCTCTCCGTTTGAAGCGGCGAATATCTTGCCATACGTGAATAAACGCCAATGTGAATGTCGTCTGTGTGGCTTTAATTCAACGAAACCTATTTAATTGCATTCTTTTCTTCTTTTCTCACCTTTTTCATGAATTCTATTGAAGTTAAATTGTTCGTAAATAAATTAATATAAATTAAAATAAATTTGGAAGAATTGAACATGAAAATATTTAATTTTTAATATCGAAATAATTAATAATCGAATAACTTAACGAGATCGTGTATATTTCGTATTCCAGATTTTTTTTTTTAGAATTTTAAAATATTTTTTACGATATTCTAAAAATCTAAAAATAAATGATCTTATGATGTTATATATTTTTTTTTAATTATATCAACGTAAATCGCAAATTTTTTCTGACATTCCGTGTGACGAATAAAACAAATCGATGCAGTTTCCGACTCAATTTACCGAGCGGTCAATTTTTCAGCGTTTAAATGCAACCATGACGATAAATGAACTCTGCGCGTGTTCATGCGCGGCTACATGGAAATGGGAGACTGGTATAAATAAACAGCGGCTTCCTGCTTTCCGAACAAATCCAGCTAAAAGCTTGTGTGAAATTTCGAAGCATATTAAATCATTAAACATCGAAACATACGAGTGATGCGATTGCGTTAAAAAAAAAAAAAAAAGAAGAAGGAGAAAAAAACACGGAAAATCATGGATGCTGGATTCGTGTTTCTATAAATTATTCCCTGTCGCGCTTTCACGTTTCAATGGTTATGGATCGAATACCCGATCCTCGTTTATTCGAGTGAATAGCCGAATTCATAATGGCGGATAATGATGGAATCAAATTTTATATATGAACCTAGAAATTTAAATCCAACACGAAATCGAACACGAAGTTAAATCCAATACGAATAGCTCATTTCGATAGGATTCAATTGTTATTCATAAGAGCTGATGTTTCATTTTCTGTACTCTTAACCTATAAAATACACGGTACAAGTTTCCTCTCTGAAGTGTCGGATTGTCGCAGATTTAATTTCTCTCAAGAGACTCGAACAAATTTTTAAATCCAATCGAGTCGTTCTTATTTGAATTTATGCTCTAATCAAATTACTAAGTTTAGAATTATAGAGAAATCAAAAGTTCAATTAAAATTTCGTTGAATTTTGGATGTTGTAGAAATAAATGTAAAATATTGTTATATATATATCTTTTTTTTTTTTTTTTTGATGTGTTTTAAGTTTGGAAGTTCGAAATTTAAAATACATTTCGTCCATGAATATTAAAAACGATAGAAGAATACAAATGGAATTTTTATCGAGAGACTTACGTGATTCCAACAGCATCCGCAAAAACTGGTCGATCGTTTCGAAGCACGCGTGACAACGTTACGATTTACGTGTTCCCCGAAATGACAGGTTCTCTTTGTTCTTCGTTTGCGTACCTTAATAGGTACGCCGTACATATAGTCGCTGAAACGACGTCGCGAATGACGCACGATAGACACCCAATCGATCATTGTGTCACTGTGTTTGATCCCGTTTTACCGTTTATTCACGTTCACTTTGCACGAGAACTTATAAATTTGTTTCTCTCCATTTTTAATCTTCGGCCAATCTTTTTCAATCCATTTTTTTCGATAAACAATTACAACATTAAATGTATATTATAATCTTTAATTATATCCAATATCGAAATAATCCTGAATCACTAAAATTCCACTTTGCAACTATTTAACTTTGTTTCGCTTCTGTTCAAGCGTGTGTGAAAAATTTAATTTTATTCCTTCCTATCATTTCACATTACACCACTATTTTCACTATGGGATTTTCGGATTTTTTTATTCGTAACGAGACACTTTAAAATTTCGACACGAGTTTTTCACAAAATCATTATATAATTATTGCTCGTAAAAGAAAAAAGAAAAAAGTCAGTAAAACAGTCTTTCCTTTCGTTTCAACGAACGTCGTTTCACGACAAATATTCGCGTTCAACTATCGGTTTGAAACACTCGTCCACGGTAAGTCTGTTTTCCTGTAGGATCGTGGAACAAACTAAGGAAAGGGTATCGGGTCGAGAGGAATCCCGATCGAAAGGAACTCGATGAAAGCTTGGTAAGAATAGGTAGGAAAGTAGTTCTCGTAAGAAGTCTCGCTTTGAGGGATGAATAGTGGCTGGTGCAGCTCTTTCGACGATCCCGCGGATGGTACGCGGCCAGATAAAGAAGTTGCGCCAAGTGAAAAATGAAATTTAAAGGCTGGCTGGGCCCCGATCGGGACGTTTGAAAGGCTCGGCGTTAATGCAAGAAAAATGTTCCGTGTATTTCTTTCGTGTAACGAGGAAATCGTTTCGAGCGTTATCGTAGAATTTGTTGTGCGAGGTGAAAGGATTATTCTCAGGTTGTGGTCGAAACACAAAAGACAATGTTTGATCCGTTTTTATTTCACGAAAGACAAGCTTGTTTTATTACAGGTACGAGGGAAAAGTTCAAAGCTTTTAAAACGTTTAAACACATTTCCAAGAATACCAAACAACATCATTAAATTGTTTACAAGAGAATATCACGAACCACGGACAAAATGGTAGCCATAGTTAAACGTTTCGACGCAATTATTCGATGCTTTTATTCGATTATGGATCCGTATCATCACGTACACGGAAGTTAAGTAAAATATATATATATAAAGAGGTTTTCCACGTTTTGAACGAAGATCACGTGCTCGATTTCACCATTGTTTTCGTTGTAGTTTGGCTTGGCTGGAAATAATGATTCCTCGAAGAGGAACGACTGACATCACCCACGGACGTCAGCTTATTTTCCTTAGCCCGAAGTTTTGAGAAACTACTGTTTCTCGGGCGTTCGTTTTATCTCAACCTCCTTAAACAACTGATCTCTCATCATAGGGTTTTTCTTCCAAGAAAAACAAGAGGTCTGGCAAGGTCGACTATTCGTGTCAATTAATGGTTCCCGATTTTCTGATTCCTGGCGCCAGTATCCACGTGTTCCTGATCTTCATTGATCAACGACCACTTCTTCGACGAAGTGATCTTCTGTTCCAACGAAGTGAATCTTCTTTCGAAAACAACACATAAATTCGCATCATCGAACAACGTAATAATTCAGAGTAGAAACTTCCACATGTTCCGCACACGTGTACGCGAATGGTAGAAGAGTATTCTACTACCATTTACCGTTCACAAAATTTCGTTTCGTCGAACACAAGAGAACAAGGGACAAATTGTTGTTGCGCCTCGATCGAGAGGAGAGAATTTACAATTGAGGGGAGAATAAAGTTGGACAGTGGAAGCAAAATTAACGAATTCGACGAAAGAGGACGGGAAGAGCCGCGACACGTCGTGTACGAACCTCGAAGGGATGGACGTCAATGTCGGCACTGGCGTTAGAGCGTCTCGACGTTGGTGGTCGCCACGTTTCGGCACTCCTACCAACGCGTCCTGATCTAATTCCGACACGCTTCTTTCCATCGAACGTTCGACTAACACGATCTTAGCACCGTTCAATCCGTGTTCAACGAGCGTGCTTTCTCGTTTGCAACCGTGACAAAGGATTAATCCCATTTTCCACGTGAATGAGCTCACGCGTGCCGCCAGACCTTTCTCAGCTTTCTGATTCTCCTCAGTTTCGATCCGTTTCACTCGATACTGTTTGGATAGCGGATTCATTCATTCACGCGACGGGCGTAAATATTCTTCTCATCTATTCGTCTCGTTCAAAATGAAATACATCTAAAGTGACCAGTGAGTAAAGTAGTTGTCTTTTCACGATTTGCATAGATTTTTATATTTCTTTTATATCTCTAGAGCTTTTATAATTCTATATCTATAATGGCGATAACGAAGTACAAAAATATCTACGATGGATCGTAGTTAATAATACTGGAGATTATTTTTTCGTAAAATTTTTGTAAAATCGACAAAATATATTTTGTATTGGTACTTCGAAAAAGAGTTCTCGATATCGTAAATATTCTCAGAACACTCTAAGATGTGAATCAGAATATCGATGTTCGACAAGTGAAAATTTACATATCAGCCAGTTAATCAAAGTTCGCGCGGTTATTCGATGACATGGTGACGAGTAACGTTTATGTTTATAATCTGCGCGCCTGAAACGTCGCTATTATTTCATTACCGTCCTTTCCGCACAGATGTAATTTCGACACGAAACGTTGCGGACATAAGGCACAATTATCGTGGACGGATTCGTTCTGGCTTTCGGCACGGAGAATTGATGGATTGTGTGAAAATTACACGGTTTATCGCTTCGATTAAAGTCTTTAAAGTTTAAATTAAGCTGATTGACTTGGAAATAGAGTAACGGAAGAAGTATTTATATTTACATTTATATTAAAATTAAAAGTATATATATAAAATTAAAATATTGGATAATTATTTAGAATTTTATAAAAAAAAAAAAAGAAGAAGAAAAATCTTATGATCTAGTAATTGTAATAATTTTTGAAGTTTTTTCTTCTGTCAAGGGAATGGCTGTGGCAAAAAATTAATACGTTTCGAATTCCCGGAAATAATCAAGATTAACGATTATAGGATTGTCCTTTATCAGTTTAATTCAGATTAATCAGCTCAATGAAATCAAATGGAATATATTATATATCTATAGTTTCCACACTTTATTTGCAAATACGGTAACCGCCTAATAGAATTGATAATGCAGTCACGTTGATTTCTGGCATAATTTACAAATTATCTCGCCGCAACCGAGCCTATTATTGCTCTATGTTTAATCGTTGACTTTGTGCTCTCCGCTAATCGGCGAAATGACGTGTAAAATCGAAGCGTGTTTCAATCCATGTTCACAGACGGAGTGATAAGTAAATGAAATTATCGCCTATGTCGTTTCTCGTTTGTTTTTGCACGCATTATCTGTATATCTCCATCGTGTTTCTCATCTCTTAAAAGAGAGAGAGAGAGAGAGAGAGAAAGAGAGAGAGAGAGAGAGAGAGAGAGAGAGAGAGAGAGAGAGAGAGAGAAAGAAATTGGCTTTTATCGTACCGTCAACTTTACGAAATGAATTCCATTATACGAAATATTCGTGGACGCACAATAAAATCTATTCTAAGAGAATGCGGATCTCGGAAGGAAATAAGCAGAAAGATGACGAGGATTGCCAGGATAAATGCGTCTCTCTTTTTTTTCCGCTCTGTTCGTCGCGGAAATGAGAAAACGAAAAGAGGGAAGAACGTCGGAAACTGGAAAATTATAGTTCGTTCTTGATGCAAAATAGATTAATTTCTGTTTTTGTCATGGAAAAATAGTCCATTATGAGTGGCATCAAAAAAAAAATTGTGCAATGTTTCGAGATTCCATTTATTAGCAAGAATACTTTTGATTAACTATTTGATTTCGCGAGTTTAAACATTTTTCTTATGTAAAAACGAGAATAGAAGAGTAGATTAATAAGAAAATATCGACAGTCACTAATTGATCGACTAGCATTTTGCAGCTAATGTTGCGGAGGAATTACATGGGAGAAACACGTCGATAAAATAGGAAACGTTGCAGTTATAGCGCAAGAGAAGAAACTTGAGATTTCCTTATTGCCAACCGAGTCTCGATGATTCGATTCACAATCGATTAAATTAAGATATCGTTGAATATATTAAAAAAAAATTTACTTTTCATACAGTTTAATTTTTTAAAAATATATCTTTTTTAAATTTTTGAAATTAATTGGGAACACAAGTGGTATAATTGTTAAAACTTATTAGTTAGTATCCTTCGACAACGTTTTTTGAGCAACGTCATTCTTTCAAGTTACAAATTAAGAACAAGAACAGATGGAAAATTAATCGTGACACGACATTATTTACAATCTTACGAACCTGAGTTTCGTCTACGTGGTCTGGAGCCTCTGGACTGGCCGACTTACGGCCATAAATGTTCGACAGAGTCTGGTTCACCGGGAAGTCTGGACCACCCTGCAATAACCACACGATCTAAAAACATCTCTACATGTTCTTTCAATAAGAAAACGATAAGTACTTCCGGTAAACTCTGTACATTTTATTTCAAAACAAACGCTGTTAAAGCATCGTATACGGTACACACATGAATATTCATGTTCAAAACTGCATCATTTAACAAATTCAAAATTCGTAATTAACATAATCAATATCCTTTCTCCCGACAACCGCAACCATCGTTCTAATAGCGGATTAAACATGCATAAAATAATAGATTTCGAAAAGCCCTGTTGTTGTACAGTTTGGAAATCGATAGACCAAATATCTACAACGTTAGAACCCTCTCTACGGTTCTACGGTCCACGCTTTCTACGCTCCAGATAAATCAATTACAACTTGGAAACAAGGAGAAATTCAATACGCCCCTAATTTACGATGTCCTCTTTCTGATCACGATCCGCCCTCCCCTCCCTCTATCAATTCCAAATATTCCAAATATTCCAATATTGAACTCATGCGATAGTCGTACATACACGTACATGTGGGTGGCCAGATAAATTCGAGTCGAACAAATCTCTCCATGATTTAATTTCCAATTCAAGAATTAAGCCTTAACTCGATCCCTGGACTGGCAATTTAAACTTCTTGTTTTCCTCTGTCTTCGTCGCGTTTCCAGGCGCGTCCAGCCGTTCGACGTTCGATTCGATCATTTGGTCCAGAGAGTGGTACAGTTGGGCCAGGCTTGGAAGGCGGGCAAATAAATAGTACCGGCGAGACGCAAAGTCAATTATCGTTGAACGGAAGTTGATGGAAGTTCCGCCGGTACGCGTATTGCAACCGCGTTAAACGAGCCAAACAGAATTATTCATGGTGAACTTTCGATGCGCAGGTGTGTTTAACATCCCGCGCCACTTTTCCTCGATGCGGCCTATTCGTGCACGTTGCACCCTTTATTAAATATACACTATTACCCCTATCGTCCTCGTTTGCACCGACTGTTTGTTCAGCTTCGCGTCAGAGAACGTCAAACTCGATAATAGATATTGTACTCGTTGCTCACGCGTCAATAAACCTCGTCAAGATTTTCTTTTCTGCTGCTGCTGCTGCTGCTATATCGCGAGATGAATAAAATTGAAAATAAACTTTTCTAATTTTGAAATCAACGACGAGTTTATTTCATTGCTGAATATTACTGGGATCGAAGTTTATCTTTCGGAAAATTATGCATCGATATTCATTCTCGAAGCTATTCGTTTTAATATCAATCCACTTTAAAGTTAAATAAGATTGATCGATTTTTACATCAAGATCATCTCAAGGTATATTATATATGTTCCTATTATAAAACCGAAAAATTGTCTTTACCATTTTATTTTTTTACGCAGTTTCGCTGTTATAAATTCTCTATTTCGAGTTCCTCCCTTTCTTTTTATTGCTTAATTAATCGCGAATTGCATCAGAAATGAAACCTTTTTAAACGCAAAGGAAGACGAGTGTAAAAACCGAGAGAAAGAAAGAGCGGATAAAATGGAATTGTCTGAAGAATAAAAGAAACTCGGATCGATTTATCGCGTGGAAAGAAAATGTAAACGAAATACCACTTTCTGGATGTCGATCGAGAGGAAAACGTCAAACTTTGGAATACTCGTTTGACGTAGCGTGACGGTTTCACGCTAGAAAAGTATCGAAGAGATGCCACGATTCTCTGTGTATATTACAATATATTTGTATTATATTTATACGAACGGAACGAACGCAACGATATATTTGAATCACGATTATCCACGCGTGCAAATTGAAAGAAAATACGAGGCTGAATAAAACACGCCCGGCTATTTTTCCAATTTACCGGATATAAAATCATTTTTGCGCTCCCCGGATCGAGGAGGAATTTACAAACTGAAATTACCGATGAAATATTAGCTACACGCGCCGGGTCACTCGTAGCTATCATGACGACATCGTTTATGCATTCCGTGACATTCGTGAAACGTGCCATGATCCTTTGTCATCCTCGTACGTTGCAACCTATTACAATACAAAGAGCTTAGTGGGCAATAAAGTACAAGAGACAGTAATTCGTATAAACCATTTAAGATTTTAATACGCGCCCGTATTATTGTTTGTACAAGAAAGATACTCGAAGGCGTGTTGAATAATTTAGATAAAAAGATCTAACCTATTTTTACAAACTTGCATTATAAAATGGAATAATTAAATGGAATAATTATTTTCAATATCAAGAATACATATATATTGTACTCTTCGATAATTGATCGATTAGCTTGCAATTAAGTCTCGTGCGTATCGGGAGGCTACTTTTGAATCGAAGTTTTCGAGGGTGAAGTATTGTTTTCAGACAAGAGTTTTCGCCTCTAAATTTATCTTATGCGAAAGTTTCGCGGTGGCTTCATTTCGATGCATCAGAAGAGTTCCCTTCCCGATCTCGGGACTTCAAACAGACGCGCGCTACGTTTGCCGAAGACTCGAGACTCGGTCTCATCTTCGAATAAACGAACTCGACGCACAAGTGCCTTTTCAATTCGTCTTGCTCTGCCCCGGCTATATACGGAATCACGCGTGCTTTCTCTCAAGCGGAACCGCTCCCGTATCTCAGGCCGAAAATAATCAACGAGATAGAGGCGGAGAACAATAAGAGTTTCCTTACGAAACGAAACTATCTCTCAACGATATCGAGTGGAATATCGGAGGGGTATTTCGAAAAATATTCGTAAAGCAAATTTTTAGAATATTCCAGAGCGTTGCCTTTAATAGGATTTAATGGAATTTCAAGATAAATTACCAGGACAGATATATATTTATTTCTATTTTTTCGTTCGAGATTCTTCAAATTGGTTCTCGATGTACGTACGCTCGTCCAATTTCGGTAATTCTCCATCTATTCACGTTATAGTGTTTACGGGTGATGACAGTTTGGCCGTAACTACTCGCGTATTGACGCTTACCCGATCACATTCGTTGGTTCGCAAAACGGTCCAGCATATCCACCGGCTCTAGGAGCCCTATCTAGGGAGCTTATAGAAGTTTAACAGGCGCGACGAGTTGCCGCAGCAGTTGAACGTTGCCAATAATTTTCGTTTCTCTCGATTCGACCCTTCCAATCGGTGGCCCCTTGTTGGAAATTCGATGGACCATAGAGAGGCTTTCGAGTTGGCGTGTAAGTAAGCGTGGCGGAAACGTGGAAACGTTTCGAAACGTGGCAAAGGTTGATCGATCCTCGCCACGATATATTATCGAATTGTTCTCTTGTGGAAGATTCGATTCCACGCCGGGAATACGAGACGAGAATTCCACTCGATGGCCAATTCCAAGTTTTATCGATCGACTCGAACGATTGCAAAGTATACACGAAACATGGGAATACCTGAACTTTCAATTACTTGATAGTTTGACCTCGGTATGTACAGTTACATTTTTCATCGCGACAACCTGCTCGCTACGGTTTCTTATCGAGAGAGAGAAAGAGAATGGATATACGTTACATGTATGAGATCGAGGAAAGGGGATTTTGGTATTTTGATATCGAACTGTTTGATCGGTGAAAATGGAATTTTCAGAGACGAGAATAGAACGATTTTTAAAATACACAGTCAAACCGGAACGGAGCGAATTTCTTCTTTGTCAACGTTTTTACAAATTCCACCATGAAATTCGAGTTTATGTAACACGTTATAAATTGGATAAACGTTTGTCTCTTTCAAAATGAAACCTTCTATAAATGTCTACACACATATATCTTATATACAATGCTGAAAAATCCTAAGAGATAGCACAACAAGGATAAGAGAGATATTTTATAAGAACATTCAACGAAAGCTCTAAATATTGCTCGAGATGCGCTTAAGCTTCCTCCAAAGCTTATAAAAAAAATCTCATCTGTGCGCGTATCTCCTATATCCCCTCCTCGATAACGATTGGTTTTTTTTTGTAGTCCTAGCTCAAAGATGGCGCTCAATTGGAAGCTCGTCGTTGAGCGAGGATCGTCTCGCAATAAAATCTCTCGCTCTGTGAATTCAGAGAGGACTTCGTGAAAAGACGTCGATGATGATCGAATACTCGCGTTCCGCGGTGACGCAGAGCAATTTTATTCCTCGACGCCAAAACGTCCTTTCGTCATTCGGTGCAAGTTGGCGCGATCGTAGGTGAATCACGCAAAGCTCTTTCCAACGGATGGAAACGGATACTTCCGGTTGAAACGAATTGATGCTTCGTGGCACGTACTTCTTCGTGGCCTCCAGGCGATGAACGTGCGTATATATATATATATATATACTTGATTCTTGACTGATCGAGAATTTCGACAGTCGATCATTTGAAATTCTCGTGTGCGCGGTGAAGTGATGATTTTCGAAGAATATAAGAGAGATGAATTGGAGATCAAGCGATATTATTACAGGAGGAACAATCGAAATGGTTATTTTTATCCTCTCTGTCATTTTCTCGATAATTTAATCGATTCGAATAACGAAATTTTACGTAAGCCAATTGAATCGCCGATTGGAAATTGAAGGAACCGATAACGCGTGTTTAACTACTGGCAAATTACATTTGCTGAGTCTGGCTAGGGACCAATTCTACTAGATCTATTATATCGATGCATTAATGCCTCGGCGCAGTTGCCGATAATATTCATCGATAGCAAATAATTTCGGTAGCAGAGAATTATGATGTTTTGGAATATATTTCCAATATATCGTTAACATGTTATACGAAAGACGTAATCAACAAAACAATTTTCGAACGAATAATTCATTAAATTCCTATCCTTTAACGTCCAACAAATTTTTCCACGTTTAAAAAAAAAAAAAAAAAAGAAGAAAAGAAAAGAAAAAAAAGAAATGCGTGGAAAATATTTTTCACGATGGCGGAGAGTGACAGAATTTAATCTGCCTTAAAGCTTTAAACACGCTCCACTATTTGCTGAAACTCGCCATATTTTTGTTGGATAATCTTCGCTCGCTAAGCCCCGGAATTTCGTTTAAATTCCGTACGAAATGTGCGTCGAAATTATGCTTGAGAAAAGGGAACCGAGCAACAACATATCTTACAAAATTCTAGGGACGTTTCGACGTTTTCGAACGGGAGTTTTCTTCCGCCGAGATTTTCGAATATCCCGCTGTTGGGGGTTGGCCATCGTTACCGTGAGAATAAAATAAGGGGTTTACCTTTTCTATATTATTCGATAGAGTCCGAATTGGAACGGTATCGAGGGAGGATTCCCCGTTCCTTTATAACCGATATCTTTATGCTCCTTTATGCGTTGCAAAAGACCATACGTCATCCTTGATATTTCTTCTTTCGAAAGAGGAAGAGGGGAGGGGAGAAAGGGCATTCAGTCGTCTGAAAATGAGATTCCTTTGTATCCTTTGGCCTTTTTTGCGCCGATAATTTTCCGATTCTTGAATTGTCCGCTCGCCCGGCTTACATTCAGATATCCTGTGGCGTTTTATTATCGTGCAAATCACGCGTACCCTCCCCATTCTGTCGAAAAAAGGTTGGAAGTTAGCTGTTAGTTGTGGACGGATGGCTATACGTATAGTAATTCATCGTTAGTTCATTTATTCGCTAGAGCAAACGTAGTAGATTTATTTGATAGGACTTAAATCTCTATTAATCTTGTTATCCTCCATATATAATTTTACTCTCGGCATACAGAATCTATATAGCTTTGCGCTCCATAGCATTGTTCAATTTCGAGCAACAGGCAATTTAATAGGTCTTGCAGGATCCAAAATCTCGAATTCCCTTCCTTCGTTAGCTTCACCACAGCTCTCAGCAATTACCACCGCTCTCTAAATGCCAAGTCGAATAGCCATCAACCCGGCAAAGGCTCTCTATTCCTCATTTTACTCGACGATTATCGAATTTTTGCAATAATTTCCCAATCTCTTCTCCTGATTTTGAACGAAAGACGATCTAGAAATCGTGATCTTCCATGTTTTCACATACAACCATCCCGTATAAAAATGAATCGAAAGTTTACGGTACGATCTATCACACGCAGACAAGATGAAAGAGAGAGAGAGAGAGAGATAAAGAGAAAGAGTTCTCCAAAGCGCGAATTCTCGCTTGAACGCGACACCTTTTCAAAGAAGATGTCGAGAGAACTGGAAAAAAACGAGAAGGACGCGCAACGTCAACGCGCTCGAAACCCTTGACCTGTGAAACCCTGTCCCCGCGAGACAGTATTTCGTTCCATCGAGTTCACGTTCTTTCATCTTTCGTGATAAAAGTGTTACCGTTCTCGAATGATTCCCAAAGCTAGCCGATGAAATTAGTTTCGGTTATAGAGTATCGACGATGCCGCCGACGACTCTATAAAACCCGTGACACGCTGGGATTATCGAAGCGTCGCGTTGAAGAAGAGCGCCCCTATTCGATACGCAAGTTACGATCTTGGACAGGGGGTTGTCTGTTAACATTAGAGTTAGGATAGGAAATTCTTTGTTTCGAGACAGAACTTTATTCCGTCTCGAAAATTGCGAAAGGGACTTTTCTCCCCTTTGATGTATTTGATTTTTTTTTTTTATTCTTTCTTTCGTGATGCGTATCTGTCTCTGATATTAAACAGTGACAAAATGAAATATTCTCTGAAATGGATGTAATACGATGCGGTATCAGATGAGAATTGTGGCGTGTACGAGAGAAGACATTCGTGGAGAAAAGTTAATTAGAGACGGATGACTATCTCCGGTTGTCTGGTAATGAATTTCAGGAATGTCGGTTTCCATAACTGCCCGAGCATCGATCTAAATTACGATTGTCGGTTAACTAATTGTAAGCTTCCCCCGCAATTCCGTGAAATTACGAGTCGATGCAATCTTGCTTGATTGCGAATTAAGATTCCTGTGTACAATCGATGTTAATTCTTTAATACGATGTGAGAGACGAGTCTTTGAAATTATTTTAATAATAATTGATATCCATTTGTGATAAAATCAGAATTTGCGATAGTTTGTGCAGAATTCGTTTCGAGTCGTTATCGAAAAACCATTAGAATAAATTGTACTTCCAAAATTTGGTCGATCAATTATTCAGCGATCGATTTTTTCTCTGCCAAGGATCTCGGTAATAGATTCATTGTAATGGAATAGGGAAACTCAAAATGAAACGGAAGAGGAACAATTTTATGATTCCATCGGTCGAAGCTCGTTACAAACTGATGACTCCGACAGTAATAAATTTTATTCAGTCTTGTTACAAGGAAGATTCAATTTTACTGTCGCAATTCGATTTATCAACCCTTGATTCGGCGATGGTAGAAAAGTGTACTTATTAACCGATGTTTGATCAAGATTAATTGAAATTACCATATTTTCTTCGTAAAATAATAGTTATCACAACTACTGCTTATTAAATTTCACTTAAGCAATCTAAAAAATCCACCAAAAAAAAAAAATCGTTCGCTCCTTCAAAGGCGACGAAAGTTGGAGAAGATTTTAGGGTGGATCGAATTTAAAATTCAGAATCTGCCGTGAATAATCAGCCAATAACGATCACAATATATATTCTTCCGAAGTTGGAACGGAACTGGACAGATTTATGGGTTGATCGACCGCCAGTGACGTTGAGTCTAGGTATATAGACTCGAGATCGAGGCCACCAGTTCCCGGAGCGAATGATCGCGTGGTGGTGAAGTCGTTGTTACGGTGTTCATGGAACAAACGCGTACAGGGTGCTCTTGCTCGATACCGGACTCCTTTGTGAGCTGATGAAAAGAAGTCACGCGCCGGTGCGTGACCGGATATAGCGAATAGCTCGCGACGAGTGCATTCTGAATGCCCTTTACTTTGTCACCTCTTACTTTCTTTCCCTCCCCTTTGTTTTCGATTATTCTTAGGATTCTATTCTTTTTGGGATCTTTTTTTTTTTAATTTTATAAGAAGATGCAGATAAAGGGCGTTCGTTGAATTTCTTTCTTTCTTTCTAGAGAATCCTTTCTAGAGAATTATTAATAAAAATCAAATTAATTTTCTCAAATCCGAATAGTCGTCTGTGTACAGGGAAAGAAATTGCTCAAAGTGTTATCGTTCGATACAATATATTTCAAACTTCATTGTTGCTGTGAATTGAATACGTAAATGTTAATTAGAGATACATCGTGCTGATGGAGACCTTAAAGTAGCCTGCATCAGTTTCTATTAGCATGACTCTATGTATCCGTATAGCAAAGTGAATACCAGGGTCTTCTAATTTAATTAATCTAATAAGGTATAATATAAAATTATATTGTAATAATTATTATTAAAAGAATAACAATATAAAATATAAATTGTTATTTAAATTATTTTTACTATATTATTTTTTTCTTTATTTGATTTAGAATAACTATTGAAAAAAGTAATAATATTATTTATGAAATACAGTGTAAATATATAGCTCTGCCATTTATTATTTGAATTATTTCTACGAAGATAAAAATAGAAATGGCTTCTCTCTATATCTAAAGAGTAGCACAGAAAAATCTCTTATCTTCAGGAACAACCAAAGTTCTCATTCTCAAATCTGAACTATCCTAGCGTTTCAGAGATACCTCTCGTATTTATTTCCTCCTTTGTCTCCTAGTTTTTCTTTTTTTTTCTTTTCTTTTTTTTTTGTTCTCCTCCAGCCAACCCTCTCTGTTTTCTCCGCTTGTTTTTCCATCGCACTTCTACATCTCTTATCCAGTAGCTCCTTTTTGAATTTCTTCGTTTCTGTTTCTTTATTTAACTACTTCTCATTGTTCCATTCGCCATTCTTTCCCCCTTTGTTTTCCTTTAACTCTCGCGATCCCTCCTCCCTCTTTATCCCTTTCCCTCTCCCCCAACTTGTTCTTTCCACCTGGCCCTACTTTGAATTCCCTTGATCTACACCCATGTTCGATCTCAAAGAACGACGCAACGTGTTCTACCCTGTGCACGATTCTGCGCACGTGTTCATGATGCTTTCGATATGCTTTCGGTGTCAGCCATTTATAAAATAGAAAAGCTCGCGTCGATGGCAATAAACTTTAGAAAAAAATTCTTTAGAAAGCAATTCGGTTGTTGGTATTCCAACGTTTATTTCGCTCGCTGGTTTTCTTCGAGTAACGTTTCGCAAATGCAAATTGAAATCTATTAGATTGGTTCGACAGACTCGAAGACGATGTTGCATAGAAGATAGAATATATGGCGGAAAATAAAATTATAATTTTAAATATTGAACAATATTAAAAATTCATATGAATACTCGTCTTATTTTTTGGCAAAAGTATGTTTAAGAGTATTATTAAGTCACTGCACGAATAATATCATTTCGAAAGTGTCATTGCAAAGAATTATTTATTATAAGCTTTTAACAAAATTAAGTCATCGTAAATGTATATATATATTTATAATTAAATATATAATAAAATCGAAAATAATGAAAATTATACAATATAAGTGGTATTAATAAATAGATTCTTGGAATGAATAAATAGATTCTTGTGTTTCTTGTCTAAAATTTATGTTCGACGAGCAAATTCTTGTGATGTCGGATTATTATAGATATTCGATATTATTGATCTTCATAGGGAATCGATTGATTTTTCCAGATATTTCTGTCAAACAAGCTCGTACATTAAACGAGAAACTGTTTCGAGCAAGTCACGCTGGAATTCCGTATCTGTCTATATACTCTCTCTACGCTCGAAAAATATACACTTGTAAATTTCACGCGGCAATCGTTCTGTTTCGCTATTTCAAACATACATACGTGCATATGTAGTTATAAAGAGAACTGGTTCGGAATATTATATGGTGATGCAGTAATTCTATGAAAAATTGAAAGAAAAATAGAATAGCATGGGAAACCGGAGCAAAAAAATATCATGAAAATTTGAAAATTTGAAAATTTGGGTAAGAACTTGAATTTTTCAATTCGTAAATAAGTAACGTAACGTAACAGGGATATTAATTTTACAGGTCAAACGAAATTTCGATATTTCGAAAGAAATAGAATATATTATTCTAAAAACTCGATATTTTTGTAAAAATCGAACAAATCTAAATTCCTATGATAGTAATATTGAGTAATATAAGGATTCAAATTTGATTAATTTATATTTCTAAATTTGAGCTTATTTAAATTTCTAATTATTCTAACCATTGTTGCAAATTTCCTTTTTCTTATAATTCAAATCTGATTGGATCAGATATTTTTAATATGAGATTTATTCAAATTTCTTTTCTTCGAGCTTTACTTCCATGAAATATAATTCCCCGTATGATAATCGCAAAGGTATTCCTGACACGAACATACATTCGTTCGATTTGATCCGAATTTGAGGATTCGACCAAAGCTTCCAGATTATTGTGCATCGATGCAACGATTTGTCTGGGCACAGTTAGTTGTAACAGAACGCGTAGCATCGGAACGAAATCGATGAACGAAACGACTCTGGGTTGGATTAAACCACGCATATCTGGCATCCATTGCAGGTTGCTGCGCTGCCAAATATTTCTGTCGACAACGAGCAGTGGGAAGACACTGAAATATGACCTGTGCGGCCGCGCTACTGGATTGCGAAATCTGGATATATCATGCGCGAATAAATGACCCAGGTTACAAGTATTTCTGATATATATATTTTATTGCGACGGAAAAAGGAAGAGAAAGATCAGGAGAGTTCAGTTCAATGAAATATTTTTGTCATTTGGACATTTATTGATAATAATGTGATTATTGAGATTAGAAAGTTGGAATTATTGGGATGTAGTGGATGGGGCGAGTGAAGTCTTGCTAAATTTTTAAAATAAATTCATTTAACTTTTTCGATTCATTTCGAGAAACAAGATTATAATTATTATTACAATTATTCTTAATAAATTGCAAAATTAATTATTTCATACGTAATAACAATCTGAATCGTAGATTTTAATTGCTCGGAAATATTCAATCCTTTCATTACATCGTTTTCTAACTTCACGAAATATATTCCGTGGCGTATAATAAGAATTTAAAATCAGTGAGTGAAATGAAACCGGGCAACTTCAATAATATAAAAGGAAAGAATAGAATCTTAATTGAGTTTTAAAAGCAGTGTCTGTCCAATTCGACCAAAACTTTCCATTGAATTACTCGACACGTAACGCACGATGATTATGCGATGCTCTTCGAATCGAATTGTTCAAGAGAGTTCACCAGTTTGCGGGAACTTACTTTCGAAACAGTGAAACGTGTTTCGTTTAGTGGATAAAGCCGCTCTCAAAACTCGGCCATTGTTTTTGACGAGTTAGTCGATCGAGTAAAGTTCAGAAATCCGTTTTAATTTTCCTTTTTCCCTCGAACGTGTACTGTTAAAAGCAGTAACAGTTAAAAGAAATATCTTTTAATTATAAAGTAAATCATAATTAAATATATAGAATTGCAGATACTAAAAAGAAAAATAATAGAAAAGTTTGTTATACAGTTACAAAGATTTAAGATTTACTGAAAAATTCAACGAATTAGATAATGAATATCCTTCATTATCGTTTGCACGCCTCAATATCATATCATTTTAGAATTTTAGAGTTCAAAGAATTCCTAGAATTATTGGAAAGAAAAATTCAGAATACCATTAGAATCAAAAATCGAAGATCAATAATTATTATTTATTAGTCACAAGATTAACTTGGAAAATTCTTCGAATGAGAAAGGTGGCGCAATTTTGCAATATTCAGGATTGATTGACGATTCTAACATCTAACGTATAATGTGATGGAAAAATGAAAAATGATAAGACGAAAGAAAGAAGATCGATGGAACAAGAAGATATAAAAGACAGAGAGACAGTAGGTGTTAAAGCTGATCAAATCTGTTTAAAGTATCTCTCCGGAGGATTCCTTCGTGTTGATCACTCGAAAGGATTTAGTTTACGATGTTACGTAAACTTTTCGCCCCTTGTGGAGCCAACGTTTAGTTATCGATGGATGGCTCGACAACACGAATACCATGCAAGATTTAAGCAGCCTGTTGTGCGTTTAAGCTTCTCTGGAACCACCGGGATGATGGCTTGACTGAGCTAATTATCGACTATTGTATACCCTAAATCCAGCTTATGTTAGGTAGGTGTTCAACCATCGTTTGGAATTACGATTTAAGCCATTGAAAATTTTGTTCTTTCTTGACGAAAGAATTCATCAATTTTCACTTGACATTGTGAATATTGTGAATATTAAATATAAGAATATTAAATTTTATAAAATTATTATTTTAAGAAAAAGGAAATAATCTTCACAGAAAAAGAAATATAAAAGAAGAATTAATCTCATTAATTGTCAGCAGCAAATTGCGTAGAAATATTCAACGAGGTATAATAAAGAAAAGGGAGAAAATAATCATATCTTTAATATTGAAGACGGAATCGGAAAAAGAATGATGATAACAAAGTTTAAATAGAATTTACATATCTTGCTCCAGATTACACAAGAGACGAAAATTCTATAGTAAACGCGTTTCGTTTAGCGACAAGTCAACTGACTTAACAATGTTTTATACGTATGCAAGTTGTTTTGACAGTTCGGCTAACTAGTCTTGGTCCTCAAGATTGCACGCATCACGAGACAGTCGAGAATAAACTCTCGAGTAATAATTTCACTCTACACGAGCTCATTCCCCCACCACGGGATGAAACGTAACTGTATTCCATAAAATTTGAAAGAACATTATAAATATTCCACGTCTTCAACGCGAAATTATGGAAACGTAACGTTCATTCTTCTCGATAATATTCGCTTTTCCCTATGATATTTTTATCACGAATATAAAAAAGGACATCGTTTTTTAAAAAAATTTCGCGCCTGAAAGAGTCCATTATTCAATTCGCAACATTTGATGTGTTAAAATGCCGAGTTTATTGAAATCGTTCGTTTCGATCCTCGATTTCCTAGCCCTTTTCTCCGTGCATGGCTAGCCGCCATGCCGTTCAATAGGAATGAATGGAAAGAACGAACAAGAATGCGATGATAAGGGCGAGGTCGAAATGCATGGACGAAGCAAAGAAGCTGTTCCGGCAATATGAAAAATTCGAGAGAAAATTTTCATCTCTTCTTATTTGTTCAATTTCCACCAGTGAAATGGACATCGTTTTGTCCGACATACATATTGTATAAATTACTCGTCTCCTTAAATTTATCTTGGGATACGAGAAAATGGAGAAATCTTGATACGAATCAAAATTTATCGTCCATATATATTCATTAAAAGATGTGTAGAATATACTGTACTTATAAAAATTAATATAATTGAATGTGGATGGATATGCATACCTATTATATAATAATTAATAATCGTTATCACTTTCATAAATGCATGCAAACATAAAAGTTCAATTTGTAAAATAAATCAAAAATGTTAAGATAATAAAATAAAAGTATAATAAACTAAAGAAGTGAAACACGATGAAACTATTAATCAATTAATAATCTTATTAAAATAGTACAATATAAAAATGAATTATAATGATTTAAAATAATTTTAATTACATAAAATAAAGAAAAAAAAAACTAAAATCTAGAGATCAGATATTTTATTGCGTAAATTTTTTTAAATTCTACCACTCATCCATTTCCAAGTTTATAAATCGTGATTTAATACATGAAATATATATATAGATGTAACATGCTTGTCGCTATCGTGTCAACAACGGAGAATAAAATTCAACCGAAGGTAACGTTGTTTCTCTCTCTCTCTTTCTCTCTCCTTTTTTCCCCATTCGTTTTGACACACGCAACAATTTCAACCTCTGTTCGTTCCATAATTTACAGACCGCATTTTTTTTCAGGTATTATTAAAACCGGTGGAACCAGAAAACGAGAAACTAGAACGTTGATGAAAATCGTGACAGATACGAAAATAATTCGAAACGGTGGAAAACGTCAATTAATATTAACGAGAACGATCGACAAAGGTGAATTTCATGAAACTCACGGGAAGAGAATAATAATTCATTTTTGCGCGTATCAATTTCTTGTTCCGAGGATCTTTCTCAATCGACGATCGACTGGCCACGTGAAAATTCGTTCCGCAAACCCGGAACGAATATATTTATAACGATTATGATATACGGTTTCCGCGGTATTCGCGAATATTTTTTAACGCGTTGAAAAAGATCCCGGCGGATTATAGCCGTTCAAACGATCAATTATCGAATTCTAGGTTTTTACGTTCTCTGGGGCTAATGCATCACGAATACAACATGCCGATAATCGAAATAGAGGCCATTCGAGGCCTCGCTGTTAACTCACGGCCGACGACGTATCAACGAAACCATGTGGATCGATACGATTCTCGTTTCGACAAAAAAAAAAATATCAACCGTGAGACGTTTAATTTTTCACCGGATTCCGATGCGGATTTTACCATAAATGTGATTTATTTTTTTGTCGGGAATTCGACAAATTCAGGAACTGGTAGTCGTTAAGAATATGAAAACTGGTAATCGTAAAGTCTATTTAAAAATAAAACGATCGCGAGTTTCAAAGCAATATCCATTTATGAAAAATATTTTTGGAAACTCTTTAAATTTTATTCTCTAAATGCATTAAATTAAATTAAGAGTAATCTTCCTTCCTTGCGAAAAATAATCTGAAGTAGTATCTCTCGAGAGTTCCAATCTCGAGATAGATTCGCATCCTTAAACTTTGATTGATCATCCCGATCCCTTTTCTTTAATTTCTTCTTCAGAAGGTTTCTTTATTGACAAAACGACGTAGAATTGGAAAAATTTTTCATAAAATTTATTTCCATTCTACGGAAGGATATCGGATTTCGAAGTTTCGAGGATCCAAATTTAAAATCGGACACCCCCGCGTCGAGGGAAAAAAAAAAAACGATCTAACCCATTTCGTCCCATTGTACACCACTCGAGGAGTTGGGTAATTGCGAACAATTAAAGCGAATTTTCAACTCGGTAATAATCGGTCGTTCTCGATGGTATTTCGAAGGAAAGGTTTTTCACGCTTCTCAAAGGGAAAAACTTTTGACCCCGTTCAAGTTCCATCCATCGTGGAACCGAAACTTCTGTCACGCCCCTTCACGATGAAATTACGTTTCAACCCTCTGCAATATCAGCTCCTTTTTTCCTGGACAGGGTGGCGGAGAAGTGTGCGAAGAATCGGGGGAAAATTTAAATATAGCCGGCAAATTCAGAATCCATCGTCACTGACCCGCGTGACCCTTGGAGAAAGATCGTCGATAAAAATTCTTGAAACGGGTCACTGATATTATTCAATCGCCGCTTCTTCCGCGAGATGTTGCACTTGTGAATCGCGAATAATTACGCAGAAAGTTATCCGTTTCGTTAAACGTGTGCGCTTTCGAGAAGATGAGAATCGACTTATTTTAAGATGGAGACTATTCGACGATGCAAGGCTCACGAGGAATTCAAGATAGATTGTTTGGAAGAAAATATAATGATTCTTTTATCAAGTTTCTTTTTTTTTTTTTTTGAAATTTCTGACACAGAAAATGTATATACAACATTAGTTAAAAGTTTAGAAGTTATTCTTAAATTAGGTCACGAATTTTAAAGCGAAAGTTAGAATTTCGTAATCTCAAAAAATGATTTTTGGATACAAGTGCATTTACAGAAAGTACAAAAGTGGAATACACGCGATATTCAAAAGGATATAAATATATAAGTATATATTATGATGTTTAAACAGATGTTTATTTCAATTTTAATTATGTTAATAAAAATCTAATTAATAAAAAAATTTTTTAAAAATTCTACGCAGCTAGCGAAAAATTCTAAAATTTCTTATATTTTATTTTGCATAAATTAATTCAAAACATAAAATATATTACGCATAATGAACAATAACAGCAAAACAGACTTGTTTTCTTCCATTTTTGTCTATTTTGTTCTGCGTACATATTACGCAGAAGAAAAATAATTTAATTTGCAAGAACGTAATAAATTCTTTATCATTCTCAATTGTACCGCGTTCACGGATGAGATATTCTCGCAAATTGATATTTTATTATATGGACTTTTGAATAAAATATTTCGTTTATAGTTGCAAATCCAAAGTATGAAGTTTCTATCCACTGTTCATCGATCCATCCGATGGAAAACGACACATTTCACGTTTCACGAAGAATAAATTGATTTTTATTGGCTCGATTTCGAGCATATCGGCACGAACAATTAATGCATATTTATGCCGGAGCAGGGATTGAAGCGGCTCGGTGTTAAATAATGCAATTTTATTCAAACCATAACCGGTCGTACATCAGTAGCAATTCTTTCAGTTGGCGCAACTGTCTCAGCCCGGACGTTGCCTCTATTGTTATAAAATGAAAGTTTAACGACGCGATGATAAACAAAAGAGGGAAAATTAAAACCGGGCATTAAATCCCGACCCCTGGCAAAATGATTCGTGCAATGAACGCTGCCCAACCCGCTTTCATCCCCCTTTCATCCTATATTCCTTCACCCTCGCGATTCAAAATCGTGTGCGAATTAAAAAATGATGATTTTTCAATCTTGTCGAAATTTCAGAAAAAAAAGAGAACGAATTAAAATTTATCGATATAGAATGAAATAACCAAAATTATTTTAAGTAATTATTTTAAGTAATAGAAAAAAACAATATATCTGTTTTGTTATATAAATTGATTTTTCAGATTCCACGATTAAATTACCGAATGAATATTTATGGAATCGATAAAAATTTTCAAGTAATTCGTGATATCTAAAAAAAAAAAAATTTGTCCATTAAATTCAAATTTTAACAACGGGAGTCATTTTTCACCCCCTATTAGCTAATTCTTTCCAGATAATCGATCCAGGTGATTCACTTATCGTCGCGAAAAATACAATGGTTCCTTGCTAACAATAGAATCGGTAACAAGGAAAAAACTCCTAAAAGAAATAATAATTATTCTCGTATTTAGTTTCTCGTCGGTTTAATTGTTGCCCCGTCTCCTTTCTCCTTTATTCTATATCATCACGAATGAAAAATAAAACAGTCGAGCCAGATATAGCGAGATATCGGTTTACCTTGCGCATTTCGACGAGCATAGAGATAGTCGAAATATAAGATACGACTGAACGAAGATGATAGAAATGGAGGAAAGAAAGGAGCAGACCTAACTGCCGATAAAATTAAAGTTTCACGTAAAAATAATTCCACCACCATTGTGCAATCAAATAATTTTCTCGAGAACCAAGGTTTCCTTCTAAAAACTTTTATTCTATCTGTCTAGTTTATCTCCCTCTCTCTCTCTCCCTCTCTCTTTCTCTGTCTATCTTTTTATCCTCGCAATTGCCTTCTCCAGGAAGAACAGACGATTCCTAATTTGCAATTTACGGCTTTTCATCGGAATTTGCATCGAGGCATTACCTCGTCGAAGGAAAAAATTTCAGGCTGCGGTTGATAGGGAATATATTAAACGCGTATTAAAACAGAGATGGTTAAGGGATGAAAATTCAATAGGATGATTGTATATATAGTATAGTGAGACGTCTCGGTTCGTTTAAGACGACTCGGTATGTAAATGAAAAGGTCCATCATTTCGGTAATTAAAATGGAACACCTTCGTTTAACTATCGGTGATAAAATAATCTTGATTATTCCGTTTTAAACGTTTTTGTCCAAGATGGCGGGAAATATGAGAAGAGAGGCAAAGGTTATTTCGTTCGCTCTCATTATTCGCGCCTGTTTTCTCTTTCTTCTCTTTTCACTTCCTCCTTGTTTCTATGCGCCACGAGACGAACTTGCACTCGGATCGATAAGATTTATATTGATTAGAAGAGGAAGTGGAAATCTCTGGGGAATAAGATCGGAATAAGATTGGCTTGATCGAATGATGAGATAAGTGAATTATCCCATCGCGATGTGGAGGTAAGAGTAAACTGAGGAATGAAATGAACAAGCGATTTTGATAGAGGGGAAAGATAGGAAAGCATTTTGAGAAGGATCTCTGACGGGTGATAAATTTAAGTATAAGGGGAACAATTGATGTGAAAATGGATGATATATATTATGATGATATATTATTTAAGGAATGATTTTGCATAAACATTCGATAGTTTATTGGTTGGGATAAGATTGCCAATTTCATGATGACATCATTATTTAAATGATAAATTCATTCGAAGCGAGGCTAGTATTTTATGTTAATAAAATTTCTAATATTCATTTCATTTTTGCAGGGAAAGGACGTTTCTCAATCAATATATTATTATAATTAATATTATATTATTAATATATAGTAACACCAGAGGAAATAAACAATTGTTGAAAATTTCGTACATTACTTTAATTAAAATATGTAAAATATTAAATATTTAATTAAAATATTCAACATTTCTCTCCTGCATGATTTTAATTTAGATGTTACAACATTTCTAATATTTAATATTTTTTATGCGTGACTTTAATTTAGATGTTCCGAGTATTCTTAATTTGTAAAATTAACCATAAAAAAGTATTATTTAAATTATCCTTTGTTGAATAAACACTTTTACATTACAGAATATTTTTATATATTATTAACACAATGTTATTAAAGAATATATTTTTTTTCATCGATCACATGAAATTTTGTTAAATTTCTCGAAATTATTTGTCACTCAATCAATTTATATCAATACGTAAAGTATAAAGAATATATTCCAATAATATAGATAATTCAAAAAAAAATTTTAAATAAATTTTCTTAATTTAAAGAAAAATATAATTATATCATAACACTATAAATTTCTTCAAATTTTATAAAATTAAAATTTAGAAGCTTATAATTGCGATATTAAACAACAAATTCCTAAATTATCAAGTGTTGGGTGACTTAGTGAACGAAAGTATACATAATATATATATATTTTTGTTACTGCTCGTGCATAATGCATTCTTCATCCTTCTCTCCACTTTACCTTCCACTTTTTTTCTTGGCAAAACTCCTTACAAGTGTTTACCATAAAAGCATCCCCGTTCAAAGGTCGAAGATAATGGCGTAACTGGCTCAACCAGAAATGAGTAGTCTATTGCTTATACATACATCGCGCGCCTCTTTGTCCTTCTATCCTTGGTGGGAAGACCACTCGAGCCTGCATAAGGAGTATCACGAACCGACAACGAAGAAAGTTACGACGTCTTACGTCGTCGTTGCACCGTGAAAAGCTGCAACCGACGTAAAGAGAGCGGTGCTTCTTTCTCGAGCGGCCACCATTTCTCATGTTCAACGACGTATATCGCCTTGGTTGTCTGGTGACAAACGTTTGTTGAAATTTACACCCCTTTCGATATACGCGTCACTCTTTCTCGCCATGCTTTTATTGGCTTTCCATCGATGGATGCTATTCGTCAGAAATGCGACGAAATGAAAAACGATTCGACGTTTTTGTTGCACTTGCATTGTATATTCCTTTTTGAAAATCAGAAATTCGTTTTGCAAACAAAATCGTGAATTTATTAATGATTGCGTCATATATAATATAAATATCGAGCGAATTATTAGTTGATTAAATAAGAATTTAACAATTATTTTGATGGATGAGTGAAAAGAAGTCTATAGATTTTATCAATAAATATTTTTATCCTTCTTATATTGTAATTATAAATATGTTTGTAGATATATCTTATACTATATGTTTTTTTTTTTTTTAGTAAATGAGAAAAAGAAGAAGTAAATTAATTCATTGGTAATTGAAGAATTATTCTACCGGATGTGTGCAGAACGTTTTTGAATCTGGTTCTGTGACGTTCAGACAAAGGATTTAAAGCGGAACGAGGAAGCGAATAAGAGATTACGACATGGAATTGATAGTAAAGTTTCTGTCACTATTTGTAGTTCAGGAAACTAACCGAAAATCTATTTCCAGGAATTCACGGTTTGAGTAACAAAGGCACGGATATCAGACTCTATAAAGTAAATGAAATTGTGTCAATTTTAGCGTATAACTGAATTGGAACCACCATTCCAATGTTCTACGCTTCACGTGTCTGACTCTTCAATCTGCATATCTTCCAACTTTATAAACGCATTCCTCGGCTTGAAATAAAGTAAGAACACAAAGATCAATTTCACCTGGTGGCGATCACGTTAAATATTAATGTTGATTAAAACGTCTTTGATCATCTTCGAATTGTGCATATCTTCATCTCCATAATTTTTTGCATTGTAAAGGAGCGTGGCATAAATTTTCATCGCTTCCATATTCCATAAATCTTAATCGTCTGAAGGTTAATCACGTGATCTATATTCCTTGTCACGAATTCGGATTTGCCCGATAATTCAACATCACCACAAGGTGAACGCAATCGCGCCGCTCTTACGGTCAATATTGATACAGAAACGCGATCGAGCCAGCCATTGAATTTCCGAATTCTATTTATCCGACAAATCGAAGAATTTTCCGGGACAATAGCTTGTGTCCCGGGAAAAATTTAACGAGCCTTAAAGTTGAACGAACAAAAATTGTGCTCAAGTGTGATTCGCTCGATTATTTATAAGCATATATTGAGTTGAGAAAAAACGAAGCTGACGAAATAATAACACGAATCCTGCAAATTTATCTCCATAGAAATGTTTCGTTAATGTAGACTGTGTTAATAATTGGCTCGAACGAGTGATCGAACGTGGGGATAATTATACTGTAAACAATACATACGTTCTACGAGTGGATATTTCGCGGAAAATAGAGGCTCATGAATGAGCCAAATAGGGTTCGATGCCATCGCATTGACCAATATTAATATTTGCACACGGGCGGAATGGAGCCACCGTTCGAATTTCCAAATTCTATCCATCTATCCATCTATGTTAAGTACATAGACGGAAGCGTGGTGATAACGGAATTGATAGAATCGTATAATAATAATTACTATCTCTATGCTTCTATGCTTCTCCTCCCATCCTTCCATCGATTCGTCCCTCGATTTTGATTCGCCGATCGTCATTGTTCGCACGATCGAGCAATAGAAATTATTACTGGAATTATAATCAAACGTGGACACCGATCTTTGATTTGATAACCAATCACCAATTAATTGGCACGATAACGAAATTACTAGTAGCTTATTTCGATTCGACTCGCCTTGTTTCCACGACGTCTAATTGGGAACGTTTATCGTTGATCCATTCTCCTTATACAATCCTGAGTTTCGTTTTTGATGCAAAATTCTTATCCTATTTTTCGATTAATAAAAATGAAAATAAGAATTTATGGCTCGATTGTCTATTGAATTAAATTGAATTTGAAGTTACATACGTATACAGAATAGAATATTTAAATATAATAAAGCACGATATCCAATTCTATTACATTAAAGAATTGAGATTATAATTTCTTCAAGAATTTTTCAATTCAAATACGCCAGTAGTATGCACAGAAACATATTAGAATACAATATTTAAAACATATATAGTATTCAAAAATAGGATATAAGAATTCTCATAATTCTAAAGGTAAATATTGGACAAATTCCAGACAATCTCGAGTCGTTGAAGTATCGAACTACTAAAGCTATCGATTTCAATCTTTTCCTTCAAACATATCCGATACTTGTTCAAAGGATTCCAGCTCAGAAATTCTCATATTTCACTGAAATAAAAAAAAAAAAGATTAAAGCGCCTGAATTTTTCCAAGAAACTGGCAGAATTAATAGCGCGACGTTCAGTCAAACAGAAACGTTTAAATATGGTGGCACGGCAAGTTCGGTTCCGTGAATTTTCGGTTGGCCGATTCCTCGGGCGTTTCTATTCTCCATCAGCCACGAAACGGCTGCTTTCTAGGCAGCAGCCAGCCACGACCTCACGATGCACGCCACATCCATCAAGTCGGATGAAACCGCCGCGCCGTTCTCTCACCGTATAGGTGACGTAAGTTCCGTCTGGAATGGGACTCCGTGCTAGACGAAACACCTTGCCTAGGAATTACGCGAGCCGAGGGAAGCCGTGTACACACGGATATCCAAATGCATCTCAATGTGTTCAAACGACAACAAATGGCGCATCTGTCTGTCGGTGCAGCGTAATTGACCTCGTCTATAATTTTTGAGAAACGGACGAAGAGAGGTCTTTTAATTTTCGTTATATTAAGATTATTCGTTATACTCGAAGAGTATGTATGTGAACAAAATCACAGGTATGGGTTTTTGAAAAGAAGTATAGAATAATTATCTTTTCTTGTTTTAGTGAAATAAAAAGTAGTTGAAATTATACAGTTTTATATATATATATATATCATATATATATCAAGAAAGTTAATCAATTATTCACGAGTGAAGATACTTTGGAAAATTTTGATTTTTAAGATATGTTTATAATTTTTAAGATATTTATATTGCCACATTTTTTCGATACTTTCAATACTTTCTTGGATTTTTGTAATATTTAAATCCTTCGATCCCACAATGAATAATTCTGAATGGTGAAGATCTTGATAGCTTTACTGGCTATCCAATCGTATATCCAGACGCACATTTCTTATCTTTTTTTCTTCTTCTCGTTCTTCTCGAGCTATTTCCTCTCAATTTCTTATAGACGTCGAATGTCGATCGGATCGAAGTCATGATTTTCTCATTGGTCGAACGACTACATCAATTGATCTGTCAGATAGCTTCGATAGCTTCTTTCTTCGATCAATATTCGAGCATTTCTCTATTTTTTATTTTCTCTATTTTATATAATTTTTCTTTTTCTCGAAGAACTTTCCAATTCTATTAAAACATATAATAAATTCTTTGTCTTATAATATCATGAGTGCAAAATCATAAAAATTTTAAAAAATATTTATCGCTAATTATTGTATTCTTCTCTAATAAATTATATAGATAATTCTGAATATTTATTGGAATTTTGAAGTTTATAAAAGAAGGATATATAAAGATATCAAGATTTCACAATTTCATATATTGTCTTTCGAGTTTATTTAAACAGGTATTTACTTTATGTAGCGAGATAGTTTTTAAAATAGCTCGACAAATCTCACTTTATGGTTCATGTAATATGTTAGGATGTTCGCCTATGAAACTCCACGCAGCTTCTTGTTCCATCGAGCTAATATACTTCCGCTTTTTTCCTCATTAGTGTTCGTGAAAACGAGAATTTTAGAGAGACGCCTCCAGAAATTGCTACTTCTACTTCTCGTAAAAATAACTAATAAAAATGAATCATTAATCTTAGAAATATTATATATTAATTTCGAACGAAAGAAATTAAAATTTATTCCTACATAATTATTCAGTACTTAAAAATCTATTATTCAAAATTATTTTTACAGGAAAAAAACATTATTTCTTGGAAACAAAAAATAAATTATTGAACAAAAATATACAAAATTAAGAAAAACAATAATTTTCGAGCGATTCACTTGAAGAAATTTAAAAAATTATGAATAGCGAAAAAGAATTTCATTTCGATATTTCATTCCTCGAACGTATAACGTAGCAAGTGTTAATAAATTCCACGATTTTCGAGTAGAAATGAGCAATTAATACAAGCTTAAACAAAGTACTTAAATAATGCACTTTCACAACGATGTGTACACATAATTCGACAAATATGTTACGTCCACAATTTTTAAATAATGATAAATTTCGATGGGATGCGTTAAAAAAATAAACGATACATTTCTGCAATGATACACATAACTCGACAAATTTGAACGCATTTCAGAATTTTCAAGTAACGGTAAACAATTAATATAAACATAAATAAAGCGCGGTGGAAAAGCAGAGTGTGTATTTTATCGTGATATGATTGTTTTTTCACTCGTTTCTGGTTTTCCAAACACAGCTCGTTATAACTGAGAGGAAGATTAGTCTACTGGAGCTCGATGCAATATTAACGCAGAGCGGCCATAAAGTATTCATACGTCTCCGCGTAAATTTCAGCCGCGGCCGGACTGGCTCATCGTCCCTTGAAACACTGGCCAAATACCGGCACTAATTAATCACTCTCAGACAAATTGCCGAACCCCGGCGTTTTGCTTGTAACACCGGAAGTCTGGGACTGTGGGGCGTGTCTGGTTCTTGTTGGCCCCTTCCTCGTGTAGTATCTTGTCTAGATCAGCCCGGGAACGATTTCTCGAGGAGCCGGCTACGTGGAAGAAAATCATGGAACACCGGCGATGAAAGGTGGCCAACTGGAGAGACCGAGGAAAAAGACGAAAAAGGGGGGATTTATACGCGGGAGGATCGATATGACGATGTGAAAAATAAATTAGTTTTTAATATTAATAATAATAGATTTAGATCGAGAAGATCGTCGAAATTGTGTTAAAATTTATACAAAAATTTTTATCGTCTAACGATAGTCTCATTTGAAAAAAGTTTTATCATTTTCTCTATGTCATTTCTCCTAGGACAAATAAATTAAAACGTTTTCTAAAGTTCGTAGAAAGTTTCTTATAGTTGTGAAAAATGAGATTTAAAATATATGCCGGATAATGAAAAAAACATTGGATAGAATATTTTAATTTAAGAAGAGCGATGTTTTTCTTTTTGAACAAAAATATGAATTATTAGATAATAAAAATTTTACTCGTATGATTGAAATGATAAAATTATAAGTTTATAAGAAATATTGATATATCTTCTTATGATAATATATGATATCAAACTTAGTAGCTTAGTGGGTAGAAAAAGACGGAATATTTTTGAAAAGTTGCCCATATCGGCAACACGAGAAGCTGTGAAAACAGTGGATTAAGAAGCGTCGAGATTAGAACTCTCTGTTGACGTTATTAACAGCTTCGTTCGTTCAAGACTACGTTGTTGCCAAGGAAGCTTCATTTAATCCGATTTATTACAAACTATATATGAATATGATGAAACGAATGATGATCTTCTGAAAGTACACGCAAGAATTTCTGTAAACTTTACCAACCAATTTATGATTTATAAATTGATCGAAATAAAAATAAAAGAAAAACTCGAGTGTCGAATATTTCCGTGGAATTTTTCTTTCGATTTTTCTTTCGATAAAACTAAAGGACCAACGTCGATCGAAAAAGTCATGATCAAAGAAATTTTGGAGTGACTAACGTACGTTGAAAATACCTTGAAGATAACGCGCAAGAAGGCGTTTCTTCAGTATATATATTTTGCGAGGAGTGTAACGAGATGTCGTAACTCGTGTCGCCTCCACAAACTTCAGACACTATTGTGAGAGAGGGAAATTTAAGGGCGAAGGTTAAACGAATGTGGCCGTTTCCGTTAGACAGTCGAAATGGAGAGCAGTGAGAAACGTGCGCAAAATAAAAGTGCACTAACTTGAAGAAAATCGCAGCGGAAATCAAACGTAACGTGATGGAATTCGATATTCGAAATATTATATTATTTAAAATGGAAGGATTGCAATGGAGGGATGTATAGTTGTTTTTTACGTCCTACCAAAAATTTATTTTTTATTAAAACAGATTCTTAAAGATTAGTTAGATCGAGTAAATAGTAAAAGATGGTCGAAATTTTATAAATTTCAAATTGATCTTTTCTTAATCTTGTGAATATTTAATCTTAGTAGTTTAATTAATTTCTATAACCAATTGGTAATTTCTTCGATATTAAAAATTCAATGAGAACGGGATATTTTTTTTTTAATATTAAATAATATTAGTCGCTGAAATATGAATTAGGCGGAGGCAGAATTTTACCGGGAGAAACCATTCAAGCGGCATCAACAGAAAGAAACTAATCATTAAGAGCGTCACAAGGAGCAATGGGGGAAAGAGGAAGCAAAAACGAAAGAATCAATGTGGCATTGTTCGCCGGCGTAATGTGCTATGAAAAGAAGAAAGGAACTAGGGAAAGAATGGGAGTAAAAATGTAGGAGAGATGGTGATATACAGGAGCAATGTTACGCGCGATTAACTTCCTCTAAGAGACAACCGTGCCACAAACGACCTCCACCAAACAATGTCAACCATGATGAAGGAAGAAAATGAAGAAGCAACGTCACAAGGAATTTTTAATCCGGCTAATTCACGATTGCCAAGTTTATTACTCATTTCTCATTTATATATTTTGCCATTTCAATCCAAAAATTTTTTATATGATTGATTCATCTTTCGATTTCAATGATTCTGGAGTAATAATAAAATAAGCTTAGAGTTCAAATTTATATTTCGAGAAAATTGTTAAAATCAGAAGTTGAATAATAATAAAAAAAATTTTTTACGAGTAATTAATTAAACTTTCATTTGTCGCATTACTCTTTATTAAACCTACAAATTTCACGGACTCTATGCTTGTTCCACACAATATATATCCATAATATCCATTGAGAATGAAAAGAAACTTTCGTAAAAGGATCTTCACATATAAAATTATGATGGATATTTAATAAGCATAAATAAACTCAAAGTGTATTGCACGAAAGGAATAAAACATACTAAGTATTCCACTCAGGGACACTAAAAGATCCACCATTATTTTTGAAGGAAACTGTCTTGTAACGTATCTCTCGGGACGTCGTCTACCATTTTCTTGAAAGGCTACAAATATTGATAACACGTATGATCCATACGAAATGAATGCTACAAAACATGCTCACGAAAAGAAATATCGTTCAACGTTCATATCACGATGAATATAAAGGGACGTTAACATCGCCTGAAAAATCGAACGTTCCTGAATTCGTTTCTTTCATATCATCTTTCACATTGAACTTACAAACCTCGACGTTTTTCCACTACGTTCTCAGCGGTAGTTTATTAGAAAAAATTACTCGGACGATTCGTCTGGTCGATTCATAGTTTTTTTCCATGTAAAAGAAAAAAAAAGAAAGAAAGAAAAAGGAGAAAGGGTGAGAGAAGGGTTGGGAAGGAGACGACTGATAAGCTCAAATGGATCCCACTTTATCATGGGTGAGAGGGTAGGGGTCAGAGTTACTCAGGAGGTTTATCTAGGTAGTACAAGAGCTTACGATGTCACGCGATCCAATTTGACAGTATAAGTGACAGGATAGAGCATTTACTCGAGATCAAATAAGCCTATGTAAGTGCATCCATACATGTATATATAGCCTCATATTAGCGCTCGATTAACACACTCTGCCTGTAGATGGAATGACATTGGGAAACAAGAAACCTGATGTAATGCGTATTAACTTGGTATCGTGAAACAATCACTATGCAACGAATAAGAGACGTATTAATCACGATTATTCAGTCACATGTATTCCTCTGTTTGTAAGTGATACAATACTCCTTTTAATTAGGTAATGCACGATAACGAAGCATTATCAGAGATGTGATAATTGATTAGAATATCTGTGCAAAATGAAGGTTTGAGATATGTGATAAAAATTTAAGAATTTGTAAGAATTATTTGGAACAGTTACAGGAAAATTAATGATGCATTAATTGTTATAAAGCTATTAAAGAAGTGTTCAGTGAAGAGATAAAATTGAAACAAATACCGTATAATAATAATAATTATAATAATTGTAATATTAAATAGTAAGATAAAAATTTAAGTTTATCTTTTTTTTTTTCAATACTTATAAACGGGAGAGTATATTTTACTTTTCTTGACATACAAATATACCATTAGTTTATCTTTCCACGAAACCATAGCTGCGGATTTCATTTTGAACTTCTAAGTCAAATGTTTGTAAAGCCTTTCCACAAAAAACAGGGGCTTCCAGATTTATCTCGAACTTCGAAAATCAAATATTTATACGATCGTCCGTAAAAATAGGATTTCAACTAACTTTCCAGTTTCTATTTAGTTTTTATTTGTTCTACAATTATCTAGGTTCTATTGTACTTTTACATGGTATTTTTGTTTCGTGAAAAGATTATGCACTCCGATGGTTTAGAATTTTTGTATATCATGTAAAGTTCTTATCGAAGAGAAAAAAAAAATGAAAATGTAAAACCATCGCTAAAAGTTTTTATCAAAGTTAAATTAAATTAAATTCACTGGAAGGTTGTAGGTTTAGTTGTATCTGTATCTCTATTATGACATTGTTTCAGCTTCAGCAAGCAAAACGAGGAACACTGGCAATTTCACAAAAGGGTATGATGAGAACTAATGATAATAGTACCCTCGAAAAAGAGAGTTAAAATATCAAGATCAAAAAACAACTAGAGAAAATGAAGATTTATATATTCAAATAATTTAAAAAAATTTTTGTTTTATTTAACATTTATATTTAGATAAGTATTTCTTGAAATATTAAATATATCAGTTTTCGATTCGAAAATTCAATTTTTTTTTTTTACATTTGAAAATAAGAATGGTATTGTCTGTCACAAAAGATTGTAGTGAGAATTATCTGTTATAAAATTCTTTTACCAACTATTCAATCATGGAATTGAAATTGGAGATAGTTTTGACAGATCGGTCAGGAACAATTAACGAGTCGGCATCGTTAAAGAAACATGGTGCCAACAAAGCTTTTCAAATATTGCGAAATTGGTCGATATCGACTCTACCTGTTGCGTCGTTTTAGTCGCTTACAATACCTGACTGTGACATCGATCTGTGACGTTTCTTTTATACGTCTATTTTTCCGCAAAACCTGACGAGTATCTTTTCTTAAGGACGAGTATACATTCTTTTATTAAAAATAAAATAATCGATGTGTTACAATTTTAGTAATTTTATTCACATTCGATGTTTCGAATTCTTTGCACCAAGAACTTTTTTCACGGAGGAAAAAAAAATTGATTACTCTTCCTTTCTTTAATCGAAAGAAATAAAGAAACAAAGAAAAAGAGAGATCTCTCAATCTGAATTTCGCAAATGAATGCATCGAATGCATACGATGCATTAAGTCCCAACCGCAACGAATGCATTGTAGAGAGAGAGAGGGGATGAAGGGTCGAGAGTGCTCTCGTTTGGAGTTTCCACCTTTTATCGGAAACGTTCGCGGTATCCGAGGGAAATGGGTTTTAGCCAAGTGCTACTATAAATTCTATTTGTTCCGGTGAAAACAGTAATACATCATGGCTTCTTACGGCAATTATGTCTACATCTGATTATGTACGATTATGCAAATGCTTCAAACAAGTATATATATATTTCGTCCTGGAACAAAGATCACTGCACAACGATTTTGATATATCTCGTTGAGGAAATGAGGAAACTTGAGCAGAATTTATTAGAAAAGCAAACGTTCAGAGTTTATTTTACAAATTGAAAAAGGATCTCAATTTACTTTATACCTTTACAGTCGAATTAATTCAAGTTTTATACGATAACGGTCAATAGCAGATAATTTAAGAAGAAAGTTATATCGTTTTTAAAAGGAAAGTAAAATATTTTAAATATAATTAAAGCTTCTACGTAAACAAGATTCATTTTTCTTGGTGAAAATATAATTATCTATTTTTTTTTTTTTATTAATTCTCCGGCAATGGCAGATAGCAAACACGATCTCTAAAAAATTTCGACCTAACGTTTGTCGTCCACTATTTTATACGAATAATTTTTTGGTCGCTTTCCATTTCTCCGAATTTTCCCCCGATAAGAACGTATTCTGCCGTTGACATATTTGATGTACGAGGGTAAGGCATTCACCAGGATAACCGGAAAAAATTGTTGCAACGTATTCTTCGGACCATATTACTTCCGGCAGTTTATAAAAAAAAAAAAAAAAGAAAGAATAACGGCAGTCGAAACATTTTACAGTAGAAAATGATAACAGGATATAAATTTCACCTGTGGCCTCGTCATTTCGTAAATCAGAACAATCATTCGCGTGATTTATATCTTCGTAAATCATTGTGATTAAATCACCATACAATTTATATATTTCTATAAATCATGTAGTACTATCGTAGTAGTAGTACTATCGTAATAAATATATAATATGATACTTTTAGAGATATGTAATCCATTTTTATCGATCTTTATCTCTTCTTCGCGAAAAGTTTGCAACAATACAACACAATCTCATTCTTCTAAATGAATCGATATCTGTTCCCGCAGATTTATTCTGCACTTAATTGCAACTCGAATCCTCCATTTACAACAATGTACAGTGGCTCCACTTAATTGATCAATTAATTACGTCCATTAGTTTCATATACACACATCCTTGCGATTATTATTATCGGCGATATAATTACTTTAAATGCCAAATAAACGGCGATGCGATCGATCTCGTATCCTTCTCGTTTCCAAAAATTCACGTGTCTTTGAAAATTCACGAAAAAAAGGGATCACGAATCATTCCACGCGTTGAACACGATCGTTCTCGCCGGATATTACCAACAACGCGTTGACGTTTATCTGTTTCCAGGCTGCGATTTTCTCCGAACCGAAAAAAGGAGAGAGAGAAAGAGAGACAGACAGAAAAATCGGGGGAGGGGAAAAAAACAAAACAAAAATACGAGAGATGGATAATAAAAATCCCGCTATCTGGAGAGAACGATGCACTCGAGCACGAATGCTGCTCATCTCTCCACCACCGATCCCGTTTTGCCGAAATTTACGATATGGCCGTGGGCATCGCGCATAAAACCAACTTTAAAACGGTTCGATCGGCAACCTACAGAGAGAGAAAGAGAGAGAGAGAGAGAGACGAAGGAATGGCCGTGGCCAAAACAACCGGGAATCAGAGAAAGATAAACAAGGAATGAGAACGAAGAGGGAGTAATGGCCGAGGCCGTACACGCGCGATATTTCCCTTGTTTGTTTTCCATTACTCCGCGGAAGGCAGCTGTCCGTTGCCGGCGTGGAATATAGCGCGGCAATGATAAGGGAAGAGGGTTCGTGTATAATGGAGAGAATTGTGCCTTCACGATTCGACGAGCCCTTTGGTGCAATGGCGCGAAACTCTCGGTACTATCCTTCTGCTAGTTTCACCCTGTTCCATAGATTGCGCCAGCCACTTGAACGGTGCCCGATTTCCCGCGGGATCGCGCGTGGAATCGATAAAAAGGTTCCTTTTATTTTTCCTTGGCTGGAATGGTAACCGGAAACCGGAAGAATCGAGCTCATTCGGGGTTGTGATGGTGGGGTGGTCGAGTGCTGCACGCTTTGGACGGGATTAAAGGTTCGTTTTTTCTTTCTTTCTTTTTTTTTTTTCTTAACTCTGATCGATGATCGAGGAGGATCGTCGGAGGCACGGACAAACGGAAGATCGACGGAGGAGGAAGAGCGGTGGGATTTTTCGAGGATTTTGCGGAGAGAGATCGATTACTCGCGATTGGTTGGGATTGTAACGCGATTGAGATGCGAGATGAGCGGATATGAAGCGGAATTATTGGGGATCGTGGATGGATCGTGGTTGCTGTTTGCTCGGCAGGAATTTGTTCAAAGTATGGGGAAAAGGGATGTCTTAGTTTGAGTTGAAAATTAAATTGCTTTCGTTGAGCTTTAATGGAAAACCGACCCCTTCCCTTCCAAGTTTTTCAGCGAAATTTGTGTAAGGAATCTCACGAATCCGATGGTTGATTTTGTATTAATGGCTTGGTGTTTTCGCTTTGCTCGTTTTCTAATTTTGTTCTTTGTTCTTTCTTCTTTTTGACCAACGTGGCTCATGTTTCGAAGAAATAGCGATATTATATGAGAGTCGATCGCAAAAGACATTTTTGCCAACATTCACATTACATTTTTTAAAAATATAAATCTTTGGAAGTTGATTTTATTTTTGTCAAAAAGGCTTTCGTTCGAAACAAAAAATACATTATTATATTATATACGTATAAACTTTCGATAAAATCAGAAATTCCAAGTAGCGTGAATTTATTTTGCATCGTAGAATACAAATACTTTTCCAACTTACTGTACACGGCAGATATTTACGATCTTTGAAACACTTCCTCTCGAACTGTTCCTGCTCGTAAAACGAATTCATCTTGCCTGTGTACCGAGCTGTAACACGATGTTCAGAAATTTCGATAGTTGGAGAGATCGCATGGCAAAGACAATCGTTGTTTCGAAACAGTAATGAACAACGCGTTTAATGCGCCTTCGAAAGTTGTTAACTTCTATCCCAACGTTTGATAACACTGATCAGTTTGATAAATATACAGGATTTTGCAGGCCAAACCGAATCGTTAACGCTCTCTCTCAGCGTTCGTAAACGACACTTTTTATGGAACGATATAAAGTGCGTTTGACCCGTTTCCAAGCAATCGAAATGATTGAACGATGATGAACGAATCAAACCCGATAGTTTTCTGGCCGAATGCAGAAAGGACTGGTGTTAATATATTATCAACGATCGAGCTAAATAATGCGAATCACGTTTGGTAATTACCGGGTCACTAATTATGCGAAAGGTGTTTTGATGTGACGGAAATACTGCAAAAGGGGATCTAATTTATAGCTTAATCTACCTTTCCCCCCTCCCCGTCCAGCTGTCAATTACGACGTGTTGTAATAAACCGGTGGTCGAGATTGGCTTTTTCGATCGTGCCCAATTTCTTTTCGCGCGGTTTTCTGATAAATTGTCCTTTTGCTTGCTCCAACTTCACCGTGAAATATCGAATTATCGTTCGTGGAAAGATTAAAAAAGTCGTATCTCGCTCGGACTTTCTCGTGATATATTAAATTAGAGGCCGCGAAAAGAGAAAGATCTATCCGTTTTGCAATAAAGTTCATGCCAAGTATCGAATTATCGCAGCAGAATGAAAAGTGGTTATTACTCTTATTACCCTTTTTTCTTTTTAATTCTTTAATTCTTTTTTTTTTTTTTAACAATAAACGCAATATTAGAATAGCATCAACTGTAATCGAGAAGGAAAACGAGTCTATAAAGAATATATGGAATTATGGAAAGAATCGATGAAAAATTAAATCAAAATTTTAACAATCCTGATAAAATTTATTGCAGGATATATTGATTTATTATTATGGATGTATTGATATTATTTTCGAAATTATTTTATTAAATAAACGTTTTATTGTATATATACTTTTTTAATATTTCTTTTTCGACAAACATGCGTGAAATAAAATTGCAATTTTCAATATCGAACACGAATTTCAATTATTTGATAATAAATTATATGATTGAAATGATGGAAAGATCTTGTTGAACTTCGTAATATTTAAAATATATTAGTGAAATTCAATCATATCTTGTATAACGTGATAATATAATATTTACTTGACTATATTATTCTATATTAATATAACCGCGATATAGCTTTGAATATTCATGATATCATAGTTATCAAAGCAAAGAGTGTAAAAAAAGATGAGAGGATATTTTATTTTTTCGCTTTACTTTGAATTTAATTTTTTTTCATATTAAAAAATACAGTGTATTATAAATTTTCAATGAATTCTGAAATTTAATTTCTCATAAAAAGCTTATTCTTTTTATTCTTCTATAAATTACAATTTGATAAAAATATTTTAAATTTATTTCGTATAAAGGTATAACAAATTTTTCATTGTAACATTAACAAGAGATATTGGAACGGAAGTAAAAAATTTCTGTCCTGAGATACAAATTTCCATTGATTTCAAAATTTCAATCGAATTTAATAATTTACATTATCAAAACATTACTACCTTCCTTACATCACATCTCTCTTATTTTCACCAACAAGACCAAGAAAAAAAAACAACTTTTCATAAGATCCTTCATTCCAATTCCAACTCGCAACAATTATTCAAATCCTTTCTCGCCAAATATATCACGAAGCATTAAAATTCACGTGTCGACACGTTCTCGCGATTACGAGATTTCTACTTAAATACACACATGATGTAATCAAGCGCAAATGCTTCGAACAAACGCGAACTCCTCCTAGAAATAGAAAGAAAGAGAGAAGACGTATCCAAAACGAAGGTTGCACGCGTAGCAGAAATTTTTTATAAATGGACGGTGCCTCTCTGTAAACGTCCAAAACCCATTCTGTTCTCGAGAGGGCGCTCAACGTCCCTCGTACGCACAGGTGAGAACCATCGAGACTCGTTTATTCCCGTACCCCTTTTCGAGACAAGAATTTCAACTGCCTTCTATTCGCCGTGCAACGAGATTCGTTCAACCCGGCGAAACAAGCACGGCGAATAAAAATAATTTTCGCGATTGTCTATGGTTACGAGATCGAATTAACATAACGGAGAGCAAGGTAAGTTGGCGGAAACATGGCGTTGCGAATTGTGTAAGTTATACGCATATACGTAATCGCGTTTAACGGCCTTTTCATCGATGTTCGAACACCTTCGCCGTTTCTTCGAACAAGTTTGTCCGAGAGTAGTACGTGGGAGAAAAAGTTTTCACTTGATAATCTTGTACAAGTTTCGTGCTAGCAAATCGTGACGAGGTTTATTTTTTTTCCACGCGGAAAGATTATGGATTTTTTTAAAAAAATTTAGTACACGAATATTACAGATCAATAATAATAATAATAAAGTATCCATTATATAGGAATCAATGGAGAGACAAGATTATAAAATAACTTTCGTTATATCGAGAAAAATAATACACATATTTACATACGTATCTTCCATCTTTCGATACTCTATATCCATCGATCGCCAAAAAATCGAATCGTATATATTCAACAATCCCGTTACAAAAGAATCTAAATTCAGTCAACGAAACGAGACGAAATTAGTAATCCCGTGGCAGGTGTCAAAGAAAATCCACTCGGGAGTAATTAAATTCCATCGATCCATAAATTCCACGTGCGCGTCATCAACGCGGACGGATCGAAATCAAAATCGAGTGTGGGCCCGGAGACGATGGATGGATGGATGGATGGGCGAGCGAGTGAAACGTGGGCGGCCTAACAATGCGGAGAACGCGGAGCGGGAGAATACGCGCGATTTGCAATCGTTGCACGGTGGTGCATCGTTGGAGCGATCCGCGCGTCACGTCGCCGGCCGGCCGGCCGGCTACGACGACACGAAGCTGGGTCGGAAGCAATTAGCAATTAAAATCGAGGGCTCGGCGATTGATCGGTCTGGTATGATACGAGGCTGTCCCACGGGCCAATCGACTCCTGGATTATAATTACGGCCGCTAATTGCGCCCACCCCGCACCCTCGCCTCGTTCCTCGCCACTTCTGGCAAAGAGTGGGCCGTGTGATTGGTATCCGACAGGACACAGGGAGGGTTTAAACGTTCCGAGGACTTCATTTCCGACGTTGGAAATTTTCGTTTGTCCGCCCGATAATTAATTTCGATCTAACCGGAGCTCTCTACAGCCTCGTCTCCGGGGAGAGAAAGGAGGACGAAATTCGAAGATTCGATTATCCGTTACATACATACATTTCTACGTGCATTTCCGGTGTTTAATTCCAACGATTCGAGAGTTATTACGATTTCTTTTAATACACGAGGCATCGACGAGACCCTTCTCAATACAGAGTTGTCCTGTGAACAAGGGACGAGTGAAAGGAGGCGAAGACAATCGTGGAATTCTAATAAACGTTCGACCACGATCGTTAACTCGATCGGAAACGAGATTCCCGAAAAAAGGCTTGGTTTCGAACGAGTTAAAGGTACGTACGTACAATCAAATACGTGGATACTCTCTTAATTGTAGCAGTTAACGATGAAGAGTGAGAGAGCGACATTGCAGATCATTGTGGTGAATTTGATTAAACTTTAATTAAACTTTTTTGATTAACATAAACAATGCATTTAATATCTTATTCGAAAAATATCAATTTATTTTATTTTATTTGTTATTAGATAATTTACATTGCATGTTAGCAAGTATCCACCTATTTGTAAATGGTACTATATATTATATATATATATCTCTGCCTATTTCGCTCGCTTTTTCTCCTTTTTCGCGCTATTTCTCCACGTTATCCCGAACTGATACTTCGCGCGGAATGATAAAGCTTGCAACCCGCTATGAATTATCGAGGGCATGAAAATATATATATATATATGTGTGTGTATGTGTGTATTCATATATATTTATAACCACACTCACGTCATTTTGAGCGAAGGTCGGCGTAATTGGCCCATCGCTGGCTTCCCATTTGTCGGCGATGCGGATCGTCTCCGCCGTTTTCTGCTGCACCGATTTCGACTCATCGAGCAACGTCAGCTCGTAAAACTCCTGGATATCTGCAACAGTCCGGAAAACGATAAATTAAATTAATACGTATTAAACAATAACTATCGACATTTATTGCGATATTCTTTCACTTCGAATCATAAATTCATTTTGTTCATAATTGTTCTTTTTAAAGAATCGAATTGATTTGGTTCAATATGCGGATGCCCTATCTCTAATTCTATATCTATCTTTTGTTATTTATGACGGAAGAGAAAAATGTTATTTAATTTCAAGAAGTAAGTAATCGTATTTAGTCAATTCCCTTCATTCGTCTATAATAATTATTTTACTTATTAACGTTTAATCAATTATTCTTCCAGTTAAATAATATTTTCTTCCGATATTTTATTATCGTAAATAATAAATGAATAATATTTAAGATTCTCAAGTTATATGAAACACGTACATTTCACGTATATTTCAAATGCATCACTGTTTGAAGTAATATTTTTCATATCTGCTTAATATTCAATATAGTTCTATGGATGTATTACTGATATATGAAGTCTCTCTATTGAAGTCTCACTATTGAAGTCTTTCTAGAAAATATTCAACATGAATACGTACAGAAAGATGTACGTATCCCATGAGTAAAATTGATCAAATTCAAGCTATAATAATTAATACGATTTAAACATTGCCTATCGTACAATTTCTTTGTTCATTATATAAAAATAATAATATATAATATATAATATATAATTGGAGTTGAATTATGAGGGAAAAAAGTAATAAATAAAATTCCACGAAATTGCAGACACATAATTTTCAAGAGCTTGTCTCTATGACCTCGATGGATCTTTCTTGAGCTTGGTCGTCTTTTGAGGACACTGAAAATATAATACCGACGACAACCAGTCTAACACGGATCCTTTGTGGGATCGTAGTGGGGTCGTATTTCCCCGGTACAACGTTTAACCACTAGTCTTTTGGATAGAATGTCGATAGACAGGATATGGATCGAATGACGACAATTTTGTTAGTTAAATTAATCAAAGAGAATATACACATAACTTGAAATAATTAAATTTCCTCTCAATTGATTAATGAGAGATGAAATATCGCAATAATATGGAATAATGGAGGATATTACAAAGAAGATTATAATAAAAGAAATTTTTCACAGGTAAGAAAACTTAAAAAGTAGTATTTTATTAATTTTTAAATTAATTTTTAAAACAAATACATATATATAAATTTTAATAAATATAAATAATAAAAATAAGAAACAAATATGAAACTATATTATTTATTTCGGAGCTTCTACTACTTGTATCGTTAAATTAAAATTATATAGTTAAGTGTTTATTTCGTATTAGATCAACATCGTCAGTGGTTTAAACTTAATTATGGTTGGTCTGGTATTATATCTAGTAATATTGATATATAACGTAATGACATAACTCTAGAATTAACTCTGGAAATTACTCACGAGAGGGCAACTAACAAGTGACACTCCTGAGGGCGATACTTCAAGGTAAGTACTTGTCGAGTGTCGATTTATTAATTCTTTGAACATGTTTCGAAAGAATTTGAATATTAACTTGGATAAATTCAATTTTTCCAAATTTTAAAATATTTCTCGTAAATCCTTAAAAGAATCTTTTTTCTATTTTTTGTTCAGATATAATTTTAGAGTTTAAAATTTTAAAGTTTAAAATTTTCGACATATTTTTTATTACATTGCAAAATATCTGTACAAATATTTATATCCTTATATTACAACTATATAAATTATAATACATTTAAATTTTGAACTTTAAAATTATATTTTAACAAAAAATTAGAAAAGAAATTTATGTTTTAAAGATTTAAATTTTTTTTTTTTTTCAGTGTGTCAATAATTTTTATTCTTCGATATATATAGTAATCTCAGTCACAATTACGTACCAACTTAATTATTATACTTAAAAACTGATTTCTACGTCGAAGAAAAATTCACACGAATAATACCCTAAAAGAAAATACTTGGACATAGACGGAGGACATTTTTTTCAAGATTTTCTTAACGGGCGAAAAAATTTAAACTAAACCCACAGCCACACGTAGCTGCATGTTAAACGTCAAAGAGACCGCTTGTTATTCGTGGCGAAAAAAATTCTACGACTTTAATTAACGTCCCGACTTTTTGTCGTAGCGAACGGCAGCCGTCCTCGAAACGCTGTGCGCCTGGTCCTCTAATTTTTCGTTTTAATTCACATCTAATGGCATCTTCTCCGCGCTCTCCAATCCCAGCAAGTCGAGAGAGTGTGTCGTTGGCACTATTTATGCAAGCAACGGGAATCTTTCTACTCTACCTCTTGGGTACAACTCGCAGCCGGCTACAAAGTTGAGTATTCGAGAAACCACGTTTCGAAGTCGTTCTCGAGGACCTTTTTCAACAGAGGGAGGAGCGTAAGATGTCATTGGACGTGATCTCAGGCAAACATCACCCACGAGGTTTTCATACTTATTTTTTCCACGATGTCGTCGAAGAAATACACGTTGTTCGAAGATGAAGGATTTACGGCGACGAAGATATGACAAGTAGATATAAATAGATGCGTGATATTTAATTCTATAGTTATAGTAGAAGTAGAATGTATATAATAAAATCAATAATTAGCAAAATTTTATATCATTTTATATCATAAGGTATCTCATTTAATTTAAATATCTCAATATCTTTATTTTTTATAATAAAAAAAATTACAGAGAAAAAAATTATTTCGTTTGTAGAAATATATATTATAATACATAAAGATTTCTTTAAATAATGAGCAACTTTAAGTTAAATGAGATACCTTACGGACAAAATTTCATACTTCACTTATTAAATATAGATAAAGAAATAAAAGGAAATAAAAGAATTTATTTTATATTATATTATATTTATATTTTATTATATTAATTTATAGAATTTTATTGAATATAATTGTAATAATATTGTACAATATTATAATAATATTATATAATAAAATTGAATAATAAAAAAATTATTGAGTTTCATATTTATTATTCCCAATTCATATTTCCAAATCCATATCCTATATATCATAAAAATTTCATATATCATCCTCCACGAAAATCTAATTCATCACAATGATACATAATTATAATATTATTATCACTTTTAAATATATATATATTGTATAAATTAAATATATATTATATTGAAACATGTATGTAAAATTATTCCACTATATAAACAATAAAACAATATATTTCATTCGAGCAACATCCAAAGCTGCTTTTCTACTCCTTTTCGTTTTCTATTCATCTTGTATCAAAGGAATATGAAACCAAGACATATACTTTCTGATCTCACTTTATGCAGTAATCGCGTATCTAATATTTGATTCCTCTAAGTAAACAACAAAATTGGATACAAAATTATAAAAAAAACACATCACGAACAACATATCATTAAAAATAAATGAGGACGAAAAGCCTCTGGCTAAAATTTTCGAATTATTAAAAAGAGAATATGACATACAAGAAGGTGGCACACTAAAATTTCAAGAATTTACAAAGTATCGTCCAAATTTCGACTTTTTAACAGGAGAATATGATATGCAAGGAGGTGGCACAATAAAAATTTAACAGAGACTGAATTTTCAAAGTATCGTCCAAATTTCGACTTTTTAACAGGAGAATATGATATGCAAGGAGGTGGCACAATAAAATTTTAACACAGACCGAATTTTCAAAGCTTCTCGTCCAAATTTAGACTTTTTAACAGGAGAATATAATATGCAAGGAGCTGGCACCATACAATACTAATAAAGACCAAATTTACAAAGTTACTCGTCCAAATTTCGACTCTTTAACAGGAGAATATAATATGCAAGGAGGTGGCACCATACAATATTAACAGAGACAGAATTTACAAAGTATCGTCCAAATTTCGACTTTTTAACAGGAAAATATGATATGCAAGGAAGTGGCACAGTAAAAACTTAACAGAGACCAAATTTTCAAAGTATCGTCCAAATTTCGACTTTTTAACAGGAGAATATGATATGCAAGGAGGTGGCACAGTAAAAATTTAACAGAGACTGAATTTTCAAAGTATCGTCCAAATTTCGACTTTTTAACAGGAGAATATGATATGCAAGGAGGTGGCACAGTAAAAATTTAACAGAGACCGAATTTACAAAGTTTCTCGTCCAAATTTCGACTTTTTAACAGGAGAATATGATATGCAAGGAGGTGGCACAGTAAAAATTTAACAGAGACTGAATTTTCAAAGTATCGTCCAAATTTCGACTTTTTAACAGGAGAATATGATATGCAAGGAGGTGGCACAGTAAAAATTTAACAGAGACCGAATTTACAAAGTTTCTCGTCCAAATTTCGACTTTTTAACAGGAGAATATGATGTGTAAAGAGGTGGCACTAAAAATTTTAACAGAGGGCCAATTCTTAAAGTTTCTTAAAATTTCTCGCCCAAATTTCCGACTTTTTAACAGGAGAATATGATGTGTAAAGAGGTGGCACTAAAAATTTTAACAGAGGGCCAATTCTTAAAGTTTCTTAAAATTTCTCGCCCAAATTTCCGACTTTTTAACAGGAGAATATGATGTGTAAAGAGGTGGCACTAAAAATTTTAACAGAGGGCCAATTCTTAAAGTTTCTTAAAATTTCTCGCCCAAATTTCCGACTTTTTAACAGGAGAATATGATGTGTAAAGAGGTGGCACTAAAAATTTTAACAGAGGGCCAATTCTTAAAGTTTCTTAAAATTTCTCGCCCAAATTTCCGACTTTTTAACAGGAGAATATGATGTGTAAAGAGGTGGCACTAAAAATTTTAACAGAGGGCCAATTCTTAAAGTTTCTTAAAATTTCTCGCCCAAATTTCCGACTTTTTAACAGGAGAATATGATGTGTAAAGAGGTGGCACTAAAAATTTTAACAGAGGGCCAATTCTTAAAGTTTCTTAAAATTTCTCGCCCAAATTTCCGACTTTTTAACAGGAGAATATGATGTGTAAAGAGGTGGCACTAAAAATTTTAACAGAGGGCCAATTCTTAAAGTTTCTTAAAATTTCTCGCCCAAATTTCCGACTTTTTAACAGGAGAATATGATGTGTAAAGAGGTGGCACTAAAAATTTTAACAGAGGGCCAATTCTTAAAGTTTCTTAAAATTTCTCGCCCAAATTTCCGACTTTTTAACAGGAGAATATGATGTGTAAAGAGGTGGCACTAAAAATTTTAACAGAGGGCCAATTCTTAAAGTTTCTTAAAATTTCTCGCCCAAATTTCCGACTTTTTAACAGGAGAATATGATGTGTAAAGAGGTGGCACTAAAAATTTTAACAGAGGGCCAATTCTTAAAGTTTCTTAAAATTTCTCGCCCAAATTTCCGACTTTTTAACAGGAGAATATGATGTGTAAAGAGGTGGCACTAAAAATTTTAACAGAGGGCCAATTCTTAAAGTTTCTTAAAATTTCTCGCCCAAATTTCCGACTTTTTAACAGGAGAATATGATGTGTAAAGAGGTGGCACTAAAAATTTTAACAGAGGGCCAATTCTTAAAGTTTCTTAAAATTTCTCGCCCAAATTTCCGACTTTTAACAGGAGAATATGATGTGTAAAGAGGTGGCACTAAAAATTTTAACAGAGGGCCAATTCTTAAAGTTTCTTAAAATTTCTCGCCCAAATTTCCGACTTTTTAACAGGAGAATATGATGTGTAAAGAGGTGGCACTAAAAATTTTAACAGAGGGCCAATTCTTAAAGTTTCTTAAAATTTCTCGCCCAAATTTCCGACTTTTTAACAGGAGAATATGATGTGTAAAGAGGTGGCACTAAAAATTTTAACAGAGGGCCAATTCTTAAAGTTTCTTAAAATTTCTCGCCCAAATTTCCGACTTTTTAACAGGAGAATATGATGTGTAAAGAGGTGGCACTAAAAATTTTAACAGAGGGCCAATTCTTAAAGTTTCTTAAAATTTCTCGCCCAAATTTCCGACTTTTTAACAGGAGAATATGATGTGTAAAGAGGTGGCACTAAAAATTTTAACAGAGGGCCAATTCTTAAAGTTTCTTAAAATTTCTCGCCCAAATTTCCGACTTTTAACAGGAGAATATGATGTGTAAAGAGGTGGCACTAAAAATTTTAACAGAGGGCCAATTCTTAAAGTTTCTTAAAATTTCTCGCCCAAATTTCCGACCTTTTAACAGGAGAATATGATGTGTAAAGAGGTGGCACTAAAAATTTTAACAGAGGGCCAATTCTTAAAGTTTCTTAAAATTTCTCGCCCAAATTTCCGACTTTTTAACAGGAGAATATGATGTGTAAAGAGGTGGCACTAAAAATTTTAACAGAGGGCCAATTCTTAAAGTTTCTTAAAATTTCTCGCCCAAATTTCCGACTTTTTAACAGGAGAATATGATGTGTAAAGAGGTGGCACTAAAAATTTTAACAGAGGGCCAATTCTTAAAGTTTCTTAAAATTTCTCGCCCAAATTTCCGACTTTTTAACAGGAGAATATGATGTGTAAAGAGGTGGCACTAAAAATTTTAACAGAGGGCCAATTCTTAAAGTTTCTTAAAATTTCTCGCCCAAATTTCCGACTTTTTAACAGGAGAATATGATGTGTAAAGAGGTGGCACTAAAAATTTTAACAGAGGGCCAATTCTTAAAGTTTCTTAAAATTTCTCGCCCAAATTTCCGACTTTTAACAGGAGAATATGATGTGTAAAGAGGTGGCACTAAAAATTTTAACAGAGGGCCAATTCTTAAAGTTTCTTAAAATTTCTCGCCCAAATTTCCGACTTTTTAACAGGAGAATATGATGTGTAAAGAGGTGGCACTAAAAATTTTAACAGAGGGCCAATTCTTAAAGTTTCTTAAAATTTCTCGCCCAAATTTCCGACTTTTTAACAGGAGAATATGATGTGTAAAGAGGTGGCACTAAAAATTTTAACAGAGGGCCAATTCTTAAAGTTTCTTAAAATTTCTCGCCCAAATTTCCGACTTTTTAACAGGAGAATATGATGTGTAAAGAGGTGGCACTAAAAATTTTAACAGAGGGCCAATTCTTAAAGTTTCTTAAAATTTCTCGCCCAAATTTCCGACTTTTAACAGGAGAATATGATGTGTAAAGAGGTGGCACTAAAAATTTTAACAGAGGGCCAATTCTTAAAGTTTCTTAAAATTTCTCGCCCAAATTTCCGACTTTTTAACAGGAGAATATGATGTGTAAAGAGGTGGCACTAAAAATTTTAACAGAGGGCCAATTCTTAAAGTTTCTTAAAATTTCTCGCCCAAATTTCCGACTTTTTAACAGGAGAATATGATGTGTAAAGAGGTGGCACTAAAAATTTTAACAGAGGGCCAATTCTTAAAGTTTCTTAAAATTTCTCGCCCAAATTTCCGACTTTTTAACAGGAGAATATGATGTGTAAAGAGGTGGCACTAAAAATTTTAACAGAGGGCCAATTCTTAAAGTTTCTTAAAATTTCTCGCCCAAATTTCCGACTTTAACAGGAGAATATGATGTGTAAAGAGGTGGCACTAAAAATTTTAACAGAGGGCCAATTCTTAAAGTTTCTTAAAATTTCTCGCCCAAATTTCCGACTTTTTAACAGGAGAATATGATGTGTAAAGAGGTGGCACTAAAAATTTTAACAGAGGGCCAATTCTTAAAGTTTCTTAAAATTTCTCGCCCAAATTTCCGACTTTTTAACAGGAGAATATGATGTGTAAAGAGGTGGCACTAAAAATTTTAACAGAGGGCCAATTCTTAAAGTTTCTTAAAATTTCTCGCCCAAATTTCCGACTTTAACAGGAGAATATGATGTGTAAAGAGGTGGCACTAAAAATTTTAACAGAGGGCCAATTCTTAAAGTTTCTTAAAATTTCTCGCCCAAATTTCCGACTTTTTAACAGGAGAATATGATGTGTAAAGAGGTGGCACTAAAAATTTTAACAGAGGGCCAATTCTTAAAGTTTCTTAAAATTTCTCGCCCAAATTTCCGACTTTTTAACAGGAGAATATGATGTGTAAAGAGGTGGCACTAAAAATTTTAACAGAGGGCCAATTCTTAAAGTTTCTTAAAATTTCTCGCCCAAATTTCCGACTTTTTAACAGGAGAATATGATGTGTAAAGAGGTGGCACTAAAAATTTTAACAGAGGGCCAATTCTTAAAGTTTCTTAAAATTTCTCGCCCAAATTTCCGACTTTTTAACAGGAGAATATGATGTGTAAAGAGGTGGCACTAAAAATTTTAACAGAGGGCCAATTCTTAAAGTTTCTTAAAATTTCTCGCCCAAATTTCCGACTTTAACAGGAGAATATGATGTGTAAAGAGGTGGCACTAAAAATTTTAACAGAGGGCCAATTCTTAAAGTTTCTTAAAATTTCTCGCCCAAATTTCCGACTTTTTAACAGGAGAATATGATGTGTAAAGAGGTGGCACTAAAAATTTTAACAGAGGGCCAATTCTTAAAGTTTCTTAAAATTTCTCGCCCAAATTTCCGACTTTTTAACAGGAGAATATGATGTGTAAAGAGGTGGCACTAAAAATTTTAACAGAGGGCCAATTCTTAAAGTTTCTTAAAATTTCTCGCCCAAATTTCCGACTTTTTAACAGGAGAATATGATGTGTAAAGAGGTGGCACTAAAAATTTTAACAGAGGGCCAATTCTTAAAGTTTCTTAAAATTTCTCGCCCAAATTTCCGACTTTTAACAGGAGAATATGATGTGTAAAGAGGTGGCACTAAAAATTTTAACAGAGGGCCAATTCTTAAAGTTTCTTAAAATTTCTCGCCCAAATTTCCGACTTTTTAACAGGAGAATATGATGTGTAAAGAGGTGGCACTAAAAATTTTAACAGAGGGCCAATTCTTAAAGTTTCTTAAAATTTCTCGCCCAAATTTCCGACTTTTTAACAGGAGAATATGATGTGTAAAGAGGTGGCACTAAAAATTTTAACAGAGGGCCAATTCTTAAAGTTTCTTAAAATTTCTCGCCCAAATTTCCGACTTTTTAACAGGAGAATATGATGTGTAAAGAGGTGGCACTAAAAATTTTAACAGAGGGCCAATTCTTAAAGTTTCTTAAAATTTCTCGCCCAAATTTCCGACTTTTTAACAGGAGAATATGATGTGTAAAGAGGTGGCACTAAAAATTTTAACAGAGGGCCAATTCTTAAAGTTTCTTAAAATTTCTCGCCCAAATTTCCGACTTTTTAACAGGAGAATATGATGTGTAAAGAGGTGGCACTAAAAATTTTAACAGAGGGCCAATTCTTAAAGTTTCTTAAAATTTCTCGCCCAAATTTCCGACTTTTTAACAGGAGAATATGATGTGTAAAGAGGTGGCACTAAAAATTTTAACAGAGGGCCAATTCTTAAAGTTTCTTAAAATTTCTCGCCCAAATTTCCGACTTTTTAACAGGAGAATATGATGTGTAAAGAGGTGGCACTAAAAATTTTAACAGAGGGCCAATTCTTAAAGTTTCTTAAAATTTCTCGCCCAAATTTCCGACTTTTTAACAGGAGAATATGATGTGTAAAGAGGTGGCACTAAAAATTTTAACAGAGGGCCAATTCTTAAAGTTTCTTAAAATTTCTCGCCCAAATTTCCGACTTTTTAACAGGAGAATATGATGTGTAAAGAGGTGGCACTAAAAATTTTAACAGAGGGCCAATTCTTAAAGTTTCTTAAAATTTCTCGCCCAAATTTCCGACTTTTTAACAGGAGAATATGATGTGTAAAGAGGTGGCACTAAAAATTTTAACAGAGGGCCAATTCTTAAAGTTTCTTAAAATTTCTCGCCCAAATTTCCGACTTTTTAACAGGAGAATATGATGTGTAAAGAGGTGGCACTAAAAATTTTAACAGAGGGCCAATTCTTAAAGTTTCTTAAAATTTCTCGCCCAAATTTCCGACTTTTTAACAGGAGAATATGATGTGTAAAGAGGTGGCACTAAAAATTTTAACAGAGGGCCAATTCTTAAAGTTTCTTAAAATTTCTCGCCCAAATTTCCGACTTTTTAACAGGAGAATATGATGTGTAAAGAGGTGGCACTAAAAATTTTAACAGAGGGCCAATTCTTAAAGTTTCTTAAAATTTCTCGCCCAAATTTCCGACTTTTTAACAGGAGAATATGATGTGTAAAGAGGTGGCACTAAAAATTTTAACAGAGGGCCAATTCTTAAAGTTTCTTAAAATTTCTCGCCCAAATTTCCGACTTTTTAACAGGAGAATATGATGTGTAAAGAGGTGGCACTAAAAATTTTAACAGAGGGCCAATTCTTAAAGTTTCTTAAAATTTCTCGCCCAAATTTCCGACTTTTTAACAGGAGAATATGATGTGTAAAGAGGTGGCACTAAAAATTTTAACAGAGGGCCAATTCTTAAAGTTTCTTAAAATTTCTCGCCCAAATTTCCGACTTTTTAACAGGAGAATATGATGTGTAAAGAGGTGGCACTAAAAATTTTAACAGAGGGCCAATTCTTAAAGTTTCTTAAAATTTCTCGCCCAAATTTCCGACTTTTTAACAGGAGAATATGATGTGTAAAGAGGTGGCACTAAAAATTTTAACAGAGGGCCAATTCTTAAAGTTTCTTAAAATTTCTCGCCCAAATTTCCGACTTTTTAACAGGAGAATATGATGTGTAAAGAGGTGGCACTAAAAATTTTAACAGAGGGCCAATTCTTAAAGTTTCTTAAAATTTCTCGCCCAAATTTCCGACTTTTTAACAGGAGAATATGATGTGTAAAGAGGTGGCACTAAAAATTTTAACAGAGGGCCAATTCTTAAAGTTTCTTAAAATTTCTCGCCCAAATTTCCGACTTTTTAACAGGAGAATATGATGTGTAAAGAGGTGGCACTAAAAATTTTAACAGAGGGCCAATTCTTAAAGTTTCTTAAAATTTCTCGCCCAAATTTCCGACTTTTTAACAGGAGAATATGATGTGTAAAGAGGTGGCACTAAAAATTTTAACAGAGGGCCAATTCTTAAAGTTTCTTAAAATTTCTCGCCCAAATTTCCGACTTTTTAACAGGAGAATATGATGTGTAAAGAGGTGGCACTAAAAATTTTAACAGAGGGCCAATTCTTAAAGTTTCTTAAAATTTCTCGCCCAAATTTCCGACTTTTTAACAGGAGAATATGATGTGTAAAGAGGTGGCACTAAAAATTTTAACAGAGGGCCAATTCTTAAAGTTTCTTAAAATTTCTCGCCCAAATTTCCGACTTTTTAACAGGAGAATATGATGTGTAAAGAGGTGGCACTAAAAATTTTAACAGAGGGCCAATTCTTAAAGTTTCTTAAAATTTCTCGCCCAAATTTCCGACTTTTTAACAGGAGAATATGATGTGTAAAGAGGTGGCACTAAAAATTTTAACAGAGGGCCAATTCTTAAAGTTTCTTAAAATTTCTCGCCCAAATTTCCGACTTTTTAACAGGAGAATATGATGTGTAAAGAGGTGGCACTAAAAATTTTAACAGAGGGCCAATTCTTAAAGTTTCTTAAAATTTCTCGCCCAAATTTCCGACTTTTTAACAGGAGAATATGATGTGTAAAGAGGTGGCACTAAAAATTTTAACAGAGGGCCAATTCTTAAAGTTTCTTAAAATTTCTCGCCCAAATTTCCGACTTTTTAACAGGAGAATATGATGTGTAAAGAGGTGGCACTAAAAATTTTAACAGAGGGCCAATTCTTAAAGTTTCTTAAAATTTCTCGCCCAAATTTCCGACTTTTTAACAGGAGAATATGATGTGTAAAGAGGTGGCACTAAAAATTTTAACAGAGGGCCAATTCTTAAAGTTTCTTAAAATTTCTCGCCCAAATTTCCGACTTTTTAACAGGAGAATATGATGTGTAAAGAGGTGGCACTAAAAATTTTAACAGAGGGCCAATTCTTAAAGTTTCTTAAAATTTCTCGCCCAAATTTCCGACTTTTTAACAGGAGAATATGATGTGTAAAGAGGTGGCACTAAAAATTTTAACAGAGGGCCAATTCTTAAAGTTTCTTAAAATTTCTCGCCCAAATTTCCGACTTTTTAACAGGAGAATATGATGTGTAAAGAGGTGGCACTAAAAATTTTAACAGAGGGCCAATTCTTAAAGTTTCTTAAAATTTCTCGCCCAAATTTCCGACTTTTTAACAGGAGAATATGATGTGTAAAGAGGTGGCACTAAAAATTTTAACAGAGGGCCAATTCTTAAAGTTTCTTAAAATTTCTCGCCCAAATTTCCGACTTTTTAACAGGAGAATATGATGTGTAAAGAGGTGGCACTAAAAATTTTAACAGAGGGCCAATTCTTAAAGTTTCTTAAAATTTCTCGCCCAAATTTCCGACTTTTTAACAGGAGAATATGATGTGTAAAGAGGTGGCACTAAAAATTTTAACAGAGGGCCAATTCTTAAAGTTTCTTAAAATTTCTCGCCCAAATTTCCGACTTTTTAACAGGAGAATATGATGTGTAAAGAGGTGGCACTAAAAATTTTAACAGAGGGCCAATTCTTAAAGTTTCTTAAAATTTCTCGCCCAAATTTCCGACTTTTTAACAGGAGAATATGATGTGTAAAGAGGTGGCACTAAAAATTTTAACAGAGGGCCAATTCTTAAAGTTTCTTAAAATTTCTCGCCCAAATTTCCGACTTTTTAACAGGAGAATATGATGTGTAAAGAGGTGGCACTAAAAATTTTAACAGAGGGCCAATTCTTAAAGTTTCTTAAAATTTCTCGCCCAAATTTCCGACTTTTTAACAGGAGAATATGATGTGTAAAGAGGTGGCACTAAAAATTTTAACAGAGGGCCAATTCTTAAAGTTTCTTAAAATTTCTCGCCCAAATTTCCGACTTTTTAACAGGAGAATATGATGTGTAAAGAGGTGGCACTAAAAATTTTAACAGAGGGCCAATTCTTAAAGTTTCTTAAAATTTCTCGCCCAAATTTCCGACTTTTTAACAGGAGAATATGATGTGTAAAGAGGTGGCACTAAAAATTTTAACAGAGGGCCAATTCTTAAAGTTTCTTAAAATTTCTCGCCCAAATTTCCGACTTTTTAACAGGAGAATATGATGTGTAAAGAGGTGGCACTAAAAATTTTAACAGAGGGCCAATTCTTAAAGTTTCTTAAAATTTCTCGCCCAAATTTCCGACTTTTTAACAGGAGAATATGATGTGTAAAGAGGTGGCACTAAAAATTTTAACAGAGGGCCAATTCTTAAAGTTTCTTAAAATTTCTCGCCCAAATTTCCGACTTTTTAACAGGAGAATATGATGTGTAAAGAGGTGGCACTAAAAATTTTAACAGAGGGCCAATTCTTAAAGTTTCTTAAAATTTCTCGCCCAAATTTCCGACTTTTTAACAGGAGAATATGATGTGTAAAGAGGTGGCACTAAAAATTTTAACAGAGGGCCAATTCTTAAAGTTTCTTAAAATTTCTCGCCCAAATTTCCGACTTTTTAACAGGAGAATATGATGTGTAAAGAGGTGGCACTAAAAATTTTAACAGAGGGCCAATTCTTAAAGTTTCTTAAAATTTCTCGCCCAAATTTCCGACTTTTTAACAGGAGAATATGATGTGTAAAGAGGTGGCACTAAAAATTTTAACAGAGGGCCAATTCTTAAAGTTTCTTAAAATTTCTCGCCCAAATTTCCGACTTTTTAACAGGAGAATATGATGTGTAAAGAGGTGGCACTAAAAATTTTAACAGAGGGCCAATTCTTAAAGTTTCTTAAAATTTCTCGCCCAAATTTCCGACTTTTTAACAGGAGAATATGATGTGTAAAGAGGTGGCACTAAAAATTTTAACAGAGGGCCAATTCTTAAAGTTTCTTAAAATTTCTCGCCCAAATTTCCGACTTTTTAACAGGAGAATATGATGTGTAAAGAGGTGGCACTAAAAATTTTAACAGAGGGCCAATTCTTAAAGTTTCTTAAAATTTCTCGCCCAAATTTCCGACTTTTTAACAGGAGAATATGATGTGTAAAGAGGTGGCACTAAAAATTTTAACAGAGGGCCAATTCTTAAAGTTTCTTAAAATTTCTCGCCCAAATTTCCGACTTTTTAACAGGAGAATATGATGTGTAAAGAGGTGGCACTAAAAATTTTAACAGAGGGCCAATTCTTAAAGTTTCTTAAAATTTCTCGCCCAAATTTCCGACTTTTTAACAGGAGAATATGATGTGTAAAGAGGTGGCACTAAAAATTTTAACAGAGGGCCAATTCTTAAAGTTTCTTAAAATTTCTCGCCCAAATTTCCGACTTTTTAACAGGAGAATATGATGTGTAAAGAGGTGGCACTAAAAATTTTAACAGAGGGCCAATTCTTAAAGTTTCTTAAAATTTCTCGCCCAAATTTCCGACTTTTTAACAGGAGAATATGATGTGTAAAGAGGTGGCACTAAAAATTTTAACAGAGGGCCAATTCTTAAAGTTTCTTAAAATTTCTCGCCCAAATTTCCGACTTTTTAACAGGAGAATATGATGTGTAAAGAGGTGGCACTAAAAATTTTAACAGAGGGCCAATTCTTAAAGTTTCTTAAAATTTCTCGCCCAAATTTCCGACTTTTTAACAGGAGAATATGATGTGTAAAGAGGTGGCACTAAAAATTTTAACAGAGGGCCAATTCTTAAAGTTTCTTAAAATTTCTCGCCCAAATTTCCGACTTTTTAACAGGAGAATATGATGTGTAAAGAGGTGGCACTAAAAATTTTAACAGAGGGCCAATTCTTAAAGTTTCTTAAAATTTCTCGCCCAAATTTCCGACTTTTTAACAGGAGAATATGATGTGTAAAGAGGTGGCACTAAAAATTTTAACAGAGGGCCAATTCTTAAAGTTTCTTAAAATTTCTCGCCCAAATTTCCGACTTTTTAACAGGAGAATATGATGTGTAAAGAGGTGGCACTAAAAATTTTAACAGAGGGCCAATTCTTAAAGTTTCTTAAAATTTCTCGCCCAAATTTCCGACTTTTTAACAGGAGAATATGATGTGTAAAGAGGTGGCACTAAAAATTTTAACAGAGGGCCAATTCTTAAAGTTTCTTAAAATTTCTCGCCCAAATTTCCGACTTTTTAACAGGAGAATATGATGTGTAAAGAGGTGGCACTAAAAATTTTAACAGAGGGCCAATTCTTAAAGTTTCTTAAAATTTCTCGCCCAAATTTCCGACTTTTTAACAGGAGAATATGATGTGTAAAGAGGTGGCACTAAAAATTTTAACAGAGGGCCAATTCTTAAAGTTTCTTAAAATTTCTCGCCCAAATTTCCGACTTTTTAACAGGAGAATATGATGTGTAAAGAGGTGGCACTAAAAATTTTAACAGAGGGCCAATTCTTAAAGTTTCTTAAAATTTCTCGCCCAAATTTCCGACTTTTTAACAGGAGAATATGATGTGTAAAGAGGTGGCACTAAAAATTTTAACAGAGGGCCAATTCTTAAAGTTTCTTAAAATTTCTCGCCCAAATTTCCGACTTTTTAACAGGAGAATATGATGTGTAAAGAGGTGGCACTAAAAATTTTAACAGAGGGCCAATTCTTAAAGTTTCTTAAAATTTCTCGCCCAAATTTCCGACTTTTTAACAGGAGAATATGATGTGTAAAGAGGTGGCACTAAAAATTTTAACAGAGGGCCAATTCTTAAAGTTTCTTAAAATTTCTCGCCCAAATTTCCGACTTTTTAACAGGAGAATATGATGTGTAAAGAGGTGGCACTAAAAATTTTAACAGAGGGCCAATTCTTAAAGTTTCTTAAAATTTCTCGCCCAAATTTCCGACTTTTTAACAGGAGAATATGATGTGTAAAGAGGTGGCACTAAAAATTTTAACAGAGGGCCAATTCTTAAAGTTTCTTAAAATTTCTCGCCCAAATTTCCGACTTTTTAACAGGAGAATATGATGTGTAAAGAGGTGGCACTAAAAATTTTAACAGAGGGCCAATTCTTAAAGTTTCTTAAAATTTCTCGCCCAAATTTCCGACTTTTTAACAGGAGAATATGATGTGTAAAGAGGTGGCACTAAAAATTTTAACAGAGGGCCAATTCTTAAAGTTTCTTAAAATTTCTCGCCCAAATTTCCGACTTTTTAACAGGAGAATATGATGTGTAAAGAGGTGGCACTAAAAATTTTAACAGAGGGCCAATTCTTAAAGTTTCTTAAAATTTCTCGCCCAAATTTCCGACTTTTTAACAGGAGAATATGATGTGTAAAGAGGTGGCACTAAAAATTTTAACAGAGGGCCAATTCTTAAAGTTTCTTAAAATTTCTCGCCCAAATTTCCGACTTTTTAACAGGAGAATATGATGTGTAAAGAGGTGGCACTAAAAATTTTAACAGAGGGCCAATTCTTAAAGTTTCTTAAAATTTCTCGCCCAAATTTCCGACTTTTTAACAGGAGAATATGATGTGTAAAGAGGTGGCACTAAAAATTTTAACAGAGGGCCAATTCTTAAAGTTTCTTAAAATTTCTCGCCCAAATTTCCGACTTTTTAACAGGAGAATATGATGTGTAAAGAGGTGGCACTAAAAATTTTAACAGAGGGCCAATTCTTAAAGTTTCTTAAAATTTCTCGCCCAAATTTCCGACTTTTTAACAGGAGAATATGATGTGTAAAGAGGTGGCACTAAAAATTTTAACAGAGGGCCAATTCTTAAAGTTTCTTAAAATTTCTCGCCCAAATTTCCGACTTTTTAACAGGAGAATATGATGTGTAAAGAGGTGGCACTAAAAATTTTAACAGAGGGCCAATTCTTAAAGTTTCTTAAAATTTCTCGCCCAAATTTCCGACTTTTTAACAGGAGAATATGATGTGTAAAGAGGTGGCACTAAAAATTTTAACAGAGGGCCAATTCTTAAAGTTTCTTAAAATTTCTCGCCCAAATTTCCGACTTTTTAACAGGAGAATATGATGTGTAAAGAGGTGGCACTAAAAATTTTAACAGAGGGCCAATTCTTAAAGTTTCTTAAAATTTCTCGCCCAAATTTCCGACTTTTTAACAGGAGAATATGATGTGTAAAGAGGTGGCACTAAAAATTTTAACAGAGGGCCAATTCTTAAAGTTTCTTAAAATTTCTCGCCCAAATTTCCGACTTTTTAACAGGAGAATATGATGTGTAAAGAGGTGGCACTAAAAATTTTAACAGAGGGCCAATTCTTAAAGTTTCTTAAAATTTCTCGCCCAAATTTCCGACTTTTTAACAGGAGAATATGATGTGTAAAGAGGTGGCACTAAAAATTTTAACAGAGGGCCAATTCTTAAAGTTTCTTAAAATTTCTCGCCCAAATTTCCGACTTTTTAACAGGAGAATATGATGTGTAAAGAGGTGGCACTAAAAATTTTAACAGAGGGCCAATTCTTAAAGTTTCTTAAAATTTCTCGCCCAAATTTCCGACTTTTTAACAGGAGAATATGATGTGTAAAGAGGTGGCACTAAAAATTTTAACAGAGGGCCAATTCTTAAAGTTTCTTAAAATTTCTCGCCCAAATTTCCGACTTTTTAACAGGAGAATATGATGTGTAAAGAGGTGGCACTAAAAATTTTAACAGAGGGCCAATTCTTAAAGTTTCTTAAAATTTCTCGCCCAAATTTCCGACTTTTTAACAGGAGAATATGATGTGTAAAGAGGTGGCACTAAAAATTTTAACAGAGGGCCAATTCTTAAAGTTTCTTAAAATTTCTCGCCCAAATTTCCGACTTTTTAACAGGAGAATATGATGTGTAAAGAGGTGGCACTAAAAATTTTAACAGAGGGCCAATTCTTAAAGTTTCTTAAAATTTCTCGCCCAAATTTCCGACTTTTTAACAGGAGAATATGATGTGTAAAGAGGTGGCACTAAAAATTTTAACAGAGGGCCAATTCTTAAAGTTTCTTAAAATTTCTCGCCCAAATTTCCGACTTTTTAACAGGAGAATATGATGTGTAAAGAGGTGGCACTAAAAATTTTAACAGAGGGCCAATTCTTAAAGTTTCTTAAAATTTCTCGCCCAAATTTCCGACTTTTTAACAGGAGAATATGATGTGTAAAGAGGTGGCACTAAAAATTTTAACAGAGGGCCAATTCTTAAAGTTTCTTAAAATTTCTCGCCCAAATTTCCGACTTTTTAACAGGAGAATATGATGTGTAAAGAGGTGGCACTAAAAATTTTAACAGAGGGCCAATTCTTAAAGTTTCTTAAAATTTCTCGCCCAAATTTCCGACTTTTTAACAGGAGAATATGATGTGTAAAGAGGTGGCACTAAAAATTTTAACAGAGGGCCAATTCTTAAAGTTTCTTAAAATTTCTCGCCCAAATTTCCGACTTTTTAACAGGAGAATATGATGTGTAAAGAGGTGGCACTAAAAATTTTAACAGAGGGCCAATTCTTAAAGTTTCTTAAAATTTCTCGCCCAAATTTCCGACTTTTTAACAGGAGAATATGATGTGTAAAGAGGTGGCACTAAAAATTTTAACAGAGGGCCAATTCTTAAAGTTTCTTAAAATTTCTCGCCCAAATTTCCGACTTTTTAACAGGAGAATATGATGTGTAAAGAGGTGGCACTAAAAATTTTAACAGAGGGCCAATTCTTAAAGTTTCTTAAAATTTCTCGCCCAAATTTCCGACTTTTTAACAGGAGAATATGATGTGTAAAGAGGTGGCACTAAAAATTTTAACAGAGGGCCAATTCTTAAAGTTTCTTAAAATTTCTCGCCCAAATTTCCGACTTTTTAACAGGAGAATATGATGTGTAAAGAGGTGGCACTAAAAATTTTAACAGAGGGCCAATTCTTAAAGTTTCTTAAAATTTCTCGCCCAAATTTCCGACTTTTTAACAGGAGAATATGATGTGTAAAGAGGTGGCACTAAAAATTTTAACAGAGGGCCAATTCTTAAAGTTTCTTAAAATTTCTCGCCCAAATTTCCGACTTTTTAACAGGAGAATATGATGTGTAAAGAGGTGGCACTAAAAATTTTAACAGAGGGCCAATTCTTAAAGTTTCTTAAAATTTCTCGCCCAAATTTCCGACTTTTTAACAGGAGAATATGATGTGTAAAGAGGTGGCACTAAAAATTTTAACAGAGGGCCAATTCTTAAAGTTTCTTAAAATTTCTCGCCCAAATTTCCGACTTTTTAACAGGAGAATATGATGTGTAAAGAGGTGGCACTAAAAATTTTAACAGAGGGCCAATTCTTAAAGTTTCTTAAAATTTCTCGCCCAAATTTCCGACTTTTTAACAGGAGAATATGATGTGTAAAGAGGTGGCACTAAAAATTTTAACAGAGGGCCAATTCTTAAAGTTTCTTAAAATTTCTCGCCCAAATTTCCGACTTTTTAACAGGAGAATATGATGTGTAAAGAGGTGGCACTAAAAATTTTAACAGAGGGCCAATTCTTAAAGTTTCTTAAAATTTCTCGCCCAAATTTCCGACTTTTTAACAGGAGAATATGATGTGTAAAGAGGTGGCACTAAAAATTTTAACAGAGGGCCAATTCTTAAAGTTTCTTAAAATTTCTCGCCCAAATTTCCGACTTTTTAACAGGAGAATATGATGTGTAAAGAGGTGGCACTAAAAATTTTAACAGAGGGCCAATTCTTAAAGTTTCTTAAAATTTCTCGCCCAAATTTCCGACTTTTTAACAGGAGAATATGATGTGTAAAGAGGTGGCACTAAAAATTTTAACAGAGGGCCAATTCTTAAAGTTTCTTAAAATTTCTCGCCCAAATTTCCGACTTTTTAACAGGAGAATATGATGTGTAAAGAGGTGGCACTAAAAATTTTAACAGAGGGCCAATTCTTAAAGTTTCTTAAAATTTCTCGCCCAAATTTCCGACTTTTTAACAGGAGAATATGATGTGTAAAGAGGTGGCACTAAAAATTTTAACAGAGGGCCAATTCTTAAAGTTTCTTAAAATTTCTCGCCCAAATTTCCGACTTTTTAACAGGAGAATATGATGTGTAAAGAGGTGGCACTAAAAATTTTAACAGAGGGCCAATTCTTAAAGTTTCTTAAAATTTCTCGCCCAAATTTCCGACTTTTTAACAGGAGAATATGATGTGTAAAGAGGTGGCACTAAAAATTTTAACAGAGGGCCAATTCTTAAAGTTTCTTAAAATTTCTCGCCCAAATTTCCGACTTTTTAACAGGAGAATATGATGTGTAAAGAGGTGGCACTAAAAATTTTAACAGAGGGCCAATTCTTAAAGTTTCTTAAAATTTCTCGCCCAAATTTCCGACTTTTTAACAGGAGAATATGATGTGTAAAGAGGTGGCACTAAAAATTTTAACAGAGGGCCAATTCTTAAAGTTTCTTAAAATTTCTCGCCCAAATTTCCGACTTTTTAACAGGAGAATATGATGTGTAAAGAGGTGGCACTAAAAATTTTAACAGAGGGCCAATTCTTAAAGTTTCTTAAAATTTCTCGCCCAAATTTCCGACTTTTTAACAGGAGAATATGATGTGTAAAGAGGTGGCACTAAAAATTTTAACAGAGGGCCAATTCTTAAAGTTTCTTAAAATTTCTCGCCCAAATTTCCGACTTTTTAACAGGAGAATATGATGTGTAAAGAGGTGGCACTAAAAATTTTAACAGAGGGCCAATTCTTAAAGTTTCTTAAAATTTCTCGCCCAAATTTCCGACTTTTTAACAGGAGAATATGATGTGTAAAGAGGTGGCACTAAAAATTTTAACAGAGGGCCAATTCTTAAAGTTTCTTAAAATTTCTCGCCCAAATTTCCGACTTTTTAACAGGAGAATATGATGTGTAAAGAGGTGGCACTAAAAATTTTAACAGAGGGCCAATTCTTAAAGTTTCTTAAAATTTCTCGCCCAAATTTCCGACTTTTTAACAGGAGAATATGATGTGTAAAGAGGTGGCACTAAAAATTTTAACAGAGGGCCAATTCTTAAAGTTTCTTAAAATTTCTCGCCCAAATTTCCGACTTTTTAACAGGAGAATATGATGTGTAAAGAGGTGGCACTAAAAATTTTAACAGAGGGCCAATTCTTAAAGTTTCTTAAAATTTCTCGCCCAAATTTCCGACTTTTTAACAGGAGAATATGATGTGTAAAGAGGTGGCACTAAAAATTTTAACAGAGGGCCAATTCTTAAAGTTTCTTAAAATTTCTCGCCCAAATTTCCGACTTTTTAACAGGAGAATATGATGTGTAAAGAGGTGGCACTAAAAATTTTAACAGAGGGCCAATTCTTAAAGTTTCTTAAAATTTCTCGCCCAAATTTCCGACTTTTTAACAGGAGAATATGATGTGTAAAGAGGTGGCACTAAAAATTTTAACAGAGGGCCAATTCTTAAAGTTTCTTAAAATTTCTCGCCCAAATTTCCGACTTTTTAACAGGAGAATATGATGTGTAAAGAGGTGGCACTAAAAATTTTAACAGAGGGCCAATTCTTAAAGTTTCTTAAAATTTCTCGCCCAAATTTCCGACTTTTTAACAGGAGAATATGATGTGTAAAGAGGTGGCACTAAAAATTTTAACAGAGGGCCAATTCTTAAAGTTTCTTAAAATTTCTCGCCCAAATTTCCGACTTTTTAACAGGAGAATATGATGTGTAAAGAGGTGGCACTAAAAATTTTAACAGAGGGCCAATTCTTAAAGTTTCTTAAAATTTCTCGCCCAAATTTCCGACTTTTTAACAGGAGAATATGATGTGTAAAGAGGTGGCACTAAAAATTTTAACAGAGGGCCAATTCTTAAAGTTTCTTAAAATTTCTCGCCCAAATTTCCGACTTTTTAACAGGAGAATATGATGTGTAAAGAGGTGGCACTAAAAATTTTAACAGGGGCCAATTCTTAAAGTTTCTTAAAATTTCTCGCCCAAATTTCCGACTTTTTAACAGGAGAATATGATGTGTAAAGAGGTGGCACTAAAA